>NC_079288.1:89844686-92581352 GCF_023638135.1 Falco biarmicus
TTCTCTTCATCTGGGAGGCATTGGGTAAAGGAAGAAGCAAAGGGCGGTAGGCAGAATGGGAAAAGACAGAATGTCAGTAGCAGAACTGGTAACGCTTTGTTTCTTTTCTTTTTTTTTTTCCCCCTGTGTGTGTCCAGCAGCCTTGGTGCAGTAAACCCATGATGTCCTTTGTGCTCCTCCTTCCCTTTTGCCAATACCTTCTTTTTCTTCTGTGAGACAGTTAACCTACAGGCCCCTCCCCATGTCTTCAACCGTCTCTGCCAAAACAATCATCTATTCCTTCTTAAACCCTACTGTAGCAATTCATGTTTCTATCACGTTTCCAAGTATCCTTAGCTTTTCATCTGTCTTTAAAATGTAAGGGGACTGTGCCTGGCTTTGAGCAACACTGGGTAATTGATAAGTTAGCAGGCTAACAAGAAGAGCTAACTTGACATTTTTTCACCTTCTCCTGTAGCGGGGACATTAAATTTTAGATCTTTTTTGGATATGACTACTGTTTTCCGTAAAACCTATAGAATCTTAATATCTTTGGAAATACTCTGTCAGCTTTTGCCAAGGAATCATAAATAATTGGGAAGAGGGGCTGACATGCACTCTATGATCGCTTACATCTAGTTCCTTAGGAAATTTAACTAACTGGTAGTACAAGACATTTCAGAACAGGATTCCACTTGTTATCATGCAAATCTTTTGAAACATAAGCTAATGCCCGAATGAGTGAAAGCATTAAGTACACTAATGCACTGAAAAACAAAGCCAGGTCCAATCTCCATTTTAATACTAGAATGTGTCACCGAAGATTGTGACCCTGACGGCAGGATAACCACGTGCCTGAAAAAGCCATGTTAACAGTCTGTGTATTTAGATTAATAAAACAAAACTAGAGTGAGTGCCAAGCAGAGAAACCCTGGCCTGTGAGATTAAACATGTGAAGACATATTTAATTTATTTGTGAATTCTATCCATAAAATCTTGAGGTGACTACAAAAGACTCAAAGGTACTAAGAATCATGGGACAAGAAGTGGTATGTCTTATGAGAAAATATAACAGAAGATAGTGTTTTGTGGCAGTCATAGTATGAACTTTTTTTATTTGTAGATTCAGGAATGAATTTGAACATTAAGATTATTTCTACTGAGAAGAATAAGCATGTTTTTGTTTTAATATACTTTCTTTGTAGCTTTTTTTGTTCCCCATAAAGGATAATGTTTCCCAATTTGTAATGTCCCCATTAGCCCATCTTTCCCATGCAATATAGATCTCAAGCACACACTGGAAAAGTTAATCTTACTTCCTTGTAAAATGACCGTTGGAGATGCAGCGGTGATTTCCTTTCAAAGGCCATACAAAATTCCCACTGACATCAATTTAGTAAGAGTTTATCACTGACGGCCATGCTGATACTGCTGGCTTTATGCTGGCAAGTACAGCACAGTGAAGTGTGGCCAAGTTTCTTCAGTCTCTGGCAGATATGAGCAAGGATGTTCTTCATAACTCTTTAATGAAAAAGGAACAGAGTCATTGGATTTTTTTGGGGGAGATTGAGGGGATTGCGGTTTGATTCTGGGTTTGGTTTTGTTTGGCTTTTTTTTACAAGTTGTCTATGCTGTAGTTAGTTCTAGCTTTACATGGCGTAGCTCAGTTACTCTTAGCAGTATTCTAGCAGCATGGAGCTCAGCATGGTTGATACCAATTCAGTCAGTTTGCTGGGAAATTGAGTTTTTTGCTGCCCCTGCTGCACTTGCTGTGTTGCGAACGAGTCATAGCTAGATGAATGACTGTAATACAAATGTACTGCTAAGGCTTCTGCATCCTGCCAGAAGGATCTCTGCTGTTGTTGTATTTGTGAGGAGGCAGGAGAAATGGGTTGTTGTGCTTTCAGTACATTTTGTCTTCTAGTTTTACATTTTTATTCTGTATTCTAGGCATGTAGCTTGGGGTATAGATAAAAGTTGTCTGGCTGTGCCTCAAACCTGACAACACAGAGATTACATTTGACTTTTGATTACTTCTTAGTTTCCTGTTTTCTTGAGGGGATTATCATTTGTGTATTACTGTTGTGAGGTAGCTCTGACAATGTGAAGCTGGGATTGTACCTTTGCACATATTGATGCTTCTGTAATAACATAATTTGTGTCACAATGAGGAAATATGCAACAGAAAAAGTGACAGGGGCATTGAAGAATAAACATGTTACAAATTCTCAGTGTTGAGGTGAGGTCTTTGTTACCTTAGGGCATTTCCACTTGGCTAGTCACAGGAAAACACTGAGCTTATGATCCACACAGCTAGCTGCAGCATCCACTGCTGTGCCTTGTAGAAATACAGTAAGGTGTTGGTGGGTGGAGGAGGTCAAGAACTTGATTTAAATGATCGCTATACTCCTGGGAATGTAGTGCCTGCATCTCGTTAACCAGCAAGCTTGACATTGCCCTTACTACAAACAAGGTTAAAGAAAAAGCAAAGGGGAATGCTTATTTGAAGAAATCAAACTAGATGGCACAGCTGTGAAGATATTCAAAAAGGTACAGAAATGTAAGAAGCCATTGTTAATGAATTTCTTCTAAAATCAAATTATCTTTTGCCTTCTTTGCATGCAGCTGATAAGCTACAGACCTCATCTGTGAGGCTGCGGAGTAGGTCCTGATGCTCCTTTGCCCCTCTGGAGTTAGTGCTCTGTCCACACGGGAGATTCCTGTGGGGACAGAGCATGCCAGATTTTCGGTTCAATCCTTTTCTAGGTGTATCCCAATCCAATTTAGATCTGGTGTCCCAAAGTTTTGTAAATTATTCAGGATGTAGTTTTAGAGCTATTGACTGCCCTGGACTTTTTAGAATACATACATACATGCCATTTTGATAGCTTTCTATATTGTTAGGAAATTTTAAGCCATTAAAAAGCTATTGTTTTCCCCACTTTCAAAGGCTACGTACAAGTCACGGGGTAAAGCTGTGTCATATGAATAGTAAACCAATAAATCATTTAAATGTTTAAGTGGAATTATTGCATTACTGATTCTAGACTGAGGTCAGGCAGAACTATAATCAACCACTCACAAGTGATAGTGGGCTGAAATGACTAAACTCCAATTTGATCTTTGAGGAACATTGTGACAAATGTTTGGAGCTTTCAAAACCCAAACATGACACTAGTTGCGGGGCTCAAACAGTTATTTTTTTCCTTTTTAAAAAAGTCAAAACATAATATCATAAAGGGTATTCAACATTCATAAAAGTTTACTTAGTCTTCATTACCACACCTCATTACCAAAGTATCTGAAAAAAGCTGAACATCTGGAGACTGGATACTTGGCATGTGTACTATTTGAATAAAAAAATACAGTATTAGATAGGAGGAGCTGGAACTGCAGAGGAGAGTTAGAGGCACTTTTGCACATGGACTGTGCAGAGGGAGGGAGGTTGGTTGTGGGCATTGGGACACGTCTGTATCCATCAAGTCAGGTCCGTAGTTTCTGGATTCTGTCTTTTGTTGCATTTTGTATTTCTGAAATGCCTTACAGCTTCACTCTCCAAAATCCTGTGAGACAGACAAAGCTAATCAGTAAGTTTCATGAATATGGAAGAATCCACAGCACCATGCTGTTTTACCTAGAGGGGTCCTGCATTCAAATTAACCCTCCCAGAGCAAACATCTTTGGCCAAAGCCTCAGGGTCCTATCCTCAGAGAAGTGTCGTCCAAAAAGTAGCAGGCTGGAACCTCAGACCTCTTCACATTTTCACACCAAATATATCTTCAGAACATCTTAAGCACTCCCTACAGCCTTTCTAGATGGGAAATTTTCAAGTCCACTCAGAGAACAGGCTCTACGACAGGTGATTCAAGGGATGTTACTTCTCTTTTGGGCAACTACACAACAACATAATGAAAACTCAGAAATTTCTGTGGGTTTTAACAAATGCCTTTTTCTAGGTGTTTATTCTAAGAGCAGTTACTGGGAGTGCATTCACAGAGGAGCAACTCTCAAAAACTGCTTGTGCCTTTGTGGTCATTAAAGCATGAGAAATGTGTAGTAACAGCAACGATATGGCTGTACTGTGGTTTGTTGTGTGTTTTACGTTGAGTCCTGCAGTTCCTCCTACTGTGCAAATCGGGAAATCTGTTGAAAAGCACCATACTCCCTTCACTTAGATCTCTACTGCAGTGAGAGTCAGTTTGGATTTTGTCCTGGAGCAGAGTCTGAATGTAGCTGTGCCACACTCAGGCTTAGGAGCAGGGACTGGTAAGGTGCTCCTGTTTAACATGTGGCATATTTCTGTACGAAACTCATGTTTTTAGAGCAAAATCTAAAGGAAGAATTTGCTAGCTTGTTTAAATTCTGAACTAAGCCATTTAGAATTTTAAGTGCTGCAACAGTTTGATGGTTTGCCAAAAAAAACCCCCAACCAGTTGTCATGTTAGTTCTTAAAAGCGTGCTCAGCTAGTTTTTTTCAGAGAGATTTATTTCCTTAAAATAGCATTTTCCTTCTAAAACTGCCTGCTGGGCAGAGCTATCTGACAAGCAAGTAGAATTATCAGCATGTTTACTTTTCAAACATCTCTTCCATGCTTAAACAGTTCTGCTGTGGTATCAAACATACATGAGTGATGAGATAGGTTTTGTAAGAGTTTGTGTACTAGGATATATAAAACTAAATTGTGTTGCAGCATTTAAAGTGCACTAACATTTCCATCACAAACTAGTTAAAGCACTGTCCGTATACCAAGGTAAAGCATTTACTCTGACTGAAGCATCCCTTTTTGGAATGTAACCTTGGCTACAAGGAAAGTTGCGTTCCCATTGGCACAAATTAGACTTTTTGTGTTGTCTGAAAGATACAGAAGCTCCTTTACGGCTTCAAGTGTCTGCAATTTCTAGCATGCTTACAAAAGGATGTAGGCAGAGGTTTGGATGTGATCAGTGTACCATCTGTGTGCCGTTGGTTTTATCTGTGAAGGAAAAAGCAAGGATTTCCAATGTAGCTTGATGCTGAAGGAAAGTTTTGCATTGCATTGGGATGAAAGTAACAGAATAAAGGGACAAGTTCCCCAGTAGTTTTTTGCAGAATCACTATCATTCTGCTACCACAGTTCTTAACAAACAGAGGAATGAAGAGAAAAAAAACCCAACAAACTGTCCTTGTTCAAAATAAGATTAAGGAAGTGAGATAAATTTATGGAGTATTCATGGCACTACTTTGGATTTCTTTTGTAAAGCTTGGGACTTGGCTTTTAAGTCAATGAAGACATTGAGATGCAAAATTAATTCACTGAGGCTGCTAGTGCTACAAGGCTATCAAGGCTATATAATCACTCTGGGATTGCCAAAGATTTTTTTTTTTTTTTTGTAGATTTGTGTCACTTTCACTCCCACACATCTGGCAAGAGACCTCTCTGCACTGGCTTAGTTGAAAATCTTATCTCATAGATCATTACTAGCAATAAATTCCAGCCTTTGTGCTTATATTGTCCCACAGCCTGGAGTCACTGATTTTGCAGAACTAGGAATTTGGGCTGTAAAATATTTACTCACTAACACACACCCCCAAAAATGCCTCAAAACTAACCCTCTAGCTCTTTCTTTGTAAAGCCAGCTCTGAAAATGTAAATCATATCAAACTGACTCTCAGGGCCAAAGAAAACAGGCAGCTGGATTCCATCTCTTTAGCTAAGAATCAGCCCTTAAATACCTCCTAAATAATCATTTTGTATGAGCTATAGTCAAACTCATTTTCAAGTAATGTTTTCCTACATGTCCCAGAAAATGGAAACAGCAACTCTCGGCATGTGGGTGTGACTAGGGCACTGACGATGGGTAAGTGTGCCAAAAACCTGTTCACAAGCATCACTGTAAACTGCTAATGCAGTTCTACCACCATTCTTCTCTAAGGTCACACCCACACTAAAAACAGGATATATTTTTAATCCATATCATAGTCCTTAAATATAGCTAAGGCAGCTGTGCTCAAAACAGTTGTTGGCAAGTGATCTGTGCTAGGTGTTTTCCTATTAAGGAGCATTTTTCTGATACCGCATCTGGAAGCATTCCTATTTATGGTATTTATTTTGCTGTTCCTTTTATATATGACAGGGATGGGGAGCATGAAGGCAGAGTTACCTCATACGTTGAAGACTTTGCAACCTGTAATGAAAAAGACTGGAAAAATAAGAGAAGGGAAGACAAACGAGGGGAGAGAATGACTGACATAGATGCAGTTATCTCTGCAAGAGAAGTTAAATAATTCGCTGGGGAGGAAGCAAAGGGACAATTCCCAGAACTAAGCCACAGATCTCCAGCTTTGAGCTGTCTCCTGGAATAGTTAGTAATGACCAGCAAGTGTTGCTGAATAGCAGATGCGTTCTCTAGGTGTGGGGAGAGATGGTATGGAGATGCTTGAGATGCAGTGAGATACTCGAATATCCCTCCATTCCTGATCATCTGATTTCAAAAGAAATATTGGTAACTGGCAAATAATAAAGCCAGAATATTTTCCAAGCACCCCCACAATCATTCTTGAGTAACTTAACCAAGCAAAACCATGGTAGAATAAACAGTCAGGTAGAAGGAACGTGAAATGACTTCCCCTTTTGTTTTCATAGAACAAGTTAACAGTATTTTGACTCTAGGTAGCGTTGCGTAACATGAAACATAGTAGTTTTAACCAAAATACTGGGATAATCCAGGAACAAGCTGTAACTTAATTTTTGGCATTTTTATTTTTGGTTTCCCAGGTGAAATCTAGTGAGTGCATGGAAGTGTTTTTTAATCAATCCTGATACATATCCACATACACTGCCATCTAAAATTAGGTTAGCGCATTATAGCTGCTGTGGGAACCTTAACTTACTTTCATTGACTTTAGGAGGATTAAGTCAGAAACAATACTATTTTAATGCCATTTTTTGTATTTACTTGGCAAAGACTCTTGTCAATTTAAAGTTTCCCTTGGGAGGTGTCAAGAGGTCACTGAAATTTTCCTGGGCAAGGAAGGGAGAGTGGTTGAAACCTTGGCCTCCCTGCTGCTTCCTTCAGTGTTTTTCTTCATGTCATTAGTGCTGTACTCGGCACTTTCCCCCCAGCTTCCATTAGAAGGGGGAATGAGTGAATGTAAAATGTTAGTGAGAAATGGAGGCAAGAAACACAGAGAAGGCTTCCCTGCTGTTTTATTTGGCTAATTCTAGGCCTTGGTAACAGTAAACTTAGTCACAGAAAGTGACTATAGAATATATTGTCTAGTATGCACAAGAAACTCCCAGATGCTTCAGCACATTTTTTCCCCAGTTCATTCTATTACTCTACACAGTCTTCTGTCCAAGGACCACAAAGCCTTTTGACCTCTCTGTTGTCCTATGACAAGGAAATACAGTTCCCTAAGGCTGAAAAAGTATCAGGGCTTGATTTCCAGAAATTAGATACCTACAGTTTCCATGAACATCAATGCAACTGTAAGCAAGCAGCATTTTTCAGACACCACTAAAACAGAAATTCAGAATGGAGGGGCAGGAGGGACCCCTCGCATCCTACAGGCCTTGTACGCAGAGTTTCTGAATTTAAGCTGAGAATACCTGAGCTGAGGTATCAAAACCAGCTTTGTTAAAGCTGGTGACTGTAGGAAGGATCTGACTTGTTTCACACAATGGATTAGTGGGATCCCTCCAACAAGCCCCTATGGTTTATCATACAAAAAACCAGGTATTCACAATCACTAATTTTCAACTATTTAAGTTGAACGCTTTTCACGTTTTTAACTGCTCTAAGGCAGAATAAAGCATCTGTGGGGAGCTTTGCCAGCAAATGAAAACAAAAACAGTGTTAAGTAAGTACATTATGCCTTGATTAATACAAGATAAACATTATACATTACACAGCTTGAGCTCCTCAGCAGGCCTATTCCACGTTGTATATTCATACATAAATTTCTCTTACTGCGCAAGCAGTCTTGCACCATCCTTGACAGATGAGCTTTAGGAACTATTGTGAGGTGGTTTAAGTTATAACTCCATCTGTTACAGCCCATCCTTCTGATGGAGATTGCTTTCACTGTGGCAGATTAAGCAGAACGGAATATGTGTTCATATCCCCACCAACTGCAGCTCAGAGTCTGGCGACTTGGCTCAAACCCATCTTCTCAGCGGTTTAATCAATGATGCTATGCTTTGTGCCGAAGCGTGAGGGTGGGTGCACATTCATTCTGCTGGTCCTGATAATCATCAGCAGAGGGAAAGAACAGACAGCTGAGAACAGGAGCATCTTAAGAGATCACAGTGGGATTTGACTTAAGCTTTCTGTAAAGTTTTACTGCGAGGAGGGAGGCCTTATGACCATGCTTAACCACGCTCTGCTATTGTACATATGGCTAGACACTGGTGTTTGTGGTGGAAAACCTGTCCATTACTGATCTGAGCAGACTAGTTACTGTAGTATCACTGCATGGTTACCGAAGGTCACAGGCCAGGATTGAACAGTGCTCCCTTTCCCAGTTGGCAATACTCGACCTCGTTGGCTGTTACGAGTCAGAATTTGCTGGAGTCTCTTCCTGGACAGACAAAATTGCCCAACATAGACAAAGGAATAGTGGTCATCTGAGGAAGGGAGGGACTGCAGTGAATTGAGTACAGCTGAGTTAAGTTATTCAGGGCACTATGATCACTAGCTGATGTACTAACGTCTGTGGTGGAACAGGATATGAATTCAGAGCAATTGGGCTTTTCAGCAGCTGAAAAAATACGTGATATTATTAATAGCTAAAAATCACATTAGAGATGTTTTACGGCTTTGGAAAAAATTCTCCGCATGTGTTTACTAACAGTAAAATACAGATCTACTAAATAAGGCTTTAAAACTATTAAGCGTGAAAAAATAAAATAGTATTTCTTAAAATTAAAAGGGCATAAAAGTATGTCCAGTGTTAAGTCCAAATTTACTCTTTTGAGAAGCTCAACTGCCATAATCTTCACCTTTTGATTTCCTCTTACAAAAATTTGAAGAACAGGACTAAAATACTCCAAACTGCCATGTGAGTTATCAAAACTAACATCTTAGTGGGAAAGTGCACTTCGATAATGGCAATTAGATGCATTTATTACTGTCTTCTAGATGTCTTTATCAAGAGTTGTTACAGCTCAATACAGAGGAAGAAACAGAGTTTAGGGGAAGTACAACAGCTGTAGCAATTTGTAAGAAGGAGATTGACCCTTAGGCAGTGGTCATGTTGGTATAGCTCCGCAATAGATAGAGCTCTAGCTCGTCATTAACGGCATCTCAGGTTTTCTGTCTTTTCTGTATCCCCATCAAATCAATCACGTCTTCAGAAAAAGGCTACTTACCTTATTTTTGCAACACTACTCTGGCAGCATGTAAATAGTTCTAGCAGCAATAAAACAAGCAGCAATGAGAACTCTTGACTGCTGATGGGGAAGGTGATAGAGGGAGAAAATGGCATCCCTGAAGTATAGCTTGGGATTTAAAATTCTATCAAGAGAGCTAGAACTGCAGAGTTTTTGCCTAAAATTTGTATCTGGGGAGGTTTTATCCTATACTGAAGATACAGCAAAAATGCATACTTCATCCCTTCCCCTGGAGAAGAGATTACTGTCAGGACTGTTGGTGGGATACAGCAAAAATTAGGGTATGTCAGGGACCTGATTATGGTTCCATTATCCTCAGAGCGTGTCTGCATCAGCTTGAGCCATGGTGCTATTTAAAACTGACCTGTATTTTCTCCTGGCTAACTATAGTCCCTAAGGGAACATCCATCAGCCAAGCAGAAGTGACTCCAGCAACATCCCAGCTTCACACTTGATACAGTCAACCACAGGAATGATTTGTGAAAGAACTGTCACGGCCATCCTGAAACTACACAAATGCTACCTTACTGGAGTTTTCCCACCATGCAACCTGCCTGGTTTTGGCTTTTGTTGTGCCGCTAATGTGAAAAAACTCTCCAAGTCTTTGGCTCTGTGAGTTTTTTAACTGTCTCATTAAAAAGACAGTTAATGGAATTAGCTAAATCCCATCTTGGTTTAAAAATGCCTTGGAAATAAAATCTGGAAGAGTGCACCGGATCAAAGGTGCTCAAGGCAAGCAATTTAGCAGGAGCAGCTGAACTCCTCTGTATGTGTCTCACAAGTAACTACAAATGAATATATTTTTATGGGAATAGTTCAATTAAGGTTGTAGTTGCTGAAGGAGTGGTTTTAAGACTCTTGCACAAGCCAACCGTTCAAAGTGCTACTGTTTGAATTGATGAACTCATCAGCTCAGCTGGAAAACATCAACTTGGAAAAGCATTTGAAGTGTGTGTTGCATTAATGCGCACATTTAATTTAAAGGAAGAAGGAAGCTCTTTAGGGATTTTAAAACTAGTACTTAAACTCTGCAAATTGCTCCGTCTAAACTGCTATGATAAAAATGGCAAAAAGAAACGTTCTAGGAATGGTAACCATTGGTTTATATTTTATGCTAAATTTTAATCTATGTGGCTCATGAATGACCAAGTGTTAAAACAAGATTTGAGAAAGCACACAGTTACTTGGGCAGAAGAACGTTTAAAAGGATTGAAGGATCACATTTCTGTATTTGTCTTTGGTTTATCACAGTTCATAAAATTAAGTAGAGCCTGGCTTCATTGGAGCCTTGTTGAGGTGCTTTTAGTGGCGAGATAGAAGTGAAATCACCTAATTTAGCCAGGGGCCATGCTCCTGCCTCACCCGCTGGCAGAGGGGGAGGCTGGTGCAGCACCCAGCCGGGCACAGCATCACAGCTGGGCTAAGAACTTTTCGTTTAGTTGAATTCACATCTGGTCATTGGGGGAAACAGGACACACCGTGCCATCCTCCGGGCCCCCAGGAAAAGGAGTGTAAGGGTGACGGAACCGGTACAAGCAGAGCCCTATCTAAAGCCTTGTGAACCCAGCCGAGCAAGTGCCGTGTATTTCCTTGCAGTTTTGATTTGTGAATTATTTGTGCGTAACAACGTTTTGTAAACGTACCAAGATTTGTGTTTGTGCGCAGGGTTTCCAGAACGCGGCCTTGTACCGGGAGATACTCCTCAGTCACAGGAACCTGAAACTCCCGCGCTGATTTCGGGCTCCCCGCCTACCTATAGGCCGGTCCCCGCGGGACCCTACCGAGGGGCGCCAGGGAGCCCCGCGGCTGCGGTGCGGACCCCGCTGCGCGCCCGCGGGGCCGCCTCAGGCAGCGGTGGCGGCACGCCCGGCCCCTCCCCGCCCGGCCCCTCTGCTGCCACCTGGCGGCGGCGCGGCGGCACCGCGGCGTGCGCCGCGCCCGCTCCCTGGGGCGGGCCGAGTTGCGGGCGGCCGGGGTCCCGCTCGGGTGTCGTTCCCCTGCAGGCAGATGGGGGGACGCGACGCACACCGAACGAACCCCACCTTACAGCAATCAACTCGGTCGCTGTGGCGCAGCGCCCGGCGGGCAGCGCCGCTCCCGGGCCGGAGAGCCGGGCTGACGCCGTTGGCCGCTGCCAGGAGCAGCCGCGGGAGATTTGAACGGCCGTTGTTGGGGGGGAGGCGCCGCAGGGAGGGCCCCGCGCCGTGCCGGTGGGCCCGCAGCCCGGGCGTGCGCTGGGGCCCCGCCAGGAGGGCGGGAACCCGCCGCTGTTCCGGCAGGGAAAGCCCCTGCGGCGCGTGGTGCCGCCGGCCGCGGAGCCGGTGGGGCGGGGGCCGCGCGGGCCGTCGGGGGCCGCCAGAGCCGTGGCCCTTCTGGGGAAAAGGCGGGCACCTGCGCGTGTGTGCGCGGGCCGGTGACCTGCCACGACGGGTGACCGGGTTGCAGGGACAGTTAAAAGGCAGCGCGGTATTAGAGGAGCCAAGGTGGAGAGGGGGGTGTAGGGGCCGTGCTGCCCTAGCGGGCACCGCAGGGGCACCCTGGCCCCTGGTGACCCACCAAACCAGGACTCTGCGTCAGCCTCCACCCTCCTGCATCACAGCCCGGAACAGACATGGTGCTTTAATACCTGTAGACACCCACGAGCGAGGTCTGCAAGGAGAAACCATACCAGAATCACACAGTGGATACCCTAAAAAGAAACAAGTGCTTGTAGTGGGCGACGATCTCTTAAGAGGCACTTGGGTGCCCACCCTGAGGTGCCAGCCTGACAGGCGGTCACGTGAGGCATGCTGCCTGCCGCAAGCTGAGGGCCCAGATGTTGCAGAGAAGGTGCCTCAAATTGTCGAGAGCATGGACTACTGTCCACTGCCACTCTTCCGTGTGGGCATGAATGCCACCACAAACCAGAACCTGGGCAGAATCAAGGATGACTATAAAACCCTGTGGTGCAAGTGACAAAATTTTGGTGCCCGAGTCACTTTTTCTTCCATATTACCACTAAGAGGAAAGAGTGCTGCCAGAAATAGACATATAATGCACATCAACTTCTGGCTTCTTTGCTGGTGTCGTCATGAGGGTCTTGACCTCTATGACAACGGGACATTCTTTGATGACTGTAGCCTGTTAGGGAGGGATGGGATCCATCTGTCTGGAAGAGGCAAGGGAATCTTTGGCAGCGGGCTGGGTGGTTTGGCGAGTTGGGCTTTAAACTGAAGGGTTCGGTGGGGAGGGGTCCAAAGTGGCAATGCTCACGCCATAGCATCTAACCAGGGAATAAGCCAGGCCAAGCAGAGCAGTGACAAATGTTCCTTTGCGGCCTCCCAAGATGAGACCCAGCAGGCCAGCCGCCTCAGGGGTGCGTGTGGCTATGGCAGACCCTCTCCCACTCCTCCGGGGAAACCCACGTGCTCAGTTACCTCTCTGCAACGCCTGCGCGCCAAGGCACGCAGCGTGGGGAACAGACAGGAAGAATCAGAGATCTGCGTGGCCGTCGCAGGGCCCCGATCTCATTGCAATTACAGAGACATGGTGGGACAGCTCGCGTGACTGGAATGCTACGTGGATGGCTTTCCCCTAGTTGAGGAGGATCAGGTTAGAGATTGGGCAAACTTGACACCCATAAATCCATGGACCCTGATGGGATGCAGCGTTAATTACTGATAAATTGTGTGGATGTCTCAAGAGCACAGAGAACCTTGCCAGGAATATGGTATACTGGAACTTTGCTTCAGCCAGCCACTCGCTTACCAGACCACAGAAATGTTAGTCATCTACTTTGATTCAAGTTGCCCTACCAGGTAATACGTTTTTCTGAAGTACCTTCTAGGAGAGAGTTCAAATACATGCTCAAAAGTTCAGCAAACTGAAGGCCAAAAGCCTCTTCAGACTTTGTTCTTCAAAAAGGACTGCAGGCACTGTGGCTGGGGTAAGAGTGGAGCCAGTTAGCAGTCAAGACTCCCATCTTCCTGCCACAAGGACACATGCCTTCTGCTACTGCCTCACTGCTGGGGTTTTAGTCCTTTCTGTTCTGTAGAAGGTCAGATAACTCAAGGTGTACACACAGCTAGAAATAGGACAGTTAGGCAGAAGATTCCAGTGTCATAGACTACAATCATGGCTGCAGGGCAGCACAATAGAGGCATTAGGGGTTGTGTATGTTGGGATGGGTGTATTTACGGTTTTTTGGGTTTTTTGTGGTGGTGTTTTTTTTTTTTAAGATTCCTCATCTGAACTACAATTGGCTTCAGGGATCAAGAAGAAAGACTTGAGGATGGGGACATAATGTGAAATAGTTTACAGACTATGTTTTGTGCCATAAATACCACTCTGCATCTCAGTTTGCAACTAGAAAATCCCTTCTAGTGAACGCAATATGAATACAAGCCAAATGCTCAACTCTTTTCAATACATTATTACATACAGACCAATACATTGTCTTGAAGTCACCCTGTCCTTGATGGTGTTGTAGTGTACATTTAACAGGGATTTGGAATTGCTGAAGAAATACTTTTATCTGAGAACTTATTTGCTGTGTCAATTTTAATCTAGCTCTTGAGGGATTTCAAGGATATCTGGTATTGCTTGTCAGGCTTGAAGATTATTCTTGAAAAGCTGTGCACAATCTGTGCACATTTTTCAAATCATTAATTGATAAAAAGCTTTATGTCTGCAAAGCTTGAAGTCTGCAGATCATGTCCATTTTTCTTACCAGATGCAAGCCAGCACACTGCATAAGAA
Source organism: Falco biarmicus (assembly GCF_023638135.1). NCBI lineage: Eukaryota > Metazoa > Chordata > Aves > Falconiformes > Falconidae > Falco > Falco biarmicus. The sequence continues at coordinate 89,858,774 of NC_079288.1, forward strand.
ATGAAGAATGTCACTAATGATATGATTTCAATTTGGAAAGAATGAAACGTCCCCCAAACCCTTAACTTCAGTAAGAGTGTATCACCTTGAGCAAATTCAAACCCACAGAGCACAGAGTATACCAGTGGTATATCTTCTTCTTTCCATAAGGTTCATCTATATTCTTTTAAATCTAAAGGTTTTGGGTCCTCCCTTCCCCCCCTAAAGGTGGGCAAGGTATGATTTGAAAAAGCAAACCTGAAAAAGAAAAATAACACTGACTCCTTCTTTCCTAAAGTCTTCAGAGTGTATTTGCTAAATGTCATGGACAATGTAGCTGATGAGGATAATCTCTCTGAATAGATTATTCAGCAGTGAAAACGGGAATGGAAGACAAGCCTAGAGAATAGCCTCAAAATTTACTGCAGGAAGTTTAAGAAAAAGAAAAAAAAGAAAGGGGAAGGAGAAACGAAGCAGCATAGGACAAAACCAGCACTGTTTCGAACAATGATGATAATTTCTTATCAGATGAAGCAAGAGATGTTTATCAAGTAAATAAGGTTATTAAAAAATATATTAAGAGCATTCATGATTATTAATTTTACTCTCATCACAGGTTCCCAGGATCCAGCTAAAATAGAGTAAGTTTTGGTCTACCTTTAAGAGTTGGATATGTTTAAAAAAATTAACACTTTTCAGTGGGCAAAACTTTAATAACAACACCATAAAACAAGTATACAAAAATCATGTACATATTTTGACAGTTCTAAATAATATATATATATATGTATACTTGATTTTACTTTGTGGAAAAAAAACCTTTTGGCAGTTTTTGATTGTGACTAGCTGTATTTGGAAAAAAAAACAAACAAACCAACTTTTTCTCAAATAGGGCAGTTGAAAGTTTGACAGTTTATCAGATTCGTAACAAGAGACTTACTGTAGGGTAAGCTAATAAAGCTGTTCCAGAGATGATGACTGGAAAACAACAGCATGCTGAACATCTGCCCCTGTATAGTACTGGAAATACTTTGAATATTTTGACAGCAAAACCAAGGAAATGCGGGTTAGAAGAAACCTGGTTTTCCTTTTAGGGTGGTGGAAATCAAGCTACAAAATTTTGGGCATCTGATATTTAATGAACACATACGCAAGTACACACAAGAGGAGTGTATAGGTATCTCAGTTTTAAAAGGCATGTTTTTCCTCTTTTTCATACATTCAACATTCTTTCTTCAAGTCTTGCTTCTCCTGCCTCATGTTACATTTTCCACTACAATTTGTTATGCAGCTGTGCAGACTTCAAACACCGACACGTAGTACAGCATTAAGGAATTTCCTGAGTCAGGTTTATTCATCGTTATCTGTAAAAAGCAGGAGAGGGGGAAGACAGGGTGAAAAGGAGCCACGCACACACACACACTCGCTCTCAACTGGAGTTACAAAATTGGGAACCACAATTTAGTAAGGAATAATACAAGAATTCACTAAGTTAGTCACCAAAGCTGTCTTGAAAGCACTATGTGTACAGATACTGAACAACATGTCATCTTTCTTGGATTAGTGAATTTAAGATAGTTTCATCTCAAGTGGTCTGCTTCAGTTAGAGCAGTCCTATTTGTAAAGAGCAATATATTGTTTTCTAACTTTTCTTATTTGAAGAGTATAAAACTTGTGTGGCAGAAGCTCCTGAACATGCTTCTGACTGTCACTTGTCCTCTACTCACCTTTATTAGCACAGGATTTTTTCTTTAAACGTCTGAAATTTAAAGAACTGCTTTAAATGTCATTCTTTATGTACTTTGGTATTAAAGTACTGTATGTACTTTAAATGTCTGACATGTAAAGAACTACTTTTTCTTTACATTTTTGTATGCTACCACAGATTTGTAAAATACAGAATTAGAACTGAAGCTATTAAAAATAGTCACTTGTTAATCGGCATTTCACAAGATGAAAGGCAGCTCATTTTAATAGGATTCATTCAGACAACAGCTTACAATCTGTATGCCAACATTTCAGCAAACTGTCATTTAAGCCTTTTAGTATTAGTTTTAAAATATCCTTAAGGCAAAGTGGCAAGGAAAAGCAACCGGTAACACTATAGTTACCATTTTCTTTTTCCATACTGCCAGTGCTTTGGACGCTTGATAAAAAAACGACTACGATATATCCTTCCAATTCTGTCGTTAAATCAATAAATTGTGGTTGAAAAAATGTTTCAGACACTTTTCTGTCATATAACACAGGATGAAAACAACATGGTACTGGTTATTCTTGCTGAGTGGTTCTGTACCGGTAGCAAAAAAAAAAAATGGGGAAAATCTAAACTGTATTAAAAGTTTTTTTTTTTAATTATTGTTTGTAAAAATATTTCCCCCCCCCAAGCATTTACATATAAAAAAACATAGAAAGCTGTAATCTTATTTGACCCTTCATTCACTGCTATTGCAACACACTCGTAAAAGCATTTAAAAGATGCAGAAAGTAGACGTTGGTTAACATGCGTTAGAAGTATTTTTTCAAAATTGAAAATCATTGCATACATTTCTAAAGCCAATATATAATGCTTCTGATTTATATTAACATAATTGAGATTTTAATTTCTTTATTTTTCTCTCCAGTAAAGACATCCACCATTAGAAATCTAAAATTTCATCACTGCAGTTAAGTTTTTGACATGAGAGCAAAAACCACCAAACCATTTCTCATTGATAGCGGTCTATGTGGTATTTCACAGAGTAACTCTGCAAGATGTAGGAGCTATCCGTCTGCCTAGCAACCTCTGCTAAGCTAGGCAGAGCTCGAAAGCAAGATAAATTCTCTTCAAGTATTACTGAGCCACCTGAAAACTAAGATGGATGGTACCTCCACATCAAGTTCTTCTGAAACATGACAATCACAGGATAAAGAGCCACGTGACATTTTCTTTTCAGGAAAGCAGCGATACTGCAACCCATTACAAATACAGAGTTTTAGAAAGAACAGTATTATTTTAGCTAAAAAATTCATTAATTTTGGAGATGAAATTGTTTTTAATTCTGAAAGTTTTATTCTAGATTTCCATCTTTGCAAACTGTGTAACTGCTTTACAGAGATTAAACAGTCATACTGCACCTTTCACAAGGTTTGTATTGTAATAAGTATTGTTACAGTTGACTGTATATGTACATACCGATCAATCAGAGTGGTCAGCATGCTTAATCAAAGCGTGCCATGTCTTGTCGCTGGAATAAGAATTTTTTTAATCAATTTAGCCAATCCATGTAACAAACCACAGATATGTTTTAGAAGTATATTAGAACCTATTGTATATGATCCAGAAAGAACATAAGACAAGCCGTAACTGCCAGGACACAGTGATATTACCTTCTTGGTACACTCCATCTGCCATTACTAGGTGAAGTATTTTGGCGTACAGGTGTTTGTGTTCGTTTCCAAGAATAGTCTGAACTATGGTTGAACAAATATCAATATTTTCATCTTCATCTTCATGTATAGCCTAGGAGAAAGGACAACTCATGTTGCCAAAATTGAAACGGGCAGAGATTTAAGTAGTTCAAATTTATTAAATGCAATTCATGGTTAAACCCAAAGTTCTCCTTTTGGTTCCAATGGCATGGCATTTTCTCTCTTAATATTTTAGTATGTTGAAACAGAATAAAAGCCTGAAGAAATTAGCATCGATTCCATTCACACAATGCAGTTAGTTACTGGCACAGTAAACGGCCCTAGGTACTCGTTTCTTAAAATATTTTCCACTTAAGGTTATTCTACAAACCTTTATTTTCTCATAAACTTCAATGAATTTGTCAAAACCTATTTCCTGCTCCAGGTTATATCTCAGCTCTTCCAAATGGCTGAAGATACTATCACATTCTTCACATTCACTGGCAATCTCTCCATCACTATTATCTATAAAGAAAGAAAACAGTAAAACCACATCATTTTTCCTACACTCTTCATGTTGTTTCTACATCCCTAAACTTGATATCCACACAGACCTCTAAATGTAAAGAAAGCAGGTAAGCTCAGGAGCACCAGATGATGTTGGCAGATGTTCTGACCAACCTGCGCGGAACATCCCTTTTATTGACAGCAAAGAAATTCAGAATCCCAAATGGGAAGCATCGAGCTCTCTCCTCTAAACCCCCACTCTGATAGTTAGCCATAAGGGTATTCACACTGGAGGAAAACAAGGTACAGTCTTAAAGCAGATTTCCATTTAGCAAAGCTATGTTAGCAGGTCAAGTTCCATATAACCATTCCACATATTTCTGAGGTGGAACGGATGCAGGGTTCAGTGGCTGTCCTGTGTGCTAGGGAAAAACGCTCCTTAATGAAGCAGCTGTCTTGTAGCAGAAAATAAGGACGTGTATATTAAGAATCAGTTATTTAATTTTTTCACTGAGATGCATCTTGTTGCATGGAGCAAGTCTAAAAAACACAGTACTAATTTCACTACAAAGTTCCTCATTTTTTAAGAATGTATCTCTTGTGTGGCAAATTCAATATGCCAATAAAATATATAAGCAAAATCAAGACGATTTTGCTTATAGGCTACAGGAATCTTAAAAATAGGTTGGGAACAGTCAAACATCAGGTAAGCCTATACAAAAAAAGGATCTATCTAAAAATACAAGATGGAATCCCTGTGTAAAATCCTATTATAAAATGCAAACTGCTTTTGCCCAAGACAAAAACTTCCTTAAATATTTGAATTATAAAAGGACTTATCTACCCAGGGAAAAATATACAACTTTCTAGATTTCAGAACTTATATAAAATCTTTACACCAATACATAGTATTGCCTGGTAGGTCACAGACTTTGTGAGTTAGTATTAAAAATCTTACTACTTTTGATTCCTGTATAATCCTGATCAAATCATACCCCTGACTCTAGTACCATAGTCACATCAACAAGAAATTATCACTGAAATAACAACAAAAGTTGCATATAGGTTAAAAACTTATTAGATGCCTTCTCATCCTGTATTTAACTTCTGGATCTTGAACAGATTTGGTTCAAAGTTCCGTCTGTTCCCCTGAGTTTTGAAGGCCTTCCTCCTGCCCCCACAATGAAACCTGCAATTCCTATGAAGTATCATAAATCTAGAAGGTGGGACGCTGACACCAAATACCGTAAACGCTTGCAACAACAGCAGAATCACATAAACAGATAGTATTGCGTGTTACCAGTGTATAATATCAGCACTGTCGAAAAAAGAAAGATGGTATTACCTAAGTTTATTTTATGTTAAAATACTTATGGGAGTGTATTATACAGATAATATCTTGAAGGTATATTTACAAATTTTCTATTTTTTTTAAATATCTTCAATAAACTGAAATTACACAAAAGCTATGGTTTAGATTAGTTGATTTTCTACATCTTTTTATACCTATACTTCTAAATGCGCTTTATTTTACAGCGGTAGTGAAATATTTTTATTTCAACCAGAATTTAAAAAACAGAACTGAGACTTCAGGACAGCATTGTGTATAGCTAATGCAAAACGCTACAAGCAGTAATACATTTTTCTGTCTCATTTTTAGCTTGACTGCATTAATAGCTATTTCGGGCTAAGTACAAGGTTAATAATTCCATGTTCCTTTTGATTGCCTGTTAAATTAATTAATTGCAATGTAAGCTGAATCCCTGATACTCCAGTCATGTCAATTGCTATTTCTTTTTCACTCTTGACTGCAGTCATGAATTATTCAAAACATATGATGTGCAGTCTTTGATCATCCTTGAAGACAAGTTTTAGATGACTAGAAAAAGTGATTCAAAATCACAGCCTAACAAATAGCGAACATTTGCAACATTGAATGTTGCTTAGATGTTGACCTTAACATTCAGAAAATCTAAATATTATCTAATTTTTTAAAAAGTTCTGCATAAAACCTACTAGTCAGAACTTTATTTCATTACAAGTATACCATAGAAACATTACTCTGTGTTTGAATTGTTAACATCAATAAGTAACTTATAAAACAGGTATAAACAGAAATTATACCTGACTGCCATTCTTCGTTAAGTGCACTTTCACTGCTGGGGTTATTTTCATCTCCTTCATCCAGCTCTGTACCATTTGTTATGCATTCAGTGACGTTAGCCTTTAGAGTAGACTCCTCCTCTTCACTGAATTCCTCACTAGGCTGCTCCCTAAGCAGTTGTTCCATTGAGGCCCGGAGTTCCTGCAAATCTGTATCTGCCTCCCCAAACATACTAAAGGAAAGTGACAGAAAGTTAATTTAATTAATACTTTACAAGACAAACTCTGTAGGAAATGCTCATTTCTTTTGTTAAGCCAACAAACTGGAAAGCCAATGTAGCTGGAGAAGGAAAAAAAAAGTATTATAAAAAAATAAAAAGATAAATATTTGTGTCCTCAGTCCAACATGATTATAGCATTGACACCATTACATCATGCAAGACACAGGGAATAGAGATTAGCTAAACAAATACCAGATAATTTTGTAAAAAGATGACGACAGGTCCTCAATTCAACTTTATTAGTAAGGTTATTTCAAAATCTTTGCATTGATGCACTATTATAGAACCCTGGCAAGTATAACAATCCAGATAAAAATATGTCTGGAGCTAAAAGATCTAGATCTCATCGGAACAGATACACCAGATGACTTTATCTCTGCAGACTACCCAAGCTGCAGGAAATAATCAAGCACCAAGGTCAGATTTTGAAGCCCCTGAAATAATTTGGGGGACTTGAAGGACATCCCAATACAACGACAGAGAAGATAGATGAGCGAGATTCCCAGAACGTACAAAGAAAGGAAATATTCAAGAAATCTTTATTTCTAGAAGAGCAGTAGCCATCAACTTTGATCTGCTTCCGTGGAATGCAAGGTGCAAAAGCCAGGCAGAGTAGCATCTTGGATGGAATTTGGAAATTTGGACAGCTTATTGTAAGCAGTACATTCCATTAACTTCTCAGTTCTCTGGAACAAGACTCAAAGTAAATGGTGATTCAATACAGGATATTTAAAATTTAGGTAAAACCCCCATGCTGGTGTACTGTAACTGTTAGCATCTAACCAAAAATATTCTTGATCTAAGACACCTGTTTAAATACTTGATAAACTTGATACACTCACATATCCTCAGAATCGGAGGGTCCTTCTTTGGCTTGCTCATCTTCTGTATCAACTATTTCAAGATTATGTTGATGCTGCACATCTGCTACACTGGGAACATCGACTAAAGTTCTGTACAGTTTGTAAAGATCTGGGAGTGAACACGTTCTCAGCATCTGCAAAGGTAATGGAAAGCCTGTTTGGTAACAATACTAAAGACAGGCTGTGGTTACAAAATACTTTAAAAATGAGATTTTTTTTGGTCCTTTTTCATTTGAAAGTTAATTTCAAAATAACTGTGTGTCCAGCACAGGTACTCTCATCGAAAATTTGACATCTTGAATTTTGCCTCTCAGCTAAAATGAAAGCATTCCTTCTGCTTTCACAGGTTACAGCAATTGAAAAGCTTTAAGAACATCAACTGACATACAGAAACTAGTTTTGTGCAGATTTGTTCATTACTTTGATAGCTATCGAAAAAATAAAGGAACATTGCAGCAGATAATATATGTATACACACAATTGTTTACAACATATGTATATTAATCACAGCGTAGGACTATTTCAAGTAACTGACAAAAGAGTATTTTTTCAAAAATTACACTTTATTAGTTCTCTAGGCTGGTCACTGAAAACAGTAGCTTTTGTTTACAACACATTTCAAGGCAATTCCATAGTATTAGAACAAACTTCATTACAAGTGTTAGAAAGAAGTTCAAGTTACAACAGTAATTTATTGCAATGGAAATAAAGCAACATGGAAACAAAGTAACTGTTTGCTCAGTGAGCTATCAAATCTCTCTTTTAAAAAGTCTAAGAACTCTCCAACATTACTGAATATTCACCATAGTATTAATAAAACAAGAAACAAGACCTGATCTGCACTAAGAAGTTATACCAGTAAGCCCCACCTTCCTCCAAGCACAGCTCTGAATACATTCATGTTCAGTGTTTGTTCCTAATGAAAATCCCTACATTTCAATGAAAAAAAACCAGTTCCTCAGCTGCAATTTACACAAGCACAGTGTATTCATATGCTCAAATACCGAATCTCTTGTCGGCACACAGACAGAATATTACAGCCATCAAAGATGTAGCCACCTTTCTGACCACTACTACCACAGAAGACGGACTCTACCCCATCATTTGAAAGCTTGCAGTTATTTTGGAAAATGCTTCTTTTCCTATTATCCTACTTCTAGTAGCATACAGACCTGCCTACAGATAGGACACTAACTCTGTCTGCCCTGCTCCCTGCTAAAGGTTTCCTTAGTTTCTGGGCAAGAGCTGCCACAGAGGTGTATTTGGGACATTCCAGAAAGTTACATCTGCAGATACTGCAAAGACGTACTGAACATCCTCTTGCTGCAACCAAATGAGGAAAGGGAATTTGTTGCTCTCTTTTGTCTAGTTTATGGCAGCAGTAACAACACATCTGTTGCTTTTCTCCAAGCTCTCTGCTATTACGTAGAGCTCATCTGGTACTGCATTAACAATTCTGTGACATTATGGCTAAAACACATGCCAAAGATACAGTACCAAGTGACACACTGAAGCAGTTCATACCGATACACTGAAGAACTCCATTATAGACCATATCCATTACTTTCTAAATCCGATAAGGGTACAAAGGATGTTCATCTTCCTCCTACTCTCAACACAGCTTTTTGTGATCATTGTCCAACTGCCAGATAAACAGCTTCATAAACTGGGGAAGTTAATGACAGGCTAACTCTTGATGAATCAAAAGTAGAGTCATAAATCCATTTATGTGAATATATGGATCTGGGAAAACAGATACAAGCTTGTCAGGAAGCTTTATATAAACAGCACTATCCCCGATACTATGCTTCACAGCAATGCATCAACCAATAGATACTATTCAATATGCAATTAATCATCAACAGTGCAACTTCTTTCAGGCTGGGAGTCAAAAGATGAAACATTCTTCCTTACCTGGCATTCCACCACCTAGGAAATCCTTTACTACATATTGAGCAAATGGAATGCAGGTGTGCAAGTTTCAAGAGAAGCCTTGCCACCATTGTTTCTCCAAAAATCAGCTGCTGTTTTACACACTTTCTACTTTAGAACCTAGGCAAGTAATGCATGTAATTTAAGAATTTCATTTAATCTACTAGTTCCACAATTATTATTAAAATATTTTAAATTCATATCAAAACCAAATTCCACCATTCTATGCTTATTTCACAGACTGTGAGCTGCCACTCAACCCTACGTAGCTGGTCAAGGAAACACCTTCAAGAAAGCAGTTGGTTCCATTCACTCTTCTTCAGGCTTCCTGCTTCACAGCCAGAACCTGTGCTAGGTGGTTAAATCCTACAGGAAAAAACCCAATCACTTGGTTGCCAGAAATTACAAGATACCTTTGCTGATCTGTTCAGTGTTTATGTTTATCATGCCAAGGTAGTGATAAGTCTGAAAAACTGCACAGAAGGGAGAAAGCAGATAGGGGAAGTTAGGAATTTCCTCATCAGCTCCCTCAGTTATGTCTCAGAGAAGTGGTAGCATTCCTCCACAGACCCCTGGACACAGAACGCTGAACAGTGAAACCAGAGACTCACTGCTGCATGAGTCCTGCTGATACAACGGACATGGTGCAGTCATCCTGCAGGGCAGACATGGCTAGACAAATACAAACAGCTGCTGAAACAGTTATGCCATCTGTTCTGGCCTCATTCAGCCTCAATAAGAATAATAATAGCGCTACAGAGAAAAAAGTATTCCTTTTTATTTTTTTAAACTTGCCTTTGGGTCATTTGCATCAAAAAGCCCTGTAGAAAGTCCAATCAACAATGAACTTTTGCCTTTACTTTTTGCTGGCGATATGGAACGTGAACAAGGTACAAAAGGCTCTTCCTGTGAAGACTGAGCTGACAGAGCTGGTGAGGCTGTTGGTACAGCTGTGGGCTGTATTACCCTCTGGAATAAGGGTTCAGGTTGCGGAGAGTCACTGGAACAAGTTTCTGATACAGTAAAAGAAAGTCTGTTACAAATCCACATAGAGTAAAAACTCCAAGCTCTTAAGCAAAAGGTAACTACAGTGAACAAAACTAATTTCTGTTGTACAATTAAAGTGGAAAATAGATAGCATTGTAAAAAGTATTAAAATCTCTTTGGATGATTTTAGTAAATACATTATAATATGAAATTCTCCCATTTTAACTTTTTGAGAATATACACCCCCCAGCTATAGCCTATTCTGTTCTCATGCCTTCTAGCTTCTCATTATCCAGTCCAGGCCTGAAATTATGGTGTCATCCATTTTCATCTGTTGCTTCTTGCCTTATACTACATTTCTTCAAAGCTACCTCAACATAAGTTGCCCAAACACAGGGAAAAAAAAAACAGTTTGCTTAAGTCACCCATAAATAGATGCAAAAGTATCACCAATGATACTTGACAGTATTGCTAATGATTTTCTATTCTACTGTAAAATATGCAGACCTTCTGAAGTTACTTCAAAGACCTCCAAGAGCAAGCAATTCTTCTATGCCAGGGGTCCTCAAACTTTTTAACCAGGGGGCCGGCGCGCGGATGCAGTGGCAGGCAGTCATCTGCGGCTGCTTGGTTTCCCCCCCCAACCCCCGGCGGGGGGGGGGCCGGGGGGTCTGTAAATACCGGGGGCCGGATTGAGGACCCTGGGGGGCCGTATCCAGCCCGCGGGCCGTAGTTTGAGGACCCCTGCTCTATGCAATAAAAGATTATCATTAGCAGCTGCTTAAAATATTTTTTATCCAAGCGGCAGCTTAATATTGATTTGAGATGTCTATAAACAAAGTAATACTTACTATTAAAATGTTATGAAATCTGATTATGTACTTAAATAGTCATTTCAAAAGGCTGTAACATTCAGAACCTTGACATTCACTTTGAAGTACCAGTATGGGCCACTGCCCTGTTCATCTACACACAGTGTTGCATGTTACATTTTCTTCCAAGTGGAAACAATAACACCCATAATTTGTCTTCCGAATCCATCAGAAATTGGCTTTTTAGAAATATGAACTAAAAAAAGAAAACAGAAAACCTACTCTTCCAGGGTTAGTGAAGAAGTGAGAAGGGATGGCTCAAGTACTCCATACTGTCAGCTACAATAAACAAAGCAAGAGACATCGACTGACCTTCTAGAACTTCCTTTTGTGGTTCCACCTTGTCAGGCAGTAGTTTCTCAGAAGCTGCCTCATTTCTCCTGTCATGTTGTGCCCTATTATAAAATGCCACATCCAGGGGAAACACCATGTAAAACCAGTCATTACTCTATGGAAAAAGTCATCAAGTACAGTCAAACAATGAAGCTTTAACTAAGCTTAACATTTTAACCAATGTATCTGAATCCTACTCAGTTAAAGCTAGTTTTTTAAACTGGAAAGAAAGAGATCGGAAGAGAGTACTTACTTATCCTCTTTCTCTTTTACCCACACTTCATTAACAGTGATGGGAAATTCCTTACTCTCCTTACTGTGGTGCTTTTTATCTTCTGTTTCTTCCAAGATCTCTGCTTCCAAATCATCAGGCTCTAAAATTAATAAAGTTGTACATCTCATTAAAAATAAATCCCAAGCAAACAAAAAGACAGGAGAGACTACACATTTTAAGATTATATTTAAATCCTTTTGCTTTATTCATTTTCTGCATTTTGCAGAAACAACTGAAGTTTTGTAACCCCAGAGCTAAAAGTTTGTTTCTGATACAAGAAAAGTATCTTAAAGCTCCAACAAACTATGTCTTCTAATAACATTCCCCCAGATGTCAGCAGGGTGCTCTTATCATATAGGGGAAAAGATTCCAGCACAATTGATGGGGAGAAACAGAAAAATACCCTAACAAAACCAAAAAATTTGAAGCACTTTAGAATTCTACTTGTATTCTAGAAAGTTTTCTATAAGCACACAAAAAAGGTTTCTGGGAATTTACAAAACACATTAGTGAACCAAATTACAACACAGGCATAGAAAGCCCTTGGTCCCACCTGAAAGGTGTTAAGAAACTGCACATTACGTATGGAAAGATATAAAAGTATACAGGATCATTACTTCCCCTCATCAAATTGGAAAACAGATTGTAATTAGAATTACTAATGAAATGACTTACCATCCAGCATAATAGGTTTGCTCTGCAGCTGGGTTGCTCTTTGAGATTCCTCTGGTACAGTCATGTCAGACTCTGTGACACCAACTGGTACTGAAGACTGAGCTCCAACAGCAGGAAGAGCTTTCTCTTCCTTCTCCTCTGATGAGGACTGCTGATCTCCTTCAACAAGTTCTGTAGTACCTAACAGAAAATTATTCTATTATTTGAACAGTGCTTTAACACAGTTTCATAGTAAACTACAACGTGGCTACAAGGAAAGTTGAGGATTTTTGTTTCTTTAAAGGAAAACAGAACAGAAAAGTTGGCATGCTTTTATTATAACTACGATGAAGAGGAAAGCTAGAAATACTAAAATTTGAATTTTACTTGCTACATTCTCATTAGTACAAGTTTATACTTGGAATAAACACAAATCCCTTTCTTCTTGGAAAGGACAAAAAGCAGGAGTTGACCAGAAAGAAAATCCACCAATATGGTTAAGTCATATGCTAACAAGAAGGTTATAGGACCTATCTAATCCAATATTCAGTTGATGACATCCTTTTAAAAGACAGACTTGTTTCTATCAATAAGCAAAGTCTAAGACTTTTCAACAAAACAAAGATCCTTTCATTTCAGCACATCCTTCTTAATTTCTTACCACTTTACCGAATTTGAAATATTTTGGTGTCTTCCAGTATCAGCTTGTGCTGACATTTAGAACTGAGGCAACACCCAGAAATGGAAAGGAAGAGTGAGGATAGAATATGCTTCTGACTTCAGAATTGTTCTCAGTGGACAAATCTGGCACTTCGTACACTCACAGTGCAGATAACTACCAGCTGTGCTTACCATTTATTACATCTAGTTCCTCAAGTAAGTCTGTTTGCAGCTGCAACTCTGCTTCTCCTAGGATCTTCAGGACTGAGTCAGTAGGGCTTTTGCCCCAGACTTTCCTGTGGGGTTCCCCAATATCTAACCTAATTACTTCCCCCAGAGTTTGACCTGTTAGGACACAAACACAAACATAGAAACTTTTATTCACTTTCTATATAGTAAGAAAACAAACAACCTCCACAAAACTAAATACTACAAAGCCAGAACTCATGTCACCTCACCCCAAGTCAGACAGCCTAAGGACTGCACGCAGTCTAGTTTTTCCTCTGCCAATTCCATTTAATACTAGAAGTGATTCAATGCCAGTTAACAGCTGCAACTTAACAGCAGCAGATCCCTTCAGCAATTCAGGCACTCCAAAAGAAAACAGTATGACAAATGTTTAAAACTGGCATGAGGTGGTCTTAACTTTACCTGAAATGGGAAACTAGAAAGTCTCATTGCTGCTATCCTTTGACATTTCTTTCTTTTATTTCTCCCTCCCAGGAAAAGAGGGCATAAACTAATAAAGAATAGTATCAGAATTCCAGAAGACTGGAGGTTAGCCAATGTAATGCTCATCTACAGGAAGAGCAGGAAGGAGGATCCAGGGAACTACAGGCCTCTCAGCCTGACCTGGGTGCCAGGGAAGGTCATGGAGCAGATTGTCCTGAGTATCACCATGCACATGCAGCACGTGCAGCACAGCTGAGGGATCAAGCCCAGCCAGCATGGGGTTATGAAAGGCAGGTCCTGCTTGACAAACCCAGTCTCCTTCTAGGACAAGGTGACCTGCTTAGTGGATTAGGGAAAGGCTGTGGATGTTGTCTGCTTGGACTTTAGTAAAGCCTTTGACACCGTTTCCCACAGCATTCTCCTGCAGGAGCTGGCTGGTCACGGCTGGGGCAGGTGCGCTCTGTGCTGGGTTAAAAGCTGGCTGGGCAGCCGGGCCCAAGGAGCGGTGGGGAGTGGAGCTACACCCAGCTGGCAGCTGGTCACACGTGGCGTTCCCCAGGGCTCGGTGTTGGGGCCAGCCCTGTTCAGTGTCTTTATGGAGGATCTGGACAAGGGGATCAAGTGCACCCTCAGCAAGTTTGCAGGTGACACCAAGCTGGGCAGGAGTGTTGATCTGCCTGAGGGCAGGAAGGCTTTGTAGAGGGATCTCGACAGGCTGGACCGATGGGCTGAGGCCAACTGTATGAGGCTGAACAAGGCTCAGTGCCGGGTCCTGCACCTGGGTCACACCAGCCCCATGCAGCGCTGCAGGCTGGGGCAGAGCGGCTGGGAAGGGCCTGGTGGGAAAGGGCCTGGGGGTGCTGGGTGACGGCCGGCTGGGCAGGAGCCAGCTCTGTGCCCAGGTGGCCGAGGAGGCCAACAGCATCCTGGCCTGGGTCAGAAACAGTGTGGCCAGCAGGACTGGGGGAGTGATTGTTCCCCTGTACTGGGCACTGCTGAGGCTGCACCTAAAATCCTGTGCTCAGCTTTGGGCTCCACACTGCAAGAGGGACTTTGAGGTGCTGGAGCATGTCCAGAGAAGGGCAACAGGGCTGGTGAAGGGTCTGGAGCACAAGTTTTGTGAGGAGCAGCTGAGGGAACTGGGGCTGTTTATCCTGGAGAGGAGAAGGCTCAGGGGGGACCTTATTACTCTCTACAACTGCCTGAAAGGAGGTTCTAGCGAGGTGGGGGTCGGTCTCTTCTCCCAGATAACAAGCGACAGGACAAGAGGAAATGTCTTCAAGTTGTGCCAGGAAAGGTTTAGATTGGATATTAGGAAGAATTTCTTCACTGAAAAGGTGGTCAAGCATTGGAACAGGCTGCCCAGGGAGGTGGTGGAATACGTAGATTTGGTGCTTAGGGACATGGCTTAGTGATGGACTTGGCAGTCCTGGGTTAACAGCTGGACTTGATGATCTCAAAAAAACCCTTTTCCAACCTAAATGATTCTATGATTCTAATGGAACAAAAGAAGATGCTTCTAGAATCCTAGCCATGTAAAACTACTATGCTATAAAGTAAACATGTCATACTCTCAGTGATTATTTATTTCTGCAATCTGAGACAGACCCTTAGTAAGGCATACTGAAAACAAGAAAAAGGTCTTCCACTCAAAACCCGAGAAGGCAGACAGAAAATTTGAAAAGACAGGTTTGATTTAAAAAAAGAAAAAAAGCTGAGGAGTGCAATAAAAGTAACAGACATAAATTGAGAAAACCCTGTTTTTATTGTTCTACTGATAATGTAAAAGGACTTTGAAGTTAAATAAGAAACTTTGATATATCTTAAGTGTTTTTACTCCTGTGTAAATTAATGCCTACTTAAAAGACACTTACCAAGAAAGCTCAAAGAATGTAACTATGCATTTAATTAGGTAACTATTTGTTGAAATTGGGAAATTATTTGTTGAATCCCCTGCAAGCCATTTAATTACTCAGCCTGTGCCTTATTCCTTATCCAAGGGAATACATAACCGCCTCTTTTTTAGAAGCGGATGACATGCAACTGATAACAAGATTATAATAAGAGTACTTGCTTTATAAAAACAGACACCACACATGGTAAACTGATTTACTGTTATCATGGTAACAAAAAAAAGTACTTACGATCTGTTCCAGAGAGAGAGTCTTCCATTGATAACTGACCTAGAGGAACTACCAACTCAGATGCCCCAGATTCCCATTTTTTGCGATCTCCTAGAAGTGGATGGTCACCTTCTTGCTGCTCCTTACCATCTTCAGACACAGCTGATTCAGAGACAGTTTTACACTCCTTTTTTCCTTTCTCATCTTCTTGAGCTTTCAGATTTTGATTTAATCTTCTCAGTATTTCTCGTTTATTCTGAAATAAGGGCCACATATAGCACTTAAAATAGTACCTTTCTTAAAAGGAGACTAAATGAATAAAATTTGACATACTTGCATTGCACAATCTGGCTTTTTTATTTCCTCCTCAGCTTCTTGAATGGCAGTTACATTTTCATCCTTCAAGTCCCAGAGCATGAAATAGAACATGGAAGAATGTGTCAGAAAAAAATAATCCTGAGAATACTAACAGATGCAATCGTGAACCATCACCTCTAAATTCTTTCCATTGACAACTACAGATAGACTGAAACACAATCTACGATTCCTTTGGGGTTTTGGGGCTTCTCAAAGACAGAATTTCAAGGGCAGCTTCCGTCTGAACTGTTCACTATCGGAAAGTGGTGAGCAAATGAATCACTCAGTTTAAGCAGACAAGTGAAAGTTCAGAGCACTAAACATGTAGACTTAAAGCTAGATATGACCTCTACAGCAAAATGCCACCAAATTCCAATGCTAGAAATGAGCAATTCTATAAGAAAACAAAAAAAGTGGCAAGGACAGAGTCAAGAATCACCTGTAAAGAAAAGCAGAGGGGAGAAGAGACAGCTTTAGTGATATGCAAAATAATCAAACTAAAAATCAAAGGCAAAAATTTGAACTTAGACTCTTTTTGTACACAGCCTGTCTTCTCCACTTCCAACTGCTCTGTGTGCTACATTTTAGTCAGCTATAGTCACCATCTTGCATTGCTGTAAGACAAAATATCCATGTGGAAAAACTGTGCTAATGACTTAAGTCCATCAAAATGTGATTTGTTTATTTTTCCAGCTAGCAACTGACATCTTTCAGTATTTTATATTCTATATATGCTACTTAGCACTAAGTTTTCACTATATTCCCATAGTCATAGCCTTTAGGGTTGTATACAGTGTAAAATCCCACACTACCCTGAAATCTAGAGATAGCTTAGGTAAACCCACAAAAGTTAGCATTGAAATCAACACAGACTTTGTTAAAAACTCAAATTGTGCAACAATTGACTCATATGCTCGGTTTCCCACTTGTTACTTAAATCAAATGGTGGTAGTTGAGGTAAACCTGTAAACATTTACAATACCAGGAATCAAGATCACAGAAAAGAGAAATTAGGAAGCCTCTAATACTGTTTTAGACAAGAAGAAGAGACAACACTATCAGATTCAAGTCTCTTGAACTTCTAACTGTCTGTTACATTTCTGCACATAGCTTCAAACTCACTGAAAACAAGAACTAATAAAACAGTCCTATCATTTAAAATTTTTTTCCTTACTTCCACTAGGTTATAAACTCCTTAACTCCCCCTTCAAAAGACTGATGAAAATGCTGGTTAGTTGATGTCTTCTTCCACCAGTCATGACTGCCTTGATCAAAATTGAAATTGCAGCCTATACTGGGTCTGGCTGAGCCCCATAGCAGCCCTGATAGTGTTGTGCTTGTATTGGCAGCTAGAAAGGCGGCGGTAACACACCAGTGTTTTGACTACTGTAAGCAGTGCTCACACAGCACCAAGGCTCTCCCTCAAACCCCACCCCCCACCAGTAGGCTGGGTGTGGGCAAGATCTTGAAAGGGGACATAGCCAGCACGGCTGACCCAAAGTGACCAAATGGCATATTCCGTACCGTATGACACTGGCTGAGATATAAAAGCTAAGAGAAAGGAGGAGGAAAGGAGGGCATTTGTTATTTACTACATTTGTCTTCCGGAGCAACCTCTATGCGTACTGAAGCCCTGCTTCCTGGGAAGTGGCTGGACATCGCCTACTGATAGGAAGTAGAGAATAACATCTTTTGTTTCCCTTTGCTTCTGCACACACGACCTTTGCTGTTGCTTTATTAAACTGCCTTTATCTTGACCCACACATGTTTTTTCTCCAATCTTATTTTCTCCCTGCCCTGTTCTGCTGAGAAGGGGAGTAATAGGGTGGCTTGGTGGGCACCTGGCATCCCACCAAGGTCAACCCACCACACAGCCCAGGGTTCATTATAAGCCATTTTGTTCAAAACTGACTGAATTTGAGTTTCAGTGCACAGATGTATTTCAACAGCTTCCAAGTTTTGGGTTTTTTTTCACATTTTTTTCCTTTTTTTCTTTCCTGAATTAGAAGCAACAAGTATCCTTAATTATTTTTTTCTATCTAATACACACATTCTTCTAAAAAACCTTTTTCAAATCAGGTTGGGTTTGGGTTTTTTTCATGAATTTTACCCTCTTAGCAAAAGTACCTACCACACCCACTTCCTTCAAAGCAGAAGTCATGGAGATGACTGGTGTACTGGGCTTCACTGGAAGTTGTGGCTTAGGAAGAGCTGCTCCAAGCTCTTGTAGTCCATGCACAGGACACTGTTCTATAGCTCCCACATGAAAAGGCACATTAGGATTCTTTACCCCTTTCGATATCAGCTGCATAGATATAGATTCAATTAAAAAAAATTAAAACAACAAATTAACTTCAAGACTTTGCACATTAAACACAGTATTATTATATAGGTTCATGCAAACCTTTAAAAAAAGACAATAATGCCACACACTTTCATACACAAGACAACTGACAACTGCATGTGAACTATTTCCAGTTTATCAGCTCCACAACATCCTGCTTTTTGGAGCAATATATTACTAGTTGGACTTGTCACTCCACAGCTCACAGAAGCAAAAGAAGATTAATTACACTTTAGTAAGTTAGAGATCATTAATAAAAGACTTGAGGTGATCTTAATGATTCTTAGGTCTGATGTTCTTCAATTCTTGAACCAAATTCTTCATTCAAGCATATCTAAGATTAGGCTTCTAATGAGGGAATTCTGACTAACAGATGCTCTCCTCAGTTTCAGAAGACAAATTGATTATCTAAGCTTGTTAATCACAGTACAGAATTTTAGTTAGACAAAGATATGGCACTACATACTTTGACTGCATGTAACAGATTTATTTTCTTACATGCTCTTCCCAGGCTCTTTTCTCTCTTTCATAAGCTTCCTTTCTCTTTCGCTCTAACTGTTCTTTCAGAACTGCAGCTCGAGCATTTGCTTGGGCCTACAGTGAACAAATAAGCAAAACAGACAACTTAAAGTGATAAAAAGCATTAGTATCCACATTCCATGGAATATTTTAAGAATATATATTCTTGGATTACTGCATCTTCCTCTCTCTCACTTACTACTGTATAGACTGTGAAGGGAGGACTCCACTGAATCAAAATCACCACCACAAGTATAATAACTGATCTTCTATGTTAAGAGTCATGGTGACTCCTCAAAATTAAGTTAGCTCTTGATTTGCATGGTTGTATTTTTAGCGTACATAGCAATCTTAGAGTAATGTAAAACTGGAATCTCTACTTATAAGTAGCTTTGAAGCCAAATGCATTAATCACAAAACATTAAATATTAAGTTTATGTTGAATAAGTTTAAAGTTTAAACATAAAAACTTTGGTTGATGTTTCACCTCTAGATTTAAGGTTAGGCATAAGGTTAGTTTGTTTTTACATTGCTCTTTGCAGATGACGGGGGGTGGAAAATTTTCCCGGAATAGAGTAATACTTGCTATATATTGTATGATGGAGATTAGTTACTGATATAAGAACACCACATGGAATAACGTTCCAATCAAACATTGGATTTCTGTGAAACACATTTGCTTTAAATGTGCTTCATCACAGGGGTATACAGCTCACCTTGCAATCCACATGTTGCCCATGTCAGCACATGTAAATTTTGCCTTCCTTTATTCTTTTAACTAAAATAAAGTTGTTGTTACGTAAGATACATCTTCCTTTCCCTTTCAGTATCAAAATGCTATTTCAGATATACCAAAGTGCTTTCAGGACTAAAGCTAACCTAGAGATAAATCTCACAGGCAGGGAGTGGAAAAATCATGGATTTGCTACGCTATGTCACAACACATTTTAAAATTACTGAGATAAAACAGTTGAACAGAGCTGTTACTTCAACAGTTAAAAACCTCTTGTAGTGGATGTATGAACAAACTATTGATAGCAAAATGAAATGTAAGAAACTTAATGAGACAGGAAACAAATATGAAAACAGTTCCATGTCCTCCCTCCCCACAATTACCTTCTGCGCTTCTATCTTTTTGCGTCTCAATTCTGCTTCCTCACTCGATTCTGGTCCATCAGAACCAGCACCTTCATTCTGCAAAGTAAGAGTCCTCAGAGAATTATTATTAGTTCATGTATTTAAAAGCTGAGCGATAGGTCACTGCTCAGATCGTTTACACTGCCTATATGACTAACACAGGTCACAATTTCAATAGGCAACTCCTCACTCAAATGTAATTGCTACTGAGATTTGTGGGGCGTTTTGTTTGGTTGGTTGGTTTTGGCAGGGGGGGTTAGTTTTAAAAGACATGAAGTTTTTACAAGCCAGGAAGAAGGTAATGTGCCTACTGTTGCAATGGAAGAGACCTAACGACGCTGGGCTCTCGCCTGCCACCCCTCATCACTTGTTGCATGCTCTGCAGGTAAGGTATACAAGAAAGGTCTGATGCTCTAGAATTCCAGTTTCTTCCACTGTATGTGCTCCAAATAAGGTGGAACGGGTGTGGGGGAGAGATGGTAACAAGTAAGAACATATAAGGTCTACCTCTGAAACCTGTTTTCAATCTCTTTCTTCTTTCCATGGCCTTTGCATATTCCTGTTTACAGA
Organism: Falco biarmicus; assembly: GCF_023638135.1. Taxonomy (NCBI): domain Eukaryota; kingdom Metazoa; phylum Chordata; class Aves; order Falconiformes; family Falconidae; genus Falco; species Falco biarmicus. The sequence continues at coordinate 89,879,331 of NC_079288.1, forward strand.
ACAGACTGACAGAGCCACACAACAAGGTTTGACAGGACCTTTTTACTGTTCATGACCAACTTCTGCAGACCTTTTATTTAAAATAAACTGTTCAGAAGGCCTATTTAGTAGGTATCTTGCAATACAACAAAAAGTATTATTAGAAATAATTTGGCAAAACACAAGCAAGAATTTTAGGTAATTTTTTAAGTGAAAATAAAAAAAAATAAGGTCATGCCAATCTTGGTGTCAGTCAGCTAACAGCGGAAAAGAGACTGGAGATCAAAAAACTTCAGAAAAATCATTTGGTACCCTTAGTAGGCAAAGGAATGAATACATATATTCATTTATTGTATATAAAGTAGGATACTATGCAGTAGTAATAGATATAAAATTGTTAATCAACATGAGGAAATAAACATATCTGTGACAAGATTTGGTCTGAGATAGTGTTCCTCTAGAAGTGACCCTCCACTCTAAAGTTTGTGTCTGCAGGTCTTCATGACAAAAACCTCTTAAACTTGGTCTCTGAATTCTGAAAATTAGTTTAGGCCAGCTCTTGCCTTATACGTCCATTTATGTATAGTGATACATAAAATGCATGGAAGTACTTAATACAGGTGCTGGGGGGAGGCAGGTAACATTTCTCTAGTTTTCAATCACAAAGTACAATGTGAATGTATAAGCAGGTAATCACTTGAGGAAACCCAAACACCCTATTAAGACAAATAGACAGTAAGGGGAAGAACAAACGGGAGTACAAGATCACACAAGAAGTTAATGAAAAGACAGAAACAGACTCCGGACCATATTTACTACATAGATTGCCTCTCAAATGAAACTTTTCCATATACAAGTAAATGGATTCCTTCCAAGTATGGCTTGGATTATTCATGTGATGCCTTAAGTAGCGTTCATTCTGAATCCACTTTATCAACATATTATTTTGTTGTATTATGAACATATTTTGGAGAAGCGATGTTTGAAAAAAGCGTATTGATTAAATTGAGCTCACGCCAAGAATTTCTAACACACCCACAGAATGTATGAAAAGAATTGCTCTGTACACATTCTGCGTGAGCATTGTCAAAAACTGAATTCTGGAAAAGTTCCTTTAACTAAAAGCAAATAAATACAAAGGTGCTAGTCCTCGATGAGAAATTTACATGTCAAATTCAGATGTAACATTGTGTAGTCTTGTTTTTAAGATATTGTTAGTTTACAGGCACTGAAGCTGCACCCCCAGCACTGAAATAACAAACAGATTTGCATATTCTGGAAAAAGACATGGAAGTACACTAACTGTGGAACAGAATTAAATGTCAAAAATACATGTCTATATATAAAACTGTCTACAAGAAAAGTCTTCACACAGGGATAAAAGAATACATCCCACAGCCAACTTCTGTACGTATTTAAAATTTTTTAAACCAACCTTCTCTCCGCGAAGTTTTGCTCTAATCTGTTGACGTTCATTAAAGTTCTGTAGCCGGATCTGTCTTAATCTTGCCAAATATTCCTAAGGCAACAAAAGGAATTAAGTTTCAGTTATACTGAAACTGTCTCCAGTATAGTTAACTTCAAATATGTAAGATTCCTCACAAAAATAAGGTGGGTGAAAAAAATCCCACCCCACACTATTACTATCACCATATTATCACTTACTAGTCTCCAGAAAAACTCTCATCTAATGAAAATAAAGAAAACTGGAACATGTTTCCCAGTATCAAACTACCATTTTGTTATATACTATCATATGTATTATTATCACAACAGCATTAGGATACACAATCTCGTATCTATATGTATGCATATTCAAGACCTAACACAGATGTAGACAACTTATTTTGATTATTAAAACAAAATATCCAACACAAAAAGCAAACGCACCCAAACTCTAGAATTTTATACAGCAAATTATTTCCTAGGAATTCATAAAGTCCTTTTATTTTGTTACACAGATGGAACCATGCAGGGAAACTAGGCAGAGTCAAGGTCAAAATTGTGCTATTTATGTGACGAGCAAAGTGGCAAACATGCAGCAAGCATACCTCTTCCTCCTTGTTTCTGGATTTCCTTCCTCTTGCAGGAATGGGCCTGCCTCCATAGGTATCTGCCACGTTTTGCAGTGTACCCTGTTTGCCATTTAATGGTATCAAATTTAAGGTGGCTGGGGCATTAAAATTACCTGCTTTATCCAATAACTGTTCACGTATAAGAAACCAAAGCCATCAATGATCTGCAGTTGTCCTGAAGTTAACTGATAATCCCTTTTCCCTTACATGAAACATATGGTGGTAGTAACTAAAATCCTGAACAGCCAAAGAGAGACAGGAGTTTTAAGAATATATTTGCCTGCTCCCTGCAATTCTGATTTTCTCCTGCTATGTTAGAAAGCCTAAATTCCAATGAGCATGAGTTTTTCTACACCTGGATTACATACAAATTGTTGCATAGAGTTGGCATTTCTGCCATTGTTAAGCCAAGCCTAAAATAAAAGTGGAATCTTTATACATTCTTAAGATTAAGCTTTGTCCACAATGATGACTTTTTTTAAAACATACAATAAGAAGTGAACTCAAAAACCTAATAAAATACTTAAATATAAATATTACACCTAACAAGCTGTGTTAAATGCCTAACACACATGCATTCACAGTGTATAGCCTTCATTAGTGTGATGTACTCAGTGTCCTGTCACCAAAAGGATTTCAACCTTTAGAAAGTCCAATACAAAATGGTATAAGAATCACTTAACTGCAGGCTTCCTGCTTGGATTAAACCCCAAAATACTTATTATTATTTTGTTCATGCTATAACAAAAGCCTCTGCTTAACAGGTTAAAAATATCCTGATTTGTTAACTCAACATACAATACAGAACATATACATATGATAGTTACACAGACCTTCTGCCTTATAAAACACCAGGCCTTCAGTTTCTGCAAGCTTGTGTAGAGAACCATTGTTAAGTAAATACTCTAGTTAAGTTCTTAATAGGGAGGACTGAATCCAAATATTCTGGCTGAACACTCTCTCAGATTGACCAAAAAAATCAGTGCGCATTAATGTACTTCCGTGATCAGAATTCAAATGAAAGGAACCACCCTGTGGATAACAAGTAGCATACATTCACAAGGATTCCATAAATTCTGGTTTCAGCTTGAGCATTAAGGCGTACAAAATGGAAAGGAGTATTTGCCATATTCACATTTTCAGAAAATATTTGGTTTTACTTTTAACACATGTTCCCGAGCTTTACAAAAGCTAACTGGCACTATTCAAGTAATCTCATTGTTCTTAATTCTAGCATTCAATTTCGCTTAGGTATTTTCATCAAACTGATGGAGATTTGTATCACTGCTTTTAAACAAGAAAGAAACTGGAAGCAAGATTTTTGAGAACTGATTTTCTTTCTGTAGATTGTTAACTTTAACTCATCTGCCTACATTAAAATGTTCAGACGAGGATTCAATGCTCTGCAATGCCACACAGCTACAGTGAAGTAGCAAACTAGATCACAGCCATCTCTTAAAGAAGAGATGATGAAAGTATCATCAACGCAACTACCGAGTCAAACTTTAGACTGTCACTTGAAAATTAACATTGACAGTAACTATATTTAACAGAAGCTGAGTAAATTAGTACGAGTCATTTAACTTACAAATCTTTATACCACAAAGAGCTTCATATTAGTTGATGATTTCTGCTGATTTTTCCTGTCAGATCATCATGGTCTGGACAATAGTCCCATCCCTATATGAGAACTACTGCCAGCTAATCAAGTTTTTTTCCTGCACAAATGAAAAGAAACTGCTGAGAACTGCTATCAACGGCAAATGGAACCCTGGCTTTGAGTTACAAGCCTTAAACATCTGGAGTTAAGTTTACAACTGTGCAGTAACTTCCTTGTTTTATTACAGCAGCCAGTTAAGAATAAAACATTTGGGCTAAGTTGGATACATTATAGAAACCTGAGAACCATTACACTGAATACTTGGGTATCTTGCATTAATTGATCTCATACATTTATATTAATGCCAACAAAGACAAGAACAAAACAGAAGCAGGTACTATTAAGGACTTGTCTAAGAAGAGGCAGCCTTAACATGAACTGTTCATTTTTTCAAAAATTTACTGGTCTTGGAGGTTTTAAAAAAACCCAGAACACAGTTTTAAAGTGGAAGACTCGTACTTTAAAACATATGTAATGTATATAAGGATACTTCACCAAAGCAGTGAATTGAAGTATCTAAGAATTGCTTACTGTAAGTAAAATAATCTCTGAAACAAAGACCTGGCTGTAAATCATGATCAGATATGCAGATATAACTCAGGAGAGGCTTCTGTAAATCTTCAGTTGGTCTCATTGCACTGCAATGCCATCACAGTCAGTTTACTTTCAGCAGCTGACAGTGATATTGTGACTTGGTTGCATATGAAGTGCGGAGAAGCACTCAAAAAGCAAAACTCTCCGCATTATGAAAACGCATAGTTCAACCACACAAAGTCCTAGTGCAAACAAGTCATTTCCAAGACATCTTTCCTGCAAACAAACTTCCTAAAGGAATATTGAATTTAGAACTGCCAGCATAAAGAACAAAGAACATTTTGTGATGCTGCCCACTAGTTAATTTCTAAAGAGTAATGGTTTTAGAAACATCAACCTCGACAAAGATGGATGTCATTATAATACCTTCTCAATAAGCAGAAGGGGTTTTATAAAACACACTAGTCTATCCTATCATTAGCTGTATTAGTTTAACCAAACTTAATTTATGTGTTATTCAGTAGCTTGAACTTAAAAGTTTAATTCTAACCAAAACTGTAAAGCTACGAACAGAAAAAAGTAAATGAATGTTCTGAAAGTCTCAAGTTAGACACATGCAAGAAAGGATATTTTCTTTGTTAATAAATTTAGTCATGAGAAATGTATTGCACGTTTCTGTTACATTTTAATAAAAAAAATAACAAAAAGCAAAAATCTTACCTCCTGTAGTCTTTTTTATTTTTTTTAAATACTTAAGGAAAATATTTAGCCAGCATTTCATGGTTATGATGCTACTTCAAAGATTCACAAAGCATCCTAGTACAGTAATATACATAGGAAGGACCAGATTACATACCATGTGTCCCTCAGCTCGAGCTTTGTTTTCCATGGCTTCTCTCTTTCGTTGCCAGAATTCTTCAACTTGCTTTGCTCTATCTGCAGCTATCCATCCTTTTTGCCTGAGTAATTGCAACACATAGCAAGATGAAAGCCTCTGAAATATAGTATTCAGCACCCCCCTGCATTTATTCTAACTAGTGCACACACAGAAAAGGTAACTTTCTATGAACAAGGCATCTTCAAAAAATGCCTTTCATCAGCCAAAACACAAGTCAGACTTCCACAAAACAGAGGAGAACAGGCTCAACTAAGTTAAAGAACAATTGAAAAAAAAAAAACCCAACCCAAAAGAAAACACTGTTGTTGTCCTTCCAGATCCTGGTCATCAAACAAAAAATGAATGTCAAAACACAATGTTAGTTTGATTGCTTCTGAAAATGTCTCTGCTTGTTTCATTATTGTTACCATTTGGGAGCGGGGGGAGGGTGAGGTGGGGTGTGAAAAAAGGCTCCTTCATGGTTTCCCTTCAGACATGAGCAAGAACTCATCACATGAGCCAATCAGTAAGGTCAAAATTGCAGCAGTCTTTCCAGACTGACTTACGTTTGGAGTAAGAGCTTCTACCACTCAGATAATCACCATGGTGCTAGAATTCTCAGTGTTCTGGTAACTCCTTTTGGGGGATCTTGGGGGATTATTATTTGTTTTTAAAGGTACTGTGAAAGAATTTTCCTACCTTAGAATTAGCCAGAACAAGATTTTATTTTTTTTTTTTCTCCCCTGACATATTCCACCCAGGTCAGGGACCTGCTTGGGTAGACAAGAAGGCTATGTACAAGTTACCATAACTGAGCATCTGACAAGTCTCCTAGTACATACGTATGATCATTTGGTAAATGAAACAGTTTCTGACAAATTGGTTAGAAGTGGACTCAGAGGAAGTTCTCTATTAAAAAAACCTGAGAAATAGTGTAAGATATTCTAACCAATTGCAGAACGATGAGGCAACCCCCTTTTCAAGGTTCCCCTAGCCTCATTTGACTGAGGAGTAGTAGGGGTCCAGCAACGGGCAGGAAGGAATTGCAATAACTGATAGCAATAACCCATCAGGCTGAGACAGTTAAAGAAGAATCATTCTGCAATACAGGAGCTAGTGCTAGTAATTCTTAAATGAATTAGCACACTAATTAAACATCCTTGCATCTTTTTTTTCTCTCCCTTCATTTGCTGCCCCCCTGCAAGGAGGAAGTGAAATATTTCCAAACGCTACAATTCGTTAAGAGGAAGATATAGACAAAACTAATTTGATACAATAAAACAAATGCTGTGGCCGCTCTGAAAAGGCAAGATGATCCACATAGGTGTTACTGGAAAAGAAACAAGCACTTGATAATCTTTGTATACAAGTATTTGACTCACTACAAGATTTTTATACTATAACTGTTCATATGTATGAACCTGAATGGTGGACAGTGAAATCTGTCCAAACCTGTGTCATATAGCTGAAGTTTAGCTTACAGTGTTGGAGGAGAGCTGTTTCCCTGAGAAAAAAAAACAACTAAAAAACCAACCCCCCCCCCCAACACCAAACCTATTTGCCTCAAACCAAATTCACAGGAAAAAGTTTTCTCAACTAAATTTTACGGAAATGTTTTTCCCTACTCCAAAGCTGGGTTACTCATATTGCTAAAACATTTCAACTAGATTTCTTCTGGACTGCATTTCTGTCCAAGACACAATTTTTAGACTGTTGATGTTGAATATACTTAGCTTTATATTAGCTGTGGTAGTGTAATCGGAAAGACTGCAAACTGAGGATTTCTCAACTTCCTTTAATATATGCTCTAAATTACCTATCTTTAAGAAAGCTGCAATTACTTAAATTCTTTCTTTGAGCTAAACATCTTGAACACTTATCTTTATATTTCACCTCCAGCTGAAAGAATGAAGTGCGGGAAAGAAATACTGCTAAACTAGCTATGATAATAAAATTGCTTCTAGATAATAAAGTACAAATACCAAAATTTAAGTTCTAAGAAACAGTACCTCAATTTAAGGCTTAAGGTAATCCATTTTATAAATAAAATAGATAATAAATTTCTGCACAGTATCGAGTGCTTCCAAGTTCATGTATTTGAGAAATACTGAATCAGTTTCTTTTCATGATCTCCATGATATAATTTGCAGCCCTCTACTACACTTTCTCTCACTTTTAACAATTTAAAACAGTTTACCCAGGTGTAGCCAAGTATCATTTAATATTGTCAAATGGGCGAGGCAAACAGTTTCCTAGTCTAGGAAAGGTTTGGGGACTGTGGCACTTTGAACAAAGCACTGAGAATAAATAAAGGAGGATCGAAATATGCAGCTACATCATCTGGAATAATACACCTTCCAGTACCAGGTTGTACCAGGAAGAATTTTAATTAGCTCACAACAGCCCAAATTACTATAAAAAAAAAAAAATAAAGCTTGTAAAATTGTAACATCAGTGTTAAATGTGTTATGTTATTGCTGCAAATTTTAAAACCGAAAAAAAATCTACTGTCTAAAAAAAGGCAAAATACATTACATTAAAACATAAAACTGAATACAATTATTTTAGAGGAACAAAAGTTTTCCTTGGCCACTTTCTTTTCCTCGCATTAACTCCATTTATTTCTTCCTCCATAGGATACATCACTGGATCTGCAGAAGTTCAAACGCATAAGACAATTTGTCCCTCTAGGAAAGTTGGTTAGGAATGCTCACATTCTAAACTTCTAGAAAAAAGATATTCTATTTACTGCTTACAGTTCTGAAGGAGAGCAAAGAGGTTTTGAACAAGCTGCTTGAAAGAGGAAAACAATTAAAAAATATCAATACTTGTTTACAATCCTTTTATATATGAAAAAACTCTGCTTATAGTAATTGCAAAGAATAAGCATCACAGAATTGGAAGTTGCACACCATTATAACACCTGGCATTTACATCTCAATGAGGAAAGCTCCTAGAAGTTTTCCACTGATCAATAAACAAGCGCTAACAGTTCTGGGAGTGTACTAGACACTCTCCTGTGCTAGAGTCAAACACTCAGAAGGCAGTCAGAACGAGATGACAGGAATAGGAAGCATCTTGACAGGTAACACAAAAAGCAGAACTATGAAAAAAGCAAAGGAGGAGGCTTATAATGTTATCTGAAACTGCATTAAGACAAGAATTTTGGCTGAAGTCTAGTTACAGTTGTTAGTAATCCTTTTTTCTACTATTGGGGAAGCTACGGTATCCATTGGTTCTAAAAGAATTGTGTTCTGCGAGGGACTAACACACAAACAGACGGTACACAGTACCAATGGATAAAAGTGAGTTTGAGACATGTCCAACTACTAAATGAAACGAGACACGGAACAAGAATCTAACATGTAGGGACAGATTTATGGATTTATCATAGTCCAACCTGTTTGCATTGGCTTGTTTAGACACCTCCTTCAATCTTTTCATTTTTTTCCTAACTGCACCAGCATCAGGTGGTAAATGGTGATGACCTGCAGGCCCCTTAGGAACTCCTGGACGTATTCCAGGTGGAATTCCTCTGTAGATAGATATGTACAGTAACTTACATTACTTTCATCTAAAGCAGACCACATGCAACTTCTAATGGAAGGTAGCCATACCTTTCAACAACTTCTTGGCCTTGTAGTTTTGCCCTCAGTTTGGCTTCCCTCTCTTCAGCTACTCTAATGTTTTCCTTTTGCTGTTGCATCTGGTCAAAAATAGCATGATAGTGTTCATATTGTCCTCTGGAAGACACAGGAAAAGGACCAACGCCACCTCCACCGCCATAATATGGTGCCTGGAAATCAAAAGGGGTAGGGTGGAAATCTCAAATACTGGTTTAAACAGGCCCTTCCAATTTTACCTCTCCAGCAGACTAAAAGCATTACTCCGCAACAATTCTGAATTGGTCCTGCTTTTACTCCTGGCATGTCCCTGTTTTAAACTATAAGGCAGTTAAAAACTTAATTTCTGTTAGCACTCCAGAATAATGCATCATTTTACCTCCCTCTGATAATAGTCTAGTTATATACGAGAGATCTGTAATACCTTTTGGAAGTTACTGGTAACAAATCCATTGAAGTGTAATTGGATATAGATGTGCTTACCTGGCAAAACCCAAAGTTTTAGCACAAAAGCCAAAAGTGATACAATACAAACTGAAGTGCTAATGAGTGATTTGTAGCCAAACACACATTTTTTCATGAAGCTGGAAACAGTTAAGCACACTTCCAAGGTTGCTGAATGGCATTAAGTGCAGATTTATCTGAGAATCCCCACTGTTGCCAAACTTTAGTTTCATCACCAGAATTGAGTTGCTTCCCTACTAAAGCTCAGATCAGGGGAACATCTACCACAAGCTACTGCTTTAGGCAAATTATCTCTGTCATTCCCAAAGAATTAGAATTCCTACAGAACTTTCATGTGAAAATAATAATTAAAAAAAATAAAATGTAGCAAGCAGCTGTATACAGTAGTAGCCAAGTATGGATGCAGAAAATGTGAAACTGGCAAACAAGGTTAAGGTTGTCAGCACATGCATAAAAACATTCCCTTTACACCTGGAGGAAGCACTCAAATAGCTCATGGTAGTGAATCTATGAAATTTGTTTTAAAAGTAGCGTCAATGTTCCTTCCAGAGTGGTCTTAAGTATTTCAAGTAAATTCAGATAGGTGAGTGCAGATGCGACAGGTTTAAGATTGCCTGCTTTGAAGCTCCAGAACAGATTATGTTTGACAATGGAATTTAACACACATTCTCAGTTTCAGTTGCTCAATACCCATCAATATTTGCCCATAACCCATATGACAGAATACTAACTGAAAGACTTATCCAGGCACTCAAATAATTATGCAGGTATGCTGTTCATCTGAATAAAAATAACTTTCCATACAAGACTATGGTTTCTACAAATAGAAAGTCTTGCTACATACACTGTTCAAGGTTTTACCTATCATTATTAGAGCTCAGTTTTTCAAAAGGATTATCTAAAGAAATAATATGATCAATCTCTAGGCAAATGCTATGAAGCAGGTGCTCATCAACAGTCTGCAGAACAGTTATAGCCCCTGCTAGAACCACAAACTCAAAGCCAAATCCTTGTCACCTCTTTCCCTACTTTCCCTCAAAAACAGGTGCCAGCAACCAACCCAAAAAGACAACAGGAGGACAAAATCATGCAGCGTATGATGCTGCCATGCCTTCATAAGATGCTATATGGCTTGCATTATTGAAAAGCTTGAACAAAGCTATTCGACAGTATTGTCAGGGAGTTGCTGGATACACTGTTTTCATGTTGGAGGAAGGAAAAGGATAATTAAGTCAAGAGTAAACCTGGACTGACGATAACCTAGCAGACTGCATTAAGATCTGTACTAAACTATCCAATTTGGAGAAGACATTTCAATGAATTAGCATGGCTGCCATGACATTTTACACCAGTGACACTTAATGAAAATACAGACAGCCACTGAACCTCAGTTTCCCTAGATCACGGAGAAGACTGGTAATGCATCTACAGCTACAACAGAACACTTTGTATGTTTGCAGAGTCTAAGAACTTTGGAATAAAACTCTCAAAACTGATCAGAAACATGATTGTTTTTAGGAACATAAGCAGCTCTTATCCAAATGTGATTATGCTGACATATTGTGTTGTATGGAAGCTTGTATTGGTGCCTTCCAGTTTCATCTTGAGAGAGAGAGAGAAGCACGGCATAGAAACCAAATGATGGTTTTTGATTTTTCCAGTAAATCAGCACTTGTTAGTTTTTAAAGTCTGGCATGCTTAAGTTTGCTTTTATATTTAAGCTGTACTTATACAATGAGTGGCACACATCCAAAGATTATGTCTATTTTGAAATAATAGATTTAATAAGCACCTACTGAAACCTGGTCAAGTGCTTGTGTATTCCTCCTTCTTGCACAAGGAACAGAAAATAAAACCTCTATTCATTTTGACTCTACTGCCGAGTCAGAGGTTGTCTACAAAAACCCTATTAAACATGTTTAGGCCAAGTATATTTGCAAGACTCACTACCACCACAACAAACAGCAGCATTTTAAGCCATTTTCTATTGTCAGACAGATTTATACTACAGCAGTACTTAAATTTCTGCACTAGCTCTGTCTGATGAAAGTACCCTGACCTTTATATTCAACTAACTTCATGAAACTACTTTCCAGGACACTTATGTTTCCACAGAACTATGACACACACAAACAGGCAAAAAGAAACTGTCACAGGAATCAGATTAAACTGTGTAATTAAGTTATGGAAGAAGTGAATGGCTAAAGAGTTTACTGCTTTCAGAAAAAAATAAGACTTATTAAGGATTTTTTTTACCCCCCTCCTGAACAACTTAGCAGTATATATAAACATTTTTGTTGCTCAATAACAAAGAATGCTTAGAAGCAGGTATTTAATACTGGGGAAGAGGTCTATTATCCTAATATGAGAACCTGGAAAAAGATTTCAACAAAAGAATTCAAGAACAAACTTGAATGCGAAAGCTGTTCATGCATAGACTCAGCAGAGGAGAAGTAGCGAAAGCAGGAGTGGAAAAAAGAAAGTGGTGCATGAAAACCGTTCCTGGCAGAAAGAGAAGAGATTCGGAAATTTAGTAAGTATTAAAAATGAAAACTGCACACGATTCCAAAAAGCCAGGGAAGGGAGTCTGTTATACAATTTTTCTTAAATTATCCATAGATTAATAATGGACAGTCCCAAGAGTTGACCTTCAAGAACAGATCTTTCTGAAAAGTGAAGACCATGCCAGAAAACCAAAAGTGGGGGGAACAGACTACACCACATTTCTGCATCTGCTGCCAACCTTAACATCACCACTTCCACATGAACCAAGCACATTCCTCCATCCTTGTTCCCTGGCTCTGTTTATTCGTTCCATCTGAAGGAGAAAACAATACAGGAAAACAAAATTCAAGGAATCACTACGTAAAAATGGAACTTTACTAATTAACACATTTTAAACTTATTTTACCCTTTCTTTTTCCAATCTTCTCATTTCATCTGCCTTCAGTAAACTCATCTGCAATGTGTAAGAATTAAACATGTTTAATAACTGGGAAATCCAGCTACTACATATTCTTATGCAACATATAACACATCACACCACAAGATACTTCATTAAAATTACTTTGGGTGGAAAAAGGAAGTCTCAAGAATCTTGTCTACCTGATCTCTCTGGCGTTTTTCTTTCTCAGGCAATTCTAACCTTTTCCTTTTTGAAGGTTCCTGAAAAATAAGCATATAATTCAGTACTTATTACTGAGCCATTTTCTGTCAAATCTCTGTCAAGCCAGGTTAGTGCTCCAATTGCTGGTGTAGGTCCACAAAGATTAGGGGAAAAAAAAACATTAAAAAAATACTGTCATATAACGTTTGGAAAAAAGATAAGGAGGAAAGGTTTGAAGGTTTAATGTTGTCATTCTTGCTCTGGACTTAGCTTTTGATTGGTTTGAAAATTAACAGATAATGTCATGATACCTCAAACATTTTCCTCCTTTCTTCTCCTGGATTAATTTTCTTCATTGGACTTGAAAAGGCCTGGATAAAAGGTGAAACTTTACAAATTAGACAGCACAACACCAGAATGAGAGAAAAATTCTAATCAGAAAAAAAAAAAAATCTTAAACATACAACTTAGTATGTGCAAAATGTGGTTTAAAATAATTACTCATGAGGTTCTAAGTGCAAAGCACTGTTAGGATCTAGCTACCGTACTTCTTCACCCTCTACTAAAAGCTCTGTCTTGTGAAAGCTGAAGGCAGCAATTTCTAAATCTGTTTTGTCTTAATTTTTCTTCTCTGGCAATATCATTCTGCATTACAATCTTTTCCTATTAAAAGCCTTTGAAGGTCCCTAGTTATCAAGATGCTCTTATTTGGAGAATAGATCTATTAGGTTATCCTCAGGCTATTTTTGCTTGAGTAACTCTAACCAAGGTTCTTGTCACCTATAGAAGAGAAGAACACAGCCTCTATTGAATACCTGGTAAAGAAGCAGCCATATGTAATAAACCATACTGCTTGCTCTCATCTTCTCAAAAAAGTGATGGTTACTTTTAAAGCTTTTTTATTTTTCTGGCCGTACTAGAACATAGAGAGCTTCAAAATATTTTCTTTTGCCAGCCTAAAATCCTATCAAAGTATTTCAGAATATAAAATCAAGTACTTTGGAAGGTAGAAGCCTTTATAGAGACTTAAGTCAATTAAGTTCAACTACACTGAGTTAATCGAGTATCACTAAACATAGGAGATAATTGTTACATGCTCTTCCAAAGCCAGCTGAGAGCTGCAAGCTCAGTCTATCCTGGAACAACAGCAAATAGAAGAAAATTTATATTACACTGTAGTCATTGTTTCTATCCTACTAGGATACCTACTGTCACTAGACACAATCCACACAAAGAGTAGATCTTAAAATTGCAGCATTACTGACTCCTTACATGCAGCAAGAAGCTATTTTCTCAGTCTCTACCCTGTCACTTGCAGTCTCCCATGCAAGTTGGATTGGTGTTGGCTGGTGAAATACAATGAGCAGCAGACTAGCAGACAGATGTGCAACCAAGCCTTAAAACATAAAAACCTCACAGTCTCATAAGGATACACAAGAAGTCTCTGTGTTCCATTTTTCTTACTCTCTTTTTCAAACTGTGTATCACAAGCCAACAAAGACTTTTGTGATCAATCTTTTCCTTAAACCTCCAATAACTTTTGAACCCCCAAAATAACTTATATCTCAAGGATAATTTTCTGTCCACCTATCAAATTTGACAGATGGATAGAGATCTCAGCACTATGATCCCCAGAGTACCATGGGAAGAAGGAAAGGAAGAAAACCCCAAACCCACAACCCGCCCGCAACAACAACAATATTACTTATTCAGAGAAAATTTGAATTAGTTCCCTTGCTGCAGTGGAAGCTTCCTGTTGTTGTCTGGCACATGCATATAGATCAAAACTAGCTGTACTGTAAACATCTCCTGGCCATGCAGTAATTAAAGGAATAAAGAGAGAAAGAAAAAAAAGAGTTTTATGTAATAAGGAGTACAGAGAAGATGGCTGGAAGAAAGATCAAAAGTACTGTATGAAGGTATCCAGAAGACTATTTCTCATTAGTTCATGGAATTAAGTCTGGGAAACTCTTCTTCCATTTACCCAATTTCTCTGGCCGAGAACACTTTAGAAAATGAATACAGAAGTTTTCTATGTTTTGAAAATTTGAAATCACTTTGGAACAAGGAAGAAAGATGCAAAGATTCTTATCCAGTGTCAATGATCTTTGTGTACCTGACAGACTTCCAACATTTCTAAGAGTGGTCAACACCAACAAAGGAACTGAAGACATGCAAAGCACATCTAATTCAGCAGTGGAATTAAAACTCAAACCTAAGGTAGCAGTCTCTGAAAATCATTATATCAAAACCAACTAAACAACAACAACAACAACTCAACAATTATGCAAGCCAAGCACTGGCTACTACTACTACTTTCTTTGCAGATGCATGTGTCTACATAAGACATTTTGAAGGAATGCATAGTATCTTCACAGCATTTAAATAAGCTATAAGCAAAACAATTCAATTCAAGTAATGTAGCTTACCAGTCTAGACTTAGCCAATGACTTCTTCTCATTAGGCTTTTTAGGTGCATCACTAGACTTCCTGATCACTAAAGGCACTCCATATTTTGCAGCAGGCTTGGTAATTTTCTGAGCTGGTGCAACTGAAGTCAGTATTTGTTCTTGAGCTGGTCTTTTAGCTAAGAAGAAAAAACAACCCTGTTTTACATTACAGTTCTCCAGGCTGGCCAATGTACCATATTTCCCTTTCTCAAGATATGGGAACAGCAAATCTGGAGGAAAATGAGTGAGCTGCTAACATTTCATTCATGTGAGCTGATGCGTAAGTGCAATATACCCAGTTGTCCAAAACAGCAAGTCTAAATTTCATGCTTGACAAGAAACAGCAGAATACAGTCCCTGAGCTCCTCACTCTCAGCACTGCACACTGGAGAATTTTAAGCTTATCTCAGCTGCCATGTTTTATTATACAGTTGTCATGGACACAGGGAAAAGTTTTCCTTATCGAAAGCAGACACAGGCCCCCTTCCACTAACAACACTGGACTGCAACCTGCAACACTAACATCACCAGAAGACGAGTTCTGGAAGGGCTTCAAAGGCCTCCAGGGATATTGTTTTCCTTGCAGAGTTCCTGAAAAGATGCCAATTTGTGGACTTGATTCTGTGGTCGCAGGGCTGTCTTACTACAGAATAGCAGGATGACAGTGAAATGCTTATACAACCCTATCAAAAGATACTAAAACACTTGCCACAGCTTCAAGTAATTACAAGGAAATGAAATAAAATAAAGGAAGAAGAAGAAAATCTAGGAGAAAAAGGGTAAACTAATGCAGGAAAATGAAGTAGGGTAAGACTATCTGGACAAAATGAACCATGACCTATTTTGCTACCAGCAGTAGAAATTCTGCTGCTTTGGGCTGAAGTCAGGGCTTAATCCTGGAATCTCTAATGAAACCTCCTTCATTTTTACAAGAAATGGAATTTTTCATTACCCATTGGTCATTAGTAAGGGGGGAAAAATAATCATACAATAACAGCATATAAGTAATTTCCAGTATTTGCAGCCTTCACTATCTCCCTAGATTTTGGAAGTGTAGTACCACTGCAAAAGGAAAAAGTACACCTAAAATATTACAGTACCACAGTTTGTATTTACATCATTTGTATCCTACATACATCTAGCTCCCCAGAAGAAGAGGGAAAATTGCTTCCCTCTCTTTTTTTTCTGAAACTTGTAGCATCAGGTATAAGAACCCATCAAAACCAATAAAGGAACAAAGCTACATACACTATCTTGCCTGAACTGAAAGCAAACGCACTTTACACACTTACTTACCTGGCGCAGCATGTGGTCCAAACTTCTGGAAGATTTTGTGATTGAATTCTTCTGCAATAAGCTAAACAAAAAGTTGAACAGTTAGCCATCAGTATTTATGACTGAAGCTAGAAAGAACTCGCTTTCAGAAAAGTGTGCTACTCCCAGTAAGCATCTAACTAATAGTATTTGTTTGTCCTGGTTTCAGACCATGACATTACTGTAACTTAAATTTAAATGGATACTCAACTTCATGTATTCAATTTAGCATCACTAACATTAATATGAAGCTGGATTTGGTATTTTCAAACATTTTTGGCATAATTGCTCAAATATTTTTCAAAAGAGCAATTTAGTCTGACTTCTAGGTGGCACATTACTTCATTTATGAACTAGCTAAGAATCTAGAAGAAAGTTAATGTAAGCATCAACATAGTTTTACATATAGTTCATATTAGATTTCTGTATAGTTGAAATTTCACTTCAATATCTCAGGCAGCTTGTGTCAAAAAAACAGTCCTTTAAAAATATTTACAGTTTTTAAGTTTCTCTGTCCTTCTCAAGATGCAAAGATGACAAAATATGTGGCTATCTAGGAACAACAGATATGGTATGCTGTCAGGCATATCAGATTAACATAATAAAATGTGGAAAACAGCTTTACTGGAGTAAAAAATTGGAGCCTTGACAGACAGCATTCAAACATTAACAGGCCAACATCTCGAATATTGTATGTAGTTCTGAACCCAAGACCTCAAAAACCATGTAGCAGAAATGAAAAAGGTTCAAAGAGCAGTAAGGATAATTGAAAGTGTTGAAAAGCTTCAGTACAGAGGACAAATAAGCTTGCTCTTCAGCCTATAAAAGATGACTGAGATGTAATGTGACAGGTCTAAAATACCATGTGATTTTGCAGAGAAACACACAAGCGCAGCAAATGGTAATACCAATATAAGAAGTGGGGTGCAACTGAATATAAGGAGGAAGGTTTAGAATACAGAGTTGATCCTTTCTGCAACAAATAGCAGACCTGTGAATTTCTCACTGATCATGAAAACTTAACCAGGTTCACGGAGAAATGAGATAAGCTAACAGATGAGAAATCTATTGAGGATGACAAAATACCAAAGAAGATGCTTTCCTGAGCTGATGCAAATGAGACAACAAAAAATGAAGGTTGGGAGAGTATTACAGGGTAATGTCACATAGCCCTGCCTTGCTCATATTTGCCTCACCAGGCACTGTTTATAGCCAGTGTTCACTCCCCACAAGATATGGCGTAAGACTGAATTTTAGCTGAGCCAGCACCATGTTCTCATTTTCCAAGATCCTGCTTGAATCAAGAGTGCTGCAGCTGGTGCTACCAATACAGAACATTCAAAGGATGGGAACTGCAAAGGTATTTTTTACAACAGTAAAGCTACTAACAGACAGATAATGACCATACTACAGACCACCTTTCTAGAGACTGGGCATGCCAGGAATGTGTTACTTAATGTTCTGACAACAACCGACAGCAATGTTAACTGTACAGTCACTAAACCCCAAGGTTTTAAGGAATAGTCTTTATAGAATCTTGAACTATCCAGACTGTTTGCTTGGAGGCTACCAGTCAGTTATAATGGATGCTGAAGAGTTAAAACTGAAAAAAACCCCAAGAACCAGAGTGCAGAACTTAGGACTCTGCACATGATAGCAGAGAAACTTTTCAACCTGTACAGTCTCTCTCATCAAAAGATTCTGTAAGCAAGAAGTCACACATGTGAGTGGTCTCCTACTAGTGGTATTTCAGTGATCTTGAAGCTTTAATTTAGGTGGTAGGCTGTAACAAGTGAAGTGTGATGTTTCCATGATAATGCAGCTTCTGACAGAAAAGAAACATAAAAGAAACTCTTCAGTACCTTTCAGAAAGCCCTTTTTTATTTATTTTAAATGTATGCTAATTGAGATCTACTGTTTAATGTAACTTACTAACCATGAACATTAAGAAACAATTTATGTAAAACTGGAAGACTGCTTTCCTGTCATTTAAGAGCAGAATTTCAGCAGTAGTTGCAACCCACTGAAGATGTCAACACAGAAAATCTCTTTTAAACTTAGGCAGAGGAACACAGCATTAGCCACAGATGAAACTGAAAGGCAACAGGCATTACAGCCGTGTTACAGAACAACCACCTCCAGCTGAACATGAATGTACCAGGACCAGGGATTGATACATTTAGTAAAAGGTGTTTTCTGGGTGTGGGTTTCTTCTGTTGTTTTTAAGATTAGGTAGCATCTCTAAGTCAAACGTGTTAGTGATCCAGCTGGGAAAATTGTGTGCAAGTATTCATACTCGATCTAGGAGAAATTAGTACTCTATTATTAATTACATTTTGCCTCACTAACTCCAAATAAAAATATCATATCCATTTTAGCTACTGGAAATAAAATCAGATCAAGCTATTACTGTTGTAAAAGTTAGAACAAACTTATCTGTAAAAACTTACGAATCTTATCTTTCATTGGAACTTTAAACTATTATTAGTTTAAAATTTGTCTACATTTATTTACCTCATACCACTATTATTCACTTGCTAATCTTTATCTCTTTTGATTAAATTTACATAAAAGGACATGAATAGATGTCAAATGATATCAACAGATTCTAAACAGAATAGTGAGCAACTTCCTCAAGGTTATATACATGTGATACATTTAAACATGAAGATATTTAAGTATTAGTTTAATTAGTAATACTTCATAGAACATGCTTTCAGACCATTCCAAATTCCAAACAAAAAAACGATTGAAGAAATTATGATAAAGCAGGGATGCTGAAGTCATTGACAGCACCATTTTATGAAAAAATGCATATCCAATGAAATAATCATCTCACTCATAATTCCTCACTATATAGAAAAACACACAAGGCAATGCATTTACAAAAATTACTATTTTAATTTGTTTGTGGAAGCTACCAAATACTTAAGTAATTGGAGATTCTTCTATAAAGTTCATAGCAAAACTCTTTTCCTCCACTGAAAGTGTCTCTTAAAAGCTCTAGGGAATACCATTACTCCAATTTCTCCACATAGTATATTAACATTATAATGAAGAAAAAGAAAAGTCCTATGATGTTTTTAGCAAAATTAGAATTAAAACTAACTCCATACCTGTGGTGTGAGAAATTTTTCAACTCGTTTGGCTATAAAGTTCTTCTCCAATATGGAGTTTACTGATGGTCTATTCCTAGGATTCCTTTTAAATAACTGTGACAACAGATTACGTAAATCATAGGAGTAATGTGTAGAAACAGGAGGAAAAGGTCCAGAGATTATCTTCAGTACCAAGTTTTTCATGTTACCAGCTTCAAACTGTATCATATAAGAAAGAAAACAGTTACTATGTATTACTTACTGTCTGTCCACATGCAAGGCTGCATATAAAGATCATGAGGTAAATAAAAGAACCCACCAAAACAACACACACTTTCCCCTGCCTCAACATACCAAACAAAATTTCAAGGCCATCAACAGTTTACAGCAGCAGTTCAAAATAATGTGCTGCCAAGTATTCTGATTATAAATACATCAGAATACAGATGTTTCGTACTATAGACATATAAGCTTTGCTAACAAATAATTATTTCCCTCCAGATCTACAGTGACAATGATATAAAATTAAGGATAAAGTAAATCTATAATTATCTGCTTGATGTCCTCTCTCAAACACTTTGAACCATCATGTCTTCTGCCCTTCTTAGAAAAGCCACATTTCAAATAAAAAAATATAACGCATTCGCACTCATTCACTGTAAAATCCAAAGGAATGCTTAGACTTCAACTTAAGCTCAGGAAAGCAAGCACACCATTTCAATTCCTTTGTACAATAAAAATGAAACAGTACTTATCGCCGGGCTCATGGAAAACAACCTATTGCCATCAACTCTCAGAAAGGCAACATTGTTGCCACAGGAAAGACCAAGCAATAAGAAATTACAAAAGCTTGAAATAAAATGAAATCCTTATCCCTTGAATTTTTTTTCTGATTTTCATGTTGTATTTTTTCTTTTAATGAAAATAGCTATTAAAAAACCAAAACAAAACCCATACAAAATCCCAAAACATGACAGAAAAAAATGGGTTATCTTCCCTTCAAAACAACACCCACACAAAGGGGGTGGGGGGGTGAGGAAGGCAAATCTTTCACCTTGAGAGTTTTTTCTAACTGTTCTAAATAGAAATGCATTAGTCCAGTTGCATAAAAGCCGACAGTCCAAATTCAGACTTTCAATGAAAACATCAATTTTCTTTCGAAATAAAGGAACATTATTCACAGCATCATTTGTTGCAACACCTAGGGGTTTTTTTCTGCTAATACAATTAATTAAAAAAATTGCACTGGAAACAAAATACACAGTACTAAGATTTATGGAGAGATTGACATGAACCAAAACACAGATGGAAAACAATGGTCAGTATAGGAAGAGGAGACAAGACTGTTGAAGGTAATTTTAAACAGTCACCATGAAAGCTTTTCATCAACTGAAAGACATTTGTATAACATCAAGAAAAATTCCTGTTTGAAATCACTGTTCTTTTAAAGATAGAGGAAGTTTCTACTCACCGCATGTTTAAGTGTACACATTTCATAGAGAACACAACCAAGGGCCCATATATCACTAAATCAAAGAGAATGTATGTTAAGAATTAGTTCTAGGTATAACATTGCCAAGTAACATATCTGTGAAACCTGTCTTTGAAAGGGAAAATGTATTTTGAGTATGTACACCCTCCCTTGTACGTACATCTTCCACCCTTCATACCACCCCCCCCACTCCCACACCCGCAACACACCCCCCTCCCCCTCAAAATAAATAAGTTCAGCAACCCAAAAATATGGTCAACCTAAAATCAGATGAGGTTACTTTGGCTCCAGATTTTATTCAGACCTTTTTACCTGAACCAACCCAGTCACAGAAATGGGACAAAATATTGACAAGGGCTTTATTTTCTTTAAATATATACATTTGCCTGAGGTCTTTGGATTAAACAAACAAAAAACCCAAACAAAACTCACCACCTAATTCAGCAACTACAATTCTCAAAGTCAAATTTGCTGTTTACCATTGACTTACCTTACCCTCGCTCATTACAGGATTACAGAATTTGGATTTATTATCCAATGGTATTCTAACCCATATTGAAGAAATTAAGGGACAAGGAACTGCAATAATTATTATTTTTTAAGAAACCAACTGAAACTAGTGTAAGGCACTCACAGCAATAGATGAAACAGCCCAGCACAGTATAAGACTAAATTGATAATGACTATTTTAATTACATTAGGGATGCTGTTATCAGATACAGCCTACTGCCAGGATAGCAAACATGTAACTTTTGTTAACTGAAGCAAGCTGAGCCATCGATCTATGCATGTGCTTAGAGAATCCAATTACTGTGTTTGTGATTTCATCGTTAACACAATTTCACATTCGTACTGCATAAATTAAGGCGGTACAACTGTTGTGCAGGTAGGCAAATGTAAAACCATAATTCAGAACACTACTAGGTCTAGAATTCAGAGCATTAAGCTAAGTCATCTCTGCATCACATTGCTTTGTACTGCACAGACCTACTAAGGTCCTGCTTGTACAGTGAGACTCAGTACCTTCTCAGATAAAAGATGAACAGCTATTCATCATCATAAGAGCAGAACATCTTCAGATTTCTAGAAGAATTCACTTTCCTTACCAAAAAGGTTTAATAAAATGCTTATTAGTACCTTTTATTGTTGTAAGGTTTGTTCTGACATATTTCAGGTGACAAATAGTATGGCGTTCCTATGCAAGTGCGAGCCAACTCTGCAGTACTAAGAAAAAAATAAGAATGAATGTTAACTAGTTATATGAAGTGCACAGATTGTGTTTTCCTAGATCAAAGTGATTTCAATTAAGTTAGAGAACAGCATCAAAAAGGAATTACCTGTTAAGAACTCTGGCGATCCCAAAATCTCCCAGTTGTACTGTTCCATCTTTGGTTAAAAATATGTTCTTGATATAGAAATGTTAAGAAGTCTGTTAATTAAAACATTCATACAATTGCACAATTTTTGTTCTCAACATGTTATGGGAAGAATAGTTTTTCACTATTTGATCACTCTGAAGTCACTAGCAAAAGTGTTACTGACTACTATCAAACACCTGACTTACTCTT
The DNA here is from genome assembly GCF_023638135.1 of Falco biarmicus. NCBI lineage: Eukaryota > Metazoa > Chordata > Aves > Falconiformes > Falconidae > Falco > Falco biarmicus. The sequence goes on from NC_079288.1 coordinate 89,901,572, forward strand.
GTCCTACTTCTTCAAATTAAACACTGTATTACACATTCTAAAACATAACCTGTTCTGTCCCCACACATAAATATATGAGTAATGCTGAAGTAGCTGCATCAAACAGACTCATCTGTTTGTACAAATACCATATAAACCTTTTCCAGATAATTCTGAAGAAAAAAACGTGTTACCGTTATTAGAAGTGCTTATGTAAAAGACTTATTTTCCATAATTTCCCAACTTACACTAGCAAGAGATGAATGAAATAACTTTGGAGGTAAATTCAGTTAAAAAAATAGTTACCTACATACCTGTGACTTTATGTCCCGATGCAAGATTTTTCTGTCATGTATGTGTTTTAGTGCTAAACAGATTTGTACAAACCAATCCAGAATCTATGCATAAAAGAAAATGCAACATCAGCATTGTTATTTAGCTGAAAGCATCCCCAGTTACACAACTGAAGACATTATCATATCAGTTTTATAATTATAACTCAAGATTTTACCCTTTTCCCATAAAACTTTGTTTATACCATAGAATAACTAAAACCTTAAGAGTACTTCAATGCAAGCTTTTTAATGAAAGATGCATCTTACCTGAATTAGATATTAAACCTGAGACCACTAGTTTCATTACATATAAACATAGCAAAAGTATGCAATATGAATTTCATCAGCTAAAATGTTTGACATAAAACTTGCATCTTAAAGACTGTACTTTTACTGTAACCAGTACTCTTCCTGCAGTCAACCAACCAGTCCTAGAAAGCCATACTGATGTTTAGAGACTCTTACTTTATCATACAGTAATTTTATATATTTTACCTCAGAAAGAGTAACAGTACAAAGGAGATTTCAGTGAGAAAAGCAACAAACAACATATAAATAGAAGATTATAAACAAGCCAACAAAACACTTTTGTTTTTAAATTGTGATTTTTACAAATTTGCAAAAAGTGACCAATGGCAAAAACTTTTCCGTGAGAATAGTGGTTTCACGTTCCCAACTTAGAAGTACATCTATATCAAAATTACAGTATAATGCAAGGAGGAATTTTAAGTTTTCCACTATAAGTTCATCTTGCAAAAGTAAGCCCAAATTAGAAAAATTAAATGCTTTGCAAATTACATCCAAATTGTTTCACGATTACCCTATTCTAAATACAGCACAGGCCTAATATACTACTAAGTCTTTCCAGCCACAGGTAAATTGAGATCCTTCTGGATGCAGACACAAGCACAGAATTTATAAACAAGGAAATGTGTCAGTTCTAACCAAAACTTTGAATCAAACGTAATCTATTTTCACTTAATCGAATCTGTACCTAAAATCCTCTTGTTTATTGCAAATTCTCCTATGGTACAAATTACTTCATAACCAGTATTGTGGGAAAATAAAATCTGCTGGCATACTTCTGATACAATATTTTTTTTTCTAATGGAAAAAATAAACTTTTGAATTATGTCAACTTCATATTGCCATATTTTATATTATTATACTTACAAATATATGTTATTTTATGCTTCTGATAAATGAAAATCAGTGTTACAAAACAAAAATCCTGTGCCATTATATCTTCTAAAAAAAATAAATGCAGAGGTTTAAAAATATTAATGTTGTCCTTCATTATTTTGCATTTCTCAGATATGGTTCACTCTGCAAGAGATCCAACTTTTTTTAAAGCACCTTACACATACAGACAGCCCCAAGTAACATACGCAGGATTTCCAGCTACTGTTTCTGTTTTTAACATACTACTGTGACTGATGGCAATGAGAATCTTGAGAACATCCTATTAGATTAACCAAACACATCTACCAAACTGAACCAAAACAATTTAAAACTCATGAAAAAGTATCACGCAAACAAAGCACTATAGCAGCAGCTTGCTGTTACCTGATCTTCAGAGAATAAGATTCCTTTCTGGGCATTTATTTTTTTAAACAGGTCTCCTCCTTCACAGTAATCCATCACTATGTAGAGACAACCATTTTCTGTAAAATAAACCACAGCATTTCAAAAGGAAAGAAAAGGCCCATCTTTAACGTGACTTTCCAAGTATCTTCACTGCAGTCACAGAAAAATCAACAAAAATACTAACCTTTTTACATGCAGCTTCAGATATCACTTATTAGTCCTTTTCTCAAACTTCAAGCAAAAAAAGCTTTTATTGTTTTGAGTTTCACAATGTAAGTTTCCCATTTTTGGTAAGAGCAGACTATTTTGATATGTAGAGAAAAAAAAATGACATCTGCTGAACCAATGCCCCCAAATGCTGTTCAAAACCACTATGAAATTCTAAGTGTCACTTTTATACATGCAATATAAACCCATTCTTCAATATGCTTTCAAACCTCCTATAGATCCCCTCCTCTAAAAACAGAGACCTTAAAGTCCTAATTTAGGTAGTTGCCTCTATTTGCCTAATTCTTTCTGGAAGTTTTACCTGGACAAGGCATTACTCAAACTAAGTGCAAGGACGTGACAATCACTAGCTCTCTCATACCAGACAGAGTTCATTTCAGAGACTGAAGACCAATGAGAAAACTTCCAGCAGACAATGACAGATGGAAATAATTAATTTCTCATTTTTGAATGAGATCTGGGGAGACATCCAAAAATTCTATGCAAGTTTCCACTAGAAGGTATGTACATTTACAACACAATTCAGAGTTAGTTTTGTTCCCCAGCGCAATCTTTTCCAGTCACTGATATTAGGCAGAAGCAAATTGGAAGTTACCAAAACCACAAGAACTACACTACTCATGTATTAGGCATGATTTCGAGAAAAGCTGAATAAATGCATAAAATCAATCAAACGCTGCTCAAAACCCCCCCTCATTTTATGAGCTATAATCACAGCACTTAAAAAACTCTAAATACAGTCAAAATTAATTAAACCATTTAACTAACTTAAATTTCACTTTCGCAGAATGCTTCTGAAATTGATCTTTCAAAACATCAAACCCAGGATTTTTCTTTTGTGCTTACTGCTGTTTGTACCTTGATTAAGCTTTATAATAAGTATTATTTTAAATCCTAGGAGTCTGGATTTCTATTGTTGAAATAACTCTGTTTTATGAAGCAAATCAGCATGTTCAAAGTCAATGTGCTTTACTACTAAATATGCAACATGAAGTCTTGTGAAGTACAGATTACAGGATCTACCTTGTAAGAGGAAAAAAGAAAAAAAAGCAGTCTTAAACAACAGGCCTCTATTACAGAGAAGACAGAAGCACGGATTTATAAACCAGAAAACTATGTCTGTTTCAATGAATAGAAAAAATAAAATCCCCCAAAAGACACGAAAGACAGCAGAAAGGAAGGAGAAAAGAGCAGTGCTCCTGAACAGTATCTCAAATAATATTTGGGGGGTTTTAGTAGTATTTTAACCTATACCTTCTGCTCATTTCCCAAGACATTCACTGTGAAAACTATGTAGAACTACACTTCTCCTTCCTTTATAGCTTGGTGAAGTAAACAGTCTCATCTATTTTTCCAGCTCTGAAAGCCAAGCTATGACTGAAATTACTGAAGACTGCATTCTAAGACAACAGACTTTGAGATAAAATTGCTCTTGCTAGGTTATCAGTACCCAAATTTAGACATCAAATTTTAATGATGTACACAAACATTGAAGTCGTTAGGGTATACACAAGTACTCAAGGAGACTCACACTTTGGAGAAACAGAACATAACGCTTTCATTTAAGCATCAACCAAAACTGATGCATGTAAGGAAGAGACATGAATATTTCTGTTTAAGTGTTGCACTTCTTTTTTTATTACTATTATTTTTAAAAGTGCATGGGAATTGTAAAAAAAAACAACCCAACAACCAAAAAGAACAGAAATAAGTAATAAAAGTATGAAAAAGACTGATTAAAGAGAAAAAACACACTAATTTATACTAAAATGCAGTAAGCAGGGCATGGACAGTCACTTACTAAGATTACTTCAGGTTCTGCCACATTAATTAATCTTACCTTCAAATGACTCCCTGTACAGGACAATATTTGGATGTTTCATGTTAGCTAACACAGCAACTTCTCTCCTTGATTCTTCTCTCTCCTTATTTGACATCTTAAGAAAAAAAAAATATAAAAATTTGACAACAGAAATACAAAAAGAATGAGTCAGTAATAAATAATAATCACTCACCTTAGAGATGTTTATTTCTTTAATAACATACTGTTGGCCATTTTCTTTAGCTTTGACAAGAATTGCTTTCCCAAAGGATCCTTCTCCAATCTTTCGCACTTTAATATATTTATCCATAGTTATCTTCTTAAGGCATCTCACTTGAGTACTAGGCAAAAAATGCACACACCAGATTTAGTTAGCTGTAGTTAGTCATCAGCCTGCCAGGTCATATTACTTTTTTTTTTAACTCAAAATGTTAATCCATTTGTCTTTTCAGTTGTGTCACATGCTTTGCAGCTTTTCTGTAAATCATCTACTTTTAGTCTAAATTCTATTTTGGTACAGTTGGCTCACTTGGTGTAGAAAAAGGTCTGCATTGCTAAAATGAGTTTAATCTTTTATATTGACAGACAGTATAAAAAAAGGAATGTGTTTATCTTCAAATAAAGCAAGCAGTCAATGCCATATCTTCTGAATCAGCTAGCACACATCATACAGAGCTATAACATCTGGTTAGCAATCTTTCATTCAGCTTTACTTGGAATAACTATGACGGTGGGATCCCACCCTGTCTTTTCTCAAGAAGCACCAAATCCAGTATTTTGGAAGTTAGTCACTATAACGAAGCCAAAAATGGACTGAATTCAAGAGGTCCCCATCAAGTTTAAATCATTATTCAATGTGGAAAAGCGTGACCCTAATTCTGACTGAAAACAAAGATAATTTATTTTTCCATGTTGCTTATAAATTAATTAAAGAATGGTATAAATCGGTATTTTAGATATACTATCTGACCACTTAGACTACCTTTTGAGATTAAACAGATTACTCAGATGAATGCTGATGGTGTTTAAGGTTCTGTGTCAAAAAACACTTTGGTAAAAACAAGATATTAGTGAGCTGCACTTGGAAAGGATTGCAATATAGAGGTGTCAGAACAGCAAACAGAATTGGCAAAACAAAGACCAAAGTGATACATGTCAAAACAAATTCAGAGTGGACTAAAAGATCATCTTTTCTACATGAGAAAGAACTTCCATACCCTGAGGAAGTTTCTGTAAGCTGAAAGAGACAAAGGTTTCTAAGCTTTTCTGCTTCCAAGCCTCATTTGAGAGCACTAACAGCACTTGTGCTTTGCTGAACTCTACTTCCTTTCGAGAGGAGACCCTAACAGTCCATACTACACACCCATCTCAAGTGAGGCTCTTCTCCCTGATTTGGGACCATTTTTTTGTAACAGAATTACCATGCATCAGACACAGATGCTGCTAAAGTCTCAGGAAGATGAAGGATCCATACCATGAAAGAAGACTAAAATGAATAAGCTTGATTAGTGTAGCAAGACAAAATACAAGAGAAGTGAAGTAATCTTTTCCGCAAAACAGTAGATGGGAAAACAACCGCAACTAAGGATAAAGGCCAGGAGAGAAAAAACTGAAAATGACAGGCCTGAAGTGTCTTAGCATCTTAACATTTTGCACTGAAGAACAGATAACTGAGTGTCAAGTTGCACTTCTAAGAAAAAACAAAAAACACCCCCCCACAGACTCAACATCAACATCAGTATTCTCTTTTGGGGAATAGTAAAACATAGTAGATGGGTCTCAGTTTTAACTTCACATGGCTTTACTAAGTTCTCTTCCTGCCCCCGCTTTGCTTATGAAACAACCTATGCTGTACTACTGCTAAACCAGCGGCATTAGGCATAGCTTAGGGCTCCTACTGCACGCTGTTCTGTGCAGATATGTACAGTCAATAAGCAGCCTGTGGATGGTAAGGTACAGTTCAGTCAAACAGAGTACATACTGTACAAGTTGGGTGGCTTATTTTTACCCGTGGCATGAGAAATACGAGTCCGAGAAAGCCCACCAGTGCTGGCAGGGCGTTGGCCTCCCAAGCCCCTGGACAAGAAGTCATTTTATCCATCACGGACACGCACGAAGGCGGCTTGTGCGCCAGGGCACAATTCACACCCCGAGACGGCCCGTCCTACGCTCGGCGCCGAGAAAGCGAGGCGACAAACCCGAATCGCACGGCTAGGCCACGACCGGGCGGCCATCAAGCAGCACCGCGCAGTGCCCACCTGCCCCAGGGCAGGCCCCCACCCGGCCAGGCGCCCGGCAGGGCCGCGCTCCCCAGCCGGGCCCCACCAGGCCACCGCCTCCGCACAGCTAGGGCAAGACCGGTGCCAGGGCGAGAGTGGCAACTGGGAACCCCCCGCCTCAGGGCGGCTGAGACAGGCGGCTGCTGCCGGCAGCCCCACGCCCGGCCCGCCCCACCGCCACCCCAGCATACCTCCCCGCTGCGCACGCCGCTGCCACTGCCGCTCAACGGAGCCTCACGCCCGCCGCGAGCCCGCCCCCCAACCCCTATTGGCGGGCCCGCCCCGCAGCTCATCTCCCATTGGTCGACCTGTGCCGGGGCGGGGCAACAGGTCTGCCCGACCGCCCTTCCCGCCTTAGCGGTGCTTCACCGTGGTAACGCACGGTCGGGGGCGGGGCTCCGGCGGCGCCTGCGCGCAGCCGCGGCGGGGCGGGGAGACGGGGCGCCCGCTCTCCTTGGGACTTGCGTTTAGGGATTAAACAATAATAATAGCAATAATAATCATTATAATAATGAATCAACTATAAATCTGTCAGGTACCAACTACAACCCAGCAGACCGCGCAGCCTGGCACCGGCGGTACGTCTCTGCTCAGGGACTTCCCCGGGGAGGGGTTTGCCCCGGGAGAGCCGGGCCGCCCGCGGCAGCTGGCTCCCAGGCGGTACCTGGGGCTCCGCCACTCCCTAATCAAAAGTGCAAGTGCGCGTTAACAGAGCGTGCAAGCAAATGTTCGCGAGCCAAAACGCTTTTTTTCAGTCTTCTAATTGTCTCGATCCATTCCCCTGTGTGCACGCTACAAGGCAGTGTTTTGTCTTGTTACCCTTTTATATAAGTGAACCTACGGATGTTTTATCATTTTTTTGCTGGAACCTGTGTTCTGTCCATGTACCTTGAGTAAATTCCTTCCTGGCCTCAGTACCGCGGCAGGCCCAGACAGGGCTCGGCCCGACTCAGGCCGGTGGTGCACCGGGGCTACGTGCTCAGCCCCAGCGCCGCCTTTCATCGGCGCATGGGCTTGGTCAGGGCGCGCCGTGCCCCTCGAGTTTGACGCGTCTTGGTTTAGCCAAGCGATGCCGCGATGTACCGAGCCGCCTCCTTCACCGGGGAAACCGCTATCCCCTCGGCATGAGGCACGGCGGTTTCGCGCTCCCCCGTTACCGCCCGCTCTGCGCAGCGGCGAGCTGCAGCCTGCGCCCGTAACCAGCCCTCCCAGAAAGAGCCGCTTCCCGCGTTACAGCGGAGCCTCCGGTGTGACAAGGGAGCCCGACGCCCCAGCGCAGCCGCAGCCCCGCTCCCCCACGGGGCGCGCGCCTAACAGCCGCTCCCCTCAGCAGCCACAGGGAGGCCGCGCCCATCCGCGCGCGCGGCTTCCGGGGGACGGCGGGACGGCGGGACGGGACGGGACAAGACGGACCCGTATCGGCGGCGGACCGCCGGAACCGGAAGTAGAGGCGGCAGTGGTGACGCCAACTCCGGCTGCTCGGCTGGCGCCGAGCGGCGGCGCGCGTGCGTGGCAGGAAGCCCCGCCCCCAGGCCGCGGGGGCGGGGCTAGCTGCCAGAGCGACCGTTGGGCCGGGGGCCGAGACGGTGTCCGCGGCGTCTCCGCGACCCCGCCCCGCCGCTGCAGGAGGATGACCCAGCGCCTCCGCGGGGAGCAGCAGGCGGCGCCACCCGGACAGGTAGGGGCGGGGCTCGGCTCGCCTCCCTTCTCTTCCCTTCGCTCCGCTCGGCGGAGGGCCGCGGCGCGGGACGGCCACCGCGGCACTGCGACGTGACAGGAGGCGCCGCGAGCGGGCCGCTCGGCGCTCCTCCGCCGCCCTGGGCGCGAGCGGGGCCCGGGTAGGGGTTCCAGCCCGCCCGCGGCGGGGCGGGGGGAGGAGAGGAGAGGAGGGGGCAGCCGCCGCCGCCGCCGCACGGCTTTCTCAGCGAGCCCCCCTCGCCCTGCGGCCGGCGGGAGGGAAGGGGCCGGCAAGGTGCTTCCCTCACGAATCCCTCGGCTTGTGGGCCGGCCTCCCCCGGACCGGGCGGGCCGGCGTGAGGGGGAGCGCCCCGCGGCCTGCACGGCCTGTCACCTCTTGTTACCGGCTGTGGGTGCTGTGTGGTAGCGCTCCCGCCCACGGCAGGGCCGGGGGAGACTCGCAGCCGCCGCACGGCAGCAGGGGGGAAGCGCTGGTCGCCTTGGGCTGACCGCTCGGTTCGTGAGGCGGCAGCTGCACGGGAGCGTGAGGCAGCGGGCTCTTGGAGCCCCTTCCGTGAGGAAGGTGCTCGTCAGCGAGGTTAAGATTGTAGAGCGGTGGCGTTCTTTCGCGTTGTTTTCCCTGCTTACCTAAAATCCTTTCCTTTCCCTATCCAGAACCGTGGAGCTGACTGTAAAGCAAGTATGTATCGGTTCTCACCCGAAATGAACAGCTGCAAGTGTGACAGTGGGAAATGGTGTGCTGGTAGCAAAATAGATGTGTTCAGTGTTGAATAGTAAATTTGCTGTGTCACACTTTAAAGTGCTCAACCAAGTAAAACAAGGCCTTAAAACCAAATTAAAAATGTTTCTGGTGCTAAACTGTGTTAGAATAGCCACTTAAAAATATTTTTTGAAAGATTTCCTGAAATGCTAATCATTTGGGTTTTAGGACAATCTTTTGACGTTGTGGGACCTCTGAGGTTCCTGGTACAGAGTTTGTGAAAGAAATGAAGTTCATGATTAAGTATCAGAAGTATTGGTGCTTTTTGCTTTTGGACGCCTTGCTTCTTGGTGGAACTGTGAAGGGTTTTATGTTCTGTTATCCCTTGGCAACATTGATGCTTCTTTGCAAAAACAGCTATTGGAATGAAGGACGTGCTGGTGTGATAGTTTTGAAAGCAGATAGTTATCGATACTGTTTATTTAAGGAAACTTCAATATACTGTAATGTAAAAATAAAAATATCATTTGTGTGTTATGGGAAACATACCTTTGTGAGGTAAAATAAGGCCCTAGAGCTCTCCAATTGTCACTCATTTTTGCTAAGATAAGTCTTTCACTGGCTAACTGATGTAAATTTAATGTCTTGTTGGTTGGCAAGCAGATGCAACTTGCTGCTCTGTATTCTGAGTTGTCAAAATGGGAAGTGGTTCTGCTCTGGGAAAACTGCAATTAGGTTGAAACTTACAGCTTAAAATAATACGACTTTCCATCTGCTCACAGTGCCTGTGAAAATAAAAAGTATATAGTGCCCAGAAAAATGGAGCTTGTTTTTTGTTTGCTTCTGTTTAGTATTGGTATCTGAGTCCTAAAAATTCTTTGTCTGACAATAGTAGATGTCATGCACAATGTGTGTTTCAGTATTTCTAGAAATATATTTTCCTTCTTCCATGATTCCCAAGGCTGTCTTTGCCCAAATCTTTACAACATCCTCTCGGTGAGTGGTTTACAATACCATCGTTCTCTCTGTGGTGCATACTTGCGAGTTAATGTAATCCTGGGGTAAATGTCCTCTTTCACTTAATATTGACTTGTAATAAAAAGCAGCCTATCGAAATACTCCATGGGGAAAAAACACTTGAAGCTGTTGATCTTTGTTCTTCATGACTGCAATGCTCTGAGCCACTTTATGAATTTTCCTGCGTTTTTCTTTTGTGTTTGTATTTCCTCTTGTGCCCTCTTCTTGTATTTCCTCTTGTGCCTTCTTCCACACCTGATGTTTGTCGCAAACTGATGTTTCAGTAACCTGCAAGTGAGAACCCACTGTGTGCTGGCTTCTATGAACAGCGGAGTCTAACTGCATGGTGTATGTTCTGTCATTCACTGAATATACGCTTTGGCTCTCCCCCCCCCCCCCCCCCCCCCTTTGCTTTGGGTGCTTTGTGAGTGCGTGTCTTACTTTGCTATTTGAACAGCAGAGTTGCATTCTTGGAACGCAAGCACTAAAGCTGGGACAACTGTTCCAGATTCACAACCATTGCCAAAAGGCGTTCTAGGAACATTCAGATATTTTTCCCTCCCCTTATTTAAGTGACTTCATGTGCACGTGGATAAGTATTACTGTGCAGATCAAGTTTTCAGTGTAAAGCCTTACAATAATTCAGCAGTAGGGATATTTTTTAACTTGGTCACAATAAAAAAATGGAATAGCTCTACTGTTGAAGACATTTGTGCCAGAAAGAATAGTGCTAGTTTGAGTTGTTTGAAGTGTTAATTTCCTCATTCTCAGACACTAGGTTGCACATTCCTAAATTTCTTGCTTTGGCACCTCCTTGGCAGCAGCAGTAACCCAGTATCTCTGAAAGCAGTCGGCAGCAGTAGCGAGCATGTGCGTGAAAGCACTTACACACCCTCCCTGCTAATTTTCCCGAAACTAAGATTTTGATTTTACACCTGCGTGCTCCAAGAGCAATTTCACAATTCTGTGCTCCCTGTGTCAGGCTTTCCCTTATGTCATAATGTGAAAGTGCAGGTTCTGTGTTGCCTGATTTCCTGAAGCTGTTCAGGTGTCAGGCCATCTTTTTACACGCCAGGCTCTGCAAACTGAAGATGCTCAGAATGTTGGAAAGTTGACAGTTATAAATTTTAGTAGCTGTTTAACTTGAAACTTGCTTTTGCATTTTGGAAGCTTTTAAAAAGTAATCTGAGAGAATAATGTTTAGATAAACCAGTGCTCATTTAATTTGATTCTGATAAGAAGGTTGTAAACAGACTGTAAAAAATTATATTTGTTGGGGCAAGTGCTCTGCTCTAAAAAGAGAGAAACTGAAAAACATAAAATGTTGAGATAATGGTCACACTTAATGATCTGATAATATCTGTCATAATCAGAGGGAAGAGAGTTGACAAAGTTGCTGGGCTTCATGCATAATAGAAAGGATTCTAGGCAAAACTGTTAAAATAGTTGTAAATCTGTTTACATCTGAAGTGTCCTTACTTGTATTACGTAGTAAGTGATCTTGAATAGGTATTCCTGAAAGAATGGCAAGAAGAGAATTTGTAACTTCATAGTGGGTACTGGTGGTTATTTTTAATGACTTGCAGAGCGTCTAGCCCCTTGAACTTTCTAGACATTAGAGTTTTTTGTTTGTTAAGCATTTTGTTTGGGTTTTCTAGTTACAGGGGTAGACTTACTCTGGAAGGCTAAGGAGGAATAGTAAATTAAAAAGTGAATTAAGTTCAGTCCTAAAGCACAGACCCTTTGGTAAAAATAACCCTTGCTGTTATTTTTTTTTCTTATTTTTGGTATATTTTGATAAATTTCTCTAAGAAGTTAATGAAAGAGGAAGTATTCAAATGTGCATTTTGCTTGTTTGTACTGCAATACAGTATAATGAAGAAATCTTTCCTAATAGAAAGAGTAAAAATGTAATTTCACTTCAGTAATTTGTTTAAATAACAGATAGAGCTACTGAGGTGACAATATTTTGACATCCTGACAGTTAAAATTGAAGTACTTTTTTTTTTTTTATGAAAGATAAGTTTGTGTTTGCGTTCCTTCCACTCCTATCTCCAAATTTGTGTTCTGTGCCAGATTTTTGGGGGTTTTTATATTATATCTGAAGTTCTTGATCTACTGCAGCTTTTTCCCTGAGGTTTTTGTTATTGATGTGTCTCATGGATGTGTTTGGGGAAAAAAGAAAAGCATGTTTCTCCATATGCTTCTGAACATGCTTATTTTCAGTTTCTGAAAAGTGAGTCTACAAATGTTGGAAAGGGCTATCTCTGGGAAAGAAAATAGAAGGTTGTTTTTTAATTATTATTTGACTTTTTGCTGCTTGTCTTGCAGAAAACTTTTATTCTCATATGGAGCACTCAAGAATGAGTAAACACTTAAAATCGCTATTGGTCTTACAGGCTTACCAGTTTTCTTCTGTTTTGTGCCAATGGGAATAGTCTCTTAACTTAGGCAACAAAGCATGTAAGACTGCAGAACACTTGAGGAGACATAACAACCTGTGCACTGAGTATTCACATTATTACCACAGTAAAAAAAAAACCTTTTCGCTTTTTGGATAGGTAGAGTATGGATTATTTTTTAATAAATTCGATTTATCAACCTGATAACTTCATGCTTGTGGTAACTGACCTAATCTCATTATGTAACACATTTAAGGTAACTGACCTTGTGTACTCTGTTAGCTAGAAGTCTATTGCTTAATCTTTTTTCTGTAATTTTCAAAATTAATAATGTCCCATGGAGCCAATTTCTTTATTACTCATCAAATACCCATCTCGATTCTTGCTTTCAGCTTGATACCACTATTTAACAGTAATAACTGCCCTCCAGACCCTCCTACCAGAAACTTGTCTACCATTTGTAGACCCTGACATAGTACACATAATTTTAGAAGTTGCACTTGCCAACCAGCCAAACAGGTTTTACAGCTGGAGGGAAGAATATTCAAGTGAGGAGAACTTGCTGTGCATTCAGAACTGCTAACACACTTGATTCCATGAACATTTCACTTCTGGTGGTGTTTGTGCATCTAGGGTTTCAATACCTTTTTAAAAAAAAAAAAAAGAAAAAAGAAAATTACCAAATTTCCTTTGGTTAGCAAACATGTTTTTGTTAAAAAACGCAAACAAGCCGTTAACAATCTTCTTTATTAACATCAGAGGTTCACAAGTCTTTCTTAATAGATATATTTATTTATTTAATCCTTTGAAGAGGACCAGAATTGAAAAGGACCAGAATGGTTGGCTACTGTATTTACAAAAACAAGGTGACTTCTGTCTAGTACAGCCAAGAAGGTCAGCCATGAGCCAGATGCGGGTGTTGATGCAGATCACTTCAGTCCTTCCTCACCTTGCTGCCTTGACACTGCTGCTTGAGAGGATCCAGAGCAAGAAAAAAACCCAAACCTTTTGCCAGGGCTTCTAGCCTTGAAGTTTGAATAGCTCTGCATCTGTTTATTACACGTACCAAGAAGAGCTCCCAGCCTTTTTTATTTTTTGATGACCAGGGAATGAGTTCCTCATTAGCTGGTATTTTCTTCTCTTTTTTTGGTCTGAAAATCAGTATGGGGAGAGTAAATAAAGAGGAACCACCAGGGGTCCCCACAGGATTTCATAAGCAGTAGTGGCATGCCTGTGCTGTATTTCGGAGAGCTCTATCGGATTTTTTTTCTTGGTGTCAGGGGCTTTAGTGTGTTTTTTATAAAGCAATTAGGATTCAATACAAGGACTTTAAAAATATATGGTAGCTGCTGTTATTGAGAAGATGCTTAGAGTTAAACTGGGAATAGTGGTGCGTTTTCAGATTCCAATTTGACAATCCTGAATTACAATTTTGGCAATCAAGAATGAATACTTTTCATGTGCTTCTTTCTGCTGGTGTCTGTGCTCTCATGTGCTCTCTGTCTTGGCTTGCAGAGCCTTTTTTCTTGATGCTGTCTTACTGCCTTTAAAGTTTCTTTTTCATTCCTTGAGTACCTTCAGATCATTCAGATACAAATGTATTGAACTTGGATGAAATTTTCTGAAGGATACTCAACTCGGGTGTGACCCTGAACTTAAGAACCAGTGCAAATAGCTAAGGACTGTTCAGTGCATGTCTCTGAAAAGATAAAAGTAGTATGAGTAACAAGACTTCTGTAATTCTGGTGGTGTGAAAAAGCTCTGCTCCATTGTTTGTATAACCCTCAGATAACTGCAACACAAGTCCATATTAAAAAGGAGCAAAGTCCTTCAAGCATTTTGGAGAGAAGGTTGCACACTGTTGCTGTGTCATTTCATCGAACTAAAAATGAGCATTGTGGCCAAAGCCTCCACAGACAAAAGTTACATTGTCTGCAATGGAACCCACAGTCATAGTTCCTGCCCTTCAAAAGAAGAGTATTGGCATTTTACCTTTCAGTTGTTCAAAGGAATTTCAGTGTTATTCTCATCTGAAAATGATCACAGAACGAACACCAGAGATTTTTGTGCTATGGTGACTCTCCATCTTTTCTTTCCTGGACCTAATATTTGCAGGTATAGGTACTGACCCATTAGTTTAGAAACAAATACTACATCTTGTGTGTATTTTAGCCTTCCTTCAAAGTGGCAACCATGGATACAGTCGTTTACCATGACTTGGCTAAGGATTAGTACTTGCCTGTGAAACTTAAGGTTTTGAGTTATATTTGCTTTTATATTTAGTTCAGGTTCATGCTAAGGGATTATGTTCCTAGCTTTTTTTTTTTTCTTTTTAAATTGTTAACTAAAATCCCCTTTAAGACCTTACCACTTCATGTAGCTGTTTATCACTCTGTGTGTGTGTGTGAGGCTACTCTTCAACTATGATGGCAGAGTTTTTTCTAATGTATTAATAAATGAGGTTAGTGTAGTAAATTTAAATCTGAGTTTTCAGCTAATCCAGCCAGTTTTGGTTAAAAGCAATTAAAAAATAATTGTTAGTAACTTGGTGAATGTGAAAGAAGCAATCCCTTCCATCAGGTAGGCTAGTATCTTTGTGTAAGGTATTACAAGTCTTCAGTCTCACAACTATGGGTAGCCATGGCCTTGGTGGTTAAGACATTTTAAAGTGGAGATGAAGTAGTTTTGAATACCTTATACAAACTAACGTCAATGCCCTTAATGTTTGGAGTCATATGACTTAGAAGCATGAGTTCAGTATTCATCCTGTAATTAGGCTGGCAGTTCTTAGGTTGGGTTTTTTTTGGTAAAGCTGAGATGATAGAGTGCTATAAAAATGAATATTTATTATTGATTCTCCTTTTGTGAAGATCAGATTTAGTGGTGATATTCTGTATTGGTATGTACCACAAAAAGCAAAAAAAAATTCAGGCTGTTGTTATGTTAAGCTTATATAACTAAGAATGGTAAGATTCAGTAGAATCTAGAAAGTAGATATGAATCTGTTTTCTTAAAGTTTTAAAGCGAAGATTGTCTTTGTGCTTTACAATTATTATCTCTTCATGTAGTTTTGTCTGTGTGTTTCTGCGTTTGTCCTTGCTTTCTTTCTTGTTTAAAGAATATTTGAGTGTGTCTCTTTCCTTCATGAATATTAATTTTATTTTGGAAGTAGCTGTGAATGGAAGTAGACTAAGCTTTACCTATGTATGTTTTTGGAAACTTTATTTTCTATTCCAGGAGTACCTGCTATGTAAAATCAAATGTTTTATTTTGTTTTTTAAACTCAAATAGCTTAAGCTGACAGTGTTCTTTTGTGACTTTATTTTTCTAAATATCACCTAAAAATTGAGCAAGATTCTTTCTCAGTAAACAACTGCCATAGGAGCAGTTCTGTTCCTTACATCAGTTAAGTTAGTTTCAGGTGGATTTTTGAATGCTACAGAGAATGATCTTCTGTGTATTTATTTTTCTAAGGTTAGCATATGTATTCCCTAATTTTTGACAGTTTGGGTTCTTGGGCATCCTTCAGACTTTTTGTGGTCTAAGCTGACTTGAGAAAGTTCAGGAAAGCTACTGTTTCACTCCTTTCCCATTCTGTATGTGGTTTCAAGTGTAAGATTTTTTTGAGCCTTTTTATGAAGAAATAGTCTGCTAGTGATCTAAAAATTGCAGTGAGAAATTCCTCACAATTTGTTCACTACTTCTTCAAACCTGGAGTTTGGAAGATGAGTAATGTTCTTATCTTGCTTAACTCTCTTCACATGACAGGCAAAATGAATAAATGGAGGCTAGGTATGCTGGGTCTGCATAAAATGGGAATGTAATTTTGATGCTAGTGGGACTGAGGATGAAAGAGTGGCCACAAGATGGTCTTTATTTTAAAACTGTTGTAAAAGTCAGATTGATTCTGAGCTCAATTCTTCTTGAAGGGCAGGTTTATTTAAAAAATAAAAAAATACACTGTATTATTTTAAATTAACATAATATGGGAGGTTTGGAATGAAGTGTTCAAAGCTGTTCTGGACTGCTTCCATCTTGTAGGCCATTCTGACATACCCCCATGTATGGAATATATGTGAAGATTTTGAGTGTGGGGAATGTTTCTGTCATCTACCTGTTCTTAAAGTGTGTGGTAGTTGGATACTTTTTTTAATAATATCATGTATATGGAATTCCTGACTATTGCATAACAAAATCAGTCTGGAAGGTTCTCGCTAGTTAAAAATGTTTTAAATCCTGTAAAAAATTTTGTAAAAATATTTGTAAAAATATTTTTAGCAAATGACTCTTCTGTTGCTATCACTGCATTTCCTCTACTGTAGAACACATTCTTATGTGTAAAGATTGTATTATTAATTTTAATGTCATCTGCTTTTGGTTTATGTCTGCATAGCACTTCTCACTAGATGTCCTCATGTAGGGTTTGCAAGAAGGTATGTGTGAGTTAGGGAACAGATGACTGTCTTTTAGCTCTTAGCTGTTAGTACTGAACAGAAAAATTGACTATTACACTGATTTTTAGGGAAGAGCTCTTCTGTTAAAATCAGTAATTGTGAGGTTTTATTGGTTTGGTTTATGAGGTTTTTTGGGTTTGTTTATTTTTAGTTTGGTTTTTGTTGTTGGTGGGTTCTTTGTGTGTTTACTTTCAACTATTTGAAGAAGGTTTGTAATCTGGAAGAGTATATTTAAGTTTTCATTCCACCCTCCCCTATGGGGAAATAACAAATTTAAGATGCCTTTGTTTCCTGCCACCCCTTTGAGATACAGGAAAGTGGTTTTACGTGTTTTTTATGGGACAACAGAGCACGTACCCAAGATTTACAGATTGCTCAGGTTGACTGACAACAAATGTCCTGTAAATCAGACTTCTTAGTGTCCTACTCTGTCTTCTCCAGAGAAATTTATCAGCACTGGAAGTGGTTTGCTCAGCTGACTCTTCTCTGCATGACCTTTTATATAGAGAGCTTGAAAGATAAGCAGGATGTGTGGTGTTTGAAAGCAGAGAAGTGCATGGGGTACTAGACTGTGCAGAAAACTGCAATAGCCTTATATGCTTTTTCTCCTACTAAAATAGCTGTTTCTGTGCTCATCTCCTTTACCAATGCTGTTCCTGCCTGCATTGTATTTAATTAGATCTTTCACAGTTCAATATAGCTGTATAGTGGTTACTTTCTTCCCTGTTCCTAGTCATAAGAGGTAAGACATGCTGCTTTAGCTGCCTGTTCTTTAGTTTTGTGGTTTTTGTTGGTGGCTTTGTCTTGTTTTCAGGTTTTTTGTTTAATTTTTTTAGTGCCAGAGGCTTCTCTGTTGACATAGTTTGCAGGAGAGTTTTGGTGGGTCACGACATCCTGGAAATACCTTAGTGATGGAAGTGTGAGAGGTTAGTTGCAACTTCTTCACTTTGCAGTCTTTTTGTAGAAGACTTGTTTATGTGACTTGACTCAAGTTCGTTGCCTGTTCCAAAGGCTTCCTGCATATAGCTTAGATTTTTCTTTTGCTTATTCTTACAGTGCATTACTGTGGGGTTTTTTTTGGTTTTGTTTTGTTTTTCAAAGATAATCTGAAGCATTTTTGAGTCTGCTGAGGTATCTGGACTGGAGTCTGGATCAAGATGCTTCATAGAAATAAGTTAAAGGTAGTATCTTTAATGTTCACATTAATCCTTTGCAATCTCTCTTCAATTTTTACAGTAGTCTAGGTTGAAAAAAAGGCTTATTACTTAAATATTTACTGTAACTAGCATTTATGGGGGTTCTGGTGTAGGGTTTTTTGTTTGCTTTTCCAGGACACTAGGTTTGGCTAGCATTCAGCCAGTAGCTTTTTTTCCCTGTTTACAATTTCTCTTGAGTAACTTCCTTCTTTCCCCACTTGTCTTCTAGTACTCATTTGGATAGGGCAGGGAATCTGTGAAATGAATCTGATGTAAAATGGCAAGTTGGCTGGTTAGTTCTCTCTTCACAACTCTGCAGGCATTTGCAGCCTCTCTTGTATGAATGCCCTCTTCTAGTATCCACAAAGGATAATCTGCACCAGAGTGGGTCAGGCATGATACTCGTTCTCTTCTGGCTGTTGTAACCATAGCAAACTAATATTCCTTACTCTTCCTTTTCTTTATTGCTGTTGCCAGCAATCTGTTTCTGAGGAGGTGTCTGCTCTCTGTGTCCACGTCACTCCATTTTCTTCACTCAGGCAAGGCAGATGTCTTACCAGCTAACAGCATTTTGAGGTCACATGAGTGTACACGTGGAAGTTACCTTGAATGTTTAACACAGCTCAAGATAATGCATCCCTGACTTCGTATCCTAGTTTGTTAAACAAACATTTTTCTTAAAGGCACACAAAGAAACTTGTTGTTTGTTGACATAAGCTGTCCTGTCCTTACCTGCCCCCGTCCCCCCCGTCCCGTCCCCCCCCCCAAGTTGCAGGTAGTGGTGGACAACTTAGTAAAACTTAGTAACTGACATGCTCTCAAGAAGTAAACTTTTAGTCCAATGTGAAGTTTATTGAACAGTTAATAGCGTCCTCATGGTCTTAGTTTCCTGCATTCCTGCTTTTGCTGCATGCTGCTGTGAGGCAGTATCTGTAACACAGTGTCAGATGCAAAGCAGTTGGGGTGCTTGACTCTGGAAATTTAGAGAATTGATGTACAGTTCTTGGGAATCTTGGTTAAGGTCCTCAAAATGAATAGTTTTGGTATTAGAGCTTTTGTTTGACTGCTGGAGAGGTCTGTCAGTGGCAATGTCTGCGGCAGGATACATGTAGTGTTTCAAAACAAAAAGAGAAGGCCTGTAGTATCGTGCCTATCATGTAACTGCAGGCATGTATGTGCCAGAGGAGCTGGCATGTGGAATCATGTTTGTGGAGATATGATGCAGGGATTCTTCACAGTGTGCTTGGTCTGGCTCCGGAGAGTCTGTTGGTTTTGTTTGTCAGTTACTAATTGATGGAACTTCCCCTTCCACTGTAGTCTGAAAGTATTTTCTCAGTTACAGGAAGATTTAATATCTGTAATCCACTGTTCTGACATTTATCTAAAGTGATTTAAAAGGCATCCAAAGAGAGTGTTATTTCTCTTATTCTGAATAGCAGGTTTATAGTAAGATTAACTGAAGCTGTGCAGTTCAATATAAAGAAAATTGTATCTTTTTTTTAAAAAAGACATGTACAGTGTTCCACCTTTATACTGTAATAAATATTTCTGCTGAGAAAATTACAGGAAAATGTCTTGATTAGATGAAAAACCTGTATGTGGCTTCCAAACTGGGTACAACTAAAGACTAAGCTGACTTTAGCCATGCCTCAATATGCATCAAACCTAAGAAGAAATCATTAAAAAGAGAACTCACTACTCATGCCTCCTTAATTTGCATCTGTTAACACCATAGAGTCCATTCCCTCACTCAGTTAATTGCTTTTGCTAGTTGTGTTTCTGTCTGTGGTTTACAAGAGAGATACTTCTCACTTTTGCACACTAACGGTAAGGATCTTAAAGAGTTTTTGGAGCAGTTTGAATTTGAGTTTGGAGGCCTGGGCTTGACGCAAAAGTAGCGGTTGTTTTGAGGTCTAGATTTGCTGCCTCTCTGTTTTGATAAATTTAGAAACAACTTTTTGTGATTGCTAACTGAATGGTGATCTTTCTTCTTCTTAATTGTTCTCTCCTTTGTAGCAAAGATTACTAAATAAGTGGAAAAAGAACTACTAAAAAGAGTCAGTTATACAACAGGAGAACACAACAGACAAAAACTTAACATTGTGTTACAGGGGAATTTTTGTCTTGTGCTTTTTTTCTTCTAGTGCTGTTCCTATGGACAAGGCAGGAAAGTGTTCTGTCTCCTTGTAAAACTCATTAGAATGTAGAAAGTCAGATGAATGTAAAAGTAATAAAGATTTCACTCAAGCAGGAGGCCAGCTGGTAGATGAGTCTAGAATATAATTTCGTTGCATGAAGCAGGTGAAGGAAAGTGACCAATGATGCAGCAAGTGGAATCAATTCTAGGAAGTCCCAATTTCTCATTTCTGCTCTGTGTGTGGCTTCTGTTTATGATAGTACCCAACTGGTACTGACAGGGTGATACCAACAGGATTTTCTGTGAGCATAGTAATGAAATAGACTGGTTTTGATCTGACTTTTTTGGGGGCATGTTCTTTGTAGGTACTGTTTAATTGGAAATGCCAAAAATTACTGTGTGTGAGTGAAAAGTTAGTACCTGTTGAACAGTTTTAGGTGTACCTTCTGAATAAATTTAAAATTGATCTGATCTATTTGTGGAAAAAATGGAGATGCTTCCATTGTTTCCAGATACAAGCCACTGTGTTTTCAAATAGGATATGCTTCATAATATGGCAGTGTGAAATTTTTTGGCTGTCGGTTAAGAAACTTTCCACAGTGTCTGAAAAATGGTAGAAGATAAGATTTTTCACATAAAGATGAATGGAAAAAATGTATTTGAAGGGAGAGTATGTTTTAAATTGTAAATATTCAAAATACTTTTTTAAGGAAATGAGAATGAGTAGAGCCGAAGGGATCTGTCTTGCCCAATAGCAGATCTCTAGGGAAGAGTATTAAGAACCAAACAAGCATATGCACATCTCCAGAATGCACTCCTAGCCTCCAGCATTTCCACCAGAGGTGTCATCTTTAATAGCTTTTCATGATTTTTTTTTTGTCTTCTGTGACCTTGTTAGGCTGCTTTATGAACCATCACATACTTCTGCAAAGTGGCAAAGAATTCACCACTTCCATACATGCTGTGTGAAGAATCAGCCCTTTATTCTCTGCTTGTCACCTCACCTCTTTCATTATGACATGTAGGGACTATTGAAAACCAGCTGATGCTCTTCACCTTCTTCATGCCACTTGTGATTCTGCTGACATCTATTGTATTGTCTTCTATATTACACCTCTTCCAGACTGAAGAGCCATGGTTCATTTTGTTGCCCTGTAGAAGGAATGCTATTTTTCGCTCCGTTGTCACTGTGCTCTTTTGTAACCTTTTTCAGCTCTTCTATAATCCTTTTGAACTTCTGGCACTATGTAAAATATTTAAGGTGTGAATGAGCTGTGGATTTGTACAGGGGTTTAATGAAGTTCTCTCTCTTAACTGATAATTTTTGTATCAGATTAATCTGAGGACTGCTGGTGCAGGCTGAGCTCTTTCTTGTAACTTTATTAGTACATTTGTGAACAGTAGTAATGGGGTCAGAGCCTGTTGCTTTATAAGGTGAGATTGGTTCTGCTGCCTCATCACCATGTGACATTCATATTTACCTGTACAGAATTTTATGTCATCATCCAGCTGCACAATGCGGAGACTTCCTTCTGCAGCTACCCAGCAAACCTTGTTGCTTCATTTTTCACCGCTTCTTCTAGATAACTTAGAATGCTGAGCTGTTTGCCAGTATGGGAGAGCTGTGTCTGACCTCTACTAGTAACTCTTGATACTGGCCAATGAGTTTAGCTATACTTCACAAGGCTCAACAGCTGGGTAGCGGAGAGGGGTCTGAATTGGAAGTTCTGTTACCTCTTTTTATTGCTGCCAGCTGGCTGGAGGTTTACAGTGCATATAGCTTTGTATCAGTTACGGTGAATGTTTACAGAATTTGTGGATAGGTAGAGGAAAAAGGCTGTAAGGAAGAGATTTGGAGATGGACTGGGAGGTATCTTCTTTGGTTGGAGGGAATGAGACGTTTCTTATTACTGAAAAAATGCATGTTGAGCTGTTGTATGTTAATAAGAAGTGATGATATTTGAGAAATTATAAAGACAGAACTTCTTTGGATAAAGAAGAGTATGAAATCGAGATGTGATCATGTCTTGTCCTCCTTCCCACCCCAATCACCAAGTTACTTCTGTGGATTTAACTCTACAAGGCAAAGGAGGACTTGGCTTGAGTCTGTGAAAACTTGATGTATTAGTTTTATACTGAATGTGCAAAAGCACGTGTTGCTAATGCCTCGTTTTGTTTAAAAATAAAATAACCAAATAAAAGGCATATAGATAAGGGTTTTGAAAGCTTTGTGTAGACACAAAGATTTTGAAATGTTTTCCACTTCTAAATTTTCACTTTTCTGTGCAAAAGAATGAACAGCTGTTTGCACGGAACTATGGCTTTAGCCTGCCATCTGTTTCACTCCAAGCAGACACAGTACAAAGGTACCATGACTAAAGAAACTAATTTTTTAACCTTAAAACTGGCTGGATTTTGCACCAGCTCCATGGTACGATGCAAATTCATACGCATGGGGCATGTACATTCCAAACACCTGTGCTTCAAGTG
Source organism: Falco biarmicus (assembly GCF_023638135.1). Classification (NCBI taxonomy): domain Eukaryota; kingdom Metazoa; phylum Chordata; class Aves; order Falconiformes; family Falconidae; genus Falco; species Falco biarmicus. Next base: position 89,923,896 of record NC_079288.1, read on the forward strand.
AAATACTTGCATGATGATAACACTGAAATAAGGAGAGTGCAAGGAAGGGGGTAAGGAGACATCATTCCATTAAAAAAACAATAATGTGTAAAAGGTTCTGTATATAAAATGTTCTGTATTACTGCTACTTTATTTGTAAGTTGTAGTATTGTGACCTTAATATATTTTCCCCAAAGCATGAAATAGAATTGTTTTATTTGATATAAACTTCTCGGTATTTTTTTTGCATATTCAAATAGAAAGTAACTCATTTTCTTTGTATAGGTTATAAAGCAGCTAAATGGAGTCTGAGCAGCTGTTTCATAGAGGGTACTATCGAAACAGTTACAACAGTATAACTAGTGCAAGCAGCGATGAGGAGCTTTTAGATGGAGCAGGTGTAATTATGGACTTTCAGACCTCTGAAGATGACAATCTCTTGGATGGTGATGCATCGATTGGTAAGTTAATGTTAATTTCAGCTTAAGAAATTATCTGGGTTTTATTTTTGTGGTTTTGTGGGCATTGGATTTTTGGTTTGAGGCTTTTTGGTTTTTTTTCATAAACAGAACCAACCCTTTTTCATGACTAATTGCTGTTTCTCTTTGGTTAATCTGTCCTTCAGAGGGATGCTTTAAACCTGAAAGTGGCTGAAGGTTGTTCTGTGTGCTTGCTGAACTGTTAGATTGTGTGGGATGACTTCTGATACAAGGCAGTTACTTCTGGCAAATGACAATCTTTCTGTCAAGTAGGGAAAAGATGGCTATTCTGCAGCTATCTGATCTTTCTTGCTGCAGCAGGACTTTGGAAGTCGCACTGTCTTCATTATTTCTTTGGGGCAGAAGTTAACAGTCTCTTAATTGTTACTTCTAGAAATAGATTTATTTCTGCTTGATTCAGCTTCAGATCTGTAAAACAGGCAAAAAACCTTGTTAAGTAGAGGTGGTGTTAGAAGCAACAGAAAACGCCATAGGAGCTGAACTTTTGACTAGGTAAAAAGTTGCAAAGAAAACGTCCTACTGTGAGCACTGATAAAAGCACTGAAGTAATACAAAGCTTTTTTCCTTTCACTCCATTAACTGCTTTGTTAATTAAAAAGTGTTGACATTCTCTTAGCAGTGGTCAGAAATGGGACCAGGAGGGAAAGTAATTTCTGTCGAAGATATAGTAAACTTCATAAATCTATATTTTTGTCACTTCCTCTTACTTTGTTTGGTTTCAAGCTCAGCCTCAAGTCTTCTATCACCCATTCCTTCCCATTAACATTTAGGTGTCTGTCTTCCATGCAGAGTCTCTTCCTTCATGCATTTTCCCGTTGCCACACTTAGGAATTGGATGTTGGCATTGTACTAGATAGTTGTGTTGAATCATTATAAGCATCCTTCTCATCTGTATTCCTTTTGTCTGATTATATATGTCTTATTTAAATGATCTTATCCTTTAATCATCTCTTTATTAACATATTTTTGTTCTGTTGAGTCTAAGTACAGGTGAATTCACCATACAGAACCTGTCCCACCTCCTGAGGAAGGGCAGGACTATCCCGGTAACTGAAAGATCCCATGCTTGTCATCATTGCAGGCCCTCCAGAGCATGATGTGAATGCAGAGGCGTTACACCTAGCTCTGTGCTTTAGCTGGTGAACCCTGCCATAATCAGGAGCCCGGCTTAAACAGACAGATTCTGGTTTAAGTCTGTAGGACCAGAAGGATTTATGAACCTGGTTTCTTAGCAACATGAACAAAATGGCAATAATGTATCTGTACTTAAAATGATTGTGGAAATAATGTAGTCAAATTGAAAGCTGCATCATGCAGAATGTAGGCTTGGAGTACAAAGGAGCACAGTCATGAGCTTATCCGATCCGGGTAGGTTGCCATGGACAATAGTTTGTTCATCATAATTTTACAGGTTATGTAATGAAATACAGAATAACAGATTTAAAAAAAAAGAAGACCATGCAATGAGGAGAAAATGAAGGATTATAAAATTATCTTTTTTCCCACCTTTTTTTGGCTAACGAAAATTGCACTATAAACTGTACATATATTAGGCAGATAAAAAGCTAGCAATATGGAATTTCTAAAGGAACTGTAGTTTCCTCCCTCATTCAGAGGGCAGTTAGTTAATAGAAGATAGTAGGCTTGGTAAGTCCCTTGGCTGTTAGGACAGCAATTCTATAAAGCCTGCCCAATACTGCCATTCACATTACCACTCATGCTTAAGTACTCAACTGAGGCTTACAAAGCCATTGAGGCTGTTATTCAATGGTGAATAAATATGTCTTCAGTTGAAAGCATGTGGAATTAGGAAGAAAATAGGAAAGAATGCTAAAAATAGATTAGTATAATTAATATTATTAAGACCATTTATAGTCTTATTTATTAAGACTATTAATAATAATAAAACTACTTGTTTTACGTGGGAAATTCTCTTACATGGGACTAAACAAGTGAACTTAACTGAAACCAGTTTTCAGAAAGTCTTATCACCTAGACTTTTGGATTTCTTTAATAATTAAGTGATAGAGATTTGCCTTTTTAGTGTCACCTCTGATTTGCAATTTGAATGGATTTGTGTAGTCCCTTCTGGGGTTTTCAGCATTCTCTTAAAAACAATGCTGTACTACAATCTTGTTTCTCTTAACACCATCTGAGAGATGTATGTGATCTGTCCTTTACTGTGTCATCTGAGAAGAAAACAGAAATTGTGAATATGTAGTATTATATACTTAATGCATATATTTATATATGTATAGTAATTATATCGTGATTAATTATATGTAGAATGTCATGTGCCTGTTATGTTTTCCAGTAGCTGTTTTCTTTGCATAAATTTTAGACTTCTAGTGGCAGCATTATGGAGAAAAAGTACAATAGTGAAATTGTAAATTCTTTGAGCATAGTGTGTGTTAACATGCTAAATAATCAAATTGCTATGCATGTGGAGGCTTGGATGGCTTGCACCAGAGCTCTGCCTAGAAGGGATGCTGCCTGTCAGCTTTGATCAGAACTTGCTTTTGTTGCTTATCAAAACTGATCTCTTTGTAGTACTGAAGTTAGTGTTTTTTCTTGTTGATCTGCTGTCTAATGAGAAGTATGGTGACCTTACACTGATAACAGAAGTATCTGCCTCTTTGTATGGAGGATGTCTTACCAGTGCTTGTACGTGCACTGTACTTCATGTATGCAATCTGTGGAGATCATTTTCATCATGACTTATTTCTTATTTTTAGACTGTTTGCCCTGCTTCTTGCTAGGTCAATTTAAGCCATGTTTTACTTAAAGAACTGATAGCTTTGCAATGTTAATAGTTAAATCATATAAGCTAATATTTACTGGTTTAAATTTTATAGAAGTTCTATACTATTTAGCTTGTAAGAAGTTGTTACACTAGGATAGTTCATTAGGGTTCTGTCACTTGAATGGAGGAAGAAAATAATTATTTCTAAACAGAAGTGAAATCTCCAGTTTTGAAATATATTATCAGATTAATATTTTAACTGAGGAGTATGAATGAGAAGATTAAATATCTGATCCATTCTTTTTCTCTCAGCACTGGCTTCCCTTGCCTGTCTCTAAAAGTTCGAGACATAGTTCTTGGGTACGGGCTGAGCTTGAACGGTATAACAAGTCTCTTCAAATGTTCAAAATTTTTCCTGTTATGACTCTGGGTTAGCCAACTAGTGACGTGAAACAGAGGTCTCTCATATCATATAAACATTTCTCAAGTCTGAGTAAAATGACGGAGAGAGAGACCTGCATCAGTTTTCACTATTATTTTTTTTTTTAATATGAGTGTACAGGAAGCTCAGCAGGAGGGGGATTTTTGTAGTGTTGTCGGACTGCAAATTTTTCAAGATACCGATGGAAATCAGATGATTAAACCTTATTTGCAGTAAAAATTGTTTGCAAACAAATGATCTCACTGGTGTTTACACCTCAAGGTACTTTGATCTGTCTGTGGGAGTCTGGGTCCTGAATGAGCTTGGCATTCTTTTCAATAGCTATAGTGATGATTCTTGCTTCAGTTGAAGGCGCTTAGTTGCTTATATTGTGACTTCAGCGTGGAGACAGTTTACAGTCTGGCATATGGTGTTAACATAAAATTGGCAATAGTTAACCTTAATATGACAACCTGTAAACTGGTAATTCAAAAGCTGCTGCCACAGCTGCTACTACGTCCTTGCAGTGATAGCAGTGCCACTGAAAAAAAATAATATGCCAACGGGTCATGATGTAAAATGCTGGAGCTCTCCTAAACTGACCTTATTCATGAGTTGAAGTCCTTTGCCTAAAGTGAGAGACCAAACCAGTCCCTCTGCAGCACCCTAAATGCTGGCAGTAAATCTATGATATCGTGAACTAATATTATGGCACTATTTGAGAAACAGGATGTAACTTTCAGCACGTGCAGGTGGTTCTATATAATCAAGAAACATGTACCACATCAGAGGTTAATTATTCAAGCAAGATGTAGAGATAATTATCTTTTCCAGCAACACATGAATGTTCTTTCACATATATGCTCATTTCTATTTAGCTGTTGCAGTTTATAAAGAAAAGAAAGAATACAAAGAAAAGAATAAAATAACTTATTTCCTGTGTAAAGAACTTAAGTCCCTGTTATATTCTTCATGTGTGGAAGGAAGTTGCATTAGCAGATTCTTCCTGTTGTCCAGAGCTGATACGAAGAAGGGTGCTCAAAATCATTTTGCACCATTGACATAGTTTGTGTTTTCCATGCATGTGGTATAAAACTGACTTGACTGAACAATCATTATGACAGTTTGACATCTCTCTTTCCTAAGTTACATACGACCTATTTTCCAAGTTAGCAATATTTGCATTACAGGGCTTATTGTTATTCTAAAGTAAGGAATATATTTGCTCTCAAATGATGCCATACAAATTGAAGCATGAGACAACAGGACTTGCTCTGATCACAAGGGCAACAGTGAGTGAGGTACAGCTAGTTTATTTTTAATAGTTAAATTGTCAGTAACAGGTTATCATTGACTTTTTCCTGTTGGATTGTAGTTACAGTTGCAGACGTTTTGACTGTGTGCCATATTACTAATGCGGCTGAACACAGGATATCTGACAATTACAGAATCATGGGGGTGTTTTACTACTTTTTATTAGTAATGCATGAAGTTAATTTTGTCCTTCTGGAACATAAGTTGGTATACGTTATGCTTACATGGAGAACTGGCAAATTAGTAAAGTTCTTCCTTCAAGGATTTCAAAAGTACTGGCAGAAAACAAAAAAATTGACTACAAGATACTTAGGTTAAGGGGAAAAAGAAGTTTTTATCTTAGTTACTGGATGTCATTATTGAATGAGTGAGTTGCATCTGTTTGAAATGTCTTTTGCATCTGCTGTGGTCTAACACCAGCCAGAAACTAAGTACTACACAGCCACTTGCTCACTCCCTGCCCACCTCAAGGGATGGGGAGGAGAATCGGAAAAGAATATAAAACTTGAGGGTTGAGATAAGAACAATTTAATAATTAAAATAAAATAGGAGGAAAAAACCAAAACAATAAGAACAATAACAATTGTAATGAAAAGGAGGGAGATGGGGAGAGGAATAAAATCTGAAGGGAAGGGAGGAAAAAAAGTGATGCACAGTACAATTGCTTGCCACCCACTGACTGATGCCCAGCCAGTCCCCCAAGCAGCAGTCAACAGGCCCTGGCCAGCTCCGCCCAGATTATATACTGATCATGATGTCATATGGTATGGAATACCCCTTTGGCTAGTTCAGGCCAGCTGTCCTGGCTGTGCCCCCTCCCAATTTCTTGTGCCCCTCCAGCCCTCTTGCTAGCAGGGCCTGAGAAACTGAAAAGTCCTTGACTTAGTATAAATATAACCCAGCAACAACTACAAAGATCAGTGTCCTATCAGGGTTGTTCTCACACCAAATCCAAAACACAGCACTGTACCAGCTGCTAAGAAGAAAATTGACTCCATCCCAGCTGAAACCAGGACAGCATCTTACCTGTTCATCGTGATAGTGATTTTCTTGAACTCTGTATTATTTTTGAACATGATTATTGTCCAAAATGAAAATTCACTTGATACAGTTTTAGTTGAACAGTCTGTAATGGTGTTACAGTGTTAGTCTGAGCCTTCAGATTGTAGTTGGATTGGTGTGGCATTAGACTTTGAGGGATGTAAATCATGACAGTATGTATGTAGAGATTCAGTAACCAATTAATTTCTTGTTCTCTTAAATGTTTAAAAACAAATACTGACCATTTCAATTTTTTACAAATGCCACAGCCAGTTCTTTGAAAACTCGTTTATAGGATATGAGAATTGTGTTGGTTTTAGAACTTACCCTACCAACAGACCTTGAGTGGTCTCACTAGTCTCTCCTGCCAAAGTTGTATTTACAAATCTCGATTTCATCACTTTCCAAGACACATCAAGCTTATGCATTTCTAGCCTGATACTCTGGAAGATGGAATCATAATACTGTTAATTAATTCTTTCCTTTCTGGTATTATACAGTCTTGTTGGTTTCCTTCTGCAGCTCTGCTGAAGTGCTTAAAGCACACTGCTTTTGTTAACAGATGCTGCTGAGGCAGTTATTACTGACTTGGCAGCCTGGTGGTGTGTTACTAAGTATGTCCTTCTCCCAGGCATGCTGTATGAATAGCGTAAAATGAAGGAATGAAAGCAGAGAAAATGCGATGGTGTATATGTAGGTATGTGGAAAGAAGAGTCTGAAGCGTACAATAAAATAATTAAGTCTGATTTGATGGTAAAGTCTTTAGGTGATAAATAACCAATATTCACTACAGCTTTAATAATATTTCATTTATTCATTTTACCTTTGATTTGTTCTCTTAAGTCACCAAGGGAGGCAGATATGATTTTAACCAAATTTATGTCAGGCTGCATTCTTGTTTTCTACCTTTGAGGATATTCTTGCTTACCAGCATTTTAAAGTGAAAGCTTTTAATCTGCTTGGATTAAACAGAAATGTTATTCTGGAAGAGGGTATCATGATGTCCCTGAAACACAAGAACAGGTGTACTGGGTCAAACCACAAATCCACCTAGTGCAGCATCCTGTCACCGACAGTGGTCAAAAGTCAGTGCTTAAGGAAGAGTAAGAACAGGGTGAGTAAGTCATAGGCATGTGAGTACTTGTACAGCAGTTTTGTATGGCTAAGGGCCTCTCTCAACTGTGTAGTGGTTTTTAGAGTTTTAATCCTTATCAATGTATTTGTCTTGCACTAACTTTTTCTTGAAGCAATTCTTTAGCACCTGCACCATCCTTTGGCAAGCTCTAACAGCTTAGTTACGTTTTAGGTGAAGAACCACCTTCTCTTCCTTATTTTGAACCTAAATCCAGTATAAATACTGCTGAGAACAGCTATGACTGCCAGAGTCTTGCCTAGGCTAACACCGGCCTGTGCATTAACTTAGACTTCCTTGTTGCTCACCCTCATACAGCATAAATGTTTAAGCTCTTTTCTTGTTGATAGTTGCAGCTGTGAAAAATATTTCTGCTATTACATAAGGGTTTTAGGGGGTATTATTAGCTTATTAAAATGAAACTGCTGTTGAAAGAGCAAGGTTTGATATGACATGAGGACAGGGTGACCTGAAACTAGGCTGGCTTGATTATCTTGCCAAGTACACTTACTCTGATAAGGCCTATTATGCGTTGGCCATATGCATGTAGAAACTAACAAGGATTATCACGTGGATAGCATGGTGCTGTCACTGTGAAAGGTGGTAGTCCCTTTTCTCATTTTTAAGAGGAGAGTGGAAAGAATCATAGATTTAAATCCCAAGTTTGAGCAGTGATTTAATTAGAGAAAATCAGTGAGCAGGTATATTTATTAATCACTAGTGTGAGCTATCAAATTGTTAATAGCTTGTGTTTTGCTATACCTTTATACTCATTAACAAAAATTTCTTGTTGTCCTTGCCCTTGTTGTTTGTAGTGGTCTTGATTCTCTACAACAATGACTATTTTAAGAGCTCTGTTATTAGAACAGATGGTGAAAAAATTCTTTCTATTGCTACTTATTTCTTTCCTTCTTCAGTTACCTCTTTTCCAGGTTAAGGACTTCTGGTTTGCTTAGTTGGACCTTGCAGGTATTCCATGCTTTGAATCCTTTTCACTGCCCCTTTCTGAACCTTTTCTAGTGTCTGTAGCTTAAGGGGGGGATCGGAACTTTACATAGCATTTGAAAGATGGGCATGTCATGGTCTTACTCTGAACACTACAAATACTGAGCTCAGAGTTTCATGGAATTCAAATATGCCTGGCATAGTACAGTAGTATGTGTTAACAACATACAAAATGGCTGTTGGCACTGTGTTCATACAGCTTATGTGTGTATGGAGATATAATGTTCTTAAAGAGGGCAAGTAAGTTTCATACCTAGGGAGGAATACACGTTGGTGCTGTAATTTTGTCCCCTGCACATACTTTGAACAGCAAGTTGGAAATAGTGGCCAAAAATAAGCAGCCTTAAAACTGAGTAAGGGCAGTCTAGCAGAAAAAAGCCCATTTCCTTATATGCATTTATGTAAGAGGAAAAATAGGATCATCTTGGTAGCAGAATTTTGACTAAAAGGAGAAGTAAACTTTAGGAAAGCTGCTAAGTAAGCCAGGATCACTTCCTACTGATGCTGGATGTTCTTGATGAGTTGTAACTACAGTCTTAGAGTGGAGTGTGAGGAAAGGACACATACACAAAGGTGAAAACACAGTAGGACTTCTGTAGTAAAAGCCTACCCTGTAAAGAAAAAGAACAGAAAAAAGACAGAAAGTAGTTAAGAATCTCTTCAAGAATCAGAGAAAGTGACCTGTTTGCAGAAAAGAGCCAGCAAAGAGCCTTTTCCTTTCCAAGTCCTCCTTACAGGATTACTACAGTGAAACCAGATATTTTTAATGTCAGTGTAAAGCTAACCAATTAATAAAAAAAAAGGAAAAAACCCTCCACTCCTCACACTGATGGCTGTATGTAGTCTGTTAATGTCAAGGATTTTTTTCCAGCATCATTGGGTTATAGATCAAAAAGAGTGTGATGGACAACCCCAGAAAGAAGTGAAAAGAAAACTGAAGAGAGTAGTTTTGCTTTCAGTGTTTTGGGCCAAGATGTCAAAGCAGTCTTCAGGGACCAAATGCTTGAGGGTTTTCCAGTTTATTTTTGGTCTTGGGTATTAATGTTGCATCATGATTTCATTATTTCCTCTTATTCTCTGTTTCTTTCTTCTCCTGCCCAAAAGTTTTGCATGGCAGTGAGGAGTCTTCATTCCTTTTTTTATTGATTCCCAGTGAAGGTTGGGCTGCCCTGGGCGGAAGTCAGCATCCGAATTGAGTCTCAGATTTGATTACACAACATACTTGCGGCTCTGTGATCTGTTCTGCTGCATTCTGTTTGGTTGGGTTTGACTTCAGAGTAAAAGCAGCATTCGAAGTTATACAGTGCTGTAGAGGCATAATTCAAGAAGCTATTGTAGCCAGTGAAGAAGCAAGCTTATTAGGCTACATCCTGGAATAAAGTGTTCTCTGCTGGATGAAATGATTGTGAGTAAAATTAAGTAATTAATTTGTGGGAAACAGACAATTATGAAAAAAGAAACTGTGATCAAGAAGCTTTTTTTTACTCCCCTGTGTAATAAAATGCAAATATAAAAAAATGTCATTGTGTATTGCTACCAAGCACTTGCCTCTGGGTCTTTTTGACTTTTGTTTAAACCCCACCTGCCTTGAACTACTCAACAGCATATGCTATAAGTTTATGATGTTCTGCTTTAATTTTATATTTGGTTTAAAATTTTTTTCTGTCATTGTCTGCCTCATTGAGGCTTTTGATGATAGGGCAATGGAAGTGGCTTAATGGAGTCTTCTATATATAATCTGATAAATAGCTGGGAGCTTTTTGCTAACACCACTGGTCAGGCACAGTGTTCTAGATAATGCTGATGAATGAATTAAGTTTGGGACTCTAAAAGGTTGTTTTGTTTTTGTTTGTTTGGGGGTTTTTACAGTGTATTAATTTGAAGCTATGTATAACTGAATGCTTGCTCTCTTTTTCTCCCTCCTTCTTCCTTTTTCTGTGATTGCATCTTTGAGTTTTTTCATCTCGGACCTTGTCTGGGTACCAGAACTGGAAGAAGGATGTTTGTCCTTCCTTTATTGTCTTCAGTGTTCCCACTGCTGGCTCTGTGTGACCCAGATGAGAGAGCTGTATGATTTTATGTGGAATGAACAAAGTCAGACTGAAGGGGCTGCAAGATTAGTAAACTGAGACAAGTAAAAGGAGAAGTCAAGGTGGTAGAGGGATTAGACCTGGGCTTAATTTGGCTTCATGGATTGAGAAAAAGGGTAAAAGAAAGAATCGGGGGGGAGGGAAGGCAGGAGAATAAAGCTGGAAAGAAAAGGAATGAAGGAAAAGGAATGGGGGGCACAGTAAGTTTTGAGACGTTTTGTATATACTTTTGGTGCCCTGTTGTAAATGGATGCTTTCATGCCCAGCCTTCAACTGAGGGCGCATATGAGTTAAATTATTTTTCAGAATGGTTGGAGATGGTAGCTGTTTTGAGGAGTGCTCTATTATGTATCATTTTTCAAGAGAACATTATCTTCTAGCTCTGGTGACGGAGAAGCCTTAGTTTTGAATAGTGATAGGGGAAAAACATACAGTTAAAAGTCACCAACATATTTTGCATCACTGACACTAACATTTGTAATTATCAGATATGTTTTTGGCATCTCTTCTTACTTTAATGAAATAATTCAATATCTCCAATCTTATATTTGGAATTTCATAAAGGACACAATTTTCATTTTCGTTACCTGGTACTATGAAATTACATTCACCAAAATAAACCAAGTAATTGAGGGGATTGAGAGAATATGTTTGGTTTATATGTAACAAAGTGCCTGACTGTTTTGCTTAAACCTTATCTTTTTAGTATGAAATGGTGGAATAGTGCTTCAGAATTAAAGCCCTCCCTCCAACCTTGGGTAAGCAGGCCATCATACCTCAGTGATACTCCCCTTCTTTTCACTGGTCTTGTTCTGTCACCTCAAAACACCTTTCCCTGGATGTATCGGATGTGTCTAACCTCTGACTTTTTCTTATATTTTTGGAGGCTTTATTTTGACTGTGTTTCTTCTCTCTCCCTAAAAGGGAAAATACAAGGTGTGGAGGGAGGATTAAGGTATCTTTCTTCATATGCTTTAAAGGTGTGTCACCCATAGACATTGTGATATTTCTAGAACAATGGGCTTAAAGCCCTTTTCTGCAAAGATAGATGCATATAAGTGATGGTTAACACCACTGTGTGCCTGTTGAGAACCAGGGGAGCACTCAGATGTGTGAAGTTATTTGGGCGCGGAGGATTTCTGGGACAGAGGCTTTAGTCTATCATTGCTGTGATGAAAGCAAGCTGCTGTACAAACCTGCTGTTTACATATGAGCTGTTCTATGTACCAAATTGGCCATTTTAAGGGTTTCTCAGTCATTGAAAATAAGGCTATTGCAAGACTAATTTTAGGCCTTGCAACATGTGTTCATAATGTTATGTGCTCTGTAATACCCCAAATACCTAGTTAACCAGACACACCATTTCACTAACTACAATTTTGGAGTTTGGTGAACTGTCATACTCTTTTGAATATAACATTGTCAGTTTAAATCAGACACTATTTCAGACCATGTAGAAGAAGAGTAATTTGGAAAAACTAAATTGTATAGGCTTCTAGACGTTAAAAAGAAAAAAGACTGACTTAACTAGTTCAGGTTACCACACATAGTATCTGTCTCTTTTGGTAAAGAAAACCCACACAATGCTTTTCATGGTATCGTAGGAAAGAGAATACACACAGTGGTAGTGGTTATGAACAATGAGAACACAAGCTGCTTGTAATTGAGAAGGGAAAATGACTGTTCTGCTTTTAAAGACTAGACAAAGGGCTGTATTGCGCAGCCACTCTATAAGCAGTGACCTTGGAAGAGCTGTTGCAGTTTAGTATTAGGTGAACTCTTGCAATTTTATGTAGCAAATAAGAAGTCTGCAGTGCAAAACAGATACAACTTTGTGTTATTATTTTCCCTTGTATCTAAAGTTTATCCAGTACAACTTCCAACTACTTACACCTTTTATCTTTTCCAACTTGGACTTAATTTTTAGACTTATGTAGAAATTTTGCATGTCCCTTATTCCAGTGAACACGTTTAGGCCAACAAGTTAGCCATTTCTTTGCTGTGACTGCTTTTTATTATCAGCTCTAAGACATTCTAGGCCTTCAGTAACCACATCAGATTCTTAAATGAGCAGTGATTTTCCAGACTCTGTTAATACAAGTCCTTTATATCCTTTATTTCATATTCTCTTGAATATGGAGTTGAACTTAGTGTTGACTTCTATAATCGACATAATAAATGCACTGACAGTTCCTTCTTCAGGTTATAAAATTGTTGTTGCATTTCTTCCTGCTAAGAATGACTTTTTATTTAAAGACTTACAATAAGATTACAGACTTCTTTCCAGGTGCTGTTGAGATAAGGAGTTGAGAGTGCTCAGGGATTTCTGTTGTACTACTTAAATTATGCACATTACATTGACTTAAAGTTCAGAGGTGCTTAGGTTTGTTTTTTCACAGGCAAAAAGAAATGGTGAGAATGCATAAATGGCTCTGAAAGTCACGTCACTTTTGGATATTCAAGAGCTTTGATTCAGTTGCTCATGTTGAGAAGGTGATTGTGGGAGGCCGCTCTTCAAAACCATTTCCTTGTCTAGATGACAGCAAATAGAAACATCTGTTCAACCCAGTAGAAGACACCAGTATTTTAGAACAGAGTACCTGTGGCTCAAGGGTTACCTTTGTCTTGGAGGTGATAGTCTTTAAGGTTTGAAAATGTATTTTTGCTATATGTATGCTCTCCCCCCCCCCCCTTTATTCTCACTTGTTTTTGCATCTATAGAGATAACAGTATTTTCTCAACATTTGTATTGGAGCCATATTTTTAAGATTTAATACGTTGACATATGACGTAAATGTAGTATTCTTTTATGTCCTACTCTGTGCTCAAAAATATAATTTATGGTACACAGCTTGTGACATTGGCTTATAACATAAACCACTTCCTGAAGAACATACTTGGAAAATTATTCAAGAAACTAATGCACTGTAAGATTTTTTTTTTTTTAAAAAGAGTTGTCTGTCTTGTCACTTTGAGAGGTGAAAAGACCTACATAATAAAATTTCTTCCTTTCCTTGTGTCCTGCGTGAATGAAACGGATGCTGGGCTGTGTTGCTGCGGTCACGCAATATCCTCAACTTTGCCAAGTGTGAATAGTCTCAGTGATTTCACTGGGACCCCTTGGTTATGTAAATTATGTGTGTTTGTGTGTATACATACACATGTGCAAGATGTGTTGAAGTTTTATACTGAAGTAGTATATCTAAAGGTGTGCATATGCGTTTTCAGCTCTTGAGAGCATTTTTTTTAATGTAGTTTGACAAAAATTAATCTCTGCAATTTAAAGGATTGTGTAGTTAATGTATGACACATTTTACTGAAGTGGAACACTTAAACCAACTGAGAATAATAGATCAAGGAACATGATTTTATTTTACCTGCTGGAGAGGAAGGAAAGGAAAAACAATGTGCAGCTCTTACATATTCCATTCCAACTGAACTATGGGAATCTCATGTAAAATGGTTTTCTTACCAGTAATTGCAAGATAGGAGCAGCACAAGATCATACAGTAAACATAAATTAATATATGTATATAATAACAGCTGTTTCAGTTGTGAGCAGTTACATACTCAGCTTAAGATTTCCTATCTTTAGAGGCCGGTTCGTTGAAGTGCTCGGGTTTTGCCAAAGCTGTACCAGTCACTGTTGGATGATGTATCACCTTGGTTAGTATTCGTGTGGGTTGGTGCCCATTTTCAGTCTGCGGCTTTTAAAGGACTGGGAGCATTTTGTCAATGTCTGGAGTAACGCAAGCTTAAGTATGGACTTGTGTTTATTATGTTTTGTGCCCGCCCCCCCCCCCCCCCCCCCCCCCCCCGTTTTTTTAATATCAGTGCTGATACTATGCAGCTGTAATACCAGGATAATAATCACAAAAAAAATGGGAGACACCGTACAATTTTAGTTAGATATGTTTGAATCTGACTTCACTGCTGTAGAGTTTAAAGCTCTGCAGTGTGGAGCGGGGGGTGGAGGTGCAAGCGGGGTAAGCTGGCCCCGGGGAGCCGGGTTACATTGTTCTTCCTCCGTGGTAATCATGTTGATGTTTGAAAAGAGTAAATAAAACTACCGGGAGCCAGGCTTGCCCCCCACCCCGGTGCTAATACGTGAATTTTCCCTTCCAAAGACAAGGCGAGTGTGACTCTGAGTGGGTCTCTGCTGGTGCGGCTCCAGAAAGGCGAACAACGTGCGTGCAGATCCCGGGGTTGTTGGTAGCTTTGCCTTTCTGACGGAGCGGTGACCCCCGTGCCCTCGGTGGCAGGGCTGCGGGGTTGGCAGCTGCAGGCGTGCGAGGGAACTTGTTCCGCCGCTCGCATGCCCGGCCCCGAGGCCGTTCCCTTCGACGCTTCGCCCGCCGGGCGGGGCGGGGGCGCCGCGGTCGCCCCCCCCCCCCTTCCCCAGGTGGCGGCCGGGCTCCGTGCCGCCCGCCGGCAGCCACAGCCGGCCCCTCGGCTCCCGCACCGACCAGCGCTGCGGCCCGCGGCGGCGGCGCCCCCCCGCGGCGGGCGGGGCGGGGCGCGCAGGTCGCGGGGCCGCGCCCGCCGCCCGCGCAGCCAGTGGCAGAGGCTGCGGCCGCCCCGCGCTGACATCAGCGGCGGCAGAGCCGGCTCCTGCGCCGAGGCGGCGGCGCGCAGGCCGGATCCTGGTCAAACATGGCAGCGTCCCCCGCGGCCGCCCTTGTGTAAGAAATGCCGCGGCCCTCCTGAGCCGGCAGACGGGCTTCGGGTTCGCCACATCCATGGATGTCTCTGCCGATCCCTATCTGCCCTACGATGGCGGGGGAGGAGATGGTATTCCGCTCAGGGAGTTGCATAAACGAGGTACGCCGAATTTACGTTCGAGTTACTTGTTTGCATATCTGGATGTGTGAGACTGGTGTTCCGATATGAAGCTGATGTGTGGAAGGCTTGTTAATGATCGCACTGCTTTGTTTTGCCAGCCCGATGCCTTTTGTAGGAGGAGATCTCGGGTCTGGCTGGTCCCTGCGCTGTCAGTGACTGTTTTCTCTCTGGGCAGATTAGTCCTGCTTCACATCTTTTCGGCTTGTGACTCCATCTTCGATGTGTGGCAGTCTTTCCTTTTTCTCTCCCTCCTTTCCCGCCCCCCCCCCCCTTCTTTTTTTCTCTTAAATCAGTAAAACCATCTCATAAACAACACGCATCCCCCCCCAATTGTGGTTATGACTGACCATGACCAAATTGGCAAGAGTTTATTAAATAGGCTATTTTCATGCCTTTTGCTAACTTGAATAGGAGCAGTGTTTGTCTAGCTTTGAAGTTTCTGTACATGCTTTTAGACTTGACTCTTTGTTGACATCTTTGATACGAGAACGGAAAGCTATATAATTGCAATACCTCAGTTAAACCAGTATTGATGAGCTCTTAAGAAACTGGAGCTTTGTCATAGATTATTTACACCGTTGCTTGCCAGGAAGCAGATTTAAAAAAGAAAAGAGTGTTATCAGTGTTCAGGGAGGGGGGATCCTCTTTTGAGCTTGCCTTTTGTTTCTTACTGCAAATTTAAAGCAGAATACATTCTATAAAGGTCTGGTTTTATACTGAGAGAAGTTATGGCATGTGTTGGAATATAATGAAGTTATGCCTTCAAATTCTGAGGATATAAGTGTGGCTTTTTCTTGGTTGGATTTCATGGTTACATTTTCATGTTTAAAAACAGTAAATGTAGCAAATTCTCAGTTTAGTTTTGTATAAATCAGCTAATCTAAAATTACACAGTTATCGACGTTTATTGCTGCTAGTGATGGTATTAGAGAGGACGTAGGCTAAGAATAAAGATACGATTTACATTAATTTTCCCCCCATGTTAATTTCTAGTTTCACCTTTCCTTTTAAACACTTTATTTCTATAAATAAATTAGGTTACACTTTTTTTATGTTCATCTAGCATTTTTAGCTGTGTTTTAGTAGCTTACATAAAAGGTTATTTGTGGTGGTCTTTTTATGACTTTTAGGAGATTTTTCAGCATATGTTAAGAATATCAACAAGTTCCAGTATGGCTTATTTTAAGACAAGCATTTTTTTTCTAGGCCCTGATCATTAACTGTATAGCAAGTCCTGGATAGATCTCCAAGTCAGGCTTATGAGAAATGAAGGATGGTATTTTCTTAGCACATTTGGAAGGTGTGAATTGGAGATCTTATCAATGTATATAAATACGTGAAGGGAGGGTGCAAAGACAGAGCCAGGCTCTTCTCAGTAGAGCCCAGCGACAGGACCAGGGGCAATGGGCACAAACTACCAAAGCACGGGAGGTTCCCTCTGAATATCAGGAAGCAGATTTCTACTCTGAGGGTGACTGAGCACTGAAACAGGTTGCCCAGAGAGGTTGTGAATTCTCCTTCCTTGAAGATACTCAAAAGCTGTTGGGACGTGGTCCTGGGAAACCAGCTGTAGGTGCCCCTGCTTGAGCAGGGGTGTTGGACCAGATAACCTGCAGAGGTCCCTTCCAACAACAGCCATTCTGGGAGTTTAGATTTGTAGATAAATTTAAAGATGAAACCTGCAAAGGAGCCCTAACGCACTTTGAAACTCTGGAAGTTATGGCTAGACTTTGAAATGTGATCAGCTTTATATTTCTGGAAATTACCAGAATTTAGTTGATTTTACAATACAAAAAGTAGATATTCGCAGTGCAAAATGGTGTCTGGCACATCGGAGTATTGCTATTAAACATACAGTTTACAAATAATTTAATGAAAACAGTCAAGGGTTCAACTTGGTGTTCCCATTCTGGTGGCACCACTAGGAACCAACAAGAGAATTCCCAGTTGTGACTTGTCACTTTTTGCAGTTCCATTAAATTCTGTTAGGGCTTGTACTTCCTATATTCTAATACTGTATTTCAAAACCAGTGTTGTTGGTGCTTCTTGGGTTTGCTGTACTGAGTTTAGTTTAAACAAACAAACAAAAAAGAAAACCAAAAAAACAAACAACAACAAAATCCCAACAGTGTTCCCATAATCACTTGCAAATCTTAATTTGTTAAGTACGTATGACTCATAAGAAAATTGAGTCTCCAGACCAGTTTGTTCCATAGATTTCATCAAAATTTGTATTTCTTGCAGATTGACAATAATACCACAGTAATCTGTTACTGTCACCTAGCTGTCAAAATAAGACTTAAAATGCTAAAAGATAAACCCAGAAATTTAAAGTCTTGACATTTCTTTATTATCTGTGAGTCTAGAAAAGGATACTATCAAGATTTTTTCCTCATGTAGATTTCTGAGCATTGTAAGCAAGTTAGGAGAAAAGAGATAAAGGTACTGGGAGAAAACAAGCTTAGTTGTCAAAGCCTGTGAAATTCTTTTCCCTTATTTACATCCTGACAGCTCTTCTGTCCTGCAGAGTAATGTTCATGTCATGCAAAACTGCTTTGTAACATCAAAGCATTTGTTGCACTAATTGACTGCAGTGGCTCACCCTAAGTGGCTGTACCTCAGCAACGATGAAATAACTGGTTAAACCATTAGGGGTCTTTGAGGTTTAATTAACGGGCTTTATTAATCTTCGTTGTGATGAAATACAAAATATTATAATACATTATTATTAAAAGCTTGACCCGTTGGTTTACGGTAAGAAGATACTTTATTTTTTTCAGTGCAAATAAGCTGTAAAATACCACATGGAAAGATTTTTTAAATACTTATTTATTAATTGTGTTTATCTTTTAATTATAATTACTCATCAGTTTTCTCATCGATAAAAATACAGGTGTTACTGAATACTTCTTATCAGGATTTCCTTTAACTAGCTCTGTCCTGAGATTTCTTTTTATGTGGTACTAAATGCATCATTCCAGACCTCCTTATTCTCCATGATATAATGAAATAAAACTGCAGGAGCACAGTTCGCTTCTACTCTCTTCTCTGATAACTAAGAGAGTTAACAGTACTACTCCCCTCAGAGAGGGTTTTTCAAATCCCGATTTAGGATTGCATGTATCATAAGTAACTGACACATACGCTTTTTCATAAGAGTTTGTTATATAATAATCCATATGCTGGGATATATGTTGTATTAAAAAATAAGTAATTTATGTTGCTGATTTCTCTGCCCTTGGATTTATTTTTGCATCATTTTTGCTAGCTGGACCATTTTGAAATTTCCAAATAATGAGTTATCTTGTTTGTCTTACAATTATTCACAGACATGCTCACACTTTTGGATTTCCCTCCTGCCTTTTGTTTCCTAAGTAAGCATTCATTTTACCATTCCTTAAAAATTTGAAATCTCTGCAATAGCAGAACATGTATAGTGGCCAGGCTACCAGCAGCAAAACTTGAGCTTCAGCAAGAATGAGGGTTGTTAACTCCCTTTTATTTGTTACTTATGCATAAGTACGTCTTGAATTTTAGATTTTGCATATCCTCAAGCAAAATTAATGAAATACTGTTACACTAATAATCTGCGATTGAGTCAGTAGCTAGGAGATGTGAAAATTACGTATATAAAGAGCACACCAAACTTACTTATGACTTAGTTTTAGTAAACCTAAGTTTTCTGAGAGACAAGATAACTCACAATCTCATTTATTGCACACCAGTCACCACTGCATGTAGGTGCAACTCCTGTTGCTTACACTATACTATTAACAGTAACACTGGGGAAACCACTCTATTCTCCCCCTCCAGTTTCACCTGCGATCATAAGCTGTGGGGGAAAGGATGGTTAATAATAATCCTAGGAAGAGTCAGATGCATACTGAGCCAGTTCAGATCCTTTAAGTGGTAGAAAGTTACACTTTTGTATTTTAGGCTGCATTTCTGCTTATGGGCCTCTTATGTTTAAGAATTAGTAATAAATCAAAAGCCATTAGAGACCAAAATCCTCAGTGTGACCTTTGAAGTAAATGGGTGTGGAAGTTTTGTACGCATGCTCAGAGCTAGAGTTTGACACTGTAATTGTATTGTAGCAAAGGAAGAGTAATAAAATTAATTTTTAGACTAATCGGAGGTCCACAGAAAATGTGATTGATTGTTACAGTTGTCTAACATTGACTGCTTTGAGAAGAAGCATTACTTGAAGAAACTCAACATGGTTATGGCACTGAATTTCTGCTGCACTTTGTTCTAAGGTTCCTAGTACGAAAAGGGGATAAGGATTTTCAGTTGAGTTTAATGTATTTGTCTTTGGTGATTAATGTGAAGTACCATGACATATAACTGCAGTTTGTTGTAGGTAGTCACAGGTGATCTGTCTGCATATGCTGTATGACTGTTAAGGTTCTCTATTAGGCATGTATTTTTCATTTTAGGAAATAATTTTGAGGTGTACTGTTATCTGAAATATTAGAAAGCTAATGAACAAATCAAGATTATGCCCTCCTTGGGCCTGAACATGGCCTAATTGGGGTAATCATATTAGCAGAATTATTATTTTTGTTGCAGCCTGTCTTTGTCCTCCAAAACAACGTATAAGTAAGTAGCTCTTATGTACATGCAGCAGCAGTGCTTAGAAATCTAATTATTTAAATTTCTGTTGTTCTGACCCTTATTGCCTTGGCGTTGTTAGATGATAATTACTTCCCTTTTGTAATGTTTGCTTTATCTAACTTCACGTGTCTTTATACCTTTTATTTTTCTCATCTCCTTCCTGCACTGTTCATCTTATATTTACGTTGTAAATTTAGTAGTGTGGGGATCCCCATAACTCTCCACTTGCATATATGAAGTCCCTATTCATTGTAGATGTAATAAATATAATTAATTCTGGTTTTAAGACTACATGAAAAGAAATCTGTAACAATAAAGCCTTTTTTTCTGCTGCACCATAGAAACAGAAGTGTTTCTTCCACCTAAAGTAAAAAGCCACAGCTATTTATGTTAGCTTTTTCTTTTTTTTTAATTATGTACACATTGAGCAATACTTGACATCTGCTTTGCCGCCTTCTCAGATTCCTGTGCATTTGCAGTGGACGCAAGTCTCCAAAAGCCTTGGTTTAACTCTGAGGTGCTACTATTCAACTTTCATTTAACTCCTACTTTTTAAAAGGTTATTTGTAAACCCACAGGTTTTTGTTTGTGGTGGTTTTTTGGTTTTGGTTTTTGTTGTTGTTGTTTTTTTTTTTTTTTTTTTTTGTAGAAGAAGTAGAGGGAAGGGGATTATCACTCAGTACTTTGGTAAAGCATTTTATTTATTTTCTTGTTCTTCCAAACTTGCTCTGAGTCTTCCTGTTTCCCACCTATCAGATACTTTCCTGTTGATTTTTTTTTTTTCAGTTTGTGTATATATACTTTTGTCATTTTTGTATGCATTTTGATTGTAATGCAGAGATCAATTTGTGCTTGTAAGCTTTTGGTGCAGTTTAGAAGAGCCAGCTGCAAAGACAGGCTTAAAATTCAGTTACACGCAAAGGGGAACGTGTTACTTGATTACATAGATTTCAAAATCATTAAATCATCAGCGGTAGTGAATGATAGCAGTCTGGCATGGCATGCTGTGCCTCTGATTCTGAAACTTAAAAATTACCTCTAGTCAGGAAAAGACAACAGTGCTTAATGACTCCTCTTGAGTGGTTACAGACAATTTAAATAAACTGTCAATTGTTTCTTGTCTTTCTTTAATTGAAAGCCTCATATTTTGAGGTCTGAACATGGAGGCGGAGGGAGGCTGAGGCACTAACATGTAATTTGTGTATACAAATCTTCTTTGTTACAAGTGTAAACGATCCTTCTGGTGTGAGTTGGGTTCCGGTTGCTTCCCTGCCTCCATTCTCCTTGCCCCTTAATACCCAAGGACACATGGGTGAAGCAAAGCCTTGGATTAGTATCTGGCCTCCGGAAAGCTACAGCCCCTGCTGATTTTAACACTCAGCAGATTTGGATGGTCATGTCAGGGAGAGCTTATTCCAGCCTTCGGTGTAAACTGATTAGCTTCATTTTCACTCACAGAGGTGCGTTTATTATTATTTTTTTTCTCCCTCCTTTTACACTACTTGGAGTAGCACAAATGAAACATGTTGCAATGCTGTCAGCCAGGATGACTGTTATGTGGAATACTGTGTAGATGTGCACTGTTTAGAAAAAGGGATGTGTGAGCAGCAGCAAACTAGTGTATTCTTGCTGTAAACATTAGCAATTATGTAGCTTCTAGAGAAATACCTTTGAGAAATTGGGTCCTATTATTGCTCTGCCATTGACTCCAGTATTGACATTGTTCATCTGTTACTGTGTTCACAACGCTGAACTGTTTCTAAACGTAGCCACCTTTGGGAGTTTTGAGCTCTGTGAAATGGATGTTACTGTATAGTGTGTGGATATTAATATTTATATAGCAGTTTTGAATTTTTTCCAGCAGAAATACATAATCAAAATCTAACAAGACCCCAAGGGTGCATTTATATATTTCAGTATAACTAGTCTTACAGTTTGTTGCTGTGGAAGAGGGTGAACTTGCTTGTCATTCCCCATCTCTTGGTTCTTACTCTTGCACTGGCTCTTGTTTCTTGTCTGACAGCACAGAAGCTTTATTCCAGCTTGTGTAATAGCAGATTTTTTTTTTTGTTGCTGTTGTTAGTTTCGTTTGCTTAGTAGCATTAGCATGTTTGGTTTACTGTGCAACCAGATCCAAGGGTGAGGGTAGACGTGTGTGACCAAGAATGGGAGGGAGAAACAGGGGGAGCAAGATCTCCTATTTGGGTGGCAGCAGTCTGTTAGGTCAGCTCAGCCTTACTGTGTAATTATGTACTGAGGTATGTCTCATTTCATAAAATGGAGTAAGCCGATACATGCTCAGTTTGATACAGTGGTGTATGTTGTGATGCACATTCAGATGATGTATAGCATATAGAAGGGGTCTTAAAGATTATCATAAAGTTATGGTCCCTTGTTAACTCTGCTAGCCACCCTCTTAGGCCTGTTCATGTCTCAGTTCTGTATCTTACTCTGTGGAGGCTGTAGCTGTGGAGATTTGTTTTCTAGGTGATACTGGTTAACTGTTCAGATAATCACATAGTGGAGAAGCACATAAAAGATATGTCATGCACCGTTTGATTACCCAGGGTGCAGCATTTGTCTTAAACCTTGATGTTTCTTTTCTCATTTTTATGAGAAAAGAAGGAATACTGCACACAAGGAAAGACTTGGGAAGGATTGTTGAACAGTTATGCGGGAATTATAAGCATCAAGTATATTGCAAAACCCCTTTCTTGTGTGTAACTGTATTTAGATAATTGAATCACTAGCTCCTGCATTTCTTTAATGTCAGGTGTTTTAAGTGTACTTTCAGTGGGATTTTTAAATCATAGAGCGTGGAAAGTAGAACCCAGTGCCTTCCCAGAAGAGAGCACCAGGAAGAAGAGAGAACTGAGGCCCACTCAATGGCTCTTCATTTCTTCATACCAGGGAAGGATAGCAGGACTCTTGAAGATCTTTATGATCTGCTGGGTTCCTTTACTGGGGACTTGTTCCAAGAGATCTGTGAAGTGAAAAATGCAACTGTATCTATGTCAGCAACTCATGTTTTGATTTGTTAGTGTTTTAAAATGTTTTATTGTGAAAATTTGTGAACTGTACCACAGTGACTGTACAATAGTTAGTAGTGGTCTGCTTGTGTTTTAAAGGTATTTGTCCTTACTGACGTGATCTCTTCTTCTTTTTAAATGAATTAGCTAAAAACTTCCCAGACATTTTTCTCTAAAAACCCCACAACTTTCATCAGCTGCCTGTTGCCCAGGGTTGCGTTCAAATCTGAAAGAAATCCACTGAAAAAGGACAAAGGACTGTGGGATAACTATTAGAAGAGGTGAGGCAGCCTTTGAAAGTGCTGTGCATGGCACCTGAAAAATGCTGTATGTGATCTACATAAATCAGCTTTCTGTCATGTTTGTCATAGTTCCAACATCAATCAACACTGAAGACTACTTGTATCAGGCACAAATACAGAATATGAAAAAAGAGATACTCCTTGTCTCAGAGGGGACATAAGGCATGGAAGAAACTGTAATGTATAAAACAACTTGTATGAGTATAGCAAAATATTAGTTCTGTAATTTCCTTGTTCTGCTTTACATCAGGAAAGACTAGTTAAACAAGAAGGAGGGTGGGTAAGTGTTGGGAGCTAACAGCCGTTCAGTGTAACTTCATGTTCAGAGGGAAATGAAGGAGAGCGTGGTAAGGACTCCTTTTTCTGTCAAGCGTAGTGATTTTGGTTTATATTTTTTTTTCATTCTCATTTGAGAAAAACCAACAAACAAAGCAGCTAACTCTTTGGAGAGGAGAGCTTTTTTATGATATGGGAATCTACTTCTCTTGTTGCAGTTTTGTCTGAGTAGCAGGTTGGTTTGTTTGTTTTTGCTGTACCTTGTTCTAGTCAGGTGTCCCAAAGTCCGGAGTTTTACTGTTAACCTTAGTGCTTATTACAATTTTTTTTCTTTCAACATGATGCAATGTTCTGTATTAGGTTTTTTGTTGCCTTTTTTTTTTTTTTTTTTTTAACAACTTCGCTTGAAGCAGTTCTTCAGCACAACCGGAGCTGATTGCTGAGAAAGGATTGTGCTGAAGGCTTGGAATTACATGCATGAAAGGATAACAAAACTCAGCTGCCTTCCCAAAAGGTAGTTCAGGCAAGACCTACAGTGACTGAATCACCTAAAAGAGATAATCTCATTTCTCTGAAGAAGCATGTTGCTTTTATTGTCTAGGAGCTTACTGTCTGCAAGCTTGCAGTCTGTGATTGCAGCAGCTTCCTAGTTATGTGTAGAGAATACAGGTTTGTTAAGATGGTAGAGGATGCCAGCTGCCTTAGTTTTGCAAAGTGTGGATGGATTGTGTTGAATTTGCTTTGTAAGGATTCCTGAGAGGTGTATTGAGTGTCTGAGAGGATCAGTGTATTACTGTTTCCCTCCCTGTAGTAACATGGGTTATTTTGAAATAACAGTAATAATACAAGTTCTGCCTGCCACTTTAAGTATCTGCTTCCCAGTGTAATAAAGTCTTAAGCAAACTCAAATGTAACAAAAAGAAGGCACTACTTTATTTACAGCTGCAGAATGGCTCAGGTATGTTCATATGGAAAATGGGGGTGTGCTCTTACAGCTAGAGGTTGTACCTGTATACCTTGTGTGCTAAGCACCTGTTGCAGTTTTTAAGACTAACACTGCTTGTATTTTGATGAAAAGCACTTGCATTGAGTTGTAGCCTGAGAAGGAGTCTTGAAACTTGAGGACTGGGTGAAAGGGGAAGGAAGGGGAAATACTTTCTGAACATTGGGACTATCCAGAAGCCTTCAGTTGCTACATGCTACAATTTATTGGGGTAATGATTTCCTGCTTGGAGGTTAGAATGTTGTGATGAAAAATGTATATTATGGTAAGGACTTTTAATAAAATCTATCAACTTGAAAACAAATTTATTGCCAGTTACACCTAAATGTTATTAAATGATGAGAATTTACATGTGTTTATGCTGATGAGAACCCTTATCAGAACTGGAAGGAGCATCTTGCTATGTGAAATGCTAGAAAAGGAAGGGAAGTGGAAGTTTGGAAAATGTTGAGTATTGGTAAAGGTATATTTCTGTAAATTCTTCTTTAGAATAGTTATATGCTACATAGGTCATTATACTAGCTGGAGAATGTCCTCTCCCACTGCTATCACACTTGCATGTCTTAGGTACAGAGCATCAGATTTTGTACAGGTGTCCTCTTCACGGTCCTCTATAGGGCAGCCTTTCTACCATGTGCTAATGCAGGCTATCATGGCTGCGTATTTCTCACTTGGTACAAGTTTATCAGGTTATCAGGGCAGCACTGTATTCAACAAAACCACCTCTGCAACTTCACGTCTTGTTCTGTGTCCTCCCTATCATACAATAATCACTTACATTCCAGTATTTGGCGTGCCAGCAAATGCTGGGAAAGTAAGAACCTGACAGAGTTTTGGTGGGATTTTTATTGCATCTGGGCAATGATAGTTCTTTGTAGTCTACTCCAGGTTCTGCTTGAGGTCTGGTGCAGTGAGTATGATGCCATCCCTGATGCTTTCCCTGGAGAGAATTCTAATTCAACACCTTGTCATATGCATAAAATCATCTGTTACTGTTTGTGGACATTTATAACTCTCAGCTCTCCTTTGCCTTGTGCTGCATAGGATTGCATGCTCCTTACAGCTTGATACTGCCTCACGTATAGCAGGGCATAAAACAGACTGTCCCGGGGCAAAGGCAAGCTTTTGTCTTACCGTGATCATTAAGGTTCAGGAAACTTCTTGATCACATTGTAACTTTGTAGGAGATTACTCATTAAATTGTGGCTGAATTTACGTCCCCCTGTTTTGTGAAGGAGGTTAATTTCATGTAAAAATAACGTTTTCATAATATATTCTGTTATTCTTATAATTTTGAGAGGTAAACTAATCATTACAGTGTGAATTTTGTTACTGCCTCTTCCACAAGACCAGCTTGCCATTTCAGCTAGCCAGACATTTATCTTAAGACTTCCTTTCTTGTTAGGAGAATTGGAAATGGCAAGAGAATTGAATCCCTTATCCTAAAGCAAGGTTTTCACAATCACCTCTAATAGCAAATCTGATTTAATTTGTTGTTGTTAGCCTTTTATTAATGGAAGCATAGGTAATGCTTCTTTACATCTGCCTTAAGAGAGACTAGCAGCAGCTTTGTGAAGAGATTTGCAGGGCTTAGCTATGGTGAATAGATGAGGGAGAATTTAATATGGCATGTACTAGGGAAAAAACAGTATTAGGAAAGATGGCAGCCACTCTAGCATGAAAGAATGGTATTGGCATTGTTGAGGAGTTCTCACCTCCATTTACATTGTCTTCTTATACTTTAAGATTTAAACCCCCCCCAATAGTAATATTTTAATAGTTATATAGAATTTTAAGCTTTTCTATATATAATGTGTGTATATGTAATAAATAGTAGTTTGTGTATCTTAAAAATTTTAGACTGCATTTTGTCTTAATAGAATTTTCGTATTATTTTCTTCTGTGTTGTCTTTCATCACAAAGAAAATGTCCAAATAAATACTGTGTTACATAGCAGGTATAAATGAGACCTCTTTAAGCAGTAGATGGCTGAGACACACATCTTTGGGTCTGAGTATAGTGGTAGCTGACACACTGCTTCTGCTACATCTCAGACTTCACAAGTTTAAAGGCAAGAGACACATTTTACCCATGTATAAATTTTAATTAGTTGCTGATGAGAGCTGGGGCTGCTGACCTCTGCCTTGGTAGCATTTGGAAGTTTACAGATAGGCCATTTGAAGACTTCCCTTTTTTTTTTTTTTTTTTTTTTTTTTTTGAGTAAGTTGGAAACTTCTGCTGACGACACCAAGAAGCTGAGCCTGCAATTAAAAAAAAACATCAAAAAACCAAACAAGAAATTGTAACTCAAAAAATTCCTGCCTGCCTAACCATCCCAGTATCAGTCTAGTGAAATGAGTACTAGCGCCTGTCAGCTGATAGAAATCTTGGCTACTTTGGGCCTATGTCTTTAAGAATAGAGATTACTGTGATATGCTGTATGCTGTTGGCCACATTTTGTTCTTAGTCAAACAAATGAGAGTAATCACTCTTTAAATCATTGTCTGTTAACCTCGTTATAAATGTTCCCTTTATAGCAATTGCTGTTGCAGAATCAGTTTGATCGGTGGGCAAATGGTGGCTGTGCTTTTATGTAGGCAGCTATCCAACTGAAAATTATACTTGCGTTCTGTAAATACACCACAGGAACTCAAAAGATCCAAGATATTACAGAATTGATGACATCTGAAAGCTTAAAAAAATTAAAACTTTCCTGATCACTTGTGAAGAGGGAAGCATTCTTGGTACTCCTCTTGCTCTCCTTATTCTAAGCACTGAAAGAAATACTGTTGGGGGATGTTGCTGTGCAAGCTGCGTGTGAAATAACTAGCTAGCGATAACAAATTAGTAGAAGACTTTTTCTATGTCTTGAAATACATACAGTATTTAAAACTTTTCATGACTTAGGACTGTTCTGTGAATTACCTCAAAGAAACAAAAATTTAAAAAACAAATATTTGCTTGGCTTTCTGTTACCTTTTTTTTTAAGCTGTACTGGTAATCTCTGTTGTTAATGTACTTTAGGTTTGGTTTAGACATTTAGGAGAGATTGGTGATCAATGATATGTATATTTAAAAATAACTGGCAACTTAGGGAAGTGCAGTGAGCTTTTATAGCTAATCTGATTTTGTTTTCTTACAGCCAGATTTTTCTCTGATAGTTCATAAACTGAAATAAACTTCAAGTTAAATGTGTATTGAAGCTGCTCATTTTTTCCACTTTGTTCTATTAAAGGTTCTCTGGAGTCTGCACACAGAACAACAATTTGACTAGTACATTCATATTTAACCAATGGAAATACAAAGTAACTAATGTGCAAATTTAACCTACAGATCAGTGACAGAAAAAAAGTGACATGCAATACTGAGGGACCTAAATGAAGTAAAACATGCATATTATCTGAAGTGTCTTAGTTACTTGTTCAGAAATTTTACATGCCATAGTGTTATGAACATTAGAGTACTTTGTTCATTGCAGAATTAATTAATTCCTGTCTTTCCTCTGCCACAGGAACTCATTATACAATGACAAATGGAGGAAGTATCAACAGTTCAACACACTTACTGGATCTTCTGGACGAACCAATTCCTGGAGTAGGAACATACGATGACTTCCATACCATTGACTGGGTTCGAGAGAAGTGCAAAGACAGGGAAAGGCATAGACGGGTATGTGAGATAAACAACAATACTTGGAAAATACTTCTTGTTGGATGTTGGAATTAGGGTCTGATCCAGTAACACATACAAATCTGTGCACACTTTAAATTTTTAAGTAGTTCTATCTAGAACTCCTTGTGTGACATTAAAGAAGCACCATTTTATTGATAATGCAGTACTGCAAGTGGAAAGCAAACAGTAATTGTAATAGAGTGAAAATAGTTCCCTGTCACCCAAATGACATTTTTACAGTACTACCTTTTTTGCATGCTAGTATATTTAAGGCTATTTTCCAGCATAGATATATTTGTAATAGTACAGTAGTGATTATGGTGGTACTTGTACAGAAAAGTGAGCACTGATGTATATTGCTTTTATACTGACACAAGTGTATTTGTAATACTGTGTCGTGGTTTAACCCCAGCCAGCAACCAGGCACCATGCAGCCACCCTGCAGGGGGACGGGGAGGAGAGTCAGGAAGGAATGTAACACTCAAGGGTTGAGATAAGAACAATTTAATAATTGAAATAAAAAAATAATAATAAAAAATATAATGAAAAGGATGGAGAAGGGGAGAGGAATGAAATCCAAAGGAAAGGGAGAAAAGAAAGCAAGTGATGCAAAATGTAGCTGCTCATGATGTGCTGACCGATGCCAGCCAGTCTCTGAACCGTGATCCACAGGCCCTGGCCAACGCCCCCCAGTTTATATACTGAGCATGATGTCCGATGGCTAGTTCGGGTCAGCTGTCTTGGCTGTGTCCCCTCCCAGGTTCTTGTGCCCCTCCAGCCCTCTCACTGGCAGGACCTGAGAAGCTGAAAAGTCCTTGACTTAGTATAGACATTATTTAACTGATTTTTTAGTTGTTGCTGTCGTTGTTGTTCTCACACCAAATCGAAAACACAGCACTGCACCAGCTACTGTGAAGAAAATTAATTCTGTCCCACCTGAAACCAGGACATACTGCTGTGTAGTGCTGTGATGGTTGAGACTGTGGAAAGTGAACACTCTTACATCAATGTATATAAGTTTAACAAAAGAGTAGTCTCAGCATGCATGGTAAATGTCCTTTCCACTCTGCCATCGCAGAACTTTTTTTTTCTCCTTTTTTCTGTTGTTTTCTTCAGATAATCAAGTTCAGGCCATTCATCTTTATCGGTGTGCACTGCAATGAGGTCTTTGATGAAATGGACTCAAGTTGTATTAGTGAAATGCTAGATACTGTAATTAATGTAATAGACTTGTTTAATAGCATTTTAGGAGGAAATACACTATTTAGAACCTTAGTACCAAACTTTTGAGATGCTTACATTAATTAACCTTAAAACCAGGACAGATTTGGAAATGTGATTTCTCCTAAAATATTTTTAACTGATCAAAATGAGTAGTTAAAAGTGAATTGTGATTGTATGAGAGGGGGGTCATGGGTGAGGTTCCTTCATGTACTACACTGTAGTTTTACTCAGCTTTGTTTGGAAACATAGTTTTTAATGTTCTGTAAGCAAATGTAGGATATATATGCTGATTTACTTTGACATGGTTAAGGAAATAATCTTACACTAGTGTAAAAAACAAAACATCCACAATTGCACTATCTAGTGCTTTTTTAAGGAAAAGAGGGCCTTGGATAATGAATCTGAGAACATGTATCTTATCTGAATGCTTTTCATGAAAAGTAAGAAGGTATTTTCCATTTAATGCTTTATTTCATAATTTGATATCTAAGCAGTAATCAACACGTTCTATCTTTACACTGCAGATGTGTAGGTTATTGTATAGTGGGTATGCCACTGGATAGAATGCTGGGCCTGACCAAATCCTGGCCAGGCAGATTACACCTGGAAATGAGTTATCTAGGGTGAAGTCTCACAGCTGTTACTCGTTTTAATGTCTGAGATCAGAAAAGTCAGACTAGACAGTTCACAGTTTATAGCCACAGAACTACTGTGAAGTTTATGAATATGCCCAGAATGATAGGAGACTGCCTGGCCATGTAATCAAAGATGTAGAAAGATGAGCACTAATTCATGGTGGTTGTGAAAGAGATGTTATTGTAGAAACAACTTTTTTTATTTAAAAAAAAAAAAAAGTTTGAGGATCTCAAGGATGTAGAGGAAACTATAAAACATATCTATTTGCTTTAGGAGTGGTATTTTTTTCTAAATTTCCTTGTCTGGTATTGTGCTTTCTTGGTTTGGTGGGGATTTTTTTGCTGTTGGTTGCGCATACTTTCTCCCTCCTTTAACAGTACAAAAAAATTTTAAGAATAGGATCCAATTACATGAACATTTAGTCATAAAGCAAGTTATACACAAATTTCAGCTAAGAGCACGAAGTCAATAAGGCTAAAATAAGAATTGCTGTTTTTTCAGTACAATAATTTTAGATGTCATTAGTAATAGTTGTCTAGAAGTATTATAGGATAGTTATCCACTTTTTGGTTTTGTTTTATGTGGGTTTTAGTTTAAAGATAAAACAAAGATCTTTATATTTGAAATAGAATTTTAGGAATTTTAATTGTATGTAATAGCTTATTAGTAGTACACTAACAGTTTATTTGAAGTAAAAAATAATTTAAGGTTTAGAAAAGAGACAATTTTAGAATTACATGTTTTAGATATGTATCACAGAAAGTATTTGTTTATCCTAATAATGCATTTTCTGGGGTTTAGTTCTTTTAAATTAAGCAAATTTACTTTTCTGTCTGTTGTTTGATGTCTGAATAACCAAGCTGACTTATCTATGTAAAGCACAAAATACAAGGAGAGTGTTTGTAGTTTAAAGAGAGAGTATATTTGCTTGAAGATTGGATCATCTATTGATTTGTATGTCATACTTTCTTTTTTTGTCCTATTCATATTACAGGAACACATACAAGTATGCATAACGATTTCTCTTTGCAGATTAACAGCAAGAAGAAAGAATCAGCATGGGAGATGACAAAAAGCCTGTACGATGCATGGTCAGGATGGCTAGTAGTCACACTAACTGGTTTAGCATCAGGTAAATTAAAAAACAGGATTTCTTTATTACATTTGTAAGCAAGTTTAGTTACAGTGCTCTTCATGTGTGTATTATCCACCAGCCTGTCCAAGAGCTGCTTCAGACTGCTACCATAAGTCCATGAAGGAAGGAGAAGGTTGACTGTCTTGATTTATAGGCTTTAGCATCTCTTGAGTGGAGGGTTTACTAATCAAATGGAAAAAAAAAAATTGTCGCTGAATTTAGTGAGAGTTTCTTGAGAGTTACTGAACTTCCGCCTACTAAACTGTCAGTGTTCTGTGATTGAGATTGGTGGTTTCCCTTTCTGTTAAATTTCACTTTTTTGATGTTGGATTTCTTGTGAAAGTGTATTAATTGATTGTGCTAGGTGGTTCTTACTGTATGAATTTGTTTTGGTTTGGGGTTTTGTTTGTTTGGGTTGGTTTGGGGTTTTGTTGCTAGGAACTTTACTGAACCCATTAGCTTATTCCATATGGACCAGAAAGTAGCTCTGGTATATGTGTAGTTTTGGTAAACACACTTCTTTGTAAAGCATGTGTTTATACATGAGAAGAGCCTACGCTTATGTTGTCATATCTTTCTAGAGGTTGTTAAACAGATAGAGTTTATCTTTCTTTAATGTATTTTAGATTGTTTTACAGCTAAAATCATCTGATAGGTTGTGGGCCCACTGTTGTGCAGTGCTGCTTTCTATCAGCGTAATTTGGAGTGACCAAAACGTACAGGAATGGGAAGTCACAAACTTTGTGTCCCATTTTTTCCAAAAAAAGTATTTCAAACATATGTTAGATTAAATGCTAGGGAAATTGGATTCGTTGCAGAGTATGGCCGTGCCTGTTAAAAAAAAAAAAAAGGCCTGGTAACTGTATAATTACAACTTACATATACACACAATCACTTTCAGAAATCACAAATAAATTAATATATATGCAAAGTTTGTAGCATGTTTATATACCTCTGAATATACAAACTGAAAGTGCATAATTACTGGAAATTGCTTGTAATAATTTGGGTGGGAATGTGCAGCGTTGTGTTTCCACCCTCAAGCTGCTATGTATGTTAAAATTGCTTTACTATGTTTGAGCAGCAAAGCAAGCAAATTCTGGCCACGAACATTCCTAGTTTTTCAGTTTCATTTGCTTTCTGTTATACATGTCTAGTGAATCTGAAATGATAGAACCTTGATTTAAATCATGGGGAGATCTTGTGTTTATGTGTTTTAGTTAGTTTGGTTGAAATTTTGTTGTACTGAAAATACTGCCTTTGAGTTTGGTTGTCCCATGATCTCAAACTGAGGGTCTGTCAAGGTTAGTAAATATAAATTAGTAAATCAGAGGTAATTCTCTACTACCAATTTACACAAGTAAATTGTGGCTGTCTCTAGACAGCTATTTCTAGTAGTGATTGATATCTTACAAATAGTAAATTATAACTAACAACAGTTGTACATGTTAACAAAAATAGTGACATTAGAAGTACTTTATCATATATTGCTACCATGAAAAACTATTTTGCTTATGTAAAATAAAGGTATTTTTAATTATTTTTTTTAATCCTTTCAAGCAATTTCTCATGTAATGCCTATTTTTTGAAGACTTTTCAGCAAGTTTTCTGCATGTACTTACAACACAGAATTCCTCTTAAACTTTGAGTTTGTGAACTACTCACTGTCTATACTGTTCGTTACCTGCAGTAGGAATTTTGCATGCTCACAATGTTACAGAATTAAATAAGTTTGCATATGAATCACATGAATATCATGGTTTATTTGGTGTCCTTTTGTGTTGTTTAAAACTGTTACTGGCAAGGTAAGAATTATTTTTTCCAAATAGGTTGTTCTGTACAAAACGTAGTAGAATAGTTTATCAGTGTTCTGAGGCATGGCAAGGTAGTTTTGTCAGAAGGTATATTGCCTTTCATCAGAAAAATGTGTCAGTCCTCTTTTGATTCTTAACTCCTTAGCTTAAGTGGACTGTTGGAGAACTGTGGTATGGGGAGGGGGAAAAAACAGAAAACAAAAAAGATGTATTTAGTTTGGGAAATAGACAAGCTATTAGATTCTTCAGTCAATACTAGTCTTACCATATTGCAAAGAAGATGTATTCCTGGAAATACTAATATTTTAAATGTCAATTTCATTAGGTTTTCTTTAACTGAAGTTTACATGAACTAATATCAGCACATTTCTTCATTTTAGCTGTGTGTGTTATTCCTATTTGCCAGAATATTAATAAAAAGCTTTCTCCAACAGGGGCATTGGCAGGATTAATTGATATTGCTGCTGACTGGATGACTGACTTAAAGGAAGGCATTTGCCTAAGTGCTTTGTGGTTTAACCATGAACAGTGTTGTTGGGGTTCAAATGAGACCACATTTGAAGAGAGAGATAAATGCCCACAGTGGAAAACATGGGCAGAACTAATAATTGGGCAAGCAGAAGTAAGTATATACTTGTTCTTTGATGGTCTTGCTCAGCATTTCAACTGAATGTGGAAAACAAATAGTAGTCTTAAGGTTAGGGTACTAAACATGGATTTGTGTTGTACTGTCTGCTCCAGTTTTCAGCATTTGAATTAATTAATAGGTTATAATGTAATAAATATGCATTTCATGCACTGTAAGGGGGCTTGGAGTGTTGCAGGTATAAGGAAGTTAGGAGTATAGATCTGTTAATAAGGTGAGAATTTATGTTCTTGATCATAGCTGCATATAAAAAAAATAAAAATGAAATTTGTGTTGTTCTCCAATAGCTAAGAGTAGATTTGGTTTATTTTTCTACGACAAATTTTTTAAAATAAAGATTTGCGCAGTATTCAGTAGATTTAAGCAGCTAATAGCTATTAAAATACTACCTATGCTATGTTTATTTTTTGTTTTTAAGATGAAATGTTAGAACACTTTCTACCTTGCATAACCCAGTCTTTGCTGATGTGCAGGTGTCATGACTTCATGTTTTTCAGACAAAGCTCTCTCTTTTTTTTTTTTTTTTTTTTTTTTTTTTCTTTTTTTTTGCCTTGGTAATAATTACTGTCCCTCAAAACTGTGCATAACTGTGCTTGCAGCAACAGTACTTCTGGGTTATTTTAAGTAGTGATTTTGCTTCTACATCAAGTTTATATTCTGACATTTTTCTTGGGTTTTGTTTTTGTTTTTAGGGTCCAGGTTCATACATAATGAACTACATAATGTACATTTTCTGGGCTTTGAGCTTTGCCTTCTTAGCAGTTTCTCTGGTGAAGGTATTTGCTCCTTATGCCTGTGGCTCGGGGATACCTGAGGTGAGGTCTAACTAATAGATACATTATATATGTTTCATGTTAATGTGAAAAATCCTGCTGCCTTACCGGGTCGAGGGAAGGCAAGAGGGAACGCCCTGTGACTTTGGTGAAATACATTAATATAAGTATTCAAATTGAAATTATGTAATTGTGCAAATTCTTGCTGTGAAAAATGCCCCAAAATGCGGAGCATCTCCTGAGTTTGTAAATTTTGCTGTGTGTTTCTGGCTGGACTGTTTTTTAAGGAAGCACTTAGCTTAAAAGAGTGTAGACTTCTGAAGAGTGATTTCCAAACCTCCCCCGAATCCCCACCCTCCCTACAGTGGTAAGAGAGCAGTGGTTCATTGACAGAATACAGGTCCTTTGGCTTTAATCGCCTTAACTAGCAGAAACCATGAAACGCACAGTAAAACGTGTAGTATCATCAAAACCTTGTTTTTACAATGGCTGTCCGCTACAATACACAGAATAGGAGAGAGAAAAACCCAAAGTCAAAGTCTGGTCAGTCTCACTTCTGCAGTCATTCTGTAAATATTTCTTCATGTATGTGTATTGTTGAAGTTGAAGGACAAATCCTGCCTCTGAATAAGCCTAGAGTAGTTCTGTGCCATTATTCCAGGAAAGATTTCATCCTAAATTGGTTTCCAAATTTAGCTAACCTTTACTTTCTAGACACAGCTGGCCAGTGTTTTGTGTACATCCTATTTATAGTCATGTTGTGCTTTCCCATGATAGCTACATTATTGCCTATATATAGACTTATGTTCCAGACTAATAACATGACAGTGTTAGGCAAAGTAATACCTTAGGCAAGTGGCACATCTTTTCTAGTGGAAAAAGGCTGATCTTTTCCATCTTTATGTCAAAGAATCTACTGTTAAATTTTTATGTAGAGATGGTAAAACGTAAGTAGAAAACTGGGAAGGTTAAAATTGGTGCCAGTGTGGTACTGCTGCAGTAGATTACCTTGAGTATAGTATTTGCAGGTTTATTTTTCTGTGGAGTTTTCTGACTTTCTCTTGATAATTTACATCATAAACCAATAAATGCACTCTTAGAAAATACTGCAGATTAATTTTCCACTAAATGTCATTGATGATGTTATTGTATGTTACTGTCCAGTGTTTCAGAGTAAGTTGCAAATGGAAAGGTTTTGGCAACGAAATGGACTCAGTGTAGCATTCTGAACACAGTACATATTTCAAAATATGATAAAGGTAGCAATTTGAAAAGGCTGATTTTGAAGTTATGCAGCTAAAATGATAAAACGAATTATTTTCTGAAGAAAGCAGAATATACTAACAGATAATATTTTTTATTTCTTCCAGATAAAAACTATTTTGAGTGGCTTCATCATCAGAGGCTACTTGGGGAAGTGGACTTTGATGATAAAAACAATTACTTTAGTTTTGGCTGTCGCATCAGGTTTGAGTTTAGGAAAAGAAGGTCCTTTGGTACATGTTGCCTGCTGCTGTGGGAATATTTTTTCCTACCTCTTTCCAAAGTACAGCACAAATGAAGCTAAAAAAAGAGAGGTAAGTTCTTGTAAAAGCATTTCTACAATGTATTGAATATCCATGCATTTACACTGATTCGTTTTAAAGATGATATTTGTTCTGTCAGACAGTGTTTAGGCTTGGGTTATCAGTAGTTATTTATTGTGTGAAGAACAATGTATTATCCTGAGCATTCCCCAGGGCAAATTGTTTCCATGTCAGAGTAAATTTGCATTTCTCCCACCTCTGAGACCATTTGACTTTACTTAAATTCTTTCTGTTCTTGGACTACCTTTTGGTAATTGATGAGTGTCTTCAGTTGTGAGAATAGCAGAACAAAAGTGTTCCTGGAAAAAGTTGGTGACAACAGTGTTTCTGCTCTGTTTGTTTGTTGTTGTTAGTGCGAGTGTGGTAGGTTAGCTTTGGTGCCTACCAGGCTGCGCTCTCAGCCCTCCTCCTCAGCCAGACAGCAGGAGAAAGTAAGACAAAAAGTTCATAGGTCAAAGTAACGATAGGGAGATCACTCACCAATTATCATGACAGGCAAAACAGACTAGACTTGAGGAAGATTACTTTATTGCCACTTAGTAAGAGTAGGATAGTGAGAAATAAAAACAAAACTTAAACCATCTTGCCCCCACTCTCCTTTCTTACCAGGCTCAGCTTCACTCCTGGCTCTTCTGTCCCAAAGCAGCATAAGGGGATGGGGAACCAGGGGCTGCAGTCAGTTTGCAGCGCTTTCTACTTGCTGCAGCTTCCTTCAGGACAGGTCCACCTGTTCTGGTGTGGGGGCCTCCACAGGCTGCAGGGTAGAAATCTGCTTTGCCGTGGTCCTCTGTGGGCTGCAGGGCAACAGCCTGCATCACCCTTGTTTTCTTCAGGGACTGCAGGGGAATCTGCACTGTTGCCTGGAGCACCACCTTGGTGTCTGCAGGGCTGTTTTGCTCAAGTTTTCCTCCCTCCTCTCTTACAGCTGCTCTGCAGCATTTTTATCCTTTCTTAAGTATCTTATCACAAAAGCACCACCAGCATCACTGACGGGCTTGGCCTTGGGCAGCAGCAGGTCAGTGTTGGAGCTGGCTGGAAATGGCTCTGTTGGACATCGGAGCAGCCTCTGGTGTTGTCTCACAGGAACCACTCCTGTTACCAAAACCTTGTCATGTAAATCCAATAGAGAGACTCATGCTAATGAAAGCAAGTAAGGTCATAGAGAGTAGCAAGTTTTAACATTCTTACTAATCCAATGAAGTATTCATATTGTAAAATAAAAAAGGGTGTCATCCCAGCTGTGCTTCAGTTCTCAGGCTCAACTTCTATACTTTCAGGAGGAGACTGCAGAACATGGGAGGTTTGCGTTCACTTCCTATCTCAAAGCTTAAGTCATTTAACTTACCTGTAGTTAAACTGCTTATCTCAGAGTAATGTCATAATTCTTTGAGTTTGTGTATTCTTCCACAGGTGTGTAAGGGCTGCTACCTGAGGGTCAGTGTTCTTGCAGGGAATTTGTCCGATATTGTTAAAACTAGCACACACTTTAACCATCCTCATATATTGAACATAATTAATCAATTATGCTGTAGGACCAGCTGCTGCTTCAGTTCTTAATCTCTCCCTTAATCTTGGTTCACCTCAGACTTTTTTCCAAGTTTTTGCTTGAAGGCTCCTGAGCGCCTGTCTCCAGAACTGATATACAAGCTATGCAGTCTGTCATTGATTTATGTCCCTCGAATAGTGTTTGTGATTGATGGATGACTCTGCCATACACATCTAGAGTAGAATAGAATATTTTAGTTGAAAGGAACGTAGAATGATCATCTAGTCTAAGTCCCTGACCAGTTTGGGGCTGACCAAAAAAAAGTTAAAGCATGTTGTTGAGGGCATTGTCCGAATGCGTCTTAATCACTGCCAGGCTTGTGGCATTGACCACCTCTCTAGGAAGCCTCTCTGTAAGGAAATGCTTCCTAATGTACAGTGTAAACCTCCCCTGGCATAGCTTTGAACCATTCCCATGTGTCCTATAACTGGATGTCAGAGAGAAGAGCTCAGCAGCTCCCTCTCCATGTCCCCCCTCCTCAGGAAGCTGCAGAGCTTAATGAGGTCAACCCTCAGCCTCCTTTTTGCTAAACTAGACAAGTCCGAAGTCCTCAGCTGCTCCTTATAGGACATGCCCTCCAGCCCTTTCACCGGCTTTGTTGCACTCCTTTGGAGGCGTTCAAGGACCATCACATCCTTCTTAAATTGTGGGGCCCAGAACAGCACACAGCACTTGGGGTGAGGCTGCACCATGGGGTTGAATACAGTGGGATAATCTCCTCTTCTGACCGGTTGGTTCTGCTGTGTTTGATGCCCCCCAGGATGTGGTTTGCCCGCTTGGCTGGCCGGGCACACTGCTGGTTCACACTAAGGCTGCTGCCCACCAGCACCCCCAGAGCCCTTTCTGCAGGGTGGCTCTCCAGCCGCTCCTCTCCCAGTTTATACTTGTGTCTGGCATTACTCCAACCTAGGTGCAGAATCCGGCATTTTGACTTGCAAAATTTCATCCTATTAATCATTGTCCAGTGCTCCAATCTATCTAGATCCCTGTGCAAGGCCTCTTGTCCCTCAAGAGAGTCAACAGCACCTCCCAGTTTGGTGGTGTTTGCAAACTTGCTAATGGTGCACTCAACTCCTGCATCCAGATCATTGATAATTAGATTGAACAGAACTGGCTGTACAATTGAACGCTGAGGAACACCGCTGCTGACCGGTTGCCAGCCAGATGTAGCCGCATTCGCTAAAACCCTCTGAGCCATTTAGCCAGTTCTTCACCCAGCGCACCATGAACCTGCTCATGCTGCATTTGGACAACTTGTCCAGAAGAATGCTGTGAGGGACAGTATCAACAGCCTTAGTAAAACCCAGAAATACTACATCCACTGCCTTCCCTTTGTCCATTAGGTGGGCAGCCTTATCAAAGAAGGATATCAAATGAGTTAAACAGGACTTTCCTTTTGTGAACCTGTGCTGGCTGTGCCTCATGATTGCATTATTCTTTAAATGCTTTTCAGTAGCACCCAGTATAATCTTTTCCATAACTTCTCCAGTAACTGAGGTTAGGTTAACAGGTCTGTAGTTCCCTGGGTCTTCCCTCACGCCCGTTTTGTAGATTGGAATAACACTGGCAAGCTTCCAGTCAACAGGGGCCTCCCAAGGCATTTGGTAGATGATTGAGAGAGGTCTTGCATAACATCTGCTAGCTCCTTCAGTGCTCTGGGATGAATGCCATCAGGCTCCATGGACTTGGCAACATTCAGCTGATAAACCTGGTCCCTGAAAATTTCAGTGTCCACAAATGGAGAGTCGCTGTTCCTGCACTTGTCCAAGCAGCCTAGGGTCTATCAGTGTTACTGAAGACTGAGGCAAAAAAAGCATTGGATGCCTCTGCTTTATCTTCATCCCTGTTAGTTAGAGGACCATCTTTGACGAGTATTTGTCCAGTATTTTCTTTTGCCATTAATATACTTTAAAAAGCCATTCTTTTTGTCTGACGCAACACTGGCCAGTTTCAGCTCTAACTGAGCTTTAACCTTTTGTGTCTGCTTCCTGCATATATGAACTACAGCCCTCTAATCTTCCTGCGAGGCCTGACCTTGCTTCCAGAGGTCGTACAATTTCTTTTTCCTCTTGAGCTCCATGAGGAGTTCCCTGTTCAGCCAAGCTGGTCTTCTGCGACACTTGCTTGACTTACGACACAGTGGAATTGCCTGCTCTAGTACAGAGAAAGCTTATTATGATCTCTTGCAAATGAGATAATGGGCAGTTTCATACTGAAGCATAGACTCCTTTGGGTGCTTCTCTGGGGAGACTTTGAGCAGTGTCCTTGGCTTCATCATGGCTAGTACCTGGTTGGCTGCTGTGGCCGCTGACCACATCTTAAAAGCACTGCGATAGACTTAACTGATGCTTTTCTGTTAGCAAGTGTGTGTCCTTGATAGAAACACAGAAGAAAGTGATAACTGTAA
This sequence comes from Falco biarmicus, assembly GCF_023638135.1. Taxonomy (NCBI): domain Eukaryota; kingdom Metazoa; phylum Chordata; class Aves; order Falconiformes; family Falconidae; genus Falco; species Falco biarmicus. The sequence goes on from NC_079288.1 coordinate 89,963,626, forward strand.
TGAGATGCGGTTCTCCATGTTTAAAGCTTATCACAGACTGCAAAAAAACCCCCAAACACTAACTCTCACCGTTGTTGTTTTTCAGGTGTTGTCAGCCGCCTCAGCAGCAGGAGTATCTGTAGCCTTTGGTGCCCCGATCGGTGGAGTCCTTTTCAGTCTGGAGGAGGTACGTCAAGAGATGGCACTGAAGGATCCACATTTCAAAGTCAAGAGTCAAGTTACCAGCAAACCCCTAAAGATATTGTTTGTCTTTGGATGAATGTTGGCTTTGCTTTGTTCTCAGTTATATTTTTCTGGAGAAGGGCTGAGCCAGTTAATGGTTACAGTTTACATACAGATACAGCAGTTTTTCACTCTAGGAGTGTATTCTTAAAAAAATAAATAAAAATCAGTCTCTTTTTTCATTTTAAAAGAGGCTTTAGAAACCTATTTGATGGTTTTGCAAAGCAAGTTTTTAAACATTTCTTTTCTTAGTTTCAGACACTAAATGCAATTGAATGTTAATTATTAAAAAGGCAGCCAAACTCCCTTCTTAAAAAAATATTTTGTAATAATTTAGTTTTCGTTAGTTGTTTTCAAAATACATAAGGATGTTAGATCATTAGCATTTTTAAAGAAAACCAAAAAAATCTAAAAATCTGAATTGAAAAAGGAAGCAAAATATTATTTAATGTATAATTTTTCTATATTGCTAGGGGATCTTGAGGAATTCCTTTGTTGCTAAAAAAATTTTCAAAAAAAAGCTTAGAAGAAAACTCTTGAAATTCAAATCGGGCTTGAAATTCAAAAGTGGGTATTAAGTATGAAGTTGCATGTTCTGTTTTGAGGATTTTTTTTAATGTTTTAATTGTACTTCATAACAATAACACATCTGCCAGAAACCTTCTGGCATAGGTTGAATGGAGATGAAAAAGTATTCGCAGGAAATATGAGAGAAGAGCTAGTACATAGTCTGGTTCTTAGTGCTAGAAAGAGATGCTTAGGAACAGAGAAGCTTTTAAACATAAATTACTATGCAGTATTTCTGAACAGTCTTTAAACAGCAGTAGTTTCAGTACTGCTTTAGTATTAACTTAAAAACTAATGTAAGTATGAATTGTTGTAGAACTTGTTAAAAATGTACTATGTGCTGGAGCACCAGTGCTCCAAGTGATAGGAATAACACTGATAGTGTAAAAGTACTTTTTTTTTTTTTTTTTTAAGCATATACCATGTGAGCAGCAGTACTTTAAGATGTGCAAGAGCCTGCTCTTTCCAGTATTTTTAATTGAATCACTAATAATTTTCATGTATTCCTTTTTGCAGGTCAGTTACTATTTCCCACTGAAAACTTTATGGAGATCATTTTTTGCTGCTTTAGTGGCTGCATTTGTTTTAAGGTCCATCAATCCTTTTGGTAATAGCCGCCTAGTTCTTTTTTATGTGGAATATCACACTCCTTGGTACCTTTTTGAACTGCTTCCTTTTATTCTTCTGGGAGTATTTGGTGGGCTCTGGGGAGCGTTTTTCATCCGAGCAAACATTGCATGGTGTCGTCGACGCAAATTGACAAAATTTGGGAAGTATCCTGTCCTGGAGGTTATTATTGTTGCAGCAATAACAGCTGTCATTGCATTTCCTAATCCTTATACAAGGCTAAACACCAGTGAGCTTATTAAAGAGCTCTTCACAGACTGTGGGCCGTTAGAATCCTCCTCCCTCTGTGACTACAGAAATGATATGAATGCAAGCAAGATAGTAGACGATATTCCCGACCGTCCAGCAGGCACTGGAGTCTATTCAGCTATATGGCAGTTGTGTTTGGCACTCATATTTAAAATAATCATGACAGTCTTCACCTTTGGTATCAAGGTAAGTGTGAATGTAGTGGTTGTATCATATGTTGTGACAGTTGTTGCCTTTCTCATTTTCCATCTCTCAAAGCTAGCAGCTTTGTTTATAGAAATTTTTTCATGTGTGGTTCTTTTTAAAAAAATCTTTTTACTCTTTGATTGAGAAGCAAGTTTTGTAGAAAACAAGTTTAGTTTAATTCAAACTAGCACTTTGTTCAGCTGAATAGAAACAGGCTATATTTAATAGTGAACCATAACTGTATGGCTGGCTGGCTGTATGGGTCTGATTCAACGATAAGGATGATTGTAAAATTGCTAAGAGCTGAGTTCAAACATAACCACTCAGGTTCCCTAGTGGTGTTACATGGAAGAAGAAAAGGCTGTACCTCTTGAACAACTTGTTTGTTTGGGGTTTTTTAAATCCCCTCTCCTCATCACATAAATGTAATTCCTGTGGACTGTCAAAGGGAGCTGGTGATGATTTCTTGCCTGAAATTTCCAGTACTGAGTGTCATGACTAGAAAGTAGGCTTTGTTAATGTGACTGATGGGAATTTCTTCTCCGTTACAAAGCACCATAGTTTTTGGTTTTCCTGGTCATTTCATAATACTGGTTTGGAGCTCTCTTCAGCTTCTGTCCAAGTGAATGACATGTAACTGTTAGGCCTTCATCATTTTCTGTCTTGTCAGGCTCCCTTCACAGTTTTTTGCAGGTACATCATTATCAACTGTGTCTTAACACAAACGTATCGTAGGATGCTCACTAGGCAGGGTTTGTGTTTAAACTGGCTTTGACTTCTCAGTCTACGTTGCTGTTCCGTGTAACTGCATGCATAAGAAAACACTTCTTTACTTTGAGAGTGGCTGAACAACGGAAGAGGGTGTCCAGAGAACTTCTGGAGGCTCCATCCTTGGAGATACTTAAAACCTGATTGGATGCAATCCTGGGCAACCTGCTGTAGATGACCCTGCTTGAGCAGAAGTAGACCATCTAGAGTGGTCACTTCCAACCTCAACCATTCTGTCATTCCGTAACTGAGAGAAAAATACTGTGTTTTCTCACGTGTTGATATTTTCAAAGAGTTGCAGTCTGTTATTTGAAGTTCTTTTCCATTGTTGGTTGATGAGTAAGAGAAATCCATTGTGCATGTTTGAAATGCTAGTCTTCCACAGACAAAATTTCAGATATTCTTCTATAACGTGACCACTCCTATCTGATATATATTTGTATAGTTTTGTATTTACTCGCTGTATTTCATTTATATCTAGAGCTATGTCCTTCTAAGCGTTATAATGTTTTTTTACCACTCATGGTTTTGTGCATCTGGCTCTTTCTCATGGGCTTGTCACCACATGGTCATACTTTGTGTATTAGAATTCACTAGATTACAGAATGGTAGAGCTTACACTTCATTTGGTTTTGGTTCATTTTCTTAGAACGTCAGCATGTGGAATTTGGTGGAGAAGTTTTTGTGAAGTTGTAAGAATGTATTTATTACTTTGCCAGTGGGCAAGTGGTGTTATGCTGCTGTTAATGATGGGACTGTGCTACATACATTTCTCTGAAGCTTTAAAGCGTATGGATGGTTAGAATATCGGCCTTATCTGGAGAAGGGCATGTCACTGTAATGTTACATTTATTTGCATTTTAAGCTTTATTTCTATGAAAGGAGGAGAAAATACAAAATAAATAAAAAAATATGTATTACTTCGTCATATAAATCGTTGTTAAGGACCTTCTGGGCTCTCCAGGGCTGTTCCTGGAGCTGTAGCCATGTGCAAAGACAATCTGCCCCACAGGAACTGTTTTCCTGTGAGGTGATCAAAGTAACTTAGCTGCTGCCTGTGGGGTATGGAGATTTCTGCTGCTCTTACTGCCATGAGCAAGCATCATCAGGAAGCTGGTATGGCAGTAGCTGGTTTGGTTTGGTTTTTTTCCCCGGGCATTTGTATGTATACTGTACTGCTTATTATCAGGAGAGTCATTACTGTGTCTAAGTGCAGATGATCAACAGTTGGGGTGGGATTACAGCTTTGCCTCAGAACCTGACCAGTATGCAGCTGCGCTACCAAAGAAATGGAAAGTTGTACCTAAATCCTGATTTCTTGCTTGATTCGAAGATGATACATGTGCCACAGACACGGTAGCACAGTATGTGCTACGTGCTTCCTCTGTAGTATAACTTCAGTTAGGCTGGCATGCACTGGAGAAGAAAGCTGAGACAAGGTAGAACCAAACTTCTTTTCTTTGATCCTTCTCAGTGAGTGTTCATCTTTGCTTCGTGACTTGTGATTCAGAGGCTTATGCAAACAAATCTAAAATCACTCTGTAAAATCATAACTACAGTTAGACTTGTAACCATTATCTGCATGTAATGGAAAGAAGAGCAGGAGCTAGATGTTAACAAAGGACCAGAAATAATTTGGATGTAATTTCCATGTGGAGACTGAATTTCTGTGGCTTACTGCTGTAGCAAACTAGAATTTGAGGCAGCTTCAAAGATTGATTCAATTACTTTTATATCTGAAATGTTATTTTTTTCAGGGTGCTATTGAACTGTTCACCAAGAATTTCACTCAGGAGAAGAATGAGATTTTAACAGTTAGAAAGGGGTTTAGATACATAATTACTTGTGGGATGTAACAGCAGTGGTATAAATGCAGAATTTGGGTATTACACCAGAACGATAGCATTGAATAGATACCTCTATCAACATTGAAATATTAGGTAATTCAGGAAGGGAATAAAGGATTATTAAAGTATTTCCCCCAAACCTCTGCTGCTGGCTTTCAAACATAAAGTTTGCTATGTTTCTTTGTCCTTGGTTTGTCTGTTAGAAATAATTTTTGCAACCATAAATATTGGCAATGTAATAATAATATTGCAAATTAATTCTGAAATACAGTTCTGCACCAGCTGTTTGGATTCCATGGCAAAACCTATAGTTTGGAATTGCACAATACTTAAAATTTGCAGCTGTACAGTAGAAAAAAATTACATGATGTGTCATGTTACACCAGGAGTGCAGTTTTTTTCATGGAAGTTATTTTGACAGCACGGGTTTAGGTGCATTTAGAGAAAAGGTAAAAATTCTGCTACTTAATTGTATCCAGATCTGCACCTCAGTTACAGTAGAAAATATTTTTATACTAACTACTGTGAGGAGAAGCAGCAGGCATTTCCTCTTTAATGAGATACGTAGACACTGGTATGTTTTTTGGAAACATTGCTAAGGAGGAGAAAAGATACACAACAGCAGTTTCTCAGGTGAACCCTCATTCCTTATGAAGGTGCCGATAAAAGCAAGACTTGCAATAGTATTTTACTAAGACATGTTGGTATGACAAGGCTGTGTGGCCCTTTGCAGGTTTTAGTTAATAACAGAAAAAGTGTTCAAATAACTAAAATTACAGTGGGAGTGTTTTTATACAGTAATACATTGTCTACTTTTTGCAATGGGAGCTGTCCTGCCTGTTTCTCTCTTAGTGTGTTTAGAACTCTGTATACACCCCTTTGTATGGGAAACTGCAATATAGTAAGCAAAACCTCTTTTTAAAAAGTCACCTGTTTAGTTGGCCATCTTAATTTATAGCAGTGTTAGGAAGCAATTTGGGAAGGCAAATCTATGTGCAAAGCTTGTTTAGTAAGTGAATGTTTGCTCAGAGGAACATGAAGTAATAATGGAGGTGGGAAATAGTAAGGAAGACTTCAGTACTAGTAGCACAGCTCAGATTGGACACACATGGTAAGAATTGTGCTGTTGGCACGAGGGTCTAGTTTATGGTCCTGTGTTGGTGATAGATTTGCTCTTAAGTACAGTAAAATATAAACAAATGTGCTCTTAAAATGGGTTCAACTAACCAGGTTGATCAGCAGTATCAATAGCACTGTGTTAAGTTTTACTAACTTGGCAAAGCCAATTTACATTGTTTTAACCTGACCATTTGAGCATTTGCATCTCTTTTTTTTGGGGGGGGTGTGTGTGTGTGGGGAGACGGAGACTTGTGAAGTGATGCATCAAGTATGTTGCCATCAGCATGACATCAGTTCTGGTTTTGTTGCAGGTTCCGTCTGGGTTATTCATACCTAGTATGGCAATTGGAGCAATAGCAGGAAGGATCGTAGGAATTGCAGTGGAGCAGCTGGCTTACTACCATCATGACTGGTTCATTTTCAAGGAGTGGTGTGAAGTTGGAGCTGACTGTATTACACCTGGTCTTTATGCCATGGTTGGTGCTGCTGCGTGTTTAGGTAAATAAAATACAGCTATGAAAATAATGTATTTTCATTCTTGTATGTTGCCAAATTAATGACCAGAGAATGAAAGGAGATACTAATGTGCAGTTTTTAAACACCTTTTTATATGGACTTCTCTCTCTTCAGAACAATACATTCATATCTCAACGTGAGACTGTCAGGTCTTTGTGATCTTAGGAATAACATGTAAGACAAATTTATGAGAAACAGAAGAATTTAAGTAGTGTTTGCCTTTTCTTTTTGGTATCAAGAGCTGTCGTTAATACAGCAGTCAACAAATACCAGTTTCTTGAAATGTATGAAGTAGAGGATTTGCAGACTCAAGTACTGTTGAAATTATTACAAGGAGGTGCTGTGATCAGCTGCCACGTTTATGTAAATTGCAGAAAATATTCTTGAAATTCATAATGCAAAAAAACCTTTCAGAAACGTCTAATGATTTGTGGAGTCCAGCTTGAGGAATTTTTAAAAAGCCTGATTTACACACTCTTGAAAATCAGCTTCATGGAAAGAGGCTTAAATTGGGCACCTAAACTAGGAAAGGTTTTTTTGAAGGTCTTTTCTGGTCACAGTTCATAACTTTGTGGCCTTAGAGATTGAATTTAAAAGCTATTAGTAAAGATTCTGCAAAAAGTAGACCTTTTCCTTAAGGAAAAGTGCATTGGAGCAAAGAAACTAGTGGTACAAATGTCGTTTTTGGAGAGGTTGTTTGTTCTGTTGATTTTTTTTTTTAATAGTTCAATTTGAATAACTTTTGAATATATTGAAAGAAAGATCATATTATTTTATTGATAAAGATAGGGCATCAGAAATCTTGGCAGAAAAAAAACCTTGAATACTAACAAAAGAGAAATATAATCCCTGCCTTCTCCCATTGTCCAAGAAAGATTTCTTTTCATCAGTTCAGAATTCTATTTAGCTTTTGTGATTCAGCAACAGCATTAAATTCCTAATCCTTTGGACAGCATAGTTATTGAATTGCTACCTGTGACTTCCCTGCATGAGTTCCATTCTTTTTTCAGATTCTTATCTTACTGGATTTCCTTGCACTTCAGTTTTTTTTAACCTAGGTGTGTAGAAGTACGTAGTTTTACCCTTAGTTTACTTCAAATAGCTGCACATATTTTTCAAATCCCTTTATTCTCTCACTTTCTAGGAATTTCCCTTCAAGCTAGCTCTCTTTTTTTTTTAACCTCTAAAAGTTTTGAGTTCATTTTTTCTGTCTGCTTCTGTTTGTATTCTACAGAATGACATTTGTTAGATGACTCTTTAACAGCAAAGTTATGTTTGTAGTTCTCAATAGGAGGGCAGGAAATCCTAAATTCGTTGTTATCTGATACTAGAATGTTACTGGCTACCATTTTTTCTTGCAGGTGGTGTGACAAGGATGACTGTGTCCCTGGTAGTTATTGTCTTTGAGCTAACAGGAGGGCTGGAATATATTGTGCCCCTAATGGCTGCAGTCATGACCAGTAAGTGGGTAGGAGATGCCTTTGGTAGGGAAGGCATCTACGAGGCACACATCCGACTGAATGGATATCCTTTCTTGGATGCAAAGGAAGAATTTACTCACACAACACTGGCTGCTGATGTTATGAGACCTCGAAGAAGTGATCCACCTTTAGCAGTTCTGACGCAGGATAATATGACAGTTGAAGACATAGAAAACTTGATCAATGAAACCAGCTATAATGGTTTTCCTGTTATTATGTCAAAAGAATCTCAGAGACTAGTGGGCTTTGCTCTAAGAAGAGATTTAACTATTGCAATAGGTAAGTATCTTCCAGTGTTGCATGATTACATATGCCAACTTATATGATTTTATAGCTTAAAGCAGAGTTTACTCTGTGTGTTTCTAGACTTAGTTCAGGTTCAGATACCTCATACAGGCTGCCCATTCCTTTATTGTAGTATATGATTATCTTCAATAGCAGGCTCTGAAATGGAGAAAATGTTAATCTCTTTGTCATAAAAACAAAACTTGTCATACTGAAATAGGCCAAAACACCATCTAGTCCAGGTTTTTTGTTTGGTTTGAGGCTTTTCCTCATTTTTTTAAAAAGTGTTTTGTGAACACAACACTGTTTACTTCAGTGAAAATTTTGCTTGTGGTCTTCATACTGTGTATACTATGGTATGACACTATGTAGGCTGTATAGGAAATGTCCAAAACTTGGAAATTATTATGGACAGCATACTAGTTTAAGTTTGCATTTACTTAAGAGTAAATGAGAGAATAGCTAAACATTCTTCTAATAATAGACTTCCACAGGTAAGACTCATTTCGGCTGCTGAGATTGCGTAGTGCAAGTTGCTTAGTCTTGGATTTTGGCTGGCTTGAGAGAATCGTTTTGTGTAAAATAGTTTGGGGTAGAGGGAAGGATGCGGTTGTCACCAAGGTGATGAAGATGTGAAAAGGAGGAGGATCCTGTTCCCAGAAGGTAAATAAATTCATTATAAACAAGAAGACAGCGCTTCCAGAGTGATCAGAAATGGGAACCTTGGTTTCAAACCAACAATATTTACAGCTGTTGGAATCATGACAGGGGAGCTGTCAATTGAGATTGTTTTGCCCTGGACAGTTTCTTCAGCAGTCGCCTGTGTGCTTCCTACATGTTATTTTTGATGTCTTTCCACCTCTTCATAGTAAATAGAAGTTAGTTATTGGAGTGAGAACGTTGGTAGCCGAAGAATGGCCAGAGCTGTATGGTAGACAGCTTTTGTGATTTCTGTACCAACACTTCTTAGGGATAAAGCAGTGACTATAGAAACACATTGAAATAGCATGTATCAGAATATCGATGTGTAGAGAATAACATCAGTATGGTAGTGTTGATTGATCTGTCTGTTTGCACTAACTTGTCTTACTCCAAGAATGTAAATTCTTCCTCTGCTGTTTTCTCCCCTCCTCTCTTATTCTTAAAGAAAGTGCTAGAAAGAAGCAGGAAGGGATTGTTGGCAGTTCCAGGGTCTGTTTTGCCCAGCATACCCCATCGCTTCCAGCAGAAAGCCCTCGACCTTTGAAACTTAGAAGCATACTTGATATGAGCCCTTTCACCGTGACAGACCACACACCAATGGAAATAGTGGTGGATATTTTCCGGAAGCTGGGTCTGAGGCAGTGCCTTGTAACACACAACGGGTGAGTGAAGTGGCAGCAATGCTGTTCATTTTGTTAGGTACGGTAATTTGCATTTCCAGGATCAGAGTATTTGAACCCGGATATATTCCAGGATCACGGTATTTGAACCCATAGGTTTGGTGCTGCAACCGAGGACCCTAACTTCTGTTAAGAAGGCATCGTGCTGTGGCACCTCTCTTAAATTCTTACTCCTCCCTTGTATTCCAAGTAAGCAGGCAGGTGAATTCAGTCATTTAAAGATGTTTGGTTAATAATTAGCATTCATTCAGCAAGTTTTGTGTGTTTAACTTACATGTGGAGGAGACACAACTTGTCTCATAAAAATCAGTCTTGCGTGGTGCACAGTCTAAGTATTTCCTTGTTCTTATAGATGTTTTGGCAATGTGCAATGTGTCAGCTATTGAATGTCTACAAATATCTGGGTTCATAAAAAGTAAGGGAGAAAATGATCCAGTCAGTATCTCCTCTTCTGGAGTGATGGTGATTACCACCAAACTCTTGTTTTTGGAATACTAACAACTAAATAACTGCTACTGGTTCTGGAACTTCAGTCTGCAACTTTTGTTTCTACACTTCAAAATATTTCAATAAAGTAATTTTAAGATTTAGAATGTTTGTAAATGAAACTGTAGGGAGTTGTCATGTCAACCCACTAAATTAATCAGCCTTAGACATGGAAACAGATGGAAACAGAGATGTTTATATATAATTGCCTCTTACCTAAAACGCTACTCTTTTTTTTTTTTTTTTTTTGTTTGTTACATGATCTTTTTCTGTGTAGCTGTTGCTTTAACATTCTGCTTTCCTGTATCTCTTGCGTTAAACACTTGACACATGACATTGCAGCTCCTACCATAGTATCTTGCTTTCTCTTTAGCATGTCTTTTAAGGCACCTGGGGAATGAAACATTGTCTGCTAACGCACGTTATTTAGGATCAATGTCCATAGGACAAAACCCAAGAAACCTGAAATATGGGTGGGACTGACTTTGTTTTGCTGTGGGCAAAAGGACTGCTGCTCTAAGTGTCAAATATTTAAATAACGCATTAGTCCCCAAGTTTATTTTTTCAGATTTATTTTAAAACAAATTTATTTTAAATGTTCTCCTGGTTTTTTTTCTTCAATGCATCCCTGTATTGAATGGCAGATAGATGTTTTCAGAAGCATAAATGACTGTTAAAACCTTTCTCTGATGGGGAAAGGACATCATGATCTGACACTTAGAAGTCAGTGCAGACATGCAGTTATTCTTGTTTTGGGGGGGTGAATTTGAACTGATAAAACTTCAATGAAGAATATTTACTATGATGACTTTTTTTCTTAGTTTCTGTTCTGGTTGAGAGCTCAAACATTAACATTGATGTTAAAATCAACTAAAGATTAATCATGCAAAGCTATGTCAAACTGTACTATAAATTTTTAACTTTTACAATAAGGTAGCAGCAAGTATGGATGGCTTTAATGATTTGATGTTTTCGAACATTCATATTTGTTGTCCTGCTTCAGTTTACAAAGCTGTGATATTCCATGAGCACGCTGTCCATTACAACAAGATCAGATAGTAACTACTAGTACTAGTGGTATTTAGGCACGGCATACAGCCATGTGAACATCAAGGACTAATGTATATTTTAGCAAATTTCTTGCAGATTGAATATGCTCACATAAAGACACATTATCAGCTTACTGGTTCTGATCCAGATTGGAATAGGAACTGTGCAGGAATTGGTGCTGAGGGGGTGGGTGGGGGAGAGACTGAGCCTTACTCTTCCTAATTTGTACCAGAATATCCATTCCAGGGAGTTGCTCTTGACATATACTGTTAGGAATGAGAAATCTGTCTGAATTTGTCTGTCTGTAGGGACACCACATAGCCCTGCTCTATAGTGCAGCTTCAAACCTCAATTGCTATGACTTAACAGACTTACTACTTTGTTCTCTCTGCGGTGGCTTGTTAAAATGCAAATAATTATCTGTATGTGTGGGGGAAAATAACTAATCAAACAAAGGAAATGAAGTGGATTTTAGTTTTCAGTGCCTCTAAAACCTGAAGAGATAGGAATCTGGGGGGGAAGGGATGAAGTGTGCTTCCCTGATGTGTGCTTGATTTGAGAAACGTACTGCTCTGGGGTGGTTGAAGATCCAGTTGTGTTCAGCATTTTGGGAGAAAAAGAAAAAAAAGCAGTGTCTGGGAAAGGGTAGTGACTTTCAAATCATTTTTCATTTAATTATCTCATTAGCTTTCCTGCAACCTTTTTTTTTTTAATTTTAATTTATTTTTTTTAGTTTTGCTCTAATCCTTTTTCATTGTGATTAGAACTTTTTTTTATTTTATTTCACACACAGTTATTAGCATAACATGATCTGTTTCAGGATTGTCTTGGGGATCATCACAAAGAAGAACATATTAGAGCATCTCGAGCAACTAAAGCAGCACGTCGAACCCTTGGTGATTAGATATATCAGATCTCATAATTAGACACATTAGAAGTCAGGAAGCATGAAACTTGTGAACTGTTCAGGGCCTTTATGTCATCAACTGAACAATGAAATCATCTTATGCTAAAAGTTTGTATTAAACCATAAAACTATGTGCAAAATCCTTTTGTAGAAATCAAGCTGTTAACGTGGACAGACTGTTAGTCACAACATTAAAGGAACGTAAACAATAGACTTTCTGGTATTTTTGTTCTTGAGATCACATAGATCCATCTAGTTGGATCTGCTGATTTCCCCAGGTGGGAAAGCACACAGCTAGGGATACTTTTTCCCTGCCTAATGCAAATTAAGATTTTTGTCTATGCCAATCTCTTTTTTTGATCTTGACAGCTTTAAATAGCTGTTAAGTAGCAAAGTATCACATCTTTTGAGAAGCAAAGCCAAGCGTGTCTTTAATGTATTGTAGCATTAGATCTTCCCTTTATCAACGTTTTTCAAAAGTACTCTTTATTTTTAGTAAAGTCCTGTGATTCTGCTGCTGTTACCTACAGCAATTAATGTACTCCTTTATAAACTGTTCAGTGATACCCTAAGCCACCAAGTGGCATGCTACTGTGTTTGACTGTTGACTTCAGAATCTAGGTACTGTTTTAACCATGATGTTGTGAACTAACCTTAGGTAGATGGTAGACCTTGTCTTAATTTGGACATGGGTTGCTAGTTACATCTCTACTAAACATACCCACCAAGTTTAACTGCTTATGTGCAAAACATGCTAATTACATTCTCATTTTATGCTAATATTTCACAAGTATTTCATGCGTCCTTTAATAAGACAAAACGAAATGTACTAACCAGAATAACAAGGGCAGCAGCTCATCCATTCTGCTCTTTGCTTCTCCTGTGATATTATCCTTTTGGACAGTCTCACCCTTTTTGAAATTTTGCAGATTTGTAACTTTAAAAGCTATGAAGACCCTGTCATAAGAGCACAGTATCTAAATTGGAAAAGGAAAATTTTCTTTTATTGTAAGCAATTTATTTTCTAAAGCTGTGAACTCCAAAAACCAGTTAACTGCTGTTTACTTTACAAAAGTTTCATGGCCGATACAGCGTGCTCCTATGAATACATTCAGCCTGAGCCAGTCTGTCAGACTGGAAGGATCGTTGCAATTTAAAAACAGAGGGAAGGGGAGTTTGATTTGTTGTTAGGATTTTGGGCCATCAAGCAATATGTCACTTCTGATGGCTAGGCTGGAACATGCCTCCCTTATGAAATGGGATCAATATCACTTCTTTTTCATACCTCTTCTTTTCTTTGTCCCTCTCTGTTACTTTTTTGTTGGCATACGCTAATCAAAATTTCATTTTTGTAGAAACAAAAAGTGAAATAAAAATTGTCATGGGCTCTACTCGTATCACTTGTATTTCATTAAAACAGACTACAGCTGTCAGAGACCATCTGATATGGTGTCTCAGCATCGCTGTCTTTTAACAAACCGGTGGTTCCTCAACATTTTGATGAATAAAATGTTTTTGTTTAAATAAGAAAATGAGGCTGGTTTAATTGTGCTCCATTCCTGTCAACAAAAAGGACTTGGCTACAGATTTGTTCTGCTTTATTATTTTCCTGCTTGGATTAATATTGATCTTCCGTTTATGCTTTTCAGGCGCCTCCTTGGCATTATAACAAAAAAAGATATCCTCCGTCATATGGCCCAGACGGCAAACCAAGACCCCGCCTCAATAATGTTCAACTGAAACCCATAGCTGAGGAGAGAGAGGAAACGGAAGAGGAGGTTCATTTGTTGAATAGCACAACACTTTAGTCTGGGAGATACTTCTAAAATCAGAGCTGAGAGCTGGGTTTTTGCATAACAGTGCTGCTGGAAATCAGGAGTTGGTCTGGGGGAGAATGTGGCGAGGAGGAAGGCGGATGGGAGCGTGGGAAGGGAGAGCTGCTGTCCTGCACTGGATGCGTCCCGAGACGTCAGGTCTGCCATGATAGTGCAGTGGGTGAGCCATGCGAGGTGGCGCAGTTCTCCAGCCCCAGCCTGGTACTTCAGCATTGAAGAGATGTGTTACTAGTCCCTGTTTCTGGAGGGATCGTTCTGAATTGAGCCATCTTACGGAGACTGAAAGGTCTTGCCCTTTTTTTACCATTGAAAACTGTTGTGTTAACTCATGAAATGTATTAATTATTACACGTCACCTTTCTACATTCCAGAAGAGCTTTATTTCTCTCTCTCCTGAGCCGTAACAAAGCCTCGTTAAAATTGGTGTGCCCTTTTTGAAGCAGTTGTTTCTCATATTGAGATGTACTGTGAGTTACTGAGGTTTGATCACAAGAAGGGAGGTGTTTCTTGTGCCATTAAACGTGTAAGTTTGTACATCATGAAATGCTTGGGGCAGTACAGATCCACTGCGACAAAACCAGATTGAACAGGTAATATCTTGCAAGAACCATGCAAGACTTCTTTCAACCCATGTGCTGTCATGATATGAGAAAAATTAAAACCAGAGGAAACTAGAGTTTCAAAGAAAAATACTGTTTTTGCTGCAGAAAATATCGATAAGGTGACCTGGTCTTATGCAATTTTTGTATTATTGAAAACACTATGATATATACCAATGTTGTGCAGTACAAGGAAGAATACTGCTATTCTACTAGTTAAGAGCTGGAACAATTCTGTATACGTGTATCTGGTAAAAATTGCATGCTACAACACTGGAGATCCTTCCCCCCCCCCCCTCCCCCCCCATAAAAATCTGAGAGCGGTCGTTTTTATTTTCCTTTTCCACAAAAGACGTTCCACTGCTGACATGGTAGGAAGAAATGTAACTCATAACTTGCACTAAATGTATATTATTTTTCTTGAAGTTTTACCATTCTTTATTTATATTTGTATGGATTAAAATTATTAAATATTAATCAGTTAATATCTCACATAACTAATTACATTTTTAATGTGATTTTTATAGAATAATTCATAATCCTCTGCAAGTAATGGAGGATTAGCAAATGTTTACAACTAGAAGGGTTTAAACAAAATAGTTTCTTTATGATCCAACATACATCTAAGATCATTTTCAAACGTAACTTTCACTGCCGTTACCTTGAGATTTCCTTTTTCCTTTACTAGCAGATAACTGGAACAGTAATATTAAAATTTTATTTTAAAAATAATAGGAAGAAAGCAACTATAATTAATAGATTGCTTTTGACTGGTGTTTTGTTGGTTCGTTGTTTTTGGTTTTTTTTTCCTCAAGTGTACAGAGGTGTAAATGATACGTAGCCACAGAAGATGAGCAGCAGGGCAGAACTGAATCCAGTACTTGAAACTTTGGCAGGACTTCAAAAATCAGCAGCAACACGCATGCTAGCAGGTGAACTGACACATCCCTAACTTCTTTACATTTTTCTTTCCAGTCACTAGATTAATTTGTTTCATATTCACTTTACCAAGCCACCGCCATCACGAACACACGCAGAGGAAAAGAGGTAATGCTGTAAGCCTAAAGTAGGGAGGAAAAAAGAAATCTGGCGGACAAAAATTATGCATTATAATATGGGTTTAGATAAAATTTCCTTCTTCTAACAATTATGCCCACAAGACTGCAAAAATTCCAATAATACAAATGACCGAAGACTAAAATAATAATCCTAGGCATCTCTAAGGCATTCATCACAGTTACCTAACTGTTGTTTAGTAAAAGTACGTGGTATGATTTTATGTGAAGTACAATAACATACTGAACCGAAATTCTGGTACTTTTGGGAAGCTCCGTAATGATGCCTGTGCTTAAGTGCTCTGCTGAATTTTTACCAATTTTTTGGAGTGTAAGACTACCATCTCTACATCTCATCGTCTATCTCTTGCAGCAACTGGAACCAGTAGAAAGTGAAATGCGCCACTGGGCTCATGGTGATCAGCCCCTGTATTAAAAACGGGTTTGGAAGTGAAACAGGGAAGTGGGCTGTGTCGAAATGGGAGTGTTGCAGCAACTAGCTGTGTCCTTCCACGTGAAGTCAGTGCTAGCAGTTCAAAATTTGTTCTGTTATGTTGCGTAAGCCTGGAGAAACTTTGCAGAAGAAACTTCACAAAGAGCAGAATTTGGCCCATTTACAGACAGCGGCTCTGGAAGTTGTCTGCGATGCTGATTTCTGTTGTCTTAAATTTTTTCTACAGTGGAAGACTATAAATGCACTACATGTATAAGAATTGCTTTAAATTAGTTTGAAACCTCTGCCATGTCTGATGTTCTCATAAAACCCTGCTGTGTGTACTGTATTAACTTGCACCTAATTCTACAGACTGTACTGTCCGAATTAAAGTACAGTTCACACCCCAGCTGTGTTTTATAATTTCAGTATGGATCCCCAGTGCTGCAAATAAATTGTGCATCTCTGTTTACTCTTCTTACCTGCTAAGCTTTCTTTCCCTGTTGACATTTAAAATGTCTTCTGGTAAACATAAATGCGAGGTTCTGATAACAAAGTAAGTATGTGTGCCTGTGCTGTGCAATGAAAAATTTCTAATGTTAAACTTTCTAGGGCCTTACTCAAGTTACAAATTTGAAAAAAAGAAAAAAAAATATGTGGTGGATGGGAGGGGAAAAGTGTCAGCATTTTTTCTTGTTTTTTGGTTTTTTTTTTTTTTTTTTAAACCATTCAGTTACTGGTTCATGAAGAATGCATTCTTTGTTAATCTGTGATGTTGCCTAGAGCTGTATTTAATATTGATCTTAATGTTTTTATTTATAATAGTGTGGTAGAGCTGCATATCATTACAGTAAAAATTCTGATTACTGTGATGATTTAATCAAACATTAAAAACTTCTGTATGACCACTTACTGTTCTGTCATGTTTTCTCCTTGTTCGCAAACGGTGTTTGTATTGATTTTTGTGTTAATTTTCTCTGAGAGAAAATTAACAGCTCGGAATTTTACATACACCACCAGTAAGCAGCTAGCTAAGAAAAGAGTGAATTTTAGGAGGAGATGTAGTCTTTGTATTGCCTGGTATTTGGCTACACATCAGTAGCCAAATCAATCCAATCAAACAGATCAGTAGTAGATAATATTTTTCCAAAATAGACATATAAAAAAATCTGTTTTAATTATAGAATAGTTGGCTTCCTCATTTATAATAGAAGCGTGTGATGCTTTTACTGTCTAAAAGCCAGGATTGTGTAGTTTCTACCACAGTACCTTTTTAGTACCTCTGGTTGGAAAAAAAATAAAAAATTGTGCAAGAGGTGAATACTTTTTGGTTACTTGTGTAATTTACAGGGCATTAATATGAAGGTCTCTTCTTCTTTGAACCTAAGGAGTAATGGGGAGCAAGACTGAATTTTCAAGAAAGCACCTATCTTATGTATAAAACATTAAAGTCTCTGTGTGCTTGTGCTTATTTTTGAATAAATTAAACATTTCTGTGTTGAATGAAAGGGGTGGGGTTGTCAAATTTACAGAAGTAATGCACTTCTACATTGTGAATTCTATATTAAGTTTATGCTGGAAGGGGCCTTTGGAGGTACAGTCCTTTGCTAAAAAGTAGGGGCAGCTTTGAAATTTGAGCATGTGGCTAGTGCCCTGTTCCTTCTGTCAGTAGTACTGTCATCGCGAATCACTTGAGCGGCGACAATAGAAGTCACTGTCCGAGAGCAGGCCTGGTGAGCCAGGAGCAAATGTCATTTTCCATTGGTTTCTGGACTGCTAGGTCAAGCGGTTGCCTGAGAGCAAAACGCTCGGGCCTAAGTAACAGGAAAACTGAGCAGTGCAGCAATAAACTCAAAAATCACTTTGCACCCTGTACAAAATCACTTCTGTTTTCAGAAGTCCAGATCAGTGAAAACAGGATCATTTCACCTGGCTGTTTAGGTGGCAACTGCAGCAGAATTTCTCATTTCTCTTGTGTCAGTTAGCTGTTTTAAATCCTGTTTGTTTCCCGTTAGTTCAGCCAGACAGCAGACGGAGCCCAGGCCCAGCGCAGTCAGGCTGCAGAAGCGAACGCCGCCGTCCCTGGCTGTGTTTTACCGGCGCGGTGCGGCAGGACAGAGCAGCGTGCCACGGCAGCGGTGGCCACCCGCACCAAGGAAGGGGGGTTCGGGGGGTGCGGAGAAGCAGCCGGCTGCAACGGAGCAGCGCCGAACCAGCCCGTGACCACCACCGAGACATCGCCGCCCCAGCTCCCGCGGGTTCCCGTAGCAAACGTGCAGCGACCGCCCGCCCAGTGCCGGCTGTTACGGCCCGCGGCGCCTGCTGCCACCAGCCCCCCCCGCGGAGGCGCGGCCGGAGCGGGGCCGTGGGGCGGGGGCCGCCGTGCCGGCCCGAGCGCAGCGGGACACCTCACCCCCACACCACACCACTGTCCCTCGCCGCCGCCCCCACTTCTCCCCCCCAACGCCACTGTCCCTCCCCGCCCCCCACCACTTCTCCCCCCCCAACGCCACTGTCCCTCCCCGCCCCCCACCACTTCTCCCCCCCAACACCCCCGCAGCAGCACGGGCAGGCGGCTCCTTCCTTAGAAAAGCTTTACTGACCGCAGGGGGCACCGCCACAGAGTACAAAACCCCAGACCTAACAATAATAGTAATAATAATGATAAGAATAAAAAAAGCACGAGCACAGGCCCCCCGCCCCCGCCGCCCCCGGCCCGGCTCAGGCCGCCAGCTGGTCCGGCGCCTCCCGCCGGCGGTGGTCCAGGTGCGCCTCGATGATCTCGGCGAAGAGGTCCCTCCGCAGCAGCCTGTACGCCAGCGGCAGCAGCTGCCCCACCGTCTTGTGGAAGTACTGCGGGGAGAGGGAGGGACAACCGGGCGGTGCTGAGGGGCTGCCTCGCCTCCCGGCTTGGCCGCATCCCAGCCCCTTCCCTCTGCCGCCCCCGCGCTACACCGGTGACAGCCGCGGCACGGCCGGGCCGGGTTATCCCAGCCGCTGGGGGAGGGATGGAAACCTATTTATAGCGCTGCAAGTGACGCTAACTCGTTAAGGCACCCAGGCCGCGTTTAGGTACTTCCAGTGCCAAGAGCACAATTAGCACCTGTGATGGTTACTGTACGTGACAGTCCATTACACCTCCCCGACAAAGGGGAAGAGGTTTAAGTCCCTTTCCAGGTCTTTGGCTACAGATAAAGTGCCAGTGTGTCTTCTGGCTCCGTGAGCAAGGGGACAGCCGGGCTCTAGTCACACATGCAAAGCAGCTCTCAGTGTCTACAGGCAGGCAAAAAAGCTGGCACCAAACTGTGGTGTCAGTTATGTGCGAAGCAACTGTTTTTCCTTTCTGTTTACTAAACTAGACGATGTAGTAAGGTTTCTATTTTTAGAAAAGCGCTGCAAAATTATGGCTCTTTCAGACTGCTGCATAAGATAGGTATCAGGACCAATCACAGTATTGTAAAGATAATTTGTCATTGCAGGAGCACATCAGTGGTTAATCTTACATGCTGAGCGAAGTGTGAAAGATGGAGGTTTGCCTCCACCTACTCAACCAACTGGAAGTAACCGTTTCCTTCACTGCCCTTCTAGACCTCAGAAGGAATTAAGCAGCTGAAGCAGCACGGTCACTGAAGGAGGAGTCCTAAATCAGCAGGTTATCAGACAAAAATACAACACATTCTCAGATGCTGTAGGGAACTTACGGGAACAGGGTAGAGAATCTAAGAAACACATTACTAATGTAACAGCATATGGAAAGAGCCATGAATTTTCCTTCATTTCAGCAGCTAAATATTTTAACTAGTGTTTAGCACAATTCTTCTGGGCCTACATTTGGTATTGCAAGATGTTTATCTTTCTACACGATGCTTCGCAGCACCCCTTATCCAACACTAGTTTTAGTAAAAGTAGCTATTCTGCGTGGGTGTTTCTATAACCATCTGTTCATAATATCGCACTGGTGTTGAAGCTTTTTTGTATGTTACTTCCTAGCCATGGATTCATTACAAACATGACCCTTTTCATCAACGGGGCAGTGGCTAATGCAGAACAAAAAGTGCTGACTAGAATCTTTATGTGTGATTAAGCACCAGTAAGTCTATCAGCTTATATTTATGAGATTCCTTGTTAATACAGAACCAGAGACACCTGGTGGGAGGTCTTTTATGCAGCCATGCCAGCAGTGTAGCTAGGCAACTGACCTGCGTTCACATTTTTTCAGCTGCGGTTACTGCAAAGGTCAGTCCCTTTCTTTATCCAGTCGAGTGTGAGTGCTTGTGCCTATACAAGTAGTTGGGGATGGGGTCTGCAGCTATGCAGTATATCTGGATTAGACATTTTGCATTTTTACGAGTCTAATGTTAACTCGTTGTCTTACGCACATCAAACCACAAGAGGTAAATGCTGTTTAAATGCTTCTGGATTGCAGGATTGTGCTTTCACACAAGCAGTTTTAAATTCAACGTGGAATGAGGTCACAAGTGTGACTTTTTAACAGCCTTCGTAATTCATGTAGACTTTTGTGATTCCTAGGGATAATTATGCAATAGAGTTGGGAATAGAGATCTACAACACAGAACAACTCCCTGTCCGTGCCTAAAATAATGCTCAGTTTTGTGAAGTATGATTGTTGTAGTACTCACATGTGATCCATAGCAAAACAGGTCCATTCCCAGTTCGTACCCCATTCCATAGTCACATTCATCATTAGCAAACTGGACGAAGGTCAGCATTTCCTGAATGGGTGCAAAGGCCTTCAGTCTCTCATCATCAGTAGGAGCATCAAAAATGGCCTTACAGATTTTTTTCAGATTAGCTGCAAAAAACAAAAGCAAAAATATTTAGATGTTTGGATAAAAAAATTGATTATTGCACACAAGTAGTTCGTGGCAAAAAACATACCTGTGTGTCATGCTAAGAGGAAGACCAAGTGGGCACACCCTGAGCTGCTTGTGAAAAAGCTTCCCCCTTCCCTTTGCTGCTCATTCTTGCCCCATGCCCCTCCATCTCAGTTCCCCACATATGGACAAGCATTTGTGTGGTGAATTTGCCTCAAGGAACTGACTCTGGTTAGAACAATGCCGGGAGAAGAGGAGGGATAAGAAATAAACCCACAAAGCCCTGAATGTAGATTGGTTTTTTTGATCTACTTCCTGCATGGCTGCACCAATAAAAAAAAAAAGAGAAGGTTATCTAAACTATTACCTCAGGAATTATTATTTCAAATTTACCATGTTTCACTGATTCTCATCTGGTTCATTTAAAGAAAACACTTTCACGTCAAGTGTGATGGTTCAAGACTTCTGCCTTTTACTCCCACGGCTCATATTCTTCCGAGTGGGAAAGATGAATGCAGTTTGGTTTTTGCAGAGTAGCTGTGCGACTGAAGGCTGTTGTTTACTTAAATAAAGCAGAAGAATAGAGTAAACAAGACATTTACCATTTGTTTCGGGAAGTTCTCTGTATCCAACATCATTTTTGTCTACAGGAACAACTAGGCCTGCTCCATGAAATGCTTTGGTCACCACCTAAACAAAGAGAGAGGAAATTGAATATTGCACCGTAAGTCAATACAGTGACATAATATCACTTGCCTCGCTAAATGACTGCTGGTGACTAAAGCCAATATACTGTCCAGACTCCAGGACATCAATTCACTTTCAAACTACATAGCAGTTACTTTCAAGTATTAAATTTTAAAGTAACTGCAACCTACTCCAGTCAAGTTCTGAACTCTAGGAATCCTTGTACTCACTTGTGTAGCGCTGTACTACATTTGTTTAGTCACCTCCCACCATAATTATTTCTGATAGCTATGCAAGAAAACTCTGTTACTAAACCACATCATCCTTAACAGTCCTATTCCTAGTAGATCTGATCCAACTGTTTACATGAATCTTCACTTTGAAGCAGTTTTCTCCATGCTACCCATTCATTTTCATTTTTAGATTATTTCCCTTATTGTTTTTTTCCTTTAACTGAATGCCAAGCTATGGTTTACAAGAGTAAAGTGTTTTGATTTAATCCTATTATTTGGAACACAGTTGTATTTATCTTCTCTCTCCTGAAGTTTTATAAAGCAAACTGATTAGCTCTGGGAACTCCTAAATGAAGCATCCTTACCAACTAGAAGGAGGAAAAAAAACCCCAAACCAACCAAAAACAAAACAGGCAAGTAAATGGGAAAAAAAAAGGTTTAACAGAACTTAGTCCTCTCCAGTGGATCAGGAAAGTCATACTTTCTTATCTCTCTGTTTCATCTTCATGGTTTTTTGTTCCAGAGAATAACCCAGTTCTTTTGCTGTTCTTGATAGTTTTTCATCTATGTCTTTCAAAATAGCAATTTTCTTTTTATCGGTCACTTCCTTCAGTCTTTTTGACAAAAATAATCTGCAAACAGTAGAAACACATCTTAAAAGAGCTTAACAGAAAACAAACAAATGAATAGCCTTCTAATCACTAAACCTCCAAATCTTATAATGAAGATTAGCAGTCATGGGTTTATTTATACACATAGAGTTGGGAATGCAAGCCTCTCAACAACAAGAAAGAAAAAAGTTTGGCACAGATAGTACTTTGGCATTTCCTATCCGTATTTGCATTACAATACAGTTTATGCAACCAGAAAGTGCTGAAGATTTTCCTGGCCTCAGTAGCTGCTCATCTTTCTAATTTGAGAACTCAGTTTGCTGCTTCAGTGCCATATACACTGTTTGCCACCCAAGTCACACACATAAATACATATTTATGAGTTTCATCATGGTGCTTTCAAAACAAATGTCTTCGTTTAACTCTGCACTACACAAGGGTTCTTTTGCAGAAACTATTCAGTATGCTTTCACTTACTGACACACATCCATCCTTAGAGAGCTTTCCATTTTTAACTGACAGGTGATGAAATTGCTGTTTACAATCATGATGCAGGATGACATAAAGCTTCATGAATCATACTGAATTACATATCCATATAAATGTTATCCTGCCCCAGGTCAGAAATGGTACTTCTTGTAGATATTCATTATATACAGAAGTAATGTATTTTTATGTAGGCAAGAACAAGAGCTTGATGCTATTCATCAGATTTCCTTCACCACTGTTTCAGGTGCCCTTTCTTTACTTATCCTTTACTTAAGAAGTACTTCAACACATCCAGCAGGTATTTTTTTTCCCTATAGAGCCCATCCCTGCCAATATATTTAAAGAACGAGATAATTAATACCATCTATTTTACTTGTAAAGGGAAAACACTGCCAAGAAGCCTACTAAGGCTTTTGACAGTACCTCAAAACTTGCTAGCAGGAGCAGAAAATAAGTGAGGGTTTCTTGAGAAAGGAAGATGCATAGTAAGTTAGCTACATTATTCCACACCACAGTTTCTCCTCTACTCTTACTATTTATAAATAAAAGTAAACATGAACCTTACTTGACTGCGGCAAAGACATTATCACCAACTTGTGAAATCACACAGCCCTTCTTGGCTTCATTTGCACCAACCCACACTGGCAGCTCATCAGGCACATCCCTATTCATGAAAAAGTACACACAGATAGTCAAGCTGTGTCCATTTCTCCTATTTCAAAGTAAAATTAATTTGCCTCCGCATCATACTGCCATGTCCTTCAGAAACCTACCAAGCAAAGCCCTCAGATCAAAAGCTCTAAAAATCTTACAGCATGGTTTTGAAAGGAGCTTGTATATCAATACACGCAGAGAGAATACACTTTCCCTTTATTTCATAAGGCTTGACTTTTTCCTCAAATTATCATGGCAAAAAGTTAAAAATCAGTAAGTGAAGATGCTCTGGAGGGCTGGGGGAAGTAGTTTAACAAATATTTAAATCTAGTCTTCAATTCCAATATATATGATCATTTTTAATAAAAAACATCAACCCATGTGTTAATGTCGCAGCACTCTCCAAACTAGCCAGCTGCAACAAGGTCTTTTACCATCACATAACAACATAGTCTTCAGGCCAGTCTCTCTGCTGCCTTTTCCTTGTCTCTCCTCACCCAAGGCGCGCGCACACACGCACGCACACTCGCTCTCTCTCTTCTCTCTGCTTCTTCCTCCTCTCTCTTCCTCAGCTGCTCTCTCTTCATTGGCTGCCCAACCCCTTAACAGAACCAGCCACAGCTGCACCTTATCTATATTGGCCAACCCACTGCCCCTGAAGCCAGCCCACAGTTGTATATTATCAATGCTAATTAACCCAGCTTCATGCCTCTACATGTTAATACCTTATCACAGAAGAGAAAGATTCTTATTTGGTGATAGCACACAATTCTGAAATACTGAGGAGGGGGGGAAGAAAAAAAAAAAAAAAAGAGCTGCACATAGTTACAGTCTAGCAAGAGTATATATTAAATAAAATACCTGAAATATCCCATGTGATACTGTGTTTTGCTATCCCCAACAAGTATAGTCTGGAATTCTGGGGGATCATAGAAGAATCTCCAATGAATATTGAAGTTCAGATCTGTTGATTTTGCTTTTTTGTGTTTTCCAGCAAGAATATCATATGGTCCAACCAGCCTAAGTCCAACACTTGACATAAGCGCATCTGAAAAGCAATGCATGAACTGGTTTACCTTCTGGTGGGTGCATGTCTAAACCAGAAGTTCCCGTGTCACTCAAGGATCAAAAGTTTCCACAAATCCAAGCAGTCAAACACAGTTTACCTGACAAGGAAAGCTGACCCATTCTTTATATTCAGACAGCTTTCACTCATTCAAGAGTTAGGTTATTACACTTCTCATAAGTAGTAGTGGTCAACAGTCCAATGTCCAGACGGAGATCGGTGACAAGTGATGTCTCTCAGGGGTCTGTACTGGGACCAATACTGTTTAATATCTTCATCAATGACATACACAGTGGGATCAACTGCACCCTCGGCAAGTTTGCAGAACGCACCAAGCTGAGTGGTGTGGTTGACATGCCTGAGGGCCAGGATGCCATCCAGAGAGACCTGGACAAGCTTGAGAAGTGGGCCCATGTGAGCCTCGTGAGGTTCAACAAAGCCAAGGGCAAGGTCCTGCACCTGGGTTGGGGCAACCCCTGATATCCACGCAGGCTGGGGGGATAAAGAAAATGAGAGCAGCCCTGCTGAGAAGGACCTGGGGGTACTGGTGGATGAAAAGCTGGACATCAGCCAGTAACATACACTCACAGACCAGAACGCCAACTGTATCCTGGGCAACTGTATCAAATGAAGCACGGGCAGCTGCAGTTGAGGAAATTCTGCCCCTCTACTCTGCTCTGGTGAGATCCCACCTGGAGTACTGCATCCAGCCATGCAGTCCTCAGTATAGGAAAGACGTGGACCTGTTGGAGTGGGTCCAGAGAAGGGCCACAAAAGAGATCAGAGGGCTGGAGCACCTCTCCTACAAGGAAAGGCTGAAAGGGTTGCGTTTTCAGTTCAAAGAAGGGAAGGCTCTGGGGAGACCTTATAGCAGCCTTTCAATACTTAAAGGGTGTATTATGTGTGTATAAAAAAAGACGTGGACAGACTTTTTAGTAGGGCCTGTAGTGATGGGACCAGAGGTACTGGGTTTGAACTAAAAGAGAGGGTAGATTCAGACTAGATACAAGGAAGAAATTTTTCACAATGAGGGTAGGGAAACACTGGAACAGGTTGCCCAGAGAGGTGGTAGATGCCCCAACCCTGGAAACAGTCAAGTTCAGGTTGGATGGGGCTCTGAGCAGCCTGGTCTAGGGGAAGGTGTCCCTGCCCATGGCAGGGGGGTTGGACTAGATTGACCTTTAAAGGTTCCTTCCAGCCCAAACCATTCTAGGATTCTAAAAGGAACCGTTACATGTAGAGCACCCAGGGATGCCACATTCTGTTACGTAATACATTTGGGGAACTAGAAACCTGGATAGATACAAGGAAACTAGAGTTCCATACTAAACATTTTAAATGTACTTGCAAGAAAGGCAGAGTTAGACAATATTTAGTTTCTTTGTATTACACAATTTAAGTAATTATATTTTAGGAAGCCTGAAGTGTACCGACATCTTTGTGATTATCTCCAGCATTCTTGTTTACACTCATGTAAACATCTGCATCTTAACTTGAAAACTGAAGCAGCACTAGAATGCACCTGACACCTCAAGTCTGCCTGCTCTCAGGTTGTTTCTGTGAGTTAGAAAAGGCAAAAAATATCTAAAAACCCACCACTTGGTTTCTCAGGATCTAGTTCCTCACAAAACTTCCAAAACTGATAGAAATCTTCAGGCAGCCTAAGTCGATAGCATGTTTCTGCTTCTTGACGAAGACTATCGGGAATATCTGCCTGATCTGACCTTCTCTTCTTGACGTCTCCATTTTTTTCACACTGCAGATAAAAAAAACAATAACCCAAAGTTCATTTAGTTGCTTTCTGTTTGTTCTACTGAAGGATTTTACAAAGCTTCTGTATTAATTGAGGAACAATGATTAAGACCATTAATTCATGGTTGTTACTTAAGCCAGCATATATATTAGAAGATCTACTTTGAACAGAATCCCTTAGAAGTGCATTATCTGAGACATGTGCTAGATACGTATGAAATGGCAAATCGCTACTATAATATTAATGGGTCAATATAATCAACCGAAGCACTTTTATTATTTTGTCAAAGGACTAAGATTAAACCTTG
The DNA here is from genome assembly GCF_023638135.1 of Falco biarmicus. Taxonomy (NCBI): domain Eukaryota; kingdom Metazoa; phylum Chordata; class Aves; order Falconiformes; family Falconidae; genus Falco; species Falco biarmicus. The sequence continues at coordinate 89,989,875 of NC_079288.1, forward strand.
GGATTGCTATGTTTTAAATTATTTTAAAATTACCATTCCCAATGACACAGCAGCTTGCACCCCAGAAACTTGTGTTTTACAAACAGTTGGAACTAGGGATACTATTTTGTCATGTTTGTTTCAATGACATAACAAAAATCCTCCAAGTCTGTGCTCTCTGAACTACTCTGCTGTTCAAGATATGAAGTGGGGCAGTTCACAGCATAGCATTTTAAAAGTAGCTTGACATTTGTTTTAAAAAACAACGTAACACAAACCACAACAGGCTACGAAACCTCCATTCAAGCGCTCACACCGCTATAGCGGTAACCTCAACTACCTCACTCCCACAGAACACTTCCAGGAGTGGTAGGAATCATGACCCCCGTTTTAAAGAAAAATTGGTAATTTCAAAAACCAAGGTTTGTTTCCTCTCGCTAGGCCAGTACAACGAGGCAGACTGTCACCCCCGAGGCGGGCCGCCACCAGGCACCGCGCCGTACCGCCAGCCCCGGCCGCCCCTGCTGCCCACCGCACACCCGGAACGCGGGGGTCCCCCGCGAGAAGCCCCGGTGGAGGCGAGCGGCCCCCGTGCCGGAGACGTGTCCGCGGGCTTCCCGCAAAGCTACGGAGCGAACCAGAACGAGGGCAGCGGCAGGCAGACGCCTGGCGCTACCCGGCACTCGCGCCGTCAGGCCTACGGCCCCACACCGCCGCGGCCCCGGCAGCTCGCCCCCACCCCCACCCCGGGGGCCCCGCCGGCCGGCCCGGCTACCCCGACAGCCCGCCCCGGCCCCGCTAACAGCCACCTGCTCGCCGGCCGGGCCTGCCGCCCCGCGCGGCCTCCGCTTCCCGCCACCTGTCATGCTCCCGCCGGCCGCATCGCCCCCGCCCTCCCCGCCGCTCCCCGGGCCCGCTCTGCGCCTCTGCGCCTGCGCAGGCGGCGGCGCGACCCGGCCGGCCACGCCCACCGCCCCGCCTCGCGCAGCGGCCGGTGGTTACCGTGCCCGCCCGCGGAGGGGCTGGGAGCCAGCCGGCCGTAAGGCAGCGGTGTGGCGGGTGCCTGCCGGAGGGGGGAGGGGCCTCGCAGCGGGGCAGCGGCGGGCCGCAGGGCCTTCCCTTCCTACCTAGGCGCCCTGCCGCAAGGTGAATGCGCGCTTCTAGCAAGGGCGACACGCAGTTGTACATCAGCGCAGCGCCCGAGCGAACCTGCTCCGGACCTGGCTGAGGGGAGGCCCAGCGGTACCCCGCGGGCTGCGTTAGCCCCGGGCTGGAACCGGCATGGCGGCGCCTGAGGGGGGAGCGGGGCGGGAGGAGAGCGAACGCAGTTAACCCTTGGTGGCCAGCACGTCTTCGGCCGGAGCTGGGTACCAGACAAGGAGGCGGCAGGCTTGCAGCCATGTTTCCTCAGGGGTAGGCACTTCGGGACTGTTTATACGATTTCGAGGCCGATTTTTTTTTTTTTAACCCTAATTACACATACGTGCAAATTCCTGTAATACAAGTTAGGGTAGTATATTGGGATGAAGGAAGAAAAAAAAAATTACCTGAGTCTGATGTAACCTCCCTTCAGAACTAAAGGCATAAGAGAAGGAGGAAGTGATACTAGTTTTCAGTACACAGAAAAAGGAGAAAAAAACCTCCCGGCTAATCCCCTGTGCCCCTGTTTCAGCATTTGACAGCTGCTAGCAATACGAAAGTGTCATCACATAATTTCTCTTTCCAATTAAAGAATCAAGGCAGCAGTGTGTAACATACAGCAAGTGGGACACATTCCTCAGTTTAGAAAAGCACATAATCATATTATGCAACATCCACTCATTTAAGTATATCACTGAAATTCTTTGCATAGAAAAAGGCCTGGAAAACCAATAGCACAGAAGGAGGTGGTGGGAAGCTGGTTATATATAAACCTTTGCTTTTTTTTTTTTTTTTCTTTCAGTAAGTCAGATTGCAGTAGGTTTATTTAAACAAGCATAATGTAGTTTTAGTTACAGGAATTCTTTCTGGTACGCAGTGTGTGTTCAGCAAAGATATATATATGGCATAAATCCAGTGGGGTATTTTATCCTGCAGTCCATTAAAGTTGTAAATATTTGCTTGGTATAGATTATTAGTTTAGGACTAGGAATCAGCTGCAGTGCCTTTCAACCACCTATGACATAGACAGTTATGCAATGAACACAAAAGCTTGATAGTTTTAATTATGCATTGTTAGATGCAGTGTCACAATAAACTTGATCCTTACTAAGAATGTTACTTCCTTTACGTAAAAACAGCTAGGTACTTCATGGAAGCCATTGGTTGAGGATATGTAGATGTAGGACAACCAGTGACAAAGTCCCTTTGGAATCGCAGAATGGTCAGGGTTGGAAGGGACCTCTGGAGATCATCTAGTCTAAACCCCTGGTAAAGCACATTCACCTAGAGCAGGTTACACAGGATCACACCCAGGCAGGCTTTGAATGTCTGCAGAGAAGGAGACTCCACAACCTCTCCGGGCAGCCTCCCTCAGCTGGAAAAATTGTTGTTTAAGTCAACATGTTAAATTATTTACTTCCTGAAATCCTGCACACATAGGGAATGAATATTAAACTTCAAATAAAAACCTTGTTTAAGGCATGGATTACATTTCATCACCTGAGGTTAAGCAGAAACGAGGTACAAAAACCTCACTATAAAAAACCACAAACCTAATTTTCTTCCTGAAAAGCATGAAGAGTACTGCCCTGAGGTTTCTTTGGGAAATGCTTTCTAATATTAGCGTCGCTTCATAATTTCTAGTATACCAGACCTTAAATGTAGTGGAGGCTAGACAAAATGGTAGCCGAAGGAATGACATTTTCCTTAGTAGCTTGGTGGAAAGTGTTCTAGGTGACTTGAGAATAAAGGCGTATCTCCTCCACCCCCGTCACAATTATCCATTACATGCCCTAGCTTAGCTTACCGAAATTCCAACCTTACGGAGCAAATTGAATCAGTGACACCAAAGACGCCAGTATTTCCCATTTCAGTATTAAAGCTAGCAAATGCTAAGTTTATCAGCCATTACTATTTCAGGATAAGCTTTTTTCCTCTATTGCAAGGTGAGGTTAATTAAGGAATTCCTTAATTAGCCTCACCTGCAAACCTTTAGCTTTACAGATGCTTGTCATGTTCTCTTATTCTCCTCTCAGTGTTTGCTGAAAGAAACATTTTGCATAACCATTTTTAGTTCCACAATTACATTTTTACTAGGGTGAATGCAAAAGCAGCATGGGAAGGCTAGTCCAAGCATGCCTCATGACTTAGCCTAGAGTCTCAGGTGTGTATTCCTACCACCTTGGTCTTCTGTTGTAAAACAAACGAACTCACCATGAAAACTTCTACCTTTATTTTCGGTCAAGAAGAAAACAGAACCTTTTTACGGGTGGAACACTTTCAAAACTTAAGATTGACTTTTGCCTGTTACAGTATTTTGCATTATAACATTGAGAGAGAAGTAATGGCAGTGTGAAATGAACTTGCAGTGGCCCCATTTTAGGTATGCTAATATCTCACAAGGCAAAGTGGTGCTGCAAAAAATACAAGTTAAATAGAAAAAAATAATCCTGTGTTGGCTTATCATTAATATTAGTGCTATGTCTCAAAGGCCTAACTTGGAGGGCCTTTACCACTTCACTGAAGATACAGCTCAAGAGCTTTATCGATCAGTTGATATTTCTGTGGTTTTGTTCTTTTCTCCACACAGGCTATTAAAGTCTCCAAGAGCACCTCTCTTCTAGAACAGCTTGACATTTGGTGATACCACAGGAGGGAAAGACACAGAATCCAGGAAGGAAGTTACTAAATCCTCTCCATCTGAGGAACTCAGTCTCTCACACTTTCCAGGCAGGTACCCCAGCCACTAGATTATTGGTTAAGAAGAGCAGTATTTGGCCATATTTAAGATAAAATGGGCTTATAACAATTTGTGTGTGTTTATATATATATGTGTGTGCATGTGTGTATAGAGTGCAACTCATAAACCTTTTATAGGTGTCTTCCAAACAATTTTGGAATGAGTACTTCAAGAGAAATAGGTAATGAAATGCTCAATTGCCTCATCCTATCCCATCATGCTTGAAATATGAGGTAGCTAGCTTGGTTCCATTAAGATCGTGATGGTGGTTATGCTCAGAAAACTAACTTTGCATGGCTGGATAGATAAAAGGGGTATTTTTTGAGGCTGCATATATCTAGTCCCAGATAGCAGCTGATGTTCTCAGAACAGCAGTTTTGGGCTTAAGTACACACTTTAGGTTTAATAAATTCTTTCAGTTAAGTCTGTTGTCATCAGTTCTTGTCTGAAGTGTGGATATATATTGTGGGGTGCCACTATACAAGCCCTTAACAAAGAAACTGTAAGATACTGAATCATTATACACTACACCATAGTATTTTTTTCCCTCTCTGTGAGCAAGTGCTAACTCCATCTGTGTGTCTACCTCCAAATAATTTGTGCTCACTTCTCAGGTCCTAGATTTGGAAAGCATGTATCGTTTGATATTGATAGTCATATTGTCATTTGTTCTGTTAACAACCTGTAAAGCTGTAACATGGAAGACTTGACAAAGAAGGATAAGCAACTAAAGCAGAGTTTACAATATAGTATTTTAAAGCCCCTTCCTTCAAACTAGTAAACATAACCTATGTCTGTACCATCACTTCTGAATCACCATAAACAGAGATAATCTCAAGAGGTTAATCTGCAAAGTAACTTCATCAGGCTTTAAAGCTATCTCTATGATTAGTCCTACTATGCAGTGAGCCTAGCTTTTTTATTATTTTTTTTTTTAATTCTTAACTATGCAGTAAGAGATTTTACGAGAAACCACAGAGCTGGAGTCTTGTTGTCTTGAAACAAACCTTGTCAGACCTGCTTTCTCAAAAGCTATGGTAGATACTTCCTGTGTATAAATTTAATTTGCCCCTTGAGGTCAACCAAGGCTTTAGTGGATCTTAGGAGGATTTTTCCTTTCCTATGTCCATTTCCAAGATTATTAATAGCCAAAGTTACCAAAGTATGCCCCATGCTATGAAAAAATCTCAGTTCTTAATTTCAGGGTTTTATAGCTATTAATTATTGAGAAGAAAGCCTTCATGAGTTAAAAGCCTAAGCTATAGCTTTATCAGCTGCTAGATACTAGAGAGAAGGAAAGACTTGCAGGTTGTTGAAATCCAGTTTTGCTTCCTCACTGCTATTCACAAACTCATTTATGCTCATAGCTTTCCTCCAGAGTTGATTGCCTTCCTCCCACCCCTTATAAGGTTCAAATTTGGTCACCTGTGAAAAGCAACAGGAATAAATTAAGCTATGCTATCCAGATATTCAGTGCTGAGATGTTAGAGGGATTTATATTTGGGGAGAGAGATCTGTGCGAGACACAATATAGTCTAATCTCCATTAGTTAGATGGGGTGCAATACATATGGTTCACAATCTAGTTTTCCCTACCCTTCAACATATGCAACTAGAAGGTAACAGTTTAAGTCATGCTTAGGTACTTTTTTAGGTAGTTTCAAAAGTAGCTAAGCAGCAAGGGATAGGTGCGTGCAGTCTCCTCATCAGTCTCCACAACATACTGATGACGAGACTATGCAGTATAAATATATGTAAATTCTGATTTCTGTTCAAGGACTAAATTTTTGCCAAAGAACGATACTACATTTTTCTTACCACAAGAGGGAGCCATTTAAATTCTCGTCACTAAAAAAAGCCGTTTGAAGACCAAAAAAAATAATAATCTTAATCCATGATTGGCCCTGCTGATGTCCTTTTGTAGCATTCAGTATAACTCCTTTAAAAGTAGACATCTTGTTTCTGAACACCAGATAATTTAATCTTATTTTAAATAATCCCAGCATATTTAGCAAATGTTGAATTTTTGTGTGTGTTGGCTGTCACGTTGGGGTTTTAGAGAGTGCAGTGTGGCACAAATGCAGTGAAATTATGCTATTTTAAAACAGTTTTAACACTGCAGTTTAAGTGAAAGTCTGGTTCTTAAGGAGTTACTTTAGAATATTGCCAGCTTTCTTCTCAGGTTAAGCCTCAAATAATCCTCAAATCACACAGAGCCTCTGTTCCTTAGGGTATTAGCTTCATGTTTTCAGGTTCATAGGAGGACATGTCCTCCCATCAAAATAAGGATGAGCAGGAACTGTGGACACATTCAGTGTCAAAGACAAGATGTGTGTCCAGGAAGGTTGTGAGTAAGTAGTGCTGCAGCAGACTGCAAAGACACAGAGTGCCTCTGCTGAGTCACTACCTCACTGCTGCCTGTGCTGACAGGTTGTCCTGGATCCCTGCCAGCTCCCCTTGCAATTCTGCAAGGTAGGCTATATATATAAGGATGAATTAAAAAAGAAAATACAGTGGGAGGAGGCAGGGGGAAAGTCATGTCACTGGAAGAAAACTCATCAGGATACAGCAGGACATATCTTTCCTGAGAAATCCTGGAGGCTTCAGGTTGCTTTGTATTGTGAATGTTTAAAACAGAACATGGATGAAGATACACAGTAGTCTTGCTGTGAAGGACTTAAGTTAGATGTACATTTTAGTATGGTGATTAACATTATTTTGGCATCAATTCAGTGAGCCTTGCAATAACAAGAATGTAAACTCACAGCTTGGTACTGCTGTAATCCAGCATTTTGAACCACTATTTAGATATGGCAACTAGTAGTGGACTATGATTTTAAGATGGCAATAGTATATTACTGCAAGCAAAAGTATTTCTTTCTGCTTTTGAATATAGGAAAACCATTCTGATCACATAAATTAGTGTTTGAAACACAGAATTTCTATGCTATTCTGCATTTAAATTACTTGTTAGTCCTGTGCTGATAAAGAACTGCAGTTTATGTAGGACCATTTGCCATACCTACTAGTTAAATTTTACAGATAGACATAGGCATATATGAGTTGCCTAGTTTACTTGGAAGCACAGCTATGTATGTTAAAAGCAGCAGTGAGACACAGTTCAGCTGGGTGTATTATCCCAGAAAATCAAGAGTCTTCCTGTAAGAACCTACTCCTTTAAGGGGCTGCTAATGTGAACACCTAGCCAAAAAAGTGTTTCCCCCCAACAAAAGTAGAACTGGTGAGTTAGTAAGTCTAATTCAATTTTATTTCTAATAGGATAGTGTTCTGAGCCAGGCAATCTAGGTACAAGATTCATTTTTTCCCATTCTATGCTTTTGTCATTTATGGGTATTGTGCTTCTCTTCATCTGTAACTTTTCACCTTAAACTGTTCCCTGCATATGTACAAAATACAGCATACAGGTAAAGAAGTTAAAAATGTATAAAGTCAAATGGGTGCTACTGGAGGCAATAAATGAAAAAAATTCTTCAGTCTATTACATAACAATAATAGTAGTCTAACAGCATATTTTAATCAATGGCTTCTTAGTAGAAGCCCTCTTGTGAGGCTTTACATTTTTAATACAAAAGAGGAATTACTTGATAAGCATGCTTATCACCAAGACAAACCCTGCATACATTATTTTACCATTAGTAATTTCTGAGACTGTCATGTCTTTCATATTTACTTACATTTATACATACTACCTCCCAATCTTTAGTTTCAGAACCCTGTTTTTGTGGGACAGTTTCCTAATGTACAGAGCAATTCACATTCTGCTGTCACCAGATGTTAGGGTGACAATCAATACAAATAATGAAACAATATGTATTCATTACGTGTTGACTGATTTTATCTAGTACATGTGCCTTTGTTTCCTCCTCTTCCAACAGATAGTGGGGTGAGGGGGTGGAAAATAGTGGCTCTGAGTCATTTTGGCTTAGGCTAGAGTGAGTCAGGCAGCTCAATATGATTCCTTCTCTCCTTTTTCTTCGGGTCTGAAGTTGGGTGAATTGATTGTATTCCTATTATCTGGTCTTTAGAGACAGAGAATTACTGGCTATAGCTGACTGACTGGCAAGATTCCTTTAGGAGCAGGGTAAATCCATTTTTGTATGTTAACATCCTAAGAGGCAGTAGTTTACATTTTCATATAAACCACTGTCTAATAACTTTTGTAGTCATTACTGCTGTGAGAGTCCCTAAATCTAAGGATTTAGTGTATGGCTTAGAGCGAAGAATCCAATTATATTTAGCAGCTTCTGTAAGAAACATTTCTTCTTGCATTTTTCTGGGCACCCTGGCAACCACAAAACATTAAAAGGAACAAAATCTGGGTTTAGCATAAATCTTAGAGGCTGTGCTGAAATACAACATTGTCTTTGGACTTGTGTTCATAGTTAAGGCTCTTCCCTCAGACCTGCTTGGATGTTTCCACTCCATATGGCTTCTAGCACAACAGTACAGTAGACTTCTAGCTAATAACACAGAGCCTGGCATATTCTTACTGTGCCGTTCCCAGCTAACTGCTTCAGTGCTTAGAGCTGCGTAGCATTAGCACAGTCTGTTCCCAGATAAGTTATTTTTCTGTCTATAAGCATGACTAATTCAGGTGCAGCACTGTGCTGACACAGGCTCTACCATTTCTGGTTCTAGAACCAGTCAGGTATGACGCTCATCTGGGATTGCTAAACTGTGCCGTTGCACAACATAGGTAGCACTGACAATTTATCCAGTTCAGTTTTCTGTGATTCCATTTCCCCCTCATCTGTGTTGATACTATACACTTCCATAAACAAGTGACACAGCAGGGAAATATGTCTAAAGCCTGCCCCCATGGTTACAGCGTATGCAAAGACAACTGCACTAAAGCAGGCTTATGCCCAGCATGAGGAAACAACTCTCTTCTCATCAGGGTGGTGGTGGAAGAAGGTGGAGCGTGGCACCCCCCAGTGATGCAGACCGGCTGAAGTCTTGGGCTTGCTGGCCCTTCCACATCAGAGCTGAATCTGCCCTTAGGGCAGTAACCGAATTACTACAGGCTTCACTGGGAAGCCGCGATACAGTGTGGCACAGCGTGTCTAAAGGACCAGGCTTTCACGGTAAGAGGAGGCTGACATGCTCCCTCAGCTTCAGGGAAGCAACGTATTTCTTATGTAACTTCGATTCTCTAGGGCCCACAACTTTTAAAGTAATATAGACACGACACCTGTAGTGTCAACACCAAAAGATAAAAATAGCAAATAGCACCAAAGATAGTGAATGCTTCTTTAACAATTTTGTCTTGAGCATCATCACTTTTCTGCTGAGATTTTGTAAAGTTAAGCTTTGTCTTTCTTGGGATGTACCACTTCCCACAAGCCAAACACCCACACCTCTCAGGTATTAGGGATGTTCACAAGTCCACTGAAACTGCATTTCATCACCTATCCGTAGTACTACACCAGCTTTGTAAGCCACCAATTTAGTTACCAGCAGGATACAAGCTTTAAGTATTTTTTCCCCATAATATATTGGCAAAAAATACACAGGCTTTGTGTAGAAAGCTGATGTGGTACCCTTCCTAGAGACTCCTAAGTTAAGAGTTAGTACCAGCTAGCCAAGATAGCTTTAAAGAAAATACCCCTCCCTTAAAGAAAACCCCACAACATTCCAAAACAAGAAAAAACATTAAAAAAAAGTCCCCAACTAACAAAAAAACCACCAAAAATCCACCCCAGACCCCCAAACCCCTGCCCAAATACTACCACACAAAAAGCCAAGATCATAGAGTCTCATCCAGGTATTACATAGATACAAGTTGCCATGTTCAGAGAGATCAGTTTTCCAATTTAGAGGCCACCAACTGTCTTAATTTTGTCAGCTCCACCCTTTGCAACTAACAGCAAAAGCAGAACACCTAAATTGCATTGGTGAAGAACTACAAAGCAGTCTCTTTACTCCTTTTGCTTCTTATTCTGTATTTACACCAAAAAAACTATTTCATAATTAACCTTTTCTGTTTTTTTTAAAATATTTTCTAAGTTTAAGAACACTATGTACAAAATAGCTTCAGTGCACAAGGTATTGTTGTGCTATATTTATAGCCAAATTGCTACAGTTCAGCCAGGTAACCTAGTAATTAGCCCTCAGCTCCTTCACAGTTAAATATTTTTTTTTCCATACTTCAAAGAGAAGCTAGACCAGCCCCTCATCTCAGTACAACCTAGCTACCCGTCAGCAATTGTTGCTTCCTCAGCAGAAAGATAAATACATCGGCTATTGTTAGACAAGCTCTCCATCCTTCTACTACTCTCAGAGCAAAAAGGAATAAAACATTTCATTAAATTACACATCCTAGCAGAATAAAAGAACAAATAACTCTGAATGAAAATTCTTACCATTACAGGGCAAAAAAAGTCCAAAGTGTTACCAAAATCTGTGACTTCATGGAAAAAGCTGTATGGCTTATAAACAGGCTTGTTCTCTTATGCAGATGTACTCTTACAAAGTTATGGGCAATGGCTGATGGGTTGCAGGGTCTCAGCTGTACCTGCTTCCTGGCCATTTAACCCCTGCATTTCTGGTTCCAGTTTTCAGCAGATAGAACTAGGAAAAGGAGGTTTAAAATTTTAGATTGTTTAGCAGGACATAGCTTAAGGAATTTGTAGTGTCCCCAAGACAACAGTATAACTCATCATACCTGTTCTTTTCCTGCATAATTTCCATATTTTTCCCTTACTTGTTCCATTTTTTTTACTTACTACCTCTCCTTTATGCTGCCTATCAGAAAAGATAAAAAGTGTAATATTTCTTCTGAAAAAGAAAAGGAGGAGGCTAGGCAGGGACCTCATCACAGAAAACATACTCATTAAAATGGCAGTTGCAAGTATTTCTTCTGAAAAAGAAAAGGAGGAGGCTAGGCAGGGACCTCATCACAGAAAACATACTCATTAAAATGGCAGTTGCAAGTCTTTGGTTTTTGTTACAGTGTCAAGGCTAGTTTAAAAGAATAGCAATACTTCTTGTATTGATTCTATCATTCAAATAATTCTGTCTACATAGAGAAAATTAATTAAGGAAAAGGAAAGTACTGAGAAGCAACAAACAGGGCATGAATGTTGCAAGTAGGGCTTGTGGAAGCTTGTTGAACTATCGTTAATTGTGCTTTCACTATAATTGGACCATGGTGCATTAATAGTAACAAAGTAAGTTTTGGATATTACAAATATATTCTAAAAGCCAGTTCTTTTTAATGCAAACTTTTTTAAAGTCTCAGTGTTTTCAGAGTGTCCGTCTACACATTTAAGCACCTAAATACACCATTTAAGCATTACTGAGTTTTTCAAATTGATATCTATTAGATATTCAGTTTCTGTCATTGGTCGTGTATAAAGCCCTCATGGTGCTGATGCAACCTAGGCATAGAATTCAAGCTAAAACATCAAACACCTTACAATCAAATTCCTTTTTGCTAGAAAAGTTTGGATCTCTGATACCTTCTGAAAGGTTCTGGGTGCTCTGAACTGTAGGTTCAACATACTTTTCAGGATCGCACCACAGTAAGCAAAATCACCACATTATGGGTTTTGCAGCACAGTTCATGGTTCCAGAAATACAATACACATGAATTTTAAAATAAAACAAAACTGCAGTATATAGCAGAACGAATAAAAAAAATCCTTGCAAAGTCACTGACTCCATCTCTTGTCTTGGAGTAACATCTTAGAACCTCTGCAGAAAAATGATTGCTGTCTGTGTCTCTTTGAAAGAGAAGGACTGGTCCCATGAGGCTGGTTTCCTAAGAAAAAATTGCAGATTAGTCCTCTTAGTACTATACAGACATTTTACTAGGACAACAATATTTACTGTTACAGGCCAAATTCTGATAAAGATATCAATTGAACTGATAACCAAGAATCCAAAGGATAGTGGTGGGGCTGAGAAAACTGCAGTGTATTATTTCCCAAGTAGGTCAAAACCAAGGAGAACATAGAGATTTAGACTTGAAGTTCAGATGGGAGTGGAGGTAGAGCAAAGTACCTGCTTGAAACTCATCTTCCTCAGTGAAGCCCTCAGAAGATTCCCATTCTTTAGTCCCCCACCCTTGCCCTGAGGGTATCCTTACTGCTAAGAGCTTTGTGGTAGCTGGTGCATACCAGCACTGCTGTCTGTGTAGTGGTTCTTGAACAGCAAGAAAATTCAAGACCTGTGGAATAGGCGCCCCATGGAAAGCTTGCTAGTTACATGAAGTTACTTCTCAGTGTTTCTTTGCATTGAGCCCCATAGAGGAGACAGAGACTCCTGTGCAAAGCAGGCTTCGTCGTCAGTTAAGTGAGAGCTGACCACCTGCTAGAGGTGTCAGAAAATGACGTGAAGTTTGATCTATACTTTGCAACAAGCTATTGCTTAACTTTGCCATTGTCTTCTCTCATATTTGTCACCGACATCAGGAATAAGAAAACTCCTTAACAACAATGTACCATTAAGAAGCAGGCGTTCCTTTATTGCAGCGCTGGATGCATGGGGGATTGTTCCACCTAACGTGCATGCTGCATGTTACGTTTAGGCAAGATTATATAGACCATACGTATGTTTATGCATTACATTTCTTGGAAGAGTCATACATATTCATTAATTTCCCAAGAATAGGTGGTACTATATTAATTGTTGTGCATGCACCTTACAGGTATTTAAGAATACTTCTGGGGGTCTCAAACAATAGTTGGCCCTCTAGTTACAGCTGACCAAGAATTGAACCTCACTTGTCTTTCCCTATACGGACTTGTCTTGACCACAGTTCAACTTCTTTTGACAAGTTCAGTTTCAGATCCGGCTTCACCAGAAGATCTTTTGGTTTAGTTCCTTCTTGGAATTATTGATTAACCTTCCCTTAACAATATAATGTTGCACAACTACTGTTTGATGTTAATTATCCATAATAATTATACTAAAACAAATAGTCCATAGTAATTATACTGAAATGAACAGTACACAGTGACATATTCAATATTAATATACTAGCTTTGTGATATGACTAATAGACTACTATCTTCTTCCTCCTCTCCACCCACCTCCCTCCCCAAATGTATATCTTTACGATATTTGAGTTGTCATTCTATGTAAAATAGGTTTTGGATTTGCCTCATTTTGGGGAGAAAAAAATTAAGAATCCAGAATGAGTCACCTAAGCCAGCAGAAACATAATTTGAAGTAGACATTATTACACAGTTATCATGATATGTACATACACTTGAAAACTGCTATAAAGGTAATGGACAGTTGTCTTCACCCTACAGTTGAGTGCACACATCATATTAGCAACAAAATGATATTGATAATCACGTGGGTTTTGTAGTATGAGGCAACCCCCAAAATATACACAAAATGGAGAGTTTTGTATGAGAGAAATCAAGAATTGGAAAAATTAAAGAAACCACTTTTTTTTTTTAGGAAAACATGGTAATTTAGCCACAGAGCTGCTGATGGTAATAGGAGGCAAGCAGTTAAATTTCTTTAAATCAGTAATAATATTAACCTCTTACAGTTTCATCTTTTCTAAAGCAAATGAAATACTGCATGATACAGCGGCCTTTCTGACTAATAATAGTACTTATCAGTGATTCTTAAATCAGTCTATTATCACAAGATTAATTAGTGTCATCATTTTATTCTTCATTAATTAAACAAGCAATTTGTAGCTAATTGCTAACTCCTTCCATTTCTCAGAAATCCTTCCCCGGGATGTTTTTTTTCTTTCTGTCTGTATGATACTGCCTCTAATGGGATGCAGCACAGCTGTTGAATGAGTTCACATGCTTTTTGGAGAAAGTAGGTAAGTGACATGGTATCTGGCACTTCTTACATGCATGCAGTCAGTGCATGCAATCTTATTTCCGTATGATTAATTTATTTCCTCTCTCCTATTCAGTCCTGACAGTAGCTTTGGATTTCGCTGAACTGTTCTACAGGTGAAAAGTGGATTACACTTTGTAGGAGCCTTAATCCAGTGGAGAATACAACATGTGGCTGAAGAAGCTGGGAATCCCTGGTAAGTATCCTGTCAGAGTAGATAGAATAAGATAGAAAGTGAAAGTTCATTGCATCTAGATTTGAACCAAAATGTGTTCTATCATTTTAAATGAACAGCTTTACTTGGGGTTCATCATGAGCAAAGAAAGTTGTCATGGAAACCTTGATGGGATAATTACTATCCGGGCACAGCAATAAAGCCCTGGAGACTGTTATCAGGTGGCCATTTATTCTGGAAGACTTGGGCTTCTGTCTAGTAAAGGAGTATGGAACTGGTTGATTAAAGGAAAGCTGTTCTAGTAGGATCCAGTAATGTGCATACATTTTTTCTTGTCTATATCAAAGACCATTACTGCATGGCACTTTGATTTATTCACTAGTAAAAATATTCTAAAGCTGCTTAGAGAAGCTCAAGCGTGGAAGCTAAAGAAAGTTTTGGTCAGGAAGATAGTTTTGCTCCAAGTTCTCCTCCCTTCCACATTGTCTATACTCTTGCTGTAATTATCATGATTGTGTTCTTTCCGTTAGCTTGGATATCTCTGTACTACACTGCATTACACAGTCTACACGTAGCCAAAGTGCCAATTAAACCACTTGAGATAAATATCATCTTGTCTAAAAAGAATGTGCGTAATTAGTCTTGTTTAATTTCAGTATTTCACAGTGTAAGTGCAAAGGGCTAAAATAATCATGCAATTGTAGTTGGAAATGTTTAAAAAGTACTTCAAGTACTTTTGTGAAATAGATGATTGGAAAGCTTATCCAGTCCTCTGAGTCATACTATTCTGGTTATCCAGGAATCCAGAATTCAAGCTGCACATGTGTCCTTCATGTAGTTTTTGGATCAGTTTCCTAAATTCATCATGGATCAGTTTCCTGAATTCACCATGTTTTTATGTAGCTACAACAGAGAGAAGATGGGAACTAAAAAGCAATGTCAAGATTGTTTGCTAACTTGGTATTAGGACTCTGAATCTCTCCAGGGTCATGGCTTGCCCTTTAAAGGTATATAAGGTAACCATTCAGAACTGTCCACTTATTTACACTGGCATCGTGTTGGAGAGAATTGTGCCTTAGATTGTAGACATCAGTTGTAGGATGGTTAAAAATAAAATTGCAGTTCAAACTGGCTCCTTCTGAGTTTCAAAACTGTCATGAAAGCAATCTGTTCACACAGTACTGCTATACATCAGGGCTGGATGCAGTCAGGATGTGAATAAGGGTGCTATTGAACAGCACAACGCATCTTCTGTCATGTGACATGGAAAGCACATCAATCTGTGCAGAGCAAATGGGGTTGAGCAGGAACTGTAGCTCCTTTATGTGCCACCTGGTAAATCTGTCCTTCCTTCTGGAAGCAAAAATACTAAAAATATAGGTATATAGAGGCTTTAAAAGGACAGACTCCCCTTTTTGGTCTGCAAAGCTAATGCTTACTATGCAGTTTTAGTCAAATATCTGCATGCATGAAGCACATCAGTGGATCTGGTCAAGTGGTTGGTGATCTGTGAGACTCCCTAAATATCATTCCTTTTAATGAAAGATAATTTGAAGTAGACAAGATTATTACCCGAAAAAAAGCATGTGTGAACAGAAAATACTAGAGTGGAGGACTGGTTTTGCACAGGTGCTGGGGAAGGCTGTGGAGAGGGTCTGGGTTTACTTCCCTAAATAATTTTTTTGCAGAAGGAAACCCACCCATGAAACAACCTGTGTGAAGGTTGGGTATAAGGTAACTACAACCACAAAGTCAGCAAAGCTGTCTGTCTTTTGAGAACAGAGGTCTTTGTGTGGATGTGTTTGTCTCTCTGAAGAGCACAGCTAGTCTAACCAGGTATCTGTAAAGTATCTGTAAGACCACTGTGTATTGACAGGATGAAATGGAAATTTAAGACTTGATTTCACCTACAGATGGATTGGATTCCTGCTGTTTGGCCCTTAACTTGGGATTAATTTAGAGTCTGTTTTGTGCTATCCTTATTCAAATACATGCCTCTTGGAGGACAACAGTTAGAGCTTGTGAGGTGGTATCTCACTACTCTAATCAGAGACTTAAAACCAGCAGTTCAATACAGTATTTAGTCCTAAATATGAAAGGGCTGGGTGTTAGAATGGATGATTGTGTCAGGTTAAAGACTGTGTCAGGTTAAACACCAGCTTAAAGACGGTTTTGTTATATGAATGAGCTAAAAGCAGGTAGGTATGCTATATAAATTGTGGTAACAGCCTGGCTGTGAGGTAAATGTTGCAGAAGACAGACCTAGCTAGTGAATGATTTCAACTGCAGCATAATTCACAAATGTGAGCAGGACAGTAGTTCACAATAATATGATGACTGAAACATTACTGTGGAATCCCATACTGCTATTTCTACTACAAATTCTGCACTGGCTTGCATGTCTAAAGGAGACTGTCCTTTTGGAATATTGTTCTTCTATCTGTGTTCACTTTTGTACTTTTCACCTTCAAAAGCTGTTAAAAAAAAAAAGGAATATCTTTACTCTGTTTTCCAAAAAAGCGCCATGTACAAAGGGGACCTGAGACAATTTCATATCTATTTGCAAACTGAGCAAGAATTATTTTTTTCTAAGTGTTGGAACACAATGAATAAAACCTGTAACTTAAGTGTACATCTTGAACATCTTAGTTGTGACACTTTTGGATAAACCAGGTCAAGACCAAGTCAATTTGGGTGATAAGAAAGAACTGCTGTAAATGTTTTTCACACTGGTAAGTCCTAGACTGTAGTCTGTCAGTTTACTTCAAGAAGTCAGTTGCTGTCTTACAGAGATCAGGATTTTATATTACTTATGTTACCTTTACAGTGTTTTCAACAAAAGGTTGTGATGGGCAGGGAATACAAAAAAAATTACCATGTGATTGTCCAAAAGGTTTATGTACTTGTGTTTTCTATCAGTATTTCTGTAGAGGGAATCCTTTTTGTTTACTTGTGTCTTGCAAAACTTGAATTGATTTGTGAAAATTCACATGGGTCTCTGCTGGCATATCATAATTAAATAACATTTGGATAAATCCAAATGTTATTTGGGGTTAGCCAATGCTTTTTAATTCTTTGTCTTCGTTTTTGGTGAACAGTACAAAGAGGTGTCCTGTTGGCTCATGAAGTTAGATACAGGAGTAACAAAGCTCTGCAGGGGTATTTTGCAGGGGTTTGTGCTGAAGGAACATGCCACAAGGAATGAAGCGGTTTACTTCATATATATATTGAGCTCCCTATCAATAGGGAAGGTAACTATGGAAAGTTGTGATTTTCTTCAATTCTGAAGTATGATATGCTGTCATATTTGCAATATGATATTCATCTCAGAGGCTAGCTTTTACTAAACTACATTCATACTACTAGATCAGCTCTGAATTATGATGTACAGATGGAAGATTCTGCCATTATCAATATTCAGAAAAAAACATTGCTAAAATACTATTCTTTCTGCAATAGTAACTTAAAGGTGGCCCCTGAATTAGATATGGACAACTGAATTTGCTAGCAATGTAGCTATAGGCTTTGACATTTTGGTATCTGAGGCATGAATATTCTGAGATTTGGTCAAGGTCTAGAGCATTGATGAATATTGATAAATTATTAACCTAAAAACTTCCCCAAAAGTAGAATAGTGGAAGGAAATAGATGCTTCTATTGCAGCTTGTACTATTCTGTGCTAGTTCTTACCACTTCCAAACTACAGAAATAAAAGTTGATTCTAGTCCCAGTAAAAATCATCTTGCTTGGCTGTCTTGCATGCTAGCAGTCACATCTTCTTTTGATGGACTGCAGCTGATGGACTGTTGCAACACACCTGGTACATACCAGTTGAGAAATAAATCTTATGCAAGGTAAAAAGTATGATGAAAATGCGTTGTTACAAAAACAGTAAGTAAAATTACGGGGTTTTTTATTAACTTCATATGATCTAGGGCTTCTAATCTTCCTCTTTACATTTCAGTCCCTTTTGTACTTGATTATCTTTACAGTGTCAAGATCTACATGACAGTCAATGTCCTCTTCTGTCTGCAAACCAGAATCTGTGGCTACTAGCATATGAAAAAGATTGTTTGATTGTCCAAATGCCTTTGGATCCCTGATCTGAATTACCTTTACCCATTTATATTTGGTCATCTGAAAGCAGCCTATGAAATTGTGTCTGTTTGAATCTGTTGATAACATACTGTTGCCACTCTTATCACCATTCCCTTCTGCTATGATGGCTCACAGTATAACTGTCATTTCATAGATCCTTGGGATTCTCAACCTGAATCCCAGGTCTCAGCAACTCTGTCTGTACTGATAACTCTCATAGTATTAGTAGCTGTTACAAACCCACCAGTTCTAGATATTTGGTTTACTGGTATATTTTGGGAAGTGATACTTTTCAGTTTTCTGTGTTTATCTTTTTACTGTGACAAAATGTTCATATTCCTTTTATATAGCAACACTAAGGCAGTCATGAGAAAGTGCTCTGGATTCACTTCCACAACACAAACCTATCACCGAGCATTTGCTTCAGCCAGAGAAAGAATATATATTTCATACATACATACGTGCAATAATATATATGAAAGTAATTTTATATTTCCGAGTGAGAAGTGCCAGTATAGTAATGCAAAATATTGCAATAGTACTTATCATAAACACTGATTCTCCTTCATTTCCATGATTAGAAAATGCTCCCTAGGTCAGCTTAAACACATTGATACATAAACACATAAGGCCAGGTTAAACTTAGGTTTCTGGTGCTAAGAGAGGGAAATATGCTGTGACTCCCTTCCAGACTATGTGCTTAAATGTCTGCCTCTTTGAAAACGATACACACATAAGGAGTAATGCATACACTGATGTGCAATCAGGCACGGGCATCCAGGAAATAACAGATGCTTTCAGATCCCATGATAGAGACAGATCCATAAAGGCCAGTCAGATTTAGATTCATAAAAATGTATTCTGCATCTGTAGCAGGTTATCTGTAAGAAAGCATTTTCCTCAAAGAACTGATTATTTACAGTTTTCATAAATAGAAGTTAAACTGAAATAATTTTAAAAAAATATTCTGGCAATACATGGAAATTAGACTAATTCCATTTAACTTTTCATTCCTTCTTTCCTGATGTTGAAAAGGATGGATTATTTTTATCAGTAAAGACTGTAAGAGATGCTGGTGAAGCTTGCAAATTATCTTTGTATTTACCAAGACTGTTTTAATTCTGTTGTCATGCTGGACTGTTACTGTCAGGGTAGCATTTTTTATGTCATCTGCGGTGAACAAAGTGTGTGCTGTTTTTCTCTAACTTTTGCCATTTTCATGATATTAAGTGGCAAAAAGGAAAGCTAACACTATGGACATTTACAAATGCCTGTTTTGGAGTGTTCATTTCATGAATTCTGTCCTGTTATTCAGTTCAAATTGGAGGGCTAGAAGGATCCTGCCTTCACCCCAAACTTACTAATTTCAAAGTAAGAGTTACTATTCTTTGTATCTTCAGGAACTGACAAGGGAGGAGGGAAGCAGAAACAAAACTTTGTTAAGAAATTGAGTTCTTGCTATAAAAGCAGAAATGTCAACCCTGATCTTTTCCCTGTAATTGCTACACCACTTCTCCACTCTGTAGAAGGATGTTATTCAAGCAGTTTCAGTGCATGACTCTCCCATGTCTTCAAAAGCCTCTGCTCATAGGAATCTGTAGGCCTTGATAATCAGTCTCCTTGAATCGTTACTTCACTGCATTAAATACTCGTGGGCTTATGTATGCAGTACATCCTGTCCAGGAAGAACAAGGGGTAAATTATTTCCATCAAAGAAGAACTGAAGTTGTCCTTCAATTTTTCTTTTATGGAGAATCTGAATTATTTAATTAACATTTCAAAGGTACTTATTTTTTAAGGAAAGAGCCTTTTTAATAACAATGCTATGGAAAGCATTTTAAACCATTGTGTAAAAAGACTGATCTGCTTAAGCAGCTGTAAAAGTCTACCCTCAGTACTGCAAAGTTAGGTGAACTATTTTGTATCAAGGTTTTTCTTTTATTTTTCTTAAAATTTCTTTTCTTCAAAACTCTGCCGCCAGTTTTCCAACCCTTTTTTTGCTAGGGTCCTTCAGGAGGCCACACTTTCTGACTTCTCCTGCTGCCATAGACTGATATTTTTCTCCTTTAATAATGCTTCAATATCTCTTTCTTATCCATTAGCAAGATGACAGTTTTTGAAGAAGGATGTTGAATTTGCTGATGTTGAATTTACACAGACATCATTCTGTCTAATATTATCTGCCAGGTTACAATAGTCAGGATAGTATTTCTGATTTAATTTCACTTTAAAGGAGACCAATGCTGAGATGGGCAATACTAACATAGACTTTCAAGAAATCATAAATAATATTCCAGAGAATTTGAACACAAGTAAGTTTGATCTAAAATAACCACTTTCCCTCCAATAATGTGTTTGGTTTAAAAGTAGATGAATGCAATTTCTTTTGTCTTGTTTATAATACACAAGTTAATGTGCTAGTAGAACAACATTTTGCTCTGTGATGGACATTTACATATAATTTGTATATTTTTTCTTCTCATAACTATTCATCTACAACATTATAGGACTTCTTTGGGAGTTTAGAATAGTATTTTCTTTTAGGCAATGATTGACTTTGCAGCTTTCTAGATAAAAAACTGCCTTACATTTAAAGAATTTAAACATTGTCAAGGGTGATTTGTTTGGTTTTCCTGGCTTTCAATAAGAAAAGTTTTCATTTTTCTGTGTTGTTTTGTTATGTTTATAAATGTTTAACCTTTATCATAAGTCACTTTGTGTTATATAAAAGTAGAAGACTCCTGCTCATTACAGAATTCAAAAGGCTTTCCAGTTAACATAGAAAAAGGTTAATATTGGGAAAGGAACAATTAATAAGTTTTTTTTACAGAAAATAGTTTCAAAAATAATTTATTAAATATCTTCCACTTTGTTCAAACTTTTACAAGTTGTATAATAAATAATTCTGATATGAATTAACTATTGTTTTATACACACACATGTGTCACACAGCAGCTTTGCTATATGGTAGGGTATATATATGTTACCTGTGGACATAGATGTTTGTTACAGGTATATACGTCATGATTACCTTTGTGTGTTTATGCTTGTGACATTTATATTACATATGCATATGTCTTCTAAATTGCTGAAATGTTGCAAAACTTTTAAAGCTTCAAAGAGCTGATCTTTTCTTCCATAGATTCTTTGTTTCTCCCAGTTACAATTAGAGTAAATCAGTTATTTGCATGAAGACGAGGAGACTGGTAGAGTCTGAAAGCAGTGCTGCAGGATTTCTGCTGTATTATTTTGTTTTATATCAGCTGTTTTGAAGCCTTTGATATAGCTAGTCACAGACTGTGTTACAGAGGAGAGACCATACAAAGTGATTTAGATGACAGTAGATGCTATTTGCTTTTTCCAAACAAGTGTAGATGTCTATAATGCCTGCAATTTCCATTCCTGCCACAAATGGGAACTGTTCCTGTGTTTTTGTTTTGTGTGACCTAGCTATAGAAAAAAGTAATTGATTAAGTCTGTGTTTATCCAATAAGGTGATTTGAAACAGGCTCAGACTTTCTGGTGGGGGAAAAAACAAGTGTTAAATGTCAGCTAATGAGTAGTTGAGCAAAACGATTTTTGCCCTTTCTCCTCACTTAGTTGCTCAGTCAAGTGAGGTTGTAGGAGCTGCACAGCTCTTTATTTCAGTACTACACCTACTATAATGCCAAGCATAGTCCATAATTTCTTCTGTACGGTGTAAGTGTATGTATATGTGGGTTTAAATGTTGGATAGTAATAGGTGAAAATAGGAAAAAGGACTGAAATGATCTCGGGGTCACTAAGTGTAGCTTCCAGCTGTTTTCAGAAATCATACGATATGACACAGAATCATATAACCATTTAGGTTGGAAAAGACCTTTAAGATCATCAGGTCCAACCGATTAATCAGAAAATGAGTCAGTTTACACCTGGAAGTAAAGATTTTATTTGACTAAGTTTTACCTGCACAAAGATGAAAACTGCATTTAGGTTTACCTTTTAGCTGTTGAGGCATCATGATATTAGAGTCCCTTTCATGAACAGTTTAAGATGCATTTTGAAGTGAGTCATATTTCTAGCACTTAAGACTTGTGTTGGAAGGCTCTTCCAAAACTCATTTTACTGATTAAACTAGAAGCCTCTTCCTAATTCTGGCCTAAATTTATTTGTGGATGGTATGAATCTATTTGTTCTCTGCCAGTATTGTTGAGCCTAGATTGATCCTCTCATTGCTTATATTCTGCTTTCTGATATTGTGGTGTGTTGACCTTGACTGGACAGCAGGTACCCACCAAAGTCGCTGTCACTCACCTCCCCAGCTGGACAGGGAAGAGAAAATACAGTGAAAGGTTTGTGGGTTAAGATAAGGACAGGGAGATCACTCACCAGTTACCATCATGGGCAAAACAGACTCAACTTGGGGAAATTAGTTTAATTTATTACCAATCAAATCAGAGTAGGATAATGAGAAACAAAACTAAATCTTAAAATACTTTCTTCCTGGACTCAGGTTCACTCCCAATTTACTGTACCTCCTCCCTCCCCAGCAGTGCGGGGGAATAGGGAATGGAGGTTGCAGTCAGTTCATCACATGTTTCTGCAACTCCTTCCTCCTCAGAGGGAGACAGTCCTCCATGAACTTCTTGAACATGAGTCCTTCCCACAGGCTGCAGTTCTTCGCAAACTGCTCCAGCCTGGGTCCCTTCCACATGGTGCAGTCCCTCAGGCACAGACTGCTCCAGCGTCAGTCCCCCATGGGGTCACAAGTCCTGCCAGCAAACCTGCTCCAGTGTGGGCTCCTCTCTCTCTACAGGTCCACATGTCCTACCAGGAGCTGCTCCAGCACAGGCAGGGGGTCACAACCTCCTTCGGGCATCCACCTGCTCCAGCATGGGGTCCTCCCCAGGCTGCAGGTGGGGATCTGCTCCACCGTGGACCTCCATGGGCTGCGGGGGCACAGCCTGCCTCACCATGGTCCTCACCACAGGCTGCAGGGGAACCTCTGCTTTGGTGCCTGGAGCACCTCCTGCCCCTCCTCCTGCACTGACCTGGGTGTCTGCAGGGTTGTTGCTCTCACATATTCCTCTCTCCTGATGCAGTTGTGTAGTTTTTCCCTCCTCTTCTTAAATATGTTATCCCAGAGGTGCTACCACTGTCACTTATGGGCCTGGCCTTGGCCAGTGGCAGGTCCATCTTGGAGCCGGCTGGCATTGGCTGTTGGACATAGGGGAAATTTCCAGCAGCTTTTCACAGAAGCCACCCCTGTAGCCCCCCGCTACCAAAACCCTGTCATGCAAACCCAATACAGATGTGCTGTCATAATTTACTTAATTTTCTTTTTCCCAGGGTAAGTGGAATAGTCTCTTTAAGTCTTCCCTCAGAAGACAGGGAATCTGTTTCTTTGAGTGTCCTGGAAGACATCTCTGCACCTGATCCTGTTTGAATGTATCTTTTCTTTTTAAACATAGATGATTGTAGACTGCATTTGTGCTGCAAGATCAAAAGTGCTTTATACAATGGCATTTATACTTCCTTTTCTTTGTTGGAAATAGTTTTCCTGATGCATTGTAGGATTTTGGTTGTTTTTTTCACAGCTGTAGCAAATGGGTGTCATGGGTATACTGTGAAGGCCATCTTTTTCCTATACTACTTTCAGTTGTCTATATTTCATAGCAGCCCACCATTGCATAACATTGTAATTTGTAATATTAAAATTTAATCCGGTTTCTATTACTTCAGTCCTCAAGGTCATACAGCTCTTTGTGTATGGTCCTCAGCAGGCTGGCTTTTAATATCAGCAAACATTAATTAGTACATCTATTTTATTTTTTGTGTGTCTAAGTCATCAATGAAAATACTAAGACTCATCCTGAAGTGGATTCTTGAAGACCTCCTTTAAGAATTGCCCCTCATTCAAGTAATTCCACATTCAGTACAAATCACTGTGTTCCATGTAACCTGGTTCTTGCCTACCTCGCATTTCTTGTGCGCATTTCCTCCATCATGTCTAACTAATATTCCATGCACAGCAAGTCAGTGCCTGAAAGTAATTACGTTCCCTTGGAGGTGTATGCTTATCTTTTCAATACCTTTCTGAAGTCCAGATGTAATCTTTTCCATTTCCCTTGGTTTTATTTAAAATAATGTAACATTTTTATCGAAAACAACTGCTAAAATAATCTTTCAGCAGAGACTATGGAGGCAGCTAAGAGATCCTTTTCACGCCATGTGTATTTATCAGAATGAATGTATAGTAAAAGAAAATGATGAGGGCAGACTTCCCTGTTAGGATTGTTAGTATGTTACCTGGGCTCCGAGCTTTTAGCAGTCGTGGCTGTGCAGCTAACTTCATCACCATCAGATCACCATCACCTTCAGATTCATGTAGCATCTACACCTTATTTTCTCAACACTGTTATTTAGGAAAATCACTCTGCTTGCTGCAGTTATTGAAAATAAGGTATTTTCTCTATTGGAATCTGTCCTCTTTCCAAATGTTTATGTGGGATCACCTGGAGCCTTAAAGTATTTTCTTTTAATAGGGCTATCATGTAAGATATGTTTTAATGTTACTCCATTTCTATGCTGCTATAACTCCATGATAGTCAAGCTCAGTCTGTTCATGCACAAAGGTTTATTAGTTTCCCTCCACATAATATGAGACTGTCTTACAAGTGGAAGATGCCAGCTATGGTTGGTCTGATCTCAGGAGAATGTTCATAATTAAATAACATTGTTTTGTGTTTTTGTCCCCTTTTGACAGGACATCTAATATAAAGTAGTACTCTGACATCATAGTAGGCAGCAATCCAGTGGTGTCTCAGTTCTTACCATATGCATCAGTCTTTCACGTGACTTACTTTCATATAACTTACACAAACTGCTCTGTTCCCATCCTGTATGGACCAATTTCTTCTTTAATCAGATGGTGCTTCCTGTCTGATCACCATGACTCTCCTTCAAAAGATAAATAATTTGCATCTAACACAATACTGTACTGGAAAGATCTTTTTTTGTCTCATCTATATTCAATAGCAAATCTCTGCTTTTCAAATGGGGGTTGAGAGACGATCCTGTGAACTACTGCAAACCTAGTGTTCCTGGTAACAGCAGGAACTGACATTGTTCAGTAACTCGCTTGGATTCTAAAAGCTAAGATTAATGAGAAGCTTGTGCTTTGAGAGTTTTTATTGACCAGCTCTCAGAGCCAGGCAGAACACCAGCATGGATCCTATAGGAACCTTCTTTCCCATAGGAGAAAACCCCTTGTCCTAAAATGGAGGCCCTGTGATGTCCATTCACTTTCAGCATTTCTCTTTCTGTCTTTTGTAATCAATCTTATTCAGGAGCTTTCTTTTACATGCTAACTATGCAATGCCAATGGGACCCTCACCTCAGATGAGGTCTTTAAGGGCTACTGGTAATACATATAATCTTTTCCAGCACCAAGATTTAGACTTCAAAATCAGAGGGAAAAGGCAGAAGCTGAAATTAGGCTGGAAACAAAGTTAATGTTTTTACCAGGGAGTGTAATTAGCCCATAGAGCAGCTTCTGGTAGGGGTAGCTGCTTCACAGTCATTAAAATGTCATAGACTTACTGTGTTTTTGTTTGTTTCCTTGTATTTAATACAAACCATATGGCAATGAACAATACTTCATTTTGAGTTTCCAAGAAGGAGAATTCTTATTAACAAAGGCTTTCTAGTAGCATGTGTGAAAGAGGACTTTCATTATATTTTTAGGGTTAATTTATATAGGGTAATATTTGGTCTCAGTTAATCCATCTGTCTAATATTTTAACAATATTTTAATGAAACCTTGAGCCAGATGTCAATGTAGTTAAGTGTTGCTTATTTTATCCGTTGATTTTCAGTAAAATATTGAGGAATGAAAAACCGAAAACCTAACTCTAACAAAGGGGAATTACAATGATTGTCATTGATTTCAACAGGGTCAAAATGTTATGGAGCATTTATATGTTCAGCAACTGAAGTAGTGAAATATAAATATAGAGATTTGAGATTGCCTTTATGCATGTAACACAGGCAGTTATTGTAAACCCAGCAATTCTTTTGTATGTAGCAGGTCATAATATTTTATAATGCATCGGCACCCCCCCCCCCAAAAAAAAAAACCACCCAACCTTCGTAAAACATGAACTGTGTGCCAGCTTCCTTCCTAGTTGATGATAGTCACAAAGCTGGTCCCAAATCTGTCATTGCTAAATGAACACTAAACTGATACTAGTCCTTCTCTTTATTGTGGCCTAGCGTGGTCATTGCTGTTCTTAGCCCTTTGACTTGAAGTGTCCAGCAGACATTAATCTATGCTCATTACATGCAAATTTTAGCTGTAGTCTTTGATTTGGTTGCTGCTGCTGAAGGAACATACACATAATTTATCAGGGCGCTACTAGACCTTAATCGTCCTGACCAGCCTCACCTTGGGCCTCTCCCTACAACCCTGCCTGTGGTCCCAGGCACCTGATTTCAGTTCATCCCAGGGCCTTCAGTCTTCACCTGAGCTATGTTGGGAGGATGGCTGGCCTCCAGCTCAACCACAGCCCTGTCCTGCCTGGCCATGAGCTGTGTTGATCAAGACCCTAACCTGAATACTGATTTCCTGGCTTGAACTCAGCCCTGCCTCATCACCATGATTTTGCCTGATGATTTGGAGTCTTGGTTGAGCCTGGCTGCTGTCTCCAGGTCTGTCCTACCCTGTTCACCTTGCCTGGGTACTCTAGGGCTGGGCCCTGGCTGGGAGGACACCTGTCCTGCTTGCTGGGCATTATGCTCAGCTTCCACCTTCCCATCCCTTAGGGAGCAGCAAGCCAGCCCTTAGCGTACACTGCTACAACTGTCTACTGAAAGAGTTAGAAAAGCTTAGATTCAGCTCCTGTTCCAGTTGACAAAGGGATATTGCTTATGGATGTTGGGATCATGGGCTGAGTCAGTCCATGAAATATTAAAAAGAAATCTGAGGTGGAGTCAGCCTTAGTTGGATTCTGGTCAGTAAAATGATTATACTCAGTGATTACATGCATGAGTCTGTAGTTAAGGAGTTGTTACAGAGCTGTACTTGGTCATTTGCATTAGAATATCGAACCTGTTTGGGACTGTATTTAGCAAACTTATAGGTAATATTGTAACCTATTGCAAAACAAGAGGCTTTTATCAAGCTGTCATTTCTTCACTTTTGGAATAGTTAGATATCACATGATGTAACTACCCCAGATGGCTGGGTGAGAAATTCCTGCATTCCTGATTTACTGAGTCTAAAATTTCACTGCTGTCAGACCCTTGAATGCACTTATGGTTGGATAATATTTTGGTTTCTGTGGCTTTTGGAGAAACTGAACTTTTAGTTATTATGCACAACATTAATATCCTTCCTCCCCCTTGTTATGTGTATAACATTTTTTGTCTTCAGACCATTACATCTAGCATTACGTGACTCATGGCCCATTGCAGCTCAGTAAAATGTCATGGTTATGAATATATTGCACAGTGAGCCTGTCTTGCACATCTTCGGTGCAATATTTATTATTCAGCTCTTGCTGGAGTCAATGGAAGATTTCCATTATGCTGAAAAGACATTTGGAGCAGGTCTGAGTTTGCCCTTAGCATGCCTGACTACTGCGCAAAGAAAAGGCCTATTTGTAGACTGAGTAGCCATCTCTTTTATGACTTTAATGTAGTCACTACTGGTGACTAAAATGGAAGTTTCAGCATACTCTGGTCACAAGACTGCATACTCAGGGCCTCTGAAGAGCTCACAGGTTTCCACATGAGCTAACAACAAGTTGCATTAAGAACACCTCATCTACTTCTTGAACAGGAAGTCTGTAGCAGATGCCCACTGCAATGTCACCCATGATGGTCTGTCCACTAATCCTAACCTCTACATTGTCAGGTCCCTAGGCCGAGCTCCATGTGTTCCCACTACACTCACATAACGAGCAAATCCCTCTCCTTCCCAGTCTCTCCTGCCTAAAGACCCCCCTTTCTTTCTGAATTTTGCTTTAACCCTCGTTAATCACATTTCTTTCCTGTTGTGTGTAATTTTGCCTGCCATGAGCTCTTTTGCCTGTTTACATATTCCTCCTTAGGCCCCCTATTACTTTTCCCCATATTCCCTTGTCCTCATTCTTATGTTGCCTTGTCTATCTTCCTCTGTCACCTTGACTTTAGTATCTCACATCAGTAGGTATCTGGGGCAGTGGAAGACCCAAAACTGAACAGATGTGCTTTGATGCCATTCTTTCAGTCCGGAAGTTGTACTTTTCCTCATATTATCCTCCATGGCCCTCAAGGCTTACTTTTTTATAGTAATCCTCTTGAAACAAAACCTATCTGTTTTCTTATGGTCTCAGAGCATTGTTATTACTTAACTTACTAAGTAAGATTGCAGAGACACTGATGCTTTCTTTAGAAAAACCAGGCTGTATTATACCATCCAGGATAATCTGTGATGTGCTAGTATGAATAGGATCTGAAATAAAGTATGCTGGGCTTGGTTTTCATGGAGTTCTGTTTCTTCTTGATGTATTTATGCACCCAGCCTGACCACCATATATACAGTCAAAGAAGCTACATGTGCAATTTTCCTTGATCAACATGGTAAAAATGTACCTTTTCTAAAGCCATCAAGATCATTTCATATGATGGCACTGACCTGTGCCATTCTGCATGGGCTCACTCGTCTGGCAGAGCTCCACAACAGCTGTGATATCCCAGGAGATTTTTTGCTGGATATCACAGCAAACCAAGAAATCACTGCTTAATTTCAATGCAGGGGAAAGAAAAAAAATGGAAAACTAGCTTGAAATTATTTACAAAACAAATACACAAATGGTGGGAATAGTCACCATACTCATTTAACCCATTCTTAAACGTTTGCTTCTACTTTTCAAATAGTAAAACTGAGTAGTATTGTTCTTTATGTTGTCTCTTTGGTCTGAAATTTACTGATTTCTACTGCAGGAGGTGCAAACTCCCTTAAAATAGCATTTGCTGACAAACATTGTTACTACAGCACAAATAAGTAGTTTGAATCCGTTACTCCTATGTAACTGGTGTTTTTTGCTAAGCCTTGAAACTAGGGAATTGATTCTTCATTGAAGCTGATGTGAACTGAGACTACCTCTGCATAAATAAATGAAATAATAGAAAGACAAAAGCATGCAAAATAAGGCTCAACATCTCTGAAGGGAGGTGACATATTTGACGTAAAAGATTGTCAAATTTTATAGTAATTTATGACTGATTCCCAGAAGACAAACATTATCTAAAATTAAATGCTTCAGATTTGCAATCAACAATGAGTCATGGGTAAATGTAGAGAAAAGTAGCAAACCCAGCAATGAAAGAAAGTGCGTGTTAAGAATAATACAAAATAAATTTGAGATCTAATAGCTGAATATTCCTAATTAATCTCATTCCATTTCAGTTTTCTAGAAAAATGTTATTTGAGTTTAATTTACTAGTTTTTCAACATCAGCAATCCCAAATCAGATGAATAATTTTTTATCTAAAAGAGCAAAATATTCAAATAAGGGCATCTATAGTACATATGAAATCAATAATTTTTTTAAAAAAATATCATGTTTTATGAAGGAGTTCTTGTGTGTTTCTCAGTTGCAATGGAGTCTGATTTTAAATGACTTTATAGCTATTTTTGCAAAAGTATTAAGAAGGAGTGCATCTCTTCTTCATTATTTTTCCCAGAGCTTTTAGTTTTATCTTCACAGTACTCTGAATAAGATGAACTCATCCAGATAGCTGTTTACTTAACCTGGTACTGGCACATCAGGTGAATGGTAATGATCAAACTTACCCTGTGGAACTGTGGGATCATATCCCAATGCATATTCTTCTTCCTGGAAAGGCTGTGAGTAGCTGGCCCTCATGTCTCTAGGGGATCATCAAAGAAGCATGCAGATGGAAGGTATGATGGCAGCCATTTTTACAAAGATTTCCTTCCCTGAGGTGAGCAGATGAAACACATGAACAAAGCAATTTCTACGTGAACGCATCTTACTGCCCTGCAGTCAGGTTCAGTTTTCCTTTCAGTCCTGAAAGATGTGCTTAATAAAATAACAGATAACATCTATGCGTTTAGTATCTGATATACTGAGAACATAGTGCACAAAATCAGAATACATTTAAAAATAAATTGTCATACCAGAATGGGAAAATCACGCCTTAAATTTTGATGATAAAGGAGAAAATAGAATCTATTGGTGAAACTTTAGTTTTTGATTACAGACAAAATGTCTTTGACATTGTGGTTTCATGGATGCTTTCTTAATTATGCATTACTGAATATTCTGAACCTGTTTGTATACTGGACTATACAATTCCTAATCTTCCTAAGTTAAACTCTCCCCAGGAAAAGTGTACCTTCTGTCCCAGTAACAGTAAGAAAACTTGATTTTCTAGATGTAACATGGAAAGGAAGGAAAAGACACTACCTGTGAAGAGGTAACTTCACAGGTACAAACTTACTGTGGCTGGTAAATCTACATCTGGCCTTCTATTGCAACTGCTCTATGCTGCACTGAGCAGTCTTAAAACTTACAAAGACCAACCTGGGTCAGGAGGATTCTTGTTGAATAGAGCCAAGCACTTTGCCTTCTGCTTCCCCCTTTTCTTCTGATATTTCCCCTTACTGATTAGTGATTGCAGCTCAGCTTTGTGGGGAAAAGTGAGGGTAGCTTTCAAGCTCTCATCCATGTGCCTCCAATAACTTGAACTGCGATCAAGTGGGGAATATAAGAAGCTCCCTGATAGCACCTTCCTTTAATCAGCAGAGAAGCTGCCCATCTCTCCCACTTAAATTAGGATAGGACCTATCATCAGAACTTGAATGTGAGTTTTTCCACTTTTCTTAGTTTAATATATTTACACTGAAGCTGGAAATGACTTTTACATACTTGATATTTAAAGCACAACAATGAAATAATAATAATTGGCAAAAGTCTGCTTTATTTATTATTATATCCAAATTAAGTGACCCTTAGAAGTTCTCCAGAGGACTGAAAATCAGAAGTAGTAATGCTTCCCACTGCCCTGCTGAGAGGAACAGGTAATCATATTTCCTCCAGAAGCAAGTATCACAAACATAATGGAAAAGACATGTGAGGCACCTTACATGCCATCACTTCTTACAGTGAAGGCTTCTTTTATCAAAACTCAATACTTTTTGCATTTAGGATGCCTTTTGGGCCTCACACTGTGCAATAGATGGCTGGACTGTCCGTACCTAATAACATGTACACACCTAAAGCAATGATTCTAGCAGCGTATGTGATGACATTCGGGAATCTTAGCTGTTAGAAAAGGTGATTAAAAAGAAAGAGTAAAATGTGATACATAAAGTAAAGAATGAAATACCATCAGCTGATTAAGCAGAGAAGTGTGGTTAATTTTCCAGTTCCAGTGTAACAGGTATACTTGAAGACCTATTCATGGTGGGTCTCCTTCTTGCTTGCATTGCTCGAATTCAAGGCTGACTCCAACATAGACTAATAGCACTGCCATAAAAAAGCTACAGGACTTGGTGACTCAGTGACTTGCACTAATTATCTTTGTTTAATAGTGCTATGAGAGCTTGGTGTAGGTGGCCAGCTCCTTTACTCCCTGCCTGCTTTTTCTGCTGCCACTTCTTTGATGGGCCTACTCTTAAGGTTTTTTTTTCTTTGGGTTTTTTTTCCCCTTCTGAGGCTGGTGTAGAAGCTATGTTTCATGCTCTTTTCAGGCTGCACTCCGTAAAGGCACTGTTGCTTTGAAAGATAGTATCAAGAAATCAGTGTTTAATATTTCAAATAAGGTTTTACTTTGGAGCAATCCTTGGAAAGGTTGAAGCTGAAACAGGTTTCCTCACTAATACAGACTTCTAATACGTGTCCTTCTATTGTGTGAGCGTAGGCTCACGTATGTGTTCTGACCTACTGCTCCAGTTTACAGCTGCCAGTTCTGGCCTGCTGGAAGGAAGATGGTATTTTATTCCTTTGGGTTTTTTCATTTGAGCACTGAAGGTCTTTGGTTTACCATCTCTACCTCATTTTGAAAGAGAGGTGGCTCTGGCTGATGGAAGACCTGGGAAGAAACCAAATCAATTTACAGGCCATAGAACTTCACAGTGTTCTGAATTAACGCTAAAATTGCTGGGGAAACAGGCTAAACAAGCAGCCAGGTGGAAGGAGGTGCACAAGCACATCAAGATAGATGCGACTGTAAACTGATGGCTGCAATCAGCTTCATCAGGGAATGAAAATCATGTGAGAAAAACATTTGAGTGCTTATGAAGTGTTTCAAATCCTTTAGGTAATCCTAATCCTAAACACAAATCATCTGAAGAACAGAAAGTGATAATTCTTCAAACAATGTTGCTGGACAAATGGGCTAGTCCAGGAGGAAAGGACACAGATCTTTTCAGTTTGACCCTGCTTCTCCTTTATAATCCTCCAATAGCTGGGTGCCAGCTGCAATGTAAAAGAATCCCCTACATTTTAAAGCCCATTCTGTTAATGCCAATGCTGTCACAATCATATTTGTACTTAATTACTGAGGACTTGATCCTTCAATCTTTGCGGGAATAAAACTGTTGGTTTCAGCAGGAATATTGAGACAAAAGGTATGATCAGCTTGTCACCAGGCAACTGTCTTTGTAGTAAAGAACATGTAATGCTGATAAAGTTCACCCTGCAGCCTTTAAGTTTGGTGGTACACCTAAAACAGACCTTTCTTCAGGCCAAAACTTCTAAACTCCAATATACTTTTCCTGGGGACTATTTCTTGCTCTGCCATTTTTTATCCTCCTGTGCTTGGGTCAAGCTGCAAATCCATGTGTGTATCCTATGGACAGAATTAGGAATTTCAGAGAGTTACTCAAGTTCGGTTTTCCGCTGATGAGTTGTCATTTAGATTTAGGCCCAACGGCAGTTAGCTCTTTATCAAGCCAGTGAACAGTGCCTGGTTCTTCAAGGAAAGATGTAAGAGCTTGGCAGATTCCTGCGTTGAGGCTTCTGGTCTCTATTTAGAGATCGGCCAAGTCTGTAAAGTAGCCAGTCTAATGTCCTTTCCAAGATTTTATCAGCTTTATGCTACCACTTGATACCTTCAGTGGAATGCAAATTTTCGGTCTAACTTTTGCACATTGGTATATATCTGACAGCCTCTGGCAGTGAGTTCCTTAGTTTTATTTCTGTTTGTATGAAAATACAGTTTATTAGTTGGGAATTTACTTTCTTTTGTTTGATTGTGTATATCCTTATTTTCCTGTCACAAGTCGGAGACGATAGTTGCTCAGTGTTCCACCCATTATACACATTATATACCTGGCGTCACTTAGTGTTCCTCTTACAGCATTCCTTCATCTGTCTTTTTCAATAACCAAAGATTTCTGATTCTGACACATATTTTACAGAGTAGGTGTCTAATGCTGCATGGAATACACCAGGCAAGACTGTACTGTTTATTGATACGAAGATATTGTCTGTTGTACTGGTAGGATTTTGGAATATACTTTTTCTGTTTTTTTAATGCAGTTTATCTGGCTTTCTGTAATAACAGGCAGTTCTCTCTGGATACAGTTAAACCATACAGGTCATTTGTATATTTCTCTTAAATGTGGATGCTTTTCAGTGTGCATGTAAAACACTCAGTTATGCTATCATAATGCTTGTTTAGGTTTTTTTGCACATTCCTACAGTCTTCTCTGGACATTTCAGAGTCAATAACTTGGTATGATATGACATTTTATTACCTTGTAGATTTTTTCTTTAATGCAGCATTGAATATTCCCTATAGTAATTTAGTCATTTGATATATAAACTGCATCTGCACTCTCAGATACGCTATTGAGGCTTGACGACTTACTGGTTTTGAACTACTGATTTGCTTTTTCTTCCAAACCCCTTTTCTGATTCTACCTCTCTTTGTTCATTCTGTCTCAGTTCAACAGTTTCCTAGTGCCAGACACCTGGGTATTTCTTATCATCTGGATACTTTTGAATAATCTGATGATTGCCAGACTCATGCTTGAAGTGTGAAGAGGCAAAATCCAAACTAGCAATGTCCTACTCTGTGTTTACAGAGCTGTGTTTCCTTGGTTTTGAATTTGTAAAAGGAAGCCCATAAAAGCTGTCAGACAGGTCTCTCACTGCTGCTTTTATATGAGGAAGCCTCTTAAAACTTAACTTAGCTGATCTGGATAGAGATTAATCCTCTGAAAAAAATAATGGACAGGTAACATAGTTTAAAAATGTCAATAAATATTCTCTCTTAGCGTGTCCAATATTTCTACAGCCAGTTATCACAGAAGCCAAAGATGATTATCAGATTATTGCCTTAAAATGTACCCAATCGGGGTAAGCTCCAGTGCCTAAAACTTTCATCTAACAGTCTAAAGGAATATTAAAATTAACCCCAGGATTACCTTGAAGGATGGACAGTATACACTGAAGGGGAAAATTATTTAATTTTGGGAATAATTCAATTTAGTCAATGAAACTGATAGTAACATTTTATGATAATCACGTCTCTTTAGTAGGGAGGGCTAGGGACACTGTCTTTCTTAATGTAAACTATTGTCCAGTAGACTAATGGACTTAAAGGAAAAAAAAAATAGCCACAATTTATAGCTTGGACAGTATATAAACAACAAAAAAATAATGAACAACAGTGATGATTTTATGCAAGCATATAGAACAAATCATAACACAATTGTATTTTGTATTGGATTTGGGTTTGTCTTTGGTTGTTGAGACAACAAATGGAATCTGACTGTAAAACTTGCTTTTTTAAGTAGCAGAATATGGAATACATTACCATAAACTGTCGCTTTCTGATCCTCTTAATTCTTATAAGTTAATATAAGATAAGCAACTGATTCTTTCACACTTCATAAAATAGAGAAAACAATTGTCTATACACTTATAAACAAGAATAATGCTTAAAATGGCACATAGACAGTATTTGCCATAAATACTGTTATTATTAATAGATTGTTCTAAGTGCAGTTCCTGAGCAACAACTTTTGAACACATAATCTAAGAAGTATCTAAACTGAACAACAGAGCAGAGTAACGGCTTGCTGCTTCAGCTGTCCTACTAGAATATTTTATTATGTATTTATTTCAGCTATAGATAGACTGTTTGTTTACTGAATACAAATTAAAAATGAGAACTGTTCTTTTTTCTCAAAAGAAATTTGCTGCATTTCAAATATGATATATTAATTCTTTTTCTTCCAAAGACAACCAGAGACTTGACTTGTAAAATACCCCAAACAGCAGAGTAGCTTTTTATACTGTATGAATAACTCTAGCACATAATTAATTTTCTTTTTCAAACTCTGTCATTAAATATTGTAATACATATCTGTACTGTGTATATTCCATAGAGATGTATGTAATCTGTTTTGAGTAATTTATTTTTGTGCATTTAAGTTCCACTTTTGTTAAGCTCATAACCTAGAGAGCTCTTGGCAAGAAAATTCAATGATTACTGTAGGGTAAAATGTATTTTTGGAGACCAATTTTATTCTGTACCCAGGCTCTTTCCAGTAATAACCTTTCTTTTTACACCATGTTGCCATTGCTGTGCATGCATTCAACAATTTCATGATCACTGTGGCCAAGACAGCCACCTACCACCACATCCCCCATGAGTCCTTCTCTAATACCAAATAGCAGGTCTAAGAGGGCATCTTTCCTAATCAGCTCACTGAGTACCTGTGACAGGAAGTTACCTCCTATTAACTTCAAGAGTTTCCAAGACCTGCTCATCACAGCAATACGATATTCCCAGTGGATGACTGGGAAGTTGAAATGTCCCATAAGGACCAGGGCTACTGATCCAGAATTTTCTCCTAATTGTCTATAGAATAACTCATCAGTGCTAATATCCTGGCTGGGCAATCAGTAATAGACACCCACTACAACATCTCCTTTGTTTTCCATCTCCCCATCTCACCCAGAGGCTCTCAACCACATCATCGCTGACTGTAAGGGCTGTACAATCAAACCTCTGCCTTACATATAGTGCAGTACCTCCTCCTAGCCTGCCCACATTCATTTGTGTTTGAAATAGCAAATACTGGTTAGCAATGAAAAGAAGCAGAAGTTCATAAGGAAAAGGTGATGAGGTGATGATGGGATATCATGAAAACAGATGTCACTTGATAAATGAGTTCATCTTTAATGTGATCTATTGCTGCTGAAATTCTGGCTGTTCTGTTGGTGCCTTCCATTGTCTATTACCTAAAAAGCCCAAAGGCTGTTTGCAGAGGGTTGTTATTTGAAATGCTTTACAATTTAAAATATGTAATAATCTGCTTTCAGCTTTTTGCTAGACAATGCTGCATGCAGATATTCTTCAGCATGCAATATTAACTTGCCAAACTGTGAGGAAGTTTTACTCTGGATTCGAATCAGAATTAAAAAACTTTCCTGATGGCAGTCCTGTCTGCACTGCTTTGGAGACAGAGCACCTGAGAAGCGTTCTTCAAGACAAAATTGAAATATTTATTTAGACTTCATAAAGATGGCAGATTCTGAGCCTGCTTTTTGTTTCTTACGTGTCAATGCTGAAATCAGGTATTCAGAAGAGTTGAACTAAGCAAATTTTTAACACAATATGATCCGTAAGTGAAGCAATTCTTCATGTTTTGCATGTGTGTGGCAGAATTTAAAGTGATATTTGAATGCAGAGATATTTATCCAGTTTACATTAGTTACAATTGCTATCCAGACAGCCCATTTTTATCTGATTTCAAAAACAAACAAAGGTGTAGTTTCTCTAATGTCTGTCAAAAGTGTGCCATAGCTACCAAAGCTTACATGGATTCCATGAGAAATTGTAACTTGGGCTCACTGATGAAAAGCAGTGAAAGAGAAAAGGGAAATCCAATAACCAAGGTATAATAAAGCAGTTACAGAAACATAGGAAGAAATATTCAGACAGTGTCACATTGATTTAATGGAGGAAAAAAACCCCAATAACTAGGAAGCGGGAGACTTCTTGGGCCCAGCTGAGGCCTTGAAGCTGCGAAATGACACTGTGGACCTAGCTGAATAAATAAATGCAGGGAAGATTGATAAGATACAGAAGGAGCAAAAATCATCCAAGTTGCATGGAAATTTCACATTGCCTGGAAGTTTCAAATTGCATATTGGTTTAGAGGAAAACACAAGAGAATGGGGATATAGAGGAAATTACAGATGTTATATGAAAATTTTCATAGGTTACGAGCAATCCAAATAATAGGAAAAAGAAAAGGGGGAAAAAAAAGAGATTGGGAAGTTTTGCTTGTGTGGGTGGAGTTTTATTTTTCCCTGAGGTTAGCTGAGTTGTAAAATAGAAAGCAGGTTGTAAATAATTCACTATCGTCCCAGCTAACTGAAGTTTTCTGCAGGAAGATAGTGCTCAGTGCTTGTGTCTGTATGCAGAAATACCAAGACTCCTGATCAGTTATTCCCTGATGGACTTTAGAGCCTTTTGGGACTTCTTTCCAGGACAAGCACAAGTAATGTATTGTGTATTATTGGATGCAGAAATAGAATAACCTGGGTGAAACAACATCTGTAAGCCAAATAAACACATACATAATTTTCCCTGAAATATTTCCATCAAGAAATCAGATTAAGTAATGACTATAACTAGAAGTTTCTGGGCCAGAGATACAGTACAACCTGTTTTAATTGTATGTAGCAACAGGCAGTAGTACAGCCATACATTAATCACATTGTTCCGGTGGGTCATATGCCATTTATACTACCTGATTTCAGTCACCTGTTTTATTTGGAAGAGCTGGGGTTCTTGATTAGCTCTATAAATTCTTCAGATTGTGCTAGTGCTGCAATTCTAATAGCAGAGTAGAAGAGGCTGGTAAATAAATAGTGCTGCTGCCACGCTTGTGAATTCAGCCTTCAGGCAGATTTTCAATAAATGATGAGAATATGAGAGGCAACAACATGGAGTCCTGAAGAACTGCCAGTTTTGCAGAAAAGAAAAATAGAAAATAAAAAACCAGTAAAGATAACCTGCTTAGAATAGATTTTTTTTTTGACCACCAAAGCACTTTTATAGAAGCACTATGCCAATGGAAAGATGTTTAAGCAAGTATTTACATACCAGTCCTAACTACTGCGATGGTTGGCAAAATACCATGAAAGCTATGTAAACCATTCAGTGTGTATGGATACAGTTTAATGTTATCTGAACTGATTTCATACATGATTTTTCGTTTTCATATAGTGTTTTATTCTCTTGATGATCAAAGTCGGAAAGAGGGCTGTGCCTTAGAAATGGCTTTACCGTGGTTGTGCCCTGTTTCGTAACACTTAGTTACGAGAATTTTCCTGTTGACTTCAGAGAGAATTGGGCTGGGCTGCTAATACTTGGTACATGGAACATTTAATTCACATTGTTGTCTTCCTAAATATCAGGAGTTTCTTTTTATTTTTATTTTTTTTTTTTTTTCTGTGCTAATGTTTGGGCTTTTAGAATTTGTTCCATAACACAGCTGATGTGTTACTGGCTTACCACCAAAAAAGTGAAGCACATTATTCCTACTTCAGTAAGCAACTGTTACTGTTTTATTGGCAGGGGAGTTAAAATACTATTCCCTTTATGTCTCTTTTTGCCTTTGGTGCAGTGGAGAAAGAATTAATACAATTTGGGTCTGAGCAACTGTAGTAGATAGAAATACCGTGATGCATAGAACAGCACTGTATACAGAAGCCTGTTCACCCATGTTTATATATAAAGTGGAACTTGCATTAACGGGAGCTCTGAATAACTTATTTTATGTAAGTGGACTTACATAAATGCAGGACTAGGAATAGAGACAAAGGTGTTGGATATTCTAGGATACGCAGTAAAGGAAAATAATTGGATTATATTTCCTCTACAACAGCTTTTTTTGATCCTTCAACAAACTAGGAGTTTGTCCCCAGCTGCGAGTAATTTCAGTGGGTAGTTAAAAGACTTTATGTTAACCTGGCATTAATTATTCACACCTTTATCATTTTGCAATTGTGTTACAACAGTGCCGTCTATCTGGAAATGAAGTCTGTCATACTTAGGTACCATCCAGTACAAAATGTTACTAACTAATGTCTTCTGCCTCATAGCTCACTAGTGCCACACTCAAGGCTTCCCTTTCTCTGCTAAAATTCCCACTAAATTTTGAATTATATCACTGTTTTGACCTTGATAGTCAACAACTTCCATAGTATATCTAAACAGCCAACTAAAGCCCTCAAATAAAAGCCATCATCAGTAACTTTTTTTGCCTGACCCGGTGCAGCTCTGTATAGGTAAAACTTGTATGTTCAGATGTCAGGTGCTTTTCAGGCCAGTCACACATGGGACTAAATGACTACAGGAATTAGACTGACACAAACCTTCCTGCCCTGCACTTATAATATTCCACTCATATACTTACCTTCTTTAACTTTAATACTTGGTAGTATATATAGTTAAAAATATCTATAAGAAAAATAGTCAATATATTTTTCTTCTGTAGAGTAAGATGAGAGCAGAAATCTTAGTTCAGAGGTAGAGGTAGTTAGTCAAGTTGCCTTTACTCAGCATGATAAAAGCAAATACTGTGGTGTTGAGCCACAGTCATGATATGTGGTGCCGTTGCTGATCCAGAATAGATCAGAGCCGCAACACATGCTGCAATAATGTAGTTCCACATAAAGGGAGTGTGGGAAATCAGCAGTAATTTTAGGAAGAATGCTTAAAACAAAATGAAGAAAACCATTTTTTTTCTTCCTTTAATTTCCTTTTCTTGTGTTGTTTATTTATCTTGTATTTTTATCATTGCAGTTCTGTTGAATTCATATAAGGATTATTTGATGCAGCTTTTTTTGAACATTTGCAAGTTATTCTGATCAGTAACACTGAATTGTGGCAGCCATTTGCTAAATTTTAGTGATTCCAGATACCTCATTCATACTTTCAGGACTAGAAGCTGCAGTTGCAGAGTATTTCAAGAGGAACAGTAATAGATAGGCAGATTTCCTTTTTGCCATAATGGTTTCCATATTTTCATTAGATTTCAATTTATCTTTGAAAGCAAAAAGAAATACCAGCACTGAATATCAGTCTGTATTAGGAAGCAGGATTTTACAATGTTGGTGATTCCGGAGGCTGCTTAGTATTTGCAAATATAATTGTCAAGTCTGTTTCAAAGCTGAAGTGAGCATAACCTGTAATATTTTAATTGGCCATTTTATTGAGGTGTTGCAGAAGCTGGACACACAGAAGCAACACTTCAGTTACCAATAGCTGAGATTTTGATCAGATAAAATTTCCATGGCTTTCAAATAACTCTTGTTCTCTACCAGACCAGAAAGCTGTATGATACCATTTTCATAAACAGCTTTCTTAATGATGCACAAAACTTAACAATAAGAGATAAGGGTTACAAAAGGAAGAATAAAAGCATATAACTGCACCCTAAGGAACAAGAGTGAGAGGTGGTATGGGGTTTGGTTTGTTTGTTTGTTTTTTTGGTTTGGGGTTTGTTTTTTTTTATAACAGCTTGTTTTTCACTGCAATATTACAATAACTGACAGTTAGAAAGATAATTTTAGTGGAAGTTTTGACAGAGAAGAACTTTCGTTTCTTCAGACAGCTTCAGTGTATCTCCTAACACTTACAACCTAGTCCAGCTCTTGTATTCTTCACTGGAGTTGATTGGAGTTTTGCCTAAGTATAGAACAGAATGTGGGACTTCAATTGATACAGCCTAACGATCTATTAGTTCCTTTTTTGCTTACTCTTGTTTCACAGGTTTTTTAGTAGCGTTGAGTCAACTGGTCAAATTCTATTTTTTATAATAGGTGGTATGTTTGGAATTTCTTGCCCAAATTTCCTGAAAGGCTGTAACTTTCCCAGTGGCTCCTCATTACAGATACATAGCTGTTGTGGTTTAATCCTGGCCAGCAACCAAGCACCACACAGCTGCCCACTCCCTTCCCCCAGAGTGGGATGGGAGAGAGAACTGAAAGAGTAAAACTGAGAAAACTTGTGGGTTCAGATAAAGACAGTTTGATAGGTAAAGCAAAAGCCACGTGTGCAGGCAAAGCTAAACAAGGAATCCATTCACCACTTCCCATGGGCAGGCAGGTGTTCGGCCATCCCCAGGACAGCAGGGCAGGGCTCCATCTCGTGTAACAGTTATTTGAGAAGACAAATGCTATAACGCCAAATGTCCCCCACTTCCTTCTTTTTCCCCCAGCTTATATACTCAGCATGATGTCATATGGTATGGAATACCCCTTTGGCCAGTTTGGGTCAGCTGTCCTGGCTGTGTCCCCTCCCAATTTCTTGTGCCCCTCCAGCCCTCTCACTTTCTGTTAAGAACTATTGAGAGGAACACTTCCTAATTCTGGGACCTGTGCAGGAACCCTGTGCCTGCCCTAGTTCCACGCTGCGGTGATATCTTATTGTGCACTTTCTCCTCTCTGCTTCAGTTTTAAGTGCAAGTGAACCCAGCTGTGTGGATTTCGCAGACACCCCCAGGGTCACTGCTGAGGTTCTAGTCTATAAAATCCACTTGGTTTATATACAGCCTGACAGTGTTAGTTTTTAATTAAAGAAAGCTCCTAGCCATAGTAGCTCTGAAGAAAAGCTTGAAAATGTGAACATAAATGCCCTGACATCAGAAGACTATCAAAACTATCAAAAATCTGCAAGATTTGAGATTTCATGAACTTTTTTTGAGGGACTGGTAATATTTTCCTTACACAGGTCTGTTTGGAAGGAGATTTTGAAGGTGTCTTTCTGTTTGCTGTGTTAAACCTTGCAGAGATGATGCTTGTCAAACAGATTAATCCCTTGTGTAATTTTGTGGGCTTCCTTGGAGCTTTTCCCAGTGCTATTTCAGGAGGATCTCGAATGATGCATAAATGCTTTCTCTGGCTGGAGTGCTCTCTTGTTCTGCATACACGGAAATGATGACTGTAACTTGCCTTTAAGCCTTTGGCTGTTCAAAGAGCTGTGTTCCCCACTAAGCTTCATGGTGTGTGTTAAGTCTCATAGTGATGGAGACTGGTGTCACATTATGTGTATCATGGCATCCAGCTTGAAACAACAGGTAGTATCCATCCTGCGTCCTCTTTTAAGGCTGGTTAAGATGCTGAGCTCACAACTAGAAATACATGCCTTTTTTAAGCAGAATGCATTTGAATGTTAAAAAATACTTGACTCTTTTAAATAGAGTAGTTTTGTAATTAAAAGGGTTAAGTTTATTCTATGAACCTCTTTTTTCTTGAAGGGAAGAAAAAAGTTTTCCCGTTCCTCCTTTCCCTTTTCCATAGGAATCTTTTACACATCTTCTTTTAAAACTAAACAACTCTCAACTTCAACATACTGTGCTCACCTGGACTTCTCACCTCCGCCCCTTGACTCTTAACTGGTATACCCATCAGAGATAAACAATTTCCCCCTCCTGGTTCCCCCCCTCCCCCCCCACTTTAATAGCACAGTTTAAAGACCCATTGACAAGCAGATCAACTACATAGATATGAGGGAGTATTAACTTTTGCTGGGTATGTATGGCAATGGGCCAGTCTGGACAGTGTGTGGAAAACTTATTTTTTGTCTGCCACCAAAGCAATAGTGAACCTGAGAGGGAAGAAAGGAGACAGAGAGATTGTCCAAATCTATGCGACAAGAAGAAATGCACGAACCCTTCCTTTCTGCTTCCTAGTCATCTTCTGGGCTGGACAAGAAAGCTTGTTCCAGGAGAAAGAATGGAGGTGTGTAAACAAGGAGAGTTGGTGTTGGGGTAAACAGCATGCTTTGTTCTCTGAAGGAAATGTGTTGAGCCAGCTGGTTTTTAGCATGATCAGCTTAAATTGTGGGCTGATGGTAAAATACGTCAGTTTGATATTTTATTGACTTGAAAATTATGCTCATTTAGATTAAACAAAATGATGTGTGAATTAAACAATTCGGTCCAAAAACCCTACCAGAAATTTCAATGTTTTCATCAAAAGCCAAAGTATTTTGTATTTTTATTTATTTATTTATCAGAACATGTATCTAAGCATATTTACATGTAGCAGTAAGGAAGAATAGCCTTTCTGAGGTGACAGCACTGTTTATAGGCCTCTTTGTTGAATTGAATAAACACTTCAGGCTGAGGCATTCTATTTTCCTTCTCCCAAGTCAGTAGCTGATTTGGTGCAGTTAGTTTCACAGCTTTAGTTAAAAGGATCCCCTATGTTATTATTTAGCATGTTGAGAAATGGGGACAAAGCAGACCAAGAATCTCCTGGATTTCAAGAGGTACAGTCAATATTCATATACCACATTGAAGCTGAGAGTTTTTGCTTTTTATTGTTCATGTGCATGGGATCTTTTTGATTAATTCATTTGTTTGCTCATCCTCAGTTCAGTTCAAAGTTATTTGAATGCTGATCTACTTAAAACTGATTCAGATTCCGAGAAATATGTCCTTTATTTGAATTTGTGTTTTTACTTTGGTTGCAGTTATTCTGTACCTCATTTTAACTGAAGTTAAAATTTGACCTTTGAAGGTGTTCAGAAAGATTCGGTGATTCAATACAGATTTCATTCTTCTGTGACAAGTTCCAGTTTCTGTTTGTTCAAAGAATGAGGAATACAGTTTCTGGAAGAGCAGGACTGAAAATTAAGTGCTAATTTTCTGTCATTATGTTACATTATCAGAATGACAGTGTCTGTAGAGAAGATTGGCTTTAGAAAACAGTGTACTTCTGTAGTGGTGAGAGGAAAAAAAGGCTGATAAAAAGCATGCAACTACTTTCCAGAACTTCCAATATTAGTTACAAAGGATTACTGGCAGTGGCTCTATCTCTAATTCACATATTTTACTATTTAAAAAAAATGCTGCTATCAAAATGAAATTCATAAATGTGGGTATGTGAGCATCTTACAAGTTTTCAGAATTTCAGTA
The DNA here is from genome assembly GCF_023638135.1 of Falco biarmicus. Lineage (NCBI taxonomy): Eukaryota > Metazoa > Chordata > Aves > Falconiformes > Falconidae > Falco > Falco biarmicus. The sequence continues at coordinate 90,033,788 of NC_079288.1, forward strand.
CTTTTCCAGTCCTTTTCTTTGCAATAATCTCATTCATAAAAGTTGTCGATAGCAGTCAGGAAGCCATAGTATTTTACTAAATCAAATAACTTATACTCAGTTAAAGGAAGGACTGTTTCTTTTCTTCTGTTAGACTGATGCAAAATACAAGTAGTTTCATTGTTGTAAACAGAGCAAATCAGTGCAAATGAGAACATAATCAGTCTTGAAACATTGGAATTATTTGTATGGATAACAAATAACATCAAGACAATTTATGTGCTGCATAATAGCTTAGGAAAAAAATTATTACTATGATGAAATGATCTTTGTCCAATTTTTCTAAATTCATTCTTTTCTTTGTAATAATGACATCATCTTGTTATTAACAGCTAGTATATTAGCGTTTCCCCCCCCCCCCCCAGCAATAGAATTGAAACATAATCTTTAACAATTATCACCATACTCATAATCCCCGTGCCTTTTTGTTTCCTGGAATGTAAAGTAAAAAAGTTGTACAACACTTGGACTTGATGGTTTTAAGGGTCTTTTCCAGCCTAAGTGGTTCTATGATTCTATGACAATAAATTAAATATTTAATAACCAATGACCTATACAAATGGAAGAGTAATATGGATACATGTACTTTTAAATTAATGCTCTTCAGATATTTTTTTTTTAAATATTGGCAATTAGAAAGGAAAAAGTTCACCGGAGATGTGCAAAAAGTTAGATATTTAATGTAAATTATTAAGGAGACACATTGGAGAACAATAAAACCATGGAACTTGCTATGATTCCTTGTACGGATTTCTTGTATGCAGCAATGCAGAATGGCTTGATTTACCCATTAGTTTCAGAAGACTGAGAAAATAAGAAAATCATGAAGATACCAGTTCAAAGAGAGGTTCTTCTCTGAGTACCAGCTTAATACTAAATCAATTCAAGTTACACTGTTTTTCCAAGTGCATCTGGTTTTCTGACAGCTGTATTTCTTATGTTTCAAGTATACGGCCCATGTGAATTTGTCTACAGGTCTGATTTTCGCTCAGGTTATGACTTGTTAATTATTTTTTTTTGGTTGTTGGTTCCTTGCATGGGAGATAGGTTGATTTTTTTAGGGATCCTCGTTATTATAGTGATACAAATAAGAAATAAATATTAATCACGACAGTGTCCACTAGAAATTTCTGGCTCATTGTTGAAAACTTCCAAGGCATAACAACGAAGTCATAACATTTCAAGCCATCTCCTGAAAAATGCTGCCAAATCTCATTGGTAGTTATGTGTCAAACAACTGTTAAGAGCTTTGCACTGACTGAGAATTAATTGATGTTATGTGTAGCTTAATCCAGGTGTCATATCTGCATTCTTTGATATATTCACCCACATTTCAATGGTGATACATACATGTGGATTGTAAAGCCATGTATATTTCTGGGGAATAAATAAATAAAAATACTTTTATTGAATTTGTAATTTTGTAGTTAGCTCACAGTTTCTACTCTGTTAGCTGAGACATAACACGATTTTTAATTGTGACTTAAAAAAGCATCACAAGTGACCTCTGAACAAAGTGATCTCTGAACAAAGGGAGAAATGCTAGATTAACTAGTCTAAAAGCTGAGAAATATATTTCGTTTCAGACCTCTGCTGTCCTCAGACACCGTCTGTGTGAACCTCTAGAGAAGCATTGAGATTCAGCAGATCTCTGTCATTAATTTCACACAGGGCAGGCAGCCTCCTGCAGAGGCACTCAGTGTTCTCTTTTCTCCTTTTTTAATCTGTTAGGATGCTGTTAAACAACAGGAAATTCAAGGAGCATGGTTAATGCCAATAATGACATAAACTGCATATCAACCCTGAAAGCAATGTGTAAATAATTTTGACTGCTCCAGGGGAAAAAGCCCACAAAAAACCCCAGACCACCCAAAATAAATACGTTTAGTATATGTAACAAACAAGTGTGTTGAAAGGCCAGTGCTGGGTTTTAGCAGGGACTGAGTGGCAGCTTGAAATGTGCAACATTTCTCAAGATGGCAGGGATCATATTAAATTAAATTGGATTTCATTGCAGAACATGATTTCAAGCACCTGTGGAAGCCCCTCACTAATATTCTGCCACTAAACTGAATGACAAGGCTGCTTTGATTCCTTTTTATACAATGGAAGAATTAATTCCGCTTCTGGTTACTCTCAGATCATTCCTGTCAAGAGGCAGCATAGTCCCACAGGCAAAGTCCTGGAATTAAATATTTGGGGAAAGTATTTGGAATGAATGAGATGATTGCACCAACATTAAACTATAAAAAAAAAAAAAAGGAAAAAAAAAAGTGATGAGGAAACTTCATGTCACATTGTGAGAATCTCATTTACCCAGTGCTATTTCAAATAAAACAAATTAAATCTAGTAGTGGGTTCTTTATGGGCAGAGTATAGGTTGGAAATCTTATAAAAAGTGTGAAAAACAATTCTTGGCCTAAGTAGTGAAGACTATGCACTCTGTTCCTGGTGACTGATTAAATCCACTTGGGATGGGGATGGTCATGTTTGTTCTGGGAAGGAGGATAACCCTTCCTGGGAAGGGTTCTTTCTGCTTTTGTAGGCAGACCCTGTGCTGCCTCAGTGACAGCTCTGGTGCATCAGAGACACCTTTGCTCTGTTCAATGCAATTTTTAGACCAGGACCCATGTGGACATCAGTCCCTCCAGCAAGCTCCCTGCCCAGCTGTGCCAGAGCTCCTTGAACAGATGTTTTTGGGTTTTCCTTTTACAGAAATTAGTCTACATTGCTTTACAGAGTAGGGTATGAAGATGGTCCTTTTCATATTATTCCATCGCCAGTCCTACTCTGTGATTCGCTAATTCCACACTAAGGACTCCTTCCTTATGCTTGAGTGCTTTGGTAACTGCTTTGAAGGGCTCTTGTCCCTGAGTGTCTCTGGAAGGGCACATCACAGTTCCAAGCTGAATTAGCTTTTGCATGTAATCTCTGCTGAGTTGGGGATAGAAATATAGGACCAGCCTTGGCCATCTCTGATTGCAGCACAGTGAGGGGGCTTCTGGCCTTTCCAAGAAAAAGGGATCATATACAGAATAAACCATTGATAATTACAAATAGTGGCCACATATGAAACTATTCTCTCCAAGTTAGGCCATCTCTAAGACCATCAAGTCATTGCTAATTTTGTCAGTGAACTTTGCTCTTAATTTTGTCTGTATTTTCTTTCCTTGCATTGAATCATTGCTGTCCTCCCCTGTAAGTACCTACTCTTTCAGTGAGATCAGAATTCCTCTTCTTGCAATTCCACATAAGAAAAGGTTGTTATCAACTAAGGCTGATGATAAAGGGCTAGGAAAAGGTGGTGCCACTGGGGCAAATGTCTCATCGTTGGACCACCTCCATGTGTCCCAGTGTTGTTTCTTATTAGAAGAAAGTCAGGACCAGGGAGTTCAGTCTAAGCAGATTCTGGTGAGTCATTTTTCTCTCTGAGGAGTCTGCCTTGCCCAGTTCTCATCTCTGACTCAGTGTAGCTCTGAATGGTGGGGCATATAATTTTCAAAGGGCACATACTAAAACCTTCAGAACAAGTTCATCTGCTTTTCCAGTAATTTCTCTATAAAGTACATTTTGTTCTCTTCTAAATCCTGATTCCTGGCATTGGCAAGTTCTTCAGGACTGGACTGCAGTCACAGAAATGTTACTGGTGTACAAGTATTCCTTAAATAACACTTATGTAATTTCTTATGTATATAAAAATAGATTTTACTGGCTCAATTAAAACTATAAAACTTGGATATAGAGGAAAGTTAGATTTTTTTCCTGTGGTTGAAACAGAGGTATCCACTGCTAATGCTATTGTACTGTCTGGATTTAATGAAAACTCTTGTGTTTGGTGGATTCATTTTTTTTCAAACTTTGCCCATTCTATTTCTAATTATATCAGCATGTCAAATTGGGATAAACTTTTGCTGTCTTGATGCAGGCAGAAACTCTACCTGAGGTGCTTTCTGCGTGGCAAGATGACATTGGTTTGTCCTTGGATACTATGTGCCTTACCTATAGGTGAAAATCTAATAGATAAAGGCACTGAATTATGTACATAATCTCAGAGACAGAACACCTCTGTGTTTTGCTATGGCTATTTGAGTACCAAAGGAAAAAAAACCCCAGAGAGTCTTGTCTTTCTGTGCTTCTATTTTAGGAACTCATAACTTCTCAGATTTTTTTCCTTTGGGGTGGAGTTCCCTGCCCTTGTTCTGAACTCACAGGTGATTTCCAAAGAGTAAATCCAACAAAAATGCTAGAACAACAGCTAATGTTTTAATCCTAAAATAAATGTTACCAGCCTCGAAAGAAAAGAAATGGTGTGATTGTTACCTTGAACACATAAAGCCTGTGCTCAGGGTATTTTAAGACGTGACATTGGGCAGGCAAAATTTAACCTGCAAATTGAGCATTATGATCCAAACTTTGTTGCTTGGACCTAACTGTGCTTACTAACAGAACTGCAAAATCATGTCAGCAGTAGCTATGATAATAATACTGTATCTGCTTTTACATGACACTTTTCATTGACAGATCATCCTTTTCCTGTTTTATGGGTGGTGGCTCCAAATGCAGAGTCTAGTCTATTAGCAGGACTAGTTACAGAGCTCAGGTTTTCTGAATTTCAGTTCAGTGCTCTGTGCTTCACGCTGATAGAGCTATGACATTCTAGCTGAATGCTTGTGTGTTCAGGTAGCATTTGAAATGTCAGAATTGGTCATGAAGATGTAGACATTTATACTTTATCAGCTGGTAAAGTATTGCCATTCTTCCTGAGCAAGGTTAACATATATCTGTAGTCACAGCTGCTGCAGGAGAAGATGACTGTGAAGCATGAAGCACTATATGCCACAGAGCTTGAGCACGTAGGCAAATCAGGCAAAACCCTTTTCTACAGGGCACAGAATGAGAAAACATTCTTTCTTAGAAGTTGCATGGCCAGCAGCCTTAAACCACACAGAGAACCTGCCAAAGCTAGTTGATAAAGTTCACAGCGAAGAATCACTAAGTGGCATCGTTTGTTTGCCCTCAGCAGAATTACACATGCTGCAGCAAAACGAAATTCAAACTATGCCTAATACCACAAAGTTTGCAATAAGGAAGCAACTTTTTTCATTTTAAGCACAGTTTCTATCGTGGTAAGTGAGTAAAAGATAGAACATTAATGAAGAAAAAGACAGTATGACTATCAAGACTGAATTTATGCATGCTACAGCTAAAGATCTTCCTTAAATAATTTCTGCACTAACTACTGCATTTCCCTTTGTTAATTTGTGTATCTTTTTAGAAATATATCCACTTTTGATCTGGTATTTCTAGGAATGTAAGCCTATGTAATTTATTCCAAAATACTATTTGAAACCTCAGTATATATCCCTTAAAATTATTGCTGAAAATATATACATTGAAGCTAACAACAAATGAATATTTTCCACAGAAATATTCAGTAGGAATCACAGAGAAAACCTGAGAAAACATGTCATGAAAGATCTTGATTCAGACTAGCAGGACTTGACATAGTGTTTAGTGTAACTAGCTCATTCTGTTAATCATGTCACACAAGACAGGTCAGTCTAGTTTTGCTGGAGTTCTTGTTTTATAGCTATGAATATATAGCTTAGGTCAAAAAAGTATAAAATCTATTATCTGGAACATGAATTATTATTATTGTTCACTATGTGCATGTACTGCCTCCTATTTGTGATTTACAAAGTTTACATGGCAGTAGATATTTTTATTAGAGCTGGTAGATAAGACATCAGGGATAATACTGACTTGGAAAGGCTTTGAAAGATAAGTTTTGCCTGTGTTAATTTTGGGGACACCCTCCCGCCCCCCCCCCCCCCCAACAAATAAACAAAAAAACATTTTTTGACATATTTGGAATAATGAGCTTTGTTGGAGCTTTTGTTGTTTGAAATGATGTATCGATTTCAATTGCTTTCTTAGCTTTTCTATAAAAAAAAGAAACAACTAAAATCAAAAGATTCTGATGGAGCAGAAATTAATTTTGGTGGTTTTTTTTTTATTCCCTTTTAAATAATTGTTGTTTTGTAGAATTTTGAAAATGTTGAAGAGCTTCTTCCCAACTTGAAATACTACCATCTTTTGTTAGGCAAAGTTCTGTTTTACATTCAGGTCTAGTCTTTCTTATACACTTGAAATCGCTGTCTTTCTCCAATAGCTACTAAGTGGGGAAACTTGTGGAAGGATCTGCCCAGCATGACAATGGCTGCTGGTAAAGCAGGACACCTCTTGACTCCAAAGCCACTTTTCTAAGTACCAGGTTGGAGGACAGAGGTAAGGTAAAGTTAGCCGACATTTTCTTTTAGCACACACACTTCTTATTTCTCAAAAGATTAAATCACAGATCTGGAAGGGTGGTTGCCCACCCACCACCAACCTACAGCATCTGTTTAAAAATCAGCAACAGCAAATTGTTTCTTTCTCAAAAATCAAACAGCAGGTATTGACAGTTACAAATAGGCAGAGCCTCATACTGTTTTTCTGATAAATACCAAGCAGGCATCAAAACCTCTGGCTCTGCGGTTGTTGGGCTTCTTTTGAGGTAATTTAAATGTATATTTTACTGTATAAATTAAATATACACTGTTATAAATAGTATGTTATATTCCATACTATTTATGCTATACAGAAGTATTTTGTGCAGGTAACTAGTCAAAGAAAGAATGTCAGCATCTCTGAATGGTTTGCAGCAGACTGGGACTCAGTCCTCCCTTCAGCCATGGAAGTTCCATGTCCCTCTGGCCATACTATATAAAATGCAACCCTATCCCTAAGTATCTCAGTGACAAAACGTTAGTGCCATTTACCAGGGTAACATCATGGTCTTGTGCCTCAATGGCTCAACGTGAAATGGTTGTTCTGAGTCTTCTTTTTCCTTGCCAATTTTCTTGCCTTGTCTGTTTAGCCCTCAAGTTCTTTGCTTTCTGAAACAGAGCTGATGCTTTATTATGCATTTGAGTTGGAGCTGCAGAAATAAATAGAGTAATATAAATAAAATTCAGCATCAGCTGATGTAGCAAAGATAAATAAAACGAGCAAAAGACAAATGCATGCTTGGAAATAGTACCTTAGAACAACCTTTTGCTTTAGAATTAGGGTGTTTTTTTTATGATACAGCAACATGTTCTATATTACCTTTTAGAGCCAGCAATGAGCTGTTTGTCTTTGGTTTTGTCCTGCTCAGAGATTAATGTAGAATCGCACCCTTGCATAAATATTTTTACTTTGTTGGGTTAAGCTTTTGTTTGTCTGATCAGTTCAAGTAACCAGTCTAAATTAGCTGCTCTGAGAATACATTCAAAGCAAAGCATTTTTGTATGGTTTCTCTCGTAAAAGTTTAATGCTGTGTATAATTAGAAAATGTTGAATGCTTCCATTAATTCTGAAAAGTTTTCTCACCCATTTATTTTCATAACAGGATCAATCTAGGCTTAATTAAAGGTGTGTGTAAAGACATGTATTGTTGCACCCCAGAAACAACATCCCACAGGAAGGGAAAAAAAACAGGCATTTTTGGGAGGCTCAGTTAACATTTGCTGTCCTCTCAGAGCTTTAGGGAAGATGGAGCACTCCGTGGGAATGTTAAAGTTTGGGAATCCCAGATATGTGGTTAATGGAGTCAAGTGATGTGCAGATCAGTAAGATATCCCTAAGGAATTGGTGCTTCTCTGCTTCTGTTGCGGTTCCCTTCCCCTAATAGCACAGGCTGGGCAGAAACTGCAATGTTGTCATAGTTGTGTAGCAGCAGCAGTAGAAAGAGATTTGCAAGAGTGAATACTGCTTGAAGCATTGTTAATTCCTAATGGGGCTTGAGGAGAACAATATTGTGGAGATCCTCTCCTGCTTGAAATTCCATGCAGTCTAATCCCTCTGTGTACCTGTAATCGTAGTGATGTAAAACTATGCATGAGTCGTTATTGGGTCTTCCACTTTGCTTTCTGTTTATCTTTTTTTATTGGAAAGCTGGCTAAAATTAGGCTTTCTCATTAGGATTATGACTTCAGGACTCTGAATAGTATATATATTTCTGCTGTACTCCAATAAATCTTGGAGAGCGCTATATAATTTTTTACTGAAATAATTTTAATACTGCTTCCAGACAGTATTGCTAACTTCAGTACAAAACTAATGTGGAACAAATCAGTCCATAAATGTGTCTTACAAGGCTCACTTGCCCTTTTTTATTGTCAAGTTTCAATGCAAGATTTCACTGGAATGCATACATTTCCAATTTCAGTACACTAATCTACACGATGTCTTTAATACAGACACCTCTGGTCATCTCAGGCAGATGAGTTTGTAGTCTGTTGGGTGGCCTCATAATGTGTGTGTGTGAATTCTTGATTCTTCTGAACCCAAGAGAACAGCAGCATTTTACCGCTCCTTAAAATGCTTTAGACTCCTTTGCAAAATAACAGTTCAGTGATTGCTGAGCTGGAGAGTTGACTGCTGCATCAGTTCTTAGCAAGGTCAGTACTGCAGCGTGTTGTAGGTAATGGAAGGCAGCTCTTACAGCAGGTGTGTATCACCCTCCCTCAGAACTATTCCCCTCTTCTGTGCTTATATGTAGGGTGGGCGAGGTGTATGTCTGCACACGTACACTTGCGTGTGTAGCTTTTCCTCCTTAGGTTTAGTTAGTTTATCACTGGAGTATGAATGTGTGGAAGTTAAAAGACTTCGTACCTTTAATAAAAATCTCTAATAGGCAGACACTAATTGTATGTTCAAATTGTTTCCATGCTCCTTACTGCTTTCTAAGATGCCTGTCCTGCTCTCTACCCTATCCTACTCTCTAGGCACATACAGGGGTACAAAGGATGTATAAGGTAAGTCCTGCCTTTGAACATTTCCCATTTTTCCAGAAACAGAAACTATATTACAATATTGCTGCCACAGTATCATTCTGTTCTTTAGACAGGCACCCAGATTTTCTGAAGGGCCAGGGAAAGAGGGAGCAAGGCTCAAGAGCCAACCGTCTTCCTAAGAAAAAAGTTGGGAACTTTTTCCTAGAAGTGGAATATTAACCCACAGCCAGATGCCCCAGTTGCTAGCTTGTGAATCAGGTTTGCAAAGTTACTCCAATGCTTTTAACTTGTAGCAGAGTGTCTAACACATAGGCTATAATAATCTCTGTCATGGTGCCATCGTCAAGCATGTCAGGAGTGGATTTAGCTCCACTGTTTGTTGGCCTTTTGTACTTTGTCAAGAAGATTTTCCATTGTCTGTTTCCCAAAACAGTTGTGTCTTTCCATACAAGGCTGTACTAAGTCCAAGGGAGAGGGAAGAGATGCCTCATCATCCACTCCAATTAAAGAATTTTTAGAGGGAAGGAAATCCTGCCATGGTGCCTGAGTCACCAAGCTAACATCAGGGACCAGATCTTGTTCCCATTGTGTGCTAAACTGATACTTCCTGATATAATTAAAATTATATAATTTTTTTGTGCTCTTAGGACTGTGGAAAATTATTCTGGGTTCCTAGCTGCATTGTAATGGATATCTTTTACTGAAATTTAGGATAGAACTTGGAGATACAAATACTCATGCACTTTCTGAACAATTTATCTGAAGCAATTTTTGTGACACAGTTTTTGTATAAATTTTAAACAATTGGAAAGCAAAACAAAGCAAAAAAATTTAAAAATCCCAAAGCCCTACTTGTCATTATTATAAAGAAACCCATAAAAAATATGTCCCAGGCTTGGTTATATGATGTTATTCAAGAATAGCTATTCCTAGATGTGGGTATTCTTATTCCACCATTAGTATGACTCTCATTTTTAGCTTAACACCTTTCCAAAGTGCATTAAATTGAGCAAAAGCATAGCAGTTTTGGAAAGAAGTGAAATTTAAAACCAATCACCTGAAGAATGCCTTCCTGTCTTAGTACTGTAGTCAGTTTACAGGATGCTTTGAAGAGGGAAGATGAGGAAGATCATGCTAAACCAACTGTCAGCCCAAAGTGGTGACATTATTATCACAGTTGTAGTATAGAGCTAGTAATAAGCCACGTATTTCTTTTTTAATACAAATTTACAAGTATACAATATAGACCATAAAGTTCAGGTGGGAAATGTTTTAAACAGAAACACATGCAGCAAGTCATCAACAGGGACAAGGAATATATTTTGCCCCCTGTTGACAGAAGGAGCTGTGTGGTGGGTTAACCCTGGCTGGATGCCAAGTGACCACCAAAGCCACTCTATCACTCCTCTTCAGCTGGACAGGGGAAAGAAAATGTAACGAAAGGCTCATGGGTCAAGATAAGCACAGGGAGAGAACCCTCACCAATTACCATCACAGGTAAAATAGACTTAACTTAGGGAAATTAATTTAATTTACGGCAAATCGAATCAGAGTAGGGTTATGGGAAATAAAACCAAATTTTAAAACACCTTCCCCCAAACCCTCCATTCTTCCCAGGCTGAACTTCACTCCTGATTTTCTCTATCCGCTCCCACCGAGTGGCACAAGGGGGTGAGGAATGGAGGTTGCTGTCAGTTTATCACATCTTGCTTCCAGTCCTTCCTCCTCACAATTTTCCCATGCTCCAGCATGGGGTCCCTCCCATGGGAAACAGTTCTCCATGAGCTTCTCCAATGTAAGTCCTGCCCACAGGCTGCAGTTCTTCACAAACTGCTTCAATGTGGGTCCCCCACGGGGTCACAAGTCCTGCCAGCAAAACTCTCTCTCCACAGGTCCACACGTCCTACCAGGAGCTGCTCCAGCACAGGCAGGGGGTCACAACCTCCTTTGGGCATCCACCTGCTCCAGCATGGGGTCCTCCCCAGGCTGCAGGTGGGGATCTGCTCCACCGTGGACCTCCATGGGCTGCGGGGGCACAGCCTGCCACACCATGGTCCTCACCACAGGCTGCAGGGGAACCTCTGCTTTGGTGCCTGGAGCACCTCCTGCCCCTCCTCCTGCACTGACCTGGGTGTCTGCAGGGTTGTTGCTCTCACATATTCCTCTCTCCTGATGCAGTTGTGTAGTTTTTCCCTCCTCTTCTTAAATATGTTATCCCAGAGGTGCTACCACTGTCACTTATGGGCCTGGCCTTGGCCAGTGGCAGGTCCATCTTGGAGCCGGCTGGCATTGGCTGTTGGACATAGGGGAAATTTCCAGCAGCTTTTCACAGAAGCCACCCCTGTAGCCCCCCGCTACCAAAACCCTGTCATGCAAACCCAATACAAGCTGTCAATTAGACAGGCAAGCACAGGACCTGATACCTCATCTAGCAGAGAGGTATTTTTCAACTCCAGGGGAGTGAAACTGTATGTATTTTGATGAAGTGTAAATGGTCAGGTGACATAGTGGATAAGGAGGGGAAAAAATATGTGTTATGACTCCTGGCATGATTTTAAATGGCAGGTGGCTTATAGAGGGTGTAATTCTCCAGCATGATAATACACTAATGAATATTCCCTGAGGTGTGTGCGTGTCACTGAAAGAGGGAACCTTTTGTCAGGAAAATCTGCAGCTATTCAAATGTACCTTAAAAGAGAGGTGTAGGTAGAAAGATGCTTTTATGTGAATCATTAATTTGTTTTGTGATGAGTGATTTTTAAGTAGCTGGGTAATAAGAAAATATTCCACACCCAGAACTGTTGTGCCTCTAAAACCTATAAGGGGCATCAGGGACATTGGAGCAAGTGCCTGTGTGTTCTGCAGTGTACCCAAAGGGCAGCAGTTGCTTCATCCAGGTGGAAAGCATGTATTATTGGGGTATAAAGAGGAAGCAAGGTTTTCTGGTGATAGATTAGAGCTGATGGCATAGCTTACTGACAATCAGAAAAATACTGGAGAGCACTCTTGGACTCTGGCTGGCCCAAGGGGTGTTTACTACATGGCTCTCGGCTGGCACAAACTGCAATTTCAGCACCTATAATTTGCAGGAGCAGTAAAAAAAAATACAAGTATCACAAGGCACAAAATACAGACTCCATGGTCTATTATGCAGGCCGCACAAGAGTGGGTATAGGGAAAGATTTAACCCGCAACACACAACAGAGGTATTTATAGCACAGGGAGACTTTCAGAGTCTGCTTAAGTGACTTTATGAAGTCTTTGGAAACTCTGTGGTGGTTTTCATGGGTTGACTGAAATTGGAAGCAGTTGTCTGCTAAGTGTTGAAAAGAAACAAAAGGGTCCTCTGTGAATATAATACAGCCAAAAACCTGAAAAACACTGCCCCTTGTTTTGTGAGACTCTGTATTTCCTCTTTATGCATGAAACATAAAGGGTTAATGTTGCTTAAGAGTGAGGAGCTCCATACAGAAGTAGGTTTTATTTTCGTATCAGTTTGTTCTTCTTTAGCATATTTGAATTGTTTACTTTGCTATTTTCTTTCTGTTGCCTGGAAACATTTAGTAAGTTGTCAGAACTATAACATTTACTGATTTAAGGTTCAACTAGAATGATCTTTAACATGAAAGCTTGTAGTCTGTTTTTTAAAAACACCCCAAGAATATTGAATTAAAGGTTTTTTTGCTTTGTCAGGTTATATTGAATTAAAGCGGGTTTTTTTTGTTGTTTTGTCAGGTTTTGAGCAACTAGGAATTAATTTTATTAGGACAACAGCATTGAATGTACTTTTATAGTAAGATCAGCTTCTTGTCCTTGACCCTGTATACACTGCTGAGGCAAAATTTCTCACCAAAACCATTATCCCTTTCTCTGAGAACCAGACTGATGATTTTGCATGCATTACATGGCATTATTTCAATACAGATTTTTTTTTTAATTGCTCTTGTAACTTTAAATTTTCTTTTCTGATTTTAATCTCAGAAAACTGAGGTATCTGCTATGTGATAGGTCTGCCAGGACTTTGACACTTCAAGATTTTGAACACCTCCCTGAGACACACTGTTAACTCCCATTAGAGTTTATGAAAGTTAATGATGAAGAGTGTTTGACCAGCATTGGTATTTCTGCAACACTGACCATAGGACTTATACAGTGTGAATTTGCACCATGTCAGACACATCTGCGAAGAGTTCATGTCTGGCATTTTAGAGTAGATGTCCGATCAGCACTTTTAAATGTCTGATTCAATATGTGGGAATGTCCAACAGGAATTCTGAAGTAGTATAATTGAAATAGCCTGATTATATGAAATTGTTTCCAGGAGAATTCATACTGATGATCGGTCTCAGTTAATGCCTATCTCTAAATGTTTGTTTTGCTTATGGGACTGTTTGAAACATGCTGGTATCTCTCCTCTAAATATACACCAGTGCTCATAGGTGAAAGAATATTGATAGGTTCACAATATTATGGAATCCACACTATTTAAAGTAGTTTAGTCTTAGAGTATTCAGTGCTTAATGTCCCAACTATATTGTAACTCATAAATGTTCACTACTTCTGCAGTGGTATTTCCCTAACTAAACGAGCTACCAGGATGATCTTCCTAAAAGTTCAAGCTGAACAAGCAAGTTAGCTAGCAGTTTTTCTGACACATTAATTGGCTGAGATGAAAAGCAGTGCTTGAGGACTTTCTGCCATCTCATTTTAAACACAGTTGTGTATGTATTTTATGTCTCAGTTCTTCTGAGAGCCCTCTCCTCTCAGTTCTAGGGATCATATACATAGCCTGTACCCCATTTTGAAATTACAGGAAGATCTTGGAATGAACAGAAAGGCCACATGCAGTAATGGGGAACAAAGAAGCAATAGCAGAGTAAAGACTGATGGCAAATATTGGGAAAGAGCCTGCACCCTTCACAATGGTACTATTCACATATATAAATCACATGCTGATGTGTTTTTCTGGATCTGGGCCTAACTGCACAACTGGATTTCTTTCAAGCGGTAAGTAAGTGCAAGAAAAAGCAGAACACAAACTCAGACTCAGATTCCTCTGGCAGAGGGTGTAATTCAGGCCCACAAATCAGAAAGTCAAGGACTGTAAAGGAAAGTTGCAAAAGACCTGGAAAAGAGTAGAATCTGACTTTGCACAGTGGTGGTTTAGAGTTAGCATTTAAAATTGAAGATGCTTATTTGGTGAACTTGAAGGTTCATTTTCCACGTTCTATTAATCTTTGTTTGTATTTTAAGACAATGGGACTGGATGTTGACTAAAGACCTTCTGAAGTAAAGAACAAGGCTGTATTTTGATCTCTGAGGAGGCTGACTCCTGTTTCAGTGCAAAATAAGGTTTTGAAAGCTTTCCTGAGTGTATTATGAAACCCTGAATTGGTAATGGATGGTGACTGTGAAAGATATCAATGGTGTGGTAACAGATCTGTGAATATTCTGAGTACTGCACAGTGCAGAACTAAAGTGCATGCGGGTCGCAGCAGATTCCCTTCAGATCTGAATGGCATTACTGCACAGAAGGCCAAATACGGCTTGTTCATCTGCTGGATCAGAGATCCTGCTACCTTGCTTAATCTGTTCTTTTGTCAGGTAGCCAGTTGGCAGCCTGAGCTCTGTGCCATATATTTTCTTATTTTTAATGTTTGTGTGTTGCATAATAAAAATATGAGAGGTGTGGAAATAAAATTGCAGCTTGGTCAGTTTCATTTTGAAGCAGATTATTCATCCAAATGGAACATTAATGGGTATTCTAAATTGTATTTTCCTCTACACAGGAATACATGGAAATAGAAAATTTATTAATTGATGATGCATTAATGTAATCTGAAGTTCTAATGAAACAGGAAGATAATTGGATTAATGTGTAAAATGCAGTATTTGAGCCCAACAGATCTAACAAATATGACACTGTGCTTTATTTAATGAATGTAAATGAAATCTCACATGAGATTAGAGAATGCAGTGCTTTGTATTGCAGAATCTTCCATTCCAGTTCCAGCCGCATAGCCATAATCATAAGTCATTCATGACAAAAATCAATGATCTTCGTTTTCTGACAGCTTTTGTTCACTGTTCCTAGGAACTGTTTTCTATCTTTTCTCAAGAGGGTATTTAGAATTTAAGCTCCCTCTCTCTGCTTGTTTATTATGTACAGCGCCATTCATTTGCCAAGTGACCACAGTGCCAAGTTCTAGCTTGGCACTTGTGGAACATTTTCCTTTCAGTCCCTTGAGAATACATGCTTTGGCCTCTCCAAAACCAGCAAATTCCCAGCACTCTAATGAAGTGGTGTAGTCTAGGCTGAAGTGGGCAGAAAAGTTACCAGCATCTGTCTCAATGTTTGTAGCTAGGACATGGTGCAAATGATAGAGTTATTGATGATAAATTTTGAAATAAAAAAATATGAAGGAAGATTTCTTTTTTTCTGATTCTGTATTTGAATAAAATCTTACTAATTGCATGGATATAGCATTAAAGTTTTGTAGTACATATTATATACTACAGCAGACTTAAGATAAAAGAAAATATGTGAAGCAATAGGCCAGACTTTTTAAAGGTTGTGTAGTTCTGGCCCAGTAAAATTGGCTTTTTACAATCCATTATATGATAAGTCAATATAAAGGCAACAGACCTCATTTACAAACTGGGATTTCCCAGTGTAGTTGCTTCCCAAACAGGGTACCTGATCAAAAGCATTTGCTATCAGTTCTGCTGACAGTGCCTTAAAACCTTTTATTCTGTTACTTAGAGGCAAGCTGAGGACAACCACCATCATTGAGAAAATATTGATTTTTCTAGGATATCCTCTGTGTGTTCTGCAAATTGCAAATAGATACAGAATGCAATTTATGGCAGTGTTGTGATTAAGTCTAGAATCTGTGTTTGCTTAACCCTTCGTTGCTCAGTTTTCACAGGTTAGAAAAAATAATCATATAAAACTCTCCTTTAAAACATAGCAATAGGTCAAGTTGTAGCTGGTTAAATCTGGCCAACTCCTGCCATTACAGAATGAGAAGATGAATAAGCATACAGGGCTTAACCAGGCAGAGGCTTTAAATGTATTAATTCGTCTTGATGTGCCTAGCTTCCACATATCCTCCTTTAGAACAGAACAGTTAGATCTCCAAGGACTAGCTTTTCACTTGTGTGCTGGCAAGTGAATCCCATGGCTTCTTATAAGTTAGTAATGGGAAGAGACAGCACAAGGAGAGCCAGAACAAATCTCCATTAGGATTAGACAACCTTGTAGCTGCTCAGTAAGAAGCAAAAACTGGCTGGGCAGAGCCTGAATAGGCAGGAGGACAAGGAGCTGTTGCTGAGCTGACAATGGGCGACATGGTTCTTTGGAGAAGAGAGAGTAGGGGCAAGGAGCTGACTTTTCTGGAGGTGCTTTTTGGTAGTAAATGTTGGACTGTCATCTTAATTCTGTGTGTATTGGACTGGCCTAGACTGCCTCCAGCTCACTCCTGCCTGCCTGTTCTCATCTGCTCCCAGCTTGTCTGGATTCACAGCATCACAGCCCTTTTTCCACTCGAATGCTGGCAGGCTGCTGGGGGAGTCTGTCTGGTATGGTACAAAGGCAAGCTCACGTCTGCCAGTACAGCTGAGCTGCTCATTCCTTTGTGCATTTGCATGGTTTTCAGCAGTTGCCTCACTGAAGAGCCCATGTTCAGTCTCCCTTGAAGACGAACAATGAAGTGATGCTAGAGCAAATAAAGAAGAGGGCTACTTTGGTCACAATATCAAGCCAAAAGGAAGGAACTGGGTTCTTGTGAAAGGGTTCGACTCCACCATCCCAGCACAGAGTCTTTGGTGATGCTCCCAGTGACCTTCTCTAGTCAGGAAACAGGCTTGAGTTTCAGATGCAGTGCCATCACCTGAACCATTTGGGGACTCCATCTTGCAACATCATTCGTAGTCTCCTGGACGTTGCCAGTTTATGGGATATGGGACAGGTTTTCCCTCCTTATAATATCATGGTTTACCCCGAGAAGTTGGCTTTGGCTACTGTCTGGCAACTGATAGCTACCTGCTGGGAGCGATAAGCTTCCGTGCTGCAGTGAGCTCTGTCTTTGGTGATATTTTAACACCAGCATCAGTTTTACAAACAAGATTCCCTATAATTACTTAGGTGTTGGTATTTTTTCTGAAAAACATGTGAAACATTAAGTACTTCAGAGGCTTTCAGTCCCTGCTTCCCTGCTGAGAAGGGATGGGTTTTCTATGGATTTTTCTTTTCTGAGATTGGTATAGTGTAGGAACATCGTTCTCAGTGGTGCTGTATCGTGTAACATTTGGCTTATGCTCTGGGGCTATTTCTGGTAACTGCAACAGAGTTACAGTGTCAGAGTAGGTCTATTATACTTTCTAATAAAATAGCTAGTAGTCTGATGCAGACTACGTGAATAACAGGGATTTGCAGCCTTTCACCTCATTTGTGTCATATATACTCAAGAATGAGTTCTGTGCTTAACAGATTACACAGGGATTATGAAATGTAGAAACCGTAGTTGAAAAAAAGCAGTTTTATTCAGCAGCAGATTACTGTCATTTTACTGCACACTTATGAAAATCTGGAGTTTTTAGTTAAAAGAATATAGAAAAAGACTCCATTAATATGTAAATACCAGCCAATATAGAAGTACAGCATTTCAGTTAAAAAAGATGTGAAAAAGCATTTATCAATGCATTTGAAATTAATATCATTTACATAGTGTAACCAAGCTGTCTGCAGTCTTTTCAAAAATACCTAATTTAGAGAGGCCCCTGCACTTGGCAAGCTATCCAATAAGATAAACTAATCCAGATAATGGATAGCTGATGTACAAGTGTAGAGACAGTACAAATGCGCTATTCCATCCATGATGGGAGACTAAGCAAAAAGAAACACATCATTTAAGGCAGAGATTTATCACATATTACTTTTTTGAAGTGAACAAACAAAAGAACATAACATATTCATAGACCCATATATGACTGAGGACACATTTCACTTGTATCTTGGGAATTATGGCTTTATATGTTTGTTGATGCTGTTCTGGCAAAGAAATCTGCTGCAGCCTGTTGATTAGTACATCCTGCACCAACCTGGGAGTAGTTAATTGTACATCTGCATAATTAAAATTGAATTATACAGATGGGTGTGAGTGATTCTGTCCCAAAACAGGCAACTGGAGAAATGTTGGGATCCTCCGATTTATTTTAAAACATGAGGAATTTTAGGGCAAACAAAACACAAAAAAAGGCATCAAAATGGAAAGGAGGAAGGAAGCCAGACAATAAACTTCAGTGGAATATTGATTTTTATACACATATATAACACCATGTAGAGAATATTTAACCAGGAAGACAGCAGAAAAGAAGCATACTTCCATCAGTCCCTTAAGGAAGGTGCAGTTACCTAAGCAGAACTATGAAAAGGACTAGAAATATCTTCCCTGATGAAAGGCATCCTGAGAGAAGGGCTGGGCAATATGTTTTGTATTTTTGTTATAATGTACTTCGGAGTTGGGGGTGAAAATGTCATTGATTTTAGGATTCTTTTTCTCCACTTAAGTATGTTTAAAAATCAATGGATACGTGATTAAATGAGTTAGAATTTAATGTACTTTGAAGATAAATCACCTCTGGATGTTCTGAGTGAGGAGAAAAATTTTCCATTCTAATCTTCTTAAATTTCTTTCTATTTTTTACCACCTTTTCCTGAGGCTGTTTACTCTGCACATATAAGAGAGGGTAATAAATTATATTAAACAGGCAGGATCCATGCTTGTCTCCTTAGAAGGGGACTTCTTTTTCTGGCTGTTATTTTTTTGGATCCTGCTTTCTGACTAAGTTAGTGTTCATCAGCAGGAAGGAGTTAAAGGATACCCAAACAACTCAGTCTGCCAGGGCTAATCTTGAGCTACCTCAAGCAATAGGAGGCTTCAGAAAGAGGGAAGTGGTGGTGGCATTTATTTTGCTTCTCTGTAATTACCGATTGAGAAAGACTGGGCCTAAGCCATTAATAACTATGAGTGGTTTATTGGGTGGTATAATAAAAACCTATGCAAGAGAAGACAGAGATATTTTGGAAAGACAAGCTTGCGCATCTTGAACAAGAGCTCCCAAGCTCTGTGGCTCCACAACAGGACAGGGTGGCAATCTATGGCTGGCCTTTCATGCATAGCTAAATAGTCCTGAAAATAATTTAAAAAATGGTAGATGAGGGAGACGAGGCTTCTTCTGAAAGCTCTTGTACTATTTCCATGCCCACATAGGAAAGGTCTGGTTAGAGTAGATGTAACAGGAATCTGTTGTCAAAATAGAAAGTGGCCATAGAACAGGAAATTGATTTTATACTGATGCTAAATTTCTATTCAGTCATAAGCAAGGTTTTACATGTGTTCTCCATACTATACAAGACTGACTGTTAATTTTTCTTTTCTGGCCTCATCTTGTGATATGAAATAGCTTCGCATTACATAACTTGAGTGGCCTAAGTCTGCCACATTTGCTGTTTGCTGCCACACAATCTGATTTTGAATAAGAAATTGGTAACTTAGCTTCAGTTTATATTACTGTCTTTGACCAATTTACAGACTTATACAAGATACTATGAATTCACAAATCAGCCTTTACTGTAAGAGTATAATGACTCAGTTCGGGCCTGGGAGCCAAAGAGCTAAGCATAGTACATAGCATTAGAGCCCAGTAGAGCTGGGGGAAAAAAAATATCCATTTTGGGACTTATGAAA
Organism: Falco biarmicus; assembly: GCF_023638135.1. NCBI lineage: Eukaryota > Metazoa > Chordata > Aves > Falconiformes > Falconidae > Falco > Falco biarmicus. Next base: position 90,053,397 of record NC_079288.1, read on the forward strand.
GGTCAGTTTGGAAGAGAAATGCCTGGCGTGCAGAAACAGTTGCCCTGACCACTACTTTCACTCTGTTCTCATTTGAGAAGTAGCACTGTGGAAGTGGGCACAGAAAAAAAGTGCAGGAAGGTGTGACAGGGAGTGGAAGAGATAGAAGAAATGGACACTGAAAAGGAACTGATTCTCAGGTTTCTGAGTTGGTTATTCCAGGCACTAGTGCAGTGTGTGGGCTAAAAAATATCCAGTTCTGTGGGAAAGTGGTGATGGAGCACTGCAAATATTCAGGGTACTAGCCCTGAGCACTGGCTTTCCCTAGCTCCAGTCTTAGTTGGGAGAGCAGAGATCCCCCACTGTCCCCATCTTTGTCTCTGTGGAGATACTACCCACTTTTAGTTTTGGAGTGCCCCTGTAGTACTGATGAAGGTAGTTTCCTCCACACGGTAAAATCTCATAGTAAGAAGCACTGGGGCTGGGGCAGTCTGTTTCACAGTGTTCAGGAGAGTAGCTCACTGGGACCAACTGCTTGGTGGCACTCTGCCTTCCTGAAAAATGCTCCAACAAAGCTGTTGGAGTTCAGCATGCTGATGGGGTGCATCCTGAAGTGGTTCTTGAACCTGTTCTATATAAAACAAAGCCACAGCATATCAAGCTGCCCCAGTTGCCAGACAGGGTCCCATGCTAAGACACTAAACCAGCATATGGCTCTAGCCATACGTATTCCATTTTTATGATCAGTTTGTGACCCCTTCAGTATTTTTCATAGTTATTTGTAGATAAATTGTGGACGTCTCAGTCCCATTAACTCAACTGAAACCGTTGAATAAAAATGCTTTGGAAAATATTTTGCCGGAGTGGAGCACTCTTTCAAATAGCGGGGTTAAAACATTAAATAGCCATTGTGTTGCTGCTATTGGCTATGTTTTTCAGCCTAGAATAGGAAGCTGGCGAGAGCAAATCTTTCATCTGTGAAAGGGCAAGCCCCCCTGCTCTGACTCTGGCAACGACTGCCACTGGCTGCTGGTTGTGTAGCACCAGCAGAGCCAGGAGAAGGTATTACAGTGTCTGCTTCAACTAAGCCCTGCTGAAGACTATTAGGGAGTGATACAGTCCAATCCTGTGGGACAGGAAAGCCATTTCACCTCATCCTTTTAGGGCGGATGAAGGAATGGGGGTGGGTGTGGCAACCCACACTTCTGTTTTGTATTGGTACTAGCATGCCTCTGGGAGAAGAGGCATTTACTTTGTTGGCTCCAACTCTGAAACAGCAGCAACACTTTTTGCAAGGCCTCATGATCAGGCTCAGAGAGGAAAGAGTGGACAAAAATGTCCTTTGGATTACATGCAGAACTGCTGACATGCTTCCAAAGGGAAGACGCTACATACATCAGCAATTTGAGCTACTGATAAAAACACCGATTAACAATTTGGTCTTTATTTTGAATAATGACAACAGCTACCTTTCACAGCTTTATTAAAACTTCCTTTCTAGGTAAATAACTGTTTCTCCTGATCAAAGTTTCTGGAATATTAGCAGATGTATATGAAAGACATAGTTCACTTCCACTTGAATTGGAACCATGGCATACTCTTACTAGGAAACTATCATCTTGTTGAGTGTGTACAAACTCAGCATACTCTGTGCAAATTCTTTATTGAAACAATGATCAATTTACAAGCTGAATCACATTTCATTTTGCCACTTCAGCATGAACTGATCTCTTTGTGGTTTATGGCCATGAACTATAAAATTGTAACAGTTATTTAAATCAAAATACAGTAACTGCTTCTCAAAAGAACACATTCATATTCGTCTTACATTTCTTGTAAAATCAAAAAGGATTTCATAATAAAGAAACAGAACTTAAGATACTAATTTAGTGCAAGCGTTTCCTTTGCATCTAAGAAGCTTTCATTTGTCCTAAGTATGGCATACTTGAAAGACCAACTTTTAAAATAGCATGCTGCCAAGATATTCCATGAGAACTTTTAAAATTCAACACTGTTAACACTTTTCAAAATTAGGTGATCTGAACCAAACTGAATGTCAGAAAGCCCTGGTTATAAGTTACAGTACTTTTGTCAAAAGGTAACTGCAAATCAAAGAACTGATATAATATGTACATTAGAATAAAACAGGCACCGATTTTTTTAAAAAATAAACATCTGCCTGTATATGCCATTCTGCAAGTCTTATGATTACCGAATGCCAATAAACCTGCACAAAAATGCAGATCTATGGGTTCTTTCAAATTTTGCAATCTCAGAAAATGACCGAAGGGTAGGATTCATCACAAGCATACTCAAATCAGAGAACAAAAAAGGATCAGCAGTGAATAAATGCTGCTCAAAAAGAAAATGTTGAGTAAGTAGATGAGTACTACGTTCAAGTGGTCTGATTAATATGGTCTTACATGTAGTGAAAAAAGAATAGTTAGTGTAAAATTCAAATCCAACACTGATTTCTTGTGCTGCAGAAATCTAGTCATGTTTCATGAAGTTTTGGCAAAAATACTTTTAAATGGGGTAAATACATCCTGCAAATCTCTTTTCCTTTCTAAACCTGGCTTGGTGTTCCTTAGGCTTTTAGAAAAAACATTCAGTTGGACTGGATTTTCCAGATTCTGAATGTTTTAAGAATCATCATGTTTGGTGCTGTAATAAATAGAACAATGTAACAAAAGGTGTGCATAGCCCAATGATGGGAACAGATCACACTAATGTCCCCGAAGTGCTTAAGGTGCATGGAAGTATGTAACAACGCAAATGTTAATGTTTTCTTAGAGCCATCACTAATTTTCTATTTGCTAATTGTGTTCTCACACCATAAAAAAGCCATTCCTTTAGAAATACTGCATGAATTGTTTACTTTATAATATCACAGCCAGAAAGTTTGGAACATGAAAGATGGGTATGGGTCTTGCTTCCCATCTATCTCCCTCAAAGGACGTGCCTGAAAGCATGTAAAAAGCTGCTTACAGGTGTTACATAATGGATGCATAAAGATACCGAGCAGCATACATGAAAACAGAAAAAAATACATAAACCAGAACCATTCCAATCTGTATTTTCTTCAGATACAGTGCTGTTCTGCTTTTATTCTGGTAATACCACAAAGGTTAATCCCTAAAGAATTTATAGCAGCCTGGCGGGAGCAGTTCTACCTGTGAACTCTCTGTTTTGAGTCCAGCTCCAGCAAAGACAAGGTTCCCTTTGACCTTGCAAGAGCAGGAATTCAGCACTACACCTATTACATGCATCTAATCCAAATCACTGTTGCTTATACGTCGTTTGCAATGTACATTTGTGCGTACTTCGAACACATGCTCTTTGTGGGCAGTCTTTGGAAAAAAAACATAATCTGTATTTTCAGGGAAGTTTACACACAGAAGAAAACAATGGGGCTTGTTTCCTCTCAAATGTTTCTCAATAAATAAATAATAAACAGGCTGGAGGACAGTCTGAGGGCAGCAGTCAGAATCAGAATTCCCTGGTACCAATCACTATATGAATACGTGAAGGGGTCTGGTCTCTACTGTAAAAAGTTAATAATTAAAAAAACCCAAACATTTAAAATGCTGTAGTTTAATAATTTTGAAACTTGTTCTTCTATTTTAAAGTGTAATTTGAAACTTATTTTTATGCTTTCAAGGAGAGCATCCTTGCTTGTCTTTGCAATCTCAGTTGGATACCACACAGGTAACTTTAGAATGCATGAGCATTGTTTGTAAATGCTGGACAGGCAAAAAAATAAAGATGCCTCTTCTCAGGACGTTAAGATGAATTGAAAGAATTCAGTGCAAGCTTCTGCTTTTGTTTCTGCCCTCATCCTTTTTCATACCAGAAGCACATTAAGTAACTTGAAAAACTGATGTGAACAGTGAACAGAAATGTACTTTGGATTCAGACAAGAAATTAAGAGTTTGCATCAATAGTATTTTCAATCACACTTGTCAGAAGTGAGGTTCTTTATGGTATTCTCTTAATCTACCCTGTGTTCTAGATCTATATTGCTTTGCTGGAACTGAAATATTTCCACCCACGTTACTAAAGGGACTTTGCACTTGCATGTTTCCTTTTGGGCATCTGCAAATGCATTTTGTATAGATGCCTGCCACTGTGGTGAGCACAAAGCAATATTAGGCAACTAAATGGTGTCATTTTCACAAGTTGGTTGCAAAATCCCAAGCCCGTTATTAAACATGTATTTTTTTAAATAAACATAGAAAGGTAAATATGGAGCCGTCTCTGCATCACCTACGTAAGTCATGGGGTACTCCTGTATTACACTGCTAGTGAAGCTCTGCACTTTAACATGAATAAGTTGACATAAAATCTCAGTTCATTATCAAGGTTTTTTTTAGACAGCTGCAACATTGACTTTGTTTGGTCTCAATTACCCATGCGTTTAATATACCTGATTGCCTCCAATGGACAACTTACATATATGTGGCTACTTCAATAAAATGTCCAGAGAGCCACCCACACATCATCTCCCCATAGACTTAAATGATTTTTTCTGCAATATACTTGATTCCAGATTTATTTTGAGTAGCTATACCTACACTACAGTTCTTAAAAACTGTAAGGTGATAGTTTGTTCATTAGTTCCAAATTAAATGTGTGTCAGCTGATTAAGTAATATGCTATTAATCCTACACAAACTCCTCCTTGTAAGTGCCTTCTTTCCAGATTCACTCTGGAGAAGGTCCTTTTTATTGTGTGTCTGGCAACAGAAATCATAACTTCCCTTCCACTCCTGGCATTTCCTGGCATAAATGTTGATTCTTTTTAATGCCACAATCACTGTGATCATTAAAGCTTTATTGGGGTAGAGTCACATGTGCTCAAGCGCTGAACATCCTACATAGGTAGGAGGTTCTTAAAATACCAAAGCAATCATGACACAGTAAACAGTTTGTGTGATCATCATTGTAATTTCACAGGACATTTGATTATAATTTTTTTTAAGTTTGGGTAGAACACTCTCAAACTTATGCTAATAGATGAATTTAGGCTTGAACTTCAGAATATGAATCTGCACAAAATTGAGAATCCAAATGAAAGATTCATCTGCCATTAGAGCCTTGTCATCAGCTGATGACATCAGCATCTGCAGGACTGTTAAGGAACCTCAATCTCTTCTGATAAGGAGTGCATACTTACTCCTACCAAATTACTACAAAAGAGGACATGTTGCATATTTGCAGCTGTTTGCCATATAAACTTCTGACAAAGTAAAAAATGATCAAATATATGCAAAAAACCCCTGCAGAGCTGTTGGACTTCAGCTTTCTGTAAGATGTTTATGGGCTTTCCCATCTGTGAAATACACCTTGAAGTTGCTTCTCTGTGTGAAAAAACCCCAATTGTTGGTATCTTCATTCCATGGAAAAGGAAAAACTACTTCCCATGCTCCTGAACAGTGTGGTAACAAATGAAATGGAAACATTTTAACTTTAATAGTCCTCTAAATCACAATGCAGCTGAGCAAAGAGGCTTTGTAAATGGGATCTATTAGGATTTTATTTGGCTACTGGAGTGCTGCCCCTTGGGCAATATTTCAAATTCATATGATAATATTTGCAAAAATGCAAGAGATGGAAATAACAAGAGTGAAGGAGGAAAATGAAAACCAGTTTTATATTTAGTAAGTTCAAGTGTCCTACATCAAAGACTACCAATGACTTCCAGGAGGCCACTACAGGTGACTCCAACCTAGAAAATGCTGAGGTAAATGTTTCTTGGAAATACTCCTAATTGAAAAGAGCAATTAATATTAATGTAATAGCAATTACTCTGCCATACATCATGGTAAACTAAAGTCAAACTGAGAAGAAAGTGCCAGATAATCCACATACATGCTTTTGCTATGATAGTCTCCAGGTAAGGCTTAGCGGCAAGTACAATACGTATTTTTAAAAGAGCTCCACCTGATTTTCCTGCTATGCATAGATTCAGGAGTAACTATCATACATGGCTTTCATATATAACACATGTATTTTTGTCATTTGCCAATGCTGTGTCATCAGAACTGAGTTCAGCAGAAGGCTCAGGAGGGGGTTCTGCAGGAAGTGCTGGTGTTTGAGGAGTGTCTTCTTCCTTGGTGTCAAACTGCATGCTTTCTTGTGACTGACCGTCCATGCAGTCTTTTTTGGACAACGGGTGAACTGACACTTTTATTGCAATCTGCTGAGATGGCTCATGCAGTGATGATGTGTCAGAGTCAGCTGTGGGAGAGTCACTGCGCTTCAAAGCATTTGGGATCATATACAGCTCATCTGTTTCAGTGGTTTCCTGGCCTTCTGCTGTCTGCCGTACAAAATTCTGTCCTTGCTCCTCCAGACCGACAACCTCCATAATTTCTTCCATTATAGTCCTGCAGTTCATGATAAGCGGTGGCAAAGGTACGCTCCGAGCAAGCTCTTCAATGTAGCGAGCAAATTCCATGGTCTTGAACTGAGTTACTTTGGCAAGCTCGAGCGTTTTGGCTGAAGTGATAATTGGGATACGCTTTGCAATCTCAAAGGCTTTCTGGAGTTTCTCTGCCCCTTCTGTTCTGAAGAATTCATTGATTGCTTTCTCTGTTTTCTTCAGATGACTGCTCATCATACATAACCGAGTAATGTTCAGTATCATAACAATGGTAAAAGCTACAAGGCAGACAATCATGTAATAGATTCCCATATCTCCGGAGGTAAAAACAACCCTCAGCGTCACAGTATTGTTAACACTGCCATATGTATTAGATGCAACGCATGTGTATTTACCTCTGTCTTCGAAAGACACACTGGTAATGTTTAGTAGCCCATTGTCATGAAACCACCACTTTCCTGCGGGAGAGGAGACAAAGTAACTTAGTTAGAAGTATTTTGTTCACATGATCATCACAGTCTTAAACTTCAGCTTTGTCAAACTGGCTAAAGATTTTGGAAGAAGGAAATAATGTTCACAAGAAGACAAAGAATTTACCATCACAAAGGCTTGTCTGCCCCTGAGATCCTGGTTCTGTTACTATCAAATCCCTAACATCAGCTGTGAATAACAGATCATGTCCTAAAACACGCTCATAAAAAATGTTAATATGCATGGCATCTATCACAATCTTATGGTCAGTTAAGTTACAAAGATAGGTTATGTAAGTTATAAAGAAAAAAAAATTTTTTTTTTTTTTTATATTGCTGCCAGTAGAAGCCTATGTAGAAAGTATTCCCACAAGATCCCTGTCTCAGTTCCTGTACGGACAGTTCTCAATTACATCGATTTATCCTCTTATTTAGAATTTTTAACTTAGCTGAAACACTGGGTTTTTGCCCTAGCTTAATTCTTGAAAACAGCCGAATCACTTTGCCTATATTTAAAAAACATAGAATAAATAAAAAGCTCAATCTAAAGCAGAACCTCATTATTAAAAAATCACCCCAAAATCATAGGAAAACTCTCTTTTACAGAGGAAATGTCAGCCTCTGTTAACAGATGACACCTCTTTCTCCACCTCTAGAACAAGAAAAAAATAAGAGTATTGGCTGCTCAGTATTTCTTTGAATTGGAATGTTGGCAAAGTAGGGCTTTATTAATTGTAAAATGACAAGACGCCTTGCTGATATATCCTGGCTCCAGCTGTTATAAATGACATAAAGGCGCTGAACTGTGACTCATTGCCTGGGTTTGTGGCAGTGGATACTGGCAGATAGTATAAACTTAATGAGAAAACAATGATTAGAAAAGGTATCATTGCTGGGTTTTGATAACAATTCACTGCCACACTCAACATAACAATATACATAGTAAAGAAAGGTGCTAAGAAACATTTCTTACAGGAAGACAGTTTCTTAAAGCAGGAAGCGCACTGCTGAAAGTCTAAAGTTAAAGTGATGTTGCCTTAATACCACATCTGCAGTTTTTACTGATTTGGTCAAAGTTTTTGTTCACCTCCCTAAACATTTGTGTTAGTAGCTACCTCTCTCAATTGACTATAGAAAGTCCTAAAGTTAAATGCCTAACTGAGGGGTGAAATTTCTCTTTATGAGCCTTAGTAAAACACTCTAGCATACTAATCACAGTATGTTGCCATGACCGCACAAATTATATCCGAAAGTCCACTTACTAGCCTAAATATTTCCTTTCTCTAGCTTTATTCAAAAAATTACAAAATACTGTAATGTAAAATATAACCATTTACAGATACACTATGCTGTTGCACATCCAGCTGGGTCATTCACTACTCCTGTCATAGCCGAGTTCTCCCTCAGGTCAGCTGTTAGGCAAGATACCTTGCATTTAGTATGAATAACCAAGAGTTTATTTCAACATGCTGTGAACAAAGCAGTCAGTATGGAAGGATTACATGAACAAAATACCTTCCACCCCCAAAAACGTCCCCTAGATGTATAACTAGGATTATAACCCAAACCTTCCATTTAAGGAAAACAAGCTTGTGTGTAATTAAGGTCTCTGGCAAATGCAACTGAAGAGTCTTAACTAAAGCCAGGAAGGCTCAAACTTGGCTTGTTGTTCTGACTGCTGCCCTATATAGGTTTTTCTGTTGGTCATTCTGGGCATCTCCTGTTTCTCACACTCCTGTGGCAGTATGCATAAACACAGCAGGTGTATCAGGGAGTTAGCTGTGTTGAATTCATGCCAACAAACTATTCTCAAATGACAAGAAAATCCTCCCTTAAGTTGGAAAATAGCTTTTAGTCTTTTTGCGTGCCAGAGAACAAAAGAGGACAGAATGGAAAACAAGATCAAACCCGAAGTCTTCCAATGAAAAGAAGCCTGTCTACACCTTCTGTTAAGTGCTTCAGTTTCTTGCTATGTATTGCTATAAATAACATGTTAAAAAAATGTTAACTGTTTTCTTCCAAGGTGCACACAACATATTTATGGCTGCCTCCATAAGGCTTTCATGTATTTTCACACAGGAAAATACCACAGTCAGGCCATTAAATTCAGGTTATTAGTCAACCTGCTGAAATCAGAAGTGTCTCTGGACAGGCTACAGAGAATACGAAGATCTTACCTTTATTCTCCTCCTCTCGGAGCAGGCGACCATTGGAATTGTACCATGTGTAATGTGGACTAGGACTACCCTGGACATTGCAGTCGATTGAGGCACTACTCCCCTCCTTGACTATAATATGGTTGATGCGGGAGATCACCACAGGCACAGATCCCGTGTTCATGTCAGTGCGGTTGAAAGTGCTATTAGTCACATCCTCAGCAGTCGTCAAAGCTGCTAATAAGATGACAAGGCGTGTGGTGGGCAGAAAGTACAAAAAGTGGTGGCTTTTCAGTATGTTCATTTTCCTTCAGTGGTATACGCAACTGGCTGGGAACTGGGATCGGTTCTGTTGAACGCAGGCCCTTGAGGTGAGGAGGTCACAGGAGAGTTCTACTTTGATCTGTGCAATTTTATGTTTGAAATATCCTATAAAATAAATAAATAAGTACAACGAGATGGCATGTATAAACAATCCATTAGGTGTGCTCTTTTAAAATAGTGACACATCCATTAATGCACTTCACAGTCATCAGCTCAGTGTCTTGTCTAAATGCTAATGTTATCATAGTCCTTATTCTTACTGGAAAAAGATGCATACATTTTCCTGACAATAGTGTTGTTCAGAGTGGCAGGCGTGGGAGAAGGCTTTTATCACCTAGACACTTAGCAGCAATTTAGCTACAGAAGCAGCTACAGTTTTATGCCAAAAGTTCTACAGATTATTTTTTTTTTTAACATTTGCAAAATCAACAGGAAAAACAAAGGTACAGCACGTTAAAGCTGTCACTACCAGCAGTTCACTGCTGCAGCTCTGCCACGTGCATGGCCTTAGGTGAATTGTGGAATACGGTGCAAGAAAGAACTGCTCCAGAAACGGGGTTTGGAGCTGACGTTGGAATCCTTAATATACACAATTTTGTCCTAATACAATAGCATATACAGCAAAACATCTTGGACCAGTCACTTGTTAAGCTACTACATTTTTTTTAAGTTTTCTGAGATAAAGATAAAACATAGCATAGAAGAATATTCTTAAAAGAGGATATTTAGGACTTGATAAAGTAATTTCAATACCATTTTTAGAGCTGATTTAGAAATAAAAATACTCACTAGTGACATAATTATGGATAGGGTTTCTTTGAGATACTAACGAGATTGGGACTTTTCCATTCCTTATGTGGCATTAAGCATTTTGCCTGTGTACTTTTTGCATACTCTTACTACAATATTTTCCTGCAACTGATCATCTACAGTGAGCCCTTTCTTAAACAGTGATTTCAATTTGTAGACAGAGGGGTTTACAAGTGTGTTCTCTATTGGCCTCATTACGCTCCCAATGAGCACAACTGCCATTCAATACTGACTGAGGGCACAACATTGGCCTCAAAAGGAGCACCTTTGAAAATTTCACTCAGAGTCCAAGGGCCACAAATGTTAAAATCACATCAGACTAGCTAGCTACATTGGTTTTAGTCATGTGTTTCTAAGGTAAACAATTGAAACTTATGAAATTTGTTAGTTAGAGGAATCTACCTGAAATCCAAACATAGGTAACTATCTAACAAACTTTCTCCAAATGAACATATCACTTGCAAAACTGATTACATTTTATTCAAGATCAGGTTGACATCATGGTAACTCATCTACCTTAGCATGGAAAATGACTGCTGACAGGGTTAGGTCAGTTCCATATATAAAAGAAACTAAAATGAAATCAATTCATCAATCAATCCCCATCCCTCTTTTATTCTTTATTCAAAAAGGAAAGAAAGCAACATTACTGTCTTTCACTGGTAATATTTGACTTAGGTTGTTTTCTTCTCTATCCCCTGTTCTCTGTAAAGCAATGAACTTAATTTCATACAGACAGATACAACTGTTATTAAAACACAAAAATATTTTCCTCCATTTTGTAGTATGAATCATTAGTAGAAATGACAAACTTATGTTTTTTTAGATAAGCTGTGTGCATGGTGTGGATGCCTGTCACAACTCAAAGCCTGCCCTCATTTTTAGTCTGTTTTTCTAATAACTGAATATGGAAATACTTGTCTTGAAGAGTCAGAATAATTTTTAACTTTAAATTAATATGCAAATAATAGTAAGTTAATATGCAAAAAAGTCATATAAAGCTATATAAACAATGACTTCAGAAATCCATTTCCAATTATGCAAAGCATATAGAGCCTGCGCTTTTCAAGTTCCGTATAGGTACAGCCTGTCTGAATCTGCACTTTGGAAAAAATCCTTCAGTTCTGCCTTTTCACTTCAGTAACTATTTACATCTCATTTCTACTACTCCATTAACCTTGCAGACAGCCATTCTTTATGGTTACACATATTCACTCTATAAAATGTTTCTGTACAGTGTTATAGATCTGCATTGCGCCATACAGAAAAGCCAAAAGACACGTCACACCTCCTGGCAAGGGAGCAGGAACAAAGACTGGCTGGATTAAGACAATGGGAAGGGCAAAAGAACAACATAAATTAAGCATTGTGTTGCTGATTACTGGTGGTGGCTTGTTATTATTGTATTTGAGCCTACCGTATTTTTTGATGGCAGAAAAATCAGTAACAATTAAAAAAGGTGTTTAGTCTGGAGAGCAATTTGCATTCTAGAAGGAAATGAAATAGCATCACCCCAATGGGTGATGAGAAAACCTGTAAGGAAGGACCCACAGTGTATTAGGAAGCTCAAGGCAGCTGGTGGCCCACTGAACTCCTACAGCACAGGGATGCTGTGGATGTATGTTTGGAAAGCGTGTGATGGCAGTAACAACGTAAGGTGTGTCTATTCGATATAAACATATGGTAAACCTGTTTTTAACGCTGAGCATATGAAAGTAAAACCCGTACTTTTGTGTGACGATAACAAATGTGGCTGATTCTTAATATGGTCAAAGGGCCAATTACTTGTCTGAAAATAATAGCGACTCCCTCACTCTGGCACAGAATTGAATCATAAATAGCTGCAGTAAATTTTAAGAAATAGAGCTGAATAATTTATGTCTGCTGTGGGAGACTCATACCTACTCATGTCACTCCTGGGAATGTACTTTTCCATGTATGTTCCTGGAATGAAGAATATTAAGAAAACACTAAATACCTCTGCAGATGCATTTCTGTTTGAAATAAACAGAGTTTGACGACTAATATGAGGAATAACCAGGCAGCAGGTTTAAAGCAGAGTGTTTGGAAATGGTGGCTGTTGTTTTCATGTGCCACCCAGGGAAGTGCTGTTGATGGACACTTGAGTACGTTCAGGGAGTCAGGGAGAGATCTCACTGAAGAATGGTGTTTTAAGATGCAAGTTAGGACAAATGTTCACAGGGCAACTAGGAAGTAAGTGATAGGGAATATTTTCTTTGGTGTGCATCCTCTGCACTGTTAGTGGGGAACAAAAAAATATGGAGGAAACCAAAGTTTTTCTCAGCTTCACCTAGCACGAGAAAGTTAAAGGGTGACCATGCAGGGACCTGCCTGTCCAGGACCCTCTACTGACCTGTTGGGCGGGACCAAAAATGTTAGTCAGGTTGGGAAAGTAGCAAGAATCAGAAACAGAACTGAAAGGGTAGAAAATGTGCTTGCACCAGAGTCTGGTGCAAAGGGAGATTTCCTGAGAGTTTCTGTCCTACTGCTTTGCTGCAGGCACAATAGCAGCCTGAGCATATCAGGGAAAACAAATCTGGGTGCCAGCTGCTTTGTCAAACACAAGTGATGTAATGGGTTATGATTCAATCGCACAACTAAATGGGGAGAAGGCTAAGAAGACTGAAATAGAACTGCTAGCGACGTCTGCCCACTTCTGGAAAAGACGGAAGAGAATCCAGAATATCGGAGAAGTGGGTACAGTGCTGTCACCCTATATCTTGGCCATGAGAGGCGGTAATTAGCCGTAGCCCACAAGAAACCTGGTGAAGGCAGCCAAAACTGTAACCTTGTAGTCTGACCCAAAGTCAGAGAAAACTGAATTGACTAGCTGAAAACAAAGATTACTGTAATAACTCCTCAAGACAGAGTAACACAGGACACTAACGAAGGAGGACATCTGTAATATTGAGTACAGCTCTGTAGGAACAGACCGAGTCTCTGGAAACATTTTTGCCACAAAAGGGTCACTGTAAACATAAAGTTAAATTTCTGGCCATGGAAAGACTGTAAATGTTCCTTTTGCCCATCCCCAAAGCACATGAGCTACCTGAAAAAGACATAAAATGTTTGTAGTATATTTAATGTGGTTACATACACTTTTTCCACTTCCCACCCCTCCTCCTTTTTTTTTTTTTAGAAGTAATTTTAAAACTGTGGTGCATGAAAAGGAGAATGCCTGACTACTCTGAGATGTCTTTTCTACCTAAAGTTGTAGTTAGGCTTACCTCCCACGACAGAATTAGAACCCCCAAACTCTCCTCCAGCACCCAAAACATACATATAGAGAACATACTCTGCTGTATGGTATCTGTAGCAACATTTACCACTGAAAGATGGTTTTCAGTGGTCCTTACATTAAATAATTTTGGTTTTTTCTTCCCCAACCCAAATGGTATAAACTGAAAATCTGAAAGTAACAGATTTGCTGCTCATGGGATTAACTTCCAAGGAAAACCGAATGAGACTTGAGCCACATGAGGGAACTACGACAAGCTTTTCTTCTAAATTACATGATAGCCAGCTCTAGCATGCTCTGTCTGCATTTCTATCCAAGAAAGTTCCCTGGAATGTGCTCCAGAACAAGCATAGCTGCAGGATGGTGGTATAACTCCTACTATGTGAAGCAGGGACAAAAACTAAGGTTAAAATGTCTCTATCCAAAATAATGAATCAGTCTAAACAGAAGACACTTACAGCTTGGACTGGCTGGGAACATTAATCACTCAGAGACATGTTCTGATTGACCATTTATTTTTTCATGGCACAGATGAGTGTGCTTCCCAGTATACTACTGCCAAAGAAAATGACTGTGGGTGAAGGGCCACATTTGTAAGTACTGCATTTGTGCAGAACAACAGGGTGACAGAGCACAAAAGAACAGCAAAGGAGGGCAGTGATGCATACCTTTTCCTGGCTCACTCAATTCTGTAAGACTGGCCTGTTCTTGCTCTTGGAATAATGTGTAATCCTATTAACTGTGAAGTTATTCAATTCAGAAATGAAGCACAAGAAGCCAGCTTATTGTATAACGCATAAATTATGTTCCTATAGCTTTAACATCCCAATGCTATCTTGCTTGGCTTGTAAGTGATCAAGAAAATGAAATTATTTTCATTCTAGTTCACTTTTGTCTATAATTAAGTATCAAGGATGATGCTACAAAACAAAACTAAAGCCAATTCTTTATTATTTAAAACCTAATTACTACTCTTCCTTTACAGAGTGGGCAAAAGTAAAAGTTAACAGGTTTTACTGGAACAGGAATGCAAATGAAGGAACTCACGCCACATGGAAGGTGGGGAGCTCACTGCCAGTCCATAGGCCTAAGAGTGAGAACCACCTACAGAAAAGGTTATGCTACTAGGGTCCAGACAGGCAGATGAAGAGAAATGTCACTCATTTACAAGTAGCAGAAGCCTTCTGACTTATTTTTCTAGTCCATAAAATATTAAGGCTTGGTTCCAAAAGGGCTTTTCTCTTCATTCTCTTTGGAGGGACTTCAGTCCTTTCATAACTTCATGGGGTTTTTTTTGCTTCCCTGGCTATGTTGAATAGGTGGGACATTGGCGATGTTTGTGAGATGAAAAGCTTCCTTCTGTACATCTAGGCTGGGGCTTCCCAACTGGGCAGCAGCTCCCAACCATGTGCATATTTCAGCCTCTGCAGCTGCTTTCACCTGCTTGGGAATCTTTTAGAAGCTTCCCATCAGGGCTGTGTGATACTGCCCTGGCCAAGTGTGCTCAGCCACTTGGTGTCAAACTCGCTGCCTTCAGCCACCTGATAGAATACAGAGAAGACAGACCCAGGCTCCTCTCAGAGGTGTGCAGTGAAAAGACAAAAAGACAAAGGACACAAGCTGCAAAAACAGAAATTACGATTATGAAGAAATTTTTAAGCAGGAGGTCAGTCAAGACCTGTAACAGGTTGCCCAGAGGGGCTGTGGAATCTCCACCCTTTGAGATGTTCAAAATTTGACCAGACACAGTCTAAGCAAACTGGTCTACACTGGCCCTGTGTTGAGTAGGGTGTTGGATCAGATGGCTCCCAGAGGCCCCTCCCAACCTGAAGAAGCTCTGATACTCAAGAAACACAAATCAAGAATTGCCTTGGAGAAGTCAATGTGAAGAAATATGGCTCATCTTAAAAATTTCTGTATGGAATGCTGGGAAATTGCCTTCATAATCCTTTTATTTTTGAGTAGCAGTATTTTAGTATATTTATGTATTTAGTATATTAATGACAAGATAGACTGAGAGCATTGACTGCAGCCTGAAAAAAATGTGTTTGGCCTTCTCCATTGTACTGACATGATAAATAATGCTAAGTCCTCTTTACCATATAGAGAGGACTTATTTCCAGCCTAGGTAACTAATGAAATATCACTTACTTGGGGTGTGAATGTTGGGGGGTTTCCCACATGTAGACAGTCAGACTCTAAAGTTCATAGGTTACTGTCTGCTGATAGACCTGGCTTCTTGATGCTAAAGAACTGTCAGTCGTGGTGAATCTGATCGCAAAATAGAATAAAGCAGAAATAAGTTGGACTCAAAGACAGACTAAGATAACCTTTTCAGACTACTGACTTCAGATGGTAGATGAGTAAGAAGAGATGTTATTAAAAATATACACAATATTGAATGGTGTAAAGATGACAGCTGAGGGATATGTATTTACTGCTTCTCATAATACTAAAACAAGACACATTTCAGTGAAAAAGAGGTGGAAGACAGGGCAGTGGGAGGAAAGAGAAGGAAGCTTTTGATTAACGATGACTAGACTGAAATTTCTGGACGCAAGATAAAATAAGGGCTGGGAATTTAGGAAGATTCAAGAAAGGCTGTATATAATTTACTTGTGCAGGTTCATAGATTATGATGGTTTATGCAGAATGTGGGGACTTAACTGCCTTCTGTGTATTCACTGTCCTCTGAGTGTATAGCCCTGGGCAGTGAACAAAAATGGCTGTCAGTATGGCAACCTGGAGCCCTTTTCTAGGCATCCTGTCTAAAAGAAAATAAAGAAGTCTATAAATTAGTTTTATGTTTTGTAGGCACTGGTAAGCTATAACAAGCAAACATTTGCCGATTTGTTTTGCAAGGTGACAAATGATACATAACAAAAGAAAGAAAATGGAAGAATCAAGGGTCATAGCTTATTCTACCATGAATGGCAGAAAAAGTAAAATTTGTAATGAGTATCTTCTGAAGTTATTTTGTTCTGAACACATCCAACACTGTAGGGGGTAACAGAGTAAAGTTAATGACTGTAAAGAGTCAGTTATCTTAATTTCAGACTTTCATAATGTATTGATAAACTGCAGCAAAAAAGCACCAAGGAATAAGGTGATTCCACATTTTATATGTGTGATCAAAAATTAATGCTATATCCAGGCTTTTGGTGTAGGGAAAGAAGTACATGCCATTCTATTCAGCAATGGTACAATGAAGAAGTTCATGTTGCCTTTATGAGTGTGTAAATATTTTAGAATAGTTTTACTGTAAATCCTCCTCAGTTTTGTTGCTCTTTATCCTACTTCATGTCTTGACATTGCAAAACTAGCAAGCACGTGATGTCCTAGAGACTTTAAGGAACCCTTCACTTCAAATATTTGAATGGAGGCATTGTTTTAACCATGTCTTTGAATGGTTGATGTGCACTTCTCTCATGTCAATGAATATTCACAGACCTTAATCCATTAACCTAAAAATGAATAGGTGAAGACTGCTGGTAGTAAATTATTGGAGGGATTATTTAAAAGTACCTCAAGAATGCAAAACCTCTGAAAAAGTTCCCTTTTGGTGTCATAGGTCCTGTAATCCACCATCTCTGCTGTATCAAATTAACTTTCTGTGAAATATGCTAAAGTAACAAAGACATTGAGGCAACCTGGATGCTTAACTTTTCATTAAAGAAGTTGTAGTTCTTATGTGCGCTCTGATACGGACTGAGTCATTCAAGTGTTCTTTCTTCAAAGTATTTTAATGACTGCAGTAAAAGAAAATTTTTATATTTAGTGGAGAAGCTTGGTGTTCTTAATCAAGACAGGTACCGTGGTGGAAATGTTCTGCTGAGCTGTGGGCTACCCAGATCATAAAGCAGATTCAGCACTCTCAGTAGTGAAGAATCTTTAAGGCCAGCTTATGTTTGATTAGGTACGCACTCTTTACAGAACTTTTAATCTTACAAATAAATACTTAAGTAGATTATCCAGATTTATTTGGGATTTGTATTTATTTGGAGGCTGGACAATTGCCACTCAATATAGTTTTGTATACAAAGCTATTATTCCAGAAACATCTGTACGGCTTTAAGAGACACTTGCTTAACTCCTTGAGAGCTTTCAGCATAGCTGCTGTTTTGCTGTTGCAGTAAATGCAGATGGATCAATGCTTAAAAGTCCCCTTTGTTGAGACAGAAGGAACAAAGAAGATGCACAGAGAATCTCTCCCACACTTCCACATACATCTGCAGGCTGCCTGGACTCACCAAGTTCCATGTATCTTTCATTTTCTTTACTTGCATCTTATCTTTTATTTATATCAACAATCTGTAAGCATTATTCTGCCAACAGTTTAAATAACCAAAGTCAGCAAATACAACAGATCTCATATGCTCTTGGCATGCCTTATGTAACCCCGCAAAGAACATAGCAATGCAGAATGCAGAGCAATCCACTCCACTTCCTCTTTTGAGCTGTGTTTGCCAAAGCTAACCATCCTTTAAGCACATCTAACTGTTTTCTTTTTCCAAATGCAGAAGAAATATTCCAGATATAGGACACTGAACCAAGACATAAAATTAAAAATTAGGTTTTGTTTAAACAAAGATATGAAGAGCTTTGACGAGCTAAAGACTTCTGCTACTTAAACTCTAAATTTTCTACATGCTTTGCATAAGTGAATGTTTTCAATGCACTGACAGTTTTCATTATACTATTTTAACAAAAGGCTCCCATTTTAGTTGGACTATAAGAGAAAAAAAAACAAACCAGATTTGAGTATGACTAATTCTTCTCTATCCCTACAGAATCACAAAATGGATATAATTTTTAATGACTGGCTTTCACATTTGCTGTTTTCCGGGATACAGGGCAAAAAGGCTACATGTAGATGCCGTGATTAGGACAGGATTAACCTTGTCAGAGGGGGAATACAAAGGAATCTAACCATTCATGACTGATTGCAATAGAAAAGGATCATTGCAGGTTAAAAGTGCCTGTGCCTACTTCCTCCACAAGTAACAAAGGGGATGGCAGACAGGATTCAAAGGACACCACACATCAAATTAAGTCTTGCTTGTACATAACTAATCAATTCAGCCCTTTCCAGGCATGTCTATGTAAGGCCATGTATATGCAAAAATTTAGCTGGAAGCCCTCAAAAGTTTACCTAAAGAACCTCTGTAATTTCAGACTTTTGCCCCAGTTATTTCTATGTCAGATCCAGTACTGCCAGCAGGACTGTGTACCACACAGTCATGCACATATGGGACTGTGTGGCAGGCACTGCACATGCAACAGTACAGATACCGCGCTATATACATGCCCTGGCCTTGCCTGACTTAAAAGTATCAGAAGAAATCGTTTCTTAGTATAAAACTCTCAGGGAGGCAGAATCATGTCAATTAAATATTAAGTTTGAGCAAGGTAGGCTATTCTTAATGTAATTCCTCTGCATGTGGTGGCCCTCTTCCAAGATAAGATATTTACATAGATCTATACAGAGCTCCTTATTTTCTGATAAACAGGTGCTACTCATGCTAATTACTTTTACTCTGAAATAATAAAGTCCATTACCAAAATTTCTTAGATAGCTAAATCAAAATCACTAAATCTGTTTGAAATCCTCTATCCTGACACAAATACACAGAAGTTTTGTCCATGCTTCACAGCCTTCCTGGCAGAGGGAAGATATGATGCTCTAAAATGCTGCTATTAATTATTTTAGTCAGGGTCACTGGTGAAAAGTAATGGTATCTCCACTGCCTTGGAAATTAGGTTTCTAAAATGGGTCTGTTTGTGGACAGAAGATGCCACTGTTTTAGTTAACAGAACTAAGTAACAAAATGAAAACTACAAAGAAACATTTGCAAAGTCACACAAGTCTACATGGATGGACAGCAGCTCAGAACCACAAGAACAAAAAAAATTGCAGGAAGTCACCAGGAGCTTGGTCTTACACCACAGTCTTCTGGTAACATACTAATATGGTCCAGGATATCTCAAAGTAGGAACATAGGTGTTTGTGCCTGCAAAAATTTCTAGTAAAGGTGCAACTTGCTGACAGAGAAAGAAGACCCTGTTAGCAAAGCTCAACACAGGTTACTTCAGCTCCTGGCAAGCTCATTATCCCTGTTATAAGTTGCATCCATATCTCAGTGTTGCCTTACAGTGGCAAGAAGTTTAAACCATAAAAGAAATGCCAGTCCCCAGAGTCCAAATTTTCTAGGCAAGATTCCCCAACATCTTTATCACCGTGTCACCAATGTGACCTGCTCATAAACTGTATGTAGGTGGTTTTGTATATTTCTGTTGGCTGACTTTGGGGTGTTTTTTCCCCCTGGTTAAAGTGACAAATGCATTTTAACCAGGTTCCTGTGCCAACTCCATCCTCCTCTTCCCCATTAACTCAGGACCTGTCTAATTGCAGGGAGGCAAGGGGGGCAGGGCAGGGAGGCAACTGAAGTTGTACAACATAGATCACTTCAGAATTCACAGCCATGTTCCCACCGCGTGTTAAATGTTTAAGAGCAACTGATTTTATCTCTAAGCTTTCAGGATGGGAAACACATCTTGGAAAAATATTACATATCACTGTATTAAAGTAGGAAGAAAGCCCTTTTTTTTCATGGATGTTCTGCTGTTTGTCTAGGCCTCTGAAAACTTCAAATTCTTCAGAAAGAAAAAAAAAAAAGCACTCTAAGTTGCACTCCGCATCAACTGATGTTGATATAGTGCAGTCTAAATGAGATTCTAATAAAAAAGGATTCCCACTACACCAACCACAAGTTTATCAACGGTGCTGCTGCTAACTGTACATGCTATGCCAGACAAAAAAAAGATTCCTGCCATGCAAACACCATCTCCACTGAACAGAGATGTGTCATATTTTGTCGTACTGCAGCAGAGAAACTCTTCCACAACATAATGGCCCTGAAAAACTCAAATGCTATGTTTTTTCCCTTTTAACTCCTTTATGTTTTCCCCTTTGAACTAACTTTACAGCCTTTCAAGCCAATACTTACCAAATGAGGTCGCGGTTAGTGTTTAGCCTCGCTTACACGGTTGGTACTTGTATTTCCAGAGCTGGGCTATCGGGGAAGCTCCATTTGAGATGCTTCAGTTTAACAACTGAAAGCGGACTGTTCGCAAGGGCAGTCTCTTACAAGCCTCTCCAGCAACGCACTAGGGAAGTGCCTGCTCAGTAGTGCTCTCTGTTCTCTTAAGCTCCCTCGTCCTATGCTGCTCGGATCTGCCCCGTTACGCAGCCGTATTTGATAGTTACTGCAAGACCGCTCTGAAGTTTTAGATTGTTGCTCCCTCAGGGCGCTTCTGAAATTGAGTTTTACCTTAGGAGAGACTACCCTGTGAAGTAAAAGGGTAATTAAAGCAAAGTACCAGGAGGCAGCCTTTATTGTAAATTTCAAGCAGCACAACTTATGCTCTCTTAAGAAGTCAGCTCCAATGAAGAGGTCTCCGCAGTGAATCAAACCCTCCCCTTCTCCTTCCCAGCGCGGGACAGCAACGAGCATCCTGAGCGCAGGAGTCGAAGGTCTCCGGTGAAGGCTCTGGGCTCATTAGCTTTTTTGCCCAAAGCAGCACACCGTCCTGCAAGCGCCGGTGCCCATCTGAATTAATCCCTCGAACTTTCACGCTGAACACAGCATCACTCCGCTCCCGTCGCGCCGGGGCTCACCGCGCCGGGGACCGCGGAGCTCCGCAGCCACCGCGGCAGGTGCCGGCGGCGCGGCGCGGCCGGTCGAGGCGGCGGCAGGCAGCGCCTCCCCGGGACTGCCCGCCCGGCCGCCCGCAGGGGGAACCGCGGCCCGCGCCCCCCGCCGCGCCCGCTCACCTGCCCGCCGGCTGCTGCCGCTCGCCCGCCGCTCCCGCCGCCGCCCCGCGGCAGCGCCCGCCGCCGTGCCCTCAGCGCGCCCCGCGCAGCACCATGCCGGGGCCGGGGCCGGGGCCGGGGCGGGCGGAGCGCGGCGCTGCCGCAGTGCTGTGCCACGCCGTGCCGTGCGCAGCGCTGCCCGCCGCTCCGCCGCCGCCGGCTCCAGCAGGGGAAAGTAGGTCAGGGCGGCACTGAGCATGCTCGGGGCCGGGCCGGGCCGGGGGGCGGCCCCGGGGCCCGCGGGGGGCTCGGGGGGCGGCAGCGGCTGGGGCGGCCGGGGCGAGGCGGGGTCGGGGCGCCGCTGCCGCGGCGGGGCCGGCGGGCGACGTGCGGCGGCCGGAGGCGAGGCGGCGGGGTGTGAAACGAGCGGGCGGCCGCGGGGCCGCTGCCGGCGGCGGGGCGGGGGACAGGCGAGAGCGACGGCGGGTTGTCGCTCCGCCGCCCCCGCGAGTCCCCTCTGCCGGTGCGGAGCCCGGTGTCCGGCGGGAGCGCTCCTCCGGGCCGGCCGGCGCAGCCGCGCCAGGCGGGATGCGCACGCCTGTCATCGTATTCGTTCTCAGAGATGTCTGCGGGAGCAAGGGCTGCGGGAGAGGGGGAAGAACCCCACCTGTCTGGATAATCCTGAAAATCAAAATGCTGCGCTTCAGAGAAATGGCACCCGTGGTTTCCCTGCAGGGCTATATTCGTAACGGGATCGCAGCACCCAGCTCCAGTTTAAGCCCGGTCTGAGGAGGTCCCAGCCTGCGAGAAGCTGACACCGACTCTCTAAGTGTCCAGGTGCTGTGGCACCAGAGGGTAAAGCTGTCTTTCAGCTTGAGCAAAACTGCTTGCATGTGGCTGGCGCTACCTGTGCTGGCTGTGCAGCTGTTAAAAATGGGTTGGGATGTATGCCGGCAGCCGCAGGCAGGAGTCTGGCAGGGACCCAGTGTGTGGCGGTGCTGTCCTGCGTCACTCTCCCGTACCTCCTCCCTGACCTTGTGGCAGGAGGATGAAGGGCCGCCTTCAGCTGAGCATCGAGGCCAGTGGGTTAAACCACGGGGGTCTGCGTTACAGATGTTTGTAATCCTCCTATTGCCAGGCTCAGACCCTGCTTTTGATACCTCTTCTGATTGCTTCCAGGGCAGTAGTTAACCAAAGCTCCTCTGCTCCTGGGAGGTGTAATCAGATGAGAGCGTATTTGCTGAAACAGAAAAACACGGGTTAGGACTGCATGTCATTGCAGGGGGAGGCGTACGTGAGGCACACCGTGGTGCACATCAGAGCAGGTCTGTAGCCTGCATAAGGAAAACTGAAGAGGAATAGCAGCAAAGGGTTCAGAAATGGAGAGGGAGCCCCACTCCAGGGAGATGAACTGGTCATGCCAAGGGCCTGGGCACTTGGACCCCCCACCTTGCAAGCAAGAAGAGCAGGGGTGGCTGCCTTGGTTGAACGTGGATGCAGCCAGTGCTTAGGAGGGGTGCAGGCACTGGTGGGGCCAAGGCTTCTTGTGTTCAGGGTCTCCGCTGTATGGAAAAATTGGAATACAGTGGGGAGAATGCATTTGAAGTTTTCTGGGCTGGCCAGAGTCAGGTGCCAACTGAGGGAATAGGTCAAGGAGTGTGCTTCTTACGCACCCACTCACCCAACAAAATATTTTATTGATGGGAGGAGCTGTGTTGGTCATAGGACCTTGTTTGCCACTGACTTCTGACTTGCGCTAGCTTGGCCCCGCTTACTATGCATTTGGTTTTTCTTCTGCCCACGTTTGAGTAGTGGTTTTGAACACAATCAAGTGGCTTTTATTTATTGGTTAATGATGGAGCAGTTAGGTAACCAAGTCCCCAATCTCACAAACTCCTTTAAGTCAAGCAGCACGCTGCTGCTGTCTGAGTGCATGTCGGATCTGTGTGAGATGAGGTTGAATTTTTGTCTTTGGGAAAGTTACACATTTTTCCTTAGTCTTTCTGAAAGCCGCTATCCTTTTGGTCTCCTTAGGTTTCAGTGAACTTAAACCTGTGTTGGTGGAGACAGCTGTAGGAGTTTTGATGCCCACATACCTGCTGAAGAGGCAGTTTTGCTGGGACTTTTGTCTCCTTCCAGCACTTCCACATCTTGAGATGACCCCACTGCTGACAGTAAAGCCATCGCATGCTCTATGCCCTTTCCTGGGAGATCACTCTCTCCTATGCTTGGTGTGGGCTCTGCGTTTTCTACCACTAACTGTAGCGGTTCTGGGGGTAACTCAGCAGGGAGATGTAGACTACCGGGGGAAGCCTCCTGTTGCTCTTCATGGTCTGCAGCAGGTAGGAAGTAAGGACTTACACCACCACAGCAGTTAAAAGCAGTGGCTATCCTGCACGGCTTCCTTTGGTTCAATGCTTCCTTTCTTTCCTCCCTGTCTCCCGCTCTTGTGACCAACATGTAGTAGTCCTGAGGAGGACAGCTGAGCTGTGAACTCCCCTTTCCAGCACTTGCAGCACACAGCCACTGTCAGACCATGAACTCTTGAAGATCAGCGAGGACCTGCCTTCCAGCAGGTCAGGCTGCCTTGCCCAGGGCTTGAAATGGTTGATCCTGGCTCTTGCTTCCAGCATTAGTTATACCCACCTGGTGCATCATTTGTGCTTCCAACGCTGCAAGTCTGGCAAGCTTTCTGCACTGACTCTGCACCCTGGTGGCTAAGCCTGATGTCTTTGGTGCGTAGGGAGAAACAACCAAGGTCTCTGCGAGAGAGAGGGAGAGCTGGCTTCAAATTTGTGCTTTATCTAGCCTGGAGCAAGGTCTGAAATCCCAGTCTGTCAAGTGACCATGAGGATTTCTGGAACGGTTTTTCCATTCCACCTTTCCAACAGAACCTGCACCAGCTGCATCCAGAGGACTGGTGCACTGAGTGGAGCAGGAACTAACACAGGTCTTCTGGATGCGTACTCTAGCTCTAAATTAGCAATAAAAATCTCCCGAGTTTATCTTATATTAATTTATATACAGATGAAAGCACATAAAGCAGGGGTCCTCAAACTTTTTAACCAGGGGGCCGGCGCGCGGATGCAGTGGCAGGCAGTCATCTGCGGCTGCTTGGTTCCCCCCCCAACCCCCGGCGGGGGGGCGGACAGGGGGTTCTGTAAATACCTGGGGCCGGATTGAGGACCCTGGGGGGGGGGGGGCGTATCTGGCCTGCGGGCCACAGTTTGAGGACCCCTGACATAAAGAATAAAGTTAACAATGTTATTATTTTCTTTGATACTGCCTGGTGTAGATAAACACTGGCATTTTATACTTAGTACTACAGTGAGCACATTTTACTCCTATCAATACATAGCATCTTTTAATAAGAGGCAGCCTTTTACCTTAAAGCAAACAGAACTTTGGTATGGGTGATAGTGGTATCGTAACAGTGTAATCAGGGAAGACTTGAAATCATGCTGTTAGAAATCTAAGATAAAATTAAATTGTACATTTTGTGTAGTTTCAGTCCTTCATCCACAAGGCAAAGTAGGATACAGGAACGGCTGATACAAGCTTGTGTGCCACACAGTGTAAGGTAACAGCAGAGAAACAAAAGAAAAAAGGCCAGTTTTCAAATAGTACTGAGCAAATAGCTGTATTAACTTGCTAATCAGCACAGATACATGAGGGAATATTCCATTTAGAAATTAGATTGGCATATTTCACATAAAGTGGAAAGCAAAATTTTCATCTCAAGAAATGCCTTTTTTCAGTATGGTGATGTTACTCATTTCTTTCTTTTGTAAAATTTCTAGACCCAAGTACAATTAGATCTTGCATGAATAGTAATGAGAAAATATCAGCTTTCCTTATTAGGATATATATCTTCAGCATGCTATGTAAACTTAATTGTTTTCTGAGATATGAGCTGCATTTTAGTTTTATTTGTATCTGTTACCTAAGGTTGTTCTAGTAGTCACTGTAATCACATTATTCCTATCTGAAAGACTGCAGTTCCAAGCTAGACCAACACAGCTTTCTTCCTTGAATAGCATCCTGGTTTTGGGGAAGGATGTGAACACGTGAAAGGCATGGATCTGGCCTGCAAACTCATCTTGACTGGGAGGGAGATGCAGAAATTGTATGGGCTGTGGAACTCCTGGCCCAGACCAAACATGCCAGACTGGTGTGGGAGGAGGTGTCATGGGAGGGGACTGGTGTTCCTACCTTGGACCAGACAGCTGGGGTCTAGCTCAAAATACTTTATTCATTTATTTAAACGAACATTCATTCTTGCAGCAAGTGAAAAAGGACACACTTCTTTTGGTACCTGATCAGGGAGAGAGTTTGCTTTATGTTGGTCCTTTCAGAAATACCTTACTCTGAATTGTGTCCTAGAGCATTGTGGCTTATGTCATGGCTTGTGTTTTGTTCTTGTTTCTCCTCCCTACCTTTTGAAATAACTCAAAATAAATTAAAAAAGATTAGGCATGAAGCTCGTGATCTTATGGTGTTTTTTATTTGTACCTCAAAATATCAAGTAGTGAGAACTATTCTTCTGCACTTCTGGGTTTGTTGCTTTCCAGTTTTGTTGGTGACTCTTTTTTGTCCTCTACATGTGTATGAATGGGAATGACCAATTAAATTTTATTCCTCACCCTGCCTTGTCTTTTAAGGCATGGGGTTACAAAAGTAACTTGTTTTTATACCTTTAATGTGACCCGTCTCTTTGTTACTCCCAGAGGAGGAAAAATTCTTACCTTGTTGAGGAAGACTTTTCTCTGCAGTGATCCACTTTCATCACTCACTCCTGATGGAAATTCCTTCCTGAACTATGTTGTTGGCACAGTCCATAAATGAAACAAAACCACTGATTATGTGGTTGCTATAATATTGTCTCACACAAATGCAAATTCAATTCTTCTTGAAATTAACAGCATATCTTTTGTGGTTTCATTTCCTCTTTGAGGTTCTCTTGGCTTTGCAGTATATTGTCTTGATGTAAAGGTCTCTCCCTGTCCTACAGCATGTATGTGGACAGTTTGTACATGTGCTTGCAGTTGTGTTGAAAGTGGTGTTCAGGCTCTTCGGTGATGTGTGCTACAGAAAGCCTAGCCATGTGGATGTGCTAAACCAAGGCAGATATGTCTGCATAAATTATTGGCAGCTGAGGAGAGGGTGAAATCCACACCTCTTGTGATCTGAAGGGAAAATTCCATAATGAATTCAAAGAAAACTGGCTTCAGAGGGTTTGACGCCATTGTTTAAGAGCTCCCAAGCTCTTTAGGACATGGAGTAAAAGAAGGGCTGGTGAAAACCCCTCTGTCCCCATCCCTGCCCCCAGGAACTTGCAGAAAAAAATTCCATGTGTAAGTTGAGGCCAACTGAGAGCACTTCCTACAGATGAAAGTTTTGGTTCCTTTCTTGTTCTGCATCCCCTACCACTTCCCTGCCCCATGATTTCCTATGCATTTCCTTCTAGCTACTGAAAATGAGACAGGGTATTGCTTCAGAGGACACTGATGAGATGAAACTCGAGGCTGGAAATTAAGAGTTGCTGAGCCAGGAGTAGAAGGATCTCGGTTCTCTGTCAAAGCCTAAGAGGGCTTTTGTCTTCAGACAGAAATATTGGATGACAAATTGATTAATGGGGATCCTGGGTGAGCCAAAGGCCTGTGGGTCAAAACAATTGGTTTACAGTTACCTTAGTAATGTCAGATGCCTCAGACTCTTTAATTCTTTTCCTTTCTACACAAATAATCTTATTTATTTCAACAATGATAATTTCTCTAATCGCCTTTGCTGACCTCGCCTGGCCCATAGCTCTCCAGCTGAATAAACTGAGAGAGAGCAATAAAAACTGAATCTACACCACTAATTAGCTTTTGAAACATCAGTGTTTACAATTCACTGCATGAACTGACTATTAGGCATTATACCACCGTGGAAACAATCTACAACTGCATGTCATGAATGTAAAATAATTGGAGGCACAGAATACAGTGCTGAATTGCACATGAATGAGAATATACTGGGAATGCTGCTTGACCTTCAGTGAGATTCAGTGTTTATGTCAGTGAGAAAGATGAACCAAATTATTCATGAGGCTGAAAGGGGGAGAACAGACATGTGATCTTGGAACAGTTAGAATTATGTTATTCTTGTGGGAAAAAAATCAAGATGATCACATTAATATTACCATTTCTGTTACACTCACCAGAGTCAGAATTTTAGGAATCTGTCAAGCTTTGTGTGTATTACCCAGCTGCCAAAAGATGATAGGATTTAAAAGCATCGATCAATGCAGTTCTTACTGCTTTTTGGGGTTACATTTTTATGAAGCAAATGCTTTCAGAAACAATCAGGTGTGAATCGCCAATAAGGTGGCTATAGGATGGGGGAAACTTTTTAAGAATATAATGTAATCATGCATTAATATGTAAAACCCCAAAAATATGACAGCAGACTATTAAGAGGTTTGTAAAAGAAAAACAACCCCCAAAGCTGTTTTCAGTGACATAGTCCGAAGCTATGTTCTTTAATGACACGCTACACTTATCAGAGGAAGCTAGGTTTATTATTGCAGGAAATAACGGGAAATATGGCTTTGAAGATACTGTTTATCACTAGGAATGAAAATTCTGTTTTTCTGCATGGTCTGCAGTCAGGTAGTGTTGCTGAGTGGCACTGGTGCAGTAAGTGCAGAATTTGTCGTGACACAGAAGGTGTGCCAGGCTGGGCTTTTTTACTTTTAAGAAGCCCTGAGTGTCATCAGCCCATGCATTTTCTTGTTAGATCTTCACCAAAGAAAGCAGGTAACCTCTTTTTATAAGTAGAGTATTTCCACTAACTCTCTAATTCCACAGAATAGTAGTGAAATCAAATACGTGAGTAATTTCAGCGAGGCAAGCCAAACCTGGCACAGACCAAATGAGAAGCAAAGCTATTGGGTGTCTGATTTCTGAATCTTTTCTGCTAAAGAAAACTATATAAAATGTGGACTGGTATTTTTGCCTGCAGCCATTTCAGTTTGCCTGTAATATACAGAGGTTTGACATCAGTGATTGTCCTTAAATGATTTCAGAAAGTGTTGGCACAACCAGAATGACCCCATTTAGCTCTACCTCATGGAAATCCAACTGTCCTTCAAGGAGATGCCTACACAACCTTGGGACACTTACAAGAGAATTCACTTACTAGAGTAATTGTAAGTGGTTGAAACACAGTGGGGCACTTACTGCTTTGGCTGGAAAAGCAGATTCAGAGAATTGTATTTTTAAGAAGCTGAAGCCTTGTTCATTTGCAGGCAGTTATTATTAAGTCATACTGGGCTGAGTGGTTTGGTTCCCAGCACGTTAAAAACACATTCCTGAGATCCTCAGGGTGCATCAGGCTTTCCTCCCAGCTGCTTCTGAGGAGGGTCTCAACCTGTGAAGATGTTCTCCACCTGCTGAGGTCATGATTTCTCATTGACAAGAGTGGTACAGAATTCCTTTTTCGGGGTGCTTTTCTTTTGCTCAGTCCCTAGAAAGAGGCAAACACTACACTGTCCAGCTGGACTTATTTTGGTCCTGAAAGCCCCTTCTATCGATCTCACCACTTTCAGTAGTCTTTACAAGGACTTTTTTGCTTTTCATGTGACTTTTTTCTACAGCTGGCAATGCCAGTGGATTCTCACATTAAATACTGTGTTTTCTGTCTTGTCAGTTTTGTGATACAGTTGTCTGAATGAAACTCATTTTTAACAAAGCTCATTTTTAATACTGTGTATGGGTTCAAGATTTTTCACTACCTTAAAATACAGATTATACATTTCCCAGCTCACATTGGATCAGTTAATCCAATGTGTGTTTATGCCTTTTCAGATATTAGTTCATTCAGCTAATTAAATACACTTAACCAGTATTTGCACCTTTATCCAGGAGCCCTTTCAACTTAAGACTTTCAGTGTTGTCACAAGGTAACCCTGCCATCTACTGGAAAGTTTTTAGTAATGGTTTTTGTCTGTAAAATTGAGGTGGAGATGTCTACAATTTTTACCTACAAAAAAGGCCACCTCTTTTCTGAAAAGCACAGGCAGATTTCCTTTTATTCAGGGGAATCATGCATCTGAAATGCACAGATGAGGAGTTACCTGGGAAGGCATCAAGTATGTAGTAAACAACGGTGTTTATTTTCCCTCTCAGTCAGTTAATGTTTTCTCCATCAAAGGTTTTCAAATCTCTCATCCTCCCTTCCTATCTACTTTTTGGGTGGTGTCCCAGGACTGGGGACAGCTGGGGACTCCCCTAGCCTCCCAGTTCTCTGCATGGACAGAAAGTCTGGGAGCTCAGTGGGCAGTTGGGAGTGCACAGCTCCTTTGACAGCTCAGAGATTTCACACATGTGCATCTGATTGCCAGTCAAGTGTGCATCTGGGCCCTGGTGATCATGAGGTATTCGTCTGGAGAGAAGGAATAAGGAAGCATCTGGATAGATCAACTGTGACAGACCAGCTGGGCTGGAAGAGCTGTGCATGTTTCTGTGTTGCCAGTCTCTGCTTGCAGGTGATGCTGTGGAAGTGGCTCTGGGGCTACCTGATCCAATTTTGTCCTCTTTGTAAGTTACTTTGCAGCTAGTGGACTACTGGCATCTGGAGATAGTGGGTCTAGTAAAAGATGAAGGCTCTTCCTGGCTTTCTGAGCTCATATTTTAATTTCCCTGTGCATTTTTGGAGCTGAGAGGTGCAAAGTTCTTGTAACATGGTCAGACATACACTGTTACGTCTGTGCTTCTGGGACCATCTTGCCTTGAACGCATCAGAGCCAACATCTCTACTGACCACAGGAACCACTCCATGTCATGGTCTTCTTATACCCACTCTTTGTGGGTGAGTTTTGCTTTAGTTATTCCCAGGACTGTTTTTTTTTTTTTCCTCCCAGAATTAAGGCTATAGCTTTGTATAAAAGTCAATGTAAAGAGCAAGGGGAGTTCTCTCCTCTGAGAGAAAGAAAACTAACCCAAAACAGTAAAGCAAATTTGTCCCATATAAGAGTTGAAGGGATTCTTAAATCACCCGGCACTGGTTTGCAAGGACGGGGAGCTATGTCCCTGTTTAATCACAACTGCCACGCAGAGATTCATAGCTAAAACTGACCGACCATACAGGGATCTGTACCCCTTGGTACGATGCAGGCAGCTTCACCAGCTCCGATACAGCTGTATGTGTTGCATAATGTTCAGTCCCAGAAAATAAACTCAGTAGTGACTTTAGCTGTGCTGAGCAGGACGTAGTGCTTGATCAGACTGACATCCAGCCATCTTGGGTTGTGTCACTGTACGGGGCTCTCAGCAGAAGGAGCTAGGTTAAATGTGCCAGCACCTGGCAATGCAGCTATGCCTAACGACGACTGGCTAAGAAACTGTGGTGCCTTCCTATTAGCAAGCGGAAGCCCCAGACGTGGGATATCATTTATCTTGGACTGAAGTGGGATGAACTGCAAAAGGTACTGTCAGGGATGGGACCAGTGGGGTAAGCCTCTGGGCTTTGCAGAAGAATTATTGCATTAGGTATAAACAGGGCTTTTGCAGGAAGACTACACAGGAACTGCTTGAGCTGCTCACGATCAGAAGACAAAAAAGAAGGGTATTTTGGGTGATTGCCAGTGAAACCAGTTCTAATGTTCTGCTTCAGCACTGAAATAGCACTGCTTGTCTGTAGGCTGAGAGTACCGTGGGATGGGGTGGGACAAGGTACTGTGATGTTGCTCTACCCCGCTGTGAACGTCATGTCTCTTTCATGCAGCCAGCCAACCGATGTGAGTCGGGTTATTTTTTTTCCTCCAGCTGCAATATATCTCTACATATTACATTAAAGTTTTTCATGAACAAAAGCATGACAATTCCAGTCATGGCTAGATCCTAAAGGGAACCACAAGTGTTCCGGTTTAGCTTCTCCTGTCACATCATGATACAGTGCATGGGGCTGTAGTAGGAAAAATCTCTTCCACCCACCCTGCATTTCAGCTCCTGAAAGACCAGCTACTGTCTACCCTATGCAGAATGTTATTTTTTTGCCCACATGCCTCCTTTTTTATGATAGTTTTTAAAACCTCATTAAAACTGCTTCTTCCTTTTCACATTCAATTTCACAGAGCTCTGATATTTATGCATTATAAAATTTTCCCTTTGTCTACAACACAGGTTGGTTTTACTGCCTACTCTCATTGTTCCCAACCCTGCATTAACAAAACACTGTAGGAGAAATTCTAACAGATATTGGCAGATTGCCTAAGAGGGAGAAAGTGGCACCATCTACCAGAATAAATAAAATTGCAAGAAATTCTAAGTCTCACAGACTGCCAAAATATTCACTGTTGCAGAATTAAATAGGGTAATTTTTTTTTTTTTTGCAGAAAGCTACCTATGTACTATTCAGAATAGATAAGACAGATGCACTAAACTTCTTTGAAAAACAGGAAGAACAGAGCAGAGTATCCATCTGCCCAGCTTCCTACCACCTCCTGCTCCAAAGGTGGGAATGGCTCTGTGAATACACTGAGCATGGTCAGGAAAGGGTAACTACAATAAATCCGACTGGCAGAACAAACAGGGTATATTTGGTGTTACTTTTAGAGTTTGGGGTTTCCTAGTCTCTGGAGACATTCAAAACCTGTCTGGATGTGACCCTGTGCAACCGGCTCTAGGAGAACCTGCTTTAGCAGGTGGTTGGACTAGCTGATCTCCAGAGGTTTTTTCCAACCCTGGCCATTCTGTGATTCTGTGATTCTTCTGTGTTTGGTAGAATTTTATTCTCTTATTTTCCACCGAATACCCATCACCTTTAGCGTGTGCACTGAGTAGCACTGAGTTGTCCCTCCACACTGAAGAGGAGGGTAGTGTCTGTTCTCACTTACAGTGGAGATGGTCTGGAGGGAGGCAATGCAGTGGCAGGGGCAGACACACTCAGAGTGCTCTTCCCCCCGTTCTTCAAGCACTTACAAGCCTGGAGTCACCTTAGATAAACCTGGCTGCTGTGAGTCATGTCCAGCCACTTCACAGGTGCAGTGGGGCAAGCATATTCAAGCTGTCCACATCAGGTATTCGATGGGAGATGTAGCTGTGCATTTCAAGTAAATAGGTAATGGAAGACAGTTGATTCCTCACAGCAACAGCAGCACATGGCTTTCTCTACACTGCACACAAGCTGATATGTGGGTAATTGGTTTCTCTTTGCACGATATATATAGCCCATGTATTGATGAAAAGTAGATTTTGGAAGTATTTGCAGCTCTGGAAAAATGAAGTGCTTCCATTCTTGGTGTTTATTGTTCAATGAAAGATACACGATTTTGCTTGAGGAGTTTATTTCTGGAGTCCAGAGAACAGCTTAATCACTTTAGAAGGCTAATTTATGAAACTGCTGGAAAATATCCCAGTCTATAGAGTAACTTAACATGTGTACAGCATGGCTTATAAAATCAAACAGTATTAAGCATAAAAAGTGAAAAAATTATTTGATTGTATGTCTATTATTAAAAAAACCCATTATATAGGAAATCAAGATGCATTTGAAAATACAGTACTCTCTTCTTTCTTATTTGGAAAATATAAATCAGTGGTAAAATGAATAAGCTGTACTATCGATTGATTTTAAAGTCAGCTGGGACTTTTAAAATGTAATAATCAAATGGTTATTCACTCAAATATGATTAATTCTCATAAAGATAAAGCAAACTGTCGGTTTATCCGAGTGGGGATTTCCTATTATTTGTTTGTTTAGAAATAGTTTATGAAGACGTTTTCAAAACAAAACCTTTTCTTTTGAAACAGCATTGTTATTATTAAAAATTACGAAGCTGTTAAGGAAAAGGGACTCTGCACTGCAAAAGAGATTTAACTGTGGTGACGTTTCTTTACGGAATGTAAGGCCAAGTGCATCTGACTTGCTTAGGTCCTGTGCGGAGGTTTGTGGAGGTGCTTCTGGGTGGTTGTAGGCTGCTCTCATGGTTCTCCTCTCCCTCATATGCTGTGCAAGGAGATCACAAACACTCAGATTTTACATGGGGAATATATAATTCATCCTTTTAGGTCTGTTCTTTCATATTTTATGATCCCAGAGTGCTAGAAACAGTATATGAAGCCACCAGATATATGCAGCCACTTTCTTGAGTATTACAAAACCTCATGGCTGACATGGTAGCAACACTGCTGAGCAGCCAGCATTTCTTTCTCTTTGGGGTTCTTGGGCTCCTTGTTGATGAGCATAAACACACTTACTAAAAAGGAAACAAAATCATTGTGCTCTTGTGCTCATCACAATCACAGAGGTAACAATACTCTTAAGTCACACATCCAGGGGGCTGGATGCTCTGAACTCCTGGGCTCAGTATGGTGGGGTGTATCCTTGAGCAAATTGCTTAAACTCTTTGCCTTGAGCTACATTTCATACACCAGTAAAATGAGGGTAGTAGGTTCATAATTAGATTACAGAGATACTTTCAGGAGGTCATTGCTGGATGTTCTGTTGTTTGCATATACCATGTAAAGCATAATTATTTGGAGTTATTGTGCAGTTCTTGATGGTTACTGAAGGTAAGATTGTTCCTTTTTTTTTGATGTCTCAGTGAAATTACAGCCACAATTTCTATTCATTAATAAATGCAGGTTTCAAAAAGTGCCAGTTTGCAAGAGAATTTTGTTTTGATCTCTTCACACGATTTCTCTTACAGTTTCTGATAGTGTCCTAAAATCCTGCTGTTTAAATGATAGGAAAAAGCAGATAAAACAAGTGTCATAAAAGAAGAGAAGCTGGAGTTGACTTAATCCAAATACCAGCAACTAGGATACTGACTGCTAATATCAAACTGTAATACTGTGCTTGTAAGGAGCTTTAGGCAGTAGTGTCATTTCACATGTTAAAAACCCCAGGCAAACTTTCCATCTTGCTCCCCTCCATGCCATACCACTTTCAAGGCACTTTGAGCCTTCATTCTCTCAAGTCGTGACTGACGACTCGTTTGGGATCACATATAAGCTGATGTCTTACATGTCAGAATTTATACTTTCATGCAGTAATTTGTCAGTGTCTGAAATGACCCTGCATTGAAATGAACTGAATAATCAGTCTGAGGGAGCAGGGGAGAAATGGGCAGCAATTCTACTTGCTTGGGACAGTCTCCAACATCTGGAATCAGCAAACACAACTGTCTCTCTGAAAGCTGTCTAGTGAGATGCACAAATTGTATATGAGCTAAAGATAGATGGCTCAGCTCTGGGGTAAGCATATGGAAGCAGTGAAGTATATCAGGAAAACTGCACTGATTTTGCATTTGCTCCCTTCCCTTGGGCAGATGGGTGATCTTGCTCTGCACCTTCTGAGCATTGCGGTCATCCAGTGCTGACTCTGTCCTGCTCATCTCACCTGCACCATATGCTTTGTATCAAAACAGCTCAGAGAGCTTCACAATAATAATCTGTATACCTCAAAGTCACCAGGCATTAACAATCATGAATTTGCCAGTATTGTAAAAATGAATTTGACTGCTTACAAGTAATGAAAATGACCACACATTAGTGAGGAGTTAAAGATGGGTGGCTTTTTGGATGGGCCCATTAGGTAAAGAGAAAGTTAACTATGTGCCATTATTTTGCTTCTTGGTACTCAAGCTGGTGTTGGTCAGTGTAGACAAACGTGTCACCCTGGGCTGACTGCCTGTGTGAATGACTGAGTCCATCACTACCACATCTGGAACTGCTGAGATGCTCATCTACTACTAACCACTTTGATTCTCATGCCAAAACATCTCCTGGGCTTTCTGACCCACAGGGTGAAAGCCAATAAGTATTTTCAGAGTATTCCTACGACAGAAGAAAGGAGAGTATGTGTTTGTGTGAGCTGTGTTAACTGCCTGAGCAGTCCTGAGAGTTCCTATCTACCACGCAGAGCTTGTAGTTTAGTGCTCAGAGATAGGCAGCCTTGCTAGAATGGTACCACCCCAGAGCTAACAAGCCTTCTCTTTCAGTTTATGTACTTCAACACTGTAATGTAGCTTCGCTGCTGCCAGATTCAAGGTGAACCATCTCTGCTAATTGAGAAATGTGCTCCATCCCCTGTAGCCATCATCTGCTCAATCAGGTTGTAGGATTCCCAGCACGAGGCTGCAGATCCCTTTGTGCAGCAAAGAAGCATTGCTGCTAGGAGTAGTAATAATTATGATCCACTCTGGGTTTTACTCCCTAAGCACCCAAGTGTACAATAAAGATTTTATCTACATATCGGGCATGTTGTGAAAATACCTACATTGCGTATTATCCAGCATTCGAGTAATACCGTCATCTCCAACAAGCAGAAGCAATGCTACTTCTGATTTTGTTCAGGATACCACTTCTTAGATCTTTGTGACTTCAAGTAATTACTGACATGCAGGATCACATACCAGCTTTAGGTTTTTAAGAGGGTTTTTAATAGCTAATTTCAGAACTACCTGGTATCTCCTTCCTCTCTCCTGGAATTACGCTGATCCAGGCTCAAGGTGAACAGAATTGGCTGTAATGTCATGACAATGTCAGATGTGATTATAGGATATAAATAGCTAACTAAAGGGTTATCACAGATCTTCTGGGCTGATAGAACAGATCATGGCTAAGAGGAGCTGAGAAATAATAAAATTTCTTCATTTAAACTAGGAAAATCCAAGGAGAAGATTTAGAGTTAATGAATGCATTTATGATGGATGTGCAAGCCAACTCTAGTGGGGACATAAAACCAAAGTTGTTAATTGCATTTTAGTTGCCAGATGATTAGAAAATGGATGTAAATATTTGACAGTGGTGCAGTGCAACCACTGCTGAGTGTCAGTTTATATGACTGGGGCACTCATCAGTTGTTTAAAACAAATCATTTGCATGTGAAGACAAACAAAAGTGAGGAGGATTTGACAGGATTCAGCAGAATAAAAATTAAGCATCTCAGTCGTCAGCTTTGGTTTTCCTCCGAACACTTCCCCATTTTTTTCTGGTAAGCTTAGGTATAAGAGCTATCCCTTCTCTACCATCTGTGGAGATTGTGCATCCTTGTGTCAGAAGCTTAATCTGAGCCTTACAGGGCTTCAGATAAGTAATTGCAAGTGTTTTGGGCTAGATTCTGACAAACAGCCCACACAACTATTTATAGAAACAACTGAGAGTTTTTGTATTTTGTGGAAGTATCATTACTGTTCAGTAGTGGAGGAGGAGTTAAGTGCTGCTTTGGTTATTGTATCAATGTCTCTTGCCGATACAATAGCGAAGAAGGATGTATTGGAGGTGTAGAAGACTCCTGTAAAATCCTTTTTTGCTATTTGAAAAGTGATTCACAGCGACTGTAGGATTAGGAATGTGTGCCTAGTTTTGCCCTGAAAAAAGATAATGACTTGGTTACAAGTGTAATTGATATTAGAACAAAAATTGAAGATGAAAAGAAAGCTAAGACTATTGTCAGAATATTTCTTAGACTTTAGAACAGCTGGGATTTTTTTCTCCACTCAAGGTTTTTTTTCTTGTTTCCTTTTTGTTTGGGCATAATGTTTGTAAATTGTATAATGTTTGTAAATTGCATAATGTTCCCTAGTATTTATAAGGAAAAGGTAATCAATACATTAATTTTGTGGCTTCCAAGAATCAACAAGCTCACACCATTTAAAATTATCTATAGTCTGTGTAAATACATTTTTCATACTCCTATGTAAGGTGCAGGCCAGATTTCACTGGGGCTGAAAGAAGCCAGTGGAAATGCTGTTATTGGAGACAGCATTGTTGAATAAGTGAGTGTGGTCACTCAGAAGACTTTCCAGGCTGATGATGTCCTTACTTTGCTTATGTGGCTCACCACTGCTGCTAATGGATTACATTTGCAGCTATTACCAGCTGCTCTTAGTTATAATTTAGTCTTGTTAGATGCTTGCTATGATGT
Organism: Falco biarmicus; assembly: GCF_023638135.1. NCBI lineage: Eukaryota > Metazoa > Chordata > Aves > Falconiformes > Falconidae > Falco > Falco biarmicus. The sequence continues at coordinate 90,090,507 of NC_079288.1, forward strand.
AGGCAGAAAACAAAACAAGAAAAAGCAATTTGTTATCAGATTATAATACCCTTGCCTCATAAAACCTTTCCCATTATTACCTCTAAGTTAGTCAATAATGTGTTCTGATGCTATAATGTAAGTGGAAATGTGGCATCCAGAGTAATATGAGACAGTACACATGCACAACACACATAGTCTTATCTCTAAAATATCGCAGTATCACTGCTGCAACACAAAAAGGTTAATTTTCATACAAACTCAAAGAAGATCTCTGATTCTTGTCGAGCTTTGAGCATTTTAATGTGTTTGAAGTTCTCTTGGCACTGCTTCTGCCTTAAATAAAAGTTTTCTGCAAGATAGGCTGATCTGAAAGGCTGTCATTCCTGTGTATTTCCCTCCAAATTAAGGTTATGTGTCCTGGTGAGGTAAACAGATTTTGCATAGAATGAGAGGTTTCTTATGTAAATTTATAAAGTAATGTAATAATTAACAGTAATTAACAGGGCCTGGTAAACTAAACGGAGAGATGGTGCAATCCAGTGTCATTGTGAAATGAGCTCTGAGATGGGTGGTTGGGTCACTGGGTTACATGGTGGGGTAAAGTAGGACTTGACCTCCAGAGATAAAAAAAAAGGCAAAGCTTGAGTTCATAGCAGGTTACCAGGGAAGCTTTTAAGAGTTCAGGCATAAAGCACGGAGCTGTGCTTATATTGGGATCCTAAAGCAGTTTTTAGGCTATGATTAGCTTTGACTGCCATGAAGGTGAGGAGTTGGACTGAGTAAAACCATGATTTATGCAAACCTAAAAAAATAATCCTAAACTCCACTATAATCCCAGTTGTAGTTCTAGCTGGCCTAGAAGAGGTATGGGGCAAAATCATGTCTGAGGAAAAGAAGTGTTGTTCAAAGGCTGGAGCTGGAGTTGGCGCTCAAATTCACAGAGCTCCAGGGTAAAGGAGAGTGTCTGCAAAGGGAAACAGTTGCTGTCCTGTGTCTTGGCTGGCAGGTCAGTGGCAGGCTAGGAAATTCCACTGCAAAAGGATGGAGGTGAGATTGGGGTATATGTTGAGTTGATGCTAAGGTGCCAAGTTCAGTGTCTGAGCCACCTTAAGCTCTGGGGCTTAAATGCAAGGTTGGGGAAAAGCTTAGTATTAGGACTGGGGTACAAACTAAGATTTGCTTCCGCTAGTGCCAGTAAGTGTTGCTTTACAAGTTAATTACACAGAGGTGGCCAGACTGTTTGGTGTCAGTGCCAGTTTGTGTCACCATGATGTTTGTACATGTGGGACTGGATGGTGTCACTAGATTAGAGGAAGTGCTAGGCTTGGGCTTAGAATTAGAGTGAGTCTGCAAAAAAAAGGGTAGAAAAACTCAGATGCAAACCTGTTTAAACTGATGTGGACTGTCCTGCACAAATGTATAAATAAAAGTTAGCAATGATGGGTATTCTTCAGGAGGCTGATCTAGAACTGCAGGTAAACACTCTTCAAATATGATTTTTTCCTTGGCATTTGCTTGACTCTTGGCAAATATAGCAGCAGCACAGATGCTATCGATGTGCAGTGAGCGCACTGACCTTTCAGCAGTTTGCCTGTGTGTCAAGCATTGTATCCTTCTGGGCCCTGGGGAATCCCAGGATGCTGGAAGCAAACCCAAGTAAAAGTATAAAAAAATCAATGCTCTTGATTTCAAAGAACAGCAAAGACATGAGTCAGTCACAAAGACATCATTCCTTGCTACCCTCCCTGTCACGTTCAGCCATAATTTAATCGGAAATCAATTTTAAGTGCTATCCTAGATGGAGATTCTTCTAACTAAATTTTCCCAAGTCCTTTGATTTTTTTTTCTCATGCAAGCTTTCAAAAAAGAACAAAGTTGCTGGCAGACCAGTGGCAACTGATGAGTTAATTGTATGCCTGGCTTTGGGAGGAAGCAAAGTTGCTGGCAGACCAGTGGCAACTGATGAGTTAATTGTATGCCTGGCTTTGGGAGGAAGCAACTAGGCAAAAGCCATGCAGGTCACTATTGCCCGATCACTGGAGAAACTGTTCAGCCTGCTGGCATCTGGCTGTGGAGCTGCACAACTCCTGGGAAGTAACTGTTTCTCATAGCATTATCTAAAACTAAAAAGGCTATGTCAATTTTTATTGTATGTAATGTGTTCTTTAAGTGTAAGTTACGGAAGGCTTTGGTCTGTAATGCACCACTCTGATTACACGGGGAAGGAGGGTCTTCGGGCTGAATCAGAGAACTGAAAGTCAAAATGTCTGGGTTTCCATCTTTACCACAAGCTTCCTCAGGAACTTTGGACAAGTCGTTATTTTTGTGTCTCTATGTTCCAAATTACAGAGTAAAACTATTTAAACTATTATGTAAAAAAATCCTTTTTTTAAAAGAGCATCTTAGAAATAAAATGCTCTTTCTGGGTCTGCCAAAATGTTGCAGGCCTGCATCTACATTGTGGATGCACATTCTGCAAGCTTATGTCTGGGCTTGTGAGCTCTGGCACGCAATAATTTACTTTCTTACCTGAAAACAGGTACTTTTCCCTACTTCTGCTCTTATGTTGTGCATAGAGAAGAAGAAAATGCATCAAAACAAATGTGTATAATCTGTTGCAGTTTATGTTAGGTTAGGCTGTGGTTTTGCTTTGTTAGAATCTGTTAGGTAGATTTCATCATGTTTGGGGAAGCTGATGAGTCACTGCACTTGTGATGAGTGGATCATTGTGGGTTAAATTATTGCCTCCTATTATGTCATATGTGCATTGCACATTAGGTGAAGTAGCTCTGCCTTATTTGCTTTGTCATCAATCATTACAAGTAAAAATTAAATATAGAAGGAGCTATGCACATGGAGTGTAAGGTTTTATCGAGAGACTGAGGGGTGATGCCTATTTGGTGTTTGCCTTTGCTAAGTAATATAGAGCCTGCTTGCCAGGGATGAGCCCCAAAGGAATCACCAATCTACAGATTTGTTTTTCTAAAGTATAATCAGTAAGAGGCTACTCATAGGTAAATTGAGAAAGAACAGTACTTGATTCCTCAAGGACTTGTCAGCAGGGAGAAGGACCATCGAAACCAGCCATGCTACTTTGCAGCACTACAAAGGGCATACTGCTCAGGAGTGTGGTGTCAGGGAGAGAGGGATGTTCTTAGGCCTGGGTAATGAAGCACTGCTTCTTCCCTGATCTCAACTGTGCAACTAGGGGTTTGCTTTGTACAGCACATGACATTCCAGCTTTAAAACATTTTCTTCACCAAAGACTATTGAAGCCTTGAGGCTCTGTGGTCATTTGAATAGTACAGAAATCATGAACGTGTTCTGGAAGTTGGTAGCACGAGAAAATATTTTGAAATTGTGCTTGCCTGGAAGAGTGATTTTAGGAAAATTAGGAAAACCACTTTACCATCAATGTTCATGGAAAGAAAAGATAGTGTCTTAGGCTTTTATTACTCATTTAAAAATAGCCTACATGGCACAAAAATAGCCTGGATGGGTTTTCTGGGATAGTGTAAAGAGGCAATCTCTTTGACTTTGTTTCTCTGTGGAGCGTCAGGTGCAGCTTAGAACAACCTCATTGTGCTGAGCTAATGTCTGTGGGAGCAGAGCTCCAGGGAAGCTGAATTTTAAGGCAAATTCAGTGATGAGTCTATGGAAATTCTCCTTCTTCAGCTAGCTTGGCCAACTTCACCTGCTGGAATCTTTGAGGAAGGGAGTGGTGCATTTAGCATCCTTTACAGTGCGTGTTACTGACCCCCCACCATCAGGTGCACTGCTGGGGCAGTGGAAGCCCTCAAGGTGAGTACTGTGTTAACTAGCAGAGTTGTCAAGGCAGCCTGATAGGATCAACACCCACCACCTCCTTTTCTCTGCATAGGTCCATGCAGCACTTGTACTTTGCAAACATAAGCATCAGTGAGTTTAAGCAGGTCTTGAGTTTGTGGTTATGGAATTGTATATGTTTCACTCCTGCAATAGCATAACTGGGTTTTGCGGGCTCAAATGTGACCACTGGAGAATGACAGCTTGAGTGGCTTCTGCCAAAATGTATTTAAAGCAAAGGAATCTTTCAATATTTTTTACTTTTTGAATGTTTTAACTGAGGCAGATGAAAACACGTTGCTGAATGTGAAAGAAAAATTGTTCACGACAGGAATACTAAAAAGCACAAGCAAGGAGTTACCTATTCCTATTGAAGAATATAATATGGGTCACCCTCTGTCATAAGGAAATCAAAGTCTTGCAAGCAAGAAGAGAGCTGTATTTAAAAAGGAGCTATATTCTCCATTTTCTTATAACCGAAGCATACTGACAGAGAAGAGGTAGTGTGAGCTGTGACAGTGCAACAAGAACCAGTGGAATTAAATTATATGACTCCTGAAGCTGCTTTAGTCCTCTTACCACACAATCACTAGGGAAACTGAGGAATGGTTACAGGCTGGGTGAACTGGAGGGTTTTCTGACACCTGCACATGCAGAACCAATATTTGTCTCTCTGAATTATATTCTGGTTATATTCCCCCGTAGGACGGGCAGAAAAGAAACTGAAGTCTGGTGAAAGTTACATTACATATTTGTCATTGACAAAAGGTGCCTTTCATTTACACAGACTTATTGCTGCAAGTTTTCTGTGACTCAGCAAACTGAGGGGTTTGGCTGTCAGAATAAAACAGTCTCTTGTGGCACAATGCCAGAGTTCAGTGTGCTTTCACTTAGTGTTATCAGAAACTGAAAGTCAATAAAATTTATAGCAGCTAATTTTTCCAGCACATCCATGACCTTGCTGTAGAAAGTTGTGCATTCAGCAGTGCCAGCAACTGCATCTCATTGTTTGGAGGTTGAGCCCTTGCTGTGGTTTCTATCTAGACTACCTTTTGTACAGGAGGGAAAGGACGGAGTTTCATGACATTTTAAATTCTAGTCTTATGACATGGTGCAATTTAAACTATATTATACATTATAAAACCACTAGGTGCTGAATTGGTCTCTCCATCTTGTTTATCTTTGAAAAGGAAACTTTGAAAATGTGTTTATCTTTGAAAAGAAATGAAAATTTTCCTTTCTGCTGGGGAAAGTAAGAGAAAGCTTCAGGGGCCAGAAATCTGTCCTATTTTTCTGGACATCCTGTGAATCGCTTTCTAGCTGGAATAAGTTCCATTGCTTTATTATGAGCTCAGTCCTTAAGTTCATGAAGACATTTGCTAAATTTTCTGAAAATATTCTGGAGAATTAAAACTGGAATGTGAATTCAGTAAATCCTATTCACAGTTTTCACAGCCTAGAGAGTGTGTATCTTTTCAACAGTCTGATGAAACAGACCCTGCATGGCCTCGCTTTGGGCTTTATGACATTGGCTATGGCTCACTGATGGGGTTTCTAAAGCTTCCCATCATCTGGATACTCCGTGCTGTCAGTATTCTGCTCTTTTTCTTTCTCTTCTCAGTAGGATGATTCCTCTTGTTAATAGGATGATGACTCCTTTGTTTTCATAGGATATGAATACTGCAGTGGATGCTAGTCTTCTGCTCTGTGTTTCTGGAACCTTTCCCATAAAGCATTTAATTATGTTTTCTCTTTCCCTGATTATCTTCACCCTTATTTTGATCATTTTTTTCAGCTGCTTCATCTGTCTGTATAAATTAGATAGCGAAGTGGCATAATCCTTGCACTGGCAACAATGTTATATGTTGTTTAGGGACCACTTGTTTTGTAAATGTTGAACCTGGGTCCCAAAATGCATTCTGATTAAAAACCATGCTGTTAGATATTAACAGATGATACTTGCCAGAACTTGGCATCAAAACGTAAAGACAAGAATTAAAAAAAATGCCACCTGCTTGTAAATTCACTTGAAAAGCCTCTGAAATAAGATGGTCCCTCAAGGAGGTGAGCACATAATTTCAGTGAATAATAAAGGCGATTAATATGGAGTGCAAAACCATATTTCTTAAATTATAGCTATTGCAGCAATTGACTTATTTACTACCTCAAACCAAAGCAAACAAGATGTGGTTTGATACTGTCTGGTAGAGAAAATAAAATCTTATTTTGCAGATAAGACTGAGTGAAAAAAATAGGGCCCCAGAACACAGTATACCTGAATGACATTATCAGATGCATCTGTTCACCCAGGGCTGTTTCATATTCAGCAGCACTATGCCTGCTTGGTCCATCTGGTCTACAGATGCACTCTGGAGGAAGATTATACAGAATAAATGGGATCTATAGTGCATGTACCACTAAGTACCTGACCAGAGAACAACAGTACTTCAGAATTAAGATACTGCAATAGTTTTCTTAAGATGTACCTTAATTTGAGAGAATTTGCTCTAAAAAAATGAGTTGTAAAAATAACCCATGGGCTATTATTTTAAAAGAATTAAGGTATATTGTTCTTTGACAGCATAAATACATGGAGTTATTTTTTCTTATCTGCTTTTCTTTCCCATACCTCTTCAGATCAGATGCTTTCTGAAAACTCAAGTTTTCTTTTTACACAGCCAGGAACAAATGATGTGAGAACTGAATTCTGTATCTGTGATTGCAATGAGATTGGGTAGATTCAAAACAAGAAAAAATTTGAGCTTATAATTAAAACCTGTGAGACAAAAAATAAAACAGTTTCTTAGAAATACTATCAAGCAATTCCCAATGTAATTTTCATTTTAAAATGAGAGGTAATGTTCCAAGCAGCAGAAGTTTGGAGACCTTCCCATTGGGAAGTTTATGTCTAAATCCATGTTTATTGTTACTATGTCTTTTATGTAACTAATGCTGGTTTCAAGATTGGAAAAGGAAAATTCTGTACAGTAATACAAACACACCACTTAATTACATGCTTCAGGAAGCCTCATTTTCATGTCTGAAGAAGTTGGAATAATGGTACCCAGGAAAGAAGTATCATTATTACTGCTTAATAATTTGAGTGCTGCTTTGTCAGTTAGTGATCTTGTCTACATTTTGAGTGGTAGGACAGCAGCTCTGTGGGCTAAGCTCTATCTAAATATTATCACCTGTAGACTTGCTAAAATGTTTTATCTTTCTGCCTCTTCACTGGCACAGCAAATGACACTTCAGTTTTAAACCACTCATTGCTTTCCAGCTTATTTTATCTTTTAATGTGAACACCCCAAGGCTCTACAAATTCATAATCTTCTAATACAGGTGTTGTGGACCGTATTCTTAATGCTGTAAGACTTAACAGAAAAACCTTTGCTCTTTTAAAATTTTCATTTACTGGCACAATATTGTTTCTGCATGTCTTGCCCTTTTGACAGCTCTGTAACCCTGCTCCTGTTTAACCTCATCCAAGAAAGCAGAGCTGGCATGCATAAAAAAGGAAATGTTATTTGCACATTGCTACTCATCTATGAGAAAGTGCCAAGATATGCTGTGAGATCTGTATTCATAGAACTGGGCTGATAAGAACAGCATTTGGATTAGTTAAAAGGCCCAATTTTGTTTTTAATAAATCTCAACTAAGTAGAAAAGTGAACTCTTTAGGCCTGCTATAAAAAGGTACCTTTAATTGCAAAGATGACTGGTTGAGTGTATGGACCTAATGTGAATGGAATACAGTTGTATCTGTGAGAAGAGTAATACAAAGTGCTGGAAACCACAGTTGTCTGCACATTGTAATTATTTCCTGGTCACTATTCTGGAGCAGCTGTTATCCAGGAGGAAAAACAGCAGACCTATCAGGCCCTCAGCTTCCACTAACAGGAATATTGGTTCCTGAGACACAAAGGGAAAAATTAAGTTATAAATGAGCTAGTTGTATTAACACCAAACCCACCATTTTTATCTACTTTTATTAACCAAGAAAACAACAAATACCACAATAATTTCTAAAAACTTCCATTAGGCTGTCTCTAATACATATCTCTAACGGGAGATCTAGTGTGACATGAAACAAAAAAAATGTATTGTCATGAAAAGAACTATGGAAGATGAAATTCTTCTCGCAGACCTTTTGATAGCTAAAATATAGTCCTCTATAATGAAGTGAGTCACTGTGTACAGAAGGAAAAAGGAACCTTAGAAATACAATTCATCTGACCAATTTTAAACCTCAGCTATAGAGAAGATGAATTGCATTGACTGATGTGAATAATTCAGATGCAGACATGTACATTGTGGCTTTCATAAATTGGCATTTGTGTAGATGGGTTCCCAGAGCAGCACCTAGTAAATGAGCCAGTTTAAAAAACTTTGTAAATATTAATATCTGAATTTTCCCTCATAATTACTGTTAATGTATTGATTATTTTTTCCCCATTTCCTGCACTATGCTTCAAAGAGAATTGAAATGAAAACACTCTAGGACCAGTTCTTGCAACAGCTGTAATCAGGGAGATGTTTTTAGGAGGTGCTTATGAGGGGATCTACAAATGACAGGCACCGCTGATGCTCTGCCACGGTGAGACTTCTAGAACAAATGCCGCTTTAAAATCAGTCTGCGTAAGAATTTGAGAAGGACTATGGCAAGTTACAAGGCATCTATATGACCCTGTACTATCCCACTACTTCATTTAACACAGGATTACCTCAAGTGCATCTCACGTTCTGCATTCAGAACTGCGCATTATGGGAGGCTGAGTTAGGAGACTGTCTTCTTGGGTCCCTGTGTACTTGGTGGAGAGAGATGGAGTAATTGCCTTTAGTGCAGCTAGAGTGACTCAGAGCAATGAAGCCTCCTGATCCAGACATGCCTCTCTTTCTCCATTGCCTTCAGAGTGACTGGAGAGCTGACCCTCCTAGCACAGAAATGGTATATGATCTACCAGTTTAGATTCTTAAAGACAGGATGTATAGTCCTGTATTTCCACTCTTCTCTTCCCCTGCCCTGAACACTAGTAAATTCAAAAAAGATTTTTTACCTCTTTGAATCATGAAAGATGATGTGGAACATCCTCTTCTATAAGAAGATAATAGTATTTTGGAGCTATGAAAAAAAAAAGAATCTCAAATACATTTGCATTCTTTGTCAGGTTCTACTAAGTAATTAGATAAGTACCTGAGAATGACAACAGCTTCATTGGATATCGAAGCTCTTTACAAAGGGTGGTAGCTTTCGTTATCTCCATGGGGATACAGGGAATGAAGGCACTCGTTCGAAGTTACTCAAAAAGGAGCAGGAAAACCAGGTCAAACCCTTTTACAAAGCTCTGCCCACTTGGCAACGCCGTTAGGATTTTTTTTCCTTTGATACATAACCAACATGTTCCAGTGCAGCTATTCATTCCATTCATTATCAGCTGCAATTAGCAAGGGGAAATGAATTGAGGATGACTTCTAAACCTTGTCACCAGATTTTAATTCTCACTGTCACCAATTTCCTACACAATAATCTGTCTTGCCTACATTGTCCTTGCTAAAAACAGAGAGACAAGCTAACATAAAAACACCTGTATTGCCATACTAGTTTAGACCAATGGTTTTTAGTCCAGTATAATGTCTCTGACAGTGGCCAAAGCAAAGGCGTAAGAAATGGGGAACTATTTAGTGATCCTTTGAGTTCCTCCCAGTCCTCATCATTATATTAGAAACTCCTGATCTGGACCACGCAGATCATTTTGTTTAATAGTCTTTTATCGGCCTCCTCCCAATTGTTGCGTTTAATCTCTTTTTCAGACCCATTTGTATATTTGGCTCACACAAAGTCCTGTGTAATGTTATAGTGCATGTAACACTTTTCCTGTTTAATCAGCATCCACTGATTAAATCTCCCCTGCTTCTTCTGCTGTGAAAACAGTGCACAACCACTTCTGATGCGTTTTGCCTGTGCTATTGCTGGTTTTATAAATCTGTCTTGCACACCTTCAATCTTTTCCCTGACTGCAGTACCTGGCCCATTTTATACATCCTTTAGGGAAGCTGTTTCATACTGCTGTATGCTTTCTAATGCTGTGATGCTGGCTGCATGTAGAAAACAGTTTTGATTTTCTGAATGAAGTGTGGTGCGTAAAAGCAAGAGAACAGGTTTTGTTGCAGGTTTCAGTTTTTGGCAGGGGCAAAACACTTGTGTAGCTCCTTCATCACAGTATATTGTATCTTCTGTGCTCTGTGAATCTCTTACTAGTAGCAAGCTGTGGCTGCTGTCAAATTTGTAGTTCAACAGTAAAGATGTTAGCAAAACTATTAGAAGAATTCTATTATAGCCTGGGGAAGAAACAGAGCAAGCAGTATTTCCAGTGAGATTCTTTGAAGTGTCAGTAGTTACATAGTAATATATGATTGTTTTGGCCTGATGTATATCATCCTTAATATATAAACACATTTTAGAGAAATACAATATTTTTGTCTCTTGGGGAAAAAAAAAAAAAGCGGCCATTTCACAATCAGAAAGTGTGGTTAGCAGTGTGAATGGGCATTAGAAACATCCCTAACAGCATAAATCTCTCTCAACAATTTGTATGTGGCTTTGGGGAAGATTTCTCCTTGTCTCTTAACACAGGACTTTTCTCATGTGCTTTGTCCTACTCTCCGTCCCTCCTCTGCTGTTGGACTTTTCTCTAGTGTTACCCTGCTCACTTCATTTGTGCTGAGTATCACCAATACTTGACTTTGAACAGTGAGAGAAAGGTCAGAGCATGCTGCTACACTGGTTGCAAAGATCTTTTCCATTAAGATTTCCATTCCATAATAACCATATGAGGTTATTAGACCTCAGAGGCAATCTGTGGGTGTACTTGCGGGCATGGCATTGCAACATTCCATTCAGGAATCTCACAAGAATGTGGCTAAGATTTCCTCTTGGCCTTACAATTCTGAGTCATGAAATTTTTATATGGGATTTTATTAAAGAGAATATCAAACCCATGTAATTGTCTTAGGAATTTTAGTTCCATTTTATAAACTAACTTGGTTATTTAGGAGTCTAATTAAAAAAAAAAAAATCAGTAGGATTGCACCTTCCAAAATATTTTACTCACTCTGAAAATCAGTTTTACTTTTAAAACCAGTTAGGGGATTGTAGAAACTTTTTACCCCATCCCACCTTCATGGCTTTGGTACCACAGTTAAGGAATTCCAAATCATTTTTCTGAACACCACTTTTACAAAATAGCTTAAGGCCTAAATTGCCAGGATGCAAAATACGCGTATCCAATTGCCTTTTTAAATGAAATGCTACTGACATCAGATGTCTATGTTGTTTATGATAATAATCATAAAAGGCTCAAGTGTGATTTCCTTATTTCTGACACCAGACAGCAAAGGGTCATTTGCTGGTACAGCAGCTATTTTCATTGGCGTATTTCCCTCCTGCTGTCTTACCCACTTTACAAAACCTTCCCATCTAAAATGGAAATTTCATGTTTCCCTGCTTAGGATAGGTTTTGAGGGGACTATGGAGACTCTTTTGAAAGCTCATTAATTAGGAGAGCAGCTCCAGACTTCTGAAATATATCCTTTTTATCCCTTACTTTTGGCTTTAGAGAATTAGCTGAGTGCATACAAGTGACATGACTGGCAACAATGCCATGTAATGAAGGGCTCTGTAATCTGAAATTTTTTTCTGGTGTTTTTCCCATAATTTTAAGCCTTAAAAACAAGATAGGGTATCTTTCTCAGAGATAATGAAAATGTGTGGTCTTCGTTATAAAGCTGATGATGATTTCCTCTGGCTTTGAAACTCATGATTCACTAGGATTCTTGTTCACAGCAAACATCACTTGCAAACATGACTGATATCCATAGAGTTCAACCCCTAAATCATCTGTGCATGTTGCTTTCTGAAAGTCCTCTCTGGACATCTATTATGTGGGATCTAATAAGGGTTATCGCAGAATTGCTAGAAAGCAAATTAAACATGGCCATAGAAGACTGCCATTGTAATAGGCTTCATAAAACTACTATTGCTGAGTAACCTAATTAATCTTGAGAGTGAAAATAAAGAGTTCCTAAAGGTATCCAATAGAGAAGTTTAGAGTAACATGAAGTAGTCAGTTTCCTGATAAATATGACTAGTTCCTAATTTATATGACTGGCAACAAGTAACAATAACTACATAAACAGGAATAAAAAAAAAAGATAAAAAAAGGAAACATTTTATTATGATGCCAGTTAGGAAGCAGAAGCAAATAACACTTTTATTCATTTGGCATAACTGCTGTTGCTTGAAGATATAGGCAATATGTGACAGTCACCCTTCTGAGGCACATCTCCCCAGAGTCAGTGCTGGTCTCCTATAGCGATGCTGGCTGCTTTAAACGAGAGAGTGTTTGGGTCAGACTTGCCATCAGCCAGAGATTAATTATGGATGGAATCATGTATGATGTGACCTCAAACAAATGCAGAGAATAAGGTAATAGCATACTTGGTCATCAAATTAATAGCAGATAAACAAAATGGTGGCAATTGTAAGAAAATAATTGGCCTTGATTATTGAGAAAATGTTACCTGGGGGGCCTGAAGAGGGAATGATTAGAGAAGTCCGTGGAAAGATCTGAACAAAGAAGTCAAGATGAAAGAAAAATTGCACTGAGATGCAAAGGTGTGGGTTAAATGCTTGAAGTGGAAAAGGTATGAAAAAACTGGATACTGAATAACATATCTGTAAGAATGATGGCTGTTCTCCTTTGGTTTAGGTTTGTGAGAAAGTATTTCCTTTCTTAGGTATTTCTAAAGGGCTTTCTGCTGTTTCCTTTCATGTTGGTGGGATGCCTAAAATGTTTACAATTTAACTAGCTATGCCCATACTATGACAGTAACTCAGTCTTCCTTAGAGATGCAGGAACAAGCTTATTTGCTAATTAAATAACATCTTCCAAGTTCTTGGAACTGTGTTGAAAATAGTGTTTTACATAGTCCACCAAGAAAACTGGTGTTTCCATCCCTCCTCTTTATTGTTTTGAGGGGCAGAAAGTGAGAAGGTGTATTAAATTATATGTTGTTTAATTGAAAGAAGATTCCATATAAGGCAATAAAATAATCTGATCTCATCAAAAAAACTTCTTTATCCCAGAAGAACGGAAACAGAAGTAATCAATACAGATGTAACTCCAAAAACGTCTCCTGGAATAACTAGGCTAGCACTAGTGCAACTTCATAAACATAACTAGCAGTGGTATAGGGATTAGTTCACCCACCAAAATTTGGTTTAATATTGGCTTTAACTAGATGCAATTTAAATTTTAATTAAAAAACATTAAAAAAAGTAAAATGTAAAAAAAAGTTAAGAAACTCAGTGTTTCAAATTGTTCCTGCATTCTTGTGGCTACAAAATGGAGGCAAACAAGCCATGTTCATGACTGCAAAAATCAAACTTTGCCATCAGTTTCATAGCAAGAGATGTTCTACCTTCTGCTAAATTTTCATGGCTAAATAACAATAGAAAAACTAATGTTTTTCAGTTAAACTGGGTATTTCCTTAGGAGCCAAACTAGTTAGGTTTTTCCTGAAGTGTTTTTATATGCAGATGAACTGGTGATAATTCATGCTGGTGGCACAAATAATGAGATTTCTGGAGCTCCTCCATGATTCTGCTGATCTGGCATGCAATCATACGCTGAACCGTGCAGAGTACAAAAGCTGTGACATTGTCGTTTCTTTAGTGCTGTTGCCCACCACTAATTCAGGATGTGCCTGCATCATCTGCTGGTGCTTACTCCAGTACTATGGAGCCACACAGATACTTAACCGTGTCCTTAGTGGCTAAAGACTGGTAGCAATGTGCACTGAGAAGATGGAGTTTCCTTTCTGCTAACACACCTGCACACCAGGAGGGTTTTAGGACTGGTGGCTCCAGCTGGATCTGGTTAGAAATTCTAGCATACAAAAAGCAGGAGCCAAAATCCTAGGCCACGTCAATGGTTTTCAACCTCTGTTAATGCCCATTTTTTTCAAGGAAAATGTAGGAAAATATTTGTAATCTTTTGAACCTTTTAGGTTCAAAGTTCATTATTCAAATGCAGAGAAAGTTCAAAGTTCTATGTAAATCAAGGAACAGAAATACCTTCATGTTAATTTTTTCCAGATCACATCACAGCATATTCACTTGCTGTATCAACCCGGATCTGATTTAATACAAGTTAAAAATAAAAAAAATATGTAATTTGGAAGGTATTCTCTCAAATTCTGTACAGCTAGCAGGGATTCTTCTAGCAGCAGTCGGATTTGTTAACACATTTCTAGGATAGAAAAGAATCTGAAAAGAATCAGCAAGACACTTGTCCTTCTCCCATGGTGGTATCCGAACTTTGCAGGGTTACACAATAGCTTCCACAGCCATTACGAGAAAAGTGAGGTCCTGGTAGCAACGTCAGAAGAGTGAAAATTTATGTCTCTTTGTATTTGCAGAGTGCTTTTCATTCAGAATGGTTACAGTTCAAACACTGCAATTGTTCTGTTCCCATCTAAGACACAGTTTACAGTGTGTAGACAGCTCAAAACCTGTTATTAAATAATAAAGAAAACAAGACAGATTAAGACATGCACCAGTAGAGCTCTGTGGAGTTGTGTTAGATATTTTCACAGTGTATCACAAGGCGGATTGCAAAGGCAGAACTGAAAGTACTGCAGATCTGTGAGCCACAAGGTTTTAAAATACAAGGTTCAACACAGAGCAAATTACTTTTAAAGGATGAAGTTTAAAATGAAGCTTGCATTCAGAATTGAGGGGACAGCCCCCCAAAACTAAACCAAGTCTTTTCCATAAAAACTCTATAAATTCTTGGATACCATCACAGATGCTCAGGGACTGACATTCAATTAGATCAAATAATTTCCTGCATGTTCATGGTTTAACAGAAGAACTCTCATATTGTATACTTGCATACATTCTCTCTTCTAATGAATTCCCCACAAGTCTTTTCTCAATTATTCATTAATAACAGCTGTGCTGAAGGGCTCTCATTTGAAAGTAAATGAGGATATTTTCCTTCAGATCAATGACTTGTGTGAACCAAGAATTTGTAAATGTATTCTATGCAGAAGTTCAGGAATTATGTTGTTGTTATAGTTGGTATTTCCATTCTCCAGGGAAGAACTGCTTCCCCTTGCTACATCTGTAAAACTCGCAAAGCAGAAGTGGGATGCACCATGCAAGTCTAAATGTGTGAAACAACACGTGCACCCATGATATGCATAGGGTGGCTTGGGCTTTATGTGCCTTCTACAGAATTGTTTGGGTCACATACAGTGGCTGTTTGACCGGAATTTCTAGGTGGTTTTCATCTGCCAAAAGTCTGAAAATCCAGTGGAACCAAAGTGTAGGTACAAGAGAATGGGCAGGTAATTGTCCACTCAGAAAGAAGTCTGGAGACCCAGCCTGCCCGGAGCGGCCCGCAGGCCAGGCAGCTCTCTGTAGTGCTGCTGTAAGCTCTTCCACAACTGCCCACACCAAGGTATCATCAGAAGAGATACCCTGAGCCCTTTCCTTCCTCTGTATCCTCTCTTCGCCAACGGTAGGTTGTGTCACTTGCATCAGATGGCTTAAACCCAGCTACAAATTACAGGTTTTTTGCTCTTGGATGGATGAAACAGAAAGGGAAACCCAAAACTTCCATTTGCCACATCCCTTCTTTCTATGTGAACCTGTTGCCCATCCTTTGCCTTTGTCTCTAAGCGGCTTCCTCCCGGAACATTTAATCACAGCCAATGCTCTCTCCTGGGAGATCAGAGGCTGTGCTTTAAGAGGTTCAGGGAAAACAGTATCTGCATATAAGATTTCACTGCCATTGTTCAATTTGCATTGTTCAGGACATTAAGTTTAGATGCTTCACCACAGTCAGGGAAAAAACCAAACTCTCTAAATTAAATTAGCTGATAGCAAAAGCATTTAATGTGCAGCAAATGGAACTGCATTTTGCTTACATTCAACTAAGTTTAACTTTTAGATCTCTGAAAATTAAGAGGTGTATTATTCAACACATCACCAATATAAAGCTTGCTTAATAATATTTTGATTGAGTTTTTCTATTTCACATCTGTCTGAATGACAATATGACAACAGCATTTGACAGTGACAGTAGTGTTTGCCTGAGTACTAAAATAGTCTTAAATGATGTTTACATTTATTCCTCTGTAAAAATATATTATTTTAATTAAACAGACACATCATTCTGTTGTATAAAATGATTTTCTAAATTGAACCCAAGATAAATATTGCCTGATAACAAAGTCAGAGCTTTCAAGATTTCTACAAGTGGTTAAGAAACTGAACTGAAAGGTGAAAACTTGCTGTTAAGCAGCACTGCACAGAAGGCACTGCTAGTTTGGACCCCCCGTTAGCACCATCCAACAGTGTAAAAAGGGAAAAGTTTGTCTTCAAAAACAGTGCTGGTGACCTGGGAACAGCTGTGGGGCTGCAGGCTGTCCCTGTGCTATGGCACCCAGTGGGGTCCGGCTGCCCAAGCTCAGCCCGACTCCATGGCAGGGCTGACCTCATCCACTGCCCCAGCTTGCCTGCCTGCCCGCCTGTGGCAGCCCCATCCTGCTGCTGCCAGGGAGGATTGGAGGGGAACCCAGAGATGTGGCTGGGGTTGCAGATGAGGTGTGGTGGGACAACAGACACAGCCCCACATTTGCAGGAAGGCAGGAGTGATGGACAAATAGGGACCATACCAAGTACTTCAAACCGGTCTGAGAGGAAAGGCATCACATACTGACAGCAAATTGGAGAAAATTAAGTCTGAGAATCATGAGGACTTGACTAAAAGTCACAGTAATCTAGAAGAGGGGAAAGGATAGAGCTTAGATATGCTGCTCAAGAAGCTGCAAAGCACAGAGATGGCTTGGATGTGTGACTAAATTAAAAGGCTTGAGATAGAGATAAAAGGTGATCCTGGGCTGATGGCACTGAAATGATCCTGATGACAGAAGAGGTACTGGGAAAGGCACGTATCTGTGCTAGTTTGTTATGACACATGCTATTTATAACTAGAGGAAATGAAAACTATTGTTAGTACTAAGACTATGACTCTCGTGAAACTTCCAATTAAGCAAGGTTGTGCCTGACCCTTATGTGTTTTTACTCTGAAACTCTGAACACTTGCACATAAAGAAACAACCATATGCTGTTGGTGGAAAACAACAGTGTTTTTTCATCCAAAAAGTAATAAAATTTAAGTCACTAAGCAAGACGGGGAGTCTTGGAAAATCTGTACAGTTAAAACTTTCTGAAGGTTTTGTACATGTTGCCAAGTATTAAATGTTTGTGAAGATAACAACCAAAGGACTAGAGATCAAAACATTTCTTTATTTTTCATTTTGCTTGCTTTGTACATCTGGCAGTGTCAGGGTATTGTCCATTCCACTATGTCCCCTGCTCAGTTACTTACGCTCTCTGTTCAAAAACATGTCTGACTAACTAAGAGCAGAGAGAAGTTCTATTAGCACATCCACATGCCTTTGCAAACCAGAGATTTTCTAACACAGGTACAAAGTAATTATTCACAGACTGAAGTGGAAGCCAGCAATCAGAAAACCTTTTACAAATTTAAGAGAATGAGCTGCAAAACCCATGCAAATTGCAAGGGACCTTAGCCCAATTAGTTTTATTTGTAATCATAGCCTAATTGTGCTGGATCAATTTCAATTTTTTAACATCCCTACATTGCTTTTATCTGACAAAACTTTAGTACAATTAAATACTGATCTTCAAATCTTCAAAACCAGACACCATACAGAAGGACAAGGAAAGTGACATGCAAAAACAATTCCAACATAAGCTGTTGGAGGAATGTATAAATTGGGATTAATAGTGGGTAAGACCACCTCAGGTGCAACTTCCTAAGTAACTGATTTCCCTGTTTCCCAACCCACATGGAACACAAAAGCCAGAACAAAAAATCAATTCAAATCTAACAAAAACATGCCTTTGACAGGAAACGGAACATTTTGGTTTTGAGTGTTTTAGATGTTTCTGAATTGGAATAAATTTAGTAATGCAATGTCCTGTCATAAAAGTTAAGCAAACTTTTTCACTTTCATTTTTTGCCTTTTCAGCTGAAACGATCTAAGGAAACATCCATTGTATTGTGCTTGCTTTTAAAGTGTTCTGATGAAATCCAAATGTTAATAAATATTTTCTGGAGATGATTTGGATTGCTGCAAGAGCTCTATTTAGCTTTTTCACAAAGTTTCTTTTATGAGGTCAGCCAGTCTCTTGAAGGCCTGCAACGACATAGACATGGTTCACACTTAGATTCCAGCAACAGACCAAACCTGTAAAACTACTAACACTACCCTAATCATATACAAACTCAGTATTTTATACTGCAAAATTCTGATATTCTCTGTTTCCCTTTTATAACAACATGTATGGCCTTTGGACAAAGGTTCCACTTCTCTGAGAGAAAATAAAGGCAGAGTTTTCTTAAACAGAAAAATGCATAGAGTAATGCTCAAAGGTTGAATAGAGTTCAGCTGCAACTAAACAGTTTTACTTTTAATACAGTAACATAATTTAATAAAAGTTGTACTTTTAAACTAGTGATCCCTGGAAGAGTACCTCTTTTAACTTAAGAGCCTGGAGGCTCCAAAGGTGAAAGAAAAGGTTGAATCGGGAAGCATATGAAAGATAAGATTCGACTGTCAATAGTATGGTTATAAATTACAAAGAAGAAAGAAGAAATACAGAAGAAATACAGAAGAAACAGAAAAACAATTGAAATGCTTATCTGTTACAAACCTTCACAACTGAATGAAAGTACAACTACAAATACTGAGCTGTTTCAAGCACCTGAATCAAATGAGTATTAAATCTGCATAAATGAATGTCTCCTATCTTTCTTCCCACTAACTTTATAGATACAGCTGAATAACATCCAAAATGTTCCAAAAATACAAAGACTAGTTCCTGAGAAATTAAATACAACATGTATGTCAATTGTATGAAAGAAAAACAATATTCTTTCTTATAAACGATTGACAACACACACACAAAACAGATAATTCAATCGCAGGAATGGAAAATCTGGAATATAAGATACATGATGACTCCTAATGCTAAAGCAAATAGCAAAACTTACTCTGACTTCAGTAAAGCCTTTATGAATAATGTCTGGGAGGATTAAGTGTGAGACTCTACATGTAGGAGATACACAGAAAAATTTTAAGTGGTCCTAAAAATTTGGTACCTTTCAGGTCATTTGGATATGAGTAACTTGCCTAAAACCCGGCTAATACTGCTTCAACAGTACTGCTTAATCAACTAAGTACTAAAAAACCTGTACTAATGTCCAATAAAACACAGAAGAAATGAGTAAAATTAAGGGAGTATTACTATGTGAGAAACTGTCTTGATAAGAATGCAAAAAAAAAAAAAAAAAAAAAAATCTCACTTACCAGATCCATCTGGGCTGGAGAAGACAGAGAGAAGGAGGCTCTGACATAAGAACTAGGCTCTGAACTATCAATATTGAATGCTCCTCCAGGAACCAGTAACACCTAAGAAAAATCAATTAGCTACCCAGTTATTACCACTTCTACAGTTTTAAAACACTATGTTAATTAAATTTGAGAAGGCTTACTGCTGAAACACTGGTATCAGAACATGGCGTTATGCATTTCTTCTCTTCAAAATAAGAGGCCAAAAATGTGTAACCTGGATTCAGACTTTTCATCATAAAATCAAAGGGCTCTTAGGTTTTGGTTACCTAGGCTGGTGGGTTACCAGATCTGGCTTGTCATCACAATATTTAGAAGCACCAGTGAGATGGGATATAGTTTACTCAGTGCACAGTGATGGCTCTTAAAAATTGTAGAAATAAAATAACTTAATTTGTCTTATTAAAAAGATATTGCGGATAGCGTTCATTCATATAAGTACATATAATAATATTATATATATGTGTTGTATACTTGATATATTCTACTATATATTATAATGGTTTAAATTTAAGCTGATTAAATATCAACATCTGAATACAGACATAAAAATATTTTATTAATGAGTCATTGTGCAACAATGCCTTGACTTGCAGACTCAGTGATGGTGCCCAAGTTCCCCTGCTTTTTTGTGTGCTCAGATGTGCAGATAGATATGGTAAATTTATTTTATCCTTCCCTCGTTTCATTTTAACATCATAAGCCATTACACTATAGGTCATACTTCTTTCTGCAAAGCTTTTTCCATGATCAGCTGCTGTGTATCAGGAACACCCTTAATTTTGATCCACAAGAACATGCCAGCAGCAGGACAGTACCATTCTGCCAAATCTGGAGAGAGAAAGAGAAAAGAAGGGAATCAAGAAAGAAACTTTTGACCCAACTTTAACTGACACATCATAGATTTAGAGATGTTGATTTATTGCTCCAGTGAACTCAAAGGGAATGTAGGCCACAGAGCCAGGATGCCATTTGCCAAATTTAAAGTACTCCAAATCTGTGTGGGCTTACTGCATTTGTGCTGGTTTCCTCAATACTTTTTGTGAAAGTGATTGCTCTGAATTACAGAAATCCCAAACATTAACAAACTTGTATTTGTTGATTATTTCAGATCAAGTAAACAATCTAAAATAATTTTTCTGACGCAGTTTCTAACATCACTTTGACTATCAATATGATTTTAAGTGTAGCAAAGTGCAAAAGCATTTTCCTTTAAGTTTCAATGATTACAGATTTTTCCCTAAAGCAAAGGAGAGCCTAGGAGTTATGAAGAGGATGGGAAGGCCTAGAGAATTTGTCTTATATTGTGTGTGCAGACTTACTGTATACCTTTTGTTTACCTAGAATTCTTTACCTGGTTTTGGACATATTTTTGAAGAGACTATTTATTTGACTTGACATCTTCTCCAGCTCCTCCTTGATGTACTTAACCATTATATCTACAAAATAAAGGTCTGTCTTCCATAGTATTATGGCTTCTATTACTAGAAAACACGAAGACCCTGTAGTCTTTTACATGAGTACATACTCACAATACAGTTTAAGGTAGCCCAGTGCTATTACATTGTTTTGATACTTGGGGAATTGAGACAGAGAGGGCCTACCTAGGTCAACAACCCAGGGTTGTTCAGAGCCATGTAAAAAAGAAATACTTCATATCCAAAAACCTGGAATTATTAACAGCATGTATATTAATGACTGTGTGGTGCCCAAGTACTCATGTCCCATGGAAGCATCATCTAAGGCAGGTAAGCAGTTCTTAAGCAGTTATTGCTGATTCCACTTCAGACTGACTAAAAGGAGTGAGGAGTGAGTCACTAATTGTAATGGCAGAATTGTTGATCAAATTCTTTCTATGCTCCACGATTAACCGCTTTTGAAAGAGGACATTTAAAACTGATTTCTGACAAAAAAAATTATCGCTACTACTACATCAATTGTTTATATCTTCTTTTAAATTAAGGCCACTATCTCTGGCTATTTCAGATGGAGATTTTTAAAGACAGATTTTACACATAAAAAGTATAAGAACATAGTGGAGTGAAATATATGCTCTTTGTAAACTGTTTTATACAGTAACGTGGTGAGCTTTTTTCTCATCACCATCTTCTTGTCCCACCAGAAAAGCATGAAAACAGCAGCGCTAGATAATTTGTCCCAAGCTTAATATTTAATGTCATTGATTTGCTTATAATGCTTATATGTCACTTCAGTCAAGAGCTGAACTTTACTGATTATCAAAGAAGATAAACAGCTAGAAAAAAATTTAAGTAATTAGCTGTGTTGCACTCACTGACCTTTTAACCACTTCTCAGCAGCAATGAGCATTGCATCCCGCTGGGCCCTGTAGAACTCCACCACTCTGAAAGTAAATTATCAATTCAAAGTCATGATCTCATAGCACTTTAGAGTCCATTTGTTTCCAAAGGCAGAAACAAAGCTTTTCTACCTGAACAACCTAAGTGCACATTTAATGGAAACGTTAAGTATATCCTAGATGGGCACAACTGAGTATACTGCGTGTATAAAATGTTGTACATGTATCAGAGAAGTCCTGAATGCTTCAGCTTTGTCTCTAACAAAGCACTGATCAACCAGACAGAGGAAGTGCTTGTGTGGCTGCTTCTTAAGCTTTACATATGTCATAGAAACTTTATATATTATATCTATGCTGTCTATTCTATCAGTGGATACAAGTCCTGTTAGTAGTATTTACTGCACAAAGCAGAAGAAAATTAAGGACTTGCACATATGCAAAAGCACAGACTTAATCTTTGTGCATTTGAGTTGAATTTGTGTAATAGTAACACATGGAAATGCTATTTCACAAGGTAAAAAGCAAATCATATGATGAACCTGGAATGACTATTTGCCAGCTTCCCCTTTTCTAAACTTTTGAACCCATCTGCTCCACACCTGAACTAAAACATCCCAATAACTCAACCTCTTACTAGGGAAAATGACCCTAACCCAAGTTTCAACATAGACAAATCTTGTGCAGTGGCTTTTGTTAACATGAGAAGTGCTGTGCAATGGGAAACACCACAGAAATGCTTGATAGAAAGTTCGTAAATCAAATGCAAATGTGTTCCCATCTCTGTAGAGAAAAACATATTAAGTACTTTTACTACTAATTTTATCATTTTTAAAAAATATTCTCTAAACCAATAGCTTTGCTTTCTGAATTTATTTTATTATACCTGATAAGACAAACACCACCGCAGGCTTATATAGTTTTGAGACTCAGCCTGCATCAATTGTTACATTCTGCATGAAATAGTAAATCTCACTTACACAGTTTTTACCATTCACAAATTCTGTTGTGAGTTTTTTGCCTTTCTGTTATTATTTTACTTTCATGTTGGAATGGCATTGTAAAGCGTTAGACAGACAAGACTTCCACCAAAATGTAGCTGCTCCAAACAACAAACTAGCTCCAACTCAAAAGCATGACCTAACACAGGGGTCCTCAAACTTTTTAAACCAGGGGCTGGCACACAGATGAAGTGGCAGGCAGTCATCTGCGGCTGCTTGGTTCCTCCCCCCCAACCCCCAGCAGGGGGGGGTGGGGTGGATTGAGCACCCTGGGGGCCTTATCTGGCCCACGGGCCATAGTTTGAGGACCCCTGACCTAACGAGTTGACTTTGTCCAAATGAAATCCCCTGGAAGATATTCCAATCAGCTGTTGGGCCTCATCAATAAATCACCTGACAACTGAGTCTAGAAGGTTATAAAGGGCTGTGGCTACACTATGGCACCCTGCAGCACTATTTTCATTAGCTTGAGAGGAAGAACGGCCTGTTGCCTTGAACAAGGATGTCTTTTGGCCTACAAGAAAAGAAGTGGTGTATTTTGTATATATCTTTTGAACTGCTGAAAGTTGAGCAGAAGCAGGGTCCAAGTTTCACTGCAAAGACTATCTTTATGTTCCTAATTCTTAAAACAAGGCAAAACTAGGGCTGGTGTGTCTGCTTTGGTTTGGTTTTTTTTTTTTGTTTTGGATTTTTTTAAAATGCTAGTTTACAGAAGGGACAACAGGCAGGTGCTCGGGGACGAGAGGCTGTTACAGTGAAACGTAAAAACTTTGTCCATGCTTTGCTCACATTCCTCTTATAGGCCTCTGCAGAGTGTAGCACACTCCCACTGAAGTAGCAAGCTTGGAGTTCTAATGGCATCCGAGTATGGCATCTGAAATGAAGCATGGACAGTCAAGAGAAACTATGCTCCTCCAGCATAATAAACTAAAAACAAATGTGTGTTAGTCAGTACCTAAGAAATGCCTTGCTCAATTAGACCTTAGCCCAGTGTTCTGTCTTCGAGTGGTGATAAAGGTAATGCTTAGCGAGTGTAGGTGAACCTCACTGCTCTCTGTAGAACATTCTATCGGCACCCAAAATCATTAGATTAAGGGTGCTAGAGGGTGAATGCCTGCTCAGTTAGTGAGGCAAGAACTGCCTTTATAGAAGCTATGCTGCCTTTTTCTTAATAAATTATGTGCCTAGCAATCTTAGCCTTTGCTATACAGCCTACTGCTTTAGCAGGGATGAAAACTTTATTCTCTGACTTGGAGCTCCTAGTACCCTCTTGTGTTCCCTTCAGATGGGAGCTGCATAATGGCTGCGCCAGCAGACTGGCGGACTGTTGTGGTAGGTTACATGCCCTGACCTGCATGTCTGCAACTTCACTCTGAGCTCCTTCAGGACTCTTGTGTGAATAATGTCAGTCTTGGTGACCTGGCTTATGTTTGCCCTAATACTTCTGACCTCCTTACTGCGAAGAATGTTTTATGTAGGTCACAAGAAGCAGAATGATAGATGATGGGATTCAGCATATGACATGACCCTACCTGTCTATATGCTCCAAGAAACCCTTTTCTCCCCATTGCTGAAGCAGCTGAGATATCATAATCTAAAGAAATAAGACACATCATCAATACCATATTTTAAACAGAACCGTTTGCAATCACCAAAAGATACATAGCCTGATGCAATAATCAAAATTCCACACAGGCAAGAAATTGCACATGGGGTCTCTTGGAGCCCTTTATAAACAGAGGTCGTAACAGCAACAGGCCATTGTAGTCCATGTTACTGCTGCCTTCAAGGATCATGGCAGTGTTTGGAAGTTGAGTTGCAGAGAGGGAAAAAATGGATGGAAAGCTAAATATGGTAATCAGGGAGAAAAAGGAAGGCAATGTATATTGCTTTACCTTCCCGCCCATGTCAGCCTGTCTAATACTGCCTCTATGATGAACTAATGGAGCTGGAAGATGGCAGCCATATTTAGGTGTGCTCAGTGTCTCCTTTCCTTATTACTAACCATAAAGGGGCTGTAGTTGGCAGTCTGCTTTGCAATGTCTTTGTGGGCTGACAGTATTGTTCTAATTGCTAAGCAGAATGAACACCGGAAAAAATCTAAGTGCTTCTTCCAATGTACACTTTACATTGAGGTTTTTCGAGTGAACCTATCAGCAGGAGATAAGAAGCACTTTAAACCTTGATTCTTGAGATCTGAGGGTTAAGGGCATAATAGCTGTGCTTTCCATGCACTGAGACACCCTATAGCAGGGGTCCTTAAACTTTTTAAACAGGGGGCCAGCGTGCAGATGCAGTGGCAGGCAGTCATCTGCGGCTGCTTGGTTTCCCCCTCCAACCCCCGGCGGGGGGGGGGCCGGATTGAGGACCCTGGAGGGCCGTATCTGGCCTGCGGGCCGTAGTTTGAGGACCCCTGCCCTATAGCTTTGGTTGTAATTTCCATGGTGGTCTCTCTTCCTTCAGCAGAATTGAGAATGTATGTGCTTATTATAAACAAAATTGCAAAAGTGCTAAGCTGTTCGCTTGTGGTTTCTTACAACTTGGAATATGTTATATTTCCCAAATACATTTCAGTTGGCAGTTTGATACTTGCCTGTGTGAAAGTGCTGGTGTGCATTGTTGAAACCTGAATGTGCAGAATGACTCTGTCGATAAGAGGCTTGGGACCTGTCAGAAAACCTATTCTTAACCTAGAGGGGGCAGAAAAAAAAGTTACGACAGAAATGCAATATGATATACTTTGTGTGAGTTACGGTTTAACTTCTAAGTGGGAAAATGTGTAAGCATTCCATTGATACTGTAAGGGTCTTTATGCATTTAAGTTCATCTGTATCTTAATACTGCCCTAAGCCCCAGGCTTATGCAACTTATGAGCTCAGTATCAAAGTAATGAAATAAAAACATTTAAGGGTTTTTAATGCTTATAGTAGCTTCTTAGTTCTGAGACTTGAGGACATATCCCACATTTGTAAGCTTTCCTCTGCAACCATAAAGATTACATGAATCAAAGGGAAGGAAAGATAGGTTTGCACATAATGAAATATCATGAATGCTTAGGCTTTATGAAAACAGATGGAAAGTGGCAAACAGCTTTATTCTTTCACTCCCTTTCAGTACTGCAGGCTAACTGGAATTTAGACTGATATATTAGTTTCTTATTCATGCTTCAATTCTTACAACCCATCTTTTTTTCTTTGAAGAAAAACAGAACCAATAAGCTCATATGTATCTTTGACAAAGATAAAATTGCATCATCCCTTTTTGCAGTATCACTTCTAAAAGTGCAATCACACTTAGCATCATGTTGTCTCCTCACTTTCTCAGGGATGGGGTTATAATCCACTAGCTGCCAGTGCAGAATTCACATTACTTTCTTGTATCTATTAGGATAATAAAGAAAAGCAAGTTAAAAATCAAAAGTGTTGACTTGTGTGAAATGGAAAAAAGCCAGCTTAGGTTTTTGGACAGGTGGAAACAACCTGAAAGAACTGTGAGGCTAGAAGAAGAGAGATCAGTATAACCCTATAAATAGTTTGAGAATGATGCCATCCTCTCTCTTCTATATTACAAGTTCAGGGAGCCTGCAGGAATGGTAAGGAGATAGGAGAAATAGAAAAAGAAGAGAAAAGCTCCTAGGAGTTCCTGGAACAGAGCTGGAATCCAGCATCTGTCCTTCTGCCTAGATGGTGTCTGCAAGAGTGGGTGGCCTGGGGACAGTGACGTAACTATTGGTATCGGAAGAGAAACAGAATCTGGAGTTAAATGACTGCCAAGAAATAACATCAAAAGTGAGTGGACTGAGAAAAGCTGTAGATCCAAAAGTACATTCCAGAATTAGATGAAAAAACACTATGACATGTCTGATCATTTTGCATGAAGTATTAGTCTTGTGCCTTAAATGAACAGGCAATGCTGAGCAGTCTGAAGCTGGCCTTACCCAGATGAGAGAATTTTAGAGAAAGAGTCAGTCCTGATAACTCGGCCATCCACATCCATTGAGAGGAAAGTTGGAGCCCATGGCTTGGAAGAAAAATAAAAAAATAAAATTCAAGGTGCAAGTAAGGATTATGATGGAATTATTTTCTTTACTATGAAGACATAATTAATTTCTTAAAGAAATATTTCAGTAGTAAATATCTTACGGATGTGCATTCCAAGGAAAAAAATGCAGTAACTTGCTGACAAGTGATTGTTTCGGCTAGCTGTCTAAGATGCGATTACAGTATTCTATGAAAGTCATCAAGAAACTGGCCTTGTTATTTTTTGATGCTTAGCCCACTGTTCAGCATACAAGTGCTCAGTTCAAGTTTTGGTATTATGCCATAAGCAGGAGAAAGAAATAACCACTTCTCTGCCAAGATATCTTTTTATGGAGTAAGCAGATACTATAATTTCTAAGATGGGTCCCTGTAGCTTCTAGCTTTACCTTAAAAAGGGAAATCAGATGATATGACCAAATTTTGATCTGAGTTCAGCATAGTTTTTTCCTTATCAAGAATTCTACTTTTATACCTTTTCCCCTACGCTCTCTAACAAAGCCATACAATGCTGTTCAATGAGCAAGGGAAGTTTTATTGCCTCCTCCCATAGAAACATATTTTAAAATAAAAATACTGAACTTTAGCTTCTACCAATGTTTTACTGCTTTCTAAGACCAGCTTTTATTCCTGAAGTTAGGTACTTCGGCAGACTGAGCAACTGTAGATCCATGCATAAAGACAGATCAACACTCCATAGTTACCTGTTTAGGGAAAATTTACATGAAGGAGGGAAGCTGCCTACTCAGTGCTACTTTCTGTGGTATCTGGGAGAACTCTCTCAGGTTCTTCAAAAGACTAAGGGGTAAAAATGGGATGTAGTAGATTGGGAGTAGGCAGCCTTCCACTGAATGTAAGACTGGGCTGAAAGGAACATTAAGAGGCTGCTATTTTCAAGTGCTGATTCAGCGGCGTACTTGTTTTGCTCTGGAGGCGAAGTTTGACATTCTCTGACTACTGAAGGAAATTCTGTCCTGTGTAAGGCTTGAGGAATTTGAAACAGTGATTAACAGAGCTGATGCAATAAAATGCCACAAAGGGGACAGCAACTAAAAGTAGCCTAGACTGTGAAGCCTGTAACTACCTTGGTGGGACGTGAAGAAGGAGCATACAGCAAGATCCATGGCTCAAACCTTAGTTCTCTCCTGGACCAGAAAAGATGTTACTAAGGAGTATGGAAGAAAAAAATTACCTTTTCAAACTGAAGAAAGTAGTAAGGATCATCTTCTATTATGAGGAAATCATATTTTCTTGCAAGCTAAAGAAATGAACAGAAAGTAAAGATTTGTTAAAATGTGAGGACACTGAATCCATTTCTTCCTATACCCTGGGCCTATTACCAGGATCATAATATTATTCTATGGATTGTTCATTCACTGTATACAAGGCCCTATCAAGAGAATCTTTCAAATGCCCAATTTGGACATCAAGCAATTATAAGAGTAAGCCTGGTACCTGCTGTACAAGGACACATGTACATAACTGAAGGTCTGTTCCATGTAGTGTGAAAACTTGCAGTAAGTCCAGTTAGAAGACCACGGCAAAGGCAGCAGGCGGCAACGGGCTACTATTGCAAAAACAATTTATCTAATGCATAGTCCACCTCTGAAGAGTTGTCATGGAACAGGTTATGCTAGAAACAAGTTCTAGGAGGAATATCTACTGGACCAATAATGGGCCAAAATACCGTATGTGGGGTATCCTCGACTGAATTGAGATTGACATTTATCTGTTTCTGCCTACAAGATTCACAAGGCCCCAGCTACATACCTGATAAATCTCCTTCTTGCGCTCTGTGGTCAGAGAGTTTCCAGTTGGGTTGCACCCATTCGGAACAGTGTACAGGAATTTGGGGAGGTGGTGGCTACGTTTTTTTATGTCTTCTGGACTCCAAGTAGATAAAATTTCTTTTAGAGCTTTTGGAATAATGCCATGCTGGTCACTAGGAACGTTAATTATGTTACAACCCAAGGGTCTCAGCTGTTGATAGGAGGAACAAAACTGTCATAATCCAGTCATTCAAAGGTCTTCCTTTTATCATCAGCATCGTAAAATTTCATTGCAAAGTCTTTCTGACTTAGTAGCTACGTCAAACTCCATTTGCTCATGATTCAAAAGAAAGTCTGTCTGAATTTGCTGTGAGGCTTGTCAAATTTACCACATCACTCCTTATTTGCCCTTTTAAGACAACTGAGAAGAAATGGGTACCTCCTATGTTCAACTGTTGCTCTTCTCTAGGAAATCAGACATGGTTTTGCAAGCAGAAAGGGATTTTGTAAATTTGAACTGTGTTCTTTCAGGACTCCTCATGGTCTCACCACAGGTAGTAAGTTCAGAGCACCTTCATTTCCTACTGACAATTTACACTCTACTTCAGTGGAAATGCCAGAACTATAAGATACTCCTCACTGACAAAGGGCAAAGTATCTGTTCGCAATAGATACATTCTGCAATATAAAGGAGAATGAAATGATGCTACTGCAGTGACCTGTTGACAGCAGTATGAAAAAATACAGGCAAAATACCAACAAAAAAGCATGCTGTCTCCTCTGGAATTTCAATCTGTACCATGTAATGCTCTGCATTTTTAAGTAAAAATGCAAGATGCTGCATTGTCAAAATATATTCCTAACAACATATATTTCATTAGAAAAGATGCATTCAAACTTAGCACAGCAAACAGTAATAAAATGTGTTTTGATGCAAGGCGAGAGTAGACAAATGTTGTGGCATATTATCTGTTCCAACCCTTCTTACAGGTAGGCATTCTGAGCTGACATTTAATTACACACTGGTTATGTTACTTTTCAGAAGTAAACTTTTGTGTAGTTCTTACTAATTCACATTTTTGCACTCATATGTTTCAAGCATATTCCAGTTTTATACTGTTTATGTCATGGGCTGCTTATTATACCATAGCTACATTTCAGGTGAATGTGCTGACATCTCAAAATACCCAGTTGTCACACATTTGCTTCAACCTGACCAGGTTGTGATGGCTTGCTTTCCAATCCCAAATGTGACCTCAGCCCTTGAATGAACTAGGATTTTGGAAGAGTAACTTCACTCCTGGGAATAGCTTTTATAGAACTTTTAGTAGAAAAACTTCTATGAATTAATATTCATGAACTTGACAGGACTAATGGTAAAAACTTGATTCTAAGATATGTTTTTACAGTAAATACAGACAGTGTATATAAGCATGCAGATAAGATACTAAATTACTGTTTCAAATGTATCAGTGTTTTGTAGCTAAAGAATACTTACAGCTGCTAGTGTCCCAGAGTATGTAGGTGCATCCAATAGGATGTTGTCCCCAGGATTAATGAGCATTTCAAACACCTGTAAAAGAAGAGTATCTTAGATTGTGACATTCTTGTACACATGCTTCATACTTCTGATTTCCTCATATGATTAAAAATCTTGGTATTAGTAATTGCCTAACCATTTAACATGCCATCTGTGAGAAAAGCAATGAACAAATGAGAACATGCTGCTTTTGAGGCAAATGAAGCTGGGTAATCAGCTAGAGGATACCAATTTGAAATGGAAAGGCAGTGCTTTACTATAAAACAGAAACAGTGCTTCAGTTACAGAAAGGATCAACTACACAGCAGTGAGAGAGGATTGGAAAGGGGAATTATTTACGGAAGGCTAATATAATTAGAATTGAGTTATGGTAAAGCAAATAATATACCTATGTACTTATTATTGTACTAAAGTAACATTAAATGATACCTTACAGCATGTTTTCTGACAGGCTCTTTAGTTTACCTGAAGTCATGCAGTCCTGACAGATGAGACTGCCACGCCAGTTTTATTTCAGCTCTATTACCTTGCATTCATAATACTGTGAGACATATATTTAACAAAGTGCCCTGCATATAGTTATATAGTAGCACTTCATCCTGTGTGTAACTGAACTGATGGAGGAATAAACATCGCTGAAAGAAATGCATTTAATGTATGAAGCTTTTGGTCTTACTTTACACAAGCCTTCCTGGCTGCCTGTTGTGATGCACACTTCCATTTGTCCTTGCTCAGGACTGTAGTTGGC
Organism: Falco biarmicus; assembly: GCF_023638135.1. Classification (NCBI taxonomy): domain Eukaryota; kingdom Metazoa; phylum Chordata; class Aves; order Falconiformes; family Falconidae; genus Falco; species Falco biarmicus. The sequence continues at coordinate 90,121,233 of NC_079288.1, forward strand.
TGTAGGGGGATTATGTAGATGCCTCTGGAAATCCTTTAGCCAAGCCAGCAGCTCTGGAATCCTGAAACGTGAATAAAATAAGGTGTATCTAACATCTATAGGCCAAAGCTAGGCTGTTCCTCTAAATCATTGCTTAATCTAGCACAGGGTCCTCAGTCTGATTTCAGTGTCACATAGATACACATAGATGCTGATTTTATACCTGCCCTACCAAATGAAGAAACATTTATCTTATTTTTCTATGGAAGAGCAGAAATGAATATCTGTTGGTCCATACACTAAACTATCATACTGAAATCTGGGTGGAAGTGATTTGCTAAGGATGGAATAGGGGTGGAGGCTGAACAATGTCTACTCCTAGAAGTGATCTTTTCATACTCAAATGTGGCAATGTGACAAAGCTTGCAATACTGCTAGTAATAGGCTACAGATACTCAGGATTTCTGAAACTCTTTTCAAAAAATGTCTTAAGATCTTGTAGAATGTCCACAAATGGCTAAGTTAATTGAAATATTAAGAGAAGTCTTAACTTCACTGATTAATGCCCTGCATGCCTTTCTGTGTACCTAAATATTTTTGCAAACCTGTCACAAGCCTGACTCAGTGCTGTCTGCTGGGGAGCTCACATTAGAGCTAAAGTAACTTAATGGCATGCAATTTTTGTACTAAAAATGACATTACTATAAATATCTTCATTCAACTACCACAAGTAGTACATACTGACTTTAATATAGGGTACCAAATAGTCCGGAATATGGAAACTATGTATTGCAGTGTAGTAGCTTACTGTAAAACACAAAATGATTCCTCCTGGTGATCTGGGAGTCTGAATTCTCAAATACTAACAGCCAGGAAATGCTCTGGCTTGAGAATTACTAGTGTTAGGGTTTTTTTTTTAATTACACATCTGCTCACAACTTTCCACTTAAACCAAAATGTAAATAGTCAGGCAAATTGAAAGATGTTAAACCTGGTTCTGTAAAACAGGTTTTACAAACATGTTTTAAAAACACAGGTGAATTAATGCAATAGTAAAGGATTTTATAATCCTTTGATTTTGGTATCTTGAAGTGCAAGCAGCTGTGACTGATACCCGGCTGAGGCTGAGTACTGCAGAGCCCGCTTCATCAGATCTTCCCCAATCTCAACAGCCGTTCCATGTCTGATGGCAACAGTAGCCCTCTTAAAGGGAAAAACACTAGGGTTTGGTGCCCCTCCAGCCAGAGAGATGAGAGATGGAGGAGACTTCTGCATCAATTCAGCTAGAGTAAAGGGAGAAGACCTTGGTTACAATTTGATTATTTGCAACATTGATCATATAGTCAGCATTTAAGTCCAGAGAAGTTTGTTCCATTTTTCACTTTAACTGTCTTGAATTCAAAATGATCATTAATTCTTTTTAAATTCACCTTTCTACTTGGATTACATTGGGGGAAGGGGGGGAAGACATGGGTAAGACAGACCAAACAAAAAAAAAAATCTGTTTAAAAACCCCTATTTATAATTTATTTTAAATCTGGATTGTTCTACTATTACTAAAACTTCTTCTGTAACTGATGTCTTTAAGCTTCAAGAATTTAAAACCTTAACGATCTTCTGTTTAGAGTGACTTGGAATGATTGCCTTTGTCTTTTGTTTAGTCTCACTTTAGCTGAAGTGGCAGTAGTGCAGCTACACTGATAATTACATGTATGATTATAGCTTTTCCATAAGGGAGTGGGAACATTTCTGGCAGCCCAGCTTTAGCAACAGAGGCACCGTGTAAATAATTCAGTAAGAAGAAAATGTTAGCAACTCTTGCTTTAAAGACCCAGTTTCACAATCATTCAAGCCCAGTCTATGCAGCCCAGATTGGACCTCAGTCCAGCAAGGGCACTTGACTGCATTAAATCTAAAAGTTTACATTATGGCATTCATGCCGGCTTGGTAGTTTTGCATCAGATATGAGAAGAAAGATGACATCAGATTTGGTTTAAAGCCTCCAGTTACTGAGTTTATTCTCAACTACTTACTAGCAAACTTGAATAGGGGGAGTTAATTCTTATCAGTTTATCGATATGGGTCATGTCTGTGACTTTTGGTCTGGTAAAGAGATTTACTTTGTCATCAAAACTGCAGCCTCCATGTGTCTTTCTGCACAAGCTCTGCTACTTCTCTGTTACGATGTGTATCAGTGTATCACTTGAAAATGTAAGAGACTGACTATAGTGAATTACTTGACTTAGCTGTACCTGTATGAAGCATTTTAAGCAGAACAGCAAATGCCAACCGCTTACCAAGAGAGGAAATCGACCCCTGAAGGCTTAACTAGTGATGTATGTCTCATGCTCTGATTCTGTCAGGTCCCTGTAGGTTTCAACTGAGTAAACAAGTAGTAGGTAGTTAACCTTTTCTATCTGTCACACAGAAGACTATGTAACATGGTAGCCTAATGATAGCGTAATATAGAAAGGGAAAATGTAGTAACACTGAGGGGGTGCTGAGGAATTTATGGACTTTAACAGGATACAGGAAAGCTAGGTGGAAAGAAACATGGTGCTGGGACTGAATTTCAAGTCATTAGCAGTTGCTTGTTCCTGGACAACCGGCATAAATTCAGTAGCAAACTGTGCCAAAAGCCCTGCCTCAGAGGCAGTAGCAAAGATTTTTCAGAAGCATGTTGAAGTGACAATACTATTTCTTTTATCTGGATGGGTTTCTGAAGTGGTTCAAGGCTATACACTTTATTCTTCTTTACACCTGCTTGACATCTCAACTTGCCAAAAGTGAAAGCTGTTAACTGGCCTTGCTTGTCAGCTTGCAGCACAGTTTTCTTTCAAGCCCAGAACACAGAATGACACCCTTCCAGAAAACCTGGCAAGAATGGGCATATACTCACTGAGAAGTCTTATTGGAGACGCTTTTCTTGCTGCACTCACAGTGGTTATGAACCGAGAGTAATTCATATCTATGGACAAAAAGTAATTAGCTGGACATGAAGCTAGAAAAGTGAACAGGAATGCCAGTGCTTTTTTGTATCTCCCACAAGTAATGCTTCCAATTCATCATCTCCATAGACATACTCTATCATAAATTAAATGTCAACTTACGTTAAAATCAGTGCTGGAAATTATTTTCCATTTTGAATTAATTGGAAAGTTTTCAAATTCATATGGGTGCTGTCACAGCCTCCCAGTGACACTTGGTGCGGAGAGATGAGGCCAAATGCTGTTATTTTGATAAACACAAATAGCAGTGCAGCTTTGATCTGGGGAATTTGTTGGTGTGCTGGTGAAGAGGCAAAGGCCCCTTTCCCTCACCTTTACTGCCACCTGTGGAGTTCTAAAGGCAGATTACAAATCTGAAGAGCTGTCAGATCTTAAACAGCCATCAGTTTATTTTAGTAATATTTTTTTTTTTAGTAAGAATCCAGCTTTATTTAGCTGCATTAAGTATTCCGTTTGAAGTATGGTAACGACTGCAAGCCATCATTATGAGTTGCAACACTTGTCAGGTTAAGAGGAGGTTTGGTTTTTGTTGTGGTATGGTGTGTTTGGGTTTTTTTTTTAAGGATAATTAAGGACATCTTTCAGAATGCTTCAGATGAGTGTTTCCCCCCGCTTCTTCCCGGTGCCCACAGGTTCACTGGGCAGTGACCTGCGCTCCCGCAGGCACCAGGCGGCCCGTCCCCACCGTGACGCTGCCCCCCCCGAAGAAGGGGGTCGCGGGAGGGGGGTGAAGGGCAGAGACCCCGGCGTTTTGACCGCCGCTTCCGAGCGCGCCTCTACTGCAGTCACGGAAAACAATCCTCTAGCAACCGCAGCAACGCGCATGTGCCGGCAGTTATTAAAAATCATCTGGCAAGCGAGGCTGCTTTAAATGAAAATAAAAACACAAAGCCCCACCCCGTTCTTGCTAAAAATACCGTTCCTCGCTGCCCTCGCCCCCAGCGCGCTCCCCCCGCGGAGCCACGCCGGAGCGTTCCAGGGGGGCCTGCGGCAGCGCGGCGCCCCCTCCCCCGGGCGGCTCCCAGGCCGCCCTGGCGCTGCCCCCTGCTCCCGGAGGGGACTCGGCGTCCCCAGCGGCGCGACCCGCCCGCCCCCGCGCTCCCCCGCGGCGCAGGGCCCGGCGGCGGCCCTCGGCACGGCGGCGCGCACCTACCGGCAGGACGGCGCGGAGCCGGCGGCGGCCGGGGAGGGCAGCGGCTGCCCGCGCTGCTGGGCATGTGCAGGCCCGCCCGCGCAGACGGGCGCCGGGGCGGCCCCCGGGCGGGGCGGCGAGCGGCCCCCGGGGCGGCTCCCTCGGCCGGCGGCTGGGCGGCGGGCCGCGGCAGGGCCTGCTCGGCGCGGCGGGCTGCCTGCGGAGCGCGGTCGGTAGCGGCGGGCGGCGCCCGCTGAGCCGGTTTGGGCGCCCACTCTGGGTAGATCCGTGCAAAAGGCGTAAACCGCACGGCTCCGCCGTCCGTCCCTGCTGCGTGGTGGCCCCAAGGCGGGCTGCGGCTCCGGGTGCGCTGGGCCTGCCGCCGGCCTGGGGCGCCGCGGGGGGAAGCGGAGGAGAACGTGGGACCTCTCGTCACTTTCCATCTGGAAGGGCGGGTGTGTGGATGTGGGGTGTTCGGTCAATATGCCAGTTTTTAAGTAAAGTGTTTAAAAATCGCTAGAAAGAAGGGAGCACGGAGGAGCAGAGCTAAGCCTGGTGTTGCAGACCTCGCTAGGGCAGCCGTGGCTGTGAAGGAGTGACCGCGGGCATTGTTTTCCTTACGCTCGAAGCTTTGTAAAGCGGCGTAAAGCCAGCTTGCGTCCTGCTGCTTCGTGGGGCTGGCACCTCTGGAGCTGCATGGGATGAAGGAACTTACTTCTGTTAAAGCATAACAAAAATGTTCCCGTTCTTCAACCAAATTATGCTCTTAAGCCACTTTATCATTTCTTCACTAAACCTGCTGCTGATAAAAGGAAGCAGGATTTGGATTAGAATTTGAAGTGGGATGTCTGAAAGTAAATGTTTTTCACAGACGCAGGATCAATGAAAGGAAAAGCAGAATCAGCTGTGTTGTGACATGTCCCCTCCTCTCTGGGTGTCACATGTTGCTGTATGTGCAATATCCTTAACTGCAGCTGCTGCTGCTGCTTGGAAAAAAAACCCAGAGACCCAGTGTCATTTTCTGGTCATGGCTTGGGACTTCTGCACTTCAGGGCTGCCGCAGACCTTCCTCCGGAGTGCAAAATGGAAGAGAGGGGTCTAGGTATTACACAGTCTAAAAAACCAGTGCAGGGATAGTCAAAATCAGGCATGCTTTGCAGCATGTTAGCTTCCTAGTTAGCTTGGGGGCAGGAGAGTAAAAGTGCTGGAAGGGGAGAGCACTGAGTGTTTCTAGGCTTTAAACCAGTAAATAACCAGGATTTAAGGCGCCCAGTGCTTAAAGCGCTTTTTAACTGGCACCTTCCAACACCTGCTTGAGGCAAAGCTGAGGTATGAGATCAAAATGGCTCTAGCAAAAAAGAGGAGCTGCTGTAACAAGTTAACTTTTTTCCTCTTTAATTTGGGTGACTTTGTGCAGTGTCCAGATCTGCTGAAAGGCTGCATGATTGGATGGAGTGGATTGAAATAGAAATGGATTTCCTTCCTAGTTTGTAATGTATGTGAGGAAGGATGGTTTGCTTAGTTGGTATGTGAACATTATTACACTGAAAAATCAATTTTTGTTACCAACTTTCATGGCCTGAAGAATTTAAAATTTAGGTAATTGCCTTCTAATGGTGTGATGTACAGATAAGAATAAGAGATGGGTATATAAATAGGAAATAACCGAGAGAATGACAACCTGTAAGAAAACCACCGAGTGTATTGACTGTGTCCCCAAGCAGCCACAAATGGAGAGATACCAAACTTCTGTGGGGAGCTGGCTGTGAAAAAACCAGCTGAATCTGAGCTGCTTTTTGTGTAATCCTGTTTCATTTCCACACTGTCAATGTCACAGTTTGTGGCACCAACTGAAGCCCAGAGAAGTCAAAAGAAAGATTTCTATTGATTTCTGTGGGCTTTGTCTGGTCTCTTAGCCAATTACAGTATCATCCTAATGAAACAAATTAAATAAATAAATAAATTAGTGTACAGTTTATATTCCTTAGCAACCACAAGTTGAGTGCTCTGTTTTTCTGCTGTTTAAGAATAGTTATTTCCTCGCTGTCTTTGTGTGTTATGGGCACACTTAGAACAATGCTATTTGGTGTTAGTCTTAGCTAATTTGTGAAGCACTGGTAAGGACCACGTGTAGTTGTTTCTTATGGGAAATATCTTCTGTTGTCTGAAAATGTATTCTGCCTCTCTCCAAAATCTCTATGCGCTGAGGCTAAGCTAGGTCCAGTTATGTGTTTCAAAAACCATGAGCAAACAGAACAAAAAACCCTAAAGCAATTTGACTTAAAAGAACAAGGAAATTAGGCAACTAATGTTCCTGCACTATTTCCTTCTGCCCTAAGGACTTCAGAAATTCCAAAAGAGTATTCATTTTAAGAGGACCAAGAGGAAAGCAAAGAATTGAGACAGTAAACACCAAAATTCAGCTGAGATGCTGGTTTTGTGACTGTTTCCAATTTTACCGTTAAGTGTAAATAACCCTAAGAAGCTGCAATGTAGCCTGGGATACTATAATTTTAGTAGTTTTTAGAGCATGTTTGCTCTGTCAGATTTGTTGAGTGCCCTCTTTGGAGTGATAATTTCACATGTATGACAGACAAGTATGACAGTGTCTACAGAGGACCTAGTTAGGAGCAAAACTACAAGAAGACTTAAAACCGAAGTGGTTGTGGTCCCAGCGATGTAGGAGTTGCCCTGGAAAAGCCTGGTTTGTGAGCGCGCAGCGGCCCTCCTTGACCATGAGATGGCGCATATGCACTTCCTTTCCAGGTAGTGAACTCGAACTAAATAAAAATTTCAGATAAAATCATATTGGCATATTTTATTTGACTGTAACTGCTTCACTGCAGGCAGTTTCCGAAACTCGAAATTAAGAGTCCCACCTGAACAGCTTGGCTATCTGCATTTCAATTAATGGGTCAAATTTCGGCCAGTAATGTTTATTACTAGTTGGAGGCAACAGAATTAAAAAGTGCTGCTGTCAAAATAGCGTTATGATGTGAAGGTGGAAATTTTAACGTGACGAATTGGAATAGCTGCCCATGAGAAAATCGCATAAGACCAGAAAATGCATAAGTGTGAGATCAGCCATTTTAAACATCAGAAGCAAATTGTTGCTGCCGAGGGCTGCCTTCCACTGGAAAAGTGCTGACTTTGGCAGTACCTTTGTGTTTGCAGAACTCCCTGTATGCAGCAAACCATCACTGATGTGCAGCAGCCACGAAGATCAGGAAGCTTTCAGCAGTGCAGAACAGTTTGAATCTAGGAGGTGAACATCCGCTGGCATGTAAAGATCAGAGGTACCTCTTTTTCCTGTGGGAAGCTAAAACTGCTAGAAGAGTGTTGGCTCTGTGTCTGGAGAGAATTAGTGGGAGAGATGAGATGTTAGTTGTCCTTTGGCTTGCAGTTTACTTGAGTAATTTCCTGACTCTTTGTCTTCACTGTAAGCTCTTGAGAAAGTAACTCTTGTCCTTCCTTTATGTAGTGCCTTTTTCAGTGGGACCCTGATCTTGCTGGCCAATAATCAGAGCTACTGCAAAACAAGTAGAATGCTGTCACTTGCTCCTCTTCCTCTCTTTTAAGGCAACTGCATAGCAAAACCCATTTAAAGTGTTATTTAGCTAGGGTTTTAGAACTTGATGCATCCCAAAAATGAGAGAGGGATTAGGGAACAGTGAAGAAAGATTCTTAAACAGCTACAAATCCTGCTGCCTGTCCAAATAAACAGCAGCCTAGGCTCACCTGTATGCTTTGAACACTTATTGACCACCTTAGAGTTCAGCAGACATTCATATGTCTGTGTGCTTTCTGCTGGTGCTCATTTTGTTAAATTTTTTTCCTTTTTCCCTTTTTTTTTTTTCCCCTGACACTGTCAGGTGAAAGTAATGGGACTTCCATGGTATTCATAATATTCATAGCAGCTGTCAAATGGTACTCTGAGTGAAAGACAAGGTTCTGCAGAGTCACAGCTGTCTTGTATATGTTTGAAGCAGCCCTCTATGCTTGAAAGGTGCTTTCACCCAGACATGTAGCAATCTTATTCTCTGATTGACATCCTTTCCCCCCCCCCCCTTTTTTTTTTAGTGTACCAGGACTGTCATTATTGCTTCCATCTTTGCTTTTTTCTGATCAAGCAGAGAGGAAAGCATGATAACTAGAAAAACACAGTTTTCTAGATATTCTAGTACCAACTCTAGAAAAGCTGACCTTCACAGTAATGTATTCCTCAAAAATAGTTGCTTGTTCCAGAATGTGTTGCTCTGATTAGCTGTCTAATACAATTAAATGTTTTCCTTAGACATGCGTCAGACACTTAATGTGCTTTTTAAAAAAAAAAAAAAGCCAGGAGTGATATTTTTCAGATCACTTTGTGCATGCTATGGAAACTGAAATTGGATGGAGCAAAGATCAATAATGTATCCAGTTAATACACTAACGTATGAATGAAATGAATCATAAGAAATGAAATGACTTCTCCTGACAATCTTGAAATAAATGCTGTTCCATAATACCTCAGTCTTGTCAATTTGAATTTATATTATCGGCAAACAGTTGCTGACATGTGAACTCTATTGTGTAAATCTCCCAGGAAGTTGGGTACTCATTATTATTTACAACATGTGTTATTCCCTAGGCTCAATCTTTATTACCCATTTTCATTTAGTGCAGGCAAAAGAGTTTTTCTGCCCTGGCCTTGTATGTTCTTCTGTTCCTAGCAAGGTCATATGTTTTAGTCTGATGCAAGAGTGGCATGAAGTAAGGAATGATCCTGAAGGCAGAATGAGATCATGGAAAAGCGAAATTGTTGCCTCATTCTTGTCATTGCCTGGAGAAAAGATGTTTCTTAGCTGTGTTGTGTTTCTTTGTGTATTTTGAAGTTTGTCTATTTTGTTCAAGGTGGAATAATTTGCTGGCTTTGCATCCAGTCTTCACACTGCTGAAGATTCCTTTATGTTGTTAATTCTTGATTAGAATTCAGCCTCTTGTCATGAGAGTAAGTTTATCTTCACTTGGGCATTTATCTAGTAAATATTAATTTCTGGACCTTGCTTCTATAAACATAAAAAATAATTCAAACTATTCCTCTGTATCCTGCTGAAAGCCAAATTTTACATTCAGGATTTGTGATAGAATTATGCTTCTGTTCCATTAGGTTTGTTGCTAAGAGCTAAGTTTCTTCAGTTCATGTCCAAATGACATCTGTATTAAAAAGAAAATTGTCACTTCTGAGAACAGATGTCTACATGTGTTACCACAGTGGGGTGTGGATAAGAAAGATCCTCATATCAATCAGTCTTATGGCGGTTACCTGCTTGCAGTCATTATGTGGCTCCAGAGACGATACAGAATTCCTAAAGCAGCCTGAAGGTGCTTCTGTCACTCTGAATATACAGGGAATGTGGGGAGATTGCCTGATGTAGCTATTGCCTTTGGAGTGTGCCAGTTCTCTCCTGTGTTATCTACCCCATACTATCCAGTCTTAGCTTGATATACCTCACAATTATTGCATGTAACTAGAGCCCTTTAAAGATCTTGGAAAACTTTTGGAAAAGCAACTAAATGGATCAACTCCATCTTCTGCTTAACTTCACTAAGGGCCTGTTTTTCTAGTATGTTTGCTTTGACGTATTGTATTGCTGTGTTTGGTGTATCATACTGACCTTGCTATGGGCCAATGCCTTTGAGAGTCAAACCTGAAATACATTAGAAGCTTCAGAAGCTGTGGAGGCTGTCCTTTGATACAAAAAGTTTCAGTAACATTGAAAACAAGTTATTCTCCAATGAAGGTTAAATGTTCTTCAACATATTTGCAGAAAAAAAAAAAAGACTAGGCAGACATAAGGAGAACCGAGAAGATGAGTGCCATACATTTACAGGGTGTCCCAGGGATAGTCTGTGTGTTTTTATTTTCCCCTCAGACTATCTCTTGTTTTGTCCTCCTTTTCTCTTTCATTTTGAGAACATTGTGTCTGTCAAAACCTGCTCAAAGCACCAGGTTTCTCTTCTGTAGACATTTGCTACGTGTGGCTGCTTCTTTCCTAATGAAATTTCTAAATGCACCATTGTTCTGATAATGCTAATCTGTTAATTCAGGTTGAAGCAAGATCTGTTTTAATTATGGCATCTCTTTCTACTCTGTAATCCTTATTCAAACAAATACTGAGACCTGTAATTCCAAGAGTGAAAAATAATCATTGTTGCTCAGATCCTTGGGCTTCTATCCTTGCAGGAGGTCAAGGTGATCCTTTTTCATGAAGTATATTAACGTCTGCCTGAATTCTGTAGTGCTGCAGGGTGTTTGGGTATTATCTCAATTTTTTTTTTCTTCTTTTCCCTTTCAGACTTTTCATTCCTTAGTCTTTGTTTCTCTGTCCTGCTTTCCTCTTGTACCTGTAGTTCAACAGTTCCTTGAACTTCCTTCTCATTTTGCTTTCTTTTGTATCACGTGCTTTCATATTACATGGAGCAGCTCCCTAGTTAAAGCAAATCCAATTTCTTCTCTCATTTCAGAGGAGATCCTTAACCAATCTGTGTGGGTTATAACCAGGCTACATTTTGTTGTCTACATGCTACTTGGTACCAAATGTGGTGGTTTTTGGGTTGGGGTTTTTTTTTTGGTTTTTTTGTTTGTTTTGTTGTAAAAAACCTGCATTTTTCCCTGGGCAATGACAAACTGTTCTGCTGCTGCGATGTCGAAGGCTGTAATGTACAATGTAACATTCATAGGATGATCAGAATGATGTATTGTCTGTTGGAATAACAGGACAGATGGAAGCAAAATCAAGTTCTACAAGTTTGGTAGATTATGGAAATACTCTTTAGTAGTGAGAGATACAGATTGAATAAGTATGTATTAATTCATCATCAAATTATAAAAATAAGGTTCTAGGAGGGTTATTTTTATCTTGTTTTTCAATAGTACAGGTAGGTTTTTCTGATGTCAAACTCCTCACTCTCACTTCATAGAACAGCTTTATTCCTGTGTCAAGTGAGTCTTGATTGTGCTATCACTGTTTAATGTATTTTGTACTTCAGTGTTTGTGTCCCAGACAAGTTCCTTATCCTTTTTCCTTCTGGCTTATCTGGGGCATGATTCAAAATCCTCAAAGAGACAGCCTCAGCCAAGTTCATTTTTATGATCCTGATTTGTAAAGCACACTAGCTTTCTGTGTTTTTTCATACATCGCTAAATTTAAAAAATGATAAACAATTCTGCAAGCATCAACAATCCATGGACTTGTACCTCTCTGTCAGCATATTCAGAGGAAGCAATTGCATTCACAGAAAGAATGATAAAATCAACTACCATATAGACTATGAACAACATTTTAATGGTATTTTAGTGATCATCAAAAGCTCTTAGCTGTGCAGTTGCTTTTGTCTTGCTCCCTATTTGCATTCATGCTATAAATCACTGCTTTTAAAATGGATTTAGAAAGTGCTTTTCTAACACTATCAGCGATTAAATTGCAAAAGTTAATGCCTCAGGAATTATTGTACAAGTTAGTCCGATTAATTAGTAAAACTAAGGCAGAGATTGGTACATGTAAGATGAACTGTAGAATGATGGAAATAAACACAGAAAACAAGAATATTCACAAGAAAAATTCAATAATGGCATAATAAACTGGTTTATCTTCTTGTATGGAATATGTCTGAATTTCCTTCATTTCTCTGAAGCACTGAGTATAAGTAACTGTTTATACAACCAGGCCGGGTTTTCAGGGCAATTCTGGCTAATACCGTGTCTGTTATGTCATGGAGCTGGGGGGAAAGACAGACGGAATAATCTGTTGCTGATGCTTATAAGTAGATGATCTTGTGCCACAATATTGCCTATAAATGATTAGCTATGTTTGTGAGTGTGTCCTTGGGATCTCAGGAATTATGAATCAAAATTCTAAGTCACATATGAGTTTAGAGAAGTTCCTTGTGTCTGTGGTGTGCAGGAATTCTTAGGAGGGATTATCACACAGATGTGAGACTGGTAGTTGGTTGGAAAGATTGATGCATATTGTGGGATTCCCAGAAGTAGCTGGGGTCAGGATCTGAGTGAATATGCTTTTGCTTTTAGGATGGCTGCATGTCCATGCAGTTACTTCAGGCTGAAACTTGCTGTAAATTTTTTTAGAAAAATGTACTTGTGTTACCATGCTTACCTTGCGCCTAAGTTAGCTAGATACCAGCTTTACTCTGACTACACCTAACACAGGCAGATGTAGGGATGAAACAAATGTTTAAAAATATTATTTAGAAAACTAATCACCTTGTTGAGTGTTCTTGGAATTTGCCCATGTGTTCTTGACATCTAGCACATTCTACAGTGTGGTGTATTACCCATGAAGCTTAGGTATTTATGATTTTCTTTTTAAGTCAGTAGAAGACTCAACTGTCAGACTGAAGGAACTTTGACATTTTCTCCACTTTATGCTGCAAGAAGACTGTGATTCCAAAAGGGAAGCATGTATTCAATTCCTGGCTATTGGTTTATGAAATACTGTTGAGGTGCTGTGCTGGATATTTGCTGTTGGAACTTAGACTTGTAAAGCTTGGTAAAATACCAGGGTTTTATCCTTTTTGCTATCTTGATATAGTGTTGCAGCTTCTGAGGCTGCCAGGACTGAGGTGTGTTAAGATACATTTTGAGATTTCCTGTCAGATGGCAAGCATGAGCCTTCTCCAGCTGTCAGTCACCTTGACGCTTCTGACTTCTGTCGTGAGTCTCTTGACACTAAAGCATCTAGAGGTGGTGAAGATGCTGTAGCTGAGCTTCACTTTGACGGGGGGGAGAAGAATACTATATATACAATATATACAAGGCTATGAGCCTGTAAGAGTGGAAGGGGTGAGGCTCAAATGGCAGAGAGAATCATAGATAAGGAGCCTTAAACATCTCCTAGACATCTGGGTTGTGGCCAAGAGTGGAAATAAATGTGAGTGCTGGAGGTGAGAGGAATATAATGTATGAGATGTTTTTACATTTTTCTTAAATGAGTTCCACTGTCCAATGCTTTCAAATATTTTTCTCTCCCAAAATGAAAATTAACATCCATTTCAAAATAGAAATATTACCATACATTGAGCTGTTTATGAGAAGACAGCATATACCCTGTCTTCAAACTTATTTATTTAGATGTTGCTGGAATTTTCTAAATGTTACTTGAATTGCCTACTTAAGAAACTGTTTTTACTAAACTTGCTCTGTAATCTAGCAGTATCGTGTCAAGTGAAGTCTTTCATTTGGATACAGCTGCATCAGAATTTAGGACTTATTTTCATACCATATGAAACTGAAAAATTTAATGCCCCCCAAATCCCGCTTCTTGGTTTGGCTTACTATTTTTTATTTAGTTTAATATTAAATGACTACAGATTTTGGTATAAATTGGGTTTGCTTGCTTTTAGTAGATAAATGAAAGGGAAAGATTTTGCCATGTAATATTTCAGCATGATTCTAGGCATTTACAGATATGCTTTGATATCACCAAGACAACCTGAAAGCCTGACCAGTTCTAATTATTCTTTGTCCCTTGCAGGAGTGATGAGCATACTCTGTGATTCTGGGACTGCATATAAAGTAAATCGTGCAGAAAGGCCTTGAAATCCATGGGGTATTAAAGTCGGTATGTGCTTAATGAGAGAGTTTAAAATCTGAAACTCTGTGCTGTGGAGTGCTGGCCATTTCAGAGGGAAGCTGTCCAGCTGGGTGTGCCTGCTTACTTAGTGAAAACTGCTGTGTTGAAGTAAAAGTAGGAAAAGTCTTAACTTTACTGGCATATTCCTCAGATCCCCATGCATCTTTGGTTATTTCCCAACTTACAGAGTACCTGGAAGAATGCAGTATTCCATAATCGCCTGTTTTTTAAAATACTTTTTGCATAACTGGTCACTTGAAAAGTGTTTCTTCAGCTTCAAAGGATACCTTTTGAAGCTGTGGAAGGCGTAAGCCAACTAACAGGATTTCCACCCCTGCTCTAAGGAACTGATATGACTAGCCTTGGTGGAAGCAGTTCTTTCAGTGTTCCAGTTGCCCTCCCTTAAGGGAATCTTCCTGTAGTATAAGGCAGAAGCTTCTTTCCCCAACCTGCAAATAACAGTTTCAAGGCAGAGAACATCATGGTGCTAAATATTCAGAGAGCTGAGGTCTAATCTACCCATTTTCTCCGTGTAAATTGTATCCACAGCCTTTCATCCCACCAGAACAAATTTCAGAAAATGCAAATTCAAGCCTCTTGACTATCTGTATTTCCTATATGAGTGCATTGATGGAAAAGGGTGCTGAGATTTGCATTGGAAACTGCATTTCAAGTTAAAATTCGGTTGTCATTGGAAGAAGCTGCTTTGAAAACTTGATCGGATAACTCATGAAGATTTTTAGTTGCTAAATAGTATGCATATGGACTGTAGGAACAGTATTTTTCCAGGTTTGATGAGAACCACTTGTAAACTGATAATGAATCTGTGAAGGTGCTTGCATCGGGGTGAATGAATTTAGAAACTGATCATATTTTGAGAATTTTGGACAGGACTTATACAACAGTACAGAAAGTGATTTTCCACTATTGCCCTGCAGTTGTTTACTTTGTTTCTCTATTTTTCAATGTCCCTAGAAGATGGGCCAACTATAATCCTGTATATTTTATGTCATGTTAGCACCTCTACCTTCCACAGAGAAATTCTTATTTGTCTGACTGTCAATTGACTTTTCTCTACCCAGTTATATTCTTGGGTTTTTTAGGTTCCTGCAAAACTGGCAGTAAGCTTTCAATAAATAAAATCGTTAAAATGGTGGCTTAGTTAATGTCTGTTGCTACGTGGGGAATCCAGCATTATATGAAAGATCTTGAGATTTCAGTGAACTGTAAGAGTATTTTGAAAATGTCTAAAAGAAGATAAGATAAACTGCCTCATCTTGATGGAAGTGTTGTTTATAATTAATTTTGCAAACTATTCCCCATCCTGGGATTCTGGAGATTCTTCAGATTTTTCCCCTTAAAAATACACCATTGACAAAACTGATGTTCTTTTTATGAAACTTTAATGTTGAGGTAACTGCCTTTTCTGACAAAGACCCTCTCAAAGTTTTGCCATTTATCTGTGTTGCATTTGTCTGCCTTATGGGCTGACTTTCCTAGTAATGTCTTTGTATAGGAAAAGTCGCCTAAGGTGGTGGTGTTCTGACTAGGTTTTGGAATTGTCCGAGCAGTTTTCCCTCCTCCTTTTATGTTGATACTAACTTTACTGTATTTGGTAGTTTAACACAGCTTGAGTAACATTTCTTTTCATCCCACTGGACTGGTTTACATTGCTTTCACTCATCAGAAAGTTGTTGACTGTACTGTAATCATAGACAGAGTATTTGTCAATTCCAGACTAGACTGAATTGAAAGTGCTGAGTTTTCAGGTTTGAACCTTTCTCACTATTTTATAAGTTGTACTGTAGTTCATGCAAGAGTAAATTTAAAAGGTCCTGTAAGCTGCATCATCTTCAGAACTTGTCTAAGATCTGAAGTGATGGCCTTATGCCACTTCTCTGCCTAGGAGAGAATGGTGTCTGCAGTAGCTGAAAGAACAGAGAGTACACAGAGTACAAATATTAGTTAGAATGCATATGCTAACTTCTTGTTTTGCATTTGTTGTGGTTTGAGAAGTACCAAGCACTGATAACGATTGATGAGAGCATGCCAGAGGCTGGATGTCAGTTCTTGGGTTCAAGGCATGCTTTGTAATTCATTTTCTGTCTAAATTCTTGAGGCCTCCTCCTGTGTTTGAGGTCTTTCACACAAGGCATGAGTAATAATCCAACAAGAATGCTTAGAATATGCCTAAGCTGCAAAGGCTGAATTTCATAGCTGTTTGGACTCCAGTGTTTGCTTCCAATTATAAAGCATAAAATGAGAGGGCTTAGTTTTTTAGACTCATGAAACCAGAGTTATTTAACATTGAGTTTTCTCATCCCTGACTTCGGTGAAGCGGTGTGGTTCAGTGAACAGAAAACAAATAGTTTTTTTAAGGTAATATTTGAAATAGAGTAACATAGGCTTCAGATGCACAGAAAAGCTTCCTCCCTACCATTTTATTTTCTTTTCTAGATTTTTTGTGAATGTTAAAATCAAATTTCTGAAGTAGAACTTGCACAGAAATAGTAAATGGAGGAGAAAACATTCTTTTATTATACTTTACATCCAGATCACATTTCTCTGCATGTCATCTGAAGATGCAGCTGTTCTTTCAGATAGTTGATTTGTCACCCACAGTTAAAATGTTCTTGCTATTTAAAAAATGCTTCTCAGCATGTCTAAAAAGGTTGTTGAAACAATGGCTTGTTCACAGTGAGAGAAAGGCTCTTAATGCTTTCTAGAAGACTGATGCCATGACTTGATTAGAGAAATCTGTTTTTATATAATTTCAGAGGAAGTCATATATTTTCCTGTATCGTGACAGTTAGTTTAAAACCAGGTCTTCCTGATTTGAAGCCAGATATGGTAAGGTTACATTGTATTTGTGCTTCCTGGGTTAGTCAAGGTATTTAGAAGTACATTCATACTGATCTCATTCAACGCTGCCATTTCTATCAAACACTGCATTTCTTGCACCAAATGCATTACCTCACTTGTTATAGGTACTCAGGGATGTGCAGTCCAAACTTGCTAAACTCCAGACCTTTGATTATTGATAAAGTAAGTTGCATTCTTTCTGATATTACTGAGTCCTTTGAGGAAAGCAACATCATGAGGCTTGTTCTTGTTTACTTAATAATGGTTGGGCTTTTCTAACACATTGAAAAAAAAAAACCCCAAAAATCTGTTTTTCATTCAGGTTGATGAAAGGATTAAGTTATTACAACTCTTAACATCATCATAAAATATTAGCAACATGCTTTTAAACTTCTTGCTGCCTTCTGGAATTCACTATCCCAAATTGGATGTGTAGGTATCTAGTACAATGTGTGTGGAGGGTCCCCCTGCTTGTGAGTATGGGATCCTGGTGTACAAACTTCTGACTAAACGACTAATGGCTGTACTTCTGTCCTCAGTGCTTTGTTAGGATCCCTACCTTGTAGGGCTGCCTTGCTGCAGATAGTGGCAGCATTTTTTGGCTGTAGTTCTCTCTCAGAAGCTGCCTGGAAAGCACATGGGTCAGGGCAATCCCAAGCACAAATAAAGGCTGGGTGGAGAATGGATTGAGAGCAGCCTTGAGGAGAAAGAGTTTGGTGTGTTGGTTGATGAGAAGCTCAATGTGACCTGGCACCTGTGCACTTGCAGCCCAGAAAGCCAACCAAATCCTGGGCTGCATCAAAAGAAGCATGGCCAGCAGGGCGAGGGAGGTGATTCTCCCCCTGTGCTCTGCTCTCGTGAGATGCCACCTGGGAAACTGCATTCAGCTCTGGGGTTCCCAGCATAAGAAGGACGTGGACCTGTTGGAGTGGGCCCAGAGGAGGGCCAAGAAAATGATCAGAGGGCTGGAGCACCTCTCCTGTGAAGACAGGCTGAGAGAGTTGGGATTGCTCAGCCCAGAGAAGAGAAGGCTCTGAGGAGATCTTACAGTAGCCTTCCAGTACCTAAAAGGGAACCTACAACAAAGCTGGAACTTTCTTGTAGCATACAAGGGCATGTAGTGACAGGACAAGGAAGAATGGCTTTAAATTGAAACAGGGTAGATTTAGATCAGCTATTAGGAAGAAATCCTTTATTGTGAGAGTGGTGAGGCGCTGGCACAGGCTGCCCAGAGCAGCTGTGGATGCCCCATCCCTGGCAGTGTCCCAGGCTGGGCTGGACAGGGCTTGGAGCAACCTGTTCTAGCAGAAGGTGTCACTGCCATGCTGGAAGTGGATAATCTTTAAGGTCCCTTCCAACCCATATTCTATGATTCTAAGCAGCAGATAGAGCACTTGCTCGAATACTGGAGAACAGAATCCCATTCCCTTTCTTGGTAAAAATTACTGACTGCAAAGTTACACATGATTTTTACAAGAGATGAGCTTTTTTTTTTTTTTTAGTTTGAAGCTGTTCCTTTCTTGATAGTGTGATCTAGTGTTCACAGACTGGATGCCTATTATTGTTCATGAGTGGTGGGTTACACAGATCCTTGTTCAGTGAAACAAAAGTATGCACTGAAGCAGGATGTGGAATCTGGTAGGACTGTGGTGTGTTCTTCGAAGTTTAGCCTCACAGAAGCTGTTACTTCCTTCTGAACACTTAACAGCTTCAGCTGAAGAGTTTTGCATTTTGTAGCATTGGCAAGTAAGAAAGATCCTTGCAGGCTGGACTGTTGTGGCAGCTGAGTAGCTAGACCACCTGCCAGCCATACTGTGAATGAAGAAACTTCCATGTATTTTTGTATTTCAATGGTTTCGAAGTATGATTCACAATTAAAGGTTGTGAATTTCAAGGAGAGCCCACCTTTTTTTTTTGTGATGCAGAAGCAAGACATCTGAATTGCACTGCTAGGTGAGTTCAGGGTAAAAGTGATTATTTTGCTTTTCCTGTGGTCTGGTCAGTGTGAGGAGATGTGTTAATCCTTCCTGTATATTTGTAATTACCACCTGTGTTATTAACAGAGAAACAGCAAAAGCCCTCAGGGCTTGTGCAATTTGTTGCAGTTTCAAGATGCTTAAAAATGGAGTACTACAATTCTAAGCATTGCTGTCTAGGTCATTTGAAAAGGCCAAAGTACCTAAATTCAATTAACATTTGATCTGGTGCACCTGTGCCGCTTAAGCCTGAAGATTTTTTTCCTACTTCGAAAGGGCTAAGCCGTTTACTAAGCCATTTATCCCTTTTCCATTATCTGTGCGCAGATGTGGTCAGTGTGATTGTCATTGTATTCCTTAGAGATGGCTGCAGGTTCATGTGGCAAAGGGTTCATGACTGATGTGAGTTTTGTGTGGGGACTTCTAACAGTTGAGTGCTCTTGCTGCTCTTTGGATCCTGATGACTATCATTTTCATGTTATGCGTGGAAGGAAGTTTATTCCTACAGACACTACTAAACAGTTGCTATCTTTTCCCTTTCCTTTGCCTTCTGCTTGTTGGTAAATAGATGATGTACATGTAGCTTGACTGTTTTTTGAGGCAAGCATCATGATGATAAAATCCCTACCCCAATGAAACTGATAGGAATTGGCTTAGGATTTCACACTTAACCCAGCATATGTTTTTAATAACGTTACCTTTGGAAGAGTATGTATCTCATGTAGGAAGACATGTTTACATGCCAGTTTTTGTGCACGTTTTTCACAGGTATTCTTTCACCTAATTCAAACCCAAGATGCTCATAGTCAGTCACTTACATGTCTGACTATTAATGTGCAATATCAACAAAATACATCCCATTCATGCGAGCAATGCTTTGAGGCATAATACAGGTTGCTGCAGGCGAAAGGAATTTGCATTGTAGAGGAGTAAATGTGGTATGGTCGTGAAAACAATGGAGATGCTTTCTCACTCAGAGTGCTTTCTATAAAATATAAAATAAACCAGCCTGAATTCAGTCAGGCTCCTCACCGTGTCCTAGGGTAGCAGTTTTCTGGTCTCTGGTGTTTCATGTCTGTCACGAGATTAAGGAAGGACTGAAGAATCACAGGAGAAACATAAAATCAGCATCTAGCAGGACAATTAGCAATCTATTCAGAGCTCATCACTGTACAAATTAAGACCCATTACATTTTGCTACTATCTTTAATTTAATGAGGGTAGCAGCTGCTCTGCTACTTCTTATAGGAGTCACAATATTATAACACTACGCAGAGGGGCTTTGTTTATTTTTATCAGCACAGAAGAAGGCAGTATATTCAGCAAGTAGTATTTCAAGGGAAAAAACTGTCTGTGTTGAGACTCTTCAATTATTCCCCTAGCTCCATATGACTTCCTCCCTTATGTTATCACTAGTCTGCATTATTCAAAAACTCATTTTGCCATTAAATTATAAGAACATATCTTCCACAGATAATGGAATTAAAGAGAAGTTGGGGCAAGTCAATAAACCATTATGAGAACCACAAACATCATAATTTCACAAATATGATACATAACCTGCTCAGTGCTACATTTGTGTGATTTACGAGGAGACTAATGGTTTAGCAATTATTTTTGGGCTTAGAGGACAGTAACTTAACATTTCCAGTTGATTTTCAAGTCCTCCAAAAGAGGGGTTTAGCCTGCTTAGATTGAGTCTAGGGTGACTAGACTTTGTTAATTCTCAATTGCTAACAAAGAGGCAGGTTCCTGCTGGTAGAGTGCTTGAATGCAAGTTTTGTTCTGAATTGACTGCTATGGAAGGACACTCTGTCTTTTCATAAACAGAGCCATGTGAGCATTTGTAAGTGCTCCACAAGTGAGTTTTGAAACCTTAAGTTTCAGATGCTTATGTAGCTTAGTGCTGCGATTCCTAACTTTGACTTAAAGAGTATCGCTGTTACCAGGGGATACTCACTATCTGGAGGAATAACAGGGTTTTAAGGTTCTGATAGTGTTGTCATTTGACTTGGAGTATTTGGATCAAATAGAAACTTTCATCCCAAATTTGAACAAGTTAGAATGAAAACCAAATTACTGTGTGAAGCAGTGTTTAATTAACATGAAGTTTAAGGATTTTGTTTTGATGCCAGATTTTTCTTAATGTATATTTTATATATGTTAAAACATTATACATATGTATGTATACTTTAAAGGTTAGGGAAGTATGGCATTTTCAAAATGCTGGAATCTTCTTGTAAAGGTTTTTATAGTACTAAAATTTCAACGCAACTAACAAATTTGCAGAGCATTTTATATGCTAGTGCATGCTTTGCTAAAAGCTTGGGTATTTTTTTAATGTTGTTAAATGTTTTATTAGGTCTGTGTGTCTCAGTCTTAGTCTTTAGTGTATATGTAGTGCCCAGATAGTATAGATATATTTCTATACTGTGAAAGTGTGTCATCTGATATCATCTTATTTCATTTGTATACATGATTGGTTAAAATATGTATCAAGTAAGCCATTTCTATTTAACATGAAGGTTTTTAACATGAAGGTTGTGTAGGATGTGGCTGAGGAGCAACTACTTCCAGAAGAGCTGGATGCACAAGCTTAGAATAAAAAAAAAAAAAAAAAAAGAAAAAAGATAAATTCTAATTGACTGGTTGCTGTCTCAGAAAGATGCACTCTGAAATAGGCAGAAATGGTAGATTTAAGAGTTATAATACTGCATTTGGGTGCCTTAAGACTTTCAGCCTGACCCCCTACCCCCCCATTGCAGGTATTGTTTCTGCTTGAAAAGGTTATAATGAACTATCTGAATTCACTCATATGCGTAGTTTCTTATCTCAGAAGAAGCTGGCTGTGGGGGCTAGCTGAAGTGGAGGGGCTGGGGTCTAGGCTGAGGTTTGCATGGTCCTGAGCAGGCCACACGCAGGCTGTCTTGGGCAGATGGTTTGAGGCTGAGAGTTGTGTTGCTTTCCCCTCTTTTGTGTGCTCTGTTGAAGTAAAAACCCCCAAAAGGATATGAATTCTCAATTCAACATGTTGTTGAAGATGCAGCTTCCTTGGAAGCCCAAAATCTTATTTCTTTACTTTACAGACCATAGGCAAAGTCCAGCTTGGAGGGGCAGGTTTGCTGGGTAATGATGCTTTGCAGTCCTGATTCCTCCAGTCTCTCAGCCTGGGGATGTGGCCAATTAATACTGTTTCTTGTGATCTGTATGCTTGTGTTTCTTACCTGTGAAAGGGTGAGGGCAGGAGCAATGTGTGAGGTAGGGTCTGAGTGCAGAGAAACACTCCAAGTCTGTAACCTAGGATAACAGTCAGAAGGAAATGAATGGTGAGTCTGAAAATCCCAGTTATGTGTCAAAATTTGTTATTCAATGTGTAGGAACTCTATCATTGTGGATGGGACTGTTCTGGGTGAAATTAAGATAGAGAAGGGTAAAATACTCTGGTGTTTATCATCAAGGAAAGAAATCACTTCAATATTATATGTCAAAATGCATACCTAACTAGAACATAATAGGAATTAAATGTTTTTATCAAAACTCAAGTGTTGGATACATTTCCACATGCTTCTCTTCTGATAAAGCAAGTAGCCATTTTAATCAACGATAACTTTTTAAGTCTAAGGTGAACAGTAACACAGACTGAGCCCTGGAGTATCTTCAGTGTGGTCTTGGAAATAGGTCTCTTCCGTTCTGTACTGTTGTCTTGACCATAATAGCACTTGTATTCAGATCATAGTCCTTCAGCTAATCACGCTATCAAGTGAGTCTCTTCTGTCCCTGGAATTAACATGTCAGCATGCTCCAAGCCCTTTTCTCCTACTTGAATTACAAATCAAAGTTGGATTCTTGAATCTGTCCTTCCTCTTTGGGTTTTTAAATGTGGCTTTGTATTGTGGCACTACACCTCCTGAAAATTGTCGTCAGACTTGAGGCATATCCTGAAGTTTCTCAAGGCAAGTAGTTTACAAAATGTAGGGCAAAGCAACCTTGCCTTTGTAACACAAACAAAACTGTATTATACAGGTAAATAGAATTATACTGATTCAAAACTCATTATATACTTTTTTTTATGTACTTCATATTATGATCATACTTGTGTGCTCGACCAGGAAAATGACTTCATGCATGGATTTTGCAAGTCTTATGGGTTCCTTCTGAATTTTTTAACTTTCGAAAAATAACAATGACCTGTATAAAATGTCTTTGATGTGGCTTAATTATTTACCTTAAATGTGTTTTTTCCTTAAATATTTTTGAAATCATGCGAGGATCTGCATGTTATCCCTTGTTGATTTTGCTTGTAAGAGAATTAAATCATTAAAACCAGTGAGCTTTGCACTGAACCATTAAAGTTAATGGGAGGTTTATATATAATGGTAGATATAGCAATGGGCTTGCAGGATCAGTAGTTGCCCAAGTACTTTTAAATAAAGTCCTAATTACAAATAGAAGCATGTTGACTATGTATAAACCTCCATCCCTGCTGGAGAAGAACATCGGTGCCTATTCATTTTGCTAGATAAATGTCCTCCCACCCCACCTTCTTGTATCAGTGTAATAACAGCATTGCAGAACAGGCTTGCAATTTTGGCCAGTGAAATTTGCCAGTGAGTACTTGTATTTAAAATAATGAAATTAAGGACAAATTTTACTAAAGAAGCAGCTATTAAAATGCTTTTTCTTGGGTGGCTAGAGAGAGGGGACTAGCTTCAGGCATTCTTTGTGCCATTCTCTGAAGACTGCTTATCTGTACGATGCTGTGTCTACTTTCCAGAAGCTGTGAACTCTTTCAAAGAGTTTGCAATCTAATGCCCTAAACCAGCATTGGAATTCAGGGAGCAGAAGGCTGCAGGCTTTTTTGTTATTACTTTGGTACATGTCTGTGTAGACCCCTGTGTAGGTCAGGTTTTCCACACTGATTACAGTATAAGGTGGGGAGGTGGGAAACAGAAGAAATATTACTGCTAAATGTGATGCTTTTTTTAACACCACAGGTAAATTGTGACTTTTTCCTTCACAGTTTCTTCCAGTGGACAGAGGGTTGATGATTTGGCTTTGCAGTTCCCCTGAAAGTGTGTTGGTTCAAAATTAGGTAAATGGATTAAAAAATTGTGACAAATTTCACATCATTGTGTGAAGAAGACATGGGACCTGAGCCTATAGTTAATGGTATTGAGTTATTCAGTGACTATATTCTTTGAAATACTGATGCCTCAGGAAGGACCTACCTGTTTTAGGTGACCATATGAAGGTTCCATGGTTTTGATCAGCTTTACCAAGCAGCTGACATTTGTTGGTCCTTTGAGTGACTACTTAGGCAAGGCTGCATTGTGTGGTTTAAACCAGAAATCCGTTATGTGACTTCTTGTCAAAGTCTTGCAGCAAAAATGCCTAGTAATTTAATTTTATTTCTTGGCATGAAGTAATTTCAGAGGTTAAGTGTTAGTGAAATCTGAAGTTTCTTTCCCATCACAAGAAATAAGCTGTGGTCACAGTGGAAAGAAATTGTTAAACAGGTTAAGCAAAGTTCTTAAAACAAGAATTGAAATCGGCTGACGTAACACTGGGACATGTATTTGGTTCTTCACCTTGAACTTATTAGTATTTTTCTGACTTGTAGGTGAATGAGGAAAAACAGATATTAAAAAAAAAAAAAAAAAGAAAGAAAAAACTTTACATTACATGTCACTGGTATATTTGGCTCAGCTGGTTGGGAAGAAATTGTAACCAAAAAAGCAGAAGTCAGTAGAAGAACTTTCTGACATAATGTAGTCCTGTTACTGTTCAATAATGTGACTTATCCATGCAAGCAAGTTCCACTCGCCTGAGGCACCTTACTTGCAGAGAATGTGGGTAACAGCTATGCTTTTATAAAATAATGAGTTAACTTGGGGACATTTAAAATGCTGTTCCTGTTATGACTAAGGATTTCAGTGATGAGACTGACACTGGTGATTCCCTGGGTATTTTTGAGTAATGCTGTTAATGCAAATGTTAACTATATCTTTGAATATGATGTGAAAGGTACTGTAACATACATGGTGAGATAGTGTATACCCATTACTTGATGTATAGCTTATACCCCACATATTGGTAACTTTGGCCCTGGAAGGAAAAATCTGTTTGGCAAAGAGTGGGAAAAGTGCTCAGTTTCTGCATATAACCTTGGAAAAGTGCTTCTAGGCTGTTGTGACACAGCGTAACTATTTATGCTTAATGTAAAATTATATGGGAACATTCCTTAGTTTTGATATACCAGACATTCAAGGTAGATTTTAAAGCCTGTCTATTACGTTTCAATAAACCTGACCTGCTGCTCTCTGTTAGATTTACCCAAGGGCATACTTGCTACTGCTTTTCTTCTGTTTCTCCTGTGTGAGCAAATTGGCATAATGTATGAATGACGTCAGCCATGCAGAAATAAGAGACCTGCTTTGCTATTTGCTCTCTCCCCCTGAGCAAATCAGGTACTGAGACGTTCACCATAATTTTTATATACCTGTAGGGAAAATGCATGAAAAATGCTGCTATAGAGGGATAACAATCTGAGCATGATAAACCACTGAAAATCAAAGAAATCTTTTCCAGTGACACCTGCTTTTCCCTCCACATTTTCATTTCCGAAGAAGTTAAATGATGAAAGGACTATGTTCTCCCCATATCGTATTAACATTGGGGAAGATGGTGTCTGTGGTGTTTTGCCTTTCAGCGTTCTTTGTAAAACAACTAGAAAGAGTAAGCCCATCAGAACAAAGTAACACACCTTCTCTGATGGACTGTGCTTAACAATTGCTTATTATAGGAGCTTTTGAGGAAAGTGTCTTTACCTGTAATAATTCATTTAGTTGTGTGATACTTACAATGCCGCTCATAAGGAAAGAGGCATGGATTGCATAAGAAGTTTTTGGTCTGGGACTTGAAGCAATCTCAGTAGTTCTGGTAACTTCTATCAGCTGTGAGTAGAGACAGTGTTATACTTGGGCCAAATCTGTTATTCTTGAACAAGTTTTACAGATGGTCTCTGTAGACGTTGTATCATATTCGTATCAAGTTTTCTTGACTTGTACTAAATTATTTACTTCACTGAACTCTTGTGGCAGTAAGTCTCATGAATTTATTTTACAGGACATAAAATACAGCCTTTTAATATCTCTAATATATATTGTAATTTTGTTTCACTAATTGAGTTTGTACAATACCCTAGCTGGCCACCATTCACACGTTAGAGTCCTTGTTTGGCATCACTATAGAGCTTAATGTATTTGAAGTAGACACATCTTTTCAGAGTAAAGTTTTGGGTTTTATCCCTTTGGTAAGCTGAAGTTTTACATTGTTATGCTTTGTGGGGGTGGTGGTGGTGTGGTTTTTTTGTTGTTGATGTCGTTTTTGTTTGTTTATTTCTTTGGTTACAGTTAGTTTCTAAATATCTACATTCCATAAATCTTCATAGGTAGTTTGTGCATGTTACTGAAATACATTCTGAGATAATACACATAAATCGTGCAGTGAAAATTCTGTCCTAACACAGTGTTGGTGTCTGTTTTGCAAGCTTAAAGAAACACCACTTGATATGTGAATGAGGAGTGATAAGATTAAACTAGAAAACCCTGTAACAGAGTTAGGGAACTGTGTTGGTTTCAGAGGCTTAAATCTCAGCACCTGAAATGTGAATGAATTCCAATATTTCTGTAGATTTATCAAGGTCTGTGTATGCCAGTGTACATGAAGGTAGATGCGTGCCAAAACATACATTTGCTTTACAGGGTCGTTTTTGAGGAAATGATTGTCAGTCAGAGTTGAGTTGAAGAGCAGTATCATATCTAATTGTTTTGCCTTTTAAATTTCTCAGTTTTTACCTATCTGACCACTTATTTAGGATAAAATTTGTTGCAAGTGAAAAAAACCCTTAAATATTATATATGTAGATTACAGATGATAAGAGTCCAACTGATTAAATTACATTCCGGTAAAGGGAACTTAGACATTTAAGGGGGCCACTTTGGAGGAGTAATTTTAGAAGCTTTAACTCTTGAATAAGGTGGTTATTTGGCGGGGGGGGGGGGGGGGGGGGGGGGGGCGGGGAGGGAAATCAGGCATACTTCAGTATTGATTACAGAGTATCCCTTATTTATCTATTCATCAATAGCAGTCACTTTGAGTGATGTAGGACACAAATTGAAAGGCAGTTCACTTAAGAGTGTGCAACCGGGCTGTTTTTGGAAGCTTCGCTATATACCATCACCCTGACATGATACATATCAGGAGTGACAAGTCCAGCAATACTGTTTGAACAAATAATGTTATTTGACAGTAAACTTCCGTCTTTCTCAAGAAGTCCCCTTTCCCAACAAAGCTTTCAGTGTTCCCTTTCCTAAGGATTACGAGGGTTCCTATGGTCACAGTTGGTGTAAAGAGTCTGTGATGTTAGAAGGTTATATCTATGAACACCAAGCATAGTATCTGCTACTTACCTATATTTGGCTTGTGACATACTCAGTACTACCAGCGATGTCTGTCATTAGGTATACAAATACCGAGTGATGCATGTTCTGCTCTGCATT
The DNA here is from genome assembly GCF_023638135.1 of Falco biarmicus. NCBI lineage: Eukaryota > Metazoa > Chordata > Aves > Falconiformes > Falconidae > Falco > Falco biarmicus. Next base: position 90,148,383 of record NC_079288.1, read on the forward strand.
TGGAGTCCAGCTTAGATGGAAATACACAGGGAAGCATCAAAATGTAGCAGAGGTGCATTGATTTGAGCTGCTTGTCAGTCAGTTTTGTTGATGGGCCACTTGTAGTCAGCACTTGTGGCTTGCAGTTAGTGTGTGTAATTATTATTTTTTCCCCTGCTCATTCCCTATTTACAAACCTCTGTCGCTGCTACTAAGTGATGCCACACATATGCATCGATTTGTTCTGCAGGTGGACACGGACCTGTGCTGTTGTTTCACATACCTCTACCAATTAATGTCTGTGTCTATTGTTTATAGACCTATGTACAGGAGTAGAAGCAGCAGCTGTGTATGTGCTTGTAAAGGGAGTAGGCAGGAAAAGCTGCTGAGATAGTCGGATACATATGTGGCAGTGGTTGGTTAGGAAAGGAAAAGTAAGAAGAAAGTGGAACAAGTGCTGGCACACTTGCCCTTGGCCCATCAGCTGTTGCTTGTCTCTTCAAACTTAAGCAGAGTTGTCCAGGGCCTAGAAGTGGCTATATTAGCCAGCCCGTATCCCTGCCATAGTGAGACAGACCATTGCAGCACATTTTTAAAACTTTTATCTCTGATAGCCTGAAACATGAAGCGGTTTCACAGTATAATTATTTCACTGATGGAACATCTCAATAAGGAAGTTCTTACAAAAATTTCTGTTTTCTGGTCTTCATAATTTTACTTCTATTCCTTGTGTGTCTCACTAGGTAGACCTTTTTCTCCCTAGAAGTTACATTTGTCAGATATTCGTGGGTAATCACGCTTGCTCTTCACTGTTAGTTAGCAAAGATCTGTGTATTTAACTCTTAATCTTTCCCTATAAATCAGTTCCTCAGTCTTACCATTCGTGTTACTCTTCACAGCCTGGTTGTGAATGTTACCAGAGCTGCACACAGCATTTCAGGTGGGATTGCAGATAATAGAAGTAAGGATTATTGCCTTTCTGTAGTGTAGTTTCATCTCCTGTAATCACCAGGAATATTTTATAAACCACCAGTAGCACATCCTTTATCTTGGGTGTTTCTTCCTTCTTTGTCTAATTGGGTTCTTTGGTTTTGTGTCTATTTAGCTTAAGTTTAACCACTTAAATCTTAGCAGGAAACAAAGTTTTCGCCTTTGAGCTGCATCTGTGCGTAAGTGATTTTACTAATAGTGGTCCCCAACCTGCAGCTTTGAGGTGACACACTGACTGCAAGATCCTAAGACAGGGGTCCTCAAACTTTTTAAATGGGGGCCGGCGCGCGGATGCAGTGGCAGGCAGTCATCTGCGGCTGCTTGGTTTCCCCCCCAACCCCCGGCGGGGTGGGGTGGGGGGGTCTGTAAATACCGGGGGCCGTATTGAGGACCCTGGGGGGGCCGTATCTGGCCCGTGGGCTGTAGTTTGAGGACCCCTGTCCTAAGGTGTTCTTTACAGCAATAAAGAACTAGCACTTTAATTGTTCAAAATGGTATTAAATACCTCAAATCAAATCAAAGTATTCCATATCTAGTTTCAAGACAGAATGCTGCTGTTGTCAGCTGGGGAAGTTTTTCTGTAGATTTTGCAACTTATGAGTGGAAAGATCTTATATTATTGTTTTTTGGTTTTCTTATAGTAGTGAATTGCTGTGATTTTATATTTAGAAAAAAGTCACTAGGCTTTCGGTGCACTACCTTTAACTCTGCCTTTCTTCTCTTTGTTTTAAATGGGTTATTTTTCTCCTGAAAAGCTTACTATTAAAATGTTTGTAAACTTGGATTCCATAATTGCTCTATTTGTATCAATACATATCTGAAAACGTGAAGAAAAAAAGCAATCTTTTTTTGTTATTTCTCAGTTCTGTGCCAAAGATAACAGACACTTCATTGGTAGTTTTAACGTGCTCCAGGTATTCAGAACTGTTGTGGCTGTGATAATTTTATGTGGCATTATGCTGATACAACTGTCCTTGTATCATTCCCACTTTTGGGTTGGTACACATACTGGTATTTGCAGATACAAATCTTAGAAGCAGTCATTCCTGCTTGAGTAACATACCAGAGCAAGTAAACAATGACTCCATTGGAAATGCATTGTCTGTTTAGCACGTAATTTGCAGCTGATTGTTTATGCTTTTAACCTTCATATTGCAATGGATAGAAGAACAGGTCATATTCAGAGTAGCTCCATCAGTCATGAAATAAACTCAGTTAAGATACATCCTCCTCTGCACACCACTTTTCACTTTTAATGCTCAACAAATATCCTGTAATTTGAAATATTTAACAGTTTGATTAACACTTTGCAGTCCACAAAAACTTGTTTTGATAGTAATTTTTACCTTTCTGTTGGTGTTTTGGTACCTTTGCCACCAATTCCCAGTTTTTAACAAGGACAAGGAGTAAATTTGTAAAATGTTAGGGGCAAAGAGTGAACCTTTGAGATAACTTGTTTCTAGCTTGAACAGGTCAAAATCTCTACTGGAAAGCAGGGAGCAGAGAATGGTTATTTGGTCAAGGAAGAGGTGTATAGGCTGAATTATCGTTGGAATGAAGTGTATGTCTTTCTGCAGATCTTGCTTTCAGATAGAAAAGCTATTCCTTGTGAGAAATCTCACAAATCATGTGCAAATCCTTAGCAAAGCTAGCATACCACTAAGAAAAGATAAAATACTCAAAGCAAAGCCATAGTGCTGTAGAGTGCAGAGTGCTGCTACCTTGTTACTAGAGTTCTAGAAATTATTGAAGTATCACAATATGATTGTTTAGTGGTGGAAAGAACTCTTTGTAGCATGTGCTGAGAAAATTATTTAATGGAATGTGAAGGCTGTGTTTTTCCTTGCTGCTCAAGCCTTACGTGTACCATACAGTGAGAAATCTAATGAGAAGGTGCTTTCTAGAGTAAACTGCTTCATAACTGCAAGAATGATATACAGAAATATGCTGGTTTTGATATCTAGACCATATCAAAAAGACAGGGTGCCTTTGGGAACCTTTTTCTCATGCAGTATTCAGTCTTTTTCTGAGCTCCCCACTGCTGACTCTGAAAGATGCAGTTCGCAGCTCTGTCTTCAGTAGTTTATACAGAAGGGCTTCGGCCTGACCTTTGAGAGTGATTGCCTTACTCTTGTCATCTTATGAGTGGGATTGTTGAAGATAGATTCCTTTCAATAAAAAAAAAAAAAAAAGGGAAGAGATGACAGGCAGGGGATTCTCACTGTTACAGGATTCTGTGCCTGCCCTTGGTATAAAACCGTGACCTTTCAGACATGCTGCTAAAGCATGGGAGGTGTTTTGTTATTGTTTTTCAGATAGCCAGCCCTCAGCTCACACATTTATTCCACAGCAGCATTATGGGCAAAGGCATTTCTCTAAGTGCTGGTTCAGTTAGTTCCTTTGAATTGTGATGTTAAAGTTCTCAGTTCTGGTTCTTGGCTTCATTGCAGCTCACAGTGAAAATTGTAAAGAAATTCTTGATCAGCTGTATGCCGAACTAGATTGGTGCAAGTGACATCTATTAAAGTTTTGGCGCTGAAGCCCTGGCAAATCTTTATCTTCAGAGTGCACAAACAATAGAGACAAAAGCTGTACATTTGTCTTGGCGGCCTGTTGCTGTGTTATAGAAAGTCTGGGCTGCAGAAATGTATGTATGTAAGATTTTGAGTATTGATGTGTCAATTTTTTGACCTGGGGAAAGCATCTTAGCTTCAGAAGCAATTGCATTGTTTTAGTTGAAACAAAAAAAAATAAATCTTTTACTTATTCAGACAAGATTGTAGGCTTCAACCTGAGCAGTTAAAGTATGTGTGAAGTTATAAGCAACAACTGAAAAAAAAAATCGATGATGAAGGGAAAGGAAGATCTTCAGAATTATTATGGTGGGTTGACCTTGGCTGGTTGCCGGGTGCCCACCAAGCCACTATATCACTCCCCTTCTCAGCAGAACAGGGCAGGGAGAAAATAAGATTGGAAAAAACTTGTGGGTCAAGGTAAAGGCAGTTTAATAAAGCAATAGCAAAGGTCAAGTGTGCAGAAGCAAAGGGAAACAAAAGTTGTTATTCTCTACTTCCCACCAGCAGGTGATGTTCAGCTACTTCCCAGGAAGCAGGGCTTCAGTACGCATAGTGGCTGCTCCACCAGACAAATGTTGAAAATAAGAAATGCCCCCTCTTCCTTCTCCTTTCTATTACCTTTTGTATCTGAGCAGATGTCATATGGTACGGAGTATCCCATCAGTCACTTTGGGTCAGCTGTTCTGGCTATGTCCCCTCCCGAGATCTTTCCCACCCCCAGTTGGAGAGACAGCCCTGATGCTATGTGAGCACTGGTCAACAGTAGCCAAAGCACTGGTGTTATTGCCACCTTTCTGGCTACCAACACAAAGCACAGCACTATGAGGGCTGCTGTGGGGCTCAGCCAGACTCAATACAATTGTCTTAATTTGTTCTGTATGTGAAAACAAACTTCAAGCAATAATCAAGGACACTGTAACCTTGGAAGCTGGCAGAGCTTTACCAGAAGCTCATGACATGGCAATGTGAATGTATATTGCTGGCACCTTTCTCCTATGAGATGCTCACACAAATGCTGATAAGCAGTGCTGATTAGGAGACAGGATGGAAGAAGTTTTCTGTAGTGGTGTATAGGCATGGCAATGAGAGACAGGATGCTGTTTGATGCAAACAAATGTCGATTTATTGTACAGAAGCACGAGTTTATATGTATTTTCAGAAGCTGCATGCTTTAAACAGATTGGTTCTTTAAGCTAAGCATTGCATACTAGGCAATCCCTGATTGGTGGTTAACTACAAACAAAGGACACTTTAAGTAAGTATTTACAGTCATCAATTAACAGCAAGGTGTTACCTCTCCTTGGTGCCATCGGTCCCCTACTGCCCTATCCTCTCGGCATGACTCATCCTGTTTCGTCTATTCACAAGGATCCTCCCAGAGTTTGTGACCTACAAGCTCCAGCACATTCCCCTCAGCTAACTGATTGCCACGCATGGTCCTAATTTCCATGCCTGCTCCTGCACTTTGCCTCTGTTTACTTATTTTAAAAAAAATCTGTAAAGGGAATAGATTACTTTGTGTAACTATGCAAGGAGCTGGGACAATTCACTTGCTGACAGTTGCTGAATTTGGGTTACCACCTGTTAACAGTACAGCAATGCTGAAATATTGCATTTGTTTTTTCTTGAAAGACGTTGAGCCTCTGTAGGAAAATCTTGACTCTTCAGTAGCATGTGGTGAAGATGAGTAGGAGTTCATCTGGCTGTCTGAATGTGGAAAAACATGCTGGACTGCTCATTCTTCTTGGTCTAGCCTTAGCAGTAAAAGAGATTTGCTTTGCATTATGAAGCTTGCTGATGTCAGAAGGAAGAAAAAAATTAGGCCCAGATGGCATGATGCTAAATAGAGTTGAGTATGAAGTGTGCATGTAAAAAGAGGCAAATCAGTTTTTGCTGATCCTTTTATAAGTGTGAGGAGGAAGAAAAATATTTCCTTTCCAATTCATCTTCCTTAGAGATCCAAACTGAGTATATGATATAGCTGAGCAGAAACCTGCATGACAAAAGCCTCTCACTGCTTTTAGCAGGACAGTTCTTTAGTTCTCAGATTTCCTGTTGTCTTCATGCTTTAAAACTGGCTGTTATTTGGAAGCTTGATTTCATAGGTAAACAAAGATCAGCCCTCTAAAGACAGGAAAAAATAGAGTAGGTGATCGCAAGTATAATAATTGCTCTTGATTTGTTAAAATCTTCAAGCCAGTGAAAATGTTTTGCTATACATTTGAGTAGGTTGGCTACTAATTAATCTAGAAAGTGACATATATGTCCAAATTTGTAGTCACATGTGTTTCTAGTTAAGTTACTACTAGAAGATTTGGTTTTGAATAAGAACTATTGACGCCCACAAAATGAAACTTTTTAAAGATTCAAGGAAGAAAAGCTTTAATGTTATTTCTCATTTTTAAAGTGGAAATACCAGATGCTTTTTCTGTTTTCATCAGTAATAGTTTCCTTCAAACAAATTGGAAATAAAACCCCGGGCATGTTAAAATGTCTTGATGGAGCTAAATTTGGTTTCTTTTATACCATTTACACTTATTCCAGAGTTAGAGTTTACCGTACATATTAAGGATACAAAATAAAAATCAAGCCTACATTCTTGTATAGCTACAGGCTGGTCATGTAACTGTTGTTTTGCAGGCTTCTGCATGCAGTAGTGCTATACATCAGTGTTCTCAGTCTTTTTGCCATGAGTTTATAATGTTACATGTCCATAATAGGAGCTAAAGTTTGGGTTTTTTTTTTTTTTTTATTTGGATAAGAAAAGTGAAAATTCAGACACACACTTTGATTGTTCTGCTGTAAAATTACATTCTTGACTAACAGGCTTTTTGCTGTATAAACTTCCCATTATCCTGCTGATTAAAATTGCCCTGAAACATTTTGTATCTAAAGTCACTGCTTGTAAAGGTCATTGCTTCTTAATAAAAGGTGTTATGTCTTAACCAGACATAAAAAAAAAAATATATCTTTGCACTTTATCAGAATCTTCTTAGTGTGTCTCTTCTTTTACTCTTTATTACTCTGGTGTGATATGGATCTTTCTGGTGATACATATGTGCATATACTTGTGTTACATATATGTGATTTTTTCACAGAGTACCTGATATCAAGGTGGTCGTGGTCTGAGACTCCCCCATGCCCCCACCCCAAAAAAGTACTGAATTGAAATCCATATCAAACAGATTTATTTTAAAGGATGAGAGGAGGAAGAAGCCTCTACACAAATGAAGATGACAAAAGATCTTTCATACATGATATATATCAGCCTTTTGGCTTAATTTATTGTTTTATAATGTATCTGAAACTTGGGGATGTAAACAGAAGCAAAATGGTGAACTTCACAGGATATCTGTAAACTGGAATGATTCAAAGAGGTTCTCCATCCATTTCCTTCTCTAAAATCTAGATGCAGCCTTATCCACTAAGTTGCATTGTTACAGCATTCTGTGAGTGGCAGCGTTTTGAAAAGCACTAGGAAAAAACGTGGGAATAAGATTTATCCCATGTTTCCCTCTTCGGTAGCCATGGATAGTATCTTTGCTCTCTAAGCTTTCTCCATGTAATAAAGATCTGTGCTAATTCTCACTCAGTAGAAAACCTTTAAAACACCCCTGTTGCAGTAATACTCTTGACTTTGTTCTCATAATTGATCCCAAAGAAGCAAAAACAGAGCAAAAGGAATAGGCTGAACTTCACACTCCAGTGCTCTTTTAAAAGAGAAGATAAACAAAAAGCCAAAAAAGTCTGGTTTTGTCTGGTACAGCATTTAGATCTGGAAACAGATGATACAATAACACTTTTTATCACTATGGATTGCTTTTTATTAAGAACAGTCCAAGCAGGGATAAAAGAAATGCTTCCTAAAGCTTTTAAAGCCATGACAGCTGACTGTCATAGGTGTTACTTCAGTTTGCTGTAGCATTTAGCATCCTTAAGTGTTCTGGTAAGTTTCCATGAAGTTTTGCCTCCTCCCTACCCCCTTTTCCAGAAATGAAAAAAGTGATAGTATTTAGAAAACGGCATGTACAATGTGTTACCTAGGTTCATTTTGAAACCTGCTCACTCTGCTGTGGGATGGAATATGACTCTAAGGAAATATTCTGAATAATACAGTGGAGAAAAATAGATTTTTTTTGTGACCTTTAAGTTGAGCTTTTCTTTCTGAACCACATCATTTTGCTAAATACAAGGGAGCTGGAGTCAGTCTGTGACCTTTTGTTATCATGCAGCTTTGAGAAATGGCAAAAGTCATTCTGATGCTAAGAAGTTCTATTCTAGAGATACTGTTTGTTTTTTTAAAATTAAAAAAAAAACAAACAAAACACCACAACAAGCTTACCCTGAAAAGATTCAGAATTGTAGTCCTACCTATACCAGAACAATGTGACCATTTTCAATATTGGCATAAATTAAAGCTGCTTCTTCTACAGAGACAGTAACATCAGAAGTTAATTGCAATCCATGTTGTCCTCAGCCCCTTTTGATCCCAGAGGTGCTCAATACTTCTGAGGAATGGATTTTCACCTCATCAAGTCCTTTCAAGTAAGGAAGCTGTGGAAGAGAACTGATTAAATGGTTTATCCTTAATTTTCTATGACTTCTGTTAATTTGCATTTGTGGCCTGGTCTCTCATTCATAGCTTGCTTTGAGAGATACAATGTCTCTTAAAGAGGAGAAGCAGAGGTGTGCTTTATTTTAAATATTGATGTTGCAATTTAATCATCTTCCTTAATCTCTTTTCCCCTTCTGATGCTCAGTGCTAAAGGAGACTTGACTTGTTCCTGTCACTGCAGGATGTCTTTCTCTGATCTTCACAGTGCAGGGTTACTATTGAATGGTGACCACCTTCCCTGGGGTGCCAGTTCCTGCAATGTGGCACCTGTTCAGGATTTCTTCTTCCTCAGGATTGGAGTGTTGGCGGCTTGCACACCACTCTGTAGTTCTTTGCAAAGCTCTTCTCAGTCCTTATGTGTTGGGATAGATTCAGAGCACTATCTGTTTAGAAGCTACCTGTGGTTCAGGATTAACTCTGAAGTTTCCATTTGTTTGCTTCAGATAGCAGGCTGCCAAATCAAGCTGCTCCCAGGCTGTCTCCCATGGTTGTCCAAAGCTGAGATACAGTCTCCTGGACAGTCTTGGTCCTTAGGTATGTCTTCCTAAAATTAATATGGAAGATTCTTCATGTAGATATTCCCCTTCTCTGCTTTACCAGAGAAGATTTCACCTTTTGTGCTTCTGACGCTTTTAAATTCTGATCGTTGACCTGGTTATGAGCGTCTCTTTTTCTGGCCTGTTTCTTTGGCAGGTGAAGCTGTGTTGTAATAAATAGATGAAAGTGACACTTTGGGAATGTGCTTCCCAAGGAGGTGGACCTCAGCTAACCCTGTATCTCATTGCTGTAAAACCACAATATATTCACCCTGTGCCAGAGCCTCCTTTTCCAGCAAGAGAGGATTTCTGCATATCATTGAGTTTAAATATATTCTTCCAGGTCATATACAGATTTAGAATTAGTTATACAAACCTGTTAATGAGAACAGGGAATCCAGTCATTACTAGCTCTTAAAAAATACACGCAGTGAAAACCAAATGTTTTTGATGATAGTGTTAGAAGTGGAGCTGTATGAGTGATTGATATTCTGAGTGCTGTATTTCAAGTTGCTTTCAGACCTTGGGAGACAGATTGTTGTATTTTGATCGATGTGAATTCAGAAACACTCCTTATCCTTTTAAAGCACAGTCTAAAGACTGAAGTCTGAATAGACAAGTGGTACTGGGAAATCTGGATCCAGTTTGCTACTTGGGCCCACTGCTATGTTTCCAGCAGGGGATTTGTAGATGGTGAAGATGAATAATGTGAATCCACTGTCACTGACAACTGATGCTGTTCTGTTTTTAAGCCTCGGTTCCCTCCATTTACCACTGTAGTTCTGTCATCTCTGCCTTCCTTTTCTGCCTTGGGCTTTCAGGAGTGAAGCACTGCAAATCATTAGCCAGGTACTAGGGTCTCAGCTGAGTTGTTAATCTAGGACCAGGTAGCTGGAGGGTTTGGGGAAAAAACCCAAACCAAAACAGTCCTAGGCTACAGTACTGGCTGGGCAAAATCTGAAACAGCTTGACCAGCCAGTTCTCCCCAGTAGGGTACACACAACACTCAAGTAATGCTTGCATTACAAAGCTTTAACTTGAAAATGCCTGAGAGATGATGGGGTAAGGCAGCCTTGTAACAATTGTAAAGGGATTGTGGTTTCAGTTAAGAAAGTGGTTTTACAGCGCTTTTGTTCACTTTTAGGGGGGTGAAGTAGACAGGAAAGGAGCAGCACTAGACAAGCTGGGAGACCCTTGACCATAAAGGACAGTGTAGTAGTAAGAAGTGGGGGAGGAGTAATCTCTAATAGAATAACACCTCATACAGACATATTAAGGCAGTGGAAATAAGGATAACAGAAGGGAGAGTAGTAGTGAAGTGGCAGTGGTGCATGGTGGCTAGGCAATAAAGGAAAATATAAGGGAGTATGTAGGTATGGAAACATAGGTCTGTTAGAACTTTTAATTTTGCTGGGTAAGAGAATGCATCTGACACTTGTTGATGTGGGAATACTTTCTGAGCGAGGAAACAGAGAAGCCTTTCTGGTGAGATCTGCCACCTGCATGGTGAAGGAAATGGGCTGTGCGGTGTGCTGAGGAGCACGGCTCCCTCTTTGTACTGATTTAGAGAAGGCTGGTAGCAGCAGTGATGTGTTGCGCTCATACTGATACAAAACCTACCAGGCCTTAAACTGTCTGAATTTTTAGTTCATCAGTTGGCCGAGCTGCTTCAGTCTGTACTCATTTACCAGTTCATTCAATTTCAGTATTTTATGAGGACACGAGGTACCTGTGCACTGATCTGCTTGAATCAGCTGATGTTTGATGTGGAGAGGAGGTCTAATTTCTTGCCATTGTCAGGTCTAAATGGGGCATCAAAAATTTGCATGTAATATCTGTAGCCCTGAAACACATGTGAAAGGCCAGAAAGCTATTTTCCATTCATCCCTTTCTACCTGCCTACTGGCTTGTTTTCTTGATTACCTTCTTTCCTGTCAGGAAAAAAAATGACAGGAAAAAGTCTGTCTGTGTTGTCACGGTGTCTTGCTTTGGGGTTGTGTAAGATGTATTATAGGAAGGGTTAAGTGAGAGCCTGGACATCCTGAATAATGATTCTTGTCCATAATTAGGAATTTTCATGCTTTTTTTGTGAGGCCACTGGAGTAACAATGCAGTCCTATTTCAACACATGAGGAGATACATAAATTCCTGTCTGGTGACAGAAGAATGCTTACTTTAATAATAATATAGCAATTTGTGTTTATACTTGAAATACAAATCCAAGAGCTGCAGCTCATATTGCACATAATTCGTAATGTCTCACTTTGCTTTCCTTTTGTTTTAATTTTGTTTAACACCCAACAACATATTGAACTGTAAATTGTTTATTTAATTTGTGTGAAATGAGTAAGGCAAGGGTAAGTCCTGTGTTCACTGAAGGTTGGTTACAGCGCTGGGAAAACACAGACAATATAGGTTCCATTGCATGTAAGAACAAAACTTAATCAGAACATTTTTAGGAAGGGTATATTGTGGCTTAGTTCTAAGATTTCCAGTCCTGTTTGAAAAACTTGGGAGAATTTTTTTCCACTTATGATGATTAGGGGAAAGTACACCTAATCTGACCAGTAAAAGTGGATATTGGATGAACAATTACATTACTTTTAGCTTCCTGCTAGTCAAAGTTCCCTGTAAATCTAAATTGTTGTCTGTCTCCTGGATGTACAGAGTTATTCTGTGGCAGCTTCTGGTTTTTTTTTCAACTCTAAATATCAACTCAGGTTCATTGGTATTTTTGCCTTGATTGATTTTTTTTTTTTTTTCCCATCCCCTGTGATACCCTTTGGTTTTTCCAAGACTGTTCTTGTTCGTGTGATCTGGCCGGAAGGTTGCTACGTTTATCCTAGTGTCTACCACTGATAGTTAAATCTACAACATGGAAAGAAAAAAGGAAACTAATTCATTTTCCAGCTTACTTCCCTAAACAAGATATTCTAAGTAGAAATCTACCTGTTTGCTGCTGTGAATTGGTTGCACTGGAAATCATGTTGAAATCTTTCACGTAATTTTTTTTTCCCTTGAATAATCATGCTGCAGCTTCCTCATTTATCTAGTATTGTGATTTGCGGACATACCTATTCTTGTAGGATGCAGTAATGAAGATTAGGCAGACTGTTCGAGAGTATTAAGTTTTGGGTTTTGTTTCTAAAGTAAGTAACTACCTGGCACTGAAAGGGTTTCCCTGTTTTATCAGAGCAGGCAGTTAATCACCCATGGACTACAGGGGCTGCTTTTGCTGTTTGTTTGCTCTTGTGCTACTTCGTCGTTTGGGTTGTTTCAGAATATTGCATCATCCTGTCCAGAGCTCATGCAGAAATGTTAGCAATTCATCTTAGCGTTTTCCCTGTGTCAGCTGAGGTTGCAAACCAAACTAACATCATTTTTCAAAATGCCACTTTAGATGGCAAAGAATGGAATCCTGTAGTTGTTACTTGGAGAAAAAAAAATAATCTCATGTTTGCTGATTTAATGGTACAGAATCAGACTCAACTGTCTATATAATTAGTGTCCTGAGGTTTAACACTGATTTTAGTTACTATTTTCTGCCAATATTAGAACAAACAGCATTACACTGTAGATTGTTTTTTACATGCCTGTGATATCTGAATGATAATTTGAGATGTGAGATTTTATATGCTTAGGTACAGATTCTAATTCCACAATTAACTTGGAAACATTACAAACAGTTGTAACTACTTGTATATGTCTTTTGGCTTATATTAGTGGCAATAAATCCAGTCTTGACTACTTTTTCCTGTCTGGGGATTGGATGGGATTTTCTTTGACCTGCAGCCCTAAGGTAACCAAAATTTTGACTGAGTTGTTTGACAGGAGCTAGACACCAATTGTTTGGTGGGGAGCTAGAAGATAATGATTGCCTTAAATTTCACAAAAGTAGCTGAGCAAAGAAAACATACTTCTATGTTCCAGGGAACTGAGGGTTCACAGTGTTAACTCAGCCCTATTGTTTACCACTGAATTGCCAAAGGGAAATTTATTAATAGTGACCTAAAATTTTTAGATAATGTTCTGTATTAGAAGTCAGAGGAAGTAATCCCCACTAAAGCATACTTTTCTTGTTGGATTCTCCACTGTCTAATAAGAGGTGAGCTTATACTTTTCAGAACTGTGGAAACTGTGGAACTTTTTAGAACTGTGGAGATCTGAAAAAGGCTTGTGCTCAAAACTATGCTGCTCTTTCAGTGATATCAGTTGATCTAATAAGGTATTACCACTCTATAAACTTTGCCTTGCTTCGTTATAATACAGTTAAAAATACAAATCCAGCATGAGACACAAATCTATAGAAGAAACAGATGTCATTAGTTTCTGCTCAGATTTGTTTGTTTATATGGTCAAGATGGGCTTCTTTAGGGAGAAAAATAACTTAAAAAAAAAAGGCAAATCATGTTCTTAGAAAAGCTATAACTGTCAGAGTAGCTATTAAAATTGTAACTGATATGACAGAAATAGTCATGCTTATTGAAAAGTACTGCAGCTCCATAATTTTCTTAATGAGAGGAAAAGCTGTGAGAATGCAGGAAATGCCCCAATATCTTTAGGTAAAAGAACTGTCTTTTTGGACTTGTCTCCTACTTCCATAGTGTCACAAGCATTAATTAATCTTTATTCACAGGTTGACAGAATGACTACCCCCATTTTATAGATTGGTAACAGTGGAAAGGTGAGAAAATTCAGGAGCTAATTCTGGCAGGCTCTACTACAATATCATTTTTGTTTGAAAAAAAGAGTGGTTTTGCGTGAATCCCCTGACTGTTTCCCCACTCTCTGTTGTGGGTTTTGGTTGAAGGGCAGTTTTGGGGTGAACAACTAGATACCTTCCAGTACAGCGTCTAAGAGTGTTTTGACTATCTCAATGAAATCATAGATTGCTATATGATTGAATATCTCATTGAAATTGTTTGAAACAGCCGGATCTCTGGATGTATTTGGTCAGAGTCCGTCAGTTAGGAGCTATTACTCAGCTACCATCTTTAGCCTGTAGGTTCTTGTGTTTCTGCTGTCAGTCACCTGTAGAGGGCTATAACTCAGACTGAAGCCTGAGGTTCCCTGAAATAGGATTCTTGAGCTCTGAATGTATTTTGGCTAAATCCCCTACCATAGGGTAGTTTAAAGATTGTAACCCTCACATTTGATATGTGACCTTGTGGTTTGATAGAAGGTCAAAACTGGCCGTGTAAGATGTGAAGCAGAAAGTTGCACTGGATTTTCTGTATCCAGATGAGTGCGTTAAACTCTAATGCAAGACATGTTATGGGACATATTTTCTCATTATCTACTATTAGCCTTCCTTTGTTCTAAAAGATAGTTAGGGCAGGGTCTTGAGCCTGGTTTTATGCCTTAGGAAGCTGAATTTTTCTGAAGTGTGGAGTAGGTAGAACTTTTCTACTGCACTAAAATGAACATTCAAAGAGCTCAGTGATCTAGAAGTCCTTGTACTCAATAGATGTTCCCTTCCATTTCAGGGACAAGGGGCGGTTAGCCATCCTTTCTTAAGTTTTACTGTCATGTATGCTGTAACCCTTTCTGTAGTACATCTGGGGAAAGCACTCATTTGAGGATCATGAGCAATTGACTCCAGTTTTGTAATGGTGGTATTATGAAATTATGACAGCTAGAATAATTTGATATCTGTCACTGACCTTTTCCAAAGATATTTAATGTGTATGACTTCAGCTGTTGGAATAATTCCTTGACTAACACCATGCAGATACTGAAAATATTTGGTGAATCAGAACTTAACGGAGATGTTCAGAAACTGATCGGCAGGTGTGTGTCAGCCTCAAGTAGTTCAGTTTGGAAATTTTAGATCATTTTTTGTTGTCAGAAAAATGGAGGATTAGCTAGAAGCAAGACACGTCTCCACATGTGGAGTGCTGTTCTGTTTTGCTTGTGTCTGCTTCTTCCATTATTGCCATTCTTGTTCTTCAGTGCTTCTGTCTCAGATCCTGCCACTTCTCCAAAGCAGAGTCTTTGCTCCAGTAACCTGAACAGTATTTAATAGAATTTGATGTTCTATGACAATTAAATAGTAAATATATATAAAAATAGCCCCGAGTAGTTCATTTACATTGTTAGACACAGGAATGTCTTAGTGTTTACCACCTGTGTTTTGTTGTTTCCTTAGCCTAGGGTTACAAGTATGGGCTAAATTAAAGGATAGGGAGTATTTACATCTGGCGATACTAATTAAAGTTACAAAGGTATTACTTTCTGCCTTTCCTTTCTACCTTCAGAATAGGAATTTTCTGATTTCCTGCTCATCCCCTCCACAGGCTGAACAGATTACCTGTGCTGACCTTATATGAATCCAAGTGATGTGGCTCCCAGCTACCACTATTGAAGCTGGTCTTGACTTTCTGCCAGTTTCAGGTCTCCTGGGATTTAATTTCATAGTGAAGAGAACAGAAGAAAGGGTAATGATAATCTGTCATGCTTTAGGATGGCTGCTGCTTCCAGGTATGCTCAGAAAAGTTTCAACTGTTTCACTTGCAGTAGCTGTTTCCTTTGGTGCCATATAATGATGTGAGCTCTTTGCCTGAAGATATTGTCCTAGCTGATCTGGTGACATGAGGTCGTATTCAAGGTTCTCATTCTTCTTTTCAAGGTGTCTAGCAGCAATGTGTCCAAGGAGGCACTTCTTTACTGTGGTATCTAACTGACATAAAATTCTGCAATAGATCATGACAAAAACGTCAGATCTCTGAAGAGGACGGTTGATGTGTTTAAGTGCTGACATGGTTTTGGACAGCTGCAGAATCACTGCTTTCAGGATCCTAATATAAAACGCACTACTTTATAAAATTATTTTTCCAGTGTCAGTGTATAATAAAAATAAATTCTATATGTATGCCTTGGCTTACCTCTAAGAAAAAACAAATAGCCACGTGTCAACAGTACTACTAATGTGTGGAGGTGCCCTAGTGATGACCCTGGCATCATACCTGAACAGACAAACTAAAATGCATAGAAATCATCCAGGATATGAAGGAAGCCAAGACCTCTTTCACATTTTCCAAAAGAAGGTACAGAAGAATAATTCTGTATCTTCTGTAAATGTTGCAAGACTGAGTACTCCAGAAATTTGTTATAAAAAAATGTAAAGTCAAGAATTTGCTAAGCTTTGAGACTAAACCCATAATATTTCACCAGATGATTTACTGCAGTTCGCTGATTCCATGCTCTGTGCAGCCAAAGTGCTGTGTGCTGCAGTTGGTGGTTCTGTACTTCCAAAAGTCACCAAAACTGACTGGGCACACAAATTGGCACTCAGTACAGAATGAGATATGCTGGGAAATACCATGCAGCTCTGTGCTCCTCTTACATAGCATAGAGATTGGGAGAGCATTCACACAGATCAAGTGCTGACGTTGAAATGTAAGCTCAGTCAAAGCTGAACTGTTAAATAGGCTCATGGTGCAAAAAAATGCTCAATAGGACTTTCCCTGAAAATTAGAAATATCCTTCCCAAGTATCGGTCAGTGATGACGTCAAATTGGCAAGCAAATGGTTCTGTAGATTTTCTTATTTTTTTTCCCTGTAGGTATGTTGTGATCTTTACAGACAAGTTAAAATGTGTAATGTAGGGTCATATAATGTTAAAAGTAGCTATTGAATAGATTCTGCGTCAGAGCATGTGAAGGTGAAGTATTTGGAGAAGGTTGAGGTCATTCTGTGGCGAATACATGACTTTCCTCTGCCTTAAACATAGTATCTGAAAGCTTAGAAATCTTTACATTGGTCCTTGACTTTTTTTTTATTTTTCTTTCCAGGCTTTTTCTGGTGTGTTATGGATAGTTTTTCCTGTATGTCATCTGCAGTCCTTTCTCTTTAATTACTAGGTTTTTTTCTTTCTGCATACCTGACACCAAATAGCACCTTTTATGTTCCACAGCCTCCTTAATTTTAATTTCATTGTAAAAGATGCAAAGTGCTACAAAAGGAAAAATATGTGAAATATAGGTGGGTAACAAAAAGGACAGTCAGCTTAACATTCCTTTATTTTTATTTATTTTATCAGCAAATAAGTAGCAAACCCCAACACATCTCTACTGACTTTTATAAAATGCCTGCATTTTTTACACTCTGCTCAATATTTATCGGTTCCATCAGCCTTGAAATGGGAACTACAATTGTTTTGAAAAATGGATTCAGGTTATTTAGTTTTGCTGTGCTCTCTATAAGCAGCAATGTGTCTTCTGCTGAAATGCTATTTTTAACTTCAAGGAGGATTCTTGGTAAATTATGACCCATACCCTCTCCCTTCCATGAAAAGAGTGGGAAGGAGATAGTTTTTTAGCAGACCAGTACTTTCTAAATGTGATAGTGTCAAGCCTTTCCTTCATTGGAAGAACATGGAGTCAGAGCTGTAACTGCTTTGGACTTGCAACGCTAAAGTTAGTATAGTTTAGACCTCATTTAGTAGATATTAAAATCTGGATCAAAACTATCAGCTCAGCCATAAGTAATCTATTTGCCCTCACTCATAGCAAGTCACCTATCTTACATTCTTGTGTGTGAGAGAGGATTTGTTGAGGGGTTTGTGGCATGGATATAGCGTAAGAATGCCACATGTTCTAAGCCAAATGGGTGAGCACCAAAAAAAAATCTAGTATGTGGACTGATACAGACTATGACATGTCTAGTGAAATTGATCTTGGCTCATTGGGGAGGTTCTACAACAGCCATTTAGGTGTGCCCACTAAGAATTTGTCAGTTATTCAGTCTACCCTGAGCTGTCTCGTGAGTCATTTCAGAACCTGTAATGTTAAGACTGAATGAGCTTGCATTCAACGTGTATTGTTTAAGGAATAATAGACAGCCTGATGCTTTAGTTTCTTAAATTTACTAATTTCCAGTTAAACATAACTAACAAACTTGACTAGGCTTGATGGACAGGCTTTGTGCAAGAAGTTTCATCATGTTTGGGAGATAACTTAGAGCCATGCCACAAATAGAGTTCCAAGCCCACCCAGACACCCTTCCGTGTTCTGGTAAATCTCAACCTTTGCCCTTACCTGCTTTGCACATCCTGCTCCATGCTGGATTCTTTAGAGCTAATGCAAAGCCTATTGATGCTTTATATTAAGTACTCTCTGCATAGTTAATTTTTTCCATTAGTCCTCTTGCTGTTACGGTTTTTTATTTTGGTAGGACTTCCATTCTTGTGAGTTTAATGTTTTTTTCATAATCTTCTGACTGTTCTAATTATGCACATGTGCATGATTACACTGACCTCAGTGCATCCCTGCTTTTGCAATTAAGCGCATTAATAGCAGGACTTTACTGTTTAATCTTTCAGTTCTTCTAGGAAACAAGATTTTGCATTATAGAGAGGCACACCATCATACCAACAACACTATAATAAAAATATTTACTGCTAATACTTTTAATAATTTAAATTATTTATTTTAAAAAGTTAATTATTTAAATTAAAAATAAAAAGCGTAACTGCAATCAAGTAAAAGAATGTGACATTGACTATATTCTGTATGTATGTAATATTGTCTCTAAATATGACCAATTCCATTTATCATGCAAATTAAACTTCTAAACCTGCACCTTTCAAGTTTCTTTTTTTGGACAGGAAACTGTACAGACTTGTTTTAAGTTGTTCCATCTCACTATTCTTTTGATTCTCAAAGTAGTTCCGCACTGACAACATAAACCATATTGTTCTGATAAAGCACTTGTAACCTAAATATTTAGAGTTGTTTGTCTTCGGTCTGGGAGTCTACCTACCCTTTCAATCCATTCTTATATTATGAAATATTGAAGTTTTGTGCATGACATTTATCATCCTCCAGATGAAGGAAGGAAATTCATTACTGGCAATAGATAGATACAGCCATACTACTATTGCGGAAATAACATCTGTTTATGGAGGGGAACTTTGGTCCAATATTTTATTTTTTTTCTGCATCAGTAGGATTAAATTTGGAACCATCATTATTTTTCTATGTAATGATGTTAAATATTCTTAGCAATTGAAAATCAGTAACATTTTATAAATGAGCATATCGTATAAACTTAAATATGTATTCCTTCAGACCTTTAAATCTGCTTTCAGCATAAAGACAGATTGTTAGTGTAGTAAATTAAAGCTGCCTTACTGCAGCTATTTTATCCAATGTTCTATCACAGACCCATATTAATATTTTATCCCCTTTAATATTATTACATGATGCAGGCTTTATTTAAATGGATTTGACGGGCCTCTTGGTTGGCTTGACAACCAGAGGGAAAAATTAATGTTCTGCATTTAATCTCAGCTCAAGGCGCTAAATTATTCTGGAGGTCGAAGCTGTCATGCATATCATGCTAAATTATTGAATGTAATAACTATTAGCCTGATGTCTATTTATAGATTATTTTTTTAAAAATTGTTGTTTACTTCATGCATCTTCAGCTAATTTTGAAGGGAACATCTCAAGTTTTCCTCATCCACTACAGTACTACTGTATCTTTTACAGATATAGCTCTGGAGGTTATTTAACCAACAATGGAAAAGGAAATGATGGACTCGGCAATCTTTATAGCTGTGGAAATAAAATCGCTTTCATGCTGATGAATTGCGTGGTGTACACAGCCTGTGTAACATATGCAGTCTTAACTGCTTCAGTTCAAATATATTTAACTTTAAAATTTCATAAAGGAAATAATTATTTCCTTAGTTTTACTATTGTTGAAGAGACATGGATCCCAAGGAGGAACTGAGCTGCCAAGCATGTAACTTAGAAACCCAGATTTAAAGCTTAGGAACAGTGACTTGATACCTTGAGTGTACCATGTGCTTTAGGAAAAATGTAATGTGGGATAGACTGAACTGTAGAACATTATTAGCAGTTGTTTAAAGAGTGGTGCGATAGGAATCGTCACATTAAAGCTTGAGATAATTATATTATTCTTGCTGATGTTGGTATGTGTTATAATAGCTTTGCATCTCCCCTGCTGTCTTAATCTGCCATGCTAGATAGTGTCAAGAAGTGTTATAATGTATAAACTCTAGTACTAGGCTTACAGGTTTGTTTGTATAGCGATGGCTCTGAGGAAAACCAGTCACAAGAAGTGAGAATGTATGACATATCACTGTCTTCTGAATTGCCTCTTCTCTCTCCTGGCACAAGAATCAGTTTCTCACCTCTGTGTTTTATTCTCATCTTTTGAGTATGAAAATAAGAGGTACAGTATAATTTAATATTTTAATAATATTAGTATTTAATAATAATTTAATCTGTATATTTAATAGCAATCTCTGTATGATGCTTTCTGAAGTCAAGCTTCTGTAACTGTTTCCCTTGAAGCAGCATGAATTGTGGCCAGTGAGTTATAAGGAAGTGCTAACATCTGGAAAAATGTTTGTCTTCCTTGCATTGAGTAACAGCTAACCAAAAAATATTTCTGTGCTATGAAAGAGTGCATGCTTATCACAAGTAGAAATTGGAGACCATTGTACTGGTTGTATATGGTTTGACATGTTTTTTGTTTAGATGTGTAACAACAGAGAGAAGTCATCCTATGGTATGGCTTGTTTGGATTCATCAATTCAGCATTGGAGCAGTTAATACATTAAACTGGCTCCTTTTAGGCATTGGTATAACCAGAGTAACCGCAGTGTTGCCTTGTCATTCTGACAAAACAAAATTAAATGCATCCTTTTACAAAAGCCCACATAAAAAAAGGTTTTTTTTTTTTTGGTGTTACTTTGAACCAAGGTAGGATGAAAAATATCTCCTTTACATAACTGTCATTTAAATACTTCTGGTCACCATTTTGACTGTAGTAGAATGTTTTCTTAGTGAGAGTTAAATTTTCCTTTCATGTGGTGGTTGTGGGTTTTTTTTGTTTGGTTGGGTTTTTTTTTTTTTTAGGTACCCTTCAAACCCCAGCCCGCATCCATCTCATGCTAACTGTTCAAGTACTGCAAGTTCGTTATTGTAACATAGGACTTGAAACTCCCCTGTAGCAGACTCTATTGAACAGCTTGAATTATAAATAGAAATGAATAGATGAAATAATTGCCTTGGCATCAGTGCACAAATGTCTGCAGCAACGCTGGGGATAAAGCCTTAGGCAACTCTCAACTCTGTGTGCTTTGACCACAGTCCTTCTTGACTCTAGGGAAGAGAGTTATGTCCCTTCACTTCAAGAGCCATGCTGTCTTTTCTAAAAGATTTTCAGTTACTTGGTAAAATTTGTCTTTGAGATTGGAAAGGGGGATGGGAAGAAGCCAGTTCTTTCATTTCTCTTGAACACCACCCCCGTCCTTTTTCTTTTTTTTTTTTAACCTGATGGTTACAGGTGGAGAAAATAACCATTATGGTAACATTAATCCTCTATGGACTTGCTCACACTTTTCTCTAAAAGGTATTGGAAAAGGAGAGGAAAGATAGAGGAAAGGATTTTCCGATACAGGATTAAATCCATAGTCCATATGGTGTCTTCAGTATTATGTCTCTGACGGTAACGATTGCTAGGTACTTCAGAGTTTTTTTGTAGACCCCCCCCCCAAAAAAAAAACCAACCCAAAACCTTAAACAAACAACAGAAAAACCACAAAAAAACCACTAAACCACTCCATTGCCCCCCACCGCTGCTGCCCACCCCCCACCAAAAACCCCAACTGAACATCCACAAAATCAATGCCAAACCCCATGATTATTGTTTCGGAGTAGCACCATAACTTCTCCTTTTTGTAGTTTTGCAATTTTTGTACAGTCTTTTCCTCATTCCTGCATTCTAAAGGCATGTCCTTGATTACTGAGGTAAAAGAGAGACTATTTTCTCTGGATTTCTGTAACTTTAGTCTTTTCTATTTAACTTGAACTTTAACCTCAGTGTCTTTTTAAATGAAGTGGTGCTGGTTTGGCTTTTTTTTCAACAAAGGTATTTGATAGCCTTGAACTTGAACATTAGTGTTTTAAGCGTTTTCCCCCCCAGTAAAGGTTTATTTGCATTATAGCCAGGCCTTCCTTGTGGATGGGTGAACTGAAAAAAATTCTTAGCAGACTCCTGCATTTAGCATCCACATGTATATGGGCTTGGTGCTGTGGTTTAGGTATGTTCCAGAATTGTCTCATTTTTGACCCCTGTCACTCACCCTCCATGTAGTCTGCTTCCTACATCAGTAGGAAAATAGGGTCTAATTGCGCAGGTGTCTAGGATCAGTGCTGATCCTTTCCTTGCAATGTCTTTGTTACTGAAGCACGCTGTTTCCTAGAGATTTTGCTTACTGCTTTGTGTACTACTTAGTGGACTAGAGAAAGCTGAAGATAGGTATTTCTGTAGTTTTGTAAAAAGATATTCTGAACAAGTACAGCTGATAGAGAACACATGCAGATCCAGACAGGTAGTAGGAGCCTCTGTATGCTTTGCTTGGTCATCATTTCTTATTTTTATTTTGTCTGTAACTTAAAATACTGATTCCCTAGGAGACTTTTTTTTCTTACATGTGGTTTCTTCTCCAAGCCTCCTCCAGGAAACTGCTAAAATTGCTGGCTATTTAACTGTAAATAGAAGAACACTGAATCTTAGTTACCTGCTGGGGTATATTACTACTAATTTTACTAAATTATTTCTTATATGTATCTTATTATATTACTTTTTGTCATATTGCTACTCTTTAAGTTCCTGATTCCAAATGGACATATAAACGGAATTTACTGTCAGTGAAGTAAGATTTGTAGTTTTAGAAGTGCAGGAAATTCAGTCTGGAAGCAAAATTATAAATAGTCCATAGACTCCCTTATTCATCACAGCTTACATTTTGCTGTGCACTGTGAAATGCTGATAAAATAAAAGTATGGCTTTATAGCAGACCAGAATAGTCTTCTGGATACAGTATATAAGTCATAGCTTTCTGTGCTGTGTTCCTGTCACTTTCTTTTCCACTGAATTAACATGACATGCTGCTGTTAAACACTTTGGGTATGTCTTCATCAGCAAATAGGAGTCTGTCCTTCAATCTTGTGAGCAGAACTGAATGAACATAATATGATGAAATAGTCTTCTCTTTAGTTTGGTCCACTAACGTGGCTTCCGATTTTCTAGCCTGCTCATAAATAGTGCTTTTCAATCATATCACACCCATTCAGTTGAGTAAACATGACTGGAAAACCCACATTCATTTTTTTGCTCGTTGAGACTGGGCCTTAGAGAAATTAGTTGGGAAAGGGCCTGAGAATGCCAAGTTCAACCTTATTTACTTTAAAGTCAATGGCAACTTTGCTATTAACTTCCACAGGATCACTAACATAGTAGAACATGGTTTGTCAAGCTATTTCACTAATTAAAAATTGATTTTTGGCTTTGCGTGGATTAAAGCTGCTAGATACAAAGTTGCAGGTGGTTTTACATACAAGTAAAACCACCTTGTTACAAACCGTGTAAACCCAGTTGCCATACAGCTTCTACAAGAACTGAGCTGGAAATAGCAGTAAATCTAATTCTGCTTTAAAACCAACAGAAAATACTGCCGACAACTGTGTACACAAATGTCTGGTACCTACAGAATTTCACTGATTTTAGTATAAAGCACTTAATAAAGCTGTCAGAATCAATATTAGCTACGTTGTTTTTCTAAGGCAAAATCCAAATTCTGAGTGTATATAAACTTTTTTTTTTTTTTTTTTTTGCTAAAATTCTGTAGTTCTTTTTTGGACTGCCAGTTTTAACTGTCCATGATGATATGAATTAGTTATTCCTGAATAACTTCAGACACTGTCTCCCACAACATCCTCATAGGTAGGCTGAGGAAGTGTGGGTCAGGTGAGGGGACAGTGGGGTGGATTGAGAACTGGCTGGGTGGCAGAGCTCAGGGGGTTGTGAACAGCAGCACAGAGCCCAGCTGGAGGCCTGTAAACAGCGGGGTTCCCCAGGGGTTGGTACTGGGTCCAGTGTACCCACAGCAAGTTTGTGGATGACACAAAACTGGGAGGAGCGGCTGATACCCCAGCCGGCTGTGCTGCCATTGAGCAAGACCTGGACAGGCTGGAGAGTTGGGCAGAGAGGAACCTGATGTAGTTCAACAAAGGCACATGTAAGGTCCTGCACCTGGGGAGGAATAACCCCTCACACCAGCACAGGCTGGGGCTGACCTGCTGGAAGGCAGCTCTGCAGAGAAGGACCTGGGAGTTCTGATGGACAGCAAGCTGCCCATGAGCCAGTGATGTGCCCTGGTGGCCAAGAAGGCCAAGGGGACTCTGGGGTGCGTTAGGAGCAGTGGGGCCAGTGGGCTGGGGGAAGTGATCCTGCCCCTCTACTCTGCCCTGGTTAGGCCACATCTGGAGTGCTTTGCCCAGGTCTCGGCTCTCCAGTTCAGGAGAGATAGGGAGCTGCTGGAGGGGGTCCAGCGGTCCAGGCTACAAAGGTGATGAGGGGACTAGAGCATCTCCCTTATGAGGAAAGTCTGAGAGAGCTGGGGCTGTTTAGCCTTGAGAAGGGAAGGGTGAAAAGGGATGTTATCAATGCACATAAATATCTTAAGGGTGAGGGTCAGGAGGATGGGGCCAGGCTCTTTTCAGTGATGCCCAGTGACAGGACAAGGGCAATGGGCACCAGCTGTAACACAGGCAGTTCCATCTGAATGTGAGGAAGAACTTCTTTACCCTGAGGGTACAGAGCCCTGGGACAGGCTGCCCAGGGAGATGGTAGAGTCTCCTTTTCTGGAGATGTTCAAAACCCACCTGGACATGACTGTGTGCAACCTGCTCGAGATGAACCTGCTTTAGCAGGGGGCTGGACTAGACTGTCTCTGGAGGTCCCTTCCAACCCTGACCATGCTGTGATTCTGTGATATTTGGAGTTAATCAGTGAAACTGAAGTCCAGAGTATGAACCAGTATCATTAAGTCATTGAGCATAAGGAGCACTTGCTTAGCTGTGTGTTCCCAGAGTAGCAGTGAAATGTGTGGGCATCCAGAAACGTGCCAAGCAGTTGTTATGCTCTAGTAGAGATGGAGCATGTGCTGTCCCTTTAAGTACCTAGCTTTTAACACTTTTTATTATATGATTATGTGCTTAGTAACTGGGTTTCTTAGCTTGAATAATTAAATAGATGTAGAATATGCAAGCTAACTTTTATTACTTGTTTGTAAGTGAAAGCTGATGAGAATCCTCCTCATTTTGCAATTTTTCCTAGGGAGATGGACAATATTTTTCATATTTCCTAGAACAGACAGCCTCTTTTGTATTCTGCTGTTCAATAGGATGAACTAAGCTCTCTGAGATCAGCAAAAAAGGTGTTTGAATGACAGTAGACTATTAAACAGGATTAAAAAAAGTAGCTAGCTACACACTTTAATAGAATAGATATTTTAATGGTGAAACATTCCTGTATAAGGAATTATATTGCTGAAAGTCCTTTTATGCTCCTTTTATTATTTTCTATAATTTCATATCATATTTACAGTTACCTAGAATTCAGAAATCCCAATGAATAATATTTAGTATGCTTTCATTTCTTAGGAGGGATCCTCCTATACAGTCTTACCTTCCGTTGACCTACATTTGAAGTGCAGCGCTCTGCTGAAAAGCTGCAACCGTCTTGAAAAGCATTGCGTAAAATGGACTTACTGCTCAACATCCCCTCTTAGAGTGAAAAGTCAGTGAAAAAATAACATTCCTGCTTTTTCTTGTGAGCAACTTAGAGGCAATAGTCTTTAAGAAATACAGGAAATTTGCATCGTGTATTGTTCAAGGATTGGTTGTTGAACTTCAGAAAGAAAATTGAATTGTATAATTGCAGAAGGTGAGATGGTGCCCCAGCAAAAGGTGCATGGGCCCCAGCAAAGTGGGGTGGGGGAGTCTGTGTCCCCAGAAAGCCTCTCCTCAGCTAGTTAAGATCTGCTCAGAGGCAAATCAGACATACTGATTCCTTCATGCTGCCTAAGTAGTGCTGGTGAGTAGCATTGGAATGGAGCCTGAAATATGTACCAGGTTTTTTAGCTTTCCTGGCTGGCTGACTTTTCTTTGAAAGAAGCTTATTTGAAAGCAGTATTTACGTATGTGTTGACTGGCAAGGAATGCTCTGGATTGAAACAGTAGTAGCTGTGGGGATAGAGACATTAATTTCTCCTCTGATTTTCTTTCTGAATGTTAGCTTCCCTGTAGGCAGAGTAAAGGTTCCTCTCTGGTATCAGTTCTGATTGGGTTTTCTTTAACCATTATCAGGGTTGGATGTAGAAATAGTGGTAGGTGGGAAAGAGAATGGAATAACAAACTTTGGACTATCTTAATCAAGATTTGTTGCAGACAATTGGAGAGGGATCAAGGATAAAACTAATCTCTTAAGTCAGTGAAGTTATGGAAACTATTTAATAGTAGAACGACATGCAATCCAGTCATCAAACTGTGGTAAAGAAAGGGGAATGATGCTGTGCTTTGTGGAAATAATTTTCTGAGAGGGATTTCAAAGAGAAAGAAGTTAGATAAACTTTGGAAATGTTTTGAAAAATCTGAGTCTTATTCAAGGACACAGTTTTTGAGGCTGGTGGAACTGCTAACTGAAACCATGTTATGATGGAGAACCATGGTAAGAAAAGACTGCAGAACATCCTGGCGGGATGTGCAAAAAGCAATGAGAATTTGGCTGCTGCAGGGTGAGATCAGGCTGCAAACTTGGAAGAAAAATAGGACAGTGTTATCCTTGAACCTAAGAGGGAGTTTATAATTTAATCAAAAGAAGCTTGCAAGAAATAAAGCAGAAGATTTCACGAATCACGAAAGAAAACTCTGTCTTAATTCATGTCCAGTTTTTGGAGAGAGAATTGTGAGAAATGAGAGAGGTGTGCTGAAGCCTGAAAGTAAGAATGGAAAATACCCAAGGAGAAGCAAAATATATTTTGTGCAGCAGGGGAAAGTACTTGTGAGAAGTTTTCCGTAGATATTTCTATCTAGTGACTAGAATATAATCTTGAACACAAATTAAATTTATATGCTTATAAATTTGCCCAGTCATGCAGAAACCAATATACTGTAACTAAAATTACAATAAAGGGTGTATGATCCAGCCACGTTGAACTTAGACTGATGTTTGTGTCATAGCTCGTGCAGTGGGGGAACACGCTTACTAAATATATCTGTGAGCTAGATGGGATTGCTTCTGGAAATAAAATTACGTATTCCAGGGCTGAAAATATGCCCAAAAAATAACTCAGAAAGACATGCTATCATAGAATAACAGGAACTGCTGTAGATGAAGTGTAGAGAAAAAAGCCAAACTAGGCAAAAGTATGGAAATTCTCTAGACAGGTGTCCTAGTTTCAGCTGGGATAGGGTTAGTTTTCTTCTTAGTAGCTGGTGCAGTGCTGTGTTTTGGCTCTGATGTGAGCACAATATTGGTAACACGCTGATGTTTTCTGTTGTTGCTGGGTAATGTCTATACTAAGTCAGGACTTTTCCGTTTCTTGGGTCCTGCCAGCGAGAGGGCTGGAGTGGCACAAGAAATTGGGAGGGGACACAGCCAGGACAGCTGGCCTGAACTAGCCAAAGGGGTATTCCATACTATGGGACATCACGCTCAGTATATAAATGGGGAGAAGGAGGAGGAAGATGGCGACATCTGACATTGTGGTGTCTGTCTTCTTGAGTAACCGTTGTGTGTGACGGAGCCCCGCTGTCCTGGGGATGGCCGAACACTGGCCTGCCCATGGGAAGTGGTGAATGGATTCCTGGCTTTGCTTTGCTTGCATGCGCGGCTTTTGCTTTACCTATTAAATTGTTCTTATCCCAACCCTTGGGTTTTACATTCCTTTCCGATCCTCCTCCCCACCCCTCTGGGTGGTGGGGGGTGTGAGCGACCAGCTGCAGGGGCTTGGTTGCTGGCCAGGGTTAAACCACAACAACAGGCCAGATTCTCAGAAAGGAGGTAAATGATGCCGTTAAGCAAAGGGTAAAACTAATATTTAGCATGATTCAGTGTCTGACAAGGAATATTATTACATGTTTATATACTGAAGGAAAGGTAAAAGTCTTGATCTAAAACTGAAGTGCTTGTGCGTCCTGTAACATAATGACTTCGTGGTCCTTCATATGGTTGTTATTTCTGCAGTCGTCAGAGTGCCACTCCTAAACATTTAATTTGATCCATAAATTCTTCACTGAATACTAAATGTGATAAGTGCCCATATTAGATCCATTTGATCCTTATGACTTGCCCTACCAAAACACAGGGCATCCAGGGACTATTCTAGCGTGTGGTGCTGTCAGCTGAAATGCTGCCTGCTGCTTAGAAAACATGGTATCAGACTCTTGGTTGCTCTGTTTCTTACAACAGAAGAAACCCCAACCAGATCATATGTTATAGTGACAATTGACGTGACCTACTTAGCTGAACTTGAGGCCACTAGATAGATTAGGACGTGTTAGTGATTTTTCAGAACTCAAGGTGTTACAGAGAAGTATCTGGAATTTCAGCAGCCTAAGAGAGTGTTATCCATGGGGGAACCAAGTAACAGCTGCATGAGGGGCTGAGCAAAACGCGTAGACTAGAACTGTCAAGGTACATCTTTTCATATGGATGGTGCTATCACTGACTGTCTGACAACTTTGATTTACATGTTGATTTATCAAGACTTTCCCTTTCTTTCAAAGAAAGGAATGATTAGAGCTAGATTAGAGTTAGAACCATGACAGATGGAGATCCTTGCCTGCATCTCATGTTGCCTTTTTTAAAAATGATTTTGGTTTATGTACCCAATAAAAATATATATAAATTATAGCTACAAGATCATACTGAGTGTTTTCCTTGATTGCTTTCACCTAAAATACTGCAGGATGTTCTTTGTAAGGCTGGTATCTAATATTACAGTGCTAATTGGATATGTTCTGTTCTCATCTGTATTTCCTCTTACATAACAATGAAGTACTTTTAAAATATAAGATATCAAATGTCACAACTTTTTTTCTCATACTTTGTATTTCAAGGTGGGTTTTTTGAAAATTTTTTTCCTGCATCTACTAGTTCTAAATCAGCTAACTGTTTCTGCCTCTATAAATAAGATAGATACAAGCAAATCATCAAGAGACTACGTGAAATCTCTTTCTTTGTTGTGTCTAGTCCTCTCTTCATTACTGTTAATTATCATGGCAGGTCCATGGACAGGACCAGAAGGCTGTTTTGGCCTCAGGTTAATTTGGCTTGGGAGCTGTTCCACTTCAGGACAAATACCAAGTTAATTTCTAGGAGAGAAGTTTGAAGCTGTGTAGTTTGGGATACTTCACACATTTCAAAGTCTCCACTTCTGAATGAAGTTTGTCCTGGTGCATGAGGAAAAGCCAAGGGATCTCAAACTGTACACCCCTCTTTACTTGGTCCTCTGGCACAGTAATGTAACAACGTAGTTCTGAATCTGGTTCACTAAATGCTTTTTGTATAGTGGTAATATACCATAAATGCAGAATCCCCCAATTGCAGATTCACGCAACTCAACAGAAGTTTAACCTTCTATTTTAATGGTTTTCTGTGACAAACTTTTGGATTCTGGAGAGGAGCATCTCATGATCAACTTTTTATTTGAAATCATTTACATTGAGACACATGAAAAAATCTACTTAGATATTTAGCATCAAAAGCTTTTTGTATCTTTACTGTTATTGCTTCTGATCTTTTTTGAAATTTTGAAAAGAGCCTTAAGTTATCAAAGGGAAACCTGGCACTTTCCATCTCACTGTGGTAGCACAACAGGGAAAAAATGATTTTCCCACAAATTCTGAACTATGATAAATTGATTTCATAGAGGAAGCATCATTAGGCTGCTAAATTGCTTAGTATGTTTTTATATGTTGAAAGCTATTCTATAAGCACACATTATTACAGTTTTGGTTGTTGGAAAGAACTGTAGACCAAGTTTTGTTGTTCTGAAAGGCAGTGTTGCATTTGGTGAGGAGTCCTATGAAATAACATCAATGGCATGTTCCATTGTTCAGTGCAGGAGAATTATTAGAAGATAGATTTAAAGAGTGGAAATCTCAAGGGCTCTGTTTAAATGCATTTGAGCCTCTGGTTGCATGATCTTGTAGAGCCGTGGATGTAACAGGATGATTTTATCCAGGAAAAAGGAATGCAAGATGAATTTCATCTTGTAAGAAGTGTTTGAAAGGATGTTTTAAGAAAGGTGATATGCAAATATGATTGAAGTTGGTAATTAGCTATAAGTACTTGTCTTCTGGGAAACTGCACTAGAGTAGAAACTAGTATGCCACAGGCTGTCCCCCTCTGACCTCCCCCAAAAGGTTATAAAACATCTGTATTCTGAGATCCCAAGGGCTGATATTTTTGGCTTTCATGGAGGTTAGTTGATTTAATTATATTTAATTTATTGATTGAAATAAATTTAATTGATTTAATTATATTTAATTATAGTACTCAGTTTCTTCTTCAGAGTACTTTTGATTTATTAACGATTGTTGAAGACATTTGTCATACTCAAGCTGAAATTCTGTCCTCAGAGATGAGTGGCAGTATTGCCATGGACTTTCAACAAATTGATCTCTTATCTACTACACCCTCCTGTAAGCAGTAATTATATTGTATTAAAACAAGAAGTCAATGAGCCAAATTTTCAGTGAAAGGGTGAAATACTTAAGTCAGATCTTTGCTCATTAATGTATTAACAGCATGGCTGGCTTTAGAATAATGTTATATTTGTTTAGTTAAGGATTCAGAAGGCAGGAACTGGCAAATCTTGGTCTTGTGGATGTGTAACATAGTTCCTAATTAGACTAATGTGTACTGTTTCTCAGATCATGCCATGTGATGTTTGACTGGCTAATTTATTATTTAGATTATGTTTTCAAGACTTTGTATATTTTGAAATCCATGGTTACATACAAAACCCACCTATATAAGGTAAAGAAGTAAAATGATGTAAGAAGACAAATCTTTCTTGCAGGGAAAAATATGTCTTATCTCTAGAGATATCTTTTATGAAATCCCTGCAAATGAATCTTTTTATTTCTCAAATACTTTATAATGATGCTACATGTGTGCTATGCAATTGTTTTTTACATCTTGTTTAGAAAATGACACTGTGATTAGAGAAAATGATTGAGATTAGATTATGAAGATTGACGCTCAATGTATGTAAAGTGCTTTGTTTTGATAGTTTTCTCTTTCGTCCTGAAGTCCTGCACTAGTGGGGTTTTTTTTGTGATCTCAAGTACCTTTAAAGGGGGGGAAACGGTAAAGGTGGGAATAATTAGTTTGCTAACAGAGTGTAATTTTATGGTACCAGACTTACATCAAGTGCTGTCTAGTATTCCTGAAGCGTGTCCCCCGCCTCTCCCCACAACCCCTTCCAAAGCAGAGGAGTAGTAGAGACAAGCACCAGTGGTCATGTTATAGTAAATTCTATCAGACTGTGGAAAGGGAGAATGGCAAGAAGTGTAAAAGGCATTGATTCTATTACATTTTATCCATATTCTACAGTAATTTTGACCCCACAGTGATAATGGCAAGAGGTAAATAAACCCCATATATAACGGAAGACTCCTTTTCCCAGGTCTGTTACTGCACTGGTGCTGGTTCTTTGATGCTGGCAATTCTAGTTTATTTGGTTGGGGTTTTTTTTTGGTTTTTTTTTTGGAGGGGATCTAAAACAGAGCCAAACCTCAGATTTTCTTACTCAGTAGTTTAGAATATTTAAAAATATGTCCGATTTGAAGCCATAGACACCTTATTTAGAAGAAGAATCACACTGCTGCTTTAGGTATGTTCATGCCTGTGATTAAAAGCTTTTTACATATGCATCCATCTCCTTTAGCTGTTCTGCTGCCTCTGTTTGAGAATAACAGTGCTATCAAAGTGACAAAAGGCTAGGTTGTACTCCTAAGGGAGGTAATTATAGCAGCACAGAGCAGAAGGTAAAATTATCATTTGTTTGCTATTTTGTAACGCAGTACCAAATATTTATCACAGTATTAGTAAAAAAGCCATAAACTTTATGTAGATTTTAGAATATAACAATAAATGAACTTGCACTGCAATGAAAAGCTAGGTTTTCATGAGACCCAAAAGATATCTGTTCTAACAATGGTTTAGTCACAGTACAAAATATTCAGGATATAGTATTTTGCTGTCTTGTTTTATACAAAAAAATTGGTAGTTTCATTTGTAGGTATTCTTTCAAGTTTGGATAGGCTGTTCTCAGCCCAAGCTCTGTCAGGGCTTACTGCATCAGAAGGGAGATGTCGCACATATGTCAAAGGTAGGCAGTGCTTTTCATGTTTTGGAAAAAAGGTATCTGAAGAATGGTCTCTGTATATATTTACATGAAGTATCAGTGTAAAGGAATATTTTGCTAATCTGCAGTTATCTGGGATAGTCTGGACTGTGGCAGTAACAAGTCTGATCTTTCTTGCAAGTGAGAAAAGTACACCATATGTGCTTCATGAGAGACAGCTACAGTTTTATACCTCTTTTCCCTTATTTTCTGTACTGCCCTTCATACGGTATACACCACTACAGATATTAATCCAGTCCTTGAATGTGCCCACTGCAGCTAGTTAAATATTAGTTCAGCTTGTAGATTACTTATTTCAAACAATATACTGGTGAGTTCTTTCCACCTTGCCACTTAATGCATACAGTGGTTGTACTTGTTTGAACAGAAGTTATAGCCACAGAAAGATGCAGACCTTGGTCAAATCATGTGTGCTGTTCGCACATGTGGAACTGAATGTTTGTTCATCCCTGGGCAGGCAGTGGGGCAGGTGGTCCAGGATGTCATCAAAGACATTTGCATTGCTCTGGCAACAGGCAGGCTTTGTACCTCAGTGGCATAGGAGAGCAGCCCAGGGCTTGCCTGTCCATGTGGTGGGGCAGCACCCGTCCCCCTGTGGACAGTGTAGGCACGACCAGCTCTCTGACGACTGCCCTCTGTCCTGTAATGCTTTTAGTAGCATTTTGGTGGGGGGAAGAGTTTCAGATTTGATAAGAGGAAGGTTAACGTAAAACATTATGCTTCACACAGCCAGTTTTCCTCTAATAGTGAGTGGTTGTTCTGGTGAATGCAGGTCAAACACATGAAACTTCTTTTCTGTGGAAAAGTTAGGGAGATGTGGTTTCCACTGTACAGATGACTGTATAGTATATACATGTATAGTATATATGTATGCCTTGGTGAAGGCTGCATTGTATTTGTTTTCCTGTTCTACATTCCTCTGAAATCTTATTTGCTGACTGGTAAAACTTTGAGGTGTAATGTAACAGACCTTCAATGCAATTTCAGTACAGCGACTGTTTAAAAACTTCAATCTGGGAGTCTTCTACCGTGTTCTACACATACTTGTTGTGGCTCTATTGACAATGTATATGGCTTTTAAGGTGAGGCAAAGGGGAAAAAATAAGACATAAATAGGAGTAAGGATGTAGGTTCATATGCAACATTATGGTCCATATATTGAAGTGTTATTAATTGATAAACTTATGTTTGATGAAATCTTTAGTAAACATTCATGCTAGCTATTCATGAGTCATGCTCGTACACTGAAGCTAAAAAAAAAAAAAGTAATGCTTAGCTCTGTAGACCATTAATGACCTGATTGATGTATTGATTAAATTTTGTATATTATGCTAATACAGATCACAAAAAAATTCAAAATTATATATGATTTTGTATTTATTATACATCAACATTCTGTATATTTCATCAAATACAACTATTTTCTGTGCTTTATTACCTGCTTCTGATATCTTACAGAAGAATTCTGTTGGAAGAATTTTTTTCAACAGAATTTGTAATTAAAAATATCTAGCATCACATACCAGTAACGTACTCTAAAGTACATTACCTTACACTTAATCAGTGCGTATGTATCCAGTGAGAAAAATTTTGATTTTCAGATCCCTAGGTTTAGGCACTTCTCTGTAAATTTTGAATTAAAATCTTTTTGAGCCATGAAGCACTTTTCAATTACATTATACTGGAAGACATATTTTCAGTAACTTTATTGATACAATTAATAAATTTCAGGTAGGATAGAGTAAGTGCCGTAAGCAGTAATAGGTTCCAGGTTGTACTCCCAGATGGGGGCAGCATTGATTTAAAAAGAGAAACGAGAGTCAGGCAGTGCTGGATGGGTAGTTAAACTGTTCACTCTGAGTAGACAGGCTCCCAAATCAGACTAATGAATCGGTGGGTTAAAAACATGTTATTCAGATCAGCATGCCCCATAATCATTGCTGTTGACCCATTTGTCTCTTTACACATTAAATTGATTTTGACCAAGGATTTATCACAGAGGAAACTATAATTCAGAAAAAACTAAGAAAGCCAATCATACTTCTTTCTTCTTTAGCCCGAGTGGATAATTTCTCCTTAAAATTATACTGCTATTGTTAATCCTGTCAGGAAATTAATTCTTGGCGTTGCAGCTTAAAATATTCTTCAAATATCACCCTGTGTTTCTCCAGTATTTCTTATTGCCAGTAATTGATTATGTCAAGAATTGCAAGAAGCGAGGCTGGTGCTGTAGAGATTGAAGGTGACCGAGTTTACTGTCAAGAGCCTGCAAAAGCATTGGCTTCTGGGCTTTGTGTCTGATGGTGCATTTTTGGGTTTTCCATAGCAAGAGAGGAGTTCCTTCTCTTTCGGTCAAACAGGTGTTTATGCACACTTATCTGTCTCAAGGGACCACTGCAGCAGATGGAAAATCATCTTTATTAATCCTGGAAAATGGGAATACGTTGAGCAAATGGCAGTTTGCTCAATAAAGGAAAAAAATAAATGGGCAATTAAATTATATTTAGAGTGTGTTACAGGTACGGCTTAGATCAATTTCAAATTCTGGCACTTGCTTTGGAAGTAGGTTATCATCGTTTTTCTTCAGTTCATAAAGTTTAGTTGTATTGTCAGTATTTCCATAGCATAAAGATAAAAGCTGCACAAAAACTTAATGGATTTCTCATATCAATCTGAGGGAATTTTTTTGTGGGTTGTTTTTCTGTGGCTAGAGCATAGAGTGAGAGGAGACATCCCATTGCTGCTCCTGCAGAACTGCTGGATTAATGAGTCCTGAAACCTACTGCCAGTTGCTTGTTCACTTGTTAACTAGAACAATCCATTCCTCATTCAGTCTGAAAATGGAGATGTGGCAATCAGATTTGCATCTTTGTTTTTATTACCAAGAATAGTGATCAAAGCCTGAGAATAAGTTGGTGACACTTGCTACAGAAAATTTCTTTCAAGCAGGTTAACTGTCAGCTATAAAATCCCCTTCAGGGACAAAAGCAATCTGGAGAGATATACCTGTAAAACTTTGCACTTGTGTGCATGAAGTTTTTGTGGAAGTGTATAGAACCCAGAGGATATTGGTATAGATATATTTAACAGTGAAAAGTGTCTCATTTGGATATACAAAAGCCTGCAGAAGTGTGTTATAAATCAGATGGAGTTGTGATCATGACCAGTAGGAAAATTAGACATCCTCAGAGATGCCTGCATTTGTAATTTGTGTGACCAGGTTTGTATGTGAAGGATCCAACCAAAGCGCTCAAGGCAATGACTTTCAGGTTTGTTATCAGCAGAGGCTGTTCTCCTTCCCCCAGATCTTAGCACTAATAAATTATAAGGGTGTGTTCTCATGTTGAGCACTGAGAAAACTCATATGCTGCATGTTATTTGCCCCACATATTCATTGGCTGACTGAATATTGTGCATGTTCAGAAA
This sequence comes from Falco biarmicus, assembly GCF_023638135.1. NCBI lineage: Eukaryota > Metazoa > Chordata > Aves > Falconiformes > Falconidae > Falco > Falco biarmicus. The sequence continues at coordinate 90,183,765 of NC_079288.1, forward strand.
TGCCACTGTGTGCTCTGGGCCAGCTCACATAATGAAAACACGTGTGTCTCTGGTACGGCAGAAGGGACTGAGGTCTAGATAACACCGAATAAGGCTGAAATCCTTCTGGATGAGTGAACAAATTAACTGTTGGATACACGGGATTGCCTGCAGCAGGTGTAAAATTACATTATGTTCAACCTTTGTGTGAGAATTGCAAGAAGAGTAGTTTTGAGTTGCAATTAGGAGGAGAATAAATGAAAATACTTCCTAGGGAGAGAAAAGCTAGAGGCAAGTTGTGTAGGGAGCATGTTCATTTTGTTTATTTTGTATCTGGGTCTGCATTGCAGTGAGAGGTGTAATTATAGCATACAAAGGCACACCTGAGTGGTCTTTATCCAGCTCAGGTGAACACTGATGCCTTAAGGCTATGGTAATATTGACTTCAGAAAGGGAGGAGGTATCCAAGGAGATTAGTGATTTCTTTTTTACTGAAAATAAGTCTAAAACTGTGAGAATGGGGTATTAAAAATGCAAACTAATATTCTTTAAAATAATACAACTGACATTAAACTTGAGAGCCACCTCCCTAGATGGGTATCTCGTGTGCAATATTATCCCTAGTATGGCTTAATAACTGCACTGTTCATGTGCTCACTGTTAGAAATGTTCTCAAATTCCCAGATGTTACTTATATAGTAAAAGGCAGATCTGAAGTGATAGCATTTATTCTTTTAACTGGTTATGGTAGGCAAGCTGAAGTTGTAGGACCAGTTTATAAACTTAGTACTTTGTTGGATTTTTTTAAGGGCATAAAAAAAAATCTCTGTTTTATTTTGCATTGGCTTCATGAATATGCATATAAAAAAACCTACTGCAGATATTTCAAGGGATTGTGTGGCTATGCAAACCCGTAAAAAATGGAGGACCTAGCAGAGCACTAAATACTACAGTACACAGGAACAATATTTTCTTGCTCTCTTCCATTTTCATGGTAGATTCTTTTAATCGGAAAAAGTAAGCTATTAAACAGACATGGTTGTTTTGATTACTCAAAACATTCCCAATGTTTTATGCATGCAGGTTGATTGCAAGTGTATCATGACTAATTTATTTCTCACTTAATGTTAGTCCGTTAACTAAAATATTTGTCTACCTGGACATTTTTTTTGATAATAAACTAACTGATTTTGTGCAACTGTATTTCAATTTCTGCATTGAAATACTGTTTACAGAATAAAGATGCTTTATCAGGTTTATCCTGGTGAAACTCCATTGACATTGGCCATATCTGACTGTTAAAGTCAACCAGGTTTTACTGCATGTAACTGACTCTACAGTGATCAGTGATGAAACACTGATGTTATGTTCTTTGTGGTTTCAGGATGTGAATAACATTAACTGATGTGTGTAGCAGATAGATCTGGTTTTCTGTCCTATTTTCAAAAAGGAAATTTGTGCAAAATGTAATTTGTCAGCCATGTTTACTGTATTTCACACTTAGGAAACTTCTGTTTACATTTGTTATTCAGAAAATCTGTAAAATTGTTCAGTTAAGCCTAAGGCATTTTATGAGGAAATCTATGTGCAAGGAAGACATGGCTACCTTCATATCTTTAATTTATCATATGTTTAGCAGTAGTAACATATACAACTCCTAGTCAATGAATAGCAGAAGAGGGCTAACTTGTGTCATAAAGCCTTATGTGCTCATATATAATGAGGCAGAAGTACGGGGGGCAGTATGTTGCATTTAGGCCTTTTATTTCATCTTTAAAGAAGAAATAGAGCTTATGTCTTTATTGCATTTTTTTTTAAGCTACCAACTGATTTTCTCTTTTCATGATGTGTACAACATGCAGAGTACTGGTCCTTTCAAATGATATCATATTTTTTGTAACATAAGTGAAACAAAATGTATCAGAGTTACAGCATGATGGTACCATGGCATTGTGAAAGCTATCAGGAAGTGAATTAAAATCAGAAAATACTAGAAAATTTCTGGTGGAACCTTTTTCATCACACAGGACTTAATAGCGTTGGTATTAATGAGGGATGTTGGTGACCCTGATCTGTATTCTTGCTCCCAGTCAGGGAGCAAAAGGCATTAAGATGTGGGAAATCTGGATCCAGGTGAGTGACCAAACGCTGATTGCTGCTCTTGGCTAGGCTTCTCCTTAATTTTATGTAAAAGTCTTTGAAAAATGTCTGGCTTGTCCTCATATACAACAAAATAAATTTATCTGCCTTGAAACCTATTCATTGAAATGGTATGTTTATTTTCTGACGTGCCCAGTCATTTGAGCCTTGTGATTGCTTTCAAACTCTCTCCAGGACAGTACCTCTCAAGGACAGAAACCTCTCCTAAGGGCACTGAAGCTGGACCATATTTTATTGTTTCTTGTCTCTTTCTCTTTCAGCAATGCAGGCCTCTGTCATAGATGGTTTCTACAGTTCTTTGCAGCCTTTCACCACTCATTTGGCGGTATGGAGAGCTGCTCAGTAAACTAGACTTAACAGTCAGTTTATGTCTAGGGGGGAAAAAAAAAGATAGAAATGCCTACCCCTTTTACCATTACTCCAAATTACGTTCTGTATAAAGTGCTTAGTCTGACAAACCTTTCATATCCCTTAGGTGGCAGGCAGGAAAAGCCCAAAACAAGCCCCTTTTATCAGAATTTTAGGCAACTAAAAAAATTTTAAATGGAAAAAATATTTAATAATAGTTGGTTTTATCACAGTAATGCAAATATCCTGGGTCACTGTGGGTGAATTGTAATGCCTTAACAGTAAAAGCTATGTGAATATCCTAAGCTCATCAAAGCTCATTTCAACGAGGGTTTTCTTCTCGAGGCAGAACTCAGCCAAGTGTTTTCAGGAGGATTTGCTCAGGTCCAAAGCTCTCGCTCTGCCTGGATAGCATACACCGTAACATTAGGGCTACCTACCTGTGCTCTGTAATTTTCACTGGTCAGTATCCATTAAGTCTGCTAACTGAAAAGAATAATAACACCAGTAGCTTTCACTTCAGAAGCCATGAATTTGAACCAAACTTATCAACCCTTCCTAAAGATATGTTCCACTTAAAGCGTTTTGAACTGTTTCTCAGTTTGTAAGAAAAGATATGGTTTTTGATATGTACTTTTTTATATTTTAGCAATTTCTAGCATGATGGTTCATTTTTCTAACCAAAACTTTTCCTATTCTGACCTTAACTTTCCACCTGCCTGAAATTATAGCAAATGGTTTGCAAGACTGGAGAGGAATGGAGTTGAAAATTCTATTAGGAGTATCTCCCCCCCTACTTTTTTTTTCCTTGGAAACCTCTGACAGCAGTACCATTTTGTGGCCTGACATGAACATTTCCTAATCAACTTCTTTTCAAAGAATCTGAACTACGTCCATAGAAATTGCTCCACTAAACTACTCAGTTTCTTCCCAGAAGTGAATGTTTCCGTGCCACAAAGAAGAGAACTTGAAAACCAATCTGGAATGTTACTAGCTATAACATGTCTTATAGGAATGAATACCAGCAGTGGAGTAGGGAATTTCTGTGACATTTGCTCCTTGTTATATACATGTAGATGTTTAACTTGGCAGTCCGTGCAATGCATCATAAAATAGTGCTGGGGTCTCACTGAATTTTTATGGTTTCATAAGATATCTAATTAAGTGTGTCGTCGTCGTCGTCCCCCCCCATGTAAATCTGCACCTCTTTCTACACATATAAGAAAAAAATGGAAGACAAAAAACTATAGAGTTGAGAAATGACATAATTTGCTAGCAAAAAGAGCAGCTATTTAAAACTACAGGATGATAGTTTCATAAATGAATGTCATGTTAGGAACATCATTATCTAAAGACCTTCAAAATTTTATTTTCTTATTTCATTTTTATTGGTGAAGATAAAAATGAGATGAATATCTTCTACATTAAAAAAATGTACTGCCCTGACTTAATCTCTTTATATAAGGAGATTTAACTGAAACTTCTGTCTTCAATTTTTGAAGGAGGCTCTTTGGCCAGGTATGGCCTTTTATCTTTTTATAAGCTTACCCCTAGAGCACATACCACTGTGTGGAACAACATGAAGAAAGACGTTTGTATGACACCTTGAAAATGTAGGGGGGGAAATGTAATATTATAAGTCGCTTTGACGTTTGCCAGGGTAAGTTTGTGTAGGGATGGTGACTGTGTGGAATTTGACCCATCAATAGAGCTGCTCTAAGTCTGAACTAATGTATAGCTGCATTTTGTGAAGTGTTGGGTATAGCCAGACTTGCACCAACGTGGAAAAGCAAAGGATCAAACAAATGCTCTTTCCATCCTTTTGCTTCCACTCCATTGATCCTTATGGTGGATGCTACAGCTATGAGGGCAGCTTTTTGGTGAGCCTGATATGGGCAATGCTCTACTCTATGCCTTAGATGTTGTGTTCTCATCTTACTGGTTATCTTCCTCATGATGAAAACAAATACTACTTTTCCGTAAATTATGAATTTGTTACGTTTTAAGGAGCACTTGAAAGCTTTGTGCTGTGTTCTGTTTGTTTCTCTTACTCATCACTTTTCATGTGTCCCTTCTTTTACTGTCTTAAATGCAGGAATGAGCCCAGTGGCTTTTGCAGGTTAAGGGTGTTGTCAGTGCCATCCTGGTAATGGTGAAATATGCTTTATAGAATTCCACTAAAAAAGGTCTGCAGGTCTGCTGTTGTAAAAAATGTGATTGTGCGTTGTTTTATATGTTATATAGTACTGGAAGTTTTGTAGGTAATTGATCATATGAAGTTGATGCAATAATGTGCTGCTACTCCATGCAGCTAGGGGCAGCTAGTGTTCCTTAGATAAGCTTTGTGTGAGTAAAGTAGATGACTTTAACAGAACCTGCTGGATGAGTCATTGTTAAAAGATTAGGAGCCCCAAAAATTTGAAGGAAGAAGTCTCTAGGAAAACAATTGCAAGTTGTTAGATAAAAGAATTATAGTAACGTTACGTTATCCGTAAACTTGATATCTGCCTAATTATTCATAATGTTACACTCAGAGGGAAATGGAAGGGGAAGGTAAAGCAGGCTGTTACAATAAATGTTGGGAGTTAATGGAGGAATTGTTCTGTTTCCATCTTTGCTGTAGACTTCCTGTGTATTGAAGTCTTGCTACTGCTCTGTAGGGCCAGCGTCCAGCTGTATAAATGAGACAGTTAGCTTTTACCTGAAATTGAATGTACAAAACCTTCATGGATGTTCATTAAAAAATAAAATCAGATCTTAAAGTGGGTGAGTCATATCTGTTTACTGCTTTATGCCACCACAAAATAAACGGATTAATAAAGTAAGCAATAAAAAACTGGATAGGAAGTCTTGTTCTGGAGAAATGTTAGAAATAATAAGAAAATTCAATCTTTCTTTGACAATCATGTCTGAAAGCAGCCTGTTGTGCCTGAGTTTTACAAGGTGCTGAGAGCCTGATGTAACATTGTGTGCTGTATGTGCTACGATATCCACAGCCTTAGGTCTGAGCTGAAGAACAAATGTCAACTGTGGACAGTTTTCTGTACCAGATTTAACCTGTCCTGAATTGTACTTCTGCATTTGCTTTTTAGGTTAATACACGCAAAGTGGATGCAGTGCATACTTAGACTTGTATGAATGTTAGTTTTATCTTCCATACTATTGCAATCATAGCCCAATCCATTTTTGTTAGACATTATAGATAAATGATACTCTAGAGGAGGGAAATCTCATTTAGAACAGAATAAGCTGTCAACCCACTGAAGTGTCAAATGTAACGTATTTGTGCACAAACTCAGTCCTCAAATTTGATCATGGTTCTAAATTGATCAAACTTTTTAACCTATTAAATTTCCTCTATATTTCTGTTCTAAGAGGCAATTGCTAAAGATGGTGTTAAAATGCTAATGTGAATCTGACATAAGGTTGGTTTTTTTTGTGTGTCATTTTTTTTTTTTAACTTCTCCCCATTCTGCTCATGGATTTTCTAGTCAATATTACTGCAGCTGCCTCTTTTCATCGAGTGTAGGTGTCTTACAGGAAAAAAAAGTTCTGAGGGAATTCACCCTTGGGACACAGTCTACTAAATCAGAGCCTGGAGAAATTAGAAGTGGAGAGTAAAAATGCAAAAAAAACCCCAAAACCCAGTGTAGGTGAAGACAGGGTAATTGCAGTCCACATGAGGAAGCAAGTACTTTTGCAGACTTGGTTACTGACTATGTCACAAAAAGACAAAATGCAGCCTAATGGCCCAATTTCCAGAAATAGGAGCTCTTTACTTGAGTGCACACAGTTGCATATCTTAAACAAGTTGTACAGACAGGCATTTGCCTGCACATAGCCATTGAGATACTAACCGTAATACCTAAAAGGCTTTCATCATCATGGCAGAGAATCTACAGTGTGATTTCAGGGAAATAAAATGGAAAAATGGCTTGATCAGAACACATTAAATTTCTTTTTTTTTTTTTTTTAATATAAATTTGCCTTGAAGCAACAAATTACAACAATAGCACTTTTGCCTTTTTCTTCCTTTAATGTTAAAAAATAAGAGGTATTTGCATACATACAACTGTATCCCAGATGTTTTAAGTTCTTTTCCTGCTTGTATACAAGGAAAATTGTATTGCAATAAAAACTGTCTTTAGTGATGGGGTGGAGAAAAAATGTACTAAATGTCTTTCTATCTGAATGAACTTCTCTTGCAGTTTTTAAAATTGTAATTTTTTGAAGTCTTTTGTAATTTTGTGAAATCTTTTTATTTTTTTTTTTTTAAACCTTCTGGGAGCTATTGATGTGAATGGAAGATAAAGCTATTAAAACTAGTGTAGTATATGACTCCAGAAATCAGGGGAGTAACTAGCTTTAACACTGTAGAATGTTTACTGTTAATTCTACATGCTAGTTACTTTCCTTTCAAACTCTGTGCCTGCTGTTGAATGTGGATAAGAGAAACACAAGTCTGAGTTACAGTCACTTACTGAAGCTAGAACATGGTAAACAAACATTATGCTACTGTGAATATTCGGTTTAAACTGTGCACTTGCATTTGGAGTTCCTACCAGAATTGACTGAGTATGTTTTAAGCAAGTTACTGGAGCTTTACCTTCCCATTGAAATAAAGCCTGTTATTTTAATGCACTGATGAGCTTCTAGAAGCCAGCTTGGGGATGTCAGAAGTCAGTATTGTGGAAGAGATGATTCTCAGCTGGGAGCAATGGGTAGCAGCCAACATCAGTAGCTTACTCAAAGCAGTTTGATGTGCTCACTGGTGGGACCTGGGAGCTTTAGACTTTCTACCAACCCTAATTCTATCCATTACTGAGCCACACACAAGTAATCCAACAGCTATCACCCAGATGGAAAATTTTCCCCCAGTGGAGTTACCTTGAGAAATTTTTCATTTTGTCAATGTTTGGGGCTTCTCTAACATTCAGCCTGAAATAAGGGCAATCAAAGGGCTATGCAGGCTGCAGCAAGAGCTTGGCTGTGTTTGGGCAGTGTCTCCGAGGTTTATTGCTTAAGGCTCAGCCAGTGCTTATGGTGGAGAGAAAGCTCTGAGTCTCAGTATTAGTGGGGCTGAAGAGAGGCTGTCACATAATTAAGGTAATGTCATTCTTTTCAAACTTGTCAGTTTTTGAGACAAAATAGTAAAGAGAAACCAGGGGAGTCAAACACCGTTTCTGTTCCAGAGAGATAGATAGTTTTATCTCTCATTCCATCATAATCCTGTTAAATTTTTTTGTGGTTTTGTCTTAGGTTTATAAAATATTCATTCTAGGTACTGTATGGAAAACAGGGGTAGGAATAGCTTTTGGCAGAGAAGCGTGTATGTTCAGAAATCTGTTTCTGATATGCGCTTTCTTTCCTATTCTTGGTTTATGTCTGTACTTGTGATTTTGTAAGGTTCTGAATATAATGTTCTTGGTTCAGATGGGATTTCTGCTTTTTTCCTCTCTTATGCTGTGGCCATGTGATCTCAGCTGGAGCCTGAGATGTGGATGTGTCTGACAGCATCCCTTAAGCAAGGGACAGTGAGTGAGAAACAACTGATGACCTTCACATTATTGTCTGGTAATTAAAGCTGTGATCTCATTAACCCTCATTGCCATCACATGGTTCTTCTCCACCTTTCTTAGTGGAGTTCCCTTTCTTAACCAAAATTGCAAGGAATTGGATAATTCTAGACTAGAACTTACTGGGATGCTTTAAAAACTCCTTTGCTCTAGTACCGCTATATGACATCATCTTCGTTACCTCTAGTGTTACTAGTTTTATGTATTTGTCATCCTAAATTTACACTGGAATTATGCATTGACTTTAGAAATACAAAGTCATTGAATTCCTCCAAAATTTGCTTTGCTTAGGAAGAGAGGTTTTTAATGCCTAAAATGTGATGGAGGCAGGGACAACTTAGGAAACACTATTCAAGAAACTGACATAGAACGACTGATCATACAAATGTGATTATAGTGAATATCTTCTTGCCTTACCTCTGTTACTGCTGATGGGATTCTAAATAATGTGATGCTTCCCTTACTAAGTCCAGTCTTGTCTTCCTCCCTTATTTTTGATGTTTTCTCAAGGATTTAAAGAGGAAGGGAAGGGATTAGTCTTTAATGACACTCTTTATTCAGGCTGCAGCACTCTGTTTTCTAATTTAGGATGCCTTGCCAGAATCCTTCTTAGCCAAATTCTGAAGTACCAGCTTTAGATTTAGTGTCAGTAGTTAGGAAAATGACTTGGAATAACACCACCACTGATACTCAGCTTGGTGCAATTCAACACTAGGGATTCCAAAGCAGGAGGAAGAGAGTTTCAGGGTAGTTACTGTTTAGGGTGGGAGTGAGAGAAGGAATAGAATAGGGAGCAAAATTATGTGAAAATGACAATTTCACATTTTCAAGTGATAGAAATAACATTTCTTTATTTTGGGAAAACAAATAGGAGACTGTGAAAAGCATGACATCTTCCCATAACTAAGCTGTTCCTAAGCATATTCTTTTCTGTACAACAATGTAGATTCAGCCACACAAAGGCTGTGGCTTATTTTGATTTTATAAATCACCACATACGATTAAAATCCAGAAAATTTTCCCAAAGAGTGCTGATGATCTTGCTTTTAGTACTATAAATTCTAAAGAGAAGTTTTGTCTTGTATGTAGTTATTTAAATGAGAAGTATATGTAATGATTATCATTATATGATTATATATAAAATATATATGATATATATAACACTAACCTTTCTATCTCCCTGTTAAAGATGAGAACAGAAGAGTTTTTCTAGCTGTGTATGAGCTGTATAAAGTAAAATCAGCTGTATAAAATGAAGATTACAGTGATACATTTGAACTCTGAATGAGGATGATCCTTCAGCCTTTTTTTCTGTCCAGTAATGCCAGAAGAGACCTAAAAGATATTAGTCCTTATGACCTGCATTGAGCAAAACTTTTAAACACATGCTTTATTTCAGTCCTGCAGTTTTAGTTTCTATAGTTCTTTAGGGGCTGCTGTTAGTACAGAAAATAAAACTGCAAGCACAAAGTGCAGCCTGAGCCTGTCCTCTGTGGTGCTGAAGCAGCTCAGCTGCCTATGTTGTGCTGCCTCCAGGTAAGCGTGGCAGCCCAGTCTAAATAGGTTGTATTATTCATCTTGATGCCTCCCTCTTGCAGACTGATGTGATTACACTGATGTAACAAGCCTAGTGTTAACATTTTGGCTAACGGGCTCAGCGCAGCTGGATCTTCCTTTGGATTAAACCTTGTGGGACTAAGCTCTCGATGGTGAAGGTATGGAAGCATAGAAAAAAAAAATGGTCATAGGCAAAAATATACCTTATAAGAGCTATGCAATGCCAACCACTTAAATACAGTCCCAGATATTTCAGTGATTGCATCCTGACTTGCGAGAATGAAGTTCTACTCTATTCTACTAATGGAAAAGAATAAAAATCCCTGTAAGATAAACCGATTGAATGCAGTATCTGATGTATTTTGACCATCCACAAGTTTTTGATAAGATGAAGCAATTTAAAACCTGAGTGACATTCTTGTATATTCAGAAGCTTGTGATGTGTCCTTAGTGACTTGCAGTATGCAACTGTTTAAAATTTAAATTAGATTTTAAAAGGAATCATTTAATAATTGTTTACATACCCAACACTTCTAGTTCTAAAGATATCTGCCACGATGGGAAAATTTAAAGTAAGTTAGATACCTTATGTATTTATGCCTTTGAAATTTTTCTCTAAATAAATTTTAGTTCTTGTGGCTGCAGCATATGTCTAATTTTTCTTTGCTTTTTGCCTCTGTTGGAGAGATTTCCTGTAATCAAAAAACTTAAAGAAAAAATAAAAAGCCTCTTAAAGCATTTTAAAAATCTGAACACATGGGAGGAACGTGCTGTTTTCCTCTGACTTTTATAGTTAACAAAGGTCTAAATTGTGGAGAAAACTTTTAGCTTTAGATGCTTAATGTTATATCTGTATTCTAGAAAAACAGTGTTGTTGTCTTGTCTTCCATCTGTCCTTAGCAGTACTAAGACATTTCTAAAGGACCATGTTAGCCTGTTGAGTTCATTCAATACCTGCTATGGGAGACCAAAGTAATACTGAAAATATTCTTTTAGGACTGTGAGTATGCCTTTTATGACTGCTGGTGTAGTAGCAACCTAAGTTACACAAGGAGAACACCACAAATCTGAATAGTGTCAGGAAGAGAGTTTAAATCTTTCTCGTTTGGCTTGTTTCTTCTGAAATTGTAAGACCTGATAGCAGAAGGTAATTGATAATTCATCAGCATTAATTGCTAGAGGCAATAACATGCTCTTGCTTTCCTGATCTTAGTGTTTTGATTTTTATTGCAACTTTAGTCCATGTCTCTTCGGAACAAAAGAATAATTTGCACACGTGGTGTTGCACATGAGCTGGCTTTCCTACACCTGCTGCAGATGGGGGTCCTCTTTTATTAGTCATATTTTCTTACTGTGATGCTTGCAATAGAGAGTCAAATTACTGCTAATCATGCCAGAAGTTTTAATAAATAAGAAGCTATTTATAGGTTCAGACTGAGAGTCAGCTTTCTTAATGATATAAATCAGCGTGGGTTTTTTTAGCTGAGAATGTGTGCTTGCATGTGACAAAGTTGTTGACTCAAACCCACCTTTAAAAGAATTTTGTTCCTATGGCAGTCAAGCAGGACAGAAGGCCTATGTTTGGGTATGTGCTTTGACATTGGGTTTGAGACATTGCTCTACTGTGTGGCTATCAAAAAGAAGCTTCTCTGACATTTAGTGGTTGTAGGAATGGCTTTCAAAACAAACCAAGTAATTACCAGCAGATCTAGGAGGACGGTGAGGGAAAAGGAAGAAATAGTTCAAGACTGAATATCTATAATTAGGTGCTTAATTTACTAAGAGTGAAAATGTGTAGTGTAAATGACTTGATTAGTGGAGTTACCGAGATCCCACCTGAGTGTACTCAACAAGCCCGTTTGGGTGCTTGTTGACTGCCTAGCTTTAGAAATATAGATGTCTTCACCTTGGCTTGGTTGGAGGAGTAATTCCATGTTTCCCAAGAATGCTTCAGCTAACAGACGAGAACTGTTCATTTCATGCCAAACCTGTCTCTGATAGGCTGATAAAACTGTAGTACTTTGGATCTAGTAGTGGCAATCCATAATGAGATGATGAGATGTTAGTGATACTAATGTTATTGAGACTTGGGATTTAAGGGAGCCCGAGGAGTGCTGAGAAGAAAGTGTTGAAAAAATTCCTTCCTGTCATCTTATGTGTTAATATATGAGCAGGAACACCATCCAGTCTCAGGAGAGAAAGCGCTAGATTATTTAAAACAGCCAATTGCTTCAGTGTCCTTGACCCAGTTGTAGTCCATCTCTCATGCTTGTGGGGAAAAGGTTATCCTCACAACAGTCCTTTAGTAGAAGTTATTTACTGGTGAGGAGAGAGGCCAGAAAATAACCTCATTCTTCTGTAGGGACTTTATGAAGTATTTATTATAATTGTCTTAACAGCTTGGAAGTTCACAACCATTTTGGGTAAAATGAACAACCTGTTATCCAAAGGGACCCAACAATATTAGTATGGAGGCTGGAATAGGGATTCCTTGCCCAGTCAGGCCAAATGCTACCCCAGGAAAGCTGAATCCAAGCATAACTTTTAGTGGGGTGGGTAGGGAAAGAATTCTTTCTTCTTTAAAAATCATAAATCCACCATCTGAGGTAAGCTGTTTCAGTGTTTATTCATTTTCACTGTTAATTTAGAAAGTTTCCACTTTTTGCAGTCTAACTCAGTTTAACTCCAGCTTGAAATTACTAGTTTTTGTATCCTTGTCAACAGATGCTAAATACATCATCTACCCTGAGTAACAGATCTTTTTCTCCCCATAATTCTATATGAAGCGATAACCACCTTACAGCCTTCTCTTTGGACAGTGGAAAATGGACCTGAGTTAAAAAAGCTTTTCTTGGGAAGCTTTCTTCCAGGTGCTAAAAACTATGATTTATGAGCCTGTACTTCCATTATCTTGGACAAATATTTATTTGCCTAACTAGGCAATTTGCCTAGCTATCCAGTTTTGCAAATGCTGGTATGAAACCAGTCCCTCCTTTCTGCATTTCATAACTTTTATAAAAAAATCTGTCCCTTACTTAAGCATGATATGATTTGGGGTATTTCACATTTGTAAAGAGTAAACCAAATTCTCCACATCATTATCTGTATTGATAAGAATGATCTGCTATGATTTTAAAACACTCAGTCTCTAAAAATACCTTAAAAACAATTTGAGACTTTAACTCAGTGTCCTTATTGCTACTTTTCATTATCTTGTGAGTATGGTCATTATACTGTGTATATATGGATGTGAGAAAAATTTGAGAGGTTTGGTTAAAAGAGGCACTGGAAAACATTTCAGCTATTTAATGAAACCATACAGAGGAGATTTTAACAATCTAGTGTTTACGCTGTAGTGTGAGCTTCTAGTTGGGAGTAACTGGTAACAGGAGAGCCTGTATTACTGCTTGCAACACACAGTCTTTATCTGGAAATTACTGTTAGTGTTCTAAAAGCATGATATTAAAATACCATTCTCCCACTTCTTTTAACAGCCTGTAATTTGTAATTTCAAATGTAATGATTGAGACAAACTTGGCATTAGAAGCATCCAGTCAACCTAAAAGGCACTCTACTTAAAAACAAAGTCAAGCCATGTCAGATGATATCTCTTCCTGTTTTGACTATGTACTAGAGCACATTTTCTCTTGCCTCCATTCTTGTCAGAAAAGAGACAGTGACTAATATCCAGCTTCTGTAAGGAACAAGATATCTGGTTAAATCTAAGCAGATGAATAGTCTGACTGAAATCAGTGGGACTACTTGATAGCTGGGAAGAATTTGAGTTTAGCTCTAAGTGATTTAGCTTTTCTTCTATTAAATATATTGTCTATTTCTTGATATTCCTTATGCTTAAATAAGAGTATTTTTTCTCAGACGAGTGTCTAAGCAATCACTATAGGAAAACTAAAATCTGGAATTAAATTTTATAACAACGTGATCTTATGGGATATTTCAAATGTTTCTAGTGAGATTTTGGAACCTCGTTTGCTTGAACTTTGCGGTTATTAAAGCTGTTACTGCTTTAAGTGTTTAGATTTATATGCCTAGTACATCAAGATGCTTTTGATAATGTGTCTTAACTGTTGGAAAGAACTTCAGATGGTAAGTTGTGTGCATATAATTATACTATTTCTAAGATCTTTACTTGAAAGGAAAAGTATAAGCCTTTTGATAATAAGAGGTGTTTTGGTCTCCTTACTAGGTCATATATTCAAGAAGACAGCTTAAATAAAGAGGTATGCTTGCAGGAGTAATTGGCAATAACGTCAGCTAATTAACTTGATTCTTGCTGCTGTGAATGTGCCACCTGTGTTGCTATGAATATAGTTCAATGTATTTCCTGAAGTTTTCTTTCCCCGGCCCCCTGGTCTAACATCTTATTCTAAATATCAGTAAAGGAGTCAACCTGAGAAGTATTCTTTGACTTGTTTCTTTATCTTGGCAGGAGATTATTCAGGACTTTGCTTAGTGTGATAGTGCTACAGTCCAGCGCTGGTGTATTTACCATCATGATGTGCCTCCATATGGCCATTAGTTTACAAAAGGTTCTGTATGATCTGTTGGAGTCATTGAAGAATGGATTCAGCCACCAAACTGCCCCTGAGAAAAGTAAATGCAGAGATTTTCTTAGAATGGCTGAATTATATGAAGTCATCTTTACTTTCATAATTTTTGTTTTTGACTTGTGATTATGAGATCTGCTTGTGTAACTAGATGTTTATTCTCTGGCTGCCTTCCTTTTTATCGAGGAAGTAGAACAAAGCTAGCATCTAGCATGCCCAGCAAAGCAGCCACAAGGGCCTTAATGAAATAGAGATATGCTAAGCAAAAGGGAAAAAAAAAAAAAAGTCCTTTTTCCTGTCTAGGTTATTGAATTCAGGAGAACAGTGCATAAATAATCTTCTGCCACTATTTGCTGCCCTTTGATAGGTTAACTGGAGTGCATATGAAGTTATCAGCAAGCCCTTTTAAGCCAGGAGCAAGCCTAAGGCATCACACTTGACAGTGGGGTTGCGTTCCTGGGTGCATGAATGGCAGCTGCTGGGCAGTTTCACAGACCTGGCTTTCGGATATCTGTGCACCCTTGGTTGGTATGCCAGTAGGAAATGGTCTACATACTTCCATTCACTTTTACTTAAACTTCTGAGGAGAATGTGAAATGTAGTAATTTGTACTACATGGAGTACAAGGATAGATAAAGGAGTAATTTGCCATTTGTAGCAGATTAAATCAGGCTTTTAGTTCAATCAAAACAGCTTGCAGCTGAATGTTGTAATCGGATTACCTGACACTGGGAGAAAAATTGAAGCTCGTCAACAGGCCTCCTCAGGTTGTCTTCCTGAAATAGAACTTTCAGTTTCTCCCAGCTGCTGAATGGTTGCAGATTTACAAAAAACACCACACACACGCACTCCACCCCACCCAACGTCCCCCACCATGGCTACCTCAAAGCTGCATACTGAAACTTAATGAAGCCATTAGTGTAATGCAACAGAATGGTGGTGCTACTATTCCATTAAAAACAGTAAGGTGTTTGGTCAACATGCTGTTAAAGGGTAGGGAAGGACACTTTTCACAATTATATCTTGAAAAATTAATAAAATGTTCTTGTGAGGTTATTTAACTGAAAGTGTCTGGAAGCACAGCCATATTTTAAAATGCTGTATTTTGATTTTTGCCTTTTTTTTGGTGAAAATTAGAAAGAAGTTCTGTCTGCTCATACTTGAGATTTCGTAATTTACAGTTTTGACCTTGGCTGTTGAATGTATGCCTGCTTGCTTTCTCTTGAGTTTATAACATTGTGGTTTCTTAATCAATCTCTAAGTCCTGTTCCGCTACCACATTTCCATGGTCCATTCATGCCAACTGGCTCGCAAAATTATCAGAACTCTTTTATTGGATGTCTTTCATAGCAGCAGTCATGCCTGTTTCCTGTGTAACTATGTAATTTTATAAAAATATATTAATTCTGAACTCTTGCTTCTTGCACAGCAAGCTGACAGTTTGGAACGGACAGATCTGCTGAATGGCTTTGCAAATAGTAAAAGAATTTCAAGTAACTGAATAATTACTTCAGGGCACCTTTTGTGCCAGAAGAAGTCTTTTCATAGAGTGCAGCAATCTTTGGATCCAGCCTATATAGCCCACTAAATGCATTTAAAATATTGTAAGGGCATAATTAAGTCTTGCCATATTCCTGTATTCCTTGACAATATCTCCCTTTAAAGTTGTAACATCCTATTATCTGAAGTAGGTTCAAGTAACAGACTGTCTTGATATGCCATTCAAAATGTTTTTTGTCCTATGGGAACAGCAGACCAATCATGTCAAAATCTTTTATTGCTAACAGTTACAAGTACTTTCTAAAACCCTCTCAGATTCAGTGATCTGAAAGATGAATCTGTCATCTTAAAAAGAATCTCCCTGTTGACTGACCTTTCCTCTCTCTCCCAAACAAGAATTCCTGGGATTATAGGAGGAGTGAGTATTCAGAAGGACACTACTGCCATTTTTTTTCTCTTTTTTACTTTGATTGATGTCAAATATGATGTAGTCAATGTCACTTATTATGCTATGGCTGTACTGCAGTTCTAGTGGTGACAAAAGCAGAGGGATGCTGGTGTGAAACTAGCTAGGGTAAGAGTCTAGCTGTACTGGATGGAGAGGACAGCACAGAGCAGGACAGAGTAAGATGGTGTGGTAACTCCAGCGATTGCATCATTGTGGTTTGGAATTGTGAGCTTTTCTTTTGAGGGTTTAGCACAGCAACAGGGAAGAATTAGAAAATGCAGATATTTGTGCAAAGACTGAAAGTTCTTCAAGCCTAACATGGTTAGATCACCTTTTAAATTGACATAAATGTGGTGTTTTCTCTTTATACAGCTGAGTTGGCTCTTTTACAGTATACCAAGCAACTGTTTGGAGGTTGTCCTTTATTTATGGGAACATTTCTCTAGTCCTAAGAAATATTTTCTTAGAGCCACAGGGGAATCCTTCTCTTCCTTACTGCGATAATCTAAGTAATTTCTGCTAGGTTCTGTGGAGTTCCTTTGAATTTTTCAAGAACACAGAGGAAAACAAAAACCAATTTAGTCATAGTGTGTTAAAGTCAAAACAAAACTGCAAAGCTGATGTCACTGACCAGGTTTTTAAAGGTAGCAGCAGTGCAAGTGGCTGTTCAGAGAACTGTAAAAAGGATGTTATAAAAAGGTTACAATAAGCATGGTATTTTAAAATAAACACATCTACAGATGTGAAGTTTTTGCTGTGGCTAATGATTTGAAGAGGATTGAAAGTAAAAGTGTGGATTTTGAAACAAATAGAAACGGCAGTTATTTACGGAATTTACAGTAAAAAAAAAAAATACAGTTGCGAATCTGCAGTCACAAGTCTCACCAGGTGTCAGTCCCAAGGAGCTTCTAATGAATTATTAAACTGAACCATGGCCCTGGAAATAGATTTAAAAAAAAAAGTGTGGGGAAAGTGACACCTCTTGAATGATCTGAAATAAATGTGACAGTCATCGACTTCGAAAACGTTGTGAGGATATTAGGAAGACACTATCTGATTCATACATTTCTACACCAATTACACGGTTTAAAGTAAATGTAGAGGTTCCTAATTAGCTCTTTGTGCAGCTGTCAGGCTACTTTTATCTTTATTTAGTAGTATGCTTTTGGTCTGTGATAGAATGCCAGTGATGACAGATAGACTCAGAGTGAAGGGAGTAATTTGAAATGCACCGAATGACTTGAAAATAATTAGGTATGTGCTAAATGGCACTTATCTTGGGACTAGAACTGGACAAAGGACTCATGATGAAAATGTTTTTCTAAATGTTATGGTTTATTTTGTGGTTTTTTTTTTTTTCTTTTTTTTTTTCTCCGTGAAATAGTTGGAAAGTTTTATTTATCTGGAGAATTAAATACTGAAGTTGAATATCACTATTTTTGGGAAACTCATTAAGAGACTTTGGGCATGCATTTATCTGAAAACCAAAACACAAACATTCGCACTCACACTGTGTACGCTATCTCTATTGCCTCTGTGAAGAGTTGCACCGATAAGATACCAGTGTCTGAAATAATATTTCTGTACACAAATATGTCTTTTTCCACCCCTGTAGGTTTAATCTGTATTTATTTTCTGTAACCTTGAAATAATAAAGATAAAATGTACCCCAGTGCAAGTTTTGAGTAAGAAAAAAATAACAAAGATAAAGTTTCTTGAGGAGACCGTAGTTGCACCATCAATGGGAACAAAATTACTGAGGTGGTTCTATAGAGAAAATAGTCATTCCCCCAAGGAGGTAGCTGGAGATCAAAGAGGATCCTTATCTTCGCATAAAAGTCTCCGAGTGAGCAAAGGCAAGCAGGCGAGCAAGTGGGGACCACCTGAGGGAGAGAGAATAATTACATGGGTATCATTTTATGCTGCTTGTCCTTTAAAACGATGGAAGTTACTTGAGTTCATGGGGATAGAAAGTGTAAGAAAACTCTGCAAGCAGTCCTGATAAGTCTTTGCTTGACGGGTAAATAAAACCACTATTTTTTTTGGAGAGGCTTGAATTACTGTGTCACTTGCATTGTAATTCTTACCTGAATGTGCATCTGAATGTGATGTGTTAACACTGGTTGGAATTGCCTTGCATGTGGAATTTAATAAAAGAGATAATTGTAATCCCATGGCTCCTCTGCCAGGGGAAGCACTATGTAGTTCTTCAAAACCGAAGCACAGAATCCCAGGTTTGTTGCAGATGGGAGTAAAAATATACAGCTTACTCTGTAACTATGACATCCTTTATAACTCGGGTAAAGCGATGCTTGCAGTGAGTTTGTTTATTCCAAATCTTTTAGAAAAGCCACAGAGAATATCAGCACACCAGAACTTAGGTCTAAAATGTATGGAACATATTCATTTCTGGCTAATATTTAACTAGACTTGGTTTGATCTTTCACAAAGCATCTTAGTGATGGATGTTTTAGCTGAGGTGGTAGCTTTTCAGTTTTCCAATTTTATGACTAGAGGAATTGTTTTATCTTTCTGGAGATGTGCACTGTCAAGTAAAAAAGCCTATGTCCTTCTAACAGGGAAGAAGCCTGCACTGAGAGAGCAAGAAGGGCAGGCCCTGTGCTGTACTTTCTCTTTCTAGTCCTTACTTTTCCATTCACTTTCAGTAAATCTAAATATTATTTTTTTTTAGTTGAAGAACAGTTGTATTTGGTAGGAAAATATTAAATTTTAAATACAAGTATTTCAAGATTGTAACAGAAATTGTCAGATCAAATGGTGAGCTAAATATTGCCTTTGAATTAATTAGGCTTTCTCAATAGCACAGCTCATAACAGCATATTATACAATAAGCTGATTGTACTGCAAATCTGTGGGATGCGGGTGTCTAACTGTGTGAAAGTCTATAGGACTGAGGATAAGGATGCTGTGTTTTCTATATACTAGTTCTGCATTCTCAGATATTTGTGTTTCTGTATCTAGTACTTAGTGCATGGTACTTGTAACATTTCCTTTATATACTCTTGTTACTGTGCAAATCCATACTACACCACTTCAGTTTTCTATAAATAGGTATGTCCTGTGGTTTAAACAGCAGATACATTGCCTTGACTGAGATTTTTGTTCTGCCTCAAAAAAAGTGAAAGATAAGTGATTTCAGGTTCTATCTAGTTACCTATATTTGCTCTGTAAATAAAAATAATTCCTTCCTTTAAAATACTCTGCTTGTTGCACAAGCTTTATTTTCCTGACAAAGACTTTTCTATATTACATTTTTTATTGTGTTCTTCAGTAAGTTCTCTAGATGCTCCATGAGGTAGAACAAGGAAAAGGGATTGGTTCATGTTTTTTCTTTAACAAAAAGTAAATTAGTGATGGAAAAAATACAGACATATTTACCAGAATATGTAAAAAATGTGCTATGTAGAGAGATGTCCATAACTGATCAGGAAATGTTATAAGAGAAAGGTTATATGGCGTACTGCTTTTGGTTGCACCGATAGCTCTGCAGGTGAACTCTGATTAACAGTTTCCTTCTACTGGGCTAAAGCAGCCAGGATTTGTAGACTTCTTGTGTGAAATGTACAGCAGTGCTGGAATCTATAAAGAAGACAAAAACTCTCCAAAGCGATTGCCTGCTAACCCCTATTGTTTCACATTTCACATTGTATAATTTAAAAAATCTCAAGCATGTTTTCTGAAAGTGAATGTCTGTAGTTCAGCTGCAGTCGTGTTTGGGGTAGCTTAGAGGATTCCTGTGCAGACCCCCTTCTTACTTGGCTTTCACTACATCTGCTCAGATAAGGAAAGTGTTGCACTTGGTTTAGTCTCTTACTTTTTTTTTTCATTGACAGTTGGGGTTTTGTGGTTTTTATATTTTTTTTTGTTTTGTTTAGGAAAACAAGCAACAAAGCATAAGCCGTACAGATTTTTTATTATTATTTTTTGTGATAGCAAAATCTCAGTTTGAATGTTTTAAAATACAACTTAGTTGCTGGTAAGTATGCGGGTTCAGTACAGTGCAAACTTGGCCTGTCTACAGACTCCAGCGGAGAGCTCAGACTCTCAGCTGGTGCAAAGTAAAGTGCTTCACTGAATTTCACAGAGCTTTTCTCACTAACTTCAATATCACCTACCTCCTGTCTCAGGTATTACAGTGAAAGTATTAAAAAAATTATCTCCACATTTTTTTCCCTCCGACCCGCCCCGATTCTATACTTGCTGCAATAGAAATAAATCTAAACCCTTTTTTTAAGCAGGGTCATCTGAGTTCCTCAATACAGGGTAATAAAACTCTTTACAGGTTAATTCCGATATAACTACTGCAAAATTTCTTCCTAAATAATCTAGTTCCACTCTACTTCTACAGACATGGGGGTATAAACTGATAACCATGGAGATCTGAAAGCAGAATTTTGCTTGGAGTAGATGAAGTTAACTTAAACTGCACAAAAAATGTTGCATTGTTTTAATTATCTTTGTCATTTGGTGGTAGATATTGCCAGAAGTCCAGTAGAAACTCTGCAGCAGGCAGTTTTCTTCATGTCATACAATATATGTGGAAATTCTTCCTTCTGGTTTTTAAATTATTTTTAACTGGTCTCTGGGGTTTGTCTTAGAGGTATGAAAACATGGGTTATTTATTCAAGTTTTCAGCTAGGCAAGTCTACACTACACTGATTACATGTTTGCTTTTGTTGTGTTAATCCTGCTAGTCACTGCATGCAGAGCTTTCCCTGTCCTAACTTTCCTCTCTTCCTGACAGCATGGATTAACAAGTAAGAAAGCATGGATTAACAAGTGTCGCAGCGCTCTCCAAACTAGCCGGCTGCAACAAGGTCTTTTACCATCTCACACCAGCACACTCTTCATGCCAGTCCTGCTGCTGCCTTCTAGTTTCTCCTCATCTAAGGCACTCTCTCTCTTTTCTCTGCTTCTTCCTCCTCTCTCTTCCTCAGCTGCTCTCTCTTCATTGGCTGCCCAACCCCTTACCAGACCCAGCCATACCTGCACCTTATCTACACCAGCCAACCCACAGTTTTATATTATCAATGCTAATTAACCCCACTTCGTTCCTCTACAAACAAGAATGAGCAAGCACATCTCTTGCTCAGGCAGATAGTCAGTCCTACTGTGAACTAGCTGCGCAGTCTAGATGTAACTCTGTAGGCTGCAGTGTATATCTTGATACTTCTGAGAGAACGCAAGTAGCTATATCTTACATCTGCTATTGGCAATAGATGCCAGTGCAGCTGCTTTTGCTCTTCTCTGTGGAGGTTTTTTTTTGGTTATTTTTCTTTTAGTGCACTAGAAGGAAGATAGATAAGAAATTTCAGCTGAGATGTCTGAAAGCTGAATTCCACATATCTAAATACATGGCTAAATTACATAGTGATTGGATGGAAATTTTCATTAGAAGGGAAATTTTCTATCGGTCCTTCTGACACAAGATACACATATATTTTGAAGCTAAATATTGTGATCTGGCATGCAACTATGGCCTGCAGAATTGTATTTTGGATGATGATTTTTGAGAGACAGTTGTTCTGAAGGCTCTCAGTTCAATGCTTTTGGTCTATGCAGCAGAAACGTTCTTGGCACTTCTGTCTTACCTGGTTCTCAAGGCTATTAAAAGGCAGAAGGAACTAAGTAGTGTCTTAATGATGGTTCAGGGGTTACTGTACGTTGTGTATGTGTACACATCTATGCACACTTTTTCTCAACAAATTCTTGCATGAATTTTCAGTACTGTGGTACCAGAATATATGTTATCATGGTCATGTGTGCATGTCCTTACCTCCATGTCCTTTCTACTTTGATGTTTCTCATTATTGCAATATGTGGTTAGGAGTGGTAGACCAGTGAGACCAAATGCCTTCTGTGCTCCATTTTAGCGTTCCTTTGCTTCCAGTTGTAATTGAATACAGTATGTTTTCTTACATGAGCTGTGATACAGAAATATCCAAGACTTTTTTTTTTTTTGTGTGTGTGTGTGTTATCAACTCTAACTGCATTACCAAGGGACTACTGACTAAGTTCTTGAGGCAGGCCACAGATTGCAATTACTGAAAATAAAATGGGTCGTGTTTTTTCACCTTAGCTTTTGATGTACATTTTGATGATCTTTTTTCCTGGCTAGATTATAGAAAAAAGATGATTAGTTTGACTTCATAGCAAAATACACAGAAGTTGCATTGCTCCTGGAGTGTCCTGGGAAATGTCACTTGGAAAAAAGTCCAATATTCACCTTAGAGTTCCTAATGAGAGAAAATCAACTGTTTCTTTAGGAAACCATTCTAAAAGTCTTTGCTCTTAAATCTCTGGATTGCTGGGTCTAGTGATACCTTTTTTTCCCTATTGTGTTGTAGAGTTCACTGTCAAAGTTACCTTCCACTTTTTATTTTGTTTTTCCTTAACTAGCTTTTTGATCTCCTGGCATCTTCTGTAATGTCTGTTTTCTGGTACCGGAATTGTTCCTTGTGGATCATCTATGAACCCTTTCTAATTTATGAACTTTAACACAGTAAGATACATTATTCCAGTACTGGTCACATTGTAAAAGTTGCTTCACCATTCTGACTTGATTCCTTTGCTTGCACGCACACAGACTGCAATAATTTTTTTATGGTGCAAAGACTGATCAGTCTTTTTGTCCTTGTCTAATGGAAGATATCGGTGTCTTTTTCCACAACTGGTCTGCTTGGGCTGTGTTTTTTAAGGAGTTAAGTACTTAGCTGTAACCACATAATTACTAAAGTTAGTGCAATCATTTGTGTGCTTAAACATCTGCAGGATCTGGGAGCATTAGCTCTGCTGTCCTCTCCTCTGAAGAATATGGCTTTGTAGTATTTGAAATACCATACTTTTAATTTTTTTCCTCCCCCCTTTAAGTGCTGGTTTTGTTTCTAGCTTTATTCTTTTCCACTTTTAGTCATAAATCCCTTCTCCCAGGTTCTCCTTGACTCTCAGCATTTTTCATTTATGGGCTTTCTAGTTTCTCCTTGACTAATCATCTTGTATTTTTTTAATAGCCTGAAGAACTTTAGCCAAAATGCCATTTTTAATCTCATTTTCTGTTTTCAGCATGCATTTTAGTAATCCTCTTTTCTTATACTACTTGCAATTAATGTATCCCATTAGTGTCCCAGACTATCAATGTTTCATTTGCTCAAAGGATTAATGTTGAAAAATGTATTAGCACTAATACATAGTAAATGAGAGGGATTCCACTTATGCCTTTGACTTCAGCATGTTCACTGGAAACAAGGATGCTGGCTTTACCTGGAGTCCTAACTAGAAGGAGTATAAAATAAAAACTGGGGCTGTTTCTCAATAGGTGGATTCTCTCAAACATTCATTAAAACTCATTTCCAGTAGTAGGCAATATTATCCTGCCGTCTGTTGGGAGTCCTCTTGTGGTTGTGTGCGGCATGCTTTATGGTGGTGATAGTCTTTGCCAAATCAGCCTGCAGAAGCAAAAGTTAACTAAATGTTGAACTATTGTATTGAATTGGCTTTATAGCTATAGTTTTGAGAGGAAAGAAGAGTACAAAAATAGCTTTCTGCTGCTGTTGGACCTCTTCAGTTGCGGTCAGTCCCTGATAGGGTAAAACAAGCCTTCGGAAGGATTATGCTGTATTGCCTCGGAAGAACTCCTTGCCTTGGAGAGGTCGGGTACCCAAAGTACATTAGTCCAGGCAGGCTTGAGTCTGTTTTGTACCTTTTTGGCAGCTATATTATGGGATGTCAGAGTAATTTCTGTTTCCTGGCCTAGACAGAATACACGTCAATACTAATTTTCACATGTCTTCTGTTGATCTAACACAGGGGGTCCTCAAACTTTTTAACCAGGGGGCCGGCGCGCGGATGCAGTGGCAGGCAGTCATCTGCGGCTGCTTGGTTTCCCCCCCAGCCCCCGGCAGGCGGGGGGCGGGGGGGTCTGTAAATACTGGGTGCCGGATTGAGGACCCTGGGGGGCCGTATCTGGCCTGTGGGCCGTAGTTTGAGGATCCCTGCTCTAACAGATATTTTGAATGTCAGTAGAAAACAGTAAATTGGCTTAATATGTGCTTGGGAGTGTCATATCTGTGGCCATTACAATTTTGTCAACCAGAAGGACAACATGCTATTTTTTGCTATTTATTTGCTAGGCTTATGAAAGACTGAAGAGCAAGGATTTTCACTACACATTGTTTTATATTTATGTTGCAGGAAGATCTTGAAATTGATATGTTCTTTGTTATGCTTTGGTGCTGACAGAATCCGTGTCTTTTATAATAGAAGCAGGCCTTACTTTTGGTATTGGCCTGAACTTTGCCAGAGTTTAACTGGCATTTCACTGACGTTTCTTGAACCCTGTTGATCAATATGCCAGTGCAATTCCGGTTTCATAAAATGTTGAGCTTACAGTCGATTATAAAGGCAATTAACTTGACTTGCATGAATTTTGCTAAGTTTGCTCAGTTTTGTACATGTACCTTTCTGAACGAGAAGCTTCCTGATTAAAGAAAGAACTTTATTTGTAAAGTGTGTTTCATGCCTGCATACTATATACATGGGAAAGGAGGATCCAGGGAACCACAGGCTGCTCAGCCTTAATCTGTGGGAAGAGGATGGCCCAGGGGGAATATTATCAATGTATATAAATACCTGATGGGAGTGAGTAAAGAAAGTACAGACAGGCTCTTCTCAGTCTTGCTCAGTGACAGAACAAGAGACAATGGGCACAAACTGAAATACAGAAAATTAACAAGAAAAAACTTTATTTTACTGTGCAGGTGATCAAACATTGGGGCAAGTTGCCCGGCTAGTGTAGTCTCTGTCCTCAAAACACAACTGTAGCTGTCCTGAGCAGCCTGGTCTGGCTGACCCTGTTGTGAGCAAGTGGTGTTAGACAAGTAGATGAACTCCAGCTGTGACCCTTCCAAGTTTGGCACCTCTGTAAATGTTCCTAGGATGTGGATGGGACATCTAAATTGAATGTTGTACTTGGTGAATCCTTAATATGAATAAGTAGACTAGCAAGCATTAACAGAAACATTGGGAGTCTGTTGCGACGGAGGGAAGACACAGTCACTCAATATGAGTGATCAGCAGACTTCGTTTATTGTCTCTTACAGTCACCTTTTATGCCTTCTTATAATTAGCTCATACATATTACAAAAGTTAAGCTCATTATTGGTTAGTTGCCTAAATACCAAGCCCGCCCCTAGTTTCTCTTCTGTAGTTTTCTGTTCCCACCTGCAACCTTCTTTTCCCACCGAAATCTTCCTGTTACTGTGTAACAAGAACAGCCAAGGA
Organism: Falco biarmicus; assembly: GCF_023638135.1. Classification (NCBI taxonomy): domain Eukaryota; kingdom Metazoa; phylum Chordata; class Aves; order Falconiformes; family Falconidae; genus Falco; species Falco biarmicus. The sequence continues at coordinate 90,209,198 of NC_079288.1, forward strand.
CAGTGTATTTTGCTTTACTTCAGATAAGCTGAGAGCGATGTGCATTTTTGTCCAGCCAGCTGGACTATGTCTATGTGACCCTTTTCAGCTAGTCAGTTATCCACAGGAGTCAAGCTCCTGGTTTTGTAGTAACTCCATTTGTTTTGTGATGGATGAGAGCCCTCGTGCATCAGAATAATTATGTCAGTTGTTTCTGTTACCTGCATGATCTAGTTTAGAATTGAAATAGGAAATAGTTGCTTTCTTTTGCCATATGCCCCTTTCTGAAAGATTCTTAACACCAGTTCTCTCAAAAAACAACCTAAATCCCAACCAGAGTATTTGGAAGTCTTGTGCTTCAGTGGTCATGAATGGTCTGTTCAATATCTTTAAAAAGAGTAAGTTGCTTACAGTTGAAGATATGGTCAATGTCATGTAGTTGGATATCCATAACAGTTTTAAGACAATTGAGACTGTGTCCAAAACCAGTTCAGTCATGGTCTGAATTATGTTTTACCCTTAACTTTATTCTTACATATGAGGATTCACAGTGGCCAGAATGGGCAGTTTCAGCTGTAATACACATGTACAAGTTGATCTAATCCTGCAAGCTAGTTAAGGTTTTATAAGTAGTAGAGCTGGATGGGAAATGAAAATACAAAAATTAGGCAGTAGATTGGAAAGGTGGCTTTGATTTTTAGAATGGTTGTTGGTGTTTTAATTGATGGTTTGTTCTCTTCCTAGCTTATGTTGTTGAGCAAAACATTCCCCTCTGTTATGCAGAGGAACAAAGATGTATTGTTCCCATCACTAAGAATTTAAAAAAGTACTTGCATTGGGGAAGGAAGAATTCAGGGGAAGATTCAAAAGTACTTATTCTCCTGAAGTTTCTATACATCTTATATTTACATCCTTTCAAAGATGTTCATTGGCTTCAGTGACAAACTCAAAGCTCATGAAAGCATGGGCATAAGTGTTTTGTCCTCTGAGATAGAAAACTTAGATGGTGCCACTACTCAACTTTTAGCTAAACTGATAAGGCATGTAACGAGGCTATTTATTCTTTTCTGTCATTTACCAACACTTGATGCTTTCCCTTGTTTATAAATATGTATTGCAAAAATGTTTCTTAAATAAACTTGAGATGGGCAAAGCTGTACTCTTCAGTGAATGCAGTGATATGTAATTTTGGGGAGCAGATTCTCAGCAAGTTTTAGTGACTGTGTCTGGCTAGATTTCATGGACAAGTACCACTTTCCATATGTTGGGAATTTGGACTTTTCTCAGTATTCTACACACTATTTTAATGATTTCCAAGCCCTTCCATCCACAGATCTCAAAGTTAGCCTGGGTGTGCAAATGTGCCATCTGGATCCTCTTCAGAATCAGGACTTCACATGTTGCAGAAATGCAGAATATTCTAGATAACATTGTTGAATATTTTTGTAGAGGAGTCCTCTGTTCTGTCAGTCTTTCAGCTAGTTATATTAAAAATGTTTAGTGAGTTAAATTATCTTGCAAAATGACTTGCTGTATGAATTTATCCACATTACTTAATAAGAAATAATTTTAAGCCACCCTTAATTGTGCAGCTTTTGTTACAGATCTTACAGTTGTCACTAATTATCTGATACAAAGACACTGCTAAATTTATGGCTGTTGATGCAAGCTGTTAACTGGGTGTTAAGGCAATGTCATTTCATATAGGTCAGTTAGTGGCTTGTTGATATTAAGAAACAATTGCAACATTTTGGAAGTAATTTTTAATGGTCGGTTATTGTCTCTTGTCTTAACTCATTCCTTGAATATAATTTGACATAATTTTCTGAAACGATACAAAAATCATTGTGATTTTTCTTGTTATCACTGTTGTCCAATTAGCATTTGATTTTTTCCTTAGACTAGTTAAATGCCCCAGCTTTCATTTAAGAGTTCTATTGCTTTTCTGCTTTAATTTTCCTCTCCTTCTGTTCAACCTTAATTTGTAAAATCTATTTTGAATAAAGCCCTTTATGACTTGCACATGGCCTAAATTCAACACAATCCCCTTGGCATTCAAAAAAACCTACTTTGATTTTTGGTCTCTTGCATTCTTCCCATAAAGTCCTGAGACTTAAGTTTCATGTATATCACTGCTATATATTTGCTTACAGGACCCTGCTATCACATTCCAACTTTTTCCAAACACCAATTTCAAATCTTTTTCTTAGAGAATCCTGCAGAAGCAGCTAGGACTTGAGGCTTCCAATGGAAGTTCTTCCAGCTGTTCTGTGGAAATTGAAAGCCAGTACATCTTACCACATTCACTTAACTGTGAAACTATTTCAAAGACCTTGCAGGACTTAAAAGTACCAGCAGTTATTATGCTTCAGTGACAAATTGGATTTCCTACTGACATCTTTTCAGACTTTTCTGCCAGTACAACCCTGGGGAGACTTCTGTCTGTGGTTTCCCTTTGAACAAGGTTCCCTCATGATTGATTTGAAAATATCAGGGAAAAGAGAAAGAATGGGAATAGTGTCTAATTTTATTTTATTTTTTCTGAATGCCAAGTACAGAAAAAAATGAGGGATTATTTAGGAGGAAATGGTGAAATGTAGGTATGTAACTGTAGAAGTGTAATCCTGGAAACCCTGAACTCAGTTACTGACTAACCCTGGAAGCACAAAATCTGAATAGGAGTTTCAGTGATAACTTCACTTCTCTTTTATTTGTGAGAACATTCTAGTGTACATCTTTCTTTTCTTGGAATATCTCAAAAAGACTGGAAAATTTCAATGCAAATTCTAAGCTTATATTACTTACAAGTCTTCATCAAGTGGTGGCTGCTTGTTCTTGATCCCTTGCAAGTATTGCTTGCTTATCTCGTGACTGTGCTTTTAGGCTTGTAACAGTTGTGACAATATAGCTGCAAAATCAAGTAAAAAGAAAAATGAGTTAATGAAAAGTGAATTATCACCCATCATTCAATAACTCATTTTATATTTTGACAGACAAAAGCAGTCCCACTCCCATATGCTGTGTCTATATGAAGCCTCTGCAGACTTTTTCACTTCAAAGATTTAGTGGGACTTCATAGCTTCAGAATAGCTCCCAACCTAGCAGGTAGTTCACTCTGCCAGGGAAGGGCTGTATGACCAAAACAAAGTTTTGATCTCAGTAAGAAATGGAAGTAGCTGCCCTTATTTCTAAAATGACGTGTGATACCCCTTTGCTTAACCTGAATGACCGAGCACAGGAGATGGGGTTCAGGAAACAAATACTAGGTTGGAGACTGTTTAAGTGGAGGAGGGAACTGGCTGGTAGGCAAGAAGTAACGCACCAAACCAGGCGAAGTAAGGGACTGAAGGTATTCTTCCTGGGTTTTTTAGGTTATGATTTTTTTTATGGGGAATTTGGATTCTATTTTAGGATGCCTGTCTCTATATACTGTATAGGGACCCTGAATGCCCGACATGGAGTTTCAGTGTGCTTAATGCTTACATAGAAATGCTGAAATAGTTCATCTTCATGGTGCCTAAATTGTTTTCTGGACCTTGCTGCAAAAGGGTGTATAGTAAAAACACTTATTTCCCTGACGTGTTGCCTTTTCTTAATTGAGATCCGAAAATCAAGTGATTCCAGGAAGTGGTATGATGCAAGCCTAAATTAAATTTGTTATTTATTTCTAGTGTTATATTAAAGGCTTGTATTGACCTTCTCTACAAGGACTGATATTTAAAGTGAAGACTAAACAGTTAATGGCATTATTACATTATCTAATATGGAAAGATAATGGTTTGTATTATCTGTAATCTTGATTACAGGAAAAGAGAAGTAGTTCTAACATTTTGTATCTATTTATGATAAGAGGCAAACTTCTTTCTTCCCCCCTCTCCATTTTTTTCCACTAAACGAGAGAGGTTTTTTGTTCTGAATTTTTTTTTTAATCCTTTCTCTACCCATCAACAATGATCAAAATTATTTTATAGTAACCCTTGTATCACCAGTTTCAAATGAGGTCAGTATCCTTCTGTGTTTCTTCCTTATGCATACAGTAGTAGAGTGAGCGTATCTAACAGAGAATTTAGATTTCCAGGGAAAATGATAACAATACATGGCAGAATTTTATTTGTAGGTATTAATCTAAACCAGAGAATTTGTTCAGTGTTGGCCTAGTGAGTTTGGTCAGAATCAGTATTGCACCCAGATCTCCTCAGTGCGAATGTATTATCTTTGCTGCAATATTTTTTCCTCTCTTATTTAAAATACATGTGTGTATGCACATGTCCACACATATATGCACAGACATGCTTGCATTTGAAAAATAAAATTGCCAAGTCTTTTGGTCATAAAGGCAAACAAATATTCTTATTGGTATATAGTTTTTGGACAAGAGGCTGGTGTGGAGTAAACAGGCATAACAGAACCTGACTGCTCAGGCTTGTTCTATGTAGCACGTAGCTATTTCATGACTCACGTAAAAAATTGCATACCTACTGCACCTGATAGTTGTTCTAGCTATACAAAACTACAGCCCCTGGTTTGTGTAGTGCAGAACCTTTTCTGATTTGTGGAAGGTATGAGAACTAGAAGACACATCAACCTTGTGAGTTCACATCTCAAGTGTTACACTATTGAGACTGGCTTGTTTTTTGTCTTAAATTTCTGTACAAGAATTATATTTTTTGCTTGATTTGTAACTGTTTTCCAGGTGCTGGTAATTTACCCTGAAATTCTGTTCTCCCACTTGTCTTAGTTAAGAGTTCCGATATAAATAGCTGATATTTTGTTAGGTAGGCATAAATAAATTATTCATGAAGTCATTTCATACCAAAATCATCTGTTAAAAAACCTACATGTGTTACTTGTGTGCTTTTAACTTATTGCTTATGTCAGTACAGTGTCGTGTCAAAGAAATCAACCAAGAACACATTAAAATGTTTGTAGGTTTATATGTAATCCTTATAGAATGTAAAAATGTGCTACTTACATTCTTGTAAAAGTTAAAGATTATACACAAGTTTTTAAGTTCTTGACACCCAGGCTGCTTGTAGATATATTTTTTTTCAGTTTTTGGCCAGAGTGGTTTGATCTTTGTGATGAATGTGGTGTAAATAGTTGTCAAGAGGGAGGTCAAGAAGTTCTTGTGTCCTTCTGTATCATCACCATGGACAGCACCTCCTCTGCTGAAGTTCTTGAACACTGAGAAATGCTTCTGTATGTTTTAATATCTTTTCTAGAGCCACACTTAAAAAATCAGATTCTTCTTTCCTCCAGCCCATTTATTAATGATCTAAACAAGCTGCAGGATTGTGCTATCTCTGTAAATATTTTCAATTGTATTTATCCAATGGTTAGATTGAAAATCAACTGTGTGTGTTAATGGTTTGCCCTAAAGTGTTTAGACACATGGATGAGCAATAGCAGCCATTCTACTAAATGTAGGAAAAGCAAACCAAATATAAGCCTTTCCTCTTTCTTTTGCATTTAACGTTGGTGGTACAAGGTGTGCTATGTATCTTCTGTTCTGAAACCTATGTGAACTTAGCACTTGTAACTCTGGCAACAACAACCATAGTCTAAAGTGGCCTGATGTGAGTGGGATGCAGGGAAAGAGGAAGAGGTGCTAGGAAGCTGCAAGCATTCTCCTTTTTACAGGAAAGAGAGACCCAGACTCTCCTAGTATTCCAAAATAAACATGACCTCCATTTGCAATAGTTCCCAAAGTCCTTAGAAGTCTCAATTTTGGACATTGTCCTACATGATTACAAATGTAATCAAGCATTGGTGTTAATACTTCACATGTCTGTGAACAGTAATTTGTTAAAATTAAAAGTAAAACAAACATCCTCGATAACATGATCTGCATACACTTGAATAAAGATAGCCTAACCTTGCAGTCTGTTTATAGCACAAAAATCTTAGTATCTGTACAACACTAAAAATGCTATTTTTCAGATATCAAAGTAAAACTTGAGGCTAAAAGACCTCTTGGTTGTTTCCAATTTAGATCCATATGCCTTCCTGATTCTTACAATAAGAAACACTATATTCCTCCACCCCTGTGGCTCTCTTGTAATTTATTTACCTGGGGAAGATCTGCTTTTAGATGCAGCATCTGGTTTTCAGTGATTTCCTGCTCTTAGCCAGCTGAATTGACTGAACGAGGAGGAGGTCAAGTCTGTCGCCTGAGGTCACACGTTGAATGAATGCCTGAGCTTGGATTTAGAGTTAGATCTGCAGTATTCCCTCTTGGTTCTTTGCTGCCTGCAATAAATACTTATTTTTAAATGTCAGGTGTATTTGGGACTAATGAATCTGTATTATATGCAAGCAGAAAATTATGATGCTTAATCTGATACTTACCAAGCGCATCCATAATTCTTGCAAATGTTTTCTGTCAAAGTAGCTATAAAGCAGAAAAAGGGTAGAGTGTGTTATAGTTAAAAAATGTAAACATACCTAAAGCAATAAAAAAATACTATAAACCGGTAAATGAGGAGACACTTTTTTAAAAAATCAGATAATTATTTGTGTTAATGGCAAATTTAGCACAATGCTATTTACTTTAGTGGTTATCAGGTGAGAAGCAAATGTGTTCTTAATACCTGTTCTCAATAATAAATTACACTGTGTGCATCTTTATAGAAGACTGAATTACAGGACCTTGGACTGCTGTGGAACATTTTCCCTGATATTATGCTTGCATAATTATTTTTTTAAATTAATCTTTATATACAAAGATAGATATCAGGAACTGGAAAAATTCAGTCTTTACATGATTGTATTGAAAAACATTAGTTGTGATTAAAGGCACAGAAGAATGAGTTTATGTGTTCATAAATTTGAAGATGTTTCATAGAAAAAATGCAATTTCTAAAAATGTTTTTTCCTGATTGTTCTGTGAGGGGAAAAAAAAAAAAAAAAGAGTGTCTATGGTAATGCTTTATTGAATTTGTAAAAAAGCCATTGATATTGTCAATAGGACTTCTTATATCTTAACTCAAGCAAATTCTGAAATACTGTTTCAAACTAAAATCTGAAACATTTCTGACTGTTTTGAATTTTCCTGGTTGAAATAGTACTGCCATAGTTTGGTGCAATTATAACTGCAGTTTCTAGATGGAAACTTTTCATCTGAAAAAGGACTCCCTTTTCTGGCTACTGTGAAGTTGGATGGTGATAAAGCACTTAGGAGAGTAGTTGAAATGACAATCCAGTCTAAATAAAGTAGGAATAATTATGCTCCCAAGTCATCTTGAAATGAACCTCACAGTTGGTCAGCAATAGCAATTGTCCATAATAGTAGTTTAAACAGCTCCTGAGAATGTTAACAAGTCCTCTTCCATCATGCAGAGGCTGAAAGAGGAAAGAAACTGGGTCGGTCAGGAAAAGAGACACAATTCAATGGAAATAGCTCCTGTCTAACAGACAGCCTTGACAGGAATTATTTTGACCCATGATACTTTTTTATTTCCTTTTACTTTCTGACATTATTTCTGGAGGAAATAATAAGGAACCTTAGAAGACATGTATGAGAAGTTTTGTCTTCTTTTCTTGGCTGTGGAAACAGTGTCATGTTAGGAGTCCTATAAACACAGAAACAGAGGCTGGAATGACCCAGGAAAGACTGTGGACTGTGTATTTGTGAAATCAGGAGGATTGGGTTTTTTATTTTTTTTTTTGAAGAGACTATTGTCTTGTTTCATGGAGGTCTGGCAGGAAAACTTGTTCCTGTTTTGGGATTCCCTGTTTTCTCCACAAAATGTCCCCAGGGAGGATAAGAGCACTCCCCTTGACTGTAGCATCTTAGGAGCTTGTGAGCAGAGAGAAAGGAATGAGATCCCAGTGGGAGAACAAGATGTGGTGAAGGGACAGGAAAAGCAAAGGCGGGGTTTGGAGCTGATGGCAAGGGGATCTGTGCAGCCTGCGAGGCAGAAACCAGTTGTTTCTCTGAGCTAGCACTTGGAATAAAGTGGTAATAAATTTGGAGACTGTTCAGGCCATCTTTTCTTTTATCATATGAAGTACATGGGGGAAAGCTGTAACTTTTTCCTGCTGCATTTAATCTGAGCATGGGCATTCTGACAGTGTAAGCTTTACTGTGGTTCTGCTGAAGGACTGTAGCATGGAACAAGCCATTGCAGTCACAGGTTGATTTCCTTGCATGGATTTAAAATGCAAAAAAGAATGGGTTTGAAAAAGCAACAGCCAAGTTATTGAAGTAGTTAGACTACTTAGGAAAAGACTTAAAAAACTGTATTTGACAGAGAGAAAAACTTTTTTCTTGACCTCAGTATTATTTAGAAGTTATGGGGTTTTTGACATCAATAATTTATAGAATCTTTCCAGTTAATTTCAGATAGACTTCGTTATTAACACATTACTGCAAAATGCTTGAGTTTATAGGAGGGCATTTAGTAAACAGGAGAGCTATTGCTTAAGGTAGAAAGTAGTCAGCTTGGCAAAGTTAAAGAACAATTAGGTCATTCAGAAGAGAAGTACAGGTTTTCTGTGTGTCTTCTGTTGAACACAACTTGGAAATATTTGCATCATCTTTACATCATCATGTTTCAACTCTGCTATCCAACAAAGACAGGAGATTCCTCGTTCTACTTCGTGTATGGATAAAGCTGGAAGTGAGGTAGGCATAATAAAAAGCAAGGAGCAGAACAAATAAATAATTGCTGTTAGTTAAAAATGACAGTCAAGTTACAAAAAAGTGCATTATTCAGATACTTTGAACATGTTTTGACAAAGACGTTTTAAGTCTGTAAGAACGTTGCATTGTTTTGGAGTAACAATTAACAGGTTATTCTAAAACATCCACTGCCTATATACTGCCACAACCAATCTATAACCTATAAAATGGTATTGACTACAAGTATGAGTGGACTTGGACACTTTTATAAATTAAACTTTAAAGACATATATAGATTCAATACTGTATTTCTTCTTATACAAAATAATCATTGTTGGCATTTTTTGTGTAGCTTCTTTCAAGGGTGTATTTTGCAATTGCTGTTTTTTTAAGGTCACTGCGAGGTTCAGACTTCATATACCAAGCTTTCTATACGAAGTTTACTTAAAAAGAAGTCTCTCCCTTTGCTACTCCAAATGCACGAAAATCATACACAGTGTATACGCTTTGGAGGAATGCCAGGAATGGTTGGATATGCCTATGTATAGTGAATGTGTGCTTTGAGTGAAGCTTACACAGGAGAACCAAACTCTTGCTAAGTAGCAATATATTGCTTAAATGAAGTACGGTGGAGACCAGTGCAGGCTGCAAAATCTACTTGAAAAATGGGAAAAGGTTGGTTAGCTTTCTGTTATTGTGGCTACAATGACAGCAGATATCAATTAGCTTTTGGTTATGTTGGTGACAGCTGGTCCTGTAACTTTGAGCATAAACAAGTCCTAATGAACTGTCCTAGACCTGCTCTTTTCTTAGAGATATGATCTGTCTTGAAGTAGTCATAGCCCAGCTGAAAATCTTTTGTGATGTTTGCTATGAAGTGTAAGTGGTCCTAGAGGTGTTTATGCTTCTATGCTGCTGCTGGGCTGGATGAGTTGGAAAGCCTCTGGATCTTTTCCTGCAGATTTTATGACATGCCCCTTGCCATAAAATGCACAATTGTGAGTAAAACCTCTGGCCTGGAGGAATAAAATATTTCACCGTCCTGTGTAACATGACTAAATAGGATCATAGGTTTCCTTTCCATTGTCTGCTTTTTGAAATGTTATTCTTTCCCTCTAACTTCTCATTTTGTTGTGTACACTTCTGAGGCCTTGTGAAATAGTGTGTACTAGTACTTTTTTCCTTTAAATTTGTTCACTCTATCAGCACAGTAAGAGGCTGTGCTTTTTTGATAGCTGTTTTTGTTGGCATTTTTTGCAGCACACTCTATTGTAATGCTGTGCTTTGAATAGTCAAAACTTATTGTTTCTTCAAGCTGTTACAAGGCTAAACTTGTACTCCAAGCTTTCTGTGCATATCTGGCTTGAAGGAAAAAGGTTGCTTTATGGAATAACTTATTTCTTCATCAATTATTAATTATTTATGCAGCTCCAGCAGGTGGATTTAGGGACTCATCGTTTGATATACATAGAAGGAGCTAAAGCAAAGGTAGCCTCTGCTTCACAGAGCTTAACATTTAGGATCCCAATGGCATCTATCTGCAAGATGTGCATTCTTAGCCTAGCTTCTAATTATGTTGAATTTTTGCATGTTTTCTCTTTTATAAAGCATTGTTTTGGAAACAAGTCCCTTATACAAAGGCTAGCAGTATCAGAGAGATACTGCATTGTGATATATTTTTTTTCTAGTTCCTTGAAACCACTCACTTCATTTAAACTTCCATCAATTCAAAATTTCCTCTTTCCCTTGAGCACACGTTTTCCATATTTTTTCACTCAAAGTACTATTAATACTTTCTGATTATTCAGCAGAAAACTAAAAATGTCTCTTGAGCCACTCAACCTGATTTAATTGGTTTTGGTGTATGGCAGGCTAAATTCAGATCTCCATATATCAAACCCCAAGTCTCTCCTCCCCTTTAAAACTGATCGGTGCTCAGGTGAAAAAAATAATGAGGTAAAAAGTATGTGTGGGACTGTGCATAAAAGGTTTTTCTAACATTCACAAGGTCACTGCAGTGCAAGAATTAAAGTAAGGTTGATTGCTTGCATTCCTCTCCCCCCCACCCCCCACCCCCGCCGGCCCCCGACTTCAATGCTTCTCTGAGCCCCTAGACCGGTATTCCTGAACAGCTGTCCAGGCTTCTCTGAATTGGTTTGAAGTCATATTTTTACTTTGTTCTTTGTTTCTCACTTTGGCACAAAGAAAAAGGGGTGGGGGAGTGCATAAGAATATAAAATATTCTTTTCTTGTGTATCAAAGACAAGCAGTGTATTCAGAAGGTCAAAGTTCCTTTTTTTTTCTCAAGAATTTCAATTCCTAAGCCCCTTGATGTATATCCAGTTGAGTAAATATTACCTTAAAACCTTTTGTTTTCTGTTGAAGTTTTACATGCTTTCCCACAGTTACCCTCCAACCCCTCTAAATTCCACCTGCTAAGCTTTCCTTACTGTAGATTTGTCAAACTTCAGGACAGTACGTAACAGTACATAACACAAAACTTCAAAATAAATGACAAAACACCTGGAAAAAAATAATTCAATTTCAAGCTATTTACATGCTTAAAGAAAAGAGCTGACATGCATATCTGTTGTGATCTTGGCGAAATGTCGGTTGTGTAATGGTTCACAGTTTTAGGACTGGACTCTTATTTCAATTCCATGCTGTCAACACACCACTGAGTCTCTTGGTTTATTCTTCTAGAAGTGAATACAAGAGGAAAAAGGCCCTCAGCTCAATTCCTGCATCTTCATTTTTTCCTAACATGGCAGCTATAGCAAGCACCCTGTGGCAGAATTAGGAATAACAGACTACTTCTTTGTTTGGTGTGAAAAAAGGGATGTAAAGAACTGATTACAGCTAACCTTGCAATATATGATAATCCTTGGCTGTGAAGCCTGTATACATGTGTAAGTTAAAGAAGAGACAGAAATGCAGAACTGGGCTAAAGTTTATTCCTTGTTGTCTTACTGAAAACCTTGAATTCTCCTCTGTACATTTGTCTAAAAGTGGGGGAAAGAGTTAACCACTGAGTACGGTTATGTCCTGGTAGGCCACTTTTCAAGACAGCTATAGAATCAAGACAGCAAAACACTCCTATATACAGGGCAGGGAGGTTGGTCTATGCATGTACAGATAATCTTTTCCTGTAGGTCTCTGCATCTGTTGGTCTTTGCTCTGCAAGCAAAATGCATCTGGCTTACTTATTCTTATATAAAGCCTCAGTGTCCATTGAATTTACTAATAATTTGCATTTTAGCAGCTCAGCAGTGTACCAGGAGCTATGCAGAGCGAGTGTAAAAGCTCCTGGGGTGATGCAGTTTTGCTGAACTGTGGCAGAGGTTGGCCTTGCCTCCCTTTGAGGCTAGTGCACCCTGGAGCACTGGAGATGTTTGCATAATCTAACGTTGAATTATGAACACCGCCAAACTGTTTTCGGATAAGATCTGAGCAAATATTCAGGCCACAAGGACTGATAACGTGACTCCTCTGCCATCTACTCGGTTGTGTTACGGTGTAGGCCACCATTAAAATAGGTCAGTAGTACAGGAGAGAGATAAAGCTGGGTAAGCCTTTTAGTAGTATGCAGTTATATAAAGTCTGGAGTCATCTGTTCAGGATGCTAATTGCCACCATGGCTTCACGAAAAATAAATATGTTCAATTTTTGATAAAATGTTTTTTTGGAGTGAAATGGCTAAGTTATTAGTTGGAAAGGATGCCATTTATTTGGGGGGGTGTGGGTGTTATTTCTAAGATGTTGGCTAAAGTGTTTCACTGAAAGTTTGTAAGATCAAAAATGCTGACATGAATAATGAAGTCAAACCAACTGCTAACAGACTGAGTCCAGAACAAAGAAATAAATGGAATATGATCTTTCCAGCAACAACTCATGAACAGAACCCCTGGAGGGACTGGGGGAATATTTCCATTTTCCATTCACAATATACTGTTTGTTTATAGATGGTACTGTGGTGTATGTTTCTATATGATTATTTCAGGCCTGGCTGCTGTATATGCGGTAGTGAATTTGAGGGAAGGAAGGGAGACATATGAGCAGCACTTCTGCACATACAAGCAATCTAACTTTTGAACAATGTTTAGTTATGGCAAAGACACAGCAGAATAAGAAAAACACTTGGCAGTACTTGTATGGACAATAAGTGGAAGATGGAAAACCTTTGGACGGTGGTGGCTAGAAGGGAGCAAGAAACATCTGGAGTCAATCAAATGGCTGGTAATAAATCAAGAGAGTTAATGGCTCAGCGAAATGGCTTTAAGACTACTGAGTAAACCTGGACTGAAATGATCCCTGGTATAATTAAAGAGGCTGCACTGAAACTGAGAAAAAGGTGAATCAGGCCCTGAGCGTGGACAAGAGCGTGCTATTCAGGTTCCTGGGAGATCGTGGAAAATAACTGAAATAATTACTAGAGTAATATGTGGATCTGTAAAGGTACGTCTTAAGAACTTCACTTGGTTAAGCCCATTTGTAGGAAGACTATGATATGGGAACACTATCTTAAATGGAATTGCATGAAAAAGAGGTTTGTCCCAGTAACTGGTGTTTTGGTTAAGCCAGTGGACTGGAGGTAAGTGGGTGAGTTTAACTGACTGGAACATGCTCCCACTCACTCTCTGTGCTTGGTCCATATAGGCCCAAGTCAGGTCTGCTTTAAGGATGCTATACTGGAAGCTGTACAGTCAGGCTCTTGTGAGTGGGACAGGTGTATCTCTATACAGTAAAATGTCACTGAGGTGCTCAAGGACCAACAGGCTGCTGGGGACAAACAGAGGAAGTGGTTTGACTGAAGTTTATAATTTCTGGTTATGATCCCTGTGCATCGTACAAGCAGTGTTTAGGGTAACTTGAGGATGCTGATAGTGAGAAGTAGCTGTACCAAGGTATGTTTGTTCAGTGGCTTTGAAAATGCCAGCAACACCAAAATTCCACCTACTTGCCTTTTTTTAGGCACTTAAGCATGACATAGAAACCCATAAAATCACAGATGTGTGCTGCGTAAAGGCAATTCTGGGTATTCTTGTATAGACCAGAAGATTTCTCTAACACTGTAACTTGTAGAGAAAGCCCTTACATGTCAATTGAACATCTATCCATTTGAGGATCTGTGGCAATATTGTTGGGGGGAGGTTCAGTAAAATGTGGCTTTAGGTCATTGAGTTCCTAAGATAGTAAAAGAACAAAAAAGGAGAACAATGTTTGGGTTAATGAGTAGGCTTCTCTGATTTACATTAGAATAACAAGCTTAATTAACTGGGTGTTTTATGTCATCTGTAAACATCATCATATAGACTCTACTCAATTGCACATCTGTTTTGTCAGTGCCAAGGGAATAACCAGGGTTCAGCTGATCTCCATCTCTGGAGTGCGCCTATGCAGTAATCTCCTGTGTTATTTTAAATTAATAATAAAGACAATCATTCATTACAGATTTCTTTCATCTTAAATTCTTTGACTTGCAGGCTAAGACATTCTGAATGACATCTCTATCCTCTGCCTGTCTGCTTGCTTTTGGGGCTGTGGGGAGGAGAGCTGCCTGGAAGTGCCTGTGGCAGAGCAGAGGGGAGAGGCTAGATTTGCAGGGTCTGTTCTCTGCTCTGCTGCTGCCTCCCACTTTTGGGTACTTGATCTGCAAAGGAGTACTAGTCCACAACCCCATTTGGCTTTATAAAAAAATACCATAATGTAGAGGAATGAAGGCAGTGGGTTGATTAGCATTGATAACATGCAGCTGTGGCCTTGCCACAGAGGCAGTGGGTTGACTGACATGGATGATGTGCAGCTGTAGCTCGTTCAGCTAAGTGGTTAAATAGCCCTGAGGATGGTGGGGGGGGGGGGGGGGTTACAGAGAGGATGAGCAATGTGGTCTGACTTCTGGAGGAACAGAATAGACAGTAGAATCTGACTGATGGTAAAAGCATTGTTGCAGCCTACTAGTTTGTTTTTGCTGCTACAGTCAGTGCCCCATGTGAGGCTGACTGAGTTGACTCTGACTACGATAACTGGCGCCCAACGTAGCTGAGACAAGTGGGAGAGCCTGCGACCCATAACAGACACCATGAGAGGTGAGCCATTGACAACTAATTGATATGGGTGTATTGCAATATTTCTTGTCCATCTTAACTCAAATTGCAACTTTTGGTGACCAGCATAGATGGGGACTAATTGATATGGGTGCAGAAAAAGAAAATCCTATGTTACCAATGCTTATAGATATGTTTAAAAAAAGAAGCATATAATATTAAAAGAGGGCAATAAGAACTCTGCTAGGATGGTGCAAAGTAAATGATGTGCTAGTTACGCTGAAAAATGTCTCCAGCATTCAGACATGGCAAAATACTGGAAAATTATTTTTTGAGGTTACCTCAAGATGGGATAAAACTGCAACAACATGGCTAACAACATGGAGATTAGTCTTAGACTTACTAGAACAATTAAAAGTGGACAGGGAGACAAATTCTATATTTGCAATGCTTATGGATATATCTGAAAAAGGTGCAAAATATGATAAAATGACAATAAGAATTCTGCTAGTGTGGTGTAAATGTAATTTGCTAGTTATGGTGAAGAAGGTTTTCAGCATTCAGACATGGCAAAGCGTTGGAAAGGTACTTCTTGAGGCTGCCTCGAGGGGAGACAAAATTGCTACAGTGTCGTTAACAACATGGAGGTTGATAATAGATTCACTGGAAAAATCAGAAGTGGACAGAGACAAACCCTATATGAACAATGTTAATCAACCCACTACCTTCATTCCTCTACATCATAAAAGAAACCCTGATATGCTGTTAAGAAAGTACATTTATGTAGGGAGAGCCTGTCCTCACTGCCTATAGGCTAGGTATTGACTTTACATATGGCCCCAAGCAAGTGAAACACTGTGCTCCTCTTAAGTAGCCTCAGGAAGCACTGATCCCAAAACACTTCCACAACAAAATAAATTCCCTGTTTGCTTTCTACCCTGGAGGCCAGTACCTCAATATTGGCTTATATCAGCAATATATTACTGCTTTTCTATTGCTTTGGTTTCAGCCACTCTGCACCTTTCAGTGAAGGTGACATCTGCCCCTTGCTTCTTGCTTTACAAAACAAAAAAACACATGCTATATTGTGTTGGTCCTGAGCTATTTTGTTACTGCTTATGCCCAAAAGCTGGAGTTAAGACTTTGCCCATTTTATGAAGAATTTACTGTAAAGACAGTAAGAGCAGAAAGAGCTGGGCTTGCTTAAAGTAGCTGGAGGAAGCTTGCCCTCTCAGTAGGCTTTGTCTAACCTAATGCTTGCACTGATACTGAATTATCAGCTGTAATTTTCCTACCACAGACAAGGTCATAGTGATAAAGTGGCTTAAATGGGTTTATAATCCTGGTTACGCTGACTCCACATGCTTAATTTTTATTCTAGGCAATTTCTTCATGACATTAAATACTCATGAAAAATCAATAGTCAAACTCTCACTGTAGATCTGGGATTTTAAGTAATACAGATGATCTATTTAGTGTATTTTTATGAAATTTGCCAGGAAAGGTACTGGGACATCGCTTGCGCCCCAGTTCACCACTCCTCACATCAACTGTTGATATAGATGTGGTTGAGGCCCACAATTTAGTTTCAGGGCCTAATAAAAAGTTTTAGAGAGTAAAAGGAGCAGTAGAAAATGTTGGAGATACAACTGCATGGCCGTGTTAAAATCTTCACTTGCAACATGAAATAAAGCTGTCTCTTTGTCAGCACAGAAACTCACCTCGCTTAAATGAGCCTTCCGTACCACAGTTTGCTTGCTTGTTTGGTGTGTCAGTTGTTGAGATTGCCAATTAAAAGCATCTGAAGCACAAATGGAATGCACATATGGCTCTCTTTATGTGGACTTTTTCCTTGGAGGAAAACTGATTAGAGACCTCATTCTACTGATTAAATATGACTTAAATATTTAAATCCCTCTTCTGTTGTAAATAACACAAACAATCCAGATATTTTATTTAATAAGTGTGTTTTCATCTAGAGTTTAATTACAACTAGAAATTTATGTTCTGAAAAGTTAGAAGAGGTTGCAATCCTTCCTGAAAAGTCCAATTAATTTCCATGTACTACTTTACAGAAGTTATTATTAAGGGAATGGGTACACATACAATCTATCACAGGCTAAATAGGGTGGTGTAAATTAGTTTCTGATACTATATGCACATAGGTGGTTCTAGTTTGTCAGTACTGTATGGTAAAATTCTATCTTAATTTAACTTCTAGGTGGTTTGTCTGCCCATACTTAGGCTATTTTGTAGGATTAAAAGTCTCTTACTTTTCTAAGTAACAGAGGTTTAAGATAGTTGTATAACAAGCTTATCTAGATAAGCAGCAAGTGTGTTGCTGCAAGACAAGGAAGTGCATGAACATCAGTGTGACTGGCAGAGGAGAACGTTTCCATCCATTCAACTCAATCAGTTGTCACTGCATTCCTTCCCCATTCTCTGTTAGTCAGCTACAAAAAAGGCATGAGTCAATGGTGCAGGAAAGAGTTGAAACACTGCTTTTGCTGTGTGGTAATTGATTATGCTGTATCATCTTATATGGTTAACGCGTTAGCAACATGGTAAAAATATGAAGGTGGGTTGCAAAGAAGAAACTGTTGTTTCTGCATGGAAAAGGCATGAGAATTGTGGACTAAATGGGCAAGTAAGGAACAGATCATTAAATATTTTGGCACAATGGGAAATGCAATAGGAGAGAGCAAATATGCAGAATTATGAAAAGCCTTAAGAACAAGTTTTGAATTTTATATACTTTGAAAAGGGGCGCGATAGCGTGAATGCCAATGAACTGGCACTTCAGTTGGTGGGGACTGGGGAAAACGGAACTGTGGAAACTGCAGTTAGTTTGAAGTCTATAGAGGTAACTTAAAAGAGTCAGACTCATATACGGCAAGTTTTGGCAGTAAAAATATGAGGTTTAGATAAATACCAAGTACTTAGATGTTCATGCTCTGGATGTCTGATGAGAGAGGGTCAGGGATGTCAAAGATGTGTGCACCTGGGTGGTGGGAAGGTCAATGATTGTAGAGGAATGAAGGCAGTGGGTTGATTAGCATTGATAACATGCAGCTGTGGCCTTGCTGCAGAGGCAGTGGGTTGATTGACCTGGATGATGTGCAGCTGTACCTCGTTCTGCGAAGTGGTTAAATAGTGCTGAGGGTTGTGGGAGAGGGGGTCGGATGGAGGAGGAGCAGTGTGGTCTGACCTCTGGAGGAAGGAGTTAAAGTGCAGGCAGTAGAATCTGACCAATGCTAAAGCCCTGTTGCAGTCTACTAGTTTGTGCTGTAACAACTGATGTTATCAGAAATGAGAAAACGTATACAGCAGGGGGAGCGTATGGGGAAAGCAAAGTATTTCAAATAAGGCCAGATTAGTTATATTGACAGTGAGGCCTTGACAAGATTGTGTTTGAGAGACTGCTGAAATGTGAAGTAGTAGGATGGGAAAAGTAATTCTTCAAGTCATCCTGCATAAGGAACGCAGGGAGATAAGTATGAGGTACCTAAGAGTAACATACCAAAGTACTGTTTGAATTCACACCTTCAGTCTTTGGGTCTTTCACTTCTGTTCAAGAATCAAAATCTTCCTGTGATTTGTGTTCACATTGTTGTCATGGTCAAAGCTGGTCACAGGTCTAAATGTGCATGAAGATCAAAGACTGTGGGTAGTACACACTCAGCAGTGTATAAACCATAATGCTAACAATAAAAGATATATACTGGGACTGTGTTCCACATTTATATTGCAAAACCCAGAGAACTTGGACTGGTTCCAAAAGCCACAGGGTACAGCATTGCTTTCAAAGAAGAAGGTGCTTTGAAGAAATCAGATAACTCATCAAGGTTTTGTCTTGATTCTTGTGAAATAAGTTTAAATCAAAATGATAATTCATTACTGTAGTATGGAGTGTGATTTTTTTTTTTTTCTATGAGTTGGTGGCATTTATTTAGTGGTAGTATATATTTTGCTTGCAATCTTTAAATTTCACTAGGTTGTCACAGGCTTTGCTGTTATACTGCAATAGTGACTAACTTTCCTCATAAAATGTGTTTTTGGTAGACTTGTTTGCTTATTTTCCTAAATGGTAATGGATAGGGCAATGAAATGAGTTAACATATTCAACTTCAATTAGGTCACTGGACTTCAAAAATAATTAACTCTAGCTAAATGCAGAGGGCTCCCCAGCCCTGGATTTTTTTAATGCTAGTATTAGAGTATATAAGAAACTAGGAATTAATCTAGCTTTAGGGAGAGAGTATAAAAACTTCCCTACTAAAAAAACTGATAGTCTGTTATGCCTGAAACTGCAAGTCTGCTGGTAGTTATTGCAGGTTGTTTCATGAAGTGTAACACAATATTGTACAATAGTGAGTCCATCTTGATTGAAACTTGATGATTGTCGGGGGAAAAAATGGATGCACTGTATCCTTGAGATCTTATTTCTAACCTTTTGGGCTCCTTGCAGATGATCAGAATTGAAGTATTGTTGAAATGTTTTTCAGTACAGCTTCTGTAAATGAATCTCATGTTCAAAACCAAAGCACTTGTCCTGGCAAGCCACACTTCTTAAAATAGCATCTTGGGAGCTTAGTGGGAGTAGAGATGACAAGGACCATATATCTTGAATAGAAATTATTTATGGAATGTCTGGCATAATGAATATGAGAACCTAGCTAAGAAGTACTTAATATTTTAAAGAAAAACATTTCTTGCAAAATAAAATTAAAAATACTTCAAAGCACAAGGAAACAACTAACCAGTTAACATCTGCAGCATGGCCTTTCCTTCCCTTTAAATTTTGCCCATCTTCTCAAAGTGCAGTGCAAAATGTTGATAGGTGAAAAATTGACCTGTCCCCTACATGGAAAGTGTGATGGAAGTGTACAATAATAAAGGGAAGAAAGCAGTGCCCCAGGTATTATGAAGAACACAAAGCTCCTGAAAGTAAGGATAAGAACCAGAAAAATTGAAGCAGAGGAAGAACAGGAGAGGAGATATGAAAAAGGTGGGGAATTCAGGTAGAAACTATTTGTGTGCCACTGAAATGGATACTGTGGTTGTCTACTTTTTTTGGTTTTCTTTGGCAAAAATAAGGTGGTTCAAGTCAGGGGCTTGGCTTTTGTCATGTTAAATGACAGAAAAGGTATATCAAATGTCATTTAGGATCTTCATGTCTTAAACCCTATTTTCATTGTTATAATCTTCACAATATGTTGAATGGTGCTTTAATTTAAAAAATTTGGGATGAAGGAATCAATGTAGTGTAATAAATCTAATTTTGTAAAGTGAAACTTAGAGGGCTACCACTGTTTTATACTTGCAAGTTGCTATAGAAGTACTAACCTTTAAAGTAATTGTTATTTTAATTATCTCTAAGTTATCCTAGGGACAAAATAGTTTCACCATCATGGAGGAGAAAAAAAATATTTCACAAATGGTATTTAATATTTCTGTTTTTACCTGAGGTCTTTTCAGAGTTTATCAGATAGGTGCATGAGAAAAAAGAAAGAACTCTTCACTAAAAGTACCCTGTTGTCATAATCTGTGATATTGACTGATCAAGTTTGGTTTCTGAAAACTGGGGAAAAGCTGAAGATACCATGTAAATAAGTTTTGGCTGGTTTGTTGTTGATTATTTTTTTTTTGTAAATGCTATTGTGATTTATAGGTTTTCTTAAAGATGTTATGGTGGTCCAAAAAATCCCATAGCTAAGTAGCACTGATGTTTGCTTTGAAGCTGGAACAGAATATTTTCTAAAGCCAAACTTCTTAAGAATGAAAGAAAAGATGAGGCAATTGTATTCAAAAGACCGCATACGAAACCCAACCTTTTTATTACATGGAGACAGATCTTAGCCTTGTCTGAGAAAAAGTTATGTTGCTTATTGTTTTTAATTTTTTTCTGTAGTATGTAAATAGAGAGTGTAATACCAGTCACATAATTTTTTCAATGTTATTAAAAGGATATGTCTGAATGCGTTTGGTAATTCCGTAGTGTTTAGTATCCAGATTTCTTACTGTCATGGGAAGCTTCATGCTTTTGCTTCGTAACCAGACAGTGTGTTTTCAATGAAATCTTATTTAGGAAAGTACAACACATTCATCCTTGATATTTAAGCAAATTCGCATTTCAGAATGATTAATTGCATTCAGCCTGTTCATCCACTTCTAATTTTTCAGAGGACATAATTGGATGCAAATTGGCCAGTGTTAATCATTAGATACCACTAATTAAAAACAGAAGCTGTAGGTAATGGTATGATTATTGGTAGAAATAAATGAAGCAGATCAGGTAACACTTTTCTTCAGGGACTCATGACTTGTGCCTGAGACTCATTAAATTCCAACATGTGAAGGTGCCCTGCTGGTAGAAGCTGCAGGAGAGATGTATTTATAAATAACTTAAAAGTAACATAGGAGGGCAGTGTCTGAAAAAGGAGGTGGGGAACATTCCTGTGGCTCAAGGACTCAGCAGTTTAATAAATTAGGAACTTTAAAAAAGCAGTTTAATTAGGTGGAAACTGGTTTTGCATAACAAAAAGCCAGTTGAAAGAGAAACTAAGGACTTTTCTTTTCTGACCATGTTTCTGAAGCATACCAAAATGCCATGTTCTGAAAATTCAATGAGTATTTTTTGAACCCAAACAATTAATTTCACACTTCGTCTTTTTAAAACTGAATGTGATGTTAGATGGCCTGTATACTGAGTAAGGTGAAGGCTTGCTGGAAAAACTGTGATCATGCAATCAAATCTATCGCAGTGTTTTGTGCATACATTCAGAGGAGGTAATTTCCTTATGCAGAATCTTCTGACTTTGTGTTTCAGAAGTAATTTAAATGCTCTGACAACTGATGAAACCTTTCAGTCCAGTGATTTTTTTTTTTTTGCATCATAATAACCACAGTTTATCAGGTTTAAATAT
Organism: Falco biarmicus; assembly: GCF_023638135.1. Taxonomy (NCBI): domain Eukaryota; kingdom Metazoa; phylum Chordata; class Aves; order Falconiformes; family Falconidae; genus Falco; species Falco biarmicus. Next base: position 90,230,770 of record NC_079288.1, read on the forward strand.
TACTAATAACTACCTTTAAGGGATTCATACAATGATGGAAAACACCATTTAAACGATTCAAAGTACTGAGACAAATAAAAGATACTAATAGCAGGAATCTGCATACTGTTCAGTCTTTTTGGACAGAATTAGTAAATTGTTTTTTTTGGGGAGTGTAAAGAGCCATGAATGATAGCCTTTTAATTTTCACTAGCGTCCTATTCCCTACCCTTGCAATGTTCACCAGTGATGTAGGCAGTGACTGGGAGCTGGGATCCCTGTTTTCTGGAGCATGCATCACTTCTGCCCAGCAGCTTTGCTCTGGCGCTTCCACTCTGGAGGAGGGAAGGGGCAAGCATGACCTGACCATGATCTTGCCTGTCCAACAGCAGGAGCGGAGGACCTGTGCAGAGGGAAGTGCCCCCATACTTTGGAGGCAGAGACTGAGGAATGAGCTCTAGCAACCAGAACTGGGACCTAAGCTTACTGCTGCACATAACGCAATTCTACACGTATGTACCACATCAAATAGTTTTGAACATGGCTGCTATTTTATATGCTTAGAATTGGAACTACTACTGTAGTATCTGTATATTATCACCACTCATCCATAAACATAAATGATGGCTTTGGCATAAAAGTTATACTCAAAATAGATATTTTAAATTTGATTGTGACAGTGTTAATGGCATAAAGTTCATTGTATCCAGTCTGTTTATTATCTACACAAATAGCTTTCTTTTTCAGTGCCACGTTATGTCTGAAAGAAGTATTTTATATTGCAGGATTCTCATCATATCTGAACAAATATTGGGTTAGTGCCAGCAGTACCAGAAAATATGCACAGAAGAATATAAATGTAAGTACATTTTCTAGGAATAGTATCAAATCACAAAAGAATATTTTTATAGTGCATAGCTGCTGGATTCATAAAATAGAGGCCATAAGACATACAACTGTCTGCATATGACTATATCTGGTCTCAAAACAGTGGGAAAGATTCATATGGAAAAGTCCAAGCCAATAAAACTTGTTTGAGTAATCTTGCTTTGAACACTTGAAGTTCATCTAAAGTGAATTAAATTTTATGGAACTGTATGACTTAGTTCTTTTTAATATGGCTTTTTATATATGAATGTGAAGCCTAGTGAATATATCATCAAAGCATTTTTAAGAGACAATACTGTCCTTTGAAATAGTCAGTAGAGCAGATAGACTGAAAATTCTACATTTGAATTGCCACTTGTAAATCCAAAGTTTAAATGTTCTTCTAAAATAAGACGTCTGAAAGCAAAAGAATGTGCTCAGTGGGGCACTAACAGGAAAATTGGAAAGTGTACATGTATATGTGTGTTGGATAAGTGAGGGAGAAGATACTTGCTTACTGCAATATTACAAAGTACTCAAATTACATCTTCCATCTGAGTCTATTTAATGGAAAACAAGAAATACAGGGTAATTTATTGGCAGCTATCTTGAGAGTGGTCTAGGAGTTATAAATCACAGGTGAGCATGAACTAACAGTATCATGTGAACTTCTGGAGGGCTGCGTGTAGGTAAGATTTTTAGGTACGTGAGGATGGTTTCTTGTTTTGGCCTCAGCTCTGTGGAAGAGACGGACTGATTACGGGGAGCTGAGAGGAGGAGAATAGTAAAAATGATCAGACGTTGGAAAGATACCACTCGCCTAGAAAGATGTGTTGGGGTAGGATGTATTCAAGTGAAAAGAGGAAGAAACAGGTGGAGGTCTTTAAGTCTTCAGGTGCTTACAGGGTTGTGACAAAGAAGTAGTAGATGATTTATGTACCATGAATTAGAGAACAGCTTAAATAGTGGGCTTGCACTTCGCAAGTATGATTAGATGATAACAAAACCTTTTTGCAAATGAAAAGTTAAAATAGACTGTTCTGCACTAGAGATCTTTAGGAGCAGGTTATGTCTTTAAGGGATGAGACAGATATAACTGAATCTGTCTTTAGGCAAGGGACTAAATTGGGTCAGACTGACAGCTTTGCTATTGATAGTCTTTATGACATCAGGAAGTAGTTCAGAAAAAGGACTGTGCCACATAGAATCTATATAGAAGTACATCTTAAAAAAACAGTGGACAAACATGGCTGTATGAACTAGGAAATTAAATACTGAGGGAAGCCAAAAGTCATCAGTGTTCAGAATTTAATCCAGTATTAATTTAGTTGTCATGAGAAGCAATGGTTGCCACCTGTACAAAAAACATTAACCCTTCCCATGGATTAGATACCTGTTATTTCTAATTTGACTATTGGAAGTATGTTTAACACTTTAAGTTGCCTATGAATGTATAGATTAATAAACATATAGAGTATATAATTTTAAAAAGCATCCTAAAATTCCTACCTTTGCACAGGGGACCAACCAGTGCTGTAGTGAAAGATATGGCCCTATTTTACTTGTCTGTTGTGTCTTATTTTAACCATTTATTAGTATTTCCTACTCATTCTGTCTATATAAATGCAAAAAAGTGTACTGATACTATGAAATAATTGATAATACCAGAGGTTACTTAGTCTTGCAAATATATGACCTAGAAAGAGTTAATTGATTTTCACTACTATGGTATTTATCTAATGCATCTTTATACTAAATACATTACAAATCCAGAGCCCCATGCTGTTGAGGTAGTTGAGGGGTCCATGCTATGGCTGTAGGCTGGGGGCAGTGGGGGGTGCGTGGAACAGGATGCTTGCAGCAGGGTTCTGTGTGAGATGGTGCTCTGCCACCCCAGTAAATGCTGGTTCTGCTGCTTGGGCTTGCTGCTTCCAGGGGTGTGCGGGAGGGAAGAGGGGCACCTTGGTGGTGTACACTTTGCCTTGGGGAGAAGCTGGTCAGGCTGTGTGGAAGGATGTCTGCCAGAGTTACCTTTTTAGAAACCATTCATGCTGTGTTTGATATGTTTGTGATGAACTGTGGGGGGCAACTTGCTGGCAGATGCCTCTATTTCTTATCTAGAAGTACTCTTGGCAGCTTTTGCTTTGTGTACTACAGCTGTCATTAGATACTGTGAGTTGAAGAGCTGACAGATACTCCTACCCAGACTGTGTATGCTGCCTTGTGTCAAAAAGCATCTGACCCAGGCACGAACATGATTTCCTTTCCCTGACTGCAGGAGTAGAAAGAAAATTGACTTCAGCTTTTGCTCTGAGGTGAGTCCCAGCAGTCAGCAGTGTGGTGGTAGCCCAGAGGATGGGTTCTCTGCCTGCCTTGGCTTCTTCCAATGGCATTGTGGCAGACCCCATGAGGAGGGAAGGGTGCTGGGCCCTCATTCCAGGGCTGGCCACTCTAAGGGACTGTTCCCTGTGTTCAATCATTTAGTGGAGCTTGACAACTAGGACAGCTGTGCCAAGTGGCACTGGCATGGCAGTGTCTGCTCTGGGCAAAAATGAACACACCTTTCAATATTTTTCTTCTCTCAGTACAGAGTGGGTGCTGGTGCAGGTGCTGTGCAGATGGTGACTGTGATTTGATGTTCTTCTTTGCATTAGGTTTCACCAATGTGTCCTTCACCCATACTGCTCTGGGTTCTCATTTGCTGGGAAAATGAGCAAATTAGGGATCTGTTAGCCTGACCTAGGGAATGAACATCTTATAGGAACGTGAAAGATGTGTATAGTATGGTCTGACCATGAGGTCTGCCAGAAGAAAGTGCCACAGAGCGAGTGCCAAAGTAGCAAGGAACCATTTACACATAAAAAAGCAGAAAACTTTATCCTCTTCATTCCTCCCAACAAACCTGTCAGTTAAGACCTGTCCATAGGCAGCTTTCTCTACCTGTGAGGAAAATATATTTTCACCTTAATTTTCATTCCAAGGTAAAGATGACAAGTAAACACACATGTTGATGTGATGCTGACCAGTTGTTCAACATGCAGACTCAATGCTGTCAATGTAATATAAAACATGCTAAGTTTTTTTTAAATCTGAAATGTTATATCTATACTGTCAGTGTAGCAGCTGTCACTTTGCAGGTGACTGTCTAAAGCTAGAGGCTGATGAGTTAATCCATCATTAGAAATCAATGGAAAGGCTTCCATTGGGTTAGGGAATCAACCTCATCAACTGTCATGATAGCAGACTTTCTTGACCTGTGATTCAGAGAAATGAAATAATGAGCTCTGATAGCACTCCTTCAAACATATCTGGACTGAGTGGAACGGGTCCCATTGTACTAAAGACTTACAGAAAGAATGAACATACTGGATACCATCTCTGAAACACTGCCAGTCCCCATGTACCAAGCTGGGAAATATTTTCTTACACTTTAGACAACTTTTATTCTTTTAAGTGCAGTACTTAGTGTTCAGTTTTTACAGAATGTTTTTTTAAAAAAAGAAAAAAAAGCCAGTAGTAGTACCCTATGCTGAGAGATAATCAGAAAGGTAGACAGTCATGTGTTTGGTTTTCCAAGCAGGAACATGGGTAAATTCCATGCTGACTGTATGAGGAGTTGCATTTGCTCTGGGTTATAGCACTGTTGAGTCGTCGTAACTGTCACCCAACCCATGTTTCACATCTCTTGCTTGTATGACACAGTGCTCCCTCTAATAAAAAATTAATATGAAATAATACTTATTTTTGTGCTAGTAATTTTGCATTGGTTTCCTTTGTCAAGAATACTATTCTGGATTTTGTGAGTGAGGACTATTAGTCACTGAAGTTTATTTGCAGGTGGTTTTCTAGAATGAGCTGCCAATTTCATGTCAGCTGTGCCTTTACACTGAATAAGGCAGTATTGTCTTTCATGAAGGTCAGCAGCTTGTATCATCTTGCATGCTTAACATCTTTGAGTTTTTCTGTAGAAAACTGCAGTGCCAATGTGGTGGCATGAGACGTTTAACCCCACTTGGATGTGAGGCATGCATTTACACACCTTGTCATTCTTCATTAACACGCACAAAGGTGTGTTACTTGTGGCAGTATCATAAAGGGCCTACCTTGTCTTATTATGACCTAAAAGTTGACCATGTAGTTCAGTAGCAGATCTGATTGAATTCCTTGTGTATTTGGCGGAGGCTTTATTTTTGTTCTGTGAATCACTAGAAGAACCCAATTTCTTCAACTCAAATCATTACTGCTTCAATCACGGAATTTCAGACTTGTTCAACCACAAGAGGGGAAAGATAGTGCCAGTGTCTTATGCCAAACATATTTTTTTCCTCCTTCTCCTTCCTCCTCCACTTCGTTCAGTACTTTATAATAAACTGCACTGAAAGACTTTTTCTGGCATTGCAATGACTGAGGTCAGGAGAAAATGCTGAAGCAGGAGCTGTGGAAAAGCACTAAAACCCTGAAGTGACAAGCTGGGATCCTGGTGTGTGAATCCTGCAGGTCCTACTTCTGCATGGTGCTCTGTGTTATTCCTCTCTCCACCTAAACCAAGGAGAGGAAGAAAGAAGGGAGTATGGTTCTTTTCCCCCCAAATTCTTTTTTGTAACAAATTATGTATCATGATTGGTATGAAAGTAAGCGTCGATGGAGTTTAACCTGAAAGTGTGTATTAAAGTAGGAAGAAACGTGGGGGAACAAAATAAAGTGTCAAAATGCATCTTCAAGAAAATATGCCTAACTTTTCAGTGTTAAGAGTCCACCACATAACCTGAACTGACTCAAAATGAGAGATTACTGATGATTAAGCTAAAATCACATTGAGAGGCTTGGGTCTTTTGACGTATTTTTCTTGCAAATGATAATCTCAATATTATATAATCTATAGCCCTTCCAATTCTGTGAAAATGTCATGCTTTTGAAGTGCAAATAGTGGTGATTGCTTTGCTTTATCCGCAGTAATTAAGAGGGCTTCTTTACCCTGCTGTATGTACATTCATTCTCTGTTTTATCTTTCAGTAAATCTGTTTTACTGGAATAGCCTCGTAATTGGGAATCTGTGCTTATCTACCCCATGCCCTTCTTGCTTCTTTTTTGAAGATTGAAATATTTAGTTCTTGAAGTTGTTTCAGTACATTGAAGTTTGTATCTATGGATACATATAAGCCTGAATTTTCCAGCTTTAAAAAAAATCATCTTTTTGAACTACACTAAACACTCATAACATTAAATTTATATCATTATTAAATACTCGATATATGCAGTCTTAATCAGCAGAAAGTGAGTACCCCAGGTGTCCTGTTCTGATTTCCAGTAAATTGCTGTTTAAGCTCCTGTAGATGTCATACTTCAGACAGATATGTTGCCAAGTGAAATATTTTATGAGATTAAGTGAATTTATTTCTTTTTCTTTTATTTATTTTTTTAAACAAAGCTCCCTTTCTTTTAGATGTCAGCAAAATTAAGTTAGTTGCATCTAATGTCATACATAGACCAGGATGGCCTATTTTCCATACAAATTTAATCCAGTGTGGTATGCATTATCCATGACTCAGAATAGCATAACAAAAAAACCATCAAAGGTTTCCATTATGAATAAAATAACTGCTAGATAAGAGAAATATCAAAGACAGATGATAGCAGGAATTAGAATTTTATAATTGGCCTTCTACAATTAAATTCTAAATTGAAGAAGAGTTTCTTCCAGTTCCATTTATTCTTCATAAACGCCTCTTGTTACATCTTTGTGTAACTTGAAGAAGGAAAAATGCATTAAATGGATTGCTTTTTAAAAAGGGTTATTATGATGCAAATTGCAGCTTGTAATGTGTGGTGCACAATACTAAGAAAGAAGTTCATTAGAGGAAGAATGGACAGCTCGGTGGACTGCGGATGGGAGACAAAGCCTTTTACTTGTGTTTCATTTTCGGGATGGGATCTGGTAATAGTGGAAGGCTGGTTGTAAACTGGATTTGTGTCAATGATCTCATTTATTTCCAAGTAAGGACAAAAATCACCACCACTTCTATAGCGATCTTTTTCTGGCTGATAAAAATATCAGTACTGAGAATCTGGAGTGCTCTCTTCTGTCTACTCATTCAACTTGTTAGTGACAGCAAACTCTTCTCCTGAATCCCTTCTTACAGGGAGCATAGATTGATTAGTAATGACAAACATTGTGACATGTCCTGCATAGTCAGAAAGTCCCTTTGCTCTTTGAATGTTTAAAATGGAAACAAACAGGGAAACAAGAGCTTACCAGCTCAGCGCAGGTTCAAAGGGAAATACCAGTGATTATGTGAATCCTAAAGTGATGATGCTGTTTTTTGTTTGGCTGTTGTAGCATTTTTTTAGGGCTCAGCCTTTTTCCTCCTTAGGTCTTGTGCAAGCACAGAGAGCAGATGATCGTTGCTAACGACCTTCTGTGGTTTGGCTCTTTGCAGTGGCAGTTCTAGGGTTGAGCAAATCACGGGCATGAAACAATCCTTGGGGGAAATGTGAGTGGAAAAATAATTGGTACTGAACGAGGCACTTCTCACATTTGGAATGGAGGCAGCCTTCAGAGAAAGGGAGACATCCATGAGCAGGAGGGATGCACACTGGAAAGGAATACAAGGAATTGTGTCTGGGGTGACGTATTAGGAGGAAAGTGAAGTTTCCCCATTCTGATCTCATTGAAAATGGTACTAGGAGACCAGATTACTGGGTAACTGTACTGTGGGCAAGAAATGCAAAAATATCTGATCCAGTGTCAGAGCCATGAAACCCTCTTGCTTTATAATTTTCTATAAAGCCTTGAATTTTCAGTTTTGCATAAAAGCTTTTCTATCCCCACCTCACCCATTACCCTCCTCTCTCTCAGATGTGCACAAGCTGGAAATATGGAATATGTATTAAAAAGCACTGATCATAGGAAAAAAATTACAACTGTTGTTGATGGAGTTAAATAAGATAGTAAATACTGAATAAATAAATAAAAAAGCATGGTCATTGTAGCTGGGAGTGACACACTAGAGGAGCTGCCTGAATTGTGATGCTCTCTTTGCATACTGTTTTGACTATGTTTGCGTGAGAAAGAAGGTGCTTTAATGCAAAGGTAAATGAAATCAGAGATTAAGTTATTTTAATAGGCAAGGGGAGCTTGCAGTGTAACATGCTGATACAGTTTTTTTTCTCAGAAGCAACTCTTGAATAATTTATTGTTCCTAATGTCACATAGATATGTGGAGATTAGGGGGCACTAAAATAAAGACAGTATTTTCCCTGTGGCTGATTTTTTTCTGTTTCAGAAAGAAGCTGCACTGTTTAGTGAAAAATAATAAATCTGCACACCTTTATCATATTAGATGTATTTGCTTACTGAAAAATGTGTACATCAATACTAACTAGTCATCTTTACTCACAGGCTAAATGACAAGACATAAAATTTTGTTTTCATCACAATGGCATTCCTATTGTTGTAAAGGAAAGGTTTCTTAATGAAATGTGATCACCCCAGAGTGCTGGTCTAGTGTGTCTCTGAGCAGTGGCCAGATCTTCACTGTGTGATGCCCCCCAGAGTAAGGAAGGCACTGAGGAATTCGCTGCAGTTGGGGATCCTGTGAGCTGTAGTCACCTTGCTGGCTCTTGTTGGCCTGTCTCTGCTACTGCACTTAGGTTTCTGATAACAATCAAGACATGGTCTGTATCGGTCTAATACATGTGGTTCACTAAAATGCCTTTTGCAAGGACATTAGCAAAAAGCAGAATTTTGCTGTTTTGGTTTTTCAGCCCTTACGCCTGGTGTGGATTTTAATTTACATTAGATATGACTTCCTTGGGATAATTTTTAAGCTAGTGTAAATACAGGACTAGCTGAGAAGAAGGGATCTGTTCTCCTCACCAAGGAATATACTTAGGAGTGATCTCTCTCCTATGAAAATACAAGTGGTGTTTTTTTTTTTTTAAAGTGTAGTGAAGTGTACTCTCCTATTTAAATAACCCTTATGAAAAGTTCTGTTTTGAAAGTACATACAAAATTAATGCACCTAAACTTGTATACTTCAAATACCTTTAACTATCCATTTCTAAAAATAAGTTTTCCATCTATTTATGTCAGCTCTCTTAAAGACAGAAACTCTCAGTACTAGAACCATCGTGGAAACTGTCTACTTGATGACGCCTATTCTGGAAAGCTGTTAAAGTATTGAAAAGAAGTTCATCTTCAAAACCATTTTGTACTAGCAACTATAGCATCATAATTTTGACTATGCAGAGGCATCTATGATTAATGATTTATGTGGTTTATAATCTGTATCCTACTCTTTTTGGTGTTGGTACAATCTTACTGGTAGTGACATGAAAGAAGCTAAAGATCTCAAGAAAAATAGCTGCTTTAGACATTAACCACTTCCTCTATTTTTTTCTGAGTATGTCATACTATGACAAGGAGAAAGTTATTCATTGAAAGGTACTTTTTTTCTTTTCTCACTGCAAAGTTGACTCGAAAGAATAATAAAACCCAAGGGCTTACCTGTAATAAAACACAAGGGCTTACATGTATTATCTTGAGTACAACCTTCTAGGTGTATTGTCAAAACCTGAGAAGTACTAGCCAGGGGATGCCTTGGCTGGAATAATCTGCAAACCTGTGCTTGGGTGAACCCAGCAGCCTAAGGAATTAAAATAGTGAACCAGGTGCATTAACAGTGACAGGCCATTAAAGAGCAACACATTATTATGTGTCAGTTTTGGGCTATCAAAATACAACACAAAGTTAAGACTGTGTTGAGGTTTAGGCTCATGCTATGAACTAAATGTCCTAAATTGGTCTGTCCTGGCAGTGGTTGTCTGCCCTGTCACATAAGCGAACAACTGCCCCCAAGGAGCAAAGCAGGGAGCTTGCAGAGGTATGTCAGGTCTTGCCTTTTCAGCTCTGCAGCATGATGATAGTAGCTCACCTTGTGGTGGTGAATAGTCTGTGGATGCCATAACTCATTGGGTTGATGCTGTCTGTCCATTGGAAACTTATGGAGGCATGGAGACTTATACATTGTTTAGGGATTTATATATTATTTCAACTAATCCATTACAAAATATGGACTGAGTTAGGATGATAGGAAGTGATGCTAATGAACAGTGTTTAAAACACATGGCTAAAATTACTTGTCATTCCTTCTGTCAAGTGATGACAGTGGATTATTTGTTCCTCCACATTTCTAAAATTAATAAGTAAAAATTACTCTGCATTCTTTCTCTCTGAGGCATCTAAGCCAGTGAAAGAGAAACTTCTAAATGGATCTGGCTGACTCAATAGTGTTATGTGTGCAACTTACAAATGACCTTCAAAATGTGAATAAGAATGACTGTATGATACTGCTTTTTTAGCTAATGACTCTCTTCTTCCTTCCCAATATAACCTTTCACAATTAGATCAGTCCCCAGTTAGACTATTGACAAAACATTTTCATGTGCTTAAGGCTTAGAACAGCTAATATGTATAACAGTGCTCATTTAATCATTTAACTAAATAATTATATCCCCAAGAAACAGTCTGATGGCATGACATGTCAAAGAAGCCAGAAAACTTTTGAAACCTGCAGTGATTAAATTAAACACATTTAATATTTGCATATAAAGATTATATTATTTATAATTAACTTCCCAAATACTTTCCTTTGCAGCCTTTTAATTTCCTCTTGAATCATTCTGCCTCACTGACAAATTTGGTCACATTTGACAGCCCCAATCTGGCATTTAAATGTGACCAAAGTAGACAGAGCAATCATTCTTTAAATAACTTATCCTGAGCGATGTTAAAAAAAAAAATCTTAAAGTCAGTGCCAACAGCCACTCTTGCCTATGGCAGTCATAGATTAGGCTATTTCAACACCAAACTCACTTTTTTTATTATGTAGGTAGAGCTTACTGTGTTCTGTGTAATTTTACCTGCAGTGTAAGAAGTACTAAACTCTTTGGGTACTTTCTCTTCGAAAGTGGTAGCCAGGAAACACTACAGACAACAGGAAGTTTATTCATCTTTTTAATGATTACAATCAGTGAAGGATTAAATTATTTGTAAATTACTTTAAATTTATAGCAAAGAACATGCATGCTCTTTTTTTATCATCAATCCATCTTACTACCCAAATTCTTCTCTGCCTGTAACTCAACTGCTGATCTTTTCTTCTGGCTTTCCCAAGGAAATCTACTTTTAGCATCTCAGTTCACTCAGCCTCTCGTCAAGCATGGAAAGTGATACATGCTGCTGCCTTATGACTAGATTTCAGTACAGTCCCTGTAAAAGTTACTAGAAAGATTACATTCCAATGAGAATTGAACCACTCCTTAACAAATTGCCTTTATCCTGCTTTATCCAGGTGTGTCCACCATAATTATTCTTACTGTTTGACTTCATGATGTGACCTAGTTCTTGGCTGTCAATCCACTTCCAATAGGCAAGGATGGGAAACAGAGAATTGCATGTGAAAAAAGGAGAGTGGCATACAGCAAAGTGGAAGGTGCTTTGGGATCAGCTGGTTTCTCCCTTTAACCCTCATTACTCCCAAACTTGATACCTAAATTGTGGAGATAAGAAACTACCTTTCTTTGTTAGCTTAATGTTTCTTTTCACTTCAGTAGACTTATGGCTGTGTAAGTTCAATGTTTAATGTTCATAAAATATTGATTAAACGTTGAGAATTACCTGCCTCCAGAAGTAAATGCAGAATACAACAGAGGACTAGTTAAACATTAATCTGGATTTAAGGCACATGCTCTACACCAAAAGTCAAGTAATGATTTCCACCAGGTACGCATTTCCATGGCTATGACTAAATCAAAGAATAGTCAAGTCTGTGTCTAGTATTGATGCCTGGATATTTAGGTTTTGCCAGTAACTCTTCTTTGAAGAACTCTTGCTGCTTTTCATCATGATTGTTACTCTCCAGATGAGAATATAGGGCCCTGGTGGTCTACTGTGAGTGGTACCTCCCCTGTGACTGGTTTTTATACTGTTGCTTAATTGGAGTCCTAGGTGCAACACTGCTGTTGTCATCTTGGTTGCTGTTCTACATGTTGGATTGAACCACAGAGTGGTTAGTATACATCATCATACTAACTATAGTACTTACACAGTTCCATTTGATTGAAAAACTAACACTTTTTTTCTGAACAGGAAAAACTTTTAGCTTGATATTGTAGTATTTTTCTATTCTGTATCTCTGTCCGTATATATATTAATTTTCTCTACATGAAGCGTCTGATAGGAATGCTGCCCAAACATTGTTGGGTGTGATGTGATGCTGTCTTAAATGTAGGCCCACAGAAGCTACAGATATTAAAAAGGATAACAAAAAATTCTGCTATTTGGACTGACTAATGAGAAAAATACTGGCATAGTGGCTGCAGAAAAGCCTTCTGTTAACAAAGAAGTGAAAAAAACCTAAGTGAATCAGGAAAAATATTTAATCATGATTTAAAAGTTCTTCAGCTTCGTTGACATACCGTAAGTCTTTTGAAAGTGATGGAGCAACCTCGTGAGACTTAAATCTGATCTGTGATAGCCTCTATTCAGATATTTAGTATGTGAAACTCTTGTCTTGGCAGAATCTTGATGGATTCTATCATTTTTATGTAGAATGTTGCTGTAAGGAGCTGCATTTTTTGACTGTCAGGTGAAAGCGTGCTATATATGCAAACTGACTTTGTAAAGCAACATTTGTTGTTTGCTTTTTAGGGCCTTATTCCTGTAAAAGTCTCTGCAAAATTATAAAAGGAGCTCATCCTTTTTAATACAGTCTAAAGGCAATAATTTAGCTTTTCCAAATGGGGAGAAATTATTTCAGAAAAGTTATGGTAAAAGTAACATCCTGATGTGGATGAACATCTTGTACGTGGCAAACTAAACTTAGTTAGGTTAATCTTGCACTGATACAAATCTTTGCATCCAATCTCAATCCGAGCGTTCTTGCATTTTTTGAGATAGGTTCACCTGTTTCTCTGTGTGTTGAAATTGCTTCTATTTCCAAGAAAACACACTAGAGGTGGGAGTGCTTAGTGAACAACTCTTTGGAGCTTTTGTGTTTGTAGAGTCTTGTGAACTTGGTCAAGTTACTTGCTATTTCCATATTCATTTGATGCCAACAGATACCCTGAACAAGTTCAGGTTTCAATTACTGTAATTTCTGTTACTCTCTCAGACTATGGAGGACATTTTGTGTATTTAAATGTTTGCAAAGAATGAAGGCTACCATCCAGACCCCAGTGAAGACAATGGCATTTTTTTTTATTTAGGGAGGCAATCTTCAATTAGCTCAGACCACGCATGAAAAACATGTAAATGTTAAATGGGTATTATTACTTTCAGGTATTGATATCTTGTGTTCGTTGTATCCAGTGTCAACGAAATCTTTAGCACTGTTCTTGAGTACTTGTGTAATTAGCTATTTTCCCCTTGTTTATCAATCTGGTGTTACTATTCCATGCATTTTCCTTGTGACGAGATCATGAAAAGTAATTCCTTGTGTGGGCCATATGTGAATAACTGTAACATACAGTCGTACTAAAACAGTCCTGTTTAAATCAAAATTACAGTTAAACTATCATATATCAGCTATTATGCCTTTATAGCAAATGGGAAACCAACTCTTATTATTGCATAAACTCTACTTTTTGTTGTTCTGGCTTCAAGCCTGCAGGCATATGATCAGTATACCAACCTGCTGCTTTCTAGAAATTAAGAGTATGGTAAATCCCTGAAGTGTTTCACCTCTACCATTTCCTTTGACGGTCTTTCACACAACTTCCACTGATTAATTGTTAGGCTGAGTGTGCTTGAACTAAGTCATTAATTTTGTCTGAAAAGGCATAATTCCAGAGCACTTTCTCTAGCAAGATAATATTGCCTGCATTATTAAATACTTTCTCTAGTGCCTGTCATCCATAAACCCTCTGCTTCCCAAGCACAGATCCCTCCTATTTACCTGCAGCTCATGGATAGAGACAATAAATGGGGATGTTGTACTTCAGGTGTCCTTTGAAACAGTTTGTTTTTCTGAATTTAAAATAGCAGTAAATGATGGACTTTGAGTATTTTGAAGCTTTTTGTTCTGTTAGAAGCAAAATTGCTTATACTTAACTTCTTTTGTACACATTTTTGCATAATTTAACCAGAGTTCCCTCTTTCCCCTGAAATAACTCACAGGCCTGTTAACTGTGGCCTGACAGTGATGAAGTGAGATGGAAGAATGGAGACATAGTGGAGAGAAAGCTAGTTAAAATGTAATTCTTTTTGCTATAAAAAGTCATAGCGTATTAGACACTTTTGGCCAATTGTTTATTTTCATTTTAATCTAAAGTACAACGTAAATAAAGGTTTCATTCTATAGGCATACACAACTACCTCAATTTATCTGGTGTGATTTTACACTAATGTAATAAATTGCTGCAGCTATTTTTTAATGGGCATTTGAGTCAAACAAATATAAAATCTTAGCATCAATAAAAGAAATAAGGATCCTGAGCCTTACTTATTTAAGAGTGTATTCCAAGCTCACTTTTTCCCCTGAAAGGATCCCTATTATTTACTGGACAATGCAAACCAGTATAGGACATAGTCTTGGCCTATTTAACACTTTATAAGTGCAGTGTGTATGATTTTAAACCCCTGGGTATGAACATAAGTATGTTCACACAAAGCTTGTGTCGTTATAGGTTTATAATGAGAATTAGCACAAGCTTACATACAGACAACTTCTGACTGCAATCACTGAAACTGACCTAAAGTGCCCAACCACTGCATCTTCAAAAAATCCTTCCAAACCTGATTCAGCAAAGAAGATTGTAGATTTAAGAATTTACTCTGTTCACCGTGACAGTATTTATATTCTTATTCTCCTGTCCAGAGAAGCAGTTGTATCTATGCTTGCAGTCCATTCAAGGAAAGGAAAGAATGGAACAGATAATATAATTTTATATAAATCAAGCTTTTTGTGTTTCCTTAGTTTGTGTTCCATAAAATACTAGTAAATTTGCAGAATAATTAAAAATTGTTCTGACAATTCATGCTGGGGGATTGTGCTAACAGCTTGCATCTAAGCAAGGCAATGGAGGTCAGGGTGGCAAGTGTGTGAAATGATGATGGGAGTGAGGGAGCCCTCAGGAAAGACATAAGGCTGAAACGGGGCTCACCTCAAGCGCTTGTAAATGAAATCACACTTGCCTGGGAAACGAGCAGGAGGAGTTGGAGCTCCCTGAAGTATGACACTTGGAGTAACGGATGTACAGTGGGATGGCTTGGATGACTGCCCTTATGTGATGCACGGAGACACGCTCTTTAGGAAAGACAGGCTGGGAAGATGATGAGAAAGGCATCCTTTTACATGAAGCAGCAGTTTGAATATATGGAGCCTTTCTGTGGAATGAGAAACAGGACCTTGTGGAGCAGGGTCAGGAAGAAGCAATTAAAGGTGACTTGTTCATGGGTGTTTTTTATAGACTACCCAATCAACATGAGGAAGTGAGTACAGACACCCTGGATCTCATGGTTCTGCTGTCCACTAACAAAGATTGGTCAAGGGAGGTGATCATAAATGGCAGCCTTGTCTGTAGTGGCATTCAAAGATGCTGAAGGAAGTGAGGAGGTCAGGTAGAAGACTGCACTTTCTGAAAGCCAAGGGGGCTTTAGTTTGCAAGATAATACACTTTTCAGAGGTAAATGGCTCTTTAATAACGAAACAGAAGTTCATGAAACATATCTGAACTAAGACCTCCCCTTCAGTTTTCTCAAGGGGAAACTTCCTTTCAGTCATAAGGACTTCTATGCAGATCAGGCACTAATGGATTGAATGTCTGTGAGGTAACCCTACTCCATTAAAGTTTCAAATTATGTACAGTTTTTACATTGCTGTCAGTAAGACTTGAAAAATACTTGGCTTTGTTTAAAGAAGGCATGGATTGCCCAGCTGTGATTGAAAGTACAAATTGGCCAGCAAAACCAAGCGGTGTGATGGCTGAGAAGGCAGGAATCCAGCTTGGCTTTTAAATTCTAGTTTGTTTGCGGTGTTGGCTTTTAGAAACATTCACTTCTCTGCTTTGTGTATAAATGGCAGGCATTGAAAACTGGTGCTACTGGCAGAGTAACTAATGACAACTGTGAGGTCTCTTCAGAGAAGAAGCAAACCTTAAAACCATCTGAAACTGGTGCCATGAATGTAATAATAATCTAAATGTGTTGATGAGTAATTAAAAAATAACCTGTAATATATTTGTCAAAACTGCCTGGGAAATAATTAGTAACATCTTATAACAACTTCTATTTTTGTGAAAAGTAAGGGACATCACATGAGGACAGCAGAAGGTGGGCTCAAAATAACAGGAATGGGCTGAGGAAGGGATTAGTTTCTAGCTAGACAGTAGAGCTCTTTGCAACAGTATATGAAGAGGCGAAGAGCCACATGGAGTTAAAATGAGCCTATTGAGAGTACTAAATACAAATTAACCATGTCTTAGTAAACCCATGAACCAAAATGAACAGAAGCTGTGAGGTTGCTTTGTGAATATACTCACCTTCTGCTACTTCTCAAGCATTTGCTTTTGGCTACTGTTGAGTAGGATATTGGGCTAAATGGATTTCTAGTGTGAGTCTGTGGCTGATATGTGCCTAAATGATTCACAGATATTTCAGTGATGTGAATAATAAGCTAAATTTTATGACTTAGTCGTCGTGAAAAATGTAACAATTTAAACCCGTTTTTAACTATATCTTATGTAGAAATATATTTTTTCTTAGAAAAAAGCTATCAAGACAGAACACTGGAGTTTAACAAGCTGTTTGCTGTAATGTGTGCTGTAACATGTGCTAGTTATACAACCATATAGCTACACAGAATATTTTTCAACCCATAGGCTTAGTATTTTACAGAAGTTGGAAAACTTCAGCTGAATATGAGATAGATTTGATGCTATTGCCAAGTCTTAAAACACAGGAATCACATGTTCATCTTTCAATACATGTATCTGGCAGTATTTAATATTATAAAAGAAATCAAGATCAGACCAGAAAAGAACAGGTACCATTGTGGGAAGATCTTGACATGGGCAATTAGAAGACACAGCTGACAGTGTTAGAGCAACCTTTAAAACCTTGCCAGTTTTCCTCTTGTGATACATGTTAATTTACAAGCATAGGTACAAAAAGTGGGGTGATTAAAGAATTTATTCTCATTCATTGGACCCTGCAGGCAAATGCCTTCAATATTTAACCAAGAGATCAATGAAAGCAAATTGTTCACTGACAACCAGCTAGTTACTTCCCTTCGGGTGAATTACTGCTCTAAGTACTAAGTACTCTCCTGTTACGAGGACAGTTCTCTCTTTATTTTCCTTTACTTCCTGCTTTAATTTTCCTTCCTGTTTTTATTGCCTCTCTTCCAAGAGTCTCCTTATAAAAGTGGAATTACTTAGAAATGTAAAACAGCTAACCAGAATACCTTTCTATACTCTGGGATCCATACTTCATTTTGAAATTAGTTATCAACATGTATGAAACTGAAACATGCTCTCTATTATTGTATGTCATTTTATGTTTGGGAAATCCCTTTACAAAAGATGTGTTAAAAAAAATATAAGCATTCTTTGTCCTAGTGTGCTCCTTGCTTAGTTAAGAGACCTATAAATATTCTCTTGAAAATTGATTTCTAAAAAATTTCTATAAAGAATATTTTTGTAAAGTTCTGTATTTCCAGACAATTTTCTTGCGTTTAAGAAATATGATTTCAGAGAAAAAATTGTTACCAGAACTGGTAGAATTAATGCAGAAACAAGAAGTAATAGTGGGGAAAAAAAGTAATACTGTGTAGCTAAAAGAATTTACTAAATGGGCTCTAAAGACATGTCTATAAATAGGAGAAGACGCTAGAAAAATAGGGTTTCTTTACTTAGAAATTTATTTTCAGACTTCATTATGCATTGTAAACATTTTTCTCCCTAAAACTACAGGTTACACTTCCACTGATTTTAATAGGTTGGTACTCTGCCCTGTTATTTATTAAATGCTGTCATAATAGCATTGCAAAATAATTTGGTCTAACAGATCTGCAGGGCAAGATATAAATCAACATAACAATTTTGACAGCAGGAAAATTACAGCAGTTCAGATACACCAAGCATTTGTGCCTATGCCCTATGTATGTTAATTATCAATATGTCCTCGATGGACATTTGTGGTGAGTGACACTATCTGGAATGACAGTACCTACTAATAAAACCTAAGAAAGCTGGTCTTGGATCAGATCAGATGTTTTTCTAGTCTGGCATCCTGTGTTCATAGAAAACGCTTCAGGAAAGAAAGCAACAACAGTCATACCTCCCCTAGTGTGTTCATCCAATTTCTGGTTTTAGTAGCTTAAGTACATCCTGAGCTAAAGTCCATTTTATGATTCTGGGTATGCTTTACTGTTTATCTATATTTTTTCTTCCCTCAGCTGGGTATTTACTTGAAATTTTAGAATTTCTCACTTTAGATCAGGTATATGATGTAAAATAGAAAGGTTAAAGTCTGTATGGAGATGAGAACATGTGGTCCAGCCACCATAAATAACCCAAAAGGATATGGGTAGCTATTGCACATCACATCAGTGGGCATATGGATTATATGTTTCTGTGTACAAAACCCTACTTCTGTACAATTTCTCATGAGATCCTGTTTTTAATCATTCTGATTATTGACTCTGAGAGAATACAGGTGTCCAATTTGCACAGTTTTAATGATTTCCAAAATTATCTTTGCACATCCACCTTTTATGGATTTCTGTAACTTCAAAACGGGAGAGAAGAAACAAACAAGAAAATTATTTAAATATTAAATCCAGTGTAATACATTTCCCAAAATACAGTGATATTGAATACAGGAAAAGTGTGTAACAGAAACTGTTCAACTCTTAAAGTTCAGATAGAGAAAATTTTTTTTTCTTTGTGTAACTTACCATCAGAAATAGTTACTGGCATGATATTAAGGTATTTTTTTATTCCTGTGATTTTGTCACTGGACTGCATTGATTAATCACAGCTCCACAAAGCTGATTTTCCTTCTTTAAGTAGATGCAACTCCTGCTTCAACTCCAGCAGAAGCTGCTATACCATAGAAGTTGCAGCTACCTCCTGGACCAAAGAACGTTTCATGCCCCATCTCTATTTGATACTGAAGAGTAAGTTAAGCATTAGTCACCTTCCAGATTCTCTGGTCTTGATTCAAATATACTTTATTACACAGGATGAAAAAATTGCTGAGATCATCTATGCATACTTTCACTTTAGATTTTCCCGTTTGCTCTCATTTTCCTTTTATTCCTATAGATGTTGGATTGACGTGACATAATTCCAGTCAGTTATTTACAGGCTATTAGTCTGAAACTAGACAGACAATACATATCTGACAGCAGCCAACAGGGCTGGTAATCCATAATTTGTTGATAGCAGTAGACACAGGGGATTATGGGATTATAGATGAAGTGCTGATGTAGCGGTATTTACAGTCAAACTTGGCAACATTGTGAGAGTTAAGGACTGAAGTTTGCTTTCAAGTCTGTTTTCAGTGGTTTATGTAACTCAGCTAGGGTAATTTGCAGTTGAATGAAACCTGACATGGAAATTGTCAGCTCAAATGCAGATTTCCTTCTGAAAAGGGTTCAAACAATCTAGAACACAGCAATCATTAAAGAGGAAGTTCACTTTGCTAGATATGGTTAAGTAAGAAATCAAGCATAAGTATTTGCAGCTTCCAATATTTTATTTTTGAATGATTTGCAGCTTTGCTTTTAAAATACATTATCAATGACAAGGTACTTTTTGTTACTGTTTTATGAAACTAGCTGTAAACCAGCAGTGACTCCACATAAATCAATGAAATGCTGGTAGTACAGAATGGTGTGAGATCGCAACCAGAATAACAGTTTAATTTAGAAATTAGTTCTTGGTCCTCATAAGAGTAGCTCTAAATGGTTACTTTTGATAACATTAGTCACTCCTTTAGGTGACGCCAAAGCTTGGTCTCCTAAAGGGACACAACAGGTGAAAGCAAATGAGGGAATTAACAGGGCCTCTAAAAATTCAAATAGATATTAAATGAAGTTTTGATCAGTGGTGTGGTTGTATTTCTTGGAATGTCAGATCACTTTATGGGCCTTCACTCACTTCATTTGGAGCTTTCTTTGTATTGCAAATTAAGAAGTTGAGTAAGAGGTCACTAGCCAATCAACGGAGCAAATTGATTGTAATTACTCCAGTCCCCAAAGGTAATAACATTTTCCTTCAAGTGACAGGTCTGCATAGCCTTGTGGTAACCAAGGTCACCTGGACAACTTCAATCCTATCTAAATATTGCACCATGGGAAAGGAAACCCTGCTGTAGGAAGACCTTTTTCTTGATTAAAAACTCCGGAGTTCAACATTTAAGTCCTTGCTTAGTTCAAACTCCACTTTGGTGTATTTTTCTGCTAGTATTGTATGCTGTACTTACTATTAGTATTTATTTTATCAGAAAAGAAGTGAAAGAACAAATTAAGTATCTGGTATCGAAGGTTAATGCTGCTTTTATGAGATGTAATGCAGTGTCATCTTCTGGATTATGCTTTTTCTTTTCAAGATCCCTTGGCTACTATTTGTGTCGTTAATTTTACAGATGTGCTGTTGAATTTGTAGGGACAGATATAATGTACTACTTTAATAGTGAATCTTGCTTAAGCCAAACAGAACAAACTTGCAGTCATTTCTTTTTTGGCTCGGAACTCTTTAGTTCCAGTCTCAAGGTTCACGTGTTGCTGTCATTTACCATGATGGGATTTGCTTCTTAGAGGTTGTAACACGAAATAGAAAGCATTAAAGGCAGGATTACTACTATCATTTGTTGACCTGAGCAGCACAACATTCAAGCTTGTTTCAATTGTAAGGAGAAATTGGAGGTATTTAATTGATGTCATTTTACAAAATCTGTTTTCCTGATTATGGGATGAATTAAATAGGGGCATTTTGTGCTCATAACCTCAAGGCTTTTTCCACCAGCTCCTGACACAGAAACATCTTGCTATTGATTTCTGAGATTGCATTGGTCATATTAAGCACTTTATGGTAACTTAGGGTGCAGTGGTCTTGGAATGCTCAGCCCCAATTTACTGCTGCATGAAAGGAGTTTTAATTAGGTGGACAAACTTGAATTCTGCAAATGGAACAGCTACCTTTGTTGGCATGCTTTATTAATAACTTCTCTTGGTCAGCTATACTAAGCTAAATACTCAGCAGTGAACCTTGGTTCTCTCTGTGCACTAATATTGACAAAACCCAAGTAACCTCTCATGCTGAAAGTCTTCAGAAATAATATAGTGTGTTTGATACTCCTTTCCCGGTCTTATTCTCCACTCCCTCCTCCTCTCCTAGTCTGTGTTGCTGTGTTGCTTTTCTGTCTTTCACATAAAGTGTATTCTGTTTTACATGGAAAATGCTGTATAGTGCTGAGGGTAGTTTGGATTCTTGATGGAAGTTGTATACACTTCTTGCGTGTTTTCACCCTAAAGGAAGTGAGAGGGAGTGCTGATAAGTTATTTGTACTTGTACTTTTTAATTAAGTAAAAAATTGTTGGATAAGTATTACTGCTGCCAGTTTTAAGTAGGCTATTCAAACTAAATCATTGTCCCTATCAGGATGGATAGAGGAAGAAAATAGGGGTGTGAATTCCCAAACGCTTTCAAGGATGCTGTTTTTCAGAATCTAGATCAGAAACTGAAACTTCATGACATCTGTGTTGTGAGTCAACCCCATCGGTTAACCAATGCTCATGAGAGCTGTGCTCAGGTGGCTTTGGTTCTCTTCTGGACTGGAATTGTAGAACTGGAGGCCTTGGAAAAATCAGTGCCCTTCAGAAACAAGGGTTACTCGGTGTCAGTGTATTCCACTGGAGTTTTATATTTAACAGAATAGTGCCAGAATTCCATATTCCAAGCACCTTTCAACATGTGAGTCCATGCTCTGCTATGACTGCCCTTGCAAAGGGAGCATAAAGCTCTTATGAAATGTATTCATCATGCGGCTAAGGGAACTTGCCAGTTTTCCTTTCCAGAGTAGGTAAATAAACTACAACCAGTAGTAGAAAGGTGTTAACTCTGAAGGGATGTATCACTCACGTAACTTGTTCATCTATCTCATTGATAAATGTTAAGAGTGTTTTAGTTGTATTATTTTTCAGATAAAAAAGAATAAATAAGCAGAGTTTCTGGAATGAAATACAAATCCTTGACTTTGGTCTTCATTTCTTCTCAAGTAACCACTTAGCTTTTAAAGAGCTTCATTGATACTGTTGTTTACTTTGCTTCAACCAGTTGCATATGTTCCAAGAAGTTTAACAGATTTTGCTTGGCTATGTTGCTGTGAGAATTCATTCTCGTTACTGTGTCCTTATGTGTTGCATGAAGTACTTTGTAAACTGCAATTTATGTCTTTCCCACCACATGGACAGCTTCTAAGCTCTGTCTCCTGACTTAGAGTTGTGCTCAAATAACAAAGTTGAAGAAAATGTTGAATTACCAAAAATCTTTCTTAACTTGCAGTTTTCACTTGGGATTATGACTCCTTAAGCTATATGAGCTAGACTTAGGTAGCAAAAGAACACACACTTAAAATCTGCTAACCTGTTACTGTGTGTAACTTATTTTCTTTGAGGGGGGAAGGAGAGGAAAGGTCCCCCTAACTCCTCCAAAGCTTGAAAAATGCTACAATATTTCAGTTCTGTGTCCATACTGCATTATTCTTTGTGGTGATACAAGCTTTTCAGGTTCCTGCACTCAGTTTCATGACTCTTTAATTCAAAGCAGGATTTAAGCATACCCTGTGGAATAACAGGACTTGCCTACAAAGGGGAATTGCTGCAAGTAAAGCAAGCTGTATATTCATCTATGTAATTTGCTCTAAGTGCTCTCTTTACACTAGCTCCTTGCATTGACAATTTTAGAGCATGTGTTCATTGCATATAGTGCAAAGTGCCTATGCTAGCTTCAGAAATTGAAGCAATATGGTTATGTCACAGCTGCTTTGCAAAGAAGTTGATGTAGCTACTCTCCTTTTAGATTGATCTGGTTAATAGCTCTTCATAATGTCATGTGGATGGACCAGCTTTGTCAGGGGTAGCTGCAGGTTGTCTGTGCTGTGTGCTGCTAAATAGTGTAGAAATGCTCTTCCCATGTTTTTTAATAACAGTATGTAGTCTTGCTTAGATGGAACTAGGACTATCTGCAGTGGGGAATTCTCACAGAGTATCTAGCACACTGTGTATTTCACACAGATTAGTGTGCAACATAGCTTCTCTGTGTAGGCAAACTAGCAGTCATCAGGTCAGAGACTGTGTCCCTCATTGCCTCACCACATTACCAGAAGGCACTTCTGTGACCAGAGAATAGAAAAACATTAGATTTCAAATTCATAGCATCTCCAACTACAATGCTGCAGCTGTTGAAATGAACAGTTAAGAAATATTTGTATAGTAGCAGGAGAGTGTTTTGTTTCTCTGTTTGTTTAGGATCTATGCAAAGAATCATTTCTTGTGTTCATTATACTTTAATGACACTGCGTAAACTATACTTCATGATACACTTGGGTACAATAACTTAGTTGGATGGTTGAATACAACTTAAGTATGCAAAGAGAATGGATTAATGGAGTATCCTCAAGGAGCAGCTAATACCTTTATTTATAATTATGTCATACTATCTAAATTTGTTAAGATTTGCGTTTGTCACAAACATTATGTTGTTGAAATGTAGCATTTTAGATTAAAATATAAAAGGACATCAGTGTTTTCTCTGTGGAAATATGTTACTCTGACTTGTGGTGGATTTTTTTGTCTGCAGCTCACCACCAATTAAAATGCCTCTTGAGAGTAGAATCCGAGAGTGCTTTTAGTAGGTTCTGCTTTCTCACTTAGAAGAATCCTATTTACAAAATAAATATATAAACCTAATCACATTTAGAAAGGAAAGGAGAAATGGGGAAAAAAAAATAGGAATATTTTGTATGCAAGGGGGGGAAAAGTGCTTAGCCTGGGAACTTGGAGTAGTCTGTGAATTTAGTTTTTGCTCAAGGGGTGACTGTCTAGCAAAACCTACTCCACGTCATCTTTCCTTCTCCCCTATCTGCCAGACTCCACCTATCGGGGTGCAGAGTGCTGAGATGTACTATGTTGTCTGGTCTTGTGAAGAAGTGGAGGTAGATCTTCTTTTGGGGCTCCGTCCCCCTCTCTGCTAAGGTAAAGGTGCAGGTAATTCCTTTAGGCCTGCTACTGCCAGTAGTATTGCACCTTTTCAACAACAGCTAACTTCTGCCATTTCTCCTTGTGAAATTCTCACTGCAGGACTTCAGTGTGTGAGTTCTGAGCCTTACCTATTGATGCAAAGCTTAAGCTGAGGAACGCAGTTTTCAGTGGAAGAAAACCAGTGTTGCATAGGACTGTTAAGTGTTGGCGTCTGTATGGTGGACACTTTTCTATTCTGACCAGTTTAACTGGACTGTTAAACTGGCCAGCTTTCTGTTTTAGTGGTTTTGGAGACTCATAGTCACCTAAAAAATTTGTGGGTGAATGTCTAACCTCTGTAAGGTATTTACTTAGGATACCAGCTGGACAGAAGCATCAGGGACTCCAGAATGCTCCTTATTTCCCACAGATTAACTGCTATGTTGTAGACAAAGCTTGCCTGTCTGCTTCTGAAAAAATGTATGGCCTGGAACATCTAGAACAGGGGTCCTCAAACTACGGCCCGTGGGCTGGATACACGCCCCCCCAGGGTCCTCAATCTGGCCCTTGGTATTTACACACACCCCTGCATGCCCCCCCCTTCCCCCCGCTGGGGGTTGGGGGGGAAACCAAGCAGCCGCAGATGACTGCCTGCTGCTGCATCCATGCGCCGGCCCCTGGTTTAAAAAGTTTGAGGACCCCTGATCTAGAACATCCACTTTTTGTCAAATACCAACATAACCAATTGTTTGTGTTGTGGCCTCAGGGAATATCTGCTGTCCCCAAAGACTTTTTGTGCCTTCCAAATTTTATTTAAATGAAGTTGGTTTTGCACTCTCTCTAGGTACTTTCACAGCCACTCTATCCATATGCAATGGAAAATATTTGTTTTTCTGATACTCTGTCACTTAAATAAATACGATTGTCTGCTGCTAGTTAAAAAACAGATTTGGACATAGTTATATTTTTTTCATGTATAGTCTGCTGGGCTTGTTTCTACTTCATTTTCCTGCTCTCTCATCTGCTTTTATTCATTACAGGAAATTTAAATACCCTATTTAGTATGAGTATAATGTAATTTCCTTTGTATTTCTAAAATCAGACATCTCAAAAGAGTCATTAAGCTTAATGTTAATCTTTAAAGTGATCTGTGAATATGATGAACCCTTCTGTGAGTTGACTGAAGTTTGTATATGACATTTCATCTTATCAAACCTGTCATTGGTTAGCAATTTAGTGGTGCATTTACAGTTTCAGGGTAATGTCTCAATTTTCTGAGGTTTTGTGGATATTGTTGTGAAGTAGTTTTGGTCTTGCAGTGCTGTTTCTTGCTCTAGATTCTTTTTCAACTAATATCAATCATGACAACTCTGGCTTGCAGTTTCAGTCCCACTGTTTACTAATATGACTAAACTTACATTTCAAGCACTGTAATATTTTTTTTTTCTTTTTCCTTGAAAATCTGGAGTTGTAGACATTTATCACTTACTTTGCAGTACCTTATCCTTCCAGCACTCGCTGGGTACTCTGTAACATGAGTTAGCGTAATGAACTGCAGCAAGAGCATCTGTGACTTAATAGACAACCCTCTTAATAAATGTTTATTGATTTAAATTACAGATTATACACATGCATGTGATACTGAAATAAATTAAATCAGAGCTGGTTATGCATCTGTCTACATTTGACTGTATGTCTAAAACAATTATGGCAATATTTGAAGCAAGGCAAAAGGGTTAACAGGTTGTGGAAGCAGCTGGTGGGTTGCTGGGTTTTTCTCAAGGTGCTAATCAGCTGCAGCACCCTTAGAAGGAGGTTTCTGAATATAAACCCAAGGATGAGGACAGCTTTTCAAGTGCTTACTTTCTGCATGTTTTCAAGGATCTTTGCCCTGTGGAAAAGAAATACAGGCCACAAATGCTGCAAGTAGAAGGAAAGGCACTCACCATATGACCCAGCAGTAAGTTTGGCTTTATGCCTCTCTGTTTTGTGATGTAATTCTGTGGCCATATTGTATGAAAAAATTTTTTCTCTTCCTCAATAAGTTGTTGACTCTAATCAACCGTTAGAGGTACAGTGCACGTAGCTGTCATAGCAATTTTCTTATACATTTTGTGCACAATTACAATTTTCCTTTTCTTTCTCCCCAAGCCTCTGGTTTAGAGGTCTGTCACATAAAGAGGACATTATTACGTTCATAACAAAAGCACATCTGCAAGCTTTGCTTTTTAAATCGCTGCCTTTCAGTGGTGATTTCTGGACACTGTTGCCAATAACTGCCCTTCTGTGTGGCTGCTTTGATTATTTGAAATAATACAGAAATAACTCAGACAATTTACCTGTGTGATTTACAGTCTCAGATAATCTTTCAGAAGTTCTGTTCCTAAGCCAAGCTGTATTTATTGCAGAGTGGTATGTATAGATAGCAGTATTATTTTGTATTAATTTTACAATGTATCCAAAATTATCTACTTTTACCGATAATTATGTTCTACAGCATACAAAGTGGATCCCGTTTATGGTTGTGCTAACAAATGGAAACAAATTTGTAGTTCCAGCCCTGTGATACTTTTCAACACTAGCTTGGCCCCAGAGTCCATTTTAAGCAATCTTTAAGATCCAATTTTTAGGTGATGGTTAGATGTTTCAGGCTGTAGATTTCTGATTTTTCAATCTCAGGGGCCTTGTACAGATCTTGCACAGATAAAGTCGTAAGCAACTGTTTCTGCTTGAAAAGTTTGTCAGTTTTTCTCCCACATGGGAATTCATGTGGTTCTCTAGCCTCAAGGTCCCTCCTAAGGGGAAAAAGGGATTTTATGATGCCAAATGATGACAGATGTAAATGATATAATATACATTTTATATATATATATATATACACACAGAGTATAAGAGGGTTTCTTTTAGTGTTACTGTCTATGTTTGGATGAGTTCTGCTTGATTCTTTTTGAGAGGTTCAGAGATTTGATCGCCACATAAAGAACCCAAATCTCATAGCAAGGTGAGATGTAAGATGAACACCAGTCATCAGCGTTTTCTCTTAATTGGCTTCAGAGTTAACGTAGGTAGGTCCATCAGAGCACCGTAACTGTATGCAGTCATACACTTGCATAGTTTGTATGTCCCATGTGGGGCTGGGAAGGTTGCTACCAGCCACCTCAAAGGGGCATGGATAGACTCCAGAGTGCTTGCCCAAGGATGAAGATGCAGCCCATTCAGAGTGCTTTGTACAGCTAGAGGTGCCCAAATGGGCCTGACTGTCATTCTGACTTCTGTCAGTGAATATGACCAAAAGCCAGCAGGCATGGGGAGGGGGGTGGTGGCAGTGCAGGGAGCAGGTGAGAAGCCATGTTAAGACACTTGATGTAGTTCTGTATAATCAGGACTCTCATTTCTGCACCTGTGTTGTCCAGGTGAGAGGTAAGTTTAGACAGTGAATGGGGCAAAAGATCTGGTCTGACTGAACACCAACCATGCCAATTCCCATCCCCACTATTTTATGTTTGGAGCATATGAATTTTTATGTTTCACTAAAGTAAAGCTGGATCGGTTCCACTGTCTGATTTACCAGGCTGATGGTGGGAAGCTGGAGCAGGTGGGCAAATCAGACCTAAATGATTCTATGATTCTGTGATTCTGTGGTGTGAAGTTGGGGAAAGAAGAAAAGGCAATGACTATCTTAAGCTGCTTGTTGAATATTCTCGGTATCTTTATAGAGTTGTTAGTTGTCCTGATGCTCCATCAATTTGCCTTTTTACAGATGTGAGAATCTCATTAACTCATAATTATTTTATGTTTGAGTTTACTTAAATTTGTTTTGTCATGTAGTCTTGAGCTGACTGCAGTCTAAAGAGGTTCCTCCTGAATCCTCCTAAATACTTTGCTCACTTGGTATTTTGGATCTAAATCTCTTGCTTGTAGCTATATTGACTTACCGAAGTTTTATTCCATTTAGTATAGCAAGATAAATATTATGTTAGCAAAAGAGGAAGTTTGATGTTCCCTATTTAGTTAGAGAACTATGGTGTCTTTTACTAATTATGCTGCCTGATTGCTGAGTTTTGGAACTGTCAGCTTCCTTCCATGAGTCTTTGGTACTATTTGTAGAAGTAAATACTAATAGCAGTTACTTCAGAAGGGTGTTGCATAGCTAAATTAATGTTTGAGAATTATTCTGAACCTCTAATATGCCAAATAGTCTAGCACAACAATTAATGTTGCTAGTGTTAAGTATCATCCAGTTTCTGTATTACATATTCATGCCCTTTAACAAGGGCAAGGAAGCAGAATGTAATGCTCATTGATGTTTTTAAGTCTTTTATTAAAGCTAATATCTTATTAATAGCCTGGAAAAGCTTCTCTGTAAATATGAGGTTTAGTTCTTTTTCTGCTACTTTTGAAGTCTAAAGATGGTATAGAGAAGCTATTACTGCTTCATAAACAGTTTCTGGCTTGAATTTGCAGATCTACTCATGTCTCATCTTGGGGTTGTCCTGAAATACTATGTCACGAATATGCAGAATATGTTTGCTATCATTTTTTGTGCTGTAGATTCATGGAAAATTCCTAGTTTATTCAGAAGGTGGCCTGCTGTGGAATGCTCCATAACTTAAGCTTGTTTCTTTGGCAATACTGCATTACTGATATGAAATGAATCTGTATTGCAAGTATTACTATGCTTTGAAATTATTAAACAGCGTTTGTAGTTCCTGTGTTCTTTACAATATATACTGGCTTTAAAATAAAATTCTGACACCAAATTTGGCTCTACTATTCGTGGTTTTGATTGCCACACCACAGATAATTTTCTTTTGAGTCAGCTGCCTCCCTATTTCTGTATACATATGTATTCTAAGTCCTTTTTACTCAAGAGATCTTTAGAATGCTGCACAGTTTCTACAATTTACCGTCTTTCTTACACTGTCCCTTCTTTTCAGTTCTCATGGCCATATTACGCTGATCTGTATTTCCATTTCTTTCTCACTATCATTTTCTTACTGAAGATTCCCTAACACGGGTTGGAAATGGAATTATCAGGAAGAGGTGTTTTTAGTTTAGAATTAGGTGTAGTCTAGGAAAAGAATGAGACAATCTTGTAGCTGAGATAGAGCAGGATTGATCTATGTGTTACTGCAGGAAGTTTGGTAGTAGTTTGAGCAACAGAGACATCTACATGAAATAAGAAATACTTCAAAATAAGTTTAACTGAGTTCAGTCAGCAGGTGTATCATTAATAAACTCTGAAGGTAAAATGAACTGAGATTTCCACAGAGTTCAAACCATTCATACAACTGAAATGAGAATGTAAACCATGTACAGTAGTTACTGAAGAAAATACCAGTGGTCATGAAAATAAAATTGATCTCTAAAATTTATTCAATAAACTGCTGTAGGGCAGACCAAATATGCTACAAAATGATATAAAAAAATAGTACAAAGACATTATGCAAATTATATTTTAAATAAGGATAGATATTGTCATATAGTTTTAGCATGAGGAAAACATAGTGACAGAAGAATCTGGACTTCTGCTACAATGATTATTTGCCTCTATGCTTATTTGGCACACTTAGTACTAGATAGATTCTTAAAACCAAATTCCATGAAAAGTGCTGAAAATTAAGTACTAAGATATTGAGAAAATATTAAAAAACCCATTGTAGCTCAATTGTATGGAAAAATTAAAGATGATATTGTTTACACAGGCATCAAGAAAAGAGCAGTATGTAAAGAATTGCATGGATTGAATAGAAAAGCCTTCTACATCATTAAAATACAACATAACATGATTTCCAATACAAAAGACTGAAGGCTAAAAGTTACATGTTTTTGTAACAGAAATTGCTTTGTAAAACAGACTACCTGGGATACCAATCTTCTGGAAGAGTGGAATGAAAATTTCTACAGGCGCTGTACTTTAATAAACAAATGAAGAATAGTACTGAAGTGGAAAAATAATGTTAGTTTGTTGGATGTAGACAGCAAAAAAACCCCTACACAACAATATTGATTTTGATTGCAGAATTTGGATTACTGATATGATGCTGCATGCATTCATAAAACTCAAGTTGTGGGCAGCTAGCCTGCATTTCCCTTCTGCATGAAAGTGTAATTCTGCTGGGTGATTTACTGTGATTTTTGCTGCCAGTATTTGTGGGTGTGGTTATGGTCGGGTGTTTGAAAATTGATGCTGCTTGCAAACCATGAATCTTCTGCTATCCCTTCTCAGTGTAAGAAAGAAAAGTTGAGATCATAACCTCACACAGTGAAGCGGGCTTCCACATTGCAAACTGAATCACTTCTGAATGGCCCAGTGATTCCAGAAATGAAATTTCTGTTTTCTGTAACTTGTTTGCCTGCCTTTTCGGCAGTCTGCTGGGATAAGAACAAAAGACCAGAAATTTCTGTTGAATCAAATCCTCTGCTGTCACAGGTAAATGCATAATTTAATTCCTTTAATGTTTTTTTTTAACCTTTTCTACTGTTGCTGCACTGTTTCACCCCTGTTATAACATTGTTCCTTCAAGAATAAGAATGGCTAAACTTCCCGTTCTCTTGGATGTTACGGTAGGAGGTGAAGTTCAGGATGCAGCATGTGTGTATTGTGTGTTGTTCAGAACTTGGAAGTTTGGTTCTGCGCTGGAGCCTTGAATGCAAGACAAAATTGGTCAGGAAGTCTTAGCTGCTGTAAATAATGGAGATGCTTGATGTAACTACATTACTTTTTTTCAGTTACAAAGATTCACTCCTTCATTTTGAGATACGTTTTTCATTTTGCCATTAAGGCCTCTCTTCTGTATTCCATTTCTCATTTTCCCCTCGTTAGTTATTCATAACCTTTACATTTCTATGATTAGTGCAGGCTACAACATTGTCTTCCTTTTCATCTTGCTTATTTTTACTCCAGCAGTGAAATCGACACTGATTAGACTGGAGCAAATTCTTCATCCTGTAGTAGCTTACATAGACCTTTATGTGACATTACTCTTTTGCAATTCATTTATTCAGTCTTTTTCTGTATAGTGCATAGAGATGCAGATCGTTCAGACCTTGTGCATCCACTTGATTTACACATACCTTCTGAAACCAGACATACTTTAAAATAATTCTAATTCTTTTTAGTTAGAACCATATAGTTCTGTATGTTTACGGTCGGGTTTTTTCCCTTTTCTATCGGAGTAACTTAGCTTAATTTCTTTCTGTTCTTACTACCCTCTCAGTTTTGTTTTTATGTCAGTATTTGTTTCATTTTTTCCCATCCTTCAAGTGTTAGCAGAATTCATGAGTTTGTTTAAACAAACTAATTTTTATCACTTTCTCCTCCTCTCTCACATTCACGACCACTCACATTTTGTAGTGCAAAATTGACTTTGAGACTGAAGTGTAAATATGTATTGTCTCAAAAGTAAAACCAATGGTTGGCATTAAATTCTAAGGTACCTTCTGTGAAACTATAGGGTAAAAAATAAAACCTGCATATAAGGAATACTATATATGTAGATGCCACAGTAAAAATTCTGAGGAGCCTTCTAATATCAAATGAGATGAAACTGGTGAGAATCGTTAAAGAAAAGATAAAGTACATGAGGACTAGTAAAAAAGATTTAGTTATTTTAACATAAATATGGTTGCTACTGTGCTCTCCAAGAGGACCAAGTGGTTCAACCATTTCCTGGAGCAGACATTGCTTATCACCAGGTCTGACAGCCTCTGATTACACCAAAAGGTTGCGTTGTGAACTTAAATTCATTCCTACAATAAAGTGTGTGTATATGTGTACTTGTGTAGCTTTCTCCCAGGTTCACAGGTGTTTTGAAAATATTCTCCTCCCATCCCCACAGTCAGGGAAGAGAAACATGATTTGTCATTTCCTCAAAGATAGACCTTTGCTATTTATAGGAACTTCTCACATTATTGTTCTTGGAACTTGATATCAAGGCAGTATGGCAAAAAGCAATTAATTTTAGTGCACATATCCATACTTAAATGTTTCCTTAAAGTGAAAGTATTTAAAGATGCCGTTCAACCCAAGGAAAACCTTTGTGTGGATGTCTCTTCCAAAGAGCTATGGACTTTTGCAGATTCCCAGCTTTTGGTGAAGGTGATGGTGAAAGGCAAAAGTTGTCAGTAATAGGTAAAGAAAATAATCTGGAATGGGTCAAAGGTAGAGGGGTACTCTGGATCTTGTTGTGTTGCTGGTACTTGCTTTAATGACCGTTGCTGCTGAATCACATTGTTTTTGGAGGTTGTTTTCTTGTTTGTGGAACAGGTAATCTGCAGTAGTCTGTGAGTGAAAATGCCAGACCATGGAACTGTTGATGTGCCCCTGTCCTGCTTAATCATTCCTTTGGCTTGCTAAGTCTTTGTCATCTGTCCCAAAATGAGGCTTCTACTGAGTCTGAGCTGGGGCAGACAGAAGTACCACAATGCAGCTGAACCTCTCCTTCAGTGAGAAGAGAGAGACTTACAGATAGATACCTTCTTCTTGCTTGGAGGGTATTTACTTGCAATGAATTTATTTACATATTTCCTGAGGCAAAACTTACAGAAAGATTTGATACTGGCATCCTGGATAGCGATGTGATTAAGGCAGACTGCTTGAATTATTTTATTGAAGGCTTGGAAAAACTTTGGGTGTTCTGGTGTGTGGTGGTGGTGTTTTTTGTTGGAGCAAGGTATTGGAGGATGATTAGTAGTACACTTGATATCATATTTGTTTACGTTTTCTTTCAGTTTAAAATGACCAACTAAGATGATTCTTAGGTGAGATGCCTGTTCCTGCATAATATTACAATTCTAAATGCCAGATAAGAGTGTTAATGTTTTCTTTAAAGAGAAAAATATTCTTTTTGTGAGGAATCCTTTGGAAATCATTCTGATTTCGTTTCACTTGCATTTTACTGATAACATTTACTCTGCCTTGTACTGTTTTATGGAAAATGGTGTTAAGAAATGTACATCTACAGTCCAGATGCTTCCATTCTGCTTTTTGTAGAAACCCCTTCACATCAATAATTTGCTGAAAAATTATTTTTCAAGATGGGAGATGAGGCTGTAAGTACAGAATTATATTTTAGAGAAGCTGGAGCTTTGGGAAGTGTGCTGATGAGTGTTTTTACTTGGGGAGGAGATTTTCCACGTATATGTTAGGTATGTGAATCAGTTTTCACTGTAGAAAAAGGATTTTTATAATTTTGCTGTTAAATGAAAATAGGAACTAACACAAATTTGAAGCAGTTACTTCTTCAAAAATCACTCTACTGTTTCCCTGCACAGCACTTTACCATAACTTTACTGTCTTCCAACTAAATAAAAAACATTTCCTGAAATTAAAGACAAGTATTTAATGCTTATAGTTAACTTGTAAAAAAAAATATTGGTGAGATATTTTTGGGATCTACTGCTCTAACTTTCTTAGGAAACTACTGAACTCAATACAACCAGAAGTTTAACTAACGTGTCTATATATACTGATACTGAATTTACCCAAAATAGAAATATTTTCTTTGTCCAGTTAGACAAACCATGTTATCCTTGCTGAAAGAAAAATCTAATAGAAATTTCATATAAAAATGTTCTAGAAATAAATCACTTAGATTCACGTTCATCAAACTGATTTTTATGGTCCAAAGAGAACGATGATGAGAGTGACACTGTAGCCTGGTGGAGATCATATTCATCTGAGATGTAGGTCCTAGGCTTTGCTATGATGAATACTGAAGTGTTTTGCCCAAAATGGAGCAGCTTTGACAGCACAGACTAAGAAAGACTCTAAAGCTTTAAATAGTACTTCATACATTCTTCTTTTCCTAAAGTATATGCTCACCCATGCATTATAAGGAAAAATGTCCCTTTATTATTTTTGATATTGGTGTATTAGCTAGCACTGCTAGTAATGAACCAGGTATCTACTGTGTTAAGGTCTGAATGAAAAGGTAACTCCTGATTTAGGAAGCTAATCTAGACTTTTCTATGCTATGGTAGGTTTGAACCCCCCCAGGTTTACAAACCCAAACAATATGGTATTCTAGAAAGTATCAATATCAGAACTAGCTATAGAGTCTTAAAGACGATGAGAGAACAGACTATACATATGCATGTGTTGCTTCAGCTTGAAATACTGTCACGTGCCTGTTGATTTTTGTTGACTTGTCTAAGAAAGGTTTGATAAATTAATAATTTGAGCCTTATCTTACTGGATTTGTTCTTAGCACTTATGCCTTCTTTTAATTCTTGGTGTTACTTCTCTTAGCCTATCAATACCTCTTGTAATAATACTGTTTATAAAGGTACTGCAACCTTTCAGAAGTCACAACTGTTCTATTTTTGTTTTCTCCATGGCTGATTAAACCTCAAAATCATTGCCAGGAAGATTTTCTTAAAATATTTCTTCTTTTTTTGCTCTTAAAAATATTAAATGTATGTTCCAAAACACCTATTTTCATCTTTGGCTTTCTTCCATGAAATATTTAAAGTTGTTCTGGAACTCGCCCTAATAGTTAAATGATGTTTAAGTAGCACCTAGACTTTGACCTTTTCTCCTGGGCAAGGAGAATTTTCAGTGCGTGGTCTTCTGAATAACTGAGAAAATATATGAGTACATGAAAAGATAAATGTAACACAATTATCCTACTTCCATGCATAGTCTTCAGAGGATAATATCTGATAGGGTGACTAGAGTAATTCAGTAATATGACAATCTTTTTTCTCAGCAAGTATATATGACCCTGTTAAGGATGATGCCTACCTAATTTAGAGGGACAGATTCTGTATGACAATGTAGGATGCTCCAGTCTGAACGATTTTCCTGTAGAATTAGTGAGAGAAATCTCACCTTTTCCTGTTCCTGAGTACTAAATTATGGACATCATGTCTGAAAAACAACTGGTCAAAAATATAGACATCAGTTCCTTGTTGCTGAAGTGCTGTGAATTGTTCTTCTGCTAACAGAAGTAGTGTCTAAGAAGACTTTCAGTTATATCTATATAAGCAGGCAACCCAAATTTGGCTTTACGTGTGTATAATATTCCTGTAATTCTGTGCCATTTAATTTATGAAATGTAAATGAGATGTACATATATGGCTAGGTCAACACAGAACTTTGAGACATGTCAAATTATGAAAATAATTTCATTCATTAAAAATGAAACAAATATTAAATGTCAAGCAAAGCTCCTGTTATGAGTCAGTCATTCTAAATAAACTGTATTAGTCTGAGATAATTTAAAACTAAGCAAGCTGAAATTGTGTCTGGGTTTTGCATAATCATTTGCAGCACACTGTTAACATTTGAATTCTTTTCATTCTTCTGTACTGATGAGTTTTTAACCATTTAACTTGGGAAAGGGAATTTAATTGTATGGATGCACACTATATAACAGCTGTTAATAATTGCATGGTCTATAGAGCTGCCGCAGAAGGGGATCTTGCTGCAGTTCTTGGGAGGTATATGCCAGGAATTTTGCCCAAAGGAGTGCTTCATTGTCAGACCCAAGCTAACATAGCAAATGAAAGTCTGAGGAACTATCTTCCTCCTCCTTTCTAGTACCCAGAAACAAAATAAATGAGAAATATGTACCACAGGAGTATTACCACTAGAAGGTGAACAAGCATCAACAGGTTACAAGCAGACTAAAGAGATTTTACAATTTAATAAATATGCCATTTCTAAAAGGCATCATAAACTGGTGCTTGAGATGCATACTTTATATTACAGAAAACTTGTGACATATTTATATTGGTCTTGTGATCAAAATCATGTGGTTAGTAGATTATTGCAGTTCATAAAAATATTTCCATTAGCTTATAACCTTTTGCCTACATACAAAGTCTGTTAATTCCTGCTTAGTTGTGGTAGCAAGACCTTGTTTTACAATGCTAATTTATCTAATTAAAAAATGCTCGTTACTGGTGTATTCACAGATGAAAAACCAAGATTTTTTTTGGTGAATTGGAACCTTAACACCTACCCAATGCTTGATAATACTTTTTCAAGATAGTGTAATGAAAAATGAAATGTCCTTTTTTTTTTTTGTCATGTACAAACTTCACTCTTCTCCCTAAACACACTCATCTTTTTGACTAGTGCATGGAAAGTAGAGAATAAAAGCAGTTCAGGAGGGTTATAAGACCTGTTAAAGCACTAGGTATGAAATGACTGTCACACTTCACTTTCATAACCTCAGATATAATTATTGTTTCTTAATGGTTGGCAGGCTAGGGTCATTTTTTACAGTCTAAAAGTTAAGAGTGGATGATGGCAGCAGTGAATATCTGTCAGCAACAGCTTTCAAACGCTAAAAAAATATCCACTTGTATCTGGTCAGAGTGATAAAAGCACATCAAATGCTCACAAATTAACTGACTTTAAAAGGATTTATCAGGTCAGAACTGCTGGACTTCACAATTTATTTATCTTTTTTTGAATAATATTTGTAGCTACAGATGAGCAAGTATTGTTACAGAAAATCAACTCAGATGAGGACATGGGCAAATAAGAGTCTTCTGTCCACATTTTATCAGACTGGCTGTATTTTTGAGTAGTGTGTAAAGTACCTCATCTTGTGCTGACAAGGCAAGAAAAGTATTCATCTTTGGGCTATAAGCCTAGCTCTTGTGTCCTCAGCAAACATGTTTAGGATACTGACTTTTTAATGTAATTAAGTACTGTTGCTTTAGATTATATTGCTTTTGGCTTTTGTTGTCTTTCAGCTTTCGTACTAGAGATACGAAAGAGGTAATATTTGACTTCTTGGTTAATGCTTAGGTAATGGACAATGAAGTCCTCCAAGCCCCTTTTAGAAACTGTAAGTCTGACAGCTGTTTTGTTTATTTTGCCATTTGTGTTCATGATATAAAGGGTGGAGAGATGGGGTGACATTACCAGAGGTGAGTGAGAGCCAACTTGCTGGAGGAATGTTTATGCTACTGCATCTTTTCGGTGTCTAGGTCTAGGCTTTTGGTGCAAGGTGAAGGCCTATGACTGCACTTTCCTTCACGCTCTCCCCTGCTGCATCCTCCTTCCTCATGTTCCCCACTTGGGTGCAGGTTCTCCATGGCCGCAGCCCTGAGGATGGCCAGTGCCAGCCCTGCCACAGATTCCCAACGCAGCCACCTGCCCCTACTGTTCCTCTTACTCAGCTGTCTTTGGCTTCAGCTGCCTGCGCTTAAATATTTTTCATGGGGCTGCCGCTACTGCTGGCTGGTTCAGAGCTGCCACTGGCTCCTGCCATGGGTGCTGTGTCCTTGGGGAGCTGGCTGTTGTCAGTTGGGGGCAGCCTCAACCTTCCCTCACGGGGCTCCCCCTGCCTGCTCCCCCACATCCCCCTGCAACTGAAACTTCACCATTTACACCCCATACAAGGGGTGGGGACCTTCAGCCACTCGCAGGCCCTGCAGAGCTGCAGTGGCATGGGAAGGGCTGTGTGGAGCTGGCCCAGCCGGGTGCTCCCCCGACCACCCCAGAGCTGTCAGCTTCTGCTCTGCCAGGCCCCTGTGCCAGGTTCTGCTGGGAGGCTGTCAGGCCTCTGATCGCTGCTCAGGCCTACAGAGCTGGAGCTCAACCCTGCCCAAACATGCCTGCTACCAGGAGGAGCCCCGTTTCCAGTTTCTTGTGCTACTTCTAGGTTTTAATTTACTAGTACAGCTTTGAAGTTAACCCTCTTCCATGTGAGTGGGTAGGGCCCTACAA
Source organism: Falco biarmicus (assembly GCF_023638135.1). Taxonomy (NCBI): domain Eukaryota; kingdom Metazoa; phylum Chordata; class Aves; order Falconiformes; family Falconidae; genus Falco; species Falco biarmicus. The sequence continues at coordinate 90,268,552 of NC_079288.1, forward strand.
GTCCTGCTTGGTTTCCCACCTGCCTCCAGTCAATTGTTGCTATTTTGAATGGCTGTTGTCTCCTGCTCCTCCACAAAATCAATATAATAATATATTACTCCATGAAAAAGATACAAGCAGTAGAAAGTTTTGCAAGATCTCTACCAGAACTTTCCTATAGGTTAGCAGCACAACCTTTGGCTCACATAAACCTTTTTATAAACCACAATTATACCTTTTTACCAGAATGGAATAAAAAGATTTTACCTCCCTGCTTGCAGCAGTTCTCCTGTATTAAAAGCCCCTTCAATTCTTGATGCCAGGTTTAACTTCTGTCAAGCCATGGAAGGTATCTATGCCAGAGCATTGCTCCCAGCACAGCGCTACCATCCTCTTTAGTTATACTGTTTCGGATCCTCAAAGGATGCAAGCTTATTTGTTCCCCCAAAGCAAAACCACTTTGGTCCCATAACCAAAGACCTGCTGAGAGACCAGTTACTCAGAAATGAAACATCCTATTTTCATCAGCTCAGCACAGTGAATCATCTCCCACACCCAGAGGCCTGGCAGTTTTGAATCTGCTCTGTATATCTAATGCAAACTCAGCTGTTTCAAACCTTTCTTTTAAAAAAAAAAATAGCTTTTCTTTCTGCTTGAATTTTTTTCTGACAACCATCTTGAAGCTTGTTTCCATAGCACTGTTTTCCCTTAAAAGGAATTGCTTGCCACTCCTGTTATCAATGTAACTGTACATTTCATGAGAAGGGCACACAGACTGGATCTGAGCTTTTCTCGAAAGATATTGGGTGAAGATCCCTTTCTATGCTTTGCACTTCACAAGAATCCAGCCTGGGCACATTTGGAAAACTACTCTCAGAAGCTATGTTCCTTGTAATACAGACCAAGCCCTTGCAGACAAATGGACAGAGAGTGCAAACCTGTTGCAAATATTCATCTGCCTGGTGCACATCAACTGTTCATTCACAGGGGCGCACACACACACAAAGATATATACTGGTGGCAGCCTGGTCCAAGTGGAAATGTTTTCTGCATACTGTATCAGACCCCATAGGTATTGCTTTCCAGTCTTTCATCAGATTTACAAGTAACTTAATTTGGTGTCTTCTTCTAGTGCTGTGCTTTGTACTGTTTATGTGTACGATTTATATAATTTGTATTGTTTTCATATTGTTTATACTGTACTTTATCCTGGTTGTTACAGAGCTGTTAGTCTATGTGGGCTGCCTCACAGCTCAGCAGACTTTGTGATACAGCAAAAAAAGACTGCGAGGATATTTTGGATTCACACTGGAGTTGAAATGGTTGACTCCTTGCATGAGCTGCGTTTGAGTTAAAGAGATAGTCACATCCCCTATAATCAGAATGGCATTAAGAACCTTCTGAAGATAAATTTATCTAAACTAAACCCCTAACATTGTTCCCTCCAAGCTACTGTCTTGAAATGATCTTGAAAAAGCTGCAAATATTAAGGGATCTGCTCCTGGTTGAGGGTGCATTTTTGACACCCTGATCTGTTTTCAAACTGCCTCCCTTTCAGACAAGGCTTAGGAGTGGAAGGCAGTGAAGTTTCAGCAACAGTCTCCCTGCAATGTCCCAGTTTTGCAGTTTCACTTATGGTTCGGGTTCCCCTAGGGATCAGGGTTTGCTCGCCAATGCCCTCCCCACCTCCCTGAAAAAAGCTGCTCCTGCTCTGCAGCCTGCCTTCCCCAGTGGCTTGAGGACAGTCGAAGCCCTGTATTTGGCTGCTGAGCTGGAGTGATTCTGCTATCAGGGGATACCCAGAAGCAGTGCCCAGAGAAAACCACCTAGTGTAGTGAGCCAGTGAGCCCCCCTTCAAAAGCCTTTTATTTTTTGTTAATCAAGGATGCCATTTTGTTTAAATATAACCAATGTAACTTTGGAACAACAGGTCCATGTTTCTGGACATAAGTTAATATGCCAAACAGTCAAAACGTAAGTAGTCACAGAAACAAAATAGAACTGAAGAGGCTCATACCCACGTGAATATTCAGTTTCAGCAATGATAACAGCATTGCAGGGAGCAGATGAGGAAGCAAGATGATAGAGGGGATGTAAAGGCACTGGTTCCTTTTGTGTGATGAATCTAAAATGTAGAAAGCCAGGTGAGTTTCTGTACTGAAGAAGTATTGGAGTTTACAAGCTACCCACAAGTGGTGCTTTCCGCTGGGCTAAGTGAGTCCTTAGTGTCTTGGAAGTTCATGCACTGATGGACATGTTGAGAGAAGATCTGTGCCCACAAGTCGCCCACCATTGTTGGGTGGGAAACCTCAGGGCTTCTGCACAGCATAACTTAAGTGAAAGGTTTACACTTAGACCCTTAAAGGGAGAGGAAGAAACTGAAAAGCAGGCACTGCTTACCTAGGTGTTTCAGTAAATTAATATGGTGGTTAAGATATCCTGAAGCGAGCAAGTAAGGCTGAAATCTCACCTTTCTTGGTTAGTGCTCTAACAGCTAAATTATTACATAAAGTAGAGTGCACATTTCCCTTTTTAAATTGTGATACTCTTTACTTCAGTAGTCCCTTACTTATATCTTCTAAGTTTTCCAGGATTTTTCCAATTGCTCATAAACTGGATTTAGTACTCAATTTTGTGTCATTTGTGCTTCCTTCCTGTAGGAGGAGCTAGGTTGGTTGAAGAGTGAGCAGCTCTTCAATGATATCAGAATGATGTCGTTCTGCTTTTCTCACTCAGTGATCTCCAGCTTTGTTACTGTTCTGTTTTGTGTGTATTTCATTGGATCGTATTGGAGTATTTCAGTTACTTAAGGCTTATTTTCTCTTAATGGATGACTTGGATTAAAGTTACAAAAGGATTTGGATAATTATCCTAAAATAACTCTGTTTGTGAGCTATGGAATTGCCACAATGGCTTATCCTGAACTGTTTTCAAAATGTATCATGTTAAACCAGATGTGGCACTTTTATCCTGGACAAGAGTATTCATGGATGAATTATTCAGGGACTGCTGTTCTGGAAAAAAACTTTTCTTGTGTAAGTATTTCTGAGAAGCTCACATGTAGAAAGGCTTTTCTGCTTGTGTTCTCCATAGTTTACTCATCACTCACGACATTTGGTGTAACAGCAATCTGGAAGCAGAGGTGAAAAGAACTACAAATCTCACTTGATGTGCCATGTGGGTTGTTTTTTCTGCAAGCAGTTTAGATGTTCTTTTATAGCCATTGAAAGTTTATTAAAATGCATGAGAGACATCCATTATAAACCAGGAAAAAAAAAGTCCATTAATATTACATATCAAATGAGAGTTATATCCACACATCCCCCCCGAAACACCAAATAAAGCACATTTAAATGTAGAAATTTAGTAAGGGCAGGAGGATGTTTTTATACTGTGCCGAGTAATTGATTAAACTATTAAAAAGTGGATCAATAATGAGAACTTCTGCCTAGAAATCTAGCCGGTTCCAAACAATGCTGGCATAGCCCCATGACATCATGATGCAGCTGACATTTCCTGACCTTGCATACTTTGAAGGCAAATTGTATGACCTTCACACAATAGTTCTGGGAAGAATGAAAATAACCCACAAATATTTGAAAGGTGGTGACAGTAAGGAAGAAGAATCCTTTAGAATAAACACAGTGGTACAATTAGAGATAATAGGATGAAATTAAGGAAAAGGTGAAATGTAGGTGAACTATCATAAGAAAATTCTTGGTTTTAAGTTATTAAGCTATATTTGGCTACAACATAATTTCCCGAGAGAAGTGAGGATAACAGTCTTACTGGGTTCTTTTCATGCTGGTCTATGCACAGCTATATTCACGTGCAACACTAAAATAGTACTGATGGAGAGTAGCTTACTTGTTCACAACTTGATTGTTTGTCTAGTTTACCCATGAGGTCTTCTTGTTTCAGTTACATACTGGGAAACTGATACAGAGTGAGTTTCACAGATATACAGAATATGAAGAAGTGAACAAGCATAAACTGCTGTCCTGAACAAAATATTAATTCTGGGCTGCAACTTTAAAGATGTTACTATTTTCTTTGTAGTCAGCTCTAGCAGTTGTTAAGCTTTTTAGCCCCCTAGGAGACTTCTTACTGCAGGATCATCTCAAAATTATATCTTTCTTTTCCAAGGTATGTGCAATGTTAGTACATCTGTGTAATTCTTGCAGTGCAGCTCATCAGACTTTTGCCAAGTAGTAGCTTCAAGAGAACTCCCTATTGGTCTCCTCTGGAAGCAGTTGTTTAGTAGCTTGGCTTTAAAAAAGATCATTTTTCCAAAATATTTTCTCCTTAAATAAGCTTTTCATAGCTTATAACCATTTTCATTCTCCTGTAAATTATAGGACATCTATTTTTGGAGGAAAATAATTCTCTTTCCAGTACTAGGAAGTTAATATGTGCTGATCTCAGCCAGCAGAGCCAGAGGTGTCTATGAAACATGCCAGGTGGATAAGCTGCTTAGCAATTAAAGATGAACCATCAATTGTTTGCTTTTATTTCACCCATCTCTTAAAATTGTAACCCTGAAAGTTTAAGAAGAAATAAATTAGGTTTTAAAAAATATTCTTCTCCTTTAAGACAACTTCTGAAGTTGTACTGCAAAACTTAATCTTTCTTTGCAGAAGGAGCTCAATTTTCACAGTACCCTCAGTATTGCAGCATGTTATTTTAGGTGGTCTTCTCCAGGTAGAAACTGTAAATTAAATTCTCAGTATAGACATTAACCTGCTTCTGCAGAGTTTACCTGCAAGGTCAGGAAATGTTAACAACTTTGTCCATTGAAACAGCACAAACCTTTCACAGAGCAACATGAACTGTAATATTAATCACCAAAAGTCTCCTCTACCTTTGAGAATGCTATGGTTTCTTCTACGTATGATATTAGATAAGTGAATACTGTAATCAAGTGCAGAATAACTAAATATTACATTTAGAGTGAACTGGAAATGTTGGGGTTACATCACATCAACTTGGCTTACAAGTTAGGTCCCAATCACTTTTTCCTAATTTTTTTGGATACATTTCAGTATATATTAGCCAGGAAGAAAAGAAGAAATAACTGATGTACAAAATTCCTGACGTTTTTTCTCGCTACTGTTACATATGTGAGTGGTGACTTATTGCAGTAGCCAATTTATTGAATGGTGGTGTTTGGCTTTGAATCAAGAAGAAAAAAGTCATATTGCTCACAAAGAATCATATGGTTTCTATATTCAAGTTTAACAAATTTACTGAATATGCTGTAGCTGGTTTGATGTCCAGCTGTTTCTGTGGCATAGTATTATTGCAGAGAGGGGAAGGAACCAACTATGATCATTTAGACTGAAAACTACTTTGTTATAATTGTAATGTCTGTATTAATTAAAGTAAGGATTGGACCTCTTTTTGATAAAGATTAGAGTGTTAAAGACGTTTCTCCACCCTAGGTGTCCTGTAGCAGAGTCACAGGCTTTAAGCCTAATAAGGTAATTTGAGTGGTACAGCAGTAGAAACAGCTTGAGCTGTGCCTCTGGGGAGGGACCCTGAACAAAGAAATTCCTGAACAATGACACCCTTACAATCTAAATTCCCCACCCCTCTCATGACAGTTCCAACCAGTAGTTGGGGTCTAGGGTCTTCCCATTCCTTATTGCGTTCCTTCATTGTCTCTAGGCAGGCCATTATCTCTAAGGTTACAGCTGCTGCTGAGGAGTGTAGTGGCCTTCCTTGCTTCCTTATCTTCCAGCTGGAACTGGCTCTTGAGGCCCTCTTTCACAAAATTAGGTAAAGGTTCAATATATCTGGGGGAAATTTCACAACTTGCAGCCTAAGACTTCAGCAAAGTTAGCTACTAATGCTGAGCAGTTAACTCCAGACAGTATCAGTCTAATATTCCTTAACAAAAGTCCTTCAGCTGCAACTTTAAAATGTTCAGTTTCAACCTGTTATGCTTAGATGGAAAGGGAACACACAGTCTGGGGATATAGCTAGAGAATACTCACCACAAAAATTACCTGCTCTGGAACTCTAGTACAAGTATAATACACATCTGTCCTCCCTCTTTCACAATCTGATACTTGACGCAGAAGTCAAATAAACCTGAAACACACATAGTGTTTCAATGCACATAGACTGGAGGCACCTGTGTGTATAAATCCACCTAGTATTAATGTGCGTCTGAATTGTTGAGTTATACAACCAGAAAGCTTGCTTTTTACTTAGATTTAAATCACTGAAACTAGTTCTGTCTAAAATAATACATAAACTTTAATGTAATCACAGTTTTCCATGGACTTCAGTAGAGATTTGTGGCAACTGGTCATCTGCTCAAGATTTATATGTATTCAGTCAGAGCAGCTCTTTACTGGTAACTGCAAAGAAATTATTTGTTAACTCTGCCCTTAGTATATTTCTTTAGATATCGCCAAAGTATGTCTACTGAAAATACGTGCTTATCTGCAGAGAGTTTTGGAAATTTCCCTAACATTTTTTGTAATTTTAGGTTTGTTTGTACACTTCTATTTTTAAATTTTTCTGCCCTCTGGCTTTTAAGTTATCCATAAAAATGTATATTAAGAAATCCTTGCATTTTCCCTCTACATAAATAAAACTGATTTGAACATGCTTACTCTAAATATCCAGAGTATTTGTAATCAAATAGTGAATTCTCAATTTCATGCATTGCTATATGTACTCTGAGACACCATTTATCATGAAAAAAATATTAAAATTGGACTATGAATGTTAAAGAGCATTAAACACGGTTTAAATTGTAGCCAAAGTTTAAATTTCTGTGGCTATGAATGTGAACAGGGTTAGTCTACCAATGAGTAGTTCTGAAAAATCTATGCTATGTACGTAATTTCCAACAATTTTCAGTAAGAGCTGGTTTCTTATGTTCTGCAGCTTTCATAAACTCATTTAAAGAACGTATCTAAGTCTGTATTGGGAGTATCATTGATTCATAAGGATGTTGCAGCAAACTTCAGAAAATTAACAAATCATTCATTGAGAGTCTGCGGCATGGATGTAACATTTAGGTAGTATAGGTATCTAAGTTCTTCGACTTTGGCATTACTAGATAAAATAAACCACTAAAATGCAGTAAAATTCAAGGTAACCTGGAGACATAACCTGTAACACTTTCTGCTTTTGACTGTTTTTATACCATGGTTTTACTGGCCCTGTGGTTTGAATAGACAAAACAACACTAGCATCCTTCCAAAATGTGAATTCAAACTTTTATACAGAATTCAGGTTTATGATAACTAATATTTTCCTAGTGTCATTAATCACATTAATTGTTCTGTCGATTCCAAGTAAGAAATAACACTGTTCATTCAAAAAAGACAGCCTGAGAATTATTGTCATGGAACCATGAAAAGGGAAACTAAGTAGAATGCAAGATCTCTATGTAGGTTGAAGCAATGCTGTAAAATGGTATATCAAAGAACATTCAGAATTAGCAATATTATGATTCAAAGAAATAGAAGAAAATCATGTTTTATCATTGAGTTAATAGTGTTAATGAAAATTATTTTTCTGCAAAGTAATACTTTTCCAGAATTGGGGAAGTGTAAAGGCACTTTTTTTGTCAAAAAGTCACACATTTTTTTGACCAAAAGTGCTGTAAAAACAAGTCACTTTCTAACCTAGGAAATATTTGTGTAGCTGTTGTGTGTTGGTGCATGTGGACTTGTGTGTTGGTGAAAGGGACCAAGGAAATAACCAGGAATGCCTCTGGAACATTAACACTCCAGGAAGAGCCAGAATGGCCTCCAGGGATTGCTGCAGCACATGAATCTTAGTAGAATTGTGCATGTCTTGGGTAGGGTCTGTTCTTCGGTTTATTCTGGAGTAAGGAAGTAAAACCAAAGTCTTCTGCAGACCTTTTCTGACACACTGATCTGGTGCTGAGTTGATGCTGGGCCAAATATTTTCCCTAGGATATCTTTGGGGAGGAAGAACTGGAAGTAACAGTGTCAGATATTTTGGAGGAAGGAAGCTGATTTTATTTGGAGTTTTTAGCCGGTGAAAAATCTATTTTATCATCAGAAGCTGTCCTTTATCAGTTGAACAAAGGCAATTCATCAGTCTGAATAATTCTTACAATACAAATGAGATAGTTGTAATAGTATTGGTAACTTAAATCTTTTGATCTTTTGTATTTTTCATGACTATTATGTCCTTCCTAACTTGGTAAATTATGTGATACTGTGAAACTAATTTGCAGTGAAACCATTCGTTTCAAAGGTTACTTTTAGCCTGCACTTGTTGTGTTTCTCCTTATTCATTAGTAGTCAGCTTTTTATAATGAGATTTTCATTAGAATAGTACAAGTTTGTTCTTTAGTACTCCTCCAGGGGGTGGAACAAAGCTGCTTAGATTAGCTTTTTGGTGCCAAAAGGGGCCAATACTTGCTCTGATAAAAATAAGCTAGACCAAATATCATATTATTGCTCCCTCGTCTGGATGTTCTTTTCTAATGTTATTTGCTCTGTTCCAGTTTAGTAGTTACAATTATGTTTTGGCCTACCTGGACAGAACATTGCAGTTTGGTGAGGTACCAACTCAGAAATAAAGTCCATCTGAATCTTATCCTAAATCTTTTAGAGTTATGAGAACAAAAGTTGTAAGTACAGCACCTCAGCATTCCTTAACAGTCACCATAAGAGTATTTGACACTGGAGGCTGTGTAAAATACCGTATCATATTTATAAAAATATGGTAGAATTTTTAGGTAGAAAACTTGCTGTGAGAATTCTTTGACATGTCTGTTTCAGGGTCCACCAGCCCTGTGCTATCATACCAACAAAACAAAACAACCCCCCAAACCTCCCCCATGAGGACCAGGGCTGGTGAATGTGAGACTGCTTCTATCTGTCTATAGAGGGCCTCACCCGCTCAGTCTTCCTGGTCAGGTGGCCTGTAGCAGACCTCCACTATAATGTCACCTGTCTCTGCCCTTGCCCTCCCTTCAATGTGACCCATAAATTATTGGTCAGCTCTTCACCGTCCCCAGATGGATCTCTGTGCACTCCAGCTGGTCTTTGACACAGAGGGCAACACTTCTCCCCTGCCTGTTCTTCCTAAAGAGCTTGTACCCTTCCGTTCCAACACTCCAGTCATAAGAGTCATCCCACCATGTCTCCATGATGTTGATAAGGTAGTAGCCCTGCAGATGTGGGCATGCCTCTTAATGGCTTTTGATTATTCCCCATGCTACATGCATTTGCATAGCGGCATTTAAGCTGGCCCCCCGATGAATCTGAATGACTGGCTGGAGCAGCTGGAATTCACGTGTGCTGCTCTTCAGTTGCTCTCCTGCTGCCCTGTGATTCCTCTCCAGGCTCCAAGCACCTCTTGCTGGCATTGGCATCAAACATTTAAGAGTGAGATGGATAGAGGTTCCTCTCCCTGGCAGCTTTAAAGCCTTCTTCGCCAGCTTGGCAAGCCTATGACCAAAGATGCTCTCCCTCTCCTGTGTCAGATGAACCCCAGCAGCCCCCAGTAGACCAGGTTTCTAAAAGAAAGTCCTGTGGTCTACATAGTCAAACCCTTGGCTGTGGAACTGGTTCTGTAACTGTTTGTTGATTTCCCAGATTTGGCTGGCCCTTTCAAACCCTTTCCCTTTGACTGGGAGGATTGATGAAAAAAACAGCCTGTGCTCCAGAGTCTCTTACCACCTCTCCTGGGGCTCTGTAATCCTTCTTGATGCTCCTCAGACTGCTTCTGGCTGTATCACTAGTGCCCACATTAAACAGCAGTGGATGATAGTGAACTGTACTATGCTAGGTAGTCCCTTGGTAACATCCCTGACATGAGTCCCCAGTAAGCATCACACCTCCCTAGACAGTGTGTCAGGTCAGCAGGTGGGTGCCTCTGTACCTCTCAGAAAAGAATCACCCTCTGCTATCATCCATTGCCTTTTCTTAGTTGAGCTGGTTGTTATACAATGGGCAGATCGTGCTGCCTTAGCTGCAGCATCTGTCCTGGCGTGACGGGTCTTTCCTCTTCAGTTGGCAGAGCAGCAAAGGGGTTCTGCAAGGGCACCTCAGTCTTTGGGGGAAGGATTTTGCTCCTCGAGGTCCTTGCTGTTAAGATCTTCCATTCTTCTGCATTATCACTTCCCCTCCCTTCTGTGTGTGCTGGGGGGTGTGTGTGTTTGGCTGTCTGGCTGCAAGTTGTGGGTCTACTGCAGACTGCATCTTAAAACTTTTGAATACTTGTAGTGTTATTTGTTGTTCAAAATATTCTCTAAAAATGAATGTAAATAGACAAACAAAAAATGTGCGATTATTCTCTTTGGCTATTTCCTGTTGGTTTCTTATGTTACCAGAGTGACTGTGTGTTTAAAGTTGATTTTTCTGGTTGTTGACTCGAGACTATGTAACAAAAGAACAATATAAGAAGTCTTAGTTTCTAGTTGCCAGTCTTGCATTGCTCTCAAAGCTCCAGCTGCTGCAACCAACAGTTTCTGTTGGAATCTCCACTTGTGTTAAATAATGTAAATTTCTAGCTTTTCAGGTGAAAATATAACCTGATTGCAGGGATGGAAAACTGGTTTTCCCCATGCTGATTTATATGTTACATTTCGGTAAAGAAGAAGGGCTTAAGAGAGTTGTGATTCACAGTCTTGAACACGTAGTTGGCAGTGTTTAATAACAGCATGATAAACAAAAAGTATTCCATATTTCTGTATGCATTTTGCAAACAAGATTTTGCAATGGAGTATTTTTCCAGAGGAAACTGCTGTTTAGCCAAAACCGAGTTTTCTGGTGGAATTGTGTTTACCTGGGCCAGTTAACAGTTTGCCTTATTTCCTTACTTGATTTGGCTGTATCAGCAAATCATCAATATTAAATAATTTCCTATTTTACAAACAGTTTCTAACTAGGTTGATGATCACACTTAACTGCTCATCTTGGAAATATATAGCATCAAGATAGAAACTGCCTCTGACCACATCAACATATAAAAAGACACTGTTCCATTTTTACTTAGCACATCTAAAGTAATGTTTTTAAGCTTTTGAGAATGCAAAACAATTTTATGCTGTATCTGTGATATGTAAGGCAGCCACATTAATTTCATATTTCACCCCCAGTCAGCAACAAAGGAAGTATTAAAGAGGAGATAAGCAATGTGTATTCTGGTTAAAGTGAAGCTTTAATCTCATATGTTTCAATAGGAATTGAACAGATACATGAATTAATCATGGATTGGATCCTCTAGGAAATATACAAAACCCCCAGTTTTCTGGCCACTTTGGTGACCTAAACGCATTGAAATAGTCTTGCTAAATGAACTGCAATTTTCGGGGACCCCTCTTCAGTGTGCAGTGCTCAATGTATGAAACTCCAGCTATGCTATAGTGATATTAGAGTTGTAACTGAAGTATTTAACTGAAAACAGGGCAAGAAATACAGAAAAGGAACAATAGACTGGAAAGGGAAACAAGGAAGGGGAACCATGGCACAGAATAATTATTTGTAGATATGTAGATCTCGGTCTGTGCTGAACACATTTTTGCAAATTGCGACTCAGATTTATGCATTTTCGCATTCTTCTTGCACATGTCCTCCTTTAAACTTTGACATAACTTTTGCAGTTTACATTTTTCCATTGAGAAAGCAGAAAATGTAGTAGATAACACTATTGATATCTTCCCCAAACCAGTTTCAGGCCTTATGGGTCCTCACGGATCTGCTGTTGGAATTACACTGTCTCTCTGGCTTGTAACTTCACAAAATGCTCTTTTCCCTGCTGAGGGTCTTCATACTGATTTCAGAGGCCCTATCTGAAACCTGTTGGTGCACAGTTGATGTGACATCTCACTGGGCATGGATTTTGATGGTATAGTCATAAATATAACTCAAAGAATAGAAGGCTAAGACTAGCATATAGTACAAAAGATTAATATGACTTTTGTCCCATTTAAAAGGACTGTGGGCCTCTGGATTAATCTCATCATCTTTCCCTGAGATGTCAGGACATAAATTCATTGTATACTGTTTTTGATAGTTGCTTATGTTGAAGTATATTCATAGAAGTATCTTAGTATGTTTCAGCTGTTATTTCTACTAAACATATTTTTTGGAATAATTACCTACTATTGAATTACCTTGTATTTAAAAAAAAAAAACATAGCAAAAATGAGGATGCCTGTGTAGTCCTCTGCTGCAGAAGTGCATCATCAGAGTCTGATTATCCTGTGAGCTGGCCAATGGTGTAATAAGATTCATTTTTACTAATGAGAGTTAAGACATTTAACCTCTGCTATTAACAAGAGGATCAAGAATTTTATTACAACTGGTAAAGGTCTCAGCCTGGATTTCTTGTAAATAATGCAGAATAGCTGATCTCCACCAACCCTCGAAACTGAAAGATGCTGAATTCCCATTTCTGGAACATATTTTACCTCAGGGGAACTGCGATATGTTCTCACACTGTCATCTAATGAGATAAGCAAAATTGAAAATAATGCAACCAAACCAAGTCTTAACTCCCACCCCCATCCTTTCCATCCTCCCTAGTTTTTGATTTCTTTGCTACAGCTGCTAGTTATTCTTAAATATCTGAGACAAAATACAAAAAATAATTAATGTATTTGAGGAGAAAAGAGACTATATATCACTAAGTTACAGTTCTAACAAACTGAGTAACAAACTTGCATAATTTTTTTAAATACTAAGTTTCAGCTTGGAAATTTTAAACTAGGAAAATTCTGTCCAAGGTTATTGAAAATAAATTGCTCTTCTGGGTTCTGATATTAGTTTTGCACCTAATTAGATATGTTAATGAACTGTGTGGTTCAGTGAGCTATCTGAAATACCTTCCAGACACTGGAAAGAAAAATTGCGTTGTAGTCTGTCTTTAGATGCTGACAATTGAGATACTGCTGCCTGTCCCCTACTGAGTGTGTGTGTAGATAGGAACAGGGAGAGGAAAAGTTTGGCCAGATTGATATTTTCCTTGCTTTTGTTATGGTTTGCTTTCTCTGCTTTTATAGCAGGCTTATTAATGTCCATGTTCCCAACAGTGCTTTCAGCATTCCCAAAGGCAGCTGCCTGCTACTACCTATTTCTGAAGTAGGTCTCCTTTGTCTTGCTTGCTGCCTGTTTCTGAATCTACACATCACCAGTGCAATGGCATACCTACTGTTCCTTGAAACCTCGTGATTAAGTGGTTTGTTGCATCAGCACAAAGATAGAGGTCTAACCTCAGCTATTAATGACAGTTCACTTATCAAGAATGTTAATTGAAACAAATGTGATAAAAACATTAGAGAAATGTTTGTTTGAAGTATTTTTTTTGTAATTTATTCACTGTTACTGTCAAATAATGCTTTTTCGTGGTTTTAATATTTTTATCATATAAGTGGTTTCATGGTTTAAATATTGAAATACATCCAAATATATATTAATAAGCATATAAACTTCGTGTAAAACTGTATGTGTTTAAAATCAGTAAAGTACAAATATATGAGACAATTTTATATTTCTTTTTAATTAATTTAAATTATTATACACCCAATACCATTGCTATACTATTAGATATTTCATATAGGAACCATTTGCTTACCCAATAAGTGTGTTTTGTTCTTTGAAAGTGTTTTTGAATTTCACTTTCACCTTTCAGGTAGAAAATAGTTTTCCTCACAGTGTATTATTGCCATTTTTCCTCGTTTTGCTACATAACTGTTGTGTAAAACATAAGCAACAACTAAACAGGGGCTTTTCCAATGTTTTTTGCAGCGGATTGGTCTTGCTGGTGCTGAGCGCTCAGAATTATGGTGAATTTTCACATTTCCAGTGGCTGGTTGGTGAGTTTTATGTTGATATTTATGTCATAGAAAGCTTTACCTGCCTTGTATGAATGTTCTGAGGCTATAGGCTAGAAGCCATGATTAAACTGTTATATCAAAACTGCTTTATAGAAGTCTCCATGTCTTGATGGGAAAGTTTCTGCGAACAAAAGCATAGGTAGTGCGTCATTTCGGAATAACTAGTAAACTGGGAGTTAAGGTACCTACCCAGGAAACAGAAGAGAGAGTCAAGTCTTTATTCTGCCTAAATGAAAGCAAAGTCATAAACCTGAATCTCTCCTTGAGGAGAGCTTCTTGTCTCAGTGCAGCCTGAGAGCAGTTGAAGGTAAGCTAATTCAGCTCTTTCAGCTAGCTTACTCCACAGAATAGGCTGACTTTATAACCTTCTAGTACTCCAGTGAATCTCTGTTCCAACCAGAGTGAGCTAAACAGAGTGGAAGAGTGTGAGCAAAGGGGCTTGCATCAGACTCAGTTGGTACCTGTGTACTTCCCTCAGACTGGATGAGTAGGGTGAGCATGACACTACGCTGATAACCCTAAGCAGCTCCTAGGTGAGACACCAGCTTTCACGCTGCCAGCATGGGCATCTCTACATCCTGATTCTGTGGGCAGTATGGACATGCTCTGTTTCTGGCCTTGAACTGACAGAAGTGGGTCAGGTGCTTAAGCTTGGATTTCCCAATGTATTATTGCAGCCTTTTCTGGATAAGGGACTGTTTTGCTAGGGAGCAAAGGAGAGGAGGAGAGTTCTTGATCAAGATATAGCATGTGTGCCTTAATGACTTTATTCTTCATGCTGTTAAAATACTGCAGGATATTTTAAGCCAATAAGATTGTGTGACTGAGCATTGGAAAATTTCAGAACAGAAGACTTGTAAAGATAAAATAAATAATTCAGTTAAATAAAGGAAACAGTTTTTTCCCCCCAGTAATATTCTCCAAAGCCATACTCAGAGAATGTTGTAGCAGCCAAACTTCCTCTCAGTTCAAGGATGTTGACTAGGATTTGGTTTCTCATGGACCCCACATAGATAAGAATTTGTTGTCAAATAAATTGCTGAAGTGTCTACTTTGTCAGTTTTGTCTGTGAAGTTGCTGGAGCAGTGAAGCAAAACACTTTGGGGATGTACAGAATGTGAAAAAAAGATTAGAGAAAATCTTTAGGGAAGGAGAGAAGGCTGAAGCAGGAAAAACCTGATTATTTGGCATATATGTACTTCACCAGTAAAGAAATTCCATTAGAATGTGACAAAACCAGATGATATCTCAAATGAATCTGTTTTTAAAAGTGTAGATGTACAGAAAGAGGAATTAAACGAATATAAGAAGGAGATAAATACCCATCATATTATACTAGATTGTCTATATTTATTAAAGTTGAATTCTGTAAAGAACTTTTTTTGCCAAATGTGTGTATACTCACATACAATGATTCCTACTCTTGGAAAGTTATGGTAACTATTTTCTTTACAGTTTAATTGATGCTATTAACCAGGCATTACTGTTTTTCATTGTGATTTTATTGTCCTTAAGCCAAGATCTAGAGTCCTTACAATTATATTTTAAAAGGATCTTGGGACATATATGGTGACTATCTCAGCTTTAATTGATGAAATTGAAACAGTAACTCAGCCAAAATTCCTGTTGATTTCACCAGGAAGAAGGATCCATTCATTAAAATCAGAGCAAAGGATTCAATGAAAAATGCCTAAGCAAGCCCAGAAAAATTTATGTTCGCAGCAATGATGAATTATATGTCAAATTATTTGATTCACATCAGGAATTTATTTACAGTACAGTTCCCATAAATAAACTTTTCCTTCAGAAAGCAGAGAGGATTTCTCAGCAGTTTGCGTGGAGTTAAACCTGCAGCTATTAAAAACAATGAGAAATTTGCTATTGAGTTTGGTAAAAAGGAAGTCAAGGTGAAGAATGTTTAGAAATGCTTCTAATTTCAGGTTGAAAATCCATTATACAGAAGTGTATGAATTGTGGTGGATGTAGATGGAATAATTTAAGATACTGAGCTCCACTTCCCTGTTCTGTAGTTCTTGCCTGATTCATAAACACTGAGTTTCTTATAAGACTGTCAGACTACTAAATCTTTTTGAGACAGACTTCAAAACAACAACCCAATTATCTGATGGCAAACTGCAAATAGATTTAAGGTGTTTTTTTTTTAACCTAGTTGTAACTGTCTTTTTGAAGAGATTTAGCTAGTAATAAAAATATTGGTAGTTATCTTTTCAACCATCACAAACAAAGAAAATCAGAATATTTATCAACTCCCTTCTTCAACACTTTTCTTTCCATCTGGACCTACCTTGTGGCTCCCTGCTTTCTTGAATCAATGTTTTTCAGAGTACTGGCTCCTGTCAGTCACTGCAATGCTTCTGTGTCTGGGCATGCTGAGTTGTAACAGTGGGCAGCTGACATATAAATGACCAAAGCATGAAGGAGGTCTGAGCTGCATTTTTAAAGATAACACAAAACCCCCAAACTACCACAAACAACAACAACAAAAACAAACCAAACAAAAAAGTGATAGTTAAAATTCTCTTAAACTAAAAGCAAGGCTTGGTTTTGGCTAGCTCTTTTCTGTACTTGCCCCAGAGTCCTATAAATCGTAAACGTTAGAAAAACAAGTAAATAAACATTAGGACTATCAAAACAAGATACATTCAGATGAAAAAAAAAATAAAGGAGTAGATGGAATTGCTTTATGTATTGAAATTGATAACAGTCTTGTCAAATTACCATGAAGAGTTTGTTTACATTTGGCTTATTTCCTAGGCAACACTGCTGCCTTTCTATACAGACAAAGCTTAATGAAAACTTTGTCATCATCTTCTCATGTTATAGAATTGCACAACTGAAAGCAATATTAATTACATTTTTGGCAACGGATTGTTCATTTTGCATTAGGGGAAAAAAACCATCAGCAAAACAAAACTCAATATGATATAAATCCCATTAAAAGTTCGAGGAAAGAATCTCATATTTATTTCTTTACGTACATGAAGCAAGTATTGCAGGAAGAGATTTAAGTTGTGCTTACTAATTTTCAGGCAGAGTGTGAGGAAAAAAAGGAGTAAACCCACTAAAATTACCTATATTTTGTTTGAAGAAAACAAAAGCTTGTGACATTGTTTCCTAATTCTGCTTTTTCCTAATTCTGAATCTTTCCCTTATACATTTAGAATTTTTGAAAACAGGGAAAGTACCTATTTGTATTGCAAATGGATCGCCGGTACTGCTTTGATTATGGCTTATTTTGGAAAAGCATCTTAGCGCATTTAATTAGCTATGTATTTCCAGTGGTCTTAAGTTGGCTGTTTGGTTTCATGATGAAGCTTGTGTGATGCCAGGTTTTTTATCAGAGGACTCCTCTATGAATCATAGCATCAAGCAGCAGTGGAAAGGCATACAGCCAATAAAAAAGGAGAATGTGGATTTTACAGGCCATAGGTAATATTCTTTTTTTCCTTTATCTTGATGAGTGTGGGAAAGGTTGGAGATGTTGCAAAAACCCCTTTGACCTCCTGAGAATCAGGATAAAAACAGTGAATTTATTAAACAGGATCAGGAGTGTAAATTGGTTGGGATAGCTTTCATTAAGTAAATTAGACAGTGGTGACAATCTAGACTTCAGTGCGTTCAATCTTCTACATGAGAATAACTGGCTGAAGAGCAGGAAACCAGTTTAGTCTTGGATACTTGGATTTTTTCTGCTAGGTTATTTTCATAGTGCAATCTTTATCTCATTTTACAGTCCATGGTCTGAATATTCTTGCAGCTCAAACTTAGGAAACTTGCAAGAGCAGGTAGCTTTTGGGCAGAAATTTTGCTAACTTGAAAAGAGAAGAAGGAAAAGTTTGGGGCAAAGAAAGAATGTGAAATTATTACAAATCTTCCACTTTAATATGCACCAAATTGAAATAAAATTTAGCCACGTTTACTGTTACAAAAACATGTTTAAAAAATATCGGTGAGATTCTAGGTCATGATAGATATTTATGCTATGAATGATGACTAGGTAGTAAACCACACACACAATAAATCATGAGCTTAAATGGTTTTTATTGATCCATTTGATCAACAGGAAATTACTTGTATAAATATATGATACATGTGAACTGCCTATGTTATTTTCACTTTTAATTTAAAAAGAAAATCCTAATATGAAGACAAGTCATTTCCTGCAAAGAAGGAGATTCTTATTTACTACGTGACTTAATGAAGCTGTGGCCTGTGGAACACTGTGCAGCAACTAGTGCTGATTTCTTTGCCACTGTGATGACATTTTCTGCTTTATGTATTATTTTTGAGATGCCAACATTTTTTTCAAAGCTTGAAATGGGTGTCAGCTGTTTAACACTATTTATGGGAATAAATGGATCTTATAATAGCTGTTATAGGTCTGATATTATTTTAAAATGTTAGGGAAATGTATTAAGAACTGGAAGCAAATTAAATATTAAAAATTGTGTCACATTGTTAGTGTCCATGTTTCTCTTCTGTGCAATGAGAGAGAGGTGAAAGTACTTGGAATAAATGCTGCAATGAGGTCTTTGTAGGAGCACCTCAAATATCTTTGCCAAGAAAGAGTTGCGTTCTTGAAGCAAGGACATCTTTTTTTTAAAGTGTATGTGTGGTGGGTTGACCCTGGCCAGCACCCACACAGCTGCTTACCCACTTATCCCACCTACACCTACACCAGCAGGACCAGGGAAAGACTAGGAAGAGCAAACTCAGGAAATTTGTGAGTTGAGATAAAAACAGTTTAATAAATGAAGGGGGGAAAAAACCTGAACAAGTGATGCAAAGGCAATCATTCACCTACTCTGACAAGCACAGTGATGCCCAGCTAGTCTCTGAGCAATGGCCGCCTTTGAAAGCCCACCTGCCTTTTGCATTCTTCTTCCACTATCCCAGTTTTACTGTTGAGCATAACATTTATTGTATGGAATATCCCTTTTGCCGGTTTGGGTCAGCTGGCCCAGCGCTATTCCCTTGCAACTTTTTGCCTACTTCCAGCCTTCTTACTACTGCAATGCCTTGAAAACTGCTACTGGTTCTAGTCTTAGTGTTTTTGTCCATCTAATACTGAGTTTGGACACAGTCACAGCTGATTCTATGTCTGAAAAATTATAACATATATAAGCAAGCCTAAGAGGATGTCGGTTCAGTTATTTTCTTCTCCGTGTTTCCCCATATCACTGTCCTCAGAGCCAAGTGGAAAAGAAAGCTTGGGCAGATTTGCTTTCATTTCCCATCCATGTCAAGTTATAGCTCCTCCTTCCCATTGAAAGGGTGATTTTTCCATCTTTTTTTGTGTTCCTCTCACTCTACTTGCATGATGTGGCAAAATGTGTGTCACTCCATAGTTTTTAGTTTGTGTCATGTTACAGCCTCTCTTCTTCTCCAGTAATGTGCTCTTTTAATATCACAATAAAACATCTGCCTAAGGCTTTGAGTCAGGGGAGGTGGACTGTCAAAAGCCTTTGACTCTTACATTTAAAGCCATTGCACCTGTGAATGCACCAGGAATTAATGTATTCCATTTCTGGAGTCCCAGCTGGTTTCTTAAAGACTCACCAAATACTGTCACAGTCAAAATGCCTTTGGGCTTGCAAATGAAGAGGGGTTGCATATCCAATTGGAGAGCAGGCTGATGGCAGATAGCAGGGACCCATCTGCAGAGAAACTCCATCAGTTACACCCTGAAAAGTTGGGTTTCTTCAGAAGGTTCGGTGTTATCCTGTGGGCTGCAAAGTAGGGTCTGATAAATAAAGTGCATTAGATCTGCTTACCATTCTGCTTAACAAGATTCTGACTTCTGTTTTTAACTGATTGAATGGAAATTATTAAAATAGATTTTACGACTACTTAAAAGGTAAGAACAGCATTATTTTTTTAAAAAAAAACACTCTGGAAACTTGACAGCAACTGAACAAAGATGGAGAGCTTTGGAAATTACTCTGTTCATCTTTATTGGATATACAAAAGGCCCTATTCTAGTCTGATATAAATTGATAGAGCTTTGCTAAATTTAGTCGTGCCTCTCTTGCACTAGCTACAAATTTGATTTGGGGTTATCGTTCATACAGTTTACAGACTCTGTTCCCCTTCCTAACACTTGGCTTCAACAGTCCCTTTATCTGTCTCTGACTCACAGGGGTCAGAAATCAGACCACTGGGAGAGATCCGCCTCCTGTGAGATGGCTTTAGGCAAGTCTGCCACACAGGAAACACTGAATGTCTTTCCCTGAGGTGAAGGATGGGTCCAGGTTTTGGGATGCTCCCGCCAGGGGAGCAGCTGGGGCCAGGCTTCCCTACTGCTGTTTCCTTCCCAGAGGAAGGATATGGAAAGGAAGGTTTCTGCTTCTGTGTTGCTCCCTGAGGAGATGAAGACATGGACTCCTGAATCTGACCAGAAGACCTTTTATTAGATCAAAACCCCTGCTTATATATTCTTGTTTGCTGTTCACATGCACCATACTAAAATATCATTGGTTAATCAATACTGTTCACATGCTTCTTAGCTACATATAATTTGTTAATTACTAAGCTACAAACACACTAAGCTTCTTGTATTTTTTCTCTCTCTTCCTTCTTATCTCTGTGTGTTTTATGTTCCCAGACAGTCGCTAATGTGGCATCGCGCATCCACTCCAGCCTTGCTTCATATCCTGTTTCTCTTCCCGGGAGTTCAGCCAATCTTATTTTACTTTCTGGGCATTCAGCCTTCAAGGTTCTTCACTGGCATCATGGCCTCCAGCACTTGCCATAAAGTTCTCTGCAGCTCCCCTACACTGGACCACCCAGCAATGGAAGCAAAAGGCAGCCATCTGCATTTCCAAAGTTCTCTCATTTGAGGCATCTACCTTTGCCTGCCTATGCCTTGAAACAGGGTAGCCGTCACAGATAGTGATACTGAATGGTAACAGATACAAGTTTTCAGAAGGCACATGTGTAATATTTATGTGCTTCCTCCCCCAGTTACCTGGTTGTAGCACTTCGTATCTAGAGAGTAAATCACAGTTGATCAGAATATCTTGAACCTTATTATTTTTCAGGGAGATAAATGTTTTCCAGTTCCAGCTATGTTAAAGAACAACTTCTGTTTTATCAGTTTGAAAGTTCAGGGACATGCTGTGAGTTTTTCCCACATTTTTGAGCTTTCAGGTTAGCGGCACTTATTATTCTGTCTCTCCAAATGAACTTAAAGGCTTTATGTCTTCCTTTCTTTTATTTATAAAACCTGAATATCTATAGCAATTCACCTCTACTCAAGAAAACACTTAGGTACATACTAGAAATTACTTTCCAGAACAGCACTGTCATCTACTGAAAAATCAATTCATAACGCAATGGGTTTGAAAACACCTTTGTGATAGCACAGCTCTAACTATTGATGTGGACATGTCTGGGGGAGAGATGTTGTTTTTTTTTTGTTGGAGTCTTAAAAGTCACTGAGATCATGTCAACACCCCCCAAAGTGGTTAATGTTTTTAATTTAATCTTATTGCCATTTCTAATAACAGAGAGCACTCTGAGAATAAGGGTGTCTGCGGAAAATTTATCTTCTTTGACTACCAGCACTATTTTGGTTGTTTTGTAACAGCCTAGTAATTTATTGCAAGCAGGAGTCAATGATGCTATTGACTCCTTCATGTTTAAAGGTAAAGTGATTACTAATTCTTTTTTCCTTTCTAAAGGTGAGAAAGGTACAAAAGTAGTTGCTCTTTGTTATATAGCATTCCTGTGTTTGGCCCTATTTATTGTTATATTTCATTAATGAACATAGATGAGACATGCATTGTGGATGCATAATGTATTTCACATTTTTGTAAACCCAGACCTACACAATACATCAAAATGTTTGTGAGCTGGAGTTTTATTTTCGTTAAAGTTTGTGGAAGATATGAATTCTAAAACATCTGCTTGCTCTTCTAGATACATTAGTATTAGATATCTATAATGTATTATGGTTCATAATGAATGTTGCCAAAACGATGATATAATTTGAAATATTTTATGAATGGCTTCTGTTCTTTAAAAAACTTATTTTTTCCCCCTGTGCATACTGAGATAAGTTTTACCTGTAGGTGCAGTCCACATTTCCCCAGCACTTTTTGTGTTTATTGGATTCTTTTCAGAAAATCTCCAGCAATTTAAGCAACTCCACAGAAAGCATTTTGCAGTGCTTTAATTCTGAATTTGTTTGCATGTGTATGAGATGCTGGGAGTGTAAACATTTGCAGTGGTGCTGAGAATAGGTCAATGTGAATTTTAAGCCCAGATGTTCTTTTCTCTCACTATATTAACCCAGTTATGTTAGCACATGAGAACTGCTTGGAAGTGCCAACTCTGCCAGAGACAGTGTTGAATGCCGGTAGTTTGTAAATACTTGATATTTATGTGTGGCCAGTTTTACAACCACTGCTTACAATTGTAGATTACTTGAGTAAGCCAACAGTTCTCTCAGTTAGATGAAACATCTACTTTTAGCTCTCTGAGCAAAGAGGTGTATAACATTGTATATCAGGAGAGAAAAAATATAAAAATATGTAGTGTATAATTCAGAGAGATTGTGCAGAAGCTTGTATGGGACAGTCCTATTCTCCTACATATTCAGTAAAATCATTTCAGGACTTCTGTTTGAAAAGTGTGCCCAGCGTGGGCTTATTCAAGTGACATAGATTAGATAAATGTCTAAGCACTACAGCAGACAAATTGTTTAGTACTTCCTATGAGATATAACTGGAATAAAATGGGTCACAAAAAGAGCTTCAAACTGGTGTGGATGGGTGAAGACCATCTCAAACTTCCACTCTACTGCTACAGACCGCAAATGGTGCTGAAGCTGAAGCACCCAGGCATCTCAGATTGTATGTCCTCATCCACCAGCTGAAAAACATGGGGCAGATTAAACACCTCAGCTGTGATGGACAAGCTTATTGGAGTCCCTGGACAGTTTGTGACCTTAGACTAAAATTTTATATTCTTCTGTCAAGATTCTGGTGTCCAGATGATTGTGTGAAATTCACTCCAGTGCAATTAGCCAGACAAGCATACAAATCACTGCTCCTGTGCAGAATCTCAGGATCTGCTCGAAAAATCAGTGATGTCTGGAGGACAGCAATGGCTGGAGTAGACACATTACCTGTGGTGTTAACTCTCAAATGGTGAGAGGAAAAGCAGGGAGGCCAGTAAGCTTGAAGATGTTAACGTGAGTGCAGTGATACTGAAAGTTTGAATAGATGCCTTCAGTGAGCAGTGGATTAGAGGGTGAACACCACTTTTTGGCAGCCAGCTAGGGAGTGATCAGCATAATCTTTGAGGCAAATGTATAGGGATGGAAGATGTGCCAGATGGTGACGCCTATTTCTGTGACATGGTGATGCAATTTTTCTACACTAATTTGACTGAAATAGCCAGAATCCAGGGACTAGAAGCTTCCCTTTTGGGAGCTAGAATAGACTTTCTAAATAAATTATGTGCCAGTGTTGCAGATTTCACAGGTGGCACTGCACAGGTCTCAGGAAGGTAATTCTCACTTTTGTCTCCTGTAAAATGTATTAAAGGATAAACACCCCCATAGCTGGAATGCATGCAGTGCCTTCCTATGCCAGAAACCTATGAGAGACTTTTGTTGCACTTGGCCTCAGCACAGAGAAAGAAATAGGCTTGATGTCTTCTTTAATGAAAGGCTTCTGATCACTTACTATCACCAGCAGCTAGTAGAAAGCTTGTGCAACCAAATTTAGCACAGACGTTATAACGGTGAGACAGACATTATAACGGTGAGGCAGACCCCCCTCTACGAGGGTGTGTTTGGAGAGTCTTGTGGTAGGAACAGGGCACAGGAGCTAGTCAAGGAATGCACTTTACACTGCGCTGTTGTGGGTGGGACTGTCTTGTACATTGTGTTCTAGTGTCTTGAGCCTGGGGGCAAAGGCAGCTTACTGGATGGATATTGCTGGTGCAGATCACTTGTCTTGATAAATGTAAGCCTGAATTTAGGCATGTCAAAGGCAATATAGACATTAACACTGAAGCTGTACTGTGCAGGCCACCTTTTGAATTTGATTGCAACTCTTTTTTTTTTTTTTTTTTTCCCTCTAATATGAAAAGCCTATTCTTACCCATTGATATGTCGAGTTCATGTTTGCATAATTTTTGCAGGCAAAACTTTCTATGCATGGATTCTATATGGAATGTATACTAGTTGAATGACTCCAGGAAACTGCATATTTCATAATAATAACTTCACTGTGGATACAAAGGCTCTTGGCAGTATTTCGTGTATGAAAATGCCTAAATGCCTTCAGGATGTAATAGGCTTATGGTACTGCAACCATAATTCACTTTTTTCTTTTCTTTTTTCTTCTCTACTTCTAAGGAGCTGCTTTTTTTTTTTTTTTTTTTTTTTTTTTTAGGAGAATTATGTTTGTAACCCTCTTTTTCTGATTCACTTTGGCAACTTTTACCCCTTTTGCTTTCTTTACTGGGAGCATGAAGCACAGAATGATGTACACAGCTGGAGAGTACACAGCCATTTTTTATTGGTAGGCACACTGTGGTTAGCTAGGACTAGTGAGCTAGTAGGTGAGGATTAATATTACCAGACTGAGT
This sequence comes from Falco biarmicus, assembly GCF_023638135.1. NCBI lineage: Eukaryota > Metazoa > Chordata > Aves > Falconiformes > Falconidae > Falco > Falco biarmicus. The sequence continues at coordinate 90,292,994 of NC_079288.1, forward strand.
ATTATATGCTTCCCAGTCTGATGAGACATCTGACAAGCACTTGCTGCTCAGGTGAGGAGTCATCAGCCATCTCTGCTCCTTAGATTGAGCTGATCCTTGTCGTTGCTGAGTGGCCATCTTCTGATTCCCTCCTTTTTTAGCATTTGAAATTTTTAATCTCAGTATTTTTCCTCTTGAGTCCTCACAGTTAACTATTCCCATGCCTACACTTATACTTTTTTCTGTGTTTTTATGCCTCTTACCTCACACAGCTTTTGGTTCCTTTTGGTCGCCTCAGCAGTTTTCTCAGCAGACTGACCGAAGGTCACACAGCTGTACCGCCCCAGACCGGGCTTTGGTTCATAGGTAGTGGTAGCCCTTGTCTGAGGGTTGCATGTGAATGATGTCCCAAGATACTTTCCTTTTCTGACTTGATTTTTATCTGAAGTTTTTGAGAAAATATTAATATTTGCACTCATGGATTTAGCTACCTCGCACTAAGCTCAGAGAATATATAGAAACAAACAAACAAAAAGACCAAATTTAGTGTCTTGGCAGCATAACAAATCTTTACAGAATTTAGAACAATAAAATAAAATGACATGGTAAATGGAACAATACTTAAGATTTCTGTTGTGCTTTACTATTCAAAGATGTATAAAAACATTAAGTAACTAATCAATGAATAAGTTATATTTAAATTAAAATATAAAACATATTCTAGTGTTCAGAAACCAAAGAGCATTGCGCTACTGAATAAGAATTATACAGAGAAAATTACTTGAGAGAGCGCTCCACAGTAAATCAGATATTAGTATTTTCATTATTTGCCGTTTCCTGGCATATAGAAGATCCTATCATGGATAGAATTCCACCTTTTACACTCTATAAAAGCAAAACCAAACATTGATCTTCTGTCAAAGAATGTACAATCTAAGCATAAAATGAGGGATGACAGGCAACAGAACTTTAGGATTTGGTGAGGTGAGCTAGCTTATAGTGTAGGTGGTGTCCTGCTACATGAACTGCCTAACTTATCTGGCTTTTCCTAGATGTTAAACAAAAGAGGTTATAAAGAAGGAATATATATTAATTTAAGGAGCGAGTATTGCAGCTGCCTTTTTTATAAGATTTATGGATCTTCAGCACAGATCCCATGGGAAGCCTGGATCCTGTTTAATGATAAACCCCAAGTGGCTGAGACTGTTGGCTTTTATTGCAAGACTGGCATTCATCTTTTCATGCTGGAAGAAATGTCAAGTTAATTATCAAAATAAATTCAGTATTGCTGATATTTAGTTGCATTTTTGTAATTTAAAGCTGTGATTCTGTAGGCATTTAAACAGGTGTGTACCTTGGCTCGTGTAAGCAGTTATCATCTGGCATGACGAAGTGAGTCACAAACACTTTGGCAGCTTTCCACTCTGAAAATACGCTGGTCTCTAGCAAATTCTGAATATACCACTATTAGGTCTTCAGGAGCATTTTGAAATAGTCTTCCAGGCTGCCCTGGTTTCAGCTGGGATAGAGTTCATTTTCTTCTTAGTAGCTGGTACACTGCTGTGTTTTGGGTTTAGTATGAGAATAATGTTGATAACATATTAATATTTTAGCTGTTGCTAAGTAGTGCTTACTTTAAATTGAGAGCTTTTCAGTTTCCCATGCTCTACCAGTGAGAAGGTGCACAAGAAGCCAAGACAGATGACCTGAACTAGCCAAAGGGTTATTCCATACCATAGAATGGCATGCCCAGTATATAAACTGGGGGAATTGGCGGGGCTCACTCATTGCTGCTCGGGGACTGGCTGGGCATTGGTCAGTGGGTGGTCAACAGTTGTGTTGTGCATCACTTGTGGGTTTGGTGTTATTTTTATGTGTGTGTGTGTTCCCTTTTTTTCCCTTGGGTTTAATTTGTCTCTTCCTCTCCTTTTCATTACAATTGTTGTTGTTGTTTTTATTATTATTTAAATTAAATTTTACTTCATTTCAATTATTAAATAGTTCTTAACCCATGAGTATTACCTTTTTCTGATTCTCCTCCCCATCCCACCAGGGAGGGTCTGGTGATGGGACTGAGCAAGTGGCTGCACAGTACTTAGTTGCTGGCTGGGGTTAAGCCACAACACAAGGTGTCTTATCTGATTCCCACTGTGCTCTTTCTCCTTTAAACTGAAACTTTAGAAGAAACTGAAATCCCCCCGTCGATGATTGCTATTCAAATGTCTCAGAATTCCTGTGGAAGACTCCTCCGTTGTTTCATGGCAGCCTTTTTGTGCTTCACATATTTAAGTACCAGAGACAGCTGGTAGAATATCTTCTGCTCTCTTGAGCACCTCACCTGTTACAGTGAACAGTTACACAGCAATGTGTTACAGGTTGGTTATCTACGATTTATAGAGATACAGACAATGGGTTTAAGGTTTAGACTATTTCTTTTTGATGAATCTGAAGACTCCCAGCAAAAAAAAATTCTTCTTGTTATTGAGAGCTCATATGGTTTCACTCTGTCTTTAAACTTCCAGCTTTCTTTGTACTCCTATGTAAAGGTTACAATCTATCTACATACGGCACAGCACACAGGCATGTTACCTGAAAGCAGAGTGCAATTATATGAACAGATAATATCCCTGTCTTCTCTCTTGAGGTATGAAGAAGTATGTGACGAATGATCTCTGGCTGGCAAAGCTGTGTCATACGCCATGATGCAGGAGGTTTTCCATCTAGAGGCCTTGATTATTGAGATGAGTGTATAATTTAAAAAAAGGGAACGCCCCAGAACATTAGAGAGAGAAATTACAAGTCTAAAATAGTTTGAGTGTCTCTGATTCCATCTTGGGATGCAGAAATGGTCTGGGTAATCTCTCAGGATTTTTTTCATCTCTACTTTTTATTGTTCTGTTTTTCTAGGAGAAGAAAAGTAGGATGCCAGGATTAGTATCTGTCTGCATGCAATGCTGTTTCTAAATAACACATAACACCAAAATAACATCTTGTCCACAGCCAGTGGCTTCCTCCATGTAGCTCTTTGAGTTCATATGGAGGGATTTGCAAGGGGAAAGAGAAAGAGACCAAACAAGGACACAGGCAGAATTAAGATGGAGGCTGAAAAAGGGACTGGCATCCAGCTGGCTTTGTTGTGAAGGAAAACCAAGCAGTCTAAAGGCAACAGAGAAATATAAAAAAGCATCTGGTGATACTGCAGACATATAGCATGTTTATAAACAATGTAATGCATTCTCAAAGCTATCCTGTAGTTCTGATTACTTTAGCAGAGGTTTTCATGTCCTTGAGGGCACTAACAGCCGTGACTGTCCCTGCCCACCACCTTGGACCTCCTGCACCCACCCAGGGCCCAAGACCCCATTTCAGCCCCCCCGAGCTGTCAGTCCCTGTACCAGCAACACTGCAGCTGCGCTGGTCTCCAGCTTCCCACAGTCCTGCAGACCAACATCCCGGCCCAACTTTGGCCCATTCCTGTCCCTAGGGAGGTGCCCAATGCCCAGAGATGGGGCTGCTCCCCAGCTGCCTTGCTTCTGGCTGATGTGGTGGGATGAGGTCTGGCTGTGGCTGCCAGGCCCTGCCTTGATGTCCCTGGGGTCCCCTGCAGCACCCTGGCAGAGGTATAGAAACCAAAGTCTGGAGTTAATGACTGTGTTTGTTAAGTGAAGCAAGCCTATGCTGCACCTAACTGAGAACTTACACATCATTGCCTCCAGCCCTTTTCAGCAGCTACAGCCTCAAATAAAAGCCATAATGAGTCTCATATAAGAAAGTTTTGTGAAAATTATGCACATTCCGCGTGACCATATTTAATAACATGAAAACAGGTTTGGAAGGGACCTCAGGAAGTTGTAGAGTCAGCCTTGCTCCAGCACAAGCCCTGTTTTCAGCCTGTATGTAAATGCCATAGATATAGATGTATGTTATTTGTCAGTGCCTATCCTACCTTCTTAACCATGGAGGTTTGGAATGCGTGACTGAGTTTCATCCACTGCTTTAAAAACAGTGGGAAATAAAGGAATGTCAGGAGGGCTTCATTGTACTTGTAGAAGAAGGAGGTAATTCAGGTTTAAGTTAGTAATAAAATTTTCAATGCAATTCCAAAGTTATGTGAATATTTCAGTTCTTTAGTTTTTCCAATTTTTCAACAACTACTTTTTAAAAAAATCTTATTTTCAAACTCCATTTTTTCTTGGACCATTATGAAAATCCCAAAGCTGTGTTTGCATTCAAGGCTGTGTACTGTCATTTCCCTTGTTGATTTCTAAACATGTCCAGGGTGACTGAGAAAGCTTGATTTATTCCATTGTTTGACCGAGGCTTTTATAGATCAGATTGAAGAAGCAGCTGCTGCTGTCTGAACTAGAATTCTTTCTTTGGGACATGGAGAGGGCATTTGGAGACAATAGAGCAGAGATACCTACCAGAAATCAAGGTAGTTCTGCTTCCAAACAATAAAAGTTAAGCTGCAGTAACGTATGGCATTTCAGTCTAGCACAATTCACCTGGTTCTAGCTTTTGCTTCCAAAAAAGGTTAAAAAGGTTTCTCATGCTAGTTGATCTTCTTCAAGTTGTCTGACACCTCCACTGTATTTTTTTCCTTTCACTCACTTCCCAAGACACTGCTTGAATGCTGTCCTAACATAATTTCTTTAGGTATCTGCAGAAAGGGTTAATTATATGAAAAGATGAGAAATTTCGCAAAGATTTGAAGACACTGAAATTTGTTTTGCTTGTTCCGCCCCCCCCCCCCCCCCCCCCCCCCCCGCCATGAACAAGCTCTAACATTTTTAATTTTGTTTCTAGGAAAATCTAGATTTCTTTTATCTAAAACTAGGTTAATCAAAATGTATCTTCTTTACAATGTCAAACTGTTATGTGTTGAAATTTAGACTTCTTATTGTGCTGTTACACAATTTGGAGACTTTGAACAAAGAATGATTTGAAAATGAAGAGATGGAACATTTTTTTCTGCTTGCATCTTGTCAGAGCTTTATTTTCTAGTTTTCTTTTGAAATTAAATTACAACATAATCCAGTTTTATTTAATGCTCTGATTTCAGCTAAGCAGCCTATTTTTCAGAATTTCTCTACCAGTTCTAATTTCAGTAGCTAGCGTTGAATAGGCACAAAGAAAACAAATTCCTTGGGAGCAAAAGAAATGTTGTTAAGCAAAGACTTGTGCTGAATAGCCACCACTGAATGTGCAGAATTAATTTCAGAGTGTAGATTTTGATATTGACAAAAACTGTGTTTCAATATGGTTCCTGCAAGAATAATTTCACTATAATTCCTAAGAACCAATTAAAAACAAAATAGAAAACACCAATTAAAAACAAAATAGAAAACTTGGAGAAGTTAATGGGCATGCAGAACAAACACTGCCAAACGTGTAAACCACAACATGAATCTTGCCTGTCAGTTCAGCTCTCTAGATAGTAAAAATGTAATGTTTTTCCCCAAAAAGACAAAAATACATCATAATAGTAATGCATCATGTATAGGATTTTGAAGAAAATGGGTTTTGCACTCCTGGCACTGGCTTATGTGTCAGGTTCAATGTTGAAAGGTCTTCGGATTTTGGTGCCACTTAAGTTAGTTGCTGATGTGGAAAACATACTAGATGAGATACCTAACATTACATCACATACAGTTTGATGTAAAATGTTCTGTGTGGTAGTTTGGGGGGGGTTAATTTTGCCTACTGCCACTATTAGTGCTTTGGGACCTGGTGAGAGATTTTTAGATGTTTGAGTTTCACATAAGTTAATGTGATAAATAACCTTTAGCGCTTTCTGGAAGACTAAATACTTTAATCCCTTCCTAAAATTCCTTTTATACCTTTCGCTTTTGTAGGTAAAATGAAGGGTACAACTAAGAAACTCACTCAAATCATGCAGCTGGATTAAAAAGTAAAATATTGATGACAATGCCCAGCTCTACAGCTGAAAATAATAGAGTTAGGAACATGATATAACACATAATCTATTATAGTAGCTAATACAGAAATTAGAAAGGTGATTTGAGGTAGATTGTAGATAGACATGAACTGGATGTGGTTTTAGTACAGTACCATAAAGTGTGTTGCAAAATAAGACAAACATTTACCTTTAATGTAAACAATTGGTAAGGCCCTGTGTAGAATTATTAATACTGCAGAAAATCTCACAATTGTAACATCCTTAGTGTGTGAATGCACTTAGATTGAAGCGCATAAATTACTCTTATTCAAAGCTATTTGAAGTGAGAACACATTGCTGCCTGCATTTAGTATTGTTGCAACTTATACAAAGAAGCCCTCCACCTTTTATTTATTAAAATAAAGCACAGCCCCAGAGTATACATTTAGTTATAAGCCTTGTTGCCTTGAAAGTATTTTTCAACAAATGATTAAGTGTTTGGAAATGCAGTTTTCTGCAAGTAAAATAATAAATTTGCTATTTTTATGCTGTTAGAAATGGAAGTAATAAGATTTTTGCATGGAACTAGGTGAACAAAGACTTAAATAGCTCTATGACTTACAAAGAAACTGGCATTTTTTGTCATTCTGAGATTGGCTTGTGCTTAAAGAGCTCCCATGATACCTCATGGTATCACAGAGAATACCCAATTCTTTCCTAATGGTAATATTTCTTGAAGGATAGCTTCCACATTTCACTCCAGTTTGCTCTTTTGTACCTGTGGGATACATCAGGAGAACCACACATTGTGGGTTTGTCCTGTAGAAGAGACTGAGGTGACGAATAGCATTATACAGATCCTACACAATTTTGTGGAAATGTAGGAGTGTGTCATATAAATGTTGAATCAAGGCAAAGTGAAAACTTTCTATTACTCTGATGTTTTAATACCTCTCCTGACTTTTAGAAGAGCTGTAAAAATTCATTACTAGGTTACTTCATAACAGTTATTCTCAGTCTGAGCAATTCTAGTGCTTATGCAAAATATTCCTTCATGCTTACACGGTGACTAACACAGCGAGAACCTTGTTGATGATTGCAGTCTCTGTATCTTGCCAGAATATAGATGGTAATGCTGATAAACTTTAGTTGTATGGCACATATCTGGGGGAGAGAGAGGGTGTTTGATCTGCATATTGCAAAGTAAATGTGAAAGTATACAGAGGTACTAGAAGAGAAGCAATGGCTCAGAATAAAATTTCCTGTCACGGAAATTGGGTTTTTGTGTTAACTAAATGAAAACTTTAAACACACTGCAAGTAGCCTTAAAAAGATTGAAATATACTGTCTCTATTTCTTAATATTTAAAATTATCAGAAATATTTCCATTGAAAAGGAGCTCCTTAGCATGCTTAGCTCCTTGTAGTATTTTGAATGATTTAAAACAGCACAGAGGTGCAGAGCCAGGAACCTGGGAAGATATCCAAAGGCACTTTGGAGTTTCAGTCATGGGACTTATGATCTAAATATTCTTTGATCATTTTAAAGTCAGGACAGGTAAAATTGTGGAAATTGCTGGAGAAATATTTTTTATTTTCACTAATATTCTATAAAAGGGGACGTAGATACTTAGTTGTTTTGAAAAGGAGACCTTTTTGAGATCAGCACACTGATACATTATGGAAATGCTCTGTTGTGAGGCCCAATGAGCCCAATGATCCCTTTCATCTTTATTGCAGCAGTTTGTAGACTGCAAAACAAATCATAAAGCATTCCAATGTGAGTGCATCAAATATTCATGTAAAATTTTTTATAAAGTGTTTTGAGAATCAGAGTGATTTGCCAGTGGAAACAATCTCCGTATAGAGCTTGGTAGCTTAAAGGAGGATTTGAGTGTTAGTAGTAGTTAAAAATAGTGAAACTTTCCTTTTAATTATTAATAAGATAGAATTCATTAAAAAGTCAATATTAGCAGAACCAGTGTATTCAATAGGATAAGACCTGTTATGTTCTCCTAGGTCGATGGTGAGGATGAATTTATATGGGATAGTTGGCAGAAACTTTCAGTGCATTCTCTGTAAAAGAATTACTTCTTCATGTAGACAGTATTGCTTATGCTTTCCATTTCCACCTTATAAATCATGCCTGGACAACATGAGACCTCAGAAAATCAAAGGTCTTCATACTTGTCTTTTTTTTTTTTAAGTTCTTGGCTAAATCTGGTTGATTCTTTCAGACTTTTTTCTGTGGTAAAGTTATATGTATTTTTACTTCAAGGATTATAGTAGGTTAGAACAAGCCTGCTGCTACAAAAAACAGAATGCTGCTTGCCAATCAAAGAACATAAAACAATGTTAAAATGCTCAGCTCACCAATACTGTAAGCAAGAATCACCAAGATGAATGAACACATATATCTCTGAAGGTCTTTGGAAGTCTTTTGTGGTTTTACGCCAGCTGGCAACTAAACACGCTCACTCCCTCCGGGTGGGATGAGGGAGAGAACTGGAAGGGTTCAAGTGACAAAACGCATGGGCTGAGGTAAAACAAAAGCTGCGTGCACGAGCAAAGCAAAACAAGGAATTTGTTTGCCACTTCCCATGGGCAGGCAGATGCTCAGCCATCCCCAGGACAGCAGGGCTCCGTCATGTGTTAATGGTTACTTGGGAAGTCAAATGCCATCACTCCAAACATGCCCCCCTTCCTTCTCCTTCCCCCAGCTTTATACCCTGAGCATGATGCCACATGGTCTGGAACATCCCTTGGGTCAGCTGGGGCCAGCTGTTCCAGCTGTGTCCCCCCCAGCTCCTTGTGCCCCCCAGCCTGGTCGCTGCTGGGTGGGTGAGAGGCAGAAGAGGCCTCGGCTCTGTGCCAGCGCTGCTCTGCAGCAACTGAAACATCCCTGTGTTACCAGCACTGGTTCCAGCACAAATCCAAAGCATAGCCCCATACCAGCTACTGTGAAGAAAATTAACTCTGCTCCAGCTAAAACCAGCACTAAGTTGTTGTGACTGAAGCTTTTTTTCCTGACCCTCCATATGGAGACCTTCTCATGTGGGCAAATTGTTGGTCCATGGTGACCAGAACTCAGAAGGATGGGACTGGGGAGGGCGCCAAAAGAAGGCTATAATTAACAAGTAATCAGTGTGGTAGAACTGGAGTCACTTAAACTACATCTCAAAATAAATGGTTGTACAGAAAGGTTCCGCTTTTGTCAATAGGTTCCCCAGTACTTATACCTGCCCTCAAGGCATTTTAAAATGAAATTGAATATGTTTTCTTCATAGATGCCTTAGAAGGAGAAGAAAATTTGTGGCTGGGAGAACAAAATTGGGGATTAAAATGTTAAAGAATCCCTCATTTTGCATTGTTAATGCATTTATTGAAAGATAGTTATTGATCTAATACTAACAAAACATATTACATTAAAAATGCAGTCTAACTCAGTTGTGAACCTTGGAAATGGAAATATGTTATTCAACTTCAGAAAAGAAGAAAATCCTATTCGAAACACAGGAAATCAGTTGCATTATGTCTAGAAATTTATTATGGATGCTTTTGAAATCCTATTGGCATTGAAATTGCAGAGTGCTATTATTCTACAGTGTAATTATAATTGGCTTGATTGCATAATCTTACACATCCTAGTAATAACATTTGCAGAAGTAGATATGGTCTAACTGTAATCCAGGCATTCTTAAATTTTCTGGTAACTCTTTTAAAGCCCTACAGTAAATTTTAAAAGAAGTACATTTGCAGTGCTGCTGCATAATATAAGCACAGTTTGATAGGTCCATGGAATGTGGAGATTCAAAGTACAAAACTTAAGGAATGGTAAGACTGCATATTACATGTTATATATAGACAGCAGACATTCCAGTTATGAATAGACTTTTTTTTTGGTAATTTTTCTTCCCAGTGTGGGAGATAGACAGCCTCCTAATAATGATGTCTATTCAGACAGAAGAGCTAAACTGCAGCCGTTTGACTTGCATGTATTTTGAGTACTTAGTCTCATAAGTGGCAGTCGAGGAAACAAAATTCCACCCCTGAACTAGGGGCTAGTCCAGGATCTTGTTCCCCAGGTGTTTGGTTTCTATTGCTGGCATGGAATAAATAAGTGGGCCTTCACTACTTTATGCAAGTGTGCTGACACGCAAACTGGCTGCTGCCCTTTGACTGCCATTCAGCAGAATACACTGCATCTTCGCTTCTTGGAAGCCAAGCTCCTGTAGCTTCATGGGTATGAAGCCATTTGTTGTGCAGAGCTTTTTCACAAACCTATCCCTAAGTGTTTTTTTTCAAATATGCCTGAAATTTGCTGACAGATCCAAAACATACTGTACAGGAGGATAAATAAACTCAGAGTGAAAGTAAAGGCTGTTCTCTTAGGAACTGGATTGGTAATGGTTTAAGAAAATGTTAAAAATTTGAACTTCTAAAATACCAGTTATATGGAGATGAAAAATGCTTTAGAAACCTATAAATTTTTTGTGGTTAATTCTTTCTTCTTCCTCCTTGATTTTCTTTTCCCTTTAACCTTTTTTTGTTAGACTGAAGTTACTATTTCTATTTGAAGAAGCTGTGTTACAAAGAGATACAGATGGACAAAAAAATAAAGTACAAAAAGAAAATGAAAGTGAAACAAGTTCCCTGCACAGTGCTCCTTCTATTGCGCTTGATGTCAAATGAAAAAAATAATTCTGAAAATGAGTATGTCAAATATTTTGAAACATCAGAATTTTAAAATGTCTTATTTTGGCCCCAAATTGAAAAATGTGAATCACTTTATGGAAAAACAGAAATTTAATGGAAACATGTTAATGAGTATAAAATCATTTTTAGCAGAATAATGTCAAACTTGTAGTATTGCTTGGTCACAGGGTGGTTATAATCAATAATATATCAATAATCATATATCAACAATATAATCAATAACCCTTGAAATATCAGCAACACTACAGAAGTGTAATAGGAGGGACTTTAGCAGGCTGAGCAGAAAGTACCATGAGAAACTCTAGAAAGGGTCTGACAGAAGACAGTCTTAAACTGTGTTTTTCTGTTGACATTGGCTATTTTATTTTCTCCTTATTGGCCACTAGAAGTGTTAACTACACTTCTAGTCAACAAATGCTCTCTTTGAACAGTTAATACTGTTCTTGGCTTGGCGGTAACTATCATTCTTAGTTTTGCATTATGTTGTCTTGTCCAACATAACCTTTGATAAAATGTCTATATTTTCTATGTTCCCAGTCAACCATCTTTGCTTTCTCTTGGATTTCCCTTTTCTAGACAGTGATTTGCTTCACAATTCCCCTACATGTGTCTTTTACTGTTTTTTACTAGTAGATTGCACAGAATTGTCATTTAGGTTGGAAGGAACCTCTGGAGGTCATGTAGTCTAGCACAGGTCTCATCAGGTTGTGCTTCTCAGGGCTTTGTGGTCTAGTTTTGAGTATCTCTGGAGATTCCATAAGCTCTTCAGGAAAGCTAAAATGTGTTTCAACTTGTGACCATTGCCCTTTGTCCTACTACCATGCACCTTCAAGAAGAGTCTAACTCCATCTTCTCTGTGTCCTCACAAGTGCTGAAGAGAGGGAAAGAATCACTTTATGTTGAGCAGTGGGCTATACTGCTAATACAGCCTGGTGGCTTAACAGTGATAGCATCGCATGCTTTCAGACTACTGATGCTCCTAGTAGTTCTATGTCTTCTTAGATTTTGTGCTATTACTAAAGGCATGTAAAGGTTAATTAAAGTTTTAGTCAGTTTTTGTCTTTGGCCTCATTTTTGTTTTGCCTCATTTGTGGCTTCTTACAGGGAAACCAGCAGCTGCTATTGCTAGTACCACACTGACATCTACAGTTATTGACTGTGACAGAAGAAGCAGGTGCTCAAGCATTAGCCAACCTCAGTTTTGTCCCCTTGAAGAAAAAACTATTTAAAGAAAACCCTGTGTATGGCTCATCATGCTATGCAAACCTGAGGCATATTACATTGTTGGATTTTGTGGAACAGTCAGTAAAGAGAAAAAAATCAAGGCTACAGTAGTCCATAAAGTCCATTTCAGAGTCTAATCTTTTTTTGAGCAAAAATACTTCCAAAATAAACTTAACTGTAGCTCTGGCTGCATGAGATAAGGAATAGTACTGAGACAATCCTGTTTCTTTCTTTCAACCTACACATCTATACCTGCAAGTGAGGGTTTTGCCTAGCAAGATGAAACTTAATATATCTTGCTTATATTGCATATTTCCTTTAACAGTTTAAGAACTGGCAAAGAAGGAAAGGACTTAAGGGCAGTGTATAGATATTGACTACTGTACGTAATATACTCTGCAAAATGAAAATATGTGTTTTAAGGAAAAAAATCCAGCCACTTCATTCCAAAAGTTGAAAGTCATGAATAAAAATGTTTCTTACATACTTGTTTCCCAGTGTTTTGATGTCTGAATTCACTGTACTTACAATTAATGCAATTTAGTGGAACTATTAATGCTCCATTTTTTCATAGAGGTTAATGTGAGTGAAACTTGCCATTGCAAGTGTTGCACACAGAAGACCCTTAACCACAAAATATTCAAGTACTGAAAATGGCAATGCAGACTTCAGTATCAGAGGACTTCATCCATGTTTGCTGTGCAAGAAGTACTTCTCTTAGATTCTGCTATCACATTCTTGAGCTTTCTGGATACCCAATACTGATGACAACACAGGTGGTACAGAGATTTGCTTCAGTCAGGCTGATGATAAGCTAAATGTGACATTCATTTGCTCATCATTTTCATAAATTGGTGCTATCCAGCTATGTAGCAGGGGTTTCAGAAGACCTTTCCCTACTTTAAAGGAAGGGGGGGATTATTTAAATATTTCAATAATCCAGGTGCCTATCAGTTTGTTTATATACTCAAACATTATTCTTGTCACTATTTTCATAGATCACCAGCAAAAGATCCTATGGCCACCAGTTAGCATTGCAACGGTTGAGGCAAAATATTTTATCTGTAGCCTGCATAAACCTTACCAACATATATTCTTGGATTCTTTTATTTTTTTTAGTAATGGAAAGCATATAAAATTAATGGAATTTGCACAAGTTGATATAGCAGCCTGTTTAAGTTTGCTGTGTGTATAAGACGCGATGTATATTCTTGGCTAAGCCTTTGCCTTTCTGGCTTGTCCCATCCCAGTGTGTTTCTGTTCTTCGTAAGCATCCAGAAGCTATATTTAATTATAATTTTTTTCTAGTAAAGTATACTGAACTGTGACTTTAATTTTTCTTTCACATTCTCTGATGCTTTGTTTTGGTCAGAATCAGGATTCTGAGGTTGTTTCTTATATCTGTAGTCTGCTATAACAGAGAAATGAACTGTTTCCCAAATAGTATTACAGCTGAAGCATCCAGTCAACTTTCAGGAATATTCAGTTCCAAATGGGCTAAGTGTCCCTCAAAGGCACTTTGACTAAATGGGTAGTGAGGAAATTTAGTGTGAAAGGAGAATTTAATCTATTTTCTTCAGTCTCTATTTTCCTTGGCTTCTGGAAAAAGAAGTGGGATGATTCCTCCCAAGTGCAGGACAGTATAACGGCCATAACAGCACTGTTAGCTTTTAAGTCAAGTTGTGAGATGGAGTACCAACAGCCCCATAGAATAGAGGCTTAATTGTATCTGTGACAACTTAGCAATTACAGCATCCATAGTTTTGGTTTAAACATACTCATCAAGCCTCATGACTATGCTTTGAGCATGAGCTGCTAAGGAAATGCCTCTGAACTCTTCCTGAGAATGGTTTCTCCCTTGAGAGACAAGCTGAGTGAAATAAGGATGATATTTTTGTGATGTATATCTCACTGAGAAGTGCTGCTCAATTCAGATATAAACCATTGACCATTTCTGCAGTGGTTTTATTTACAGCGTAATAAACCAAGACAGCTATAAATCTAGAACTGTGATACTGACTTCCCCATCTACTACACTCCTTTATGTTATTAAAATAATAATAAAAAAAAAAAAACAAAAACAGCTTTAGAAAGCCTTATGAGCTTATACAGTTAGCAAAGTGTTTGTTTCCAGACTTCACTACGTAACAACTCTTCCTCAAATCAACACTCTTCCCTGACCGAGATGGGTCTTCTAATTAAGCATTTAAGTGTAAACAAATGACCTTAACTCCTGGTATAAAACAACACTGTGTGATGCTTAAACATAATGGCAGAACTGAGCTGTGGATAGGTTGTGTATATTTTTCAGAATGTGGTTAGGAATAACAGTGGATGGAAGTTGTTTCTCTGTGTTGAGAAAGCATGTTGTGAGCTCTTAAAAATTACTTCTGGCATGATATTGTGTCATGCAATTAGTTTTATCATAAATGCTCAAAGTTTTAAGGTTTCTGTTTTGCACGAATAGTATTTCAGCTGAACATAATTCATTGATTAATGCTAAAAGGAGGAGAGAGGCCTGAGAAAGTGGAAAATGGACTAGAGTATAAAGAATTGAGAGTTTAACCAGGAATTATCATTCAGATCAACTGAATACCATTCAATGAGAAAGCTGAGGCTCCAGGAGGGTTTTAACCTGAAGGGTTCTGAACAGACCATTTATATAATTAGAAAATAGAAAGTACTGAGTTTCTAATGAAAATACTGCTTCTGATCCCAAAGAAAAGAATTTCATTAACTTTTCATCCTGGTAAGTGAAACTATCATTAAGATATGATATATAAATCAGAGTTTGTATCTGAGCCTGATAGACTGAGTAACTCAAATTAATTTTGGATAATAATCCCATTTTGCATGTGGGATTTTTTTTTATATTATGTGAGTAATGAATATGTGATTATTTATGTTATCCTGTAAATTAATTACTGTCTTGAAAATGAAAAGTTTGAGGTTTTGGTATTCTCCACCCCACCCCCCTTTCTTAGGACATTATTTGAGAATAATTCTGTGTGGAAAAGCATCTGATATGGTATTATTTTTAGGGTGCATTATTTAAGTGAGTAATATAGGTCAATACTCTAAGTCAGGGGTCCTCAAACTTCTTAACCAGGGGGGCGGCACGCAGATGCAGTGGCAGGCAGTCATCTGCGGCTGCTTGGTTTCCCCCCCAACCCCCGACGGGGGATGTCTGTAAATACTGGGGCCTGGATTGAGAAATATTTAGTTAATTCTGGGTCCTGTATGTATTAGCAAGCAAAATTGAAAGGAATTTAAAATACACTGAGTAACAAGTTGTATTTTTTTTTAAATTAGAATTTCTAAAACACAAACCCCATTTACTATCCAGTTTTTTTGTCTGGACAGCAGCTTGATTTAAATAATAAATACGTCTGACATGCTCTGTGTTCTCTATCAGCATCTTATTCAAAAATACTTAAAAATTTACTTTTCTTTGAGGCCTATTCAGGGATGTTGATGTCAAAAGCACTTTCTTTGCTACAATTTAGGGCTGCAGACTGAATTCCTACAGTGTTGTCTGTCAGGTGTTTATTGGCTGAAAGTACAAGGCTTCTCTTTTTTCCACACTAATTCTCTTTAACCACAATGTAGAGGTATAAAATATGTGGCTAAAATTCCATCATTTCCTTTTTGTATGTAGACTAAAATTATTTTTATACTTTCATGTGTCAAAGGCAGTAGGAAAACTTTTACTGATAAGGCCAAACTTGCATGAAAGTAATACTTTGTGCAAGACAAACAGAATTGCTTCAAGGCAGGAGGGAAGAAACACTTTAAAATAATGTGCAAGGTCATGTAACACTTTCAGACTGTAGATCAAGGAAGTACAGTAACATGCCAGGGAAAAGACTGTCACTTTTATCTGAGGAACTGTGATTGTATTGGATGCCAGGTTTTCTTAATGTGGCAGGTGAGTTCTGGTGGCCAGGTAAACAGACTGCCCAGTGTACAGAAGTCTCAGTAAACAAACTTCAGTGGTCATGTGAAGTGACGGCATGTGCGTCAAGTGAGGTTGTCATCGTTTCAAGGTGTTATAGAGGATAGCAAGGGCCTATGTCTTCCTTTTGAAAAGGAAGCAGGGATATAAACTACTGAATACTGAATGTCAGAGCTATGAATATTAACGTGCTATTTAAGGTCATTTTTCAGAAGATACTTGGAGGAAAATCCTGTTTCACAAGTCTTCTCATCAGTTTTCTAAAAAGGGAGAGTAGAGGAAGAAAAAGCGTGTAAACTCATTCAAACAAATATTACTTTAGGTTGTTGGGTCGTATTTCCCTGTAAGGCTTTCCCTTTTACTAGTGTGTATTATAATCCCCGAAGGATATATGCTTTAGGGCACAAGGAAGCAATTTCCCTTGTCAAAAATGAGTGACAAAATCCAAGCCCTGCAGTATAAATCAAATAAGACATACTGACTGATTGTTGTAAACATACTTGGATGTATTTATTATATGTTGCATTTAATATTCTGTATTGCATTTAATAAAAATTTAATGTGAAATATTAGTCGTGCTTAATCATCTAATAGGTATCCAAATGTCGTAATGGTATACACAGTAGGAAAAAAATGAATAGAATAAGGTTTTCAGTCTATTTCTCTTTCAAGTATAACTTGTTAAGCATCTTGCATAAATAGATTAAATTAAAATAATGCTTTTAATCAGACAGCATACTCTCCTTTTTCAGAATATTTTCCCCTACAGGTATTGTTACTGCAAATGACATTTCAAAGTAGAAGTAATTTTCTTATAATTTTTATAGTAACTGTTATTTTACTGCTAATTGAACATTTACTCTCCTTGTGTGTAAATATATTATGTTAGAGAGAAAATTTCCAGTCTTGAGTTTCATAAAGAAAACAAATGGTAATGTGATGTTTTTATGTCAATACTAATCAAACAAAACATATTACTGTCATCTTTCGTGCTTGTGTCATTCCTGGCATGTACACAAAACCTCTATAACATTAATTTATGCATGCTAGATATGTATATTTCAGTGCCTGAGAGTATTTCCTAGTACTACCCTTGCATACAAATACACAGACACACAAACACAGAAATGCCCTTTTAGTAGGCTGTTTTTTTAAAGGTTTACCTTTGGGGAAAAACTTCAACATATTTTAGTGCCGGATTGTAGCACCATTAAAGCAATTACTTTTTCATTCTTCCTGTTAAACTATTACCGTTTAACAATCCTTTACATGAATGCAGGGCTCATTAATGGGATCAGGCTTAAAGTTGTTTATAATGGCTTTAACAGAGATCTCAGATTTACACAGTGCCTGAATAAGCAAGTGAAAACATAAGAAAACCAGAGGACTGCTAAGTCATCTATTTGTTTTAGAGAGGCAGCATGTTCTTAAGTGAATTCAGCAGTGCATGTAAAGGACTGTGTTACTTACTGCACAGTAACAGAGAGTACTAGAAAACTCTTGGTTATTCCTGGTTGATGGACCTTGCTGCACCTCTAAGCTGCTCTTTGCTGAAGCAGTTGTGCTCAGTTACTATTTAGCGAAGCGACTGAGCTATGTCCAAACACAGCTAAGGAAAGGGTTGTCATTTCTGCTCAGCATCATTGGCATGCACAGTCAGTAATTTCTGCTAGATAGGGCTGGAGTGACAGGTGATTCTGTAACCATAGTTTGGTTACATAGTTTGGGGCTCTTTTGGGTTATCCTATGACAGGCAAACATCAGGGAGCAATTTAGTGAATTAGAATGTAGTCAATTGTACATAAGAAAGAGACAGCTTTATGTGGCTCATATCCTTTGTGGTACTTAAATGTTATAGCCATCTGTAGTCCATATATATGTGTGTTTTGCTACTTGTGATTAGAGGACATTTACATCAGAGCTTGGTCTAGCTACCTTACACGTCAGAACTGTCACAGTGTCTGGTATCACTCTGTCTATGCCATGTGGAAGTGAGCACGGTTCCCAGTAAGCATTGCTCACAGACTGCACAGAGGTGAAACAAACAACAAAAAAAACCCCAACACCCAAACCCAAAGTAATAATTTACTAATTAACCATGTTTTCATGAAATATGAACATATTAATCCTCCTGCATAGTCCTTAATGTTGCTAAGTGAGTTGCTGTTCTTGAATGAGTTAAGGCTGATATAATCTATGCAGTGCAGCAAAATGCTGTTAGATGGCCTGAGTACAAATTAGAGCAAAAAGTAATTTATATCTTCCTGTGGCCTCTTCTTGGCATGTACGCTGACCAATCAATGTGTAATTTACCATACAGACTGGTTGCATTCATGGATGGAAAATGGAAATATTGATGTGCACACTTAGGTAACTCTTCTATTATCATATGCTGTGGCGAATAACAACAGGGGAATAACAAATATGTTGCACGCATGAGCTTTCTAACATGATCCAGACTTCCTCACACCCCTAAATGATCTTTTGCATCTGTTGATGTATATGAAACAAGTGAATTGATTAGAAAGACTTAATTTTGCTTTTTAAACTGTGAAGGAGCAATAATCACCAACCAAAAGAAGCTATTTATAGCTAATGTTTTTTTGCCTTTCAGAAGAATTGCAGACTGTTTAGATTTCTCTTGCTTAAATCAGTTGTCAAAAAACATATGTTAAAATGGCAGTTACCTTCTCTGCCAGAATCCTTAACTATGTAGCAATTTCTCCATTTCTCACAGATTTATGTTTGATTCATTAGCGATCATACTGTAGCATTCACCCTGTCTCTGGAATGTGGGCTACTTTCTCCTATGCTATTTCTTTCTTTTTCAGCCAGACACTGGGAAGCATTCAGGAAACAATCTGCATTTGTCCCTCACTTTCTGAGATTGTAAATCAAAGCTCTTCTGTGACTTTACTGATATTAGAAGCTCCTCCAAAATTTTGATCCTTGTTTCACTCACAGAATGTGCTGTTCATAGTCACAGAGGTGGTTCTTACATGAGAAGTTGTGTCTCATGCACCTTGTGTCGCTCATGTAAGAATTAGGTCCATAAACAGCAGAACTCTTCTTTTTCTTCATTTCAGCATCTGTGCTACAGAGCAAGTGACATGTTCTTTATTAAAAGAAAAATCTAGGAAATGGTGATAAAGTGAACACAAAATTATGACCAGAGAACAGAAAGGATATTAGACTTCCAATACATATACTTTTGATTTTAAATACTTCATAATTTATGAATGGTTGTTAGAACCTTTACTGTATGCAGTATTATCAGAAATTCATAGAGAGCATAAGGAAAGCTGTACCAAATTAGAATACAGCCTTAATGTTTCTCCAACCCTCTATCTACCTTTTAGTAGATTTAAGGTTAGCTGATTAGCATTTTGATTTAAAATTACTTACGAATTTTACTCTTAAGTGATTCTACCATTTTAGAGCACAAATTTATCAACATGGTTCCCCATCATGTTAAATTCTGATTAATTTTATGAAAGCTGCTACTTGGTCTGTCTTACTGCAATGCTGAAAAATCTCTGCTGCTCGGAGGGAGCCTGTGGATCTTTGCATGCTGCAGTGCATTGTTTAAGAGGTTCTTCATGGATTTTGTTTGCCTTTGGAAAGACAATACATTTTTAGACTGATAAAATAGATTGGAAGCTTTATAAAAGGAATAGGGAGAACTCTAGTTGTTGCTAGTCCTGAAGCTGATACAGGGCTTATTTGGGACAATGTACTGGGCTGAGTGTAGAGTGGCAAAAATCTATGTAAGTGTCTGAAGATCTCTTATTTTAAAGCTTGTGTAGAGGAAAATGGTTAGATCTTGGGAGTAGAGAGAGCAAGGAGAAGGTAGAGATTTCAGGGGTTATTATGCTAGCTGATGCTACCAACTGAGGGTAAGGGTGCTTACCTGTTCACAGGTGGTACAAATGAAACCTGGTTTGTAAATGTCTATGTTCATATACTAAGCCTTCAAAGATGTAAAGACTTTGCCTCTCGACACAGGAAAAACCAGATGCAGCAGAGCAGGAGGAAAGACTTTTTAAAGGCCTTTTTTGTTGTTGTTTTTTCTGTTTGGTTTTTTTTGGTTTTGTTTTTCTCTTTTACTGGAATGTGAGACAGGATGTGAGTGGCTGCAAACACTTCAGCCAGGCTGGTGAGATGCCTGATTGCATTTACCTGAATCAGTACCTTCACAAATGATTAAAAATATTCTATTGCAGGTGCTCAGCTTCAACTGAAATAGACTAGTGGAAGGAGGCGCTACCATCAGGCTTGAAGTACTTGTTGCAGGGAGATAGATGATGGCCAGGTGTAATGGCACAGGAACTCAGGAAAGAAAGTGGGTTTGTCTTCTCCCCACAGTAGCTCAAGGTTTTGGGACTTGCAGTATATGGAGTAACAGGGAGATGGCCCTAAACTGAAGTAACAAATTCAATGTAAAGGCTGGAACCCATCTATGGAAAGGGAGATTACAGGTTATTCAGAAAAATATGTAGTGAAATAGCTCAGGGTCATATTCTTAGCACTGTGAGAGCATGCATTAACACAGCTTTATGAACTTAGCTGCCAACTGAATACAGCACCAGGCTTCTGCTCCTGAAGGTTAGATATAAATATTGAGTAAGGTATCTGAAATGCTTTCTCCTCACATGTTTCTTTTAGTAGGTGAAATGTACAATGTGTTAACCTATGCTTACCTATGAATCCTTTATGATACAGTTTTTCCTCCCATTGTATGGGATCAGCTAAAAAGATGAACTAAGCCCACATCTGAGGCTTCTCTGGAGAAACAAGTACCTCACTTCCATTTCTCTTCTTTGCTATTCTAATATCTGTGTACTATTCATTGTTTCTCCATTTGAGTTTGACTCTTGTATTAACAGCAATATTTTAGCATGCATCTGAAATTTCCACCAGTTCCACAGATCACAGAAGGAGCACAATAAGTTTAAAAATTGTCAGCTGTGACTAAAAGAATGTTATGACAGAGAAAAGACTGGAAATAATTTATTTTCAGAACAATGCGGCCTACTCAGTATGGCCTTGACTGTGACCCATGTCCTCGGGCCAGAAATTCCTTTTGCGTGTTAGTTACTCATCTGAATGATACTGATACTAGTTAATTCATAACAAGCTTTGAATTGTGATGGTAAGAAGTGCTATTTCAAAGCAAAGCTTCATTATTATTCTCTTTTATGCTGCATGATTTTCAAAGAGTTGCTGCAAACAAGGAGTTATTAGGGCTTCTCAAGAAATGATGTAAGTATGTTATTATTTTAGTCCCCCATAGCGGGCTAGACTTCTGCTACATTAAGAAAGGGAATTCTAACCACGGTTACTTCATTC
Organism: Falco biarmicus; assembly: GCF_023638135.1. NCBI lineage: Eukaryota > Metazoa > Chordata > Aves > Falconiformes > Falconidae > Falco > Falco biarmicus. The sequence goes on from NC_079288.1 coordinate 90,314,115, forward strand.
TAGAATAAGACTTGCTTAATTCTGGAAACTTTTACTCAGCCTTTTTTTAGGTTAGTACTGTGATTTAAAGATTCTGGACAGCAAACAAGCCCCATTTATGATAGCCTGATTTATTATCAGAGAGGAAACACAGTAGGGATATTTTTGAAGCTTTTTGTAAGGCTAGAGCCTGTCAAACCAAGCAGTTCTGTTACAAAACTGGTGAGACAGGACCTCTAACATTTTCTTTTCTGAGTTGATCAGAATTAGGGGCAGAAAACCATCCATTTTAGCGAGGTGATTTCCTGAAGTGTACAGTTCATTGAATGCATGGCATTTCAGATCACCAGCTGGCCTTTCTGTTAGTGCCTCAAGGAAACTTTTAGAGGGTATGAGAGCTGGCTATTCCCATTTACACTTACAACATCATCTTGTGCTATACTGTGGATTTACAGCCTGGGAAGCAAAAAGCCAGACTGACTTGAAAGGGGAGGTATAATTATCTCTTTGGCCTGCTGTACAGGGCTGGTGGAAACCTCTGGCATGTTTGCATAGGCAAAACCTTCAACAGAAGAGCAGAGACATGTGTGAGACTAGATTCCCTGTTAGTCCAGTGTTTAGAGTAATTTTCTGGAAAAAAGAAAATTAAAAAAATTGGTTTAAATCCAGAAAAGTAGAAGAGTTTGAATCTTAGCACCCCACATATTTCATTAAAAATTCTGTATATGGTATACAGAATAAAAGTATTAGGAGAATAGTGTATGTCCCTGTTCCTTGATCATTTAAAAATAATAAAATGTTATTTACTTCATATAGTCACAAAACAGAGTTCCTGAGTGTGAGTCCTGTGAAGACATGTTTCTGGAGAGGAAAGAATTATCTCTGGAAATGTGTGTATGTAGTTTGTTTGGGTTTCTTTTTAAGGGCTACGAATTTCATCAGTACTGGTGGTCACGCAGTAAGCCATTAATCATGCTGTTTTTTGACTCTGATTAGTAGTAGCTAAACTTTTCTTTGCAGTGAGATCATGTTCTTTACTTGAGCTTGTGAATCTCAGTGAACAGTGGAGAATCTAAAAGTTAGGCCTTGTGTAGGCCTGAGCCAGTAACTAAGTTGGCCTCTAACTGCCTTTGGTCTTGGAACTGGTGATGGGATCATTCAGGGAAGCAGAATGTGAAGATATAAGGAAGCATAAAAAATAAATAGACCTGCTTAAGCGGGTCCAGAAGAAGGCTACAAAAATGACTGGAGGGCTAGAGCACCTCTCCTGTGAAGACAGGCTGAGAGCGTTGGGGTGGTTTAGCCTGGAGAAGAGAAGGCTCAGGGGAGACCTTATAGCAGCCTTCCAGTACCTAACAGGGGCCTACAGAAAAGATGGGGATGGATTCTTTATCAGGGATTGTAGTGACAGGACAAGAGGTAATGGTTTTAAACTGAAAGAGAGTAGATTTTTATTAGATATTAGGAAGACATTCTTCCCTGTGAGGGTGGCAAGATGCTGGCACAGGCTGCCCAGAGCAGCTGTGGATGCCCCATCCCTGGCAGTGTCCCAGGCCAGGCTGGACGGGGCTGGGAGCAACCTGGGCTGGTGGGAGGTGTCCCTGCCCGTGGCAGGGGTGGGACTGGATGGGCTTTCAGGTCTTTTCCATCCCAATCCATTCTATGGTACTGAACTGGAAAATAGAATGGCTAAGTGGAAGGTCCTGAACTGCACCTTTATTTGCATAGGTAAAGTCAGAGACACTGCAATTATGGTTGCAGTGCAGGAAAAGTAATCATGGACAGCTCCAAATGACATGTGATAGAACGGAGAAGTATCTGATCTTGAAGGAGAGGTCAGGCTCAGCATAATGCTGACAGTGGTATTAAAAAAATTGCTTGCCTTTTTTTTCCCCCTCCCCTCTTCCCCATAAAGGAAATTCAAACAAAGCTAATAAGGATGCCATTAAAGACATTAAGAATAATCTCTTTTGAGTACAAAAGCTTTTATATTAATGTATTACTGTCCTCCCTCCTGGCCTTTTTGAAGATTTTACATACCGTCTTTTAGGCTATACTATGCTATATTACAAGTAAGCATGCACTGCTTGTTATGTACATGGCTTTTGAACAATTTGTTCTCACCCAACTTTGTTTTTGCACTTTGCTTGAACACATATATCTCCTTGAATATGTAGTAATTTTGTTTAATTGCACTGCAGGGGCTAGCAAAGTCAAGCAATAATTAATAAAGTTTATTCATTAGAGGAAGGTTCAGAATTACAAAAAAATGAAAGGAAGAAAAACATAAGTGGAAGACAACTGATTTCACAGTCAGTGGTCTATTAAACTTTGCAGTGCAAGCAGAAACGTTCCCAAAATAACAACTCTGCTCATGCCATTGCACAGTATGTCTTGTACACATACCAGCTTTAGATTACTTTGATATTTGCCCAACAAGTCTTCCAATTTCTCTTCAATGATATCTGAATTATTTAAAGCTTCATATTTTTTTTTCCTTTTAGTGAGAGGGAACTGAGGAATGTGTTGGCATTGTGACCCTGACCATTAACATATAAATAATGTAAGCTCCTCTGTACTTTGAGAGAGATGATTTGCTCTGTAAAGATATTTGGATAAATGTGTTCACTATTTAATCCTCATCCACACAAAAGCTAATCATACTAGGAGCAGCCTATGAAAGATAAACTAATAAATCTTTACAAGGACTATGGATGGCTACAATATTTGTTTTGAAAAAGTAGTGAATAAAGTACATGTATTAGTGACCAAAATATTGATTGATAAACCTGCCATTTCTAAGGGTTTAAAAAGTATGGCTCTTAGACTTAGTGATGCAGAAATGAGGGTCATTTTTATTTTAGTAACAAATCATAGTATGACAGATACAAAGGTATTGCATGATAAATCATGAGATAACAGGATTCAGGTAGCAACTCTGAGAAAACAGTCCAGTTATAGAATAATATTTACATTTAATTTGTTTTAAATAGAAGTATATCTGAAGCTGGATCCTTATGTCTGAAAGGTGTTCCCATTCTAAATTAGCAAGGGAAAGAATGTCAGCATCTTAAGTCACAGCATATTTCAGTGACTTAATTGTGAGGAAAGAGTAGGGCACTTATGTGACATTTCTACTTAGGGAGAATGGATTTTATGTTCTGGTTCCTTAAATTAATTATTCAAAATGCTGAAACAACTAAAATTGGTTTATCTGTTCATTGACTTAGAAGTGGCATGACCTAGAATGTGTAAAGCCAGGCCATTGAGGCTCCATTTGCAGATCTCCAGTGATCTGGTTTGTGACCTTGTCTTGCCTTGACTTCCTTTTTTGCTTCAACCTTCTTTCTGCCTTATTTAGGGATTACCCTTCAGTGCAGATGAACTCCTCTCTTCTCACCGATAGTTCCTGTCTCCACTGTTCTTTAAAGGCAGCTAAATTCACCATCCAGGTGAAATACTGCTCCTCTGTACATTAAAATCCTCCAAACACCATTTCAGGTATAGTTGGGAGATCCATTCTCACATATCCTTTGGATTAGTACATTGCCAGATCTTCCAGGGTAGGCACATTGGCAGTCTCTGGGTTGTACAAAAGAAACAGATTTGTGTGGGCTCACACAGAAGATAAGGAAATTTAGAACTAAATTAGCAAAAAATCAGGGGTACAGTCACTTTGGAAGTTGCTGTTATAAAATGATGCACACCTAACCATAGTGCTTACTACTACAGTGGGATTTTGTGGTACTAATGTATTACAAATAGTGAATAACAGTATTGATTCAGTGTTATCTTGCAGTTATTCTCTCAAGTGATACTTGCTTTTAAACCAGATTTAATTATGTTGGTCTCTCTGTCAACATCTAAAAGAAGTTGCATAGAAGTAGGAGTTAGGAGAAAGATCTCATTAGTTCCTGGCTGGTAGTGAAGCTTGCTAGCTCTTTATTGCAGATTTTTGAGAAATGGTATATGAAATTTTCATTCTTCAAAATACAAAATATCAGGACTGGAAAAAAACGTATCAGTCTGAGAAATTTCTATGACAGCTGATTAGATCCATCTTCTTGAGGGAACCAAGGTTGTGCTCTTAAGATTTATCACACTTAGAAAAGTCTTTTCTGCTCGATCACAGCAGATCATATTTGTCTCCAAACTTGCCAGAAACAAAGTAGTGAATCTGCAGTATTTTTAAACAAACTTTTAAATCGCTTTGTTCTGGGTGTAATTCCTAGTATATCAGAGAACTAATGCAATACTTCATTGTTGTATGACAACCTGTATGTTGCATTCAGTGTATGGAGAGTTCAAAACATGTCAGGATAGTGGACGTAAGAATAGCACCTGACAGTAATAGCTTGAGGTACTCTGTCTTTAGAGGATACTGGAATACAGAAAATGTTCAGCTGCTGTGGGAAATACAATACTAAACTGCAACAAATAGTACAGCTGAAGATTGAGACCTTGCTTTTACTGCACACTCTGTGAACCACGGGATGCACAGCATTGATGAGTTCCTCTGTATTTGCCTATTAATTTCTCCATGATGTCTGTCAGTTTTGTCATTATGTTCACTACATAGTCTGAGGGAAGTTGAGCAGTCCTGATTTTCTAGACACATGCATGTAATAAAGGGAGAAAAATGAATTTGGAGGGGAAGGGGCTTTGCTGTGTACCCTGAATGTACCCATTTACCTTGTCTGTGGTCCTGCTGGCCTTGGATAATGAATGAAAAATGAGTTTTCACCATTAAGGCTTACAGTTTACCTTTGAGCATTCATACACAGCTGACACTCTTGTGATGCTCTGCTGTAATTCCTGCTGAGACATCATGGTCCTTCTCTGCAGCAAGGAGAGATAACTCAAATTTAAAATGTTGAATATTCATGTGTCAATGTGTTAGATATAATAGGAAATTTGCTGTATGCTCTCATCTAGGTTGTATTTTCCCAATTGGAAATAAAATTTAATGAGGAGATCAATGCTCTTTGCATCTGATAGTCTTAGTACACACTCTTATGCTGCTTCACTCTCAGAGTGTGTTTCAGAAATTGCCAATGGAGACAAACTGACCGCTTTTCACAGAGGATGCAGAGGAACTCCACGTTTGTTTTTTTCAGAAAACAATGTGAAACCTGGTTCAAAGGTTCTTCAAAGCCAAAGTATTGGAGTTTGAGGTGAAGAGGAGCAAGACTTCCTCTGTATCTCTGGGCAGTCATGCTCATTTCTTCCTAAGATTGCTGCTACAGCATCTGGTAGCTTGCTCAGGTAGTTGTGACTCATAAGTTTGCTGATCAAAGTGAAGGGTGAGGACACCACCCTATGCTCCTCAGTCTCTGTTGTGAGATTCACCTTCCCTCAGTGTATGCTTTCATGTCACCAGAGACCCTGTCTGCAACAGTTGTTAAGAAGGTCATGACTGCACCTGAGGTCAGTCTTGCATTTATTGTATGAATAATGAAATAGAAACTGAAGGGGAAGTGATGTGAATTGTTATTCTCTGAGACCTGATCTTGGTCTGCAGAACTGAGAATCTGCTCAAGCATGCTGAGCAATATGCACGCAGCACTGATATCTGATACATTAACAGAGCAGGAAGGTGTCATGCTTCTCGCAAGCAGTAACACGCGCTTTTGTTCTCTTGCCAGCACAGAGGCGTCTAGTGCCATCTGAGATGCTCTAGGATGTCTAAGTTGTAGCTGGCAGATATAATGTGGGACCTGTAGGAGAACTGTTGACTTGAGAATTTGACAGGGTGTCATGGTTTAACCCTGGTTGGCAACGAAGTACCACGCAGCTACTTGCTCACTCCCCCTCACCCAGAGGGATGGGGAGGAGAATCGGAAAGGAATGTAAAACTCAAGGGCTGGGATAAGAACAATTTAATAGGTAAAGCAAAAGCCGCGCACGCAAGCAAAGCAAAACAAGGAATCCATTCACCACTTCCCATGGGCAGGCAGGTGTTCAGCCATCCCCAGGACAGCAGGGCTCTGTCACGCAGAACAGTTACTCAGGAAGACAAGCGCCATAATGCCAAATGTCCCCACCTTTCTCCTTCTTCCCACAGTTTATATACTCAGCATGACGTCATATGGTATGGAATACCTCTTCGGCTAGCTTGGATCACTTGTCCTGGCTGTGTCCCTTCCCAATCTCTTGGCTAGCAAGGCCCAAGAAACTGAAAAGTCCTTGACTTAGTATAAACAATACCCAGCAACAACTAAAAACATCAGCGTGTTACCAATATTGTGCTCACATCATAGCCAAAACACAGCACTGTACTAGCACTGTACTAGCTACTAAGAAGAAAATTAACTCCATCCCAGCTGAAATCAGGACACAGGGGGAGGTTGGCTGTGGTATCTTGGCACATCTCAGATGACGCTCCATGCTTATGCAAGGCAATTTACTTAAGGTCTTGTGTATCACAGGGTTTTTGAGGTTTATTAAGTTTAAGGCAAGACCTGTGGTGGCCAGACATAATATCAAATAAGTATCTAAAAGCATTGTGATCCTGCAAATAATGTATCTTATGCTCATAGGAATGCTATAATTAATTAAATTTGTATTCTTTATACAGAAGAGGATTTGAGCACATTTACTTGATTAGTTGCGTGCCTTGGTCTATACTAATTGTGAAATAAACATAGCAGATATCAAGAATCTCAATCCATGATGTTGCCCCTAACTTGGTTTCTGTTATTCAGATAAAATCAGTCTTAAGTTGGATTTTACATTTTTCTTGTGTCTGCAGTCACAGATATCTTTAACAGAAAACTTTACTGTTAATTGTAGCAATATCTGTCCCAATCTTCATACTTTTTGTTTCCAAGCCAACTGATATTTTAATTTTGATTTAGATATTAGATACTTCTAAGTGTTCTGGATGAATTTATCAAGATAATGAACTGAACATGTTTTCACTCTTTAGTTTTCTATGTTCAGAATTTGCAGACAGGCAAAGCTTTCCAATCAGAATAAGTTAGCCTTTGATTCTCAACAGTGTTTGTTTTGTTGGTTGTTTTTTTTTTAATGTAGAATTTCTATTTTCTCTAATTCTTATTATAATCCCAGCAACTGAAATTTTTTAAAAGCACTGTGGCAATTCTCTAAAACACCAAAGATTTTCAATTGATAATAAAGCATGAGAATTTAAAAATGACCTGATTTATGTGCAGGACAAAAACTAATTTCATGGTGATACTGACTTTTAATCAGAGGGAGCGGCTGAGAGTGATCTCATTTGGGGTTTGTACTAAAAATAATAGTAAAACCTTGAGCAGTCACTAAATAGTCTTTACTGTTCCTCTCAGAATTTTTAGTTGCCTTCAAACTCAACTAGCATCTCTAAAAAGAGCTGTGCTACGTGTTCATTTATACTTACAGAAGTAAAATTATTTTTTATTTTATTACTATAGGCACTGTGGCCACTGTAATGGTTAACAAAATCTGTTTTTTTTTTTTCATTTCAATCGATTGTTAATAACGTGGGAAAGAAAAAAAAAAGTTACAATTATTTCAGACCTCTTTTCATGCTTCCTAAATATGAACTGACACAAAAAAAGTTTAATGTTTTGGGGTTTTTTTTGTCAAAAAATATAGACCAGCATCACTTTGTTTGACACCTGACTGGCCAAAATTATTAAAGACTGCAGTTTTTCTTATTGTTTCGGTCATTATCATTACTTCTTTGGGATGACTTGCAGGAAAAATACCCCAGGCTGACATTGGTGACTGTATTTGTGAGATTATAAACATTTCATCAACAGTTCACAAAATCCGAATTTATTTCAGTTTCCAAAAAACCCATCTTTTCTCAAAACTGCAAAGATATTTTTTTTGTCGTTTTTGTGTAACAGTATTGGGAATATAACTAGGTAAGTTATGCCAAAGAATCAAATTTTTATCATTATAAATAAAGCTGAATGAATATAGTATTTCTTTTATCTGAATAAAGTTCATTACCTCTTCTGAGAAGTATATTTAACTAGCATCTCATATATAGAAGTTGGGGTTTTTACAAGACAGTGAATACATTTTCAGAAGATATTTTTGTTAGGATTGTGGCATATTAAGACTGAGCTGTTGCTGAATAGCACTGATTTAGTATTCAAAATACTAGAAAATTATTTGTATTAACATAATAGCAAATGCTATAAGTGTCGCTTCCCAGATTTCAGCAGATTGCCATTTAGAAAGGTTTCAAATATATGCAACCAGGGCACGTGGAACTAAGATGCTAAAAACAACCACAACATGAAAACTAAGACATTAGCTTAGCTAATGCTGTGAAAATGTTATTATGAAGTCTTGAAAAGAGTAGTAGTAGATAATTCTTAAATGTAGGGTTAACATTGCTATTTTTATTATTACCTTTAGAAAATTTCTCCTTAAGTGGGAATATTAAATCTCCTGCAGAAAGCTTCAGGAAGAATTGCTGTTCCTTGCAGGTGTCTCATAACCTATGGGTCTCATGTGTCTGAGGGCAGTAGGACAGCACTAGCAAAACCTGTCATTTCTTCCCTTTGTTCCTGGTAGGTGAATGCTAATTATGCTCAGGAAAATTGTTGGTCTTCTCAGCTGCAATTCTCTGATTACTTCTAGGAGAAGTAATCAGAGGAGGAAGGGGAAAAGGACAGGTTGCATAGTCTTATGTACTAAGAGCACAGTGAGTCTATACAAGCTGTGGCTGCACGTTGGCAGCATCCATATATATATATATATAGGCTCATTGTGCTCTTAGCATTATTTTGAGGAAAGGGAGATTAGAGCCCCGTAAAAACTATGCAATTCTCTTGGAGTTTATGTAACCGAGAACATCACTCTCTTGCCTCTACTCAATGAGACATTTCTGAAGTGTTAGGTATGGTTTGCCTCCCCTCCCACTATATTGCAAATGGCATACAAAACCAAATCCACTCAGTGATTGCTTCTCTGCTATTTTTTATGTAAGCAGAAGATACTATTTTTGTAGCTAATAAGTTTGTAAAAAGGCTGTTTTAAGATTTGTTACACTTGTAAGTTAACAAATAGATTATTTGGGGGTCAATTAATAAAAAGTCATTCAGTACTAGTACTGTAATCTTGAAGAGGAATAATGGTGCATTTTTTAGACCTGAAGAAACTTAATGTTTGCTCTAAGTGCAGAATAAACTGAGAAATCTAAAATATGGACCCAGTATAAGGATTTCTGCAATGAAAATGGCACAGACACTTTTTTTTTTTTTACAGTGGAAGCAGTATTCCTGCTGTGGTAAGGGTTCACAATGCCTGTGTGATCCTAGAATAATCAGAAGTACATCTAATAACTTGAATGTGAGATCAAATTTCCACTTTATATTCACACTATAGGCAGGCAAGATTCCATTGGAGATCAAGATACTCAAAGTATGTGTTTTGAAATTGAGATAGCTTTACAAAGTAGGCATAACATCTAGTTGTTCTTTGGCTTTGCTTGTATGTTTTTTAATTTTAGTTCCACTTACAATAATGAATTAAATGAAGTTAAAGCTTAAACAGAAGACAATGAGAAAGTGACACAGCCAATAATTTCTTCCTCTCGTACAGAAAAAAGCCTTTGAGAAGTCAGAATAAAATCCAAAGGTCCCTGCAAACTTTTAAAATTTCCATTATTAAATCAGCCATCCTTTGAATTCAATGACTAGTTTTTGCAGCAATCTGTGTAAAGTGTGAATGAAGAATGTAGGCTTTGAACTCCTGAATGTTTTAAGTCCATTGTGATGCATGCTAATGATTCTTTACCATCCTCAAAAGCCATGCTGATTTTACTGTTGGTAAGGGTTTATAACATAGCTGATCAGCACTGTATCTAGCCAGATTTTATTTTTAAACATATGTGGATATTAATATGCAACTATTTTCTGCATTGGACTGGAGACAAGATGATCCCCTTATGGTAATCTCAGTTGTCTGATCAGGTGAAGTTTTAAATCCAGAATGGGGAAAGCACGAGTGGATTTTCATAGCCTGTAGCCACTGATGCTGTTGTCCAGCACAAAAGTGGGCAGCTGTTTTTGGAGAAGCTGCCTATGCAGCCAGCCAAGGCTGTGAGGGGGTCTGTGATCCACTCAGAGCCATAAAATTGTTCTGAAGCATTTGCTTCTCAAGCACTCATTTGCTTTTTCCCCACAGCAAAAAGCAACAGCCTGGATTCAACTGTCCCATGGGCTGGATGAGTTTATAGACTGCTACAAAAGATTATTCTGTGCACATCAGTATGAAGGAGCTGTTGTGACAGGAGGGAGATGCTAGGCTGCAGTGGTACTTCAGTCGCAGCCATTGTTCTGTGACTATAACTTTGTTCCTGTATAAATTGAATGCTTTATTAATTTGTTAAAACAGAGTAAGGAGTACTCTGAGACATCAGCAACCCTGTATTAAATGCCCTTAAAAGCCCAAAAATCAGATTTAAGACTTTTTACTTTTTCTACAGGTATTTTCCTTTCAATAGACAGGTTGTCTCTGTGTATGAAGGTCTATGTTCTTTCATATCATACTTGCAGTATGTCAGGTTAACACATGATTTCATTTAAGAATTCTAAAGGTTATTTTAGACACGATGTATTGAAGAAATTCATTGGGAAAAGGTTGAGAAATACCACTGAAGTTATTCCAGTCAATGCTTTTTCCAGTAATATTTCTTGTCTAAGGAGTGGATTTCAGTATCATGCCTGACATGTCAGCATGCAGAGTGCTGTCTCTAGCCACGTTTTAGGTGTCTACATTAGCAATAGGTGTATGTGAATAGTAAATTATTCTATTCATTTATTATTCTTGATGACTAGTAAATTATTCTAATGACATTGACTTGATTCATTCATGCATTACTTGAAACTGATTGGAAGTGAATTGCTGTCAAAAAGGCTTTGCAGCTGCAAAAAATTACAGTTCCACTTTTATTGTATTCCCTTTACCCCCAAATAGAATATACTATTTCTGTCTTTCCACTCGATTCAGCCAGCTGTCACTCACACATCTGCAGACAATTACAATGCACTCACACCATATCCCAGCTGCCTGTGAGAGACTATTGTTTTGTGGTGCAGTGTGTACAGGAGAATCTAAATATCTATCTCCCACTGGAAACTTTTTCAGCTGAATGATCTATGATCTGGTCAGATTCTCAGCATGTCTTCAAGAAGAGTTTTGCATGATCTCTGTAACACAGGGCTGTCTAAAGTGAGCATATCGCTAGTATTTCCAATGATTTTGTTTCAAAAGTGAGTTAGAAATAGTTCAATTTACTTTTTAGAGCTTCTAACATCTCATATCAATTATTTACTTTGTAATGATCATATATCAGTTGTGTAATTGCAGATGGAAATCATGTTGCTTTTCATACCAAGTGGCCTATGAGAAATTTCATAAAGAATGTTTTCTAAAAGACACTTATTTTCAAAGAATAAATTATTTTCCTTTATGGTCACTTGAATTGTGATATTATTTTAATCATTAACTGTCTGCATGTTTAGAGTTTTTCTGAGTATGAAGATCAAGTCCTTAATGGAATATGCAGATAGGGAAAAGAACAATGGTCTGAGGACAGCAAAAGGCAGCTACTTTTATCTGTGTAATCATGACTGTGTTGAGTTGTACAAAATTTTAAGCTTATTCTGATGTCTCCTCTTCTCTTGGTGATAATATAGGAAATAGAGCAATTATAAATTTATTAATCTTCTGTTCTCTTTACTCTATAAAGCAACATAAAAGATGACCCTTGGCGGGGGTGACTGGAAAGGAAAGTTTATATTTCGCTTCCAGAAATTCAGGTAGCCAAAGGATTATTTGCTACGTTACTGTTTATCTCAAACATAGTATATACGGTATTACAGGTTAAATCTAATTGAATGTGAAAGAAAACAATGATTGAACTATACCTTTCTAATAACATTATCCAAAGTCTTCAGCTGAGCGTTAATGACACTCAGGAGATGAGCAACTTGAAATACATGGTTTGCCATGTCTGTGCAAGCAAATTCTGAGGAACGGCTGGTTTTACTCTCTACCAAAGACAGAGAGAGAGAGTGGATCTTATCAGCTGCAGTGCTAATCTGCAGAGAAGTTAGCATAGCTTCAAACCATGAGCCATTTTTGTGGTGTGATTTTTGACAGTCAGCTTTATTCTGGGGAGAGATTTTGGGTTTTAAGACAATATCAGTAAAGTCTGAGTCTTGCCTTTTTAACAGCACTACAGATATCTCCCTCTGTCTATAATTATTTCCACTTCATGTTTAAAGCTTGCTTTAAACATTCCTTTTCACACCTAAAGGTCCTTTTTTTTTTTTTTTAAACCTCATGCTACTCTATTATGTCCTGTTCTCAAAATAATTCTAACCTGATTGTTATATAGTTTATTGGTAATACTTCCCATTACCCATGGATCTAAAGTCATCTACTAATTATTAAATGAAGTGTAAATTTTGTCTCGTATGTGTGTTTATATGCATCTTCTTTTCATCACTAATTATTATGGTATATGATAGAGCAGTTTTTCAACTACTCCCTTGCTTTTAGTATGGCTTTCTTTTATATATATATTTTAACTATACCAGTCTTTTACTTCCCTTGTGGTGGTTGGGTTAAATTGTGATGCTTTAGGTAAGCATGAGTTGGCACATACTTCACTGAAGCAAAATGGTGTGTTCAGAACATTAGTTTCCAGTGTGATTTTTTTTCATTGTGGTAACAGTGAGATTTACCAAAATAACGTATGATCTTTATTTGTGTTGACACTGATTTATGGCTTTACAAATCATAAAGGTATTAATGTATATTTTATATTTTCAGTTCCTCCCCCACCCTGCCCCCATTCTTAATTTAGAATGATCGTGTTTCTTTCATCTTCTTCCTTTCTATGGCATAGTCCTTGACACTCTTGTTTCAGCTTCTGACTATGAACATCAGTGAAGTCAGTAAACAATGTCTTTAGAATCAGTTGCTCTTAAATCATATGGTCTTTATTGTCAGCAAACACATAAGTAAATTAGGAAGGATGACATCCAATTAATACAGTCTTTTGCAGGTTTAATGAGCAATGATACATTTAAATCCTTTTGCACTCTTCAGGTAAGTGAAGCTACAAGTAGAATGATCTAAAGAGATTTTTGTTCCATTGATTCATAATAAATTATTTTTAATTTATTTATACTGGGATAGGAGGCATCTTCTTTCAAAAGAAACCCCTAGATTATTTGAATGAATATCTGTTATTATAAAATCCAATAATACATTAATTCCTACAGCATGTGGTGTTACATGGTAAGGTGAGCCATGTGGTTTCATTACTTGTTTTTTAGTTTTACACATTCAGTTAGTATCCCCTATACTGCTAAAATATGTGGCTTTTTCTGATGTCCATTGCTATTACCTTATTAATAGCTCTGAGAAAAAGTGTTGCTAGTTTTGTAGTAGCAATTTTACAGACTTTGCAATACAATTAATTATTTTTTTAAAAATGATTTATTCTCTTATTAAAGGTAAGTAAGAAGCTCTGTGTTTTTTGTTTTAGGTATTTTAAGTCAGAAAAATTTTATATTTACTCTGAAATAACTACAGTTATGGAATATGGTGCATTTGATTATTTCTGTTACAGTTTGTTTAGACAAAATATTTGTGGCTGGGGTTTGATAAGGACAAACTATTTGCGACTGACTTTGATAAAATGCTTTTTTGTTTCCCTGAACTTTTCCAATCGACAGCAGCAGAACTAATTTTTATTGTTCTGTAAGTTCTTTTCCTGGTGAGAGCATCATTGCTGTTTCCTCCTTGTGTATGCCTTGGGGTATTTCTGTACAGCCAAGCATTTAGATTCTCTTGTCACATTAAGGCACACCAAATATAGGAGCAAGTTGGTTCATCTCACTGTGGTATATAAAAGAAAAAAAAAAAAGACTTACAGGACAAAGTAAATGTTTATATAGCTCAGGTAAATTCTGTGGAGCTAATTATCCTTTTCCTTAGTATGATTTTATTAGCTCTAGATGTTATGTTTGTGACTTGCACTGATATGAGTAATATCAGAGTTCGGGTCCTCAGAGTTTCTAAGATTCCCTCTGGGATGCTGTATTGAGAAATTTTCATTCATTGCACATCTCCATCAAAAAAATAATAAACTTGTTCAGAGATTTAAAAAAACAGTGTAAACCTTCAGTCATGCTTATATCCTATGCTCTTTTGAAATATGAAGAAGGAGGATTAATTTAAATAGTAGCTGTTGCTTTCTATGAATCTGCATTTCTTGATACAGAAATTAAAATCTAAAATTAAAGTTAGTCTTAGAGTTTTGAAACAATAAAAGCTGGAAACCAAAATAAAAATCAAAACAATGAGTTTTTGTGAGTGCAGTTCATCTAATTGTATGTGCTAGTAAATGAACAATTTATAAAATAGTTTAAATGTATCCTGCTGTGGGTATTTGAGGGCACTTCAGTATAGTTGAGATGCTAAGATACAGAGGCATTGTCATCACGAAATACATAAGAAGTAGTTATCAAAAGATTCAAGACAGAATTGAAAGATTGTTTTGTAGAAATGCATACATTTTCAGATAATGAAATAAAAATAGATTTTTTTCTTTTCAAAAGTGTTTATGCTTACTAAATTCAGTTCAAATGGAAATACACACTAACCCGAAATAGGCCATTATTTTACTTTAGGAGTCTAAGCTTGCATAATTTAAAGTTATGAAGGTTCTGCTCACTAATTGTTAGATTTAATTGAATGTATCTCTTTTTCTCTATATGAATAACTCTCCCAGTTGTTCCCTTCACTTTCTCCCCTTCCTGCTGAATAGGTCCTCTAATCTTAAACTCCTAACACATCCCAGAAGTCTCTCATGCCTTCAACCCAGCGTCCCCTCAAAATCTTTCGCTTTGCTTGTTGCTGACTGCTTTCTGGACACTGGGACATATTTCCCTGTGTCCTTGCCAATATAGATTGTTTGCCTGAAATAGTGCTTCAGTTCACTGTGTCTTCTTTTGAAACAAAAGCTCACTTGTAACACGATTTATTGATTATATTTCTTGTTTCAATTGTCCTTATTTTATAATAAAGTGCTAATACACTTCATCATTCCTCATGTATTTCAAGGGAACAGTGTGAAACACAGCTGGTTAAAGCTTGACTAACACTAAGTTTTTTTATGAAAAGTGGAGGTGTGGAGAATATAACAGATTTATATAGTGGTCATTTCCATACTTGAATACTAATGGCTTTAACCAAATACACCCGAAAAATAACTGTAGCTTATATTGGAGAGTAAGAATGAGAAGGAATTCTGGTTTGAATCATTGTAAGAACCCTTAGGAAGAATGCTCATGAAGGCTATGCTTTCTGCATCTGGGAGAAGCTTGTGAGAACTTAATGGAATACTGAAGGTCTACACTTTGAACATAGGTTCATAAATTATGGCCTTTTGTTTCAAGGGGAATGCTTAGAAAGCATTAGTAAGAGTATGTGCTGGAAAAATAGTTGTTCTTCTACCCTGTGTTACTATGTGGTCATTATACTCTCACCAGTTACTTCCTTCTCTAGTCTATACTGCTGATGTTTCTAGAGACACACATACCAGTCATCTAGAAAATATGAAGAAGGATCCCTTCCTTCTAGAAAAATCATGGGGCTTCTTTTAGATGACTGTAGGTGGAATTCTTCTCAATACTAGTAGGCCCTCAAAATGCCATGCATTTATATATTCAACGTTTTTAAAGTTGAAACTTTTGTGTGAAACAGTTTAATGCCATTTGAGGGACCACCTACAAGCCATTTATTATGGCCTCAGTGATTCTTACACTAAAAAGATCAGTGTATCTGCTGTTTTCTTCATTATTTTAATGGGAATTAGATATTTAAACATTGCACACACACTAGCAATTCTCTTCTTTATTCTCTTAGTTATCTCATGTATACAGCTGAAGTAGAATCAAAAGAAAAAAGGTGAGAATGAATTAATTCAATTTTTTTCACAATCATAACTGAGAAAATTATTTTAATATCTTTTTTCTCCTGAAAGAACTTTAAACTTCCTATGAAATGTTTCAACAAATAAGTGATAGAGTTTGCTGTTAAGTATTCTGAAACTAGACTTGAAGAAGGAAGCATGCTTATTTCCTCATGTATTTTTTCTTCATTGACACCTTGCTTAACTACGGAAAGTGCCTGAGCTTTAAACAAAGATTTTTTTCTGGTTATAGTCTTTCAAAAAAACTATGTTAAAGCCTTCTGTTTTCAGCTATAAACCAACAAAGCAGTGATACTATTTCTTCAAAACAGTTTGGGCTTCTTTTGTTCTCTTCCTCTTTTAAATGTATTCCTCAAAAATGTTCTGTTTACACTTTTTTCTGGGAATTTTGGCATTCTGTTACAGTCTTCCTCTGTTAACGCATACCTGACAGTTTACACAAATCCCTTCATTTTTATAGCTCTATGCTTTTGGCAAAATTGTTTCTCCTGTGGTATGATTTAGATTAATTTCCTTAGGAAGAATCATAATGCTTCCTATCCTCTTAAGGGAGAAGACCACTTTATTGTTGTTGGTTTTTATTGTCATGCCTAATCCTAAATTTCTAACTAAAAGTCATATTGTACCATTCATTGCAGAGCTAAAGGCTTCATTGAAATGACTGTCACCAAGCAGCTGATCTATGGATCATTGGAGAATTAAGGCACTAAACTGAGGATAGAAAAGCATTGAGAATCCGTGGAAAGACTGGCACTCAGGAGAATACGTTCATGGTCAATTGGTTCAGTGAGGTGGTGGGCAGCTGGATGAGATGCTGTCTTGGTTCAGCTGGGACAGAGTTAATTTTCTTCCTAGTAGCTGGTGCAGCGCTGTGCTTTGGATTTGGTGTGAGAGCAACATTGATAACACACTGATGTCTTTAGTTGTTGCTGGTTAACATTTATACTAAGTCAAAGACACTTCAGTTTCTTGGGTCCTGCCAGTGAGAGGGCTGGAGTGGCACAGGAACCTGGGAGGTGGTAAATCCAGGACAGCTGACCCGATCTAGCGAAAGGGATATTTCCACACCATGGGACGTCATGCTTGGTATATGAACTGGGGGACCTGGCCACGGCATCCAATCATTACTCAGGGACTGGCTGGGCATCGGTCAGTGGGTGGTGAGCAGTTGCATTGTGCATCACTGGTTTTCTTTTCTCCATTCCCTTTGGATTTCATTCCTTGCCCCCTCTTCTTCCTTTTCATTATAACTGTAGCTTATTATTAATTATTATTATTATTATTTATCTTTCATTTTTATTTAATTTCAATTAAATTATTCTTATCTCAGCCCTCATGTTTTACATTCCTTCCCGATTCTCCTCCCCACCCCTCTGGGTAAGAGGGGAGTGGGCGAGTGGCTGCATGGTACTTCAGTTACCAGATGGGGTTAAACCATGACAGATGCAGACAGAGAATTCTGCCTATTATTTTCAGTCTTTCCCTAAATGAAGTGAGCTATAGTAATGCTGTCTGAAGACGATGATTGTATGTGTCATTGTGGTCATTTTAGTGGGATGGAATACATGAAAGACATTGGGGAGCTGCTGCGACAGATTTATTTTGTGAATACTTGAAAGGACCAGGCTGCTTTGGTTTAGCAATTAGTTTGAGCAGAACCTTGAGCCTTCACAGATGTGAAGAATGAAGAGAAGGAGAGTGGAAATGGATGAGGACGATGGTCAGTTAGTTATCAGGTTTCTTTTTCCTTCCCATTGCACGCTACTGCCTCATTTTTTCACCTGCTTTGGTCAGAGCTGAGCGTATTTCATCTAGCAATAGGGTGTTTTTCAACGTGATATACTTGCTTGGGAAAGTGGGACTTAGTAGTACATAACTCAGAAATCCAGCCACATAGCTGCAGCTTGACTGTATTTGGGCATTTCCCCATTTCTTAATTCTTGCTTTGTCTCCTAACTGAGCAAAGGAAGTGTTTCCAGGCATGTTCTATACTATGCATTATTTAAAAATTCAGCTCTAAACCTAAGTAAAACTGAACACTGAATTCCTTAAAGTAGTTAGTGCTGAAAATTTTGAACTACAGTGCTGCTTTTAAGTCAGCTTTGTGACAATTCTGGCAGAAGTGTGACAGCATTCAGTTTCATGACAGTGATATTTAATAGGGCTGTGTCTTCAACTGATGTTGCCAGAGGTATTATAAATTGATCAAAACCTGCAAGCATCATCCTTTTTTTTCTGCCAGTAGTAATTTTCATAACGCCACTGAATAGTTCGATCTCTCCACTTGTCCATCTTCAAACAGCAGAGACTGGGCAGTTCTCTGTTCCCTGCCTAAGCACAATTTTCACCGTAGAAAGTAAGGCTTTAGTGCTCTTGAGCTTCACGAAAGATAGTGCTTCAGACTATATTCCTTTTATCTGACAAGCTTTAGGAGGTTACTAGATTTTCATTTTATGAGGGCCTATTACATAGATAGATAGACAATAAACCTTGGCCTGCAACTATCTAGCACAATTATAGACCAGTCAGGCAAGTTTAAGACATTTATTAACTGAAGATTGAAGATGAGTGGGTTTGTAATAGTTGTTGATAGTTGAGTACCAGCTATATATGCTATATCTGACAAACCTTGTACTTCTAATATCCTTTTTTTTTTCTTTCTTATTTCTTCATATTTTTCATACTAGATATAAGCTACCTAAATGGTTCATCTCCTTAAGACCTTTCTTTCAGAAGAGCATTTATAGCCGAACATTAAAAAAAAAAAAATAAAATAAAATAAAATCTGATGACTCTGGAAAACTGCAAATCCTTCCTTTTTGTTTCCATTTAGTCCTTGTTAGCTGAAGCACATCTGAAGAATCCCTTCCCTACGGTATTTCTTATGCTAGCACTGTCAGAGGTAGTAAATCTGTAAGTTTGGAACTTGTGTATGCAGCTGTTACTATCAAAAATCATGTGCATTCAAAAGGAAGTTGTGAAGCTGTGTAAGCCATTTCTGTGCAAGTGGGGGAATATATGTATTGATTTATCAAGGCGTCATTTGAAATGTTTTAAAAAGAAGTAATGAATGAATACAGATGTGCCAGCTGTTAAAATGTATTTTGTACCATAGATACATTGTAGTCTTGGTTTATTTAAAAAAAAAAAAAAAAAAAAGCCTAGAAAAAATTCAAGCCTAACCCCCCAAAAATCTCACCAAAGTTCTCCTAAAACCTTGCACAGCTTGAAGTCTTTTCCTACAAATTTTCCAGAAGGGTGGTTTTTTTTCCCCACCATATGTAATTTTCCAGGGTTATGATGTATACCTTAGAAGTATTATGACTTGTACATAATGTGGGCATATTTATTGAGATGAAGTATGAATACTCAGCTTCCCAGGCTATTTCATTTTTCTGTTACCAAAAAATGAATCTAGAAGGTACAAACTTATGTATGTGTTTAAGTCAGAATTATGTATAAAAAAGGCATGGATATTCTGAGAGTGGCTGGTGTATATTGAGTATACTTGGTACTTCATATGACAGCTTAAACTCCTGACAAAATTGCAAAATTGGACTCTGGTTTCATATGATGTAAATTATAAGCACTGGATTGTTTGAATTTAACCTTTCTTGTTGACTTTCATCTTATTTTGAACACTGGGAAATTTAACTAAAGCTAAATGCCTGGAGATCATAATATTTTTAGATCCCCATCATCTTGCCAAGTAAAAGACTTTTGAATGACCTTCTGAAGAACATACGAGAAAATTGCCTACTGTAGATAACACAGTAACTGTGACCAAGGACAGAAAGGACATATAATTCTTTATAGTGAACTTTTTACTGGCTAGTGGCAATCTATTACTGACAGTTTGAAGCAGAAATGAATATCAGACAGTTTCAGCAAAAGCTCCATCTTTCACATCTCAGGAAAACCATGCACCTTTTGATTAGTACTGCATCAGCCTGTTCACCAGAGATTCAAACACTTACAAACAAGTCTTTTTAGATAAGTACAAGTGAACCGGACTTTTTAACGGTTTAGTTCAGCGGGCATTTCAACTCATTCATTGTATTTTTGGGGAGCACCAGTTTACTGGAGTCTTTTAATGGAAGCAAGAATCCCATCTATACCCTTTTTTTTTTTTTTGCTTTTTATATTATTTCACCTCAGGTAGCTGAATCTCTTTGGACTAAAAAGGTTATCTTTTATCTGAATGCAAAGACATTGCTGTGTTTACTGGGCAACTTGGTCATATGATTCTACAAACTTTTATTAAAACATGTAGCATAAAAAAGAGAATATAGGTGAAATGACCTACGTGAACACAAAGAAACAGCTGATTGTTTCAGTATGGCTGATCAATATGGCCAATTCTTTTTTTTTTTTTTTCACCAAATCTTCCTACATGGTGTTTGTAACTTCTCTTCAGGCGGGCCCTTTAAGAAGCAGCTTAGTGCAAGAAATTTACATTCCAGCTTTGCTGTCATATTTTAGTTGACAGTTCTGCCAGTAACTTACCTAAGAGTTGGTGGGGAAAAAAGTATTTTGGAATTTGGAATATTCTCAGAAATTCGCTAAAAAATAGCTCAAGTCCCCTTGAGAAACCTTATATTAGAGATAAGCTTTGAGAAGCCTGTCCAACCTGAAGTATTCTAAAGAATAGATTGTGAAAGATTTCACTACTATATACAAACAGATAAGACCTTGTGCAGCATAACCTATGACAGAAATACAGTTATTAAGAAGCAAGTCATATAGTAAAATGATCAATATTTATGTTAGATAAAATCCAAATGAGAAAAGTCAGACAGTTTATCTCAGCAAGGTCCAGAGTGTTATTATACCTATTTGCCTCAGTTCATATGTCAGAAAACAAAGTTATGATTCCATGAAAATATCCTTTTTGTATGAATAAGGTTGTCTTATGGAGTTTTCTGTAACTGATAGAATTTCATCATCTTTCGTCTACTATGCCTGCTCCCAGGGGGCAGTCAGGAGAGAAATATAAGTCTCTCTAATCTTAGTGTTTCTCTCTGGAATACATTATCTGAGCACGATCAGGTATTGAATGGCATCTTAGCAATGTTAAGTCTACTTTTATTTTCACGCACATCACTTTAACTGATGGAAACAGGAAAATGTTTGTTTCAATCTAAAGACAGCACTGACTAGGAAGAAGTTTAGAATCTCCTTCCATATTTTGTCAGCAAACCTCTTAAAAGTGTTTCTTACAGGTAATGACGAAAAGAAAGGGCTTAACAAACACGAGCTCTTACCTTTGTCAATGGTCTTTCTGTGAAAATATGATTTTCCAAAGAACACCTTGTAGCTGTTTATAGATTACAGCAACCTACAGATAAGACTGGTGTGCCAGTAATCTTTGAGTCTTATTCTTGCCATAATATTACACACTGTTGGCAAAAGCAGGTTTCAAAAACTTTTGTAATATAGGTTCCATCTCAGTAGAAAGATTATCACAGGTACCAGCTCTGATCACTCCTTATGCAATTATAATTAAGTACTGAAATAAATAAAACAACATATAACTTTTTAATAATGGAGATCAGGGGAAAAGTCACCGGTACAAAATAATCAGTTTGCTACAAAATTACTCTGTGGACAATGGAACTGTGTGGAATATTCTATTCTGTTTTGTTCTTGTTATAATATACTTGGTTTAATGTACTTCACTGTAGCACATTCATCCTTCCAGTAATGCATAACGCACAGCAAGAGGAGTGCATATTTCTTTTTACAATCTATGTTGTAGGTCATTGCAGTCTGTTCTTTAAGGTCCACTTATATTTGATAAAATATTTTTATAGTGTATTTGTGTCTTGGGTGATCAGTCAGATAGATCCCGTAGTAGTTT
This sequence comes from Falco biarmicus, assembly GCF_023638135.1. NCBI lineage: Eukaryota > Metazoa > Chordata > Aves > Falconiformes > Falconidae > Falco > Falco biarmicus. Next base: position 90,335,930 of record NC_079288.1, read on the forward strand.
TCAGACCATCAGCTTTGGAAGATGGTGCCATCCTATTTTCATTCTTTTGACAAATACTAAAATTAACTTAACACATTGCTGTTGTCATGGATGGGTAAGTAACTCTTCTTCTGTGTGAATATTGGGGGGTTTCTATCCAACATGCAACAAAAAGAGGGATTTCACACATGGGAAGTCCAACTTTCATGCTGAACTTCAAAGAGTACAAAATTAGCACTACCAGTTTATCAGTCACAGTATGTTGTTTTTCAGGTAGCTTTTATTTTTTGCATGATTTAATTTCTGTATGAATAAAGTTTGTAGCTCTTTAAGAAATTAAATCTCAAGTTTTAATTCCTTTGCAGTACTGCAAATTAATGAAACTAACTACTTTTCTGCTATCAAAACAGATATTGAGATAAGCAACAGCAGGGTGAACCTGTAAGGGATATAATTTGATTCCTTAATTGGTGTACTTAGCAAAGTATGACACACTATGAAGATCTCATCCAAAAGGTATAATTCCTGACATGCCCATATCAAATCTGTTAATGCTGTCTGTAGGAATGCAACTGAATTGATGGAAAATTATTTGCATCTTACAGATTCCTCAGTTTTGTTGGCTTTTTTGTATTGTGATGTTCCTCTTTCCTATTTTTCTGTTTCCTTTGGCAGATTTAACCTTCTTCCTATGTCATGCACTTCCTCCCCCTATTTAACTGCATGTTTCTCCACTCTATTTTTCTTCACTGCAGATGTGCTATCCACTTCTGATACCTCCCATAGTCTCCTTTCCTGATCCTTAGCTGTGATGCAAGAACTGTAAAGTATGGCACACCCTGCACACTTTTGTCAACCCTGTCACACCTGCCCATGGCTCTTGCGTCCAGCTGGGCTGCTGTACCACCTTTCTATGTTGACAGCCAGAAAACTTTCCTCCATTTCTCTTGCTGAGGCACTTCCAGAGCAAGATTAAGTTTATATTCGTATCAAATATTAATATAAAATATCACACATAACGATCATATATAATTAATATATTTTAATTATGATTTAAAATAAGCTTATTTTTCAAATGTTCAAGAAAATGCAGAGACAAACTAAGAAACATGTTATGAAGATAGCCAGCCTAAAACCTTATATGCATGGGAATATAATGAAATATTAAAGAAGAAAAAGAGAATTGATTTTTCAGTATGTACAAAGCCTTGAGGGAAATCCTTTAAAATTTAATAGAAAATAATAACAGTTTGAGAAACCTGAGACCCTTATGATGCTCAGCCTCTCCCACTCCTTTACTGTAGTAAATTGTAGGGTTTTGTCTAAAATTTGACACAGGATTTTCTTGTGAGTGAGAACCAGTCTACGGACCTTTTATTATGTGGGACTGATGATTCATTCCCTGTTTTTAGTTCCTGTATCACTCTGTGTACTTTGGTAGTGGTTATATTTTTGGAATTCCCTAATAAGTAGTTTGTTGTTTCTTAATGATTTCAAAGGAAGACTATGAAATCTGGAGCATATCTGTGTAATTCCATAGGACTTGTCCATAAGGGAGCCTAAAGAGTACTGGATGCATCTCACATCTCTAACCTTGTTCACATACTATTCACATGTTTGTGTATGTATCTGTGTGTGCGTGTGAGAGAAGCAGAGAGACTTTATGATGGGGATGAAATACAAAATCCTTTTCAAATAACAAAGTATAGATAATTGTAACTGTGTTGGATAAAGGGATGAAAGCTAGATGATGGAAAGATGATAATGGGAAAGATGACTTCTAATAAAATTGGAAAAGTTAATGAGCTGTTCTCCAAGAGAAATAAGATAAAGAGATTTTTTTAATTTTTAGCAAAAAGTCACATTTATTGGATAGTAGGGTAAAACAGAAGTATAAGATTAACAGAGATTTAGCATAAATTAAAGAGGATGTGGCTTATAGGCATGACTGACCATATTAAATCCATGCCTTATGGCGTGGAGCTACTATTATTGTCTGCTTATTGCAATGTCACATTAGTGGCCTGAGGTAGAATCTTTACCTGCATTTCTGGCTAGTGAGTCCTAGTTACTTTAAACTAATGCATCAGTGTTGGTTTACAGTTGAGACTAGTTATATGCCAGAACGATGTGATGACTTCTGAATTGGAAAGTGGGTGAAATATAAACATTCTTTGCAAATTAGAATATGAAAACTAGGGAATGGATAAGGGATGGAAGACTGAAAAGTATCCATCTTTATTCTGACAAACCTAAATGAAAAGAAAAAATGTTTTGAAGAAAACTCAAAGTTGAAGGGCTCAATGGGATTTTATAATCAGAAAAATAGGCAGAAATATTTACACATTTGTTTTAAATCTTGCATTTTAGGATCTCATATTCCTGAGAAACATATTTGTCTTATTTAATATCTTCAAAACGCTGTGGACATTGATAAGAGTGATGCAAGTATTAATCAAATTGAAACATCTAAATGTAGGCTTTATTCAATGTTTATAGTCTTTATATCTCATCCTGTTCATCCTATCTAATCTATCCTTTATATATTCTTCAAAACAAGAAAAAATGTCCATGAAAGAAAGTATGCAGTACAAAAGCTGACAATCTAATAGACATATCAAATATATATTCATTGAAAGGATCGAAAGCTCAAATTCAAGTTCTGTGTCAAGAGAGGATTATGCCCACTGAGAATTGCATTTCACCCCTCATGTCTGTCTGTTTCTCAGTGTCCTTACCAGCTTCACTAATCCTTTGATTCATAAAGACAGAAATTTCCTCTAGGGTTAAAGTGACATGTGATTGACTAGTATATTCTGTGTTCTGCCCAGCAGGGTGTGATGCAGAACAAAATAGTCCAGTAGACTATAATTGCTGCTTTCCAAGAGAAGAAGTTTTCTTCTTCCTTTAAAAGGATAGTATAAACAGAGAGAAAAATCATGTGGGAGTTCTGACATTTAATATCATGTTGAGGTCTTGCAACCTTTGAAATTATATATGTAATATTCTCAAGGCAGTTCTTTTTTTTCAATTTTTAAAGTGATGTCACTGTATAAAAAGTTAATTTAATAAAAATCAGGATGGCAGCTGCACAGACTATCTTTTGTCAAAATTCAAGCTCTGTGGCTGTTATTTCTGTGATGCTGTATATTCAAACTTTATACTTTGCTTTTGTTTTCCATTTTATTCATTACACATCGTCTTCAGCCCACTCTATGTATTTTTCACTGCAATTACCTTCAGTCTCTCTTGCCTAGAGTTGATTTTAATTTTTTTTTAATTAATTTCCTTAAGAAGATTGAATTAAATAAAATATATTATTCATCCCCTCAGAATCTGAGGGTTTTATCTCCAGGACCGTGAAGTATATAAATGAGTTTCCTACTGAAAATGTCACATAGGTCATTTTTCAGTACCCTCACTTCCAGCAAAACTCTAGGTATGCAAATATATAACTCCAGCTACAGGAAAAGAAGTAATTCATCTGCAAATCAAACGATGCTGCCACATATTTAGACTAATTAAAGGCATTTTACTGTAACATATTCTGAAGGTATCAGTTTAATTCCATAGGTGCAGGTTCTTATCTTTTTCCCCAGCTATTTTTTTACAAACCTTTTGACCTTTCTTTAAGGTTTGTGTGAAATGTTCTTAAATTCTTATCCTGCACTGAAACATTTATGGCTATAGCACTTTCAGGGGTAGTAACTGTGTGTGCTTTATATCCAGGTCCATCAGAAAGGGGACAAGCCAGACAGCTCTGGATGGTTGGGAACAAGTGGGATTAGAGTGATGGACCAAGAGAACATCCAGGGGTATACTCAGTGAATCTTCCCAAAGCACTGGCAGTGATGTCTTGTCCTTGGAAACTGTTTGCTTAGTCTGACTGTTTATTTAGTGAAGCTATCCTGCTTCTGGTTAGGTGTTGTGACAGCTGTGACAGCAGAGTGAATGGTACTAACCTGAGGACATTCTTTACTTTTTTAAAAAATCATAGACAACAAGTCACATAAAGGAAAATAAATACCTCATGATTTTGGGACCCCTGGTTTATAAATCAAAGCAAAGAAGTATCTATTACTATAAATTATTTATTTATTGCATTTCAAATGTAGTATTATTTTTCTTATTTTTTGCAAGGAATCATATGAATTCATTGTTATGCATTAATTTAAGCAGCTGCATTAATGGTTTTTGTGGTCTCACATAAAACTTACATTTTGCTCCACCTTGTTTTCTCAAGAACCACTCTCCATTTTTTTCTATGATAAATGGTTAATAAACAAATAGATCTACTGTCAGTACTGCACTGACAGAAACATGTGACTACATTCAAAATATTACAAGAAATTGTTTTCTATGTATTTCAGTACTGTAACTTGTTTGACAGCAATTCTTCCTTTGCAGATGTTCTTTGTGAGGCTTGCTTTTTCTTTTCACTTTCATCATTTACTTTTGCTAGCAGCTGGCAAGTGTGTGTCCTCCCTAGGCAGTGTTTGCTGTTCAGGTGTGTTCTGCTATTTACTACTGCTTTGTATTTAAATAGTACAAATCTATGTTGAACACACAAATAAATTGTTAATTTCTTACACAAAGGGAACAACAGCAGTCATTGTCAAAGAAAGTATTGGAGCATTGTAAGTAGCGCCTAAAACTGTGCTATAAAGTACTATCATGTGGTATTTCACATGAAATAGGAATAATGCAAAGATGCAAATGAATATTAGAAGTTCATTATGTTCAAAAGTCTGCAACTGGAAACATTTAATAAGCAGACTGAGTTAAAAAAAGACTTTGCTGTATATGCAAATGCTTACAGTGATAACTGTAAGTGCAAAGTGCAAAACTACTGCCAGTCTGATTTTATAACCTCTTTTTCCTTTGCTTTGTGCCACCTTCACACTTATTTAAATAGTCATATGGACTGCAGTATCATGCTGATTGGGACCATGTGAGTGACTGAACTGGCTTTCATTTTTTATGTGACTGCCAGGTTAAAGAATGGACATAACATTCAGAGATATGCCACCTCTATGGCAACACCTGGTTTTCTTCTTGACAAGTCAAGCCTAGTTTCTCTGTATTGGTTTATCCTGCCTACTGGTAGTGCAAAAAACTATGAACTAGGAGCATTTTCTCCCTAGAACTGCAGCAAGGGAACTCTTGAGCCTTAAGGTAATTTCTGCTTTAAGAAGTTGATTTAATGCTAACTTCCTATATAATCGTTTTCATAAAGGAGTCACGCTTTGAGATCCTTGGCACATTATATGGCTAATATGGAAAAAAGTAAGCAAATTTTACTCAGTATATTAACATTAAAACTTTAAAGAACACAGGAGAACTTAAAGATAGCTCCATGCTGGCATTTTGTAGTGTATCAAATACGTGTCTGGAAGTCAATGGAGTTGCACTGGTAGCTGATTTTGTCTTGGCACTTCCACACTGAAAGAAGCGGTGAGTGTGTTCACTTCCTTGTGCTCACAGTGAATTCTGAGCTCTAGGAGATTATTTTTAGTCGGTTAAACTTTGAAATGCTTTAAGATAAGAGATTATCTGAGCCAAAATAAAGTGTTCTGCAAGTGTGGGTGCTACAGATTGTAACTATGCTTTAAACTCTGCGAAGGTAGAAAACTGTGAGAAGACTGTTCTATATGTGTTCAGTTTATTCCATCAAACACAGAACTTTGAATTTTCAAGATTAACAGTCTTCACCTACAAATTGCTGAAGGACAACGAAGTTTTAAAGATTTAATTTCCTGTGTGTGTGACAGCATCAATGGATTTTTCACTCTCAGCAACAGTTTCTTCCTGAAACATTTTGACAGCATTGGGAAGCATTAAAGGAATTTCTACATCAACATTTAAACAGTCTAGCAACAACTTGGTATCTTTCAACCATATTCAAAATACGAATGAAAATACCTACAGCAAATTTCAAGGTCACGTGCATTGTGAGTCTGAAAGATGACACTGGGGTTCTGAGAAGATGATGGAGTTTGTGGTATGTGGACTTGAGCACTGTAGGTCAAACTCTGCATTTGGATCATTGCCAATGAATTTGTTGGAGATTCCTGGCATAATGGTGTTTTACTCCAGACCTTGCTGAGGTAAGATAAAGGGGTAATCCACCCTGGCTTTAATAGGTGCACTCAGTGCTGGGTTAAAAGCTGGCCAAATAGTGGTAATTAATGGGTTTATGTCCAGCTGGCAGTGGTCACGAGGTGTTCCCCAGGGCTCAGTACTGGGGCCAGCCCTGTTCAATGTCTTTATGGAGGATCTGGACAAGGGGATCAAGTGCACCCTCAGCAAGTTTGCAGGTGACACCAAGCTGGAGCGGAGTGGGGCGGCGGAAGTGTTGATCTGCCTGAGGGCAGGAAGGCTTTGTAGAGGGATCTCGACAGGCTGGACCGATGGGCTGAGGCCAACTGTATGAGGCTGAACAAGGCTCAGTGCTGGGTCCCGCACCTGGGTCACACCAGCCCCACGCAGTGCTGCAGGCTGGGGCAGAGCGGCTGGGAGGGCCTGGTGGGAAAGGGCCTGGGGGTGCTGGGTGACGGCCGGCTGGGCAGGAGCCAGCTCTGTGCCCAGGTGGCCGAGGAGGCCAACAGCATGCTGGCCTGGGTCAGAAACAGTGTGGCCAGCAGGACTGGGGGAGTGATTGTTCCCCTGTACTGGGCACTGGTGAGGCCGCACGTCGAATCCAGTGCTCAGCTTTGGGCCCCTCACTGCAAGAAAGACACTGAGGGGCTGGAGCGTGTGCAGAAAAGGGCAACGGGGCTGGTGAAGGGTCTGGAGCACAAGTCTTACGAGGAACGGCTGAGGGAACTGGGGTTGTTTATCCTGGAGAAAAGGAGAGTCAGGGGGGACCTTATCATCCTCTACATCTGCCTGAAAGGAGATCGTAGTGAGGTGGGTGTTGGTCTCTTCTTCCCGATAATGAGTGATAGGGCGAGAGGAAATGGTCTCAAGTTGCATCAGGGGAAGTTTAGATTAGATATTAGGAAAAATTTCTTCATGGAATGGGTTGTCATGCACTGGAACATGCTGCCCAGGGACGTGGTTGAATCACCAGCCCTACAGGTATTTAAAAATTGTGTAGATGCAGTGCTTAGGGGCATGGTTTAGTGATGGACTTGGCAGTCCTGGGTTAATGGTTGGACTTAATGATCTCAAAGGTCTTTCCCAACTCTGGTGATTCTATGATTCTATGATCCATTTGTTGCCTTTGGAATTATATATGTGCATCCTTTTTCAGTAAGACCTGACTGTTGTTGTTGTCATTGTTACTGTAGGGCTATTAATTTAATCATAATTATCTGCTAATCTTAAAATAAGTCAGTAATGTTTTAATTTGCATGCATGTTCCCCAACATATGTTTATTTCCTTTTGGGTTTTTAAACCCTTATGGTTTATCTAAGAAAGAGATTGCAGGGATCAGTTACGACTCACTTATTTGCCCAGTAGATTGCTGCTGTGTTTGGGCTGCAATAATAACTATACAGAAATAGCTTGTGTAGTTATGCAGATTTTAATGCATATGCTGATTAGAGAGAGAAAAAAAAAAAAGAAAGATACTTCAGGGGAAGAAATGTCTCTTTGAAGAACAGCAAGGTGTTTTCAACAGGAGAGTCAAGAATTTTATACCTTATTGAAAAAAACAGGTTAAGTGAGAAGTGATTTTTAGTATAACAGTAAAATTTATGTACTTGTGGAAGGCAAAAAACACCAACTCCCTAGTGCACCTTTTGCTGTATGTAGGAAGGTGACCATGGTCTCCTATAGGAGCAAAAGAACAGAATTTTAAGATACAAGTTACTGTCTAAACTGTTGTCTGATACCCTGACTACAGACAAGGGTGGATTACTCTTACTTAGAGACACTTTTGTAAATCTTGGCATATGAACATGGAAAGGTAGATGCATATTGAGCTGGTTGCTCCTGGAATCAGCAGGGCACAGATAAATTACTAGGGAGGCTCTGATCAATGCTGCTTTGAAGAACTGTGGCAATCAAACATCCATGGCCCCTTGCAGCTGCAGAACACCCCATAACCTTGTGCAAAGTTTATTTAAAGTCTGTTTCATCTGCAAGAGAAAGACGTTAAAATTAAATTTCTTGAACAGTTCTACTGTAAGCTTAATTTGTTAACAATAAATTGCACCAATGGCAGCAAAGGGAACAATTTATAGTGCATTAGTATGTTCCTAATTTTGCACATAATATCTGTTTTCAGAAAGGAGTTACTTATATACAAAACTGATTTAGGATTACCACTTTACTTTCAATTAATTCATCAAATTTAAAATGGCAGAACATACTTTTCAATTTAATAAATTTCAGATTGACTATGCTGAGTTTATTTTTAAGAAACAAAAAAAGTGCAAGTTCTAAACCCTTGAAACTTGAAAACTAGGTAAATGAGAAAGGAAAATATTAAAGTAATGTTTACTTCTTAAAAGGAAAAATAAGAGACAGAGGAAATGCAGATTTCATGGAATATTTCTGCAGTTGCAGTTGAAAAAAATATTGTTAAAGAAAACTTCCACAACCAAATAAATAAGGAAGGTTTGATATAATAAATTTAAACTGGAAGGACAGTAATTTTTTTAGGTTTATTGTATTATTTTTTGTAGTAGAGGATGAAAAGGGAGAATGAAGAATAAGGTAATGTGAACACAGATTTGTGTGAGTTCTGCAGCGCTAGAAGATCCAGAAACACAATTCATTGGAATGTATGTTACTCCGTTTTTTCTGGTTTTATTGTTGAAAACAGCAGTCTAAAACTTAAAATGCCCTAGTCCCTTATGATCAATCTGTTATTTATTTGTTCTTTCACATTCAAGTCATATTATAAAGTTTTAGCACTATAAATTCTTATTTCTTTGTAAAATCTTGGTTTCAAAAATACCAAGTGACACAAAGGAATCTGGAAAGGTGGTGCATGTTTGCAGGTTTCCATTAAGTCAATATATATTGCAAATTAGCAGCTGTGCTTTTCATGATCTGGACCTGTAAACAGGCAAATTTTATTATACCCTACCTTGTGGAACAAGACTTTGTGAAATCAGCAAGCAATGCACCTCTTTTCCTGTTTTTCCTAAGGGAATCAACAGTTTTTATGTAATTTTCACTGAGATCTTTCTTCTGGGTAAAACATTTGAGGAGAAAGCAGCTGTGCTGTGTAGCAGGCTGGGTACCAGAAGCAGCATAGCTGTCCTGGCATGTTAGGTGAGCCTGTACCATGTCACAGTGTCTCCTGGCTTCCACAACCATCTTATTTTAGATGAACAGCATGCTTTAGCTAGCAGAAGGCATTTTAGTTTGTGTCTACTCTTGGCACTGACTGGCAGCATCAAAACCTGAGTAACTGCTATCATACAATCCCAGCCAGCAACCTGAGAAAGAGACTACATTCTCAAAGAGCAATACAAAAACCTAAGCAAGTAGACACGAAGAAGAAGAGATATTCTGACCATATGTATTTTATAAAATATCTGAGCATTCAAGTATGATTATGGAATCAACTGAATAATTACTCAACAAAAGAGTGGAAGATGAAAGGACAGCTCTTTTTCCACCTTCCTCCTTCTCCATGAGCATGCAAAGTACTCTAGCAAGTGACCTGACCATCCCGGCTCCTTTGGCTTACAGGACTTGCTGGAAAAGACAACTACTGCTCCCCTTCATCTTCCCACTCTTCTCCACCTGTACAGTCTGAAAAGAGTCCAGCTAACAGGCAGGTTGCTATGAAGATACTGTTTAATTTTCCAGGCTTTTGCTCAGTGTGATATAGTTACTGTTCTGGTCCTGGAGGAAAAGACTTCACATGGGTCATTACTGAACTTCTGTATTATTTTCTTTGGTGGCCCTCTGCTAGCTGTATTAATCATGGTGGTTACACATCATTTCCAGTAGCTTGGGTCATCTGCAGCTTTATTGCTAGATGCCCTGCTTAGTTATTTTGATTCCTAATCTCTCACAGTTACCTAAACTCCTCATTTTTACTCCTTTATTTCTCTTATTTTGTATTTTTTGGTGATCAGCTCTTCTGCAACTGCTCTTAGCAATCCATTTTTTGCTATTGGTAACTGTAGTGCTTAGGTTGGTCAAGTGGCTTGGGTACTTGGCTTTCCTAGTTATCAGTGAAGCCAATATGGGTTCCTGAGCGGGAGGGCTGGTTCCACTGTGTATAAGTGTATGTTTGTCCTGAGTATATGGAAACCTATAATATCCTTTCCTCCTTCTTTGGAGTTGGTGGCCTCAGTATAAAAGGTAGTCTTTGGTGTAGCGTCTCAAAAGTACCCAAATCATTACAGACACCATAGTTTTCAAGAGAAAACTTTTTGTGATAAAAATTGTTTGTTCAGGGTTATTTTTGAAATAATTTCTTTGCCTGCAGGACTAGCACAACTGAAGGCTTTTGAGCAGGGCCATTCCCTTTTACAGACAGAACAAACAGGCAGTATGTTTTTTTCAAAAAACAGTGTGTTTTAGGGCCTGTACTCTGAAGGAATAATTTTGCTTTATAGAATTATAAACATTTAATAGATTGATTTTACATACCACTGCCCTACCCCCTAACTAGAATAGATTTTCATATTATTAAGAATTCATTATCATTAGATAAATGTAGCGTATGAAATTAGTCCCCACCAACTGAGGTGTGTGTTAGATGTAATGGGGTGAAGCTTGTTACCTTAAAACTTGAAATCCTCCTCAGGAATCTAGGAGGAGAGTAATACACCACTTTCAAGCAGAACGATAACAAACATACCTATAATGCATCTTCCACATAAATATATTTAGATACACGGGAAGTAATTTAAATGCTGAAGTTTCTTGTAGCAAGTTTCAAACATTTTCTATTTTATTTTATTATTAATCAGCATCACATTAATGATTGGAATATAAAGCAGAATTCTTTGCCCATAGATTTCATTGGCAGTTTTCCCCAGGGTGTAATTAGGAGTGTTGAGACACTTTTTTACTTCATTTCAAATATGTGAAACCTGGTTCTACTTCTACTTGTCAATGGCAAGATCTTCATTAACGGTCTTAGGTGACAGCACAGTCAAACTCAGAATGAAGGAAATATATACCAGGGTGCTTGGTTAAAGCAATAGCTCTAACAGATTTTAAAAATGCTGAATTAGCTATAAAACAATTTTTACAAAAAACAAAAAGAGATTAGTAGACACAAACTAATCTCACTCCGTGCTCCAAATGTCCCACCACATTAATATGTGCAGCATGGACTTATCAGTGTAAAAACTGGAGAACTTAGATATCCAGTACTGTTAGTAAAATGCTTGATGATGAGAAGACAAAGAAAATGATGGCACACCATTAATAAAAAAAAATAATTTAAATCCTATAAAGTAAAAAAAAAAGGTCTGTAAACACCTGTATAAATACTAGTGTATATATAAAAAGGTGTGTTTGAAAAGAGAAACTTCCCCCTGGAATAACTGTAATATCTTAGTATTTTTTGAGTAACACAGAAGAAATAATTGGAATATACAGCACACCAGAAGACAAATGCTAGGAGGAAATTTATTGTCAACATAAATTACTTGAAAGAAAATCTTTGGACTATTACTGTGATTGATTAGGGTAGTACACCACTTAAAATAATTTTTTTGTGTAAATATAGTTATTGGAGCAAAATAAGCATTGTATTTATTAGTAAACATTGTCAACAGAACTCTAGGCCTCAGGCACATGTATCTGTAATTTATTCACAGCTGGGCTTGAGTTTTACACTATATTCTAGACAGAAATGGTTATCTTCCTGTTGGAATTTAAGACTCATTCAAAACATTTTTAACAGGTTTTTCTCCTACCAGTAGGGTTTTAATCACAATTTACTAGACTGTTCAACGCTGCCAATCTAGTCTTAAAATTATATTTCTTCTCTAGCTCCTGTTTTAAAGTAGTCATAAATATTCTTGTTCTGACTACTCAGAGTAGTCAGTCTTGGTCATATGCTGAAAGATGCTTATCTTCCATCAGAAAATTCAGTATCAGGGGAGCCGAGTATTCTGAACAATTCTCAAGTATCCTGTAAAATAGTAGCAGTTTCAAGGTAATTATAAAGCCAGATAAAGCAGCACTGGCCTATTACTACAGCACAAAAAACAAAAAGTCATTTGAAATACAAACCACATAAAGGCTGGAGAAGTATTTCCAGAAGTGACTGCAGTGTTTTTGTAGCTTGATATACAGACAAACAGCTCAAAGCATACTAGAACATTAGTAGCAGCATTTAAAAAACAGTGCAAACAAAAAAGATGCTCAAAACTAAAACCAAACCTAAACCTAAAAGTTATAATTCTTTACAACTCCAGTCCATTGTGCTTGTGCTGTTCCTGCAGAAGCCTCCTGAATATAACATGTGTGAAAGTGACTTGGGATGACTGTGCATGTATTGCATAGCTGAGTGTGTATTATTTTAGAGTTAATTGTCTAACTGCATACCCCACATAAAAATGAATGTCATAGGATTTAGTTTGGAGGGGTTTGGACAGCCACTATTTAATGTTTATATCTAAACAGGAAGTTTGATGAGCTAATTAAGAGTACATCATAGAGTCATAGACTTACTTAGATTAGAAAAGACCTTTGAGATCATCAAGTCCAACCATTAACCCAGGACTGCCAAGTCTATCACTAAACCATGCCCCTAAGCACTGCATCTACACAATTTTTAAATACCTGTAGGGCTGGTGATTCAACCACGTCCCTGGGCAGCATGTTCCAGTGCATGACAACCCATTCCATGAAGAAATTTTTCCTAATATCTAATCTAAACTTCCCCTGATGCAACTTGAGACCATTTCCTCTCGTCCTATCACTCATTATCGGGAAGAAGAGACCAACACCCACCTCACTACGATCTCCTTTCAGGCAGATGTAGAGGATGATAAGGTCCCCCCTGACTCTCCTTTTCTCCAGGATAAAAACCCCAGTTCCCTCAGCTGTTCCTCGTAAGACTTGTGCTCCAGACCCTTCACCAGCCCCGTTGCCCTTTTCTGCACACGCTCCAGCCCCTCAGTGTCTTTCTTGCAGTGAGGGGCCCAAAGCTGAACACAGGATTTGAAGTGCGGCCTCAGCAGTGCCCAGTACAGGGGGACGATCACTCCCCCAGTCCTGCTGGCCACACTGTTTCTGACCCAGGCCAGGATGCTGTTGGCCTCCTCGGCCACCTGGGCACAGAGCTGGCTCCTGCCCAGCCGGCCGTCACCCAGCACCCCCAGGCCCTTTCCCACCAGGCCCTCCCAGCCGCTCTGCCCCAGCCTGCAGCGCTGCGTGGGGCTGGTGTGACCCAGGTGCGGGACCCAGCACTGAGCCTTGTTCAGCCTCATACAGTTGGCCTCAGCCCATCAGTCCAGCCTGTCCAGATCCTTCAGTAGAGCCTTCCTGCCCTCAGGCAGATCAACACTCCTGCCCAGCTTGGTGTCACCTGCAAACTTGCTGAGGGTGCACTTGATCCCCTTGTCCAGATCTTCCATAAAGACACTGAACAGGACTGGCCCCAACACTGAGCCCTGGGGAACGCCACGTGTGACCAGCTGCCAGCTGGGTGTAGCTCCACTCCCCACCGCTCCTTGGGCCCGGCTGCCCAGCCAGCTTTTAACCCAGCACAGAGTGCACCTGCCCCAGCCGTGACCAGCCAGCTCCTGCAGGAGAATGCTGTGGGAAACGGTGTCAAAGGCTTTACTAAATCCTAGGCAGACAACATCCACAGCCTTTCCCTCATCCTCTAAGCAGGTTGCCTTGTCATAGAAGCAGATAAGGTTCATCAAGCAGGACCCGTCTTTCATAAGCCCATGCTGACTGGGCCTGATCATCTGTTTGTCCTGCGTGTGCTGCATGATGGCACTCAGGATGGTCTGCTCCATAACCTTCCCCAGCACTGATGTCAGAAGTTCCCTGGATCCCTCCCTCCAGCCCTTCTTGTAGATAGGCACCACATTTCCTAACTTCTAGTCTTCTGGGACCTCCCTGGTTAGCCAGGACTGCTGATAAATGATGGAAAGTGGCTTGGTGAGGACCTCTGCCAGCTCCCGCAACACCCTTGGGTAGATCCCATCTGGCCCCACAAACTTATGTTTGTCTAAGCAGGTCACCGACCATTTCCCCTTGGATTATGGGAGCTTCATTCTGCTTCCCATCTCTGTCATCCAGCTGAGGGGTCTGAGTACCTGGAGATCAGTTGGTCTTACTATTAAATACTGAGGCAAAGAGGGCATTGAGTACCTCAGCCTTTTCCTCATCCTTTGTCACTGTATTTCCTCCCACATTCACTAAAGGATGGAGAGTCTTCTTAGTCTTCCTATTGTTGCTAGTATACTTATAGAAACTATTTTTATTGGCGTTTGTGGCAGTAGCCAGATTAAATTCTATTTGGGCTTTGGACCTTCTGATTTTCTCCCTTCATAATTTCACAGCATCCTTGTAGTCCTCCTGAGCTGCTTCTTTGAAAGGTCGTAAAAACTTTTTTTTCTTGAGTTCCAGCCAAAGATTTCTATTCAGCCAGGCTGGTCTTCTTCTCCACCAGATCATCTTTTGGCACATGGGGACGACTTGCTCCTGCTCCTTTAAATGTATGTGTTAGGTAAAATTGGATAAAGTCCATGTTTCAAACTGATTTTCTTTAGCATTACTCACATAATATGGTTTAAACTATTTAAATAATAGTGGCCTGATGTCTAGAGCTGTTGATTTCTTGTTGTTACTTCTGGCTGGTGATCAGTAGCTTTATTACAGAGAATACCTGTAGGCATAATCTTGTTTGAAAAGGCTGACCATGCTGTAAAGTGTTTCTTTGTCTGTGTATAGCATCAGATCCTTAACTGCAGTAAATTAACCTGTCTCTTTAAAGTTCATTACTATGATTTACTCATGCTGCAAATCTGCTATGTAAAAGTGGATTTTATTTTTTTTGCTTTTCTTCTGATATGCAAAATCTAATTAAAAAGGTCAGTCACATAGGTCATATAACTTTCAGAATTGTTAAAATTTTGGAGAAATATATTTCAGAATTATTAAATTATGCAATCTATTTTTTCCAGTTAAACAGTATCTTTATCTTTTGGCTTTCTTTGAAGCACTTTCTAAATGTACATTGATGCTATATACTAAAGGAAATACAGTCCATACACTGATATTGACATAAAAAAATCAAATTATATTAAGTCAACAGTCCTTAAAGTTAATAGACATGAATTTGGATGTTGACAACCAAATGCATGACAGGCAACTAAATGTCAGCAAGTTGTAAGAAGACAAGTGAATGAACATAATTTTGCTAAATATTTTCAGTATGGCAGCTTAGTGAACCTTTTTTTCTTTTTTTAGGGACTAAAATTAGATTTAGTTTTCTCAACTGAGACTGCAAAATTACCTTTGTAAACTGGGATTGCATATTTATTTATGGACTGCACTAGACATATAAGGATTTTGATTTACTGTAATTATGGCATCACTAAATGTTCTTTCACTGAAGCTGGCTTTTGTCAAAAGTAATCAAAGGGTTTTTTTCTGTGAAAACCAATAAGATTTAATATAATTTTGTTAGCAGGAGCTGAAATGCTACAATTTTTAAATTAGTAGTAATTAATATGTTAGCATGAATAGGTGACAAACTTTGTGAAAGCTGCAGCTTAGAAGGCTTCATCTTAGCTGGAGTTGACCCACATAAGAGTCCTATTCCTGAATACACTAGACTGGGGGGAAATGGGAAGGAATTATTTTTAAAACAGAATCTGTTTTTCCGTACTAAAGGAAAGTGCCCTACATCTGTCTCTGCCAGCAAAATTCAGGCTCAGCAGTTTGATATGACACTAATTTACTTGCAGAGAGATTTATAAAGCTTCATAAACAGCACAACAATATGATAGTACTTCTGTTGATTCAATTACAACTGAAGTTTAAAGATATTAAGAAAAAAATCAAATGGCCCAAGCTGGAATTAAGCTTTGTTAATGGAATGGGGAAAAAAGTCAGCAGTGATGAAAAAGAAACAAAGAATTTCTGCTGTGATCAAGCAGGGAAAACATTTCTTAATCTGTGATGGATGCATTGCATCAAAAGATGGAATTCTGAACCACGCGTCATTCTTGTTTGGGATCTCATTTCATTTATAACTTCAGTGAAATGTTTTAAAATTATTTGTTTTCCACTGAACTCTCCTCTTTTCATACAGAATGGGTTAGATACTGTATCACTCCCTCTAAAATGTACCCAGAATACTGTGAGAAGTTTTTTTGTAGTGGCATATTATACTTTTATTCCCTTTAATTTACAATGTCAGCAGTTCTCTGATGATGTGTTTTAAGTTGAGCAAGGCAGGAGTTTCAAACTAATGCCCAGCATACAAATCTATTAGTAATATTGATAGTGCAGCCATGTGTTACAGATATGACATGCCTCTTGCTACTTGTCTGCATTGGAGATTTTCCTGTGAAAGGCAAGGGTAGTACTCTGTTGAAATCAATGGAGCATGTGGTTGTAAACTTCAGCGTGTGGCTTAGCACCAGTAAATCTTCAGTCAAAAATCTGGAGCATTTCCTAAATGATTTATTTAGGAAAAGTTTTAGCTTTCACTATGTAAAACTTGGTTCAGCTTTTTGGCTCAGCTACCCAATTGAAGAAATTTATATATATGTACCTGCATGCACACAGAATTTTTTTTTCTCCCAATATTTTCCTGGCAAAAGAATTCTTTTAGATGCTATGTCAGGTTGAATGAAACATTTCATATCTGTAAAAATGTTGAAATACCCACCAAGTGAGAGAAATCATTCAGAAAAGGAGTACTGAGTGCCTAACTGGATAGGGAAGTCATTTAGAAAGTTGAATACCTGTATTTCAGCCCTAGCAGTAGTAAATATTCAAATATTGTATGATATTTTGTTCTGTTATTCCAAGTACAAGATGTCATGTTGATTTTTCCCATTCCTAACCAATAAAATTGGCTGTTTGACCAGCAATGCTGGATTACAACACAAGCCTAGGTATAATATACTCATACCCTACAATTTCAAGTCTAAAGCAAAAGTGAGGAGAATTTGATGTGGCTGTTGCTATGAAAAGGCTCATGTTTGATACCCATCTTTAAGCTGGTAGCTTCCTAGTGAATATGAAACCAAATGAAAAATGGTCTTGTGAATTCATAACACTTGTGTCCTTAAGATTGCTTTCTGGGTTATGACTCTTCTGTTTTGTGTTTTGGGTTTGTTTTTTTTTTTTTTTTTAGGTTTTTTTCCTTTGTGGGTTTATTTTGTTGGTGTGTTTGTTTTTGTTTGGAGGTTTGTTTTGTTTTCATTTTTTGGTTCTTTTTCTTCCCTTTTTTTTCTGGAGAGTGAGAACTGAAAGGAGAAAAGGACAAGCTGTTTACCTATTTTTTTAGTTTCACTCATACATTCTTTATAATTTGAGCCATTAATGGATTATGGAATGTCTTGGGTATGAATGCTTGAACAAGATGATACAAAAGGCCTTTGTAGACTATTGAGAGATTCCATAAAGGCAGAAGTGCATTGACATGCTTGTTTTGAAGTATGTCTCACTGAAAAATACATTGAGTTAACTATCTCTGAAGAAACACTTCCTTTATCAATAAAGATCAAAGAATACAGATTTAAGAAAGGAAGAAAGGAGGTTTAAAATGAAAATTATTTGCAGTGTGTTTAACAGTAGGACTTAAGGATGAAGAAAACTTTTTTGCTGAGGTTATTTTATGCTTAGCAAAGTTTGTGTCACTAGTAGGATGCTATTGATGGCATCTGTAGGCAAGCAGAGAGAAACAACTGGATCTGAAGGCCTTATTTGCAAACATTTCCTTTACATGGTTTGATGTGATTTGAAGTTGAGTCAAATATAGTATTTTTTGGAATTTGTATTGACAGAGACAACTGTCTACCAGTCCTATTAAGGATTATTCTTAACAGCACCTCCCTATACAATGATAGTGTCAAAGTACCTTGGACTGAGATGGTGGAGGGGGAGAAACTTCTCTTTTAGTTGCAGATTTGGGATTTTGTGTGCCACTGTTTCCTCTGAGGGCTTATTGCAAGTGGTAAGCAGTCAAATCATGATGGAGCAGCACGGGCCACTTTTCTGAGGCTATTGAGGCTACAGCAGCTATTGCCTCCTGGCAGGGGTTTACCTAGCTAGCAACAGACCTGTGCTCATTTGTGCTGGAAAAGCTCTCCAGAAATCTCCAACACCTGGAGTTCTTCATGCCTGCACAATGAGCTATGATTGCTGTATAACCACCATTAGAACAGAGTATCTGATTACCCTGACAGCTGCTCAAAGTGGCAGGAGAGTGACCAGGATTTTTCCATTATGGGTTTACTCTGAGAGGCCACTCTTAACATCATTGCTGTAGATTGTGCTGATTTCTGAAGTTGCTCTTTTATTGTCCTTTACTTTTTCTTGCTGAAGTATAGTGAATATTTAAACATGAAGTGATGTAGCATTTGGAAATATGGAGGTACTTCTCTTGAGAGGGAATTTAGCTGATGTAGTTTATTTTTCCAGTTTTCTGACTGCATCCTTTGAGGGATGGTGGTACCAGTGGTTAGGAGCATCTAAACCAGGGGTCCTCAAACTTCTTAAACAGGGGGCCGGCGCGCGGATGCAGTGGCAGGCAGTCATCTGCGGCTGCTTGGTTCCCCCCCCAACCCCCGGCGGGGGGGGGGGCGGGGGGGTCAGTAAATACCGAGGGCCGGATTGAGGACCCTGGGGGGCCGTATCCGGCCTGCGGGCCGTAGTTTGAGGACCCCTGCTCTAAACACGGAATGTTTGTCTGGGCTGTGGAGATTAGTGCATAGGGATTAATACAGTTGGAATTTTAGGAAAAAGGGTTATTTTGTGGAAGTTAGGTAGGGTGAAGATCCTCCTGGTTGAGTCCTTACTCTGAGCTTTTGTTGTATTTCGATCCATGTAGTTTTTAATAACATTTTAACTGTTGACTGCTTCTGCATCAGCAAACTCAGGAAAGAAATATCCCGTCAGCACTGGGCAGAACACCAGCACAAAGTTACCTGTGGCTCTGTCAGGAATTGATTTAACAGGGCCTGAACTTTCAAAGCTGAGAAGTTTTCAGTTTCACAAGCCAATGGAGATGCCACCAACCCTTATTCTGCTTGGGTAGAAACAGTTACGTTGCAGTAGGGCTGGAGCAGCAATTGAATGAAGGCTCAGTAGAGCCAGGTGCTGCTCCTTAACAAGAAAATGAGACACTCGGCCTTTCATCTAACTGGTCTAATATAAAACAGATCAAGTGCTTGCAGAGGAAATCCTATTTGTCTGATCTACTTGTCTGCAATAAATATGTTTATACACAACTTGTATAGCAACTAAGGTTGCTGCTTTGTAGAACAACTGTATTCTATAAGGCTCTTCATTAAAATGGTTGGCTCAATCCCCTTATTACTTTTTTTTCCTCTTGGAAGAGTCATGCCCTTTCCATGAAAAATACATCCACAATGTATCTGGGCATATTTGCCCACAATGTTCTCATGTTCTCTGCAGTCAGAAGAGTTGTGGTTATTTGTTTTCAAATTAGAAAATGAAAATACAGACATGTCACTTAGAAATGTGAAGAAATTTTTAGATACAATTTTTCCTTTGAAGGAAAAGGAAAAGAAGAAAAAAGAAAGCCCGGTGGGGCTTACCAGTGACTTTTTCTTTATATTATTCTGCATTGCAAGTTCAAGTGCTTGCAAAGAAAGTACAGTGAGAGGTAACAACATCCAGAGGGAATAATACTGAAACAATGGTTATGGATTTCCAGAAGAAAGATTTCTGCTTCCAGCAAGGTCAGGATCCCGTTATTAGGTGATGAAAATATTAACAACTTGAATTTTGTCTTTAACAATGCAGAAGATAAAAACCCCAAAACGCAAACTCCCTTCCAATTGCATCTTTTAGATGAGTAATAGAATTTAGAAGGGTGACTAATAATGTATAAAATTATTCATTTATTAATTGAAAAGGATCACTTAACTATTTCAAGTGTTAGAAGTATATAGAAAGTGATCAGACTACTGTTAGTTTTTCAAATGAAAACATTTTCATGGCAGGCAAGAGAGGCTAACTTTACAGCTCGCTCTATTCATGTCTTCTAGTGTTCAACAGAAAAATATTAACAAATAATTATACACTCAGTCTTGTATATATCATCAAACTGATCTTTTGCAAAAAGTGACTGAATTAAATTGTTTGAATGCATTTTTGCCCGACACAAAGCAAGGTAGAAAAAAAAGGAAAAATCTGGAAAGTTCAGATCTTCTTCTTACCTTGACAAACACAAGATAAACCAAGATCTCCAGGTTATCTTTCAGTAAATATTAACACATATATGTTATGAATGAATAAAACATTCATAAAAGGTTTGTTTTAAGCCAGTCAGTTCTCCACAAAACTTCCTTTGAACATTCAGCAATCAAACATTCAACTGTATGTCAGAAAACTTGTGTGACAGTGACTGACCCCACTTCTTTCCTGTAGCCTTTGATACAAGACAAAATCCTGTAGATTTTCTATGAAAAAAAAATAATCTTAGTCTTTGATTCTTTGGTGTGCTGGACCTTTATGTCAGAAAACTGTGGCGCTGGGCTCAAGGACTGCTATTTTTAATCTCTCAATATATTTGGAAGAGGAAAATCATAATCTTGAAATTATCTGTAGGAGTTTGAGCTAAGGAAAGATACAATTAAAAGTGTCCATTTACGTTTCCAAGCATAGACAACATAGTTACAAATAATATCACCACGAAGGAAGGAAAAGAAACCAAGTTTAAACTAGTTATTCAAGACAAACTGATAGTAGTCTCTCCCATCAGTTGGTGATCCTGGGCTGATTTTCTGATGAGATCCTCCTCACTTGCATTCCATCTCGTATCTTGGGTTGTCCTTCTATTGGCAAACTATATATTAGCTTTTCTGTCCAATCCACTTGGATCCAATTTTCTTCTGTTTATCCTGTCTTCTTTCAGTTTCTTTTGCCTCTAATCAATTTCGGCAGAAGAACAGTCAAAACTAAACAAAGGATGGATTTTTGACTATGTAGATATTCTGCTGGCAGATGGGCCTCTTTGGCCTAACGATGATTTTCCAGTTTAGCAAAGGAAGCTCCTCAGACCATCATCATCAAAGTGATGGAGTGCTCCATTTATACAACTTGCTTACATGAGCTTGCTTACTGAAAAATACTATTGCTAAAAACACTGCAGTGATTTTAGGGTATTTAGGTGCTATTGCTAATACTTGCTCTGAGATGAGACCTGTTTACAGTCAATCGCTGTAGCATGATAGTAGGTTTTAGACTGATATTCAAAACACTTTTTTTGAACAATATCTTAATAGCAGCAAAAACGTATTAGCCAATATATTTGTGTTGAACCTTAGCTGCATAGAAGCAGCATTGCTACATATCTGTGTACACCTGAAGACTTGCATACAGTATGTTAAAGGGGGAGACTAATTGCTTAGCTTCCATTATTAGTATTTTTGCAGTGAACCTCATGGAAAAATTATGCCTAGAATTTTTGTTTTTATTTAAAAATTCTAGAATTCAGCTAATTAGTTAAACTAAATGCCTATGCTAAGAGACTTACCTCTAATTTACTGCAAAATTTGCAATGCATTTGTTGGGTTCCAGGGCATTTCACTGATGGTGTGTTAGTTTAGCTAGATCACCTCTTGAGTTTCTGTATAGATTCTGAAAGCTTTACTGTAAACAATGTGTTATTGTCTCTTTGTTGTACACCTGCAAGCATTTCATTTACCTGTCCCTTTTCTCTTATTTTTTGCATTGCAAACAAGCTACAGCTGCACACCTCATAAACTGGTGTTATAAAGAGACACTTAAGAAACATTTCTGAATTCATAAGGTGATTAAATATTTTAATAGAGCTGCCTCAATGTATCTAAAATCTGTAGTACGTATGGCTGTGCAGTAAGGTTTTAGCACAGTTTCTAAAGGACCAGTTGTCCAGTTTTCCTGTTACCTTTGACAGAAGACACACAGGTATGATTCCCTAAGCCAGAAATACATGTGACACACGACATGCCCCAGAGAAGGTGGAGTTCACAGGAGAACAAGCAAAGAGGAGCCTTAAGGTAGTACCACCAGAAATTCTTTTCCTATTCACATTCTATTATCACAAAGGAGAGATTTTGTTGTTGTTGTTGGATTTGGAAGGCTTTCTAAAATTTTCTGTAAGGAGAACTCTGTCCTGATATTTTTCTTTCTGCATTTCTACATGCCATACTGTGACTTTGGTGGCTTTTGTCATTTTGTCAGGTCTGTGGAACAGCTGAATGGAAATGGTTTCTTGGGCTGGACTGCAGAAAAGACTGCAGATATTGAAATTGCCATTTGAGCAGCACTTAAGCAGTTCAATCCAAAACTGTGGTCCTGGAAACCCTGCTGAGCTATTGTCTGATCCCAAAGGGATCTAAACTGTGAATGAACCCTAATTTCAACCTCAAGAAAAAAGTTCTTACATCTTGACAGTGATATCTGTCTTTCTGTCCAACTTATGTTTACGACCACCTGGTCTTAAGAAAATTGTGTTTATTAAAGTCTCCTGGTAAATCAGTCAGGAAAAAAAACTGAGTGTGTTTCTCAGACCTATGCAGAACTGACTTCCATATAAAAAGCAGTAGTGGTCAAAACTCAGCTTTTGAAATTTCCTTTTGTCCTTTCCCTTTGCTTTCCTTTTGCACCCAAAGGAAAGAAAATTCTTCTTTTTCACATCTTCTGACAGTCTGGTGTTTTTTATTGGGTTTTGGTTGTTTTGGGTTTTTTTTTTTTTAATTTATAGATGATCTTTGGAAAAGGGAGAAAAATTGAGGTTCCACTGCAACTAATTTTTTTATTTTTTTTTTACTTCATGGTTGTGTTTATTAAGTGCAAGAAAGAGAAGTAAAGTAAAGAGTGCTGCAAATTTCAGCTTTGTACTGTAATCTTTCCTTCTAATTCTAGTTTACTTCACTGTTACCTTAAAGTTTTATAAAACCTTCAGTGTGTACAGGAAGAATAAAAATCAGCAAAGCAAAGCACCACAAAACTAGCATGTCATAATTACTTCAGCTTTATTATGTTAAGTGCAATATACCTTTTATCATCACTTTTTTTTTTCCCCTGTCCAGAATCCTCGCTTTATTATTCTGGATATCAGTTGGACAGGACCCTCCAAATGAAAAAAGAGAACGACAGTCACTATTTTAGTTCGGTTTCATCTTGAAGTGTGTGGTTTGAGGTTTTGACTTATAAATCATCCATATCTTGTTCTGAATACGAAGTATTAATTTCCTCATAATCTTTTCTGGTTTTCTCAGCAATATAGCACTGGAGTGCTTCACAAGCAAGATTTGACGAATTTATATTGCTGAAATCCTCTGAGTGAGGTGTGTGATTTACACCCTGTAAAGGGAGAAGAAAACTACAGCCCCTACTGATTTCAGCTGCAACTGTGAATTGTCTCTGTTTTAACAGCTTAGACCTTCAGATTTCAAGTAAGGCCCCCAGAAAATTGGAAGACATAAATTCTGGCTGCCTGTCAAAAACATGCTTTGAAAACTGCTGGATTGCTGGAGAGAAGCAGCCAGGTGAGAATCCAGTTTTTCAGCACCACATCCAATCATCCTCACATTTAAAAGGGGATACCAAGTCTTTGTTAACACCTTTTATTATTATAGGGGTGTTACAGACAAATGCATCTCCATGGACCTTGGAGATCATTCATCTTTGTGCTTTGATAGGAGGGGATTGTCATAGAGTGGAATGGGATCACATGCTTAATGCTTATGCACAGCTGGTGCTAAGGCACAAAAATAACTGTGAATCCAACTTATCTCAACTGTTAAACTCAGAACCTTGAAACATTTATGTCTTGCTGGCACCTGCATATCATTTCCTAATCTCTTTGTGATTCACAGCTTTTTGCTTATAAAAAATAATTATTTCTGATAATTCCCTTCCAAAGAGTTCTATTTCATATTTTTTTTCTAATGCTAGCATAATGATTTTATCAAGTAATTGATCTGTTAAAAATACAGTTCAGGACTGAATAAAAGTTCCCATAGAACTGGGTTGACTTCAGAATACATTTTGGTCCCTTAAATGGGAGCAAATATTTTGGAAAGTTTTTTCATTTTTTCCGTAAAGTAGAATAGATTAGAGTTGGGGTTTTTTCCATTTGAAAAGAAGATTAGTTAATATTAAACCCTTAATACTTCTTAACATGGAAGATTTAGTTCAAATTGATCTAAAATTTGCTGTATTTAGTCAAACAAAATCCTTATTTTGGCAAAATGATGTTGTTTCTATTTTTCTCTGTTGAGAAAACCCAAGCAAACAACAACACCCAGCTCCAAGTAATTTCCTCAGTTCTTGTTCCCACCTTTTTTAACTCCTCTTTTTTTTTTTTTTTTTTTCCCCCCAAGCTGTTCTCTGCTGCTTGATTCTACATTTGCTTGTCCCAGTCTGATGATCTGCTTTGTCTCTGCTCCTTCATGCTCTGACTCTTGGTTCAGTTCTTCCTCTCTAGGTATGTTACCATTATGGATAGTCATTGAATTACGTCCTAGCAGCTGGAGTCCAGAAGTGACCTGGAGAATCTAAGGGAGAAAAAGCATCTCTCTTCCCTTAGTAGAACCCAATATTTAACATTCTCATGAATTACAGTGAATACAGTGAATTATTATGCAGTGGCTGTGCATGTCCTGCACAATACAGGAATATAGTGAGGGAAGGCAATTCTTAGCAGAATTTTACCTGCTAAATTATGACCTATGTTACTTCAGCATACGTAAACTTAATTTTCATAGTTTTATAGTATAGGAAGATCTTTAGGAAATCTGGAAAAAACATCTCTGACTATAGTCAGTTCTTTTTTTAAGTTTAAAATTGTTGCAGGCCTCAGGATGTCTGTGTGAAATGACGCTGAGTTTAACAGGACATAGAAACATATTTCTTTCTGACTTTGTTCTTAGAAATTATTGAGCCTTTTTTGCCTGAGAGTTGTCTAAAAAGTTTAATCTGGGACATCTCCCTTGCAAAATTTTGATGCTATTGGTTTAAGTTTTGCCAGAATTAGTTGTAGCTAAATGATAAAAAAGTAAAATGAGACTATTATAAACTTAGAGGTAGCAATACTTGGCAGAGAAATTATCTCATTATTTTAAAAGCCAGGCAAACATTCACCCAACACAATGACAGGACCATTCAAATGCTTTCCCTGGGAGAAAATTCCTGTAGTAATTTACCTCTCTTAAGATGAAAAAGAAACTGTATGAAGGCTCCAATTACAGAAGCAGTTTTTTCTTTACTGGACTAGTCTGTTGTTTTAGTCATCTTGCAGTCTAGCTGCAGGTGTACTAACAATGTAAATTACATTTCCATGCTTCATGTGGCAGTTTTGCCTTTAGATAGTCACTATACTGTTTTCTAAGCAGCTGATGAATATAAGCAGCCTACTGTATTCACTGAAGTAGATAAAGTTTCACTAGTGTGGCTGTAAGCAGAATTTGACTGATAAAATGTTCTTTTGCTTCTCTGCAGTGTTGCTTACGTCTGCTGGTGACAGGGTTGCTTGTTTTATCTCAGTGCTTTTATCTGTTCTACTCTCCAGTAAGACCCTTCTTCCAAATGGCTCCATGCTTCCAGGCGTATTTTAATAATTCATCACAAAAAGCTAGAGTAAGCAAGATAAATAACAGTATGATCTATGGTTGCACCTCAAAGGCAGGAAGCACAAATCATGTTTAACCACATAAACATCAAACTCTCATCTCACTTCACAGACAGGGAATGGTACACTTGGTAAAAATCTTATAAACACCTGACTTTTAATATGTGTATATATATATATAAAAGAAATAGGTGGGAAAGTTCATAAAATGGATGGTAATTATTTAAAAGGAGCATTATTCAAAAATATAAAGGTTCATTCATGTGCATAACAGTTTTTCAAAAAAATATTAATATAAAACCAGCTAGATATGTCAGTGGTAAATGTCAGCTTTGTTTATCTTACATTGTATTTTTTGTCTTTCTGTGAAGAGAAACCTCAACAGTTATTCAAGATCTTTGTTAAAACTGAAGTCTTTACATGTTATTCAGGGTTATTTGAACTATTTTAGTAGGACTGCCTGATAAAAATATACCTGACCATGCAACTACTTGATAGTTGACTTCTTTCTCTTTGTCCTCCCTTCCTCTCTCCTTGCTTTAAAGTCCCTATTCTTCTACCTCTCCAACCCCTCCAACTCCTTAGCAAGTACCTACTTTTATACCTGTCCCCAAAACTTCTAGTTCTTCCTCTAACTTTCCTTGGTGATATAGAGTCTATCCATTCATCATATTTCTAAATGTTTCTCAAAATTGTGGATAAACCATTCACAGTGTTCACTGTATGCTCCAGGGACAGCAGCAAGCTAAGCACCTCCAAATACTGGGCAGCTGGGCAGTGAACCTATTAGATGCCAATGTGTAGAGGGAAAGAGGGCAGTTTTTTCAGGATAACCAGTGGAAAGAAGAGTGGAAGTGTATAATGTTAATAAAAACATTAGCTTCTGCTCTGTGCCTTCTGTTCCACCTTATGGGTAAGAGAAGAGGATTAGGCAGCTGTGGGGAGAGCAGGAAGATAAGGTTCACCATGCAGACGCCAGGGAGCAAACTCTGGCTATGGTATGGATGCTCCAGGAGATGTGCAAGCAATGTCCAATAGCCCCACAGATGTTTAAGCTCACTAGCTTTTCTAGCTTTTTTCTGCTGTTTTTGAGTTTTACAGAAACTATTTCATTCTCAACAATTTGACACAAATATAACACTATTCTTAAAAAGTCCTTTAACTTAGGTTGCTGCGTGCAATAAGTTTGCATTCTGATAAATATTTGGTCTCTAAGTTACCTTTTTCCTTTGGTGCCAAGTACATTATTTGCAGATTTCTCCTCACATCCTACCTTTTTCCCCTTAATCTTTTTAGCCTTATGAAGTGTCCCACTCATTTGTATTACAGATCACAGTCTGAGTATGTATTTTTAAATAAGAATGATAGTGTAGATAGATGAAGCTGCATTCATTCACCAGGATTCCTGATCTTCACCAACTGTAAGTTGTGCAGAAAAATCTACGATACCCACGGATTCTCACACCCTGACAATTAACATGGTTTAATGTAATTGAAATAGTCCTAGGCATATCATTTAAACTGAATTAATTGGAGGGCACCCAGAGGGGTTAACACAGTGTGAATGTTTCCAACGCTTGTTTACACTTTAGTGATCTTGAGAAAGCCAAGTATTCTTATTAATCAGTAACCATATCATGTACAGTATTAGTGATGTAACTACCAAATACAGTCATCGCTGAAGGAAGTACTTAAAAATACACTGTATTTGATAGTGGTTGATGTAGGCGTGTCTCTTGTCTGTTATTTTTCTGTGCTCCTTTAAGGACAAAAAGCTGGTTGTTATGATAGAAGTTCCATCCTCCTGTCTCTCCTCCATCTGCAAAATGAAATGCACAAACTGGCAAAAGGACTTTTTATGGAGGAACAGAAGGGTATTGCATTTCTGACAAATTGTTTGGTGTGGGAAGAAATTTTTACCTTGTATTTTATGCAGTAGCTAAGTTATTTCCCTGATCTGTTTCAGATACTTAAGTGCTGTCTATAATGTATGCTACTGGGATTAGACAGCAGGTGTTTGCTTCAGGTAGTCATCAACTCTTTTAAAAGACTTTTAAAAGTCAGTATCAGTTTAAAAGTCTTGGTGGGAAGATAGGTACTATGGAGATTTTATGGAAATTTTCAATACAGTGCTTTTCTTCAAAGAATTATTTCACGTTTTTATTCATCCGTGACAGAAGATAATCAACTGGATGCCTCCAAAAGTAAGACTCTTATGAAGACCATGTATACAGAAATTATGCTGTTACTCCCTGTGCCATTTTCAGGCCGGTGCTAGTTTTGTCAGACTTACCGTTTCCTGCATGCATGACATACCTGTCAAGAATTCTGCTTGAATCGAAATCATCTTGTATTTGTTTTTTTCTTCTCTCCCCCGACAAACCTTTCCTAAGTTTCTTCTTTTGATTTACATTGACCCTACTCTGATGATGTTAATTTATTCTTTTTCCCTTGCTTCTAAGGAAAGGTTTTAGCGTTTCAACCATCTGAATAATCACTAAGAGAATGAATGTCTTATTGTGTGTGTAAATATCTAGATAAAACTAGAGTTGGGAACAGACAGTGTCTCCATGGAAGAGGTCTAAAATTTGTGAACTGATGTAGTTTGGAGATATTTTAATTAAAAATTTTAATAGTAATCAGATAGCTAACATAAACTGAATGCACCAAATATGCTACATCTTTAACTTTCTTCCCAGAATATGATGTACATAACAGTTGTGATAATGACTTTTAAAGCAATATTTAACAAATTGCTATTCATTATCTCTATAAGGAATATATGTATATGAATATATATATATATATATGAATTTATTCCAACAGCTAGGAAACACCATGGTTTACATACAATACTTTGCATGAATAATTGTTCCCTTTTCATCTGTGATGTTCTCAGAAAAGGTACATTTCACTCTGTTCTATCTTCCTGCTGACTTAGCTGCAAGAAAATCATGGTAGAATAACTGATCAATACTAATGCACATTTTAGTGACAACATCAGCAGTAGAAAGGAACTAGAGGTAGTCCCTGAGGTTATAAAATGTTGTACTGGACATACTGAGCTGATACTCCAAGTTTATGATAGAGCTTCTGATTTTTTTTATGTTTTAGTAGCATATTGCTTGCTACAACACTCTTTGCTTTTACCTAAAAGGGACAGAAGGAAGAAGACACTTTAGACTATTCATTAAAATAGGTAAATGATACATGTTGGAACTTTTATTTTTAAAGCATGAAAAAGGAGCAAGCACTATGGGAAACAGCCCTAATGCCTGTTGGGAATCTCTCTTGCACCTCTGTAAAACACTTCAGTCTGTTTCTTATTGTTTTCAGAATCTCATGCCAGCTAGTGACTGAAGGCTTGCATCTATGTGTCTAACATATTTACACACTATTTAGAAGTCTAGTAAGGAAGATAATGGTGGGGGGAAAAAATAGATGTCTGTCCTGAGATGTTTACAGGTCCTTTTCGTGAAAGTGAATCACCACAGAGAGGTAGTGGAATACAGCACCAATATTTTACATGTAGACTGCTACACGGTGTGTAATTCTGCAAGAAATAGTGATAAATATATTTCACTCATTGGTTTAGCATTCCAATGCAACAACATGTAAGGATACACACAAAGAAAAATAAATTTTGTTTCAATCCAGACCCTCTATAATTCTACAGATTAGAATCAGAGAAACACTAATACATAAATGTAACTGTCAGCTGATTGTACTGAGTTGATACTAGATGATATTTTGTTTATCAATTTTGTTGATCTATTTTACTAGACCAAAAACTTTATTTGGATTTTGCATTGTAGTTTTCAATTCATTTTAAAGGACTAGTATTTCATTTAAAGTAACACACACAAAACACTGTCATATTAATTCCAGCAATCCACTTATATTACTCTGTAAGCATTCTTTTTTGTGATATGGTTTTCATTTTACCTTTAATGTTTCAGTTTCAAGGCACCCTGTTCCTTGTTAATAGGTTGGTTAAAGTATGTCTTGCACATTTTACAGTACTATCGCTCTTTTGAACTCTATTATTGAACTGTATTATTTAATTTAGCTATCACTTGGGGGCAGAGAGGATATAAGTATCAGCAATAAGACTTCATGCTACTTTTGTGAATAAACCATGATTTTGGTTGCTTTACTTCTTAAAATCATCATTGAATATCCTTCACATGGATTCCTGTTTATTGACAGTTAGGACAAGATTTGATGTGACAGGCTGATTCAACATTTACAAAATAGTGAACCACCTTTCCTAGGTGCTTGTGTCTTTCATTTGCTGTAGAAGAGCCAAGACGACCAGCCTGAACTGAACATTTGGCTTTCAGTCATCTAAAGTGCAGTGAAATGTCTCCCAGGCACAGCAAACGATTTGCATTCTTGTGGCTTTTCAGGCTTTTGCTTCAGACTTGGTCCATTCTACCCTGTCCTCAAGAAGATTTGTTTAAAAGTTTGAGTTCACCTGCTTGAAAGCGTCCAGCCCAGTGGAAATGAGTATGAGTAAGGAGTGTGGGTAAAGCAGGTAAAGGCACACAGACCACACAGCTGGTATTCAGGCCAGGATGGTTTAGTTTAAATCACAGAGATGTTATTCATGGTAGGTAGCAACGCACACACTGCTTAAGTGGCGTGTAAATATTTTTTTTCTTCTTTTTTTCTGATTTCACTTTTTCTAAGCACTTGTTTTTGACAGTGATGTTGATGAGGTGATTTTTACAAGTTTCAGATGTTGTGCTGGCATGATTTTTTCAGAGTTTGATTTATGTACAGTATTTGTTGAATTTTCTTTTCATCCAAGGTCATTACATCAGAAGCAAAATCAATGTTTTCAGGCTGGTGGAAATCATGATATTTACCTAAAAAAAGGGGACAATTTTTAAAGATCATGAAATCAACACTACAGATAAAACATTAACTTCTATGACAGTTGTGGTGCTTAACATTAACTTCTATGGCAGTTGTGGTAAGCAAAAGTATTCATGAACGTGTTTTTCTTCTTTTTATTTCTGATCATGTTCTTTCACATTGTAACTTACTTTCATTTTATGTAGATAGCACTGAATATGAAAGGGTATTACTAACACGGTGAAAAATGTTCCTCAATTTAGTACCTTCCAAGAGATTGCTTTGGATGTTTCTAAGCATTAAAACTTTGTTAAAAAGAATGGTAACAATGTTTCTGATGCTGAAATTAATTTCAGAACAATTTTCAAGCACTTTTTAGAACGCCTTATTATCACCTCTCTAATTGTGCTTCTCCACTGCTTGGATTAAATGTCAAGTAAGGTTTTATTATATGCATTTCTTCATGCTGTAAATCTTTGATTATTTTAATTGTTTATTTGATGGTCAGATCAATGAACAAAGAAAAAAACAACCCATGAATTCCTGTCTATTTTACTATGTTTTTATTACTTTATCATACCAATTGCAAAGGGATAAATCTGTTTTATCATTTTTCAAAAGATTAATGTGACCATTAATCTCTCTTGAATTTATGTTACACACAATACCTGCTTTATTGCTTACCCATTACAGAACCAAAGCTTTGTGGATTTGATCAAATTAAAAAAAAAAAATATTTTTCCACTCATCCTCCCAAAATGCCTTGTCTGCCTGAAAATTCTAGTGTAACTATTTTGTTACAATCCCTTTAGCATTTTCAGTGAATTAGCTGGCAGGCACAGTAAGAGTGTCTAGATGACAGAGTAAATAGGTATACATATTTCCTTCTTTATCAGCTGTAGCGTAGGTAGTTTAAACTGTTAGCAGTGAAGGTACTTCAGCAGAAGTAATTTTTAATCTGTAGAATTGACTGTTGATATTTCTTTAAAGGCAGAAACAAGACTTATAGTTTTCTTAATGAATAATGGTGTCTTGGAGGAAAAAAAAAAAAAGACTTTGCTATGTGGAACTTTGGCAGGTGCCAGGTCCCAGACATTAGAAACCCTCAGAGAAGGTTCTTTAGGGTATATGGTCCACTTTAATCTATGGGTAGCCAGTTGTTTCTGAGACATGAAAAAGGCTATGAGTTTTAAGATTATCTATTGCCCATATAGGAAATCTAAAGCAGTAAGTGGTGAGATCTGGAGCTGCCCTATAGTGATATAATGGATGCTACTTGTAGAATGGCTGTTTACTATGGGAGCATGTTTGGTGTGGCTTAGATATTTTTATAGAAGCTCCCTCAGTGAGTGCTTAAGATGTAGTAAGAGACAAGGTCACAAGCAGAAAAAAAAAAAAAAGTCCCCATGGAGCATCAAAGGAACTACAGTGAATTTAGAAGGGAGAACACTCTACAAAGAGGTGGGTAAAATGCACAGTGCTGTGTGTTGCCTCACAAGATGTGACAGCTTTGGGGCAGAGTGTGATTTAATCATGGCTGCATGTGGTAGCCCCATGTTTATGAACTCTGCTGGGAGGACTTTACAGCATGTCTGCTTTACTATTTCTGTACAGTTGTAATCCTTTGGACCCCAGCTGGCTCATTGTCAAACCAGTGCAGATGCTTGCTTATCTCACTTTCCAGCAGTAGCATTGTGCTTAAATCATCTACTCTGTAGACATGTCTTGCAACATTGACAGGAAAAAGTCTTATCTAGTCTTGCTTAGTTAACCATTGGGAATGGCAAGACAGATGTGTACATTGCTTGTTTTACAGTCCTTTTTTCCCCCTCAGTGTTCTATTTTTATTGAAGCATAAATAATACTTTGTTTTACCTCTGACACAAGCTTCTGGAAAAAAGACGCACAAATACTTAGATCTGTCAAATATGTTTTCATCTATTTCAGGCTTGTTAAAGGAATGAAAGAATTTCAAAAATTGCAAGCATGCTTAGCCCAGAAAGGAGTCAGTAGCACAATTAGATCTATAACTGACAGATAGTACCAGCCAAAAAAAGATTGTTCAGGTTTTGCTATTTGAAGGCTCAGTTGACAATGCATACTGAAGAACCAGAGACAATGTTAAGAACAGGGTCTGCCACTCGGTTTTGGAAGGCACATCAGTACTTGCTCTAGGTTGTTGTACTTGCTTGTCAGTTTACAAAAAACAGCCTAGAAAGTGTGTATGTTTTACTGTAATCTTAATAAAAGATTATGAAAAGATTCAGATATTCAAAGTTATGTTCTTAGTGAGAGCCATGTGTATAATGCTGAGCAAAAGGTTCAGAACTTCAGGTTCCTTTCCAAATTAAGCTTGTTACATTATCTTCCTTTCTAAGTTAAAATTAGGAGGGATCATTCCTGTGCTTTTCTGCTTTTTATTCCCTTTGCAAGCATAGTAAACATAATATGTCTGCTTATCCATAAGCACAAAATGTCTGCTTACCCATAAGCACAAAAGGAGGGACACGTTGTCAGCATTTTCAGCCTTATTTATTCCCAAGAATGTCACAGGGATTAGAGAACTAAGTAAATGTATGCTGTTATGAGTAAATGTTTCACAGCTTGCGAGGAAATACTCATTTTTCTTCTTGCTAGTCCTCCACAATGGACTCAGTCGTGAGTAATTCTTTGTCCCAGCTACCTACTCCTTGCCCTCTGTATTTCATTCAAAATCCCAGGGGTGGCATGGAAATGCTAGATCCAGAGTTACTCAAGATTCACCCTGCAAAATTAAAATGAAACAGAAGAGAGATCTACCATCCAACATGTTGTCACTTTCTGATCCATGAGTTGGTTTTCTTTCTCTTTCAGAGGAAGTCCTTAAGCCCAAAATGTGTGTTTAGTTTCATTGTGCAATGCAACAGGTCCAGGCAATTGAATGTCTCTGCAAGTCTTCAACCTGTGCCCCAAACTGCAAGACAAATTTTAACAAGAAAGCATTAGAGAACAGTGACCAGCTTCAAGCTGGATACTTAACCTTTCAATAACTTCTCATTCTTTTACAGAAAAGAGCAAAGAGATTATTTATGGTGATACAAGATCCCAATATGAAATAATCCTAACATTTTTCATCACCTTTACTAATCCCATTGGAATTAAAATAATTGATAAAAGGAAAAAGGCACTAAGGGCATTTCCCCTCTGGAAGGAATGTAAGCTAGGATTTGATGATGTTTGATATCTTGGACTCTCAAGGTTCTCATTCACAGAAGGAAAACATTCGAATGAATGGGCAAGTAAATTGTAGAGTGTTTCAGTTAACTCAAACCACTTGAAAATAAAGAGCAAAAAGGACAAATTTGCAGATTGGCTATGAAAAGTTAAATATCATGAAAAGTTAAATATCATGAAAACCGACCAAAACCCCTCCCTCTCATTCTTCACTATTAGTCTTATTGGTGGTTTTCCTTACTTTTAATTTTGCCTCTAAATAAAAAGCTTTGATGAGGAAGAATGAAGGGGTAGACTTGAAGATACGTTGTCTGATGGTCTAGTAATCAACTTATGTCTTTATTAAAGTGACAGCCAGCAGAATGCACTGATGATCAGTTAGCCATGTGGTAAAAGTATTTCACAGACATGCTGTGCTTCACTGCAGAGAAAATGGTCAGGGACTGGCTGTTTCAGAGGGAAGGTAAACACCTCTGATCAACTTGTTGGCCAAAAAAACTTAAGTTTTCTTTTTCATCTGAAAGCATTAGAAGAAATATATGTATGCTCCTGTTTAAGGCTAGGCAACTAATTCTGATAATGACTTTTTTATTATTTATTTTTACTCCACTGTGAACATCCTGACCACTTCTAAAATTAAAAACCTGCTTTTACAATTCATTAATGGAGAATGCTTCATTTTTTTAGTTGAACAAAAAGCTGATAACAATACAGGGAAAGCATTTCTAGCCCAGTCCTAGTCATAGTGCTCCTGGAGATGTTATTTGGATGAAAGCTCCTGTCAGACTAGATAAAATGACTGACAAGGCCAAATTGGCATGCATTAAGAGAAATGACAGGAGAAAAGCTTAATCATGCCTGTACCGATAGATTCAAGCTGTTTCGGTGATCACACTGCCATCCTGTGTGTGTCAGTAAGGCTTCACTTTAATCTCTCTAGAAAAACTACAAGGCAAAAAGGCAATTGGCCTTGATTACATGCTGAGGAGTTGCCAAAGAGAAAGGTAAGGCTTTCTTGGCACTGATAGGACAACTGGCCATGCTAATACACTCTGCTGTGCCCCACAAAAGAGAAAGGAAGATAGTAGTAACATGGAGGAATTATTTTGTATGGAGAAAGCTTGGAAGTACATACCTTGGCTCTCTCAGTCCCTTCCCCTAACCCAGTTCAGGGAGAAGAATAGTGAATGGAATGTGTGGAATGGTGTTAAATGAACAAAATCCATCTGAGTAACCAACAGGCTACTCTAATAGAATGACTATACTATTACTATGACTGATATTAAATATAAGCTGCTAATTAAGGAAAGGTTAGTCCAGCCCTTTTTCCTAATTCCAAATGGTTCCATTGAACATCCACCATAAAGAATTTGGGTTTCTCCATAGCCACAGACAATGCTGGAGGCTGCAGAAACTCGCCACTGAGAAATTTTGAGTGGCACAGCTGCTTTAGCTTTTTGGCACAATATTGGAAATACAAAAGTCTGGCTTGTGGATAAAACGCCTGAGTGTTTCCCTTGGATTTGTTAAAATTGTGTCATGGTTTAACCCCAGCCAGCGACTAAGCACCATGGCTGCTCACTCACTCTGTCTGTGTCAGGAGGGGGGAGAGACCAGAAGAGTAAAAGTGAGAAAACTTGTGGGCTGAGATAAAGACAGTACCGTGCACACAAGCAAAGCAAAACAAGGAATTCATTCTCCACTTCCCATGGGCAGGCAGGTGCTCAGCCATCCCCAGGACAGCA
Source organism: Falco biarmicus (assembly GCF_023638135.1). Taxonomy (NCBI): domain Eukaryota; kingdom Metazoa; phylum Chordata; class Aves; order Falconiformes; family Falconidae; genus Falco; species Falco biarmicus. The sequence goes on from NC_079288.1 coordinate 90,371,442, forward strand.
GGGCTCCGTCACACGTAGCAATTACTTGGGAAGACAAATGCCATCACTCCAAATGTCCCTTTCCTTTCTTCTTCTCCCCCAGCTTATATACTCAGCATGATGTCATATGGTATGGAATGTCACTTTGGCTAGTTCGGGTCAGCTGTCTTGGCTGTGTCCCCTCCCAGTTTCCCGTGCCCCTCCAGTCTTGTCGCTGGCAAGGCCAGAGAAACTGAAAAGTCCTTGACTTAGTAGAACCATTACTTAGCAGCAACTAAAACCATCACATTATACACATTATTCGCACACCAAATCCAAAACACAGCTGCACCAGCTACTAAGAAGAAAATTAACCATATCCCAGCTGGAACCAGGACAGTGTCCACCCCTTATTTGATACCATTTACGTCATGCCACACTTTCCAATACAACGTTATTAACCACCATCACCTTCTCATCCTTAGACATAATACACAGATAACATTGACCTGGTCTATGGACCACCCCTGTAAAAATGTCTATAATGTCCACAGATGTCCATAAAATGCCCATTGAACTGATTTAGTCTGTGAGTTTGGTCTCTGTCTATTACGGTGGTCACTCAGGACAGGAGAGGTTGTGTGTTGCTTGGGCTTATTGGGCATCAAAGCCAGCTCAGGTCAGGTCACTGCTGCACTTGCAATCCTTCTTGTAAGGCTCATCCTCCACCAGTTCAGGTAGTTCCTGCTATAGTAGTTCCTATAATATGCAACTCAAATCATGGGTTTCAACAATTAAAAGATATATACATTACAATCTACACCCCTGGTCCCTTTGGACCAGCCTGTAGGGTTTAACATTGCAATGAACTTCTTCTGTTGCCCCCGCTCTGGCTTGGACTTATCCACAGACTGCAGTCCCTTAGGGTTGTACCAGCTCCAAGAGGAGCCTTATCTATGAACCACAGTTTCTCTAGGGGTGTACCTGCTGCAGCATATACAATGCAAGCAGCAACATCAAAAAGCAGCCACTAATGACACTAGACTCCTACAGAAAGGCAAGCAAGCCCCATGGCAAGCACAGGAGCCTGCCATTTAATAGCTAAACAGCAATAACAACTATAAATTTGATCTAGTACATTCCAATCCATCCTTTTATCTCGAACTCTTAGAGCTCTATGCTGGGCAAAAAAAAAGGGCTGTCGTGGTTTAACCCCAGCTGGCAACTTAGCACCACACAGCTGCTCACCCACTCCCCCAACATGAGCATGGCGGAGAGAACTGGAAGAGTAAAAGTGAGAAAATTCCTGGCCTGAGATAGACAGTTTAATTAGGTAAAACAAAAGCCGTGCACACAAGCAAAGCAAGCTGGAGCCTGTCAACTGTGTTACGACACAACTTTGGAAGCAGGTTTTATTCCACTGACCACAACTGGCCACCCTTTGAGCATAGGTGGGTGTGATCTAGGGCTAAGTTATTTCCTTGAATATTTTTTCCCTGTTTTCCTTATTTTCCTTAAATATTGTTTTGGATTCTTATTAGAGAAAAATAATCTCCACAGAACCTCTGCTTCCCGTCAATCCTTTACTAAACTCATAGGAGAGGTGAAAATATTAAAGAACTATCAATTCCCTGTACTTGAAACAGAAAAGGATGCTGCTTTGTCACACAGGAGTTTATCTGAAGTTCTTAAGCTTAGTTTCAGTCCTCCAGATGGGACATGCTCAGACATGCTAGTGAGAGACAAAATGATAGATAGGATTTTCTTGTTTTTCTCAGGTTTGGTTTTTATGTCTCATTACTTCAAAGATGGTGTGATAGGATTAGGTGGGAACTTCTGGCAGGAGGGGAGCAGCTGAGCATGCCTGTGAAGGGAAGTTTAGTAGCTGGAGTTTGGAGCGAGCAGAAGAGCAAGTGATCACATGCAGGAGCCAGGAGCTAGCAAGGCTGGGAGGCTGCTGGGAGCAGGGTACAGATGTCCCTTCCGGGTCCTCACTGACAAAGACCCTTCCTAGAGACCTGGAGGAGTTATGGCATTGAGTATCCTGACACCAAGGCAAGGCCTCATCTGCAAGAAATGGGCAAAAGGAGATTTGTTATATATAGAGTTTTTATTATTATTGTTTAATTATTTTAAATAATTATTATTGTTAGATAATTATTATTATTTAAAAGTGTCCTTTTAAAAGACCCTTGGCTTTCTACCAGGAAAACATCTAGGGAGACCTGCTTCAGAACTCTGTGGTCCTTTTGCAAGCAGAAAGATAAAAAACTGGAAAGGCAAACCAGATATTATCCTTTCACAGTTTTATCAACACTGGGCTTTTTTCTTTCATTTTACAGCTTTGTCTACATAGGTACAAATGCAGCAAGAACAGCATTTCTGACACCATGTTGTGCAGATGTTCTTGTAATGCTGTTAGCTGGAGTGGCACTGAAAACTCCAGTAGCCACAGATGTACCCTCCTCAGTGAGAAATGCAAGAGTTAAGATTATGGCCAGCAGATAAAAATATTGTATGTCTCCCTTCTGTAATTCTTACTTTGTAATATCCTAATGCACAGCAACATGCCCATGATGGTAGGCAATTACAGAAATTGCATTTATTTTAAGATGAGTCAGGATATTACCACACAGTACTGTAATCACATGGGCCATAAAAGGATTTGTTGCTTTCTCTGAACCACAGGGGGAATACCGGTGGGTTCCACCTCTCACTCCTTTCAGTCCATTCTTGTATTTCCTGCCAGTTTTGCCTGTTTCCACATTTCTTTCCTTCCAGCCCTGATCTAAATGCAATTTCTATTCTTCTCTATTCCTTAGTTTCTGCTTACAGTAAAAGGCACTTCATGCATTCAGAGGCACGATCCTTCTTTTTTATGTTATGTTGCCACTGCTTTGTATTTACAACTTCTTTAGCTTCTCTTCTGATTTTATCAACAAATTCCCATCTTACTAGCTACTGTGGGATTTACTGCAGGACTTTGTCACAGTTTGGTTCCTCAGCATGTTGCTTTCAATTTTATTTGGACTTTTACCTACATCTATTCTTTTCTGTTATTTTTGACCTTGTGTCATTCATTAAGCAGACTCCCTCTTATGGCATGGCAATATTTTCACTGCTTACTCTGAAACTGCAGAATGCTTCTGCTTGGTGGTAGCTATCACAGCCTTTCTCTCTCTGATACATTTTTTGTTCTTTCCTACCCTAACTAATGCTCCTTATTTTCCGTTCTCAGACCAGTCACCATGTCTATTTGCTGCTCACTCTTAATAGTGTTACGATTCTCAGGGGATTTCTTAAGCCCGTTTAGTGCTGTGGAAGTATCTGATGTGTTTGTGGAACACAGTGCTACCCTTCAAAGAGTCCAGAGCTACTATTAAAAACATATTTGTCAGATACTATGAGAAAAGCTGTATGGAATTATAAAAAGTTACTTTAAGATATAGCACACACCCCACAACCCCCAACCTACAAATTCTTTTCACATGACATAAAAATATGTGATGCTTTTTAATAATGCGAGCTCAAGCTTTGTTAAGACAGAACCAGCTATCAGAGATGACAGTCCCTAAAATATCTATGCATTAAACAGTAGCATGCATGACTTATTATTGCTGACAACCTGAACCAAAGCAGGCTTACACAAACACAAGGCTTTACAATTAATGCTCAGTAGCACTAGGCTATTAAAAGCCTTACTTGATGTTTGCTTTATGATTAGGATTTTCAACAGAACTTGGGAACTGTAGATCATGTGTCCCACCAAAATTCAAGACCAGAGGGTTTTGTCTAAGTTAGATTCTGCCACTGACATTTACTAAAATGCCAGGCCCATAGAGTCAGTGTGAGTGTTAACAAGGACTTAAATGAAGTTCAGGTTTCACTCATGGGTCTTTTGCTTCCATTAACCTTAATGGGCTGTGAATCAGAGCTATTGAACAACAGCAATGAGAAATCAATTGCTTATTATAATATGATATTGTGTGTGAGAGGGGCAGAGGCCGATCCTACCCTTTGATTTTATGCTTTCCTACATCTCTGAGATTTATTTTTCATTTATAAAACCACAGATGGACTAGCTTATGTGGTTTCACAAAAAAACATAACCCACACTCAGATAAGAGTCACTTTAAAGTGGTAGCCAAATCTACCCAACACATATCATGTTCAATGAATTAGCTAATAATATAACTTAGTAGGTGGTAAATGAGCTAATAAAATATGTAATATAGTTCTATGCTGGAGTCCAAAACAAGTGTTAAAATAACATTTACCATTATATTTGTAGTAATTTGTATAAACTGCCTGGCAGTGGGTGAGTGTGCTGCACCATGACAAAAATTACAACAGGAACAATCTCATCATTTGTATCTGGGACAAAAGGAGGTCTGTGAATTTATCCCACATTATGGGCTTTATAAAGAATTGACTAAGCACAGAGGTCAGCATTGGGTATTAAAATTCAAAGCCCAAGAACTAAAGGCAACACTACCCAGTGAGTCAACAGGGACTGGCTTAACTGATCATAGTAGCCAAAAAATAAAATAAAATAAAAGTGCACCATTGTATGCTCTGGAAAAGTAATACAATTACATAATGTTGATTTGAGTAATTTTTGCTGATTCCACAGAAAAATGAAACAAATGAGAACTGAAAGCAAATCCTAACTGAGAAACCTAACACAGAGAGCTATATCCCCTGACTTTAAATTCTACAGCAATTGCTTTGAAATACATATAAGAAATTGTGTAGTGAAATGATCATGCTGGGTTTCATTCTGCACCACTGACTTTAATGGGATTTTCCTGAGCAGCAAATGCAGGATTCAGCTCCAGTTAGTGGCAGTGCCACTTGACTCCAATCACATAGCTAGTCAGAGAGACCTGGGAGTAGAAACCATGTATTGAATTGTTGTCACCTACCTAAACGGGGAAAAAATGTTCGTAACACTTTTTTACAGTATAATAACTGGAAATATGCTAAATTCTTTTGAACAAAGGGTCAGGTAAGTTATTATTTAATTGAACCTGCCTTGACTATTAATGCTTAGGGGTATCTGCTCAGAAAGACATGTATATCAATGTTTAAATCCAGTCCCATTCAAAACATCATTTTCACATACACCAAACTTTAAGCTTAGGAATTCCACCTGTGTAAGTGCTCTCTTCCACTCCCTTTATCCTACAGACTACTTCAGGCAGAGGTTTTTTGGGACGAAGATGTAAAATGTAACATCTGGAAAATGAGTCAGCTGTTCTCCTTTGGAGTGGAGGAATGTTAACCTCAGCTGCCCTGTATTAGCAAGACAGTGGTCAGCAGGTCAAGTGCTGTGAATATTCCCTTCTGCTTGGTTTTCTTTAGGTTGCATCCAGCCTACCCTGTTCAGTTTTGGGCTACTTGGTTCTACAAAGGGGTTTGTTCAGCCTGGAAAAAAACCCCAACAGTCTAAAAGGACAGCTAATTGCTGTCTTCCACTGCTTAGGGGCTAAGGAAGAGCTAGGATCAGGCTTTTCAGAGTACAGTGAAATAAACAGAGATCATAATCACAAGATGGAGCAAGAAAAAAAATTGTACTTTTACATAAGAAAATATTTTTTATTATGAGAGCGATGAAGTACTGAACAAGATGACTGAGAAAGGTACTGGAATCTTGATTTTTAAAAAGAGATTCAGAAATTCACAGCACAGAGCTATTTTGAAGTATGAAAATAGATTTTCAAAAAAATGGATAGCATTTATTGTGAAATTATGACATTGCAATCTTCTCTGAGTCTTTTTATCTTTTTCTATCTGGAAGTTATGCTCAGATATGCTATTGTAGATGTTTGTGATTCAGCTGTTCATGTTATTGCAATGCTTTACTGGTTTAGAGAATGCCAGTGGGTTTCTGGAGTCCCAGTATATGATTAAGAAAATGTCAGGGAAGGTATAATTCAAGATCATAAAACACCAGACTTTGTGCAGACCCCAATATACAGTTTTTTATAATTTACATTCTGTTTTAATTCTCAATTTATTTTATATTCTGTTGAAGTATAAATATTGATTACTGAGATTTTTCTGTAATTGAAAGTCATAAATATACAAAAAAAATCAGAAGCCATGTAATAAAAGAGTGTCTCCTCAGAAGCTGGACCATTTCGGAGTATTTGAATTGGAATATTGAAATTATTTTTAGCTGAAAAACTGAGGCTGAGATTGATTTTGAAATAGCTTTAGTGCAGAACAATTGTAAAGGTATTCTACTGAGAAACAAGCAAACATAATGGTATTGAGATCCTAATTACAGTTATAAATGCCGTTACAAAAAGAACTTGCTTCTGTTCTTTTCAAAGTGAAGACCTCTGATTCATAGAAAAGTATTTTCAGTAAAAGGACATAGTAAAACCATTGGTTAGCTTTTATTTGACTCTTATTTCCTCTCAGCATAATAAATCTTGGTTCCTCTTTATGGCTAAGATGACAAGAGCCTTTTAAGATGTGTTGTAAATGCTATGTATCTTTATATAACCTTCATGTAATAATTTCTTAACACTCTTGTAGATGAATAATTACATGATTTATGAAGAATATATTGAGGTCATTTGATAATACAACTGGTTATTAGTATAAGAATATTGATACCAACTGGAGAAAGTAATTACCTGGCAATGTTTAAGCAAATTCTTTCCAAGCACAGCAAACCCAGAGCACTCTGTCCGGAGAATGCTAAAGCTGTTTCAGACTTTGAGAGGATTTGTATAAGAATCCAATAGATTTTTTCTTGAAATAAAAGAAAAATAAGCAGTTATGAAACCCAAATAAAATGTAAAAGCTTACACAACAAACTGAATGAGTAACAGAAAAAAGATACAGCTGCTATTTAAAAGTTACTAGGAATTTTGAGGGGAAAAAAAAAAAAAATCACTCCAAAAGACTAATTTTAAAACATCTAGATAAAGCCAGCATTGGTTATTGGAGTTGTAGTATAATACAGAAACTAGTACCTGTGAAGCACCAAATTGTTCAGTGACGACGTGTGCTCAGGGGGGAGACATAAACTAAGGTTTGCTGAACAGAAAGGAATAGGGCAATTTAATTTGGATTCAGGACTCTGCTCAGTGATTTGCCTCTTTCAAGGCAACTTCTGTGCCTTTTCTAGGTAACTGACTTAACTGTTTTCTTTGTTTTATAGGAATTATTTATGGGATACAACACCTAGTTCTGTTACAAGATATTCAGGGTATTTTGTCTGCACAAGGCAGAATTAACCAACATAAAAGATGTTTACCTATTTATTTCTTGCTTTAGCTATTGTTAGTGATCATTTATATGGGAGATAAGACAGTCAGGTCCCGCCCCTCCCCTCCCTGGGCAGACACTCCCATGTTTTTAAGTCTTAATTGAAGGTATGAGTGAGCCCTGCGATTTTGTTTTCTGTTGTCTATTTTGTTTAAATTTTCTCTTTTTAATGTAATAAAAGTAATGGTGATAGTTATCCATTATCACCATTGGATATGGTGATATCCATGGTGATCAACATGATTGTTGGTCATTATGATTATTTTATTTGTTTCAACCATCATAGCCCTAGGTCTGGACAAAGGTAATAAAAATAGTGCTGTTACCATTCAATAATTGCTTCCACAGAGGCAGTAAATAAGAGTTTAACCCCACCTTTTCTCAAGACTGTGAGTAGCTGTTTTTTAAGATAAAATTATTTGACATTTAGCAACAGACAGATAGTAAGCACAATTGCTATAATCAGTGACAGGGAAGTTCATGGAAAAGAAAAAACAACCTTACTAGGGACTTACTTATTAAAAAGCCCCTCGACTTCTTTGCCTTAATGGGATGGACAGAACAGCTATTAAGTGAGGAAGAAGTTACTGCCAATAGAATTGGAATGATGGAAGGTAATTTCTGACAAGGAAAAAGGAATTGTTCTTTGTTGTTCCAGTGTGATTTTAATAGACTGAAAAAAGCACTTTGCACTACTGTGTAGGAAGTACTCCTGCAGTAGCAGACTGTGAATGGCAGAAAATAGGCAAAAGAATGTAAAAGGTCTCATGAGTTTCTAATTAAATGAAATTAAATTTGAAAGGATAATTTATTTTTTTTTAGCTACAGTAAAGATTTAGACTTGTGGTGAATGGACTAAAACGTAACCTTTAATGACAAGAAAAGATAGTGGTATAATAAAAATTGCCTTCTACTTACTGACATAGCTAGATCAATGTTTGATTAGTTCACAGACGGTAATTGAATTAAAGCTTGGAAGTGCTATGTATAGAGTATTGATTTTTTTCCTGTTGACTAATCAAGAAGCAACAATTTAGATGCTGAGAGAGGAAAAAAAGATTGCCAGAAAATATAATTGCTATTAAAACACATGTTGTAAGGCAATGACAAAATCAATAGAAGACTGATACTATGCAAGTCTGGGTACTTTTAATTACTCACAATTACACAGTCTAAATTCTGTATTTGCTTTATATCAAATATAACCTTATTGATTTCAGCATGAAACTGGGTTCAGTACCTACACAACTCTCTACTAATTTTTGTTTTCCTTTCTCACCATGGGTCTTCCCCTGCTGAAACCAAGAGCAGAACTCACATTAAATCTCAATAATGCATGATCATGGAATATTGCTACTCAAGGAGGCATTTCTATGAAAAATGGGAGAAATAATTTCTCCATTGATAATAATGGCAGTTATATTGATGAGGCTGTTGCTTTGCTACATTAGTTGCCTGTTTTTAATCCATTTTTTTTTTTAGATGGCAGTTAAATATAGAGGCTTATAAGGAAGAGGACTTGAATAAAGAATCCAGGAAAGCATATCTGTGTATTCTTAACTTCAACTATATGAATAAAGTCAATAGAAGTCAATTGATGGTTCATTCAAGTGTAAAGCTAAAGATGTGTATACAGAATTTTGCTTGGTCAGTTAAAGCATACACAATACATTACTATACAAATATTTTCTGCAAATGTCCTTCTAAAGCTTTATCTTTTTCTCCAAGTGACTGTGGTTTTGGAAAAATGTGTACATTTTGGAGGAGCAGCCTACTGTCCATGCTTTTATGAACTCATAGCTGTTTAAACAAATATATTGTATTTTAAATGATTTTTTTTTTTTTTTACAGTCCCACAGAGCTCTGCAGTTACTAGGTGGTAAGAGTCAGACAATAGTTGCAATGTTGTTTTGTTGTCCCCAGCTGCATTTCAAAGTCTTCCCAATATCAGGATCTTGCATTACTCCCTATTTTGCCGTCTGAGCTAGCCTGTGCAATTTGAACTTTGTAGTTGAGTGACATTTAGAGATGAATACTTTTAATGTTTCCACATAGTGTACTTCATTTCCCTATTGGAACTATAAGGACACTCCTTTATTATGGTTTAACATATAATCATTACCAAAAAGGGTTGCATTTAAACAAAAGTAGTTTCAAAATCCAGTGCTTATATGTAATTTGCTGAGGCCTCGATGACTGAATGAAAATATGCCTGTCTGTCTATTATGCCAGATGTCCCATTAGAGATACGATAGGTATTTTCAATCCCAGTGATTAATATACTGTGACATCCATAGATGGATGGGAATTGAAGCTGATTCTGTTAGAGAATACTGTCTGGTAATTTACGATATGTATACACACACACACACACACATATATACAACTTTTACATTGTCTATATGCAGATGTAAATGGAGTTCTATCAAGTAGGTAAACTTTTATGATGATGTAGAAATATTTAAAATATATTTTGGGTTTTAACATTATATTTTTCCTCTAGATAATATCCTGCTTTCTCTCACTAGCCTTCTGAATAGCATCCATGTTGCTAACATACCTCCTGCTTTACCCTTAAATGGAACCATTGCGTGCTGGAAGCCTCCAGTTCTCTATGATGACTTACAAATTAAAAGGCAAGTATTTTTTCCAGTGTAAGAAGAAATTAACATTTCTATCATGGTCATACAAAATGAGAGATGTGGACTCTGGCTACTTTAAAAAAATGAGTTCTTTGGGGGGATTAAGTGAAACGTTAGTCAATTATATTGATTGACCAGAAGTTCAGTGAGTCAGAAGTATTATTTGGTAAAAAAAGCTGCAGATCTTCTGCAAGCAGATGATTTCACATAGCCAGCCTGGTGGCAGAAAGTAAGGTGGTTACTTGAAAACCATATCTTCTCAGATAAAAGATTCAAAGAGGATAAGTGTGGTGACTCATGGAAGTAGAACACAGAGTTCAAAAGTGAGAGGTAGAGGCAGCTCGGTAAATGCACCCCTCTCTTTTTGAAGAGAATCCTGCAGAGTAAGGAAGGTAAGGTAAGATGCATCTTCAACTTAGAAATTTAAGTGAGTCACTTTGGGGAAAAAAATTTTCAGAGAGCAGGGACTGGTTGAGCTGGAGAAGTTCCTCTTTGGACTGGTCTTTGGTAAAGTTATATTTGTGAGACTAATGGTTACTGTTACCTGTTAGGTGATTTTCTGGCTGAAAGTCCTCGCTGTCTTTCCTGTAAGTGCTCTGTCTGCCAGGCTAGGGAGAAAGGTTTGTTTTTGTGAGGTACTTGAGAAGGAAGGCACTCTTTACAGTACTTTGATTTATCTTCTTTACTACTAATATTTATGGAAGTTCTGACAGGTTTGTAATGTAAGAGCTTATTGACTGAACTAAGAAAAAAGTAACATTCACTTTTTAGTTGTTCATAACAAATTTGGGGTATTTTTCCTCACTTGTTATTCATTTTCTTAAGAAAGGTTGATATTAAAACGTTGGAGTAAAAATATATCAAAGGCCAGTTGCATGTCAAAAGTAGTTAATGAGGCCAGTTACATGTTAAAAGTAGTTAGTTTATGCTCGCAAACAGTTCTGTTATGAATATGTTTTGTTGAGAATATTTTGTGAATATATACATTGAGAAAAGGAACATCTTTCAACAAATCATTATTCTAAACTCACTAATTTTTTATGCAATATAGTATATTCATGTATTTTTATGTAGTATAGCATGTACTGTGTGTATGCATATATATACATATAACTACATATGTAAAACAACTAGCATAGAACACAGATCCCCAATTCGAAGTGCAACAACCATAAAGCAACATTGCATAATAACAGTAATATTTGAACAGTTTTCCTTGCCCACAGTCACCTCTAGAAATCTGCTGTACTTTCATGCGAAGTGTAGCCTCGTTGATTACTCCAAATCTGCACTGAACTACTTCACCAGGAAATCTGGATCTCTACCTGGAAAGACTGGGAAACAGAATATGTTTGCATACCTTGCCTGTACAGAGTATAGGATTAAGCATCTGAGATTACTTGAAAGGAAGCTACCAAGTACTCATCACTTTTGATACCAAGTCTCTTGCCTTTTGAGCTAAATACAGATTCAGAAACCTAATTGTCCTTCGTCTTTAAAGGTTTTCCTGCCTAGGGGTTGATTTGGGATCCTGTCTCTTAGTGATACTTAGTGTATTTAGTGTTGTGAATGAAGCTTTGTTAACTAAAATAAGTTTATATTTGATTTATATTATGCAATTTTAGCTTCATGTCTAATTTATATTTCTCAGGGCTAAAGAGTTTAAGGATTTGTCTATAATAGTTCCCAAATCTCTTTTTAGGTCAATGCCCTGACATTCATTTTCCATTTAGCAGCTATACACTGTCTTTTTTTTTTTTTGATCCGGACTCATTAGTCTACCTTTATCTATATTCTCCATCCACCAGACAGGTGCATCCATTATTTACATCATCATGTATTGCATTGCTTTTCTTCATTTGCTGTTCTTCCTGACACAGCTAGTAGCGTAGTAGGAAACAATCCACAAACTCACCACATTGCTATCATGGCTGTTACTACTTTCAAAGAAAGAAACACTGAGTTTGGTTCAGTACAATTTGTAGTTATTTATGACAATTTGGACAGATATTGGCAAGTCACAAAATATTTATTAATTATTGTATGTTCATGAATTATCAATCATAAGTCACTGCTCACCAGAAATCTGTAGAAAACACATTGTCCTGTCTGACATTTACTGTAATTTTTTTTTTCATTCCTAAAACGATTGTCATCCCATCATAGAGAAGAAATTGACACAATGTGACTGAGGCAAGTAAGCAGACACCTCAAATATCAATAACCCGATTTCACGTAACTCCTTTGATACACTTGCTTATCTGATGTGCATGGGTTTCTGTCATTATTAGCTCAACTGTATCCCTATGTATTTCCATACACTCTGCTTCTCAGATGCACAGACAGAAAGGTGTGAGTACTCTCTGAATAGCTACACACGTGGACATCCATTTCTTGTATCAGTTGTCTGCTAATACATCAACTTATCATTCATTTTTAACTGTTTCAAACTATATAGTTTGAATCATATTTTACTGCTTGACAAGGTATAGAACTCTGATTATAAATCAGATACCCCCTTCAGATATCTGCTAGAAGCACAATCTGCCCTACATAAAGCTTTTTATGTTTGAGTTTTTGTTATGGTTTGTCACTGTGCTCCGCTCACTGATCAAAATACTGCCATAAAAATCACCAATGCTTTTTGCATGTGCTTTCCTACTGTATTACACAGTTTAAACAGTAGCTTTTATTTATTTATTTATTTATTTATTTATTTATTTATTTATTTATTTATTTATTTATTTATTTATGCTTTCTCCTTTCTCAGAAGGAGGAAAGTCCTGACCTCCTTTGCCAAGGCCTCACCTGACTATACTCCCAATTCAATGGTTCTGAATTTACAATTTGAAGTGGTGTTTCTGATACTGTACTTATTCCATCCTTACTGAAATCTCGCCTGTAACATTTATGCAACATTATCTGGAAAGTCGCAAGCAGACACAGTAAAAGTAAATCCTTGAGACAGCAAAATTCACGCCTCACTAGACAAAGGTGGAGGGATACATTCAACAGTAAAAAGAAAGTTATCCAAATATTGACACGTTTTTATTACCATGTTAAAGTCAGATGTTTTTTTCATACAGTCTTACACAAACCACCCATAGATTTTGAGCATGCAAAGCTATTAATGAGAAAAACAACGTAAATGAATGAATTAGGAAGAAGAGCACCAGTTCTGAGCTATTTCAGGGACATTTTTCCTGCTGAATGAGAAAGGGAATAAACAGTAGTTCCAAAATTCATGTAAAGAAATAGAAAGACTTTTGGCAGGTAGATCAGTTCTACACAGACTGAAGATCCAAAAATAAGTGAGATGTGATCATTACCACAAAATGCAAACTACCCAAGTAAAAACAACTCAGTAAGTTGTTCTGACCCTGGTCACTGCATTATCCTTAGGCAAGCCCTCCATTACAGGCTGAATGCTAAGTTCTCTTTCTCTGCTCATATATTTAAAACACATTGATGATTTCTTTAAAAAAAGTCCTCCATCAGCCTTGAATATTATGAGCCACTTTCCATTTCTTTGTTCACATCAAATCCCTTCTGATTCCATAATACACATTTTTACTTGCATACTGTAATTGCATAAATAATTTCTTAGGGAAAAAGCTGAAGTATAATTTTAAGTGTTTGTTTAAGCAAACATTTTAATATTTATAATAAATTTAATCTAGAAGGCAGTTAGATCCAAGCATCTTTGATAAAGTGATATTGATTTGTTCAACTGCCCTAAGCAAAATGGATAGTATAATTTCTCTTGTTGATTAGTAAATGCTCTTGCTCTGTTGGCTTTATTTTTTAAATGGTTGACAGAATGTTTGGGGGAAACAGACAATGAATTATCTTCTGAGAATTGCAGCATAAATTTAAATTTGTTTTAATTTATTTTGATGTTATGTTTAGAACTATGGTCATTGCAAAGATTTACACTCTTGCAGAATGCAGGGACGAAATTTCCAAAAAATGCATTTGATGGTTCCCTTTACAGAATATGAAAATTATTTTAGAAAGAAATAGCAACTGCAAATTGCACACAGTGACATCTATAATATTCATGTGAAAAATGCGAAAGCAAATGTGAAATTTATGAAAAATTCTAATCATTCATTGTTGCTCAAAACTGAATGAAATCATAAAATTGCTGCTGGAACATTCTCAGCAAGTTTGAAATATATTTTTCAATTACATGAGCGTCATTCACCATCTGTCAGTCCCCATATCTGGTCATTTATCTATATGATGCCTCACTGCAGGGTGCTGTAAGTATCACCATTACTTTATGTAATGCGTACCCTGTCTATATGCACCCTTCTTGACAGCTTGTGTCCATATCATTCATTCATTGTCAGCCTACCATCAACATAACAAAAAAGGCATCCCTGGCTGCTGTCTCATGGCAGCCTGCTGCCTTTGGTAACATCCATTCTGCATCCATCCTGTCACTGCCGAGTCCATTCTCATTGCAGCACCAGTAACCTCAAAGTTACTTCAGCCCACACTGTTGCAGTACTTCTCCCAAAGGGGGGATGGAAACTCACTTAGGGAATCTGACATCACTTTTGACCTTTAGAAAAAATGATAATCTGATATAAAGGGAGAGTGAAAAAGAGATACTGATTCACACAGATCCTCTCCATGGAGAACATCAGGAAGGTTCTGGTGCAAGGAAAAAATTGCATGACATTTCTTTATTTGTCCCACAGCTGAAGTTGTCCATGTGGGAGAGAATTCCTCCTCTCACTCCTCCCATGTAGGAGATCTGGGTCCAGGTATGGTCTGTGGAGCAGAATTAAGACCTAAGATTATTAATTAAAAGCTGCATGTAATGCTGAAATATAAAGTAAATTAATATGAGAAACATGGGCAGGGTCTGTAGAGATGTTAGAAAGAAAACCCCACAGGAGGAAGTGCAAGGGTTGCAAATGCATTTTGAAAAGCACCTTCTGCTGTTATTCCTTGTAATTTCAAATTTTATCAACAAATGCAATTAAAATTCTCACAGCGAGTCAACATATATCAGTACAAAACCGTTATGCAGACATCTAGTATATCTTTCCTTGTAATCTAGTAGTGGTATGTCATCCGTTTTCCCTAGTCATCCAAACCTATGAAAATCCAAAAAGGGTTTACTTTGAAGTCAATTCTACTGTCTTTCTATACCATGTTTAAGTGACCAGCCTGGATGTGCTTAAACAAGGGCTCTTTATTCTGTGTGATAGGAATCTGTTGGGAAAAAAAAAAAAAAAATCCCACATGGAGTTACTAATCATGGAAAAAGTTCTGCTGGCTCCAATAGCCTCTGTTGGAGGATATACTTCCAAATTAATTAATGTTCACTAGTGAGGGTAGAAGGAAAACAGTGCAATGTTTCTTTCAGCAAAGTAAAGAAAGGAACGCTCATTCTTCTATTTGGTTGGTTAAATTTTATAGTGGCATAAAGTAATGTTTCTAGATTTGTTATTTATTGACTGTATAGTTTTAAAATGTATCAACAGTGTTGGTCAGCTATATAAAAGTTAATTTCACTGGTAGAATGAAAAAGAATTTAAAATCTAATGAGAAATGCCTATCTGAAGTGTGAATAAGAGAAAAGTTTTTACAACTTGCAGTGGTATAGGTGTATAGGTGGTAATATTTAACCCTGTTGATGGGAGAGGTTAAAATCATTCTCATTAATAATGAAGAATAATAAGGATAACATCATGACATTCATAGATCACCTTCTGTTTGCATTCAGATTATCATAAATTATGACTCTCTGCCATTGGGTTAATCAATGTCCACAGACCCCAGGAGAAGACTGTCCAGGTCTTTTCCTCTTCTGGCTTGTTTTCTGCCTCTATGGAACTAAGAGTCACCTTGGAGCGTGAGTGATTTTTTTTGCCTCAGCTCAACACAGAGAATCCTCCTGTAAATGATGAAGCAGCAAGCAAACAAAAGCCCCTTTTGTCTCAGTTTTTTTAAAGTTAGATACTCAAAAGGATAAGTGCCTAAAATATAGGAAGCAATTGGTATTCTAGGGGCGGACACCATGAACACAATACTTCACATATATAAATAAAGCAGGTAATAAATATAAATGAGGAGATACAGATACAGCTAAACGATGCAGAAAAGATGTAAGAGATTAATGTATGCTAATAAATTTCCCTTGAAGTAAGGAACCATAGCCAAAGAAGGAAAGTTGTCCCAGTGATATTAGACAGAAAATTTGCTGGCAGAGATTCTGAATGTGGAAACACCCATCTATTTTTAAGTGATTCTACCTGCAGTATTTGGCTGGTATTAATGTCTGACACATGTAAGTGGTCAAAATGGAAACTGCCCGACCAGACTTTGAATATGAACCTCAATACAAGAACACACTCAGTGAGAAAATCCTCAGAGAGGACGTGGAAAAAATCCAAACCCTTCTCACTGCAAGTTCCAGCCCAAGACTGGTTATCAGGAATCTTCTCACTACTGTAACAAAAGTAGCAATTAAAAGGAAAAAAACCACATCATCCTAGAAGCCCAGATGTAACCTAGGCAACTTGAGAAATGTATGAGGAAACTGTCACAGAATACACCTCCCCTGTTGTGCATTCTTGTAAATACATGAAATAAAATTATACTTATTTTCTTCAAATAAACAGAACAATCAGTTCTGAAGCATCTGTTACATGTTATTTTACAAAACTGGCAAGTAAAGCAGCATTTTTAATGCTCACATAATTTAAACAAATATAAATGTAATTGCCTCGAATAAGCTGGTATTTCCTCAGAGTACTCTAAGCAAATACATCCTCTTTTCCAACAAAGACACAAATGAAAATGGCTTCTTGCTCAATAATAAATAAAGCAGGCTGGTTAATCAATCTCTTTCTCATTTCTTAGGCTTTGTATTTCTTTTAGATTCCTAACAGAATAAATTAAATCAAAGCCTAACATATACTAACATGTTATCTAATATTTACTAAATTTGCCTTGTCATTATTGTTGGGAGGAGCAATAATTTTAAAAATTATTTCTTGATTTTGAAAAAACTGAACTCCTGTTAAGTCTTAAAAATATGCATAACTATATGATATAACCACATGAACTGAAGAACTCTAAATGTTTGCTTGGTTGCACAGATAACTGCAACCCAGATTGCCCATTTTGCAGGCTTTTGCTGGTATGATCCACTAGCCTAGAGCATCAGAAAGAGGTTCTTCAACACTGTACACACTAATAACCTTTCCATGAGTAATCTGGTACTTTAGTATTCTACTAGGCAAGACCAAAGCTTCCAGTTCTTGAAAATGAAATCAAACAAAAATCATATTCTACTCACTTACTCACTTAAATTGGGCATGCCCATAAAACTGCATGTATTGGTACTCAGGGGTTTTTTTGTTTGTTTGTTTTTTTGTTTGTTTTTTTACTCTGTAAGAGCATACTCAAGATCTCCTACTGCATTTTCATTCCAGTAAAAAGACTACTAACGGAGAAAGTTTAGTTCCTTAGGCCTGTAGTTCAACACAGCCAGTGTTTGGTGCAGAAATTTTATTTAGATTTAAGTTGCATATTACTGAGAAGATAGCCCTAAAATTTTATAAGAACTCCATCCTAGGGTAGTTTGTCTTTAACTAGCCAGATAATTTAGTCAAGAATTTAAGCTTTCTCAGTCAGTAGACAGATTTTCAGTAAAGTAGTAACCTGTTGCTTAGTACTACAGTGGTCTAGACATGTCACTCATTTCTGACATTTTACAACTATTCTCTCAATTTATCAAAAATAGATGACATGTTGGTTAGACAAGGATAGAGTTACCACAGGATAAGGGTTATGTGTTAAAGATCCAGTGCAAAGTCAGCCAACAGCACACTTGACATCTGGTGAGATTTCTTGACATTTATTAAATATCAAATCATGACATTTAGGAAGGCAAAAGCACTTAACCCGCTACTAATAAGGTCTCAAGATACTATTGCCTATATGAGCAAAGCTAAAATAGCAGCAAGTATGTGTATGTATACACACATATAAACACAAATACACAAAATCACTAAGCTATACCCTGGCTCATGTACTATTTAGCATATGATAACTCATTTATCATATTCTCTCTTCAACAGGCTATACCATATGTACATCCAGTACGGAAGATCAGCTCTCCCTGAATTACTGGTGGTTGGTTAGTATTCCTTGGCTCAGTTGTAAATCAGTGTCCTGAAGTTTCAGGAGTCTCTGCTACACCTGCAGGTAGATTTTGGGATGAATCAGTCAGCGAGAGAGTGTGACTCCATAAGGAGCAGGCAACAGGAATCAAACATAGTGAATTCACACATTGCAAATGACATTAAAAGCAGTTTTGCCCATCCACACCGCTTGGTTCTGGGCTGCCTGCTGATATTGATGTGCACACCAGACTTTCATTTTGTGTGAGTTTAGTCATACACCCTTTTAAAAATTGTTAATAGGCAACCTGAAAAGATTCTGAAACACTTCAGAATCTGAAAAGAAACCACTTTTTCATGTAATTTTATGCTGAGGCTTGCTTTTTGGGGATTTACATTGTCAGCCTTTTCTAAAATGCATTCATTAGCCTTATTGGTCTGTAGATGTGTAACATCCACATCAGAACATCAGTAATAGGTGTGCAAGATTTTGACCCCATATGTATTGAAAGTTCACTAAAGAGGTCTCTCAGGAGAGGTTTGGAGAGAGTGTTTTGTTTCTACCCATCAAGACAGGAAGATTTTAGTGGTAATGGACCTTGAGCAAGACTGATTTGCTTGATTTTATTTATTTATTTTTATTTTAAATTTAATACTATTTGGGTTGTAAAATTGTTTCTAGCTTGGGAGTGTTATATATCAACCAGCAGGTGTTACACATGAACAAAGTATGGTGTATTGCAAAGAAAATGGATCATGAATAATACATTCCAGATATGTAATGTATTATTCTTACCTGGGATTATTTTTCAGTTGTAATGTTGCTTGGGAATATTTGCTTGTAATTCCTGATGATATATATCTTTGCTGATATATATCTACTACTTGGAATTTTTAAGAAGATGGACTACAAAAATCAATGAATAGGAAAAAGAGACGCAAAATGAGGAAATGGGCAGGGCTTGTTTTTTGATTTTTATTCTCAGGTGAAGCAGGCTGTCTTGAGAGTTCTGTCAGGAGATGACCTGCCAATGCCAGCTTTTGCAAACACGGAGAGCTTTTGCATATGGGTTAGAAAACCAGGCAAAACAAAATGAGGCTTGCTTTATTCTTATGCTTGTCAAACCATTAGCAGCAGCTGGTAAGCAAATAGATTATGGCTGATAAGCTATTTATGGTTTTATGTAGGCCACCAAAAAACAATAAAAGTGTGAGCAGATAACAGACTTTCATGAAATTTTGGGTCAGTCTCTGAAGTGTCAGTGCCACCTTTGAAGGTGGATACATAGATCAGATTGTAGCATGAACATGCTGAAGAGGAAAGCTGGCAGAGACTAAAAAATGCAAGAAAATGCACATTTCAATATACAAGGTGCTGATTAAAGGATTTGTATTCAGGTCTTTGCCCAGGTGACTCTACCATGACACCCTTTAACGAGCTGTAGACTAAAGTTACCATTGCTTCTGGCTGCAAAGCCTCAATGTTGATTTCAACTCTAGGAGGGACATAGCTGCATGAATCCAGTCCCTGGAAGGGACTAGGAACATATTCAGGAGTAACATCATGGCCAGTACAGAAAATCAGCTCTCCCTGAATTACTGGTGGTTGGTTAGTATTCCTTGGCTCAGTTGTAAATCAGTGTCCTGAAGTTTCAGGAGTCTCTGCTACACCTGCAGGTAGATTTTGGGATGAATCAGTCAGCAAGAGAGGCTGACTCCATAAGGAGCAGGCAACAGAAATCAAACATAGTGAATTCACACATTGCAAATGACATTAAAAGCAGTATGTAATTATACAAGATTTCTAGCTGTGCTTTGACATTACTTATTCACTGCCATCACCCCAAATTTAAAAGTTGATCATCAAAACCAAGTGAGATAGAACAGATGTAAAATGAAGCTGCAAGATTAATTCAGGCCAATCTTAATTGCAATGATTTATCATTGTCCACTGGGCATTGCAAAAATATTAACAAATCTTGCAGAAAGATTAATAGATACCAAGTAATAAACTTAGTCTCCACATCATACATAAAATTAAACATGAAGTTTCCTCATGAGACTCAGATTATTATTTAAATACTTGAATTATTATCACTTCAGTGTCTCCATTTTGTAGAATTTCCATTTTGGCTTTAGCTTTAAGTGAGATAATTTGTCCAGAATTGTCTTGGCCTCATCAAGAGTCATGAAACACTCAGTGCTCAGTGCTGCTTTGCCATCCTATAGTGGGTACGTAAGCTTGGCCTCCACTGTCCTCATATCTCACTGATCTTAGAGGGAGAAACCAGGAGCCCCATGAGGTCCTTTATGGGTCGTCCTGCAAGCTATTTTCTGAGGGGCTCAACATCCCGCCACTTCTGAGTGCAGTCCGGTTGCAATAGACAGGGACTAAATGCTCTTGGAGCCGAATGAGGAAGCTGGTGCTGATAGCAACACTTTTAGGATGGGAAATGCTCTGGGCTCTGTCTCCTAGAGCTCAACCCAGAATCCAGCCAGGTGTCCTACATTGTGTGCAAACAGAGGAAAGCACCTCAGTATGAACCCCAAACCGTGACAGATGAAGAGGAGCAGGCAGTGTGACAATACAATTATTTATATATTTTCCAAAACTTACTCTTGAGCATAAGTAAGTGACTCAGGACTGTAAGTTAGGACCTCTCCATGTTTAGCATATACAGACCTGAAGTCATTTTGGAAGCGAACCTTAAGTAGTTCTTTTCTTTCAAAATGTGGTAGTAGCAAACTCAAATTTTGCATGCTTTTTACATGTCTAAAGTGCTCATGGTAAGACAAGTCATGAATACCAAATGAAGTCATCTTCCAAGCTACTGGCATAGCATGGCAGGCATGTGCAGTAAGACAGTAGAGCACCTCACCACCAAAAAGGGCTCTTCATCCCATTTTCCTTGCTAGGGTAACAGGGAAGTCCAAGAGATTTCCTTGGAAGGCTGGAGGTGAGCAAAGAGGAGGCTAACCTATGGGGTTTAGGGGTACATAAAACTGTCCTTTCCTAATTTAGAGGGAGTTCTGATTGTGTCACCATAGGAATAGCAGGTTTGTAACTACAAGAAATGGGGAAATATTTCTCCTTCTCATAGGCTGAACGGGCAAATAATGAATGTTTGTATGACATGATGGATTCAGTGGATATGTTTAATCCCTTTGGTAAAACACATTTCACAGCTTCTGACAAGTAACATCCATTAACTGCTCTTCCTACCCTCAGGTCATTTCTTTCTGATGTCTTTAATTAGACTTTTAAAAATGGGCTGATCTTATTGCATGACATTTCTGCAAAATTCTTATGTGAATAGAATTTTATTAAATGCTTTGAGGTAGTCCCTGTTGGAAGCTTTATCAATAAAGCAAAGAAGCAGAGATATTAGGGAGATGCAAATAAAATTAGACGAAACTGTATAAACAGTTCCTAATCAACATATTTCATACAAGTAAAGTGATAGGTAGAATGGTATATCCCAGAGGTTTTTAAGTTTATGTATAGAAGGAGCTTTGCAAAAGTCATCAGATGACCATACCAGTCATTAATTTCATTATGTGGACTGAGATCTGATGGTTGACTAAGATGTTCCTTGTTTATTTGCTTAGGTGCTGCTTTTTAGGAATTTTCTTCTCAAGTATTATATGTAGTAGAAAATCCCCAAAGTTATAGTTTATAGCTTTAAATAATGAAGTAGCTGAAAACTTGTATATTGATAAGGAAGGTAGAGTTGATGGGTGTCTGCCTGTCAGCATTCTAATCGTGTTTTATAATATTACTTTCCTCACCTTTTTCTATGGAAGTGAAGTTTTTTAAATGATGTAATATTTGGTTGAAGAGTTGAAATGAAATGATACATAAAATAAACAGCAAAAAGTACAAGAATAAGCAAGAAAATACCAAACTACAAAATGACACACTACAATAAAATGATAAACTGTGGTACTGGCTTTTCATTCTATGTTTTATGTTTGTGCTGAGACTTTACACTGCCCACTACTGTTAACAACTCCTGGGCTAATTAGCATATGCTTAAACTCTCTAAAGATTTGGCCTGGAATTACTAATTACCTACTGGATGTCCTAGGCTGAAGAGAAGCTGTAAATATATGGTGTGTGCCATGCACCTGTCAGGCAGTCACTCCTTACTCGTAAGAAAAAGGACGTGAGGTTTTGTGAAAGACCACGTCTTGATTGTCTTAGGGTGTGGGTTTTTTAAAAGAGTTTAAGATCTCGTTATATTCTCCTCTTTGATCCCTCACATTTCAACATCTGATGAACCTGATAATGTTTTGGTAGAAGCTTTTAACTGACTGAAATCTTAGGACAAATGCTGGAGCGAAATGGAAGCAGCACCTGTGCTTACAAAGAGGAAAGCTGCTCATTGTGTTACTCAGTGTCTGTGTAATGTTTACATACTGTTTCAAACTGATACATTTAAATCTTAAAAAAACAAACAAACCCTCCTCATTTATAGTGGAAGCTTCAGAAACTGACCTCCTTAGGTGGCAGACTGATACTGTGTTTGGAAATGACTGGGGTTTTATATGGCCATCTTTCTGCCTTTTAAAAAATAGTGTCAAAAATCACTGACAATTGGCTCGTCTTTCTCAACTACTTACATTTCAGAGGTGTTTCAGTGCCTCTGCAAACAGGCAATTCCATGTCAACACATGTACAGCACAGTATAAACACTGTCTGAGATTCCTGTTTTATTATTTTTTCACCCATTTAAACTAACATCTTCTTTGTGTAATGAACAGAAAGAGAAACACCTATCTGCACTTAAGCTAGTTCTTTTAATACTGTTATTAAAGAATCATGGCTTGAGTAATGCTTTGATGTATTTTATTTGCAATGCTTTTTACAGAGTAGGTTGCTCTTCTCAGCCTAATTTAGCCTAACGACTGACAAAACTGGGCCCATGTTGCTTAGAGCTCCATCAGTCGTGTTGATTAAAACACTTATATCTATCTATTTTCAGTTCAGTCCTACACTATCTTACGTCTTAAGGCCTAAAAAACCTCTTAAGAGTATAGAGTGGTTCTACATGCCAGAGGTTACTGTTCCAAAAGTCCTTTGAAGGAGAGGATCAGGCCAGATCAGTTAGAAGCAAATTCATTAAATCCTGATGAAAGCATTTTGAAGTTAAACTAATTGGATTTTCCTGAAAAAGATATTGGACCCTCACGGGACTGCTTCTCCATTGGAGCTTAGCATAGTGGTAATACCCAGATAGTGGCTGGTGACCTCTTTTACCAACACAGAGGTAAAATGTTCCTGACTCTGCTGGTTTTGGCTGGGGCATAGTTAATTTTCTTCAGAACAGCTGGTATGGGGCTATGCTTTGGATTTGTGCTGGAACCAGTGCTGGTAACACAGGGATGTTTCAGTTGCTGCAGAGCAGCGCTGGCACAGAGCCGAGGCCTCTTCTGCCTCTCACCCACCCAGCAGTGACCAGGTTGGGGGGGGACACAGCTGGAACAGCTGGCCCCAGCTGACCCAAGGGATGTTCCATACCATGTGGCATCACACTCAGCGTATAAAGCTGGGGGAAGGAGAAGGAAGGGGGGCATGTTTGGTGTTATGGCGTTTGTCTTCCCAAGTAACCATTAACACATGACGGAGCCCTGCTTTCCTGGGGATGGCTGAGCACCTGCCTGCCCATGGGAAGTGGTGAATTAATTCCTTGCTTTGCTTTTGCTTTCCCTATTAAACTGTCTTTATCTCAACCCACAGGTTTTCTCATGTGCACCCCTCCGATTCTCTCCCCCATTTTTGCCAGTGGGCAGTGAGTGGCAGCTGCGTGGTTCTTGGTTTCTGGCTGGAGTTAAACCATGACACTGGCCTAGGACTTTTATATTTTTTGGAATACGCGTAAGTCTTAATTTTACAATTTCAAGTACTGTTAAAAACAAGGAGTGTCAGCCTTTGCCAGTCATGTATGTTTTAGCAAGCATGGGAGCAAATGGTGGGGAAACACATTTTATTAGCCAGTAGCTGACTATTCAAATTTTCCTTAAACTGAAGAGATATGAACTAATGCTACACTTATCACTTTAATGGTTGTCTTTGTATTTTTAACATCTAATCATCTTAATGAATCTTGAAGATGTTACACATAGATATCTGATTTATTTCTTAATGAATTTTTATGGATGTCTTATCAGTAAGCTGGAACCATTCCTGACTGAGTTAGTCTGATGTACTTAAAAACATACTAGGAATAATGAGTAAGCAATACATAAAATCACAAACCTTAACATAACAAAAATTAGGTGACATTCTGTAATGTATTTTATGTCTGATCTTTATGGTGGCTCAACTTTTCTACTATACTTCATCCTGATGAAAAAGGGCATTGCTCATACACAGTGACACTGCTGCCTCTTTAACTTCACTGCTGCATTGAAATAAAATAATTTTTGCCTGAGATTCAGAGGCTATATTTTTCCAGACAAAGAAGCAGGCCATTCAAATGCACAGGAATGGATCCGAAAGCTACAATATAGTTAAAGGAATCTTTCTCTTAAAGGACAAAATCTGCGTTTTTGCCAGAAAAGAGGAATGAAAGTGCATGCAACTTTAGATGTCATATTTAAATCCCAGTTGTGCACTTATGACAAAAGAAGTTTGTTAGGAGACAGAACAGTTGAAAGAATATATAGCTTTATTAATTTTTCATATATATTTTGATTTGTATCTTCTTTATTGACACTCTGCTATAAGGTCTACACATATAACCATTTTCTGATAATTCAAAAATGAGTAAGTACTAAGTTAGTTCAATATTGATTTCGTAGTAGTTATAGCATATATGAGCATAGATTTTATACAAAGAAAACGCTAGTTTAAATTCTAAGAGATGTTAAAACCCTTATTTAGAAAAAAAAACCCAAAACCCAACAAGAAAGTTCTGGCTCAGGAAAAGCTGTTGCTTGTCTCTGGAATCTCTTCCTTGTTAGATAGGTTTATTAATTTATTTGGTATTTTTATTTCATTTGTGCTTAAATTTTCAATATTTACAAAATTTAAGGTTCATTTCACTTTTAGGGGTAGATATATAAGAAAGAATAAAGTTGAAAACAATCTTAAAAATAGGTGTTTGCAATGAACAATGTAAATTTGCTATATGTGTTTAGGCTTCTACCTGTTCAGAATTTGCTTATATAGAAAAATTCAACATTGAGCAAGCTAAATTATGGCAAAATAAACCTGTCATTCACTGTCATCCTGCTTTCTTGGTTTGTATTCTTGTTACTTGCATAGTGTCAGTCATCTACGTGAAGTCCATGAAAATGCATGTGGATCACAAATGTTTTATGAATCCTAGTTATTCAGCTACCAGGCATATTTCTTTCTGTTTTGTAATTTAAATGCAAAATTAATTTGTCTGTGACCTGTTGCACAATTCAGTGCATTGCTACACAATTCAGTGCATTGAGCAATGCATAATGAAGAATACTGGAAATGTGGACTGGGTAAGTCAGTAGCAGAGATTGAAATTGCAGCTAGTAAGTCAGCAAATATGTGAATGTTTGTTCCTAGCTTATGCCATTTTGAAGCAGGAATAAAATTCTTTACTACTTACACATATATAAATGAAGTCCTTGAGAAATTACAAGCTTGAAACACACGCAAGTGTTAGAGATTAAGGCAATAATGGAAATATTGCTTCCTCTTAGAAAAAAGCCACTGCCATTTTCAGACCCCCCTGCTTTCCTGGAAACTCTCTACATTAACCTTTTTTATATTTTTGCTGTCCTTTGCCTACTCACACTTTATTATTTAATAATTATTCTAACAAGCAGATGGCATCAAAACTCACATTAGTATTTCTTCAGAAATCCATACAGGGCTTTACAAATCTTTAAATAGATTTAAAATCTGAGGGAAAGGAGGGTGAGGTGCAAAAGTAGTAAGACTAATGTAAAAGCAAAGTAAGAAAATAAATTCAGGGAAATATAAAGACAGTAAAGAGGTATCGTTGTTCATGAACATTATGTGGTAAGATTTGAATCCTCTTCTGAAAGTTTAGCACTTAAAGAATGGACACATCTCTAATTCTGATCTAGCTACACTGGAATAATGAATTGAAATTGAACCACATAAACCATAAGGTTTTATTGCATTGGCTTTCTTGTGAAACTTGCATACAGCTTCTGTCTTTTTTTTTTTCTTTCTTTCTTTCTTTTAAGGGGGAGTGACTATTAGCCTGACTTCCATGTGAGTTCCTCTCTCTCCCCAATATAAAAAGAATAAAAAATGAGTAAACAGGTGTTACAGCCATGAGAGTCTGGCAATATTATGCCCAACAGGTGGCAAAAAGGTCTGGGGATGTTTATGGGAGCTAGAGCACACCAGGGTATCAGTAGCAGACTATAAAGTGGGAGCAAAATCAGACAAAGGTGACAGGGCAATCAGCATGCCTGTACTGATGACAGTGTTAAGTCATGTCTGCTTCCTACTATCTTGACTGGCATCTTAATTTTTCTTATGTAATGGATTTAACTTAGATGGTTTAGAAAAGGATCTGGCACCAAAAGAAATCCAAAGCTCATTGTATTATTAGTGCATCAGATCAATTCAGCAGTTGCAAAATGTTATAATTTCTGTTAACTGGGGATTTTTAGGCATGCTGCATGATGCACATACCACAGACTTAAAACAGTGACATCTGCAACTTAAGAAAAGGCAGCAAAAGAAAAAAAGACCCCCTCACACCACTCCTGAAACTGAAATTTCTGATACATTAATTTATCATTAAATATTGTTTAATGCTATATCAAGTGGATACTGTTAGGGAAAAGAGAACAGATTTAATCTTGCTTTTAAAACAGCAATAACTAATGGACTGCAGAGTGTATGTGTATATATATGTGGATGGACTCCAGAATGGATTACTGCTTCAAAGGCAGGCTTGTGCCTTAGGGTAGGCTCAGCTTCTTCTGTTATCGTAGGAAACCAGAAATGTATCAAAGTGATTGTCATGGCAGCTAAAAGAAGTCCTTTCTGGAAGGAAATGGGAGACCTAGTTACCCAGGACATGGGGAAGACTGGGGTACTCCACAATTTTTTTGTTTCAGTCTTCAGCAAGTCCTCCAGCCACACCACTGAAGTCACAGAAGGCAAAGGCAAGGACTGGGAGAATGAAGAACTGCCTGCTATAGGGAAAGATCAGGTTCAAGACCATCTAAGGAACCTGAAGGTGCATAAGCCCATGGAACCTAATGAGATGTCTCTGTGGGCCCTGAGGGAACTGGCAGATGAAGTGGCTAAGCCACTATCCATCATATTTGAGAAGTCATGGCAGTCCAGTGAAGTTCCCAATGACTGGAAAAAGGGAAACATAAGGGAAATAAGGAAGACCTGGGAAACTACAGGCTGGTCAGTCTCATCTCTGTGCCCAGCAAGATCATGGAGCAGATCTTCCTGAAAACTGTGCTAAGGCACATGGAAAATAAGGAGGCAATTTGTGGCCACTAATATGGCTTCACTAATGGCAGATCATGCCTGACAAATTTGGTGGCTTACTATGACAGGGCTACAGCATTGGTGGATGAGAGAAGAGCAACTGACATCATCTACCAGGACCTGTACAAAGCTTTTGACACTCTACCCCAGGCATCCTTGTCTCTAAACTGGAGACACATGGATTTGTTTGATGGACCAATGGACCACTCAGTGAATAAGGATTTGATTGGATGGTTGCCCTCAAAGAGCTCCATGTCCCAGTGTATACCAGTGATGAGTGGTGTTCCTCAGGGGTCAGTACTGGGACCTGCACCGTTCAACATCTTTGTTGGTGACACAGGCGCTGGGATCAAGTACACCCTCAGCCATTTAACCAAGACAACACCAAGCTGTGTGGTGCAGTTGACATGCTGGAGAGAAAGGATGCCATCCAGAGGGACCTTGACAGCCTTGAGAGGTGGGCTTAAGTGAACCTCATGAAGTTCAACAAGGCCAGGTGCAAGGTCCTGCACGTGGGTCAGGGCAACCTGTGGTATCAATACAGGCTGGGCAGAGAATGGATCGAGAGAAACTCTGAGGAGATTGACTTGTGAGTATTGGTGGATGAGAAGCTCAACATGGCCCAACAATGTGCACTTTGCAGCCCAGAAAGCCAAATGAATCCTAGTCTGCATCAAAAGAAGTATGACCACCAGGTCAAGGGACGTGATTCACCTCCTCTACTTGGCTCTCGTGAGACCCTCACCTCTGAAATACTGTGTTCAGCTCTGGAACCCCCCAAAAGAGGGACATGGCCCTCTTGGAGCGAGTCCAGAGGAGGGCACAAAGCTGATCAAAGGGCTGGAACACCTCCCCTATGAAGACAGGCTGAGAAAGTTGGAGTTGTTCAGCCTGGAGAAGAGAAGGCTCTGGGGAGACCTTACAGTGGCCTCCTAATACTTAAAAGGGCCTTATAAGAAAGATGGGGACAGACTTCTTAGTAGGTCCGCTTTCAACAGGATAAGGGATAATGGTTTTAAACTGAAAGAGGGTAGATTTAGATTAGGTATTAGGAAGAAATTGTTTATTTTATGGGTGGTGAGACACTGGCGCAGGTTGCCCAGGGAAGCTGTGGATGCCCCATCCCTGGAAGTGTTCAAGGCCAGGCTGGATGGGGCTTTGAGCAGCCTGATTTAGGAAGGTGTCCCTGCCCATGGCAGGGGGTTGGAACTAGGTGACCTTTAAGGTCCCTTCCAACCCAAACTATTGGATGATTCTACTGCTTGGAAACCACACCACATCAATATTATTTGGATTTATATTCTACTTACATGCAGAGGGCTAAAGCAGTGACACATTGCTATTATTACTGTCTATTTTAGATTAAGCTGACAAAAACACTCAAAATAAAATGTCCCAACCAAGTAAAGACTATAATATCTATTTATCAATGTTACTGTTCCACAAAGGACATTGAGGTGGGTTGATGTGAGAAAGGATGCCATAGTGGGATCTGTAGTTGATGGCATACAGTAGAACAGAGAAAGCAGTTTCAGAGTAGGATAAAAACAAAGGAGAATGAGAGAGAAAAGGGGAAGAGAAAAGCCTCCATAGTGGTCAGCATCTGAAGGCACTTTCCAGTACATCAGGTGGAAATGATGAAGGTGATGATGATGAGTTTTTTGCCGTGCTTTCTCCCTAAAACTATATGCTTTACACTGGGACTTGATCAGCCTCCCTAGAGCTTGTTCTTGCTTATGAGGCTGTTAGCACTGATTGGAGTATGCTAACCAGATGCAAGCACAGAATCCCATTTATCTATTAAATTCCTGTAGGCATGTATTATTGGTATACATTAATGCATTTCAATGATTGTTACTGACCTTAATTTGCACTGCGTTTAGCTTTCTCTCGTATAAACAAAACCCACAAAAGAGTAGGCAAAGGAAAGCAAAGGAAAGCAGGGCGATGCCCCACCAGTGGTTTTTGATATCTGTGAGAACTGCCACAACAAGAACACCAGGGTTTTGCAGGTGGCAGATCATGGGACCAACAGCACAAGAACAACAGTGTGGGAATGCAAGGGAAGCCACTGCCACAGAGGCGCTGAGAAGACTGCCACAGCAGCTGACGGGGCTCCTCCAGAGCTGCAGGCAGCGGGGCTTTAGCACTGCTAGGGCAAGAGCAATAAGGCAGCCGAGGCACTGTGCAGCAGCAACAGCCTGCGTATCCTGAGGGCTGCATCTGGTGCATTTTAGAGGTGATTTTTTGTTTCCTCCTTTGTCCTGTAGAAGTGATACCCCAGTGAATGGGAAGACGTGGGTAGCTTTGTAAGGGAGAATAAATCAATTTCCAAAGGGCAAGGGCATGATAGACATTATCTTGGATTATGTCATGAAGAGAAAGCTTTAAAATATTTTTTTTAAATAATTTGAAATGTTTTGACAATTTACATCTTTTTCTTTTTAGATTTTAACATTTTTACTTTGTAGTAGAATAATTTTAAAACTATTTTTGAGCTTATTTTATAATGACTTTATTAAACACACTTCATTGTGAAAAAACACCTGCATTCTGAATTTTCTCATTATTTAAAAAAAATGTTTTTCCATTATTTATCGAAATGATAGTACCTGAAATCAATGTGCCATCAACCCAAATGTTCTTAAAAAACAAATCTCTCAACTGTTTTCCAAACAGTTCTTAAAAGGACTTTTTAGAAGGGAGCAAGCACCCTCTATAACTACAAAACCAGCTGACTGAATTTCCATATGAACTCTCAAATCCAAACTTAACTATTGCTGCCTCTGCTGCTTCTGTGGATTTAAGAAGTAACAACTGAACAGTTAGTATACCTGGATACCTCTTGCCCATGTACCCTTGTCTATGTATGTATGTATATATACACATAGGTAAGCACACACTCAGTGCTTTTACTTACTTTTTGTTTTGTCTGAAATGTGATATTGATTTCTTCCACTTGAGAAAGATCTAAATGATGAGCTAGAAAATTTCTCTGGCCAGTCTAAAGTGCAGTGCTTTACAGTCAGTGCTGTTCAGTGCTGTTTGGTGGCTACTGCTGTCTAGTTGCATAGAGAAAAGAAAAGACAAGCTCTAGATCCAGAATTCTCATTTTCCTGCTAACCAGCCATTTTTTAAATGCATTTTTGTTTTACTAGCAAATACTTCTATCTATAGACATTGTAGCATGTGGGAGTGAAAAATTTCCAGATAATTCATAATTCAAGAATAAGCAGATTAATAATAAATGAAACACAAATAGAGGCATTTAGTCTGGGAAGCTTCTGGACTAAAAGACAGAAAAAAATGCTTAGAAAGATGCAGATGTCAGTGACTTTCCATATGAACAGGCAAAAGTCAGTGGCAAGTTACAGAGGAAACATATTACTCTCCAGGATAATAGCTATTTGAAGCAATTTTTTCAAGAAAGAAGGCTAAGAGTCTGTTTAATGGGGAGCAGGAGCTTGTGCCACCCTAAGAGGTGGAGAGAGGAACAGAACAAAGGCAGGATGTGAAAGGAACAAAACCAGAGGGAGGTAGCATGATGTGATGGAAGACAAAAGGACAAGAAAGGGAGACAGACCTTTGCTTTACTTTAAGGCTGTAGTGGGAGTTTAAAGGTGATTTGTTAGGTGCCAATTTAATGCTATGCCTTTTTCCCTCACACTGTCGGTTGTGTGGTTTTTTTGTTTGGATTTTTGTTTGTTTGGTTGGTTGGTTGGTTGGTTTTGGTTTGGGTGGTTTTTTGTGGGTTTTTTTTGTTCTTTTTGTTGTTGTTGTTGTTGTTTTGTTTTTCTCCCAAGGAATCACAGAGTACAAAGAATTTGCAGGCAATCTGCAGTTACTGGCAAGAAGTTTAAGGGGATATGTTGGGGGATGGAAGAACAGTAGAAAAGGAGAATAAATAGGACTTTTAAAATTCCCCATACCTAACTGCAAAATGTCAGTCAATGTCAAACCAGAAGCAGCCTTCATTCTTTTTGTGTAGTTATGACAGAAAGAAAACAACACTTAGCTGGGGAAGGACACATTTTCCCTGAACTTGTTTTGCTGTGGTGGTCTTAAGTGGCAGCTTGCCAGTTAACCTAAACTAAGTTTGATTATCCCTTTTTTGAGAAATGTAAGGATCTGTACATAAAACAAGTTTGGTCAAAACTGTCTCATTTGGACTGTTGTCAGTGGGATTTGTATTTGCAGCTGTACACCCAAATTCTTGTGTGCTCTTTCCTGCATATGTACTTTCCTACACAGTGCCATTTCAATATAAGAGTCTCTTAAGGTCTTCTTCTCCAGAATAAGATTTAATAAATCCCTTCAAGATCAGGCCTGGAAGGTGGAGTGATCTTTAATATCTTCAAATTTTTATATTATGGCTGTCCCAAGAAAGGACTTTTCCCAAGAGGTATGTTCTGAATCTTTTGGTGATGATGAGTAACACATTGCTATGCAAACAGTACCATTAAATTTCCTGTGATGTGTCTTTTCTATCACCTTACTTTAGGTCTTAATGAAATTTGAACTTGGATTGCTTCCATCTCAGTCTGGATCATTAATTCTGTTTATGTGATGGCTTATGCTCTGGCTCATCTTTCATATATGATGTTGCTTCTTCTGCCAGGAAAACATGGGTTTGTTGTAGAGCTTGGCTTGTATTTGATCTCTCTCCCCAAACTGGTACAACTGCATATGAATACACTTCCATAGTTACCCCAGTACATTTGGCACCTTATGTTACTCTCTCTGACATATTCAAATACTTTTAAAACGTTTTTTATTCTTCTCCTCCTTTTCTTAGTCTCATCAGGAAACAGACAAACAAAAAAGAACAATAACTGCAGAATAGTTTTAATCCACTGCAGGATGAATAATTTGACTGTTAAAGTGACTACCAAGGAGCAATCTGAAGTCATCTTCTGGGATCTTGTTCTTGCAGAATGGGCTAAGATACTGGGGTAAAGTTTTTTTAAAAATAAAGAAGTGAAATAGCTTTGCAGTAAAATGAAACCATCTCTACAGGGCAGTACCCTACATTTCCTTAAACTTGAAAAGTTTTAATAATTTCTGTAATGCCAGAGATGTTATGGATGAAATTTTAAAAAGAATAGGGAGACTATTTATTATGAAATAACAACATGATTTAATAGCAACATGAATTTGCTAGGCTTTGCTTTCATATGTCTTTCTTTTCCCCCTGGCCTCCAGGCAAAGTTGGAAAATACTATTTTTAAAAAATAGTTTCATTCTGGTATCTGAATCAAAGTAATTTTCAAAAAGGCTGATGAAAACTCAATGCTTAACAAAACCTGTTAAGACTTAGATATTACTAGATATTTATATACAGTGCTGTAGTTTATTTTATCCTTTCAGTAAGAGTGACGTTTGTTAACATATCTTTAGCTAAAAATAATAATAATGATACTTTTCTATGACAGTCCAAGACAGTACAAAATATGCTATTTTGCTACTGGTAAATATAAGAGATTTTAAATCTGGCCTTGCTTTCCATCAGAGGTCTTCTGAATGCAATATACATATTCCGCCCCCCCCCACCCCCCCCACCCCGTATTGTTTCTAGGACAAAAGTACAGCTGTTTCAAATAAATAACC
Source organism: Falco biarmicus (assembly GCF_023638135.1). Lineage (NCBI taxonomy): Eukaryota > Metazoa > Chordata > Aves > Falconiformes > Falconidae > Falco > Falco biarmicus. The sequence continues at coordinate 90,404,555 of NC_079288.1, forward strand.
ATATATTTTATTTTTAGCTCCTTCTGTAGGTCTTTCGTATCAAGATGCCAGTGAACCGAAAGGGCAGAAGGTAAAAGCTGTATGACAAGGGTGAAGTAATATTTTTTTCAGAGTTAAAAAAAACACACCACGATCCTGGCTTATAATACTTAGTGGACTGTTTAATACTCCTTTCAGTGTGTGGTTTCATTTTGTTTTCCATGTAAATCATTCTAAGAACAAACTACCAAAACACCTAGAACTGTTAATTTTCATCAGTGTTTCAATGAAACAAATATGCAAAATATTTACACCTATGCTGGAAATAAGAATGTTTTTACTATTCCTTTTTTTTTACTGAGTTGTAGTCCAACATTTTAAGGTAAAAAATAGGAAGAAAGACCTCCTAGATCTAACAGATTATCTGAAATCACAGTAACTGACCGTGAAAAAACAGTTTAAAAAATAATACAGAATTTACTTTCTGTTTTGTTTGATTGGATTCTTATGTTAATGTTACATCGCAATTTAAAATACATCAACAAAAAAAGACCCAGATGTCCTGTGTTGGACCGAAAAAAGCTTTGTACATTAGTGTACAGGGTTGCATCATTTAAACTGCTGCCTCGGAGGGAGATGAAAAGCACAGGCTACCTGGGTATATCTTTCATTCTTCTCTTCCCAGTGGTTTGTGTATCTTATTCAAGACTACAAGTACTTCACTTAGGATTCATAAATTGGATTTCTATCTTGGGTGATTTCATTCAAACCCCTTTCTTTCAGCTTGTCTCTTCCCAAAGGTGTTCTTAGTCTCCCACAATAATTTGGTTTTATGCAGAATACAGAGGAGACAAATGTGATAACTCCTTTTTCAGACATAGGTCCAAATCCACTTCCTTTACCTTCTGGGAGAATACCCTAATTAAAGGGCTCACATAGAGTGTCGTGGATATAACTTCTTTTGTGGAAATTCCCGATTTGGACAAAAAAATTTCAAATCCCCTGACTGGTGAGAGAAAGCTTGAGGAAATATCCTTCCCCTTGCAACACTGACCTGGAAAGGCAATGCAGAATCCTAGTTCCAGTGTGAGACAATGAAATTTACAATAATTCTGTTAATGACTCATGGTTACATGTGCTAAATATTTCTAGTAAAATGTCATACCTTATCAGGGATCTGATGTACAATATGTTGTATTGCCCATATCAGACTGAGGAAGAGAAAGGCCATGCAAACATGATGGTTTAGGGTTTTTTTCACTGTATAAGTAGGAATTTATTTGAGCAATTGGAAAAGCTGTATTCCATTATGATTTTTCAATCTTCTTTTAAGTAGACTTCATTTTTCCTCCTAAGAAATTGTGTCAGTATACATGAAGATACCAGTACAATGTTGAGAATATTTCTCAGGCCTCATAACTTTAATCTTTCTCTCAAATCCTATAATCTGTCAGTCCCTTCTCTTTTATCTAGACTAGTATTGTGTACCCTGCTAGCTTCCTTTCTATTCTTATAATCGAAGCAGCACTTCTTTTCAGCTTTTATCTACTTTCTATTTCCATTAGAGTTCCAAGATCCATTCTCCTTCTTCTGTCTCCTACAGATTGTCCTCAGGCCCCCTCATCTGGTCCCATTTACAGATGATATCACTAAATACCACCCCTGAACTGACACCTTCTAGATCTATGCATCACACTTGACCTTTCGCTGTCAGTCTGCTTTCTGTTGCCACTGCACTGCTGCCAGCTCAAATTCAAACTGGCAAACTCATGTTTATGCTCCAGAGCCCTGCACAGCTCTAATGAAATGTGATTTGAGTGGCAGAGCACCTCTCCTGCATCCCCTTTAACGTTAAGCATGCAGGGAGCACTGCCTGAGCAACGACAATGTTTCCCATTGCTACAGAAGGACCTGCAAATGATGTAGTCAAAGCTCAGTGGCACTGCACAGGATGGCAGTTTGGCAACTGGGAGTTGAAGAGAGTTGGAAGAGAAAGACCCTTTGTCTGTCTGGCTGTGGAAAATGTTGCTGGTATCAGGGTTCCTTTGTGGAAATCAGTCCTGTGCAAATGACGAAAATCTTTCAGTGCAGGCACAGCTTTTTGGAAGTCCATTGACACTGCCAGACAGATTGTAGTTTTATTTCTTGGCCATGGTGTTCACTTAGTCCTTGCAAGGGACTAATGGGAAGGCCTGCCATTATCACTAGGTACATAGCATTAGTTCTAACATCACCAGCTAAACTATACTGCAAGGAACAGCGAGGAAGATTGCTGTGTGCTGCATTTTTATTACAGATACTGTATCATTGTAATGTATACATAAGGGCTTCCTGTGCCCTTTAATTGATCAAGCTATGACATACAGAACTGTTGAAATGATTATAAATTGAGGATACAAGTATAAAGATCCTTCAAAATTGACTACATTTCTGTAATGCATAATTAAAATGTTCATGTCAGCAAATACCGTTGATTGCACTTGATAGTGTATTATGCTACTGCTCCATTGAACTGGCAGAAATACTTGCAAAAAATGGTTATGTTTTTAATAGAAAGGGACTGGAAATCTATTTCATATTCTCACTTCGTCTCCTTACCTGTAATGTGATTTTATACATATATTCTTTAAGGGCAAGTATTGACACCTGAGACAGTTCTGAAGGATGTATAATAAGTATAAATAAAAAAAATTATTTAAAGCTTCCTTGGCTTTCTAAATGTGATCAGTTAAAAGAAAAGTGAATCAGCTCACTCTATCTTGAGCAGTGAATAACATTCCTTGCAATAACGCTTAGAACTGGACAGTCACTGACCATCCCTGGCTACATAATAAATCAAAACACAGGTTTGTTTGTTTTTTTCTGCAGCCCTAGAAGATATAATGCTTAGGACACAACTTTGCCTTAGACAAAAACTTTATTAAAGCCATTCTTGATTCATGTTATGCTGTGATCACAACCAGATTTAAGTCCTTTAACAATACAATTATAGAAAGTCTTGTAACATATCACTTCTAGTTTCCTCACTTTCTTTATCTTACCCAACACAGTTTATTTATGACTTCTTTTATTCTCTGAATTTGAAATTTTAAGTATGATTTTCTGCCTTGCTCTACTGCTGCTCCTGCTGAAATCAGCAATGGCCTAGTATTCATACACAGTATCCAGAAATCTATTAACTCCTTTCTTCTAGGTTGGTAATGATATTAACATGCTCTATATGGAGGAGGTGGATTTTCCTCCTGGGGCAGTGTAATTAAAGTCTATGTTTAATTCTACATCTCTTTCCTTGAAATAGGTGTATTAGCTGTGAAAGATATGGGGGCTTAAAATAACACTTAAAAACCCTAAAGGTTATCCAAATATGCACTTTGATCAAATCAGGAGAGAAACCAATGCTGAGTTTGATTCAAACGTACTATGATTCAAATGATTCTAAACACTTTTTCCCTAAATATGAAGGAAAGCAGCGAGAGCCGTTGCCTTTCCAGCACTCCGTGATGCTTTTCAGTACAGACTGAGGTGAAAGGTCTGTCTTCAAGTTTTGTTGAAGTGAGGGAAGGCAAGGGAAGAAAAAAAAACAGAGCAGGAAAGTGTTTCCAGTGGTTCCACCAAAATCTCCTTATTATTCCCTATTCCCTTTCATATTGAGATAAACACTGCTAATCCCAATAGTTAGCCTTCTGTCTTTTCTGTTTAGCTCTGGGAAACTTCTTACCCACAAAATGCAGTATTGCCCTCCCCATCTCATGTTGGTACAGTGGGCAATCAGCTGTTGATTCAGTCTTGAATGTCAAGCTGGGAATGACATGTGCCAGTTTCCATACCATTTAACTCAATGTTCAATGCTATTTAGCTTAAAGCATGACTTTTCAAAACACATGACTTACTTCAAAAAGAATAAAGAAAATCTTTTTTTCTCAATTAGCTCTTGATATCTGACATGAGTCCTTTCTCTGACCCCTGATCTTTTCTATTTGTTTTAAGGACTATGTGTGATTTTCCATATAGCACACTGACTCTCAAAATAATAGAGTTTGGAAGTACTCAGTCAGGCTTAACAAACTTCTTTGCATGCAAAAACATGTACAGTAATTTTCAAGAGGAAATTTCTACATCATCGTTTATTTACACCAAAGACTAGACGCAGCCCAGCTTCTAAAGGTGCTTCGGCAAAATTTCAAAGTCCCTAAGAATATAGGCAAGTGCTTAATGTAATTTTCAGAAGCAGTTATGATTCAGATCAAGTTTCTGTTACCTTAACGATTCAGATCAGGTTTCTTTGTGCATGGGATTCGTATTTGTCAGATTCAAAAAGGAAAAGGAAATAGTGCAAGGACATGAACTCAGTATGATACCTGTGACTAGGCAGTGCTCTTAAACATACACTGCAAGGGAAAAATTAGAGATACTGCAAACTTTAAATGGTTTCTTACAGCATGGAACAAAAATGTCTAGAAGAACATTACATACTAATTTACATACCATGAAAAAGGAAAAGAAAATGAGTGTTCTAAACCCAAACATTTAATGAGCTAATTCAAAACATATATAAATGCATTATTTTCACACACAAAAAAAAAAAAAGGCACCATGTAGGAACAATAAAATAATGGTATAGAATAAAGCTGGTATAGTTTTGAACTCAGTGTTTTGACGTTTTTTTTTTAATCCCAGGATAATATATCAGTGTACCTCTTCAGAGATAGTATAAGAATTTAAGTGTAATGTTAGAATTTTTTTTCGTTTCTATTTAACTACAAACTGGAGTTTAACAGTGGATGGAAACCATCTAGGTGAAGTGCAAGTCTGTAGGCAAAGATTCTCACAATGTTTTGGGAAAATGAATTGATATACTTCTTGTACTTCTAGTCAGGTATCAAAATTGTATAGAAAAGACTTTAGCAAAACCTTTTTTACAAAAACTTTACCTGCCATCATCAAATTTGATGTGATTAAGTAAAACATCCAGCAGAAGTTCTATTCTTGGGTTTAAAATTATTGATTACACAGTTGTTCCTCCATGTATTGTAAGCAGACTAAGCAAGCATAAAAATAAGACTCTTATTAACACAAAAATAAAAATAACCATTCCACTTATGGGAAATGTGACATGAATGTTTTAAATTTGTGTTGTAGACCATTAGTATTATGGACAGATCACACTGGATTTCTTTTACTACTATAGTTGCTACTTAAGCAAAATATATCAATGTCCATCACAAAACCTGAGAGCAGCAGGCAACAGTGCCAGGCTGGTGAGGGGGGGAAACATGAGAAAGATCTAAGTGTATCAAGGGTATGAAGCTACCATGGGTTTGGGATTAGTTTGGATCAGGAAAAACAGTAAGTGGTATGAAGATATTCCCAAAAGGATCCTCTGTGGTGAACAAACGTATTTTAGTGGGGAAAGCAAAACCAGGAAGAAAGCACCCATCATGCTGTCTCTAAAAGCTGTGGAAATACAGGAAAAACTTCCAGGCAATTTTCCAGAGCATCCTTGACTTAGGTAATAGAAATTCATAAACAACCCAGAATTATATCTTGTATAACTATATAAATGTTTGCAAAATAGTGTAAATCTGATAGCATCTACCTGGATATTGCCTAGCCTTCTGGATATGCTCACTGTGCTGTGATGAGAACAGGGTTAAGAAATGTTTTGTTTTACCCTTCTCCCGATTGCAAATGAATGCAAGATCAATGGTACCATTACTGGCCTTTTTTTCTGAATCAATGTATTTCTGACAATGTGCACTATGAGCATAAAAGGATGATTTGACCTCTTTATTGTAGTGGGATGTGGCAATTAATTTTTTATTGAAATTTCAATTAGCTTTTCTGTTCCTATAATGTTTTACCTAAATCCTCTTTTTGAGTTCTTACTGAGGTTACCAGAAAAGATCATCTAAGCATGACTGTGTTAAAAGGTAGAGGTAAAGAAAACAAATTATTTCTATTGTGTACAAAATTGAGGTCACTTTAGGTTAACAGAATCAGATTCCTTGAAGAGATGAAGACTTTCCACATCATGAAGAATCATTCAGAGAATTCTAATTGAAAAAAGAAAGACACCAGCCTCTTGTAAAAAGAAAAAAGATACCGAGATTAGTACAACTGAGCAAGAAAACCTGAAACAGATTTTACAGACTGTTGCCTTTATGACCCCTATAAAAGAAGAATTGCCAAATGAAAAACAACTGAGTAAACCCTGCAGATTACAACTTTATATTAAGCTGTCTAGCATCCTGGACCAATCCTGGACCAATCAATGAACAATGGGATTAGGTCCTACATTTAGGTTTCTTACGCATTAAGAAATCTTCAGAGACAATTTCAAATTTCATTTGGCAGTGACTACTATTGCTAAGGTTAAGATGATCTTTCTTTGGAAAACTGTTATTTTTGTTACACGTGACTTCCTGAAAAACATAGCAGTTAACTGAAATGCTATATTATTAACGAAAGCGTAAAACACTTTTTGCAATCTTTAGCCTGCATCATGCAGAAGGCATTTTGTACCGATGAAGCTACTTTAAGGAAATGTATATATGTTAAACATAGGGAATCTGATGCTCATTAGCCCTTGTATCGTTTAAGTACTGAACCAGCATCTACACTTAAAATCAGCTTTACTCAATACCTAAAGCTGACTATGTTAAAAAATATGGCTATATTGTGAGGTCCTCTCTTTTCTGTGAAAACGTATGTCATTTGCCAAGCTTGGTTTCTGGGATGCAAGTGCATTTAAGAGATGTTCGTAAATTACATACTAGTAACTTCCATAATAAAGCAAGTAATTCTTACTGTTCTAGCCAGGAAGCCAATAAGCCCATTTTCACAATGATAATGCCAGTATAACTCATAGTGCATTTAACTCCATCCAAGAAAGGAAGAATAGATAGATGGGTGCTGGTGCATGTGCCTACATTGCAGAAAACTGTTTATCAACTATTTCAGTGGTATTGAGTCCCTTTCATGAAGGGTGGAGGTGGGGATGGGGGAAAGAGGAGTTATGGCCTGTTCCATACTGAAAGGAGGCTTTTAAAAGACATGACAAGAAGAAATTAATGTAAGCTCAGGGATTCAGTGTATATCCTCTGATTTGCAATAACACCTGGTTGAAATTCACACCACTACAAACGGACGCCAGCCCTCCGCGTCGGGTGGCATCCCACCAGCCGCCCAGGTGGATGCTTTGTGCCTCCTGTGTTTCCAGTCGGGGATAACAATGCTGCGCGATGGATAAAATTCCTCTGTGTGTTTTGAAACAAAAATCTGTGCCTCCAGAAAAGATGTATTTTTCTGAGTTCTTATGTAGCCTATAGGGAGATTACAGAGAGAGGAAAAATGTCAACTACCTCCACCTGTAATCAGAGCTGGTTGCCATAGTAGCGGCACCTCGTTTTTGTGTTAAGGGGGATCAGACTGCAGTGCAGTCCCCAGCTATCTCTTTATTTTTCTGTCTCACAGAGATACTCTCTTAAACTTTGCAGGTGCACAGCTGGTAATTTGAGTCCGTTTTTACTCTTTTTGGTTTTAATCTTCTAAAAGAAAGCAGCTCAAAGCATATCAGCGTTACTGCTGCACATCCATACATGAACAGCTTGGGAAAATTAATAATTTCTTTAAAATAATATTGCATGCCTGCATTTTTTCACCTATCTTTATGTACCTGAAAGTAGTTAATATTGATGATTATTCAATGACAATGGCTTGGTGCAAACGTAAGGACAGTGTTCTCTATGCTTGCATATTAAAAACTTTGTTATTTAAAGATTGTCTTTAAATGTAAAGGAACATAAAGAACAGTTTCCTTTTGAGACGGTGGAGGAATGGTTTGTGGAAGGAGGGCCTACACTGCTAAATGTTTACCCTAAAATTACACTTCTGATCAGCGTACCTAAGTTTTCTACTCTAAAAATTTCAATAATTTAATTTCCTAACTTCTGACTGTTGCTATTCTTAGCAACTTAGGAAAGTAGGTACTGAGATCATTATTTTATGGTGGCAATTTTGTCTCCCTTTCCCAGAATGAAGGTGAAGACGGATTTTCTGAAAACTGCAAATATGCATTGCTCTCACAAATTGCTCTTGTAGTATTTCAACACAACAAAACAGACCATCACCTATCCAAAGACTGGATAACATGCCAATGAATACATCAGTCAAGTTACTGCCAGATCTATAGGTAAAGCGGTGATGTAAAAAAACACTAGGTAAGAAAAATATCTATGACTTGAAATATTTTTCCAAGTCTCTTCAAAATAGCTGAATATAATAAAGTCCAGAAAGTAAAAAAAATGATAGTAAGGTGTTAATAAAGCATATTGTTCACATCTTTCATGTGCTTGAATTCTCCCTCAGAGTTACAGAGAAGTGTGTCTAGAACACAAACGCTGAAAAAATTGCCTTTTAAGTAAATCTGCGGTTCACTGGGAAAGCCATAGGTCCTGACTACGTATAACCAGTAAAGTGATAAGGAATATACCTGTTTGTTTTGAGATTGATTTAACAAAATGTGTTTATGTTCATTTTTGCATGAAACACCTGATGCTTTAAAGTTAAATCTGAAGCTCATTCCTGTTTACAGGGATCAATAAACTCTGTAACTGAATGCAGCAGATTTTTCAGCTTAATCTGTTTCTAGCTAAAAAATACTCCTGCATCTTTTCTTATTTGTTGGTCTGATGAATGAAGAGTATTTGGGCCAGTGAACAGACTGAAAAAAAACCTCACTGGAATGAACAGGAACTGCCCTGTTGACGTCTTTGAACTGCTCTGAGGTTACTTTCAAATAACACAGCTGAACTTCAGTGAAGAAAATCATCTAACACGGATTGAAACGTATGGATGACAGACAAGACTATGACACTTTCAACATGATAAATAGACTGTATAATAATACAATGATACTAAAAGTTCAAAATCAGCATCCACAAAAAAAAATGCATACAATCTAAGGCAAGGAAACCTATGAGCATTTAGGTGCTTAGATGAAAGAGTTGCTGTGGTTGACATCACTGAGTATTTTTCAAATGCAAACAGAATGTATGTATCTTGGACAAAATACAGCACTAGTGTGAAGAAATACATCATACATCATAGGAGAAATGGACAGTGTTGCACTGAAGAAGTGAATAAAAAATTACCCTAAAGGTAAATATGACTTCTATTAATTCTAAAAAGAGATGTACAAGCCTATGAGAGAGCAGAAACTATCTCATAGAAGGCAGGAAAAGAAAACCTACAGGCAATAAAGAGTGAGAAACTCAGGTCTTACTGTGATTACTGTTAGCATTTTTGTTATGAACTCATTTTTTAGCTTAAATACATAATATTCTCTGATTTTTTTTCTGCTGAGATGTTACTTCTAGATGTTATCTTATCGGAATAAACTTAATTTTGAATCCTTCTCCAAAACACTTCTATTCCCCTGATTATGGATTTTTCTTTTGTCAGGTTTTGTGTTTCCTAAGTATGAATAGACCAACAATGCTTGATTTTAGCGTGGCCTTCTTTAAAAGTCAGACTGAAACTATGGTTTCAGTTGGTGTCCTTCAGCTGTTTTCTGCAGTGAACACATACTGCAGCTGTTTTCTTAAACAAATGTCTATGGTTGTTTTGCTGGTATAGGCTTAGCTATACTCATCGGCTGGTCCATTGGATTTTGGGTAATATCTTACGGTTTGTACCTGTGTGCAGGTCAAGTAGGAGAAACTCCAGGCCTTTCCAAATTACTGGAATTATTCAGATGTGTGTTGGTTTTCATTCTTGGAAATTAGGTCGTTTTGTTATTCTCTCACATAGCCAGCACGTCAGACGTGATGCTGTGGAATATATCACTGCAGTTTTAGCGAACATATTGCCCACTGAGGAATATTAAGAATGCTATGAAAAGGAGATGGTGTTCTATGAGGTTATTTTTTGCATCATATATACCAGGATGCATGAGTGATTTTTTTATATATATCTATATATTTCCATTAAAAGTAGTAATTTCTTCTTTTTCAGAAAAGCTAATTCTTCCCAGTTAAATGGTTGGGTTTTTTCACTTTATAAAGGTCTTCATTAATTAATGAAAACGGCAGAGTTTGTGAATGTTAAGATTCATTGTTCTATGTTTCTGTCACTATTTCTTTTATTTCTGGATGCTCCCAAACACTCCTGTGTTATGTAATTAGTTCTCCAAGTCTCCTCTCCTGCCCCTGCAAAGTGTGCACGAAGATTGGGAATGAAACTCTTTTCTGGGTCTGCTTTTCCCTTCAGGTTGTCTTTTTATTATTTCAAGAGCATATAATAAGACTTCTGTGGAAGAGCTCCCTCAAAGGCTGGAGTTCTGTTAGAAAAGTTCTCCTGGGTTTGAAATCCAATTACGTTTATGTGTATATATAGTGAGAAGGAGACTGAGAGAGCAGGGGGAGAGGGAGGGGTGAAGTTTCTCATATGTATTGAGAAAGGCAATTCCCTCTCACCTGAATGAAACTCACCCCAAAAGGAAGGACAGGAGAGATGATGAGTTGGTGACAATTTATATTAAAGACACTGTTGGCTGTTAAAGTCACTAAACTCTTCCAATGTTTATTGATTAAACTCCGAGACTAAATATCAGCAGGCATCTATATACTGCCTGCAATGCAAATAAAAAGCAGGACTTTCTTAGGTCACACCAGGTTTTGAGATAGCTGCCACCAGGAGAAACAGACATCATCAGGAAAGAACACGAGCCTTCTCACTTGCATTAGCAGATCCTTACAGGTCTGAATGTTGTACATTTGACATTACCAAAGGTCAAAGTAAATATTACAGTAACATTATGGGATTCAAGTTTTTCTTTTATCAGCAGAAGTTTTTCCTGTCCTTGATTAGCAGCTACATTTAAAATGTTTCAAAGAACCTTGTGCTGTTACTGCTGGAGAAACTGCTCTTGTATTAATCTCTGTTCCCCAAGAAAGCAGAAAACAGAGGATCAGGCCATTAGCATGTACCTGCTTTTAAGGTGAGGCATACTGTCATTTCTAATTAATATATCTTTATTAGAAAAAAGGATATGAGATTTTTAAGCAATCTAAATAGCTATATACTCCAAAAACATGAAAAGAGCCCTCAGCTAGACCATTTTCCCTCTTTATATCAAGCAGGAGGATACAAAGATTTCAAATCCAAGCAGCTGTACTTCAGGTAGAAAAAGATCAACTTTGCTGCAGTTTGCATCCTTTCTTAAAATCATACACAAAAAATATCTATCATTGTTGTGTTCTTTATGTACTGCTCTAGAAGCATGAGTTTCTGTGTCTGTATATTAATTTCTAAGTAGACTTACATAAACCACCTGTTCTTAAAATATCCTGAGATTTGACTTCCCTAAAGAAGACACGACAAATAGCATTACCTGTTTCGTTAGTTTTAATCTATTGGTTTATAATGAATAAGCTGTGTGGTTGACATATTTTCAACTATCACTGGATTTACAGGTACTTGTAGTCATATGAATAGGTCAGCATGAGCAAAAGGAAAATGATCTTTCATCACATGCACATTTTATTAATCTCAGGGTATGCGGATATTGTTGTTTATCCATAGGCCATTTTATTTTGCTGTGGAAATTGCTTTTGCACGCGAAGGTGTGGACAGCCTTTATTTAAATAAGTACCAGAGTCAGAACATCTCAGTTGCACGTCTCTCTTTTATTAAAAAAAATTGTCCTGTTCACAGTAAAGCAAAAATTATCCTTTACAGGGTCTTTCTGTTTCTGGTCCTGGGCAGATGGTTTATGGTTTGTAAAGCTAATGGACATATTGCTTCTACATTTCCAGTCATATTGGAAAAGAACAACTATTATTGTATCCCGTAAGAATTGACTTCCCTCTGTCATACTATTTAGTTTGTACAAATGCATCCTTTTCCTGAAAAGTGCTTTGAACAAAACCACTTCCTCAGGATGTTCCATGAGAATTTGGATTCTCCTCAACAAAAAGTTTGGAAAAGTTTGACCATTCAAGAGAATTATTTAGAGAACCCTTCCAGGGACAAAGAGTGTGATGCTGCTGTTGGATCCTGCTTTTTCTACATGCAGTGGTGAATGGCATCATAACTGTCAGGTAAGCTTCTCTTCAGGTATGCAGTCAGTATCAGCTGTGCTTTTTATCCTGTTTAACCATTATGGTTGTTTTGTATGCTCTCGCTTGTCACCTGTCCATGAGTACAACAGTATGCTGCTCCACTGTCATACCACACTTTTAGAGGTACCCTTGACTATGCTCATGACCTGATTCCTGAACTAGTCCAGGGGTCCTCAAACTACGGCCCGCCGGCTGGATACGGCCCCCCGGGGTCCTCAATCTGGCCCCCAGTATTTACAGACCCCCCTGCCCCCCCCTGGCCGGGGGTTGGGGGGGAAACCAAGCAGCCGCAGATGACTGCCTGCCACTGCATCTGCGCACCGGCCCCCGGTTTAAAAAGTTTGAGGACCCCTGAACTAGTCAATATCAGCTATATCAGCTTGCTGAGCCTGCATAGGCAATTTCTTTAGAATTATGAACCATTGTAAGAATGAACCCACAGATTAGGATTTATTCTTACTTTTTCACAAAATGTGTTATTTTGGTTCACTCTCCTTTTAAAACTACTTTTTTTTTTTTTTCAGTTGCTTGGATAGACTGATTTTCATATTGTTTTTTCCTCCACTTTTAATTACTCTACTGGCCACTTGAAGGGGGGGAGTGGGACAGGTAAATGACTTCTTTAAAAAAAAAAGCTGTAGTTCATTAATATCATCATATGCATTTGTGTTTTCTTTTGCTTGTGATTTGATGGATACATGCATACAGGAAAGGTGTGAATACAATACCACAGCAAGTCCTTCTTCTGATACCGATGCTTTTAGCAGCAGCCCATGGCTTGCAGGGTAAAACTCTGACACGGCCAGCAGAGAAATAAGGCCTTAAAAACCCACCCACTGAGCTACATGGGAAGCCTCAGAACACCGTTACTTGGAACGTGTTCAATCTACTTTTAGTCTTCTAGCCTTCAAACAACATTATGTAAAGTATATTCAAAAAACCCTAAATAGGTAATGCATCTGATTTCCTTGCTGTCAATCTGAAACACTTGGAGAAGAGCACCTGAAGGAGTTTAGCAATCTAATTCACAGAGGTAAAGTACATTTGTTGCCTATCCTGCTTCAGTGATTTTTGCTTCAAGGTCTCTGTTCCTTCTGGTGTTATTAGAAAGACAGGAATGAAAGGAAATTGGTGCAACTAGAACAAATTCAATTTTTACTGAAGTTCCTAAAATACTTAAGAAAGGTCAATATAAGGCTGTTTCTGGATCCTTGTTAAAATTAAACAAATAAACTTTCAGGACCTTTACCTGTCTGTTTGGTGGTGTTATAAAGCAGTTCCTTAGGTCTTAAAAGAGTGATCTATTAATCTCTGGATTATTAGCACCAGCCTAGTATCCTCCCTGGTGAACAGCTGTCCTGAATAACTTCTGATAGCCTCACATGCATTTCAGCTGTCAGGGGTCAGGCAATCCTTAGCACTGTTACTGCAACTATAAAGCATTTAAGAATTTGCACAGCATTTTGCTATTGCCCGCTGCTTAAAGCATCTTTTTTCTTCCTGAAGCCATTTTGTGCTTTTCAGGTAATTGTATTTGAATCTAACTAGATCAATATGCCTATACAAATAAGGAGGGCTTCCTCCTTCCTTCTGACTCTTTGTTTGGGTAAGATCTAGGGAGGTGAAGGGACAGATTTATTAGACCTGGAAGTATGTTAATAGGTTCTTTAAATATTCTGTGTCTTATCTAAGAAACTGTTTTATGTATTCAGTATTAAATATTAAGTGCTTGGTGTTGTGGGTTTTTGTTTGTTTGTAGGGTTTTTTTAACATTTGAAGTTCAAAGTTTTGGTAACTTAAAGGGAGTTTTGAATAATTTATAAATTACTTAAAGCAGTAACAAGACTTTTTTTTTTTTTCTTTAAGGGAAACAGAAAAACAGATTAGTATCTAGAAGTGGTTTAAAACTACTGGGAGTGCCTTTGTAGTTTGGAGAAGAAACCACAGAGCAAAGCGTTCAGGAGAACGCTGGATTATACTCTCAAAATGCTTTGGAAAGGTAGGAAATGGAAACAAGAGGCATCTACTGTTCTGTTTAGTGTATTTATTGCCTTGTATAAATGTATAAATACTGGGTGTTTTGTGGGTTTTTTTTCAAAACTCTATTTTTACATCATCTTATATTGATTTAGTGAATACTTGTGTGTTTGGGGGGTTTTTGTATTAAATGCCCAAAACGTGATTCTTGTTTGGAATGCTTTCAAAAGGTCCACTAGCCATGTGCTTTTGTTGCCATTGGCATCTGAAGGAGAGGAGAAAGTAGGTATGTGAGTTAGCATTGGTTTTAGGGATTACTCTTGTAGTTGTTATCAAACCAGTCACAAATTTTGAATTTAGCTTTTGTCTCTAAGGATGGGAATGTATTTTAGCAGGAGAGCTTCTGGTACAATTTGGTTAAGTAACAATTGAAGGTTTTAAAGGTGCTACTGTTGATTACAGAATTTAGCTACCATTTTGAACGCATTTTTTTTGCTTTTGATGGCTATAAATTGTTCTTTAGAAACAGACTTTGTTGGTTACTTTAACGGTTCTGTGCCTTATATTGATCTACCACCTGTGTATTGACTTTAGATCATTTTCTTGCTGGAGGTGTAACTTCAGGTAATACACCCTTCAGATACTTTTCTTAGTGGGCATACTACCAGATTAGGCTCTTATGATAACTATGAGCAAGCAGTTTCAGATTGGATGTAGAAATACTGCTATTCAGTTTTTAACTTTTAAATGAATTCCTGTATCTTTTCTGAATCTGTGGGGAGAAGTAATGTGCAGTAGCATAAGGTAAGCATGCTGTTAGAGTTAAAACCTTTTAAAATCAGAAAATGTTGCTGTTGGTATTGCTATGTGGTACAACTAATTGGTGTCTTGGAGAAGTATAATGCCTAGATATATTGACTATATTAATTGAGAGAAGCTTCCTTTTTATGAATGATAGCAACTAGCAAAATAAACCCAGAAGTATTTGTGCTTCATTTGAGAAATGGAAAAAACATTTATTTGTTTTATTCTGAGCAATCAGAAAGCCAAATATCTATAATACCAGGAGCTGTTTTGCACAATGAATATTTTAACTTGTTTGATGGTAGTACTAGACTTTTTTTTAATTTGTGCATATCCTCTAATTCTAAGATTGTAAAACCACTACTGCGCTTGGAGAAGACTCTGCCTTATAGCAGGTGGTAGTGTCTGGATTTCACTGAAATATTATAATGAAAATATGGTAGCAGATGTTGAATAAACTTATTTGCAATGGAAATTTTAAAAAAGAGTTAGTTTTGCTTGGGCTTTGAATAGTATTACCTAACATTAACAGTACAGAGGCTTTTTTTTTTGCTTAGTTTTGTTTCATACTGATGAGCTTGAATTACTACTACCTTAAATTATTCCCTATAGAAAACCTCTCTTCTATTTCATGTGCATTGGCTGGTTTTGCTTTCTATTTTAGTCATGTTTTTAAAAACAGTGTTTCAATTCTGTACTCTGATGGATGAAAACTTACTAGAGTGCACTGCAGGCAGAGGAATTACAAATGCAGACAGTTTTCTCTGATGTTCCTTATTGCTCATTAATACTGATGTTGATGACTTTAAGGGAACCAGTAGAGATCTGCTGTGAAACAGAAATGCTGGGTAAATTAAAAAAAACAAACCAAAACCAACCAACCTAACCTAATGAATCCTGTTCTCAGAATATGACTTTACATTGAATGGCCAGGGACATAGAAATGCTATGTGAAATGCTTTTGCAATACTATGAGAACAAAAACTTCCATAAGTAAAGGAGTAAAATTATTCTAAATTTAATTATATTAAATTATTCACAGCTTGAAAAGCATGTTCTGTAATTTTATATATAAAAAAACAGTAACAGAAACTGCATTCCCACCCCTTCCCTGGTTTTTAATATTGTTTGGGTTTTTTTTCCTTCTAAGCAAGAATAGGGTCAAAGCACTATGATTGACCAAAATCTGGTGAAATTGACCTTCGCTTTCATTGAACAAGGGCATTTAATACTACTTTGGTATAATCTAAACCCTGTTAAGCAAGGGAGTTTATACATCTGATGGGAATGCTATCATAGGACAGTATTTGAAGGTCCAGTTTTCCCTTCTGTTGTATGATTGCACACTAAACTATGGAAGTGTGCTGGCCACTATAAAATTTAATTTCAAAACTCTAGTCTCTGACAGTAGTTCTAACAATGAATTTTCTTGTGATAGTGTTCTTTCAATAACAGAAATCTGTTTTAGTGTGAACGTGATATATGTCACAACATGAAGTTGGTAGAGCTGCTTTTATTTTAAACATCTAGAATTTCATTAATAAAAATTCACACATACCTGTAAATGGTCGAGTGATCTACAAAGGCTCTTGGATCAGAGTTTTATTAGGGGTATGAAAAGGATAACAGATGTAGCTAGACATAAAGACAATGAATGTATGATGGCTATAAAAACATAAAACCTATTGGCTTGAATCATCGCTTGCCAGGTTTGTTGGTCTGTGCTTGAAAATACAGACTGACTCACCAAGCTACCTCCTCATCAGGAAATTGTATCAGAACACTGTTTCAATTTTCATGGCTGGTTTCTAGGCATGCATGAAAGCAGACAGTGGGAATTTACACAAACGTATGCTGAAACTGGACTATAGCTGCTCCTTTTTCATGGTTAGAACCCAGTAGTATGATTTTTAAGGCTGTAAGGTTTCTCTTCAGAAGAGTGGGAGTAGAACAAAAATGCATTTGTCTCATGAAGTGTGCCTTACACCCGATCTCACTCCCCGCCGAGTTAATATTTTCAGATGCATTTGACAGTCCTGTACTAGAAGTTCATGCAACTTAGACGGTCACTTTTTCAGGTTGCACAGTGCAGCCTGAATGATGAAACGGTGGAATAATGACTCTTGGGCTAGGGTTTGGAGGAGGAGAGGAACCCCAAACTCAAATGAAAATCAAAACACAAGAAGCAACTTGCTTTTAGTAACTGGCCAACAATACCACTATGAATAACCAGGGTGTTGAAAGAACACTAGTAATTCAAGGTTTGTTTCTTAAACTGTACTGCAGTTTTCTAGTGAAAGCTAGGAAGGAAAGAAACAGTGACTCTTGGCCAGGAGCCAGAGACTTCTTTGGAGTAACACTAACTCCTGTTTGAGCTGGTAGGAAACGATTAAATTTAGGCCAGTTATGTTTTTGCAAAGTAATTTTTCAGTCTATGAAAACAAAATTCTTATTTAGCTAAGGAACTGCAGTATGTATCATTTGCATACTGAATTCCTTTTATTGGTATTTCTGGCAAGTACAAGCCACTATGTAATGTTAGCATAATTTGTTTATAACATTTGTGACTCACTCTGGGATCATTCACAAGGAAAGTGCTCTATAAACATTAAAGATGACCTATGACTAGAGCAATTTATCTTGTGCTGCCTGCAAACTTCCCTGTAGTGAAGGAAATGAGACTTAGATCCCATTTAGTTCTTGCTTACTTACCTCTCACAACTTGCGGTGTAGTAAGAAACAAACACTATGGTGGTGTTTTCACCTCCCACTCTTATAAATCAGTGTATTTTCCCCTCATGTATGGACATAGTTCTCCATGAAGCTAAGGCATCATGCCTTTTTTTATGCGTTTTTGTTAGAAGAAAAATGAAAGAATTGGGATGATACATGGGTTGTTATCATTCATGAAAGAAGTCTGAATATAGCTTTGCTATATTAGGGAAGGGGCTTTGAGGTACCTGATGCTTTAATTTTTTTGTTTGATTGTCATTTTGTTTATGAAGATCAATTCACTACATAATAAGCTGTTACATTGTAAATACACTGGCTTCAGGGAACAAAAGAGGTTCACTTCCAAATCTTAATTAATTTGTCTTTTGTTGTTGTGTGTTTTTTTTTTTTTTTTTAATTTCCTACAGGCTTGTTGTAAGAAGGGGCGGGAAAGGGGGGGGGCAGGGGGAGAGGAGGAAGTGACAGGGGAAAAAGCAAGTGCATAATCTTGAAATACTCCAGAAAGACTAACAATGTTTTTCAGAGGAAATTGTGTTTTTCCATAAGGTTTTCCAGTAAAATTTTGTTTACTCTGCATATTTTCAGATGGCTGGAGGAATAACTTTGATTTGAATATTCCAGCATCCTGTGAATATGACTTTGTTCAAGGGTTGTTCCTATGCTAAGACAAATCTCTGAATTAAACAAATTGGTTAACTCCGAAATAAGCTTAGTTCCAAATTTTTGCCATGCTTACCAGGTTGTTCTGCTTACTACCTTCAAGATGCCTTTATTAGCCTGGTAACATGGTGGTTGTGGTATACTAAATTTAAAGGCATGTGACTTGATCTCTGGGTTTTGTTTATAAATGGGATTCTTAATTCAAACCTCACAATACTACCTTTTTTTTTTTTTGGCAAAAGTACAGATGGTACTTCAAACCTTGGCAATTCTAAAATGCCTATTAAATCCTGAAAGTTGTTTTCTTCTGCTGACCTAGACAAAAACTCTTGCACTGTGGAGGTTGTATGCAGGGTTCTTTGAGCCTTCTTTATTCTGAAAATACATCATTGTAATCTCATTGATGTAACACTTTCCACCACTTTTTTTCTCCTTTACCAACTAGGTCTTATTCTAGCCCGCTCAAAACACAACTGTTTTCTGCTTTAGAGTCAAAAAAAAAAAAAAAGGGCATTAAACCAACTGACTAAGCAAACTCCTCATGATTTTAATGGTCTTTTTATAAACATGGGCTTATGGGGGAGGGGGAGTTTTAAAGCAATGGGATTTCAAAAGTCCAGCGATATTATTTTGTTTTCCTTCTGTGATTTGCTTTTTATGTTACTTTTCATGACTATTGCTGTTTTATCTCAATCTTTGGCCTAATTTTCATGGCAGTGATGGGTATATTACTCTTTGCTCACTGCTCAGTTTGCTATTCTCTTGATTAACCCTGAAGAAGTGGTCAATAGCTGTTGCAGTCTGTGCTCCCTCTACAGAAATGCGTTGAAGTCATATCTGGGAAGGGTACTTGCAGGAACATGGTTAAAAGGGAGATGATATGATTCACTGCCTGATAAACGGGTAGGAATTGGAGGCTGTACAGGGGATAAAACTGTAGTTAAGGTGTATATACATAGCAAAGGGAAGACTTTTAACATTTCAGGGAGAATACAATGTTTTTTAGAAGGAAGAGATGGAATAGAGTTCTTAATTGCAATCAGAACCAGTTCCAGTTTCCAGTGAAGCAGCATGTTTCCTTGTGATTAATGTTATCCCCTAGGTGTTTTTCATTAATATTGCTTCCCAGATGGTTGTTAAGATAGATGGAAAATAAAAGTGGGTGTGTTTGTGGTTGGTTTCGGTTTGTGTGTGGTTGGTTGTTTTTTGTTTGTGGTGTGTGTGTTTTTGGTTGTTTTTTGTTTTGGTGTGAGCGAGTGGGATTTGCCCATTAAATCCAGAGAGGAGGAAAATGTTGAAATTCGAAGGGGAAGATTTGGATCTCCTTCCAAGCTGTTTTTTATTTTAAAGACTGTTAATACATGAGAAGTTCCGTTCAGAACTAATCATTGGGTTACCTGCTGTCCCTCATTATTAGAACAACCCTGCAAGCATTAACAGTTTTTAAACAAAATATTCTCTTCTGATTTGCTTCCAATATCATTGCAGTTTTTCAGTGGTAGTATTATAGCTCCAGGTAAAGAATAAGCTTCTAAGGAAAAGAACTTGTTTCCATGTAAATTTCCAACATAACAAAAATAAGAACTACAAAAATGTTTCTCATAGCAAATTTTTTTGAGAATTAAATAACTGCCTGGAGAGATTCAGTAAAGCTTTTGACAAAAGGATTCATATTCCTGATGGACGCATAGGCATATAGTTTCAGCGAGTGTTGCAGAAATGCTTATGTTTGCACTTGCAACACTGTTATCTACTGTGCATTTCAGCATTTTGAAGAACCCTTCAAACACTCTGCTTTCAAAAAATCTAATAGGCCCTACCTTAAAGGTAAGGTCTTCATTACTATCTTCTGTTATGTGTTGTTCCCCCACTCCCTTCCTAATGTCATCCTTTAGGTGACATAAAAATGAATGACATTGTGCCTATACTTTTATGAAGTTGGACCTGGAAGTAACCAGCATTAACCTACTGCAGGGGGTAGCAGCATTCCTAATACTAAAGCAAATGTGCTTCTGGAAGCCTTTTACCTACTTAATTAATTATCCCACTTATTTTAGGGTGATCAACATGGCTCTATTCTTTCTGTAACTATCTTCTGCACACAAAAATAATGAAATTTGTCACAAATAATATCAGCGAAGACAGAAATAAAATGTCTTCTAATGTTTTTTGCTGTGTGTTTTTGGTGGGTTTTTTTGTGGGTTTTTTTTATTTTTAGAAAGTGCTGATGTCAAACACTGTCATCAAAGTTTATATTTGGGAAGGGGTGCCTAATCCAGAAAATAGTTCCAGATCACTTTGGAACTCTCTTTTTTTTTTTTTAAAATCTGTGTACATGGGGTTAAATTTTATTGCTTTAATTTTAAGATTTTAGCAAAACAAACATAGAATCATAGAATCATTTAAGTTGGAAGAGACTTTTAAGATCAAGTCAAATATGTCACCCATAACAGCAGAAAACCTAGAATTATCCTCAGCTGTAGGAGGTGATAAGGTTTAAGCACTTCAGATTTTTGCAAAATCTTGTTTTAAAAGAATGTTGTGTGGTACACTCTTCTGGGCCCTGTATTTTAAGTGAAATCCAGATGGCTTCCTGATGCAGGAAGATGCCTTTAGGTGCTTGACTACACAGAGGTACATACAGTCAAAGCAGTGGGATATATGTGTAAGAGCAGACAGTGAAACACAGGAACACTGCACGTGTTGCTCAGATTGCATGATTTTAACTCAAGAAAATTTTGGTGTTGAAATAAACTGCTGTGAAATCACTTCTTCCTCTGTCTTGGAGTAATTATGTGAGTGCCCTTTCTTTAATTCCCCTCACCCCTGACTCTTAACACCAGTTTTTCCTGAAGAAAAACAGACGTCCTTCTCTGTGCTTTCAGTCTTCAGGCATAGGCTCCTAATAACTGCTCTCCACATCTGAAAATCAAATCTGCCACATTGACAGGAGGTTACAAGTCTCTTAAAATATTATTAGTGTGTATCTCTCCACTACCATGCTACAGAAACTGTTGTGACACAGTATAACGAGTACTAGCTCAAGCTGTCAGTATTCAGTTAATGTTCCCATTTAGTGCGCACTATATCTGAGGACTGTGCAGTAATTTATTTTACCATATTTCAATTCCCTTTTATTCAGTAAAGGGGAACAAAACCCCCCTAACTATTGGGTAAAATTCCTGCATGCTGTGTAGATTTTGCCCTTACCACAGTTATGTTGGTGAAAGCCAGTTCATTCTGGGAGAAAAAATTATAGATGTAAATCCATGCATTAACACATGTGAAACTAAAAGTACCCTGGTGTTTAGGAACAGAAAGATAACCCAAAGCAAGCCTATTGAACACCAGGGATGGCTGCTTTTCAGTTTTAATCCATTTGTCTGTACCTCCAGCTCTGTGTTGCACTCTGAGTCCTCTAGCTCAGGACTTATGGGAACATATTCTTTGCTGAGGTAGATGCGCACAGCTACCAGTTTAGGTGAGGATTGACCATATTTTCTGACTTTTATTTGTGACTGCATCTCTGTGTGTGTGTGAACACATTGCTTGTAGGCTAAGTTTTACCAGCTCTGTTTGTAGGCTAGTTTTGAATCTGATTTCCCTCCTTCCCCTTACCAGTACAGAACAGAAATCAAGGGGTTCTGGCTGGATAAAACACTACATCTGGCTGGATGCAAAACACTGGTACTGCCAGTCAAAACTGGTTAAAAACCCCTTAGACTTTCTGCAGTCTCAGGAGAGACAAGGACTTTTAGGAATAACTACCTCGGGAACCCAGCAGATGTCCACTCTGCTAATGAGGCAGAGATGAAAGCAGCCCGTGTAATATGCCCACTATCTCCCATTTGGAAGTGTTGCTTTACCACCAAGACTGGACATTTTACAGCACCAGACACCTAAACAAAGTACAAGGCGGGGACGATGACATGGATCTTGTTTAAGTATGAGTGGAATAAAAACTTTCCTTTTCTGCCCTTTGCATTTGTGAGGGGAAAATACTGCCTTGGCCATCATTTCAGCAGTGATCTCTGCGTGCTGGGTTCATCACTAAGGCCCCAGTCCTGCTGACTGGAACGGAGGATGGAGAGTAATGCCTGATTGGGCTATTCCTCTGCCTGTGGAGCAGAGCACCTTGGTACTTACCTAAATTCCCATTGCTATACATAGGGATGTATACATATGTTGGCTTTTAAAAAAGAAAGACTACAAAAATGTAGAGGTTAATTGTCATTAAATGTGATTATAAAAGTACATGTCTATGTGGCAAATGGATAACTAGTTTGCTTCTTCAACAGGCTACTGTGTATGTACTGTGCTTTTTAAATGATTATTTAAAAATAGTAACTGTACCATTAGAAGGAATACTGCTGCATTTGCTTTTTTCTAGTTTCCCTTTGGGTTTCTTAGAGGAAGGCCCTTAGCTGAAGGTGTTCATATGGGGGAAAGTCCTAGTGTGTGGGTTTGAGCAAGCAGGGAGCTGCAGGAGCAGTGATGCATTCTCATGTTGTTTGTTCAGAGATATCTTGTTCTGGGTCTCTATTTCTGTATTCATTTTTCTATATTCTGAGAATGCCTAGGCTAGTTTAATAAGCTTCTCTTAAGGAAAATATAGTATAATTCTACCACAAAGTTCTGGCTGTAGCTACGCTTTTCTAGGGAAGATCAAGAATTACTGGAAATAGGAAAGTATGATCAGAAATTACCAAGTTGGCAAAAATTACTACTGTTTATTGGATAAAATCTGTAAATAAAAAGTAAAGCCTGAGTGTGTAAAATTAATACTTAACCTTCCTGAGCTTTAAAAATCATCTAACTTTAAACAAAGTCTCTTGAACTCTTCAGAATTAAAATCTAAACAGTGATCTGCATAAATTCAGTAATGTTGCTTGGTTTTATTCTCTCTCTGTATTCCAGTATGAACATTTCCCTTTAGAAAAATCTCTATCTGCAACTTCTAAACGTTTAAATGTTTGTAGTTCATCCTACTTCTCCACAGGACAATGTAATTTTAAAACCCTTTATTTTGTAGCTTATAGTCAACCTAATAATATAAACAATTTAATTCAAATGCCAACTAAACAATAGCTTTGTGTTGTCCTTGCATTGTATATTTTCAACATTTAAACTTGTTTACTATGATGTTTCCAAACAAGACTTCTTAGTCTTTTCTGATGACGTCTGAATTATTGAAAGATTGCATCTTGACTGCGAAACTCGCAGAATGTCTGAAAGAATCTAAATCTATTCCAGACAGTATAAATAATTCATGCTCTGTTCTCCTCTCAGCTGTGAGAATGCTGCTGCTTATTTACAGCACACTTCAAGGGAAAAAGTATCTCATTTTATTAACATTTCTCTGCTATTATAGAAATCTGGTCATACATCCTACAGCAGCTACTCAAATACATTTAATGTGACAAGCTGTAATAATCCTTGATTTTCTATGTTTATAGTCGCTTTGTTCTTCATTTATGAACTTCAATTAACAATTTTGCTGGACACTTTTTTTAAAAAACATGCTCCAAATGAGATAACATTATCAGTGTTTTCCTGTAAGGGATCCCCTCATTCCCCTTTTAGAACCAGAGATGGAGAAGGATGTGGGAGTTCAAACTTCTGCAGGCTTTTGTTTCTGTGTGCCTGGCTGAGGACAGTAAGTGTGCTCGTGGTGACATTTAAGGTCTTGGCATTAGTTTTCATTCCACTGTAGAATGAAAAGAAAGCTTGGGCAATTTTGATTCACACAAAAAAAATTAAAAAAAAAAAATTCAAAAGTACTTTCCAGATGAAAACCGTAGTTGTATTTTTTTCTATGCAGGACTCCCCTCTTGGTAACTGACAACCAAGTCCAACCTATCCTAGCCAGTGCCTTGCAATAACTTCATGCTGCTTGCCTTCCATGAAGTGTTTTGATATTGCTGATAACAAGCATAGCTTGATGGATTCCCTTTAATCAAAGTGTGTTCAAATAGGCTCTGACCATACCATCTGAAGAAACAAAAGGGAAACTAAAATATAATGTTTAATATGCACTTACCAAAGCTTTATTGCCTACATTATTAGTATAGGAAGACTTGAGACAGAATGTTTTATGTAAGCTTCTAGCTTTTGGATCTTTGTTTCATATTTCAGATCAGGCATCTCGAAGTGCAAATATAAACACAAGTGTTAACTGTTAGAGCGTAACAGACCTCACAGATTTTGTTTTGCACTAATGCATGATATGTGTGCGTGATAACTTAGAGGACTGATACGGGAAAAAAGCTGCTCCTGCTGCAACTGTTATATTGACACGTGTAAGCCTTTTTGGTTACATAAATTAGTAATTCCATAGGTATAGTTCTGTTCTCCACACTAGACAAGCCATTTCCCTCTTGTAGCTGTAAATCCAGATGAATGTTATCAATTAGGGGAATAATCTACTATTAGTGTAGGACTATCAATCTTTGCTCAAAATAGATGTAGTGACTGGTAACACTGTTTCAGAGAAAATGAAACCATTTGATACTGGAAACATCCTGGTCAAGGATGTACTTGCTCCTTTGTTCCCTACAGGTAATGCTTCCTTTCAAGGAGGTTTCTGTTATGATTATTGTCTATATCTTAACTTGCATCTATACATGTTTTCACTGTACATAAAAATCTCTAACTTTTTGCCTGTTACTGCTTTTTGGGAACTTACCTTAGTATGTGTCTTGTAGTAGTGTCTCACAGGTTAACCGAGGTATGCAGAGAAGTTCCTTGAACATTCTGCATCCACTCTTCAGCAGCACTGAATGGATGCTACCTCAGAATCATTTGCATTTCTGTCTTGCAATTTCCAGTTTAATTAAGATAAATATGAAATAAAACGCATCTTCCTTTTTAACTTCTAATTTACATCTAAAAAAACTTAGATTTTTTTTTTTACTGACAAAAAGGATTCTTTCACTGACTAGTAAAGATTATTGAAACATACAAAACTTTGAACACTTAAGTGATTAAATAATTAGGAGTTACAAGACAGGTATTAGATATCACTTTTTCAAAATACCTAGGATGAAAACAAATTGGTACTAAGCTTTTCAAATGACTTATCCACACACAATGCTTTAAGATATTTTTTTTCTCTGCTAAAGGGATAAATTACATTCACAGAAACTAATCCTTTTAGTCCATAAACACTGGTCCTGTAGCATAAAGGATCATACAGTATAATATTTTTAATGTGGTTTTTATTCAGAATCACAGAATAGTTGGGGCTGGAAGGGGCCTCGGGAGATAATCTCTCCCAATCCCTCGGATCAAGCAGGGTCAGCTATACCAGGTTGTTCAGGACTGTTTCCGGTTGGCTTTTAAACATCTCCACAAATGGAGACAACCTCTTTGGACAACCTGTTCCTGTGTTTGACCACCTGCACAGTAAAAAAAAAAAAAAAGTGTTTTTTCATGTTCAGGTTGAATTTCATGTGTCTTAATTTGTGCTCATTGCCTCTTGTCCTGCCAGTGGGCACTGCTGAGAAGAGTCTGGCTTTGTCCTCTTCATACCCACCAGGTATTTATATGCACAGATTGGATCCTCCCAAGCCTTCAGTTCTCTAGGCTAAACAATCCTAGCTCTCTCAGCCTCTCCTCATGTGAAAGATAATTCAGTTCCTTAATCACCTTTGGTGGGCCCACTAGTAAATACATATCTGTCTTGAACTGGACCTAGCACTCCAGATGTAGCCTCAGCAATGATAAGTAGAGAAAAGTTCACCTCCCTCACCCTGTCAGCAAAGACCTTAATGCATGCCAGGTTACTGTTGGCCTTCCTTCCCATGAGGGTGCATTTGTGGCTCATTGTCAGCTTGCTATTCATAAGGCCCTATGCAAAGCTACTCTCCAGCTGGCCAGCCCCCTCTATGTACTGGTGCATTTCCCCTTGCTCAACTGTGTGCGGTTCCTCTCTGTCCAGTTTTCCAGCCTGCTGAGGCAGACATCTCTGAACAGCAGTACAACTATCTGGTGTATTAGTCACTCCTCCCCTTTTTGTGTGCACTTGCTGAAGCTGTGCTCTGTCCCATTGTCCAGGTCACTAATGAAGAGCCTAAACAGCCCTGGCCCTACTATTGACCCCTGGGGTGTACCACTAGGGACTTGCTTCCAACTGGACTTTGTGTGACTGATCACAACTCCCAAGGCCTGGTGGTTCTGCCAATTTTCAATCCACTGTCCAGTCATCTAACCTGTACCTCGCCACTAATGTGCCATGAATTGCTAAAAAAAAAAAAAATAAAAAATCAGGCTTAGTAAGAATTGCATCATGTGAGACTAAATCTGAACTGTTTGAGGAGGGATCAAAACTGTCAGTTGGTCTTAATACTCTTATTCAAGCTTTAGTTAACTGTTTAAGGATGAGCAATAACTTTCTCAGACCATCTGGAACAAATTAAAAATTTCCAGTAAATTTTTTTCTTCCCCTCAAAGGTAAAATTATTTTTGTGTATATACTCAGACCAATTAAAACTAACGTTTTTCAGTGTTACAACAAACCCTTGTGTATGTTGTATTTTGAGACTTTCTTTACAAGAATAGCCTCCGTGCATTTTCCTTTTTCTTACTGGAGGGGAGGGAAAAAGCTGGTGTGCCACCACTTCAATTTTATCTTCCAGCAGTTTTTGCTTCAGTGACTCCATTCTCTCTGACTGCTTTGTTTTCTTCTGGAACAATGTTCTGCCCATCATGACACTTGTTACACGGGTGCATTCCTCATGTTGTACTCAAAGGAAACTCTCCTCTGACTTCTTCCGCTTACCTCAATGTATATCAGATCCGTTCCCTCTTTTGAAAGTTCATGGAGCAGAATCTTCTGGATGTTTCCATTAATTATGCTCAGCTGTCTTCTCTGGTCAGGCCATAGAGAACAAAAACCACTTTTCAGAAGCCCTTGTTCTTTTGCTTGTCCTTTTCAGTCCACTTAAACTTTATCTCTGAATATCAACAAGACTTCTACTAATAATTCCTAATATTTTCCTATGTATATCTCCTTCTGTCACTTTCCTCCTCACCCAAGGTATCTTTCATTAGCTTTCTAAAGTAATAGGAAAAATGATAGTATTTAACTTGTTGGCTAGAATTACCACTTTGATTTTGGAAACTGTAAATTGTGTAGGAGATTCTACCACAAGAGGAAAAAGTAGTGCTTAAAAACTCAAACCCTACTGAGGTATAACAGGAAGTCATTAAGTGTCTCAGGTTTGTGTAGTGCCTGTCACATTAGGTTCTATTTACTGTACTTTACACTGGTACAATGCAGATGACAGTATTTAAGCGTTCTATTAGCTGTGTAGTCATTTGCTGTAGAGAAGGAGCATGTTCAATTAGAAAGGGAATGCACAATGTAACCTACTCTAGGTGATCCTGACTTGAAAGGGGGTTCGGACTAGATAATCTCCAAAGATCTTGTCCTACTTCAACTATGCTGTGAGTAAGCCTGTGGAAGGAGAGGAAGACCAGGTGCCCTGGTTTTCTATCTTGTTCTTCTAGATAAGCCAAATAGATCTTGTCCAAGCCTTTCAGAACACCCTTTCCTCACAGCTGTGAACTAATCAAGAATGAATGAGAGCTTAGCTTTGCTTCAGGTCCTGCTTCCTGGCCAGGTTGACTTTGGTTTGGGTGGAGTGAATGGTGAATTACCAAAGGTCCTTTCTAAAATAAACAAGTGTACCCTCGGAAGAAGAAAACAGGAGAGGAAAACTGGGATTGACTTGACTTTCTGGACTACAGAGACTCCTGGGGTTAACATCTCTTGGATAGTAGTAGAAGTAGCTAACATACTATCTATGTCTCTCGACCGTGCCTGGAGTCAGACTGTAGCCTACAGTGTGCCTGCTAGCATCCTGATTTGAGATTTTTTTCTGTGTGTGTTAACAAGAAAGCTCCCACTGAATTTGCTAATGTAAATTAGTAAATATGTATATATATAGAAATAGTGGCTCTTCAGGGACTAGAGGAACATATACAGTCTGATTGGTTCCATTTCAGAAGTTGATACGTGTTCTCACTCATTTAAGAGATGTGCTAGTTGAGGATGAGTAGAAGATGCTGGACAGTTTGTTTTGTACTGTTACATGGAGAGCTTCTGTGGAAATTATAAATCTAAATCAATTTCTTCTGATCACCTTTCCAAAAAGTGTATAGGAGAAATAAATTCCTGTATGTTCAAATTGCAATTCATATATAGCTTTGGTATTTTGAAAACTGTGGACTTCTAATCCTCATGCAACTTAGTAGGATTTAAAAAAAAAAAATAGGAAAATCTAGTACGCTGTAAACAACACATGCACAGACTGACTGAAGGAGAACTTACAGATCCTACTTCTCACTTCCCTGCCACGGCCACAGTATTGTCTGTTGTGAGTAGAGGAAAGCATTTATTTTGTGCAGAAAATAACAAGAAAGAGCAGAATTACACTTCTTGTTAGTACTTGAGAAACCTAGATTCCTGAAATAGTCACACTCTTCCGTGATGGTCTCTAACCCTTTAGAAGTGAGTTCTGTGTACCTAATATGTATCCACGCACATTCAGCAAATACTTCCCTTACATTGTCTCATCATGTTTGATCTCTCATTTTGTCTGTGCCCTACCTATTTATCTTCCCTTCTCTTCTTCTCTAAATAAATCTACAACTGGATGGAGTTTACCAGAATGAAGGATATTTTTGATTCAGTATCATATTGTTAATCCTAAATACCATTATATTTTGAGATACAGTAAAATTATTGTAGGTGATCTGACTGATTTCCTGTATGAATTGCTCTGTTGGAACAGGAGGGGTTTTTTTTGTGTGTTGAGAGAACTAAAAATCTCTGAAAATATTTATGCTAAATTTTTTACTTGTAAATTGAATCTGGTCTTCACTTCTGGAAACATTCAGCTTTATATATTGATAGCACATCTTAATACATAGTGATTTACAGCAGAAGGAATACCTGCTCTTATGGCCTCTTAACTACTTTAGTTTCAAGGTCTTATATGAAATGTGTGTGGGAGTAAAGGGGGGTCTTTTGTGTTTGTTTATGCTGTTATTTGCTCCAGACTATCCTTAGAAGGTTCCAATACTGTGAGTTCTGTTTTGCTTTAGTGTGGGCTTGCTCTTGTGAAATAATCCAAAGCAATATTGAAATCCTGCCTAATTCATGAGAATACCAGTGAGGCTTGGTCTATTAAGTCTTCACAGATTTTGTTCACCTTCAGTAGTTAGCTTTTCAGGGTAGGCTTTCTCTGACACTACAAAAGCTCAGTAATGAAGCTGCATGTTGTACAGATTCCTGACTCTTCCCGCCGCCCCCCCCCCCCCCCGCCCCCAGTCAAACGTGCTAATGCCTATTAAACATAAAGCCATCTCCTATTTCAGTGACCCACTTTTTCCCTAAATTTCAGAGCATTCCCAGTGAATAACACTCCTGTAAAGAAAGACTGATTCCAGGAGAGATGGGTACTTATTGAATCTTTTCTGCCATGGATCTCCTTTGATGTGCTAGGTAAATATCTTAAATTGGTGCCCAATGCATGAAAAAAAAAAAAACCAAAACAAACCAAAACCAAAACTATGTTCCTTCCTTCCTTGTGTTGGGCCATATGATGGGGATATTGGAAAGCTTTTGCACATAATGGTGTGCTAAAAACAAGCTTGCTTTTTTTTTTATCTCCAATCTCACTATTTCTTATCCAAAATAGAACAGAAGTTGTATTACTTATTTTCGAAACATTACATTTCTAATAACCATAAGCACTAAACACTGCACAGCTAAAAACCCCAAATAATTCTGGATTCTTAGAAGACCTTTTTAATGTTCTTAAAATAAGGTATGAGGTCAGTATCAGATGAGATTATTTAAAAAAAAAACAAAACAAAACAAAAACAAACAAAAAAAAACCCCCAAAAACCAGAAGAAATTATAGCCGAAATAGACTTCTTACGGTGATCACACAAGAACAATACAGAAACATGTCAAGTACGTATTTTGAGATGTCAGTATGTCCTAATGTCAGAGCTTCACTTTTTAAAGTATTTGATTTTGTGTCTATAACTTACCCTCTATGACATTATTTTGATCATGCTTTCCATTTCTATTCCAATAAGAAATTTATAAGAAAAAAGTCAGTATCAGGTTGCTCTTGTCAACTGTCACAGTGTATACAAATCTTCCAGAGAAGGATGGAAATGTATCTTATTCACACCAGTTCTGAGGGACAGTGCAGTAAGAATAAACGGGGGTAACAGACAATGCTTTTATTCTTAGAGATCTCGCACATGCCTGCCTCTGTTTCCAGTTGCTCTCTTCACAAAGTTGAATTTCTTTGACCCAGTTAAAATAGAAAGACTGAGAATCATAGGAGGGAACACAGCAGATATCGGCACTAATCAGTATTCAGAGGAGGGAAATGGACTCTGAAAAGGAGAAAGAAAATCAACCTGAAGCCATATTGTTGATGAGAGGCCACCTTGACTCTGACAAGTACAAAGGAATATTTGTCATGTGAAATCCCTTCAGAGTGATTCTTCTGAAGTAGTGAATTTGAGAAGAATTGGGGGACTCCAGTCCAGAGATCACACTGAAAATGAATTATTCATTTCTCTGCTTGTTAAAATATCATTAATCATAGGTGTGTGATCTTCAGTATTTGATTGGTTTGATGAGCTGCAAGAGGGCAATGCCTCTAATTCATATTTTGAACTGTTTTGGGGTGTTTTTGAATGAACTTGATCCTTGAGAGGAAGAGATGAAGAGGAAACATATATTACAGGATTCCTAAATTTATTTGAAGATGTGTAGAACACAGCTCTCCAGCTGATGTGGTACTCACTGATGCCTTTCTCTAAACTGGGGGGCAGGGCTGATGTTTACAGGGAGGGGGTTGCTAAATACACATGAACCGGTACCCTCTTCGATTGTATTATGTTATAAAAGACTGTTAGGATCAAGTTTAGGCTTTATTAGATCTGAACTTGATCTTGGTGTCCAAATGTCTTGTTCCTTTGAGATTATGGATACTGGTTTTGGAACTTGCAACACTTAAGGACTGGACTAGATGTGCTCTTTCAAGGTAGGAAGCTGTGTAGTTTGCAAAGCTAACAATGCACAGTAGTGAATTTGGGATCTACCAGTGTTTTTCTCGCTAACCTTTGACAGTTAACTTTAG
Source organism: Falco biarmicus (assembly GCF_023638135.1). Lineage (NCBI taxonomy): Eukaryota > Metazoa > Chordata > Aves > Falconiformes > Falconidae > Falco > Falco biarmicus. The sequence continues at coordinate 90,436,002 of NC_079288.1, forward strand.
TTTGTTTGCCTTCAAGTCCTCTGACAGGAAGTGATAGATATGTGTACAGATAGGCCATACATAGACAGCTAATATAGATACATAGATATCTGAAGTTAAAAGCATAGAAATAGTTTTGAGGGTACACACTAGTACTTCAGACTACTGCTGGATGAAAGTCAGGTCTTCCTATGCCTTGTAGTAGTTTGGGGCATCCGCGCATTTTGTTTCGTGCTAACATATCCTGGTAAAACAAAGAGTAGTGCTGCTGCAGAGTGAACACACAGGCATGTGTGTATCTTGCTAGCACATTTTGACAAATGTTTTTGATATATCAGTTCTGTAGAAATTTGAACTCTGGTAATAAAACTGTAATTCTGTCAAAATTTTTATTGACTCTCTGTGGTTCTTTCATGTACCTTTTTTTAGATGTCTGATTGTTTCTTATTTAAAGACCTGCTTAGTGCTACCTACTCCTAAAGAAGAGGAATGAATGAGTAGAATATAACGGTGAGATCTTGAAAAAGCTGTGTACCATGAACATTTGAAAAATTTTTCACCTGCCCCCCCAAAAATGTGACTTCCTTTTGATTAGGTGAATGATACATAGCTTAGCTCTTGTATACCACTATCTCGTGGGGGGGAAGGAAGGTACCAAGTACCAGCTGTTTCATCTGTTTCTGTTTTAGACTGTGTTGTAATAGTTTTCAGGTTTATTATGCCTCCTGGAAAGCATTATTGGTTTCACTTAAGCATCCTTTTCAAGTGTGTGCCTAAAGAAACCATTTTTTCTGTACCCATTACTAGTTAAGTATCTGGGTTTGAACATGCCTGTTATTAAGAAGTAGCTGGTGGAACTTAACATGAGAGAAAGAATGGGTGACTATGCCTTGAGATTACTAAGAAATTGCAGAATTCTTTAGATATAGATACATGAGGCAAAGCAAGAAAAAGTGTGAGGTGCATTGTATAGTATGTTTGTACCCTGGTGCCTTTCTAACACTAGAAAGACTTGCTAGACTGGATCAACAAAATTATGATCTAGTAATGCATGTGTTAGACATTAGGGCCAGTATTAGGGTTCATTACAACACTGCCTCAGTATGATCATGAATTTAGACGGTTAAATTTCATACAAGATTTTGTACACTTAATTGGAAAGGAGGAGTTCATTACTGTCTGCTGGTGTGTTTATTAACTTCAGTGAGGACTCTGGACAGCTGTTGCACCAGGATAAAGAATTCTGGACTTAAAAAGATGTTCTTGGAAATGGTACATTATTCCACAAAATGGATGCAGAAATTGACTTTCCTTGATCCTGTGTTCTTAGACAAGAGGTTAATTCCCGTTTTAAATTCTACAGAATGTTTACACTAGAACTTGCTGAATAATAAAAAATTTGTTTGAAAACAATTTTTAACTAAAACAGTCAAAAACACTCTTTAGAGCAATTAACCCCAACTTATATTGCACATATAATGCTATTAAAATAACTGTAGTTGTTGCTTTCTCTCCCAAAACATCTTCATTTTCCTTCATCTGGTCCAGATCTAAAATCTGTGGAAGCCAGCGGAAACAGTTTCTTTAAATTTAGTGTACTTACTTTTCAGCCTGCTGTACACGAAAGGGATGGCTTATGCTCAGGACTTGCTGACTACTGTCTTTGACCATGTATGTTGTGTCTTATTTGGCCAATGTAAATCTTACAGATGGCTCCCCCATCACATGCACCCAGCTTTGTCTCCTAGCAGAATTTTCCACTTCATCTTTGTGGTTGTGGGGTTTTTTTGTTTGTGGGGTGTGTGTGTGGTTTGTTTGTTTGTTTTGGGTTTTTTTTCCTTGCATACCCATGTATTTGTATTCAAGTTCCCGTTCTTAGATCTAAGCAACAAACCGTGGGGTTTTGTCAGTTTTGTGTTGCTCTGGCCAACTCCTGGAGGCAAAGACAGAAACTACAGTAAGTTTGGGTTGTGTCTGTGCTTAAGCTGTAGATGTCTGCCAGGCAGTGTTCTTTATTATTCATTTCCAGATGATTTCTGCAGCTTGTGGGTTGAAGGATTGACTGATTTGGCAAAGAATGCTTAACTCATCTGACTTGGAACTAGAATTCATAATAGGTTTGACAACATTTAGTATAAGAAAGTGCACTTACAATCAACCACTTCTATATTAAGATCATGAATGTGCGTTAAACCTTAATTAGTTTAAAACACCATCATCTCCTTCCTGTGTAATGATTTCTTCCTTCTCGATATTTTCAATGTATTCATGAAACTGTGTACCACTTCCACTGTGACTGCTGAAGTTAAATGTTAAAGTTGGTCCTGCACCAGTGTTTTCATACGATACAGGAAGGTTACGTAGAACATCCAAGTCTCTTTTGAATGACCTTTGGGAACTGGCCTATATGTTCACCTTCTCCACTCAAGGTCTAACTTTGAAGTCTTTTACTTTAATCCAGACTGGCTCACAAGAAATCAGAAACCTTTGCATATAATCAGTTTTGTTTGTTCATGCCTGTATTGCATACGTATTTCTGTTAAAGTTAATAACTGACTCTTCCTTCATACATTATTCCTTGGTACTTGATAATGTTGATTGGTTTCTTATTCCTACTTAATGTAGGTTTTAAGGGTTTACACTGGCTTTCTTATTTGTCTGTAAGTATCGAGGTTCTAATGTAAAAAAAAAAAACACAACAAACAACCAAAAAATCAAAAGAACCACAACTTCATCTATCAATATAATTGAGTGGTTAATCAATAGAAGCTCTTAATCAATAGAGGAGCAATAGGTAACCTTCACAATTCATTAAGTCAACTCAACTGAAATAGAAACAAAAAGGAATTATAAAACCTTCCTCAGCAAGTCAAGAAAGGAAAACAGGGCTACATTTTAAAGCATGGAGTGTATACTGAAGAAATCCAAGATTTAATCGATGCAGCAATCTTTTTGTTCTGTTGGTATCCAGACTTACAGACTTTTAACTAGGGTGAAGATTAACCTCATTGCTTGTGTACCTCTGCTGTAAGATAATGAAATTGTTATGGAAAACTTTAATTTCAGTGCATTGACTGTATTTTTCCTTTCTATTTGGCTTTTGTAGTTTCATAACGAATGTACCATAATGTTTATTTCAATCATCAAGTTTCACATAACTAATCTTGTCGGTATATTTAATCGTGGAATGGGATTTGCCATTTTCAACATGAGACTAGTAGACTTGATATTACATTTGGAACAAAATTTAAGGGTATGTAGCTGAATTAGTTTCTAGGGGTATCAAGCTCGTGTTTGACTAGTACCATCTTGCCAATTTTTTTTGAGTGTATTTATACAACTTGTGTCTTAGCCAGGCAACCTTCATCACAGTGTTTGAAAAATAGCGTTAGATCTAAAGTTACTTGCTAAAAAAAAACACAAACCCAAAACAAAAAAAAACCAGCCAACAACAAACAAACAAAAAGCCCACAACAAGCCCCAAACGATTTAAGATTACCTAATGTACAAGAAGAAATGGAGAATGAAATAAGTAGGTATGGAAAGGCAGTGTCAAGTTTTAATCCCTTTTGACTTCTGAAGTATTTAGCAGAATCTTTCGCTGACTCTGGTTTTCATCAGAGCTCATCTATGTATTACATTAGCTATACGTGCAACAGTCACAGGAGCAGGGCAAGTCTTCTACAATACAGAAAATATATTACAGGAGGCTCTGCATATGAATAATGCAAAAGGTTTGAGAGGTTCAATGAGGGGAAAAAAGGCAATCCAAATGGATTCTTCCACTTACAGGTTTTAGGGGTCATTTCTAAAGATTTCACCCTAACAAATTGGTTGCATTTAAAAGCCTAATAAAACTTAAAGCTGTGTTACTAGACTGCATCTGCTTTTGGTACAATGGTTTATTTTAAAGCATTGAAGCTGCCTGTCAAGTAAATTACATACCCAAGAAATACAACTGACAAGTACATTGGATGGAATATAGTCTGAGCTGCTTTGAATTTTAACCACTGTGATATGCCGTACATCAGAAACTTTATAATGAAAAACATCCATTTCTTTTTTGTGAAATGTTCACATTCCTTGGAACTCTGATTCCAATATGTCCTCTCACACTGAAATGATTTGAAGGGAGATGTTGACTCCTTCTGTCCTATTTTCTTGGGATCTCTTTACATTTGTTCTTGGCTTGTTAGTATTTGTATTGATTCTTGTTTCTCTTGTTTCCTTTTCTTTTTTTTTTTTTTTTCTTTTTTTGAACGTGGAGAGAAAAGAAAAATCTCACAGACAAATTAATGGAAAATACTGTTTTAAGAGAACATACATAAAGACCATGTTTATATAGCCCAGCAGCAGAGTGGATTGGAATCTCATGCTCCTAGTTTATCAGACTGTGTGAAGAAACTGATGTGCTTTAGTATAGCACACAGTACAATTCATAAAATATGGTACTTTGCCTTTTCAGGGGCTGCCAGCAAGCTCAGCTGTTGCTTCACAGGAGTTATCAAATTACTTCAGAATTTCTTAAGATTACTGAAATATCATAAATTAATACCTCATGCACAATATTAATTTCAGTGTTGTTCTTACTGTGATGTGGGAAACTGCATGTGCAATGGGACAACGAGTTCTTTCAGCTGGTGGTAAAGGAGCAAGAAGACAACAAACAGCAAAAGGGTCATTTCAGCTATACCTAGGACTTATGGGTATGATTTCACACATTGGCTTGAATACACAAGTTCATCTTGATCTCTCTATGGTTGCTATTGTAATAGAAGGACAAAAATCACAATGATAAATATATAATGACAGTCCAAAATGCTCTCTCTGGGGTCTGACTAAACTACTGCACTAAAAGCATAGTCCTGAATGAAATAACCAACTTCCAGAGCTTAAAGGCTACAAGGGAATATGAATTCTCTTAGCTATTAAAAGACTACAGCAGTATCGGGACCAGGACAGCTTGAATGCATGTGTAGACATGCAACTAAGGCAGCAGTAAGGACAGCAACTTGAGCTTAAGCCAAAATGAGCATAAACAAATTCTATCAGTTACATGTTATACCCTCCTTCTACACATTTCCTACCCCATTACAGAAAAGAATGCAGTGCTGAAGAACTTGCTTCCTTGTTCTTGTTCAATAAAGATTAAAGATACCAGATTAATGACACATTTTAATGCTGAGTTTCATTAAGCCTACTCTTCTAAAGTGGCCAAGAGGCAGGTGAGGGGTTGGACTAATTCACAGATTTAACCCTCTTTGACTAGACTGAAGAAAACAAAATGGTATTTGGTGATATGGTAAAATATAAAGACCAGGCTCTAGCTTGTTCCAAAAGGCATCTGCAAAGATAATATGAAGATAATAAAATGCAAGGCTCTACTTAACCAGAAGTTTTGCTTTTTTAAAAGTGTTGTAGAGGAAGGATTTTAGGTATTTTGAGCACTTCTAGAGACACAGAAGTACTTTTGTATCAGTTTTAAAGAAACCAATCATGAAGGCATGAGATGTGGGACAGTCAGGAACTCCCTGCTTCAGCCACTGTTGGGATGGATAGCATTGACTTCTCTTGTATCTTAGGCCAGTGTTAAAATTATCAGACTGGTAAAAAAACCTGAGGTTCTCTCTTACAGCCCATGACCAGAAAGAGCCAGAAGAGGGGAATAACTTGGGGAAAACCTCAGACTTTATGATTATCAACACATAACTGGAAATTACTTGGATCTTAAGGCAGGGAAATCATGACTGCTGAAGCATTTTAAGTTTCAAAAAACTTGGTGTTCTGAAGAAAATATTTTCTTTCTCTGGAGAGTGGTTGGAGGTGGTTGCCTTCCAGCTTCAGCTTGGTCATCTGCCAGGAGGTGGCTGCAGGACTGACCAAGTCTGAGGTTTTTTTTCTCCCCTCCCCAGTTCCTGTATACACGTGTGTCTATGTCTGTGATAGCTCCTATGCTGTAGAGTAAGGGTTGTTTTGGGCTAGATAACTTCTCAAGTCTTCACTGAGTGAAAATCTTTTGTGCTCATTGCTAAACATAGATATCTCACTTTCTTTCAGAATGGCAATATGTCTGTTTCTGCTTTATCCATCTGTCTAAATCTCTCACTTTGGGCTTAGCTCCAAAACTTTTGCAGTATCAATGTGCCGTTTTCGTTGTCCCTTGTTTTTTGTTTGGATTTCCTTTGGCTTTTTTTTTTTTTTCTTCCCTCTCATTTAGCTGAGTCTAACAGCTGTATGTCAAGGATCATATGGCTAATCAAACATATAATTCTCCTATATCAGGCCTGTACTAGTTAACAAAACAAAGAATTTTTCCTTAAAGTTGAAGAACCTTGGTATTGCTTTCAGGAGCCAGGAATTTTGATTCAGACAAACATTAATTAAGATAAATAGTCTGTCCTTCCTTATCACATCAAGTGAATGAGAAGATGGTGACTGATTTCCCTGCCCCCCTGCCTCCCCCCCCGCCTTCTTTTCCCTTGCTGTTTTATATAGTGGAAAATGTAATATTGTTCATGAGAGGCAAAATGAATAGGAAAGTACTTACACCTGTGTTTGTGATAGTATTAAGAGCTTAATGAAGGTGGAAGCCTCATTATTGATAAAATTCAACTGATTTGTATTTAATAAAATGCTTTTGTTCTGTAGCATAATTGCAGTTTTAATCATTTTTTTTTTTGAGACATCAGGATTATTGAATGTTATCTATACTTACTGCTCTCAAAGAAATGGCTAATTAAGAAGACAGTATGACCCTTTTAATTCAAGGCTAAATTCTATTCTGTTAACAGGGGTTCTTCCCTGATGAGATTTACCTGTATTAATCTAAGACCCAAGACTGATTCATTCTGCTAGCAACAGAAGGTAGGAATTGCGCCTACTTGGACCATAAGCTGACAAAGCCAAACTGATAAACAATATTTAAGAGACAACTGTTACTTTAGCATTTTTATGAATTTAATTTTTTCTTACAAATACCTTACTCCTGTTGCATTCTGTGCTATGTAATTCAGCTGACATTGCATGCTGAGAAAACAAGTTATATTTTTTATATAGATGAAACTTAGGTTTTAAAAGTTGTCAGGAATCTCAAATACATAAAAAGCAAAACAATTCAGAGAATATAAAACGGGAGCTTTTTAAAAGGACTTTTTAAAAAGGAAATATATTTATTTTTAATTTAAAAAGTGAATTTAGTGGAGGAGCCAACTTTGTTCTGTGTAAGAAACTTGAAGGGATTACTGCTTTGTATCATAAGTAGGCTGTATAAGAAGCTGGATCCTGACTTGTGGTAACCTTTCTGAAGGCTGTTATCAGCTCTTCAAGAGTAGATGTTTTCCAAATAACAAATAAAAGCCTTAGTAAACACATGCGCAAGGGAATCTGTGTTTCCGTGGTGCACCTTGCTTACACAATGTATGGAAGACAGTTTAAAATGCAGTGGGTTTGGAAGATCTTTACCCCTTGTAGGAAGTGAATTAGCAGATGGAAACATTAAAATACTAGTGAATGCATTTAATTCCCTTTATAGTTGTCTTCACAGTCCTTTGCTATCCTCAGGCACTTGCAAAGCTGAAAATCTGATGAAAAACTTCTATGGTTTGTCTTCAGGAAGACCAATTATGAATTGTTCATAACTGCTCATTAGCTGGAGACATTACAAAGCTTCCTTAACATTTCACGAAAAAACAAAGAAAAAATGAGAAATTAAGGAAAAGTAAGAATTTGGAGACATATCTGTTGATCCCAAGGTTTAGATCACAATAAAGTGGAAAGAGAAAGTGGAATACACTCATAGTGTGTCAAGAGACTAACAAAAGAAACAGGGGAAGCACAGTACTTTATACGTGACTAGAAAGAGAGGTTCAGGAAAACTGGTATGTATATGAAGATACACAGTTTCAGAAAAACAATGACACAAGGGGAACAAAGTGGAACCGAGAGAAGAGAGGAGTAAATGAACCAAGCTTTTAGTAATTTCTGCTTAAATTTCAGCCAAGTATGTAAATGCCTTTGCAAGCAATTCTGTGTAGATAAATACATTTTGGGGTTTTGTGTTTCAGTTTTTTGGTTTGTGGTTTGTTTGGGTTTGTTGGTTTGTTGTTTTTTTTTTTTTTTTTTGGGGGGGGGGGGGGGTGGTTCCTGTGGTGGTGTTGTGGTTTCTGGTTTTTTGTGTGGTGTTGTTTTTGGTGTGTGTGTGGGGGTTTTTGGGTGTTTTGGTTTTTTTTTTTTTTTTTTTTTTTTTTAAATAAAGCTATATGTGGCCTTAAGCATGAAATGTCTTTAATAGGATCGTAAATGTTAATGCTATTTTTGGAAACCCTGTGTGTGTGTGCTTTTCAAGCAAACTGAACCCTTGAGAGATTTTTAATGTGTATCTATAGAAAAGTGAGATGTTTAAGGAACCAAGCTGTGGAATCCAATATGTGGAGGGACCTATTTTGGTTAGGATGCTTGAGTAAGAGATAGACTGTACTTGGATTTGGAATTAATATTTACATTTGCCACATGAGGTAGTTTGAGCTATATGTGTAGTGCTGAATCTGGAATTTCTCCATTTTTATATCCAGTTTAACCAAGAAGTTACTTGAAAATGAATTTTAACCTCTAAAGCCTGTAAGTCACACAGTGCTAAGGTCAAGTTTTATTCAAAATTAAAATGTAGATTGCTATTCTGATCTGATAATGGAAAGCCAGGATGCCTAGTTATGTGACTCCTGCTTACTACCAAAAGTCAACAGTCACTGTTCACCTGGACTTCATAGGGTTCTAATACTGGTGGATCTACTACTTCATAAACAGTATACTTTATAAAAATGAGAAGGATGTTCTAAACACCTTACATTTGAATGCAGTTTAGTACAATTACATCTGAAAGGTGGAACAGATGAAATATTCAGACTGCAGATGCACTTAGAGGTACCAAGAAAACTTGTGTTCCAATGAAATTCACTAAAATTTAACCTGTTAAAGTTGGTACATCTGTAAATTGACTTGACAAAATACTGATGAATCGAATGTCATAATTACAAAGAATATGCTGTAACACTAATTTAAAAAAAACATTTATTCCATTTTTTCATCTTGGTATACTAATTGAGATACTACTGATGTGTCCATTTGGCATGATAAATAATATCCCTTCTTTCTCATGCTACTAATCATCTGACTTTTAACACATTAAACAGCAAGCACATCTGACCCTATATCAAGGTGCTGATATCATCTGAGTATTATAGTAAGAAAAATGCACACATAAATGTGGCTTTGTCCAGTGTTATTCCCTATTTGACTGTCCAGGGAAAATGCATATTACTCTCCTGAAACACTGAGAACATAGATGAGAAAGCTAGAGAAATAAATGCTAATGCACCAGAACACTGCATGAAAGACTAGAGGAAGGTGGGAAAGTGTGAAATGGTTTTAAAAATGGATTTAGAAAGCATGATTTCATGCCAGCACCATGATTACTGAGAAGTTTACTGCTAGCAAATTAATTCACTCTTCCAGGCTGGAATGAAGGAGCGTTATAGATTTGATATTTAGTACTTTGAAATTCTAGTATAAAAAGATAAGGTAGGAAGAAAGAGGCCAAATATACAACAAAAAGACAAATGTGCATATATTTTTACACTGATTCACTGTAATCTTTGCACTTCTTTTCATTGCCATCATCACTATTGGCAGCAAGACTTATCTGAACACTTAATGTCTCCAGTTCTGAAATAAAGGAGTTCTCCTATCATCTTATTTTGTACACCAGGGATCAGATCTATACCCTCTGTCCCGATAATCTTATTCTTACTTTGGTTCTCTCCAGTTGCATGTCCAGGCTACTCTGCAATTGACTAATGGAAGATGACTATTTAATTGCTTGCATAGGCAACTAGGTGATGGATCTCTCAATGATGTGCTTTTAGGAACTTGGGCATGGCTGAGGAAAAGTTGATTTTGAGGTCACAGCATGGCTTTTTCCCTAATAAAAGACAGACTTCCAACTAGTATCATAAAATGGCTTCCTAGTTGTATTTGGCTAGCAGTAAATATTATTTCTTACTTTGTCACAATAATTTCCGTGCTAAGTAGTAAAAGCTGTGCATGTACAAACTAAATGTAGCTTTAATCCTCTAATATTAAAATAAATACTAAAATCACAGGAGAATTATCTTTAAAAATTGTGGTTAAGTAGATAAATGCTGAATATGTGGCAATATGGCAACTCACTAGATGTTAGGTATTAGCTGCTCTGAAGAATCATTCCCTAGTTCCCAGCGGAAAGGGGAACTCAAGCATTGAATCTTGAGCTCCAGTGGCTATGGTGGGTCTGGTCTGACTTTGAGGTGCTGAGAAGTTACTAGAAGAGGAGCTGGCGGTCTCCTGCCTACTTTTGGCAGTATAGCTGTGACATTAAACAATAAAACACTTTGCTCGTAAGTTTTCCAGATCTCTGAGGAAAACCTAGAAATATGGATTCACTCAAAAGCTTGAGCTGTTGATTAGCGATCTTTCTATTGCTTTTTATACTTGGCTGCCAATCCAGCCCTAGGAGAGGGGTTACATCAACAGGCCTGAAACTTCTAAATGTTTGAACAGTTTTGAGAAACTTACCTCACATTCTTAGTTTATTATGCTACAGGTATTTTAAATCCAACCTGAAGTACTTTCTGTTTCTGTTAACATCATTGCAAAGAGTTTAAGAATTATTTCAGACTTTGATTCTCTTATGTGATCAATGTGAGAGTGCACAGTTACATAATCTACACCTTTGAATTAAAAAAAGTATATAAACGATGGGACCACAAATTTGGAACGTTTCCTAATGATTACTCAGTTGTGACGTTGTATTTACAGGTTTACTGCTTGTAAACTGGAAGCTCTAATTTTTTGCATGTTCAAAGATGTTTAGTTGTAAAAGATGCAAAATTACTCCACAGGTTTCGTCCTACTTTTCTCTTTGCGTAACTTAAGTGAATACAGTAAAGCAGAATAAAGAGTAAGTTTAGGTGATCCCTAGTCTGGAGTTCCCACTCAATCCAGTATGCAGCATCAAATAACAGGTGGTGAGGCTGATCTAGTTGCCTCAGGATTTTTCCTTTAAAAAATAGCTATCTGATTTATTTTTTTCAAAATATGCCAGGTAAGTATGTATGTTTTTTTAATGCAACCTATTTATAATTGCACTGGTGTTCTAGTAGATTTTCAGCTTTTCTGTCCAAATCATTCTCTGCAAATGTAATAAACTGTTAAACACTGTCTGAAGAATAAAGTCTGCCAGGACCCATGTACTTGTTCTATCACTAGCTGGTTTATTGGAAATCTTTTCTCATCCCTGCAGACAGAGGAAGAGTTGAGGAACTTTTTAATACAGCAAAGATTAAAAGATAGAAGAAAAACAGATAACATATGGGAAGAAAAGAGAAACTGAAGCAAGTGGAGATACGATTAAAAATGTGAGCAGAGGGGAGAACAAAAGGAAATTAAGCATTATTAAAAACCCCCAACCAACAAACAACTCTTGTATCTGCTTGTTTGTTATGGTGGGTTTGGAATAGTAAAGGTGTTGTCCAGGAGCTGTGCTGGGGCCTTCTAAACAGTCTGGATCTGTTTCAGTCTGATGATTCTTATAATTATAGCACACCCCTGGAAGCCATAGACATAAGGATGGAAATATCTTGTAAATATCTGTGAACACTTTAAAGTATTTGCCATTCAGAATGCAGAGCTTCTAGAAAGGACACAAATGTTTTTGTTATAAAAGATGCATTTGACTACAGCAGCCAAAGGATGGGTGTCCATGCTACAACAAAAGCCTGAACTAGTGCTGTATGCTGCCTTTATCAGCAGGTATAAAGAAACTTCTATAAAGAAGTGAGGGAAAAAAAAAGGTAATTTCCTAGCCTCCAGATATTTCAGCTTTGGGGGCCTTCCAGAGACACAGACACATTTGCGCATTTGATGACAGTGCGTTTGTCATCAAAATATTTGTTAAGGGTCTCCTTGAGCATGTATTTAGTCACAATATTCTCTGGCAGAAAGTCCTACAAGTTTATTATCTCTTGCATGAAGAAAAACTGCTTTTTGTTTCTTTGAAACCTGTAACCTCCTTTAACTTGATGGCCTTTAATTCTTGTTTTGGAAAAAAAACCAAAACAGTGAACAAGTGATTCCTGTCTGACTTTTAGGAATAAAAATCTACCAGATTTTTCCTCAGCTGTTTCTGGTCTAAGGAGACCTAACTGATTTAGTTATTTAGTTACCTGTCCCTGTAGTTATTGATACAACCCAACTGAACCTTTTCCAATACTATTCCATACCTTGGTCAGGAGGTTTGAGGTGGGCTGAGCTAGTTGAATGCCATGACTTTAAATTGTCTTCTGTTTTCCTAGAACTAGAAATATCGTAGACCTGATTTCTGTCAGTATTCTTCCCTCTGAAGAAATGTCTATGTAACAATGGGGTTTGTATGCTGTGATTTGGATATATAAGAAATTAATAAACTCTTCCTGGAAAAGTTGTGCAGGAAGAGGCAGCCCTCAACTAATTGTTCCACAATGCTTGCTGGAGAAGTAAGGTGATATAAATGAAATGAAAGAATATGGGTTTTTCTGCATGAGACTATAGGTTCTGCCACAGCATTAATCACCTGAGATGTGGGGAGCTACCACATACTGCTGTATCAGCCAAAGTCCTGAAAAGCACCTATTGCTCCAGCTGTTAATCTCTACCTAAGGATTGATCTTGCAACTTTGAACCGGATGTTGCTTTGACTTGCATAGGAAGAAGCTAAAATTTGTATTAATGAACTTTCTTCTGTAACATTATTCAGCCTACATTCTTTCTCCACCCCTCCCCACCCCGCCCCTAGTCTCTGTAAAGATTTTAGCTTTTTCATTCGTTATAAATTTATTCTTGTCACCCTATGTCCAGGAGAGCATTTTAAAATAATTCCACAGTTTGATTTCAGTGAAAGTTTCCAAATGCCCAAAACAGTTAAGTGTCATGAACTTAATGGGTGCTGTGCATTTAATTTACTTTTTATATGGTAAACATTAACTTTATTCTTCTGTTTTTCTTACGATTTACACTGTAGCTTTTCAAAAATAGATTATTTTCTATGACTGATTTATTTTGAATGCACTTTTACTATATATAAACTGACAAGCATTAGTTTCCCCTCTTTGGAGGAATCATTAAACCAGAATAAATAATATTACATAAATTAATGTGTATTTTAATGCTTTTTAATAATTTTAATTTTTAATTCATAACTAAATACCGTTCTGTTTCAGTATATAAGCCCATTATCATAATTCAACATGATGTTATACAACTAATAAAACCAAATTAGCTCCTTCTAATATTTAAAAATATCCTGAAACCAACAGATATTGTTAATATTAGGTAGCCTGGTTTAAGCTGTCAGTCAAGCTAGAAGTCTTTATTGCTGGACTATTTGAAAGGAATGATGGGCTATCTCTGTGGGTTTTGGCTCCATGTTTAAAATTTCTGTTTGCTTGTGAGCAAGTGAAAGAATAGGTGTTCACTTTACAAAGATGCTGTTTGCTTGCTGCCATGGCTCATGAAATATGAAGGAAAACCTAAATGGGTCTAGAAAGACAAAACAAGGCTTCTAGAGTTTGTGATGTAGAAAAGCATAACAATACAGGTCTTCACTTGTGCCAGAAGTAGTAGAAATATGACTCTAACAGCACCATTCTGTTAAGCCTGGCTTTCGTCAGGTTTCCTTGCTTCTAATCACTTCTTTAAAAGAAGTCTGATTTGTAAAAGACCCAGTTTGGTTTTTGCTTTCTAAATCACTCTATTACTTTTAAAATTATTAACGATAGAGTTCCTGGTTGACGGCTTTTCTTCTTCAGAAGGAAAAGTAAAATTAGAAGTTTATTTGAATCGCCCCTTTTATTCTCCTGAGAACTAGTGTTGTGATGACAGCTGAAAGATTCATGGAGAAACTTAGCTCTTTGGTAATTTTATTACTTAGTTATTAGTAGTATTTCACTTGTTCAGGAACTCACAATGCAGGTTTTTTTCAATTATTATTTATTTACCCTCTAATAGAATATTCCATTTCAAAACTCAAAAAGAAGCTACAGGGAAAGGGAACACTGACTTGGAATTTTTTCTCTTTATAAATAAGTAGTTAGTCTGTATTATTAGTTTTCTTTCACTGCAAATGAAGTGTGTGTGTATCTAAAAATCTTTTTACAGTAACTACATTTAGCTGTGTTGTAGTGAGGTGGCATCCATTTACATGTGTTAGTGTGACTGTGACTCCTTTTACAATTTTTCTCTGAATGGGAAGAAACAAAGGTTCAGTAAAACTGCATTTCAGACTTTGAAGGGAGTTTGAAAGAGAGATTAATTGATACCAAAGCCTCTCAGATGAAAAAGGGAATATTCCTAAATCTACCACCATCAGTAAAACCGCTAAGCCAAACTAGACATGATCCACGAAGTTTAAATACTGGAACAGTTTCTGAGTGCTGACATCTGTCTCATAGTGCTCTGTGGCTTCTGATTTCAATCCTGGCTAAAAGGAGAGATGAAGGAAGAAACTATGTCACTGGGCAAAAAAGCAAAAAAAAATATGTATGGTGTGTTGATACAAGATAATTTTTATCTTGCCCTCAATCTTTTTGCTTGTCTTATTCATCCTATGCTCTTTCCTTTCTTCTTAAAGTTTAGAACAAGCACTGACAACGGACTATCTGAAGACTCTACCTGTGATTGCTTAAAATGCTGCTAGTATTTTATTGTTTATACATTTCTACTAAAAAAGGCACTTTATATTGCCATGTCCTTGAATCAATTGTCTTTCCTAAATATCTGGTAGATAAATATTCTGTGCTTGAAAAGGACAGGACAATTTCCATTTGTTTTTCTTGCAGTGAATGTGCAGGTGGTTGCCCTCAGGTGTCTAATCTTTGTGGTTAACTAGTAAAGTGGAAAAGAGGTAGGCAGCTGTGACCCCACAGCTAAAAAGAAATAATAATATATAATAAAAAGAAATAATAATATATAATAAAAAGAAATAAAAATATAAATCCTTATGAGACAGCAGGCATGATTTTTTTTCCACTTGATCTTGAAAGATAGAAGTTAAATGATAGGTAGGCTCTGAACTACAAACAACAAAGATAAACAAAAATTTAGTATAAAAGCAAAACTAAGAAATAAGAACAAACAAATGGGTAGGGCTTGTGGTCCTTTCAGATTCTCAGTAAAAGTGAAAACTAAATCCTTGGAAATAAGTTACCTATACTACTTGCCTTCTGGTAGCATCGCATAGCAGTTCTTTCCTATTGACCTGAACAAAACTCCTTGTGGTAAATCGGAGCAGGGTGGAAGGAGGAGGGTCATAAGGAGGTAACTCTTGGAGGTCACTTAATTTAATGGATATAAGATATTCTTGAGATGGGGGCAAGAGAACATACTGCTATTTAATAGTCATAAAGATAGAAGTGTAATTGCAGTTTTTGTTGGTTTATACTATGACTCAAAAAAACCAACAAACCAAGTTCCTAGCAAATGATCAATATTCCCAAACAATTCTGTTCCTGTCTAGGTAAATAAAAGAAAGATGATATTTGAGAAGTGATTTAAAATGGCATTCTGAGTGTGACAATATTATGCAAAGAAAGCATCTCTTTATTCTGCTGAAAGCAATGCAGAAAATAATTTACATTAAGTTCTGCTATATTTCTATATCTATGCAGTAAAAAAAAATAATCATACCTATTGAGTATTTAATTGCCATTCTTTCCAGAAGGAGAAATGAACAATAAAAGTAGAATTCAGTTTGGTTTCCACTGCAAGACCACACCATATACTGTTGACAAAATAGTACTGTCTAAATCTAAGCTTGTCATTTGACTGGCAAATATTTATCATGTGAGAAAAAGCAATATAAAAGTGACTAGATTATATTGTTACTTGATAGTACAGGTGTCGTGGTTTTTTACCTGTAATTGGGGTAAAAATGGATAAAATGCATGCTTCTAGTATGTGTGGAGTTTTTTGCTGTGTTTTTCAACGGCAGATCTTTACAACTGTGATGCTTTCTTGCCTTGACAATGTTGTCAACTGCCAATAAAGTGGCTGTTGTCATCAAAACAGCAAACAGAAGAAAGGAAAAACTACTGTTGTAGATGTACAGTACAAACCTAGAATTTTCTGGGGGTAATACACAGTGCAGATACTAATTGGACAGTCAGTACTTCAACCTCAGGTAGAATTCTGTACAGAGAGTATGTGCTCGCCCAGGGTGCAGTGAAGGTGCAACACAAACCAAAGTGGTATGAGCACTGGAATGCAAAGCTAAGGAATTTGGTATAAAATGCAGATTGTGTATGAATGGTATATAGCTGAAGGCTCTAAGGGTTGTTTGGTAAATTTTTTAAGGATGTTAAGACATGTACTGCTCTTAAAATCTTAAATCTTAAAATCAGTAAGCTTATCTAGGGCATGATCGTGCATTTTAAATCTGACAGAATCCTTTAATAGATTGCACCCTTCCTCTAAACATGACTTATGCAGGTGTTAGCCATAATAACAGGATATTGTGACATGACTTGTCCTATATAATGCATGTAATCCTTTCCCGTAAGGCTCTATTTGGGACTGCAATAATCATTCTTTAGAGAAACACTTGAGCACAACAATAATCAAACGCAATCTCAGAGGCTGTCACTGTAAAGCTTTCCTGTGTGTCCACCAAATGGAAGATAAATTAAAGGGTAGCACTGCAATGTCAGATGAGATGGCATGAAATGGTTCTGTACCTACATGACTCAAATTATTAGCAAGTGAACAATGAAAGGATACAGCTACTATTCTCTTAATACACTTGTATTACTTTGTCCCAAAGTAATGCAATGTGTTTGTGTTTTGCCTTCCTTGTAAGGCATGATCTGGAGAACAGTTTTCCAGTCCATTGGAGTTGAAGAAAATTCTAGGTTTGTTTTTTTGATATTTTTTTAACTAACTTCATAAAAAAATAAAAATCTTTCTTCTCTCTTTAAAAAGAATACTATTGAGATCAGATAAAAAGAGAAAAACTTCAAACCATAGTAGTGAGAGCAAATTAATGTGTTCCATATAAATATTTTCATATCAGAGACCTGACCTGAACCTTTAAGCTATGGAAGGCATTTGTTTGCACAAAATTGGATTTGAATAGTAAAATATGCCTGCATTCTAACAAAACCAGGTGATATCATGACATTCTGCAAATGCCATGAAAATATTATATTAATTTGAGGATTACAAACATCTGAATAACTGAAAGAAGAATTCAAGTTTTTTTTCCTAGGTGAAATTATACAGAACTAATATTTTCCACTGTTGGGGCATCTCAATTCTTTCTGTGAAACAACTTTGTAGAATCCAGAGGGATGAGAACTAAGAATAAGTGTATTAGTCTCAAAACTGAAGAAAGATTAAACAGAATTCTTTATTTTACAACTTGGTAGGTAGATGGATGTCATCATTATTGCACAAATGTGCAAGCCTAACTCTGTTGTCTTATTGACATAAGTTAATGCTACCAACAATGAACAATGTTGCTCATGGGGACTTGGCAACCTAATGTCAAAGCTACCCAAAGATAAAGTAAATTCCCTACATGTGTATAAATCTAACTCTCTTCTCTGAGCAATTAATAAAATAATTCAACAACTAGCCTTGGTGATTGCTTGGCTGTTTATCCATGGAAAGCTAACTTTGCTGCATGATAGAGGTTTCTCTTGCTTCCATCTTCTGAGCTTCTTTGCAGGAAAACAGAAATACTTATATACTCTAAAGCTCTTGCTTATATTTTAGAAATTGTTATGGAAGAATGGATTAATTAGTGAGTTACATAGAAAGATACAGGTGTGCAAGAGCACTAAAGCAAAGTTAGTACTAAATCTAACTTGAGACAGGGAAAAAGGGAGTGATACTCATTTAAAACAACTACTTGCAATAAAAGATTGGAGAAAGAGGAGGATGGATTACTTTGAGTCTAGATGTTATGAGGAGATTTCTCCCATTCTTGGTTTTATCATTCATCATTGTCAAGCTGGTGACTGGTGGTGCTTATTACTGATAGTCATTGATCAGTGGAAATGACAACAGATTTATAACTGAACATGATTGCATGGCTCCAGGCAAATGAAAATATAACATCTCTCCTTTTCCCTTGTCTTCCAGTCAAAAAGTCATCTTTGTATTCTGTGGTAAGCCTAATAGAATGGTAAACCTAACCATGGTTTAGCACAAGATAGCCATTTTAAACTAAACTAAATTACGTAAACTAAATTACTGTGTGCTTAGCAAATTCATAGTTTAGTTCCTAGTAATGAGGCAATGTAAATTTCCCCATAAATCATAACACATAAGAGAAATTCCAATGATTATTTCAAAAGTTTGTTTCTGCATAGGATTGCTCATGCTGGCGAGTAGAAAAATCATATTGCCGTAAACTCCAATGTATAGTTATGTTGTTTACTTTGGTGCTATGCTTTCACACAAAAAAGTGAGAAAAAAACCAAACAAAAAATAGTCCATAGAGACATGAAACAGAATTATAATTTGGGTAGACTTAATCCTTTCTTTCCTGTCAGATGGCCAGAAAACAAGTTGTACCTGCAGTGGCTAAAACTGTTTTCCAACATAGAGGACTGTGCAATTTCAACACTGAGTCTGTGAGTAGGGTTTTTCTTTGCAATGTGAACTAACATGGACTTAAGTAACAAGAACATGAGTTTGTAAGCTTGCTGCTGTTGGGATCTTTATTGCAGATGATGTTGATAACTTTATGTTGTTCCTAAGACTTATTTCAGTCTCTTCAGGCTAAGAAACCACTTTGTGGTATCCACATGGATGTTTGAATCTCTCTTGTGAAAAGGCTCTGAATTAGTTATTAACCTGTCTGTGTACAAGAAGGATAAATTGCTCCTTCCAAAGAACTTTCCTTTGTACGTGTTTTAAAGCAAATATTTCACCTGTCATTCTGCTGGCAAATTGTACAAAACTAACCTCTTGTGGGCTTTTGAACAACTAGTTTTAAAAGAACACCATGCTTCCTTTTCCCTCAGAAACAAGAACACATCTATACTAATTTCAAATGTTCCATGCTTCTTTCCAGTGCTTTCCTGATGCTCCAACAGGATTTCACCCTTTCATATCTTCCGGTTTTTCCTGTTACTGAGCTGTTTGTTCTGATATTGAACAAGTTCCAAACATTACATTTGTGAGTCTTGCTTTTTAGATTACTTTTTGGTAATGGTCTTATATACTGCTGTTCATGTCCTCTTCTGCCTGCCTTCAGTGATAGCAGCAGGTCTTGTTGAACTACTTAACAGATTATAAGAATTCTTACACAAACTGCAAGACCAAGCTGTATTTCTAAATCATACACTTACCTCTTGAACTCACAAATTATTGTTCCAGACCTAGCTGGTTAACCTCTTTATTTTTATTAATTAATCAATCTAATAAATCTGTTGGCCACCTATTCATTGGGTGTCAAGAGGAAATGGCTTCAAACTGTACCAGGTGAGGTTTAGATTGTGTATTAGGAAAAAATCATTCACCAAAAGGCTTGTGAGGTGTTGGAACAGGCTGCCTGGAAAAGTGGTTGAGTTGCCATCCCTGGAGGTATTTAAAAGATGTGTTAGATGTGGTGCTTAGGGATATGGTTTAGTGGGGGAATTGGCAGTGCTAGGTTAATGGTTGAACTCAATGATCTGAAAGGTTTTTTCTAGCCTAAATAATTCTGAGTCTACGATCCCTAAAATTAGGTCTCTACGTACAGGCACCTAGTATACCTCTGTGTGTGTGAAGTACAACAGTTCTCATTATAGCTGCCTAGCATGAGGTGAGGTCATCTCGTACTGTTACTTCTTCAAGATGAATTTTCCATGGACTCTGTGCTTGATTTTTCCACTATATGCAGATGTTTCAAATATAGCCAGGCATCTCAAGTACTGCTAAACCACTATGTTTATGCAACTAACTATCTTGGTCTCTCTAGAATTGGGTTGGTAGAATTCTAGGAATCTTCCGTCTATATATGAAGGCTGGGAGAAATTCCATGAATTCCTGTGTTGGCTCTTGCAGTGTACATTAACTATTGTTCAAGCCCTCAGTATTCACCAGAAGGACCTAGGAAACTGTGTAAGCCAGTGCATGATGGAAGTTTAAAAAAAAGTTACGAAGTTGTTGAGGCTGGCTCTCAGGAAAACCAAGTTGTCTGATATAGTAGACGTGATTAACATGGAAGCTTGGGTAGCCTTAGCATGAAGTAGTTCACAAGGTCAGGGTCATCTTCACATGTTTGTAAACAAAACAAGATTTTCCATACTATTCAAATTCATGAAATTGAGGCTTAAATTTGCTTATGAATAAGTGGGGAAACTATTTAAAAATTATGTAAATCAAATGGGATGACTCTTAGGAAAACATGAAGTTTTCTTTCCAAATAGTTAGCTAGAGGAATTTGAATAATTCAAGAAATCTGAAAATTTAGAAAATTTTTTTTTTTCAAGCACCCACTTTCATGTCAGATACGTAAAAGTAAACTTTGGAAGTAGAAGAGATTATTGTGATCAACTTCTCAAATTACTGGATTCATTAAAAGGTTGACTTATAGCTCTAAAACATGTGCATAAAGTTAAATCAGACAACATTAGTATTTAATGAATATCACCCTTGAAATTAGCCAGATGTAGTGTAAAACATACTCCATCTTCTTGTTCTGTTTCTTATTTTTGCACAAGTTTCTCCTACAACCTCCTTCATACACCTTAATTCATCTATTTTTTTATTAATTTATGGAATAAGGAGAAAAGCCCTTTCAGCCATAGTGGGCCTTTGTTCTAGTTTCTTTTTCTTCTGTAACTTTAGTTTTGCAAAAGACCTGGAAGTTCTATTCCCCTGTCATTTGCTTAGCAGACAGAAGTGTACTCTGGTTGGTGTATTGCCGTTGAACATTGTTGCTTTCTTTTTAATGTCCCAGTGTACATGTTGGATAATGAGTTATATGCGATCATCAAAACCAAATGGATTGAGTTATCTGTGGAGTCAAAAGGAAATAGGAGAAGGGACTCAAAGAACTGACAGTGCTGTGAATTAGTGAGGAATAAATAATAATCAAATACATACTGCTCCCTGCAGTCTGACATCTTTTTCTGTAAAAGTTACTTGTAAAAATAACTGGATCTAAACTGGGATGTGACTTGCCACTCCCATTAAGAAAAAATTACTTAATGAGGTCAAAGTCATGAGATCTTTAAAAGGATTTGAGATTAGATTTTGGTTCATGGTCCTTTCTAGCACGAATATTTTCAGACAATAAAGCTGCAACAAAATCATTATTGGAAAATAATTATTTTGGACTTCTGGTACTTATTTTCATATTTTCTCATACTTGCTATCAGACCTTGGTCAAAAAGCATAAATCTTGGAAAATTAATCTCTTGTTTGTGGATAAAATGAAAGCAATATAATTTGCTGTCTCTTGTATCTCTTAATGCTACCGGATTCTTGTGCAGAACTTATAGTAGCATATGTGTAGGTTAGTCTCTAAATTGGAGAACACAGAACCAAAAATTCAGGTGGTGATACTAGTAACTGAGGATCAAAATAAAAAGGGTTGTCTGTCTTTTATTCTTTGCCATACAGTGATCAGCTTTATGTTCTGCTTAAGGCAACATGAACTCAATGTGTAAGACAGGCAGCTAGAATACAGCGTAGTACCTTCTAGATAATGTTGCAATAGCAATACTGGCAGATGTAGAAGTGAAGCTCTGTCAACTCGGATAGAAGCAAAATTGGGTGAAATGGAGAAGAACATATGTGATTTGACAGTACTAAAAATCCGAAAGCTTACTTAATCACTATGGCATGAACTCTTATGTTTTGTTTTCAGCATCATTTTCTTTGTTAAGGAGTATTTGGAATGTCTTTTTTTATATATATATAGTTCTTGTTTCAAAAAAATGTTTTAGATTGTGTGAACAGAACACCATAGCCCTTCTTGGGAGGAAAGAGTCACAGTAACAATTGTGACTTTTAAACTTACAAAATAATAGTGACTTATGAGTATATTCCATTCTATACCGGAGTATCACTGAACTAATAAAAGACTGAGTAGTAAGAGAATAATGTGATTAAACAATAAAGCCTGTGCTTTGGGCATATTTTTCCCATTGCCTTCAGTATGTCTTAGGGTGTCCATCAGAGTAAATACCCAGGCAGCTCTGACAGGTCCCAGATCCTGGGGGAGTCATGGAGTAGATCATGACATATATTTGACCTTGAATAATCTTATCCTATGCTAATAACAAAATAAAATTCAAACATTCACTAAAAACTTTTCCAGGGTTTTTTTTTTTTTATTCTTCGTTACAAAGAACTTCCAGAGTAACCTTCAAAACCTGCTGTCATTTTCTTATGTGCTGTAAGAATATTAACTTTTCACAGAAATATTTGGCACAGGAGAGGACCTCGTTCTCTAGCAGTTCCTTGGAGTCCTTTGGACTGAGGTGTAACCAAACAAGAGCTTTTTAGAATGAAATTTTTAGCTGAAGCCCCTATATACTAACTAAACTCCCTGCTAATGTTCCTGTGTGAAGAACATGAACAGGAGTCTTTTTGGACTTCTTCAAGGTGTAACTTTACTTGTCAGTGTTTTCAGGGTCCACAGAGGAGCTATAAGTCTGCTTGCTTCTGTCCCTGCAGACAAATGCAGTTATGTTTCTTCAGTAAGCCTACCTACCATTGCTTCTTCATGCAAAAGCTGTAGGATGCTTCTAACTTTGAAGCCTCTCTTGACAAAAGACAAGAGACATCTCCTTTAACTTTGTGTCTCATTCTACACAATCATACTAGACTCTACATAGGCAGTGGGGAATATTTACTTCTGAAACAAAACCAGTTTAGCTTTCTGCACTTAATCTTATCATAATTGCGATCCACATTCTGGGATGCTTTCTTTGTAGTTCAGACTTTGGTTTAGGCCCCTACTTTAAGGGTCAAAAGGATTTAAAGCATTGCTTTATTTTCTTTGATGCTCACTTGCACAAACAGCTGCATATGCAGATCCGCAGTAAATAGCAGCATGTGCCAAAGTCTTGCTGGGCCTTGACAATACACAAGTGAAGAACAAAACACCAAAAAAAAGTCTGCTTCTGTGGCTGATCTTGGAGAGCAGTCATTTCTCCCTCATCTTCACGTTTCCTTCCAGTTCCCTAATCACACTAGTTCAGAAGCCCAGAGTCATCCTCCTGCTGGTTGCCTTACTTCCACTGTCTCTTTAAATGTTGCCCTCTCATGGTTATGGCACCTAAGGTTGCCTTGTGCTACCAGTCCTCAGCCAGTTTCTCCTTTTCTTCCACAAATAGCAGGTGCAGCAGAGCACCTCTCCTATTGACCCATCCAGCTAGTATGTATCAAAAAGAACGACCAATGAAATTCAAAAATTTCCTGAATTGCTAATACCATTCTATGTTGCCTTCTTGTTATTCCTGAAATGCTTGTATCCTTCTAATGCAGCACTCCTGTTGTATGTACTACAGTATTGCATCTCTGTAGTTCCAAAGATACCATAACTCTGTGACTGCTCACAGACTTCCAGTCCCTCTCACTAGTTTCTCCATGTACATGCCTTTGTCTATAGGCACTTCGGATGGCCCCCTTTCTCTGGTAGATAGTTTGAGCCAAAACGTGACTTATGATTTGCCGAGGTCTAGTTCAAACTTACCAGTTTTAATAGTTAAATTGATGCATACCTTTCGATATAAGTGCCTTTTCTGAGGACTGTCACATCAAAAAATTAGAAGTAATAGTTTTGACTTTGTTTCAAAATCTTCCACCACTGCTCTTACTTGCATGATGCATACCTGCTTTCTGTGTAGTAAGCACTTATGCAAAGGAGAAGTTATAAAGTTACTCCTAAATACTGATGGCTTTTTGAATATTCTGAAATTACTCTAGAGTATACATATTCTCCATCTGGTGTCACCTTAGGACACAAACTAATGAATGTTTTGGTCAGCACTCCTGGTAACAGTTTTGTTCTGATTCTGAATGCAGCCAGAAACTTGTAGGAAAGTGAAGCTCCACAGACCTAATACTGTTAGAAATGCCTCAGTGTGTATAATGGGAAAGTTTATGGATGTATGAAAATAGCCTGTGGACTCTTAAAGGCAAAAATGCTCATAGACTATAACTGCTCCCAAGAGTGGAGGGTTTCCACTGTAGCCTGATACTATAAATGAAGTGGTAGCCACTGAGTCAGATCAAAAGTTGGATCGTCAGTGTTAAAAGGTGTCTGTATTTCCATTAATGATAGGCAGGTATGTACAAGGATAAGGACTGAAAAATAAACTATCTGTTGATGTTACTTATATCAGAGGTAATGCTTATGGTAACTGCTTATTATTACTCATGTATTTGACTTGCCACACTCGTTCACTACAACAATAAGTTTTATATGGGGTTAGTATTAAATAATTGGGTTAGGGTGGGCAACTTAAGTAAAAGGCTGATATTTGAATCTTTTATTTGCTCACTTCTGCCATTTGCTATAGTAAATTATATTCTGTATGCTATCTGCCAGGGTACAATACACAAGTGATGCATTTGTCACTTAACTACCTGGCTTCTCATACCTCCTTTGAAATGAATAATTCTTGGCTCAATGCATCTCTCTATGCTCATTTATGATACGGTATCCCAGATGATCAAATTGTTGAAGAACTAAATAAAGAAAAAAATGCTGGTCTCTAGGAGATAAGAACAGTACTGACTGGCTTGCTGGTCTGCTGAACTACTTAGCAGTATAAAAGGAGGAAAAGAAAGCATGTGGTCACTTAATCAAAACTAATTTTTAGTTATTCTGCATCATAGAAATCTATGCTCAAATGTCTTCAAAGAGAGGAACTTAAGTAACAGCCATTAAGTGATATGACTAAATTCCCTTTGTGGAAATTCTTCTCCTTGAAGCAAATGAAAAACCACTATGAAAAAAATTATCTCTTCCAATCAAATTATGAAGAAAAAAAATTGTAGCTTTTGAGTACTGAACTTGATGTAAAATATAGTGGATAAATCTGTCCTAGTCACAGCTGAAGACAATTATCCTTGTGCTCTGGACTGGACTCGGCAATGGATTAATGGACAGAATGAAAAGCTAGAGCTCAAACCCAGTTCAGATTTAAGGTTAATGAAAAAAATAGGCTCTAAGATATTTTTTTTTACAGGGCATTAGTGAGAGGGAGGGGCAAGGGGAGAGAGAGTGAGCTTTTTTTAAAGACCTGATTTTCTGTACTGTCCTCCCTAGTTTTTGGTTTTTTTGGGTTTTTTTTTTTTTGTTTTTTTTGGGGTTTTTTTGATGCAAGGAGTTTTGTAGTGTGATAGAAGTTGAGTATTTCCTCACTGAAGAGCGCTGGCTCTTTAGGGTGCTTAGTATAATGATGATGTCTTGTTTGATCCACCTCAAATATCTGGCCAGTCTGGGGTCTTGTCCCTAAATATGTTAACAATTTAATTGACTATGCATGACAGCTGTTCTGTACCACAAAGGGTGAAATGGATTTCAGTCAGCCAAAGAGACTCTATTCCAGTGTGCATTGCATATTCAGATGGAGTTTGACCCTTGTGATCTGAACTTCCTATACCAGGTTCAAGGATAGTTGTCTTTTAATGTTTTCTTCATGTGTGGATGAAAGGAACTTGGACATTTATTTGCTGTCCCACAACCAAACCTCTACTGAAGTTTCTGAAATCCAGCCCTGTCGGTTACTGTCAACTCAAAGAGCTTGCATGCGTTCATAAGCAATTAAAAGATGCAAACATACAAGTTGGAAATTTATAGCAACAAAAAGCCTGGTGACAATAGTGTGTAAGATTAAGAACACATCTGTCAAAATGAGGGGAGAAGTATGCTGTTTGGAAAACATAAGTACTGCACTAGCTGCTTTGTAATATATTACAAAAGGATTTTTTGTGCTCCTTGGTTTAACATTGAGCAGAAACTCTAGTCCTTAGCGGTCAAAAGCTACTCTTAACTATATGCAACATTCTGCACTGTAGCCATTTATGCTTGTCATTACATGGAATAGTGCTGATATAAAAAGACAGTTTTCACAAAAAAACATGATTGTCAGTAAAAAATACTTTTATATAGATACAAAATTTTAATATGTGTTTGATTTCATATATATTATATGTGAAAATATGCGGTCACCAATTCTACAGATACAAATATCTTCAAAAAGAATAGATAGACTTATCATAGCTAACACTTCTGATTTTGGCTCATTGAGTATAACAGCATAAAACCTTAAGAAGGAATGTGCAGTATCTTCAAGACTGTAATGCCAAATATGCCTTATAAAAGACCTCCACTACTCCCCTTTACTCCATAAAAGTCTTTATAAAATGTTTTTTTCTTTAGTGTACATTACGGACACTACATAAAAACATAACACACTTTATTGTCAGAAGATAAAAGGCAATGGCTCAAAAGTCTGTTCAATTAATGAGTTTTACTGAGTAAGGCGAACAATGGGAATTGAAATTTGAATACATTGGATATTTTCAGTTTAATATACATGAGCATGGAAAAAAATATATAACTTATTATTATGCTGAATAAGCATATTAAATTACCATGCTCAAAACATTGTAAAAAGAGAACTGACAGCCTTTAAACACAATAAGATATTAAATTCTCATAGATTAAACAGTTAAGGATTCAAGAGTCTTGATCTACAGCTGCTCACTTTGTGGAATCACATAGAATCATAGAAACATTCAGGTTGGAAAAGATCTTTAAGATTATAGAGCCCAACCATTAATGTAGCATGACCAGGTCCACCACTAAACAGTGTCCCTAAGGACATCTACATGTTTTTTAAATACCTCCAGAGATGGTGACTCAACCACCTCTCTGATCAACCTGTTCCAATGCTCGAACACATTTTCAGTGAAGAAATTTTTCATAATATGCAATCTAAACCTCTCCTGCTGCAACTTAAGGCTGTTTCCTCTTGTCCTGTCACTTGTTGTCTGGGAGAAGAGACCAACCTCCAGCAGCCTACAACCTCCTTTCAGGCAGCTGTAGAGAGCAATAAGGTCCTCTCTGAGCCTCCTTCTCTCCAGGCTACACAACCCTGGTTCCCTCAGCTGCTCCTCATAAGAATTGTGCTCCAGACCCTTCACCAGCTGTGTTGCCCTTCTCTGGACATGCTCCAGCACCTCAAAATCTGTCTTGTGGTGAGGGCCTGCAACCACACACAGTAGTCTAGATGTGGCCTCACCAGTGCCCAGTAAAGGGGCACAATCACTTCCTAGTCCTGCTGGCCACATATAACTTCATTTTTGTGTACTGAGGAAAGAACTGGACTCAGACTTAAACCAAGTACAAAAAGTGTATCTCTTTTGACATTGAAATAATAACTGTGTATATTATCCACATCTATCTATCTTTTCTGTAAATTTTTCTATCATGCTCATAGATATTTGTCAATAGGCAAAGTTTTATTTTTATAGGGGAAACTCATTCTGCTGTAAAAACAAAGCATACTTTGGGAAAGTGTTTAGGTTACAATTTTTTCAGAGGACAATAAATATAGACTTAAAGTTTAATGCTAAAAAAAATTTAAGTACCACAGTGGAATGCATGCTTCTTAAGGAATTATTCTGGCAAGTATATAAGGATGGATCCTCAAGCCAGAACTGAAATGAGGATGAGAGTTCAAAGAACTGGGGTTTGGGGACAAAATACTGGACAGATATGCCACATCTTAAGATGACTGTTTTTACTGAATGTTGACTGTAAAGTATTATTAAAAAATCCTGAAGGAAATATATAGATAGCCTTTAGGCCACCCTTTTCATAGACTTTTCCAAGGGATCATGATAGCA
This sequence comes from Falco biarmicus, assembly GCF_023638135.1. NCBI lineage: Eukaryota > Metazoa > Chordata > Aves > Falconiformes > Falconidae > Falco > Falco biarmicus. The sequence goes on from NC_079288.1 coordinate 90,463,911, forward strand.
AGAGATGTACTAGTTGTAATGCAAGCATTCTAGGATTTATTTATATATATACACACACACATATATATCTGAACAGAATATATTACAGCTACTGAAGATAACTTTTAAAATGCCATGAATCCATAGGAAAAAGAAGATAGCTATGCTATGCTTGTCTTGTGTTCATGCTGAGCCTTTTCAGTGCTAAGCAGTTTTTGCGGAAAAAGGCCTTTCTTTAAAACTGTGTTGTTACCTAAGTTACTTTCTCAACGTCAAGCATCTGGATAAAGAAATCTTAGGTTTTAAACAGGTGTAACAGATGCAACCCAGGATACTTATGCCAAGAAAAGAATTAATAATATTCATATGAAGTCATGGCGAATTGTCTGCCCTTCAGTGTCTTTGGAAGTGATGAACTTCCTACGTGGAAAGAGAAGTCTGAGAATTAATAAAGAGTTTTAATTTGGCCTAGATAGACATTCACTGGAAAAGAATGTGGTTGATATGAATTGTGGTTCATCTGTTCTTATGATTTAAAATCATATATCTGCTGGTTTTACATTTCATCTTAGTATGGGGGAAAGAATGACAAATCACAAAGCAACATTCTTCATGCTTTCCAAATTTTTTGACTGGAAGCAAATATTTCTTCAAAGTGAAACTCCAATGTGAGTATGTTAAATGCTGAGCTGACCTTGAAATAGTCTTTGATCAAGCTCATTTTGAAAACAGTTTCATTTGAGTAATGATAAGTAACAGGCGTGAACTTGAGAATTAGTAGTATATCTGAAACAAAATTGGTTTGAATCTAAGTATTAAAAATTTGGGTTGCCTTGCTTTTTGTTGTCAACTTCCTCCCCTTCCCAGACCTGTATTTCTAAAATATTTTTTTTTAATTGCAAGAAATCCCTGTTTTTCATCATATTTTTTTTTTATTACCTCTGAGGTATTCTGGATGACAGCTCTGTGTGGCTAAGTACCAGTTGCCATTCTAGCCAACTCTGCTACAGTGCCAAAAAACAGTGGCAGGAACTATGCAGTTGTCTGAGTTGCTTTACTGCACAAGAACCCCAAAGTATCATTTTATAACTTTGTAGAGGTATAGATCTACTTGTAAAGTTTATTGCTGATTTCAGCAGTGATAAGTTATCTCCAGAAACAGAGGGTGCATCTAGGACAAATGAACTATAACTCTCTCAAACTATTTCGCTATTTGTTTCTTGTGTTCTGATTGTTGTTGTGAGTTTTTCCTTCTTAGCTTCCCTGTTAGGTCACTTAGCTTAGTAGTCTTTTCCTGTCAGTGATCTGTCAGGATAACATGTATGAATTATGATCCTGCTAAAACCAAGGTTTTTTTAAAAAAAATACTAATTGCTTGAGTCAGTGCTCGATTGTTGTTACTCTGAAAAGTTCTTGGTTTATTACTTGAAAGGAATTACTAAATCATGTCTAAACCTGTTTTATATAGAACTCACAGCTAAATTAGTGACTCAGTGCATCTCTTCTAGCATAAAATATTTGTCCCTGGAAGTTTAATGAAAAGCTACTGTTCTGAGCGGTGGCTGCATAAGGAAAATAAAACATTGTTAACCTGCTCGACTTCATGAATTTGACTTATTCAGCTAGTCTCCTTAGGCTCCCTCTAGACTCATAAACAGTAAGGTTCTCAGAAGGTGGTTCACCGAAGGATCACAACTTATATTTTCTGAACTGCTTTTTCCACGAATCCACCTCCCTTACTTATGCAGGCTACTGGCTCAAGTAGTAGCAAAAATAGGCCTTTAATTTATGTGGTAAGAATATCTGTGTGAGTCACTCATATAGTAGAAGAGCTTGGACTTAAATGCAGACAGTGTTGGGAGGGGGAGAGAAAGAAATGGAGAGCAAGGCAGTGGCAGATACTGTAATGGACAGATGGTAGTTTTCAGATGGAAACTACAGATTTATTTATTTAAAGTTGTAATACTATTTGTGAAGTTAGTGTTTCAGAATTTATTTGTAACAGAAAATCCACTTCTATGAAATTGAGATTCTTGCCTTTTTTTCCCCAAAAAATCTTTAAGTTTCCTTAAATGAAATAAAAATAAATTGTGCTGATTTCTGCTAGCTTTTGCCCAAATAAAAATAATTTGTTAGGAAGACATATTTCTAAGGTCTGGGGAAATGTGGCTTTAAAACTTATTTCAACTGTCAGTTTCTGTAATAGTTGATGGAGGGTAAGATTTGCTATGGTATCTGCTGGTCTTCCTGAGAACTGTAGCACCCTTAAAAGAAGAAAATTACTTTCTTCAGCAACTTTCCTCATTCACATACTACCTGCAAAAGGACTGGCCCATTGAGTGGTGCAGATGAAATGTATAACTTTCTCCACAATAGATTGGGTTATTATGGAGAAAGTAACGTTTCATGTTGAGGAAACGAAAATCAAAACATTTCCTATATGTTCAAAGAATGAATAACTTGAACATCACCACTTCTTTAAATCTATGAAGTTGACATGAAATATCCTAACTGGGATTTTTCCTCTTGTGAAAATACACTCAAAATTTGTGTTTACCTACCTCACCCTAAAAAAATGGAGTTTAAAAAAAGGTATTTTTTAAGTGTTGTGAATTATCATTGTTCTTCAGATTTTTTTCAATTGTAGTTCAAACCTACAGTCTCCTGCATTACACGCTTTTGGCTTGAATGTCTCTTATTTCTCAGGTCCTGTTGTTTAAAGGGCAATAGGAGTATCTGTAGGCAGGAACAATAGAAGTCCACACAAGTTCTTGCATCTGTCCCTTGAAATAATTTTGCTTATTCCATTTTCTGTACAGCTGTCTTTATGCTGCAGGATTGTTTTTAATTAGTTTTAATATTCACAGCTTCTTATTGTATTCTTTGAAATCTTTCTCTGTACTTGGCATCTACCAGAACGTTACCAAAATCTGTGGGTCAAGATGACCCCATGTCTTTTCATATTTAATTTCAGTGAGGCTCCAGCTTTTTCTTATTGTGTGGGGTCTTTTTGTTGGTGGTTTTTTTGTTTTTGTTGTTTTGTGCCCCCCCCCCCCCCTCCTCCTTATCTTCCCTCCTGTGGCTATATTGGCTTTTTAAACTCCTCGTTTTATTGCTGTATGTTATGCATTCCATATCCTTTGGGCACACTTTAATCTCATTATACACGTTTCAGTTTCTCTCTGCAGTTTCCTCTCTGCTATTTTATTACACTCAATTGCACTCAACCTGCTGAATTTTTTCCCCCTAAACTCTGTTATTCTGAAATCCAGTATCTTCATTTCCCTGCTTTGGCTTTACTCTAGATGTAATTTTACACTTAACTAGATTAAAATTACAGTGCAAAGCAGATTTGGTTACTATACTTGTTCTATAAACTTTAGCTCAAATACTGTCCAGAACTAAAAACTTCATTACAGTAAGAAAAACCACAGAAAACAAAACCACAAAATCTGATTACATAACAAACACATTAACCATTCAAACAGGTCTAGAAGTGAGGGAGGGTAAATTAAAAACTCCTCAGAATGGCCTAGAAGCATGTTCAAGAGACTGGAAAACAAAATACAAGATGAGAGTAGTGATATAAAGATAACACAGATACAAACCATAACATAGATAAATAATATTAAACAGATGAACAAGAGCAGAGAAATAAGATGGCTGGGACTGAATGATTACAAGAAAAAAAAAAAAAGAGAAAATGTTGGCCTTGCTCACTGTCAATATCAGTAGCTGTTTCCTTCTCTCTCATTGCTCAAATTGTTATGTCTTAAGAATTATTTGGCTGAGACATGTCCAAATGGGAATTAAAATTTCCAGGGAGCAGTTAAAGGTATTTGAAGTAAAATAAACTTTTTTTTCTATGCACTAGTCAGAGGTAGAGAGGGGAACTTTCTCATATGCCACATAAACATGACATTAGTCAGGTATGACATGCCCCTGTAGACCATTACTCTTTTGTATAATCTGCACTTTACAATGGACTTTATCTGTTTGCTTTCACACTCAGTAATTTCATTACTAATTACATTTTTATCAGCTGTGCTATGTCCTTGCATTTTCTTTGGGTTTTTGTTTTTTTTTTTCTAAAGAAACACTCTTTGACTCGAGCAAAATAAAAATTTATTAGTGTAGCGTTTGACCATCACCAAGCTCAACAGAAATGGAGCATTTGGGATCATTAGACTTTCCAGAGGAAGAAATCACTGTTATTTTCTTCAAGCTTCGGAAAAATTATGAAAGGAATTAGAATTTCTTTTAATTGGCTTGAGTGTTCTATGATTCTGTTTCTCTACTAGCACAAGAAATTAATAACAAGTGTATTGCAAAAATATTAACTTGACTTCTGTTTAGAACATCACTTCATATGAAAATTGTTTGTCAGGTAAATACTTCTGTGTATTCTTGCCTTTCACCTTGTCACTTTTTCTTTCATTTAGAGATCCCTTCTAAGTAAACCTCAGTTAGATCTTACATTAGATTGCTCTAATATACTGTTATTTCTTCATACTAAATTAAAAAATATGCTGACCTGCTTCTTCAATGAATGACTATACCCCTCAGGTTTTTTGAGAACTAGTGGCACAAGCATGAACAAGTTTTTAATTCTCTTGTAAATGAGGAGTGGTGGGATGCCTGCTTTGGTATTGTTTGATTCCCACCCCCCCACCCCCATTAGGAAGCTGCCAATGTAATTGATTTGAAGTCTTGGCTTCTTCCAGTCCCTCTGTGGCTAAATCAGTCTATGAATGGGAGGGAATATTAAACAGATTTATAGAAAGTTGATGGCTATATCAAGGTTTGAAAATGGATTTATTTATCCACTTTTCCTCTGCATTAAGAAGATGAGCTTATCTTCCTTATTTACCACGTTACCAACTTTTACTATGACATGTAGTTACATTTTGATTTATATAGAAACAATTTCCTTGAACAATTAAACTAAGTTCATCCTGCAAGAATTTTCCTGTTGATTTACTTCAAGCATCTTCCCAAACCAAGCAGTATCTTTTTTTTGGTGATCTGTTGTTAGCAAAATAGGAAATCTGAAGTTATGCAGGAGAGAGAATAAAGACTGTTCTGTATAAAAAGACTTATAATTTGACCATAATTATAAAAGTTGCATATAATTAAAGGCTTCTATAAAAGTCTTAACTACCTGTATACAATTCCTGTCTGTGCTAGAGGAATTTGAGAAGTCTTCAATTGGAAAAGTGTGCAGCTAGAGCTACTTGTACACCCCACCCCCATCTACAGCTGGAATTGGGAGTGAGTCATATTTTAGGAACAGATTTTTCTCTTGTTTTCTTCACAACCAGTGCTTGCAGGGAAAATGATTTTATATATTGCTGTCTTGGCAAGAATCAGAATTCTCATTCTATGTTCTTTTTCAAATTGTTCATCTCCAGAAAAAAAAAAAATAATAAAAAAACCAAACCCCAAACAACTTTTGCTGAAATAGCTGCAAAACTAGAAGATTCTCAGAAGTGGGAGTTGTCTCTTACTACTACATTTGGTCAGTTTTTGGTGTGATACAGATTATGTATACAGAGAAGTAGATAGAGGTCATCTTGAAGGAAAATTGCAGTGAGGAGCAGGAAGGAATTAATTCCTGAAAGTTTGTTTTGGTTTTTTTTTTTTGAGGACTGAGATATGTCTACCTTAGTAAATAATTGAGGCAAGAATAAGGTAGTATTAGAACAAGTATTAGAATACAGTTAGTGTAGTTTTGGTTACTTTGAGGACTTTTAGCACTGTGGTAGTCTTTCCTCTAAATGTATGTAACAGGTCAGTTTATTCCCAGTTTGAGTGATTTAGGAGAGAGAGTGTTTGTTCAGATACAGTACTCTAGCATGCTATGATTTGGATAGGATGTCCTGCTAAGAAATTCCATTTAAGTTAGCCAGGGTTAAACCATGACAGGTAATTAAGTAGCACACAGCCACTTGCTTACTCCCCCCTCAGCCTGAGGGATGGGGAGGAGAGTTGGAAAGGAATGTGAATCTCGAGGGTTGAGATGAGAACAATTTGATAATCGAAATAGAGTAAAAATGAAAGAACAATAATAACAATAAAGACAATAACAGTTATAAAGAAAAGGGGAAGGGAAAGAATAAAATCCAGAGGGAAAGGCAGAAAGGAACACGTGGTGCACAATGAAACTGCTCAGCACCTGCCGACTGATGCCCAGCCAGTCCCCCAGAAATGATCTGCCTGCCCCGGGTAACCCCCCAAGTGTATATACCAGGCATGACATCCCCTGGTATGGAATACCTCTGGGGCTAGTTCTGGGGCTAGTTCCGGTCAACGGTCCTGGCTGTGTCCCCTCCCCATTCCTTATGCCACCCCCACCCCCCAAGCCTTTTCGCTAACAAGGCCTGAGGAACTGAAAAGTCTTACATCAAAGCTAAAACGCAGCACTGCGATAACTCCTAAGAAGATCATTAACTCCGTCCCAGCTGAAACCAGGAAAAAGTTGGAGGGAGATGTTGGTGATAAATTGTAGTGAATTTAAAAGCACTAAATCAAGTGTGATGTCCTTACTGAAAACAGATTTTGTTCAGCTGCGATGCGACAATTGTAGGAATATGTAGAAAAATAACTTCAAAATTGTGACTGCTCCAAAAGCAGCCTAACATAGATCAATATTTAGACCTACTCTTAATTATAATAACTAATCAGATACTATCATCTTGAAGGAATATCTAATTTTCAAAAATGTATTGGATTTTGTGGATATTTTTTTTTCACCTCCTACTGCTGACTGTCTTTTTTTTCCAGTTACTGATTTTAAGAGACTGATGAATTTAAGGACATTTGGGAACTTAGGCATGAAATTAATATCAGGAAAGTAAAGAAACAGAAGCATAGAAATGGAATTGGTACGTTGTTAAGATGAAGGATTAAACCAGAGTAGTATGCTCATGTATCAAACTAAACTGTAATATTGACTTGTTCTTATTTTTCTCTCTCTTCAGGAATGAAAATGTTCTTAAATGAGTAACATGATAGAAATGTTGATACTGTAAAAGAACTTACTAATTATTCATGGATCATTCCTCCTGTCAAGCTCTTGGTAATGTTAAAATACCAAGAAAAAAACCCTGTGAAATGGGCAATTTTTGTTTCTGTTACAATTTGTTCAATTATAAAATTCCTGTAAACCTGTTAGTCAGTAAAGAAAGTAAAGCTATTTGAAATACCATTTTAGAACAATAATAATACTTACTACTATAAAAAAGTATATAATATTTTCATACATGTATAAACTTAATTTAAAAAGGGACTAAGGGATTTTCTTAGAAAATATTCATGTTCATCAGCAATAAAACACAAACTAAATTAGTGTTCCTTTGATTTTTGTACTTGTTAATTGCTACGTTTGCTACAAATCATTATTGGATTTTTTTTTTGTGCTCATACTATTACTGCATATTTCTCAGCTTCTGCCTCTCTGAGCTCACCATTCCTTTTTTTAGTATTGACATTGCACTGAATTTTTTGAATTACCATTCTACATAGAGAAAGGAGCTGTTACACTTTGCCATTTGACACAAATTGACCTAACAGCAGGAGCATAAAGGTAAGGCAACTATAAAGCTCAGTAATAAAGCATTGTTCTGTGTATCAAATCCTACCAAAATGACTGCATAAATGGCTCTGAATTGTGTATCACTGTAAATTATATATAATTCAATTATACAAAGTCATCATTTATCCCAGGGCTGTGCAGATGTATTTTCATGTATTAGCACCATAAAATATTAGAAGATCAAAAATATCACACCAGAAACACAGATCATAAACTCAGTTTACGGGATGGTTACATGGAGACCAGTACAGGTAATAACATGTGAAATGCCTATGATCCTTTTTTTAATGCAGATTGGACTGGTATACAGCAGACAATCCATTCTGATTTATTTAGTTTATCTCATAACTTGAAAGACTTTCTCCTTATGAGTGAAAGATGTGGCGCACTGAAACTGATTTGGACAGCATGCAAGAAAATACTTTCTAAACTCACTTCTTTTCTCATACCACAAACTTTCCAAAGCAGTGAGGTGCGAGCCATTGCTAATATAAAGGTTCTGTGTTTGAAGATGGCAAACTACACTGAGATACATCCCCCAAAATGGGAAACAGTGCTGGCTTGGAGTGCAGGCAATGCATGCATATGCCCGAAGGACTGTTTCTGCAGGGATGAAAGAGAATTTGGGAGTCGCTAGTAAGCACGGTGCTCTGCTGTTTCACATTCAACTACCCTGTGAAACATAACCCTCTAGAGCAGATAGGTTTCTAACCAAATATTGTCTAGATTTGAAGATGCATCCCAGGAATACAGGAGACGGGCTAAAAATTTCTTCTCTCTTATACAAGGAGGCAGGGGTCTGCCTGCTAAAAACCTCAGCAGATGATGGTATTTGGAAAGGTGGGTCTCTAAGTTGACGTTAGGCTGTGTAGAGAACGAGGTAGCAGCAGATGCATCAGAGATTACTGGATCTACTTTTAAAAGTCATTTTACTGAAGTATTTCTAGCACAGTTATGCTTACCAGTATAAGATGTTCCTGGAGTTGCATATAAAAAAAGTGTCTCAAGATAATAATTTTTTATGGAGCTCAAGCAGGAATAAACTGTAGATATCAGCATCAAAACATGAGGGGGAGTGGGAAAAGGACTGAGAATGGGATTTCCTCTTTAGGGAAGGGCATACAGTAAGTACTTACCATGTTGTCTGGGGAAAAGGAAAGAAAGACCAGAATTCTTCCCTGTGACCAGCGCAGAATTGCCTGAGCACAAAACAGCTCCCTTGGCTCTTACCTGGTTCTGGTGAACTGTAATGGGGTAAGAACTGTGCAGCAACTAAATGGATGTGCTAAAATCTATCTATATGCAGTGCAGATCTAAACTATATTCGTTGTGCTGTGTTCAACTAATACAGTGGTTTGCTCAAAAATTTTCAGTCATCGTGTATACTGCTACCTAATTAAGCTCTAATTGGATGAGTTTTGAAAACAAGATTTGAACAGATAAATTATTTCCATGTAATTTCTGCCAGAATCGGAATCGAGCATAATGTGGGGAGGAATGGCTCCCAGCTCTGTAGAAAGGTATAGACAATTCAGAGGACTTTATGCAGCAGTGGTTGTCAAGTAGTTTTTATTAACTGTTATAAAGGAACATACATAAAATCAGTTAAGATTAGAAATGTTTTAGCACTGTATTCACAGTAGGAAGTACTGAAGGAAAACCGTTTTGAGACTGAAAAGTTATGACCATCGCTTCCCCTCCCCCCCCCCCCCTTTTTATTTTTTATTTCAGTGCTGTCAAATTAGAGAAACTCTTTGGTGACTGAATTTTTCTTAACGAAGAACTTTTTCCAGCAGGATCTGAGTGTTTACATGCACATCTAGGGCTAGGAAAGGAAGGGAGAGCTTTTAATATTCTTACTCAGTGTCACAAAACCACTAGGTTTTCAAAGGTTAAAAGACAGTTAACTTCTAAACTTCTAGGTGAATTGCATGGATGTAGGTGAACACTAATTCAAGTTAAATAACGCTTGTGAGAAGACCAAAGAACAACAAAAATCTTAGTATCAGTTTAACAACAACAACAAAAATATATCTGCTATATATCTGGTTGTTTTCTTCCTAATCTGTAACTATGTACAGCCACCTTGATTTTTCTTTTGGTACATATCCAGTTAAAAGACAAAAAGCAACAGAGAAGTTATTCTCTCCAATGAAGTTGTAGGTTGTTGGATCAGATTGACCTTAATAACAGACCCACAGAATAGCTCACTTACCGGTAATGAAAATGAAAACTACTTAGTAATTCTGGCAGCTGTCAGCTTGCTGTGAGCTTTAACACGCTTATGACGTGTAAGTGACCCATATGTATGTAGAGAGTTGATGGGGTTAAAACAACAAAGAAGAAAAAAATTGAAACTTTGTAAGTATATCAAAACATATTTACTTCATTGTCAGGCAAAGGCAGGAAGTAAAAAAGTATAGCTCAAAGTGTAAGAAGGCTACAAAGCTTATGTAGGAGTGTTTAAAAGTATTATGACCATAATCTTTATTCAGCTAATGAGATGCAATCGGAGAACCAAAGCTGGAAGCCAAACTGAAACTGGAATTCTGTTTCAGTCTCTAGACGATAATTTACTTCTGACTGCCCTATTTTATCAAGACTCATGAGCTGGGCAAACTGGAAAAGGCTATGTCTGTACACTATAGTTTGGTGATTTGCTAGATTTCTTTTGCATATCTACCATCTACTATAAAGACATCTATTTAAAGACTAAGAAAGGGAAGGTAGAGCTCATGTACATGGTAGGATTTGATCTCAGTAAGTCAGTGATAACAACCCTTTCTGGAAGGTGTAGAATCATAATTTAGGTCAGAAGAAACCTCCAGGGATTATCTAGTCCAACCACCTGCTCAAAACAAGTCTAATTAGATGAATTTGCTCAGGGGCATGTTGAGTTGAATCTGGAACATCTCCAAGGATAGAGATTCCACAGCCTTTCTGGGCACCTGTTCCAGTAGTTAACCAACTTTCAAGGTAACATGTTTCAACTTGCATCTGTTGTATCTCCTTTTATCACTGTGCACCTCTGAGAAAAGCCTAACTCTGTCAAGTAGTCAGGTATAGACAGCAATGAGGTTGCCTCTGAGCATTCTCTTTTCCAGGATGAATAGATCCAGTTCTCTCAGTGTCAACTTGATTGTCATATTCCCCTGACTGATGTCTTCTTCTGGACTCACTCCAGCATGTCAACACTGTTTTTGTATTGGAAAGCACCAAACTGGACAGCACCGCTCCAGATGGTGTCTCACAAGTGACAAAAAGAAGGAAGGGATTACTTCTGTGCGTCTCTTACTCTTCCTGATCCAGCCCAACATTCAACTTGTTCACTAGGACCACCCCACCCCTCATCTCCTTTTCTCTAGAAAGAGCTGCTTCCCACAGTCAGCCCCTGCATGCGTTACATTGGGTTATTCCAACCCAGATGCAGAACTTCACAATTACTCTTGTTGAATTTCATTAAGTTCTTGTCAGCTCATTTCTCTGACTTTCCTAGGTCCCTCTAAACAGCAGCCCTGACATCCCATTGTCCTGGTTGGTGAAAACAGTAAGCAGCACCGGTACCAGTATAATCTCTGAGAAACTCCACTAGTAACGGGATGCAATCTGAGCTTTGAATCGCTGATAACAACTTTTTTGAGCCTGACAGTCTAGCTTATTTTTCACTTTTCCACCTACATTGTCTATTTATTCAGCCCATGTCTCACCAGTTTAGTGATAAAGGGACTATGGGAGGCTGTGTCATAGGCCTTGATAAAAATGAAGGTAACCTAGCATTCACTGCCCTCTTCTTGGCCACAGTGCCGTTCACCTCATCTTAGAAAGCAATGAAGTTAGGCATGACTCGCCCTTAGTAAATCATTCTCCCTGCTCCTGTTCACTGCCTTGTCTCTTAAGAAATAGCTTCTAAGAGGATTTGCTCTGTAACCTTCCCAGGGAATAAGGGAAGGCTGACTAATGTGTAGGTCTCTGAATCCTTCTTGTTGTTCTTTTTGAAGATGGATAAGACATCCTCCTTTTTTCACTCATTAGGAACCTCTGATGATTGCAGCTTCATGATGACACAACTAGCTCTGTAAACCTCCATCCCACACTTTTATATATCCAAGAAAGCTAAGTGATCCATAACTCTTTCTTACTCTACTGTGGGTACTACTTCACTCCTACAGACTCTTCTTGGAGGACCCAGAATGTCTGAGAATGAGCTTTACCAGCAAAAACTAAGGTAAAGAAGGTGCTCAGCCTTATCACTTGTCATTAAGACTTCCTGCTTCATTAAGCAATGGGCCCACATTCATTTTAACCTTCCTTTTGCTACTGAGGAACTTAAATAATTCTCATTACCCTTTAGCTCTGTTGGTAGTTTCAAATGCATCTGAGCTTTGGCTTTTTCCTATATGCAGGCAGTGCTGCCTTCTTCCTTCCAAGTAGCCTGTCCCTGTTTTCACCTTCTGTATACTTCCTTTTTGTGTTTAAAGTCAAGTCAGGAGCTCCACGTTCTTCAATGCTAGTCTTCTTCGAATCTCACTCAGCTTCTACAAATCTAAATCTGTTCTTTTCAAGTCCAGATTTGTAATGCTGTCATTAATCTTGCTTACTGCTCTTAGGATCTTAAACTTCATAGTCTTGCACTCTTTACATAATCCAGCAGTTCTTGTTCATGAGTAACAGATCCAACAGTATTTCTCCTCTTTTCTGCTCATCAGTCGCTTGCATTACTCACCTTTACCCTGTTGTGAGGATATAAGGTTCAGGCTAAGTTGGTCCTTGTGAATCCTAATGGGTCTTGTTCTCACCCAGGGCAGTAAGCGCACCTTTCTCCTGCTGCCAGAAGCCAGGTGCTTCCAGCCTGCCCTGCACCAACAGCCCCTACACTACCCCAGAATGGGCAACAGTGCACAGATGGGCTGTAGCACACACTGGCATCACTGCCCACGCCTTGTCCATGCTCTAATCAGACTCACTCACCTTCTTTGAAACTATTCTATTTCTGCTCTTACCACTTAGACATCGGGTAATCAAGCTGAACGGAATTTTCAGAGGTTCAATTTCACTAATCTACATAATGGCATTTTAATGTGTTTAGTATTATTCTCATCTCTTACACAACCTGACACCTTCTTTGCTTTCTGACCGTGGTGCACTGATGTGAGGTTTTCATGAGCTATCCACAATTACACTTGCATCGAAGTTGTTTGAGCCTGCTTTGAAAGCTGTGAATATGTATAAATCTACTGTTTCTTAAAATCTACTAGGTGAGAGTAACTTCAGCAATTGAGATGCAAATTTTGTTATCTCATTTTGTCTTCTTTTTCCTCAGGTTTCTGTAAATACAGTAGATAAAATACATGCTAAAATGACAAGGATGTATAAAAATATATGCTATATGCAGAAAATGGAACTTTGGTCTCATTGTATGTTTGCGATTGCATTTATTAGTACGCTGATTGCTTAGAAATTGAAACGGAAGTGGCAGCCAGAAGGTAATCTGACCAACAAAACATTAATTTCTTTGTACATAAGTCAGTTTTCAAAAGGCATTTTTTTTTTTTTTTTTTTTGCTTTAAGGCTGACATTCCTGTGCCTGATGTATTTCTTCTATTATGTATGAAAGATACTTTTTTCTTAGTAGAAACAAAGGCACACAAAGCACTACAAATGAACTTTTAAAATAATGCAACTGGCAACATAAATATATAAACAACCTAAGGAGCTAATACACATGAAAAATATAAAATATATTTTCTGCCCTCTATTGGTCTGCTCCTTTCCCTCTTCCCCTTCATCACACACAGACAATACCTGCAGAACCTGGCAATTTCACATCATGTGTGGTCTAATTTTTGTGCATCACTTCAGCCCTTCATCCCTTCTATTTTTAATCCTTTGCTTCAACCTAGTCAGTTTTCTCTCATGTTGCCTGTCATTTTTGCTAGTATTTTTTATTTAGAGAAATACTTGCATGTTATCAAATGCTGCCATGATCCTCTTGTGGCAGATGCTGTTTCAAATACAGTTTTAGAGGTGCTCCTTGCCTAAAAAGCTTTGCTTGCTAAAGAGGTAGGAGATAAGTGAAGAGTCTTCTTCGTCACTTGGCTGACTTGCTGGTCAGAACTATGTGCACAATACTGATGTATTCAGCAGACACTGGACTGAGTTAGTCAGGTTTCTGCTATCCCAAAAATATTAATTCCAGCCATTCCTAAATATATATTTGTAGGCTAGGAGTAGACAATAGAAATCCTGCTGGTTTATATTGATTAGGAAAATTCTGTGTGTGCAGTTTTTTTCTTGCAATATGTGTATGGCAAACTGTCTGCTTTTCTTGTGATCAGTTGTTTAAATGTGAAAGTTTTCTGCTTAGAGAGGTTGTTCTAGGCTACACAGGTCTCAGTTGTCACTCAAGCAAAGAGGTAACTGACCAGTCCTCATGTGAATCATGTGAAGTAATAAAAGTAAAAAGGGTTTTGAGGTTTTAAGATGTTATCTTCCCTTCCTGAGACAAAAGAACACTGCCTTTAAAACTCTTTAGTCAGTAGAAATTATAGGTTGTAAATGCTGTCTGAATACTTTAAAAATGTATGCCAGCATCTGTATTACTATTCTACTGAAACAGGTAAAAATATTCTCATCAATATGTGCTTGTACCTTGTTGAAGAACACAAATTAAAGAAATGCAAAGATAAATATACACAAAAGGATTATAACACTAATACTATTTTCACATTTTGTCCTTTGTTTATATGATTTTTTGACATTATCATAATTTGTTATTAAAACATTAAAAGGAAACTCACAATGGATGACTAGTGAAGCAACAGCAGGATAGACCATCAGGTCTGAGTATAAATACTCAAATACTACAAGATTTAAAAACCCCAGATATACTTTCAATGTACAATGAATTCACGTGCTCAGTGAAGAAGTGTGTGATTATCACAATAGTCTGATAGACATACTTGTTTCTATTTAATAAATAACAGTAAAAATGGCAAAAGCTTTATGGAAAATGGGTAAAAGATATTTAAGTTAAAAGAAATCTTAGAAAAAAGACTGAGTAATATTGTAAGACAGCACGGCCAAATGGTTTAGGACATGTAGTTTATGCAGAATGGTGTGTCCTTTCCTAGTGAGATAATCAGTTGTGACTAGTCTTGGAGAAGTTCTAGATTGGGGGTTGCCTGGACTGGAATGTCAGTAATTGGCACTGATCACTGGAGAGTATGTTGGTAAATAAATATTACACAGTAATCTTCTTCCTCAGTTTGCAATAAAAAAAGATTTGGTACTGTGTAAAAGTAATTATGTACAAATGCATCATGGTTAGAAACCCACTTAAAAGACAGATATGAACTAATTAGAAATGATGACTGTGGTAGATGCTATTTCCTTGCATTTTGTGCAAGCAGACGTCTAATTCACTGAAGATGTCATGCATTTAGTAATCAGTTATTGTTTGGGAATATGTATTAGTGTTCCTTTGGAAAATAATCATATAAAGTCTGAAAATAATTATATAAAATCTGTGAATGAATATAAATGAGAGTTTAGAGCTGGTTGGGGTCAACTCTGGCTACTCTAAGCAGGTATTTAACTTTGAATTTTATAAACCTGGGAAGTAGTTTGCTGGTTTAGGAGGTTCATTCCATTAGTATGATCCCTGATTCTTTTAGAAATTATCCTTTTGCATTTTTCTTGTTTCTGCAAACATACACATAGGTGGCTTCTGAAAAACAGTATGTACCAGTATTCAAATACAGGAGTTTAGCATAAAAGTTACACTTGTGAAAGGGAAATGTACGATATCTTACATTTTGGTTAAGTTCCAGTGAAGTCTCATTAAATACTTTACCAATGTGAAAATTGAACAGCCGTTAAAACTATTTTTGAGTGACTTCTCCCTTCCTTAGTTTTTAATTTATTTCCAGATCAGTAACCGTATCTTCTCTCTCAACAGGTTAAAATTAATATCTACTCAAAATATAGCTCAAATTAATCTCTGCAATATGTTGGCTTTGAAATACATTCTTTGCCTACTATATGAGTTGGAAGTAAGGTTGGTCTAATGTAGAGTGTATGTATTTGTGCGTAGGCACACAGGCTTTATAAAACCCAAACTGACGTAGGTATATAATATTGGAGGGGAAAAACCCCACAAGTATTATGACTGTATGAAAAATATGTACTATTGTATTATCTCTCTACTACATTTTTTTTCTCTTGCGGATGCTCGCTCCCATAATCTATTAAAATATGGCAACTCACTTACAAACACTTTCCCTATCAACTTCAAGGTGATTTCCAGATTTGGTGTAATATTTAGGGTTAAAAAAACCAAACCAAAACAAAGAAATAAAAAAATCACCCCTAACTTCAATGGAGAGTGCAGCATGAAATTTAACCAGTTTAATTTGGAAATGGTGGCAAGAACATCAGTACCAAGGGATCCATTTTAAAAAAATACATATTCTGTTTTCTTTATAGTTTTAATACTTTTCTTTAGTATTCTAAGAAACAGGAATTCTGGGAAAATTATTGATATTTTCTTGAGAAAAAAGTTTTATAAGGAGAACAGTAATACTGAGAAGTATAATTTTTATGTGACAAAGTAATAGAGATCTGGCACTCTGAAGATTCCACTGCAGCATAAATGTTAATTAGTGTAGACTGCTATTCAAATACAGGGGGAGGGAAGAAAAAAGAGAAAAGGATTTATACCTTCAGAGACATATTTTTAGAACTTTCATTTTTTTTAATGGGAGAAAAATAGGTCTTTCAAGTTGAAATCAATGACAAATGTTTAACACCAGGCAAAAATCTGATTGTATTACATACAAACCCAAATACAGACAACTGCAAAAAGTTAGAATTTGATCTAATCCTTCTAGAATAATTAGTTTTAAAACAATCATAGTATACATTCATCTTTTTTATTAGTCTTATGCATACTAGTGTTGTGGGTAACGGAAGGTGAGTTTACGCATGGGAACAGACTGCAAGTACTGTATTGATGCCAAATTGAAAACCTTCTAGCAATTTGTTCATTAACTTGGTATTATAATTAGGGCAGAAAGAGTGGGGAGGTTATATACAAAACAGAAATTAATATCCTTCTATATTCCTTTACAACTAGTATTCCTCTTTTAGGCCTTTCTTCTTCCACCAGATGGGAGTTTCCTTAGAGTCTCATACCATACTGAAGAATCACGTCATTAATGTACAATAGTATTCTAGTAGGACCTACCGCACAGTTTTTCCCTTGTGTTTGTATTTGCTTATATGAGCCCTGGTGCTGTGCTAGGGATATTTTTTTTAGCTTAGGGATCCCAATTCAACGTTTAGTTCTCTGCTAACCTTAATGAGCCCAACAGTGCAAAACAATTATGTTTTGAGATAACACTGAATATATACTGAGTCAATGAGGTAGGCTGCCTCCTTACATACAGAACTGTTATCAGCAGTAGCATGGAACACCATAGGTGGAAAGTGTGAAAAACTCTTTAAGAGAAATTGGAGATCAATTGTCTGCCTTAGAAGATAACAGTAAACTTTGTGGCAGTTAGCACAGTGTACTGGAGAAAAGCACTCTTCAGGAATTAATTTCTGAACAGAGCTTAATAGGTAAATTCTCCTACACAGATACCTAGGATGTCCCATCCACCCATGTGTGTCTGATTAACCAGCAGAGATGGCTGGACTTCTGTAATCTTCTGTACTTGCTCTGATGCAGGTAATCCTCTGGTCTTCCACAGAGACCTGAATAATTTCAGTGGAAAGGACTGAATGTGTTAATGCAGATTAATGGATAGTGTATTTAAGGAAGCTTCTAGGAGGGGGAGCTGTGGCAGTCAGTAAGGAGGAAGAAGGAATTAGACCACTGTCTGTGAATTTCTAACCTCTGAGCTACAGACCGAGAATGAGAAGGACTGCAAGCTTCTCCCACACTTTTTTTTTTTTAATGAACATTTTTTGAGAAATGGATTAACTTGAATAGGTCAGTCTCTGGTTTCATTGATTTTTAATGTAGACTGTCCCTGTGAAGGCATAAATGGTTACTGTTCTTCCATATGCTCAAGGCTGCTGGAAAATTTAACATGCTGTTGATCTTACGTAAATAAATAGTAGCACAAATTTCTGTGAAGTTACCTGATCTCATTTGAGTGTCCTTCCTTTGTATAACCAACTGATAGCAATCATCTAAAATGATGCACACTAACTTTGTAGCTGAGAATATGGGTTGAAAGAATTAATTTCCTTTAAAACAGTATCATAAAATATTCTCCATCTTTCTTGCTGTTTTTGAGCCATTTCAAAATGAAGGCAGTATGGAACAAGTGATGAATGCTCTGCTGATTGTGCTGAGATATAGGAAGTAATAAACCAGAGAAGAGTCATGCCATCTATAAACCTGAGAAAAGAAATTTTAAAAATTGTTAGGTATCTGAGCCATGAGTATATAAAAGTTACCTTCCTGTGAGTCAAACATTTTTTATAAATACAGAGCTTTTAAAGCTGGCAGGTTCACTGCAAAACTCTGTCTTCATGCTGATATTTTTTTGTTGACTAATTGTATGTGATTCAGAACTTCCCTACAGATGTCTGATCAAAATCAGGGGACATGCAGAGGACCTCTACTAACATTTCATTCCACAGTCTACCCATCCTCATAAAAGTTACCTGTCTAATTTCATAGAATCATGAATATCTTGAGTTGGAAGGGACCCATAAGGTTCATTGAGTCCAACTCCTTGCAGGACTACATAAAAAAGCCCATATGACTACTCCCCTGGGGATTCTGTTCCAGTGACTGGCTGTCCTCTCAGAGAAGAACTTCTTACTAATGTTCAATCAGAACCTCCCCTGACACAACTTCATACCATTTCTAATTTATTTCTTCCAATTTTAACATCCAGCTGGTGGTTCCTGTTTCCTATACATTTTTAAAGAATTTTTGTCTCCCCACTTTTTTTTTTTTCCTCTTGTGAAACTGTATAATTACTATAACTAAAGTAGTCTCTTAGTAATCGTCCTAAATAACCATACAAAATGGGGGGTGGGGGGGTGGTGTTAGCTATTTTTACTGTACTCAACTGTCTTCATCTCCTCTTAAATATTGACTGCAATTTTATATTGCCTCCTAGTATTCATCCCACCACTGTAGCAGACAGCTACACTATCATATTCATACTCCAGGTCGTTAGTTAGCCATTTTCCCAGATTGTGGTATGAATTGCTCAGGTTGAACCCTGTCCCAGTGGTGCTCCGCTAATGCACCATCCTGAAAAAAGTGTGAGATTTTATTTCTCTAGGTAGAATTTAGAAGAAAATTGCAATTCCTTTGTGAACTCTATGTTTTGCTCTTTCATCTCTGTATATATAATTTCTGTGCATCAATGCTTTTATTCTTAGGGATCTAGATTTTCTACAGACAAGCTAGTTCTGTGACAGTGTGCTGGAAGCTAGGTGGAAGTTATGAACACAGTGCCTTCTGCCCTTCCATTTAGATATTCTTTAAGGTAGTGTATAGTCTGGAGATTGTACCCATCCGGAGCTGCTGTAGCCTCCTTTTCCCACAGCATACTTAGGAATGGAGAGACAACACTAAACCAAACTTCCATTTCTGTTGAAATTCATTTGTGCAGTCCATATATGATAAGAAACTCCCATGTCCCTAAACTTGTAGCTTTTAAATTCTGGAACATAAGCATATTGCATAATAAAATCATAGGCGTATCAGCTAAGTGAATGATATTAAAATTAAAAAATATTCAAAAGAAAGCCTTGGGATTAAAATAAAATATTTAAATACAGTACGGTAATATTTCTGTTATTTAAAAAAAATCAGCTGTGTAGTGCTACTCTATTGTCTTTTGCAGAGTACACTTTCTGAGAAACGTTTATTTTTCACAACTCGAGGGCACAGCTCAAGTAAACCTGTCTTCTCAGAAAATGGTTAGTTTTTCTTAAAAGAACATTGATAAAAAAATAATTAGTTTTTCACAATATAACTGTGGATAATACCTGTCTCATGTCAACCTTTACAGTAAGAGTTTGCAAATCTGAGAGAAAAATGTGCTATGTCACAGAACTGGTTTTGCATATTGCACCTGACTGCAGGTATGTTATCACAGATACTGCTAAAACTGGGTCTTTGACATTCACTGCTGCTTAGAAAAATAACTTTGAAGTCTTCGGAGGTAATTTACAAGAAAACAATGCATTTCAGAAGTTCCATATCTTGCTTCCATGCAATGATGCTGAACCTGTTCCCAGCTAGCAATAATTGAGTTATCAGATCCAAGGACATTTTATTGTAAGTTGATCTAGGGCTAGAGTGCCCAATATGGTATTTCTGGAAGTTTTCCTCATGCTTTGTCGTTATGTTTCCCCCACACAAATTCAGTAAAGGAAGGAGATTCTCCTTAAGCTGCCCTTTTGTTGCTAATGTATTTGTAGAAACAATCTTTAATGTCTTTTACGGCAGTAGCCAGGTTAATTTCAGGTTGGGCATTGGCCCTTCTAATTTTCTCCCTGCATAACCTCACAGCATCCTTGTAGTCCTCCTGAGACTTCCTGCCGCTTCTTCCAAAGGTCGTAAACTCTCCTTTTTATTTATTTATTTTTTCCTGACCTCCAGCCAAAGCTCTCTGTTCAGATAAGCTAGTTGCCTTCCTGGCTGGTTCACCTTTACTCAACGTGGGGAGAACCTGCTCTTTGGCTTTAAGTTTTTCTTCTTGAGGAATGTCCAGCCTTCCTGGACTCCTTTGCCTTTTAGACCTGCCTCCCAGTTGACCAGGGTCAACCAACCCCTTAAACATGCCAAAGTCTGCCCTCCAGATGTCCAAGGTAGCAGTTCTGCTGACCCCCCTTTCTTACTTCGCCAAGAAGCAAAAATACTATCATTTTGCAATCGCTCTGCCCAAGATGGCCTCCAGCCATCATATCACCCACAAGTCCTTCTCTGTTCACAAGCAACAGGTCCAGCAGGGCACCCTCCCTAGCTGGCTCGCTTACCAGCTCTGTCACCACACACACCAGGAACCGCCCAGACTGTTTTCTCTCTGCGACACTGTATTTCCGGCACATGTCTTATAGTCCCCCATGAGAACAAGGGCTGGTGATAGTGAGACTTCTCCCAGCTTCTTATAGAATCTTTCATCTGCCTCTTCATCCTGGTTGGGTGGTCTATAACAAACTCCCACCGTGATATCTGCCTTGTTGGCCTTTCCCCTGATTCTTACCTATAAACATTCAACCCTATTGTCACCATCATTAAGCTCTAGAAATCAAAACACTCCCTAACACACAGGGCTACCCCATTACCTCTCCTTCCTTGCCTGTCGCTTCTGAAGAGTTTATAGCCATCCACGGCAGCACTCCAGTAGCGCACATTATCCTGCCAGGTTTCTGTGATGGCAGCTAGGTCATAGTTTTCCTGCTGTACGATGGCTTCCAGCTCTGTTTGTTGCTCATATTGCATGCATTGGTGTAAATGCCCTCTGGTTGGGTTATTCATCCTGCCACCTTTGTGGGGGCAGAAGCCCTAATTAGTATGTGACCATTCTCAGGTGCTTCTGTGGTTTCTAACACATCAATAACTATTGCATCCTTGCCATCTTATGGATCTCCATCCCCTACTTCCACTGAGACAGCAGACTGAAGGACCTTAGCTTAGCTCTGGTGAGCCTTTCTCCCTTCAAATCTAGTTTGAAGCTCTTTCAATGAGCCCTCTAACTGCTGCTTCAATGATCCTTTTTTTCCTTTGAGATAGGTGAACCCCGTCTGTTGGCAGCAGGCCTGGTATCATGTAGACTGACCCATGATCAACAAACCTAAAATTCTGCTAGTGACACTGGAATCAGAGCCAGGAATTGAGCTGCTGACTCCTCGTGTTTCTTTTTTCATCATTCCCTGCAACTGGAAGGGTAAAGATGAACACTACTTGAGGTCCTAATCCTTCAACCAGTTGTCCCAAGGCTCTGAAGTCTCTGTTGATTGCCCTCAGATGTTATTGCTGCCTGCTCGAAAAATCAATAATAGATAATAATCTGAGAGCTGTACCAGGGTAGGAAGCTTTCTTTTCAGATCTTTAACCCAGGCCCCAGGGAGGTAGCAGACTTCCCAAAGAAGTCGGTCTGGTCTGCCTATTGGGCTTTCCGTTCCCTTCAGAAGGGAGTCTCCTGTGACAATGACTTAGCTTTTCTTGACAGAAGCAGGTTTGATAGAGGGCATAGGCTGACTTAACCTTGGTAACACCTCCAAGCTGGATGAACTATCGTCCTCGTTATTGTTTAGTTTGTCTTGCAGCACCTCATGCCTGTTACACACAGGCATCTGGGAAGGTGAGGTGTTCACAGAGGACATGTGACTGCTGCACCAAGCAGGAATGTGTTGTCATTGCTCCCTATCTGTTAAGCTACTGTGTTCAGCCAGGCAGGGAGGGGACAGGGGATCCTCCATATTCCTGTCTGCCTGTTGGGCTTGTCTCAGGCAAGGCAGAGCATGACTCCAGCAACAATCCCCCTCTCTTTCTCTCAAAGTCCCTTGACAGTTCTCGCCCTACTTGCCTCCTCCCAGAGCTCTGTCACTAAGTGGAGGGTGTTCCTCTACCTGGGCGCACCTCCCACAGGTGTGCTCGCAGCTGCTGTCTGGCATTGGTATCATAGCAGGGCACAGCCTGCAGCCTGACACCTGGGTGGCAGCGGGCTCCCAGTGGAGCTCTGTTTGGGCAGCTGCATCAGCCATGGCAGGTGCAAAGCTTAGGTAGGCCATGGCTTTCTGCCAGGTGGGCGTCATTGCTCACTGGCTGAGCTGGCAGGGCTTAAGTCCCCCCTTGCGCATCCTCCCACACAAACTGCTGTGCCGTGCACCATCTGTGATGCTCCTGGTCATCAGTGCTGCGCAAGGGTTGCTTTTATATGTCGGTGTGGGGCTGGGCTGCCATTTCTCCCTTTTTACTCAGCACCAGTGAAGTGGCACCATGAATCCTGTGCTGTTTTGGGCCTCTCACCACAAGAAAGACATTGAGGTGCTGGATCATGACCAGAGAAGGGCAACACAGCTGACAAAGGGTCTGGAGCACAAGTCTGATGAGGAGCAGCTGAGGGAACCAGGGTTGTGTAGCCTGGAGAGAAGGAGGCTCAGAGAGGACCTTATTGTTCTCTACAGCTGCCTGAAAGGAGGTTGTAGGCAGGTGGGGGTTGGTCTCTTCTCCCAGACAACAAGTGACAGGACAAGAGGAAACAGCCTTAAATTGCAGCAGGAGAGGTTTAGATTGCATATTATGAAAAATTTCTTCACTGAAAATGTGTTCGAGCATCGGAACAGGTTGATCAGGGAGGTGGTTGAGTCACCATCTCTGGAAGTATTGGTGCTTAGGGACACTGTTTAGTGGTGGACCTGACCATGTGAGGTTAATGGTTGGACTCAATGATCTTAAAGGTCTTTTTCAACTTAAATGTGTCTATGATCTTCTGTGCTTTCTGTCAAAGTGCACAAACTTGTGCCGGTTTATTTAAGTTCTGTTGAATGTTTTCAGCCTACATGTGTCTGTTGCTGAAGCTTACTTCATCTGTTCTTGATGATTTCTGATGTAAACAATTTTACCTGTATTTTAAGCAATGCTCCTCTCCTCAAAAAAAAAAAAAAAAAAAAAAAAGAGAGAGAGAAAGGGAGAAGAAAAAGAATACTTAGCCTCTTTAACTTACGTTTGCTTTTTAAAAATGTTAACTTATAATTGGAAAATAATTTTTGAGGTGTTTTTGGTGAACATTTTTTTCATAACAGTGTTTGCATTGAAACTCCTCTATGCTTTTCTTTTTTAAAAAAGTAGAAGACATTCAGTAACTATGATCCTGAAGTCTATTCTTAAGCTTTATTCAGGTAAACCCAAGTAATTTTCAAAACATCAGATTAAAAAAGTGAATTTTTATTGCCTAAATAGTACAGGCTTTGGATCGTAGCATTTTGCAGAGTAATGAAGTTATTTTGCTTAGTTGTTATAGTGATGAATAACTGAGATCAGCAGCAGTACAGACTTTGGGGAATTTGGCCTTTAACAGAGCCCACAATCAGAAATACCACTTCTAGCCAACTGGTAACATTAATAGTAACCTTCAGTGTAAAAAAGCAGAGTTCTGGACTGGGTGTTCGTTATTAAAAATAAAATTTAAAAAACCCTCAACAACCAACCAGGCAATATTCCATGGAGAGAATATAATTTTTAACTAACGGGAAGTATTTCTTATTTTTCTTATGCTTTGGGACTTTCTCGTGCTCTGGTTTAAATCAGTGTGGCTTCATTGAGTTACATTTCCATTATGCCGGTTTAATATCAAAGAGATTTGATCTCTAGAGCAACCAGTGTACAACATAGTCGGTGCATATGTTTCCTTCCTTGATCCATGAATTTTAGTTATCACATTAGCCTTTGCCTAGAGGATTTCAGATGCATGTTGATGTCAAATGCCTTTCCAAAAGTGACTGTCAAGAGAAATAAATACTTTCAAAGTGATTGAATTGGGGGACAAAATGTACAGATAATAAGCAAGTCAGCAACATATAATTTTATTTTCAGATAAACAGCCTGAAATTGGTGACTTGCCCACCCAGGGAGATCAAAAGGGATCATAAGATTTAGCGAGTGGGAAATACAGAGTGTTTTTTTGTCAAGGGGTGCTGGAACTTCTGGGGTCTTGGGGCAATACTCTAAGTGGGCACGGTGGTCTTTACATTTGTCCCTCAGCAGGAACATTTAGTAACACATTTTCTGAGACTTGAAACAGTTTATTGGAAGATTCTTATCCAAAATCTTGTCTCAGGGTTTCTGAAAGTTTAGATGTTTGAACCATTGATAAAGGCTGATGAGGTTAATATAAGATGAGGGCCTAGGAGAGATCTGGGTTACCACAAGATTAAAGATTCCAGACAGCTTGTGATAAATTAAAATTTACAGAGAAAATTTCTCTTTCATTTCACCTTAGTGAAGCAGTAAAAGTAAAGCAGTGTTCCAAAGGAATTTATCCTTGTGAACTTCTGCATGAGCAACCCATGCCTATACATAATACCCTTTAAAATGTAATGCTTGGCAACCACTTTGAAAATCCTTTTTCATTTACTTTATTAAATTTCATTTATTATAAGGAGTACAAAGAACTAAAATGATGGTCATATCTCCAGGATTTGTGAATTAGCTGTGAAACACCAGGATCTGGTGGCTCCTGTCAGCGTAGTTAAAAGTAACTGTGTTTCTGTTGGTTATATATGTTAATGTGAATCAAATGTTAGTCATTCTTCAGCTGGTGTCCCCCCCTCCCCTCTGCTTCTATCTTCTAATGTGTATCTCAAAGGAGAATTAGTTCCACTTTTTATTTTTTTATGAGAACTTGGGATGTCTCCATTAAGTGTTGTCACTGCAACAGGAAAGATAAGCAATCAGCTGTTTGCCGTGTTCTTAGGACCCTGGCAAAGTATTTTTGCAGTGGAGAAGGCTCAGCTTGTAATGGTGGTATCCCTTAAGTGGGATCATCACATGCATTTGACTGCTGAATACATGATGATATGTACCATATATTTTTTTGCAAATTGTTCTTGTGTAAATTAGCTTGAGATAAAAATTGTACTTATCGCTATACCACAAAGGTCATTCTGTCACTTTTATTAAATCATCTTGCTTAGTTATTATAATGATGAATAACAGATCAGTAGCAGTACAGGCTTTGGGGAACTTGATTTTTAACAAAGTCTGGAAAGAAATGCCTTTCATAAATATTTTATGGAAAAATCTGAATACCACTGGGGTCCTCAAAATAGCACCTAGGGAAAAAAAAAAAAAAAAAAAGAATAATCTCTGATTCAGTTATCTCTTTCATACATTTTCTGCTTTTCAAATTGCCTTTTATATTTTTTCCCATGAAATTTTAAAGTGTGGTCAAATTTGGAAGTTCTCAGCCCCAATAAGGTGCAGGAAGTTACTTTATATTTCCAAATGTTGCATTCCAGTGTTCAGGCACTTTACTGTAAGCCTTTGGATTTGAAAAATCAGAAATTTAAAAGCTGATAGTAAATGCAAGTGAAACAAACTCTGACATAAACAGGTATGTTGATTTCTCTGGCTCATCAAATTAATTTTAATGTTTGTTAAAGCAAAGTAGGCTCAAATTTCACTTAGAGTGCTTGAAGTGTTTGAGTTCCACTCTTGTTTCGGTTCTTTCCTATGGCTTTGGCAGAAGCTGAAGATCAAGAAAGCCCTAAGTATTCTGTTCTCTTTTTGGGCAAGGAAAGAAAAAGAAAACAAAAACCAAAAGCAAAAGGCATCAATTAAAATACAAGCAAAACTGTTTACATTAGAAATAATCAACAAAAGATATAAACTTTTCAGAAGGAATAGGCAAGGAAGGAGCACTGGTGGGGTAGCCCTGTGTGTTAGGGAGTGTTTTGATTTCTAGAGCTTAATGATGGTGACAATAGGGTTGAATGTTTATAGGTAAGAATCAGGGGAAAGGCCAACAAGGCAGATATCACGGTGGGAGTCCGTTATAGACCACCCAACCAGGATGAAGAGGCAGATGAAAGATTCTATAAGAAGCTGGGAGAAGTCTCACAATCACCAGCCCTTGTTCTCACGGGGGACTCTAAAACATGTGCCGGAAATACAGTGTCGCAGAGAGAAAACAGTCTGGGCGGTTCCTGGTGTGTGTGGTGACAGAGCTGGTAAGCGAGCCAGCTAGGGAGGGTGCCCTGCTGGACCTGTTGCTTGTGAACAGAGAAGGACTTGTGGGTGATATGATGGCTGGAGGCCATCTTGGGCAGAGCGATTGCAAAATGATAGTATTTTTGCTTCTTGGCGAAGTAAGAAAGGGGGGTCAGCAGAACTGCTACCTTGGACATCTGGAGGGCAGACTTTGGCATGTTTAAGGGGTTGGTTGACCCTGGTCAACTGGGAGGCAGGTCTAAAAGGCAAAGGAGTCCAGGAAGGCTGGGAATTCTTCAAGAAGGAAGATTCTCCTTCCGCTCCCCTTTATTATCTTTATAGGTGATCTGGATGAAGGGATTGAGTGCACCCTCAATAAGTTTGCAGACAACGCCAAGTTGGGCAGCAGTAGTGATGTGCTTGAGGGTGGAAAGGCTCTTCAGAGGGATCTGGGCAGTCTGGATAGATGGGCCGAGGCCAACTGCGTGAGGCTCAACAATTAGAAGTGCGGAGTCCTGCACTTGGATCACAGCAGTCTCACACAAGCCTCTACAGGCTTGGGAAAAGTGGCTGGGAAGCTGCCTAGTTGGAAAGGGTCCGATGATGCTGGTTGACAGCCGGCTGGACATGAGCCAGCAGTGTGCCCAGGTGGCCAAGAAGGCCAGCAGCATCCTGGCTTGTATCCAAAACATTGTGGCCAGGGGTAAGGAAGTGATCAACCCTTTGTACTCGGCACCTGGTGAAGCCACACCTGGAATACTTTCTTTGGCTTTGGGCCCCTCACTACAAGGAAGACATTGAGGTGCTGGAGTGTGTCCAGAGATGGGCAACACAGCTGGTGAAGGGTCTGGAGCACAAGTCTGATGAGGAGCAGCTGAGGGAACTGGGGTCATCAGTTTGGAGAAAAGGAGGCTCAGGGGGGACCTTATCGCTCTCTACAGCTGCCTGAAAGGAGGTTGTAGGCAGGTGGGGGTTGGTCTCTTCTCCCAGACAACAAGTGACAGGACAAGAGGAAACAGCCTTAAGTTGCAGCAGGAGAGGTTTAGATTGCATATTATGAAAAATTTCTTCACTGAAAATGTGTTCAAGCATTGGAACAGGCTGATCAGGGAGGTGGTTGAGTCACCATCCCTGCAGGTATTTAAAAGACATGTAGATGTGAAGCTTGGGGACATGGTTTAGTGGGGGACTTTGTGTTTTGTTGTTGACTCTTGGTAACTGGGAAAATTCCTGCTTGCTGTGTCCACCCGTAGGTAAGGCTTCTGGCCCAGTCCTGGAGCTTGCCCACCTTTATACTCAGTCAAAACCAAAAATAGTTTACACACCTAGTGTATGTAGACTTTTAAATTTAGGTTATGTGCAGGTGTGCACTATTTCATTATTTGTAATGTTCACACATGCCAGGAAAATTGTCCAGACACCTGAACGTGGTAGAGTTACTGCCATGACCCAGATGCACACAATATTTATTAACTGGATGTTCCTGCTTATATTTTGCTTGTTTTGGGGGGGGCTCAAGACAAACACCACCTGCTCATTAAAGTTGTCCTTGAGCTCCCTGAGCTCACTGTCCAAGTTAAGTGATCCCTAATTGAAGACAAAGGCTTTTTCATAAGTAGTAATCAATTTAATAAATTTTCACCACACTTGGTAGTGCTAGGCTAATGGTTGGACTGGATGATCTTAAAGGTCTTTTCCAACCCGAACGGTTCTATGATTCTATGATTACTTCCTTACTCCTGCTGGCAGCACTATGTTTGATTCAAGCCAAGATCTTGCCCCTCATCTGACTTTGCTTGCTATGGTGAGTTAATGATGACTATATCAGATACCAGCTTTGGGCTGATGCTTTGCTTATTGCTTGAGCTTTGCTCAACATTGGCTAGCAGTGTTGTGACTTTACCATATGTTAAGGATAACTAAACATGACATAGTGAGTATACCTGCAGGAGTATGTTACAGAACTTCATTACAGCTGCCAATGTGTTCTGGTATTACAAAGCAACATCTACTCAAAGTACTTTGCTTTGTATCCTCTTTCGTAACCTCGTGTACGGTGTTTTTTCCTTGTACATTTGTGCATCTTATGGCATTATTCAGCCTAATGTTCGATAATGTCCAAAAAATAATTAAGGCAAGAGAAATACAAGAAAGGAGGTGGATGGTTTCAGCAGTGGTAGATCACTAGCATCTCATGTCCTTGGTAAATGAGACTAACAAGAACATCTCCTTTTATTACCAATCATTTCTTTCTTTGTTGGCAGTTCTTCACAAATGGAGAAGTGCTATTTCCTCTGTTGCAAATTCTCAGGGGCGTATGCTTGGTACTTGCTCAGTCCCAGAACAAATGCCTTTTCTGTCCTTGTGGGCATAAGGATTTATATGTGATAACCTTCACCAGCTTGAACAATGTACCATTTGCTTGTAACTCAAAATGATTAATTTAGTTTTGTTTGATTTAGTGGTTGCAATTTGTCTGTGAGCAGTTTTTCTTGTGTATCCATTAGATAAAATCTGACAAATGGATCCTGTTGTGGGTGATTGTTTTTTTTTTTTTTTTTTCTGATTGGATCAGAATAATATTTTAGAAAGAAGTGTAATTACATATACAAACATAAATTTGAAATACTCTTTTTTAATATCACATTTTGATAAAGATGGTGAATTTGCTTCAGAGTTTCTCCTATAGCTCAGCCATTCTTTTAACCTGAAAGAATACATGGCTTCTCCCACTAGAGTCTTGCCTGTGCTTGGCCACAGCTCAAAGGTGAGGGAAAAGTTGGAAAAACCTTACTTTGTGAGTTGGTGAGAATATTCTTGGAAGGATATTTTATCTTTTACAATTTTCTGTAGCTTTCCCAGGGGTACATGATCTTGCAGGGATAGGTTTTCCCTGCCGTTTTCTTTTAAAAGTCTGTGTATATTAATACATTTTTTTAAAAAACCCTGACAATGATATTATATTAAAAAAATAATAAAAAGTCTTATAATTTGAAGCAGGAATACTTTCCTTTGACAGATGAAAGGTTTTTACTTAAGTGGATGCCGTATATATTGAGCTGGAAACAATCCAGACAGAAGATTAACTGTTCAAAATAATTGTAGTCCAGTAGGATACGTTTAATTAATTTTTTCAACAAAATTTTGGGTGGAAGCATTTGATCTTCATTTCCCTCCTGTTTTCCCATTTTCAAGACAACAGTCAGAATTTTTCCATGATGAAATTA
Source organism: Falco biarmicus (assembly GCF_023638135.1). Taxonomy (NCBI): domain Eukaryota; kingdom Metazoa; phylum Chordata; class Aves; order Falconiformes; family Falconidae; genus Falco; species Falco biarmicus. The sequence goes on from NC_079288.1 coordinate 90,493,402, forward strand.
CTATAGCTGGAAGACTATGTACTGGTACTCTGCCCTGCCCACATAGCAGAGGATCCTGAAAGCATATTAAGCCATCTGTCTGCCCTCAGTCTGACTACCCTCATCTATCATTTTTACACCAATGAATATATTACTTCTGAAAACTGCTTGAAACTCACTTGAAAACCCCTGTACTATCACTGTTCTTACAGAATATTGCTATGGCTTAAGAATTCTTGTCAGCTAGAAGCATATCCTAGTGAGACCATGGAATGCTAAGATTTCTTGATATGTTTAAGATACAATGGGTTCTGCTGCCCAAATTGAAATGAAAAATAATGTTTGGTGGATTTGTTTTTTCCATAATGAATATTTAGTATCTCAGTAGATGTAAATTGCTATTGTTTCACTGATTTGGATGGTGTTCCACTAATTCACAACAGCTGGTAAACTTCTTCAAGATATCAGAAATAGTAAAGGATACCTCCATTGCATCTTAGAAATTGCAGCTGATCATGATGTGTTACAACGCGTGTAATTAATAAACCAAATAAATATATTGCTCTGAATAAAAAATGTTAAAATGTTATTTAATGTGTCTTCATAGAAATCTGCTGTAATTAATAAACCAGGGACTTGAAATAAGATGGAAAATGGATAGCATACAAAAAACCTAGCTATCTGCTAATTCCCCATCATGAGATAGTATACTAATGTAATAGCTATAGCAGTGTAGGCTGATGTACACAATATCAAATAAAGCAAGACCACTTTGTGAAAAAGGACAGTGAACAAGGACATAGTCTCATTTAAGGAAGACTGTAAGTTGCACACGCTTATACAAAATAAAATGTTTAACAGTTCTTCTGTGTGGGATTTTTAACTTTCCTGTCTATAACTGAAAATTTTGATCCTCCTGTTGTTTAGTTTCTTGGCATTTGTGCAGATACCTCCTTATCTAAAAAAATACTGCTTTTTTAGGAGGAAGTTTTAATGGACATATCAGTGAGACTGGATAAAGTGGAATCAAAGTGGGGGAGTGGCTATTATAAAGTGGTAAACAACCCCTCCACCTATCAATCATTATTGAACACCTTCTTAATGTGGAGATGTTTGGAGTTTCCTTTTTTGCCTGTGTCACTCTGTGTGTATATGCTCCAGTGTGTATATGCTCTGCAGGATCTTCTTCCTGATTTTCAGATTTTAATGTTTTCATCAGGGCTCATAATGCTGATTCATCATTTTAGAGTTGAGGCAAAGATACGTGTGAGGCTATGAGAAATAAAGAGGCACGAGGTAATTATTGTAAGGTTTTTTAGACCTTGATAAAAATGAGCGGGAGTAAAGTGTCTCTGTACACAGCAGTACTTAGTCCTAAGACTATTAGATACCTAAGCAAAACTGCAGATGCTTACAGCATTTCAGAATGTCTTAGTTCAATAGGAATTGGGCAGCTAATTTAGCAAGGACTCTCCTGAAGTCTCATTTGAAATGCAGTCAGGCAAGATTGAAAGACAGTGAAATAATAGGAAGGTTGTGACTTTAATTCTTTGGTGAAACTAATTATCTATCCTCAGGCAATAAAATATGTTTCAAAATCTTCTCTTTTTTTGTCTCCCCATCCCAGCCTAAAAAAGACAACCTCTCCCAAGTTAATTATCAGTAGGTATACTGATGGATTTGAACTCTAGAAAGATCAAGCATGGTCTTTCAAAGTCATACAGGTAACTTTTCTGCTAGACTTGGTGTTCCATCACACTATTGAACTGAACCTTCAACAACTTACTTTTCACTTAAGTGTTGCTTTCAAAATTTGAAGTTTGGTTCCCCCTGGTAGTGAAAATGCAGCAGACAGCTTTATGTCAGTTACTTCTTTGGAAGGCTGTGCCTTTCTGTCTGTGTATTCCACATAGGTGAACAGAATAATTCCTGATTCATAGCAGGGTCACTTTAGGTCAGGGTGAACCAGACTAAGACTCAGCAGGTCTGTAGTAGTAGTAGTCGTCTTAATCTTGGTAGGTCTGTGTTCATTTACTGGTGCTGTCCTTGGTAACTTAATTTTGCACCTTTCATTTTCATGTTTGTAATATTATACTTCATCCTTGTCTGTATAGAATCAAGTTGGAGATGACTATTGTTTGACCTCAGATTTTTTTCTAACAATCTTCCTTTGACTGGGATTTGGGCTTCGGGTCGTTTTGACCTTTACCATTGCCTGATTATTATTTTTTTTAATTATTTCCCCCCCGCAATTATTTTTTCCTGTTACAATGTGTATATGATAAACTATGTTTGGTGGAAAAATATTTTTCTTTCATATGTTGCTTCAGATGACATACGTGATTTCTAACTAGTATCAGTACTAGTACAGTGAGCAGAGACTGATTAAGAATATTGACTGTTCTTCAACCTGTCATATTGGTTACTGAAATTGCAAACCGTTGTCCGGTCCAGAAAATTTGCAAATTGTCTAAGACTGTGTTATTCTGTGTTTGAAAGAAGCAGCCATCTTCTGTACTATTTCTTCATAAGGAAGTGAAAATCAATGCACAATGTGTAATTAATTTATGAACTATGTCTGCAGCACAGGACATTTGTCTTGCATTAAATTTTACCTTTAATGCTGCCCGAGCATTTAAGATCTAAATCATTTGCACTGTGATTGCACTGAGTTTTCCAGAGCAGTGGACTCTGTTTCATCAGCCATAATATTCCTTGCTCATTTTTGGAGATGCACATGCTCATGATGAAGATATTGGAAGAATATTTATTAGGACTGCAAAGAATAGAGACTGTGAATTACAGCAAATGGAGCTGGTTTATCTATGAAAACTCCAGTGAGGAAGCTATAGTTTAAACAGGTCACCTAAAGCCCGTGTAGCCAGGTGATAGCACTTTGCAGAGTGTTTATCTTCTATATTTGTCTTTTTCCTGCAAGGTCAGAGATAGCCCTGGTAATACTGATAGTATTTAGCCTAGAGGAGCTCTCCAGTTGCTGGGAGGGACCAATGTGGTCTCCTGCACACAAAAAGAAGTACAAAAATTGTAGAATTCTGAGACTTTCAGTAAAGGGCAAAAATTATCTTATATGCAGATTTCACCATTGATAAAATGTGTTTTCTTTTTCCTTATTCCTTTTTGGTATATGGTAGAAATTGCACACAGAAACTTCTATTTTGAAAATTATTGAGTTCCCCAGACTCCCATAGCACATGCATTCAACTTTACAACAGTGCCCCTTTCGTTTGTCAATCATAGTGTAGTTTTAACAAAGAAAATATTTGGATTGTTTTGATATTTGTTCAGGAGGACATTTTATTCACCTTTGGAAAGCATGTAAATTATTAAAGCCACCCCTGAAACTCTGCAGTTGAATGGGACTTCTAATCCTTGTTTGAAAATATAAATTATTCATTGTAGGATTTAATTTAAAAGTTGGCTCTGTGGTTCCTATGGTTGTTTACATTGCATTCTGGTGAAATTGAAAGCACAAATGAATTCCACTAGGCTTTGTTAGAGACCTCCTGACTCTGTACATCTGAGTTAGATATCTCAGTCTTTCTATTTCTTTAAATATATAATCCCTTTGTTTTTACTTCCTGTATCAAAATAAAATATAGATAAAAAGGGAAAGTTGCAAAGTGCCTTCAGCAGTAGCATTTCACTGAATGCTGCCATCCATTCACACTGGCCACAGTTGGCTCTTGGATAAGAGACATCCAAGGAAAATTGATGCATGAAGCAGTAGTACTACTATTTCCATATATTATGTTTCATTGTGAGCAAGAAAGGAACTGATGTGCTTAGACCCTGATAACTGAAAGATACTGAATAGCCTATACCATTCTTTGACAGAGGAGTAATAGCGTTTGTGGGCTACGTGATTTTTTTTCTGGATAATTTTATCCAGCGTAAATGCTCTGCTCCCCCATCTCTATTCTATTATAATGTCTTAGGAACATTATTGTTATAGATTAATGCTAAATTTACTGAAACAAATGAGCAGTGTATTTTCTCTTTTATTCGAGTGTTGAATGCTCTTGTAGTTAACAGATCAAACTGTAGAGGTCAGTACCTAATGCTCCCTCCCCGACATACAGAGATGAGCAAAAGTTACATTACATGTAAAACAATTTGCCTGTGACTTTTATAGAAAAGGAGAGAGGGGTTAGGGAATTGCCTGATCAAGCTCTCTACTTCTTTGTGTCTTCTAAAAAAAAAAAAACATCAGAGAAAAATGAGCAAAGTCAAGGACAAAGTCAAATTAAATAGTATGAAAGCATGCTATCCAAAATCGAGAATATACCTTTATGTTAACCTCATAGCAAATAAATGTGAAGAGCAAATAAGTTAAGGAGGATATGCTATATGAAACCTAGAGATTGTTTCCCTGATTCCATTATTTTTTTTCATAAACTATTATTTTTATTGCTACAGAAATACTTTAAGTATGCAAGGCTGTATTATGCCACTTCAGGATATTTTAAAAAAAACAACAGTATTTACCCCCCTGATTCCTATGAAAATCCTACACCTCAGAAACAACTGGTCTGGGGAACAGAACAGACTGTATGCCTTGAATATATAGGATTATGAAACAGAGAGAGGCTCCATACAGTTTGGGCTACATGTGAACTTGACACAAAGATCAACTGTGTAAGTCCAAAGCAGAGTGACTGAGACATAACAGTTTTGTGGGAATCTAAAGAAAATTGGTCAAAGCAGCTGTTATTCTGTACTTAACTTGCTGTAGCTGAGATTGGAATATGGCACACTGCTGGCTGAGTCTGTCTGCTCGGAGTTCACTCCTCTTGAGTTCTGCTTTAAACTCATTCCTGTTGTGGTTTTCACAAAGGTTCAACGTGTACCGCTTCTGTAGCACGGTGTTATAGTACAGGTTTTGTGTAAATGCTTAGTTTCAAATTGCTGCTTCCTTTTGATCATCCATACTCAAATACATTTCTGTTTGTCTCAAAAGCGTAATGTTGCAAGTGGCTGTTACACCACCAAGCAGATTTACGTCCTGCAGTCTTGCGCAGTGCCTTGGCTACAGGTCAGGAACAACAGTATGCAGCCAGTTTTTATATATGTCTGTTGTTTCACATCACATCAACAAGCTTGCCTTTCCTCCTCCTTTTTAAAAAGAAGTACTTTAGAAGAAAGTTTGTCTAAGGTGTCAGCTGAAACAATCAAAAAAACCTGTGACTGAGGCATTAATGCAGGGAATGCTGTGAGATTATTACATGTGTCAACAAGTCTGAGAGCTAACTGAGCTTGTGGGGTTTTTTGTTTTAATGCTTTAGCAAAACAAGGCGTAAATAAACACCGCTTGAAAACTTTCAGGAACTTAGTGCATTTCTTGTCTCCTTTAAGAGACATAGTTTTGTTAATAAATATGAAATTCATTTTATTTTTGTGAAAGATACTTTCACCGTGTGCAGCATTTCCCTCCACAGTCTCACTAATGATATTTACCTTTTGCAGTGTTCAGGAACTAACAGAAAATGTCATTTTCTTTGCCACAGGATGTCAATTTCAGTGAAATGTGCTTAAGTAGTTTTGCATGGGGAGAAAAGATGGAAAAAGATATCTATCCTCAAAGAATATATACTGAAAGTACATGATGGAAAATTGTGAAATAGAATTTCAGTATTAGAAATGGATATTGAGCATATTTGTTCTTGAACTTTCTGGAGCTGAGTTCTTGGTTCTGTCAAATGTCATGGATGACTTCTACATATGTGGGAAAATGGTTCTTTTTCTCTATTTTTTGTTAATATTTTTTTCATAGAATCTTTTAGGTTGGAAAAGACCTTTAAGATCGAGTCCAACCATTTTCCTGACAGCCTTTACCACAGTACCAATATTCCATAATCTCCGTATTTTTTTCATCGACTGTAGAATACTTAGTATAGTTTTTTACTATATGTTTCTGCTGTCAGATTTGTAGGTTTTATATTTGGTTAGGTGTTTGGTGTGGTTTTTTTTTCTTTTTCTGTATCTCTCTGATTTCAGTATACAGTATACACTTTTGCCAATGGTTTCTTACCACATCTGAAGGAACACCAGTGATTACTTCAGTATATTCTTTTAGTCACTCCTAAAGGTAGATTATACATCATTCTTTATAGCTTCAAGCGTCTAGCTACAGCGTGTCAAACATGCAGCTTTGCTATCCTAAGGTACCATCTTTTGGATTCTTAGGTTTCTCCTCTCTAAATGATTCATGTAAAACAGAATAAGGAATGCTTTCCTTTCCTGTAGTTATAACCAATGTTAGGTTCTCTAGGTAAAAGCTAAAGTGACACCAAAAAGCAACGTGCACACTGAATAATTTTCCCATCTTCCTAATATATCCATGTGTATGGCTTGGACATTATATAGCATTTCCAATCTTAGCATAAAACACTCTCTAAGGTTTGGTATTAATACCTATGAAATCAAAGTAGGAGTTCAACAGTGAACATATGCTATGAATACTTTAAATGCTGATAACAAGGAAAGTTACATGGATTTTCTGGCTTCCAGACTATACTTTCTGGAACAGTTTATATTCGAAGAATACCATATATAGTCTCTAAGGACTTGGCTTATGGCTGAGCTTTCAGGAAGCAAACCTCAGAAAATTAGAACATAAAATCAACAGTTCCTAGTCCATCAAATCATTATCTAGCCCGTATCTTTTGGCTAGTAACAGATGCCTAGGGGAATGTGCAAGATCAGAACAAATACATAATACTTTCCTACGTTACTCTCCCAACATCCAGTGATTTGTAGCTCAACAATTATTGAACCAAAGGTAATTTCTTTCTGGTTAAGAGACTGTGCTTCACCTCCCTGTCCAGTTGTTTGTTTTTTGGACCATTGTAGGCTTCTAGCCTCAGTAATATCATTTGATTAAGGCTGCAAATATAAACAGCGAGTGTCAGGTTAGTGTAAACTTAGGCTCAAGCATATATGGAATCATATGACAAGCTGTAAATTTCTTGAACCTCCTGCCTCCTTGCATGGTACAATATCCATCTGACAGTGAAACTTGTTGGTTGTATACATGTTTTTTCTCATTTACTTTAAATGTACATAATGATTATACTCTTCCTTTAGTTAATATCTTAGGTCTTGCATGTCGAACTAGCAGGAGCATTTCTGAGCACAACTACACAAACATTTTTGGTAACATCTTTTAGAGGAGGGGAGGGGGCGGGTATTTTATCTGAGCTGATGTATTAGCATGTTGGCTTTGACAGATTTTTGATCAAGAAGGCTTTTGACACCTTCAAATGAACTCTGAGGAGAGAAACAAGATGGTGGTTGGGTGGCTGGGCCAGCTTGCTGGGAAACAGGTTTGGGATTCGTTTATAATTTTGTTTTTTATTATTTAAAGGTGGACAAATTGGTATAGTCCCATTCTGCTGTGAAAGAAAAGCAAATTCTGAGTATCTCATAGCTGCTACAGGACTGATTGTTTTTATTTAACCACATGGTTGCAATGCTTTTAACTAAGTGGTTTTTCTCCTTCACTACACGCATCTAAGGCGTATTTTGAAATGCTTATTTCCTTGTCAAAGTCATGCACCTCTCTGTGCTTTGCAGAACAAGTACAGATGAGAAAGAACTTACACAATTCTTTAGTCTTTCCTTTTGATCCTAAATAGATGAGACTAATAAGACTAAAAGACTTACAGTATATGAAGAATTTTCATCCTCCTTTGGTTAATACACACCTCATACACAGTACTGATTTTCCTGATACACTGTTTTATATATCTTAGAGGGTTTCTCAGTGTGTTCTGGGGTTCTTTTAGTAAGGATATGTTTACAGGGACAGAGGAATCTTTTTTCTGAGTTTTTTTATCTGTGGGAAAGGAGCCATCCAATAATAACAAAACAGTAGTTCTTGCATTTGTGAAATAGAATAGCTGAAGTATAAAAGGGAAGCAAAAGATTCATCAGGTCCTGAAAGCTGGGGGAAAAAGTCAATTTAGGTTACATTGGGTAGATGGAGAGTGATTATGATTAATTTATTACTTCAGAGAAGGACCATACTTTTATTAAGAACAGCCAAAAACCCCATAACAAATGAACAAGGAGAATAAATTCATTCACAATGCCAACAAGATGCTACAGTTATGAGTCAAAAACAAAGCAAGGGGTCTACCTGCTGATCCCCAAAAGACATAAACATCAAAGCTAAGCTTCTAGAATGCTTCTGAAAGTGATTAATATTTTTATAGTGTGCATCTATCGTAAACTAGAGCAAGTAGAGAATGTGTTATTCACTTGTGTGTGTCTGATTCAGAGGCAGTCTTGGAATCGTGAGTCAGAAGAGTGGAAGAAAAATTTCAGAAGCACCTGTGTTTTATTTTTGCATAGCAGCATAAGCATTTAGGAAAATAAGCCTAATCGAAAGTACTTCTAGTCTACAGAGAATTGGTGCTATTCTGCCTTGGGCATAAAGCAGAGAACTGTGTCTAGCATAGTTACACACAGCACAGTGCAGCAGGGAGATTCTAGTCTGGGCCCTGAAAGTAATACAATCATACTAGTGCATTCTTAAACTTAAGTTTATATTGCATTTCAAGGGCATAGTCATATAACAGTAATTTGGGATTCCTGACCATGGTGTTTCGGGAGCATAGGTATGTTCCTGACTTCAGCTGATATAACTCTAATCATTGGTCTCAAACTCTTTTTAAGGTGTTTAAGATATTCCCAGGTGATAAAAACCTTTCAATATGGACTGTCTCACTGTCTTTCAACTGGTTTAATGACATAACTTTTGCTGCCAAACTCTACCTTCTATAAATCTCACGTTAATCTAGAAAAGGTGACACTGATATGACCGTTTCAAAATCAATGGCAGCATGTCCGATTGTGCTAGGTAGATACGGTATACTCAGGGTTCCAGTATTTATACTTCTTGATGTGAGAAGAAAATCTGAGCTGGTGTCAAAGAGGCTGCACAGAAACAATAATGATTTCTGAAGGAATTGCATTAACTTCCACTGCTATACACTGTGTTCTACTTTGCTAGTAAGTAAAAGCTGCAGACTAAATTTGTAAGAGAAATCATACATAGAATGCCTAACTTAGTAAATATGAGTGCTAAATTAATTCTACTCATTTTTTTATGTCAGCATTGCAATTGTTCTTCAATTCTGTGCTGACGTGCAGTACCATCACTTTATGAATTCTGTCTATGAAGAGTTTCTATTTCAGTAGTATGTGAGGAAAACTGTATAAAGTTGTTACAGGTTTTTTTTTCTCAGATTTCAGAACTGCAGGGTTTTTTTCTCACTTATCAAATTCAGCAAGGATCTGAGGCTGATGCTGTCTCACAGTTGTATCTATCATCATTGCCAGTGATAAAAGATTCTGGGATCAGAACTTGGTTGATGGTTCTGTTTATGATAGGTAGGATACAGTCTCTGCATTGCTAGCTGTAGTTATAGCTAGTATATTATCAGTAAGGAAAGCAGATACATCTCCAAATCTCATAAATACAGGTGTTGCATATAAAATGTTCATAGAATGGCATCTTATTTGAAAATTGCTAGAAACCATCTCAGACAGATTTGATAAAATGTTTAACCATAAAGGTATGATTTTTGGAAAAGTGAAAGTGTACTGTGGGCATAGAATTTCAACAGCTTTCTACAGGAAACTTTCTGAAATCTATTGTGGACTCCCTGGTCACATCAACAAAAAGAAACAAAAGAGTAAGAGTGTGATAACCACCAATCTGAAGTTTTTGATATAGACTGCATGCTTTGACACAGTTCCATTTTTCCAAACAGTCTTAGAATTTAGTTTTTTGTCTTGGAGTCAAATGATAGCAGAGTACGAAAACTGCCTGCATGCAAAATATCTGCTCTAATATTTTAAAAACTCAAAATTTGATTACCTCAATTGTAGTTTAGTTTTTGTGGTTTTGTTTTTGGGTTTTATTGTGTCTTTCTTTTTTTTTTTTTATTTTTTTTTTTTTAGGCTGGAAGAGTGATTCTGAAATGTATTCTTCATAGTTATGTTAAAATTATGTTTTAGCAGATTTGAACGCATTTAAAAATAACAGTTCCTCTTGCTTATATGTCTATGTAAAGGAAATTTAAATATATTCTTTAATACTCTTCATGCCTTCAGGTTTGATTTTATTTCTTTTTTTCTTTTTCTCATTTATTAAATAGCATAAAGTAGACTTTAAATGCAATGTGAGCTAAGGTCACCAAGTAGGAACTTACATGCTGTGTTAAGCTATGATCATGACTTTATCGCCCAAGACACACTACAAGACACACTGCATTTGCAGATGTGAAGGCTCAGGACCATCTGCAGAGTTTTAAACCCAAGTGGTTTCGGGTTTGGTTTTTTCTTTTTTTTTCAGTAATGTAACTTGTTGCATGTTTAAGCCCTATGTGGCATATTCTTCCATACCAAAGAAAATAGAAACGCTGAGATCTAATATGTGTTCCTTATGTATAGCCTAGTGAGTAATATGTGCATCAAAGTACTGTATGACATTATGTGGCTTGCTCTAAAAAGAATAGAATGTTGCATGGTTGAGATTTATGTTTTGGGAAACAAATTCACAAATATCAATTGAAATTTAAAAGTAGTTGGCAGAAGCCGAGCAAACCTCTAATCTGATGCATGCCTTACACTGTACGTAACAGAAAGGAAAATCTATATTATTATTTCTAAAGTTTAGGAAACATAGGAAGATGCATATACAAGACACCCTGGAAAATCTTATCTTAAATCAGCTACAAGATTGGTTGAGCCAAAAAGATTGATTTAGACTTTGCCAAAATCATGAAAAAGCAGTGTGTCTCACTTTGCACACTGAATTAATTTGATTGATTTCAGTTAAGAATTGTTCCACACCTTGAGTAAGAATGAATAGAATTTGCCCTTAATGAGGTGAATATTGATTTCCTAGGAAGAAAAGTGTTTGTATAATGAATTTGTATAGAGGCAAGCCAATAACATTAATAAGAAAGATGTAAAAGGTTGCACATTTGGGGAGTGTGATGAGACTAACTAGTGTCAGAAGTTTCTTGGTAGAATATGCTGTTTCCGATTTGGAATACTTTCCTACATTGTCATCTAGAAAATTTGAGTAGTATTATGTGTATGAAGTTACTTGTCATTAGAGTGTGAGTATTTATGGGAGATATCTTTGTAAGCATTGTGCGCTTTTACTGTGTATTTTATTCTTATGCAGTTTTTGCATTCATGGATGCAATCACATATTTGTCCTTTTGTACTATTTATTAGATTATGTAAAAATATAAAAGATCTTTTAAAAAGTCTTTGTATCCGATAAAATATATATTTTACTAACTTATTGATACATGGTATCTGATATATTAACTATAGTGATAACTTAGAAGCTCCATTCTGAAAATTTTAATAAAATAGGGGATTTTAACTGAAAAATATACAATTACTGCAATTAATATTTCCTCTAAGATCTTGAATATTTTCCTATTTGGAAAATGAAACTTCTTTTTTTTTTCAGTATAAAGTTACTTTGTGTTTATTGTATATTTAAATTATTTGAAACTTAAGATTTCTGAAACCCTCAAAACATTAATTTTAGATAGAATAGTGATTTATTCGTACTTATAGTTTATTTCTTTTTCCTAAACACCTAAACATCGTAGAAAACACCTAAACTATCAGTCTTACTTTTTTTCTATTGACTGGGAAATCAGTTTCTTAATTATCAAAAGGTTTAATTGAATCCCTGTGCAATTTTTAACCCTTACTACCTCTTTGATGCTCTTTCTAAAGCTAGTAGGCTAGCAAGTTATAGGAAAATTAGATTTAATAAAGATACTATTGATTTCCGAAACTTTCTCTACTGAATTATAAAAATTAAATTGGCACTTGTCAATACAGTGTCTGGTCTTGAAATAATTTTGTAACTTCAGCCCAACAGTGTATTCAAGAGTGGTGATTTGTTCTGTAATGAAAGTAATGTCTTATAGCCTCTTTTATGCTTAGCTAGTTTAAAAAATCCTATTTGCAAAGACCACTACTTTTGCTATGAATGGTCCTGTATATTTTCGTATATATTAAAGCTTGTTGTCCTTGCATATTACCATTGTGTAAAATACTTAAGTATCCTCCATCCTTGCCGCTGGCAGTATAGATGTGCTACATGGTATTTTTTCATTGTGAAACTAACTAAGCAGTGAAGGATGAAAGACCGATCTTGCCTCCCATACCGTGACAGCTATTTGTCCTGTGTGATGCTGTGTGAAGAGCATTAAACAGCACAATACCATCAGTAGGATGATGCCTACAGTGTAGGGCCCCAGTTAAAGAAATTCATTCTCATGAAATTATAGAGCATCTGTCTAAGGCAATCCAAAGAAATGAAAGGACAGCATGAAAGATTTCTTCTTTGTATATTGATTTTTACTTAAAATGGATTTGTGACATTTCTGCCATCATCAAGTTTATTTATTTGAGGTATTTGTTTTAACTGTTGAACAAAACATCTTGGGAATTAAAAGTGTCTTTGTAGGAGAATGTGGACCTTAGCCAGGCTGTTTAAAATTTAGGCTACATAAACAAGAGAAAATTAAACATTGAAATGTTCCAGGCACTGGAACTGGATTGTCATGTTGATAAATTATTGGAAGAGTTTGCCTCATTTTTGTCCCACAGGCTTGCAGATGGTTCTCAGGTGCTGTTTGGGGGTGTGTGTGGTCAGGAGCCACTTCCAAAAAGCAGTTTGGACATAGTAATCTTCTCTTAGACCATAAGAGATTTTACAGAAAAAGCCATTTTATGCCAAGATAGCTTCAGTGCCTGAGGGTGCTCCTGAGCACATTAAATATATTAGTGTAAAAGTAGCTTTGCAATCCGTGGTACATACAAAAAGGGAAAAGAAGGAAAACCAATGTACATAAAGCTTCTTGTTTTCACAGAGTATGTTGCAGGGAATTTTCTTTATACTGTATTAGGTGAGTGATGGTTATTGCTGGAGACCTTCAGATTAATTTTATTTCTGTCAGAAAATGCATTTCTTTCTGCCAGTCTTGTCTGATGGAAATCAGCTCTATTAAGCATCCATCCTTTAAGGCCAAGTCATGGTGACTGAATGTTGTTCTGCATTACAACCTGATCCCTTTGTGGCACAAATGGGAGGAAATAATATCTTCAAATGGCAGATGTGCCACTCTAGGGGTAAACAGAAGATGGGAGTTTCACAGCAAACTCACTCTTTCAATAAACTTACAAAAAGCTTACTTCTAGTCCTGCGTGACTGGGTGTGGGTGAAGCATGTCAAGCCTAAAGAATATTGAAGGTGGAGAATGACTATTTTGTAGGGTATTACTTTTTCAGGATCAGCAGAATTTGTGCAACATTTTAAAGGAAACTAATATGTCCCTTATTTTCTATTGAAGGCATAAGTCCTTCTGCATTTAAGGTGAGCTGGAAAAAATCAACAGGGAAGCTGGTGTAGATACTGTATTGTTGCCATCAGCCTTTGCAGTATTCTGTTCAAACCGATTTTTTGATGTTTGGTCCTTTGTCTCTATGTATACCTACAGCAGCAAACTTAACTCCATCTCTCACAAACCTCTCCTTGTCCCATAACATAACCCTTCCAGCTCCTTTCAGCTTCTTTAAATGCTGTTATCATACTCACTTCCTTCTCTTGTTCCTTATGTACTGTCGTCATACAGTTGCAGTGAATGCTGTGTCTAGTTTCAAAATAACATACTCTACCGATGTATTTTATGACTGGTTAACTAAAAGGTCAAGAGAGTAGAAAATGTTGAACTTAGATCACACTCCTTCTGGGCAACACAAAATTAAGCTTCCTCTACCCTGTTACAAAATACGTTGCAAGTGGCTTGTGCCCCTCTGTTGACTCCTTTCAGAATTGATTGAAATGAACCAAATGTCAAAATTTATGGGATGGTGGGTAGGGAATGGATAGGCAGACAGAAATAGTTCCATGAACAGACTGAGGTAGATTGGGTCTGAAAGCAAAGGATGGTGTCTATTTTCAGTAGGAAATAAATCTGTAAATACCCAGTTGTCATTTTTATGTTCCCAGCACAGCACAGTGAGTTTTTTAATGTTTCTTAAACTTATGACTCCTTTTCTCTCCTCTCTCTTCTTTCTCTTCTTTTTCCTCCTTATAAAATCAACTTTAAATTTCAGGTGAGTTAACAAATTTGCAACAGCTATCTACTTCTTAACCTAAAATACATACTTTCCTTAAAATAAAACAAAACAAGCTTTCAATAAAATTTGAAAATTGTGAACAGAGCATGATGGGTTGTATTTTATTGTTCAACCACTTTATGATAGACTCAGTAGGGGCATGGTTTTGATAAAAGAGTGATTAGGGTTTCCTGAGACTGTTTTCCCCTGCCTGCAGGCCTATTTTAAACCACTTTTCTTGGTTTTGCTACATCTGCTACATGTGCTCTGGACTGACATCGTACTTTCACTGTTTTTCCAGTTCCAAAAGTGGAAAGTTCCCAGCCTGTCCATCTTTGGCCAGTCTGGACCTTTTACTGGCAAAGCAGTAACATCAGAGTAGAGCTGATATATGGAGAAAGGATCAATACCTGCAACAAATGGAGTTTTTTACTACCTACTTGTTGGCTGTTTGATTTCATAGTCTAGTGATACCTTTGATTATAACAGAGTTTCTTTCTGGTCTACACAATTTTATCTTGAAAGTACTAAACATACTGTGTTCTATGCTTTGGTGTACTCATTATGCCATTTATTATAAATGACTGAGAAAGATTCCTATTGTATTCATATTGTAACAAGACAATGCTCCAAGCATTTCTTAGGGCATAACTACGAATCTAAGTGATGCAAGGAAACACCTATAATTAGTAAACTATAATGAGACTGAATTAAATATTTTTTTTAATTTTTTTTGATGGTCACGTGCTTTAAATTAAGGTTTCATCTTTTAACCTTTTTAAACTACTTTAAAACAGGCAGGTTTCCCTGCTTTCTACTTCCAAAAGATAATATTCTAAATAGCGAATCAGGTTTTGACCAAGTTTGACCAAATTTGACCACAGTTGAAATGGAAGATTAGCAGCTGTAAACCTAGTCCACGCTGTCTTTGAGCTGTGAAGTTTGGCGGTCAGACTTTTAGCCCTGGATCCCCTCTTGCCTCTTCCACTGGTGTGCTTGCTGTTGCCTGGCAAGGCCTGGTCCAAATAACAGGGGAAAACCAAAACAAGCCCGTTCTCATGTTCTTCCTGGAGGAAACACAGTGTTCAATGAAATTAATAGACAGAAACACAGCATATAGTAGTTCACTAGGTGTTAGTTTTCAGTGATCAAAGGTTTGTCACTCCATGCATAAAACGTAACTTTCTAAATTTATCTGATCTTAACACATTGTATTTTTTTATTATTATTATTCTTAGGTATGCCATCTACTATGTATATAAAAATAGAAAACCTTTAATGTAGTGGTTATTTTAGAGACATTTTAATAACTAGAGATCAAATAGTTCACTGCTCATTTTTGGTAGAAAAGGCATTAAAGTTTCCTGAAATATATATTTTAAAGAGCTTTAAAAAATATTATCGTGCCCTTTTTTAACATTGAATAAACTTTCTCAAAAAGTTTGGCTATTATTGTTTTTATCATCTGCTTATCTTTTACAGCTTTTTTTTAACGCATCATGAGTCACAAAAATGTCTATCACTTCAATTAAATATATCCAAGGTCTATTATAATAATAGATCCATGCTCACTTTCTGCTGTATTTTCAAGGTAGAGCATTTTTGTACAGAATTTTAAAACTTGGTTTCATGTTTTGCAGTTGCATGTCAGATCTGTTTCCAGATGCTTACTCTTTGGTTTTCTCCCACCTAAGTTCCCAGTTTTCTTTAATCAATCATTGCTGCCTTCGTGTGTCTTGAGCATATAGTGTAAATTGTGGAAAACACTCATGCAAGTGGAAGATCCTAAGAAACTCCACCACAGTGCCCACATCTCTGGTAAAAAATTGTCACAGTGTAGCTGGGGTTCAGTCATAGCTGTTTGGATACTATTTTTCGTTTCCTGATATTTGAGTCTAGAACTATAAACCGTAACTGCCAAAGTCTGCAATTGCCTTGTTACACCCAGGGCATTGTGGTACTGCAGTCCTGACCCCAGTGGGCATAGATCCACTTTGGCTAGATAGTGGGTAAATTTCAGCAATATTCATGTTAAAAGTTGTGTTCCAGGTGCTGAAATGATGCTGTACTAAAAGCCTTGGCTTTCAATTGTATATTAAAAGAAAGCTCAACCGTGACATGTTGCATGCAAGTATGCAGCAAAATATGAAGTAACACTGGACTAAAGGCAGCGAGGACATTTTTTGGAGCTTACAAACAGGCTAAGCAGTAACACAAATACAGCTTTCAAAGGCCAGACAGTAGGCAAACAGTTCTAATTTGCTTTTCTCTGTTTACTTGTTTGATTTTGTAGAAACAGAGTAATGATTTTTAGTCCTTGGGGCTAACAATTTCAAGCCAGCTGCACATGACCAAGTATTTACCTTTTTTACAGTAAAGTGCCTGTGAAGCCCAACCACAGCTTCTCTAGAGCATTTGTATACTGCTTGAACTGAAGCTCAGGCAAAGGCCTGAACACAGTTATTTTAAATTTTGATCACTGGTATGTTATCTCTTCTGTACAATGAATAAACCAAATTATTCTGGACTTAGAGAGGATGTCTAAGTAATGCCTTTCTGTGGTAAGCATTGTAAGCAATTCCAATTCTGCTTTCGATACAAGGAAAGTGGGGACAATGATGAATAGAATTGTTGAAGGCTGGTGGATGAAAGGCAAAGCTTAGAGACTAGGTTAGAATTTACTGCTCTGTATGGCTGGCTGCTGCTGCTGCAAAAAAATGAGGAAAAATACTAAGATGGAGTTAGAGACACTCTACCCATTAAAAGATATTTAAGAAGGACATGAAACCATAAACCACATTTTTATTCAGAAAAGAACTGCCATGCAAGCCTGATTGCTCTCTGTTTTAACAAGCAATAATAAAATTAGTAGACATCACATATTTTGATGATGAAATTTAAATTTCAAGATATTTAAGAAATCCAGTTTTAAGAAAACTGGATTTTCCGTCCTGGTTTCTGAGCAGTTTGGGTGTTTTGTGTGCTTGCACGTTTGTGTGTCTGTATAGGTGCATAAACAAATTCATACGTGTATGGAAGTGCATTAAATATATCAGGCCACTTTTGTTCTCCAGTCAGTGGAGAGATTGATTGCAAAACCCAGTTGCTAGGAACTGCTGACTCTAGCATTCTTCTACTACTCTTCAATCCAGAAAATTGGATTTACTTCTAGCCAATGAGATGAATAGGTTAATATTTTGCCACATACCAGTCTCTACCTTGCAAAGTGAAGCTTAGGTACTCTTGCCTTAGAAGTGCTTTACATTAGCAGAGCACTGCAGAATACCCAGAAACAGGACCTAGTCCAGATTATCACCTCTGATCTGAGCTAGTCCAGATTATCACCTCTGATCTAAACTAGTAAGGAAGAAGAACCAGCCAATAGTTCAGTGGCTGAAAATTTCACTGCAGGGTAAACTTAATCTAAAGGAGGTGAGGACCTGTTGAATATGCCTGTTAGACTTTTATGTTTAGGTATAATGATTTGTGTTGCCATTGGCTATTACAGCATAGTGATCCCTTTGTTAAACGTGAATAAAACTGCTTAGCTTCTAGCTCTTTAGATTCTTCACGAGTCCCTGCCCAGGCAACAGACCATATATAAAAGTTCAGTGATACCACTGAGGCAGTAGGAGTCAGACTGAATAAAAGACAGGATGGTCTCCTCCGTGGGGAAGGCTGGTGAAGTTATTGTAGCGCTGGTTAGTCTGTAACAACTCCATCACTAAAAATAAAAGCTGGAATCTGGCTCTATTTCAATATTTATGGGGACCTCAGAAGAACTGAGAATCACAGAACTTGTAAATTCTTTTATTTGTATTTCCCCATAGCAGTAGAAGCACTTACCTGCTGTAAAAATTAAACTCACAGCACAGAGCTGAACACCAAGTGTACCTTTCCCAGGACAAATCCAGGTTCTGCCAACTTCCTGAAGCCTCAGGATTACAGTTACATCCACAGGCTTCCTTCCTCATGCTAGTGTGATGAGATAAAGTTAAACTACTTGGCCAGTTTCAAGTTATTTTTAAAAAAATTTAAAGAGGATAGTTAATTTTAAATTACTATTGCTATGACATTTAGTTAAATTCTGAATGACTATTTTCATTGGACACAATAACCTTTAAGAATTCATGAGGGAAAATCAGTGATGTGTTTTTTAATATATGACTCAACTAAATGTTCCAAAAAAAAAAATAAATTATTTGTTTAAACATACAACGAAGGGCAGAAAATGTCCGTGTAGTCTCATCCTTGGTACAGCTCATTCAGAAGGCTTGCTGAGAATTTTTCCCCAATATAATATTATTAATTTGCTGACGTGACTTTCATGTTGCAACTATTAATTCTGTGAATTTGGGGTTTGCCTCATAAATCAGTAATAAAATATGACCTCTTTTCACCACTTTCATTTGACTAATTCTGTTGTAATTAGCAGCAGTGTAGTTTCTGTCTGTTCTGAGGATTCTTGTATATACTAAAAAAATACCCTCTCTATCATGCAGACCCAGAAAAAAGCTATGGTCACAGGTCAGTACAGCGTAGACATTTATCCTGATACACACAGTCCTCTGAGTCTGTCTTTTTTCTTGAAATAAAAGCCCAGGAAATAGCAATCCCTGTATTAATTTCCTAGTGCTGTAAAACAAGCATTGATATCTCTCTTCTGGTCCTTAATTGGCAGTGGCTGCTCCCCTTTCATTTCTTTCCGAAGAGTTAAAAAAGCAGCCGATTCAATGGGAGGCACTAGTTTCATTACTGTAACTGTGAAGTCTAAATGAAGGGAAAATAAAAAAAAGTAAATAAATAAATAAATAATAATAGTAGTACAGGAGTATGACTGGTTTAAAAATAATCCTTAGCTGCTCTCAAATTAATACAGAACTGGTTTTATATCTGCAGCAGTGTGTCTGTGCTGGAAGTAATGGGAAATAATGACCGCTACTTTTGTAATTGCTGAAGTGATCATTACTGTATGTCTGTTGGCTGCTTTCTGGAAATCAGGGACCAAGCCTGAGTAATATTGAGAACGTTAAATGTAAACCCTGATATGTGCATGGTTCAAAGAGGAACATTTTTGGAAAGAGAATAGGCTAACTTCAGGCTGATTTACATGACTATTCCTTGCTTTGTGTTGTAGCCCCAGGCCAGGAATACACTGCAAATCGAAGAGAAGATGGAAAGCCCATTAGTATTGGCAGGAGGCCACAGGACAACGTTCAGAACAAGCTTACACTTCTTATTCCAACAGGTGTGGCTGCATAGGTTGATTTTAACCTGTCTGTATTTCTCTCAGATTTAGGTCTCCTTTCATTCTGCATTTTGCATTTTCAGTAATGTTTGTGGTACAAGAGCACTGCTTTTTATAAGCTTTTCTTAGGCCCAGGGTTTCCTTTCTGGAATAAAATTCCTTTTCTGGTTAAACTCTAATTGCCATGTCTGGGATAATGGTGCATATACCAGTAATCTGCCTGCCTACTTTTTTATTATTATTATTTATTTACTTGTTTTTCTAGACTGTTGCCACAATACGAGCTCCTATTAGCCTTTCATGTCAGTGCAATGCAAATGCAAGACTGCTACTTTTCCAAACGCAGTACTGTTGCTTTCCTTTTATTTGTTTTGTTGTTGGGGTTTTTTTATGGAAAGTAATGTCTACTTTCTTTACTGATTTCCTTTGATTTCTGCATCTTCACCTTTGCAGCGAGTATGATGCTTCTTACATTTTTCTAATAGCTTTATAATTAATTTCCAATTCTTAATTAATGGAAAATTGAAAACCCACTGAGAGGACCCAAATGTTCCATTGGAGGTAGAGGAACTTTTTGATTGTCATCTTTCTGTTGACACTCATTGCTTACAGATACACAGTGTTGAGCTGATTATCTTATTTTCTTTTTCTTTTAGAGTTTTAATATTCGTGGAAGTTTGATTGCTCTAGTCTCATCCTCAGCTTATTTTATTTTTACCTCTAAGAATCAGTTGGGCTGTTTGAGCTCTTCATTGGTGGGTTACCAACTATTGCTGTCCCTAGGAAAGATGCTTTTCTGATATCTTTCCTTTGTTTTTCCCCGAGTACAGAAAGATAAGCTACTTAAAGGAACAGTACTCAGAATGCACTTTATATACACACTGTAGTCATTGCATCCCATAATATACTCATGCAGCCAAGGAGGGCACTTCTTTGTGGGCTGAGTTACCCAGTTCATTGAAAAGAGTGTATTTGCAGCTGTATCACAGTTTAAATTGGTTTCTGGAATGAAGGCAAAAGTACAACTTAAAAGCCAGAATAGAAAATAATATTTTTCCCCTACCTGTTCCTACGTTAATATGCAGATGATGTTCTGAAACTTTTCTTGAATAAATAAAGCTGTTTTTTAACCTTCTAAAATGGATCAACTGATCATCTAAAATTTTTTTCTCAATACAAGATTCATAAGTCCTGAATTTAGAGACAGGTCATTTGTAGATTAAAAATGAAGCAGATGAATGAGAGTGCTTTCTAAAAGAAGTTAAGTGTGGTCTCTTCCAGTATGACCTCACTTCCTACTTATTTGAAGAGGGATGGTGGGGTGTATTCTCTAGAGAATGGGTTTACATGATGAATGTAGAAGATATTTTTAAATGTGATTTTAAAATTACAGTTTTACCAGAATCTTTAAGATGGATCAAGTTCTGATCTTTGTTTTGAAGTATGCAGCAATAATTCCATTTAAATTAGTTATACATATTTGGGAAAGGCATTTGCTTTTGGAGAAAATGTACAGTATGTGTATTACTGAGGACAAAATTGACTTTACAATGTACTGTAGTAGGTCTTTTGATGATTTAAGCAACAGATAAGAGACTAGATATGTTTGCTTTCATTGTTGCTTTGCTTTGTTTTCTTTCTTTACCTTTTTAGCAGGACTAAGCTGTAGTTATATATTCATTATTGATATATGTTCCCTCTGGGAACCATGCAACTATGGTAAGAATCTTAGGTTTAAGTAGCATTATATCTTACAATCCGTACCTTGATTAAGATGAACTTTAATTAAGATAAATGGTGGCTGCTTAGTCATCTGTTTGGCATGGTGAGACTTGTATCTTCAGACTAGTGCTAGAAGTAATGAAAATTTTTCATTTTCTTAGTGAAAGCACAGATTAGATTTTTGCAGGATTGTTCCCCACCTGTCCTAATAAGTGTACGCCTGTTGGAAAGCAATAGTAAGCGATTGCATTATACAGATTTTTCTCTATCATGTACTGTCTTTCCAGTTATCCTATAAGGATGCGAGTCAGCAGCATCTGTTCTTGGAATAATATTATTTAATCAAGCTTAAGCTTAATTGTTACTGATGTAAATAGTCTTTATTTCTTAATTCATAGAACAGTTGAGGGGTGGTGTGTGTTGAATTTTTTGGTAAGATACACTCAAAAATCAAGATAAATTGTTCAGTGGTGAAAACCTCAGAATGTATATATTATTTAGGTTTGGCATCTCATCTTTATTAGCAGAAGTAAGCACATCATCTTGAATAACAGCTCATAAAGATACTATTTTGTCTGTACATCCATAGGTGTGTTTGGATCTTGTGCAATGACAAACACTGGAAAATAGCCAGCCTCTTAATTTCAGGTTTAACCTGAATGGCCTGTTATCCTTCTGGAAGAAATTTAAAATAGCACTCTATTACTGTTTTTTAAACCAAAGTATTCTCAAGGTTCCACTTAAAGTAATACAGAAAAAGATGATCTATGTGACCCAAATCTTACATAGCAGAGTTACACATGCATTAAATTTTTATCCAAAATGTGAGCTCTTTGAGATTCTAGGGTCACAGAGAAAGTCCTGTCCGTTTTCTGGTCTCTAGGTTGTAATGAACCTGGGTTCCATCTTTCCATTTGCTCATTACCTCAGACTTTTTCAAGGGTGTGTACATGAAACATATGACACCAAGTGAGTCACAGAAAATAAAATGGAACTCCCTAGTAGCCAAATAATATGAAGATGCCAGTTACCTAACTTTTTTACACTTTCATAGGAATGGTGTTTGGGTTACCTGTGTATTTTGGCTGATGCTATGGATTTGTTTTTATCCATATAGATATGAGAATTTATATTGTAATACAGCCTGATCAATGAATACCTTTTTTCGCACTACTGATTTACAATGCTATCCTCACAAAGAAGGTTCACTTCTCTTGTGGACAATTATCTTACATTTCAAAGGTATGGTTAGGCAAAACAATGTGTGTAGTAAGAATTGTATACAGGCTGTTCAGGATCTCACACTCTTCAATGTTGGTTTTTAATAAATCTGTGAAAGTGATAAATAGTCTGTAAAAGATAGATCCAACCTAATCTTGGTCCTTATTTAGTATAATATCTTTGTTCACAAATAGATTATGACATCTCTGAACTTGTCTATATATGCTTCCTTAGTCAGAAAACCAAAGCAGACTATTAAATGTGGAAAATAAAACTCTACTTCAGAAAGGTATATTTTTTATTACCATTAAGTATCCGATTACCTTTTTCACTGTGCTAGCGTAATTGGAATAATTCAATGAAACACACATGCAGTTTTTGCAAATCTAAAGGCTTGTTACTATAGTCATAGTGTCAAACTATAATGTTAATGTTTTCTTGATATAAGTAGCATACAAACAAGTTATTAGGAGTAAACAAACAATATGGCTATATTCCTTGCTTCAGATTTGACTTAGAAATAGTGTTTTTCTCTTTTGGTTAATGTGTATTGAAAGGACAAGAAGCTTTTTGGTTTTAGATTTTATCATATATATATAATCTTGGCTAGGTATGATTTTAAAAGAATATTTTTGTACCATAGGATTGAAGTAATTTAACAATTGTCAATGACGATACCTAACTCTTGTACAATACTCTCAATATCATTTTTAAGTGGTTTAGAGAAAAAAAAAGAGTCAAATGGTATTTTGTTATATAATAATGAAATATTTTTCAGTCCACTTGATTGTGGGAACATCTTAGATATGGTTCAAACAAAAAGATGAACATATGCCATAATTTTACAAAAATGCCTGTTTTTATGAAATTCTACAACTGTGTGTTTTATGATTTGTCTTTAACTATATACAATTTATTACTAATTACTGTTTTGCTAAAAACACTTCTTGTATCCAAAGATAGCAATAAGGGAAAGAAACCATATAACTTGGAAAATAAAAAGCATCGCTATTAAGTATTAGTAGAGAAGTAGAAACCATTTGTGACAGTTGTACACAGAAGAAGAAAAAAAACAGCCATTTGTATTTGACCTCTTTTTCTTAGGAAATACAATCAATATTTTCCCATGCTTCTTTATTCATTTGCAATATTTGTTAAATATTTACACTCCATGATTTAGTTGCAAAATGAGATTGTACTGCAGGAGGATCAAAAAAAAAAACCAAATAGCTTTCAAGTCTGTATAAAAATTTATTTGCCTTAGTTTATGGCAAATGACAAAGAGCATAGCTTTAGAATTTCATAGGTCTTGGCATACTTATAAGTGAAAGAGAGGAACTCTAGTTACCATTTTATGCAGTGTAAAATGAGTATGGGTAATAATATGGTGTCCAGATAGTTTTTATATGATTTCTAGGCATTCTGTTTATATCATCTTCATAAGCAATAAAATGTAATAAAGGTAGAAAACTTCACTTTTTGTGAAAGTGTAGGGTTGCATCAGACAGAATAAAACAGACTTCAGAAGCAAGATATCCTCTACTTTAAAAAAACATATGAAAAACTCTTTCTGCTTCTTGACCTCTAGTAAATATCTGCAGCCTCCATCTTTCTTGCAGGCACTTTCTAATCTTTCTTGCAGAACAGCATTTGGCATTTGATTGTAGCCTTAAAGCATGTGTCATTATTTCAGTGAAGTAAAGCTTAATTTCTTCATCTTCATCCTAAAGAATCTATTTCTACAGTAGATGTGGTTTAGAAAGAAGGTTCAAAACAGCTGTATTTCTATTTCTGTCAGGGACTCAGAAAACCACATCAAAACAAAATGGCTTCTTACCCCATTTCTCTGACCACTGGTATCTGCACTGTGCTACACAATCTTTGTGGATGTCACCTCTTTTTTCTACTGTAAGAGTCGGTCTAAAGAGAACAATATTGTCTCAACATTGCCAACAGAGACCTGGAGATGGAATGTGGTCCTCATGGACGCCAAGACACAAAGACCCTGGGAAAGAGAACTGCACGGTACGAGGAGTACTATGCCGCTCCCTGCAGCCTGGGACTGAAAGGAACAACTACACCCTGGGAAGGAGAACTGCAAGGTACAAGGAGTACTATGCCGTTCCCTGCCACCTGGGATTGAATAAGGCCACATAACAGCTGTCCAGAAGACAGATCACAACTGTAGTCATAACAACGAACCAGAAAACAATACAAGAACATGCCTCCTGGTCTGAAGCTACCCGCCTCTGGGGCAAGATAACCTGGCTCGAGAGGGCGGAGACTGGTGGAAGTCCCGGGACCAGAGGAGGAGCAAGGTGTGTTGCTTGGCATAAAAAGATGCCTTCTTAGCAACTGAATTTTGGAGAACTTCCCCACCAAGGATCACGACAATTGGAAGGACCAGCTGGACGCTGCCTGGACCTGGGACCCGTGGTGGTAGCTGTAATCCTCTTTCCTTTTCTTTTTACTTTACCTTTTATTCACTTTCTGTCTTTCTACCTATTGCACGTCACTTTACGGGCAAACAATAAAATTGTGCTGTTTGATTGAAGCATAACCCCTAGGCGTGGTCTCCTTGATTTTTGCGCTTCGAGATCATAGTTAACGAACCATCATGAGTCCACTGAGTGGACCGTGACATCTACTTAGAAATTTCCTGAGATGTTTGAAAGATTTACATTTATCTGGGATTTTGGGATATCTAGTAGCCTTAATAGACCTATGGCACCAGCTGGGATATGTTTTATCTGGAAATACTATATATTACATCCAAGTCTAGAAAAGCCATGTTTAATAAGATAAATTATTTTTAAAAGCATCAGGTGAACTACCTGTGCGTGTAAGTTAGATTACATACGCAAACCTGAAGCTATTAAATCTGCTATATCCCAATAGTACTAGGTACACTGCATATGCAGAGCAACTATTCAGCACATGCAAAGCAAATTGTGCCTCCTTGCAGTACTGTATACTCTCTACAGACCACATGGACAAAATTTCCGGACAAAACTTGGTGCTAACCCATCTTTGTAGCTCCAGAAACATCACCATGGGGCTGGAATATGTGATTCTTCAGTTAGGGGTGACCCGTGACTTTATGGAAAAGAGTGAGCAAGTAGGCAGGATACTCTTTAACACCTCAGCTGACACTATGTTCATGTATGGGCACCCAAACCGAGCCCTGATGTAAGGGCATCTGATACATGCACAGGCTGATTCCAGAATTTCTGCTGGAACACCTCCCATGTGTTAGTCATAGCAGGATATACAGAGCATCATCTCTGTATCTGGATATGTAATGTATATTTTTTACATACAATCACTCTGACTTCCTGTAGTGTGTGTTGCGGGTTTGATTTTTTAGTATAGTTTACAATCTTACATTAGTTGAAGCAATATAAGTAAAAGCAAGGTTTAACTGAAAATAGCTTTGTACTTAAATCTTTCAACTTGGGAACATAATAATGAAAAATCACTTCATAAAATTTGAGTATTCTCATGAGACAATGAAAATTTGTTGTTCTTACTAAGTAGAACAAAGGATTATATATGTAGTACTGAAGAAACAAACTCATTTATTGGCTCAGTTTTACAAAAACAAAAGAAATATAATGTAATACTATTAAAAGTTTTAAGGTTTGAAGCAACACCTGCAGACTTTTTTTTTTTTTTTTTCCAGGACCAGAGCTTGGGTTTTGTTACATTTATTTGGTTCTTGTTTTAATCTCACATTTTATTACTGCTTTCCTCCCATTCCTGGTAGTAGGAGTACATGCTGTCCAGAGGATTGTCTAGAATGTCTGTCTTCAGTCTCAAAAAGAAAAAAAGTCTTCACAAGGTACAGGGCATGTTTTTGCATGTAGAAGCAGTGTTACAAAGTGTGTCATATTAAAGATCATGACATTCTTTTACAAAAAGACTGAGCAAGGTGATCTAGTTCTCCTTGCTTGCCTGTGTAGTAAAGTACTACATTATAAAGCCAAGAGACCACAAACAGATGCAAGCAAGAGGTATCAGGAGGATTCTTTCAAAAGAAAGTACTTTTGATAAAAGTATGGTTTTAAAAATATTGTTCACTACTTTGAGACCGTTGACTAAAAAAGACAAAAAAACCCCTGAAAATCAAGGGGTTTTCCTCAAATTCCAACAATTCAGAGGATTTGAAGGCTTTTGGAAGAAAAGGAAGAGATACTGGTAAAAAAAATGAAAAATGTCATTAAAGGCAAAGTGTATGAGGAAAAATTGCCAATACTTTTAGATATCCTGTTTGGTGTTTTTTTTAATTGCCAACTTAGTTTTGTCCTTCACTTCTCTGGCATACATTTGATTTTTCTAATCTGCTACTGTTTGTGCGTTACTAAATATCATAATATTTAGCAATCCAGTTGTTCTTGAGCTGAGTGATGATCCTTAATGCCTCTGTTTAGCTAGATACTTGCAAACTGCTTGTGCATAAGCTTTTTCTTACATACGTCTCCACCATACATCAGCTTACAGATCAGCATTTCATTGACACAGAGTATCTGAACTTCTAATATTCAGAGGTTGCTGAAGATTTTAAAAGGAGTACCCTGCAATTTGGGTAACAGAAGTACAGATGTCTAGACAAAAGCCATGCCACAGGGAAGCTGTCTTTGGGGTTCAGGTCAGCTGCCCTTCAAGATATCAAAATATCTCACAGATTTTAAAACAATTTGGTCATAATACAGTCCATATATATCCTTATTATTTGTTATTTTTTTAGTCTGTCTTTCCTGGATAATGTGCATATGTGAACACTGCCACTTTATTCTGTTCTTATGGTACATCTCTTTTTTGTTTTCCAGTGTTCATGTTGGCCAGAATATCATGTACTATTAATGCTGCTGTGATAAATTCTTACAAGGTCCACATACTCTATGTTGTTATGATACTTGCAATACTGTAGCATCAGTTGGTAGAGAATCAGTTACACAATAATAAACAAAAAAAAAAAATTAAAAGCTATACCTTTGAATTACTTAATAAATTGACATGGACTTCAAAATTCTTGGTGACTAAAGTGTAAAGGAAAGCATAAGAAGGAATATTCTTGCTGGGTTTTTTCACTTCCATAACAAAAAATGGCATTTGAGACCAAATTCTATGAGAAATCACCTGTATCTTCATCAACATCTCTGCACAGTCAAGTGCTGGAAGGTATGTCTGGTTAATCTTTTTGTCAGCACTCGTAAGCTCCGAGTGGTGATCATTAATCCAAGGGCTACTTTCATTTACTTTCACAGTGTAGCAATGTTAATGAAGTTTGGTTATGGATATAAACAGGACTTGAATTTACAATGGCTGGGACCATGACAGACAAAATGAGAGCTGTCTGTCTGTCTGACTGGTGTGATTTTGTTGCTGTTGTGATGGAACCTTGTGTGTTCACATTGAAATAGTCTTGTACTATTTCTAACCTTGTTCTAAATGTATTCTTGGAGTAATTTTCACTGTCTGTTCCAAATTTATCTGATTGTCTCAATAAGTCTAATAGAACAGCAGCTAATATCTGTGGGCGCTTCGCCTCTCTCAATCAATCAGCTAAAACCAACTCAAAAAAAGCATCTGTCACTGTCACAGCACAGATTTAGTAGAGGAGGTTTGGGTCACAGATTTGCTCAAATGAGTGAGGAAAGGATATAGGCTTGGGGGTGTGGGGGAACAGGTGTGTTATTTAATTTAAACTTGATAACACCCTTACTTCACAGCTTTATGTGTAATTTTTTGTTTAAAAATGGCAGTTGTTTGTTGTTCCAAGGAAACAAAGTTTTGGATTTTTTGCTTGGGTGGGGAGTTCAGGAAGGGGAAGGTGGCTCAATCAGCTGCTTTCAGGATGATGAACAATGTTTCTGGGGTATTAATTGGACCCTTAGCCAGAAGAAAATATGGAAGGAATGCCAATGAATGGACTTAACAAACAACAACAACAAAATGCTCCATACCTCCCCACCCAAACAAAAGAGTCCGTGGCAGGACCTGTGATAGGGAAGGTTAATACAACTGGCCAGATTGGTGTTGGTTGTTTCTCCTGGCACACTAAATAAGGCATCTCTGCTGGATGTTTTCAAAGTAGGCTGTTGCTTTCTAAATCTATTAATCAGTGACATTTACAGTTTTGACCTTGAATAGTCACTGTTCTGCTAGATAGTTCTACTTAGGTCAAAGGAACTGTAAGGGTGGTAAACAAAGAAATATATCTATAAGCAAGAGAACCCAGTGTCTATTTTATCAGATTAGCAAGAAGACAGTCACTCAGTTATGCATGCCTTGGGGTTTGTCTGTCTCTTTGGATTTCATATACAGTTTTCATAGCGATTTAAATAAAATCAGGATAGTATACTAGACTTTTAAGCTCTTCCCCAGTAATACACTGAATTGTCACAATCATAGACTTTGCACTGGGTAAGAAGGTAGCTGGTATCTCCTTTGTAAATGCTCAGTAATTAGCAAGTGCAGGCTAGATCCATGTAAAGAGCAAACACTGCTTATTATTGTTAGAAGTCAAATTTTTGTTCTTCAAGTCATTCTTTGTAAAACTTCACATGAAGCCACAGAGGTATTTATTTTTGTAACTGCCAACCACATTGTCACTTTTTGTCTTGGGGAAAGGTGTTGACTTTTCCAGCAAATAAAGTTTTGCTTTTCTTAGATATCCTAATATAATTTAGTGAAAATTTGAGTTATGAGAGGTGGGACAGTAGGGAGCTGCTTAATGTGGTTTTTTTTTTTTTTAGGGAATGTTATTTTTACACCAAATTATTAGTCTTTATTGTATTCATACAGGCCTATGTCATAGAAGCAAGGCAGAAATGCAATTGGTATTTGAGAACAGTAATAGAGCATCTAAAATTTTAGAAGTTGAACTTCTAGCTTTTGGATGGGACTGTTACTGGCTCTGCTCAATAGGCACTTGCCCCAGGAGCCTTTACAGACTCACAGGTAGAGATGACTGTCCATGTGAATCCAATTACAGTGCTGAGGCTACAGTAAGGTAAGTCAGCAGATGTATATTTAAAAGAAACATGTTCTGTACTGGCTAAAACTCCTGAAAACCCCTCTTTTGACTGTCTGATATGCTTCCTTCTTTTTCTTTAATCTATGTTATTTTTCTTGGATCTTTTAAGTAAAAACTGAGTGATTATTAAATAATCTATTCCTTTATTATTCTTGTTCACTGTATAGTTATCTCCTTAAGTTTGGCTCTTTTACCTGCTGGCTATTTGGCTTAAAAGCAAAGTCCTAGGAAGTTTAATAAAAAATTAACTTTCAAAGACAATTTCAAGTCAATTTCAATATAGTGCTTCTGTACAGTAAATTTGCCATGAACAGTCTCCTTTCTTCCCAGAAAAATGTCTTCCAACAGACAAAAGGAAACTTTTTTTTCTTGGCACTTGGTTGGTACTTTGTCATTTAGGTAGTAACTTCTCCTGAAAAAACATTTAGCAAGATATTTAGAATTTCTTCTGAACTATCTGTAGAAGAGATGGACCATGTGGGGTTTTTTTTCCTTTATAATTTTTGTAGAAACAAGCCTGGTCCTGACACCTTCCTGTGCATTTAAACCCAGACCTTAAAAACCCCTTCAATTGTATCGCTGTTAATTAATACAATATCACCATGGAACATTTCACCCACCTATTTCCTCCAGCAACATGTCATACCAAGAATATTAACTGAATTAGAGGATAAATGAATGCCTGCAGCTAACAAAAACTTTCATATAGCTCCCTTGTTTTATGAAGGCTTGTGGTTAGTGAAGATAACCAGGTTCTGATCCTGGGAGCTGTCTTATTTAAACAGCCTTGTTGAGGCAGTCGAACTATTCAGATGAGACAGGACTGAATTATGAGATCTTGTTTCTTGTGTATTATGTGCCTAACTCAAAATTCCTCACAGAAGGAGAAAAAACATACACAGAGACTAAGTTACCATTAAAAGAAATGCTTAAAGTGAAGCTAAGTAGATGGAAGGCATTATGGAAGATGTAGGGCTAACTCACAGATATTGTGCAGGACAGGCATAAAAGCTATCCTTGAGCCTAAAGCAGTGGTAGTAGTCAGAGTAAATCAGGTCTCGAAGCAGTAAACAGTGAACTGCTGAAGTTGTAATTATAAGCTGTAAATGCAGCTAATCCGAAAAGAACACAATTTATGTTATGACACTCTGACTTATGTCTTGAATTGATGACTTGCTTTCAAATTAATCAATATATACAGTGCGTCATACTAAAACTATTTGAACTCAATGAGATGTCCTGTGAGAAGACTTGGTTGAAGCATTGGAGGCGTTGATTATAAATGTTGGGGAAAAAAGTTGAATCCCTTCCTGGTTCCGGTGGGTGATAAAACAATATAGCATTCTTGAGTAAGAACATAGATGATGCAGTAGTGTGATAACAGCTAGTCAACAGTGATTTTTAATTAACTCTTGCAAATCAATATATGGTAATGCATGTAAGCAATATTTGAAAATATGGCATTATAAAAATTATGGCGTAGCATTAATTTTCCCTTTCATCAAAGTAATATTTAAGTTTGGGGAAAAAAGTTGCAACAGACAATTCATGCACACTGTTCTCAAGATAAAACCCGTATAGGTAAAGAATGAGATTTGTAGTATAGAAAGATTTTAACCCTTTTAATTCAACATTACCTATCTCCTTTCTTGCAGTAGGGCCTATAAATGCATTTTTCCCCCCACTAAATTTAGACAGGCAGCCAACATTTATGTGAATTACTGAGTCTGACATCTAATTAACACAGTCTTTACAGGTTTAATGAACAGTGATAAATTTCTATCCTTTCTTTGGCACATTTTAATTAGTTGTAATTATGAGTGGAGTGACCTGGAAAGCTTGTTGTCCAATGGATTCATCATAAATTTGTGTAATTTATATAGGTAGAGACAGAATGAGTTTTTATGGAATTGAAAAACCAAAGGTTATTTAAACCATTACATCAGTCATATAATAGCCTTCTGTAAAACTCAGGTAAGCAAAACATTGCACATAAATATTTGACTACCCTGCAGGTGATGCTTCATAAATTAAATTTATTGTCTTTTTTATCTGAAGAATAAGTAAGCATTGAAATCTACTTCACCTGTTGCTCACAACTGAAATATTGACAGCTGATGTTCATCTTCAGTGATAGTATAAGTTTCAAGAAAAGAGTATGTGTTTGAAGTATTTATTTATAAAGATTTGTAGCACTGAATAGCTGCTGAAATGAAACACAAATGAAACTATAATCTTAATTAAGATGACAACACAAGTAAAAAGTGTTTTCCTTACTAGAGCCATCCTTCAAAGGTAAAGAGGAATAAAACTTTCCAGGAGCCAAGAATATTCATCCTTCACCGGGAGTTTTGTAGTCTCTAGAGGGACATGAAAGAACTGTCAATGAGACTAATACAGATTTACATTATCTACCACAGCATACAAAACTAACTGAAAGATTCAGTCATTAAAATAAACACGTATTTCATAAAATCTGTAAAAATGAAACATGCTAACATTTTATAAATATCTCAGTCATGAACTGTACTTTGATTAAAAATATATAATTTCATAAAATGGGACTGTATGTAACATTTCTCTTCTCTAAACCTGATATTTTACTTCTTGTATCAGTAACAATGTTTTTTAAAGGAGGGCACACTGAAGTCAGACTTAAAATCATTTGAGGCCCAAACTTGTGAAGTTCTGTACCCTTTGGGAGCTGATGGGAATCTGAGGCGTATGGCATCCTGCTGGAGTCACTGTTCTCCATGCTGTGAAGCATGATGTTCTTTTCACAAGGAGCTGGGTCTCCCAGTAGTGTTAGTTATTTGGCGTCTTTCATCCTGACTCCCCAGATGGGACAGCTACTGTACCACCATGCAAAATAACAGAAGATATGAGAGGAGAGAACAGGTGGGTTTTTTTGAGAGAATTGTGGAAAAGGGAGCAAAAGAAATCTTGTTTGTTAATACAATGAGAAAAACAGGGATAGTCTGTATTAAGGGTGGCTGAAATATTCATATTCAGAAGTCAGAACAATATCTGAGTGTGTCTGTTTCCATGATTTGGGCTTAAATTCTTTCCTGCGATCACCCAGTCACTGAACAAATTCCTATCTTCTGCATTAACAGCAATTGGTGATTCCTTTGGTGTCTCCTGTTATTTCATTTGGGTCAACACAGCTTTGGACAGCTTCTGCTGAAGAACATATTTCATGGCAAAATTACTGAATAAAGATCTACTGTTGAACCTGCATCTCATACATGGCAGCCTGTGAATGGTAGGGGTGGAGAAAGAGCAATAGAAATTATCTTGGCCTGTTCTTCCTTATCTGTATCCCTTTGACTATGGTTTTTGGTTGCTTGAAACTGTTTTGTGATCTAAACTCTGGTCTCAGTCAATCCAGAGATTATAACTGGACTAACCTGAGGCAAAATACTTAAGAACTCAAAGAGGAAGAATAGCCACAGTAAAAAGAGCAAGGCACTAGAAACTGAAATGATACATGGATTGAAAAGCTTAAAATTTTTTGAAAGATATTTTTTCCTCAGAGAACCTCTTGAAGATAATATTAAGCATCACTGTCAAGCTCAGCTCAGTTTATTGTAGCACCTTATTTTAATGAACTTTATTTATTTATTTAGTATTTTCCTAGTGTTTACTAGCCTTGCTGTCTGCCTTCATTTTCACTGCATTTTTTATATCCCTTTTATGAAAGATAAGTAAATTGCTGTCAATTACTTTGCATAATGATTGATGAGTGTCATATTTAATAATTTTTGATGGTTTTGTCTGTCTGTTAGGCTATGCAAGGAAGTATAGCATTTGATACTACAGACGGTAGTTGCAAGTACAAACAACTCACTTGTTTTTATTGATGAGAAATTTGCTTCAGGTCACATGTACAGCTATGGGTTTATTTCCTAGAGAGCATTTACTGTTGCTTTATTAGGCTAGTTTTAAACAGCAAAAAAGATAGTTTCTGTCAGTTTCCTTGGGATCCTAGCCCAGACCTGATCAGGAGATCATTTTCTTTCTCACAAGCATCCTAAATTTTCTTTGTGTGGGCATGGTTTGTGCATTCTTAGAAAATGAACTGAGAATTAACATTTCACTCCAAAAGACAAAATTTCAGAGTATCTTATTCTGAAGACAATTTATTAGTAGTGGAGTGCTTCTTTGCTAAGGACCATTATATGAAAATTGTGACCTTATATTTTACTAATCTGTTCTTTTGTGGTCTCACAACACTTTTTTCAGGTTCTGGTCCATGTTAGCCATCAATATCACATCATTCCAAGGACTGTTTGCTCCTCTGGTAAATTTGATCAGTAGAGTTTGAGAATCTGATCTGTAGCCTTTCTTTTCATGCCATTTATTTTGTTTAGTGAATTGAAGCACCTTCAGCTTTTACTTAATTTAAATTCAGATTTTCTTCTTCAGTGGCACTGTTCTACAAAATAAGTAAATCAAGAGTAAGTGTTTTTGGTGTGGCATTTTGAAACTGAACTATGAAGACATAAATGAAAGCCTCAGCAGGTGAACATCAGACACATGAAAAATATTTTTGAGATTGAACATTAACATCTCTCAGTAACACCTTTCAATATAAAGGGATCAGACTTTAGTGTATCAGTTTGTTGAGCTGCCTTTATTTTATCCCCTGCTAAGCTCATCAGGAACAAAATAATGAAATAAAATATTGTGAGAATCAAAGTGAAAATCATCCAGCCTGTGAATCTGAGACAGATCCTGGAATAATTATCTTTCTTCAAGTACTGCTGCTCATATCTTTTCCATTGCTCTTGCTACTTATAATGTCATCAAGGAGAAAAATAGTTGAGTTCTAAATCTTCTCCACAGTATATATGAACAGAGATAATGAAAACTCCTTGACTTCATTTGGGGACATAATTTGACCTTACTTGTAAACTCTGTCAAAACTGCTTTGTAAATGGGGAAGGAACAATGACAGAGGATACACATCGTTCTCCTTATTAAATCTGCAGAGACTCTACTTAGGAAAGATAATGATGACACACATTAACTCTGACAGGTATCACTTCCAAACAATGGAATTTCCTGTTGGAGAAGTTTCTGGTACACTTCTAGCTCAGTGCATGGCGTGAAGGGCCTGACCATGCTGTTTTGGACTGGGTATGCCCATATATTTACGTGCAAGTAAATATTTTCCCATTCTCAATTGTGCCAAGGAAGGATGTTGTCTAAAAGGTGCATGGACTGAATTAAACTGTTATGTGTAATAATAAGTTCAAATAAGTTAGTTTGCAGCATTGCAAAGAAATTAGTTGAAACTCCATTTGTTGTATGCAAACTACCCATCCACATGCACTATTTTCTGGGTTTGATTGTTTTTAAATCAAACGTGTTCATAAAAGGATCAATGAATGAAACAAAACTTTGCACTTAAAAATGGCCAGATCTGGCCAGACCTAACCGAACCACTGAAGTCAGTAAAAGGGTGAAAAGAATAGCAATATATTTAATATTAGAAAAGGAGCACTATATATGTATTCTACTGCATATTTATTGCTTAGGAAAAGTTGCATATGCCCTTACTCTTAAATGTATTTATTCAGCTCTTCAGAGTTTGAGTAACTTAATCGAAATTTAATTGGCAATGGGTACAACTGAAAGTTAGAGCTAGGAAAGGATTTAGGTGCTTTAAAGTCTGGTTTAGATGTTTAACTTCAAAATTGTTATTCAAAAATCCTAAACTTATTAATGCCATGGCTCTGGGCAATATTAAAGGATTCTTGGTTAGTTTAAGTATCTCTCTCTGGCTGTACAGAAAGTAGTTCCAGCATTGCTTAAACCCTAGCAGAAACTAGTAACCAGATGAGACTCCTCTTAAATTTTCTGCATATATACCTCTTAAAAACAAGGTCTTGCTCCTCAGGAAATACAGCTCTGGTGATTCTGTTTCAGTGGAAGGTCTGTGATGACAGGTTTCAGGGAACAAGCTAATGTGTAGATTGTGTGCCCAGAAAATAGGAAAGGCAGTGATCGTCTGGAAGAGAAATAGACCCTAATGCTTTAGCTGTTAGGAGAGTGGTTCCTTTCCCTCATGCTTTTTGTGTGTTTTGTTTCATTGTTTCATTATTATAAATTATCTTTTCTAAGTAATTGACAGGTTATTTAAATAAGAGTTGCAATTTACCATACTAAGCTATGGTAAATTGTCCTGACCCAAGGACAATTTCTGCCTTCTCAACTGTGTCTTTTTCATCTGTTATAAACATGAAAAGTGGAAATCTGCCACATGTAATGTCAACATACATACAGGTTGGTTTTTGTTTGTGCTAATGCTTAGAATTAAAAGGAAGGTTCTTAGGAAATGGAAATTCTGCTTGACATGCCTTTTCAGAGAAGTGTTTTGAGAAATATTTAAGTTGTTAACTTTTTCACAAAGCTTTTTCTAAATGTAACAAGCAAAGTATTACTTATGTGCTATATATTAAATGAGCAATGCCCTACGATGCAGAAAAACCGTCTCACAGGAATTCTAATCTGCTGCTGAACTTTATTGCTTAAAACCAACAACAACAACAAAACAACCAACCCTATACTGGTCTGTGTAGAACTCTAAAAAATATCTATGGATTGTTTTCTACATGAAGGAATATTTTTATTCTGATAAATTGTTTTTTGCCGTTACGGCTCTCTCTTAATCCAACAGAAACTATACTTGTGTAAATAACTGATAGTATATAGTCTTTTCTGTTACAGTAAATGAGAGGGAAGAAAAGTTTTAAGTACTATGTGATAGAATGTTTTATGTGCTGTGATTGGTCCTTTTTTCAACAATAAATTTGAAGGCCTTCCTGCTCTACTCCCTCTGCATTCAAAGAAACATAATGGAGAAAACTAGGTATTAGCCTGGAAAATGTGCATAAAGTCTTCATCTGGCTGTTTTAATAGTAATTTTGTGGGTTTTATTCCCATCATATGTGCCAAGAAAGCAATTGAGCATACTTTAAAAAGCTACCAAGGACCAAAGTACAATCGGTAAATTTGAATATATTTCTAGACCTGAGCTTTGTAATTCTTTCTCTCATATACTCAGCAGTCATAGTTACAGTAGTTCCAGATTGGACCAGCTTCTACTTTAAGTTCTTTAGGATGCCACCGTCATTATAAAGGGCAGGATTAGTTCCAAGATAGACATATTAAAAAAAATTTAAAAACCCCAAAAAACCCAAACTGTAATCTGTGTATAAAGCTTTTTTTAATTTTTTTTTCCCCTTCTGGCTTCCACTTCCAAGTGGCTTCAATGGGTAGCTTTTGTTACCGTGTGTTATAGGTGCTCTGAAAAAGACAAAGACATGGCTAGCTTGTGATGGGTACTGCATTTAAAGAAGTGGTGGCTCATGTGTCTTTAAAACAAAAAGAAAGAAGCAGAGGTCTCTTAGTCATAACAACCTAAATGTATTGGATGGCTAAGTAGCTAACAGTAGTGTAATATGCCCTTCCTTAGTGTTTAGCATAGACTAAATGAATTTCCACTCCAAGTTATATACTAATGTATATATTTATATATATATATGCAATTTTTATAAATAAAAGGAGCTGCTGATACGTAAAAGGTACAGGGTGAAAATCTTAGTTCTGAGCACTTGTACTCCTGCAGTAATTGAAGATCATTTTTCTTTACTCCATCTTCAAGCATATTTTTTTTGTGGGAAATGTTTACTTCTGTTGGATCTCAATAT
Organism: Falco biarmicus; assembly: GCF_023638135.1. Taxonomy (NCBI): domain Eukaryota; kingdom Metazoa; phylum Chordata; class Aves; order Falconiformes; family Falconidae; genus Falco; species Falco biarmicus. Next base: position 90,530,516 of record NC_079288.1, read on the forward strand.
ATAGATCTATTTTATTTTATTTTTTCATTCTCCTTCTTTATTGGCTTTGTGGACCTCCAAGCGTAAAGGTGTAGATTTATGATTAGCACAGTTGTAAATGTTGCTGTGTTAGCCTTTCTACCTGGTTGTACCGTGTAATGTCCAGTGATTGTGTCCTCTTTCTCGCTGGCTTTTCTGCTACTACTACTCTCTCTTCGCAGTTTTGCACAGAAGAGAAATATACCAGTTGTGCTAGTTTTGGCTTGGGTAAAGTTAGTTTTCTTCATGGTAGCTAGCATGGGGCTATGCTTTGGATTTGTGCTGGAAACAGTGCTGATGATACAGGGATGTGTTTGTTATTGCTGAGCAGCGCTGGCACAGAGCCAAGGCCTCTCCTGCCTCTCACCCACCCACCAGTGAGCAGGCTGGGGGGCACAAGTTGCTGGGAGAGGACGCAGCTGGGACAGCTGGCCCCAAGTGACCAGAGCAATACTCCGTACCATGTCATCATGCTCAACATATAAAGCTGGCGGAAGAAGAAAGAAAGGAAGGGGCATTCAGAGTGATGGCATTTGTTTTCCCAAGTAACCTGCATTCCTGGATATGGCTGAACACCTGCCTGTCAATGGGAAATGGGAAATGGTTTCCTTGTTTTGCTTTGCTTGCATGCGCAGTTTTTCTTTACCTGTTAAACTGTCTTTATCTGAACCCATGAGTTTTATCACTTTTACCCTTTGTATTCTCTCCCTCATCCCACGGGGTTGAGGTGGGGGTGTGAGTGAGCGGCTCTGTGGTGCTTAGTTGCTGACTGGGGTTAAACCATGCCAACCTGTATTTAGACATCTGAAGTAATTTGGTGAGACATTTTAGTGTCATTGCAGGTGTAAGGCTCAATTCACAGTGCTAGCATTTTTCCTCTGCAGTGGATGAATAAGTAAAATGTTACTCAGAACAAATGAAAAGCAATTCATTGTGATCTGCATTAAGATGGTTGGGATACTAGCTGGGTCCAAAATAGCAAAACCTAGACCAAGTCAGGACTAGAGGGATGACTAAAACAAGGCTAGAGTAGGGAACAGAATCAGTACTGAAGAAGAAAACTGCGGGCAGACTGAGGGGAAGACAGCTTGAGTAATCTTTTTGTGGTGGCCAGAAACTGGGCTCATATGTTGTGCAATACTACTTGAGTGGTATACAAATATTACCATAAGAAGATGCATAAAGCACCTTCAATAACCTGTCAGGAATGAGGATAGAGGGATAGCTTATGTATTCCCATCAAACATCTTTGTACTTCTCCCACATAAAGTAACTAAGTACAAACCCAAACATTAATCTTGGGGGTATAAGGTTTATTCATAGTGCTGAATGTTGCTTAGTGCTCTATAAATAGGCTTAGGTAAAAATACACTTCAGTATGTACCATATGGTGAAAAACAGAGAGTGAGTCTACTATGTTTTCCAGAATTACTGATGAAAAAGTAATTACACTACCTATGTAGGAAAATTTGATTATAACATGCTAAGTAATAAGTGTTCAGCTGGGTTCATAACAGCCAGAGTGAATATTTTTCTTGCTATGAGGTGGTGTTTGTTTTTTTTATTCCCAAAAAAACAAGTGAGGTTTTTTGCATGTGAATATTTCCAATCTCTAATATGCTTAAATTAGATTTTATTTATACTTAAATCAGTATGTTGGAGAATCATCTGAAATCCACTCAGAAGTGCATTCCAATGGAATACATTTTTCTAAGTTTTTTGTATACTAGGGGCACCAGAATGAACTGTTGCAATGTAAGAGTATTAAGGTGTAGATTTTTATTTTTTTCAATCTTCTACTTTACCATTGGGTCTAGCTCTTATCCTGCCAGATCTTTGCACATGATAAGTAGGAGGAGTTAATGTTTTTAGTAACATAATTCATTTTCATTCTGGAGGCTTATTAATAAGGAGGTAGACATCAGAGATGCATGTGCCTTCAAAGGTGCAAGAAAGTAAAAGAAAACTTTTCCAGAGAGAAGAAATGAACAGATATTCTCCGAGGATAGCAGATGAAGAGAGAATGCATATGCATTAGTTGTCAATAACATTAAGAAGAGGTTCACTTACACTTGAATGTTGCTGAAAGATGAACAGCAAACCTGAAATACATGGCTTGAACTTACCTGTGTGCAGCAGCTGAAGGCAGAAAATGGTCCATTCTTTAGCCATCTGAGCAGCTTTCTGCTTTTTACTGTGTCAAGCGCAACCAAAGAGTGTAACAAAAGGAAAATAAATTATGTAGCTATCTTGATGCTTAAACACAACCTAAAGAATGGAAACAGCCATTAGTTTTACAACATTAATTAACTGATGGGATTATGCACTTCATAAGTGTGTAAAAGAGTCGCCTGTTTAAAGCGAAGAATAGGTAAGGGAGAAGCTGGGAGAAATCTCCTAATAGTAGTTTTTCCAGACTTTTATGCTACAGCTCTCACAGGCACCTGTGGAACATAAAGGATACTACAGCAAGTGGGGCATTGGGTTAATGGTTTCAGCAGAGGCAAGAGGAAAGGGCAGAGGATGGGGAAGCGTCATAAGATCTGTGGAGAATTCTGTATGTGATGGGGAATCATAGGAGTGGCAGACCCAGGTAAAGGAGTTAGAAGGGGTTAAGAAGTCATGTCAGGATGTGATGAACAGTAGTTCATTTACCCTTGAGGTTCCTGTGGAGAAAATGATACCAGATAATATCACTAAGGCTTCTATGACAAATTGAACATGTGCAGAGAGCTACCTGGATTCTAGCTTCTCCTAGTTTTTGGTGTTTGACTCTGAAATCACTGTTTTATGTGGTAAAATAAGAGGGTTTTTCTAAAAAAATCAGTTGCTACTACTGGATTTTAATAAAGTGGATTTTCTGATCATGTAAAAACAAACCCAGTTTTCTATCGATATACAATAGATATCTAAGGACATAATCTGAACGATAAAATTTAATAACATCTGTTATAATCATACCTACAGTAATATGGAATTACAAAATCATTCAAACACCAGACTCATGCTGTATACCATACAGGAAGTAATAAAACAGGGATACAAAATGACACACTAAAATAAAGTTTGAACTCTTAGAATAGATAATTTATAGGACACTTAGTAAACTTTCCAAATTATGAAAAATCAGCATCTTTCAGTGATTATAATTTTAGATATGACAACTTTTTAGGCAACTCAGAATTTGAGAAAAATGAAATCAAATTATTAATGACAGCATGTACCTTTCTTGTCCAAATAAGAAAAAATATTCTGTTTAGAAACACTCCCCTGTGTATATGGGGGAAAGAAATCTTCATTTATGTGTGAGTGCAAAATGAAAAATGTCTTTAAAAAAATCCCCACATGCTGAGACATGACAAGCTATGGAATGCTGTTCAATGACTAAATGCCATCCTTTGAAATCTTGTCAGGTTTTTTTTTTTGCAAAAATCAGCATTTCTCACAAATAATAATGAGATGTAGCTGGCAGATAAGACAAGCTAAACATGTTATCAGAGAAAAATGGCATAGATATGTGTGTTACATGGCTTTTGCTTGGAAGTCTCTTCACTTATCAGCAAGGAGAGTGGAACACTACAAGCACAGCAAAACTGAGTTTCTTATCAGCTTTGTAAAGATTTCCCACCATTTGTATTATTGTGTAAGGAGAGGCTTTTCTCTTTGCAGAAATTGAGTATATCACATACAGTATGACCTAGTAATGAAAGAGCTGCCAAACAAGCTGCAACAAGGGTGATCCTCCTGCACTTGTTCTTCTCAGCTATTGAATTTGATTTGAATTCCTATTCAGATTGCTTAAATGCTCATACTGTTAGCCACTTCACTTGGATTTTGGATATATGGACCTAATCTGTATAGGTGACTGAGTTATTTTGCCAGGTACTCTATAGATAAATGCATACTTTAGGAAGTGAGCTAGCCAAAACAACTGGGTCGTATTCAGTTTTCACTCAGAGGAACAAAATGTTCTTTCTAGTTTCTCTTTTTATCAATGCAGAACTTAACCCTGCTGTATTTTTATTTTTATATCTATGTTCTTTTCATCTATTACAAATAATTTGAAGACTGTAGGGTAGTTTTTCAGTCTAACAAGTTTTACCAGCTGAAAGCTTTTGAGTTACTACAGGTCATCCCTTTTATTTCATTTCAGGTGACGTCTCCTCTCCAAGTATACAGTGGAGTTAAGTGTGTTCCTGTGTTTCGTACAGTGGTTTTTTTTTTTTTAATTTACAAGAAGCCCTTCTTGTCCTCTTACAACATTTTCTACATCCTCCTTTATTTTATGGTAAGAAGGAATTGAAATAGAAAATCTTCAAGTATGGACACTGCACTTCTGTGATCAACCTGTTCTGCTGCCTGGCTTTCCCATGGTGAAAACCAATTCATTCCTCCCTTGTTTCAGCATATGCTCATTGATCCGTGTTTTTCTGGTATTGGGGTTTCCAAAACAGTAAAGTATTCTATGTGTGATCTAGTGGGCACTGAGCAATTTATTTTTTTTTTTTTTTTTAATTCTTTGCTATTTTCAGCCCTACTGTTAAAGGAGCTCTTAGTGCTGAAGATACCGGCTTCAGTCCTTTCTTAATCTTCACCAACTTGCAATTCTTCTTTCCTGGGAAAAAAAATCTTGCTTCTAATTGCTCTCAGAAAACATCAGTGTGAGTCATTGGAGAAGAAGGGCAAGGAGCACCCTTTCTACTAAATTTGCTGTATTTAGCAATAGAGTTTTGTCTGTGGGATTCTCCTTCTTTGACACAGCCCTTTTCCTTGGAGATGTCATCTGAATCATCTAAAATAATCAGTGCTCTTGTTATTGATTGTGGCACAGCCACACTTCAAGGAACTCTAATATTAATTTATATGGCAAAGTACCATCATCACAGAGACAAAGCATAACAGAAATCTTTATGTGGAAGGTGGTGGAACATTTTAGCTGAATTGTTAGTGTAATAACTCAGGAAAAAAAGATAAATTTTTCAGGATGGTTTAACCTCATTAGCCGTAGGAAGTGATTCTAGATTTTAGGTTCTGCAGGCTGTTTGCATTTCTTCCTCTCTAATCATCCTCTGCTCCCTTGCAGTGGGAACCTACCTCTCTCTAATCAAGCATCCTTCGTCCCTTTGTCTGAAACATGATGTTTGACTTTCTTCCCTAGGCAGCAGCTTACCAGTCCCACACTGCAACTTACCTCCTCCATCAAAAAGCCACTGATGTGCACAGATCAGCCCTTCTTCTTGCCACAAAACAGTGGCATTAGTGGGCCTGTCTCCATGCTGGGATGTAGTAGACATAGCAAAAGCTGCTGGAACAGTAGTTTTCAACTGGGAGAAAAAAGATGGGATTACTGATGGACAATGCTGATTTCTATATCAAAGAAGGATATCTTAAAATGTTCATCTGCTTTGCAATAAGCAATTATGAACTTTGAGGTCTGAATGAACTTCATTCAACCCAAAGAAAGTTTCTCTGTACAGCTTTAATACCAAACAGATGCTGTGCCTGGCAAGGATGTTTCCTGCTTATAATACAAATCACAGCAGCTTCAAGGCTGTTCAGAGCTCTGCTAGCAACTAATCTTGTCCAGTGGATATTACCATATGGGTGGCTGAGTTTACTGCTCAATGGAAATTTCTCTTTCTATCTGAAGAATATCCCAGCTTTTATAGCTCATTCAGCACTGAATGAATGGGTAAGGATGAGGAGGAAGAGACAGAGAGAAGAAAATGAGCTTCTTGTGAAGAGACATAGAGGCTAATAACAAGCTTGTAGCCACAGATAATGAAAAAAAATGCTTTTTATAATATTTTTTGTTACTTTATTTGCTTAATCTAAAAGGATGGTATATCACTCCAAGATGTTGTGCCCTTCTGTTTCTTTTTCAGGTTTATTTATTTAATGGGGAAGATATATCTCTAAAACATGTAACAAAAATGTGCTAAATCTTATAATAGCTTGTGATACTGAATGCTTTTAATGAATACAGTTTTAGGTAAGTTTTTGTAAATATTGTAATCCGCTAAATGAATGTAACTCAGAACAGATCCAGAAACCAGATTCTCATCTATATCTAAACTTAGTCTGCTGCATTTGATCAGAAGTCTCCTAAGAGAGGGTGCTGAAAGATTATTCCATATTGTTAAAAAAGCATGTCTTTGCCCCTCCGATGTTTTTCAGTTTCTCATGTAATTCAAACATTCTGGATTTGGTTAGACCCTGGAGTACAATAATGCTGTGAATTTCTTGTTTCAGACTCATGGTCATTTCATCAGGGAAAGTAAACTATCCTTCAATGCTTCCATTATATTCAAACCTGAGCTTTGAGGTGACCACTCTATGCCCCACATTGCACCTCTGTTCAGGAATATGGAAGAGCCTGATTCAAGTCTCTGTCTGTTTTGTGGCAGATTTTTGAAACTGGAGTTTCCTATTGCCCTGCCTTTGTTCTACTTCTTCTTTAGATGTGACCAGGGAATGCCAGCACTCTGTGGGAGGTATCTGCAGCGCAACTGGCAAGTTAGCTCCTACTATCCAGTGCAGACACTATTAAACTATTGTAAGGTCAAATGAGACTGCAGATTAATCTGACCTAGATGAGTCAAAGTATGATATACCCGAAGGAGACCACATGGTACTCGTATAATGTATCTAGCAGTCAGCAGCATGTGAATGAAATGACTTAAACCACTTCCTTGAGTCTGTAAGTTCATCTGTGTTAACGTTTTACCTCAAATCAGAAATTTGCTTTTGAAATAAATATTCTGATCACCCTGATTTGCCAGCCTGGTGTATTGCACAGTGATCCTACAGTACTGTTGTGGTTTAACCCCAGCTGGTTATTAAGTACCACCAGTAAGGTGGGTTTTCTTTACATGAAAGTAAAAGAGAAAACATGCTGTAGAAGCATGCAGTATGTGATCTAATCGCTAATGGCTATTCAGTCTGCTGAGATCAGGCTAGAGCTTCACCAAAATAAAACATGCTGAAGTGCTTATAATGTAGATGTCAGATCCTTGGCCTGAGGTGCTTTTTTCTCCAGAACCATTCCATGCTGCCTTGTAATGTCCATATTATGTACGTGCTACCACACTGTCTCCTAATGTGGCTATACACAGCCTGTTTTCTCATAGGTTGACTGGTACAGAAGTAACTTTTGCATATTGTTGTTGCAGAAACCTTCCAGAAATTTCATCAACATCAAAATAACGTTTTTCTATACTTTGTGCTGTTAGCAAAGAGATAAACATAATTAATATGTAAAGGCTGCCTACTCTTTTATTGAAAGTGTTATCAGTCATTATTACTGAGCTTTCAATTTCTTTTTATTTTTCCTAATTTTTTTATTTTTTTTTTACTTTTTCTCCCCACCCCCACCCCTCCTTCTCCTGATGGTTTACCCCAGACTTGTTTACCATTTTTGCTAATAATACGTTGGAATGAAATCAGCCTCCCAGTAACAGTTTAAATGAAGTGCATTGTGGGGTGGGAATAGGACTGGTACTAATAATAAATTATCTGTAAGCGTTTCTGTTTTTCCTGAGGTGTCTTCTCCCATGAAAGTAAATATTGACTAATTTGTTTAGATTATTGATTTTTCAAAGAACATTGTTTTTATCTCTGTGAGAAGGGAAGTTAGATGTTTGAAATTACATCAGTATGAGTAATCAGTTTTGATTTTACCAGGTGGGATCAGCATGGATTTATAGCTCAATACTTTTCAATAGTTTTTCCAGTCAAGGTGTTTCTATCATTTCAGTAATAACTGACTTCTTTAATAGACATAAATTGCATAAAGTTTTTATACATATATGTAACATAGTGGAAGGTCAAACAACTTTTTCCTAAATGAACTGGCAGGTACAGCATATAGTGAAGCCTCAAATTCTGCAAACAGGAAAACAAAGAAAAGAACACCAAGCCAAAAGTAACAAACAAAAAATTAAAATCACCCCCAAGTCAGGGTTGCAATACACTAAAAGCACCCTGGAATGATAAAAGGCAAAAAAATCTCTGAAGCAAAGTGAGCAGAACACTGTATTCTGAACTCCACTCAGAATAAGGCTTCTGTCTGCTACAAGCCATTCAAATCCATAAGATAATAAATACTTCCACTGAAAGAAAAAAATACACTGTATTTATGCCATTTCCTTTTATGCAGAAATGGAGGGTAAAAGCTAATTGTAGCTTTATAACTCTGAAGAAAGTTGCTTATACGTATGGCTGTGTAATACAGTTGTTTTAACTTCTGGAGGTTTTAGATTTGTATGTCAAGAAGTTCTCTGTGCAGCCATGAGTAGTGTAATCTCACAGGGATTTCTTTAAGGCATGAGACTGTCCCGTCAGTGGATTACCCCACTTTTTTGGTTTGGTTTTGTTTTTTCTTGCCCAGCTGCCCTGAGGTCCTCCTGCTATCATGTGCTGCTCTTGTGAATGTCAGGAATTAGCATATGATTTGTCAGGGGGACCTTAAGCACCACTGTCTAGGGCAACTATAAGTGTGTCCACTTTAATGTTTTATATTAGATAAGGGTCTCTTTGAATTGTGCTTTGGGTCACCTCCAAGTGTTTTCAGAGTGCCCTAACTCAATTCTTCACTGATGACCCTGAATTGGTAAGATGTCCTGTCCTGTAAGAGTACAACTAATGAGCTCTAACCTCTAATGGGCATTAGCTCACAGGATCAAACTGGAGTTAGTCAGTTATAGTCCTTTCAAATATATATAACATGGGCTGCTGACTCTCTGCAGTGAATGATTCACCCTACAAATCTCATTCCTGTTGTGCCATGTACTTGCTGAATTAGACACAGCCTATGTTTATCCCTCTTCTATTGCATTTTCTACTGCTTCAACAACAGTGGGAGTGTATCTTCTCTCCCTGATATGACGCAGAGAGGATCTGTAAGGGGACACACAGCTTTTGAAATAAAAAACCAAGCATTTTTATATCCAGTATCTTGGATTGAGCTTCAGGAAGTATCAAGGACAACGTAAGACAGATAAATATAGAGTGGATATGTAAGATTTGATACAGCTATTTTAATTCCAATGTCTGATAAGAATGCTATGTCTAAACAGATTTCTTTGCTTGGTAGTAAATGCACATTCCACTGATTTCAGCAGAGATTATATGACAGGGTTAGAGTTCAGATTTCATCCAAAAGTCACTTCTGCTGAGAATGTCGGACATTCAGTTCAGGCTTTCCAGCCAAATAAACAAGCATGTTTTAGAATTTTTTCAACCTGCCAGTTTTACAAATTGGAATTTTAAACTAATGCATATTTGTCAAGTGTGCCAAGGTGTGAGAAATTCACTAGGGAAGAACAGAAGTATAATTTATTGACTGCAGTATTTTTCATATTTAAATTTTATTCCTTTCCTGTCTCCTTTCTGTGAACTTAAGACGCTATACCTTGCCGAGGACAAAAAAGGCATGGTTATGATGAACACCTCCATACAAATGAGTAAATTTGTTTCATTATTCAGAAGAATGAAGGGCACTAGAAGGTCTTGATATTCCCAGAAATAAACCCATATGGAGTTTGATGTGATTTCTCTTTTCTGTGATTATGACAAAGACAGCATTAAACCCATTTTATTTGAAACTGATTCCATTTTAAGTCCTGTAGAAGAATTGTCAGTCCATTCACTGGCATAATGGCAACACACAATTAACAGAACTTCCAAAGCTGGTGACCACTGCCCACTATCCTTCTGCCCTTACAGAGGTCCATCTTTCTGTCATTCTTTTCTGTAGAAGCTGACTTAACTGTGGCACCCCCAACAAATGCCAGAAGTAATAGCTTACAGTTTTCAGTTCCTTGACTCTAACTTCACTGGTCTTCTCATGCTTTCCAGGTTTTGTTTCACCCTACTTGCAGTCCTCAGTAACCTGGAGCTGGCATCTGTTATCTCAGTTTATTCCTTCATTTTCAATTCTACTTGAGAGACTTTTGTTTCACAGCTGAGAACATTTTTCTCCATCCCTCATCTCCTTGGTCTGCTGCCCAAATGCTCTAAATCTCCTGGAGTCCTTTCAGGCTTGTTCGCTAGTTTTAGGCTATTTCAAGGACTTTCTGCACAAACTTTAGGCTTGCTGTCCTTTCAGTTAAAACTGTCAGAAGATCAAATACTTGTTTGATTAAATACCTTGCTAGAACCACCACATATTCAGAGGAAGATGGAAGCAGAGGAAAGTTGGAGGATCCAAACAGGATGTTGCAAGAAATATTTACCCATTCCATATCTTATACTAAATTTTGTATTAGTATATTCTTGTGAAAATACTCCTTGAAACATTAATTTAAAAAAAAAATTACCAATTTTTCAGAATTCTTGAAAGAGGTAAGTGGTATTCATTTGAGTCTTGTTTAATATATCCTTTAGCCATAACTTTCAGAGCTGTTAGTGCGGCCATCAAGAAATAAGGCTTTTTTTAGAAATTGGAAAATGTCTAATATTAATGAAGAAACAAACCCTTGGCTCTTCTGTTGGAAAATTCTGCAGATAGTGACAGGAAACAATTGATACTGCTTTTGCTGTGGTTTTTTTTATTATTATTATTATTATTATTATTATTATTATTATTATGTTTGACTCTGGGAACAGACTAAAATGTCATCACCTTATAAATTATATATTTATACAAGTTTTTAGAGATAGAGCAAACAGCATGATCATCCTCTGCAAAGCGAACTTGAAGAAAACTGGATGACCACTCTGTTTACTATATCCTCTGCCAACTGTGTTGCAAATTAATGTACTGAAGACTGCTGGGCAAAATGGTTTGCAGATTTTCAGTATGAGTGTGAACTGTTGCCATAAATACAGGTTTATAGATCAAACACTTGGCAGTGCTGAGAACATTGAGAATGATGGCAGTTCTCCACAGAAGGTAATGGTGTTTTGTGTGACCTTCCAGGCATCTTCCGTGTGGATTAGCACAGACACAGTCTCTGGATTGATGGTACTGGGCACAAGCTCAATAAGAAAAGTGTGTTTATTACTGGAGGGTAAAGGGCATCTTTGCATTTTTGCAGCATGTTGCTCCCTCCCTCTAAAATACTCTTGGTTCCTGTCTTCCAGCTCCAATTCTCAAAACTGCTCTGGGAAATCCGACTTGACTAATGCAGTAGCCATTACCGACTACATAAACAAGCTTAGAGGCTGTGATGTTGATAATAAAATGGGGGTTGAATTTGGGCCTAATTCTTCAGTGCGTTAAGGACTCTCAGTTCCACTCATAAGATCTGAGGACACTCAGCATTTTTTTGCAAGGAATTCAATACTTTGCAGAATTAGTTTCTAGATTAATTCAGATGATGTGCCTAGGACAGGTAATTGTGATGAACAGGTATTAAAGAAATATGAGACACCGCAAGATATGATAAAATAAATGCTGCTGTTGTTGCTCACTAACATCCAGAAACTGTGAGCTGAACAAAAGATCGATTGCTTGTAGACTGTGTAAATACTTTTATACATTTTAAAAGTTGTCTTCTGATTATTTTATAAATACCAATATCATGTTTTGGGTTTTTTCTTTTCAGCAAGTAATCCTTTTCACTTTTAACGTAGACTGGAAATGCTCAGCCCTCATCCCATACTTCAAATTGCAGTCTACCCCAAACAGAGCAATTGAAAAAAACAGAAAGTATGGGATCCATAAAAAAAAACAACAGTAAATCTGGAAGTTCTTGTATGATGATGCTATAGGAGCTGTGAGTTAATAATAAGTTGTAAGTATTAAGCTGTTATTAATTTATCTATTTTATATGTATTGTGTTATATATTTAAATTATTTTTCAGTATATTTATTTTTTATTTTAATTCCGTAATTATAATACATAATCAATAACAATCATTGGCTATATTTAGAAAGCATATTTTGTCCCAGAGTATTCTACATGGAATAACTTCCAAGCCCTACCCTGCCTTTTGCCTAGTTTTCAATACATAGGCTTTAATGAAATTACAGAAAATTGATTTGTTTTCAGTGCTGATTAATATGTCAGATAATGTTTTCTTTTCTTAAGTCAATCCTCAATGTTTTTTTTAAAAATGATACTGGAAAATTAAGTAATTTTGGTTTAGTTCTCGCAACTGTAATTACCAGTGCTAAACGTAGCATATCTTTTTACTGTATAATTTGCTGTAAGATAGGAGATGGGTGTCATTTACAATATCACCTTCTTGCTTTAGAAGATCACTTTTTTCTGTGGTAGGCAGTTATAGCATTAAGAAAAAATGCAGTGTTAATCCGTTCTTATAGCTACCTTCCTTTATGCGGAATGCAGATAGAGAGCACTGTAGACCTGGCCCTGGAATCTGCTGAAGAGCAGAGTGCTTTCGTTCTATTTCATACTTATTAATAAACCTGAAAACTGCAACAGCTTGTCATGAATTTCAGAAATATGTGTGGGGAACAGTGTAACACATACATGCGAGAGGGAGCAAAATTCACTGTTAACTCAACAACTGGTTGAATTAGAGTCAACTTAGTTCACCTTGGAGGTGACTGAAGTGAGTGCTTGCTGCCTAAAGGACAAATTCTCATATGGTTGCTTTTCATTACTCTGGTTTAAAACCTTAGAATTACAGAAGTATTACTAAAGATTGTGAATGAGCAATTGATGTACTTGATGTTAGGTGGAGACAGTCATTGAAAGATTTGGGTTTTGGAACAAACTGAATGAAATGGCTAACTGCCACCTAAAATTTGGTGTTTGAAGGCACTCATGAGGAAATACAGGGCAGAGCTTTTTGCTAAGAAATAGCTTTTCACTGGAAGTATAACTGAAATTAGTCTATTATTAGCATTGTTGTGATAGTGCTTACAAAACCAGTGTATTAATGTATCAGTAAGTCTTGATGTATGGTAATTCTTTCAGCATCACTTATTGCTGCTGTTCACCTCAAAGAGTACTCTGCATTTTTCTAAGGTTCCCTGGGTGTGTTTGTGTAGCAATTTAATCTCTAATCAAAACCTTAGGTTTAAATATTTATCTGCCCTTTTCACCATGATGAAATCTGCCTTGTGTTGTGACAGGACCTGTGTCAGTGCCATGGCACAAAGCAAGGCCTAGTCCAGGGGGCCTGTATGCTGGGACAGCTCCAGCCTGTCCTATTTTAATGAGTATTCTCACCCCTAGGCCTTTACAGGCCACTTTTTCTGGTAATTTTCTCACTTGCCTCAGAGAGGAACGTGTTTACAAGTTCTTAGCTTCACTAGTAGCAACCTGTCACTTAAAAAAGTTGTCAGGTGCATGCTTGAGAACTGATAACATGCCCAGTAATGTAGTTAAATTGAATTCAGCCCAAGCAGACACATCCAGCGACAGTGTAACTGGTCATGAGGTTGTTAGCAAGTGGAGGAACTTCTGAAGTCTTAATTCCAGATTCCCAAAAATTAAGTGATTTTTTTTTCCAGGAAAGCTTCCAGAATCAATAGTTAACTTATAGATTTGTACTGAACTCTTCATAGATATGAGTGATTAAATGCAGTGAAGTTTGAGGGGAAATATTTTTTCTCTTTTGGACTAAACTTTCTGTATTTGTACTTGCATGTACGTGGGTATGAGGGAAGAGGAAACAATACAGTAACTTGATTTTTTGATTTTTTTTTAACAGTGGAATAACTCCGTGACATGTAATTTCTTTATAAGCATTGGTCCTTAAAATATGGTATTGCTGTTGTGAACAAAATTTTGAGATGTAGTCTTGCTCACTCAGTAATGGCAAAATCTTTAAACTAGGATCAAAAGTGATTGCAAATGTTCATAAAACATATAAACAATAATGACTAGGAAAAGGACCTGAATATTATAGAGTTTTGGTATGATTTTAAGGAGGTCATAAGAAGGACAAGTAGAATACTAGTATGTCAATCCACCAAATATTTCAATTGTTTCTGCACTAATTTGAGAAGGGAAATAAACAGGAAGAGCTGAAATTTTAATTAATGATCATAACAGTGTCTCAATTGGCATGTGAGACACTCAGTGTGATAATTCACATGATTAGAATATTAGTGGGTATAATTTGCTTCAGAAACATCTGCAAGGGGGGAAAGTGAGAGAAAGTATTGCTTTGCATGGCAAGTAGATCCATAAAGACATAATACGCAGTTTCTGGATAAGGATATAATGGTCAAACCAGCTGTGAACCGCCAGATAAGATTTGATTCTTGGGAGAAAAAAGACATTTTCTGAAAAAAAAGAAGGAAAAAAAAGACAAAACTTTGTTGTCCAGACAATGGTAGCAATTTTTTTTTTTGGGAAAACAGATACAAGGCACAGAATTTCCAGAACATTTTATACAGGAAGGGGGGGGGGGGGGGGGGGGGCGGGGGCGGGGAGGTGGGCAGTGTGGCAGACTAAAGAGAATATTATATATGTAATTCTAATATGTAATTCTAAACATTGTGGAGGAATCACAGAAAATTTTAAAGTAGCAAAAACCCTGTCAGAATGACTGTGAAAAGAGAAATTTTACAGTTCTTAGAAAAGAAAAAAAAACCCTAAACCCTAAAGAAATAAAGCTTAAGGAAGTAGGCTTAAACAGAACCTACCTCTGTTCCTACTTCTTTTATTAGAGAACTGGTAGGAAAATGTGATAGAAAGCACATCTAAGTAGAAAGAGTTCAGAGCAATTCTATGTCCATAAACATTCTAAGCTAAAGATATGCATGTATTATCCTGGGACACAGAAAGACTAGAAAATATAAACAGAAATTAATTAGATAATGTAATGAAATGTTAAATGATCTCGAACAAAAGGGCATGTACAGATTATGGGAAATATAGCAAACTATTAAGGACATTAAAAATAGCATAAAAACCTAAGCATAAACTCAGAAGTACAAAAATACAATGTGAGATATTTTTGGCGCATAGGAAAAAAGAAAAATATTGCATAAGTTAAATTCTTGCACTTAGTACTAAGAGAAGGACTAAGGAAAGAGTAGATTTACCAATCAATAGGAAGGAAAACCTATTGTAAAAAATAACAGCTGCAGTTCATTTAAAAGCTTTTGTGATTACTACTTCATTAAAATTACCCTTTGGCTCTCAAAGGACTGGCTCAGGTAACCTCAGAATCTTGTACTGTTATTTCTGAGACTATAAACAAGAGAAGATTAGAAACATGAAAAATTAGTATCTGTCCATAAAAAGATAAACCAGTACAGTATGACAGCCAGTTTACCTTCCTATAAAAGCATTGGAACAATGATCTACTACTAAACTAGCTATATACAGTCTGGGGTATACCCACATATACCCATATGTGGTTTGTGGTTGTTTAGCCTCAAAAAGAAGAATCCTGAGTTGGGAACTAAGACATGAATTAGCAAATTAGTTAAGTCATCAACAAGGAAAAGATTTAAGGGAAAAAAGGTTAGATTTTTAACATCAACGAAAGAAAATTTACTGATGCTGTGGACAATGCTGTACTGGAATAAATTGTGTAGGGAAGTTGAAAATTTATAAGCTGTACACCTGCAAGAAATGTTTTAGATATTGCTGATCTTGATTGGGGCAGGGAAATGGTGTAAATAATTTTCCAAGATCCCCTACCCGCCACACTTTGTAGTTTCTTCCATGTTATCTAGCTACTTAAATTACCCTTGATTGGTCACTGGCTTCCATTACGTTAAACTTAGAAAACTTGTATGTAGATTTTCCATTTCATTCCTCAGAGAGACTGATTCCAGTAGCCTTACACGAGTTGTGCTGAGAAATATTACGGTTTCAAATAGTGACTTACATTATTTTCTTTACTTCTACGGGGAGAAAACAGTGAACAAAACTGTGAGACTGGAGCCTGATGCCCCAGGCAGTGGATACCCTTCCCGTTGCGGGGAAGCATTATAGTCTCTCTGCTGTTCCCTGGCAGATGGAATGCATCAGGCTGGTTACAGAGCTGAGAAGCTCTGTTTGGCTTCCTTAGCAAGGCAAAAGAAATAGAGTGACGTTGAATGAAATAGAGGTCTGATTGGAAAGGACAGCGTAAGTTCTTTTATTTGTTTGTTTGAAACTTGACAAGACATTTTTTTGGAAAGGTATTATAAAAATATATCTCTTGCGTACACTACATGAGAGAGGGAATACATTAGTCTTAATCCTGTCACAGATGGACCTTTTATTTCCACTCAGCATTTTCAGTTCACTAGAGGTAAATTTAGGAGGGGGGAGAGAAATTTTAGGTTAGGCAATCATATTTGCGGTCATATTTGGTTTAAATTATATTTTCTTAAAAGTTTAGATGTAGCTTTTTGTTTCTTCATCGGTGTGCTGAGATTACTGTTTGTACAGTAGGTTGTTAACAATTGAACTGGGAGCATTTGGAAAAAAAATAGTTATTTTGGAGCAGATGTCAATTTAACAGCATTAACTCACCTCCATAAATTTGTATTTAATGAGTTCTCACCCTTGAGATTTTACTTCTTTTTATTGTGTTCCTATTCTCAGATTATCCTTTGCTTTATCATTTAATCTTGTGCATAACTTCTAAATATGTAAATTAAAAAAAATCACTTCAAATCCATGTTACAAATTGAATAGAGGAGCTTGTATTTTCATCAGAATATTACCACCATTTTTCTTGTCATGTTCTAACCTGCTACTACTCCAGTATTGCAAAGTTCCAGTTGCCTGAATAAACACTGTCTTTTCTATCAGTGATAATTATTCACTGATACAGAATGAAAGTGAATAAAAGGCACCATTTTTATTTCAAGAAAGTACAAAAACATAGTTCTAATACCACCTATAAAACCTCGTGTGTGTGTGGTCCAACACACATTATAATATTAATATGTGAAGTGTGGTGTTCTTATGACTCTAGTGTCAGAACAGGAATGGTAAGGTACATCCTAGAAGCCCCCTTTCAGTTATGATATCCAGCTCTGGTAAATACCCTGATTTCATAGAAAACTTCAGGTTTTCCTCCTATTCCCTAGGTTCCTTTGTAGACGAATTGGTGTTTTGATTAGTTGCTGAGATAATTGCGCAGACTCTCTGTTCCCCTTTCTCTTGCTTAGCCTCATGGTCTCTCAGTGTTTTTCTCCTCACCAGGGTGGATTCCCTCCTTTGGCCTAGGAGGGCACGCTGGAGTGTTCTGAGGTGCTGAGGGAAGTGTGTCACTGCCTATTTGTCAGAAAGAAGCAAGGGGGAATTGGCTCTTGGCAATTCCTTGTAGCAGCTTCTGCTTGAAGGAAGCAGGCAGGCAAAGATGGTGCATGGAACAGAGCATCAGTTAAAACAGGAGGCAGAGAAGCTTACCGTTAGTTTACGGGTAAGGTACCAGAGGTAACACTCAGAAATGTGCAATATTTTTTTTATTTGATCTGTATGGAATTTATGCATTGTGGCTAATTTCTTGGGTGCACCTACATTGCAGGTCCAGTGATGGTGACCAGGGTCAGACGCAGCTCAGTGATAGCTCATCATGGCTGTAGTGTCAGGGAAGGTTCAGGATCAAGCTCTGGATCAGGAGGTTATGTGGCCAGGCACAGGCAAGGCACAGAAGCAAGAACCAAGGTGGTGGCCTGAAGCAGCTCCTGAATGAAGCAGGGGCAGGTCTCCCCCCAGCAAGTCTTTAAAGGCTTTCTTGAACAGCTTTTCCTTCAGAGTGGTGTGAATTAGGATGAGTGCCACATGGAAGAGCTGTTCTTGAGCACAGACAGCTGAACTCCTGAGAGGCAGGGAGTGTAATCTTCAGGCCCTGGCAGTAAGCAAAAATAGTGTTGGTATGCCAGACATTATGGAAAAGAAGAATGATACATAAATATTAACAGGCAAAATCAATTACTTAGAAGATCTGTAATTGCAGGAAACAAGTAATTGCTTTGTGAACCTTTATGATTCAAAATAACTTGACTTCTTGTTGAAGTAATGTTAATCCATGCAAGTCAACTTATTGTAATCTATTTATGTAATTTTTCTGTGTGGAATTGAGTGTGATCAAGGTTTTAGCTCTCCTTTTAAAAGTGTATAAACAACGTTTTTAAATCAAAAACAAGTATATGTCCCCTTGAATGTGGAAGTTTAAATTACACCCTTTGGTGTATCACTATAGTACTTAAAGTAGTCACTATACTTCAAAGTTGGTAGATCTTGCCAAAGCTTGTTTGATTTGGTTTTCTGGGGCATGTGGCAGCAGCAGCCCTTGTTTTGTACGGATTCTTGTGGAAAGAGTGTAGTGACATTCAACATACAGTTTTCAATTTGAAATCTGTCACGAAGAGAACAATCTAAATAGATTAATGACCCTTTTTAACTTTCAGAAGCTTTGTATTTTTTCTACTCCTTGGTTTATTCTAGGTATTTCCCCTACCATGGATGCTGAAAGAAAATTCCTATATATTTAGCCTTCATAAGGATAATCCTCTTACTCCTCAGAATTAAGGCCACTAGTTTTATGTACAGATTAAATGCGGTATTAACAAGCCATATTTGTGAAATGCCCTCACCTTTTACTGGCTATGTTTAGGTTCAGTTAATGAGAATGCTAAGAGTAAGTGTAGTTTGAGATTTCAAATACATGGAGGGAGGGTTACTAGCTTAATTATCTATATAAAGAATTTATAACCATGTATTGACAGTACAGGTATTAATCCAGTACACTTATAGGCACATACAGAGATGTTCTGAGAATATGTTGTGCATACATTTTCGAGGCATTTGCCAGCATGTTTTAAAATACAGTTCCCATTTAGTATGAACATACAGTGCAAGGAGGATTATGTTTGTTTTTTGATACTTCTTTTAGTCCTCTGTGCTTCTCTCTCAGCAGTTTTTTAGAGTATGTACTGCTTATGGGAATTTTCTTTCATCACCCATTTCAGTTTCTTTGCCAGTTCACTTCTGTGTTATACCAGCTTTATAACATTAATTGTCAACTTCAAAGTAATTTATTTATCTCCTAATACAGAATTTCATTTCATCTCCTGTTCCACATTGTGCTCCTTTATACTTCCAATCTTTCTGTTTTAAATCTGTTTTCTTGTATTCCTTTATCATCTTTTCACCTTTCTCCATGTCCACAGGTATATGGTGGGAGGTGGGGAAGGGGAAGGAATTGCATTCTTGAAATGATCTCTCCCCTTTCTCAAATCACATCTTGAGATTTCTTGTATTATGGTTACAAGGAATTAGTGACGTAATTGCATAACCTCTGACATATCAGTTATGTTACTTTTAATTACAAAAATTAACACTTTTAAAATGTTATTGCTTGTCATACATAAAATGAGTTTACAATCAAGTAGTGATGATACTTTGTGGGTGGGCTGTATTTTCTGTATTTTTATTGTGTATGGTTCCTCAATATTTAGTACACTACTTGCCATCTTATGCTTCAAATAATAACATACAGATAATACTTATTATAAATATAAAATAAGAATTTCATAGAGATTTATTCATTATTATAATTTGTTTAAGGATAATTTTCTGCATACAGCTCCTGAGAATGAGGACCCTCATATGACGAGTAGCTTCACTTTAGGACAGGTGAAATCATAGTTACCAGTACAACCTCTGTCTGATCTTTTGACACTTACTGATGAGTAGCAGCCAATGTGACATAAATTCACTCATAAATATTTCCCAGACCTTTAAAGTAAATTAGGAATGATTACAAGGAATAAAAGCCACCTCAGTGTTACTGGAAGGGTGGGCTCTGAAATTCACCATTAGCATTAATTTCCTGTAATAAGACTGTAGGGGTTTTGTTTCTTGTAACTTTGCCAAATGCTAAACATTTGGGTTGATATTTTCCATGTCATGTACGTGCCCTAAAGGTTAACTCTTATAAAAAATTAACCCCACATGGCTCATCTAGGTATGAAAGCAAGGACAGGTTGCAAACAAATTCTGAAGCTTTGTTATTTGTTTCATCTTTTATTATGCAGTATATATTATTACTACATTATTTCTTATTGTTATCTGCACTATAATTCCAGCATCTGTTCTTTTGTAGTGAGAATCTGAAACTTGACAGGGAAATGGTTTCTGTGAGAAGTGCCTTTTGACTTCTGTGAAATCTACTCAAATATGTCACAAACTTTAAAATAATCCTATGTGCTTTTCCTACAAGTTAAAAGCCTTGAGCTACTCTATTATTGGCAGGGAGTGACTGCTCTTAGTTCTCTTGCAGCTCCCACTGCAGACAAGACATTGCTCTGTTACCACAAAGAAGCCAGACAGGAGTGCACCTGGAAGGAGGACAGAAGTCTGTTTCTCCTCTGCTAATAACTGAGACAGCAGAAAATCATACAACTTGAATGAGTTTCAGTTAGAGAGAAAGGAGTACGTTGTAGCTTTGGAAGCCTGGGGAGACAAAAGCTGGGTCAGAAGTGGATAAAAGTTGAAGGAGGAAACAGGGAATGGAGAATGGGAAAACGGAGAAAAAGCAGAGCTAGCTGGACAGAGGACTGGAAACTAGTTTCATGGAAGGAGAAGCGATCTCCATTTGTGATTTGGATGCTTTGTTTAGCATCTTTAGTGTAAGTATGTATATGCAGGGGTGTAATTTACAGTGTTTTTTTCTCTCCCAGTCAAGCAGATGTATAGGTGGATCTGAGATTTTGATTGCCAAAATCAGATTTTGCTGCTCCAAGAACATAATGAAACCTGCATAAGATATCACTGAAAGTGTCATCTGTTAATTCCAGGAGCTCAGGGAGAAGTTGCTCTAGAGATATGTTCCCATGAGATCAATATTTAAATCCAGAAAACATAAACAATACTGTAAGAATGTGAAAATTTAGACATTTACATTGAGGTGACTACTTGTGAAGTGTTTAAATAATAACATGGTACTCTAAGAATAAGTTAGAGCCTTGTGTTGCTATATGATCTAAAGGTTTATTGAATATGTAAAGTTTTTCATTCTTTCACTGTATATTCATTTTCTGCTAGCACGTGTTTAGAATTAGGCCCATGTAAAACAACACTGGGATATGTCCTGTGCTGGAAATGCAAGATGACAGAATGTTTGTGAAGTGCAATGCTACATTTAGTTCACATGCGTCTCACATGTAAACCTGTAGGGGCGGCAGTGGTGAGTGGGTGGGTAGTTAATGTTGCGATTACAGTTGAAATGTACTTGACAGTCCAGCTGAGATGGGCGCTTTGGGAAGGAAGTGAAAGTTCATGTGTCCACTGCTGTCTGGCTGAGTGGCTTAGGGTGCATCATGCTGACCAAAATGGCGTGTCTAAGCTGTCTGCACAGTAGTCAGCCTATTTTTCTTCTGCACATGTACAAGTCCATTTTGTCAGGCAGCAACATCTCTTCTTGTGTTGTTTTCTTCCCTCTCTAGTTTGACCCTAGTAAAAATTAAGCCTTTATGTTTTGTTTGAGGTATCTTTTCTTGGAGAAGATTGCCTACTAAAAAGTTCAGATGAAGCAAGGAGCTTCACCTTTTGCTTTTACTGTGTTTATGCCTGAATATAATTAGGCTGGAGTTTGTGAGGCAGAAGAAAAATAAATACATGTTCTTGAAACAGAATGTGCTACCGTCCATTTGGCCTCCAATACAACTCTCAGGGGATCCTAATGTTGGTCCCAAATATTTAATATGAACATCTATTTCCTTAATCTGCCAGAGAGGTTGCCAGTGTTAAACTGGGAAAGCAAGTAGCTGGAACCTGAAAACTAGCAGAGCAGAACATTGTGTGTGTTTTTAATTGAAAGGGAGCTGAACAGAATCTTTTACTTGAATGAATATTGCTCAACAACATCTGAAATCATTTGAAGGCAGTCTTAAAATTCACTGCCTTGTGTTCTTGCCTGCATCCTTAGTATGTGCAAGAGAAGGCAGAGGGCTACAAAATCTTTGCTGTTGAGACCTCAGTCATCATTGCATATATTATTTGATATGGTAGTTTCACCTACGCAAGGATTGTCACTAACCTTTAGCAGGAAAGCACATAACGTTGCACATGGAAAATACTCCCCTCTCCACAGAAAGCTTTTGACAGCTGGTTCCCTTCTGAGCCCAAGGCAAGATGATCAGTTAACAGAATATCTTATTTTGATGTTAGCTGCCACTCAGACAGCAACTTCAGTCAAGATGAAACCTTCTGGAAAATGCCTTACTAGATCCTGTAATTCATTAGCCTTGAGTTTTTCCAGAGTTCCCATTTCCAAAATGTCTATTGCTTTTCCTCCACTTGACAACAAATGTTTATTAGACAAAAATACCCACCAAACACCTACAACCAAAAACCAAAATCACAAAAAACCAAAACCAAACCAAAACAACCAAACCTTCAGTGATACTTTCAACAGTTTAGTGCTTTGTGGGGTTTTTTTTCGAAATCTGCAAACGAATCATAAATTAATATGATTGACTAGATGGCAAAACATTAGCTACTGGTTAGGTTCAAAAATTGAAGTTAATCACTTGTAATAGACACCTAGTATTGCATTCATCTCATCAGTTCCTTAGGCTTCAAATGAGAAGTCCTGTTTCTGATGAGTGCATGACGTTGTCTAAAATAAATAAAAATCCATCTATAAAATGTCAAGATGTGAGAAGTATTACTTTTGGTCGTCTAAGCACCACAAGGACAGCTATGCTAATATCTTCTCATATTCACTGTGCTCTATACTGTTCAAGTTCTCAGGCTAACATGGAAGATAAAATCCTATACTAGACTAGCTTAAATCTCACAGACATTTGATGTCACAGGCATTAGTCTAGTGAGATGTTACACAGTCTATATTTCTGGGCTAACCACATCACTGGAGAAACTGCATTAGAACTACAGTTTGAAAAACTAAAACTCTCTTTATAGACACAATTTTAGAAATCTGCTTTCATAAAAAAAAAAAAAAATTACCAAAGAAGGGCTCTTCACAGGGTTTTTTTTCACGTAATTGTCATCCATATAACCTTGGAATGACAACACTTTTTCTCACTTTAAAATGCACCTCAGAGTTATCATACAAATTAATGTATGCAAACACAAATTAAGCATCTTGATATGTTAGGCAATGGTATTGCCACAACTGAGTGTGGCACTGCTATAGTGTCAGGCCCTTGAGTATGCTACTAGATCTTAACCATCTTGACCACCTTCATCTGGCACATCCACCTACGCATCCTCTAGGAGCTTCATTTTAACTCCTGGGCACCTGGATCTTGTCTGAGCTATCTTAAAGCTGACCCAGTCTGCTGACTGATTTTCCTGAATGAACCATAGACCTACATTGTAGGTTGCTTTGTGCTCAGTCCCATTTTTGGCCATCTCCTGCAGTTTGTGACTGAACTCCTGAATAGATAGTGGACCTTACCTTATCTAGCTCTATTCAGATACTATGGGACTGTGACCCTTGTTGATGAGGGCACTGTCTGTGCTATGGTGGTCTTTGTCCCCTCTGTTGGAGCAGCCACTCTTTGCTGCTGCTTGAGGAACAGCTCAGAACGTCAATGGTCCCGGTGTTGCTACATATTGAGGCATAGGTGGATATTCAGAAGATGGAACAAGGTAAGGTCACAAAGGGCACTAAATGCTATCCCTCCCTGTAATTGCCCAGAAGCTGACATTTGTCAGACAGGCCAGGTATCTTACGCCAGTGAGTGTAATAGAACTGTTCCTTTCCAGCTTTACTGACATTTCTGTTTAAAAAATATATAATGCAAACTAATAAACTGCATTTTATTGCTTCTCACAGTACATATAAAGTATACAGTCATCCTGTAAATAGTAAGCATGATTTAAAGAAAGAGATGGAGAACATCAGAATCCTTGAAAAGCTGTCAGGAAGTTGAACATCTTTGTTCAGCCTTTCTGATTCTTCCATTTCATCCTCACCAAAACAAAATTATATAAAGTGCAAACCACCCCAGACTATTACTGCTATAGATTGCTGGAGTGTATTGCTGTACCACAACCACTGTATATGTTGTAGCAAAGTGGCTACAAAAAATGGCTTCTCTATGTTGTGTTAAAAAAAAAAAATCTCTTATCAAACTCTCATGTCTTACCTGTATTCAAAATAAATTATAAGAAAGTATCCACATAAAAAATGTTGATACTATATAGAAAAGAAATTCATATATATGTTCTAGTTCTTCTTTTTCCCCTAAAGGAAAACATTTGTCAGGTGAGGGAGAGATTTTGCACTGCAGTTTGACAAAAAGGAGAAGGATGGTGCTATATACAGTGAAAGGAATGCATTTTCTTCTGCTTAAAAGGCTGATATTTCCTTTTCATGGGAAGGGAGGAACACACAGTTAAAACTAGAAGACCTCAAACCAAAACTTAATCTGGCAAAAATGTTTGTGCTCATCTTTCATTTCTATTTCTAATTGATTCAACATTGTTGATTTGTGTAAGGTATTCATTGTCAAAAACCTTTTTTTAAGAAATAGAAGTGTTCAGTAGGGAGTCTAGAGGACATATCCACCCACACACTTAATATCAGTTGTATTTTGCATGAGATTTTCTGCCTAGTTCAATAATCACTGTTATTGTTATTGAAATTACTTATTACTATTATCACATTAGTTATATTATTAATAATGACCATAAATAAAAATCATGAAGCTTAATGCTGTTACCTGACTCAAATTTGAATTAATTAAAATAAATGTTCATCTAATCCAAAGACATGTGAATGAAAACACAATAAAAACTTGTCGAGGAACTCTTTTAATCCGAAGCAAAGGAAGCCAGATGATTAAAGCCATGATAAAACCATAGGAACAACCAAATATCTGATAGAATACCTGATAGAAATGAGTGATTATTGCTACATATGAGAGAAGATAGCCTACTCTCAGGAAAATGGGAAATGAAAGAATGATAAAGCAAGTAACTGCTTTCATATCATATCAAAGAAAATCATTTAATAGAACTTAAAACTTTAAAAGCAAATTTTATGAAAGGGAAAAGAAACCATAATTTCTTTTTGAGCTAATAATTATATCAAACAGGTTTTTAATATTTTTAAAGTGCCAAACTTTGTCAGTTTCTCCATCTTTATTTTTTCTTTGCGATGTGTCTGCATCACTTCTTTAACCTCCAGCACAGTTAGACACCAGAGGGCACAGGGAAAAGCTTTTGTCTTGTAGGGCATCTTGGGTTTGACCATACTTCATTCTTTTGTCTGTAATAGAGGAGGAAACTTGAAATACAAGGACAATTTATTTTTTTTTTTCCTTCTCCACATCATTTTTTTGTCTGTGCAATTCTACTAGGTTTTTTACTTGCCGTGTGAAGGGTAGTGCCTTTGTGTGAAGGTCTCTATTGCTCGATGGGAAATCAAAGTTCTGTTTCTTTTCAGGGGGAGATGACTGTATTTCAGATTAAAATTCAGAGGAAATAGATCTGCAAAGAAAAACGTAGGAGCAAGTTTTAAGCTTCCTTGGGGAGTTCTACAATGTGCAAAATTATTCTTCATGCATCTGTGAATCTTTCAGATAATTTCAGGTTTCCAAATGTCTAGCTAGACCTGTTTGAGATTCAGAAATGCATTCAGAGATGTGGTAGATTCCTTACTCCTTAACATTTATTATTCCTGCCATATAAGTCAAAAGTTTATAAAGCTTTATTGCTGCCAACTTGACTATGCAGTAGCAGTAATTTCAGGGTTAAGGGGAGAAGAGACAGCAGTTATTACTTCAGGGCAATGCCCTTTAATTACTATATCAGAAATTCATCTTACTCTGCTTACTGAAATTCAGCTGCAGTGTTTTCTCCCAAACTAGTCTTTTGAGGTTTGAATGGCAACATTAAGTATTTCCTGATACAATCAGTGAATATTTTAAATCTTACTTATGTATTCCTGATTTCATAATACTAAGAATATTAAAAATTAGATGATGTTTTTACATATTTAATTTCATATCTCTCTATTTAGCAAAGTTCTACTGGAGTTCCCTCATGTGGAATGAAATAAAAAAATAAACATGTTTCTACCACAGACGTATGCTTGGAGAGTTCCTGTAATGCAGTATTGGTTACTGAAAAGGTTCTTGGAGTGTCTAGGCAAAGCAAACCAAGTAATCCCAAGAGTATTGACTCTTGGAAACTGGAAAACAAAATAAATAATAAAAATTAAATAGTTCTTCTCCCTTGGTCTACTACTGTGAGACTCAGCTACTTATCTATAATTAGAATTAATGCAGCTCAGTTCTACTACTTTTACTTGTGCTTAAATCCATAAAGCTTTTTGTGTCTAGAGGAGTAGGTTTAGACTGCAAACTATGCTCAAGTAGTCTTTTACAGTAACAATCAGCCTAGCAAAGAAGGAAAATGGCAAAGCGGGAACTAAAATAATTTGTAGGAAAACTCAGGGTACAATAATGATTTTCTGCTACTCAGACTACTTTATAAAATTAGTGACTGTGCCATGTCACTGTGAGAAGAACTGAATCCAGGCAGGAATTCAGTTAGGAATGATTCTAAACTATTTAGGACCAATAACATTGCATTTAAATATGTGACACGGACAAGCCTAGGTTCAAAATATTTGGCTTATATATGCACAAGGCTCCCCGTGGCTGCAAGGGCTGCAAGTATCAGGGCACTGATACTGATACTGAGCTCTAGGCTGCTATGGCAACAATGGTAGCAGTACCGGAGCCAGCTAATTTTAGACTAGCTTGGATGTGTCTACAAAGATTGTAGTTACACTATTGCCTATAGTAAGAACAGAATCTTATATCACTTCAGTGTCTTAAAATATGAAGTAAATCCTCAATGGCCAGAAGTGATATGTAGATGTATGCAATGTGTAACTGGATGTTTGAGCAACTGCAGACTTAATTTTCTTTTTGCTGTATATTCTAGACATATTGCAGTAATCAAATGAAGGCATGAAAGACCACCATTGACCTCCATGACCAGAATACACACCTGACACAAAACCAGACTGCTTAAGGTTTCTTTCAGTATTTAGTATACTGAAAATCCAATAATCTCATTGACAAGAATGCTAATGTCCATATTTTTCCACTGGGAATCAATGAAATTTTCCAAATAGGTATAATGTTTATAAGCAATAGTTATGACATGAAGATGGGAATGGAGCATCTAATTTTTACACCAGTGAGGAATAACAGCGCAGTGATAGAGTTCACCTCGAATTACAATGGATACATGTCACAGACTTCTCTGGTCTGGGCAGAGAGACAAAATTCCTTGTACAGGTAGGACCACAGATAAATTTAGGCCTTTTAGTAACCTGCTTTTACCTTGCCTGTATTGCTGATGGAAATCAGAATTTGGTTATAGACAAATATTAATAAACTGTTATACTACAAATGAGCTTTATCAGGATGTTTGAGGAAATAAATTAGAGAATTGATCTGAGCACTATTAGATGCTGGAGGTTTTAAAATACAATACCTGCTGAAGACAGATGCTCTTGTCACATGTAAGAATAAAATCTATTGCTTTTTAATTTTTTTTTTAATATTATGGACTGATTTAACAAAATGTGCTTCCAAATCTGAGCCATCTTAAAGGTCGCAATGACCTATATACGCTTCCCATTTTGGAACATGCTTGAGAAACTTTTAGATGGAGGGGCCTAAATAAGTAAGTCTAGTTTATTTGCCTGACACTGCTGCTATTATCATTATCAAAACATGTAGTATTTTAATTTAAACAGTGTTCCTTGATCTCAGAGCAGAGAATAGGAGTGATTCCCTTGCCAACAAATTAGCAAAATATTCTCTCTGCACAACCTTATTACCACTTTATCCTGGTTTAGCTAGAGTAACAGTGTTATTGCATAAGCTACCTTGTTCACAAAAAGTTGTCCTTTAAAAAGGACCTAATTTAATGTTTCCTAATACAACACAAAACCAAAATCAGCACTGCCTGACTTTTTTAAAGGCAAGAAAAAAACAGCTTGATTTATAAAAGGCATAAATTAAGCATTTCTGATGTACACACATGGATCTCCACATGAGTTCCAGAACCTGGAGAAGATGGTCCAGTGTGATGCATCTTAAATGGCTCAAGTGGCAATTGTTGATGAACAGTACACTGTCACAGCAGAGGATGCAATAATGTCCATACTTACAGCACAAATACATGAAGATTTTGCTGAATATTGGAAATATGTGAGTTCTTACGGTTTGAGTTTTCCAGGGGTGGTGGTGGGGGGTGTGTGTCCATTTTTTTTATCCTTTGTATAAGAAGGTTGTTCCGGTATGTTGGAATGTATTTCATAGCTTCTGAGGTAGGCCTTGACTAAACATTTTTAGAACTAATAACATTAGTTCAGTTCTGGAGCGCTGGATCTAGTAACATAGGTGCTCTCTTTCAGGATCATTGTTCTCAGTTTACTTGCAGTGAGAAGGTGGTAGGAGAAATGGGGAAGTGATTCAGTATGCCAGAAAGGAGGTGAAGATAGTCTTGCTGCTCAGAAAGAACAAGTATCATTTGGTTTTCATTTTTTTGCAACGTGTTTGTTGTCTTCGCCTCACTTCACCAAGCAGTCATCTTACAGATTTGGGGATGGTCCTGATGTCTTTTTTATAACTAATTTCTTGATGATACCTGAAAAATGTGGGTTAGTCCTAGATATCTAGCAGGATTTTATTTTTTATTTTTTTTTTAATTATTATTTGGCTCTTCTCCTGACAGAAGAAAGTTTCACAAATTGGGTAACAGAATGGTCATGAATCTAACTTTAGGACTAATGTAACTGAAATGTATCTCAGAACTTGATGAAATGTGTAGAAATAATATTTTCCCTACTTGTGCTATTAGCATATTTTTAAATCTCACTTTTTCAGAAACAGGGGTATATGTGAAAACATGGAAGAAACAGAAGGCAAGGTGGGTGAGTGTCGCTACAGGGAATGTAATTCTGAAGAGTGTACTGACTACTAAAACAGTAAGTGTTCAACAGACCATTATGTTAAAAGGAGAAATTTATTCTTGTCTCAAAATTAGCTTAAAAGCTACTGACATGCCTATGAAACTTTCACTGTAGAACTAAAAAATCAAAACTGATCTTGTGTCAGCAAGACAACACATTAGGCATATTGGATGAATTCTTGAACCTAATTGTTCAGAAAGCAATGTGCACCAACAGGCTGCATGGGCAAGCCCCAGCACAGCAAAACGTCCTCAGCAGTTAGCAGAAAGTACAATCTGATATTTTCCTTAATGTGCATGCTCAGAGGATCTGTAGAAATTACTAGGAAAAATATTTACCTCTTTGGAGGGGTGAGGTGGAAATACAGGCTGACCAACTTTTACTGAGTATGAAGTAGTAATGTCTGTGCCTGCTCACTCAGAAATTGAAAGGAATTTTGCAAATAGGTTAACACAAGCAGCTACTGAATTTAGAGAACATAAGCAAGAAATGAAAAGTTGAAGTGTGGCTGGCAGACTGTGAAGGAAACGCCTGAGATGTAAACCTGGCTTCTGTTCAGATTTTTTTCCATACAAACTTGTGAAAGGCCACTTCTCTGTATGTCGTCTCTCTCATTTGTAAATTAAGAGTAATACCTGCCTGCCTTGGATTGTTTATACTTAAGATTAATTAATATTCATAAAAGCACTTTCAGAATGTATTGTTTCAGAAATGCTGCGAGATCTGTAATTTTGATAAAGAGGAGACCTGTGATGAATAGTAAGGAAACACCACATAGTAGACAGCTAGCTAGAACTGCCAAAGTTTTGGTCAGTCTTTGTGATGGATTATTTTCCTGAATCTTGTAGGTTTTTACTGAAAGGAAGGTTGAAGAATTAAGATTCTTTATTTTTTTTGAAACAAAACTGTGAACTCTACAACAAAACATGCACACTAAGGAGGTTTGAATAGCTTATTTTCATACCATAGAAATCTAAGTATGGCTTTAAATCATGGGTTGGCTCAAAGAATCTGAGCAAATTATTCGATGGGAAACTGACGATCAATTACAGTAGAAGAGGAGACCCCATCTCCCTTAAGTACTCTAACCTGAAAGGGGTGCTTGCACAAGGGAATTTCCTTTGCAGACATTGTGGATGTTTTCCAATCAGGGAAGAGGAAAAGGAGACTGACTGCTTAAAAGTTTTACCATCTAATATTTAATGGCACAGGTGCCAATCGTAGTCTGGGCTTAAGTTTTTCCTCAAAAATGGAAAGTGTACATAGTACCTGTTATTCAAGTTGTTGCTGGGAATTTTTGCTTTGTGTGTATTGCAAATATTACTGTACATTCCGGGTAAGAGTCTCTTCATCTTTGACGCATTGTGACATGACCCCATAGAATTATATAGGTGCTTGAAATGGGTTCTTGTGTAACCACTCATAATTTTGGTGAAAATGTGAGTGAGATTAATTGAATATATTTAAGAATATTCAAACAATAGTACTGTCTGCCAAATTCTTGTTGTCGCTTAGATACTAAACACTGCAGACATAAAACTCAATGAAGGAGGTAATGGCTCTTCATGAAAGCAGAACTCACATAAAGTCACCTCTGATGGTTCTCAATGCACACCTGTTAAATTCCAGTTTATTCTCAAGCAGAATATCTGATGACAGCATTGAAAAATTTTTAGAACATAATTTACATTTCTTGGAAACTTTAATTATTAAATTGACTTTTGTGGTAATTGCATAGTATCTATGCATTTATATTTTCCAGATTATATTGCTGAAATAAATTGATATTTTACAAGAAAGACTGAAGAAACCACTCAGTTTACACGTGACCTGTTCTGTAGTGTTTTTATTTGTAATAGAACTAATAAAGAAGTTAGTATTGGTTCCTGATTTTGAACAGAATCAGTGTTTTATAACATTTTCAGCTTGCTTCCTTGCTGTATTTTTCCTTATATTTCAATGGAACTGTAATGCAATCTATATGTAATAAAATACTGGGGGGAAAAACAGAAATGGTAAAAAATTGTAGTGAAAAGTCTGAAATATTTTTCAGCATTAAAAATATTCTCTGTAAATTCATTTCAAATACTAAGTGATAACATTTCTTTTTCATTTGGAAGGTTAGTTGAAAGAGTATTTGAGTTTATCACATCTGAAAGTCCTATCTGTGCTCTACTATCATTTAAATTCATTTCCCTAGCTATACATTTTCAAATTACATGTAATACTAGTAATCTTTTAATTGAATTAAGGTTTTGCTGCTTGGGTTTTTTTTTTGGTTTTTACAGGATTACCATCATCACAATTGCACTAATAAAAACATGCAAACATGGGTTGCTGACAAATGAAAAAAACCCCATGTTTTATTAAGGCTTTGAATGAGTAGTCAATAGTTGCCATCAGCCACACTTTTAATTTCCATCTTGATCTTATCCTATATCCTTATGTTCCAGTGGATAATATCCATACATCTGGGTCCTTCCCTTTTGTCATTAATTTGGCAGTACAAAACCCATTCATTTTCAAAGGCTTCTTTCCTTCTCTGCAAACAGTATCCTTTTTTCTTTGCTTTAAATTCCTCTTGGCCTAAAGTTCTTTGCAACTTTTTTCTTAAAAGATGTTTCTTAAAAGAGGTTCTACATCTTTTAATAAATGACTGCTTCCTTGGTAAGCTTTTAAAATAACCCAGACATGGAACCGATCAGTTTTACACTCCCCACATTTAACATATGCACCCATCAATTGTTTCTAGGCATGCTACCAGCTGAAAAGTAGCTGAAACAAACGTTTCAAAATGGTGGTTAAGGGAGTTTTGAACACTCTTTGCACTCTTCATAGACTTTATGCTTTGTAAAGCACTTGCAGATGAGAACTGCTGACAGACAAATATTTGTATAACAGAAGGCTGAGAAAAATTGAGATTCTGTCAGATCAAAGAGGATACAAATTCCAAGAAGCATCCTACCTTTC
Source organism: Falco biarmicus (assembly GCF_023638135.1). Lineage (NCBI taxonomy): Eukaryota > Metazoa > Chordata > Aves > Falconiformes > Falconidae > Falco > Falco biarmicus. Next base: position 90,562,355 of record NC_079288.1, read on the forward strand.
TATATATTGACTGAAAATTTCAGTATCGCCATGAAATCCTTGCTGATTTCAAATAGATGAATATGCATCATACAGACGTGTATGAATTCCAAGACAGACTTCAAGTGTGTCAGCTAGAATTCAAAGCTGGTGGTTTTTTAGACTGAAATAATTAAGCTGAAGTTAACACTTGGCTTAATCCTGGAAACCAAGATGGAGAACAGAGCAGTCCTGTGGATCACAGAGTTTGTGTATGCAGAATGCTACATGTCTTGTTCCATAAATTATTATAATTAATTAATTGCATTTATTGAATTTATATTTGCTTGTATAGTTTGGCTCAATTATGTTAATTATTATTGCTGGGCAGAACTGACCCCTGTACAGATGTAGAAGTTCCCATTTTCTCTTATACTCTAAGTAGCAATTAATTTTCCTTCATGTGAAAAAGTGCTTTCCCTTATTTTTCCAGTAAACAGTCTTTCATTACAGCTTGATTTTTCTGTGAAGTCTCATGCAAATCTGTAATTAGTTTCTGAGTTCCAGTCAATTAAATACTGGTCTAAAAGAGTTCCTATTTGGAGTCTCATGGCATTTTGGGCCTCTGCAGTGTGACAGTTAGACTCTGTAGAGAATCAAAAACTACAGAGCAAATATTAGTTAGTCTCTTTGGGTTGTGTAATTATTTAGTTACCTTCTAAAAGGGGAAAAATGCTCACTAAAAGAGAAAGTTTTGCAACAGCCATGTAGTATAACACGTGTCCCGCTAGTTCAAGCAATGCAACAATAATAAAAAGATATACAAGTTTCTTAATGTTGAAATACCTGGTTTGGGGGAGGAGTGTAATATAATTGTTAATTCTGCATGTTTTATTTTTGCAAATACAGTCTAAAGTATTTTTGAAACTTACTGTGTCTGCACTTTTCCCTTAGTACAAGGCATGGCATTCGTTTTACTTGGTTCACATCGGTTTAACATTGGTATAATCAATTGTATTGATTACAGTGGATTAACTGATGTACTTGTAGATGAAAGAATGTATAGCTGAGATTGTCTCAATAACAGAAGGTGCAGACCTTACTCTTGTACTATATTCAAGGAAAGAGGAAAATAGACAAGACAGGCAAAAAGTTCTCTATTGTACTTTGTACTGGGAAATAATGATTTTATGACTTAAAATACAAACAGAATCATTGATAGTTCTTAAATTTCCCCAATTTTGAAAATTGGAGCTTTTTTTTTTCCTTTCTTCCTTTTTGCCATATGTCCATTTTTGAAAGGTGTTAGTATTATCATCCACTATCACTGTGGTCTAATTACTGTTATTACTGTTAGTATGTTTTCTTTTTATTAAAAAAGTGAACTAGACACACAATACATTTTGCAAATACTGATCTTCATCTCTCTTATGTTACTAGAAACTGGGAATAACTAAGCTCAGGAGAGTGTAGTCAATTTGATGAACGCTATGGGACAGGAAGCTTGCAAAAATTTGCCAAATTTTTATTGACTATCAAACTTCTGCATCCATGTTAGAAAATAAATAGTTTTCTGCCCTAGTGAGAGCTAGGGTATTTTTAGTCATGGCAAGGAAGACATTTAGAATTAGTGGGTTTGCCTTCTACCTACTCTTTTTTTTCAAGGCTTAGGTAAAATGAATTTATGCGTTGTGAATACAGGCAAAGTGTGAATTGTTTCAGAATTTAACATCACTGGTGAATACCTTTTAAATGAAGTGGATACTTCAATTCTCTATACATTTTCATAGTGTCTGGCTTTATTTTGCTTTTCTTTTTTAACAAATCCTCCTACTGCCTAGGTTATTGACAAGATCAGGATACCAGCTTAGGAACTTCAAAGGCTGAAAAGCCACTCCCTGAGCACAACAGCTAATGAGTTATGGTTTCCTACAGTTTTGCGTCCTTTCTACTTCCATCACCACTGTGATACCTCTAGCTTCCTCTCACCCTGCACGGTACTGTTCTTTTTCTTCTATTTCTCCTAGCTCCTGCTAGTCTACAATGGGCTGTAACTCATTCCAAGTGAGGTGCTGAGGACCATCTTGTAGGCTTAACAGAGCATGTAAGTCTTGAACCTTTTCATTGAATGTTATTAGAATTTAACTCATTACCAGAAATTAACTTGCAAAATTCAAACAATACTTTGGAAAAAGAGAACCTGATTAAAAACAAGATATAGAGATATCCAACTCAGAAATGGAGTTTTGGATTCAGATCCTGAAAAATAAGTTTAGATATGTGAATGAAGTTGGGAGTCATCCAGCTTGAGGAGTTTGGTTCTGCAAACTAAGTTAATAGATTTCATTAATTCATTTGTTAGAAATTGCGTATGTGTTTACTGTAGTTACTATTTAAATCTCAGCAATGTTGCATCACACTTTTATCTTTGTTAATCAATGTATGCAAGTGTTTTTCAATTTCTATATTCTAAGCTCATGCAAAAGCTCTTCAGCTGTCATTCTCCTTTTTCAATCTCTTACAAAATATGAAAATCAAACCAGACTTGTTTTAATGTTCTTGTATGTATGTTTTTTACTTGCAAAGCAGGTGCTGTATATTTTTTACATGTCTTTCCATGAATGAATTAAAATTTCCTGATGAAATAGCTTGATACACTGTTATGGATAATTACAAATCAAATATTATAAAATAGTTCAATTGTCTTTCACATGGTGCTTTAGTGATTGTCTCCCAGCTTATATCTTACATCGTTTTATTTTTGTTCTTATTGTTTAAATTTTTTTGCCTCCTTTCATTTTGCTAGCTGTGATACGGTGATACAGTCATTAAATATTCCCATCGGTGGACTAACAATTATTTAGGAAAATATCTGGTCTAAATAAAAATTTTTACTCATTTTCATTCTTGATTTACTTACTGATGGTTTAAAATTTTATGCATTTTTAACAATAATATGGCAATAAGAGTACTAACTATATGGGCCAAATTCTGTAAATTCTGGCATTTAAGTTCAGAGTTGGGAGTAAGGAAAGACTGCTGAAAGTACCAATTATAGCCTCACATCATTATCTTTGAGTTGTCTTCTGAGAATAACTATTATGTATCTTCGGAAAGCCTAGCGGGCAGGACTGCATTATTATATTGAGCTTCACAGTCCTTTGCGGTGGATCAGTGAAACCAGACTGGAATAGGTTTCTTTAGATTGGAGTAGTCTCTGAAGAGCTGATAAGCACTCATGCTTGATGTAAACGGGTTTGTTTATCAGATGAACACTCATATCAGCATGGGGTTTGGTATGCATGCTGGCTTTGTTCTTTTTACAGTATTCCTTGTGTTGTCTCTTGACGATGCATTGTTTACAGGAATGAAGAAAACATGTATGTTACAGTCCTGCTAACACTTTTAATAAAAACCTTAGGAGGTACTTTCAAGCAATGAAGAGCTAGAGGACAACTGAATTCCAGGGATTTGGGGTAGGAGGTGCTTAAAAGAGCTGAGTGAACCTGAGTGACTAGCCTAGTAGTTTTTTATGTGATTTGAGCACAAGCCATTTGTATTTATTTGTTTTGCCAACTTAAAGGCACAGGGGTACAGGTTGGTTGAGAGGCTGATTAACCACCTGCAGGATATAGTAAACGAGAAATGAATATTGGCAGATTCCAAAAATCCTAGACACATACTTGAGTATACCAAGAAAAATATTTCATGTCCTGTAAAATGGAATCTTGCATTTAAAACTGGGGGGTTTTTTGGTAGTGCCCATTACTATTGCATGTACAATTCTTGATATTGCTAAGTCAGTGTTTAGCATTCAAATATTGAGTTTATACACCATCTAAAGTGGTCAGCTTAAGAGATCCAAATATTCAGTTTAATACTGTGCTTCCATACTTGGAAGATCTCTTGAAATTGTGACTTATGTTGTAATACCCCTACCCTTTGTTGTCTCTTTGGATACTAAAACTGGGAGCACTTTATTTCACCCATTCTTTTAAATGTATTACTGTAATTGAAGAGGAATTACTTACATATTTCATAGTATGAGCACACTCTGGAAAGGAATTGAGATCCTGAAGGTTTAAAAACAAGCAGGTAAATGACAAGGACTGCAAAGGAACAGTATCAAAAATTATTTTTAATGTCATTAGAGATGAGTTTAGATTACCTGCTTTCTGAGATGGGTAGAATTCAGAATCTTATTTTAAAAAAACAAATTATGCTTTCTGTTGCATTTTTATTTCTACCATTTTTGTTTAGATGGCTAACATGAAATAATCATTTAGCATTTAGTTTAGTATTAGGCATTTTTCTCCAGTTAGTAAAATGAGGTATTGTCAGTGACTAGGTACATGATTTAGTTCTCGCTACTTATTCAGTCCGGTCAACGTGTCAGGAACCGTGTCACTACTGAGTTATGTGACAATGCTATTTCCTGTTAAGCTCAATGTCTTTTGTAGCTAATGGAGGACTTTAATGAATTTTTTGAAGTCTAGATTAAGTTTTGTAGAGAGCAAACCATGGTTTTGTGCACTTTTACTGTAATTATGAATCTTAGAAAAATGCTACAATTTGTCTAAACAACAAACATCTATAATAAATGTTATAATTTGCCTAACATAGTCCATATTTAGTTAATTTCACATATGAATTGAAATTAATAACTTCTTTCCCTTTAGTTACTAGGACTGATTTAGATAACACACATAAAGTTTTGTGTATGCATGAAGGTGTATTTGCAGGACTGCAAGCAGTCATCATGTTCTCTACAAAAATCTAAAGAATTTACTGCCATTGAGGAGGTATACAGTAGCTCTCCAATTGTAGCCCATTGCAATGACAAATAAATATGGATTTGCTTCTGCAACCCATACAATAAAACCTAGCTAATGAGCAGCTGACAGCTGAATACCTCACCTACAGTGAAAGACACTGGTTTCGGAAAGGCAGACAGCCCTCAGAAATATGAATGTTCTAGGAGCTAGTGTGAAAGAGGCACAGCAGAAACTTACCTTCTATTTCTTTTACAGTTCAAATGGGTACTATTAATTCAAAGCAATATGCTATACTTGAATTCTTTTCCTGTTAATGTTTTTGTCAACTCAGATAATCCTCTGGGAAGTATCTATTATTTTTCTGTGAGAAACTTGGTAAGTGTTCTACCTATGAACAGCAAATGGTCTATTGTATAAATTGAGACTTTTTAGTTTTGCCTGACAGCAAAAAATTATTAATGTAACAACAATAATAGTTAGCAAACTGTGTTAACAGGTATATTAATGGAATTCAATAGCATCTTAGGCGATTGTTGTTTTTTTAAAAATATATTTTATACATTGTGGTATGAAATATGTATTTGCATGACTCATGTAACGAGATTTTTTTCATTGATCCATCAAGCTAGCAGCACTAGAGTTTCTGTGGATTGTGTCAATCCTGTTCATCAGAGAAGCAAAAGAAGTTTAAATAGTAATTAAATATCATCAAAATAAAAACTAAAATTATAGTAAAAAGGAAGTCAGGTAAAATTCTGGTTGTGCTGACATCTAGGTGAATTGATTCATGCAGTCAGGTTTTCATCAAGTGTATAGAGTGCTGTTTTGAGGACAATGAAAATTTAACATGCTTAAAATTTTAGATAAAAATTGCACCATTGTACATATGTTACATATTTTCAGATATGAAATAAAAGCAATTAGACACCTAAGACTGATTAGTCATGACATAATTATTATAACTCCTTGTTTATTAAGTTACAGTTTCATGAAGAACACCGCTTATGCTGGGCATGCTAATGTTATTAAATAGTCTTGATTCTAGGAATAACATGCTGAGAGAACAAAAATAATAAAATTCTTTGCTACTGTCCCAATTCTTCACAACATAGGGCATAATTCAAGAAAAGGAAGAAAGATGCAGAGAAAAAGTAAATGTGAGTACCTTTTTATCCTGTTTTTTTTATTTAGTCTTTGAATTGATGAAAACTGAAGAAAGTGCTGCATACCATACTATTTCTTAATTCTAACATGGATCTTCTTGGACTGTTTTTTGGACACCTCATTTTCCATAGTATTTTCAGTCTATCCAATTTCCTTTTTCACAGTAATCCATAAAATTCATGATAGAAACTTCAACAGAAATCTAAAAAGTTACCAGCTTTGTGCCTTTGTTGCTTAAGTATTTCCTGTAAACACCAAAAACTTTGGAATTAAATTCTAACTTTTAATATTATTAATGTACCTCTGTAATACTCCATTTATTTATTGCTTTTAGGGATTGTTTTTATTTTCAGGTGCAGGGGATTGAATAAGCAATATTTAAGATGTGAAAAATATGACATATTTATTGTTTGTTTTCAATAACTAAATAGTCTTACTTTTTATCCATATCCTGTTCAAAAGTTACTCTGATTATTTTAAATTTGTACCACGGTTACTGAACAAAACAAAGAAGGCTGCCAACAGCATGTTTTACAGGATATGGATATCAATTTATTTAAAATGCTTTCTAAAATAAATTGGAATGCACTGTACTATAATTTAAGTGTGCTTCTGTGTGGTTACTCAGGAAGCTGTTAATAAAAAAAGGAAAAAAAAAGTAATTTTACTGATATCTGCGGGAAAATCTAGAATAGTGTTCATTCATATTAAATTTATATCATCTTTATGAGGTTTTTGTCATCTTGACACATTTATGGAGCTGTTAAATTTTTGCTGCCTGGGGGATATAATGTACTTGATGTGACCCCACTTATTAAATCGGGACCATGTGAGTAACATTGATGACTTGTCATTCAAGAATAAAACAGAGCCAAGTCTTCCCTAGTTCTAGAGGAAGGGCATATTTTTCAGAAAAATAGGTAGGGAAATAGATATTGTGATCTATATCAAAAAGATATTTGAAAAGGGAAAGAAGGAGAAATATACAGACATGTAATCAGGTATTTCACAAAACTTCTCTTGCAGTTGTTCCTGAGTGATAAAACGGAGCATGACGCATGCTATGATAGCCTAAAAGACCTCCCATTGTCCTAACATTAAACCTGAGTGGACAAGCAGACATACAGGATTTGTTACACTTTTCAAATTTTCGTATTAATATACTATGTAGAAGCTACATTTTCTATATGGATCTGTAAGTGAGCATATGTTGTATTGAGGACTCATATTATCACTGCATTGTCGTTATTGCCTCATAATTCCCATCACCCAAACAGTACTATATGGTATTTACTGAACTGAATCATAGCCATGCAGATTCATAACTTGTGCTTTGCAATGTCCGAAGACCCTCCTTTTTACATTTTGTTTTATTGAAAGCTACCAACACTCTGGTGACTCTCTGATATTAACATTATGAACTAATTTACCTTGCCAAACTGGTGAAAAAGTTTTACAAGAATGCGTGCTCTGGCGAGCATTCACTGCAAATCGTTTCTGCCCAAATGAAAAGTTCTGTGAATATAGCCTCTTCTTTAGTATTTTATTACTTTAGTTTTCTAAGTGAAGAAATTCAATTATACATGAAAACTTATATGGGAGTTAATCTAAGTTTTTGTGTGTTGGGGCTAAAGAATCCACCTTTTCTTTCCACATTTATCATAGTCATTACTGTTCTTAATGCACAGAAGTACTCATGAAGCCTGAATGATGACTTGTTTCAGAAAGGCAGCTGTATCCTGTAATGTAGGCAATAAGTAACTCTCTTCTTCCTATAAATTCTGGACTGTCCCTATAGGTCACGGACTTTAAATCTTAAAAAGGAAACTACATTCCACGTATTAAAAAACAACAAAACAAAAAACCACCAACAAAACACCAACAAAAAAATCCCACTGGCAAATTATTCCAGACCTAAGTATGCCTTCTATTGCAACTTATGACATGTAATAAAATTATGAATGTGGTACAAAATGCATATAGTGTCTTTTCTGTGTAGAAGATAACCAGCTATGATGAGTTGTAAAATAGCCACAAGGTTTTGTCATGAGAGTAAATTTTTTATGCTAAACAGGCAAGAGACAGGCAACTTCCACTAATGTACTTTAATTCATGAATCTTCTTGACAGATTGTAAATTATAGCATCTAGATTTTTTCATCAGAGAGATGAATGAAGCTGAAAACAAAGATATTAATATTATCACATCAAAGATATATATCCAGTCATGTACCATATATTATATATAGCACTGAATTTAAATTTGTTTCATTTATGTAGCTATATTAAAAACTTAGAAAATTACTTGAGAAGACCAGTGGATATAATTTTTGTATTAAAGCCATTTTTACTGTGTCTTCAGTGTTTATGCTATTTATTAATATAATGTCAGCAATTTAATTTAGCTTGCTTTATTTTTATCCTGTTAGTGAGGTTTTGTAGTTGTTCTTCCAAATGGTGCTTTGCAAGATAATTTACAACAGCTTCCCTATACAGCATTGGGCCTAGTTTATGATGACAATGTATTTTTAATGAAAATTGAATAATCTGTGTATTTTTAGAACTAAAAATAGAATATCAAAGCTAAAGTCTTCTACATATGAATTCCTGTGTTTAGGAAAAGAAGATATCCATTACAAAGGCCTCTATTTTATTTTTTCAGACTAATAATAGAATTTCCAAAATTATTCTTCTCTGGGCCGCATCTGTTTTATCTGGGTCAGTAATGAAAGTAGAGGTAGCACAGACTTGTGCAAAATTATTTTGGAAACCTCACCAGAACCATGTTCAGATTATAACATGTTAACATACTACCAAGTACTGTAGAGAGAGTAGCTACTTTGTACTCATGACTTACTCTAACTAAAAAAAAATACTACTGTATTTAATTCCATTTCTGATAAGGTATACAGCTGTTAATATAAAATATTTTATAAAATAAGGCTAATCATTTAAATTTTACTTATTTAGTCATATCTGTGTGGAAAATGAGCCCTCCACATTTCCAGCTGTTGTGGGGACAGACCAGTCAAGCTTGGAGAATGACAGCATGAATGCAACACTTTCATCTACAATATGCATCCCCAGTGGCTGTCCTCTGTCATCTTAGCACACTATTAGTTTTCTCCACATGCAAATCCACTACAGAGTGGACCTCAACATTGGAAAGTGGACCTCAGTTAAAAAAAAACCTGAGGAGTCATGAAGGATACTGGCTGTTTCCTTTTTTTATCTTCTTCATTCCATGCTTGCATCCATCAACAGATGCATTTTTACCACCAAATGGGCTTAGTTACAGTCTTATTGTTGTAGTTTTTGTAATACTTGAACACATAAAATATGCTTAGTAGAAATAATGTATGTATTATTATTACTACAAAAATGCAAACCACTGAGAAAAACTAAACCACAGGCACTTTAAGGCATGCATATCACACATAGGAATGTGAGATATGCTACCTCTAAAACATATGACTATCTTACTAAAGATTACTATGTCAGCAATATGCAAAAGTACTTTATTGACTGTGATAGGTGTATCCAACAGAGATTTTTATCCTATATGGCAAGAGGTGTCTTTTATAGCCCAATATGAGGAAGAAAATAACTTCTAAGTTTAGATTAATCCAAAGGAGCGGTTTCTTTTTAGCTCTTGACTCTGTACCTTACTTAGAAAACATTATTGGAATTTGGGCTTGGAATTTGAGCGTATGGGATGACTATATTAACGTGCCAAAAAAATCTTATGAGATACTGAAAAATGACTGTTCTGAGCAAAAGAAAACTGGAGAAACTTTTTATATGACCTGATCTTTTGACAGCTATATCAATAAGAGCCTCTAGTTTCAAGATTCAAATAAGGTTCCAGCTATAAGTAAGTTTATCTATTAGTTATTTCATTTTTTCTAGTCTGTGCTCCTGCTATTTGTCAAAAGCCAGTCAGACAAGATGAGCCCTCTCACTAAGGTAGATAAAATATTTCATTACAATTTCCATTATCATAGAAATGGAGAAAAATCATTCTGAACTGAAAACTATGTCAAAATATTTAAAACAAATACAAATTGCAGGAGTTGAAATATTTAGCTCATTCATCCTGTTTGGGTCTATTTTAAATGAATGCTTTGAAATCTGCTTGTGGTTTTTAAATAAGCTGTTCTGCAAGGGTATTCTTCATCTGCAGGATTTCTTTATTTCAGCTATCACCTGTCTTCTCTTTCATTTTATTACTGAGGGGAAATAGTTGCTGAGCTATTTAAGGGGGGGAAATCACCTCTTCAGGCAAAAGAAGGAAAGCTGCAAATGCAGCTTTTACAACACTTAGTACCAGTGACAGATACCATGATAAATGAGTTACTGTAGTGGACTTCTCAACTGCTAAGAGAAGGAGTGTCATAACCATTTTAGGTGAAATCATGCAAGTTCACAGGAAACAGTCTTTTATCACTTAGATATTGCATAATCAACAAATAAACAGTAAAGGGGTTTGCTGCATAAATGCCACTGAGAATACAGATTGGTTTAAGAAAGTTCAAAAAATATGTTCCTAATTTAATTTCTGCATTGTGTTAAATGATTCTTGGTGAGAAAATAACGTTTTCAATAGTAATATGGAATGATAATTTGTGTGGCACCGAGTCTGTTACTATCCTATAGAAGCTAACTTCTAGTGAACGGCAAGAGACAACAGCTAACAGAATAGTGTGAAATTCAGGACAGAGTCCTATTTTTATTCTATTGAAGGTATATAGATGAGAGCTATGATTTATATATATATATATATATATATATTTCAAAAGCCCTTTCAGCAAGATAGGAAAAGCATGTTTTCACCTGCAGAAGTAAAACACTTTTGTCCATAAAACTACGAAAAACATGCTTAAGGAGTGGTGCCAAACTAGTGCCGGTATTTGATATCTTAAGCAGGAAAGAGCTCTACTGAGTGTGAAATGGAAGAACTGAAGAAGTGTATGCAGTTATTTTCCTCCCTTTTTGCTTGGTTTTAAGAAAAAAAACATGTAATTTAGAATAGCATTGACCTCATGGTAAATGAGGTAGATAACTTAAGTACAATCACAGAATTATCTCAAAATTACTACAGTCCATTACAGGCCATTTGTTCTGGTGAATGAACCACAAAACCAAAGTTACATAACTGGTATTTTTTCACTTCTGCAGCATTAATGCCAAGGAGTGTAATTTTGCTGATTGCCTGTTGAAACCAGTAACTGGTGACAAGCCTTTTGAGCATTCAGTGTCAGTTTTGGATGCTCAGCACCTTACTGAGTGTCTTTGCAGATTCATTTTCTAATTCTGGAATTTTGTCACATTTAGGCACATCATCTTGTTCTTAAATTAGAATGATATGATTCTGGAGCAGTTGGGTAAATCAGTGTACCTCAGGTTTAGATCTTGATCTGTTTCCCAAGCAAGTAAAAAGAGAACTTCTTTGGAACTTCACCATCTAAGACCAGGCATAGTGTCTCAGTGGAGTTCAGCCCCAGAGGTGTTTTGTCATCTAGTCAGAATGTTTTCATACTTTTATTTGGAGAAACAAGTTCATCCTTGTGTTTGTGAATGTGTAGATAGAAAAAAAATAAGATTTCATTTTGAAAAGAAAAGAAAAAGAACATGAATATGTATGTACTTGTACTTTTCCCAGGCAACATTACTGTTCAGCAAGAAATGTTATTTCAAAACAGTCTGTCACATTTACAATAATTCTAAATGTGTAAAAAATAATGAAGTATAAGGTGTTTCTCATGCAGCATTTGAAATTCAAAGTAAGATCACTTTTACCATGCTACTCAAAGATTTGCATGTATGTAAAAGCATGTTTAAATTATAACAGGCATATTAAATTATAAACACAAAAAAGCAAAAAGCCAAACATCACAAAAATACAGAAATAAGGGACTGGGGGAAAGAATTTTTTCATCTTGCTTGTTAATTCTTGTTCTTACTGTGGCATGCATGCAGAAATACTTATTTTGAAGGAATATTGGCCAAAAAAAACCCATCACTTTTTCTTTTTTCTCCTCACACAAAATACTGACTGCGATCCAACACAATTAAAGTTAATACCATGTATAAGTGGAAATTCTCTTTTCCAGGACATTTTCTGTTATGCTTTGTTTTAGTGAGTTTCAAATGACGAGTCTGTCTGAAGCACTTCAGATATTAAACCGAAGGTTTCTAACTGTTAAAAAACTTATTTGTCACGTTTTAATCAATGGTTAACCGATATGCTGTCCCTGACAGTGAACAGTTACTGTTTCTTTTTCCTGAAAGAAGGAAGGAGTTGTCTGTTCTCTTCAGCCCTGATGGAAGGAGGACAAATTATAGACTAGGTAAATGTGAACTTGGGGCTTTGGTTCTGTCTTGCCTACTGAGTTATTCCTCTGTTTCCAATTTGTAAGGCTATTCCTCTGTTTCCAATTTGTAAGGCTATTCCTCTGTTTCCAATTTGTAAGGCAGAACTTGAAATTTAGATCTTGCATGCAAGACCCCACTGTCCAGCCAGCACGCTGCCTAAAGGTGCTTCCTCTGCTTCCTCAGTACAGGAAGCACAAACGTAGTATTCATCCAGTTTTGTGTTTGCTTGGCACCGTACCTTATGCAATGGTGCAGGCTGTTGGCCGCTGGCCCATATACCTCCTGAATACATGAGCTTGGCACAAGTCGTTCTAACACTGTGGAGGGGCAGATTTCAGGGGGCGGGGGGTGGGGCAGGGGGTGCGCGGGTAAAGGGTTCAGGACATATCGGAAGTAACTGCATGTAAAAATTTTGTAGAAGCCTATAGAGACATCCAGTGACATATGGGAAAATGTATTAGATCCCCTTGGAAATGTCATCCGCTCCTGAAAACGGACAGTAGTGTGTTATAAAAGCCATGACTTATTATATGAGATTTCACTGCAGGTTTAGCCGTTGAGCATTGTATCCTGTGAAACTGTTCGAGTCCTCCCACACAGTGCTCTTTGCTCTTTTCCCTCTTTCATCTGAATTGTTTGGTGTGGCTGTTTCAATGATGGTATTATTATTTAAATCCCAAAAACAACAATATAGAATTGAAAAGAAAAGTAAGGAAATTATGAGTAACAGATGATGATCTAGTTCATGGTGGGCTAAGGTAAGAGAATAACCTACACTGTGTGTGCAGGTAAGGTTGTATGGCCAGGTCAGGGGCTTTCTGGTTTTGAAGAAATATACAAAACACCTCCAGTCCTTTCACTGTGGCAGAAGAGGAGTTATGCATGCTGGAGGGAAAAGACAGACTGTAACAACCAAAGAGTGTCTGCATGAGGTCAGACCAGGAAAGATTCTTTTGCCAAGCATTCCACCTCTGGCAGAAAGATGAGAAGACAATGCCCTGGCAAAGGCAGGAGGTTATCCTGAACTCCCAAGTGTACACATTCCAGTCCACAACAATCTGTGCCTCAAGTAGTCATTAGGCCATGCTATTTTCTCAGCTTTTTAGAAGTTTTTGTTTAATTATGGGGTTTCTAACCCACACGAAATTTTAGTATCTACATCTTACAGCAAGGTGTTTCACTGATGAAAGTTATGACCATGCAGTTACAAAAAAAAAAGAACCAAAACAAATGAACATTTGTTTTCTGTCTTAATTTGTGCTTTATTTGATCTTCCATACTTATTGGAATATACTGTTAATTATTTTTTTTCTTTTACTTCTCTTACCTTTTTAAATAATGTATAGACCACTGTCTCTTTTCCTATCAACGGTCTTTTTTCCAGACTGAAAAAATCTAGTCTCAAGTCATACCAGTTGCTTTTCTCTGGACTTTTCACAGTTCTTCCATTAATTTACTCAGTTGTAATCCAGCCACATACAATATTCAAAACACTGGTGCATCATGTATCTCCATGATAGCATGATGTTTTCTATTTTGTTCTTTTCTTTATTGTTTCTTTCTGCTCCTTAAATATACTTTTTTCACTGCTCCTTAGCTTTGAGCTGATGTAATGAAAACCCCAAGATACCTCTCCTGAGAAAGTATAGAGTCCATTGTTTTCTAAATGAAATTGAGATTTTTTTCTTATGCATCAATGTGGCTGTTGATTCTTTTTTGTTGTTTGTTTTTGGTTGTTTTGGGTTTTTTTTACCTATTTTTTTACCTTGAATTCATCCTTGCAGAACCTTCCCTTTTAATCTGGAGCTGGAAGAGGAACCTTCTTGAAGGTCTTGGAAATAGACAATTGGTCTTCCTTTTCCACACACTACTTCATAATCAAGAGATCTGGATGTTGTGTTTTCCTAATGAACTCAAAGGAAGCCTGTGTTGAGACCAACAGATAAATATTTGCCTCTGTGATCATGACTGTTGCCAATGAAAGGCATACAGAGTAAAGCTAATGTAGATTTAGTTACCTCTAAAATAACATCTTTTATTTCTGAGATATTCAGCCATTTGCAAAGCACCTGGCAGTACAGCACATGTGTGGTTGCTTGCATTAGCCTCCTTTTACAATTTTACTTAGGATTCCAGCCAGGAACTAACAAGTGGAGCCCATTTGCCCTTAGTCACTATATATCATAAAATCTGCCAGAATGCTGACCAAAATGGTATGTCTTCTACTTAATTTATTACATTTTGTGCTTAGAAGTAAAAGGATTTATTGATAAAACTATTTTGCCACTGATTGAAGCTGAATTCCTTCTCATTCATTCATTTTGTTCTTTGTGCATTCTTAATATTTGCAATTCAAAGAACGGACCCAAATTTTGCCCTCATTTTACGCTGTATTGAATACAATGAGTAATGGACTGAATCCAGCATGTGACTATTGGGTGAAGTAAAAACATGAAGTAATGTTATCTTTCTTAGAAACTGAATGCCTGTGATTATATGCTACTCTCTGTAAGGATGGCTGGGGAAATACATCCTAAACATCTCTAAGAAAACAAATTATTTGTTCTTGCTCAGATTTGAAGAGGGACAACTTTTTTCAAGACTGATTTACAGTAGTCCAAAAGCTATTATCTGTATCTGGGAGACCTTACAGAAGCCTTCCTAGGCCTCCAAGAAAGCTGGAGAGGGACTTTTTACAAGAGTATGTAGTAATAGGACAAGGGGGAATGGCTTTAAGCTGAAAGTGGGTAGATTTAGATTAAACATTAGGAAGAAACTCTTCACTGTGAGGGTGGTGAGGCACTGCAACAGGTTTTCCAGAGAAGCTGTAGATACCCCATCCCTGGAAGTGTCCAAGGCCAGGCTGGATGGGGCTTTGAGCAGCCTGGGCTGGTGCAGGGTGTCCCTGCCGATGGCAAAGGTGTTGGAACTGGATGATCTGTAAGGTCTCTTCCAACCCAACCATTCTGTGATTCTAAGTATCCCACTGGCAATTGCTTTTGGTTATTATGTGAATGCATGCTTTACGATGAGATGCCTTTTGAAATCAGCTCCTCCCTAGACCTAATCTAGGAATAAAGCTGTAATGCCAAGTTTATGATATCTTAGTGTGTTGCTATGGAAGTGATATTAGCAATATTAGAAATCCAGCACTGTGGGCTGTGTAGCAGTAGAATGCGATAGAAACTGAAAGCGTGGATGCAGTAGAAACAGCTTTCATTTCAACGCAAATATCTTTTATTCTTTGGAAAACCATCAGAGAAAAAGAGGACAGTATACAAAAGGAACGTAAGTATATTTAGATATTACAGTTTATCTTGACAAGGATGTCTAGGATATGAGCATAAAGTTTCTTAATTGTCAAAAAATATGTTTTGAAAAAATAAAGGTTAAAATCACTGCATTTGAATTAATACTCTTACTAAGAAAAAGGGAAGATTTTTTTATAGTTTGCTGTTGCGGTAATAAGCTTCTTTTTCTTTTTTTTTTTCATTTCTTTCTTTTGATTTTGATTCTGAAATGTGAAACAGACCAAGCAGATGGCAGCAACCTAGTTCTGTTCCATTTTAGCTGTGATTATTTCCAGTGAGTTAAGGATGCCTGGCTCTGTCTTGGGCCCTTGTATAGTAAGCCTGTTGATACTGAGTGATTATCGAATAGCTCTATAATATATATTTATGTACAATTTAAGGTACACAGTGATCAGTTGAAGTTTGTTACAATGTGCTTAAATGCATGGAAAGATGAAAGACTGAAGAATGGATCAATAAAGTCATTACTAGATGGAAAATGCTACGAAAACATATCAGTGATGTACGATTAAACTAAAGAAAAAAAAAAAATCATTTACAATCACTGGTTCCAGCTTTTGACAGGAAACATGAGCCTTTAGGCATAAATGACTGTGAATGGCAAAATGCAGCTGCTGCTTTCATTTGAATAGCCTAAGGAGGAAGACAGGAGAGCAATCAAAACATGCCCCAGTGATAAGCAATCATTTCAGAGCTTTAGCTGACTTAAAAAGCAATAGCAAGTTAGACCCTGAAGAGTACTAGACAGGATCCTGTGATGGGGCATTGCCAACCTCTCTGGAGGAGATACAGTGAATAAAGGAATATTCATGAGAAAAGGGATGTTCCATAGGGAATTAAGCAGCTGCAGAACCAGCAGTCTCTGCATGAAACATCACATATGTTCCAGTTTCTGCAGCTGCCCTTCAGCCTCCCTTCAGCTACTGAAACACCCATCTTTGCTTCTCTCTTCCTGATCCTAACGAACGCTCCCCAGCAGCAGCTCAGGACTGTTTGCATATTTGGCAGCGGTCGGATGCAGGGCTAATAAAATCCATTCTCAAGTGCACTGTTTTACATTTACTGCTCCTTTTTTCTTTGTTATTTTATTTTGTTAAGAATTTAAAAACTGAGAGCGTACCGGTTGCCCTAAGAATATGCTGGTGCTGTAGAGCTGTGCACAGTAACTATCACAAATAAATTGCTGTTGTGAGCACAGTTTAAGTACAGCGGTGGTTTCAGGAGGAAGAAGATTCCAGAGGAGGTGCCCTGGAGATAATAATAGCACAGGTCTAGAAACCATAGGACCATATTAGCAGCCCACTGTCCCAGCTAGAAACCCATTTTTATTTTCCTCCTGGTTTTGAGGTAGACTTGATCAGCAAGAGGTTAAAGGTCTGTATCATGCTGCCTGGTGTATTTTGCAGACATGTTTGCAGCTCTCTTTAATGTTACTGACTTCAAATAAAGCATTTTGGAGGAAGAAAAGAACAGGTGAACCAGCATGAAATATAGAAATAAATCTACCTGTATTTATCAGCGGAGCATATTTTGTTGACCTAGGTCTAGATTTTCTTGCTTTACATAGCTCCATTTCTCTTAATTCACCATTCTCCCTTTTATTGTATTCCATAATTTTCAGAAAAAAATGAAATCCAAAAGTTCTGTAGAGAAAAATAAGTCAAGCACCCCCAGCTGTTTGCAGCAGCATGAGCTGCTGCTCCATCAATTCCAACATCTATGTGCACAGGCCTCAAGCACAGCCTTGCCCCAGCAACTGCTAGTAATGCAGAATTATTGCTTATAATAAATCACTGTCAGCCAATCAGAGCTCTGGGTACCCTGGTGTTTTGACACATGCTGTATCTGTGGGAACAGCATTTCCAAATGTTAAAAAACTATGGTAAAATTTAATTTTGTTATTGTCTTTGTTGAACTTCTGACTTCTGTCATCTTAATGTTATTCTTAAAAAAGAAACAAACAAACAAACAAACAAAAAACAGAAAGAAGGAAAAAAGAAAATGAAACTATTTGGTTGGTAGTCTAATTAGAAAGAATTTCAGTTGCTCACAGAAGGGCAGTACCATTGTTTAGCTGTGCTTATACAAGGAAAAATTTAACCCAAGAACTGCGTTAACTTATGAAAGTTTAAACCATGGCTGTGTCACCATTCAGATGTTTTTTTTTTCTCTTTGAAGGTGAAAAAATAACACTGTGTAGCAGAAATTGCTAAACTGACACCGGAGATACTGTAAGTATTTGTGTTATCCAACAAGAATATATACGTGATTATCTCCAGGTCTTCTTGAAAGGTACAGTCATATGGCACAAAGTTTTTTTTCTTTAACAGATTATTTCATGATGGTTAATGGAGTGTTCTGCTTAAAATTTCTTGAAACAATATGGCCAATAGCTATATCAGATAATAAGCTGTACTTGGAGACTCTAAGTAAAGAGCTTGTCAGATGCATCCAGAGCCTTATATAAATGCAGGAAACAGACAATTCTAATTGATTTGGATTCACTTAAACTGAAGTCTGGCTTATAAAAGAAGCCTCATTTTTAATTAGGTAACTATCCTTGCAATCTTTTCACTATTTATCTATGTCAATTTAAATTACCACTTAATTAATTTTTTGATTGGAAGACATGAAGGTATGAAAAGAGTGTTTTGTTTCGTTTGTTTTTAAAAGAAAGCTAACAATCTGCTTCTGTTTGTTTACCTTACTCCACTCTGCTATCTGTCAGGATGTAAGTTAAAAACAGCTCCAGTTTCTTTAGCTGCAGTGACAAAAATTCACAGTGTTTGCAAGTGGTTTTCAAATTGATGCTGATATTTAGTAGCATGTTTCCACTGCACAACGAACTAGACACCTTACTTGAGTTATAACTCACCTCAGCCTCATCATCCACACAAAGGAGCTAGGTTTTAGTTTGCTCACCTGTTTGAACGGGAATACAAGCAGCTACCTGGTCATCTTCCAGCTGAAACCCACTGGTGAGGATTTGGATAATGTCAATAAGCAGAGGGTAGCCATCCAGTTTAGGACAGGTGTCAAACTTGGCTGTCAATCACCTGTATACACTGTGCAGTGAGAAGCCAGTGCATCACGCAAGTCAGTGTAATGAAACGTTGGAGCTTGCTGGTCTGCAGAGTCCAGTAATAAAGTGAGGTTGGGAGACAGTGGACACAGTATTGTTTTGGGACTAAATAAACCTGCCTGTGTGGGGTTATTACTGAAGAGCCTTCCAAACTGTGGTGATATTTTAAAAGCTTACAAAATTTCCCTTATGTAAAATCTAATTCTGAGTTTTGCGCAGCATATGGACAATTTCTACACTTGAGAGGAATTTACATTGTTAGCATTTACCTGAAGACACAAACCTTAGTAAAACGGACCCTGCTAATTAAACAGGTAACATATGTGGTTTGGGAAGAATACAAAATAATGCTGGAGAAATGTGATTGCTAGTATCTCTTAATATAAACAAATCTTGAGTAAAATATCAAAACTGTTGAGTGAGTTGAAGTCAGTGATAGAAATGTCTTTGGAATTTGAATGTATGTGAAAGAAACGTATATGCTTTCAGGTGAAGACAAATAATATTCCAGCTTATATGGCATCTTATTTTATAAATGGTGTACCTTGGACTGTAACTGTAACTAGTTAGAAGAAAACTATAAAAATTGAAACTATAGAATAATAGCAATAAGATCAGGATGTAGTAATTATGCAGTTTATTTAGCGGTTCATGGCTTTGTGTTAGTTCAACTCTGACGATTTTCATTATACTCTTTTGATTGTACTCTAACTGAAATAATCTTTCATTTAAATTATTGCTTATATAGTTGTGACTTCATTCTTCATGTATTTTTATACACATAAAATGGGTACATATATTTGATTTAAACTATCAAATAAAATAACAAATAATTGTTTGGAATATTATATTTCTTGATTGCTTGCATGATGTCTTGTTCAAAGCATTATTTTTTTTTTTAATTGAAAAGATCAAGTTCATTCTGTTATATCCTAGGTTAACAGATACTGAGTTTGAGTAAGCACTCATTGCATGATTTTCATTGCATGAAAATGTGGATGTCTATTTTGCATACGATTTTAACAGTTTAAAGAAAAGTTAGTCTACTGTTAAATTCTCATGTAAATTAGATTACATGACCACAGTGCTTTGAAAATACTTCATCGATCCAAAATAAAGTTCCACTTTGTTTCCATTTGTTCTATAATGTATTCAGTGTATAAACCCAAAACGTTTTATAAAAGCTGTACTGAATCATAGTTGGATTTTAGCCTTAGTATTGGCCAGGTAAGTATGGCCTCAAGATACTGATCTGAATTGACTTTTGTGCCATGATTCCAGAGCACACCTTTCTCATCCATTTGCCTTACCCTGAAATTCCTTGTTGTTGCTCTCTTTTCTTCTAGCAGTACTTATAAACTCAGTTACAAAAATCTATGCATTTCTCAGTTCCCCTGTATACTGGTAATTGAGATGTACATCAAATAGCAAGCAAGATATTTTGGGATGTATGTTGTGTCATACACCTCCTAATAGGTTGTCGTTACTGTGTGTCTATTGTAAGTCCTCCATTTACTACACTGTTTGGGCTGTCTGCACCACACATTTGACCATGTCTCCATTCTGGGAATAAACTACCTCCTTTCTTCAACACTCACTTTTTTTCTTCTATGTTAACCTTGGCTGATATTGCATTGTTCAGATGATGATTGCTTGTCATTGTCCTGCTGGGAAGGACATTTCCTGGGCTAGATGTGATGTATCTGTACAAAACTGATAGCTTGGTATCTTCCTTCTCCATCTCTCCTGGATTCCTACACTGCAGAAGATTTTATGAACTCCACTTTGGTAGTGGCTGTGGCCTTCAAGAACCCAAAGCCAAATATGAGGAAAATTAGGTATATGGGGGTTTTGCCCTTTTAAATTTTTTTCTTCCTTTTAAAGTATTCTCTGTTTTTAGGAAGTCAATTAATGCACAGGCTTAAATACTCATATAACAAAGCAGCACCAAGGTCATCATTGCCATGCTGAGGGTAACATTTTTATATTAATTTAAATCACTGATTCAATACTGAAGTTATTCAGGAGAAAAAAAAAATGCTTCTCTTTTTTTTCTTTTCTCCTCCAATAGAATCTGCTAGTAGATTTATGCTGTGACCCATGAACTGTACGCCCATCAGTTCAAGCTGTGGATTTATATCAAAGCTACCTAATTCTGAGTGGATATAATTATTTTCATTCTTATTGATTTTTTTGGTAGTTAGCTGGTGGCAGTTTTTTTCTGGTTGAGATGTAGTTTCTTCTCTGCTTGCTACCTAACATACTCCTACAGCATGTTAAATTTACTGCATTAGTTTAGTGAAGTTCTAACTGCGTTTTGAAGCTGATTGACATTTTCTAGTTATAGGCATCTCTTCAGGTGAGCTGTTAAATACTACACTGTTGCCATGGGTTCAGTTACAGATATACTAGTTAAATGTTGTATAATATGACCATTTCTACCAGTATTTCCTATTCTCTATATGTCTCTCGAACTTGGAACTTTTTTGAATCAAGTAGAAGTTGTTTATATCGTTAAGCACGGTGTCTTTTTATCAATCTAGAGGAAAATATGAAGCTATTTAGGTTAATTTGTGGGGGGTTGACCTTGCCTTAAGTAGGGAACTCATATTCATTATATTTAGGAAAGGTAATAAATTTATTGGAAGGTTTAGACTGTAGCATTCATCTTACATCATGACTTTAACAGTTAGGCTATGATTCTAATCCAAAAATGTCACTTTGGATTTTAAATCTATTTTTATCACCCAGAACATCTCATATGTCAATATTTGATTAGAGGTCCTTGCTGCTTGAGACAGCTTTTCTCTGTCTGACAGATAATCTGAAGCTCTGAGACCATTGATTGAAGCTTCACCTCGGGGCGGGGGGGGGGGGGGTGGCATAAAAAAAAAAAGAGCTAGAAAGAGCTAGGAGATAATTTTTTATTATACTTCAAGCTGTGACTTCTAACTTGAGCCCAATAGAAAGGCTGAATCTTCCTGTCTTATCACTGCAAAGACAGGCTACTTCTCTATTGATTTAGACAGAGAAGTTCAAATAAGTTCCAGCTTGATTATTTCTTCATAACATCTCATCTGAGTTTAAGGGAAACTATCCTATTTTTTGTCTTTTCAGCCTCACTTTTTCTCCTTTAAATTTGCAGTGCAGTAGAATATAATGCAGTGGTCTAATGCAGGCACTTGATATGACTGTCCACAGTGCTACACATACCATGAGACACTTTCTGTTCAAGCACCGCCTTTGAGGTGATTACTTGATTACAACACAATAACTGTCCTGAAGATGAAAAAGAGGTTAAAATTTCAATCTAAGGTATATATAAAATCAGAAACAGAAAAATCGATTGTTGTTGGAGACCCTGAAAGATCTTTTACGCCTACCTGCTATAGTCACAAGTGCTTGTCTAATCTATTCATAAAAATGCCTTTTGAGAAAAATTGAATTACATTTCTTGGTACCTGTAGGAAAAAAACACTTCATTTAATGTTTTCAAACATTCATCTCAGTTCACAAATCTTTGTTTGATACTAAATAGAACAAACATATTTTCCTCACGTAGCAATTCTGAGTGCTGAAAATCAGACATTAATTAATTAATTAACAAAAGATATGTATCATAAACATAGGGGTAGATTTCTACCTTTATTTATCCAAGTAATTTTTTAATCTAAATGCAGAGCTTGCATGTATTGCTTACTCTTCCTAGAAGGATAACTTGTGAGTTCCTCCTTCTGCTGACATATCGAGATCCTGAATAAGGTAAATTCAGAGCCTAACAGGAAGAAATTTATTAGCTGACTACACAAAAGCTATTATGCATATTTTATAATTTTATATTTATACCTACTGTGTTGAAATTTGACAGTGTTCTAGGTTTGAAGTTAGATTTTATGTCAGACAGAGAAGTGGTGGAAACTAAAAGGAAGGTGAAACTTTGCTATGCCTGGGAATATTTAGCATAGACATAGTCAAGTTTTTTGTCTGGTGTCAGAATGAAAAGGTATTTATATAAACCAAAATAATTAGGGACAGGAGCGAGTGCCTGACATTGCAAGACATCTAAAGTTTGCAGGGTCAGACTTATTCAAACCAAACATACTTGAAAACCAAAAATACAACTACTAAAACTTTGCCAGAAATTTTTTACAGAGAACTATGCTTTGTTGACATTCACATTAACAGCTAAGAATTTGAATACGGTCTGTAGATAGCTGGAAGCCAGCACAAGACTCGGAGGGGTTGTTCCTGAATTTAGCTGTAAGGTTGGAACAGTGATAGGGACCCTTAATAGTAGGTGTCCAAACAAATGTACATCAGAGATACTTACAATTATTAGATAATTCATATCTAATTAAGCTCTCCTTTGGGTTTATGAACTAATGACCTGATTAATTTTGAGTTGCAGCTTTGTCAGTTTTGTATTTGCCTTTCATATGACTGTTTTTGAAGCAAATTCACGGTATGAGTACAGAGCAGTGGTTTGCACACATCATAGAAATGCTATCATCTGCCCTGGGACTGGAGTGTTAATAATTTGTGAAATGCAGTGTTTTATCTGTTTCAAGTAATGTGGGATTTCCTTGCTGATTTAAGTTTAGATTAATCTGCTCTGCCAAAAGCCTTGGAAAACAATATCTTAATTTGTTGACAAGAATGGGCAACAGTTGTTGATTTTAACCAAACATCATGTTGTGTCTGAAATTTTTGAAGCTTTTGGAGGTCAAAGCGGTGAGCAAGAATGATCCTGCTCAGATTCCTGCAGTTCCAAAAGCTGCTAGCTGAAGAGTAGCAGGTAAGCTTCATACTCTACTCAGTAAACTGAGTCATGAAATAACATTTAATGGCAGTCTCTATTTCCCAGCTCACTGAAGAAAAGGATCTTGTGTATCATGATGGCAATTATAACAGCAAGAGAAGGTAAAAGCAACAGGAGAAACAAAATTAAGGGAACCTGTCTTTCTTTTGAAGAGAAGCAAAGCTGTTCATAGTGACAGATAGGCACAAAACTTTCTCTGAGTCTAGATCTAAAAGACGAGCAGAATTGCTACAGAGGAAAAAATATGTTTTATTCACATTCATTACTATAGGAATCAGGAATAAATGTGTCATTTTAAGGGACATATTGAATCTGATGCATATTTAATTTCTAACAACCATAACTATAGGCAATATTAGTTAACAAAGTTAACCGAAGTCCTATACTTGCATAGTTAGACTATGTTAAAATATGGATGAATAAGCAGTAGTTAAATAAAGATCAAAGGTCTTCCAGCTATTATGCTCTAGAGAGCAGGTAGAAGAATAAAAGTCAGTTCTTTTTTTATATACTCCCGTCCTAGGAAGAGACAGTTGGATTGGGATTTTTTTTCCTGTCTTTTTGTTTGTTCATTGATGTGTCATACATTAATTTTGAACTTCAGGAAGGAAAAAAAATCTACATTTTTAATCATTCAATCCACCTTCACATTATAAAAATGCCCAGGGCATATTTTTTTTGTAATTTGCTTTTCCTGAAGAGATTCAAAGGCTTAAAATGGAATTGGATTCAACAGATGAAGTTGTGAATAATTTTTTGTTTTTCTCTAGTTTCATTTACATGCTATCAACCTATTCCAACTACAGAATTTCCAATATTTTCTTTGCTTTTCTATGGCAAACATCCCTACTTTATTTGTTTCAAAAATATTTATTTTCAGATTGCCTTGCAAAATGAGAAGGTGACATACGATCATATATTGTCATACATGGAGATTAAGGTCAAAATACCACTCAGTCTGGCTGGCAAACTGAGCAACCCATGACCTGCTTTCCAGAGTATTCACCATTAGAAATAGCTCAATGGTACAGCAGCTTAAAGCAAAGCTCCTGCTGACTTCTGCTAACAGGGGCCTACAATAAAAGCTGGAGAGGGATTTTTTTAAAAGGAAATGTCATGATAGGACACGGGGGAATGGCTTTAAAATGAAAGTGGGTAGATTTAGATTCAATATTAGGAAGACATTCTTTACTGTGAGGGTGGTGAGGCACTGGCACGGGTTGCCCAGGGAAGCTGTGGATGCCCCATCCCTGGCAGTGTCCCAGGCCAGGCTGGACGGGGCTTAGAGCAGCCTGGTCTAACAGTAGGTGTCCCTGTAGGGGATTGGAGCAGGATGATCTTTAAGGTCCTTTCCAACCCAATCCATTTCATGATTCTGTGCTCCTATTCAGTGTGTCTACATATCAGGGTCATATGTCAATACTGTGGTTTAACCCCAGCCGGCAGCCAAGTACCATGCAGCTGCTCACTCACTCCCCCTCACCCAGAGAAACAGGGAGGAGAATTGCAAAGAAATGTAAAACTCAAGGGTTGAGATAAGAACAATTTAATAAGTAAAGCAAAAGCCACACACAAGCCAAGCAAAGAATTCATTCACCACTTCCCATGGGCAGGCAGGTGTTCAGCCATCCCCAGGAAAGCAGGGCTCCTAGTTGAATGCTACTAGTTAGATGTCAGGAGCTCTCTGTTTTTATATGTTATTAACAAAATATATGTTTTATATGTTATTAACAAAAAGGAGTATGTAAATTTTGTATTTCAAAACAATTTGGAAAAGCATATGAAAAGTACCCAGAAAAAACATTTCATCAGAAATACTCCTAAACCTACAAAATATGTTAATGGTTTTACAAGTAAATGGTTTTATAGTTTGGGGATTTTTCTGTTGATTTTAATATTTTTTTTTTTAATCTCTGCTGAAGCTCACTCTAAATATGACAGTTTTCTTTACAGTATGTAGCTGTCAGCTCAAAATATATATATTTTTTAATATGTCTGGGTGTAATTCCAGTCTCTAAAAATCTTCTTTTTTAGTTTAGATATTTGACCTTTAGAATAGCATTTTCCTTTCATTCTTTATTACATTTAAGACCAGGCAATGCATTCCAAACAAAATCAGTGAATCACAGAAACAGATACATGATAAGACTGCTCCAGAAATATTTGTATTGGGTTCTGAGGTTTGTAGATAAATACTCTGTAAGTTTGGAGAAATAAATATATCTTTATTAAGTACTATTTTTGTGCCAGTGAGATGGAGATAATTCCATAAAAATTTATTGCATATATCAGTCCTTAGGTGCTATTATAGAAAATGTTATGTATCTATTCTCTAAACTGCTTTAAAGACAGTGTAAGTAGCATCTTTTTCAATACATGCTGGTGCAAATTCAAGAAATCAAGGGTAACATTTTGCATTTGGAAGTTACACAGCTGCAGCTCTGATGTTGTCGTTGAAAGATGACAAAAGGTATACAGTAGGACTAGATCAATGACCAGTATTTTTTATTCATGAGTTTCATTGTTTTCTTTGCTCTGGCTAATCCACTCAGTGTCATTCTTGACTCCTCTCTATTCTAGTTTGCATCTCAGTAAGCCGCCTTTCCATTTTTTCATCAAAATCCATTCTTTCCTCCTTTCTGTTCATATCCTTGCAGATAATGTGTCTCTTCTTCTTTTGCATCTAAAATTTGAATACTTGGTATGTTGTCTTCTCCCACGCTTCTCTCTTTCTGTTCAGCTCCAGGGTTTTTGCCCTCGTATCTCTTGTAGAATCAAATTCAAGCCCTTTTTCCCGTATTTTTTAATAAAAGGTCTCACTTCCCATGTCTAGAGTAATAACTACCTGTTGTCCTTTATCTTCTCTTGCTTTGCATTACTGGTTTGTTTTTCATTGCTACTCTTCTTGCTTCCTGTGACATGAATAGTCATTCTATGATATCCTCTTATTACAGTCCTTGTAAAAACATTTGCTTCCAGTAAATGCCTTACTCTTTTTGTATCTGAAACTTCCAGTTCTTACATTTCTGCAGCAAAGTTCTCTGAAAGCATATAGAGGATAGTATTTCTTATTAGCAGTGATATTGATAAGCTAGCATGATAAAATGAAGAATAAGTGATGAGGCACAAGGCTGACTGATCTGGTAGTGTGTGTTCAGATTCTCTGACCCTGTTTTGGTTGTTCTCCCTGATCTGTTACATTAGTTCTACAGTTTCAGCTGGTTTAGATGTAATGATTTTCAAAACACAGAACATCAGCTGCAGAAAAAATGACAGAGGGAAATGACTAATGTCCCTTTTTAGTATGGAGGCTTGCTTTTTCTTTTTTTTCCTTTTCCTTTACTCTTTCAGGCATGAATTATTCTATAGTATATTAAATGAATATGCTGTTGGTCTCTAGATTTTCATCAGTAATGAAGACTAAGAGTAAAAAGCCCTGATGTGAAACAAAGCCTAAATGATCCTTCTTACCAAAAGAGCTATTACAGGAAACAGGAGAAATCTAATAAATGAAATCGCTCCCATCGTCACCCTTGAAATGGCTAGTCTGAGCTATATTGTGCTCTGCAAAGCATCAGTATTCATGCCAGAGTAAACTGAATTAATAGCACTGAAAAATGAATTATTTCATAACATAGATTTTGTGTTTTTCTGCTGCAGTCTTTTTAAAAGAGAAAATGAAAATTCATAAACTTTCTACTATGAATTATTTTCTTTTTTACAGTATTTAACTTCACTAGGCCATCATTGTACACATCATTTCTGTTGGATAAAATATTCCTGCAGCAGCTGTACAGCAGCGTAATTAAATGTTTCCTATTTTTCATGGATACATTACTGGAAATATTTATATGGTGGAACAACTGCATTAGCCATTGTTTCTTTGTTTGGTATGTTGCATACAGAGCCTTATGCCTCTATGTATACTATAACATAAAACTGGGGGGAAGGAAATTACCAGGATGAAATAGCTGGTAGGAGTCATTTTAGTTTTGATAATGGAGGTTTCTTAGGGAGTGATAGTAAAACATTGTTAGGAAGTAAAAGGTCTGTTTTCAGTTTGCTTGAAAGGAAGTTAATCTATTAAACATCATGTTTGCAGATGTGATATTAAAGTGTGTCAAAATTTGAGATTTTCCTTTCTTGGGGAATCGTAAATATTGCTGTTAGTTTTAATCTCAAAAATTCAATTATACAAGTGCATTGTTGAACAAACATCAAAGTTTCCAGCTGAATGAGTTTTGTTGATTTGCTTTCCATTATACCTGCATTCTTTAAGAATTTTATTCCACCGCTCTCCAATGAGTTCACCCTCCCAGCTAATCTGTATCTTTCATGCTCTGTGAAGATCTGATTTTCAGGAAGCACAGCAATAGTTCATTAAGTGGGGAGACTCTGCAACTGGATTGGACATCTTACTAACTTAAAACTTCGAGACAAACAGGGAACGTGAAATACCTGGGATGCATTTCCTAAGAGACACGTCACAGGAATGCACATATTGTATTGTGATGGATATATGCATTGCGAATGGATCCCTAGCCTGTGAAACTGGTGGGTTTACGCTGACTACAGTGGTTTTGTATTTTCTTAATTTACACTTTTTTCCCCCACCTTAGATGTCAAATTGCTCTTATGAGACAAACAAAGCAAGTAGGCCAACCTGCTCACTTTCCATTAGGAATACTCTGGAAGACCGGTAGAAAGGAAGAGGATACAGCTGTGCTATCAGCGTTGCTCCATCAGAGTTATATCAGGTAACGTGCAAGTTGTATGGTGCGCAGTTGTGGATAATATCTACTTCTCTATTACAGCATATGGCTACTGGTAGTTGTAACTGCTTTGGTGTGTTGCAGATCAAACCTAGTGACACTGTGGCATTACACAATTAATGCAGAATGCGTCAGTTAGGGATTTAGCATTTGCTGGCGAAAGGGAACTACATTGCAGTAACAGTATCTTGGAAAGAGGTGACCTGAATTGTATTTGCAATAGCTTGTGGTACCTGAGTGAGGAAAGGATTTATCTTCCAGCTCTATAGATGATCAGTATTACCAATACAGATGTTTGACCTCTTAATTTAGCAAAAAGCTTGTGTGCTCTTTTTCACTGTTGTTTGTCCTTATTTCTTCTCTTCTTGGATGGTCAACCCTAAACATAACTCTGCCTGACTCCAGTCCTGGAACTCTTAACCTACAGATTTCCAGACACAGAAACATCAGCCACAAGGACAGTTGAGTTCTATAAAGACTGGCAACAGTGTGACTCCTTGTGGAAGAAAATTTGGTGACGACTTTTTTGTGTAAGCCAAATTTTTCTTGCCACAGCCCTGAAAAGTGTTCTACAAAACAGTCAGATTTCAAGCTCCGTTTAAAACCTGCTTCAGCACACACTAGAAACTCCTTTAGAAGGGAACTTTTTCTCTCCATTGAGACTGCATTTCTAACCTGTGTTTCCAAAGTGTACGCAGACATTCCTGTAGGCTCCAAAGGTTTTAAGGGAGAATGGGCTCTTTGAACTAACTGGGATATTTTTATCATTATTATTTTTTTGAGTCTTCCATGATACTAAAAGTCCTTCTTTCGAGATGATTATCAGTGGAATAAATGCATCTTACCAGAGTCTTGGTGTGGCACTGCACATTTGTATGTGATAAAACCAGCATTCACTGTAGGAGAAAAGCAACAAAGCTGACAGATAGAAGGGAATACAAGGGAAATTAATGGGAGGCTTTTCTGAGATCAGTTCCTGCATTAGTACCTGAAGCATTAGTTCTGGAACCCAATAAAGTCCACAGGACTGATATCATTGTTTCAAGGGGGTATGAAATATTATTTCAATTTCTTCTTTATGTTTATACAAGTCTCCCCTTACTAGTTCACATAAGTGCATTCCCACAACTAAAACAAAATAAGAGATGTTTGGAACTCATCCATTATGTTTATTCATGACAAATATGCCTAAGGCTGTTCTATATTAGCAGAAATGCCTGTGTTGTACTAGCAAAATGTTCAAGCAAATGAAAAGATGCTCTCTTCTCTGGGAATTTCCAGGAATAAGCTGGAAACTTAGATCCTGAAGTGTTACAGTGGGCTTTCCTCCTACAGATCAGTCTGTGCAATGGATGCACTCTGCCATCTAGACATCTTCCACTGAACTTGTGATAACCTGAAGTGCATTTCTGATGCTTTGTTCAGTGTGAAAATGATAGATGTGTTTTGTTGATCCTTTTACCCCCCTTTATAGTTATATGCAAATTTATAGTGGACAAACAGTTGCAAGATACACAATTTTGAAGTCAGAGTGCACCAGAACCATTGAGATGCATGCAAAAGGATATGCCTGTACACTCTGTCTTCCAAAGCACTGTTTTTAGAAATTCTATAAAGGGATTTTAATAATTGATGATGTAACCTTAAGCAAAGCAGTCAATGTGTTTTGAAGCTGAAGTATGACTTGTATGAACAGTATTGTACGTGCAGAATAAGATTTGAATGTGAGTTTGAACTTAACAAAATTATTCAAGTATCTGTTTTCTTATGTGACTGTCTGAAAGAGAAATACCACCTGCAGATCTAAATAAGAAAATCAAGCACTTTAATGAAGGGTTATATTACATATTATTTTTCATGTACAATAGTGAAATGTAAATATTATTCAGAGAAGTGGCAATTAAGAATTTGTGACATTACTGAGAAAACCTGGGCATATGTTACTGAAAGTTGCTAGTATACATTGTTTCACTCTTCAGTGTATCTTCAAGCATATATTTTTGCAGCCCTCAGTGTCTATTCTTTTCCTACTCTTATTCTTTCTGTCTCATATGGAGAGCGGTCCTTTTTTGTTACTTGGCCATGTATCTAAATGGGTAAGTGGAAAAACTTTACCACGTCTTTGGAGTATGTAAAAGGTTACTTCTGTTGCTAAAGACAATGAATAATGTTGAGTAAAAAAGTTATGCCTGAACTGCCTGAATATTTGTCTGAATCAGACACACTGTCCAAACAGTTGAAGAATTTGATTCAGTGATGAATATTTCTCTGCCAACTAATTTTTATGGTCAAATCACATCGCTGATTGTATGATTAAAAATTATGAAGAGCTTTCTTTAAAATATCATTAATGTTTTTAATTTTGCTTGTCTTACTTCAGAAGCCGATTTCCAATTTTTTTCATCAGAAAACATGAATCCATGAGAGGAAAATTTTGGAAGTTTATTGGTGATGTTCGGGTTTAAGTGGAAGAAATTACACTACCCCTACTGTGGTTGTCACTATTTTGCCTGATACAGTTGTAAAGAAAAATATATGAAAGATATTTTAATCATTAGTTCCTGGATCTATAAATGGTAAGCTGTATTTATGTTTTTGAGTCTTTATTTTATAGGATTAACACATTAAATTTAATGCTAAGTAGGACTCTAGGACTTACACTTTTGTCAGTTGGTCAGTTTATGGTTCACCTTAAAATTTAGTCTTTATTTAAATACTATGTAAATATACACGGTGTAGAATGACCCAGTAAAAGATTTCCTTTTCATTAAAAATGCAGCTCAGCAGCTTTGTGATAAATGATGACATTATGTATATGCCAATCCCTTCTGGAAAATTGGAGTGATTCTAGACTTTGCCAAGAATTTGACATGCCACCCTAAATGTTTAATCAGGGATGCTGTGACATTCAGTGCTGCTTGTATAAATGTGTCAGACTAATTTTTATTAAACCTCTTCAAAATGAAACAGAATCTGCTTCTGGGGGAAAAAAAAAAAATCAGGGCTGAATCAAAGTAATGCTATTAATATATCTCTCACTAGATATGATACAAATAATCTAAAATTAACTATGATCCTCACTTCAGTGAGCACAAACTTCCCTAGTAAAAGTTTTGAATTGGAATAGAACTCAGAGGAGTGCTGTGTCAAATTAATGATCATGAAGCAAGGCTCACGGAGCATTAGTAGTCAGCTTCTGCCATGGGTGAGACCAGGGAATAGATGCCATTCAGCCATCTGAACAGAATTTTTATGATAAAATCTGTCCTTCAAAAAACCAGAAGAATCTAATGGGACTTTCCTGTGACTTCTCCATTGGTTGATTCTATTCTAGCCATGGAAAATACATACTGAATTTCAGATAAGGGCCAGAGAAGCCAACTAAAAGGAATCATTATTAATCAGTTGGTGCTGCAGATTAAAAGGTCTATACAAGTTAGGAGTTCCAATCCTGAAAAGCATTGCTTATAGGTTTTACCTCTCCATCATTATATATAGTCTGACTGAGACTAGCTGCATAATTTAGGAGAATTCAGCACAATTTTAGGCTTTTGTGTACAAGTTAAACTTCACAGCATGGAAAGCATTTTTGTATGAATATTTCTAGTTTATAACGATGCTCTTACTAGTGTTTCTTCATGTTGTTTCTTATACACATTTTATCTGCTATTTATCCATTTTCTAGTGTTAAAATACCAAATTAGGTTCTATTCTACCACCACCAAATGACAAATGTTTTACTAATGCCAGCTCATTCAGGTTTTAATTCCCAGCACTTGTGAGAAAGTAGTGGGCCCTATTGCAGTTTCCATATTGTTGTTTATATGCTCTGGCATTGGACACTGGGGCACGTAGGGGGGGTGGCAGTAGAGGGGGAAGATGGTACTCTATAAACACAGAACAGAAAGTTGCTCCATAGTACGGACAAGGTAGAGGCATATGCACAGGGGAAGTGGCCGGCCAGGAGACAGTGCTGGTCAGTGTAACAAGCAGTGGGTTCGGTGCATATGCTCTAAATCTGAAGTTCTACAGAAAGCTTGACACTGAAGAATAAAAAAATATTTTGATGCATACTTAAAATATTAAAAATTAAGAGGGACAGTGCTCTGGTTTTATACAGCCAAAGCTTCCAGCCAGGTTGGAAGGAGGAAGATTTTCTTAGAGCTCTTTTGTTCCCAGTGTTTTCAATAAGAAGTGGTACTGTCCTGGTTTCAGCTGTGATAATTTTCTTCTTAGGAGCTGATGAAGTGCTGTGTTTTGGATTTAGTATGAAAATAATATTGATAACGCACTGATGGTTTTAGTTGTTTCTGGATAATGTTTATACTCAGTCAAGGACCTTTCAGTTTCTCAGGCCCTGCCAGCAAGAGGGCTGGAGGGGCACAAGAAGTTGGGAGGGGACACAGTCAGGACAGCTGACCCGATGACCCGAATTGGCCAAAGGGATATTCTATACCATGGGACGTCATGCTGAGTATATAAACTGGGGGTGGGGGGGTGGGGGGTTGGCTGGGGATGTCAGTTGCTGCTCAGGGACTGGCTGGGCATCTATAAGCATGTGATGAGCAGTATTGTGTATCACTTGATTTTCCTTTTGGATTTTATCCCTCTCTCCCTCTCTCTTGCATTCTCGTTACAATTGTGTTAGCTGTTCTTATTTTTATTTTATTTTATTTCAATGATTAATTTATTCTTTTCTCAATCCATGAGTTTTAGCTTTTTCTCAAATCTCCTCCCCATGTCTCTGGGGGGGTGGAAGGGGGCAGTGGGGAGTAAGCAAGCGGCTGCATGGCACTTAGTTGCCATCTGGGCTTAAACCACAACAGGTACCCTATTCATTTTTTGACAAAGTAACAAAGTAAGACTAATACCCTGACCAGCTATGAACTGTAAAGTTAATTACATGCTCTTACTTAATCAACACAAAATTGCAGAACTGTGCTGTATTTGCCAGCATTCTTTCCTCCCTGGAAATGGGTACAGTCAGAACCCCCAGAATCCTTTCTAGTCACTGAACAATTATATGTGCCTAGCAGCAGCAAATATTGTTGTTCTATATTTCCTTTGGTGTAACGCTGTGTCCCAGGGTATGTACCGCAACACTTCTACCCAGACCTGATTTCCACCTGTGCTGTTGGGCATGAACAAAAGGTAAAACCCAGGATTATATTCAAAAGCACCGTTTATGCTTAAAAAGAGACATCAGGTGATCTGGAGCTTTCAGGGCACCTGTAAATCGAAGGTTCTTTTGAGAAAGGTGGTGCTTAGCTGTTACTACAGAGATTCTATGGTTTAAGGTAAAGAAAATCCCTATTTCATTCCCTACAGTCATGGATCAGCAAGAATTAAGTGATAGACATATGCTCAGAAATGTATTGCTTGTAAATATAATATAGTTTTGTAGTGTAAATGTAAAAT
Organism: Falco biarmicus; assembly: GCF_023638135.1. Classification (NCBI taxonomy): domain Eukaryota; kingdom Metazoa; phylum Chordata; class Aves; order Falconiformes; family Falconidae; genus Falco; species Falco biarmicus. The sequence continues at coordinate 90,596,028 of NC_079288.1, forward strand.
GAAGTATAATGGAGTGTAGCCAGACCTGCAGGAACACAAAATATTTCCATCACTACAGAGAGAAAATTTCTATAGGAAGGAGGATTTGGGTTGCCTCAGAGAGAGAGAAAAACATTCATGGTTTAACCTGTGTAAGGTCTAGTAAGATACTAACTTTATTATGTGGTAGATGGATCTTTAATCTTATGTATTCAGCTCTCATTCTTCTTATGTACCTAGTCATCATTCTTCTATCATCAACAAGTAGTTAATATATCCAACAACCTACCAAAATGTTCGATTAACCCAAAGGGAGAGCAATTAAAGATGGAAAAAGTAATCTAACCTTTCTTACTGTTTTAAGATTCCTTTTGTCATGTGGTGAAGTCCTAAACTTAGCCACAAATGCATTCTCTATCTCTGTACTTGAGAGATTTCTGGAAATTATACTATGACAATTCTAGAAAATAGCAACCTCCCTATTTGTTCTCACCACCACCACCCAAAATTTCCTGCTTCCTGGTTACCCTGGGATACATTTAAATCATGAACTTCAGTCTAATTCATGATTAGGTGAAGATGAGGGTGCTTTAATATAGATGCTGAGGGCATTACATGGTTAAACATTGGAAGAAAGTATAGTTCAAGGTACTTCTTTTTTCCCTTTGCAGGACTTTTAATTTTCTTTTTCTTTGTGTTTATATGTAAGTGTCATAATTCTGAAGCTTACGAGTACTTCCAAGAAAAACTGAAGAGGCAGTCATACAAGTCATATGGTCTGTTTGGGGAACAGTGTAGAAGTTCGGCTATGGGCAAAATAATATTGATTTTAGTATCCAATGCTGTCTTGTTTACAGCACTTGAAATATTTAAGTTGCATAACAGTGATGCCCCATTTGGGCATTGCTTGGCCTTTGACAACCAGTTAGGAGGAGGAGTTAAAAAAAAAAAATGCAGGCTGACATAAAACCATCTGTTTGCTGTCTGAAGGCAGCTACGTCCCACGCCTTTTAACACAGAGAGTAAAGAATTCTGGATGCAAAAATCTTTCCACTAAAAGTGTGAGGAACAGCAGGCCTACAAAGGGGTTTCTGAAACAAGACCAATGAGAAATCAGATAGAAATATACAGAGAAGTATGTCTGATATTAAAACTCCCCATGATTTAATCAACGTGTTTAGCAACTCAGGAAAAGTAGTACTTATACCTTATATATTCTAGAAGAGAAGGAACAGGAGGAGCATAAAATACAGAAATGACTGGGAAACATTATCTTCTACTGTAGCGCATAAAGTAATGTTTGTATTCTAGGATGAAATAACAATCAACTGGAGAGCCCTTTTAATCATACTAAAGACTATATGATGATATATACCAAGGCCACAATGTTCCCTCGTTACTGCAGCAGCGTGGTAAAGTCACACTAGCTATTCATATCTCAGCAGTACAAAGCAAGGAAGACTTGCCTTGGTCTTGCAGAGGCAAGTCATCCATAACCTTACTTATGGATGGAAGTGTGGATAGTTAGTGTGGAAGAGGAAAGAGAGATGACAAAGGCTGCGGAGTTTTCAGAGTTGCCTAAGGTGCCCTTTATGGCAGAATGGTTCCTAGCCTCAGAGTAAAATAATCATTACTTGATTGATGTATCACAGAAAGTACTTTATTCTGTAGTCTTATGGAGCATTGTTTAGTTCATAATTTGTTTTTGAGATGTTTTATTCTACAGCATACACGTAACAGTAATTGCCATAACTTTAATGATGTTTTAATATCATGAGATCTCATTATAACAGTCTGCTTATTCAGTTTATGCTGATAAGTGAAGTGAGAATGCCAGCTGTTCTGGTTGAATTACTGGGTCCATGGATTACTAAAAAGAAAATTAATATAGTCATTATTCCTTTTTTTTTCTATTGAGTAGCATTTAGAGGCTGCAGTCAGGATTAGAGCCTCATTATAATAGATGCTGTATCAACATTAAAGGTGGCTTCACATGGTAAATATAACACGCTGTTATTGTTTAGTTTAATGTTGAGACAAGCTCAGTTTTGTTTACAGTTTCAGGAATAGAGGTCATGTTTAAATAATGTTTTTCGTTTTTAATTAACACAGTTAATTCAGTCATCCAAACCCTGCATGAAGACTAACAAAAAGCATACCTTAAATCTGAAATTACACTGAAAACTCTCTAAAACCTACTTCATTGATTTTGTACTGACAGCCTAAATAATGTCTTGCATACTGGTCAGAGGGTGGGGAAATGGAAGTAAAACAAATTGTTTTCCATCACAAAACAACAGTGAGTAGAGTAGCACTATTTTATTTACAGCATAGAGGTTTATTTAATCAATTTATCGGTAGCAACCTAGAGAAAATTGAACCAAGTTGAAAAAAATGTAGTATTTCTTCACATACTAGAAAAATAGAATGTGTACAGGTATGTTGCAATTTATTGAAATTTACTGCACTTTAAGATACATTGCATACTGCAGGAAAGATAATTTATCTTTATATCTTATGGTATTATTGTGTGTGTCAAATAGAATTTTAGTTTGTTATATTTCTAAAAAATATAGGCTCATTTCAGGAAAGCAGTCATCACTGTATGTTTGTCATATTTATTTTAAAGTCTTAACCATCACCTTGCCTTGATTTTTCTTGGAGTGATAGAAAGAAATGACCATCTTTCTCCCTGTTCAGAAGAGCAAACTCACCAGCAAATGGGTAAGATCTCTAAAGATGACTGTAGCGTTAACTCCTCTGGAGCACGACATAGAGAAAAAAAGGTGCAGAGCATTTCTGCCACAATGTTCTGGTAAGCACTTGGAATGAGCCTGTTCTTGGAATCAGAAAGCTTCTCATGTAAAGCAGGTGCTACAAAAGCATTGTCAGTAATTTAATACGTGGCCTTTGGACTTCTCACGATGACTGTTAGCAAGTTTCGTGCTGGGCAACAAGCACATTTGTCTGTATTTTCTGTATAATGCTCCTGGCAGGTTCCTAAAAAGAGAAAAGAATAATAAACCCCCTACCAACTATTGCGTAGCCTGGCCATAATGTTATGCGTACAGACTTTTATCAAGACAGCATGACATACAGCTTCTAATGGGTGAGGTACGAATGGTGTCTATTCCATAAGTGAAAAGGCAGTGGTTTTCTGATTTTTGTAATAACCAAACACTTGAAGCTCAGCATGTAACAAGTCATCTTAACTGGTTTAAGCAACATAAACTACTGTGGTAAGTTGGAAGTTGGTAGCGGTGGTTCGCAGTGTGTGCAGAGGTGGGCAGACCTGAGAGCATGTTAAGCGGCGTGCAGCATCTGTGTACACCAGGTGTGCAGCCTATACACTTCAGTGCTCAGCACCACTGGCAGCCCTTTGGGTCACAGATGTTCACCTGCTGGGGTCCATGTATCAGGCAAAAGAGCAACCATGTTATTTGCTTCTATCTGGATCCAAAGGTACATATAGCCAAGACATACTCCTCCTGTTAATAGACACTGACACCACACACACTGAATTTTGCAACTGTTAGAATAGGCCCATCTAGTCTTTTCATTTTATGAGAGGTGATTGGATATTTTCTAACTAGCAGATCAGTAGAACTACTTGTCCAGTAGTAGCTGTTTGTAAGAAGCCTCAAAAATGTTCTTTAAAAAAACCCTGCATTTAGAAGGAGCAAGGACAATTATCTGTGAATAGTTCTGATATACAGTATTTTAAACTGAAGCTTTCTGATAAACATTAGTGATTTTAGTGATTTTGCTGGGGTTTTTTCCACTGACAGAGCATTTTGAAGGGTTCTATTTTTAAAAGTGACTATAATCAGTCAAAAATTTACAGAGGATTTTTTTTTTCCCAACGAAAAATATTTTTTTCAAAATACAGGGTTTTTAATTTAATAAAGTATTTAGATTTTTCTATTTTTAAGATAATTTCCATGTCTATATAACTTTTTCTGATTCTTAGTGGAAATGCTACTTTAGATGTCATGATTTTTCATTGTGATCTTTGTATACTAAACTGAACTTCTTAATCATCAAATGGAACTATTGAAGTAATTCAAACATCTCTAGTTCTGCTTTTTAACAATAGCTTTTAAGCCAGTAAATCATACCAAAATGTAGCTGTTCAGAATTCTTTGGAAATTAGAAGCTTCAGAATTTTGCCCAAACCACTTCTTACAAAAAAATTCCATACCATTTATGCTATCATTCAAGTTGAACAGTGACAAACTAAATAGCAAATAACTTGGTTTGATTATACTCTTATAATAAATACAAAGATAAGCAGCTCTGTTTCTTTTCAGTTATTGGCTACAAGGAGGGAAGCTTCAACTGTATTATATTGGGGTTGGAAAGGTCTTTAAGGATCTAGTAAAGAGTCAAGTAGGTGACGACTTCTGCTTTTTGCATTTGTAGAGAAACCTTGCATTTGAAAGACAAAATACTATTCAATATTGCATTAGACTTCATTTTGGTTTTCTGATTTTTTTTAACAAACAAAGTGTTCAAAAATGAAGGTGAGAAAATACATTATCCTTTGCTTTTTTTTTTTAATTTTTCCTTCGGTTGCATATTTTCATATAAGGGATTTTTTTGAAAATGCATTGAAATTTGAAATTATACCATTGCAAAAACATTATGTCTCACACAGGAACAGCAGTTAGCAATGATGACTTGGAAAAAAAAGCAACTCGTTTATATAAAGCAATAGCCCAGAGGACCAAGAACCATAAAATAAATATTCATGCATTACAGCAGATAAACGTAGCTTCTGCAGAAATCACTTCAGAGCTTAATTAGAAATGGTTATTTTTGACAGAAATTTTGCAGTTTTACTTAACAAACATAATAAAATATTCACACTAGGAATTAAAAATAATTTTTCCTTTACTCTTTGAGACAGGACTTAAGTGGGAATGTAACACATACAGGGATTTTTTATTATTATTATTTAGCAGTACATTAATGCAATGTTATAGCCAAAAAAGAATCTTCAGTGTAGCAATCTTTTTACATTACCATATAGGCTGTGGTTTAATAGTATATTGACAGAATACCTAACATGTTTGATCACTGCAGTGTTTCTCAGAACCACTCATCACCTTTAGCAATGAGTCTGCAAGAAATGTAGCCAGATATGGCCAGTATGGAGCACAGAAAGTACTTTCTGTCTTCAGGTTTTTTATTTTACATTATCACATTCTTTAAACAGTCTGCCAACCAAAAAAAATCCAGCTATTTTTTTGTTATATAACCTAAGAGAAATAACAGTAATTTCATTGCAGATGATTCATTCCCATCCAAACAAATTAATGTCATTTAATAATGTCAAAAATTGATGTTCAGAATAGCAGAGAAAAATCCAAGAACAATATGTTTGCCTGTATCTGTCAATCTTTTGCAAGCCTTTTTACTCCTATCATTTCACCAAAGGTTATACATGCAATGAGATTTACGTGAACATGTCTCAGCCTTCATAATTGCGACACTGAATGTATAGTAAATATTTCAATTATAGAAAAATTCTCTTTTGGAAGCAGTGGTAACTCTTGCAATAGCCCACTGGAACAAGTTTTGGGGCTTTTGCAAAGGTTAAGTTTATGCCACATACAGATCTGTCAAGGCTCAGTGACTAAATTAGACCTGTGGTGCACTTTAATGCCGTACGATCGCTGGTTGACAAGTATTGCAGGGTGACCTCAGTAATATATAAGCATCCAATTCTCAGCCTCCATACTTCTTTAAATATTTGATATTTTCCCCTTTCCTGCTTCTAGCTGATCCAGTTATTCCTTACCTTCTGTCATGATTCCTAATGACAGGAATTGTCTGGCAGTGTATACCTGCAACATGGAATCTTGGAAACACATCTGATCTTACCCAGCCCAACAGTTCCTGTCTCCTCTTTTCTAGTTTGCTGCAGTTCTGAGCCTTTAGGGTTAGGGTTTTTTCTTTTGTTTGGGGCTTTTTTTTTTTTTGGTTGGCTGGTTGGGGTTTTTTTGATGGAAAAATATTAAGTGCAGAAAGGGAATGGGAATCAGAATAGTAAATACTCTCATCCTGAATAATACGATATTCCATTCAAGTGTATAGTTTGTTTATTAATATACCTCATTCTTCTAGGATGCCTAGACTGTCAGAAATGTTAAGAAAACTTGATTAAATTTATTCTCCCTAAATCTGAGCCCCAAGGTACTCGTTTTGCACCTTGGTCAGCTGATTCAAATGCCAACTGATGTATAGCATGTCTGTATTACAAAAAGGTATGTCACATTGACTGTTATATTTCAACAGGCAAACACAAGGCACTGTGTATTAGCTTCAGATGCTCACTGGTGTATCAATGATATCCTCTGTCCCATTGTGGCTGTTTGGATGCTCAGAAGACTCTGAAGGTCTCTAAAACTTGTCTCTTTTACAGCTGATAGGTCGAGAGATGTGCAGATCAAAGGGCTGCTGTCCTTTCTGGCTGAAGGCCAAACAACTTAGAACAATTCAGCAGAGAATTTGAATTGCTCACTCCATCACCTATAGTGGAATAAGACTAACAGTCAAAATTCTTTTTAAATGATCAAAATTTTATGCCATGGTAGGCTCAAAATGTTGGAAACACGTCTTATATATTGGGAGTTAAAATATCAGATTTGGATACCTCTGGCAATGTCTTTGTCTGGTGCTGCTATAATTTCAGCAGCACCTGACAGCTGTAATAGAGATCGGTGAGTTATTGTAAATAAGTTGCTCACCATGTAGCTTTGCACTGGAAGAATATTTAGTGAAATTAGTGTCAGTGTTAGCGACACAGTGAAACCCTTGGGCAAATCTAGCAGGAAATTTAAAAACTAATAAAGAAAGAATATATGTATCTCACCCTCCTTGTCCCTGTAATGTATAAACCTGGGGACCCTTATATCATGTAAATCTCCCATCTAACCTGAAATAAATTTTAATAATTAATTAGTTACAACAGTATTGATATCTCTTCCAAAAATTCTGATAGCAAGTTGGCCAGAGCTATCTTTTTCTGATAAACCTTAGACATATGTATCTTTGACCTTGGGAAAAGACAATCTTTCCTATTGTCTGAGTGGCTTGACAGCCATGCAACACAAAGGCACAGTTTTCTTCCATGTTTATTAAAGATTATCTACCCTTATTTTCCTTAAATACAAAAGTACGGTTTGGTCTAAGTGGAAGAAAATACTGCTTGTCTTGGTTGCAGCTGGGGACATCCTGGTCAAAGAAAAGGAAGACCAGAATTTTTCAAAAATTATGTACCGAGTATGAAAGGTGAGAACTGGGAGCAGGGGGAGCAGGAGCAGGAGGGCTGAGGTGTTGAAATGACACAATACACGTGGAGGGATGCTCTGTCCTGGGAAGAACTCACCAGGAGGCTGCTGCTGTCTCTGCCTTCATCTGCCATAGCAAATCTGCAAGTAATGTGTTGTTTTCCTGGTGCATCAACATGCAGAGGAATCAGCCATCTTAGTAAGCCTCAGAGGTCTTCCTCCTCTCTGCTCATGACAAGAAGTGGATAACTGCCTGTCCATTGGATTATAGCAGCCACCACAGATTACTCAGGCAAGGCAAAGAAATGTCTTTACATGTGCTTTTGAATGTATCTGCCCACTAGTCTGCCCAAGTTTTACATCACATCAAGAGAGCAATTCCAGCTCTAAATTACAGTAAGATTAAGCATACACCTTTCTGGTGTTTTTGTTTTGGGTTTTTTGGGTTTGTTTTTTTGTTTGTTTGTTTGGTTTTTTTTAATGTATTACAAAGTGATTTAATTAAGTAAGGTTTGGTTGTATTAATGTCAGGTATTCACTAACAGACTTCCTGCACTTCAGAATATCTTCAGTGCTGATAAAACCAACTCTAGCGAAGGTTTGCTAAAATGTAAATTCCATGTGTTTACTTCTGCATTTCAAACCTAAATGGTACAAGCGGTTTCCTTTTAGCATTCACATTCATTCTGGGTTTATTTATAATCTGCTGAGAACAAAAAAAAAAATCTCAGTGTGAGTTGCCTTATCTTAAATAACGGACAATGGAGCCAACATGTAAAACCATCTATTAGCATGTCAGTCAGAGTGTTGTTGTACTCCCCCAAAATAGTAGGCCTACTTTAAACAAGACTGTGATTTATGATTCAGAATCACAAAAACTCTCTTTCTGAGCCACTAAAGAAGACATCTGGAAAGAGCAGATCTAAGCCTATTCAAACCTCAGAGATTTTACCTTTTATATATTCAAATTATCTGCTTTCAGAATTGAAATAGTGTTTCAGAATGACAAAAGGAACTGATCACTGGTGTACAACAGGCTTCACTGGCAGTGTACAAGAGAGGTTTTGTAAATGTGGCATTAAGAATAACTGGTACCTATTTGGTGTGAGCCAGAAAATAAATTCAAGTAAAATATAAATTACAGTTCTTAGATAGAAGCTCCCTATAAATTTATGTCTAATATTAATAATTATATTTCTGAGAAAATTAAGGAACTGGAAAGGCTATTGAATTCAGGTTTTAGGTGAAGCTTTAGGAACCTTGGGGTTTGTCACGTACACAGTAAACAAAGGCAGCTGAAGGATCCTCACACACTGAAAGTCTACGTGGTCAAAACTGAAGCTGCAGAAGGCAGAACAGAAACATGGTTAACAACTGTCTAACGTTCATAAAGTCATTGAATTCTTGTATGAAGTTTGGTGATGTTATTTTAAATGCCTACCTTGTGCTGAGTGTGAGATCTCAAGCTATAATGTAATGAATAAGGATTCTGATTCCAGCATATTTAAGGGTAAAACTTTCATTGGCTTCAGCTGAGCCAGGAAAACACCCAGTAAGTATTTTTGCATGTTGGAAATACAGTGTAAAACATAGAAACTACCAGTTCTGAAATCTGGCTCCATATATTTGAGCCCCTTGTCTCTCTTCTCCGCCTTACCATGCCACAAAATTCCTGTTCATCCCTTTTAACATGCTTGCCATACTGTTTTTTTTAAAAAAAAAAAAAAGAAAGAAAAAAAAAGAAAAAAAAAGAAAATGGCACACTATACAGAAACTGGTAACATGCTGATAGACCAACTTCTGAACTGGAGTGGAAGTACTTTGTAGAAGGTAAGTTGGAAAAACTCACACTGAATTTGTCAATGCAAAATGTTAAGTCTTGTATCAGCTTTGTAGAGGATTTACCTACTGAATCCAAGCACGTACAGAACTGTGCCAAGAAATTTCAAAGGTGACCTTCAGCATCACTTTTGTGCAGGTGTGAACTGCCTCTCAGAAAGTGCTAATTCTGCACACACTGAAACCTACCACTGGCTTCAAGTAAGGGCAGATTTTTTCTCTAGAAGAGGCATTTCCAGTAGTGATGAATGATGTAATGGATTTTTTATGTGAGCAAATGGACATTAAGTGTACATAATTGTATTTCCTTAGTATCATTTACCGAAGTTCGAAATGTGTAATTCATTTACTGTTTTAGAAATTGTTATTTTGGAGTTGTGCCAGAAATTAGAATGAAAATTAAAATGACCATAATATTATTTTTAATATGGAGTGCACATATAAATGGAAGGAACCAAATCAAGATGTAATTCAGACTCATTATAAATAGCGTCTTAACGCTGAAATGTGCTGATATGAAAAAACAAAATAAGTACAGGATTAATTATACAGAAAAATAAAGTGAACACATGCAATAAACTAATTAAATGTGAACTTGTTCATAGAAAAAGAATGTTTGCCCTGTCCAGAGATAGATTTAAGGCCTACTGATAATTAGAAAATGCTGCTAATATTACTACAGGACAATAAAAATTCCTATAAAATATTTCATCAAATGAAAGGATTTGTAATACAGGAAACTGCATATATTTTTCATTTCTTTTAGTACCATATGCTTCAGCAGTTTTTAGATACACTGCCTTCTAGAAGGCTGTATCTTCCGGATGGCACTGGCCTTGCAATATTTCTGGTCTGCTCTCTCTCTGTCCTGTAACAGATTGAATTTGGTATTGAAACTCTTCCAGGTTATTTGGAGTATTTACACCTCTTTCACCAAACAGTAATTAACTTGTTTCATGATCAAAATTCATCAGGACAACAAATTACTATAACAAATATTCACCTTTTCTGTCCTTGGAGACTTCTGAGGTGTAGTTTATGGGCAATACTAACTTTAAATGAAGAAGAAGAAATTTAGAGTTACACCAAGGGTTGTGTATCAAGAGGTACACATCCAGTAAAAGAGCTTGTTGCTAGCTAATGGGGATAACACAGAACCATCAATGAAATATTTACAAGTTTTTAAAAGGCATGTAGCTGTAGCTTTTCTTGTTAGGCATGGGTTTCCTTTAGCACAGTATGGTGATTTGCTGCTATCCAAGGATGCTCTTATCACTTCAGCATTGTGTGCAATGTATTCAGATGGCATAATGTATCCAATTTTCCTGTTTGCTACATTCAGTACTTAGGGACACCTTTCAGAAAGGATCAATCATTTTGTGCATTTCTACCAACTTTTAGAAAGGTTCCCAGACTACTGTAGGACCACATTTTTTGTTATTGTTCAAATTTTCAATTTTCAATAACATCCGTAGAGCCTGGCCATTAGAATTATCGGAACAACACAGAGGTTTTTATCTAATTTTAATGACAGTTGTATTCATCTTTATTATATATATTTATGCAAATTGCTAGCTAAAATAGAGATGGCACTGAATTGAAATGTTGATTCCAAATACTCTGAAGCTTTTTAAATGGGTGAAGTACAGATTCAAATTTTGTGTTTCTCATGAGATTCTAGCTAAAAGGTAATTATTTCTGCCATAATTACTGTTAATCCCAAACTTCTAAGTATGATTCAACCCTGAAGTCTCCTCAATATTAAAGATTTGCTCTCTGTCATGGTGAAATGAATATTGATGAAAATAGAGGTTCAAGAACAATAACAGTTCTTTATTAGTCAAAATTTCTGCTCCAGAGACTTCTTGGCAGGGTTTCTGAAGCACTGATCTAACTCCAGCCCAACACGCACACGAAAAAAGACAGAGTAGTTTGTGGCAGGTAGGCACTGCTCTGAGCTGGGTCTCTAAGAAGAGATTTCAAAGCATTAAGAAAGGCACAGACAAGGGTCCGAGGGTCATAGCCTTGCCTACGACATCTTGTTTGAGCAGGAGTGAGGTAGAGGCTGTTCCAGTAAGTGTGTGGAGGCACTCATCAATGAGAGAAGAGAAACAAATAATGGTCTCTAAGCACAGCAACAACAGTTGTTCTTGAGCTTTTTTGTTTCAAAGGATGGATTTTTTATTTTTTTTTTCCACCCATCTGTGTACTTTGAATACATATACATGTTCCAGGAACAGGTGAGAACCCTGTGAAATGAAATATTTTTTTTTTCTTACTTGTTATGTTTCATCCATAACTGGTGGTTGGTTTTTTTTCTTTTTTCACACTGTGCTTTTCTTTCCTGTGAAGAGGCATTTCCATTTGCATTTAACTTCAGGCCAAAGCCAAGACCCACTGATTAGAAGGAGTATTTTTTTGAGTTTTAGAGACACCTGTCTTCTACAATCCCTGAGGCAGCACCACTTATAGAGAGTGTTTTGGACCCTTTATGATGTTACATTATGGTGAATTTTATAATTTACTACTGCATAGGGTGCTAATAAATGCCTCTCTAATAGGTGAATACTTTTATTCCTAAAATGTCGATTACTGTAAGTGATTCAGAAATCCTAATGAATAGTTATGTATAAGGAAGTCATTTTGAAAATGAATTTTTGGAGCGTGTGGAAACACAAAGAAATGCAGCTTGCTTAGGAGGTGCTGATGAGATCAAACAAGTCCAGCAGAAAATGGAGTTCTTGGACTTGAGAGGAATAATTTTGTTAAGTGTGAGCAGATATGACTCTCAAAAAGAGTAAGCATCCAAATAAGAGGCATTTAATCTTACAATAAAACAGTGCTTGAAGCATTTGCAAACATTCATCAAATCCTTTCAGTATGGGCAAGGAATATTTTAGGCTAGATTGTCATGATCCTTTCTGGCAGAATTCAAGTTATGAATACAAATAGCCTCTACCTAGATGGCTAACAGCAACAGGTTACAGGATGCCTTAGGATCAGTACTGAGATTGTATCTTTGCACACACAGCTGGCTTGAAAGGAGCACGGGGAATGAGGAGGTCACAGGCTGCTCCTGGGTATGACGTTTCTTACGGCAGTGTTTAAATTTGTAATTTTGGCTGATATAATTTCCCGGTTGCTATACCACAGCTCAGACCTGCATTGTTATACATTTCTTCCCTGGGTTCATTTCTTTTGGAGAATTTATTTCTTGTCTGGGCTCAGTCCTATAATATCATTTTCCTCTCAAGCTTTCAGTAAGATTCCCATTTCACTTGTCCTCCAACTAAAAACTTTCTTCAATATTTCAGTTCTATAGTGTTTCTTCTGTCCTGTTAAACTTCAGATGCTGGGGAGCTTGGAGTTTAGTTTTTGGGTTGGATTTTTGGGGTGGGTTGGTTTTTGGTTTTTTTTTTTCAGTGAAAATGTAAGCCTTTTTTTTTTTTCCTGCAGGGTTTTTTGAAGCTTTCCCCAGAGTGTTTGAGAAAAATCTTCCAAATAGCTTCTGGCTTCTTGCTCTTCTTTTTTAGCTCTGCACACAACACACACAAAAGTTTCTCTCTCCATTTTTTTATTCCCCTCTGTGGAAAGAAAACCTTAAGAAAGGCTGTCTTTCTCTTTGCTTACTACCTAGTTGTCTCAAACACTCTTTTATTTCAAGTATTCAGGTAGTGCTGAGTGAAATTTATTTATTTTTTTATTTGCTTTCAGGTAAGACTGGATTATCTCATGATGCCTTGCATTACAATTTGAGCTATAAAGGATGCTGCTGCCTACATACTGAGCCCTGTGTGCTAAGATGCCTGAGGATATGCTGTGCCTGATGTGCAAACCGCCCTGATATCCCCTTGCACATGTCACATGCCCTCTTCTGTCCACAGTTCAGACAGGATCCTAGGAAACTAGACATAATATGAACGTTAGCAATGCCACAGCATTGTGTTCAGCCTGTGAGTCCTGTGTTGGTAAAAGTGATCTTTTAATTGCTGATTTGAATCCAGAAATTAACACAGACAAGAATTATACCGGGTGGTGTAGACTGTGAAATGAAGACAGGAACATTTGAACTGCCAGCTACTGAAATACAAATGGTTCAATATTACGCCTGTAGTTTCACTGAATAGAGTATGCTATCACTTTTGCAATAACACTTCCATGCTGACTGCTGTGTACATAAACTCTTGTTCAAAGTATCACCAATGAGAATTGTGATAGCTTGTAGACACAGTTATCTCCTAGTACTTTCATCAGGACAGCAGATTTTGGCACATGGGAACACCTGAAAATGCTCTGGGGTAACCACCTGGTTTTGTGAAGGATGATTTGTTCCATAAAGTTTAAGCAGTTGTTATTCTCAGAGAATATCTCTCAGAAAATTGTCATTTTGTCAGAGGATGCTATTTAGCAGACTGGCATCTAGGCAGTCAGGCAGATTCAACTAGTGTTACTTGAAAACCAAGCAACGGTTGGTTATCAGCTGCCAAAGGTTACAGTGAGGCGTATTCACCTATGGGAAGTCAGAGAAGTCTGTTTTGATAAACTAGAGCTTCTGCTTTTCTTCTGTCACTTTGGATCAGGAAAGCAATGGCTGTAACACACAGTCTCAGAAAATGCTTTTGGTAGTCAGGCAACTGTTTTCTCCAGAAAATGCAGTGAGTGACATGCATGCTCTCATGGAAGTGCCTGGGGGAGAATCCAAGATCATGCAGCTTTTGGGGGAAAAGGAAGAGCTTGACCAGTTCAGCATCTACCTAGGGACATGAAAGGTGTTCTGAGTCCTTTATGTAAGTTTTTGGTCCTAGAGGACCTGGCACTCTGCTCTGTGAACTCGTAATGGGTAGCGCAGAATTTAAGCTTCCTTCTGTGATTCTTCCTAACCTGTGTCTGCTTTTGTTCCAGACTTTACTGTCACCTATCTTTTCAGAGTGTTTTTCAGGCATCCAAATTGATGGCACCTGGGCAGGCACATCTTGACCTCAGAATTTTACTGTGAGCCCCATTATTGGTAACACCTTTGTATATATTCAATATTCTGAAAATGATGACAAAAGTCATGGTTTCACCACTGAGGAAAGAGGATAAAATTTACAATGGAGAGGGAGCACTAGCTATTTTGGAGTTTTCATACAAGTATTCAGCACATTTAGATCCCAAATTAATAGCTGATAATCAAGTTATTTGGCTTACCAAAATTTATTACATAGTGTAATATTTCTAAAATACTAAACAGGTAAAGAATGTTATTCAGACATTAGATTTTTTCAGAAAGGAAAATAATTCTTTCAGTGCAGACACTTCTGGTAACATGGTAAGAAAAAAATAAATCACATTACCAGTGGAAGAAGGAAATGATCCTAGAGGAACATTTAATCTTTCCTTTTGTATACACAAGGATAGAACCCATACTGCTTTAATCTGGGGTTGTATTGGTCTCAGTTTGCTCCAGTGATGGATAAGGATGTGATTATTTGTGACAAATATGAATTTCTTGTAGGTATTTTATATAAAAACACAGAGAAGTGACAAGAAACCTAATAGGCATTCAGGCCACAGGGGAAGTTTAATCTGGCTTTGAACCACATTTAGTTCAGAAGGAGTGTACTGCTCTCATCCCTGAATGAGATTTAGTTATTTTGTGCACAGATTATGATATCACCACAATAAGCATGACAAATGTTCCAATTTGAGCAGGAATCCTTCCTGAATGCTAAAGATCTCTTTACAGGCATTGACTCTGCATTTCTAATTTCCTAACCCTGTTCATTATGAAAAATATATGAGACATCGGCAAGTCCATATTTGAATTTAAAAAACCAAAAAAGTAAAGATGGGAAAGAAGAATTAAAATTTAAATTCCCTGGGAGAAAGGTTTCTTCCCTATAAACACCCAGACACATCTCTTTCTCCATTAGAGAATTCTTAATTATTTTGGGGGTCTCTCCAGTACAAACTCTTCAGGGGGGGCCTTCCCAGTATTGTGTTTTATCAGGTGCTCCTAAAAAGTGTTTACTGTACAATTTCTGTAGGATAGATCAGGCACGTGTAGCCTGAACACTCTGAGTCCAATCTAACAAAGTGAAAAGTGATGATATTTGCTGACAGCAAAAGTTCTTTCACAGGAAAACGCAGGTGAAAAATTAAGAGGTTTTGTATCAGGTCTCAAATATAGGTAGCCCAGTACTCTTCCAGCAAAAGCATAATGATCACTCATAAAGCTTTCCAGAGAAAGGAGGACAGAAGGTAACGTTAAGTGAATAAAAATACATTTTGCACCTTGATTAAGTTTATTTGTGAGGCATTTTGTATGACAAAGCTCTTGAATTTGGCACTTTGGAATCAAGGTATTCCTAAGACTTGTTATTAGCAAGTAAAAGATTTAGTGGTCTTAAAAAGTCCTTGAGGTGAGTACACTTCCTATTTTTTTTTCAGTATGCACACCTGCCTTGCTGAGATTCTCTATTAGTATATTCGTTGTTTTCATTTTTGTGTTTTGTGAAGCTATCCACTGGCCTCAGTCTGAATAGAGCTCTTATTTTGAACCGCTGTTGCTTGATCACTTTAATTTTAAATGCTTTTTGGCTTTTTCCTTTTGTATAATAGCTTGTCCTCATACAATAGCTGTCTATAACCAGGAGGTTCTACTGAAGATGGAAAACTAATCAAAATTTGAACTGGGAAGCAGTGGCTGATGGTTTGGAGTGTCAGTTGGACTGTGTTCATTATGGTCACATGAGTTATAAAAACTAATTTTTGTTAACATACTGCATTTTTTTTTTCAAAATTTCTCTTAAGAATAATTGCATAAACCTAGTTGTCCTGTGTAAAATTCAGCTCAGTCACCCAAACCTCTATTTATCTTTTGGCTAAGTTCATGTGATAACACAAAATGATGCCTTTATATATACACTATGTATATATTGTATTTCCATTTGTAAAGATACTTTGATTAACTACTTGGTGAAACATAACTGCCCAAATGCAAGATGATTCTAACAGAAAAGTTTAACTGTAGTATCTATTTAGTAATAAAAGTAAACTTATTTATTAAGAAAAATAAATCTTTTATAATTGGAAGTAATCAGTGTACTTCATGTAATCTGGCAGTAAATGACTGTGCACCCACAGGGCTACTTAAGTTCAAAACCAATTTGGTAATCTTCCAACTGGAAATTACAATAAATTAAGGTCGTTTCTCCAAGGAATGACGTAAACACTTAAGTAATGGAGCTCCTCTCTTTATGTTGAATCACACAAGTAAAATTAGAGCCTGCTTAATTACATCTATTGTTGAATGTTTCGATCAGGCATTTAAATACCTGCAGTGGGGCTCACAATCACATTTCTCCTTGCTAAGCTGGAAACTTTAAACCCCCATGCAATCAGGGCAGGCATATCTGTTCTGCACTAAAGACAGTGGGAGAAAACAGGCTAACTAGTAAACCTATCAAAAAAAAAAAAAAAAAAAGAAATAAAAAAGAAAGAAAAAAGCCCAACCCTATAGATTTTGGGGGTTTACACTTCATATTAAACTATATGTTGCTGTCTATTATATTTTTACACCACACTATTAAAAAACCCCATAAATTATCAGTTGCTCATAATAACTTACAATTTGTGGTTTATTTTTGCAAAAGATATAAAGGCACAGGATATAAGGCTAAGTAGGCATTTTCTCTTCTTGTTTCTCCACATGTCTATGTAATTTTGCAAAATATACCTTATCTTCAAAGGAGAGGCTGATCAGTCTGGGACCATATAGCTGGATTGTCTTTAGACTTCTCTAAACTCTGAAAATTATCATATGTAAATACTGTCTTTTTCTAGTGTGACTATATAGAAAAACTCCTTTTGGCACTCAGAATTTGTTTATTGGCATTTTTTATGGATGTGATCTTTAATCAAACAGCCAAGTTATTCAGCGACACAAACCCAGATTTTTGGAAATAAATGTTTAAGCAGCTGAAGTCCTCAATGTGCTTTCCATGTGTCAGTCCTGGTAGCCTGACTGGCTTTTGCAATCCACACAGGCTGTCTGAGAGCAGTACTGCACTAAGAAAGATGATTCAGCTTGGAGCCAGTGTGTGCCTTCTAAGAGAACAGTCCTGAGACTTCTGGTGGGATTCTTTGCTGTTCAGTTTACTCATTAACCTATGTAATTCTTCATGTCACGATTCCTTGTTCTCCTTCCTAATTTAAGACAGCAAGACCAGAAAATGCTTTCTCATAGAGCTTGGAGGGGTAGAAAGGAGGGACAGTATTGCACTGAGCAGATGGGAATGTACAGATGCAGCAGGATTTAATTCAGGCCATTAAGTTTTATAAGCAATGGACACTAAATTTACAAACACCTGTGAATATCATGTTTTTCATGTTTAAACTTTTTGGCTTTTTGAGGTAAACTGATATGCAATAAGTTGTCCTAGAAAATGCAAAGAAGGACTACATGCAGATGAATGAGACGAAAGCTAAGCCTGTGCAAACTGTAGTTCATGTTGACAAGTGAACTATGGAGCCTGTGTTTTATTGAATTTTGTTCAGTTCAATAATGTATGAAAACGACAGGAGGATACGTATTAGAGTTAATACATATGGATGTTACAGTCATGCATGAATATTCTGGACATAAAGCAGTATTTAATCATCTTTCTCAGATAATAGTGTTTGATGTTCTCAGAAGTACTTTAAATATAAGCAGGTAGCATTAATAAAGCAATAGAATTAAATTTTAACCGGAATTTTATTTAAAATTTTGAATATGTATCCAGGTATCTTCAGCTTCTGGACTAGATATCCATGATTTTCAATGGCTGCATAGCATGACCATAGTTCTAGGTAGTCAATTAAAAGCCTATTCATAACAACATATGAATAAGCCAAGACCCCCCACATGGCTACAAGTCTATACTGTTGTAAGTAACACTCACTTTCCTGTAGACAAAATTGGATGTTTCTGAACAGTAATTATGCTTTTGCAATACATTATAATCGGATGAATAAAGTTGTGTTTTTCTTTTTATATTCTGTGGAACCAGAACAGTGGTGGTTGAGAGATATTAAAAATACATTAAATCAATTTCTCTTCCTTATTTCACATGGCATTTTATGTTTCATTGTATATTTATAATTAGACTTTGTGAGTATGTAAATGATACGCGTGAAAAAATGTTCAGTTTAGAGACTCATTCTTAGTAATGTTTAACAACTGAGTTAAAATGATTTTTAAAAGGTTCTTTTGATCTGTACAATAACATAACAAAACAAAAAAAAAGATAAAAGATATATTTCAACCTTGCTGAGCAATTAAAATTTGAAAAATATTTATACTCCTACTGTAAGTCATTATTAGTGCACAAAACATGGATGTTTCAGAAAATGGAGGAAAAAAAGACTAAATCCATTCATTGTGCAAAGATGATAAAAGACTCTGAATTTATTTAATCCTTGATGGAGGGTTTGCAAAGCCAGTCTTTATTTTATCTCAATGTTGAGATACTTGCTTCATTGAAAGAAAAAATGTTTGCCATTAGCTTCAACAGAAACCAGATTTTTTCCCCTGTGAAGGGCAGAATAATGTAGAGATTTCATTTATTTTCTCAGTGGGGTGCTTCTTATAAGGTATTAGAGAAGTTTCTCTAGATATGTACTCAAGTAAATTTTGCCCAGTCAGTATTAAACATCAAGATGACATTCGGGGTTCCAGGAACTAAATTCTGCTTTTAGAATGGTTCAGTGAAAATATTTAAGCAACGGGAATCTAAAAATGTTGTGACTGAGTTCTGGCGTCCATTTCAAATACAAATGGACTTGCTTCTCTTTTCAAATTCAGCCCAGCTTCCCTTACCTGGCTGAGCATTCCCACCTGGCTGGATCCACATAGATCCCTGTTTTGTCTCCCGTGTGGGTTTTGTGTCAGAGGTGCTGGTTAGCATGAATCCCAGCAGTACTCACCATCTGGCACCTGAGCAGAAACACAAAGAAACACCAATGTTATGTGTAAAAAAAAGATTTGATTTAAGGTGCATGTAAGTCAGCAATACTTTTTAAATGAAAACTGTATGCTCTTGAGGCAAGTTGTTTCAAAATTGAGAAGGTTATGTTTTGTATTTCTGCATACAGAGCACACAATGGTCTCCTCCACAGCAGGCTACTTTGAAAGCTCAGCTAAATAGGATGAGACTGGAGCTTTCTTAGTAGTGAACTGAGCTTTGCTGTGAAACTAGTCATCCTTTTCCTAGCCAGAGACAGAGACTTAATATATACTTCAACCTGATGAAATTCTTTATAATATGGCCAGTGGTCATGGCTCAGTTTATCTCACTTCAATTTCAGTGAGGATTGGAAGGGCCTCTATATTGATTATATGGATTATTTTGAAATGCTAAAGTATAAACAAATAATTTAAAAGAGTAATTGCTTATTCTATACTGGTTGGCTGAGACCCAGTATCACCTGCCTAAACAGCTGGTTTAGCTCTAAAGTTGCAGATCATGAAGATAATTTTAAAATTATGCCAGTAAAGGAAAGTTTAGATTATTTGTTCCACTTTTTCTGTCCTTTCAGTATTTCACCATTAAACTGTTCCTGCCAGAAGCAGCTTTTTGACTAGGCTTCTGTGAATACCTCCCCACCCACCCACCCCCCCCACCCCTTTAAGACAGATCTTTTCAGTTTTGTAAGGCAGAGGGGAAAAAAAACCCTTGATGATCTCAGAAAGACCTTAATATGCCTGCTCACTCTGCGTATCATAGTCTGAAATGGATACCTCGCTTTAACCATCTGTTAGTATTTCTGTTACAACAATATCTATATATTACATTTGATCAATAGTTCCTCTGTGGTAGACATTGTACCCTATAGTACAATACCATCCTACCTCCAAGAGCTTATGATCTTAAGGTCCTAGTCTTGTAATGGATCCCAGTGACCAAATGGAGCACCAGAAAGCCTAAAGAAAAGCCCATAATATTCAAACTTATGGACCTCTGATTGTAGAATCGTAAAAGCAGCAAGCAGTGCTAGCAGCAATAGGGAAGAAAAATTTCAAGCTCCTTTTGTTATTTTATAACAAGGATCTATTCAGCAGTGTCTAGCGTGCCAGCTAGCAGACTAGAGTCAGAGTACTTTAAGCAATTTCATTATAAACCCTGCTATTCAGAAATTTATAAGACTGCTATAAAACTTCACTTAAGGCTGATCAGTGCCAAAGAACATTCCTTTTCCACTTAAAAATAACATGTGGCTGCTGTTTGTAAATGATAGGGTTGCAAAAGTGGAGAAAAAGAGATATTTTCAAAGGCATAAATTGGGTTTGGACATCCAATCTCTGTTTCTTGAAATACCAGTCACTAAATTCAAAACAAAAAAGGTGAAGAAAAAACTTTTATACAATTCCTGTGTAGCAAAGCATAAATTTTGATGAATAGGAGGAAGTAACAATGGAAATTTGCCTGCATAAATTCTTTTCCCACTCAACAGGTTATTTTTTCCCCCAACTTTGTCTTTTAAAATTATAATTAGATTTTGGATTATGTTCTTTTGGTGATTTAAACTTTAAAAGGACAAGTTGCTAGAGTTTCAAAATTATCTTCTATAACTTCTCCTTCACATAATTTTATACCTGCCCATATTGTCGTTTTAACAGCTTCCTGCTGTGATAAATTGTAATGACTATCTGCCCATGATCACCTGTCAGCTATAAAATATTGCAATATACATTTTGAAATTGGACAAATTAATCTTTGTGTGATAGACTTTTCCACTGTCTTATTTCTTATATACCTCTGTAATATTTCTTCTTCTAAATTTGGCTGCCTGCTAATTAATAAAATTAAATAAGAAAAGTTAGACAAAGGAAATTAAATTCCAAGTTGCCAAAGGACATAAGAGTTTGAGTAGTATACACAAAAGGTATGACAAATCAGGGTTCCTGTTGCGCCTCTGTTCTTCAAGGATTTACAGACAATACAGGTTGTAACATCCCTTATTTTCTTTCTTTTTTAGTGTTTATAGCGAGTATATATGGTATTTATAATACTATATATTTGCTGGGTGTAGTCCTTTCCTTCAATGCTCTAATTTCTAGTAAGGTGCAGTTGGTCCTCAATGACTTGGAGATAAAAGTCTCCCTTACAAGCACTTCACCTCCTCTCCAAGAACAAATTTGTCAGATGCTTTCACAGCACATTCTTGACCCAGACACAAAAAAAGAAAGGGTAGCTCCAGATGTGAACAAAAGAGAAAGATGATTTTCAGGGAAAGGGGTTTCTGACCGTTACTCCAAAATGAACAACTGAAAAATAACTCCTAATGACTGCAGGGTTTAGCTTCCTTTCTTTTCTCTGGTGCTTCCTTGTATGGTGGAAGATCAAGAGAATGCCACTCTTGATCTCTTCCACTGTGGAAGACAATCTAGTAAAAATGAATGCAGACATATCACTACACTGACCTAGGTCCTAGGAATACTAGAGGACAGGATGTTTTTGCAACTTACCTCCATCCTTCTGAGTCCTTAGGTTTTGTGGGAATAGATTGACTTCTGCTTACAGGGTACAGAGCCTCTACCTTCTCCCTCTTAAAATCCTCAGGCACTGAAAGGGAGAATCCCATGGAGTTTCCTCTTTGCAGGAGATACAAAATATGTCTAGATCAGTAGAATTTCTTAAAATATCTTTTAGTTGCTGTTAAACCGTTAGCCAGATCAAACTCAGAATTAAAAACAACCTTGTGTCTCCTATTATATCTGATGACCTTTAGCTCAGAATCCCTAACTAATTTTAGAAACGAAAAAAGGACCTGATACAATAGAGAGGTAAGCCTTCACTAATCTAGCACTGTGCTATTATTTCCCTGTTTCAGATATATATTGCTATATCCACATAAGTAATAAAGGAGAAATAACATCGCTGGATTTTCCTATACAGGTGGTTCATCATTTCATATATACGTACATCAAAAATAGTATATGTGTACTGTGTGTTTTGTTGTGACATGGAAAATCTGCTTTTCATAGTAGTACATGATGGTAGGAATCTTTTTCTCCATATATGACATGGCATTGAAATATGACGTGTATGATTTTGTGGGAGAATAACAGTTTTAACTATATTACATGTTTAAAATCCCAAGTGAACGTAATATAACTTTACTAGCTCATTTCTCCTGAGGCATCAACACCATTTATCACTACTGCTTCCATCTGGCATGTCTGAACTATCATGATCAGCATTTTATGTGAAAATGAAAGCATTCAATATGGTCTCTCTTCTCTAATGCTCTGAGGTCAGATACAATACTGCTGGAGGCAGTGAAGATGCATTTTTATCACACGCTTGAGCAACATCCATTTGACATATTTTATAGTTTTCTAGGTTAAGACCAGCCAAACTTTTTCTTCTTTGCACTGACCTGGCATGGGGTCATTTGCTTTAATAATAATCTAAGATTAATTCCAATAAATTTAATCTAAGATTAATTCCAGTAAGCTTTGTTATACTGCGGTGTTAAAAGTCTGGCACATGCAGCCAAATATTTGGGTGCTGAAAACCGAATTTCTAGTGTATTTTTTGCAGAGCTTAGAAAAGCAATGGAATCACTTGCCCAACTGTTTTCTTCCCAAGGAATGGCTGCATGTGGTTTGCTTACTTGAGGTCTTTGGGAAGAGATGTCAGATACTCTCCTTTTCTCACAGAGGATTCATGGAATATGGGCTGATGACATAGTTAAAAGTATCTTGTAGTTTAGGTTTAAAACTTCCATTTCAGTGTGTAAAAATATATGGCTGTTTCTTTTTACACTACAAATTCTTGAGTCTCTGTCAATTTCTAAGCCTCAGTAATCCATCATATGAGAAGCAGAGTTACCACAAATATGTTTTATTATCAGCTCCTTCATAGCCTTTTGGGATCATTTTAAGATAGAGGGCAAATTCCGGAATAAAATATTGAGTATGTAACTCTTCGTAGATCACACCACAATCTTGAATTCCTTTAAAATTCATTGTAATAATATATATCTACTTACATTATTTCAAACTCCATTTTTTAGTGTGATATTAAACTAAACACATTGTTTTTATTGACATTGTACAGGTCATGAAAAATTTACTATATCCAGGATGCAGTGAGTACATGGGAAGTTTTGGATATATATGAAAATTTATTCTGAGCATTGCCTTTTATTGTTTCATGCTATTTGTTGGTTGGGTTACGCTACGGGGCAAAGAATCTTCCAAAAATTGTCATTTACTAAGATTAAAGAGCTGGCACTTGATGGCAAGCACTGTGAGTTAGTCAAGAGAGAACAAGTTCTCTCTATAGACTACTGCTTCTTTTGTGCGTAAGAATTTACTCATTGTCACTCATGGTGGTTGTAAAAAAAAATAAAAATGTCTCCATGCTTATTGATTTTCGGTAATTGCACATTAAATCTACTGAACAGTGAATAAAGGGTCAAATTCTAATACAACAGCTAGTACTTTACGCTGTTATTGATCTTGTATTCTTATAAAAACACAACCCTGGTAGCATATGATACAACACTACATGAAGACAACTATGATCTTCCTCCACACATGTTTTGAAACTGTAATCAAATAAATGCATTCAGAAGGCTAAAAACTGCTTGATGGAAAAAGTAACTGAAAACCCTCACACCCTGTCAGTGACATTTTTTCATTCTTTATTACCTTCACAATCTCCCCGTGTTGCATAGATGCTGTCCTTTTGAAAAACAAACAGATAATTTCTGGGGTATTCAGATATTTCCTAAATGAGAACAATCAGCAGTTATCTGCAATTTACAGCATATTTACAGTATTTACCATGTTTAAAATACAGTTGTAGTTAATAGCAGTCCCTCCTTAAAATGTAGTGATGTGACACTATCCAGGAGTTCTTACAGTGCCAGTGATTTCTACAGTCATGTTTCAGGGTGGACCTTCAGCTTAGAAACTCAAATGTTTTAGCAGATACTTCCATTACTTCTTTATAACAAAAACTTGGAATAATTCCTCACTAACTTTCCTCAATTCAAAAAAAAGTTCCTAATTCTGAAATACCTTCAAAGTCTTGGAGGAAGACTGCATGAAAACTGGCATTTTCCTTTGGTTTCAGATACTGTTAAGAAAAGAACACAGAATTTAAATAATCCAGTGTAAGCAATCTAACACAATTAAAAAAAAACCCAACAAGTTAGTGTCTTAGTTTTAAGATATTTGCATTTGATACTTTTCTGACGGTGCCTGTCTCTAACATGTAGAAAGTAGCTCAGCAGAGCAGTGGCAATATATTGTTTTTTTTCTTATTGCTGATTTTCTCTCAACTTTCTACAATCCTAATATTGAAAAAGCAAATAGTTTCTCTTTTCCTTTCTTGAATTTTCCACCGTTGTGAAATCTTTGCATATTTTTAACCTTTAAGCAGCCAAAATTCCTTATTGGTATCTGTAGTCATCTGTCCTCTTACACTTGCCAGATTAAAAACTAGAAGTTCACTATCCACTAAAATATTCAGTATTAAAGAGTCCAGAGTATGAATGTAATTCAAACACAGTACAGCATGTATATAATTTCAGATGTTGGAAGACATTTTTAGTAGGAGAGAAAATGTAAATAACTCAAACTGCCATACTCATTTCTCACTTGATATCTCTTTCCCTCTCTCTTGTGTAGTGTCAGTAACCTTGACCATAAGACAACATCCTGAGGAAGAACTGCTGAAAGGAACTAGCACCAGTGCCAAAATCAAGTTCTGCTTTTCTGGAATAATAGCTCAGGTAAACTATAAACTCAATATTCAGGCATAAGCTAAATTATATAAATATATTCAGAGTCAAATGATATCAGTAGAAAGCCTCCAACTATCTTCAGCATACTTGGATCATTCAGAAATTTTTATGAGTAATTCAAATAATAAACATGTATAAAATGAGAGTCTTTGCACATCATTCATGAAAGATATCAAAAACCTGAGATATAGTGAATACACTATATGTGATTTCTCACTAAGCTGATTCTGATGCTTACATAATTATTGGTGGTCCTTTTTACAGTCTTTCCAACTATGGCCCTTGCTCTGAGTGTTACAGGTTAATAAAACTTTGAAGTCATTAATTTTTCTTTGAAAATGAGGAATGTGTCTATATTTTAAGATAAATTTTAAGCAAATATAATTTTAAAAAGGTAGTGAATTTTTTTCAAATAAAGTAGATGAAATATTTGTGTAAAGATAAGTCTGTTCAGTTAAGATTCTTTGATTTTGATAGCTGAGGACTAAATTTTGGTAACCATTTACTGCGTCATGAAAGCAAAATGCTGAAATTGTTCATTTTACTCTGATAGCTACTGAAAATGGGACTTCTATTAAAACTGTCTTAATATTGTCTCTCTCTTTGAATTTTATTCAGAAAAGCATACATCCCTGTAGTTCTGTTATATAATATATTTGATGAAAGCTTTTTGAGGGGAGGAAGCATCTCTGTACTTATATCAAATAGGTTGAAAAAAATCAGACAGCAAATTCTCTCTAGAACTGGGAGCACTTTTTCTCAAATAATTACATTTCGCTCTTAAATGATGGTTTGGTTGGGGTTTTGGTTGTTTGGTTTGGGGATTTTCCCCAAATTCTCCTTCATTCATAGATTAAGCTAAGCACATAATTACCTTCATGAAATAAAAATCAGACTTTTTAAATATTCTTCATTCATTTTTGTGTGATTTTCAGAGATAATAGGGATAACTTGCCAAGCAACTCTTTGTTTTCATATCTCAAATAACAAAAAAATGATTAAGAGGGACATCCTACAATAACTATATTGCCAGTCCCTATGTCCAGTATGTAACAAATAGTGTTCACATTGAGGTTATTTTAATGCGACATTGTAAGAAATACAGTAAAGCATTTATTTATAAAATGGTGTTCATGCTGGTTACTTGTGTCTTTGTATCAAAATGTGAACTACTTGTTTTTATGTTATACTGGGATTATTTCAGAAAAGTCATTTTCATCACTCTTCTAGCAGATTTGAAAATAATGGAAGATCATAAAATCCTGCCTTCCACTCTATCACTTCTTTTTTTAATATGGCATTCTACTCTATTTATTGAATCAAATTATAGGAAATGTCCTGTATAGTTATGTTCAAATTATAGTCTTTAAACTCCTTCTAAAGATGCTAGGAAAAGTAACTTAGACAAGTCAGCTCATTGTCGATCAGTCTGTATGCATTAGTCAGGAGTCCACTTTACAGACTATACCAGAGGTCTCTTGTTTGGGAAAAATCACTTTTTAATGAAGTATTAATTACATAAAAATTGAGCAACTCTCTCATCAGTTTTATGGGGGACCTGAGACCAGTTGTCTGACTAAGTGTAGCTACTTCAGACAGGGAGAAAAAAAAAAAAAAAGAAAAAAAAAAGGGGGAATAAAATGCCATTTAGATTTATAAAGCAAAAAAAAAAAATAGGTTTCACAGGAATTCCCACAGTATCACAAGCAGCACTTTACAACAGTGAAGTGAAAAGTTACCATTAGTTCATCTTTGGAAATCACAGCTGACCGGAACACAGGCACAGCCCGAACAGATCATAAGAATAGATCTGCTGAATGTACTGTCTTCAAAAGCAACCCCCAAATCATCTGTCCTATGCTAGAATAAAACAATCAGTGAAATGGAGGGGGGGTGGGGGGTGGGGGTGGGGAATAAATCTCTGTGAGCAAAACCTGTGCAATAAGCAGGCTGACTCCCTACCAAACTTGTTGCTTAGATGCTGACAGGATTCATATCACCACAAACTGCAGAGTCATTGGAAATGGAAGAAATTGCAGATGTCAGTAAATCCTTCAAGGCAGCGACAATGTTAAGTTCAAGCAAGGATACAGGAGTCTACGTAATGCTTTTCTGGAAGAAACTGAGAAGCAGCCACTGGGGGCACTCACAACCGAACCAACCTCTTTCATCACCTGCTTTAGTCAGTATGTCTTGCACAGGACTGTGGCTTTATTTCCTTTACCTGCGTATGCTGTGAAGACCTCAGCTAAAGGCAGCCCTTCTTTACTTAAATCCAGGTCCAGCTTATGTCAGGACATAGCTAAAGCCAGGTTAGGGCCTGAGCTCAAGCCCCAGCTCCATATTTCCACTTCAGTCTGCCAGCAAACCTGGATGCATATGCATGTAAACATATGTATATCCCCATCCAAAAGCATCTTTAGAGAGCAAGTGAGCACAGGATAAGGGAAGCTTGGTTCCTACAGGGTTTTTTTGTTGTTGTTGTTTGGTTGTTTTTTTTTTAATTCAGGAGATTTTTATATATTCTTTGTCTAACACTGAAACCTGACTTAAGCATCTTGTCTCAGGTTTTGAGCAGAAGAACCTCTCCTCCCAGCCCCAGTTAACCACCTGTGAGCAGAAGGGAAACCATTCCAAACCTAGGAGCTTTCTGGTGCAGGTGACCTCGGCTGTGTCCTGTCTCCTCCCAGTGGTGGCACGTGGCTGACTCCACTTCTGCCTTATGATATTCTGCTTGCTGTGAGAAAGCAGTCTTGAAGTGTGACCCCACTGTCAACAGGAGCACCCAGGGGACCAGGAGCTTGAGACAAGACCCACACATACCACCTGTCCAGTGTGGATAGTCTTGATGGTGCCCAAACTCAATCTTCTCCTCTACGTTTCACTCCCATGTAATTCTAGTGTTGTATCTCTAAGGTCAAAATTCTTCATGTGTCTTCTTGGTCAGGCTGATCACTTACACTAGGATCAGAAATCCTGTTAGGAAAGCTTTTCAGAAGGGAGTATTTAGAGACGTCGCTGAAAAACCTTGTGTTAATGCAGTGCTTAGCGTTGTGCTCAGTAGCACACAGATGCAATGCATACCTCGAGGAGAAGATAACAATCGCAAAGCACTAAGAACTGTTATAAACTCTAATTTTAGCTACATTAGTTCTCTAATACAGACATTTAGTTACTTTTAGAAAATGGATATTTCCAGAATAGAGGCAAGGTTAAAAGACCTCCATTGTTATTACAATTTCTGTTAATAGCGTGAAAATTACTTCTGCTATATTAACATAATAATACCAAATACAAATATATTTACATTATCACAACTGTTTTGCACAAATTTTTGAAACATTAATCTCTGTTAATACTGACAAGTTGAATATTTTAACAATTTTTTCTTAACTCACTGCCTGGCCATTAATATTTCCAAATAGCTTTTCTCATTCTCTGAAAACACACATTTCAGTATTCATTGAAGGAATTAAAATTAGCACAGATTTGGAGAATTAAACATTACTGGCTAGGATAGCAAAGACTCCTGAGGGAATGGTTCTTCCCAGTTTTGTGAAATACTGTTGGAAACCTGTGGGAAATAACTAATCACTGAGATTTTTTTTCTAGCTTCATATATTCTTTCATGGTCTTCCCAAGAGATAATCATGTTTTATACACTCTCTAAAGGGAAGAAAGAATGGCTTGATTTATTTTATTTATTTATTTATTTTTTAATCTCAGACTGGGAATCCTTTGAGCAGTCAAAACTAAAAAGGAAACTCTAAAAATAAGAGTTCCTAAATTATTACCATCCCAAATTAAACTGTGCATCTGCATGGTAGCCAACAACATCCCTGACAGAGGTCCTGAAAGGCTTTAAGTGCCCAGGTCAAAAGTAGCCATTTACTATACTAAAAAAACCCCAGAGTTTATCAGAAATATTTGCTTTTGTATTAAATAGGATGAGATTAGTGTAATATTGCATATCAAGCAGTATCTCATGAAGAGAATAATTATACATTGATTTATAATTCTTTTTCCAGATGGTTTTATGTGGTTTATATACAGAATTCATGTTGTGAATGGTGGTTTCAAGCTACCGTCTCCCTGGTGGTTTTGAAAGTTTCATTTCAGCTGTCTTTACCACCCTTCAAACATACTTATTGAATATTCCTTTTCTTTTTTTTTTTTTTTTTCTTTTTTTGCTACAAATAAGTAATACATTGGGGAAAAACATGAAAACGACCTCAGAAGAAGATACATATTTGAGTGGAAAATGCTTGTATGTTAGAATGTACGTTTGTGTTTAATCTGAGTTTATGTACCGCTTTCCTAACATACAGGATATTAGACACTGATTTATGGCCATTTCTGTAATTCCCCTGCAGTTTTATCATGACAAAATTACATCCTTAGGTAGAACTGAAATGTCAGTTGATGATTAGTGTGCTATTATACCTCTTCACTGGATGGTAATGGGAAGTGTCTATAAATCTACCTGTTAAGAAGTCAATACAGAGTACACCAGCAGTTAACTTGGGGGTTTGCTATTCTTAGGTTGGCAATTACATGTCACGTTGAAGACTTTTATTAAGCCAAATCTTGAATACCTATCAAACAGTACGCTTTTTTGCAGAAACATCAACAAGAGCTTATTTTTCACTATTTTATGGTGATCCAACAGATGACAGTTTATTGCAAACTGGCAAAACGTACATCACAAATGAGCTGAGACAAGTTAAACAAACCTCTCAAGATCTAGGACATGGCATTCACTTTCAGTGTGTGCATGATAGTTTCTACAAGCCTGAACAAAATCCATTATGTCATCTGTGCTCAATGAGGCTAGAGAAAGCAGAAACATTAGCATCACTGAAGTGTCAAAAACCAGACCTATTTGCAAGTGTTGAGTTTGAAGCACAGAAGGGAACGTTCTGCACAGGATCACGAGCTTTGCCTAACAGAGACACGCTTGAGATGTGGGCCAAACAAGTCTCAGGCATCACAGCTTAAAGGACATATTTCACAGCACGTTCATGCCTTGGCTTTTTCTAGTTCTTTATCATGTTTCAGAGCAGTATATGGTAGAGAGATGGAACAGGAGAGGATCCACCTCTGAATTCACTGAAAGAAGGACTGTGCCCATTGCATCAGTTAAAAAAAAAAGTATTTCCTTTAACTGGGGGCAATAACAGTTAACAGAAACTACAGTTTATAATTCTAGGTTTTAAAAGATCCCACAGCAACCAATACATAGTGCCATCAAAGTTTTAATAAGTGGTCGTTACATACTTGTGTCTCAAGATCTTTTCCTTGGGCTTCCGATTGCTGTCTGTGAAGCTAATAGCACATGAAAGGAGTGAGGTGGCCAATTCACTTTTAAAAGAAGTTTTGGAACTACTGTGCAGCTGAAGAGTGACACAGTTTGAAAAATTCCTCAATCATTGCCTTTTGGGTTTTTTTGGTCGGTCTATGCTATATCTAATTCACAGTACTAGGTCCCTGCTTATTTAGAAAAACAAATCAAAACACAAAAGGAATGTGTGGAGAAGCAAGGTTCTTTTTCATTAATGCACCAGAACAGTTCCCATAGCAAGGTGCCAAAACCCTCACTTATGATGAACATACTTTGATGTTCATTTATTGGGAAAACCTTTGACTAATAAGGAATAAATATTTAGTGGACTTGAACCTAGGTTGTGCTTCAGCGGTTTTTTCCTGCAAAATGACAACGATATTATTTTCTTTATTCCATTCTTTGTTTACCTTATGTAAAAATAGAGGTAAAAACATTTACAGTGAGATTATATGGTTCAAACTTTTGTGCTTGACCAACTATATTGGAACTTAGTCACACATTTAAGGAATGTGAAATACTTTGTTTACAGAGGGCAATCAGTGTCTGCAAAAAATGTTGTAAAAGTATAGAAAATATCAGCTTACTATTGTGAAGTTTACAATTTATTTATGTCAGATCTCATTATGTCAATGCGGCTTTTGTGGAAAGTAAGAAAATAGTTCAATACTATTTTAAATGTCTGTCTTTCTGCCAGTTATAAAAAGAATCTTAAAGACTATTCTAAAAGAAAATGAAAATCTTATTTGAAAGCCAATTCTTAAAAGCACTGAACAGCACTCATACCAGTTTTCCTGAGCATCTTTCACCTGCTTTCTGGTCTTGCAAGCTGTTCTCCATTTCAGATATTATTTCTCATATTTTCTGTAGTTTAATACGTGTCTCCTGAGGCTGGATGTGGATTCAGCTATTCCCATCTACTCTGTAAAGCCTACAATTAAGGCTGTATCTCATTTTTAAAACTCATCTATTCCTTGGAAGAATTTTGAGCCTCTACTAATCAGTAAATGTAGGAAAAAAAATTGCTACAGTACTTATTACAGAGAAGAATGTCAGTTAGATTTGACAACTTGGACCAATTTTGTTTCACCTGGGATCTCTTACAAAATGCCATTCCTTGATTGCTTCCACTTACTTCTGCTCTCATATGACCTCTTTTCTGTCCTTCTCAGTCTTTCCTTTCTGCTACTGTTTCTCATCTCCTTTCAGCTTTCTTCTGATGCTTTTTTTGCCAGGTTTCTAGTGTTCATAACAATTTAGATTAACAGTTGACACAATGTTTCTTGCTGTATGAATATTTACCATGCATGTATTTTAATTCATATTTGCACTATTAATACATCATGATAAAATCACAATGCTGGGATTTTTGAGGGCATAATTTACATAAAGCAATTGTTCTTTATCCAGTATAATTAATTGAGTGTTATTCGGTGGGTAGATCTTCAAGGCTTTATTTCCAAATCTCTATGTTTTCTGTATCAGTAATGAAGACACTGAAAACTTAAAATTAGACTAACAAATAATGTCATGTACTTAATCAAATCTAAAAACTGTAAAGCCAAACAGTAGGTAGTAACTTACTGTTTCTTTGTACTAATTCTCTGTAGAATTAGACTGGCTTGAATTTGACATTGCTATTTTATAGGGTAACAGCACTGAAACATGTTTCAATGTTTACAGAAATTTTAGTGGGAAACTGGGAATTTCAATGCCCATAATAGATGCTGATGTTAGAGGAACTGAGGAATTACAGACATATAGAGACTCAGAGAAAGACTGGAGAAGAAAAAAAATACATGAAATCACTATTGCTTTATCAAAATGACACAATGCTTATCTATGATGGAAATTATTTTGTAAAGATATGACAAAAAGTTGTCACGCTTGAAATTATAATCCTAATTATAATCACTCCTAAAATAGGGAAAAATCAGCATGTCTAATCTCGGGTCTCTCACAGGCAAGACTGGCAAGAGAAGGGTGGATGAATTGCCAAAAAGGCAAACACTATCTTTTTAGAGAGGGGATTTTATTATGCAGCTTCTGTTTCCCCTCCCTACATCAGAAAAGGTCAGTGTTTCTGAAGAGGAGTATAACATGCCTTGTAAGACAGCTGGGACCCTCATAACACTCCCTGAAAATGATTGTGCATCTCTTGACAGCAGTAAGTATGAGTGACAGACAGCACTAAGCATTTCAGTGGTTCAATGGCATTAATAATTTCAGTCAGTGGATAGATTACAAATATTTGGAATTACACAACAGAGTTCTCTAAATTGATGTTGTCTTCTTTGCCTGGAAAAGACAGATGTGAAATTAAAACTTATATGCCCATTTCAACAAGCACCCTAAAAGCCTCAATTTCCTGTAAACCTCATATTTTATGCTGTTTAGAACTCGCCTGGTATCTTGGTTGGTTTAGGGAGTGCGAGCCTGAAACTGCAGAAGCTCATGGATTGTTTGGTAGGTACAGGTCAAACTGACCATCGAGTAAAAGGTGCATTTCTTATGAGTATGTTGGGTCCAAACTGATTTTGTACTCAGAGGTAAATTTATGATGTATGAGATATATGTCCTTACTAAACCATAATAAGGTCCAGCGTGGTATTCTGCTACACAGTTCAGGAAGGGACCAGACTCATCCTGGTTTGTAGAAAATGAGGCAAATGCCTAAGTTAGCACAGCTTGCACTCCTTGTGTTCACAAGAAGATGAATGTCTGAGCTAATTCATGCAGTTTACTAGAAATTTAAGTTATGAGAGAGTGCATTACATACAGCTGTGGTGTCTGATGAAAGCTAGTCCCTGCACTCTGTGCTGCATAAACCAATCTCTGCTATAACTTCACTCAATTCCCCAGTTGTCTTCCTCCTCCTTCCTACCTGCTAGAGAACTGTGATGTGTTAATTACCTAATTAACACATCTCCTTTGTAATTAACCTGGCCTTCTCTTTATCCTGACCATTCACACCAGAAAGAAGGATGTCAGGTAGATCAATTTACAGCAATCTAAGCTGTTTACAAGCATATTGGCAGTTTAAAACAAATAGCATGTTAAAAAGGTCTCAATAAGGAAACAAGTTTTATTATAAGCTACTGAGGTAGCAAAAAATGGCATTTTCATTAAAGTAATATCTATGCTTGTCTTGGTTTCAGCTGGGATAGAGTTAATTTTCATCCTAGTAGATGGTGCAGTGCTGTGTTTTGGGTTTAGTAGGAGAACAAAGTTGATAACACCCTGATCTTTTCAGTTGTCACTGGGTAATGTTCACACTAAGTCAAGGACTTTTCAGCTTCTCAGGCCCCACCAGCAAGAAGGTGGGAGGGACACAGCCAGGACAGCTGACCTGCACCAGCCAAAGGGATATTCTATGCCACAGAGTGTCATGCTTGGCATGTAAACGGGGGGGCAGTTGGCTGGGGGTGGATTGCTGCTTGGGGACTGGCTGGGCATCCATTAGTGGGTGGTGAGCTATTGTACTGAGCATCTTTTTTTTTCTTGTTTAGTTTGTTGGTTGGTTTTGGGGTTTTTTAAGTTTTATTTCTTTTTTTGTAATCTCTCTTTTTATTACTATTATTAGTAGTATATTTTACTTCAATTATTAAACTGTTTTTATTCCAGTCCACAGGTTTTACTTTTTTTCTGAATTCCCCTCCCCATCCTTCCAGGGCAGGTGGGTGAGCGAGTGGCTGCATGATACTTAGATGCTGGCTGGGGTTAAACCACACTACTTAGCAACAGCTAAAACATCGGTGTGTTATCAGCATTATTCTCACCCTAAATCCAAAACATGGCACTGTACCAGCTACTAGGAAGAATATTAACTCTATCCTAGCTGAAACCAGGATAATGCTGTATTCTGTAATGCCCAGGTTGGAAAAAGGTAAGGAGCATTTGCTAGAAAAAAAATAAAAATATGGAAAACATGTTCCACTGGGCAGAAAAAAGGAAAACAAAAAGATTAGTCTGAAACAATCACCTGCTGGAAGGGTGTAGGATCAGAGAGAACATTTCCTGGCCGCAGCCTTTGGGTGAGGCACTGCTCATTCTCTCCTGTTTGGAGCATGCTGCTTTGTGTAGGTGGGCCTCCTGGGGAAAATCCTGCTAAAGGGTGGTTGAGAGCAAGAGATTTTTGGAGGTACACTACTGCTTTATTCTATTTGATTTAAGTGGATGTTGTTATGGAGGGATTTCATTTTTAATTTGTATGGTTGTGAGTGTAACAAAACATTATTAAACAACTAAGGCCAATTCAAAAAGGAGTTTTTTGTTACATGCGCATTGCTACAAAATGCTGCCTGTGCCTTGCTGTTAAGTGACTGATCTCATGTGTGGCATCCAAAACCTGATGGGAACTGTCCAGTGTAGAGTTGTATTTTAAATTGTTCCCTTCCCAGACCGTAGGTGACCTACCTTCCAGAGGCTCAAAGTTTTATCTACTTTGGAACTCTGGTATGGAGAGATTTGTTGACAGTTCTTCTTTAGAAAGAAACGTTAAAGAAATGAGGGGGGGGGGAAACGACAATGACGACGACACACGACATGGGACCAAACAACCCAATAGTTACATTTCTGTGCTGTCAATGGTAACTGATTACCATGAGAAGTCTAGTCTGTAGTAATTTAGGTATCTTACCCAGTTAAAGTTTCATAAAAATATATAAATAGCCTTGGCACCGGCTACTTCCCTTTGTAGGCAAGTTTTTTGGGGGTTCTTTTTGTTTCTTTTTATTTCACTAGTTCTGTATGTCCTCTTTTTGTTTCTTTTTTTACAGGGTCTTTCTAACAACTGAGTTACTGTGTAAAAAGAGTATTCCCATGCAATGGTTAGAAGAATTAAGAGGCCACTTAGAACAACATTATGTGTAGCTATATTCTGGAGGCATTCTGTGAACGCTTTCAAGCAGTAAGAACTACAGAAAAAAAAATAATACTGTTTTTGTATATGATATTAGGTTTAGGTGGGAGACTCTATCATCTTGTCTGCTCATCTCTGTCGGTACTGAGGTGTTTGTGGAAATGCACTGAAGAAAAACTTTCAGCCCTTGAGAAACTATTAGGATAAAGAAGTGGCAGCAACAATGACGATTTGAAGTGTTTTAAGTGTGCTGAGATAGATAAACAGGGATTTCCAGAACTGTAAATTCTGACTTAAGTGGCTGTCTTCTGTCTAAGTTGTGCTTTAGATACTGAAAATTTGTGTTAAATCAGGCTACTAAAGCTTAGGTAGGTGTGGTATAAACCCAAAAGAGTCATAGTTCTATATTCCTTGGGTGCAATGAAGAACAACAGTCAGACCTTTTTTTTTTTTTTTTTTTTGGTTTGGTGGTTTGTGGTTTTTTTTACTTTTCTCCCCACCCTTCTCACAGTCTGACAGCCTTTTTCTTAAGGAAAAGTGAGAGCTGGGTTTGAAAAAGCTTCCAGCAAGCCTTTTCAGCTTATTTCTAGAAATTTGGCCAGTGTTCAAATGCAATGTAGTAATTAACTCATCCCCAAACTAGGTGATTTTTCAACTCTTTTCTAAAGATAAAATTCTTTCTATTGGAAATGAAATTTCAGGAGCACCCTCTTGAGTGCAGTGCACACTGTTTGGTGATGCATGGCATGAAGGATGCAGTCCATATGCTGCTGTGTGACTCACAGCAGAGAATGTCCTCAGTGCGAGGGGATGCTGTCAGTTTATGTTGCTTTTTAAATTTGAGTTCCTTTGCTGTAGTTGTTATTCTGGAAACATGATCAACTTAAAAAACTAGTGCCTGAGTTACACCTTTAACAGATATGGATACTTTGCTGAAAGAAAGCAAAACCCCATGACATTTTTCACTTTGCTCTATTGCAGTCACCTGCCTTGGCCAGAGCTTAGGACTAAGCCTGTAGATGTAAAGCTTTGTCTTACCTGTATTTCTGCAGAGGTTGCTAGGACAGGAACACAGGCTGTCAGAAATTAGTGTGCATTATTCCAAACTTCATGTCATCAGGAACTGACGTTAATGAGTCCAGGCGCTTGGTATGCTGCAGGACCTGCCTACCAACTCGTACAACTGTGGGGAATGGACTTGGCCAAGCAAGCACAGATACTGTTCTCCGTGCGGTCTTTGAAAGTGCATCTGTGTGATTCTGAATGCCCTTACCAGCTCTGGGCAACTCGGTCTTTGAAGTTGATGGGGGTGTGCAGCAATAGCTCTTGGTATCGACTCCTTCATTTGTTGGGAAGGATCTGTACCTTTGCATTCTAGCTAAGAGCTGGCTGCCTTCAGACAGGAAGAAATTGGCTTCCCAGTGTTCCTGTAGGAATGCTACCCGCCTTACAGCTCTTATTGTGTGTTCTTCAGTCCACTTTAAAGCAGTATGAGGAATTTTCATTCATACCAGCACAAATGTTCATTGAAGACAGTGGGTGGCCCTGTACCTGTGCTATGTCCCGCTGCCTTTAAAGTCAGCATCACGAAGTAATCACACGGCTCTCAGGAATGAGGTTCTGTGTGAGCCTTAGTGTTGTTTCTTTATTGAGCACATTACTGCTCCAAAATGATGGGGAGAGATGACGAGCATGGACAGTTGTAGATCTCCAAGTTAAAAAATCCTGACCATTGAAGAGTGAAATAAACTACACATTGTACCCTGAGCAACAGCCAACTAAATCACCCCTGATTGTTCCTGACATCAGCCTTTGGGATTCCCTCTTTCCCCCTGAACTGTGCTTTGTAAGAGGAATTTACAAAATAAAAAAATTGCCAACTGCTATTCAAATGATAAGTGGTGCATGCTAATTACATTTTATATGGTGATTAATTAAAAATAACCATGCAAATGTCTAATTTAAGAGTTGCTCAATTCACTAAGTCTTCAGACACTGCCTAGCTGCCCTAGGCATTTGGTGGTTAGGCAATTTATTCAAGCTTTCAAAATATTCTCAAAATGTCTAAGATAATGAAGGTTCTTGAAAAACTTCCAGCTAGCTCGGAATATATAAACAGAGGTTTCAGAACAGTAAAATAGCACTGCATATATTTGCATTTTTGAGCCGAAGTATTCTGTGTATACATAAAAATAGACCGGGAAGGGAATAATAGACATTCTAAATAATCTGGATATTTAGCTGCACCACATAGTGGACTAGTTCATAGATTATTTCATCGGCTGAAGAAAAATAAATATGAACTTACTTAGATCCAACATTTTTATTTTTATTTTTATTTTTTTTAAATAAGGAGCTTTTCATACAGATGTGGGCAGGGACTTTGCCTTATTCACAAATAAATATAATTTTATCAGGAGAGCTACATCATAACTATTACTTGGTTCAAATATAGTGAATTTTAGTTGGTGGAATATGCAGTTTACACAATAGATTATGATGGCCTAGTGGATGGCAGATGAAAATACACAATAGTGCTGGTTTTGGCCGGGGCAGAGTTAATTTTTTTCATAGTAGCTGGTATGGGTCTATGCTTTAGATTTGTGCTGGAACCAGTGCTGGTAACACAGGGATGTTTCAGTAGCTGCTGAGCAGCGCTGGCACAGAGCCGAGGCCTCTTCTGCCTCTCACCCACCCAGCAGCGACCAGGCTGGGGGGCACAAGGAGCTGGGGGGGGACACAGCCGGGACAGCTGGCCCCAGCTGACCCAAGGGATGTTCCAGACCATGTGGCATCATGCTCAGGGTATAAAGCTGGGGGAAGGAGAAGGAAGGGGAGCATGTTTGGTGTTATGGCATTTGCCTTCCCAAGTAACCATTAACACATGACGGAGCCCTGCTTTCCTGGGGTTGGCTGATGACTTACCTGCCCATGGGAAGCAGTGAATGGTTTCCTTGTTTTGCTTTGCTGGTGTGCGCAGCATTTGCTTTACCTATTAAACTGTCTTTATCTCAACCCGCAAGTTTTTTTTCCAGTTCTCTTCCCCATGCCCCTGCAGGTGGGGAGGGAGGGAGTGGCTGTGTGGTGCTTAGTTGCCAGCTGGGATTAAACCACCACAAGAATTTGGTTGAATTAATGAAGAACCTTTTCAGAAAGTAATGATTAAAAGTTTACAGAAATATAATTCCCCGTTTTTGCTAATAGTAAATTAATGTTAATACTTTAATTGCTATTTTAGAATCTCCATATGCCTTTGGTAGAATTTTTATTGAATTTGATCAATAAATAACCAAAAATAAGAGAATTAATATGTCCCCAAGAAAACCTCTGCATTTAATTTCATGTTTCTACTTATGTAGGAAACAGTACTGTAATGGCTATTGCCATAATTCTTCATAGACAAAATGCTTGCAGTATCTCTGTCATACAACAGAATATATGATGTTCCACAGCACGATACTCTCATGACTTACCTTTTTTTTTAGGTCTTTACCAGATATACAAATGTTTTCCACAGAGGTGAATGAGTCTTGGATTATGAAAAATGGTATTAAAAGCATCTTGACTAGGGCAGATTCCCCAGTAAAGGAATAATCAATACAGCCATCCTGAAAAAGAGAATTATGTTGTGAGGGCATTAACCATGCCATTCTGGGCCAGTTGAGAATTGTTTCATCTCTGAAACTGTTCCAGTAAATTCTACATATACAGCAAGTTTATGTGCAGGAATATGTTGTTATTAAAACAGAGAAAATTTAGATCAATAAATGCAGAATGCGCTTATTTTACCATGCATTACTGATGTTCCTACTGCTCTCCAAATATTCCATCCAATTTTTCAAAAATTAATTTAGTAATAAGAGATATTTGTTTTCTGGGACTATTCTAGTTTACGGAAGGTTATAAATAGAGTGATAAGATTCTGTATCTGCAGACATTCCTACCTGCAAACACTTCACAAGCATAAAAATAAAATTTATTAGTTATAGTATTAATTATGAAGTATTTCTCCGGGTTTTATAAATAGCACTGTTTCTTGCCACATACAGTGAAACCCACAGTAGCTGAGATTATATAATGACACTTTCCATTGTTCTCTAAAATGAGTTTTACACACAGAATAATTGTTCTACTTTTAATGTTTAAATTAAACTTATTGTTGAAATACTTTGCATAGTGGTTGCATAGAATCATGAATAGCAGATAGAAAAGACATAACATGGTAGATTTTTTATATAGATAAATAGATATTTTTTTTTAGTTATCCCTTTTTTAATAAAAAAAAAAGTTACTGGTTTTGTAAATTATTTTTTTTTGTTCTGAATTATTCAAGCATTTCAAGTGATGGGATTCAGGTTACTTCCCACTTGCAGCACCCATTGTACCCATTCCATCAACACTGGAATCTTCACGTGTCTGCCAACCCCCCTCTTTGTGTGTCCGGAAGTTATGTTTGGTATCTATTATTCTAACATTTTCCCAAAATTAAAAGAGTTTTTGCTGTTTGCTGATGACCTGCCACCTGTGGAGGTGTCTGGTGTAGTTCAAGACTTTACTAGGTAATAATTCAAATACCATACTTATTACAGAGAAGTATTTAATAAGCTCTGTCATCTCACAACATTCTCTATTTCCAAATGGAGATGCTTCTTCATTGAGCTAAGGTCCTGGGTTTTCTTAAGGAGTGCATTTAATCTGTAATTGTTTTAACTTGGGATGAGGTGCCAGAATACACATCTGTAGCTTTCTCCAGATTTGCAAATACAGCTCAGACCCAGTTTTTGGATTCTTAATGACCAAAACCAGTTTTCCGAAGCAGCTATTTTTTTCCAATAAAAATTTTATATATATAAAAACATCCCAGATCTCACCCATAGCCCAGCAATTAGAAGTGATTCCTTTTTCCAGGATTTCTCCAGGATGTTTGAATTAGAAAATTATTTTTTTAAAACATCCATAGAATAATAACACAAAAGATGGAAAACATAATACATATCTTTAACAAATTATTCTACTGCTTTTCCATCTTTTGATTAAATTCCTCCACACTGAAAGTCCTCCAGATTGGTTTCATCATAATATTAGTCCAAATCAGGCATGATCTTAGGTCAAAATTAGTGATCATCAATTAAGTACCTCCAGTATGTAAAACAGAGGTATACTATTCTGGGTTTCTACCATTTCTTTTTCCTTTTCTCATGTGTTTTTGCAGTCACAGGAGGTTTTACTGCTACAGTTTCATA
Source organism: Falco biarmicus (assembly GCF_023638135.1). NCBI lineage: Eukaryota > Metazoa > Chordata > Aves > Falconiformes > Falconidae > Falco > Falco biarmicus. The sequence goes on from NC_079288.1 coordinate 90,636,372, forward strand.
AGTATGTTTTATTTTCACCTGGTATTTGGCAGACTAGCTCTCAGCATGGAAAATATTTCCTGGGAAGCTTGAAAAGTCCATTGAACCATTGTTGAGAATCAGCAGAGTAAGGAATAGAGTTGCTGTTTTAGGCAGAGCACTGTACATCCAGCCCTACTCAGGCCTGTTTTACGTTGGTCAGCAGCATGAGAGAACTAGCCAGGACCAGGCAGCAATCAGCAACTCTAAAACATCCATGTGTCATCTTCCAACCACACTCTCTTTGTTGAGACAATGATAAAGGACAAGGCTACTTGGGAAGGTGTATTACTGCACTGAGCCTCCTGCCGGTATGGTCAAGGGAGTCCACAACTTCCCTCTCTCATCCCACTGGAGCCTGCTGGCACCCGCTTCCAGCCTTTGCTGGTAGCCCCTGCAGGTCAGGTTCCACCCTGGGCTCTGGGTGGGCAAACACAGACAGCCGGTCTGTGAAACGGGATTGCATCGGGCAGATCTTAACTCCCCTTGTCCAGGCATCTACGCTTGCCTCCTGCATGTTGACAACAGGTACCTCTAGCCTGCAGAACAGTATATGTCAACTGATTTGCTAATTCTGATGAGCCCTAAACAATGCTGTTAATTAAATTGCTGTTCCAATGGCCTCAACATGACTGACCTGTTTTTTCTCCACCCCACCCCACCCCACCCCTTATTTTTTGGTCAAATCTTAAAACCTGAATGAAATGGGAAACTGCCTAATAGATGTCTTGCTGAGCTTGTTCTTCCTTTTCTTTCAGGGTATACAATGTTACATATCCATTAACGTATAAAGAGTATAAATCTAATATTTCAGAACAATCATGACTCCATCTAATTCTTTGCAATTCTTTTGTTCTGTACTTTATCCCCTGAATTATTTCTAAAGAATTTTAGTAGAAAAACTTCATTTAAAAATTCTGCAGAGAAAAATACCTGAACATTTTCTAAGCTCATTTACCCTTTTTACAGACCCAGTTACCATAACAACTTGTATTGTCACTATAGTAATATTCTTTTATTATGAAACACAGGTTTTTTTGTGCACAAGATATTTTCATCAGCATCTTGACCTTCAAAGTTAAAGTTATTTTAAAGTATTTTCTGGAAAGTATTTCATGGTTTCACAGGACTATATATGCAAGGGATAATTTTTTTAAAAAGGGGGGGCGTGGCTCTTATTTAAAAAAAATCAAAAAGCTTCTCCTCAGAAATAACTGAAATCGTACATACTTGTATTGTTAGGCTCTTTACTATCCCCCTACAAATTTATTTTATTTACTTCCTTAATTCATTGTGCTATGAAAAGTAGAAAAGGTAAATTTTTTTAAAAAGCTTCTTTTTGCTTCTCACATAGTTCTCTTCTCACCTTTACAAGGGTTTTGCTTGAAAGCTGATAATTTCTATTTATATATGTAAGAACCTGAGGATAAAAAAAATAAAAAATATTTTGCAGGGGTTTAGGAAATGCTTTCTGTTTCAAACAAAAAAATACATAGAGATAAGTATTGTAAAATAATAATATGTCGATATAATAAAAATATAAATGATAGAATATGTGTTATTGCATATAATATATAATTTATAAAATAATAGTTTGCTCTTTCTTGTGAGAAATGTCTAAATTTTTGGTAAAATGATTAATTTTTCCTAGACCCAAACAATGTATAGTAAGGACACTATTTTTCTACCAGCTTCTGTTTATTTCTTGCTTTAGTTCCCTTCCCCACTCCCCTCCCCTGCCCCCCCCCCCCCCCCCCCCCTTGTGAAATTTTGTCTTGCTTTTGCTGTATAATGAGAAGCTGGTTCCCAGCTCTTACTCTGAGTCTCCATGGATAGAAGACAGTCGATCCCCACTACTGTATTCTAAAGAGAGACTTGGCAAAGGAATCAAAGCAGTTAAAAGTCAGGTTCTCTACAGCAAGCTGTTTCTTTAAAAACAAGCAAACCAATCACCTGAAAAAATAGAATTGAGATTTTCAGAGAGATGTTATTCTTAAGCAAGGTGGTTTTTAAACTTATACATAAACAATGTTCCCTATCAGAATTCTAATGTTTGTTAAAAAGTCAATTTGATTAGGAGGTTGATAAAGCAAGTTAGATATTTTAATTTCATAATGTCTGGTAATGTTTCTGATATCTATTTTTGGAATAATCTTTTCCTCATTGGTGTGTCCTGCCTGGGGGCCACATGTTTTGAAGGTACTGTCCTGGGAGGTGAGAAATATGAAACTGAACATTTCCCCCTGCTTTTTGTGACATTTTAATGGGTAGGGTCTGTGCAAGAAGGTTTAGCAACGACATCATGACTGTCCTGAAAACAAGTGATTGCTACCAGTTCTTTTTCTTGTTAGTCTCATCCTTTAATACATAAAAAACAAAGTTTAAGACCAGCAAATTGAGTTCTTTGGGCGATTTACTGGAAGAATGTGTGTTTTATGGCTCTTAAACAGACTGAACATAAGCGTTGAGCAGTGAAATATTTTTTCTCAGAACAAGGACATATGTAAATAACTTTAAGACCAAAAATGTTTTTTAAAGACAGTGTAATTAAACTGCATTATGAGATGGAATTTGAGTAGATGTTAATGCTTGCAATGTTGGAGTTGGACTGTTGGAAAACTCCAGCCAAGTCCTGATTCAGCTGTCTTCCTTCCTACCATTAATGATACCCTTTCTGCAGTTGTAATAAGTGTTGGTAAATTTTCTCTATGTCATCACATAAAGACTGTAGAATATATTTGTTCTGATGTAAAAAGTTTTTAAAGGTGCATTATTTCAATATTGAAGTTTTCTGGTCCTGAGCATCTTTTTAGATGACACTTTCTGCTTCAGCATAGCCACAGCTATATGCTCCATAATGAAGCCACTAAGATAGTTCACTTATCTCTTGTTCATAGACAACTTTTTTTTGTTGAATTTTGTGTAGAAGACTACAGTCACTAATCAGATGCTCTTCATCTGAGCTATTTTACACTGCTTTAATTATTAATGTATTGACCTATGCAAATGTAACAATGCTAAGAATGCTATAGGTCATCTTTGAATGCATTTTAATGCCATGATTGCAAAATCTATGAGTGTTCATTTTCTAGAAAGAAGGTCTACAAGGCATTTAGGTTATGAAGAATTTCCAAATTGTATTCAGTTATTTTCTGTTCACACATTTGGCATTTTGTGGATTTCTTTTTTCATACTGTACAACCTTGTAAAAAATATTCATGCTTCCAGTAATTGCACCGATAAAACACCAAAATGACTTTTAGTACTGCCTTTCACTATTTTTCATTTTCATCTTACCATCATTATCTCATTTCTTATTACTGTCTAGTCTGAGACTATATAATAGGTCTTTAGGAGAAAGAATGCTAGCTTTCAAGTAGGTATGAGACAATTTTTATTCCAAATATTTATCTCTATAAGAGTATATCTACTGTATATACACTGATAGTATGTGTGCATAACAGTATTAGTTATATATATCTAGCAATTCCTAGTGCACATACACTATCAGTGTGTATATAATACTCTATTTCTATATAATACCATGGATTAACAACAGTATTGCAGTTGCAAATTTATGGTCGCAACATAGAGCCTCTGAAGCGATTACACTGATAGGTCTTTGTTTTATAAATGTGAAAATTTATCTTCTACATGTTAAAAGCAAAAGTTCAACAGTATTTTTTCTAATAGCTTTTCTGAGAAGTTGTTATTTATGTAAGAAAGGTATTAAGTTTTTGGTTTAATGTTTGCATTAGAGGGTATACTACATTCAACAAGGGTTTAAATAGTGTAAACCCATGAAATACTTTTATGCCTTGAAGGGGCCAGGACCATATGCAGTGACTGTTAGTCGTCTCTGGAAATGTTTAATTTTTATTAGAAACAATGAGGGAATTCTTACAACAAAAATTGATTTGGACTTAACTCTGGTTTCCTTTTATCCTAGTAAATAATAAATTCTGTGAAAAATAAAGTTACCTCTATGAGATCAAAGGCTGATACTAACATTAGGTTTGTTCTGGACAGAACTGTGTTTTACTCCCAGTTATGTCCTGTGCACAGGCTGTTGGAATATAGGATTGTGTTTACGATGCTGTGGAGGAAAACTTGGGTACAGGAACCCAGAAGGACTCCTAATTGCAGAAGCCCAGCAGAGGTATACTCAGCCCAAGCTTGCCACTGTGTATTTCTTCTGCCCTGCAGCAACATCAAATGATCAATGTCACACAGAAAATCTGGGACCCTGTAAGGGTTCTAGTATTGTATTTGCAAAGGGGCCAGTAAGATCTGTAACTCAGCCTGTGCTCAGGTTAGACCAATGTGGCTGCAATGTGTAAAACTAGATGTCATTCGGCTACTAAGATAGGTGTCTGGTGCAGGGGTTGGGGAAAATACTATACAGTAATCTCCACCTTAACATACATAACACCTGAATTTTAATGTTAGAGTAGTCTGGGGAACACAAGGACTGAGGCCGTACTAGGTGAAGTCAACATTCATGAGAGAAAGTAGATTGACTAGATTTTCATGTACTGTCTTATATTCATTTTCTCAAAAAGATTTGTTAACAAGAGGACTAACAAGAGGACGCTCCTGCGTTCCCCTTCTCTCTTCCCGCATCTCATTTCTCACTAGAGATACTGTAAGTAAAGCTGTTTGCAAGTCTATGCCATCTTTTGCATCTGAGATACTAAGAATGTTAATTAATGAGCTTCCTTTCCAGCCCCACCCCCCTCATTTGTAAGCATTCTATAAGCCTGCCAGAACAGTCATGCAGTACTTGTCAAACAGGCTTGTTAAGAATTAGCTTGTATTTTCAGGGTCAGTTTGAGGAACTTTTTTTTTTTTTTTTTCTTTATGTTATGCACTTTCTAAACACAGTCAAGGAACTTTTTGGGTCTCATTTTGCTCTCTTAACATGCCCATTCACAGGTTTTAATGAAAAACCTACTCAATGATGCTGTACGATTAACCACTCACTATTTTCTTTTAAGTGTGAAGAGAAAGATATGCAACCATGTTGGGTTTCATAGTTAATTATAGGATTTTTCTACAAATAAAGCCAAGTATGTACACCTAAAACAAGTTCTAAATTATCAAGTTATAACAATGATGTTGTATCTTTCAGTGGTATTGGAACTAGAGACCCACAGCACTAAATTTGGTCCCATAAAGTTCCACTTAGACTTCTGAATTTAAAAACACAGTCCACTACTGTTTGAACCTCAGTATGAGGATCAGTTATGTGAAGGCAACAGCTGATTCCAGACTCCACACAGAGACCTACCACTTGTCCAGGTGTTGGTGGAAAAGAAGAAAATGTCCCAGCACATTAGAAAATGTTACAATTTTGAGGGTCTTAGGGCTCTGGTGACAAAACTACATATGTGTTCTGGTTTCAGCTGGGATAAAGTAGCTAATAGCTGGTACTGTGCCATGTTTTGGATTTAGGCTGAGAACAATGTTAACACAGTGATGGTTTAGTTGTTGCTAAATAGTGCTTACACTAAGTTGACGACTTTTCAGCTTCTCACATCACCCCACCAGGTAGGAGGCTGGGGGTGCACAAGAAGCTGGGAGGGGGCACAGCCGGGACAACTGACCCCAGCTGGCCAAAGGGATATTCCAGACCATATGGCATCATGCTCAGGATATAAACTAGAGGGAAAGCTGGCCGGGGGCTGCTGCTTGGGAGCAGGCTGGGCAGTGGTTGGTTGGTGGTAAGTAACTGGTTTTCATTTGCACCACTTGTTTTTCTTGGGTTTTATTTCTCTCTCTTTTTGTTCTCTTCCTTTTCATAACAATTTATTATTAATAGTTTATTCTATTTCAGGTTTTAAACTGTTCTTATCTCAACCCATGAGTTTTCTTACTTTAACCCTTCTGATTCTCTCCCCCATCCCACCGGGGAGGGAAGCAAGTGATAAGCTGTGTGGTGCTTAGTTGTCTGCTGGGGTTAGACGATGGCAGTATCATAGAATCATAGAATGGTTTGGGTTGGAAGGGACTTTACAGATCATCCAGTTCCAACCCCCCTGCCATGGGCAGGGACACCTTCCACTAAACCAGGCTGCTCAAAGCCCCATCCAACCCAGTTTTGAACACTTCCAGGGATGGGGCATCCAGAGCTTCTCTGGGCAACCTGTGCCAGTGCCTCACCACACTCACAGTAAAGAATTTCTTCCTAATATCTAATCTAAATCAGTTTTAAACCATCACCACTTGTCCTATCGCTACAGGCCCTACTGAAAAGTCTGTCCTCATCTTTCTTATTAACACCCTTTAAGTAATGGAAGGCCACCATAAGGTCTCACTGGAGCCTTCTCTTCTCCAGACTGAACAAACCCAATTGTCTCAGCCTGTCTTCATAGGAGAGGTTCTCCAGCCCTCTGATCATCTTCATGGCCCTCCTCTGGACTTGCTCCAACAGGTCCGTGTCCTTCTTATGTTGGCATCCCTAGAGCTGAACACAGTGTTCCAGGTAGGGTCTCATGAGAGTGGAGTAGAGAGGGAGAATCAACTCCTTCAAGCTGCTGGCCAGGCTTCCTTTGATGCAGCCCAGGATTTGGTTGGCTTTCTGGGCTGCAAGTGCACATTGTCAGGCCCTGTTGAGCTTCTTGTATGCCCACCAACGCCCTCAAGTAATCTGCTCAGGGCTGCTCTCGAATCCATTCTCCACCCAGCCTGTATTGATACTGGGGCTTGCCCCGACACCTGTGCAGGAACTTGCGCTTGGCCTTGTTGAACTTCATGAGGTTCACATGGGCCGACCTGTCAAGGTCCCTCTGGATGACATCCCTTCTCTCCAGCATGTCAACCACACCACGCAGCTTGGTGTTGTCAGTGAACCTGCAGAAACTGCACTCAATCCCAGTGTCCATGTCACTGACGAAGGTATTGAAGAGCACCAATCCCAGTACCAACTCCTGAGGAATGCCACTCATCACCTGTCTCCACTTGGACATTGAGCTGCTGACTGTGGCTCTTTGAGTGCAACCATACAGCAAATTCCTTGTCCACCAAGTGGTACACCTGTCAAATTCATGTCTCTCCAGTTTAGAAACAAGGATGTCATGCAGGACAGTGTCAAAAGCTTCGCACAAATCCAGGTAGATGACATATGATTAAATCAAATGAACATTACACTGGTTTCTCCTCCCCCATCTGCTGGAGGGTATTGAAGTTATAGGTTTTAACAGCATGAAAATAGTTTTGTGCGCTAAACTGTAAGAGTGCAATTCTATTAATCTGAAACCTAGTTAAACTGAGCATATGCTACTTTTAATCCAAAATTCAGCAATCTCTATTTCATTCTTTTCAAGATTTTTTTTAATGTTAGCTCAGGTAAGGCTAACTGGAAATTCAGATCATCATGTATCTGCTTTCCCTAGAGATATTTTGCTGCCTTGAGACAGAACCATATTTTTACAGCCTTTTTTCCCCCCACCTATTAGCAATAATCTATAAGGAGCTATAATAACATCATATAGTTTTTGTCACTCAGGAGATCAGGTGGTAAAACATCTACCAATACCTTCCCTAGTGAGAGAAGCTTCATGCAACTTATATAAATATCAATTTTTATTAATTTAGCCACCATAGATTTTTTTCTTACATGGTCTGAAATGAAATATTTAGGTAAGTCTGCACATGTTCTGCTTCAGTTCTTATGCAAAACCTCTATATAATATTAAGCTAACTGTTTGAGCACTTGCACACTTTAACATTCGCATCACCAAGGACAAATTAGGGGTAGTAGGTAGATCATATTAACATTAATGATATTTTAGAAATAAAACACAAGACTGTAGTAAATAATAGAATGCACCATCCATCAATTCTCTGAGTCTTATGGCAGTCTAACTGGAACAGTTCCTGTTACTGTCACACTTCTATTACTAGCATGAAAACAAACAAGCCAAGCCAGAAAGACTCCTTCAGGAAGAACAGATACAACTTGGAGTCATTTCATGCCCACTTCAATGAAGATTTTGAAAGACAAATAGAAGTATTTCTGTTCAAATGGCTTGTAAATCTTGAAACTACTTGTAACAGTTTTGGAGAACAGTTAATCTCAAAAAAACATGAAAGTAACCTAAAAGTTACAGGTCTGTCTTCAGACTATATACCTCTTTATCTTGTTGAATTCAAATGACATTGGTGACACTATATAATTCATTAACCAAGACACTGTGAGTTTGGGCTTTTCTCCTGTTCTTAAAAGTATCATTCGGGAATGTTAGATTAAATTAAACTCGAATTCTACTTTCAAATATTTCCCAATAAATCCAAATAACATCAGGTAAATCACTTAAATTACTCTTTCTTCCACCATTATTAATTAGCACACAGTATGGCCAAGTTTATCCTTTTTGACAATGAAGCAGTGTATCTACAAATCTACATTATGTAGTATTTCATTAACTTACTAAAAAAAATGTTGTTTATAATAGAAGATTTCTATACAGGCTTAGACACCTTAAAATTTAAAAGAAACACTTTAAGAATCACCTTGCTGAATTTAAGAAATTCTGTTTCCCATGTCATGGTGCCCATAGGTGACTAAATACACATTATCTGAAGCTAAAATGATGGAAGAGAACTGCTAAATCCTTAATGGTTATATAGAAAACCTTCAGATATTCAAAGCAACTGTTTAAGGGGCTAATCTCAAACAACATGAGCTTGCCACTGATTTCTGAAGGTCAGAGGATAGTCGGAAAAGGTGGAAAGTCTTAAAATGCTCGCTAAGAATCAGAGATAAATTAGTCTGTAGTTTTTAAGGAATGCCTTAGAGGTGGGGTCATCGTGTGAAGGAAATAGGATGAGAGTTACCTTTGTAGTGTTGGCACATGAGGAAGAATTCATAATAATAAAATATTCTTGTATATTTTCAGAGAAAAATGAATAATACTGAATTAGGAAGAGGAGTGTAACAGTAAGAACTTGTTTCAAATAAACTCCCCATTTCTCATGACTCTCACATCCTTGATTCCTAATGATTCCTAGCACAATAAAATGAGTAAGTAATGACAGCTCAATTTCATGCTTTTCAGCAGTAGTAGCTGAGTCTTGCTCACAAATGGGAAAGCTTGAAGCCCAAATCATTCCAAAGTTCCCCCACAACAGTGATTGTGCATTTGCATTACTGCTTATGTTGTCTGTTTAGATAGCAACAGAGCCAACAACCCATTCGGTGCCTTCTGAAGCACAAGTGTGTTGTTTTTAAAAGATTAATGGTTCTGCAAAGCAGTAACATGCGTAATTAAGAAGCCTACATTCCTACACCTAACCTGATTCAGTGCCCTACACTTAAAAGAAACGTCAAATTTGGCATTCTAGTTGAGTTGTGTCACAATATAAACCAATAGTAATTCAGTTATAGAGCCTACAACAAAGTAGAATGAAAGCAAGACTGAGATTAGCTTGATCTAGTTAGAATCAAAGGCACCTTTTTATCAGGTAAGATAGAGGTCAAATTATGGAGAACAGTGATACAATTGTTGGATCTGGAAAAATTAGGAACAGTATCACAAAAGGAAGGCTATGGCTAATGGCAGCATTTACGATGGGTACTTGCGAGGTAATGGAGCCTTCAGTGGTTAGCACGGCAATAAGCTAAAGGTAAGCCATTATACTCCAAATAACATGTAACTGTAACCAGCAGGTAGCCATAAATTCTGAGGTTACTGTGGAGGATATTCAAAGCTGTCTGAATAGCTGTTTCTTGCTTAACCGTAACCAATACACAGCACAAATGCACCAGAGGGCACCAAGGGCAGCCATAACTTTTCTTTATCTTTGTATTTTGTTTGCTTAGTGTGGGAGATGGGCTTTCTTTCCCCGTTTATGCATTATTTTAACCCACTAAAACTATGGATATATCTAAATTGGCCCTGATTATGACTGAAACCAATAATTGTAAAGGAATACATATATTGTGTGTTATGGTATGTGGAAGTTTAGTATATTCCATCCAAGAAATGTTGAAATGTTGGTTAGAAAATCTTGTTATAAATCTTGCATTAATCCTTTCTCATTGAGTGGTTATTCATCTCTGAGACCATTTCAGTGATTAAAAAGTAATTAATTCTAACCTTGTGAAAAAGTTTAGTTTGTGTAGATAGATTTCAGAGTAACACGTGCATGTGGGAAAAAAGAAAGGGGGGAAGCGTCATGTGCAAAACCAGGATGCAGCAAGTAAAACACACAAATATCACAGGACATAAAGTACTTTAAACAAACTGTAGTGACTAGAAATATGGGGCTGATAAGCATGCAGAGATAATTCTGAGCTGGTTCCAGAAATTCCAAAGGAAACTAGCATCTTTCTAAGTGATAGTTCTTTAATAATGTATCCTGAATAAACTGCCAAGAATTACAAAACAGTATGTTATGCACTAATATAAAGCTATTGGAAAGATATAAAAAACAGACTGCCTTTTAAAAAAGGCTTTCTTGATTTTTATGGGTAAAATAATAATCTTGAACACGTAGGGGATTCTTCTCCCCTCTACCCAGCACCGGTAAGACACATCTGGAGTGCTGTGTCTCAGCCTGGGCTCCTCACTACGAGGGAGACATGGACATACTGAAGCCAGTCCAGCAAAGGGCCATGAATATGATAAAGGGTTTGGAGAACTTTTCATATGAGGAAAGTTGGGACTGTTCAGCCCAGAGAAAAGGAGGCTCAGGCTTAGCCATGTGTACAAATACCTGATGGCAGGGAGGGATGGAAAGTAAAGACAACAGATGGTATTTACTGTTGCTTTTTTTACGATTGCCCCTAATGGATATAACATTAGTCATGAAAAAATTAGGGATCTTGGTAGCTGTAGGCAGCTCCAGTTAAATAATTACAAATAGTGTAAAGGTTATCGTATCTGATTAGACTAGTAGTAAGAGAAAATATTGCTATGGTTAGGTAAATGAAAATGAAAAGGCAGAGTTCTGGAGATCTCTGTAAGGAAATGTGCCATGATTAAAAAAATAAATAAATTTGCATGGCCTCTTCTACTCCTGAAATAAGATTAGAGTGGACATAGTCTTCACAAAATGATTTCTTGTTAGTGTCCAGCATCTCTATAGTAAACACTCTGGTAAGGCATGGGAAGAGAGTAGGAGGAAAGCTGGTAAATAGTAATAATATTTGGGAAACCTTCATAAAGGCTTTTGTAATGGTAATTGTTATATAAATGTCTACAGAAGTTGAAAATCTCAGTGGACCTCTGATAATAAACATGATCGGTAAGAAGTCCAGAAAATTGCACTGCATGGTTGCTACTACCTGGGAAGGTATGTTCACTCAATGACTCACTGCTATATTATAGTTTCTCTGCCTGAAACTTAACGCCAATTTAACAGACATTGACCTTCAATCATCTGTGTCTTACAAAGCTTTTGATCCTTCTTTCTTTCTTACTTTTAAAAATCAGCCGTGTTTACATTAGTACTTTATACACGAATAACTCACAGATCTTGTGTACTTCCTGAATTCATAGTGCAGCTTCTTGACCCAGAAACTACAATGGTTCAAGTGCATCCATATTATACTGTGTGAGGCTATATTTTGAGTTCTCAGCAAGATGCAGTATTCAAATAGTAAACCACACTATTTTTCGGCGTAAAACAGCTCCCACATTTATGTTGTTTTCTCGAGACTGTAGGTTTGGATAGCAAGTCCTGAATTATGGAACAGGTTTTCAGCTGAAATTTGCTGTCCTAAGGAAGAATGGCATATGAATGCTTTTGTATTTCCAGCTATTTAACTAGTGTAGCACTTTCAGATCGTTAGTCTTTGCTGACAGAAAGGTAGAGTTTACATCAGTTTAAAAGTCTACAAGAAAGAATTGTGGAAAGGCAGGCTGATTCACATAGCATTGCTTCAGCTTGCTTACTAACTGAAGATTTTCTTAAAAGGTATGATAATCCCTCGATTAAATCCTTCAGTGAAAGATAAAAAGTAATGAAACTTTGGAAGTCCATAGAAATACCTGTACCATGAGCTAATAGTCTTTCAGTTCATTAGTTGAGGAGAATGTATTGTAAGGTTAACTTGGTGATGTGCTGAGAAATTGCAAGACCAGACTGGAATGGTGTTGCACTCTCTAAGAATCTGATACACAGAAGGATTAAAATAAAATAATTTGTAATATCATATTTAGTGATTGTTATACCTTTCAGTATTTACTTATCTCATAACACAGAAGGTGTTGTGGGTTTTTTACCATAGCCCAAAGGGAAAATGCTTGAATATGACTTGCTAAAATTGACCTTTACTTACACATTGTGACTTTTACATGGCAGTATTATGATAAACTGACTCTAGCCTCAGATTTATTACTCCATCCAGACCTTTGGTTATATTAGAATATTGCTTTCAACCAGACTAAATAATAATGTCTCTGTGAATGTAAGGAACTGGCAGATCTGAGATGTCAATTGCCAGCTCAATTTTCCTTTCACCTGGGAGTACAGCATGTCACAGCACTTTATTGATCTAAGAGCCATTAGAGTTCAGTGTTATAACTCTTCAGTTTTCCACACAGTGCAGTACACTGCACTGTAAAAAAGATGAAGCATGAACTAGAGCATGACTCCAGTCAAGACTGGTCAAAATCTGGAATGTCTGTTTCATCAGAAATAAGTAAAATTATTTTGAATTTTTTGTTTTCCTAAGTTGGAACACGCCATCAAAATCTCTTAGGAAAGATATTTTAAAAGATCCTTCAAAAAGTATTATTGCACAGTATTTTTAGAATATTCTGGAAACACACTTTTTTTAAGATTTAAGGTTTAAGTGCTTAGTTTTGATGTTACTGGAACACTTCAAACAATTGCATTGTTGCAACTACATTATGCTCATTTTGCGTACGATACAGTAAAATATTTTGATTTCATGATTGAATGTAATATTCCAAATGAAGGACATCATTTCACTGCAAAGAAACTTCTTGAGAATTTTTTCCCCTAAATGTCAGTGATTTTGATAGATTTTGGTGATACATTTTGATTTAATGAAATTGGTATCTGCTGATAGAAACTGTTTAAGTAAAGAGAAATTTTTCAATCTGCTGTAAACTAGAGGATAATAATGAATAAAACCACCTCACTTCAGAAGAATGTTTGTATTTCTGTATAAGAATGTCTTTCTGTTGCAGTAGCTTCATGTGCCATTGCTTTTCAAATAGGGATTGAAATCAGCAGGATCCTTACTTTAGAAAGGACTATGATTATGATCCTATAGAAACTTGTATTATAAAAATAATAATTCATTTACATAAATGTAATTTACATCTACATAAAGATTAAAGAGGTTGGCCTACTATTCTTATTGTGCTGTTGGTGCCAGGATTCTTCCGGATACTGAAGCACATGACTGCTAGCATTCAGGCCTACACCAATTTTTAAACATGTTCATAAAACTGTTAGTTGTTATTGAGTCTTAAAACAACTTGTCACATGCTTCTGTCTACTGTGCTGTTCTATGGATAAAGAGCAGAGCAACTTATTTTTCCTTTTTATGAGGCCCTGTAACTTTTATAATTTAATATTTTAATATTTAATATGCAGATTAAGCTATGCTGTCTCTATTAGAATTATTTCTCAGGTATTCGTGCTGGCTCAAAGTGAAAGTAAGTAAGTAGGTAAGTATCCATAAAATAGAGATAATTTAACCAGGTGTTTTCTAGAAGACACATTGTTGAATTCTTCTGTTCTTCCAATGACATTTAATTAGTAGTGGAAAAGGAAAGAATTTCTCCATAGATCAGCAGTGTATAGTTTTGTGGTTTGATATTTCCTTCAAACTAAATACATATTGCTCAGTTTTTGTTAATATCTTAGGTAGTTTTGTGCAATTATTTTAAGTGCACATTTTTTCTTCCTTACTCTTGGTGGATACAAACATACTTTAGAATCTACCAAAGCAACTTAGGAATGGAGGTGATAAATAAAATAAAAAGTATTGATACTGTCTTACAAATAGCAATATCTTTCAGATTCCTATTTGTTAAAACCTAATTCTTTCATTATTATACTTTAATACATACTTAGGCACTGTATGTGATGTTCTACACTTAAATATCATCTGTAAAGTTCACTGGCAGTCATTTCACCATCACAAAGAGGTCTCCAGTCATCTTGCTTTAAAATCAGAACTTGCTTTAAAATCAGACACAGGATTTCACTAGTTTGTTGGCAGTAACAAGGTTATCTTTAAAATGTTCCTGTTAAAGCAGAAGTACTTTCTGGAAACAAATTCAGTATGTGATGCCTTGAAAGCAGCCATCAGTCAGCAAAATTGTTGTAGAAAAATATTCCACCAACTGTTCCTCATTTCATTTTACTGATGAGATAAGGCCAGTATGGCAGAAATAGTTTGTTATTCCAAGACTCTAAACTTAATCTCACTTAAGGAAAAAAAAAATAATGGTGGGGGGAATCAATTGTCATTTTCATCTTTTTAGAAGACTGCATCTTATTTTACAAAACAAATACATGTTTTTATTATAATGGAGGAAATAAAAATGAAACTTCTATCTAGAAATTACTGCTTAGCTTATTGCTATTTTATGAGCATTTCTTCCCCCTGACTGAGAGCACAGTTTAATTGCTCAATAAAATTGGAAGGTTTTAAGACAAAAAATCTACTATAAAATTAAATGAGATTTTAAAAATGTATGCTAAACAATGTGTCAGTTCATTACACCAGTGTTGGTGGTTTTGAGAGCTGAGAATTAAAGGGTCAGATTCATTAAAAATATTTTGATGTCAGATGAAGTTGAGGCAGCTTTTTGTCCTAAGTTTACAGCATACTCATGTTCAGCAAAACACTGAAACAAAAATTTTGAGGAACCAATCACTACTGGGGGATGTGAGGTCTTCATTCAAAGATAACTCCATTTTTCCAAATGAAAGAAAAGAATCGGATTGCAACACTGTGTTGTTTGGGCTCTGTGACATTTTGTCTGTGAACTTCATTTGCTGAGCAGTGATAAGGTAGACAAATAGAATTCTCCGTGCCTACTCTACTATTCAAAAATTAATGAGAAAAACAGTAAAGCCTAGGTTTCAAAGCTCCTGAGAAGATGATGTTGGAGATGCACCATAGGGGAAGGATTTTTGCCAGCAGCATTCTTACAGATTCACAAGATTTGTGAATAAAGCCAGTGCCTGACAGTTCAATACGATGGCACTCCGCAAAGCCTCACTCAGCCATTGCATTCATCTCCACAAGGTGTTTCTGTGCTGGAAGGAATGCTCCATGTTCTTTAACCCTCAAACTATAACCAGGGTGCTCTTTCACGCTGGCACTGCCACCCTGTCAAAGGAAAAGTCAAGATTTTCAGGACTGTGGCCAGACAGCGGTCTGAAGGACAGGCCCAGGACTGCTGTCCAGCCTGGGTTTCCCCCTTGTGTGCTTGCACAGGAGACAGGTGCTCCCGCCTCTGGCAGGACCTGGGCTGCCAGGGGCCATGCCCCCAGGCACACTATGGGCCATGCCCCCAGGCACGGTGGGTGCAGGCCATGCCCCCAGGCACAGTATGGGCCATGCCCCCAGGCGCGGTGCAGGCCATGCCCCCAGGCACACTATGGGCCATGCCCCCAGGTGCGGTGGGTGCAGGCCATGCCCCCAGGCACACTATGGGCCATGCCCCCAGGCACGGTGGGTGCAGGCCATGCCCCCAGGCACACTATGGGCCATGCCCCCAGGCGCGGTGGGTGCAGGCCATGCCCCCAGGCACACTATGGGCCATGCCCCCAGGCGCGGTGGGTGCAGGCCATGCCCCCAGGCACAGTATGGGCCATGCCCCCAGGCGCGGTGGGTGCAGGCCATGCCCCCAGGCACACTATGGGCCATGCCCCCAGGCGCGGTGGGTGCAGGCCATGCCCCCAGGCACAGTATGGGCCATGCCCCCTGGCGCGGTGCAGGCCATGCCCCCTGGCGCAGTGCAGGCCATGCCCCCAGGCACTGTGTGGGCAGGCAGCAGTGCTGCAGGGTGCAGGCTGCCAGAAACCCTTGAGGAAAAAGTTTGAGGTCAAGCAGAGACTTCCAGTCCCATTTTGATATAAAATCAGAAAACTTGGGAGCATTTGGGGTTTTTTAGAATTACTTATACCAAAGGAAAATTCAGGGGGTTTATGAGCCAATGTGATATTAAATTGTGAATCCTTTTGAGAAACCTGGCCAGGATTAAAGTGTATCGATGAAAGAAATATTATGGACAGTTTTACACATTTTTGCTCTCATTTTTTATATATATTTCATTGTCTGTTAAGCCCTTGCACCACTAGAGAGCCTAAAATAACTTTCTTCTAAAGCTGAAACCAAATGGACTTCATTATAATGAAAATAGCATACTTTATTCTTCATTATTTCTTTGTTTCACTGTTAACCTTTGTACCTCATAGCTTTCCATCTGCTACTTGTCTTTGTTCTACAGGATCTGAATTCCACCCTAATAAGCCCAAACTGAGTAACAAGATAAACTCACTGGCCCTACTCTCATCTTCAACCATGGAGGTAGGACATTTTTTACCTTTTTTTTTACATTTGCATGTTTTACCCCTAAATCTCAGGCATGCTTGTCAGAGAAGTATAAAACTTTATAGGGATATGCTAGCAGAACTGCTGAATCTCTTTCAGTTCTCATAATCTGCACTTAAATTTAGACTCCATTTTGTGGATATTGCATGAATTTTTGAATTTTTTCCTTGGTGAATGATTACGTCGTAACAACACAATATCTTTTACCACACTGCTGAGCAAAAGGTGGTACAAATTTTAAGTCACTGACAACTTCGGAATGAATCATCTACCATCAGGGAGCACTTCTCTGGACATGTTACTCCATTTGACACCTCTGCTTTTCTGAGATTAAGTCTATTTACAGATTTCCTCTCAATATTTGCTGTAACAAAAATATATGCATGGAGCATGTGGAAGAATGCCTTTTATAGAAATGGAAAAGGGGAGAAAGATCCAACTCAGAAAATTTCTGGACAATAATACCTATTGATGCTTCTCTACAAAAAGGTAACTATTAGATACTACTTTATCTGTTGCAACCTTGTAAAATGCAGGTAGAGATAAGCTGCCTTTTCAGTTCATGCTTCCAGTTCCTTTAACACACTGTTGCAACCCCAAAAGGAGTCATTTAGGACAACCTCCCTCCCCTTGGGACCAATGACCAAGTTTGTGATTCCCCTGGACTGAATTAAGGTGAAATGACACCAACCAGCTAGTTTCATGATTTATTAATACAAAATATAATGCATGTGGTTAGATACGATAGCTCAATGGTGATTACTTTAACTGGATAAAGTCCCATGCCAGGTGTTGGTACTTAGATCTGGTCACTACTCAATAAAAAGAAAGAGAGGAGAAGGGGGGATGGGGAGAGAGACAGAAGAGATATTACCACCCATGTTTCCAGTAGTGTCCCGTTGCTCCTCTTTACCTTAGATGTCTTGATGGTAGGGGTCCCACATGAGCTTTTATCGACTTGAGCTTTATGCTCTCAAGAGGACACCACCTCCTTTATTAAATACAAAGCGAGGGTGGGTGTAGTCTGTGTCTGTGCAAGTTCAACATGTGAGTGGTGGTCACAGGGAGTCCTCACTGGTGGTCATCAGGGGTATTAGGCAACCTCTGCTGTGCACAGGAGCAGCTGCCTGATGTTACCACAGCAGTTTTTTCCAGGAAGCGCTAGCACTAGCTAGAACTTGCCTTTGGGAGAGCTAAAGCCATTCCCCCCTGGACCACAGTGTGGTTGCTAAGTCACTCACCAGCGGCTCACTTTGCAGCTACAGCTCCTTTCAGTTCCTCTCCAGTTTGAGCAGAACAGCTTTGCACCAGCTCCGCTTGACTTTGTGCACTAAGCAGTGTTTAAGATAATCATCAGTATATCAGTTCTTTACACATACCTTTGATACCTGAGAGACAAGAAAGAATATTTATTTTAATTTGTACAACAGTGGAACAGTGGCTTTGAAATCAGCCATTAGCACCATAAAATGAATGGCCTAGTGTTGCAGCTCCTGAGCAGAGAAATCCTGTTGACTTGCATGGGAATTCTCAGATTACAGCTGAAAAATTTAATTTTGGATTGATCCTGATAAATTTTCTCCTTATAAATGCTTCATGTTACAATCAAAAAAGGTGATGATAGTCATTCTTCTACCTACTTCTAGAACTTCAGGAAAAAAAATACCATCTTCCTTCCTTTATTCCAGAACGTGGAAACTTTTCATTAAAAACAAGTCCTAATATTTGGACATTAAATATTGCAAACATTATGTGAAAATTAAGAATCTTATAGCCATTTTTACAGCTAAATGATTTTAGGGTTTTATATACATTTCATTGTCTGTTAAACCTTTGCATCACTAAAAAGCATAAAATCACATCTTCATATCTATGTGGCCAAATCTGTGCTTAACAACTGTTAGTGGACCAGGGGCTTTTGATAGCTCTTGATAATGAGTTATGTAAAATGACACAGTTTATGACTGCTACTGAGCTTGCAGCCAGATGGTTAGTCTCACTTAATTTTCCGTATTATCTTTAACTATTTTTGTGAGTCAAGAGAGTCAAATATTTATTAGTGCAATTACATGTGTGATTGTACTATAGGTATCTGAGTAAGAGATGTATGCCTTCCTGTATAGAACTTTTGTTGAGAAATGCCCTATGGTTTGCTGAATAAATCGATCATTCAGAATTTCAAATGTTTTCTAAATAGCGTTGGAATAACATCTACCAAAGAACTCTTTCACCACTTCTGTATTCCCAAGGCTTTTAACTGTTTAACGTACCTGGAAAGTGGTTGAGTTGTGAGTGACTTAAAGCATTGTGCAAATTAACATTTTCTATTTTGATAAAACTATATGGTAAGCAACGCACTCATTCATTTTGAATAAGCATTGCAAAATTTGAAATTGATGGGCACTGAATCTCCCACTGTGTCACTTTCTGAACCAGCCTCAGTACTGAGTCTGAAGTACTTTTTCAAGCTTTTTGGTACATAAATTATGAAGACATACTCTAATATTTTATTTCATTTTAGAAAACCGCGACCAAAAATCAGAAGGAACCCCACTGCTCTTCAGAACATGTAGGACTCAGCAGACAGAAGTGAAAGAAACTTTTCTATTTTCCTCTGCCAAGACAGCTGGGTCAGTGAATGCAGCAGGCAATGTACTGAAAAGGTACCTGTCTTCACCCTAAAGCACTGAGAGAGATAATTCTTGGTTGTTGTGTTTTCTGTGATTAGAATATAATTTTCAATCATTCTGGGTGCACTTAAGTTGTAAGTGGCTCAGGATGCACGTAGCAAGTTATTATACTGCTGGTCAATACTGAAAGCTTTATGAGCCATTCTGTATCCTGATTTGTTAAAGGAAGATAAAACAACATAAAAATCAAGATGAAAGGTACAAAAAGCATTGCTACTTTGGTTTTCCTATTTATGAAGCACTGAAGTGTAGAGTACTGTAATGATAGCTTGTATTAATTTTAACAAACTTGAAAATCTTGCTGACTAACATTTAGGTGCTTTTTCATTCTTTCTCATCAACCTTTAGCTTTCTGCTGGAGGCACCACATTTGTTATGTTAATGTATACAGATAATTACAATGGTAAAATGAACCACCACCATTGGTAAAGCTAAGAGGCTTTAGAAAGTTTCATCCCACTCAGTTAAAAAAAAATATTTATATTAGAATACATGAATTGTGAAAATACCAGTTTTATTAAGACAAAACCCATTTTTATGCTGCTTGCTAAAGAGCTCCAATTCTGTTAGAAAATATTCTGCTTCTTAAAACTAGCATTTTCTGGTTCTTGCTTTCTACTTACACATGAGCAGTGGAATTTTTCTTCAGAAACTACCCAGGGGATTTGAAAAAAAAAAATGTAATGACTCTTCTCACAGATTGGTCTTTAACTAAAGGTTAAATTGTATAGCAGGTGAAACTCTGGTGATCCCAAGTCATCTGTTGGAGGTGATCTTTAGCCTTTTGTAAGCAGAGCTTTATTTTGCAAAGACACAGGGGACATGTTGTAGGGGTGATAGGGTATAATGCCTATGTGTTGTACTGGAGAACTGAAGAAGAAAATACTAAAAAGGGAATAATAAGTGTTAAGAGAGTAACATATAGCACAGAAAGCCCCTCCTCTTCATTTCAGCTTAGGAAATAGAAAAAAACACTGGTGGTTCATTTGGAACCTTAATCCATAGCTGCATCTACTGATGCTGCTTCAAAATCTGCTTATGTCTAGGCAGAATATTTTTTATATATGTCCTGTAAATACTACAGCTCTTAATGCTTTCTTTGGCCTTTGTTCTATATTCTGTTATCCCCATGTGAAATTCAACCTGGGAGCAGACACTGGGGACAGGATTGCATGGCAGTCAATGAAGTTGTCAAATTAAAACTTAAACATGACATGGACTCTGTGTTGGCCCTTTTCTGAGGTGGAATTTGACCTTTTTTGGCATGAATTTCTGACTTCTTCCTTTGTGAGAGGCCTTCTATTTTGGTTATGGAGTCTTTGAGCTCTTTACAAATGAATATACATTTTAGTCCTTTACTAAAGAAAGTGACAAGAATACTGACAATGAAGTAATGTCTTTCCTTTCCATCCTTATATTTTAGTGACACTCGTCAGGGAAAAAGAAACAGGAGGAAACACAAATATACCGTACCTTCATAATAATTATTTTTAAATAATATCTTAAAAATCTTCTTCCCTTTTTTTTTTTTAACCCTTTCTGTCCTGTTTCAATATCAACATATGCCCTAAGGGGACATTACAAAGAGTGTAAATATGTTATTACCATTTTTTCTATTTCCATGCTATGCAACAGAGTAATCAATATTGCAACACTGTAATTTTTTTTTTTATCCTCCTGATTTTATTAGGCACAAAGAAGGCATATTGCATCCACAGGTATTTGCTACTAACCTTGCCTTCATATGATTCTTGATAAAAATAAGGATAATATCCTGTTTTAAATCTGCAGACGTGGATGTGTTCTGCCGTAAAGTTTTTCTAAATACCAAGTTATAGAACTTACTTTTAAAGCCTGTTTAGCAATGACCTATCAATACCTGTATTCCAGAACTTAATTAATGTGCTGTTTTTTCAAATACTGTGGTGATTTTTAAAGAATTTTTTTTACACAAAAAGTTTGTAAGGAAATATTTATGCATATAGCAATTTAATTTCCTGTATACTTTGTGAAGGTCACATTTTTAAAGAAAGCATAAACAATTCAGGGGGAAAAAATCCTACATACACACAAGCACACATGCAATCTTATGACATAGTTTGTTGTGATAAAACCAGAAATCAAGTATAGTAGGTATAAGGGAAATGTTTAGGCTAAAGAACAGTGGTTGGCCTTGTGTGAAGAGAAGAGGAGAAACAGTAACCATAAGCAGTTTTCCAGGGTTATTAAAACAGTCAAGTGTTAGAACTGTGTACTGCCAGACAGAAACAAGGCATATGGCAAAGTTGTTGAATATCTTATTGCAGGAGTTGTAAACTGGTTTCAGCTTAGGCCAGTCACTGACATTCCCCAGAACTCAAACCACAGCTTCTATAATCCTTCTACAGTATTCTGCACTTGTGACATATGTAGTGGGGTTTTTGAAAAAAATAGGAATAACGGTCTTGCATTTTTAAAGTACCTTTAAGAGGCAAAAACACAAAGGAAGTGCTTGATATCAAGCTAAATAACTGAAAAAAGGAAAGTGTTGTTTTCCAACTTTTTATGCTACAGCTTCAAAGTGTGATTAACTGGTTGTTACACTCTGTTATAAATATGCTTCAACTGAAGAGCTGCTCAATTGGCTGTTAACACTTTAAATTAATCAGTGTGTACCTCACATTCAGCTAAAACTCATTTTTGTGACTGTAAAGTGCCATCTTTGTCTTTCTCTAGTACAATATATATACATGCTTTTCTCCACAATATCTTTTAAATGGCTCTAAAGTGATCTCCAGGGAGCACACTTGTCATGAGATAATTACTGTCCTGTAGTATATGAAACTCTTGGCTGCACTTCATATTTTAGGATATCCCAGGAGAATAATCACTGTATTACAATGTCTTTTCTGTTGTGATTTAATATCTTCTTACACTGATTGACAAAGCAGTCAAGATGAAATTAATTTACCTTGTACAACTAGTTCCCCAGCACAGTTTGAAGTGAAACGACATTGGGTAATGCTGTTCAGAAGTGTATGACAGCCCTCCTTTCTGAAATTACACTTCAGCTACCAGCATTTAAAAAGCTATGAAACATGACATCTGGCAAGCTTATTCTTCTCAACCTCTTTTTATAATTAGGCTTAAGATCTCACTGGATATCCCCTAGCTGAAGATGCACAAAGCATAGCTGCTGATGCACAGATAGGTATGTTGATGCACAGATGCTGACTGAAGATCTAAGTCTTCAGATCTTAACATACATAGGTGGTACATTAACACAGAGCTGGAGAAGATGCTGACATTCAGCACTTGAGCAATGCACAGTATGGGCCTTGTTGGGGTTAGGTCCCCACTGCCAGGTGGGGCTGGCTCCTGCAAAGCTAAACCAGATTCCCAAATACAGGAGTGAGTAAATCAAGAGGAACTGTGCGGGGTGACTTCACTGACTGGTGAAGGGAGCCGGTAATTGCTGAGGAAACCCCTGTGGTTATGTCCACTTCTTTCCTCAGAGATTCATACCGCTGCTTCTCTTAGGCTCTCCCAGGGGTGTGATACGCATCTCAGCCAGACTAAAACCTGGGCACACAGCTGCTGGGGCTAAAATGGTTACCATTCCTGACTACATATCACCCTCTCTGAGCTTCGGTGTCATATACCAGCATTACACGGTGCAGCTCTTCACCTTGTTCCCCTCCCAGCCTCGGCGGTGCCTAGCTGCCAGAACAGCACCTTCTTGCTCAGGGGGCGCCAGTAAAAAGACCTGTTCATGGTACTTTGAAAGGAAAAGGAAACCAGGTCAGAGGCAACTTGGGAAACAGAAAAGAAAAAGAAGCATTTGCAAATTCAAATGAGTATTCTAATTGTCAAAAGAAGGATGACTGCTTTTTAAAGACAGGAGTTTGGTTTTATGAATGCTTTTGTGATTGCATGTGTTCTTGAAGTATATCCACCTGCTTTCACAAAAAATAAACAACACACCTTAATTTTTAGTATGGAAAGGAGGCTGAAAACCATTTAAATCACTGTGTGATTTACTATGAAAGGAAAAGTAAAGTTATATGAGAATTTCTGATTCCTCTTTCTCCATCTGAAAGACAAAGAAAAAGAAAAATATAGCAATGATTCGTGATGAAATTTATGATTTGCCCTTAAGATATTTATGAAACTATTATCTTTATTTCCCCTTTTTCTTCTCATATAATTTGATTTGTTGGAAAATTAATAAAAGAAATTACATACACAAAAGCATAGCCCATAACTGCTGCGTACTCAAATTGATAAATGTGAACCATACTCAGTGTGATATTTAACAGAAATGAAAATGTGACGGTACTAAAGTTATATCTCTCTTTTTTTTCTCTTCATTGGCTCTGCTATTAAATAAAAGGAAATCAGAATATTATGCATCTTGACAATGGACTCTTATGTAGTGAAACAGAATTTAACATTATTAAAATGTGAGTTATTCTTGTAATTGCAATTTTTCTTCAACACTGAAACAGTGATTGATGTACATAATATTCACTCCATAAGTCACAGAAAATATAGTAACAATAAATTTCTTAAAGCAATTAAGTTGTCTTTTCTTAACACTGAAATTACAGTTAAAGAATGCTTATTAGGTTAATAAATGTTTTTGTTGCATATATAATTGAGATTAAGGTCAAAACTGATCTACAGTGAATCAAAGTGTATTTTTACACATAATACGCTTTTAATAATATGTCTGCTTGCTTATACAGATAACCACAAGCTCAGTCTATGCACTTTGATCCAGAAGTGGAAACACACCACTGGAAAAATCACAGAAATAAAGCTTTGAAAACAGATAAGCCATTCCAGTGCTTTCTTCTTTGATGCTGTAGTAATGTGTTTTCTCTGTTTTGCATGTAGAAAATAAGAATAAGAACTTTTTCCTACCTTTCTGCTATGTTGATCTTCGTCTCTTGTACGATCATAAAGAAAGGTCTCAGATGCAATGGTAACAGTGGCTTATGAACCTGAGATCACTAAAAACACTTTATCATTTGAATAAAATGAAGAATGTGTTTTCTTGTGGAGCCTAAGGAAATCAAAAGAGGGTAGAAAGGCCTGGAAGAATGATTTGCACAAAACAACGCAAGCACAGCATGCAGGTATAACAGTGCCGTGGTGTCATGCAACAGACTTTCATAGCTCAAATAAGAGTGACTTTTAGAATCACTTTAAAAACAGAAATTATATAGATCCTTCCCATTGTGGCTAAGAAACCATTTGCCGTACTTTGGTAATGCATGTTCTGTGATTGTTACATGTTTCACAGAAAAAGTACTTAGAAAATATTTTCTTCTTAGTTATTTTTGCTACCACTTCTTGTGATTATTAACACTGAATTGTCAGTATGTGACTCAAAATATATAATGAGGGCATTTCAGAAATCCACAAAATTATCTGAAAAAAAGCTTTAGTCTTACTCTCATAATCCAAAGTCTCACTGCCTCTTTATAGGTTATAAAATAGAGGCCTCTTGTGATTTTGGAGGTTAGACTTCTTGAATTCCTATTATTGGAGGCTCAGTAAAGCATCATGTGCCAAATATTTCCCTAATGCAAACTTAAATGTTGCTAGTTTAAGATTGAATCTTGGAGGGAAAATTCCACGTGTGAAAGCAAAGCACCTTATTTTCTTTAAAATATTGTTGTTGTTTGAAGCTGTTCAGGGTGTATACCACAGCTTTGTCAAATTTTCTACCTTTTTTTTAGAAAAATTTCTGAAGTGTGTTTCTAAGCAAATAACAACTCTGTTGTGTGCATATGCATGATGTTTGTTCTAGGTAAATAGTGGCCGTGAAGTCTTGCCATGTTTATTTCTGGATTTCCTGATCTGGATTTGCTGAATCTGCCTAAAGCACTGTTTTTCACCCATGAGAAGACTTTTGACATAAAGAGCAAAAGAACTGACAGGCAGGAAAGGCTTTGCTTCTCTGGGAGTCTAGGTCTTCATAATTTATTCCAAGAAGATCCACATGAATTTTCCTGGATGAAGTGATTAACAACAGGAGGTTTGCTGTTGTTCAATGGGATCAAAGCTTCACACCAAACTGCTGCCTGTAATTCAGTTACACAGCGTCAACAGCAGAAAAACCCCAGCCTTTTCTTCATATATGACTTGTCTGCATCTTTGCTTTCTACTGATTTGTAAAGTAAGTGAAATATGTATGCCTGAGCATCCAGCTGTTACTGTTGGCGAGCCTCCAGTAGCACAGGTTATAGCATCCCAGGGTTACAAATTAACACTATCATACTAGGAATGTGGTTGGTTGGTTGGTTGGTTGGTTGTGGGGGTTTTTTTTTCTCATTCTAAATTTCTGCAAATGTAGCTCAGCGTAAAGCTATGTGTTTGTTCTCTCCTGGATGGTAGCTCTGACCTTCAACCAAATATTTAAGAAACTCTGCAGAGCCTGATGTGCTCCACACTGCATGATTCAATGGGAAGGAAGCCTACATCTACAGGAGGTCATCGAGAAAGTAAAATAAAGCAGCACTCTGAAAGGAACAGCAGCAGGACATGGCTCAAAATATTATCAAAGGAAAAAATCTGTTTTCTTAGAGGGCAGCAGTTTCCATTGCAGAGATAATATATTTATCTTTTAGATAGGTATGTTATTTTCAGTGGGGTGTCATGGCATTCAGACAAAATGCCCCACACAAAAAGAGTTTTTTAGGACTTATTGTATGTTCTTAAAAACTGCCTGAATGTGTGTCTGCTGCTAGGAAGATTCTAAGAGTTTAAAGAGAAAATTCTGCAGCTTCCTCACCTAAACAAAAATTGTTTCTTTTTGCTTTAAAGGAAGGGACACAGGTAAGTATTAGAAGTATTGGTTGCAACTTGAACTATAGATCTTGTATAGGGTGGATGTGGTAAAAGCATATTACAGAAAATGCTTCTTTACGGTCTCTTTTTTTTCTTCAGAACTTATTTCTAAAGGGAGAATTTAGGCTCTCATGTACAGGTCACGAGCAATACTTTTAAAGAAAGACACAAAACCAACACGTTGCTGTGCGACTTTGTGATTTATGGCAGCACAGTAAGGCCTTTGCTAAGTTTCACGTGACCTCACTAAGCTCCTTGAGTCCTGCTTGAGCAAGTGTATAAGCAGTTAAAGAATGTATGTCATAACAAAAACACTAGTATCTGATTGTCTTCCTTTGTGCTTTTGAGTGGTGTTATACAGAATTTGAGTCACCCGGACTTTCCTCATGCTCCTTCAAACTATTCTGCTTTAACACAGCTGCTTTAGATAGATATCGAAATTTTGAGCAAAGGCACAAGTGACAGAAAACATGAGAGCAGAGCCGAGGGAAGGAAGGAAGGCTTCCTCTGACTCTGCACTGGTGTGAGAACCTCTTCAGTCCTCGTCTCTAAGACAGTAGCTGCTGGGGAGGATGATTGCACCTGTTTAATTAGATGTTTATGCAACAGCGCTATACCAGCTGTCAGTTCTAAAAGTCCACTCACCGAATGTAAGGGAAGATGTTTCTTTTCCCTACTGTTAATTACCCTATGTAGTTCTATGTTAGATTCATCTCAGTTAATTGTTCAAAAGACTTGAGGATGTGTAGCATTATCTTTTGCATTGTGGTTTTTTTTTCCATAAAGCTACACATAGGTGTCTCATATATGCATGTATACACACAAATGTTTACACACATATGTACATATACTCACACATAATTGAACCCAAATTTATAATAGATTTTAAAGTGTAGATACTGCCATTACTATTAAAGCATTCATTAAACATCTTATTTAAAAGTAATTTTTTATAATCCTATATACACGTACTGTCATTAAATATTGCAGTATGTTTTAAATATTGTTTGAATGTTCTATGATTATAATAAATATATACATTAAGACTGCCTGAAGGCAAAGGAATGTCAGAAGGAAAACATGATGGGAATAAAAATTACATTAAACTAGCCTTCTGTTAACAGGCATGGCACTGGCAAATGTCAAAACAAATAATGATTACTGTGTGCAAATACATATCTGAATGATATTATAGAGTGATTATGCCATGAAGCCTGTACCTTTCTGAATGTTATATAACCTCTCCCTCAGATTTTGCCCAATTTGTTTGCACTACTCTAGGTTTTAATATGAAATACGATAAAATAAATGTAAACATCTAAAATTAAATGCTGTGCATAGTAGTTTTCTTTTTAGGAAAAAAACCAAAACATAATACCCTCCCCCCCCCAAAAAAATCCACCTCCCACCTTTTAAAAATCATAGCCATGAGCAGATTTATTAAAACTGCTAACTGAATTATTCCAGTTATCAAAAAGCACTTTGCAACTTGAAACTTTAGATACAAGTATGTGATATGAATGCTTAACCATCCTGTTTTATCTGAACATGATTTGATTGGCTTAGCATCCCCTGCTGCCAAAGTGCTGTAGCATTAGAAATGTAGCAATAGCAGTTGTGTTGGGATGATCCTACTGATCGGAGCAACAAGCCGTCACTGCTGTATCCCATCTCTGACAGTGGCCAGGCACAGGTGCATAGGGAAAACAGTGAAAATGAAGGTAGATGCATGATCCTTTAAAATTTCCTACAAGTTTTTTCTTAAAAATCAATAATTTATGTCTTACATAATTTTCTTCTGCATCACATACACTAGCGTTTGATGGGGTTTTTTTGTTACTTCTGTAATTATTTCTTAACTCATTTTGGCCACTGCTATATGCCATGGCAGATTTATGCAATTTTACAGCTGGTATTTTCTTTCGCTTGGTTTAAATCTGTTGCTTGATAGTTTAAGTGTGTGTCACCTAGTGCAGGGTTTTTTTATAGGAAAAAGTGAATAGATTTTTTTTTTCCACTTAATTCAGAACTTTCATAAGCCTATAGCACTCTATCAGATTCTGTCCGAGCCACCCCTTTCTTAAGGTGGATAATATACAAGAACCTTTAGATTCTTACATAGAAGCCACTCAGGGGTTAGCCTCATCACCCTTTTTTTTCTAACTGTAGGGGTTTTTTGAAAGTACTATATCTGTATTACAGAATTTATAATTTTTATTTGCACATTGTTGCAGAACAACCTGGATTTCTCTGGGAAGCTGAAATTCTACCAGTGATCTTCCTTTCCTCTGGCAGTAAAGGTGATTTAAAGGGTAACTAATATTCTTAACATGTTGGCAATTTCACATTGAAATATTGAGCAAATATCACATGATCTGTGTGTTTTATTAATATTCAATTTATTGATCTGTTTTTTAAAATGATCTATTAACCTATTTAACTGAAATGATTCCTCAGACTTATCTCCTATAAAGAAAGCTCATGGTATCAGCTTTCCTTAGGCTTCTCTGTTATGAACATCGAGGCATTGGGATGCTCAAATTTTCTGTGATGACTTTTTCTTCCCATAGCATCCTTTATGTACCTGCAGGATCTATTGAACCTGAAATTGCCGATTTTTGGCACAAGATTGCAAGGCCATACAGCTATTTGGCAGATTCCATGATAAGTCTGTAGAATTAGTCATAGCTTTGGGGTATTTACTAAGACTCCTCAAATCTTTTCTTTGTCTGGCATTGTTAATGGTTTCATATTTACGTTATGCAAGATAATGATTCTCCTGGTCTGATTTGCTCCTAAATTCCCTGTCTTTTATGTATTTTTCTTGTATGATCCTCCTGTTTCATTTAATTATGGTACATCCTAAAAATAAGATGGCCCCTTTGTCAGAGCAGGGGCTTTTTAGATGTGATTTTGGTGTGATGTTTTTTTTATTCTGATAGGCTAATGCGGTGTCTTTAACTATTTTCCATGCTGTGTTTTACCCTTTCAGCTGCTCATTTTCATTTCCTTTTTTTACAAGCTTCACATTTTTATGTACTGCTGCTCATTGGAGGTAAGAAATAGTATTATGAATAGTGAATACTGTATCTCTTTTCTTCTATAAGGATATAGGTCACTGTTACAAAGTCACTATTTGATTGGGGTATTTTGAACCAAATCCTGCCCTTGTTCTGAACTAAATCAGGCAGGTTTTTTTTCTCTTTTTGTGAATTCTGCAATGAGTTGCTTTTATCAGCAGTCATATATGATCTCAAAAATCTATGCTTTGCATTATATGCCATCTGACATTTATCCACTGTGGATTATGTTCTCATTTATGGTTTTATTGACCACTCTTGGAACAAGATATCCATTAATCAATTTAATTGAGCCTTTCTTCCGACCTAAAAATAGATCAATCAAACTTCTGATCTTATTTACTCATATACAGTAAACTGCACTTGCTATTAAAATGGATCCCAGAATTACTTTGGGAACTTTAATTTCAAAAGGGCCATGGGAAATCTAGTCCACGGATAAGGAATGGAAAGAAATCAGTTTTTAAACAGGGAAGGGAGGAAGGAATACTCCATAAGCTGAAGAAACTGGTATCAGGACATGTTTAAAGATCAAAGCAAATTTCTCCAGAGTGGGTAAAGATAGCCCACAGAGGAACTGTGGAGTTCTAGAAGAGCAAAATAAACTTGCCTACAGAGAATAGCAGATAATATTGTAAAACTTAATGATTATGAGGTTACACAAGACCCAAACAATAACTCTGAAAATTCCCCCTTTCCCCAAAAACTGCCGGACAATAAATGGCTTTTTATGTGGAGAAAGAAGAGCTAGAAACTGTATTTTAATTTAAACTTTTGTCACTTGTTTCAGGTGGATTTTGTAATTTGATGTGACAAGGTTTCAAGATAAATGAAAGAAATAAGCATTTTCCCAAATTACTAAGGTATGTATCTCTTGTGCTGAGTCTGTGCACTCACTATGACTAGATTTATACTTAACTCTAGTATTCCTTCCCTGAAATGGCAAACACACCCATGGCAATTCATACAGATGTCATTGTAAATGAAATGCTAAAGTACTAGCTATGAATTACCTATCTACATAACCTGTACATTACTTTTAATAATCCATTAAAGGAAACAGACTGTGTCATGTTCAAGGTTTGTGCTATATCTCAATGAGCAGAAGTCGCTTGAGCTCTACAGTTGCGTTCATGCACTCTAGGAACATGTCCTCATGCCTCAGGTGGAGAAAGGTCTTCAGCATCTAATCCTTGTAGCCCAGATCTCCAAGGCTGCAAGAAAAAGATGTTCCTGTAGCTGTTCAGAAAATACAGTCTCCCTCTCTGGGCCACAATCCTGGAATGAATAGTTGAAGTCTAGGGCATAACATGGCATAACTGAACAGGGAAGAAATGGAAATAATAACATATCATTCTGATTTACTACACACCATAAATGCATGTATGAAAAAAAAAAAAAAAGACCTTTCTTTGATAACTCTGCAGAAGTGCAGTGGTCACTTTGAGGGTTTTCTTATATGTCAACGTACTTCTGCCTCAGAACCCTCTTGATGCCACACTAAAGTTAACGTTACTACATAACATATGCATACCATAATTCCATCTCTGGAATACAGCCAGGCTGGGTCCTCTTAGAGAAGAGGTCTTTTGTAAAGCTGGTGTCAGATCTTACAGCTTCTGTATATACTAGCCAGCCTCAGTCACTAAGGACTACTCAAGTGTTTACAGTGAATTACAAAGAATTTACAGGATCATTGTGAGAGAGAAAAAAAAAGTTTTGTCTTCAGAAATGCTGACAATCTCTTAATACAGAAAGACCAGTATGGGTGCTTTATGATCCATATCAAAGAAAGATTTTGATGGTGCTGATATTTTAGTACAGCATACAGTTTAGTACATAACAAGAAACAGTCAAAAGAATAAAACTACATGGCTGGGATTCAAATATGCTCATAAAGCATAGTGTTTGGATGCTCAGTGAGCTTTGTAGCCCAAATAATTCTCACTTGTATCACATCAGAAGCCTTAGGCACTCTTGTCCTATGATGGCATCTTGTTAGCAAGCAGCACACCCCAGCAGAAACAAAAGCTTAGGGCATCTCTGCCTAACTGCCCATGAACTCTAGTTTCGTTAGAATTCTGCCTACAAGAGACTTGGTTACTAATTTGATTTGTAGAAGAGCAAAACCCCAGCAAATTAAAAGCAGCAAACACTCCCAAGCAATTTACTGCAAAACAGAATAAATGGGTAACGGCTTTAAATGAATCATATTCCATTAATGTCACGTAACAGCAAAAATAGGATTTTTTTCCTAGTTTATGAGTAATGCTGTCTTGTTTGAAAACATCCATTATTGGAAGCATCAATAGTAAAGATGGTTTATAGACAAGAGTTGATTATGTTAATCCTCGATTCAGAAGTTGCCATTTACACAGTATTGTCAATTTCAGGG
The DNA here is from genome assembly GCF_023638135.1 of Falco biarmicus. NCBI lineage: Eukaryota > Metazoa > Chordata > Aves > Falconiformes > Falconidae > Falco > Falco biarmicus. The sequence goes on from NC_079288.1 coordinate 90,667,944, forward strand.
GACAATCAAGTCATCATCACCTTACTCAAAAAGTGTTTTAGAGTTCACAAGAGAAATGTATTTGGAAAACAATAGGAAGATTTTCATGCTTAACTTCGTTACCACACACTTACAAGTCATGAGAGGTATTTCTCACATGTATGACTTGTAGTCTAGTGAAATAATTGCTCAGACACCTAGGTTCAAGATCAAATAAGCTGGGCACCCTCACAGTGTATTTTGCCATTGTTTTCCCATTACAAGTTTTACAGGACATTGTAACAATAGCCAACTGCAGTAAAAGAAATTAAACAGGCAAAAACTGGAACAGATCAGTCTATTCTAGGTTTTGACATACAGAAGGATTTGAGAATCCAGAATGTCTTGACACAATTTTCAGGGTCAGAGCTAAGGCAAAAATTCTCAATTATTTCTTGAAATAGGAACATTCCCTACAGATATAAAAATATAGAAGATATGAGGACTTCCAACTACAATGCTAGATAGAATGAAACATTTCTTTTAGCACTGGCATGCTGTGCTCTTATTCATTCTCCATGCACTCATTCTCCACCATCTTACTGGGTTTTTTTCCACAATTTCTGGTACTTTTCCATAAGCAAAATAAAACAGATGTGTCAATTTTCACACAGAAATCTCTGCTTTTGATGCTCAGCATCATTCATTGTTTTATTTCCCTTTTTTTCAAAAACTTTATTTTAAAGCTAAGATAAAGTGTAAATTGTTGAAATTACTCCTCTCCTGATTTTAGTTTGTGTATCAATTTTTACTCATTTTAACAGTGCCACTATCGTCTTATGCTTAATTTACATTAATAATCCCAATGTCTTCATTTGGTTCCTTTGCGGGACCGAAAGCCAAATATGCATCTTTAATCACATGCCCGATGAGCCCATTTGGCATTCAGTCCCACAACAGGAACCAGATGAAGTAATTTGGATTATTAATGCGAGTTAAACACGTAAGTATTTTTCTGGAATAATAGTCAATTGTACTTAACCGTTCCTCACACTCAGTAGAGATTACTAAAGTGAATTGTGATTAGCCTATAATTTCTAACAATCATGGAAGCAAACTACAAATTCTCCTTGGAGGCTGTTGAGGATTGGTTTTTATTCTGAACTATAAAAGATACAAACTACAGAGTAGGTACAGCCTATAGAGATGCATGCTATGAGTAATACTTGAAAGCGTATCTGGCTGATACCTGTGTGAAATACGGTAATATGCCCTTGCCATAGAGGGTGCTTAACTGCTACAAACCCTAGTGTTATTTCTATGTTCTTAGTTATTAAAATATCTACTTACTAGCTAGAAATAAAGAGTGGGTTTTCTGTAGAAGGAGGTTGATAGTGGATTCCCACCAGAATCTCTGTTTGAACCCATGTTGATTAATGTATTCCTAAATACCCTGGAAAGGAAGTCAAGGAAGTGTGAGTTAATGGTTTTATGTTAAACCAAAATTATGGGAGTGTAGTAAAGAAAAGGACCAACTGTGAGTAATTATAAAAGGACAAAAAACCCCACTGAGTGACTGGGTGATAAAATGGCTGATGAAAATAATACTGTGCAATGTAAAGTAATAGAAGGAAAATATTTCAACTTTATGTATGCAGTGATGAGCTCTGAGCTGACTATTATTATTCAGGGATGAGATTATGAGACTGCAGCAGATAAAGCCATCCACATTACGATAAATGTTTTCTAAGAAAGCAATATTTCAATGTACAGTGTTCTAAAAAAGCAAGCAATGTCAAAAAGAGGAGCAAACAGAAAAAGTCAATCTGCCACTCTGAAATTATGGCATCCCCTTCTTTTGCAAACAGCACAGTGCTCTGGTTCATCTTGTCAAAAGGGATAGAGTGGACCTGCATGGCAAGGTGTGACAAGGGTTCAACAGGATGCAGGACTTGACTGGGCATTTGGTCTTGCACACTGTGGCTGTTTTCACAGACTAGCCAACCTGTCAGCAAGGTGAATGCCTGGGAGAGAAAACACCCAATTTGGCCCAAATGTCCAGTCCACTTGCAGAGCTGTGGGACACAGAGAAGCCCCTGCATAAGACAGAACATCCCTCTGGGATTGGTGTCACACAACCAGAGTGACTGTGCAACCTAGTGCTGATTTGTTGTTTTCTGTCTCGGTGCTCCTTCAACTCTTCAAGGTTCATTCAGCTTGTTGGTGACAAGTTTCTCATGTCCCTGTGACAGGCTATCACAATTTAATAAAGAAAAACACTCTTTATGAATGATACAGGTATCACACTGCTTAGTCTGTGATACATCTCAACCTCTCAGCCATTTTTTCCCGTTTTTCCGTGCTTTTAAGTGCCGCTTTAGATGACAGTGGAACTAGCCTGACACTTGCTCAGCAGCAGTTAACCACAGACTAAAAAAGCTTTTATAACACTGATTATAGCTAGTTGCAGTAACATTCAGATTTTTCATGTAAAGTGGAGTGCTCTTTTTTTCTTTCTTCTGAAAGTTGTATTCACATAGTTAAGCAGAATAACTTTTCATTTGTGATGCAGAAATAATTTTCAGGTCTGGAAAGGTCAAACAGCTCATGGTCTGTACTATTTCGACAAATTGGCACCAAAAAAAAAAAAAAAAAAAGAAAAAGAAAAAAAAAAAAGAAAAAAGCTTGGAAATTCGCAAGAAGAAAATCCTGTCTGCAGAGAACCTGCCCATGGAAAGGATCTGGGTACTAAGTGACAAAGGAGAAATACGTTTCCTGTCCTCAGCCATTTGTGCCTTTCCTAAAAAGAAAGAGGGAGGGAAGGCAGTTCTCACCATTTAGAAGCTTTGTGCAGTAGAGACTACTACAGCAATAAAAACCACAGTAAGGATCCTTAGGGTAAGAGTGGATAATCAAAGGAACTAAGTTACTGTGTCCTAGATAGATACCACTTAAGAACTGACAGTGCAGGCTCCCTTTATCTCATTCAGCTATGAAATGCACTGGTTTAATATACCGTGCTTTGGTTTTTAAAAATCTGGATTTTGATAATTTCCTCTGTTAGGCTGAATTTGCTGGGGAAGCTACATTTTTATTTGTAAGCAAAAATGCATTGGTTAATCATAAAGCGTGGTGTACTCTGTAATGTGGCAGATGGGCATGGACCAGCTAATGCCTCTGACTGAGTCCTACTACCTCTAAGATGGTTGTGAGAAACTGCACCGATGAGACCCACCATCGCCCCAGCAGATGTATTGTCTCAACATTGCTATGGCAGGAAACTCATGCCATCACCACAGTGAATGACTACTGCCCCAGAAGAGATTTAAGGCAGGAAGACAGCACCGCTGCCACCGCAGAGATTTATCTATACATTGTTAAAGGAGGAAACTGACTGATGCCATGGAGCAACGGGGGAGGCTGATCCTGCAAAACTTCACCAAACCCCTGTGCACGTGCCCAGACTTGGGGTCAGGGGGGTCAAGGTGCCCGGAGGCCCCTGAGGAATGTTGGGCACATGCATCATTGCCGGGTGGAGGGTGTGCTTGAGCAGAACAGCTTGTAACGACTCTATGAAAAAAACGGAACCAACTAACATGGAACGGAACATTTCCCCACCAGACTTGGAAACGAATCGGACTGTCGGGATGCCGCAGCTCCAGGGCGGTAGCTATTGCTTTGAACTCTTTCCTTTTCTTTCCTTCTTTCTTTCCTTCTTTTCTCTCTCTTTATCTCTCACTCTCTCTCTCTCCCTTTGCATTCACAGATTTATTGTTGGACAAAGTTCCTTGGCTGTTGACTCCGTTTTGAGCCTTAATTCTGTTCCCAAGAATACAAACAGAACCACGCTCCGGTCTCAGACTGACATGTGACAATGGCAGGCATTAATCTAGGGCTGAATAAATGGACTTTTTCAGATATGCATAATCCTGTTTAATATGGTCATTACAATAAAAAAGCAGAACAGTCAGAGTTGATCGTATCTAATCTTTCATATGGTCTTCTTGATAATCATTATCCACTAGAGGGAGCTGCTCTAGAAATATTTAAAAAAATAGGTTTTATTGTCAATTTTGGCTTCAAGGTATAATTCTTTCTTACCTTCAGCCTAAAGGAATTGGGATGTTTTAGAAGTATGTGTGCTAAAGTAAAAGATGAATCTTAATACATGCAGTATGCCTTTTTATAACCATGAGTCATGCTTTTATCCTTTTTATAAACAACTTTCAGTCCTTGGGTTCATGAGAAAAGCTAATGCACAAGGCTCTGTGCCAGTCTGAGGGCATAGTTATTAAGATATGATATTAATGGAAATGACCTCTGTCAGTAAGATGGACTAAGCTTGCTTCTGAAAGCCTATCTGGTCTTTACCAGTTTTGTATTTAGATGCTCCCTTAGGCACATCAGTGCACTGGCACATAAAGTTACAGAATTAAAGGAATGTAAATTCACCACTGAAAGTATTGCTAGAAATAAAGAAGTGAAAAAGTGCACACTTGTTCAAACTTTGTTAAGCCAGTGACTTCTGAATACCAAATATTTCCTCTTCTAAAATGTAGACTGGACTGCGTAGAAGTAATTGAATCTTTTAGTATTAGACTAATTTGATGTCAAACTTTACCGGTGTGGTATCTTCCTCTTGCTTTTCTTTGTTTCCCAGTGCTGTGAAAGAATTCAACTGGGTTATAGATAAATTTTATTATACTTAGTTATAATTAAAGCTTACTCATCAGAATAATCCTGTCAATCCTGAAAATTAGATACATGTATCATCATATATTAAGCTGTCTACATCTACACCAAATATTTCCCAAATCAACACCTTTAACAGCAAATTACATAGCAATTTAGGTCAAGTCTGCGGTTTTTAAATTCCAACTATTTATCTTGATCATCCATTGGATTATTTTTCCAGAATGTGTAAATGAATAGGTGTTTTTAAGAATTAGTTGCTGGAAGTGTTTGGTTTTCCTTATTTTTCCACTGAGAGCAAATACAATTGTGTTTTAAGTTGATTTAAGAGACTTTTGACTTCATAGTTGTCGTGGTCTACATCTATAGGGCAAACAGGATTGGCCCTCAGAAAATATTACTTTCTATATGAATTTTAAAGTTCCCTGTATGTAGAACAAAAAGAGCCACCAGATGCATTTTACAATATGTATTTTATCTGTCTCCCTCACAAAGAAATATAATTACCCACCTCTAGAGGACACTGAGAAAGGACAAAACGCAAAATACTTTGAGAGAAATACCTTAACAGCCAGGGACTAAATTTCTTTGCTGGAATGCTAAAGCTGTAGTACCTTATTTTCTAAGGTTATATAAAATGGTAATATACCCTAAATGTTTTGATGCTTTGTTATCTACAGAAAATCAATATTTCTTGCAAGTAGCTACTGAGTCTGATCAATACATTCTGCTCCAAAGTCTGTGGATGTGTTTTCTAAAAAAGAAGATCTTTTGTATCCAAACAGTAGACTGATTAAATGCAATTGCCTGAGATTAAGTTTGAGGCAGATTTCTGAGTTGATGTGCCAGTTGCATCTTTTTGAAAAGCTACAGGTAGCTGCAGCAAAATGCATTTACAGCTTCCAATATGCTTAAACCTAAATGATCAGCAGCATGCCTGAGGCTGTGGTGAAAAACTAGGGCAGATTCACTACCTTAGAAGCCAATAAAGGCAACTTTGCTACATGCTACAGCTGCTGGAAAGGGAGAGCATCCATTCAGCACCTGCTATATTTCAAGCTCTATTGAGCTTCTTCTGGGCAGCTCATCTGATAGCCCTGAAGGAGAGTTTAAATTTGAGTGAAGCCCAAAGAAAAAAACAAACAAATGTTTTGTGCCTCGAAGCACTAGATAGAAAGACATTTTATACATTGCATAAAGTAGTAGCTAACATACATCTGTATATGCTTTACATAATTTTATAAGTTAGTCTTCTGTTTAAGTGACAAAGGGAATGCCAGTAAGCCTGACATCACCACTTCTTTTTGACAGTTCTTGCAGCAGAAAGAGGCACTTTGGATACAATGTGATGCCATGGGATCATTCCTGTGAGTACCTTTAGTGGTCACAGTTCCCAAAAGTCCCGAGTCTGGATACTGGTCTTAAGACATAAATTTTTAATAGGAAATTTATAATAAGGAAGAGTTATTACTTGAACTGTTGTTGAAATTTCTACTTTAATGTCTTTTCTGCCTTGATGCATTGTGTATAAATTCTTGGTACAGCTTCCACATTGGGAAAGAGCATCAAAGTATGTGCTTTGGAGTTCAAAATACATTAATGCAGGTGATTCATGAGATTCCCCAATCATCATGGCTTTCTTAAATCAGGACTGGTTGTCCCAGCTTTACACCAGATTATCAGCAAAGTATTTCATTGTTGCCTTAGGCTTTTTTGCCAAGAATTATCCTTTAATTTAATGTCAACATTATCAGTTCATGACATGGTATTTTTCAGACAGAAATGTCATGTGTCAGACACAAACTGTGCGTTTTTTAATATTATTTGATTTCCTGCTTTTTTGTATATTCAACAGCATACACAAAACTGCATGAAAATACACGGGGTTTTTTTTCCATTCCAACTAATCAAACTAGAAGGGCTGCTGAGGCAATTAGTGCAGAAAGGTATGGAAGGAAAAGGAAACTTATTTTTTCAATTAATTTATTTTTCATAGAGATAACTTTTTCTGAAGTGTGATTAGAGCTGAAGAAAGAAAAATAATTGCACAGAACCAAAAATTTCTGGAAAGCAGCTTCCCAGTTACTATAGAGGAAGGATTTTAAAAGCCTTGTAAAAATCTGGAGTTTATCTCCAAAGCATCTGTCTGCTACTTCAGATTTGTGAAAACTGAGAGTCACCAAGAACACTGAAACATTAAAAGCGGTAAAGTTATTTTATGTTCCCAGCACAGAGAAAAGCTATAGCTGCTTCACAGATACAGAAAGGCAAAAAGGAATATTCTGAGACTGAGACTATTTAGTCAATATATTCTCTAGGGAAATTACGAAGTGATTAACAACATGAAGCAGACCCAGAGCATACAGCCAGGAATTTATCTCTTCTAGTAAGCAAGACATGAGAACAGGCTATTGCAATGGTGTTATTCAAAGTTTCACTGGATGCAGGTATTATTGGAGCATTTAGCCTGACCTCCATAGTAACCACTCTTTATCTTTTGCCAAGATATCCTGTTCTGAACCCCAAAATATTCCTGTATAAAGCATGTCTTCCAGAAAAGTAGCGGGTGAGTCCACCTGTTGTTTTAATAAGGCACTGCAAGAGTTAATCCCACTCATTTTTGAGATTGCATGCCTTTTCTCGTATGACTGTGGGTGATCCTAGACTTTCAGTGCCTGTTTCTTAATCTTGTCTTTTTTAAAGTGTTATGTGGTGTATTCTCCTTGTGAAGGTACTTTGGCACTACTTGAATCACCACTACTGGTGGTAGGGGCTGAGGAAACAAAAGCAGTTTGCAGTCTCGCACTGTAAGCAGTTACTTTGTCACATCCATCAGAAGATGCATCTAATTACCACCAACACATTTGACCTAGTAATGCTTAAATCTAACTCTGTAGGTCCATTCTGCTATGCATTTTCCACAACACCTTTAACTTCTTTTATCAGGTTTCTATATTCCATAGGTTTGAAGTTTACATTGATTTATTTTCTATTTCCTCCTTGCTGTTTTCTTTTGCTGTTAAGTACAGTCCTTACAGTGCCCTGAACCAGGATGTGCTTTTGGATGTAAATCTCATCTTTGTAACAGGATTATTGCCACACAATTCTTCCTCTCCAGCTGCCACCTTGTTGTTAAAGAATTTCCACAATATTTTGACAGCCTTATCTTTACACATTGTTTTCTAACCTATTTTGCTTACGATGGCCTTCATTTGGGGGAAAATCACTCCTTCGGAAATGTATGTATTAACCCAATTCCTAGTGGCTGGGACTCTGTTCTTCTCCCTTATGGAAAATCAGTGGGCAGCTGCATCACTGCTATTGGTTTGTAGGTTCCAAAACAATGTCCAGTTCTGTTATTGATTAATCTTTATTCAACATAATGACATAGAACTTAAATTAGAATAGCAATTAAGAGCAGCATCTTTTGAGCTTGTAAGTTATCTTCTTCATTTAGTGTTACAATTATTCTACTGTTTGGTACCCTATATGCTTTAATCAAACTGTATTGCCCAAAATCCAGGTTTTCTTAATGCATGTTAGAAAAATACTTAAGAATTACCTTGTCCTGGTAATATATTTTTTTAAAAATAACTGTTTCAAATATTTGTATGATCTTTCTTAATTATCAGAGTTTTTAAAATATTTTTTTAAAGTTATTTATTGCATTGATTCACATGCATTAAGGTTCTGAATTATCAGTACTTGATTTAGAGATTTGTCTAGTATGAAATTACTCCCTCCACATTTTTTTTTCTCTTTTTTTTTTTTTTTGTTGTTTGTTTGGTTGGTTTTTTACCTGATGTTTTTAACATTGCAATGAACTGACTTGTTCTGCCAGGTTTCAGGCAATTCCTTTCCTCTTCTTGTGAGTCATAACAATTATTTTCCTTAGCAAAACAACTGGCACTGGTTATATAAGCAGTTTCATATTCCTTGTCAGCTCAGCTGAACTTATTTGCAATATGCTGAGTAGGAGTTTGCATGACAGTTGTCATCGCAGCACCCTTTTCTCCCTGTTGCTAATGCAACAGCCTCCTTGATGTCCAGCTAGTCTCTGAGATCATTAGCTTATTATCATCATCAGTGGAAATGCAGACTGCTCTCATTGTCTAGCCTCCTCCCTTATGGGGATGTTGTATGCTATTTTGCAAAAGCAAATCTTCCACTTTGCACCAACTATGCAAATATTGGTATGTCTTCAGCATTTGCAATAGCAAATTGTGCTGCAAGAATAGCTCTAGAACTTTGCTAATTTCTGAAATCTTCTGTTATTGAAGTAAGTTTCTGATAGAAAAGTATGTCATTAGAGGCAGCATATAATTTTATAATTTCATGCAATGTACAGTTGCATTTTTACTTTTGCTCCAGGCAATTGGCACAGTATCTTGTACTTAGTACTGAGAGCCTTTGCTCTTACCTTAGCTGCAGTAATGCTTCCATCTCTTTTTCTCCAGTCTGAAATACTGTGTAAGTAGATACATCTCTTAACTGAAGAGCTTACAAATTAGAAAGGTATATTTCAGTTCAAACGGTACTTCTCAGGATTGATTCTTACTTCAGAGCTTACTTAACCTCTAACACTAAGACAAATGGAAATTCACTACTAACTTGCAATGTATATTTCAATAGCTAGTTTTTCCTCATGTTTAAATGAATGGTTTAAATGAATGGAGATGGATTGAGTATGATAGGCCATCAGCTATGTATGAAAATGTACTCTGTTAGCATTCTACATCCATCTCTGAATAGGAAGTACCCCCTCCAAAATGAGTACAGGATGTTCATGCCTGTTGCACATGCAACCTGAAATTTTATAGTCCCCTAACTGCTAATATACTGAATGACTCTCATACATACAAATGAACATTTCACACATTTTTGTAGCTCATTTGCCTTTATAAGTATTTTTAAAGGGCACAGCCCTGAAAATTATATCTCCAGAAATTTGCAGAAGTGCCATCCTGTTACCACTCTTAAAATGAGAGAGAACTGTCATTCCTAGTGTGTTAGTTACCAGCGAAGACACTGTAGAGCCTGGGAGGATGCTGTTAAGTTTTTTATATCAGCCAGGCAAAACTAGCGCAAAGTCAAAGGAGTCTTCTCCAGCTGTAAGAAGAAACCGAAACCTGGGCTCATCTCAAAGAGTGCTCTTTGCTGGCTTTGAGGCAAGAAACAACCCACTGTAATTAGACATAAGTGAGTTCTTCTGATAACATGATTTTTAGAAGGTTTAAAAGTGAAGGTGCACAAAGCCATAAAGTTGTACTGCCACATGCAATAACAAGAATGCTTTCTCTCAAATATGTAGCTGTTAACTGGTTTAGGAAACTGTTACCCTATGCCTGCATCAAATAGGCTGGACTGTCTGTGATACTCAGGGGTTCATCCAGAGTAGTAACTTGGCATTTAACTCTTGTTCCACAAATTCACAAGCAAAGTAGTAAACTGTTAGGGCTTTTTCTTTTGGGTATCCCCATCCATTCACCTTCTAAGAACAATCCAGCCTGACATGGGAAGCAGTATCATGCTTCACTCGTAACTTCAGTTTTGGTGCTTTTTGTTTGTTTGTTTGCTCTTTCGATGAAGAGGCAGCACACAGCTAGTACAAAATAACCTAGAATTGCTTGTATTTTACATCATTATTTTTTACTCGTACCATTTTAATGTATATCTGAATGTTAACATTTATAATGCTTCAAATACAGTAATTTTAAAGAGCAAAACAGCTTTCGGTTTTGGAAATGAGATTAAGGCTTACTAAAAGCTGATGTATATGGTGCTTTGTATTTTAAAATGTTTGTGAATAGGGAAAAAACAGTTTTTGCTTTATGAAGTTACTTTTGGAATGGTACTTTAACAAAGCAGTGTTTTACATACTCCCTCTCGGTTAAGATGCTTTACATTGAATAATGCTTTTCATTGGCATATAAAAGTATTTATCTAAAACCAAAGATGCTGCCTGTCTCCAGGATACTTGATTTTAGTCTGAAATCTTTGTGGAATGGCTTTGTTTGTATGATTTCCTATTTGAAATGGGAATTTGCCCCTTGCTGTGGTATACCTATGATATAATCCACATTCAGCAGCCATGAAACTTAATGACTGTCACTCTACATAAACAACTAGCTATTTCAGTTAATGAAGTCTATTTCATTAGAAATAGAAACACTTCTGCAATTGCAGCTAGGTCTAAGAAATCACGATTATGTAGGGTATGCTGGAACAAAGCATTCCTGTAGAAAGCTGGATGCTCTCACACTTACATTATGTTTCTGATTCTCTCTCAGCAATAAGTGTAAAGCTCATGCTTTTGGCTCCACCATGGAGCTACCAACTGTAACTGCAGCTGCACTGTTGGCACATCATACAACTTGAATCTTAAACTCAAATGTCTTTATATTACTACCTCTACCCTACCTATTTGTAGTGTGACTTCAGACAGTCGTAAGACATTTTAAAGCACATGATGTTTTATCCGGCAATAGTTAGGAAGAGTAGAAGGATTGGTCAGCTATCAAAAGTAATAATTATAGTTTGCAAGTTAATGCATTTTTTTAGACTTTATTTAGAAATACAAACATGATGAAAAAAGATATTGTAAATTCTCAGAGAAGAAACTGGTTTAGTACATTCTTATTCATCAGACACTCTAACTTTCTGAAGTTCTTTAACTTCATCATCATTTTCCTGTGCTTATGAACTTTTGGTAGTCATAAAAATGTGCTCTCTTAGTGAACCATTTTGGTACATATTTGTTTACATATATACATACATACAAATTTGCTGAAATTTGGTCAGCTTTGGTGAAGTTTTTTTTTTCATGTTGTTTCCATCTTGAAAATTGTTATATACCATTTATTTCATGTTTCATACTGTGCCATTTCCACATTAGCCTTAGCTTTTTAATTCTGTTGCTGTCTTCCACAAAGGGGATAACTCCTTCCTCACATGCCTGTAACAAAAATCTCTAAAAATTAAGCTCAATGCATTTTGAAATATAACAAAATGATCACAAATACTGACATGTGACATAATACTACTCTCTTGGTATTCCCTCAGATAAGGACATAGCACAGTTACATTGTTAGATTCACTGTGTTTTAGACACAGGTAGCTGAAATGGCAGTTATTAGTTTTAGGACACACTTTGTGTGTATTGGGAAAATTTAAAAGTCCTTCCATCTGATACAGACTGCTGTGTGCAGACTAATCAAGGAGGATGACTAACCAAGCCTGCCCAGGGTCACGATATTTTGAAATAGATTCTTTTGTTCCAAAATATTGGCAACTTATTCACGAGTCGCTTTATGAATTTTCATTTTTCAGAATTTTAAGCGTTCCATGACTATGCCATATTAATAAAGTAATTGTGTGCAAAGCCTAATTCCACCTTATGTCAGGCACCCTCTTTATAAAGTAGGATCTCTGATGTATACTTTTCTGAAACTTACTGGCATGTAAAATTCTGCTGAACTTCTGTGGAGCTTAGGCCGTGAAAAACACCTGGCATTCCAGCTGGGGAAAAAACAGCATTTGAGACCTTGTTAACCCAGGAGATCTTTCTGGGGTGGATCCCCTGCAAAAAGAAGAATTTTCATATGTTTTAATTTATCATGATGTATACCGAGGAACTTGGACATTTTCCAACTTATCATCAATGTCCTTATACAATCACAATGACCAAAATTACTCAGGCTGTGTACACAGCTTGCTCCCTTCAAAGATAAGCAAACAGCAACAAAAAGAATCTTAAGATCTATTTTGTCTTCCGTTTTTTGACCTTTGTTCTGAATCAGCTGGAGTAGAAATAGTAAGCTTGGGTGACTCCATACATCGTGGGTGACCCAATACTCAGAAGTAGCTTTATTGTTCCCCTTAAAAGGGACTGTGACCCAGCTCCAGCTTGGTTTCAATAAGTTTTCATTTGGACAGAAACAACATTTCTCTTTCTGTACTTTGCCTCCTTCATGTGCTGTTCTTTTCCTTTAGCATCTGACTTGTCAAAGTGACTAAGCCATCAGAGGTTTGAATTGTAAGCATTTTCAAAAGTATCCAGTTCCAAAATTCTAATTCTTGAAGGAAGTACACAATTGGAAAACTAAGTATGTTTTCCAATGCTCCTGGCCCTTGAGTAGAAAGGCAATACACAATTTTGAAACTTTTAGACTTCTTCATAACATTCATTAAGAAAGGAGGTAGAAGTATCATTAGTCAAAGAGATTAAACAAGTCAGTCGAACCCCTCAGGCTGGAAAGGGACCCTTGGATCTATTAGGTGAGGTCTCTGCTATTGTATGTAGCCGCAATGCATTTTCCTAATCATAAAGTAAATAACAGCCTCTTAAAACAAACTAAGTTGTTTTCTCTTAATACTTGATGGAATTTTAGTCTACTAGCTAAAATTTCATTCACAATTTTCATATTTTTTTTTCCTGGACATTTTATATATGACCTTGTCCCAGACTATACAAAGACTATATTCATTTTTATTATTCTAGCCCTCAAGGTCAGCTATCTCTTCCTATATAACATTCTAATCTTCTCCTTTATTGCTGGTGACTCAAAATGTCATTATCATACACTACCTTTCTGCCAAGATCACTAACATAATATAGAACAGTATTTTTCCCCAAGACTGATGCTTGACCAGCCTCTACAAGAGCTGGATTTTACACAGTGAAGGTAGATTTATTTTTTTTTAAAAAAGCATATATCTAAATTATAATCTGAAATAGTGCATACCCCCTAAAGACATAAGTATAATTTCTTAGTCAAATTGATTGACTACAATCAAGAACGGAGCTGAAGGAAAAGTAAAATACCAAATAACTCATGCCAATAAAGAAAAGTGCTTCTAAATGCAGTTCTATATGCTGATGGCTTCCCTTTTCTTTCATAATATCATTTAATATGGGATATGGATTAAGTTGTTTTCTCTGTAAAGAACCTCAAGAGACCAGAGGAAATTTTTCAGACTGAAATTTGAATTAGCTTGTGCTAGGAATAATGTTTTTGACTGACACGAGGCTGACCAAAGTCTGACGTAGTGCTGCATTATTAATCACAAAAAACTAGGTAAGCTTGGTTGAGGCCCTTTCCCTTCTTGAGAATTTTTTTTTCCATTGTCTTCTGCACTGGCAAAATAAACCTATTGCCAAATAGATAGGTGCAGCATTTCTGAAAATTACGTATTATAGATGTGCCTCTGTAACAACAATACGCCATTATGTTTGATAAACCTACCATGAAAACCACTCATGACAATAAATGCACATTTTCTACATGCTGCCTGTGAGCATCTCCTGCAAAACATGCTTCCCTTCTATGATTTTAGGATACTTTTCAAGGTGTTCAAACAAGTGTGCTTAAGCAGCTTTTTAAGTGTAGACGAATAAAAGTGGTCAGCAACTGTATTAAAACTGTGTATTAAAAGCTGTTGGAACGCCAGCTAAGCAAGGGCTGCTGCAAAATACAGAAGAATTTTTCTTGTGAAAGTATGGGGTGTTGGTTGCAAAACAGATTTGTGTTCACAGTGAAGACAGGTCCTTAGATGCAGTCACCTAAGTCAGCAATTACATGCTAACAGATATAGGCTGGGTAGTTGACTCATGCACAATGGCAGTTCCATCTTCACTCAAAACAGACATAAGCAGCACTCAGAAAACTCTTTAAACACTGTGGGGTTTTTTTCCCTTTTTTTATCAATAAAATTTGTGCCTCCTTGCAAGATATAAGAGTATGTGTCATTGTTATTCATGGAAACTGTCAGGCTTTTTAACTCCGCCGAGAAACATGAAAAGTGAAATGACAGATGGGGACCGCTATCTTGGGAAGGAAGTTCTCCGCTAGCAGAATGCCATGGTATGAGACCCGAAAGAAAGAAAGAAGAGATGACAATTTAACTTGTTCTTATACATAAACGTTATCTGAAAAGAGACATTTCATTGTGAAGTAGCCTGAGATACCATGATATTACTCCTATGTATATAGGTTGATAGTCTCTTCAGTCTTACCCTTAGATGCCAAACGGTCTTGAAAGGCTTGAAGCATATAAATTAGGCTTAATACCACCAAAGCAAACTGCTCTGGTGGCTTCCTAAAGGCTGGAAAGTATTTAACTCAGGTGTGATATCTTGAGAACATAAGCTTCAAGATTTTATATGAAACTTCAAAATCCCTACCTGTTGCTGAGGTGTTCAAACTGTGACTCTTTATCTTGATAAGTACTTTGTATGGTACGTTTTCACATGCCTGTTATATGCTCTTCAGGTCGGGAACATGTATCAGAGTAATTAGCTCCAGTATTACACATCTACATTCATGATGTCCCAATGTCCTCAATGCAAGGTCATTTAAAGCATGGGGAAGGACATAAGTGAAAAACATCTCTCAACTAAGCATGTGCGTGTGGGAACACAGGTGGGCAGGTGAAGGAGGCTGATGGTCTTTCTGATGGGTGAAAGGAAAAGCTGAAAAAGAAAATTAATTTTATGCTAAACAAAATCCATTTATATACATTGAAATGAGGAACTTTCTTTGAACTTTGCTAAAAAAGGTCTTAGGGGTTTTTGCTATTTCAGATTTTTTAAAGCTTCCTTACCATGTAGACATTTTGCTCTTTTTTTTTAAGGGTTTTTTTGTTGTTTAGTTTTTAACCAATTCATTTGCTTCCATATAATTCAAATTTCTGATTTTTTTTTCATTAGGTAGAATCTACAATTACAGCAGAAAGCTTCTTCCTAATTTTTTTCTCTCTCCTTTAGTATATATAAAATTGCAGATGCATGTACCTGGAAAAAGTTCTAGAGAATTTGGGAATTACTGCTTGACAGACTTCATTAATCACTTCATAAAGAGCTCTTAACATTAGCTATTCTTAAATTTATCATTAGCTTCAGGATGAAAGTTTTTTGAAAATCCATTTGGCTCTATTCTTAGCTATTTTTTTATCCTTGAACATAGAATGATCCTCTTGATACCATATTAAGTAACTAAAATTAGCTTCCCAAGGTGTGGAAGGCCCTCTGTATCCTAGTTATAAAAAAATGTTTCCTCTAAACAATGGGGGGGGGGGGGGGGGGGGGAATTTTAAGCTACTTTTATGAAGATTGGGCATTACCATAGAACAATGTTTCTGTTACAGTGTTAGCATTTTTTAAAGGATAAGTTTGTCAAGCCACACAAACAAGTACTGTTTTATTGCCTGTAGCCTGATTCATTTCTGATTTACTTTGGATTGCTGTAGCTAAAATGAAGCTGTTCGTGTTCTTGCTTTCAGTAAAAACTTCAAGCCAGCTACATGCATTCGAGAGCTCTAACTCTGAAGTGAAAGGACAGGACAGAACGCTTATTGATTCACATTACAGCAGCAGAGGATGTTATTGGCTTCCCCCATGTACATTTCGGTGTTGTCTAAGGACTATCAGCTCTTCAGTTAAGTTACTGCAGTTCCAGCACCTGGTGCCGCTTCTGAGTGTTTTGAGGCAAAACAAGACTCGGAAACATACAGTAAGCTGCATATTTCAAAACAATGGATTAGTGGGTATTTTAGCACCAGAAATTGCCAGCTGTCATGAATATTCACAAAAGGGATAAGCATGAGTTCATGGAGATGTCCACACATTTGTTAAAATTGTCTCTGCCCTCAGTTTCTTGATAGTTATTACCTTGATTCTTACTCACAGAATGAGAACTCCTCCCCACCCCCCGCCCCCCCACCCCCCACCCCCCCAAAAAAATATTTTAAACCCCTCAGCTTCTTCAAATTCAGGGCCACTTAGATGTAACATATTTTTATATCTGATAGCCATTAATGCTTGATTTTATCACCGTTGTGCTATGATGGAACTCATTGAAATTAAATGTTTTAGTTCAAAATTTTCAATAAGCTTTTGGTTAATTTTATCTTTACCTCCTTCACAATAATCGATGATGTCTGCATTTCTTATGTTTGATCCCTTAATGTATTCTGAGTCCTACTACTGTTGAATATCCTATGAGCCTGAATGAAGTCTGAGACCAAAAAGACAACTTGCGATGTCTGAATTGCAATAACCAAAAAAAATCTTCCAGTTCTCATGATGGCTATTTTGAAATGTGGATAACAACTTCCATGGAAAATGCTAAATATCTGGTTAGTAAGACTGTAGATCAACTTGACAGTATCTATTGGTTATAAAGAAACTAGTAAACATTTTTCTGCATGGCGTCCTAGTCCTTTATGGTTTACATTTTGTTGGCTTATCTCTGTTCTTCAACGTTTGCATGGAAAATGTCAAATATTTTAATCATTAAAAAGTGGGAAAACCTCCTACTAACCCCCCTTACAAAAAATACTTTCTAATATAAAGTATTTACATTGAGCCTCGTTTCTTTCAGCATTTGTTTTCTTACCTGAATATGGTGAAATCAATATTGCAAATCATTCTGATCAAGTCACACAGCTGATCAGAAATCACTGGATTTGGTGATTATAATTTTAAATAACATGACATTTTCTCCTTAATGATGGAGCAATACATAGTCATTTGAATGCAGGTTATGTAATCGCTGAGTTGTACCCAGAATGTAAAACCATCACCTTGCCTTCTATGGCATCTGTGATGCCTTCCTATAGCACACAATGGAATTCAGTGCAGTAATGTAGTATAACTGTACTGCTTCTTACTCGCTTCATGTTTTTGTATATATGCTTATACTAGAAGTCTTCACTGATGGAACTGGAGCTGTCAGCATTATGGTCTCCATTTAAATTCTCTTTGACAGTTTCCTCACCTTTAGATAGCATTTGCTGTCCCAGGTATACCTCTTAGAAATCAATAGTCAGCCATCAGAGAGTTAGGGAAATGCTACATGTTATTAGCGTTGAACTGTTAGTAAGAAACCAACATTTTAATTTGCTCACATTTCAAGCTGATGTCTTGATCTGTGACACAACAAGGAGAGGAAAAGGTGTAGGCTATTGAAGTGTTTCAGGAGACAGGAGGTCTCTGAGCAAGCCACTAAAGTGATTTTCTTCAGACATCAAGGATGTGTAACGTACCTATGGAATGGCAGAAAGGCATGGCAAGGGTTGGGGCATGTGGTGCTCAGCTGGCTGGGAGTGCATGGAGGATGGCAGAGTGCCATCTCATTCATTCACCCTGTTCTATGGTTAACTGAAATAACTGATTCCCAGTGCCAGACCTGGACTTAGTCTTGGAAAGAATGGTTTGGAGCAACCCAAAACAAAACTGGAGGCAAACAAGCAACTAAGCAATATGGAGCTCCCTCTAGTCCATTCTCCTCTCCTGTTTATCAACACAGACATCTCCGAAGTTTGTTGGCGATGTCTCTAGTGCGAAATCAGAACTGAAGGTGACATCTGCTACCTTTTGATATATTCTGCACATTTTACAAATTTGGTGAGATAAGGCTCCCAATCTTGTTAAGGAAGCTTTGCAGAATGTACTGTTTTATTTCCAGTAATACGATGCTATTTTAGATCCAACCTGGATCAGGTTGTGTGGTGAGCATGAAGGCCTTGTGTATCATCAGGCAGAGGAAACTCTTGGATGAGAAGAGGAATGTTGATGTGAGCCTTTACTAGATACTTGGAAAATGTATACCGAGCTTTCTGAAATGGGCCAGAGAGAAAACATAAAAGGAGGGTAGAACTTCAAAAACACTGAACGTTTTTCCTAGCTAACGCAGAGTTCAGTTTGTTCTGTTCTTGTAAAGCTAATATGTTGCTTCTGTTTGTTGAAAAAGATGATCTAAAAGAAGACAACTTTTTTTTCATCCAACTTCCTGCAAATGCCATGTTCCTGCTCCATATTTAGGTCCAAATTACTGTGGATTTTTGTGAAAGGAAGAAAGCAACTATTTTCCCTGACATCAGTGTTTTATGATTACTGAGCTATTTAGAAATATTTGACATTGTACTGATTTTCTCTCTCAAAATAAATTTTTCTGATTACCCTTACATTTCTGTGATTTCTTTTGTGCAGTAGTGAATCTGCAGCTTGCGAGGTAACTGGCAGAAAGTCTGATCCATCAGCACTTTTGTTTGCTTTCTTGAGTTTGTAGTGGCACAGCAACAATGAAGAAGCAATCATCCATCATCCAGCTAGTCAAACAAATAAAGATTTAAATGTTGAAATAATCAGGGTGTTAGCATTGCCCATTTAAGTTCTATGTGACTTTTGCTGGAGCAATAGTTTTTCTTTGGAATTTAAACACAACTTTATAATTCTGAAATAGGAATGACATTATTTTCTAAATGCCAAAAATTTTGGGAGGGACTTCCCCAATAATCCTGTCATATAATTTAGTTCTTTGCATTGCTATTAAACTTTTTATTTAAGGTAATGAACCCTTAAGTGTACTAAGACTAGAAGATCTCCACAGCTAAAATGAAGATGTCTTCAGACTTACAACTACTTCAATTTTAGTAAATGTTTGTAGCATACATCTCAAGTAAATTTTGTGGCTCTGTGCAATATTGCTAAACCAAATAACTTGAAAAATACAAGTCAGGATCCAAAAATCTTGATAAAAGGAACTTCTTTTCAGTTTGTCTCCCAGGACTGAATTACTGTATTACCTATATGGGTAGGAGGGCTCTTGGCTTTCCCTTCCACTGAAGTTCTTAGTTAGCTTTGAGAATAAGAGTTTGATTCTAAAAAAAAAACCAACCCAATGAATTAGATTTTAAAAAATTATTTCCACAGTTAGCAGCAGTACAAGTATGTGATGATGATTTTGAAACTTGATGACAAAACTGGAGACAGAGGAGGCCAAAATGACTTAGAAACAGAAGGTCAATAAAAAACCTGTTACATTATTGTTATTTATAGCAGTGTGTATATATGAATGAGCATTTCAGTTTTTGAGATGGATATGTTGAAACTTTCCTTTGCAGAATACATTGAAAATATATGTTCTCTATGGGAGTTTGGAGATTCTTGGATTTTGAACTTTTGTAAAAGAGTACTTCCCTATCACATTGAATTTCCATTTCTATTTCTAGTATGCTACCAGTGTCATGTCTTTCCCTTGAGGTTTTGATTGATCTTAAGACAAGTGATACAGAGAGGGGGTGTGAGGTGCTGTGAGGGACCCTTGCACATCTGAGGATGAAAACCAGCCATGATAAGAGCATGTCAGTTCCCTAAATACCAGAATTGCCAATTGTTTGCGACTCCATTTCAGATCTGGGTTATACTAGTAAAAGAACAGATGCCTTTGCTCCTCTTCGTGCCTTTGAGAGTGGTTTGCAACACTACATATTTTCTCTAGCTAAGCAGGCTGAAACAAAACATGGGCGCTGACCTGGTCATTTTACATCCCAAGTTACCTGGAGGTAAATACTATAATTAAAGAAAACTCCCATTCCATTACCTTTATTCACTCTTTTACACAGCAATATTACAGATGGTTAATCATCGTTTTACTAGATTCATTCTCTGTTTAGAGCACATCAACCTCTGCTGTTTTTAATGGTGAACATGAAGGTGGGTACTTTATCTGGCTCCTGCAATATATGCACTGAATAGTGGCTTGCCTGCATGAAGGATATTGATCAGCCATGAGCTGGAGCCACTTTTGAGTAGTTCTATAAGTAAAGCTCTGATCATCAAATTTACCTTGCAGGCTGAGTTCAGCTTCTAGGTTTGAAACACGTGGCTGAACAGCTTCTTGTAGTGTTCTCGCTTGGTAGCTCGCATCCCTGCTAGGATTTACACTCTGCTCTGATCTTCTGTCCTAGGTCGTATCAGAAGTCTTGGTGTAATTTTTGGCTTAGGAGGTCATGTAGCAGCGGAAATGAAAATATGTTCCCAATACACTAAATTGTGGTGCCAAGGTTTGAAAAGCTTCAGAATGCACCTCTTTCAGTTTTTTTCATATATGGCTTGAGATTTCAAACAGCAAATATTTGAAGGCTTGAATGCCTTCCCACTGAAAAAACTGTATATTCTGCAGCTCCACCACAAGCTCTTCTAGGGGAAGCATACGTTATTGCCACATGCCCTGATGTGTGTTCGCAGCTTTTAACTCACAGAACAGTGACACTTTTTACTTTTATTTTTCCTTCCTTTAAACTAATTCAGTAGTTAAAAATTCAGCAATTCTTATTAGGGCTAGGAGGCTTATGATTGCATGAAAAAAATATTTGCTGAAAAATTGCCTTTATTCTTTACAAACCTGGCCTGAATTTGCCAGTTGTGGGACTATGACCTTTACTGCAAAATCATTCTCAGGATTCAGGAAATTAAATTGAATTTCATCTCCTGGGGGTGAATGTGTGCATTCACTTCGACCTCTGGAGGAGTACTTAACTGGCATGCCGTGGAATTCCAGTATGCGACATCACCTAAATCCTTCCTGCCAGTAGACCTACTTTTTCTATACAATTACATGATTTCATAGCGATCATTTCTATACTTAGGATGGTACTAGCTATTATGCTTCTCACACTGAGTGGAAGAACATCAGGGCTGAATCCCTTCAGACAAAAAGGCAGCTGAATCAAAATCTTCTGTATGCTGGGGTAAGTTTCCTAACCCTGGATGAAGAGCTAAAAAAAAGTGGAATTTCTGGCAAGGAGACCAACGCCCTTTGGTTTTGTGAATACTTCTAATATTTTGGTGGATTCAGCTCTTGACTACAAACCCAAATTTTAAAAATGTGATTGTGCTGAATACCTTCTTGGTTAGCTGCAACAATCAAAAACTGTGAGTGCTTGCATAGTGTTTTTGGTGATCTTCCATGACATCCTTATAGGCTGGTGTGGGTGAAAAGAAGACAATGACATATATCCTTTGTCACTAAGACAACAGAGCAAATCCTTGCACGTGACACTCTTCTAAGCAAGATTAGTTTATGTAGGTTTTGCAGCTATCAGGGTGAGTGCAAAATTGTCTGGAAACTACAGAGAGAGTAAAGTATCAATGGCTCACTCCCGGTGTGGGAGGATACATATTGCAAAGCTCTGCAATGATCTGTGCTGCATCTGAACATGCTGAAGTTCTTGTTAACAGTCTGGATTACAAAATATTAAATTTGTATATGACAGATAGGCTTAAATTCAAAGTGGTTTTGACAAACTGGATAATTTTTTTGGGGAAAAAATGATGATGTTCAATGAAGACAGTGCAAAAGGGAGAAGTATTCAGCTGCATATATAGAGAGATAGGAACAAAGAATTAGGTGGTAGTTCATTTGATTAGTGAACTAATCCAACCAGAGCTTAAATTGTATCACAAAATGGCCATTAGTTAACGGCCTACTGCTGTTATGCATTCTATGTGGAAGCATGGAAAAAGAGAAGAGACTGTGACACATGCGCAATTACACTGCTTTTCTTAAAAACACTTACAAGGTCCCACATAGCATATTATGTCCACTTTGAACATTGCACTTCAAGAAACTTACAAATCAGTTGAAGACAGTCCTGATGAAAGTGGTAAGAGACATCAGCTGTTGAGATCTTCTGGAGTTCCTATGGAACAGTACGTGGAAGCGGGCTTTAGCTATGTAAAGACAATACTCTGCTTGCTGTCTCTTAGGCCGTTAATGTAACACTGTAATCATAGCAAGGAAGATTCGGATTAAACATTAAGAAAAAGTTTGTAACTGCAAGTCAGAACAGACTGCCTGAGGAGGCTGCAGCAGCCCTATCGCTGGAGGACTTCAGCATGGGTTAGAGAAACACTTGTCAAGAATGACAGAGATGTAGCCGATGGTGCCTTGGAGCAGAGCCACGGAGGAGCTGCCCTTGCAAGGTCCCTTCCAGTCCTACGTTTACATGAAGAGCATTTACATGAAGAACACCTTCAGGGTTCTGTTCCTCCCACAAGCTTTCCTTCATCTCCATCTACCCTCCTAAAAATACTATTTCACCACCTCTTGTACCATTTTATGCACGTGTAGGAAATACTTTCCACACAAGACCGTGCTGTGGATGCACAGGACTGATCTCACCTGTGGGAAGGGGCAGGGACAGTTCCCACCATGTGGAGAGGTACACTTTGGTTAAAGAGGATTCCCACTGCAGGTTTGAGACCTAGACACTCAGAAATATTTTAGCCACCGACAGAAATATGGACTGTAATTGACGGATGGGTTTTTATACGCAGGAAGTTAGAGACACCTTTATTTTTCCAACATTCATTCTAGACACGTTAATGTGACCAGCCTGGTACACATTTCCCCACCGTTTGATGTGACTAAGCTGAGAGGGCACTAAGTCCTAGGGAGCTTAACCTAAGCGTCGCCCTGCTTTGCCAAGAGGAGTTAGTTTGGGAAGGAAGGGTAATTGCACCGCGTAGTCGGAACCAGCAGCTGAACTCAGACCAGAAGCCAAAACGGGTCCGATGCAACAAGCCGGGCAGAGGCGACAGCCGGAGCGACATCGCTGTGGACATCTCCTCGCGCGGTGCCGCTCCCCAAGCCGGGGATGGCAGCCCCGCGGCCGGGAAGGCAGGTGCTGGCGGGGCTGCCGGGGCCGCGGCCGGGCGGGCGGGGGGCGGCGCTGCGGGGGTTGCCCGCCAGGTGAGCGCCCCGGCACCGCCTGGCGCGGCGTACCGGGCCCCGGGCAGGGAGCCGCCCGCGGGCGCTCGACGCGGTTCCCCCCGCGTTTCGCGCGGCGCCGAGGAGGGCAGACCGGAACGGGAATTGCAAGCTCCGCTCCCTCTGTGCGGCGGCGGCGGCGGCACCGCCCGGCTCCGGCCCGCGGTCCCCGCGGCAGGGACGGCCCCTGCGGGGCTGGAGGCCGCGGGCGCGGGCAGGCGCGGAGCCGGCGGACGGCACACTCGGGCCGGCCGGGACGAGGGGGCGCGGCCGGGATGAGGGGGCGCGGCGGGGCGGGCCCGGCGCTGCACGCCCCCGGCCCGGGAGCCGCACGTGGTGGCGGGGGGCGCAGGGGCTACCCCCTCTCCGCTCGCCTCCCCGGCGCGGAGGGGCGCGCTGTGCCGCGACACCGGCCTCTGCGCCCCTCTTTGTGGTTTTTGGGTTTTTTCCCCTTATTTTATTTAAACTCTTGCTTAGCAAATTGCGCGTGATGAGCTCATGATGCCGCGCCCCCCCGCCCCGGGCCCGGGCAGGCAGGGGGGCGTGAGGCGGGCGGGCGCGGCGAGCCGCGGGGGCTGTGCGCAGTGATAGCGCTCCCGCCGTGGCCGGGAGCCGGGGGAGGGGGCGCTCTCTCGGGCCAGCGCTGCTCGCTGGACTCGGCTTGTGTGTGTGTGTGTGTGTGTGTGTGTGTGTGTGTGGCTGCCTCTTTCTTTTTTTTTTCCTTTCTCCCCCCCCCCCCCCCCCCCCCCCCTTTATTGCTCCCCCTCCCGCTGCGCGTCGGGCTGTTTGCCGCTCCGTGCGCAGATGGATCCATGAGCTCCCCCGGGAGCGGCACCGCCACCGCGCAGCGCCGTGCCGGGGCGGGGGGAGCAGCCGTCAGCTTCGGCCCCGCCGCTGCCGCCGCCGCCGCTGCCGCCGCGGGGGGCGGCCCCGCCCGGGCACGGGGCGGGCGGCCGTGAGGCGGGCGAAGTTTCTCCGCGACGCCGGGCGCCTCCGAGGGAGAGCGGGGAGGGAAGGACCTGGCCCCGTGGTGCTGGGGTAGCTGCCGCCGCCGCCACCGGAGCAGCCCGGCTTTGGCCATGAAGAGGAAACAGAAGAGGTTTCTGCAAATGACGCTGCTCTTCACCGCGGCTCTGATTTTCCTGCCCGACATCGGCCTCTGGTCGCTCTACAAGGAGAAGCACCTGGTGAAGCCCGCCGAGCCGCAGGTAGGTGCGAAGCCGCCCGGGAGCGCTGTCCCGCGGCGCTCCGCCGTGCCTCGCTGCGCCGGACGGGCGCCGGGCTGCCGCCTCTCGGGGCGCGGCGCCGGGGAAGAGCGGGGCCCGGGGCCGGCGGGGGTCGGGCCGGCGGGGGCCGAGGCGCGGCGCCGGTGGAGCGTAGCGGAGCGGCGGCACCTGTGCCTGTCCCAGCGCCGCGCGGGGGGGAGAAAGTTGTGGGCGCCCAGCCGAGCGGGCCGGGCCGGGTGTCGCCGGGCAGGGCGGGGGTGGGAGCCCAGGGGATTAGGAGGCTGCGAAATGAGGAGGACGTGGGATTTTGCACGCTTCGCTGGTTCGCCCGGCGTGGTGCCGAGCGCTGGTTTTCATGAGGGGGAGCGGAGTGTTCACCGCAACTTCTGTCCGCCTGCCTGTGACGCCTCCCGAGCTGCGGGTGGCTGGCGCCCGCTGACACCGCCCGGGGCCGCCGGGGTAACCCGCCGCCTCGCTGCTCGGTTTGCTCGCCCTTGCCGTTTCAAACTCGGCAGAAGTGAGTGACAGCCTTTTCCTCTCCTGAACGTTACTAATGTGACCCGGTACAACCGCGCCGTGTGTAACTGCTTGTCAGACTGGTGTCACAACGAACTTTCAGGTATTTCCAGTTCGCAGGCTGTTCCATCACCCTTATGCCTAACAGCAGTTGACATAAGCTGTTTTTTTCTTAAGTTATTCCCCAGCTCCCTGGGTTTATGTGTGGCTCATAAATCCCGGTATGACCTGCGTTAGGCGAAGTTTAGTTTTGGGGAGTTGTTGTAATGCAGTGCTTTAAAACCCTGCCTGTAATTTACCAAGGCTTATATTTGTTCTGCTCAACGGTGCTAATGCTCCTACACTGTAATCATCAGCGTAATTTAATTGTGACATAAATATTTCATAGATCATTAGTAAGAAATCACGGGATTGTTTGATGTTTTAGCTTGTTTACCACTTGCGTAGCCTTCGTGTTAAGAGTGTATTAGACAGCATCATGCATCATTTCAGTGTGTTAGTAGTCTTAATTTCAAGGGTCATCACCCATGTATATAATGCACTTTCCACATAGTAAAGGTATTTAAGTCAGTGGCTTCAGCTGAACAATAACACATTTGATTCTTTGTTAGTACGCCTTCCCGTTGCAGAAGTCAGTCCTCCAAAGTATGGTAACTTGGGTTAATGAAATATGCTGAATGGAAGATGCCTTATCACTACAGGAGGAAGTTTGAGATTGCTTCTTAATTTGAAGCTTTATCTTTCCAAGGGTTTAAAATGCAGTAGTTGTCAGGTGCTAGATTTTAGTTGGAAGTGATTTCTGCTGAAAGAAAATTATACATGATCATAAGTGTCTGTCATTAGTTTACAAGGTGCATAATGTAGGCTTTGCAGTTTCCAATTTCCTTTGCAATTTAGGAAAGCTAAGGTATTCAATGCAAATAAAGATTTCCATGTTTGTTGCGTAGCTCTTTAAATGACACATGCCTTGACATAAGGTGAAATTTCTAATGGTCAGGACTGCATTCTTAAGTAGAGCATGACTGGATAATACTCAAAGGGAACTAACTTTTTTTTTTTTTTTAAAAAAAAAAGAATTCTGGGTAAAATGGTGGAAGAAAACCTTGGAGATCAGCAGTTAAGCATACATGAAAGGATAGAGAGACTTGTTAAGGAGACCCCAGCAAATTTTAAATCCTAAGTTTTCTGGAAGGGGTTTTTTACTAGCTTCCTCTTTTTTCTCTTTTTTCTTTTTTCTTTTTCTCCCCACTGCATATTAATTGAGCAGCAATGGTACTGTTTAATGGTAAAACAATAAAAATGAGCAATGAAGCTTTGAACCTTACAGCTGACTCTAATGTAATTTCATTATCGTGGTCAGAATTGAAGTCATGTTGGCAACATGTCATTACCCAGTGAGGATAGCAGGTTGAGGTATAGGTGAGTAATGCAGTTATGGTACTTGTGTCTTTTGATATGCATGTTATAACGCAAGATGTGTACAAGGAACAAGGGTTGAAATAAAAGTTTGGAGTTGAACTCTTTTAAATATAAAGGAAATTTTAAGAAGATGGTCAGTGTGTTTCTTTGGGACTACATTAGAAATGAGGTCATACTAGGAAGGGACTGCATTAGAAACAGTGAAATAGTATCGTAGCAGAAATATGTATTTTTCTCTCTGTTAAGTTAGTAGGAAATGCAAGAACTTAAAACACTCAACAAAGTCATTCTTTGCCCTTGAGGTGTTCAATTACTTGATACTTGGTGTGACCTGACATGAGTTTAAAGGTCAGCCCTACTGAAACTGCAGCAGACTTTTCTTATATATTCTAAAGTTGCGTTAAGTTACATAGATATGTATGTAGAGTCAGCATGTGACAGTGATGTACAGTCAGACTGCTATGGTATATCCTGACTACGGGAGAGGGGCTGAGCTGTCAATGACTTTAATCAGTTAGCTGTAGGCTGAACTGGTTTGCCACTGTGGGTAAAATGTGTATCTAGTGGTATTTTGATGCTGGCAGTAATGTTTATAAATGTGCCATGCTGTTTGAAGAACAGTTAAATTCGTGTTCTTAATCATCAGGTGCTTTTGAGGAGATGACATGGTATGATTCTGATTTTCTGACTAGTTCCGAGTTAAACTTTCCAATTCATTGCTAAAGCAGACACCCCTAAACTTCCGTGTGAATGAGGGCTCTGTCAGTCAGCCTCTCCCACCATCTCGGCTGCTTCCCACAGCACCAGAGTGAAGGAGGGATAGCAGGCTGATGGAGGAGGCATTGATATCCTGACAGCAGTAAGCAGAGAAGCCGTTCAAAAGCAGTCCACAGTACAAAAATAGGCTGTTTCTATCAGTGCTAAAACAGTGTCACCTGGGGACTTTGTCATTAGCAGTGCCTAGAAGAGAGCACTTGTGCTCTTTAGTGCTATCTAGAAATTCTAATATGACAAAATAAGTTGACTTTTTTATTCTTTAAAACAGTGCTGCAATAAGTTATGTAAGAGTATTATTGTCCGTGTGTCGTCGTCCGTCGTCCCCCCCCCCCCCCCCCGCAGTGTCTGTTTCTGAGCAGAGAAGCTCTTCTTTAGGAAAGATAAAAAGATGAGAAAATGATAATGACAACCCTGATTTCAGACAGCATTAATTAGTTTGATCACTGTACATTAATTATATAAGCATTATTAACCTCTAAAAGTTTCGTACAAACTTACTTTTTATACCTGTCATGTTTTCCTAAGGTTTTCAGTTGTGAACTCGATAGGCTTGGTCTTTATATTTTTATAATTGTTATTTACTTCTGGTTTATCATAGTATTTAAAATGGAGCTTCAAGGCTAAATGTACAGATATTAAAGTTCTGAGTTACATGGAGCAACAAACTCTCCTTAAAATACAGCTTGACCATAAAACAGTACACATGAAGCAAAAATAAATATAATTGATTTCTGGTTTAATTCTTTTTAAGTCAGTCTTCCTTGCTGTACTATGGGAATAAGGGAAACTGAATAGGGTATTTCTATTGCCTTTTTTAAAAAGCCTTGTAAATTCCTTAATAGATTATGGTGTCCTTGAATTTTGATTACAGCTTTTACAGTTAGTTTAAGGGGGTTTGGGCGGGTTATTGTTCTGGTTTGTTTTTTTGGTTTTTTTTTTGTTGGGGTTTTTTTTTTTTGTCACTGCAGTATTACGCATGTGATACAAGTAGCTGTCTGATCTTTTCTTTTGATAAAATCCGAAGGCCGAAGTGTTTGGATAGTAAGTTATACTGATAAAACTTTTAATTTCGGTTTTGTTTTGTGTGGAGGAAAAGCAGCAATGCAGTGCAGCCAGTAGGATGTAATCCTAGTCCAAACCTGGTTAACTGATGCTACTTAAGTGTAGTGCTACTTTATTTGGCTACAGTAAGGCTTTATCCTTGTATGTTTATATACTTTCAGTATATGAGAAATAACTTCATGTAAAGGAACTACATTTCTTGCAGCAGTGTTCCAGCATCCTTAAAACGGGTATTTGGTGAAAAGTGTTGTGAGATCTGTTTCTTTCTGTTTTTGTGGGATGCTGGCGTGGTTGGCTGAAGAGAGGGCAGTCTAGCCAAGTAACCCCTAATGCATTTAAACTTCATTCGGGACTTTTTCCGTTCAGTTGTCATCTCTCTGGTTCCCAGTGTCAAATCTCCTCACTTAAAGTTGAACAGCAGCACCTCTTAGCCACAGGTGCTCTGGAATACTTATTCACAGGTGCATGACTGAGATGCTTTGTGATGTGTGAAGGAGAGAGGACGGGTTTCTGGCTTTGTGTCACTCACGCTGTCGCGCAGCGGGGCGCGCTGCTTCGGCCGCCTGGTGGAGGCGGTTCTGCGGGAGGAGCTGTCCGTGGTGCTGCGCTTCACAGCGGCGTGCGCGCCGTGCCCGCAGCCGGACGGGGACAGCCGCGCCGCGTGGGCAAGCGCTGTTCCTCCGCGGGGGGAGTCACAGTCCCCCTCGTCCTGCGAATTGTGTATTGCTCTCTGGTTAGCCCCAGGTCTTTCTCTTGGGATATGTCAGGTATGGATTTAAATGAACTCCTCAGGATAAAGAGAACTTAGTTCGCACAAATCCTGGGCCCATATTGTATTGGCAAACAAAATCTGCTTTCCAAGCCTGGTGGCTGTGAAAGTACTAATTTTGGCTTCTTGCTCCAGGAAGCGGTTGCAGCCTGAAATCTGTCTTGCAAACAGTCATAAGTTTCTGAAGTCCGTGAAAGAGGTGAAAATTCAAATTTAAGCCCAAAGTGCAGTGTTTCCTACTGTTTGGTACTCGGGTTCTGAAAATCATAATTGTTTCAGGACACTTAACTGCTTACTTGTAATAGATGCCAGTGAAGTACAAAGCTTGGGTTGGTGAATTCTGTTTCTGGAGCTGCATAAAAGCTGCAGCTTGAAAGTGAAACTTTCTTCCCTTAGCCCCCCCTTAGCTGTATTTCCCTTGCTTTTCCAGTTGATTTCAACAGCTACAAAATCTTTAACTAAGTGTGGTTTGCTTAGGGCACAAACAGATACCTCCTTCCTGTGATTGCACTGTCAGGACGCTGTGACTTACTTACATATTTACTTCCACTGTCTTACTTAGTTACGTTTGCTTTCACCACAAACTCGTGAGGCAGGAGAGTTTTGTTTCTCTTTAACAGAGGAGTAGAGTGACAAACAGGCCCATATCTACAAAAGTAGCTGCTTAACTATTGCTGACATTAATTTGTATTATTTTGGGAGAGTGCATGGATGACCAATAAAAAACAGTGATAAAATGAAGCCTCACTTTCTATGCTCAGTTTCTCAGTTTCTATGCATGTGCTGTTCAGAGTAAGTCCTCATTTACCTCCCCAGAGCAGCAGCTGGCGCCAGGTGCGTTCAGTCCTCTTTTATTCTACAGCCCTGTTTGTTGCTTTGCTGGTATGTCAGCTCCAAGAGCCCCTATACATGGCATGACAAAACAGAGCTTGATGTCTTAAAATGCAGTGCATTGGCAATCTGCGTTTGCCATTTAAGTATTTAACAGTCGTACAGTTAACACTTCTGTAATTCACTACTTTATTTGAATTGTTCATGTATAATTTTATTACCCTGTATATATTGGAGCCTATTGAGGAAAATATTGTTCGAGGTCTAAAACCTTTGTTACATTTAGATACAATATAATTTTTGGCAATTAACAGTTTCTGTTGTATTCAGAATATCAGAGAGAGCCCTCCTGTGGTTAATTTAATACCTATCAGGAATGTTACTAAACAAAGTATATCTTACGGGGTAAAATGGACTGGTTTCTATACTTAGTTTGCTTTTCTTTTTACTTGGTGTTTGTAGTGCATGTCAGCTAATATTATTGTGTGTACTTATCCTTTTTTATTATTATTTTTTTTAAGCGCAGTTATTTTAGGTTAATCCAAATCAAAACACATCATCAAGAAACCTCTGTGCATGCCAACATTTGGACTTGTAGAAAGACCACTGTGATGAGGGGGACACCATGGCTTTATTGAGGCAGTGGGATGCAAGATTGCTCACTGATTAAGGGGGCATACCCCAGCTCTGTTTTGTCTCATGGGGACATGATGCCTCACTGGGACATGATGATCACTTCTTCCCTAAACTTCCCCATCTCCTTGTGCAGGGAATGTACCTCTTTGTCTGGGTGTGGGGACGTTCAGTGGGTACTGTAGTTGCATCCTGGTTGGGAGCCAGGCTGCACTGTGCCATTGCATGTGCCATTCAGCGAAGATGCAACCATGTGTGTAAGCAGATGTCTGTTTGCATATAGAAGAAGAAAGAACAATGCAGCTTTTCTTTTCTTTATTCTCTTTTTTTTCCCCTTCTACTCTCTATTCCCTCCCTTTCCCTGCCCAGACAGGTAACTTATGGTCTTTGTCTAGCAATATGCCGATGCATATACTTACACCAATTGACTTCAGCAAAACTGAGTGTATGCTAACTATTTTGATGGATCAGGGCCAGAAGCAGGCATGTTTGGTTACTTTAAATAAGGTGAAAAAAATTAACTCAGAGGTTGACAAGTTGAATACAATGCAGCTCAGGAATCCCGAGCTAAAAATGCTGTATTGGTTGTAAATGTTTCTCACTGTTCGGAGACCAAATTAGCCTGACTGAAGGAAATAGCTGTCCCAGTACTTTAATGTTTCTTTAAAATGTGAAAAGGCTTTATTAGGAGATGTCAACCTGCTGAACCAACTCCTTTCTGAGAATTCCAGTGTAAACTGTTTTTTGAGGTCAAGTTCTTTTGTGGTAAGATTTCAGACTGGTTTTGACAATTGTCAGGTTTGGAGGAGTTTCACTAGGTGATGGCCTTGGCTGGGTGATCTTTCTCAAAACATCTTCAACAGAGAAATCCTTTCCCTCTTCTATATGAAAAAAAACACTGTAGAAGAGACCTACTTGAGGTTTGTTCAAGAGGTAAAGGAGAGGAAGAAAATCTGTTGCAGGAATTTAACAGGATTTCATACTTCTCTTTCAAATTCTTCACCTCCATTCAAGATTTTCACACATCTTGACATGACTCCAAGTCTATGCAAACACATGGTAATTCACATCAGCTATTTAATTGCCAAACTAATAGCAATATATTAAGAGAACTGTAGGAATAAAACCGATGAGGTGTATATGCAGCCAGCAGAAATAGGTAGGCTACAGTATCCCACTCTTGTTCTGATTGTTTGTATTCTGCAAGGTCAGAATTGCCACTGTTCAAGGGCAATTGAATTGTTTCATAGGGACACTGTTATCTTACACTCCCATTTTAAGATCTCTTGGCAGATGTTATTGAAGGAATTTCCTGTCTCCTCTTTCTCCTGGTCAGATCCTGTGTTTTGAAGGCCTCTGCCCTAACTTTAGGAAGCAGCCACTAGCTGAAATATGAGGCTTTCATCTAGCCACGTGTGGATGTAATAGGTAAGTATAGCATCCCTCTGCCCCCTTCAGCTTCAGCTGTTGGTTGCCATCCAATGCTTGAATTTTTCAGCCAAATCTGTGGTGATGGGACATAACAGCATTTGGCAGATGCTTCACTGTGTCATCTGAAACGACCTTTACAACAGTTTAAGCCTATCTGCCAGACTTCTCCCTGACATAGCTGAAGAATATTTGCATGTCTTCTTCAGAGCCACATGAGCAGTAACCCCTGTGAGAGCTGCAGCAACAAGGACTTTGGAGATTAGTTACAGTGGCAGTGCCATGAATGTGCAGTGCCCTGAAATGTCTGTCAGGTTTGTGCCAGCTAAGAGTTACCATTTCCAGTGCAGTTTCCTACACTTTGCTAATTGTGCGTTATTTTGGTTTTGGTTTGGTTTTTTGTTTTTTTTTAATGCCAAATTTACAGTGCAAATTGGACATAGTAGACTAGAAAATCTGGCCCATACAACTTAAATGTTTAATCAATCAGTGATAAACTGTTGATTCTGTGCTTAAGATGTAATGGCAATTTAACAGTTTATTTCTGTGCTGTACAGTGGTTTATGACAGGATGCGATACTGCTAAGAGATTTAGCTAGGCAGAGTAATTACCTGAACTAGAATTTGGTCAGGACACCAGTGCTAATACAGGGTGCTTCAGAAATTGGATTGCTCACTGGAGCGTGTATGTGTAGATTTGTCAGGCTAACTTAAGGCACTCATTTGCTTAAAGAAGCGTAATTTTTCACACTTGTACTTAAAATAGAATAACAGACTAGTTTGTTTAGAAAATTTTAGCCTGTTTACTTATTGTTGCTCTCTGAAGATAGTTTGCTAGAAATTGAGTACTAGGAGAATGCAAACAAATGTTTAGGACAAGCAAGAACATTTTATAGCCAGCCTGGGACAAGTTCTGTTTGTAGATGAAGATGGGGAAGAGCAAGGGCTCCCTGTGTCTCTGTTCAGAGCCAATGTCTGGGAAATACAGGCCCTGCACATGTATTACTGCAATGTTAACAGCCTCTGTAGTGTGAGGTAAGTTTTTTATTCCCTATGCTTTTGCCTCACTGTGATTAAAATCTCCCGGTTTTGCATTAGATAAGGTAATTGTCTGTCACAGGCAGTTTGTCTTTCTGTTTTGTTATCCAGTCACTGGGCTAAAAGTTTGCCTGTAATGTGACACTTGGGTAATGCTGCTGAAGCTTTACACCGTTGTGTTGGGGAAGACAAAGTCAAATGTGTGCAGGTCTACTTGAGAGGTTTGAGGTATTCCTGCCCACAAGTTAGCTCCAATGGATACTGGCAGCTGAAGTCGCCTTTCTGCAAGATTTTTTGCCAGACCCTGGCAAAGCCTGCACAGATGCACCAGGTTAGTCAGAACTAGATAACTTGAGAAGAGACTATAAATTGTACCAAGTCTTGTGCTGAAGCCGTGTCCTTCAGTCGTTCACCAGCTCTGAATCATCTGTCTTGCATGGAATGTAGTACATGGTTTAATGCAATAGTTCACTTTTTATTTATATAAAATGGTTTATATGAGAGGCAACATACCCACTGTGGTCCTTCAGTGGGGAAGCCCTCTTATTTTCAACGTAGCACCACACCCCTGTCTCTTGCCTCTTTCTCCCCTTTTTATTTGCTTTTCTGGGAAGAAACACATTTCAGTTTCTTTAATGTTTTTGATATCTCACTTGATTGCTGGGTAAATGATTATGTTGGATTGAATCTTGAAAATTTTTAGATTGCTTTTTCTACAGAGTGATAGTTTCACATCAGCATGGGGAATGCATGAAAAAGACACATTAATGCCATCCTACATGAAATATATTGCTATTTTTCAGGCTCTGATAAATGACTACATTTTAAGTTGCATTTGATATGGATACAAAATGAATGACAGGCTTGAACGGATGTTGTTTTTCCAGAATTGCTCAACATAAACTAAAGTGGCAGTCAAATTGCTGATCAAATTTTGCAATTATAACAGCAGTATAAAAATGTAAATCCAGAACTTTTATGACATTAACGAATTCTCCAAAAAAGTTACAAAATTGTTAGACACACAACATACGTGGACATAAAAAGTACTTGAGGTGGCTGTGAAAATTAGCAGAAAACTAAAGAATGACATTAAAAAGCCTCACAGCAATATATTCCTGCAGTATATTTGACCTGTGTTTCATATCAGATTAAATCTTTTTCAGCATGAGGTCGTCCTTGACATAATTGCCAATGATGGTGAAGCAGTGGGAATTTCTCCAAGTATATGGAGACGCTCCTAAATATGGTCAGATTTTATTTTGATCAATATTACTTCTTGATCTATCTAGTAGTCTGAGAGAAGAGTGGTTTTACCTCTCTATTTTCCTTAAAATAATCAATTCAAGAGATAAAAGTCCAATGAACATGCAGGCAGAGCACGTATATTAGCCTATGCTTTGCTAACATGAAAGTGAAATTGTGCTCACCTCCAACAGCTGCCTATACTAATGGAATTTAAGAAGAAAATTGAAAGCTGCCATCTTCAGCACTGCAAATAGGCATGCTGTCTGTGCAGGAAGGGCTGCAGAGGAGGGCAGGAAACTTCTGCAGCTCCATCAGAGAAAACAGAAAAGCTGCAGAGGGGTGGGAAATAAGTCTGACTGGAGCACAATCCACTCCCTTATGTGATCTTTCTCCATCTTCCTTGTCTCCTTGCTTCATGAGGAGAGGATGCACCAAGAGCAATAAAGATGCTGAGACATTGTTTAAACCATCCATAGACAAAGCGTGAAGAGAAACTGCTTGACAGAGGGTTGTTATTAACATGAGAATTACTTTTTATAAAACTGAAGTGGTATCTCAGCAAATTAGTACTCTGAAATTCCGAGCTGCAGTTCAAGTGCTGACATCACACAGAGTAATAGTGCAGTCACTAAAGAGAAACGTGTTTTCATTGAAGTAACTTCAGTGTGAACAAGGGAGAGAAATTTTTCTCAAATGCACAAGACATACAACAGATGTCTCCTTCAGAAGCAATGAAGAAAAATTGTATTTTATATTGGGAGAAGGGAAATGGAGATGGCATCATGCTAAGCAGCAACCTGCTTCTGCATCTGGAATGGATGTGCGTGGCAAATGAACATAGGAGATCAAGCCCAGGACACACGTATTTACTGCCTGTGCGCATTGTAACCCCTTCAGACAGAGGTCTAGGAAAAAATTGTCTTTTTCTTGTGTTGCAGTAACACTTCTTTGTGATTTATGAGAGCAAAATGTTACTGAGTTAAGTTTAAAACTAAAATTCAATGAATTAAGACTCTTCAATGCATTTTAAAGAAATTATTAGTAGGATAGATTATTCAGAAATGGTTATTAATGTGGGCTTTGAGTTTTTCCTTTTATTTATAAATATATGTGTATACACACACGCACACCCCTACACACGTTTATGCTTGTTTATGGGCAGGAGGAGGTAAGGAGACCGTATTTGCTTTCTACAGGGAGAGGGAGTTTATTTTTCTTAATGTAGCGTGCCCTAACAATCTTATGAGGAATGGAATGATTTTGTGAAAGACACCATGTGAATACATGGGAAAGCCTATGTTTGTGAGTATAAATTCAGTACAATCTACAGTGGTTTTGGCATTTTCCAGGCATGCTGCTTTTTTTTTTTTTTTTTTAATAAATATGGGGTTTTGGTTTGCTTCTGTCTCTTCTCCCTCTTTATGCACAGATTGTATGTGGGCTGGCTATATGTTTGGTTTTTGAGCAGTGATAACTTTAGACGATCTACTGAACTTTTTCTTTCTCTCTACCTAAGTCTTGAAATATGTAGGAAATAAAGATGTTGGCTTATTTTGTTTAAGCCCTTGATTCTTTCCAATCTTTCCTGTTAGTTGCTTCTACTCTTCAGACAATAAACTCTCGTATAGATTTCTTTAGGAGACCATACACAAGTTTTTTCAATAAATACTTTCCCCAGGCCACCGTCTTTACAATATACTTTGCTAACCTGCTTTCCTCCAGACTTTTGGGATCTAAAATAATCAGACAATTGACCTTCTCTTCCATTTAGTAACCTTTTTCATCTTGCAGATTAACCTCCAATTTACTGATCTGGTTGTTAAAGAGACCAGCTACTCTCTTTTAATGATAACAGAGAGTGAGAAGCTGCCAGAGTGTAAGGATGGAAATGACAGGAGAAAACATGAAAGAAAGGAAAATGTACAGCCAGAAGAATAGTAAGGAAAATACATCTCATCAAATGTATTTCTGGAACTTCTAAGTCATGTTGCTATCATGTTTCCTATGCTTTCTCTTTCATGTTGCTTTAATCTGCATCTCTGGCACATCTTGTTATCATATCATTATTTTTTAAATACATCCTACCTGCAACCTTGCTTCACTATTCTAATTTATTATAGCATATTAGTAAAGCTGCTTTGGAATACCCTGGATTAATGATGCATTTAAACTCTTCTAAAATGACCCTGGGCTAGGTCAATTATTGAAGTAGTGCCAGTGAGGAATATTTTATTTTGACTTCAGTAAGCTCTTAGTTTTATGTTAACCGCATCGTACAAACATGACCTGTGGGCTTTTAATGTTTTAGTGAATTGAAAATGTGTGAATAAAGCATGCTTCATGTTTTTATATAGCAAACCAAGGCTTCTTCTTGAGAGGAGACTCTATAATCTTGTTTTCTTCTGTAGTGCATGCAGTCATCTTTTTGCACTAGTGTTCTGAGAAACTAGGCTGCCCTTTTTGATATAAAGGGGAAACTTAGTGAGGTGCAGGTGCTGCTTATGGCATGCCTAGGAATCAATGCACTTGCCCCTTCTGTATCCCCCTGGTTTAACAGATCCATGCTACTAGACCAGTACTTGGACAAAATAGTCCCTCTCTTCCTTTGCGGCCCAAAGACTGGAAGGACTGAGTAGTTCAGGATGTTTTGGTGTGGGAACTATACCTTGGTGATTCCGTTTGAGCTCCTACGAAACCCAAGGGAAGATTCTCAGTGGGGCTGCCTTACTTTTCTTCCTGAAGCTTTGTGATGTTTTTGATGTCCGTAGCCAGAGACAGGACTTGCAGAAGATATCCAAAGAACAGCAGTGCATGTGGAGAGGAGAGCCTGGGTTCCCCTGTGGCACTGTGGAGGCAGACAGCTTTGACACCTGGTAATATGCTGATACAGGGCTTGGGGTGACCTCCCTGAATCACATCTGTCATGTCTGGGCAGAGTGTGTTGTCAAGCAGTGTTTAAGTGGAAGTGATGTAGCTGTTAAGGTGGCCTACGAGGTACACCAGGATGAAAATAGTAAGAAGGAAGTGCGTTTTATGCCCAGCTTTGGTTCACGAGTGGGAAATTACTATTATTTGTGATGCAGGGTTGGGGAATTCTGTAATACAGATTGTTTCCCAAGCCTTTATTTGTAAAAGCAGTGTATTTAATTTTTTCATGTAAAATTCACATCCTTAATTATTGTGCAGGTAGCTTTATTTTTCTTTTCCATTTTTGAAGTGGGAAGTGTTACTTACTGTGTTCCGCTTTAGAACTGCGCTGGAATAAAGGCTTATTGCATATTTTTCAAAATGCAGGAATGTGTTTTTTCACACCCCAAATATGTCTCTGTGTTTTAATCTAGTCTGCTTTTCTGTGCAAAGCTGTACTGTAGTTTCTCCACTAGACTCTAAAGCAGGGGTCCTCAAACTTTTTAACCGGGGGGCCGGCGCGCGGATGCAGTGGCAGGCAGTCATCTGCGGCTGCTTGGTTTCCCCCCGCAACCCCCCGTTTCTGTAAATACCGGGGGCCGGATTGAGGACCCTGGGGGGCCATATCCAGCCCGTGGGCCATAGTTTGAGGACCCCTGCTCTAACATTATGGGCAGCTTATGCTGCAAATTTAAACAACAAAAATCAGCTCAGTGACAAAATTTATTAATGCAGTCTCATCTCAGTAAGACTGGCATTGCCCACCCTTCAATGGCCTTTGACTTCGCAGGTCTGGCAGTGCTTTGGAAGCTTGAGTAACTCAAGTTTCACCAGTACCTTTAGGTTTGATTGTACAATTTGTTAAATTAGTCTTCTGGAAGAGGAGCTGAAAACTGGTTCCAGTCATGGCCCAAAAGTGCACCTACACAGAGCTTGTAGAAATTTGCTGAAAGTAAACAGAACATGCACCTCCGCAGAAGAATGTTTTCAACTAATTTAGAGGTCTTTTAACTGTCTAAGAGGGATGAAAACAGTGTTGAAAATTAAGATTCCTACCTTATATAGGAGAACAGGGATTTGGTAGTTACTGAGATGCTCAAGAGATCGACAGAGATCTTGAACAGCAAACCACTTAAGAGGAGAAACAAAATGTGCAACAGGACTAGAAAGATTCACTCCAATTGCTTCAGAAGAATCATGGGAAGGAAAATAAAAACGCTTTTATGTTTTGGGGTTGTTACTAGTACCTCCAAGATGTTTGAAAACTAAGATAGTCCATGCCAAGGAAACAGGGGCATAAACAAATGATCTGTGGGATCAATAACCAGTGTTTGGAAGATTCATTATATTGGGCAGAGTTTATATAATGGAACAGAGAGAAAATAAAAAATGGGAAGTTTGGGGTAGGATACAGGCAAGGTTTTACTGCTGTAGCTAAAGATCTCTTCACATAATCTTCTGTCTTTCTTTGTCTAGCCCTCTGAAGTAAAATGTGGATAAATATAAAATAATGTATACAGGGAAGTAAATAATCCTAGTTTTACATATATAGCAATAACTTTTGACATAGTAATTGCTACTCAGGAAAGAGCTCTTGATGCTTGTATTAGTTTTATGAAAATGTTAACTTTCAAAGAGGGTAACATTGTTATGACTACTGTGTAAATTCATTGGGTACTCTCAAATACTGTATGCAATTCTTGTGCAGTCGTAATCATCACAGATGGGGTGGAAAAGTTACCTATCAAAGATGACTGAATTAAGTAAAGGCTTCATTGCTGAGTGACTGGTAAGAGACTGAGAATGCAATAGATGTATCTGAGAAGAGAGTAACACTGAAAAGATTTGAAAGAATAATTTTATTCACTTTGTCTTTCAATAGAAATAATAGCATCAAACTAAATACTGTACCAGGTTCAAAACAAGTGGCAGATACAGGTTTTTGTACGATAGGTTATTAAGCTGGGGAGCTTTCTGAACCAGGGATTGTGGATATTGAAAGCTTACATGGCTTCAAGGAACAATTGGATACATTCATGGAAGAAAAATCCATTAGGACTAAAGACAGCACCTCTGGCTTGCAGTGTCCCTGAACCACCAGTTGCTGGAGGCTGGAACGGTATTGTAGGGAAGTGAAGTTGGTTTTGCCGTGTATTTATATCTTTCTTTAGGATTTGTTGTTGATTGCTGCCAGAAATAGATAGTTGGCTAGATGGACCTTTTTGTATGACTTCAGTCATTCTTAAACTAATAATGTGTAGGTTAAAGTCATCCATAATAGCTGCTGATAGGAAATCGAGTTGTGGAACAGGAGATTTTGAATGAGTTATGCAATGCTGGAGAGTGTTGTGGTAAGCCAGAAAGAGTAATAAATGCCAGATAGGTTCAGTGTTGCAGCTCCACAATGAATTTGAGGTGTGGCACACCCAGAAAGCACACACCTTAGGCTAACTGTAACAATATGCATTTTCCTATTATAAATGCGTGTGTCTTTGTGCGTGTGTTAATAATTGAAGGAGACTGAAGACACAATTCCACAATTCTAAACGTTGATACTTATCGGGGCATTGATCTCCATCATCTCCATCCTCTGTTCTAGCAATAGGATCCCAGAGTCTTCCGATCATCCTCCTGTACTCGGCACTGGTGAGGCCATGCCTTGAATCCTGTGTTCAGTTTTGGGCCCCTTGCTACAAGAAAGACATTGAGGTGCTGGAGCGTGTCCAGAGAAGGGCAGCGAAGCTGAACTTGGAGCACAAGTCTTAATGAGGAGCAGCTGAGAGAACTGGGGTTGCTTAACCGGGGTTGAGGAGGAGGCTCAGGGGCCTTGCACTTGGTATTGTTGACCTTTGTGATGTTCACACAGGCCCACCTCTCAAGCCTGTCAAGGTCCCTCTGCCATCCCTTCCCTTCCAGCGTGTCAACCACACCACATCTTCGTGTTGTCGACAGACTTGCTGGGGGTGCACTCAACCCCAGTGTCCATGTCACTAACAGATGTTGAACAGCACTGGTTGCAGTACCGACCCCTGACGAATGCCACTTGTCACTGATCTCTGCTTGGACATCAAGCTGTTGGCTGTAAATCTTCAATGCGACCATCCGGCCAGTTCCTTATCCACTGAGGCTTCTGTCCATCAAATCCATGTCTCTCCAATTTAGAGATAAGCATGTCACATGTGTAGTGTCAAATGCTTTGCACAAATCCAGGTCTTCTGGATCTTTCCTTACTTACTTGCTAAAACTTGCTCCTGCACTGCACTTTTATTTATGGTGTAGAATTTTGTTTTCTCTCCTTCTTTAAATACATGTCTGCTATATAGTCCTAGCTTGCAGTGTGGTACTGTCAGCCATACTGTTGACCAGGTGTCAGGGCTTGAATTTTAGAATTATACAAGTTCTTGCAGAGTATTTTGTAACAAAACAACAGGATATTAAAAAAATAGACTTCATTGCCGTCATCCTCATTACTGAGTAAAGCCCCTGTTGCCTTCAATGGGAACTGAGTTTTGTAATCAGTGCTGTCAGTCACCATCTGGACTGACTTTCTCTTTCATATCTGAATCTTACCATAGAGTCCTTCCTTTCTGGGATGCCATCTGTCAGGCAGTTTCTTTTGACTTGTTTCCAGCATCAACCTTTGTACTTTCTTTCATGTCCTCTTTTGTGCTCCAAGCAACCTCTTAAATCTTCATTCTCCCCGCTGTTTTCAAAATACATTTTGAACACTGGTGTACAAAATGAAGTACCCTAGCAATAATAGCTATTACGAAACCCTAGGCAACATCACAGTCATCTGAAGAAAATCTGTCAGGAGGCCAAGGCTTGGAAGGCCTTGACCCCAAACCCTTTTCCAGTTCCTACAAGTATAATTCAAAGCAGTGGCTGAGGGAGAAGTTTGAACCTCTGATTACTTTGAGGTTTTGCTGCGAATAAAATATATCAGTTAGTACAGCAGTTAACCTAACAGTAGCTTATTAAAGTATCACAGCACTTAGAGTTTTAAAAATAAGATCAAGTAGCCTTAATCTAACTTCATAACTTTTTTTGAAAGGCTTTTGCTCTGTAAAGTCGTATTTATGAATACTTAAAAAAAATCTGGTTTTGAGCTGATGGTAACAGTCCTGCACACAGTTTTTTCACCCTGACATAGTTAATATTAAATGCCAACAATTTATGTGGCACTTTATAAGGAAATAGAATGACAAATGTCAACCCAAACCCTTGCAGTTTGAAAGAGAAAACAAAACATAACAATGTGTTAGAAATAATAAATACGTAACTTAGAAAAAAAATTTGGGGAAAAGTAAATCCGAGATAAGTTTAAAAACAGATGCATCTTAATGAAATAGAATAGTAGTTAGCATGTGGTTTAATTACCAAGTTTTAAGTGTAATTCAGGCCTGATTCTCACGAACTCATGCATGAAAGAGATTTGTATGTATCTGAACAGCAGCCTTTCTTCCAAGTGGTGTCAGGGATGTGATTTTTCCAAACAAAATTTGAGTGAACTCTTCTTGGTTTATGAATTTGATTTGAACTATAATAAGGATGATTTAGAGTTTCAAAGAGATAGAAAAAGCAGTAATTTTTTATAGCAGTAGGCTTTTTTAGTGTATATATTAAAAAAACCAAAAAAACAACCCAGACTCTCTCACATTGTGACTAGATAGCCTACAGGTAGAAACAAACCAATTACTGTGTTCATATTGTATTCATTCTTGAAGGAAAATATTATCTAGTATGAAAAGCCGTGCTTCTTTCAAAGGTTAGAAAATGTGGCAACAGACAACTGTGTAACAGAAAATTGAAATATAGATTTTACAGGATCAAGACTTGCCAACACCTTACCATGCTATATTTGTTCATGGTTATTTTGCATAAAAAATAATACTAGAAGACTCTGTTGGAAAAGTATAGCTACATTGCAGAATGATTGAAAACTGACACGCAATATCTGTAGATACTTCTGTATATTTAAATGTATTGAAATGAGAATAAGCAATATTATTCCTGAGAAGCTAAATTGGCATAAGGCACGTTCCCTTTTCCAAATAGCAAATCAATTTCTTGCTGGGAGGTGGTGTGAATGACCAAGTACTAGCCTGTCTCTGGGTGACTGAGGCTCCATTCATGACTCTTCAGTTCCTCTGTTGCAGTGTCTATCTTATCACTTGTCTCTCTGTGATTAGCTTCCCTTATTTTTAAGATGTGGCCAGGAAAACTTCCTCTGGAAAGCAGTTTTCAATTGCAGTTGAAGAGAGTGACATGTAAGAACCAGATGACTAATAATTACGGTGTGACTGATACTACTGCTCAGCTTTACCTTACAGTGATTTCTTGAAAGCTTTTTGCTTTCTGGTAGATGTTGCAGAGATCTGGCAACTTCTGTGCTTTTTTCTTAGGATAAGATAGTTGTGGTTATCTTACACCTCCAACTGTATGGTGTTATTCTTGTACTGTTCCTCCTTGAGAGGAAAATGAAAAA
Source organism: Falco biarmicus (assembly GCF_023638135.1). Classification (NCBI taxonomy): domain Eukaryota; kingdom Metazoa; phylum Chordata; class Aves; order Falconiformes; family Falconidae; genus Falco; species Falco biarmicus. Next base: position 90,710,490 of record NC_079288.1, read on the forward strand.
AAAATGTCTGGCAGAAAGAGGGTTTTTTTTCCACCCAGGTTAGTGACACAAGTATGGTTCAGTCTTACATTAAATCCCCAGGGTTACCCAAGCAGTCAGTGAGAAATATATCAGTTATGGAAAACTGCTCATCTCCCTCTTCCTTCTGAGTAGCCAAATAGACATGAAAAAAAGTATCATTTGAACTTTGCCACCAAATTTAGTTGTGTCTTTCTGTGGAACAGTAATAGGTGGGAGCAGGGATGAGGAATCTGGCTGAGTATATTAGCTTTCAGCAGCTCTGATAGTTTACCAGACATATTTTTCAATGCAAAGCTATGGCAGCTCCTAATTTGACTTTTTGTCTGTCTTGGATTTTTTCTGATTCAGTTCAAGCACGGTTATCTGAAATGGGGTAAAAAATTTAAAGTCTGAGGGATGACCACTGTCCTGTTGTTACCTGACTGCTTCCCTCTTCCCAGTCATATTCCATAGGGTGGTGCCAGCCCTCACTCCAGTGGCCAGTGAGCTTGTGATGTCATAATCTATATAGAAAGGTCACGTATATGATTAGGTTTTCTTTGCAGGCAGTGAATGTTACAGTGTTAAGATGCTGCTTGGAACCATAATAGAGCAATGCACAGGAGGTTTTCACATGCACTAGAAAAATTTGTTGTTGCTACAGGCTTTGTTGGATGTTTCTGCTTTGAGTGATCTCTTCAAGTGTATTTGTCAGAATGGGGGCTTTCACTTTGCTTATTTGTGGACACAATTCCATCATTTTATCACATTTTTCAGTATTTTTTTTTTTTTTTTAGACGAAGCCCTGAGCTGTTATAAGCCACGAGTCAGTCTTGTTCCTGCAAAAGTAGCTCATTTCAAATGCCTTCTGTGGTACGGTAACCAAATATATACACAGTCATCTGGGAATTGCAAAAAGACAAGGCATTTAATAGTGAGGGATCATATCTAGAGCAAAAGGATTTTACAATTAGGAAAGATGCTTTAGTGGGTCTGATGTACTTCTGTTTCTTACTTAAGTCCTTAGATGGTACTCGGTCTGACTGAGCTTTTTCAGATAGTTCAGCAACATGCCTGCGTTTTAGAAGTCCTCTGAGGCAATGGTTTCCCCAGGAAAGTTCCCCACCCTTTATAAAAGTCACTTTAAAAATTTGGTCATTACTAAGAACTAAGTAAAAATTACTGCTACTTAATTTTACTATGTACACTTTTATTTTTTAATGAACATTGGTTATCTTTTGTTTGTAATTATTAGTTTTTGTTGTAGCTATTTGCCTTTTTCACTTTATTTACAATGAATAGTCACAGTATGTTTACAAAATACGAACTTCTGTGTTGGATAGCTGTTTTTATATCAGTTTCATCAGCCTCTCTCCAGCTCTGGCTAGTAAGAGGTGTTAGAGAAGATTTATATTTCCCCCCCCCGCCCCCCCTAGTTCCTGTGATGGATGGTTATGGAATAACGTGCCCACAGGGAAAATTATTTCTTCCTAATCCTTGTCAGTTAGTGGTTGGCTCATGTCCTGTAGCCTGAAGACTTATATCCCGTATACTTTAAAGCTAAGTTCATATAGTACTTCATTTTAGCTGACTTCAAATTTTGTTCATTACTGACTCCCAGCTTGGGAATATTATTATTCCTTATTGTTCTGCACTTTGGCAAAATCAGTCAAGAGGACATCATTCTAACAGAAAGCTGTGACCGATTGCTTTAAAAATAAATGATACTTGCACTGACACAAGAGAGAAAAAAGGTTCATTAAAACTCATGTTGGAGAACTCTCATCACTCTTTTTCCATTGCATTTGACATTGCCTGAAAGACTGTTATATATTATGTTTATTTTTAGAGACTATTGTTCTCTTTAAACTTGCTCTGCAACTTGAGGAAAGCAATAATGCTTTCAAACAGAACTTAAATTCACAGGAGCCAAGACATTGCATCTTTCTGTTATAGTAAGGGGCTATCTCATGAAAAATCTTTTTAAAAATCAGTTTGGCTTTGGCAGGGAAGAAAAAAATCCTGCAGAACATAAAATGAATCGCAGGCTGCTTTAAGGCATACGGATTGAAAACCTGTACACCTTTTATCAATAATGTAATGACGTTACAAGTGAGACCTTCAGCACCTCATGCTCATTTTAATAATTTATTTTGAAGTTCTGAAAAAAAAAAAGTAGTTTCACTTAGTTTGCTTTTTCCCCCCAGGTTGACCTATTCTGCTACTCAATGTCCTGCTGATGTACACAGCTCATATGAAACTAATGTGTAATCGTACAGCTGGAAAGCCAAAATAAGCCTTTTGGAGTTAAATAGAGTAAATAGATTGGAAAATGTTTCAATTCTTTTTTTTAAGGTACGTAATAGAAAACTGTAAGAAAATGACAAATTACTTTTAGCATAGACCAAAGCTAAAATACAACTGGTTTCAATTAAAGACTATTTAAATACACAGGAAAAAGTATATGGCTTAACCAGACAAATTGTGAAACAGCAAATTTACTACATTTTTGAAATGGATAAACAGATTCAGGGAAAGCCACACTTGCCTTGTAAAACTGCACGCATAATTGCTAAGAAAAGGAAATGTGTTGCAAAGTGATGCTTTTAATGGAAAAAGTAGTGGGTCTGTCCTGGCTTTTCCCCCATCCCCCTCTTCTGATTTTATTAAACCATCAGAGTTTCTTCAGGCATGTCAGGTCTCTGATTTCCTTGAAATTGTCTGTCTAGATAGGTTTTTTTTCTCCATATCTTTCTGTCTTTCCTTAATTTATTCTGCATGCAAGGATACACTAATTACAGTAATACCACCCTTGTTAATGCCCCTGGAATAATGTAGAGAGCACATGGGCTTCTCTGTAGAAGAGTTAGTAGAAGCAACATGTCAAGAAGATGTGATTTTACTTATGCGCTTTTTTTTTTAATGCCTTCAAAATCTCAGCAGATAATTTGGTACACTGAACAGAGTATTCCTGTTATTTCTCATTGATTTTCTGGTCTAGGACTTGTCTTGAGACTTCATGATACAAAAGTCAGCTTAGAAACTTGCTTATGGGTTTTAACCACCTTGGAGCCCTAGGGTAGTGTCTCAGCTCTGGTAAAGTCATAGAAATCCACCTTTGGAATTTGTGAGTTTGTGCTTTGACTTGATCAGCTTAAGGCTAGGTGTGAAAAGAGGTCTGGGTGTTAGAAGTGCTGAGCTTTTCAACATTTAAGACTTAGGACAACTGCAAAGTGATCCAGAAGCCTGTTTGACCTTGAGGATTCAGTGCCTTGATCATATGCTTATTTGTGACATTTTTAACTGAAGGACAGGGGGAATGGGATGCATACAAGTAGCTGCAGAAAAATGCTGCTCAAAATGTGATTCCTTCAATACATCCTTCTTAAGAAACCAGGCTGAGGGGAGATGTAGACAGCTTTCACCGATAGTGACCCTGAAGCCATATTTTAACATCCTTTCTATGAAGGAGATGCAGTGGTGGTATTTTTTTCCTCAGCATTTTTCTTTCAGACACTAACACAGCGATGAGAGCATGTGTAGACTCAGGTTCAATTCCCTTCTTTGCTGAAGGGAGCTAAGGTTCAGTTTTTATCTTTCTAGAGAAAGAACCTACCAATTTTCAGGCAGTTTTAAGACAAGAATGCTCTTCTTGCTCCCTGCTGAAGCTACAACTGAAAAGAATTAATTCAACACTTGTTGGTTACTGTCTAGGGAAATGATGTTATTTCAGGGTCTGTCTCTCAAGTGGCTTAACTTTTGTGTATGCTCAGTGTCCACAGTACCTAACTGGCTGAAGAAATAGGGGGTACTGGGCAACTTCCATGCTGTGCATAGATAAAAGGTTTAATGCAACTGGGTTAACTGCTGGGTAGTCAAGAGGCAGGTGTGTTTCTGAACTAAGGGAGCCTGCAGGTGAGGTCAGCCCACTTAACGTGACTTCTGGAAATACATTATCAAATCTCTTTGCTTAGTTTGACAACAACAACAAAAAGCTTCCTTACTGGTTTTCTTGAAATATCAACAAAGCCTGTCTTGAAACATCCTCACTGTGTTCTACTGGGACATCTCGTTGTGTCACAGTTCCTGCTTCATTATCTTTCTGCAGTGTATTTTGTTAGATTTTAATTTTTTTTAGGCTAATCCATTAACAAAATGGGCTTGTCAAATCTCTTCGTCATGGTTTAGAAAGGGAATAAATTTAGTAATTGTGAAGTTATTTAAAGATTAGTCAGTCTCTGTGATAGTCTACTATGTTTTGCCAGCAGAGTAGCATCGTTAGCCAAATTTAGGGTCTTAGTTTCATCTGTATAATCCCCACTGGTGTTAACAGAAGCACACAGCTGTACCTAAGAATAACTTGAGCCTGAATACATAAACCCAGAAGTCATCTGCAAAGAACTCTAATGGCAATGCTTTTTTCATCATTAAAGAGTGTGTAAATTTTAAACAGTTGTGGGGGTTTTGGTTGATTTAAAGATTTGGCAGCTGAGATGGAAAACTTGCAGTGCTGTGCATTTTTTTCTGGTGACACAATAACTGACAGAACTCATGTGCTGTGCTGATAAGATTTCTTGGGGGTAATTAACTTGGGGTTTTAGACTTTTTTGGCATATATATATATATGTGTGTATATATATATATCTGTCACTAATGTTGAAGCCTGGAAACTGGAACAATATGGTTTATTATGATAGAAATATCTGAAATGTTTACAATAAACAGGGAACAGCTGAGTTCTGATGTTCTTAGACAACTTTGTATCAATGTAGTACTTCTATTTTTCTTATAGACAGGCATTTTAAAGGTACAAAGAAAAATTATTCCCTAAAACCAATAGGTACCCATGTTAAAGGAAGACAAGCTGAACTATTTGTATGTCTAGAGTTGTTCTATGAAAATGAAAGATGTTTTTAGGACTGGAAGAATTCTTTAAACCTCAGATGTCTGTATTTTATATGTGTAAAACCCCCTAAAAAGGGAAAGGGCATAATAGCATAGGGCACTCAAGAGTATCTAGCACTATAACACAACTATTTTCAACGGTACCAGGAAATAACACTGCTTCTCAAAGATGAGATATTGTCTGAACTATGTAGAATCTTCTTGTTTATGTGGGTTTGCTTCCCTTGAAACTGCTGCAAGGTCCTGTCACTGGACCTTGATGACCTCCTAAGGCCTAAGTAAGCAACTTGAATCCCATGGATATCAATGTGAGGTCATGGAGGGAGAAAAATTAGAAGGGTGCTGGTGAGGCTGCACCTCAAAACCTGTGTTCAGTTTTGGGCCCCTCCCGACAAGAAAGACATTGAGGTGCTGGACCGTGTCCAGAGAAGAGCAGTGAAGCTGGTGAAGGGTCTAGAGAACAAGTCCTGTGAGGAGCAGTTGAGGGAACTGGGATTGTTCAGCCTGGAGAAGAGACACAGGGGAGACCTTATTGCCCTCTACAACTACCTGAAAGGAGGTTCTAGTGAGGTGGGTGTCAGTCTCTTTGCCCAAGTAACAAGAGATAGGATGAGAGGAAATGGCCTCCAGATGTGCCAAGGAAGGTTTAGATTTGATATTAGGAAAAATTTCTTTGCTGAAAGGGTGGTCAAGCATTGGAACAGGCTGCCTAGGGAGGTGGTTGAGTCAACATCCATGGAGGCATTTAAAAGACGTGTAGCTGTGGTGCTCAGGGACATGGTTCCTGTTGGACTTGATAGTGCTAGGTTAATGGTTGGACTCAGTGATCTTAAAGGTCTTTTCCAGCCTGAACAATTCTGTGACTCTGTCTGTGGAGAGTGAGCATACACGTGTGCTGGAGAGAGGCTGAACAAGCAAAATCCTTTAGACTCTGGGGTATGAGTGTCTGTGTGCTGCCACATGTGAAATATCATCTGAGGAATGCCAGCACTCTTCTACTAGCTGAAGAGAGTAAAGGCTTGTGACAGGGTGGAAAGTGCTGCATAAAAGCCTGAAATTTCAGTTTGGTTTTGCATGGCGATTTAAAGACTCATTAGTAAAATATTGAGTGAAGTATCAAGTATCGTGAGTAATGAGAAGAGTGCTGCTTTTAGACATCCTCAGTTGTGCTGGGGGAAAAATGAGTAATTTTACCTTCTTGTTAAAAGACCCACCATGATGCTTTTTGTTTTCTGAGGGTTTTCCTTGAAAGGAGGAAAAATGGCAATAATGCTGAATGGTGTCTTGCCAAGAGCACAGACGTATACAACCAAGTCAACAGTAAACCAAGAAGGTTCTAAAGAGAATATAGGAAATATGTAAGTAAAAGTGAGAGATTCAGAGATATGTCCCCACCACATTAGAGATTCTTAGGACTAAATTTTATCAAACAGCAATGCTAAAAATCTGTTAAAAATAGATACAATTGAAAAACAGTTGTTAAATATGGTATGGAAGGAAAACTTCATAGGCTGTGCAGGTACAATGTGAACGTTTTCTGACTGCTTCCATGGGAGTTTCTAGCTGGCAAAATGTCTACTTTGAAGTAGACATGTCTACATAAAGAGTCATGGCCATGGACTTCAATACCATTGCCCATTACGGAATTCTCCTGGGCAGTCTCCCATTCCACTTTTGTATGTGTGGTATTGCAAAAATGGATACTTTAGATTTCCCATCACCCTGGTCATCTGTCAGGGGTTTACTCCTGTGATTCACCAGGCAACCAAGAACAATGGAATTCTGTTTACTCATCCTTCACTCACTTTCCCCTACTCCCTAAAACAGGGGTCCTCAAACTTTTTAAACAGGGGGCTGGCGCGCAGATGCAGTGGCAGGCAGTCATCTGCGGCTGCTTGGTTCCCCCCCCAACCCCCAGCAGGTGGGGTGGGGGTGGGGGGTGTTCTCTAAATACCAGGGGCCGGATTGAGGACCCTGGGGGGCCGTATCTGGCCCACGGGCCGTAGTTTGAGGACCCCTGCCCTAAAACATATTCGATCTCCAGTTCTTCACATGCATGGGATTGGTCTTGGAGGATGAATTTGCACTGAGAATAGATACAAAAATTTACCATGGCTTTCTGCAAGCAATAAATAAGTGAGAGAGGGGATAAAATCTTGAATTAATAGCAAATAGCCAGCACTATTTGACTATGACTAAAATTTTGTGAAGACAACAATTGAAAAATATATCTGGGTCAGCACATTTTCAATTGAGAGCCAAAATCTAACCCAAATAATAGTCACACACCTTGAAATCTATGTCCAAAATATTTTAAAGGCTTCTGTTTGTTCTGCTGTCTTTCAAAGGAGATCTCATTCATTATGTATCTTTTTAGTGAAGATAAAAAAACCAAACTGTTAATTTGTAAATGATTCATTTGCAATGTGCAGTATGACTCAAGGAGTCTGTCTGGTTCTAAAACACAAGGTCGATTCCTTCCTAAGAAGCTTGAAAGCACAGTCTCTGGGAAAAAAACCAAACAACTTGCCATCAAAATTCTGTGTCTTTCACGTTCATTTTTAGATGACAGAAAGAGTGGGCGATGCTCTTTGGTTGGGGTGGTGACCACCTGCAGAGTTGCAAGGCTCTTGACTGTAGCTAAGGCTGCTTATTCTCTCAGAGGCAAATTAATCTCTGGGTAGTGCCCTGTGCTGCAGTTGCTGTGCTTAAATCATTAACCTGCAATGTGAACATTTTTGGGAATGGAATAGCGTGATTCTTGTCTTTCTACATAACTGCTTTGGTAGTACTTGAAATAACAACCTTAGTGTCATAATTTCTACAAATATATATGCTGAAATGTAATAAAGCTTCAGACCTAGCATAGGAAGCTAATGTCTCATCAAGGTTACTATTTAAGTTTACTATTTTCTGCTCAGAATCTGAATAACATGCTATAAAGCAATTCAGTTATTTGGACAATAATATAAAACTAGGAAACATGAGATTAATCCAGCAGATGGGGGTAAATGTATTGCAGTGAAGGTGATTGATTTGGGGTTTGGTTTTGGTTGTTTTTTAATGCTTCCAAGTTCTGTTTTCAGGGTGATTTTACTTTATTGAAAGTTCTTCATCTATTTTTCAAGGACTAAAGGACTCAATATTGTTGTGCTGTGGGGTTTTTGAGATTGTTGTTATTTCATTTTTGGTTTTATCCACATTTTAGACATAAGGAACCAGTTTTCCTGTGTGTTGTTTGGGTTTTGGTTTAGTTTGGTTTTTAAACCTTGTGTTGTCACCTATGGGTTTTTAAAGTGGGAATAAAATGCTATCAAACCAGAACAGCTGTTTTGCATCTGCTTTGCACCTGGCTTGGAAAGTAGGAGTCTTAACACACAATATGTATCATGCTCCTATGCTTTATTTTTGACCAGAATTTTTTTTTTTAATGGAAAATAAAGCAACCTATTTTTCTGTTTGTTGATGTAGGGAGTTGCCAGATAAATATTTACTTGTATAGCTATAGTGGCAGACCTTTATAAGACAGGCCTTTGCTTTTGCTCATACGAAACCTCATACACTTTTAAAATAAATAAAATCCAATCTGATCTAAGCATAGTTTCCCATGTTTGTTTTTGTAACAGAATAATCATGACATAGAAGCATACACAATCTTAATCTTTAGGCCATAGTCTGACACATGGACAGATTGCCTAGTTGCACCCTGTGCTAACAAAACCAGAGCTATTAAAGGTAAATGTTTCTTTCACAGAAATCGTATCTAATGTATAGAATGAACACCCAGGGATTTTATCAGATTTGAGGAATTTAATAAGTTAGATATTTCTGTCTCATTCATTTATTTAGATTGCAATACTGTTACTTTTAGGAGTTTTTTTAATCCTTTTGTAAGGAGAGTATGGGAGGATTTTAATAACAATTTCTTGTGGCATCTGATACATTCTAGATACTCAAACCCTGGAATGTTACTCACAGCTTTATGCTGTGGAGGAGAGCAGCTGGTATTTTCCTCTCTCCTGCAGGCTATGACAATCTCTTGCCAGATTGGGGTATTGTGCCTCTTGCTTTCAGACAGATTTGGCTAGTTCATGCTCTGGTGTCTGTCACCTTTTTGTGGTGGTAATCCTCTACACCCATCTGTGCAGAAGTTAGTGGTTATTCAGGTATTGAGGTGGAAGGAAAACAAAATAGCAAGTTGGATTAAGAGGAATTCACAAAGGAATGTTAAATGAAAACAACTTCCCTGATAAAGAAAGCTCTCTGGTGAAGAGCAGGAGGGAAGTTGTTGAAAGAGCATAGAAAGGGAGGGGAGGTAACTGCTAAAAGCAGACATAAGTAGATGAGCCTTTGAGTAGATTTTAGTTTTTGTCTCTACCATGTTGGGAGTTTGCAAAAACAACAAAAAAAAAAAAGAAAAGGGGGGTGGGGTGGGGAGAACAATGTAATCTCTGTTGTCAGCCAAGTATATACTCCTTGTTTAAAAAAAAAAAAAAAAGAAAACGAAAAAGAAAGTATGATCCTATAGAGGTCCTGGAACAAAATTAAATAATCCATTTCTGCTTTGGAGGGCAGCTTCTGATCTGTATGCAAGTCCATGGCTTGTAGAAATCTTAAAAAAAAATCACATAGGAAACCTAAGTGAATTCACTCTATCGCTATTGCTGATAGGCCAGATACAGTGTGAAGGATACAGAAACTTCATTAATTTGGGCTTTTTGTATCACCGTGCAATGCAGGACAACGAATTAATCAAAACAATCCTGTGGAAAGTCAGAGACCTACATTTACTTTTTTTGGAATGTATTTTCTCACATAATTCTGCATTGCCAAAGCAGCTGATTGTACTGGATTCTCATATAAAAAAGTAAGTCAATGTTTGTTGAGCTCAATATGATATTAAATAAAAAAACCCCACATGTTGGTTTCACTTTATAATTGCATATTTGAATATGAAGTCAGAATTTATGCAGGTGGGTATAGTAACTAAATTTTTGCTTATCCTTAGTGATTTTCTATACTTGTGTTTCTGTGATTTCTTTTCTAATTTTGGAATGAACTTGGTACCTTTAAAGAAAGGAAAACCATTTAGCACACAAGGTTCAAATGCTTTTTATGTCTTTTAAATAAGGTTCCCGTTAACTTCTGGTGTTATATTATTAGTGTTATTATAACTGTGTAGTATTTGAAGAATTTAGTGCCTTTTATCTTGGCAACTCCAAGGTTGACACAAAAGAACTATTTTTTGTCTTGTAGATATTCTGTCAGTTTAAAACATTAATTTGTAGGAATAATTAAATAATTAAAACATTATTTGTCAGAATATTTCAGTGTATTCCATGTCCTTCTCTCATGGAATATTTAATTACAGTAATATTTCAAAGAATTTATTTTTTTTTTATGGCATACTACAGTGGGAGGAAGGGTCAGCATCACAGCTACTTGTTTTATACTCCTTTGACTTTCCTCTCAAAAACATATGCATCAATTTTGGTTGAAAATGGGAATTCAGTGGCTTTGTACAAACACTTAACCATATGCATGGGTTTCCGTATGATCATTCTAAAGGACTTATGCTGAATTTGTGACTTGAATGAAAAATTGGTCAAAAGGAGTATAAAATCGCATAAACCTTGCTGTAAGTCAGTTCCAACACAACTGTTCAGAGCTATTTTGTTCCACATTTCCTCAGAGTTTAAAATAATAATAATAAAAAAGCGATTAGGAGGTCTGTCTCTCCCTCTAGCCCAAATTTCTGAACTCAAGGTCTGTTTGCTCAGCCTGGCTCACTTTTCATTAAAGCTCCATGAAACTTGAAAAGCATTTGGGAAAGGTCTTGGTAGGGCAGTTTGAAATTAACCTAGGCCAACTACAGTTTGCTTATTCTACTCTATAGATGTTGGGGTTTTTACTGATTATCTTTATGAGGTTGCAGGCTTGTTCCATTTATAGGTCTGAGTTAATGTATACTTTGGAAAATAACTGGATTTAAAATAATGCTGATATATAATGATTAATTGATTAAAATCAATTATCATTTATATAATTTATACATTTTTTCTATTACTTTAGTGTTGAATTTTTAATTTTTCCTTTTTTGCCCATGTTTTAATATGTTCTGCTTGCCTTAAAATAAAAAATGGTTTCCTGTTGCATACATATTGGGAGGGGGAAAAAGGCATTTTTAAAAGCTATTTAGAGGACTTCACAGTTGCCTCTAGAAAAAGACCTACACCTCTTTAGATTAACTTCAGTTAGTGATGTTCTGCTAGGTTTGTGAGAAATTGGTTTCATAGGATCTGCACAGATGGATCCCTGCACCGTTTCAACAGTCCCTCCTGATCTTTTTGTGTCTATATATCCATGTTTTAACAAAATGACTCACCAGCATTGAATCCTAGATGTAATAGTCTGGGCTTCTAGTGTTCAGCTGGGAATGATTTAGTCTGGTTGGTGTCTGACAACTCATGTAATCACTGAGGTTTTTAAGTATTAGTCTCTCTTTTTTTTTTTTCTTTTCTTTTGTACTTCAGTTTTGTACACTGAAAGAAAAACAATTTGAGGTCTTATATGGTTAAAAAAATATGACATAACTGTGGCTTAGTTTAGGAGTGAAAACAGTGATGTTTGCAAGCTGTGGGAGAGGAGCGGTTGTTTGCAGGATGGCGCTGTCACTGAGGTGGCCGTGGTGGTGCCGCCTGGCTGCAGCCTTCTGCTGGAAACACAGCCCATGCCAAGAGCCATTTTCATTTGGCAGATCCAAATTCGCCTTTTGAATAATGAGCCAAACCAACCAGAACACTGTTTTGTCAGTCTGCACCAAAGAGTTTGATAGCACTGTGATGCTAGTTTTGAGGGTGTGGGAAAGAAGGAAGGGTGATGTATTTCTGGGGATAATTTTCTATACTGTCCTAGTGGAAACAGTTGTGCTGACAGTGTTTCAGTGCAGGCATAAGTCAGTCCTCTAGCTGTGGGCTGTACTGAAAACAAAGTGGGTTTTACAGGCAGAAAGTCAGCTGTCGGGAACATGGCTTTCATGAGAAAGTGCTGACTGAAGGACTTGAGCATGGCTGTTGGCCAGCTCCTGGGGGAAGGCAGAGGGGGGGGGTGCGTGTCCTGTGCCCTGCCCCTTACACTGCACCGGCTGGCGGAGGTGGTGTGGAGGGGAAGTGGTAAGGGGTGTTAATCTGCAGTGCACTGCCAGCCATGCAGAACTGGTAGGAAGCAGGATCTGTGCCTGATGCTATCCATGAAGCTGTTTGGACTATGTGCGGTGGTGTGCCAGGCAAGGGAAGCATCGGAAGTCACACACACACACAGACCAACCAAGGTCGTTTAAATCAGGTATGAAATACAAACCCAACTTGAATAATCAGCAAGTTGTGGATTGCCTTTTTGCAGGCACTTGTTGATACATAAACCCCATTTCAAATAAAACAAGCTTCTAAAATATAGGAGCTTGACTTAGCCCATAAGTGAACTTCTGTTGAAAGGCAATAATTACTTGTATAGCAGTATTTCACTAAATGAACAGTGTATTGAGTGGGTTAAATTTGCAGTGGTTCTTGACACTCCTTACAGGTTTCTCCTCTTTTAAGTATGACAGCAATGAATGCATTTTGCATAGCTATTGATGTGCTGTCACTGCATGTTTACTTTTTAAACAGAACCTTTTTCCCTGAAATTACTCAATGTTGTGGACTAAGTCTTTAACTCTGCTCTATTGCATGGAATCATCCTGCCACTACAAAGTAATTTTTAAATTGTCTTAACTGGACCCTTGTGTTTTTCTTTGCCCTGATTCTACGTCACTGTTTAAGAGCACATCACAGGTGTGGCCCTTGCCTGCAGGAGAGTGGCAATTTCATCACTGACAATAGAATAACGTGCTTTAATTTGAAGATGCAAATGTAGTTAGGGTAGAACAATGAGTCAGTTCCTCGATCGTGTAGATGGTAGCAGCACCATTGACTTCAACAGACCTGTGCAATTATCTATCAAGTGAGAATTTGACTCAAAGCCTGACTAATGAACTCATTTAACTCCTGTGACTCAGAAATATGACTTTTTTTTACTGTAGCGTAAAGGGTGAGGTGTATTTAAACAGATTTAATTAACCTGTCTAAATCTGGTGAGCTGACTAACAGGTGTTCCTATTCATTTAGAGATGAGGCAGAATCATTGTGTGTTCTAATTAAGAACTAAACTTAAGGCTGTGTTTGAAATACGTAGCGTTTAGATTGGAATGGGATATTTGGAAAGAAAAGAATGCCATCTGAACACTTAATAGAAAGGAACTTGGCTAGGAAGGAAGTGTAAGCATTGCTGGTCATTACTACAAGATAAAAACATAGTCTCTAATCTCTTTGTTGTTATTTCATGTATTTTGCAGTGGTCCTGTGTGAGGGCTTGCACACCTGGTGTTTTATTTCTCTTTGAAATTTACATCTCGTTTGATTTTTCTCCTTTTTCCTGGTTCTCCCTATAAGAATTGAAGCTGTGGGAAGGCTGGGTTTAAGATTACCTCTTTCAAGAGAGCTCTGATTCATCCCACCTCTGCCTCCAGCTTAAATAAAGCATTGACAATGTAATTGTGATTTTATTTTTTTTTCCCTGCCCCCCCCGCCTTTATTTTCTTTCCCTGTTCTCCCCAGTCCCCTGTGCCTGACAGCTCAGGGTCTCCTTTACTGAACTTATCACCTGCTTCCATGCCCTTGTTATGTGTTTTACCAGTTTCAGTGCTTCCATGGCATTTCTCTAAATCATGGGGAAATTCTGTCTTATTTCTCTCTCCCTAGGGCAACTTTGTTTTCCCTTCGACTGAATCTGAACTACTTACTCTTGTCTCTCTCTTCCTCCCTCTGCCCCCTAAACCATCATCTCGTTCCCTGTGAGCTGAAGTGACATTGCGAATGCTTTCTCTGTCTGGCTCCTTGTTGTTCTTGGGTCATTTCTTTGCTTCTGGTTCCCTCTGTGTGCTCTGACCTTGTAACAACTATTCTTCTTCCTGCTGTCTATGCTCTTCTCTCTGGGATGCTCTGGAACTACTAGGAGGGATATTTAGTGCAACACAAATTAGGTATATGAGCAACTCTCGATGCTACTGTTCCTTTATAAGGTGATCATGGCCATCATGATAAGAAAAATACATTGTCTGTGGCCTATACTCTCACAGTTTCTTGTTGCTTGCCTTTTTGTTATATAAAACACATCTTAATTTCTGCTGTTTAAAGCTGCTTTCAATCTGGATCCTTGTTTGCCATGCAACACTGGGATGACTTTTCTGTTCTCTTTATTTCTCTCAGTTGGTGAGTGTCCTGGTTTCAGCTGAGAGAGAGTTAATTTTCTTCTTAGTAGTTAGTACAGTGCTGTGTTTTGGCTCTGATGTGAGAACAATGTTGATAGGACACTGATGTTTTTAGTTGTTGCTGGGTGATGTTTATACTAAATCAAGGACTTTTCAGTTCCTTGGGCCCTGCCAGCCAGAGGGCTGGGGGACACTGGAAACTGGGAGGGGACACAGCCGGGACAGGTGACCCAAGCTAGCCAAAGAGGTATTCCATACCATATGACTTCATGCTGAGTATATAAACTGGGGGAAGAAGAAGGAAGGGGTGTGGGGGGGTGGGGCACTGGGCATTATGGCATTTGTCTTCCCGAGTAACCGTTAACGTGTGACGGAGCCCTGCTGTCCTGGGGATGGCCGAACACCTGCCTGCCCATGGGAAGTGGTGAATGGATTCCTTGCTTTGCTTTGCTTGCATGTGCGGCTTTACCTATTAAATTGTTCTTATCTCAACCCTTGAGTTTTACATTCCGATTCTCTTCCCCATCCCTCTGGGTGGGGGGGAGTGAGCAGCTGGCTGTGTGGTGCTTGGTTGCCAGCCGGGGTTAAACCACAACAGTCCTTTCTGGTGCCCAATGTGGGGCACGAAGGATTCGAGTTAACAGATCTGATTGGAATGTGCTAGTTTGAATTTATAGTTGTTATTACCGTTTAGCTATTAAGGGGCGGGTTTCTGTGCTTACCATGGGGCTTGCTTGCCTTACTGTGTATTAGTCTAGTGCTTGTTAGTGGCTGCTTCTTGCTTTTGCTGCTTGCTGTACTGCTTATCATCTCACTGTGCTGTGCCCGGGAACATTCTGGTAACAGCAATGGCGATGTGCTGGGGCTGGCAGATGGCCAGGGCATCGCTGATGTTTCTGTGCTGCTGTACTGGATAGGCTGGAACTCCAGTGTGAACTCGAGTCAAAGGGGCTGTGACCTGTGGATGAGTGCACATGGGAGCAGGACACCCCAAAGCCCCTGTAGCTGTGAATAAGTCCAAGCCAGAGCAGGTATATCTGGGAGTGTCTGTGGCCATGGTTGTGTCTGTGCTGCAGCAGGTATGAAGGAACTGTAGCCCAAGGACAAGTCAATGTTGGAGAAGGTACACCTCGAAGCATCTGTGGCTGTGGATAAGTCTGTGCTGCAGCAGGTAGACCTTGAAGCATCAGTGGCTGTTCGTGAGGTCATGCTGGAGCACCTCAAAAGTGTGTGGCCATGGGATAAGCCCATGACAGAGCAGGGACAGCCCTGGAGGCAGCCAGGGTTAAGGCCATGTTGGAACAGGTGCACCTTGAAGTGGCTGTGGCTGTGGATGAGTCTATGCCGCAGCAGGAATACCCCTGGAGAGACTGTGGCTCATAGCTGAGGCTCCACCTGGAGCAGGTTGCAGTCTGTGCATAAGTCCAAGCCAGAGCAGGGGCAAGGGAAAGGAGTTCATTGCAATGTTAAACCCTGCGGGGTGGTCCAAAGGGGCCAGGGGCAGAGACTGTAATGGATATATCTTTAAATTGTTGTAACCTGTGATTTGCGTTTCATGTTATAGGAATGACTATAGCAGCAACCACCTGAACCACTGGAGGACAAGCCTTATAAGCAGCAGTGCAGGTGCAGCAGTGACCCGATCTGAGCTGACTTTGATGCCCAGTAACCCCTTACAACACACAACCTCTCCTCTCCTGAGTGACCACTATAAGAGATTGTGTTCATGGATTAAATGAACTCAGTGGACATTTTTACAGGGGTGGTGCATGGACTAGGGGAATGATGTCTGTGTATTATATCAAAGAATGGGAAGCCAATACACCCTCATTAATTGATCTTTACTGAAATTTGCTGTATTGAGGGCTTTGTGGAGAATGTATTTTTTCGGTGTGCTAGTAACTGAAAATTGAAACTAGAACTGAAAACTAGGAATTTAAATGAGTTTTAAAATACATACTGAATAATCATTTATCCTTCTCATTCTGTTATATTAATGCTGTTTAGAGATTTTCAGACATCTATCCTGTTTTCTCCTCAGTCATCATCTTCCCAAGATGGAGAATCCCAGTCTATTTAAGCTTGCCTTGTAAGAAGGCAGGTTGTGTGTTTGTGATCATCTGTTCCCAACGCTACTAAAGCTTATGAAATTAGGAAGGACCAAAATTTCATCCATCCTTCAAAATGTAGATACACCGTGACTTACACAGCAGCATAGTAATGTTCTGTTATTACCTTTTGAATAATTCTTAGCATTCTGAGTATGTTCTTGGGTATCTGCTAAGCGGTGTCTCTAGTATGTACTTCACTTTTCCCTAGCACGTATGATTTGTAATTCTGGCCAGTAACTGAAAAGAACGTGTCAGTGCACTGACAGTTTCAGGGAGGTAAAAATGCAAACCATGGAACTGGGGTAAAATACTGCTATTAATAGACTGGTGTAACTGAGTTTAAGTACATGTATCAGCTGAAGAATTGGAGATCACTGTGATGGGAGTGTTTAGAAAGCTGATGCATCAGGCCAGTTCCAAACTTTAAAACTAAACTTTACTAAGCTAGGCAATCACTAACACCGCACCTCCAGCTAATAGTTTTCTTGTACATTATTAATCTTTAACACTGTGTTTTCAAAGCATTCCATCTGTAAAACTTGAATTCTGCATAAGTTGTGAATATACAATAGCACAGAGCTGACGCAGTAGGAGATGACAAGGGCTGGTAACACAAACATCATTAGCATGAGCCAAGACAGCTTGAGGTTTTCCCCACCTTCCTATTCTACTCTTTGACTTTTCACAGCAGGTCTGGAGGAAGTTTGTTTTCTCACTCTGAGTCATAACTAGGTGGTTGTCAGAGGAAATGATGAGAGGAGCTGGGTGGCTCAGAAGTGCAGTCAGGAATTCAGATATAGTTGGTCTTCAGATCCTTGTGACCTGACTCTGCTCTTAGCAGCATGTGTAGAAAGATTCGCCTTTGCTTCAGTGTCAAGTGGGTCCTTACAGAGCTCTGTTGTTTGAATGATAGACTGCATGAATTAATGCACCCAAAAACTCTCTCCGTGTTGGGAACTGCAAATCTCAGTTCTGATAGCACTTGTTCAAGGCAAGCAGACATTGGCTGTATGGTTCAAGGCAGCAAATATTGACTTTATTTGTGATAATGGCTGTCAACTCTGGAAAACTAAGTATGTACAATATTTACAAAATTTCAAATTTGTGAGATTCAATAACATTTAAAACCCCCCCTTGAACTGGTACATCACTAATGTCAGAAGAATTTTGGCTGAGGTTAAGGACCAAAAAAAAAGAACACATACTGTGACTGATCTTCGGTTACTGTAACTTGTAGTTTGTAATTTCAAGCTGATGGAGCTGTAAAAGTTTACACCGGCTGAGAAACTCCTTAGTTTTTAAAAATACAGCAACACAATCAGGTTCTGTAAATATGGCGTTTAGGCACCCAGGAATAAGAACTGCGCAAGCTGATTCTTTGTACTAAAAATGTGAAACATCTTCAGTGGGAATTCTGGATGTGATGAGCCCTTTAGAATAAAAACCATATTTAGGCATCAAATTCAAATACTTTGGCTATATTTTTTAACACACAAACACACGTACATGTATATTAAAGATACATATTTCTCTCTCTCTGTATGTCATTAAATTCAATTGCATCAGTCTATCTGCAGTATTTTACATGGTTTGCATTTTGCAAACGTTAAACTGTCAGAATATATTTGTAAATAATGTATCCAGATATATGCAGAAATGTATGTTTTCAGGATGGAAAGCTATGGTATAAATTCTTACTAGAACATTGGAATTACTGTATACAGAATTTTACATATGCCCTTGAGAAATGAAGCTTTCAAAGTTAAAAAAAAAATAATGGAGGGAAAGAAAAGAAAGTGACAGCAGCTTGTCAACAAAACCTAATAAAGTACTTCAACGAAATTTTCACACATTTTATATTGGGAAATATGATACTTTTTGCATTTAAAATAGAATTCAAAAAAGTGAGTTTAAAGTGTCAGCTAATGGACTGTGGCATCTGGCTATACTGCCAGACTTGCAAGAAAGGGACTGAAGTTGCTGTGACTTCAAACAAAGTATTTCAGGGTTGTTTTTTTTTTGTGACCTGAAATACTTAGGTTTAGTTCAAAACAATTCTTAAGAAAAAAATATTTTAAATTTTCTACTTTCTACAACAACCTGAAATTTTCCCCAAAGGGGGAAAAATAATACTGGTTTCATGGAAAGCATTTTTGAAAATTCCCAATGAGATTAAATTATTATACTTTTTATTATTATTATTTTGGGTTTATAATAAAGGTTTATGAAGCCGTTATCAATATGGATATGTAGCCATTTACAAACTCATTTAATACTGTTAAATTAGTACTGAGAGATTTGATGTGTATAGCACTCATCTTTATTTTGATTATACTGTTTTGTTGTTGGCCTCAGAATTTTGGGGAAGGAGAGTTATCTGATATATTCTACAAATATTGTTCTGATTTTCTACATTTTTTTGCCTTTAGTCACACAACAGAAGCTTCATAGCGTCTCTACATTGCAGTCAGTTTGCAGAATTGAAAATGTGGTGGTACATCTGAAAATTACATGCAAAAATTTTCTACTCGTGATACCAATAAGCCACTAGAACTGTATTATAACTTCATTGCAAAGCTGGGAGGGTTCATACCTACCAAAAAAAGAATTTCCTTGAGGTAAGGGGCTAGGAATTGAAATGAACTTATATTATACAATAATACATAAGGTGTTTTATCTAGAGCTTAATTATTTTTTTTTCTCTGAAAAGAGGACTAATCACCTGGATAGCTGAAAAAAACACCTAGTCTTATGAGGTTATTACATAATTGCAATCGACTTATGTGATCAGCAAGAAAAAGACATGTGTGACTGTAATTTTATGAGGAAAGAGAAAGGGACATGCTAACACAAACCCCACACATTGCTGGCAGTACTGTACCCTGGTAGACCCTCTTCCTGAATGATGAATATAAACACATGTGCGGAGAGACCTCTTGGGTAACCAGAGAGGGGAGATGGAGTATGCAGAAGGAGATCTAAAGATCCTTTTGTGTTTTGCTAATCAGGAAAAAAAAAAACAAACCTCAACAAACCACAACCCACCTTCAGATATCCAGCACAACTGCAGAAAAGAGCCCAAAAAATTACAGGAGTGGTCAGGAACACATCAAGTTGGAAATGTGAGGAAGGTCCTTAAATGTAAGAATCATGCAGAAATAGCCCATCAGTGCAGTAATAAAGGGGTAAAGAATCCTTGGAAGTCTCTGTTTGACTGGTTTATGGAGTTGTTGAGGTAGTAGGCAGCTGGAGTTAGTGTCTTGGGGGTTCCCTAGCTGTTTCTACCCTACAGAATACTAAATTATATTGAAGGCACGGTCAAAACGTAATGCAAAAAGTAGAGATGCCACAGAAATGCCCAAGGACTAATCTGTTTGATATTGAAGTTTTTAGCTGTATTTAAAAATGCAAACAGCAGTTGTGATTTTAGAAGACTTTCGAAGTCAGTATTTTCAAGCTTGGTATTGTAATATGCTGGATGCTTCTATAACACCAGTTTTGTGAAAGTTCAGGGTGTCAGCCCCTCACATGGTTGTACTTTCTTTCATTCCGATTTGGTTTGATTTAATTATGTAAGGTTTCTTTGAAATGGCCAAGTTACTCTGTGTGATAATAGCGATCTCTTATGCATAGGGGGTTGCAGACTTTGCATAAATATTCAGAAAGAGAATTTTAATAAGCAGACTTACTATGCATACCAGGAACAATAATTTACAACCTAATACCAACCACTGTGTTTCAGGACACAATTAATGCATTAGGTGTCAGCACTTATATATTTCATTGGTGGTTATGTACTATTTTAAGAAGTCTTCTAACCTCCTACATGCTATTTAGATACCTAATTATTATAGGAAATCTGCCTCCTGATTTTTAAATCTATTCAGTATCATTTAAAATAAGCCAGAAAAGAGGAAGATGGCTTGCTAGCAGTATAAATCACAGAAATTAATTTATAAGAAACAGTCTGAGTTGTTTTTCTGATAAAAGGTTAAGCCGTGAATCTGTGCTTGTTTTCCGAAGCTTGCAATGCCATTCTGACAGAAACACCCCATTAAAATATTTCCATTCGTATTATATGAAAGGATACATGGGACAAGTTTCAGGTCTCTTAGAGGGTGCCAGAAAGCCTCCAGAGTAGGATGTTTCTCTTGTGTGTGGAAAAGGGAACTAATTGCAGCCGCTCTGTGACAGCTTGGGCGGCAGCCGCAGAGGCTTCGCTGAGGCGCGGCCTGGCCCCATGGCGAGGCGGGGGCTGCTGGGGCCCTCAGTGGCGGCCGGGGCACTTCTTGCCGCAGTGGTGGGCGCAGCTCCACCTGTGGGACTTCAGCGAGGGCTGCCTAGCACCTCACACCTCCAGCGGAGGCCGACTTGATCCTAAAATGTACGTACTGTAATGGTTGAAGCCTTTCTGTACCCATTAAAAACAAGATTGTTGTTGCTAATCACCTTAAGCTTGCTGTGCCTTGCGTGAGCAGGCATTATGCTAACGGTACGGGGCCTGCTCCTGGCCTTGTCTTAGGCTCATTATCAACTAATTATGAGGACTTGCTGTGTAAACAGGGTCCTGGTGCTGGGTGCTGCAATGGTGTTGTATGGTCTAAGGGTAGGGGTAACACCAAAGACCTGGAAAGTGTGGCATGCAAGCAGAGGCCCCACAGCCACTGTGCCCCACTGATGGGTGATGAAAAGGGCAGCCTGGAGATCTGGGAAAGGACTGGTTTTGTTTTAAAAACAATTAATTAAGCAACAGGATGAGGCAGGTGCTGTGGGCTGGGAAAGAAATGCCTGGCAAGCACCTTGCAGCAGGTGGTGCCAGCCAAGGGGCAGCAGTTGTCTGCAAAATCCAGGGCCTGGCAAAAGCACAAGATCCCAAATGTGGGAGGGGGCAAAACCCCCTTTTGATTCTGGCTCCCTGCCCAGATGAGCTCTCTTGAGTCTGTCTGCTTTGCCCTTGAGGGTTGAGACCATCAAAACTGAGGTGAACATCAGCTGAACAGAATCGGAAGATTTGAACCAAAAAGAAACCCCACCCCAAAAAATTTCTCTTGTGCTGTTAAAATGAATGTCTAATTTCATATAGCATTATTGATAGTGTCGTGTTTCCATAATCTCTGTAGTACAGTTGTGTTGCACCTTTACTGATAGAATAACCTTAGCTCATATTTTTGAGTCGTGGTTGGCAGATGTCTGTTCATGTCAAGCCCCGGACTGCAGAGTAGGAGCTTGTGGGGGACAGAGCTCCATCTATTAGAGCAACCTACACTATAGTAGGATGTAGTAGATATATTATTATGGTGAAATATGAGAAGTGTGTAACTAAGAAATAGTATATACAAAATGCAATATACAGTTGAGCCATAGGATTGACTTTTAAATTCTGCAAAGTGCTTTGCTCTGGTTTAATACTAGTAATTGCAGTGTGGAGCCATTTACTTGTAGGGCATGAGCTCAAGTTGAGTACTGGTCATTGCTTGCTGCCTACAAGCTGCAGGAAGTGCCAGATCCAGTCCAGCTTCCAATAGACAAAACCTTGTTTGTGTAAAGAGAATTGCGATCCTAGAGGTGGAGATGCTTAAAATCACCAAGAAATATTTTAAAAATGCCCTGTCATTTCCCTGTCCTAGATTGTAAAGGGAGAGGCTTATTTTTCAGCATGCCTGAGAACCAGTTCATATTACTTTAGGGAGTCTGACTAATAATTCGCAAGGAAGAAGCTGGAGTGATCTGAAAGGTTCAGGAAAAGAAGAGTACTTTTTCTTTGTGAGTTATTGAATATAAAAGACTGATTATATCTCTTGTTTTTGTGGGGGACAGAACTCATCATCACAACAGTACCAACACCATCAATCTGGAAAGCCCAACGATTTAAAAACATTCTGTCATAGCTTGTGGTTGCATAGTTGTTCAGCTCCTTTCTCTAGAGTGAAATAATCTGATGTAGTATTGAAACTGCCACTAAGAATTGTTAATGTATAATTTATCCTTGCAATTAAAAAGCATTTGTAACCAAGTGTCACAACACAGTGACAAGTAAATTAGGCTGTGATTTACATTACAGTGCTTTGCAACTTGATTTAGTGTCACTCTGGAGGAACTGACAAACAGCCTCAGTGGAGTACGACAGTGCTTTCAGTAAAGAATGAATTTATTTCCCATGTGTTTGAAAGATAGTTGCTGCCTGGTACTGAAACAATGATTCATATTTTTTGTTTGTTTTCTAAAATGTTAAGCAATACAATATCAAAACTTTTAGACAGACAGAACACTTGGATCAGACACAGTGATTGATAACTTGGTGTTCTTATAAAATAAAACTTACTTTAATACCTTAAGGCTTTTTTTCTTGTTGTAGAAAGGAAGATGAATCTGGTTATTTTGTATTTTCCTCAGTCATTGTCTAAAACAGGGAGCTTTGGAACATCACAGTATGAAAACCATGAAGAAGTCAGGTTAAATGCTACTATATGAAACTCAGGAAATGTAGGTTAGGTGGAACACTATTGCCATTACATTGAGAAAAAATACAGTCCCTTAAATATCGTAAGCAATATCAAATATTCAATACATTAATATTTCGGGATATCATTCACTGTTTATTTTGGATGCTTCCATTTTTTCTTGTTGTATCTTCTTTTCAATGAAAACAATGATATTATAGAAAATAAATGTGAAACTATAATGCTGTTGAGATTTTTGTTGAGGGCGAAAAGGAGGAAAAAATTCTCATACAATGAGCTAAATGAGTCATTCTTTCCCCTCATTAGCTATAGTTAGCTGTTTCTAGGGAAACTAAACCAACAGTTATGGAGCGAGATATACCAATTTGTTCCACCTGTACTTGGCTCTGCTTCAGTAACTGAAAGTAGCTGAATGAACTTTTCAGTGCCCTAGCAATGTGAGAGGTGTTCTTTTGGTTCATGGGATGACTTGGTAGTTGCAGTCACTAGAGATGATTAAGCAAAGACCATTTCTGGAGTGGGAAGGAAACTTCCATTATTGCGAGATACTCATAATGTTCAGTCCTTTAATCCACAGTTCTTCCCACTTCTTGCTTTTAAAAAAAAAAAAAAAAGAAAAAAAAAGGAGAAATTGTTGATTAATTATAAACACTTGACACATTCATCAAAGTTTCTGGAAGTGTAAGATGTTCAGGAAAGACTGTGCAAGTGGATGGCATTCAGTGGTTTACTGATTGACAGCTCTTCATTGCTGTTCAGCTGCCTGTTGCTAAAGGATAAAGCAAGGAGGAAAAACACTGTAAAAAGTTAAGAGTCCAGCCATGACTTTTGTTAAAACACAAGCTTTCACACTCCTTAAAATCAGCAAGACATTTTGATTTACAAATACTTCTTGTTGCAAACTTAGAAGAAAAATAGGTTATGATTTAACTGGGTCTCTTTATTATTTTGTACTGCAAGAAAACTTATCATTTGGAAAGAGATGCTATTGTAGAGAGGAAAAATTGTGTGTGTATGTAGGTAGCATGTTAAGCATTTTAGGGGGCCTTGGAGAGGGTTTTGCAGTAGTATTTTATACAAAGGAGTATGTCTTGCTGTAGAAAATAATAATAGTAGTATGATTACATATAAACAATTCTTAGGTAAGATGTTATGACTGGCATATTTTAATGGCTTGCGAGACAATAGGAAAGTTACAGACCTTAGGAACAACTGGCAATGTACTTTTCTATGTAACCAAAATGTTGCATAACAATTTGGAAAGGTATGTACTGATTGGCGTTCTTGGAGGAAGTACTGGAAAGCCTGTGGGTAGAAACTCTTTTAAGAAGGGATAAGGTGACATTTTGTGCCTTTGCGTCATCTTGGCTTATGTCTGCTATGTGAATTACACTCTGTCATATTCAGATGAGTTTCCTGAAAATGAGACAGGTATGTATTTTGGCTGCTTGTTTTTCTGCAGGTAATCTTAGTTTCACTTCATGAAGGGTAGGGATTTTTCTCCCCAGCTCCCTTTAGATTCTCTTCAAGAAAGATGATGAAAAACTGACAACAAATCAATCTTATCCAAACAGTTGGAGACAAGTTAAAAAAAGGTGACATTAATTCCACATTCTAAGCACATTAACTGTCTTTCACAGTAAATTATCACAGTGGATACTTGTACACAAATACACAACATCAGCTACAAACCATTAAGTAAGAGTTCTGCAGGGCATGCTGTGACCTGCTTACTCTAAGGTCAAAAACCCTCAAGAGCCTGTGAGGAAAGAAGTGTTCTTCACAGTTTACAAAAGCTAGTTTCCCCACCATTTTTCAAACTGGAGTCAGAGCAAATTATGTCAATTTTGGCAAAAATTGTAATCCTTTATGTCACAGAGTGATTTGGCATTACCATGACTTGAGCTCAAGTGCCAGCTATCTTTATACAAAACATGGATTATAAGCAGGCAGCTCTAGTGCCTAATGGTATTACAAGAACTTTTTCTTCATGAAGGGTTACTCCTGTTTTTCTCATTCATCTGCTGTAGCCTTAGTACCTTAATAAAGTGTCTTCAAAGATCTAGAAACAAATGGAGTAAACTGGAACCAATTACATGAGGTTTTTTTTCCCCAGGGAATATTAGTTTGGCCCTAAATACAAATTCTTAGCTTGGACTTACTGTACATGATCTTGTTAGACAAATGTCTTGTATGCCAGAAGAAGTATGGCAGCAGGAAGACAAGATTATCTTTTAGTAAAGCTCACTTGTAGCAGCTTTATTTCCTGATTTTTCAGGATGAAAGCTTGAGTACTTTGGATATATAAGGCAAGGTGTGCCTTGGCATCGTCTGCTCCAGAACACTGTAAGTCAGAAATAAACACACCATAAAGTGAATTTTTCTTCTTGAGGAGATTTCCTTCTGTTCCTGCTCCTGCTATCAGTGAAGTCAATAACAGGGCTGACTTCAGAGCTGGAAGTTCAGTCATCTTTAGTCCTTCCTGTGCAAAACTCAGGGAGCAGAACAGTGGTAAGACTGGAGCAAGAGGTGTTTATTATATACTGATACATCTTTATTAGGAGAGCTATGCTCTCAGTCACACTGAAGAAGGAAATACTTGTGACCTGCCCAACAAGAACAACGTTAAGCTTCTGCACAGTTTGTAACTCTGGGAAGTTAACGAATTTTCAAACTTTTTTGTTTTTGGGTTTTTTTCCTGTGGTTTTTTCGCCCCTCCTCATTTCAATTCTCATAGGGTATTTTTTTTGCATGTTGGTGATCGAATACGTTGAAAAGACACTTAACATAAATGGAACAGTGTAGAGGAATGAAGGCAGTGGGTTGATTAGCATTGATAACATGCAGCTGTGGCCTTGATGCAGAGGCAGTGGGTTGACTGACATGGATGATGTGCAGCTGTAGCTCGTTCCTGCTAAGTGGTTAAATAGCCCTGAGGACTGGGGGTGGGGTTTGGATAGAGGAGTAGTAGTAGTGTGGTCTGACCTCTGGAGGAAGGAGGAACAGAATGGACAGTAGAATCTGACTGATGGCAAGAGCCTTGTTGCAGCCTACTAGTTTGTTTTTGCTGCAACAATGGTGCCCCATGGGAGGCTGACTGAGTTGGACTCAGACTATGACAACCGGCGCCCAACGTAGCTGAGACAAGTGGGAGAGCCTGCGACCCGTAACAGACACCATGAGAGGTGAGCCGTTGACAACTAATCGATATGGGTGTATTGCAATATTTCTTGTCCATCTTAACTCAAATTGCAACTTTTGGTGCCCAGCGTGGATGGGGACTATTTAATATGAGTGCAGAAGAAGAAAATTCTCTGTTAACGATGCTTATAGATATATTTGAAAAACGAAGCATAAAGTATAACAAGAGGGCAATAAGAACTTTGCTAGGATGGTGCAAAGTAAATGATGCGTTAGTTGCGCCGAATAAAGTCACATGCGTTCAGACATGGCAAAACACTGGAAAATTACTTTCTGAGGCTTTCTCGAGGGGCGATAAAATTGCAACAACATCGCTAACAACATGGAGATTAGTCTTAGACTTACTAGAATGATTAAAAGCGGACAGGGAGACAAATTCTATATTTGCAATGCTTATGGATATATTTGAAAAAAGAGGTGTAAAATATAATGTAACGGCAATAAGAATTCTGCTAGTGTGGTGTAAATGTATGATTTGCTAGTTATGGTGAAAAAGGTTTTCAGCATTCAGACATGGCAAAGCGTTGGAAAGGTACTTCTTGAGGCTGCCTCGTGGGGAGACAAAATTGCTACAGCGTCATTAACAACATGGAGATTGATCATAGACTTTCTAGAACAGTCAGAAGTGGACAGAGATAAACCCTTTATTAATAATGCTAATCAACACACTGCCTTCATTCCTCTACAAAAGAACAGTGCCCTATCAGTACCTTTTTTTTTTCTGGGTAGTCCAATTGAAGTAATAGAGGTGTAAACCCAGATGTGTGGTGAGCTTTGGAAAGAGAGAGCTTCATACTGAAAAGCTGGGTGGACCAATGCCTGTTCTTTCCCAGTTTTGGTATCAGAAGGATATGTTTTGTGTTAAAAAAAAAAACTAGATAAGTCCTCCTTTCAAAAACTGTGAAATATGGTTGGGGAGTACAGGACCCAAATTTGATATTACTGATCTTTATAGATGTGGCTTGAAAAGTAGCCAGACTTTCGGATTTTCTGGGTTTAAATTAATGAGATAGGGTTATTGGTACTGTGTTCTCCTTGGTAACTTGCACTCATCTTGACTTGTGCCCTCCTTTATTTCTCTGTATGGTATAGGTCAGCATTACAGAAAACCTCTCTTACATCTGTCTAAACTGATTGTATTGTGCTATTGATTTATGTATGAAATATATCTGTGTTATTGTCCAATGTAAGCTAGGTTATATAAGCCACATTACCTGAATGTATATTGTTTTCTCAAAGTACCTGATGATAGCTTTACAGACCAAATACCAGAACATGTGAAAAAAAACTGAAATATGGGTAGCAACGAATAGAGAGAAAAGGAAAATCCTGTAGTGTGTATTAAGTATTGAATAGAGAGCTCACTGGCAAACCATGCTGAGAGGAGGAACTGATTTATTTCTCTGTTTTGTGTGAGACAGAGGTATTGGTGGACCTGCATTTAGCACTGCTTATAAAAACAAAATATATGAGATATTAAAAGATAATCTAGTTTAACTAGCTGGAGGCACAAACTAGTGTCTCCATCCTTTCATTTCTGCCTTTCTTCATAGATCTGAGAACTGTGTAGCATTTAGTAAGAATGAACTGCTTCAGGAGCTGGGCTTCATACTTTCCATAAGACTGTGTGTGGTTTACACGTTTATGTACAAAGTAACTTGGTTATCTGCTGTGATTTATTTATGAGTTAAAACTCATTTTCTGGTGCAGTTAGGGTGGATTAGAAACAGGAAGGAGGTAGCAGGAAGGAAAAACGGTAGTAGTAGTAGGGTAGGAGACTTCAGGAGAAAGGTGGTATGGCAATAACGGGAAAGAATCCTTCCCCCCAAACCCCCCCGTGTTTATTACTAATGGAAAGCCAAAGGTGCCTCTGGGGCTGATAAAGAGTGTGAAAGAAAGAAAATCATAGTAACTTTGAGTTTTCTGCTATGAAGGAGGTTACAGCCCCTTTATCACAGGACATGGACGAAGGAGGAGGAAACAATTTTCTCTCAGGACTGCTTGGCTTGTTTCTATTTGGTGTTTTAAAATACACACTAAATACACTAATTGCACTGTTACGAGTATTGTTATAAACCACAAAAATCAGGAGGCAAATTTCTGTGGTGTGTTTCTTTCACACCAATGGTTTGGGAGGGTGATAAAGGAAATGGGCATTTTGGAATCAATAAACAAAATATTTCAGAAAATGTATTAAAGCAGGTATAATTTCCAAGCCAGTTTATTTTTAATTGAAAATATCAACATGTTGATAATTTTTATTTAACCTCAGCTCAGGCAAACTAGAGTGCAAAATCTGTCCTAAATATTGTTAGATTATTCATAAATTATAGGAATATTTGCAATACTGTTTGAATATGATAGGAGCATTGCTTACAGAAGACATACTGTGGTTACCTAGTCTATGTGATTATATATGCTTAAAGCTGTTTCATATGTGGTTAGTGATAGTTTGAAGGCATTTAAGTTTGTACAATGCGAAGATAGGTGAAACAAGGAAAGCATTTGCATTATTAATATTTCTCTTTTTGTAGGTCTTGAAAACTATAACAGCACTGGAGGGAATAAAAACTTGAAAAATGTTGGGATATATAGTGGGATACATTCTTTAAGAAATTGCTATTAAGTGTGATGAAATCATGCTTTTGTACTCTCAAATTCGCCGGTTTGTTTCTATATCCTAGTCTTTCAATCTTATCCCAGTAAGCATCTTTTGTCCTGAAATTTCTCTGTGTACCCTTATGGCATCCAACAGAAGTCTTCAGCACTGTGTTACAAATGTACTGGCAAGTTGCACCACAGCCTTCGCAGTGCTTCAGGTACCCGGAACTGTAAAACACAAAATTATGTCTTGGGCCATAGGAGGCTCCCAGCTGGGGCCGAGTACCATGCCGTGAAGTCCCTTCTGTGAGCAGCGTCCATGTGAGCAACTCTGGCCTGAGAAGCTACCGAGTTCTATTACGGGAGATTGTTTCCAAGTGTGAGAATGTGCAACGTGGTAGATAAATATCAGAAAAATATGTGATGTAAGCTATTTGATTTTACACTGACACAGAGTGGAGAATTGTTCTTAAAGCCAACAGCTGGTATTCAGCACAGAGCTGGAAACTACCAGCGCAGCAGAGCCCAAGTAAAATGTCTGCGGTCTCTCAACTGATAACAGTGCCTGTCTGGATGGGCTTTTTTTTCATCTGCTTCCATCCAGCTCAGAAGAGTGCTCCAGACAGTGTAAGTTAAAACTATCTGAGATTTTGTGGAGCAGAGGGGAACTGGAACGAGCACACTTCCTCCTCTCTGCTAGGAGGCCACTTGCTGAGGGTGCTGCCTGACTCAACTCTTTGTTACCAGTGGTTCTCAGAAGCTAATCTCCTTGCTTCTCGTAGAAGATGTTTAGCTCCATCCAAAGTGTCAGAGGAAGCTTTCTGGTCTGTGAAGTAGGGATAAAGTTTTCTATGACTGCGAGCCTAAGTAATGATCCAATATGCAACCTGTGCCTTTGATAGTCTGCCACAAAGAGGTAACTCCCAGGCTGAAGCAGGGAAAGATAGAGAGTCACTTTTTGTAGTAAAATACAAGAGTATGCAAATGGGCATTCAGGGAGACATCTTATTAAGAAACTAGAAGAAACGTGGATAAATGTTTACATGTGTGAAAGAGCAATATTGTGTGTTTTCAGGACTTCATCTTATATTTCTTATGCAGTCAGTATGGTTTTTTGTTAGATTCTAGTAGTGTATCTGAAATCTCAGCATGGTACTTTAAGCAATTTATATTATAGCCACAGACAATGACTGCAGTCTTTCATTCCGCTTTTCATCCCCTTTCCTCCCTTTCCCTTCTCTCCATTTATCTTTACAAGGGAAATAATGGTAGATTTTTGTATTTATGTACTAAGTATTTTCCAGTACTCAGCGTAAAATCCCAGCCAAAAGACTTCATAATATTTGATGTCAGAGAGGAGAAGTGAGTCGGGAATGGTTCTAGCTGTTGTGGAACTGAAACCCAAAAGACAGAAATATTTAATGCATAGGATGTCTGTGATAGTTATTAATGTTTGGTGCTTCTAATTTCTAGTAATTATTTTGTTTATAAATGCATTTTATGTTGGCTAAGAGAGAAAAAAGTGGTAATAGGAAGCATGTCATAAAACTATCTGATCTTGAATTCATAGTTTTTTAATTTACTCCAATAATCTGCTAGTTGTAGTTTTGTTGCAGAGTTGCAAGTTCTAGCCATTTAAAGAATTACGACAGCCATAACATTGTAATACTATTCACTTTCAATTTTAAAAAAATTAAAACGTTCCCAAGACATACAAAACTTCAGGTAAACACTTAAAACACCTGTACCAGGTTTTAAGTGGTATAAAGTGCTGTAATTTTACTGACTTAAGAATTAATTCTAATGCATTGTGAAACTCTCTCTTTACTTTGAATCTTCAATAATTTATCGCAGTAGCTGATCTCAGGGGAAATTGCCGTTAGATTCCAAAAATCTGACAGAAATTGCAAAAACTGTACAGGGGAAAAAATATTCAAGTGAATGTTTACAATAATTGATGTTTGACATCCTGTTGGTGAGTGAAGATGTTTATTAATGCTGTTTATGTAATGGAAAAGGCATTCTATTTGAAAACACAGAATGACCTCAGAAACTGTTTAAGGAGTCACTGAACAGTTTTTCGTGAATCTTCTTAGGAGAAGAAATTCTTCAATGCTTGCTCTTTCAGTAACAGCTTTTTAAATGATTTATCTGCTGTTGAAATATAGTTTTTGATACACCTTATTAAAAAAGTGACGGTAGGTCATACCGCTGAAGCAAACAATTAACATAAATACCGTTATAAAAGGCTCTTCTTTCTGTTCCCTCGCATTCAAGTAAGTGACATGTGTGGTGCTGATTACTACCTGCCAAAAATATAAATGCTGGAGAGTTGTTGGTTTTGGAGCATGTGTATTTGTAGCATTAGAATCTTTTGTGTGAATCATTCTACATTGAATGCGAACCAATAAGAAGGTGTTTTCTCACATTAACCGGTGATGCTCTGTGGTAGAAGATGCTATGTGTAGAAGACTCAGTAAAGAAAGTACAGGCATAAAAAATGTCAGGGAAATATGCAAAAGTTTCAGGCTGGAAAGAGATCAGTAAGAATAAAGATTTTTTTTTTTCACAGAAAAAGAAAACCCGAAATAGATTTACAGGTAAAAACACTCAAATAGACTGTCCAGCAGAAACACAAAATTTTGTATGTGTATGTGCAGAGCTCTTCATGCAATTTTGTCATTTTTATAGTCAGTGGCTAAGCTATATAGTCCCTGGAACCTTTAGAGTAGTTTATCCTGAGAAGGATTAGTTCTGATAGTCAACAGAGGAGAGAAGGAAACAAGCAGATTAATACGTTTGTGATTTGTAGTCTGGATTATATAGAAACTCCAGTGAGGAAATAAGTATGTTTTTCAGACACTTGGAAGTGAATCTACAGTACTCACAGTAAAATCTTGTAAACTGTAGAAATACATAAATTGTCAGAAGGGGGAAAAAAAGGTACTTTGCAGATAAAGCAGTTATTTTGGATGCTGTGATAATAAAAGATGATCTGCGGGAGGGGAGTAACGACAGTGCATTAATGAGCTCTGAAGGGGAGAGTGGCAAAAAAAAGTGTTAACTTAAAATTGCCACAGATGTAGGTCTTTTAATTGGGGCTGCATTTGCTGCTCTTAAGGACAGTGAGTAAGGGTTTAGTTCATGATTTTTATGAAGGTATCAGCTGGGCTACCTCAACAGTTTTATTTTGAATATCATCCCTGCAGTTTTGTGCAACTCATAGCATTCTGTCTTTTCTTTCTTGATCTTTTTATGGTCACGTCATTTCTTTCAGACAGTAGAAGGATGACTGAGGGAGACAGGCACCTGGTGCAATGAAACTATCATTAGCAAAGGTACAAATATTGAAAGGTGTTATAAACTAACATTTAATATTTAGGGGTTTTTGCAGCATGATTTCCCTCTTTTCCTTCTTGTCCCTGCATGAAACCACCCCACCCTACCACCCCACCCCCAAGTGGAAATATGTAACTGGTCTCTTTATTAAGTAAAGGTTACTTTGCTTATTTTTTTAAGTGAAAATATATTTTTCAGTTTGAAATGGGCTGTGCTTTCTGTACCTCTTTTACAAAGATCATTCATACACAGGCACACAAGGATATGTTTTTTTCTGTGTACAGACACTGTAGCAGTTTTGTGAGAATACAAAGTCTGCATTGTTTGAATTAAGGATACTGGTAATGTATTGTAGTATTTTTATTTTTTTTTTTATTGCACAGGTTGCAAAACCAAACAAAGAACCTGAGCTGGACAGCAGCCTTACACATTTATAGTAAAGGGATAGTGTTCTGAACTGTAATCTATAGCGTTGATCTGCTTATTGTCAAAAACATTTTGAAATGTCCAATTTAATTTGAGGGTCATGAGAGATCTGGTTGGGAATCCCAATAAGAATTGGGTTCTTTATTTTTATTGCCTAACATCTTATAGGTTTTTAGGAGGAAACCAGCAGAGATGATTCCACAGTGCATTCAATAAAAATGAAAGATATAACCTTCATGTTTGGAGAGAGGGGGAAAAGTAAAATCTCTGCAAACTGTAGTCTGTATCCCAGGGGAGTATAAGAGTTTTGCATGCTATGAATACATTAAGTATGTATGCTAATGCAACACTATCAGTACAGTGATCTCCAGCAGTATTGAAATATACATTCCACGTATTGCACTTGACTAAATTTGTTAATTAAATACTGCATTTTATATTTGAAAAAGTATGTTTTCTGTGTGTTAAGGGCTAACAAGTGTGGCACACTATCTTCTAGTGATCAGCAATTTATCTGGAACCAAGTTGTAATGGAAACCTCTGCTCTCTTCTGAGTACTTCAGAAGGGGACTTTAAAAATAGAAAGTGTAGCTGGAGCAATCATTAAAAGCGGCAAGGAACACCTGAGGAAGTTTTGTGCAATGTGGTGTTTTATAGTTCATATTTGTCACTAATTTTGAATGCTAGATCTTTAACTTTCTTAGTATTAATAGCTGCAGTGTCTTGGACTTGTAACAGTACATTTTTCTTCCATAATAGATTTCTACAGAAGGGCTTACTGCTTTCACTTGAACAAAATGCTAGTGACATCCACTAGTATGCAACTGGTCCTTGTGTGTGCCATTTGGAAGCTGGAGACCTTTGAGATTCATATCTGATGAAGCATTTCAAAACCTACTGATCTCTAAGCACAGGATTTTTTACCAGGCCATTTCAAAGTGAGAGAATGTGTCACTTGATAAAAGGAGGCCTGAGAAATTTTAAGTTAAAAACAAAAAAAGAATAGCAAAAGAATTTATCTCCTATTAAGATTCTGAAAGTGACTTCTTTCAGAGTGTTGGTCCAGAGAGGAGCAATGCACCCTTGCTGCAGCTGAGAAGGCTTGCAAATCTTATTTGCTCTGTATTGCAATGAAAAGAATAACTTTGGCATATTGTTTATAAAATGCCACAATCCTCCAGTGTCTTCCCTTTAGCCTGATGATAGGGCTGAATCTGTAGCACAGGAGCATTACAACTTGTTCAAGTTCAAGGCAATGTCTTACTTGATTAAGATAAGAATTATTTATATTAGCAACCCACCTAAAATGTCAGGGATACTTGAATTGATACTGCCCAAGTAACTAAATGTAATTGACATCAGTATTAGAGATTAGCAATGATGTTTAACAGCAATTGCTTACTGCTTCTGTGTTTGAAACTGCATCTACTCTGCTGCTTTGTGGTGTCATTTGGAGTCACCAGGTTGCTTAGCTCTAACTCTGGTATTTTGGGATTGTACAGTGT
This sequence comes from Falco biarmicus, assembly GCF_023638135.1. Lineage (NCBI taxonomy): Eukaryota > Metazoa > Chordata > Aves > Falconiformes > Falconidae > Falco > Falco biarmicus. Next base: position 90,744,346 of record NC_079288.1, read on the forward strand.
AAACCTTACCTCAAGTGGGAAGAGCAAAGACCAGTCTTCCCCAGACACATGAACCTTGATCATCTGTGTTTAAGGAAAGAAAGTGCTGTTTCAGGCACAACACCAAATAACATAAGGCATCATGACTATAACCTGTCATTTTGTAGCAGGATGCATATACTGTATAAGTTTTCCAAGGTGGCTGGAGAGAACACCATTGCACAAAATCTGTGATAGTGGAAACACTTGCTGAGTACCACTGTAATGGATGCTTTCCATGAGTAGAGTTCCTGTCTTTGTAACACAATGAAGTTACCCTGCCAACACTGAAATATGTACCCAGCTAGTCTAAAATTATTAATATGCCTTGTTCCTTCAAGCCAATGGAGATAACACAAAAGAATAAAGTTGTTCGTGTGTTGGTGAGTTTGTATATCAAATATTTAACTGGAGAGTTGGGTTTTTTTCTGAAAAAAAAAAAAATATTACCCAAACTTAACACCTACTGAAGAAGGTTTCTGAATTCTGACAAAGAATGAACCAGAGAGTAAAGGAATAATCATTGGCATATTTTCAGGAGAGAGAAGAAAGCGTAACTTAAACATATTTTGCACAGTGAGGCACTGTCTACACTCAGATTCTAATTATATTAAAATATAGAGGGGTAACAAAGTTTGCCTGGTATAGGTATAATTTAAAAGGAAGAAAAAAGTGATTCTGCAAAGACTGGTAAAGTTTTTTTTGCTACTAAAGTACCATAGTAAAATCTGATCTAATCAGACAGAGTAACTTGTGGCATAAGGCATTTTGTCTAGACGAAAGCAGATTACTCCAGAGGTGTCAATAGCTTAAGTATAATTTAAGAAGACACCCTATACACACCACAGTTACCTAGTAAAATTTTAGAGCTATAAAGCCAGCTTCTCATAAACATTTCAGCATCAGCCTGATTTCTCTGATGCTGTAATGTCTCTGCATGTCAAATGGGCAGTGATTACCCAGATGGATGCGCGCAGCTGTTCATTCCATAGGCAGCAACCTTCAGTGGAGAGATACTTCATGTCCTCAAAGATGATTTTTTCATGACCATGCTGTGTAAATATAAAGGGCAAAAGGCAGACCACTAAAAAAAATAAGTATCACAAACTTAGAGTCCAGGAGTAAACTTTGAAAGTCATTGCTCTACAATTGTAAACCATTGTTTAATTATTTCATTAATGGAGTTAATTGAAATTATATTGAATTGATTTCATAATAAATTTCTTTAATTCAATTTAGTGGAAAAAATATGGTGTGGAGAAAGCATATCTAATTATTAGTGAATGTCTAGTACTGCAGTTAAAATCCTCTCCAAATAGAATGTGCTGTATGTCTTAAAACAAGTTTTATTCTCAAGAAAACTACCTCCTCTCCTGACATAGGATAGAGTTGTTCTTGCATTTCTTAGATCTGTCATTTTTATAACTAGGTAACTTCAATGGACTTTAACTTTCTTGTCGTAAACTAATACTGATGCATATTAGCCATCTTCTTAAAATGTCTGAAGCACCAAGAGCTTCAGCTTTGAAATACCAGGGACAGATGAACGTATAAAGCATGAATCTTTACAGTAGTTTCGAGAGTAGGCTTTAAAATTATTAATAATGTTTCTTTCATATAATAAACTATTGACTGGAAAAGCCCAATTCAGGAAAAGTTTTTTAAAAGCTTTTACGGATCACCCTATTCCGTGTATGCACATACGTCTGTATCCATGTTCAGTGGCAAAAATATTTGGTGTTTTGTAAACTCTTCTGAAACTGGAATTAAGAGTAGGTGTTGCTCTAAGCTATTGCTTTTGAAAGCAAGGAAGTTATATTTTAAAAAATGCTGCCTGTGCTTAAATGGAAGTAATGTATATCCCTTATTCACAGGTGATTTAAACACGAGACCCACATCCTTGGAGAACTAAATCTTGATTTTTTTTAATTTTAAATTCAGAGCTTAACTCCTTCAAGGCTCTGACCAATGGAAACCAAGATCTTATGTAAACAGTAAGACTTACTATTTTAAGTGCTTCCTTGTATTTATTTATAAATAAATACAACTTTTCTATATTTTATATAAACAGTATAAATTATTTTCATCTTGAAATTAACTGAAAGATTGAGTTGATTTGGTAGCTCAGAATGAAAGCTTTGGAAATCTGAAATCATGCTAATAACTCATTTTCCAAAGTAATTTTTTGTGCAGATCTTTTTAATAAATGGTTAATAAAGTATGTTAAAAATCTCATCATTCTGTACTACCTAACTGCGTAATACCGTGCCATGCAGTTTGTAGTGTGAAAATTTAAATTAATTCCATCACTTCATTACTGATTATTGATAAAATTATTCTTTGTAGCTATTTATTTCTTACATGTCTAATTTTCTCAGATTGCTGGGTTCTTGCAATAAACTTCATAGGAGCCTTAAATGACACTTGGAACAGATGTTCTTCCAGAGTACTGACCCTCCTTGCAAGTCCAGTTTATTTAGTCTCTGCTTAAACTTGTGTATGGCTCAGTCCAACTATTTTAAATGAATTTGCAATTAGGACAGCTTTAAAATTGGAGTTTCCAAATGTGCCTGCTTTTTAGAAAATAACGGAGAAATGAGATTATAATGTCTCTAATTGTTTTTGTATAGGATAAGCAGAAAAATAACTGTGGCAAATGTTTCATACTGCTGCCAACTTTTTTCACTAGGACAAGATTGGTGTGGTTGATAAGCATCATTGCCAAATGGGGGTTAAGAATATGAGAGCATTACTAATGTTCTCATTCATTTCCAGTTATAGGATGGTATGTTCAATCTTAATTGACAGTACTTTAAGTTAAACCTGAGATTTGGTTGCATAAGTGGCAAAATTTTCAGTAGACAGAGACATCAAGTAGAGAAGGGTATTCTGTTCTGAGTTCAAATGCTTGTTTCTTATATGCAGTTCTCAATTTTCAGTGGTGGTAATTACCAGGTTAGAAAAAGGGGCCATTTTAGTTATTTGTAATGTGGAAGTGTGTAAACAATTATGTATGAGATGTATGAATGTATGCATGCAATTTAGTGTAGGTATAATGTTTAGTGTCCAACATATTTTCATATATGTAGATGTAAATTCTTTCCTTATTGATCTGTCACATCTCTGTACTACCCACACACAGTGTGACTGGTAGTATAATTTTTTTATAAACAGGTTATTCAATATACAGCTACCCAGCAAAAGAAAATATGGTAATCTAAATGATAGTTTATGAATTACAGTGGCTACACATTTTATTATATGATACACTTTACATTTTAGATTTTATTATAATGTACATTTAATGATTATTATGAATACTGTAGCTCCTGAAGTAATTGAAATGTTGATTTGATAGTGGTACTAAATTACTCCTTACTTTTAGCTGATAAAGCTGTAGTTGTTACTCATTCTGTTGTCTGGTGGAAAATGAATAAACAGAAATGAATGGGAACAAAAGATTCTTAGGCCCAGACTAAGTTTTGCATGTTCAGACTGCAGTTCCAGTGAAGTAAAAGAGAATAAAACTGTTGTCTGGCAGCATAATAGCAACATGGATATAGTTTAGTGGAGAGCTCTGAAACAAAGAAGACCAAAGATATGAAGTGCCGTATTATCTAGCAGGTAGCATAGCAAAGGACCACAAGCCTATTGCTTAGAAGCTGTCTGTGACTGATGAAGTTGAGTCAATATAGGAGAAAGTATAACACTTCATGATTTGGTTTGAACACAACTATATATGTTGAGTTGTATGATGAGTATTGTCTGTTAACAGGAGGCTGGGCTATTGCATACTGTCAGTTTTCAAGCAAGGATGCCATTACAGGTGTTTGTAAGCGATGGAATGAACTCAGAATTTCTGTGTAAAGAATGAATGTTTTTCCTACTGTTTTGAAGTGTGTTTGTATAGCTTCTTGTTTTCAGCAGAGTGTCTCTAGTCATACACTGTGTGCTTAATGAAATGCCCTCTGACTTCTGTCTTCTGTGAGGATGATATAAGTTCATATTTTCAAGAATATTTTTAAACATAGGGAGTCCTGATAAACAGTCTTCACTTAATCTTACTGACTTCCATGGGCATATTGCCAATGATCCATTGCCAGTGGATCCAGCAAATACATTTGGTTTGGTACTTGATGCAAGACTGTTCAGGAACTTTAAATTGAGATGAAAACTGAGGAGCAAGCAGGGATGGAACTTCAACTCCTTGAACTATTTAACAAACAGGGTGGAAATCTGCTCTGTTGAAGCATGAATCAGCTTTAATCCCATCTGTGCCCACTTGCTTTCATGTCTTTATTGATATGGCATAGGATTCTTTCATTTCTAATTGGTGCAGCATTTGCACAGTGAGCCTTATGCTTCTGGCTTATTGTGAGTGTGTTGGCACAGTTGCTAATTCAGTGTGGTCTGGGTTTGCAGGTTGAGCCTGGCAAGTCAAAGGAGTTGTGATGACGCTGGACTCAATATGCAGCTGTCAATTTTACTGCACAGTAAAGTCATCATGGATATGTTGGACTCGCTATTAGCACACAGCCAGTCCTGTGCTTATGCTTTTATACTGTGTGGTTTTATTTTCTTTACTCTGGACAAATTTCTGAGGGGAACAAAAAGCAGACTGCATGTTGCAGTTCTGACTTCAAACCCTTTAAGTTGTTGCGTATTTTTTGTTGTGAGCAAAATGCTTCTTTGTTGCAGCAATGAACTGGTATTTGTAGAATATCAAAGGAAAGTTGAGATGACTTGTTGCAAACCTTTCCTTTCAAAACAAAATTCTGAGCTTTTTCAGTCTTCGCTCATGTCAAAGTATAGTTGAATGGGTTGCTTTATGACTTCAAGCATTAGTTGGCAATCTAGGACACTGAAGGTTTCTAAGTAGAGACTTTTTCTATGAGTAAAATGTTTCACACGCTGTCTCTCAACTTATGCATAAGTTTATTTCCAGGTAGATTGCACAACAAACCGGTAACAAACCAGTCTTTTGTAAGGTTTATGCACAGAGGCTTTTTAATCCACACCAAGTAGTAATATGTGAAGACTAAATGGGCACAGATACCTGAATTTTCTAGAACCAGGAATATATAGGAAAGGAAATAATCATGAGAGCGATACAACTTTGTGTCATCAGCATAACAGTGAAAGAGGAGAAGGTAACAAACCATAATTTTCCTGTGGGGTGGGATGTAAAAAAAAAAAACAAACCCAAACAAAAAACAAACAAACAAAAAAAAACCCCCAAAAAACTGGAGAGGAGACACAGACAGTCTTGCTTCTTTTTTTTATCCTCTGACATCTGGATAGGGGCAAAGAACGAGTGGGCTCCCCTCTCCTCCCCTCCCACCCCCCATTAGTAAGTTCAGTGGGGACTGATTGTGGAACTGATAAATCTGGATAGGAATTTCTGATGTTCATGCATAAATAGTTAATCTTTTTATAAAGATTATAGGCTCTCTAGTTAGTTTTACTTAAATTGTGCATCTGACATGATTTCATTAGTCATCTGATAACTCTAATCAGCATCACTGTACTAGTGTGTATCCTTAAAAAAATGAGGTTCTAGTCAAAGTCGACAGTCACTGGAAGGTTCTTTTGATTATACAGTCTTTTAAATTTACATGTCAACTCTGAGGGGTATTGGGCATGGGAACAGCTTGTACTTGACTTGGCATATCTGTGGTTGTGCTGTGTATCTTCAGATGGTATTCCCTGGAGCTGAACGACTGTATCACTCTGATTCTGAAAAGGGTAGAAATTGTGGCCATTTCTGATGTTAGAAGTACTTCTTTCTTTTAATTTTAAAACCTGTCTTTCTAACTCACAAATGGAAAACATGAAACGACATAAAATTCAACAGGATCTCTTCCTTACTTGGATAATGACTTGCTGAACAGAACTCCCAAGCCTGATGAAGTTCCACTGTTAGATGTCTAGACTATGTGACAAAAAAAATAGAATTTTAGGTATTTCAGGATTACTTCAGGTAGTTTCTTTCATCTGATTGGAAGGGGCCAAAGAGAAATTAAAGACCTGCCTTCTAGCTTTCCAAGTGCTTGTGGGGGTTCAGTGGAACATCATGCTGACCCAGTTCTGTTAAAGTGATTTGGAGCTTCAGAGGAGATGTACCTCATTGCTTTTCCTTTTGAAGCACAGCTGAGGTCAACTGTCTTCTGAAGCCCCACAGTTACCAAGAACCAGCCAAACTCCTATCTGCCTGATCTAGCCTTTTCCAACCACTGCTGAGTGCTCTTGCCCATCTGTGTGAATATGCATCTGTGATTTGCCTTTGTGTAGTGTCTGGGCTTGTTGATTAATTGTGTGTTAATATATTACACTGTCATACAGTTAATTTAGTTGTTTTCCTTTGGTCTCCTTCCTTGCCCAATATTTGAAGAATTATTTCCATCAAGACTATACTAATGTCCTGACCAATTAAGTCGGTGCTGGACAGTAACTCTGCTTAAACGTAAACATGGGAATAAATCTATTGAGAGTATTTCCTTTCTTAAATATGGAATTTATTTCCCTAAAATTACATTTGGGTTTAGAGTTAAAAGTCTTTGTTCCTAGGTTAGTAATTGCTTTAGGCACTAGGCTGAAAATGAGAGCTCTGCTGTTGATATCAAAGGCATACCAAATGCAGTGGGGAAGAGGAACGGGAAAGACTTCTACAGATTTCTATTTTTTCATAAGTAATTTAAATGGAATGAGTTAGGTTCATATAATTTCCTAGTCATGAAAAATTCTTGGAACAAATCCCTTTGCTTTAAGTGTATTTTAGCATAGAAAAAATATTACGGTGTAAATTAGTTGGGTTTATTTGATTTTTTTAATTGTACAATACAACTCCAGTCATTTCAAATTGTAAAAAATAAATTTAAACAAGATCTATGAAACATTGTGGTATAATCCCTGACCTTAAAAGTGTATGAGACTTAAAAAAATTAATATAATTCACTTCAAAACTGCAAATTGTTTGACAGATTGCTGGACTTATTTTAGATATTGTATGGTTATATCATTGAGTAATCTTTAAGTGATATTGATGGTGAAGAGAGGCAAGCAGTGTGTTGAAAGCAACTTTACCATGCAGTTAAGTGTTCTCTCTTCATAGATTAATGCAACTTACTTAATTAGAGAAAATTTCATTTCTGTGGTGGATCACTTCTCTACAGATGTTGCTGAGACAGTCTTATCCTTGGGCTTGCTCCATTTAGTCAGAGCTCTCAAAATCATTAAGGTGGCTCACAGCAGCTTGCAAAACTGGGATTTTGCATGTAAGTCCAGATGGCCTAAATTCCACCCAGGTTCCCACTTCATCTTTGTTTCTTTATTGACTGTGCCTTTAAGCCTCTAGAACTGAAGGTCTCGGTAACATGAATAGGATTCAGACTATCTGGACCTGAGCTTTTGTCCTCAGGATAAAATGAGATTCATAGCATGTACAAATTGGTGGTTGTGTCCTTTAAAAGTGAATTTCATCCTTTAAAAATGCATTAGTGTCTGCAGTTTTTGAAACAGAGGTTTTCATCCTGAAGTTTTGAGTTTTCTTTAAATAGCTCAATGCTAAACTTCTAGTAAATAGGGAAAATTCTGCTTTCATCTAGTCTCCTGTGACTCTTTTTGGTAAATAAATAGACAACACTGAGAGAATACAGAAACCATGTCCAAAACAGACAGAGCACATTTAATAGGGAAACTTGGGATATCTGGCCTCTCTACACATAACTTTCATAATTCCTTTATGTATGTTTTTTGTGGAAAAGTTTGTGATAATGTGCTTAAGGAGCGTCTTAATTTTAAGTTGTCATGCCTGTGAATTTCCCCTTGAAAATAAGGGGAGAGGAATTGTTACTCTGTTTTATATTTTAATTTCCAGTGATCTTTTGAAAGGAGTTTGCAGTCTTTCACTTTTGTGCCAGGAGAAAACTATTTAGGGGGAAAAAATGCACCTTCAAAAAAGTTCTGTTGAGTAGAATTCTACCATCTCTCATTAGACAAATGAAAAAGACTTTTCAGCCTTGATGAATAAAGTAGGATAGAGCAGTGTAGAGTAAAAGAACACCATAGGAGTTGCAAACTCCTTTTGAATTCAGTGTTTAATTGCAATAGGAACCTTTTTTTATTATTTTACTCATGACATTTTTTTTTTAAATTATGATTGGGCTAACTAGGTAGGAGGTAGACTATAATTTATGCTTTTTCCCCTTTCCATACTCTTGTAGAACAAAACTCCAAGCAGTATCTTCCCCCACCCTAGAATCTGTGTGTGTCTCTATTTCAGTAGTTTATCTGAGTCCTTTTCCACAGGCTCCGTTAGTGGAAATGAGAATATTGAATAGCCTTTGAAAGAGAAGTGATGGTGAACTCTCATGTCACATGAGAGGTGCAAAGGGAACAATGGAAAAATGGAATATTCCCCTGCTTCTGCTCTTGTATCCTTACAGAACAGCCAAGCAGAAATCAGTCCTATGCTAGTACTTAATTTCTTTTTATGTGGTAATGGATAGCAACAGATGTGTCTTGACTGAATGCAGGTAGAAGGAAGGAACCCTTTTGTTTCCTATGCTTTCTGTAAATATTGCCTTAATCTGCATTCAGACCACTGAAATTAAAGAAATGTCTTTTGCTATCATGTATCAACTGGGACAAAGTGTACCAGAATCTGTCCCAGTGATTCCCATGAATGAAAGGCTTTCATAATATTTAGTTATTTTAAAGAATATTAAAGAGTAGTAATAAAATTAGAAAACCATTTTATTCCTCACTTCATCTTACAGAATGTTTCTCTGCTAAAGTGAGAAAATAAAGTGCTTATAAAAATGAGTTACTGTATTTCGTACAAGCAATAATGTGTAATTCTAGGTATATGTGTAGTGGATACTACAAGGAGATTAATTGTCGGTTCATAGAAGATTAGCAGGAAAACATGCCTTACCTTCCAAAGGCATGTGGGGGCTTTTTCCTGAAAATTCCCTGTAAATATTCTGTTCCTTGGAAATACAAGGGAGTTTTATGCCCTGTATCTGTGTAATCTTTGCTGTAAGAGCAGAGAAGGACAAGAGTACAAAAACTATAGCATGGTTAGTAACCAAAGAGATGTAATGAATTGACATCAAGGAAGGAAAGATAGATAATATAAATAATTTTGAATTGTTTTAAAACATAGGCCTAAAATATTGTATTGCTTAGAAATTGCTTAATTTCCCTTTGGACTGAAGTTCTTCAAACTTATGTCTTGTTTTCCTTATACTTCAATACTAATGATACAGCAAGGTGTAAAATTTAAGCTTTGTTATTATGGTTGGATGATTAAGTATAATTGGAAAGTAAATGATAATGTACTTTCTTAATCTCCAGTTATCTTTTCTACTATTATAATGTATTGTCTTTGTTTCATAGTATGCCTAACATTAAAGGAATATTAATACATCCACAGTGAATAGCATTGAAAAATCAGTCATATGCTTTTATTTTGCTATTGAATACTTGTTTGCAAACCAATCTGCTGCAGAAAGACAATCACTATGAATCAGCAGCTGCTATTACCATTAAATAGATGCTGTTGGTTGCTCTGAAGATGGAGTTTTCTAGTCTTTGTAAGATTTACATAAGTGTTTTTCTGAACAGAATGAACAGTTACAATCTAGACATTTGGTGTTTTCATTTCGATCTTCCAGTTGCTTTTGCTTCCACGAGACCTATCATAATGCAGATGAAATCCATACAAATAATCAAATAAGAACAAGTCTTTTTCTTCAGCAGCTTGCATGTAAAATCTGATCTTTCTCATCAAAGTCACTAGCTAAGCTTAGAGTTAAAAAAACCCCAGAAACAAAAATACAGAATGTGAAATTCATGTCTTGTGTCATTCTTGTTGTTTTAGTGAGTTTATTTCACAAAAAGATGCATGCTCTGTGCTTTCAGCTGGTGACAGCATTCATAAAGAGTCTCCAGCTAAGGCTTATGTAATTGGAGCTTTTACAAGAGGATTTGCATTTCTCTGTGTGGCAACCCCACAATAACTAGTAGCAGGTAGAGAGAGCCCTAGGAAGGTTCATGGTCAATAGAGAGCTATAACCTTGCAAAGGTAAGATCTGTCCTGGATGGGAAACAGCTGGTAGATGGGATATCCTGTTTGTATGAAGGTCTCAGGTAGTGAAGCCCTTCAAAGAAAGGGAATTGCTTTGGAGGCAGAATGGTCGTGGAGAATTTTTTTGCACTATTTGAGTTAATACTCATGGAAGGCTGGAGTAAATGAATATTAGAAAGGACTAAGATTGAAGGAATATTTTAGTAATATGAGATAGAGGTAATATGTGGAATATGATTTAATGTTTCTGAAGTCTGTGTAATAAAGCATAGATATTTTAAAATAATCATGTTTATTACAGTAATACTTAAGTATTGGTGAAGTATATGATTCCATAGCTCTATAGTCCCCATCCCACTGTAACTGTAGACGCAATAGTATGTATGGAAAAAGATGAGGGGTATAGGCTATATAATGTGCAATAGTGTGATTATTGCACATTTAAAGACTATTGGCTCCCCAGGGAGGCCAGAAAAGCTCATTATAAAATGTCACACAGATTTGTAGCGTAAGATGTTGTGATCCATACCAGTGATAAGGGACCAAAATATCTCTCCCCTTATCTTCAGAGTACTTCCATGACAGATGTCAACAATATGGATGATTACTATGTCATTTCAAAGGGAAAACAGAATGCTAAATAAATATATGGCACAACTGAATATATTATATGATTGTATTTTGAATATGATTGTTATTTTCAATATTAGCCTCAATTTTAGTTTGTTCCCTGTTGGTTAGCTAAGTCATGGTATTATTTCTAATGTTTGAAAGAACACGTATGTTACAGGAAGGAATCATGAGACATTTCCATAGCTTTTTCACTGAGAATGGAAGTTGTATTTTAGAACACGTGCAGTTTATATATATTTTTTGTATACCTGTAATATTAATTCCCCCTTAATTTTTGTACCTCTAACTGACCAGAGAAAGCACTGCAATGATATTTTCACAGAACCAAGCCTGTAATTCTGGTAAAAGCTAATGTTATAATGTAAGTACAGTTTTTTGTTGTTGGTTATTCTTGTTAGTGTGTTCCCCTCCTCCGAAATGTAGAAGCACTGCATTAAACAGTGCTATGGATTTGTCTGTCTTGCTTCCTTTTTTCTTTTCCCATTTACAATTTCCTACCACTTCAGTCTCTAGTATTTGTAGAATCAAAGCTTGAGTTGACTGAAATCTTTCCTAAGAAAGTAAAAACTAATTAATTTTCTTTCTTTTTTCCCCCTCCTCCAACTTTCAGTGACACTTGGGTAGGTCAAAATTTCAGTCATATTGTTCAAACAAAAAGCTTTCTGAGCACATTTTTTTCCACAAAAGCAATGAAGTAAAAGAAAAGAAACAAACTCCTACAATATGCCGTAGATAATATATACTTTGCAACTTGTGTCTTCTTTTGAATGTGATTCTTTGTGTGTTTTTATGTGTATGTAATTGTAAATGTGATGGAAATGATACATACTACTGTGAAAAATACAATAATATTGTTACAGTGATTGCAAGCACTATTCTGAGAAAAGCAGGGAAGAAATGGGTATCACCTTTTACCTTAACACTCCCAAACTTTTTTTCATTGATTTGAATAACCAAAAATTTAATGAAACCATTTTGACAAGCTGAAAGAAATTATACTCTCTTCCTCTGCCTGTTCTTTTGTTGTATCTCAAAACTTCTACCTAAGTAGGTCAGAAATTTCCATCATTTTCACTGTGATTTCTCCATGCAGTGAACTTCCTTTGTAGTCAGTGAGAATTTGAACAAAGAACAGCTGTAAATTCAACCTCTTCTGTAGAAATATTTTTGCATCGTTGATGCAAAATAGCTGAGGATGTGGCCCACAGTGATTTAGAGGCTTTGTTGGTTTTTTTTTGGTCTCAGGCATCTCCACCAGACTGTTTCATATAAATGAACATGCCATGTTTAGTGCTAATAAAACAGATGGATGTAGAACTGTTATCAAAATGGACTGTATCAGAATAGAAGTTGTGCAGAACACCTTAGGCTAAGTACCTTTTTGTTCTTTTGTAACTGCATATGCAAATATATATCCTCTCAATGTTTCTCTTCCAGCAGCTGGCTTTTTTCCTTTATCTACAAATCATTAACCAAGCAAATGTCAAAATCCTGAGAAGAAAGGCTTGTGTGGAAAAAATACTGTATATTATAAACATGTGTACTGACATGATTTATGTATATTCACTGTGGGAAATTTTCTTTGTGTTTTTGAAGGAGTACCTTTTAAACAATTGTTTACCTATAGCAACAAATCAATGTGTTACATCTGTGAATAGATTTTGAAGTGTCCACTGGAACATAAAAATTATCATAGATATTAAAAGCCCTTTATCATAGATATTAGAAGCCCTTATGTTCTGAAACTGTAACATACCTTGAGCTTCTTAAACAAGATGTTCTTAATATAATCAGATCTATTTGCTGTAGTTACTAAAAATATTCTTGACACTGAGGTGGAATTTAATTTAATAATTTTAAAATCAAAATTTCTTTTTTTATGGAGTGTCTGTAAATGATTGAGGTTTCATTTATAATTGTTTTGGAAGCAAGTTTCTGGTTCATGTAACTGGCTGATTTTTGTGCATGTGTAAGTTGTATTCTTTAAAACATAAAGTGGTACTTCGTATTTTATGAATGGTTAGTGCTTGCTTTTCTCCTCCCCCCCAATCCCCATGTGTCTCTATGCTGTTAACCTATGATTACAAATCAAATACAAAGCATGCTGCACTATTACCAATTTGAAGAGTGATACCAGTATCGAGCTGTTGTAATTCAGAACCACCCCTCACACACATACACAAAAAGTATCTTTTTTTCCATTTAGGAATTGAAAATCAAGCATTTTGATGAAACAAACTCATTTACTCTTAATACCCATGAATTAAGGAGCACCCTGTTACTGATTAGTTACTGATTACTGTTCAACTTCCCAGTAGTCAAAGGTGACAGAAGTGGCTGCTGACCTGGGCAGGTTTTTTGTGCACAAATGCATGGGTGCAGGTGTGCACATGATTCTGTGCTTAACTACTATACCTTACATATTCCCAGACTGCTTCCAGGAATGCTGTAGAAATGGTGGTGGGATTATTTACCAGCTAGTGACATGATATTGGATTGCTGTTCTCTTAGCACTAGTCTGACTAAGTGTCAGACCTACGTATTAAGTTGCCCTAGCTTTGACAGTCGGAGACTGTTGGTATTTTAATGTGGGATGTTGAAATAGTTTAATGTACTGTTCATTAATAGAAAGTGCTTATAAAAGGAGTAATACCTGGTATAGAAATATGTAAAAATTACTTCAGTTCCTCTAACTTAATTTTTTTAATTCTTGCATATAAAAGCTATGTTGTTCCACACATCTTAGGCTATAACGTGTCTTTCTCTGCTCAGGAGATTCCTTGAGTTATTATTGTGGAACTACTCTATTTGAAAAAGAAAATCAAGCTTTACATTTGTTGTTATTCCTGGTGAAATGCTATGCATTTGACAAAGACTGTAATCTTCAAGGATCCAAATTGCTGTTTTTTCTTTTCCCTAAGACCTTATGGTATTCTGGTTTCCAAATTGTGGATGACACTGTCTTTTTATCACTAGCATTAGTTTTTTATTGCAAAACAGGTTGCACAAGGTGAAGCAGATTCATTATAGCAACTCTAAGTCCCTACATAGTAACAAAATCTACTTTCCTCTTGGGTATGATCTCATCGGGCAGACAAGATAGAGAAAGGAACAAGACTCCTATGTGATGCTGTGCTGTATTAACAAATCCCAGCTTGGAGTTAAAAGAAAGCGTAAGTGTGTGTATTCATAAATGTCTTACATATACTTTAGAAAGTGATTTAGGAACAAGTAACCTCTAAAATACAGTGCCATCTGTATACTCTACAAACATTAAATTGAAGAATCTTGTAAACACTTTGTAAACCACAACATACACAGTCTTCAAGCTGTATTTAAGCTGAGCTAAATTTTTTGCGTAAGTTTGCCAAATTGAAAGGAAAACATTGCACAACTTTTTCAAAAGTAGTGAGCTGGTGTCATGGTTTAATACCAGCCAGTAACTAAGCACCACCCCGCCACTTGCTCACTCTCTCCCCAGTAGGATGGGAGAGAGAATCAGAAGAGTACAAGTAAGGAAATTTGTGGGATGAGAGAAAAACAGTTTAACGGGTAAAGCAAAAGCTGCGCGCACCAGCAAAACAAAACAATGAATTCATTCACCACTTCTCATGGGTGGCAGGCAGGTGTTCAGCCATCCCCAGTAAAGCAGGGCTTCTTCATGTGTAATGGTTACGTGGGAGGGCAAACACCATCACCCTGAATGTACCTCCTTCCTTCTTCCCCCAGCTGTCCCGGCTGTGTCCATCCCCCCCCCCCAGCTCCTTGTGCCCCCCAGCCTGGTCGCTGCTGGGTGGGTGAGAGGCAGAAGAGGCCTCGGCTCTGTGCCAGCGCTGCTCAGCAGCTACTGAAACATCCCTGTGTTACCAGCACTGGTTCCAGCACAAATCCAAAATGTAGCCCCACATCAGCTCCTATGAAGAAAATTAACTCTATTCCAGCCAAAACCAGTCCCTCTATTCATTATCGTGAACACCAAAGATGAGCTGCTCTGCTTTAAATGTTTCTCCCCCGTGCAATCTGGCAATTCTCCACAAGAACAATTTTTCCGAGTTACTTAAATATGAGCAAGTAGGTGTATTTGCCTTTTAATCACTCTCTAAAGAGCCTTTCCTCTAAAGCACTGTGCAGAGCACTGGGTAGAATGCCAGAGAACTGATTACAAAGATATCCATAAAAGAAAAATACCGGTCTCACAATTCTGTATTGATTGTCTAAGCATTAGTGACTGCTGCACACCATGTCTCATGAAATCACTGGATATGAAGTGTGAATACTCTTTAAAAATTTTATTGACCTCAATCTGACAGTTTTATTCTCACATTAGTAAATAATCTCAGGAGTGCAGCCTTTTTCATATGACATGTCTAGAAATTCGGTTATTATTAACAGAACAAAGGCTATATTGCAAGTGTACTCTTATCAATAACTAAGAAAAATACTATCTCCAAGTGCCAAAAAATGCAGAAGAGCCTGTGTACCTAGCTACTGAATAACTGAAAATGCCTTATTGTAAATATTTCAGTGTTTTTTATGAGGGCAAATGAAATGTTTCCCTTATTCTGTACACCCACCTTCCAGGATCCTGTGGTGTGTGGTTTCCAAATGACAAATAAGGGTATTTTTCATTTTTATCATCAACTTGTGACTGCACACCAGGTTTCCTCATATGATTCCTATTTATTTTTGTTTGTTTGCTTCTGTGGCTGCCATTTGGGTATCTAAGCTCTGTTTTATTCTGATGAACCAAATGTCATGAGGTGCATCCCTCTCTTAATGATGAAAGCTTATTTGTTTTAAAAGTCATATCATTTGGGTTTTAGCTGCTTTCTTGTCATTTATGCCATGGAAAGGTCTCCAGAAAAGTGAAAAATACTAGTCCTGATCTTCCTTTTCCCCTCTTTCTGCGGGCATGAGTCTGTCCCAGCTGATGGCAGAGTACCACATACATTGTTGCTGCTGGAGAAAGCAGAGCTTTCACCACTCAGCTTCCTACTATCTCCCAGAAGGTTTGTGTTATGATGTCAAGATAAAACTCCCTTCTTTTTGTACAGCAGGAAAGGTCCAAATGAAACTTAGGATTTGTTTTTATTTTTATTGAGGGGTGGCTGTTGCTACAATACATCTTAATGTGATTATAGTACAGTTCCTTTTCTGCTAAATCAAAATAAATGCTCCAGCTGTTCTTAGTGTTTGTAGAGGTTTTGATCTAGACATGGCCTGTGTAAACTCAGAAACGTAGTGAACAATTAAAAAACACCAGCTCTGAAATATCTGTGAAATTACGTAGCCAGTCATTTGTATCCTTTTTTAAGTCCCACTGGTTGTTCTGGTTTTGTGTATGTGGTTGGAGAGAGGGGGTATTTGTTGGGCTCTCTTTATTTAGTTTTGTGCTTATTTGGTGGGTTTTGTTTTTGCAAAGCTAGGGAGGCAAGTTTCTCCACAGGGAAGAAATAATGAACGAGTGTTTTTTCTTTTTCTCATCTTGTTTGTAAAGACATTACAAGGAAAGTAAGGTTAAAATCAAAATATGATTTCCTGTGAAAGTGACAGTAAATAAGAAAGATATATTGTTTATTTTTCTTGAACTAGTAGGGGAGACAGACAAAAATAAATGTTGCTTTGAGTCAGCCTATGGTACTTGTCTTATGAAATAAAACTTTTGCATGAATTCCTTTTATTTGTTCTAACATTACAGAGTTCTTCAATTTGAAACTAAGTAGCATATATAGTAATTTGTATATGCCAATGTGTTCAGTATTAAAAAAAATTATGACAGGTCAGAAAATATATGGTATATTTAGTAATGGTTAGACTCTTTAAGTTCAGAAACATACACAGCTTTTTTCTTTGAAGAAAGTAGTTTTAAGAGATGCTCTTAAATCATTTAGATTTGCTGAGAATATTCATTCAGAATTCACAAATTTCTCATTTGCATGAAAGAATGCACAAGAATATTGATTTCAGAATGCACATTTTTAAAAACACAATTTCTAAATGTACTTACCTCAGTGCAGTAATGGCAATGATCTAAAGCATGCATTTGCACGTGTGTGTGTTCCTTTGCATCTAGGGAGCAGTTATCCAATTTGTAGCATAACTAATTTCAAAATGTGTCTCTGGAGCAACAGTGTTGTTCTTTTCCACACTTGCAGAAGAAACTGGTTTGACTTCTCTGTAAATGGCTTGTCACTTTGAAGGCTTTGCTTGTTTTTTAGCAAGTTGCTGCTAGTGCCAGAACTGCTGTGCAAAGAGGCAATCCTTCCCCAAGTGCCTGAGCTGGTGCAAATGCTTGCTTTTCAGGTGACGTCTGCTGCGTCAATGGCACTTGATACTATCCCAGGCTCGATGAGCTACCTGAGAACCTCCTTATTTTCAAATACAGATTTAGGGGTAATTTAAATAAAATTGAGAGTTTGCTTACACCCTTTGCTAAATTGGTCACTGCTAGGTGATGAATGGAGATAAGAACCCAGGCCTGTAATGTAAGGTTAGGAATTAGGGGTGCTTAGAGCCCCTGCAAGTATTTGGGTTATAGACAAGATAGATCCTTGGAGTTTTCTGCTTACTCTAGCTGTGAGAGGGCAAAGAGTTTCATGAGGTTAAGATTTGCTCAGAAGATGTATTTTGTAAGTGATCTTTTTACTACTTCTGTGGACTTGGGTATTTGAAAGTCCTATCTGTTTCTTACAGAACTCTTTTCTTCAAAGATAAGCACACCCTGATGTAGTATCATTGGCATATTGTAGACCGAAGTCTCGTATATATGTATTTTATATTATCATAATTTATATTATACGGAAAGCTTTTTTGAGATCTAAGTGTCATAATGTCTAAAATAAATAACGAAGAGAACATGGATAAAGCAATTTATCACTGTGCTTACAAAAATAACTTGGATTGTGATCTCTGAATCAAGATTTCAATGTTTGTTCATGTTCTCTTATAGTATGTTGTTTCCTACAGACCTTTGTAAATCCTGTAACTGTATGTCATATATCCAAAATTATGTAGCTACTGTATACTTGTCTGATAGTATTGAAAAATGGAGAATACGCTGCTCATTCTAAGGATATTTTTACTCCAGTTTTTAGCTGACAGAATAGGTATAATTAGAGTGGACTGGTTTCCTGGATATATTTGAAAGTCTTTACAGAAAACTATCAGTTTTCCTTTTTCTTTAACAAATAAAATAAATACTTTGTTGCTATTGTGTTCTGTTGGCAGAGGTGCAGTGGAGCAGGTGACAACATGAGCGTCAAATCCTACTACAGAGGCTACTGTTTACAGGTTTCTTTTACTAATGGAATTAAACAAGGCTGTAGGTCAAAATTTTCTTCTTCAGAGTCAGGTTAATTAAGGCCATCATTGTTATGGTTAAATTCTACCGCTATTTCAAAGTTTTGTCAAACAGTATTGGTTACTTGGTAAATTGGATTAATCTCTTCTCAAAGCAACGTTTGGTTTGGAGATAGACATTTTCAGGGGTTTCATAATTTCTTTATCACTGTCCAAGTACTACTTTGGTTTGTTTTCAGTTTTAGAAAACTGAACAGCAGCCGAGAAGCAGTTATTTAATTATGATCCTAACTAAAATGTGCCGTATGAGGTGACATTGATGGTTTACAGTTGATTTCTTATTTTCAAAATGTAGTGATAAATGTGTTGAGTTGATTTTCCCCTCTAAAGGTGAAGAATTGCTAACATGAAGGGATAAATTAACTTCGTTTAAGGGATTGTTTTTGGTTTTGGTAAAGAATTAACTTTTCTTTTTCCAGTTTAATGTTGAGGTTTCTCTGCTTTCACTTCTACTCACTTCATTACTTTAAGTGGATCACCTTTTCTCCTCTAAACATTAAGATGCCCATATTAAAAGTAGGAGAAATCTTTATGAGAAAATGTTCATTTTTCATTGGAAAAAAATATCTGGAAGAAACACTTGAAAGTAGAAGGTATAGTAAAATTTCTTGTGTGGGAGCATTGCATCTGGAGGGATTTTTTTAGCCCTAGAGCTACTTTATGTAACCTGAAAGCTTTTCTTTTTTCTTTAGAATATCTGGAAAAATAGAAATTTCTACAAAACACAAGATTTCTGCCTTCTAATGAATTTTTACCACTGTCCAATCTTTAATAACCCTTTAATATATCTGGCTTCCACAGTGGCAGGTTGGAATATAAACTACCTATGATGTATGGCATATCTTGGAAGAGGGCCTTCCTAGGAATCCTTCTTCCAATATAACTTTTTAAGAACAGACACCATCCTCATCTTTAGCTCAAGGGCATAAAGGAAATAATATTCACCTTCTTTACAGAGAAGTTCTTTACCTGTAACGTTCATTGATTAATGTCTGTTCAGTGGTTCTTCTGCTGAGATTTCCAGAAACTCTGAATCTACAAAATATAATGGACTTTATAATTCATATGACATCTGAGAAAGTATCTGTTTTGGTTTTTGTTTTTCCTGTTACTTTTGAGGGTGCTCCTTTACAGCTTGCATTATAAAAAGTGGTAAGTAATGTTTCCTTATTCAACTTCTTGATACCATTCATTATTTCTATAGCCCACTAAGCTGAAGAGTCTTGAATCTGTTCTTGGAAGCTTTTCATGTCTTTGATCACCCTTGTTGCCTTTCTTTGTTTTTTAAAAACAGGAGGCTTTAAGCTTAGTTGTAGTTTAGTCATATGTTTTTGAGATAGGGTGAACATTATGGTAGGTGAGCACCTAGAGTACTGCACAGAGTTATATAGCGAATGGCCTAATAATTTATTCTCTTTTTCATTATAATAATTCCAGAAGTTTTGATACCCTTTTGGCTTCTACTGAAAAGAGGAATTTCTGTTGGTTTTGTTTTTTTTTTTTCTAAGAGATAATAACAAATTTTCAATTTATCACAAAATTATCATGTGTCATCTTTGTCGACACTCTATTTCAGTTCTTGTTTTATCAACTTGTGCCTCTTTTCCATTTAGCCTTACTTTTCATTATTCTGAATAATTTCAGGTCATTGTTAAACTTTGATATAACATTCATTCATTCCCTCTTCCATAGCATTGTTGAACATAGTGAAAAACGGAGATCTTAAGGCAGATACTGTAAAATTTGTAAATACTGGTTGTTGTAGAAATTACCATAGGTTCTTCTCTTTCATTTCCAATCTTTAATACTTATCTTCCACAAGAATGCCTTTGATTTTATTGCATGACAAATTAGTTTCTTTAAGAAAATTTTGAAAAACTGTGAAAGCATTTTGGGAATTCAGGTAGGCAGTAAGACCAGCCTATTCTTTCCATACTAATTAATTTTAAGAATCCAAATACATTTGTGAAATACAGCTTTCTTCAAGCTGGTACTTACTATGCACCATTACATGGAATGCCACCTGAAGTGCTGTTCTGGTGGATGAAATTTACTCTGAGTCCTTTAACTTGGGGATTTTGTTTAGAGGGTATGTAATCAATTGTTTACGGTGCTATATAAAATATATGTGGGGTAATGATTAATAGAGATGTTACTGCATGCCCTCTTTATAGAGGTTTCTGTCTGCTGGCAATGTATTTGCCTGACAAGGCCAGGGGCCAACATTATGACTTGACAATTCCAGATAAATGCTGCAGTGAGGTCTTTTATGCCACCAGTGTCTCCCATGAATTAAACAATACCAATGCAATCACTCTGATCTGCAATAGTTTAATGAGAACAAATAGGTTCTCAGAGCTGATCTGTAAAAAATGTCATGTACGTTCTCTGTATGGCTATTCAAGTGTCTTCTGTGGTCCTGATGCCACATTGTTGTAACATGTGAACGCACTTGGGGCTGTATGGTTGTGACATTACTGGGTGTAGAAGGCCAGTGATTATAACCAGTCATTACAACAAAACCCTATAGCCACAACACAGGATGTAATAGAGCATGAATGGTAAAGAAGTGTTCTTTTAAAAATGCTTTAACACAATATAAATAAGTGTTCATCAGGCTCATAGTTAGATTTGCCAGCAGGAGTAAACTCCATTAACCTAATCAGACGTTAATATCTGTTTTTCATTGACATTAAAGTAATGCTGTGAATACTTGAAAACTGTAACAAGAAAACATCTTCTATCTACTTTGTTAGCAAACAGCAATATAATATTTTTTTCTTCAATCTTTTCATCTCTCCATCTGAGGTGCTCAGCATAGTTCTCTCCGGTCTCCATGCTGTATTTTTGCTTTGATGGGTAAGTAGAAGCTGTAAACCAGTGTGACTAAAGCCGTAACTTTAAGCTTACAATTTCTGTAGCTCATTACTATTCTTTAGCAGCAAACACTCATATAATATAAAGCAGGTATATTTCCTGTTTCACTGCATCTCAGCTCTATCTGGTGTTCTGCTGCTAAGGACAGCTTCACAGAAAAGACCATTTAGTGGATATATTTGGAAATGTATCTTTTAAATTATTATTCTAAATATCATGAGTGTGTAAATCAGAAATAATTTTCCTATATGATGTTTGTGAGACATACAGATGGTCTGATATCTTAGTCGCTTAGGTCTCCATTCAGCCAAAAACCCAGACAAACTGTGCCATAAGCTGGATAGCAGATGAAGGCAGGCTTCCTAACTCGTTCAGGTGGCTATAGCAGGAAAGGGAGTGAAGCACTGTGCCTTACATGCAAAAGAGCAATGTAGAGAAATTTTCTGTTTGCCAGAACTTGTGGGAATAATCTTTAAACTTTTAATTCACGACAGTATTGCATATTCTGGAATATCTGGAGCATTCAATATAGAGTTGTTAAAGCTCTGTCTGTGGAAATGTCATGTAGACACTGAATTTTTGATTTTTTTTTTATAAGCAGTCGTGTCACATAATTAAAATTGCTAACTTTTTAGTTAGTATTTTAGCACTATTGTTCTAGTTTTAGTACTATTTATTTGCTGTCTTCATAACTTTTGCTTTTTGGCTTACTTCAACAAATGTTATGAGGCTCAGCAAACTATCTAATGCGTAAATAATTATCATCTGGAAATCCTTTAACTTAACCTCTTTGCAGCATACTCAGGTCTCCATACAGAGCTTTCCACTTTTTATTGCTCATTGTACGAGGTAGGATATATTGGGTCAAATGCTACCAGGGGATGTACAGAAGCATGCAATAAAGCTGTAACCTGGGAAGGTCTTTCCAGCTCACACTGTATGGATGTTGCTTCAGGATCCTAGGTATCACCTGATGAGTCAGAAAAACACTGCTTACGGTGATCCAGGAAATCTCCAGGTTCATATCACTGTGATGTGTACAGAAATTCAGGCATTGTAACAGAAAGCTTGAGGTTGTGGATAATCACACAGTATTTGGGAATGGTAAGAAGATCCAAGGTAATTTTGGGGAAGCAAGAAGAAAGTGTCTTTGTATTTCTGAGAGGTGCAGCAGTAATAACAATTTGTTACTGATCCACTGAGGTTAGCAGACTTGCTCAAGATCACAGGACTGAGTGAATTTCCCAGTGTTACACTAAACCTGTGGCAAGAAGGGAAACAAAGCAAAAGCAACTGTCATCTCCCTCCCGCCCCCCCCCCCCCCCCCCTTCTATTTTAAAAATAGCTTTTAAAGTTTCGGGTGGTTTTAATTGTGATTTTTGAATTTCTTTATTCATGTTTCAAGTCCTAGTGGAGGTAGTAATTCTGATGACTGGGGGGTGTGTGTGGTGGTGGGTTTTTTTGGTTTTGTGGTGGGTTTTTTTTGTGTGGGATTTAGTGGTTTGGGGCGATTTTTTTTTTTTTTTTTTATATACATATGTTGGATAATCCAGAAAGTAGGTTTGTATATCTGGCTAATGTAATACCATATGATAAATGAAGTTCTGCACTAGGGATACTTTGACATTACAGGGTGTCTTGACATTATAAATGTGTGCTTTAAATGCTGATGCAGAAGTAGTAGGATGTTTGCTTTAGGTTTTGGGTTGTGGGTTGTTTTTTTTTCCTTCAAAAGAAGCTACAATACTATTCATAAGATTTGATACTTGAGGAGGCTTGGAAGAAGAGCAGAAGGGAGATGGGTACTCTAGCTACTAATAACAGTAAATAAAATAAAGTGACAAAGTAAAACACATGGAGGAAGTAGGACAAGAGGATTAACATGGGATACAGTGTGCTTGCGGTTTTTGCCAGCCCAAGTGGCACAATATGGAAATCCTTCTGCCTAAATTGAACTGTGAAAGATATAAATGCATATAAATATCACCTTTGTCACATAAGATAGGTTGTTTGTGTATAATGGAGGCCAGAGGAATAAGAGTTATCTAAAACTATTCTTTATCTTGCTGAAAATGGCGTGATTGGTAGAATAAGGAGAGTGCAATGAATGCTGAAACAGGTGTAACAATCTGCTGGGAGTCCAGAAGCTCTTAAGAGTGTGCGAAGTAATCCATTGGAAATGGTTGAGAAAAAAACTGTAAATGTATTACGACACTCACTATAGAACTATACACATACTTCCTAGTTACTCTCTCAAGTGTTGTCAAAGTTTAGCAGTAGAATATCTTTTGTGTAAGTTGTACTTCAATTTTATAATGAGCTGCTAGTTTATCTAAATGACCCCAATAGAGAATGCTGTGCTGAGTGTCAACAGGTGAACTAGTTTCATGGTTTGGCATAGCAATGTGGGATACTCTAGATTAAATCTGTAAATAAAGAAAAATCCCAACATATAGGTTGTGTGTGAGGGGGTATTTTTATTTTGAAGATTTCAGGAGTGTTTTTTCCTGTTGAATATTTGATCTTTTCGTTCTCTGTAACTAGGACAACTGACTTCAGTTACAAAAATTTAGAACAACTTAAAATTTTGCTTTGCAATTATTTCATTATTGTATCATGCCCTTCTATGAAGAACTTCATTGAACTAATGTTACCTTTCTTACCCTTTTTGACAGTGCTGCACTTGCTTTGCTGTTTTTTCACGTTCAGTTGTTGATCCTTGCAAAAACTTGCCTATAATCTTATCTGTATATGTAATTTCTGCATAAGACAGGAACAAGTTCCAACTACTGGTTTAAATGGCCCAAGCCTTCTAATAGTACACTTCTTGAGATATATTCTGAGTATAAATGATCACAGGGTCAAAAGTATAAAAATTGGTTTAGTTTGCTGAGGGGCTGTTGCTTAGACAATGCCAGTTCTTGCATGGTAATGAGGCAATTTTTTATTGTATGTTGTTAATCTGTTATTTTTCTATTTTAAAATTATAATAAATGCTTGATAGGTTGAAATATATTTGCATAAACTGTTATGGGTCAAATTCATGGATTCTTCTTTCTGAGTTAGTAATGGGACATGAAAATAAGCTAATTGAAAGTTTCTTAATATGGTACTAGAGGAATGTGACTGTGAAATGTGTCATGCGAAATGGATCAAAAAGAGAACAAGATAGTTTTCTCTGAAAGAGATTTTTATAAAGCAAACAAACAACCTTCCTTATCAGGAGAGCTTCTTACACTGTTTTTTCTCTGACCCGTTTCAAACTTGATTGAAGTGACCAATGGAAAAAGATAGTAATGGAGAAACCAATTAAGAATTTAGTAAATTCATTCATTTATGATGTGAGACAGGGAAGACGCATACATTATTTCAGTCAATAGAAAGACGGATTTGCTGGCTTATAAGTAAAGAAATAGGGTCAAGGCACTAGCACCCAGTTTACCATATTGCTGTACAGCGAGCAATGTAAACAACATGGTATTGCTTATGGCAGCTACCACTTCAACAGTGTATCAACAAAATGCAGGACTTGGGATGGCTGGTCACCACTGACAAATTTGTTTGTAAGTGTCTGCACTGATTTGAGGGCTTGGAGAGTTGCACGTGGTGTGTCAGTTAGTTTTGGGGGCAGAGAATGGTGTCTGACCAGTTGTATTTACTGGTGTAGATACAGGTTAAATGAGTGACTGCAAATGAAGTAATAGTCTCATTTTTGCTCATCTTTGTTAGCTAATGGTGAATTTATGTACTGATTATTCATGTTTAGTATACACAACACTGGTTTCCTTGAACTGAATTTAAAACTCTTGGCCAGGACTCAAACCTGTCTGTGAATTTAGCTCTTAATTTATGAAAGTTGTAGCTCACAGCATTAAGTACTTAAACAACCTATAGTAACAGGGAGAATAAGAAAATCTAGGTATAGAGTATTTCTTAAAGTGATGAACCATTCAACAAAATAATTTCAGTTTTAAGAGTTATGCAGTTGTAAGGTATCCATCAAATTCTATAATGTCATAAATATTGATAGAGCAGTTACTTATTTTAAGACTAAGACAATCTGAAAGATCATGTGAATGACTGAATAATATCAGAAAACATGAGTTACTGGACAATTTTTCAGCAGCTCTCCTGAAAAAAACTACTGAAGCAATGCTGGCTTCTCCTCTCATGATGCCTTGTGTGCCAGTGCAACTAAAAGAGTACATTTATCTCCCTACACCTCATCTGAGTCTCTTATTAATGCTGACATCTGTTCAAATCTTAATTACCACATTACCACAAATAGTCCCTTGTCAAATCAAATCCAATTTAAAAATAGCTCAAAAACAGAAGTGCAAAATGTGTCTCTATGTAATACAGTGATGTTTCATTAATAAAGTAAAAGGATAAATCATTTACATAATATTAAAAGCATCAAGAATTACAAAGCTTTTTATTCCATTTTGGAGACTTTTGGCATGAAAACCTATATTGTTGATAACTTCTGTATATATGAAAACTGACTCAAAGGCATTGTGCATGGAAGGATGATCCATAATCTTCCTAGAGAGACTTTTTGGGGATGATATACAGTCACTTCCTAGTTATGTATCCCTAGGGGATGTCTTTTACAGAATTGGAAACATTATTATTAAAAAAGAAAAAAAAAAAAAAACAACAACACGAGGACTGAAGATTTTGTGCCATTTTTTTATACAAATATTGAGCACATTATCAAGTGTTTGAAATGAGTATTTGCATAGCAGAAACAGAATGTTAGAATTCCCTGTCATCCAACAAAGTTAGAGTAAATCAATGTCCTTTCTTCCTTGATGCTCATTTTCAGAGGCATTGAAAGACCTTTAAAGGTCATTACCAGGTGTATGCAGCTCCAGATGTGCCTGCCAAGCATCACACTGTTTATCTTTCTTAATGATACTGTTCAAGCCTTTGCACAGTGTTGTGACCTTTAACTATCAGGTGAGGTGGCAAAATCTTGATGGTTAAAATCACAGCAAAAGTCAAACTTTGCCCCTTAGGTTCATACAGATGGATTTGTAGGGCTTTCAAGTGCATCGAACCCTTGATCAGCTGCAAAAGAGAGATGTAAAGAATCTCAAAGATGTGTTCTTCAGGTTAAGAATAAAGGGTGCCTTCTGGTATACTGCTCATCTACTTGCAACTAAACAAAACCAAAAATTGTGAAATGGACAGAGGAGAAGTGTATACGTGTATCTGTACCTGGACCTTCCTGCCTGGGCATTTAGAGCTTGATTACCAAGGCTGCTATCCAAAATGTGATTGTTAACTATGGTCTCACTCTAGCTGCTGGCAAAATAAAAGCTGTATCAGCAACTTAAAAAATTCCCTTACTACATGAATCAGGGCTTCTGGGGAAGGTTTTGAGGCAAAATTACTAAACTGGATTTGAGACCTTGATAATCCTTAGGGTTTTCCTTTGGTACAGCTCATCTGTGCAAAGGGACTTTATTAATACTTCTGTCAAACCTAAGAATACAAAAAAATCACTTTGCAGACTACAACTTTATAAAATGTCAGTTAGTTATTTTTCTGTCAAGTTGAATGAAGCTGCGTCAGAGTAGTCTGTGAACTTGCTTGGTTGTTTCTGAAGAGGTGTTCAGAGCACTTCTGATGTGGGGATCTAAGTGTTTGGGAGATGGGGGATTTCATCTCTGTTCTTTGTGTTGCTTTCAAGCTGTAAAAAGCAATTACTATTTAGATACTTCTGTTGGTTTTGGTGAATTATATTATTGTGGTAGTCAGGAGGACAGTGTTGTAAATCAATTTCAGTAATAAAATTTATGAGAATTGTTCATTTGGTATCTGTGCTTTAAGACCTCAGGCCACTGCACTGTATGAACCTGTTTGATTTTAAGCACATAAGCACTCTTACTGACTTTTCTGATTATTTAGTCTTTTCTCGTAAATATGTTCAATCTCTGTATCTTGCCATTGAATAGCCACCTAAATATGTACTTACATGATACATTTCCCTTGGATGTGTGTCTTTAAAATAGCGTACAGTGAATAACATGGTGCCAAGATACCATAAAGAAATAGAGGTAACATTTTTTTTGTGCAGTTCCAAACATATAACATTACAGATCATGCCCTCTGATTGCATAAAACTTTATTCCCCCCAAATCAAAGTTGTAATCATTGTGCTTTAAATTTAATTGTAAAGCACAAATAGACTGTTATGTTGCCTTCCATGATTATGCATACACTTGTATTTAGTTTGCAAGCTGAGAATACTCATACAATCCTACAAAGATTTAAGTGAAAAGTTACTTCATGTAAGCCTGTAAAGAAAAGGAAAATCTCAACTTTGGTCTTGGATTTTCAGTTCTCTATAATATGTTTTAACTTCATCTACCACCTGACTGTTAGAAGACTCAGATTTTTTTTCTTTGAAGGCTTTTAAAGCTGAGATCATGTCTTCCAAGAAGTCTGATGAATGTTGGTATTTGGATAATCTATTGTGTATTGAGAATGAGTTTTTCTGCTGGCTTGTCATACATCAATAACACTGAATTTTTCTTGGTAATGACTTGTGAATAAAAACTTGTGAATATCTCTGGAAGTTTTGAATGAGACAAATCATTGAGCTGAAAAAATCAAAATAACGTTGTCTTCCTAAAAATTATATTCTCTTGAGGTATTAAAAATATGAAATTATGACTAAAGCAGACAGCTGAATTTGCTAGTTTCTCATCTCTATATTATCAGTAAAAAAGAATGTGTTCTGTTAATTTTCTCAAACTCTTGAGTGTATTGTCTATCAAAGATTTTTAAAGAACTTGAGAGTGAAGCTGCTGAACCTAAGATGATGTCTCTCAGATAGCCCTTTTTATGCTAAAAAAACAGCAAACAAGTATTTGCTTTTTTTCATGTCTTTTTGTTATACAGAAAATAACTTATGTCTATGATCCAGTGCATGCTAGATTCCTTCCTCCAAAACCCGCACAAACCTTCCCGCTCTCCCCTCCTAAATAAAAGGACCAAAGGGTGAGGCATGCAAGAGAAACAAGTTATCCTTACCTGTGGGTCACCTGATCTGTGTTCAATTAAATAGGATGTTCTTTGGCTGAATGTTACTCTGCTCAAAACTACATGTGTAAAAATGATACCAGGGTGGTGAGTAGTTTCTAGTTTTGCGTATTTTGTTACATCTAGTGTTTAATTTCATTTTATTGTTTATTCTAGCACTGTTTAATACCATTCATACATCATCAGATGAGTTGGCCGAATTCTCTTCTAGAGCAGAATGGCTTAGCCACAACTAATAAGTTACATCTGTGAGGCTCCAGCCAAAGCAGCTGATGCTTAGATTCCATTTTGGATTACCAAACCTTTATTATGTAAAATCACATGATAGCAAAAAGCCTACTGACCTCTCTAGCCTATAGCTACCTGCTGGGGGGAAATAATCTGTTTTCACTTTAAAATGCAGCCAGTGTTTTTGATAGCCAGTGGAAAACGGAGTGTTTGGTGATTCATAGTTTTAAAGTTTATATTTTCTAATGGGTATCTAAGTAATTGCTTGCTTTTGCCTGATAGAAACAAGTGAATGAGGCAATAATTTTGAACAGCATTCCCTGATTGTTTTCTAATTATTGAGCCAACTACCTGAAAATATACCCGCAGCTCTCAATCCCTTCTAATTTCTGTCACCTTGCATCTTCTTTCTTAGTCCCCTCAAGAGCATTTAAGAACAACAATGCTTTTTATCAGTCACAGATTGCTGTCTATGTCAGGAGTGCTAAGACTAAGATCAATACCATGTACTCTACCTCCAGAGGAGATCAGTGCATTTTATGCTTAAAACTTGGTGTGTCATCAGCACTCCTGTTTTAGAAATGATAATATAAGCCTGCAGCACTAAGGACCTTGCTGAAGGCGTACACACTTGAAAGCAGCAGCAAGTCTGTTGCTGTAATGGTCGTGTGGTGTTGCTGAATTTTATGCCTGTTGTGTGGGTTGCTTTAAATGTGTGCATCTTTTTCCATCTTTTCATGTGTCAGTCTCTCCGAAGTTTGGAGGGTCTTTAAAAACACAGTGAGATTCAGTAAATGCATAGGTGACAGTCCGTAACTTTTGATGCATTAAAAAAGAGGTAAAGTTCTGAAATGCAAAATGAAGCTTTAGCTTTTTTCCCCCAGCAGTGAAATATTTTAGTCTCCTGGTCCTATTTGCTTACTTTTACAAATATAGTATAAAGTGTCATATCACTACATTGTAAAATACAGTCTATGTGTCTCAGCAACTAATTGATTAATTATCTTTTCATCTGCAATAATCCAACTGCCAAAATTGTAGATCTGTAAATCAAGATATATCTGTTTTTCAAGATTGGCTATCCAAATGTTTAGTGAAATGGGTAGAGCTGATCATTGCAGTCCCTTGAACAAAAGCGTGTTGTAAGAGACGCTGCTTTCCTGAGGAGCGTGTACTTGCTCAGGAGCTTGTATTGGATCCATTGCATTTTCTCGTAGGTCTTAAAAATTAAAATGCCTATGTAAAATAGTAAAATAGGTAAATAGTAATGTTTGCTATTCCATTAACAAAATAGTATGGTAGTTGTATGGTCTGCACATGCTATTGTGAGATAAATTTATTCTGTTTGAGTATGATGCATCTCCTTGGTCATGACTGTCCAGTAGAGGTGTCCACAGTTGGCAGAAATGCTTCTGTTACTCAGTGTGTTGATTTCTGAGACAGTATCTGTACAGGGACATCAAATATATCTTGCTCCTCCTTCTCTGTTGATGTTCACCTGTATGTACCATACTGAAAAGACTGATTTTAATCCTGGCAATGACCTTTTTTCTGTAAGTTTGTGTTCCACGCTGATATTTCAGGCAGTGTAACATGTCAGTTTTGAACCATGGAGCTTGTGTTGCTGGAATTGCATTTCTGAAATGGCTGCTCACTCAGCATTGCATGCTGCAAAGATAAGAATAATTCAAACTAATTATTCTTTTTTACTTGACTGTTACCTTGATTTGATACCACCTGCATGTATTTATCATTACTCCATGTTGGACTTCTTTTCGAGACCTATTTGTCACCTTTCTTTCCAATTCAGTGCTCACACAGCACCAGTGAAGTCAGATATTCAGTGTCTTCATTCTTTTCTAATTCTCATTCTTTCCTGAAGGAGAATGTCTATTCGTTCATCACAGAAGCATAGTTCTCTGGCTTCTCAAGTGAGTATTGCTTTTCTTTGAACACAGAGGATGTATGTTCTAAATTCTTGTTCACTGATGGGATCATATTTTTTTCTTGAGTATGTTCAATGGACCCCATCTTCTGTGTGCATCAGATTTTTCTGAGCATGTACCTACCTGTGTACACGCATAATTATAATTTTATAGATGTACATACATATTTACACATGTGTTTTTTTTTTCCAGTGTCCTATGAATTTTGTCTTGGCTTTGCCACTGCCTCTGATCTTGTCACCCTTGGTGCTTCTATTCTGGCCTGTAAACAACATCCTTGTTGCCCACACATAGATAGATGTTGATCTTCCATCAATTCGGGTTATATTTACCTAATGGAGCATCTGTTAAATGCTGCTGTTGCTGAATTTTTTTGTCTGCCCTTAAAAGTGGGACTGTCTTCTCTTGTGTCTGTGAAAGATGTGCATCTTTGACATTACAGTAAACACATCACCTCAGGTTGGAAAGCAGCATGAGATTCATCTCCCAACACTAATTTTTCCATCCTGTTAGGCGTCAGATTCCTATTTGCTGCTTACCAAATACAAAGTAAAGTGCTTGTCTTCCACATAGTTGTATATAAAAGCATATTTCTTGAAACAAAAAGTAAGAGTGTATTTATTAGAATATTCTTAGTAATGTAGTAGTGGCATTGTCATTTGACCAGATTTGGCAAAACAATCAATTTTTAGTGTCTCTTGAAGGTGGGGATACCTGGTTTTCAGTTTTGATTAAATGCAGCTTTGATTTTTTTCTAAGAAAAAAATCCTGCATTGCATATCCAAAACCAATTAGCTCTGCATCCTGTTCCCATATGTAGAACACCAGTTTTAAGTTATTATTATTAACACTCATCACTACATGTTTAATTATTAAAATTCTTGAGTAAGTGTTAAAACATTTTTAATATATGTTGAAGTAGCAGCTTAGGTGAAAATGCTTTTACTTAGATAAAGATAGGTACGCTGAAGCATTTGAACATGCAGCATTTTTCTCCCACCTATAAAATCGGTATAACTTTGGTTAATACAGTATGTATATTTTATTCCATGTAGTATATAATAGAATAACTGGTAAGGGAAGCGTTTGTTGCACTTAGCTTATTGTGATTACTGTATAAATCTCTATAGCTTTCAGTGTGCAGACAGCACCATCCAACTAACATTCTTTTTGTTTCATTAATAAAATGAGGAAACGTTATTTATGATAAAACTTATAGTTTTTGAGAACACTTCTGAGAACACATATATGGGCAGAAGAAACTTAATTATACAAATTTTTCTGAATGACAGAAAATATTTTTTGAATTGTTTTAATTTAGGATTATTTTTTTTCATATAAGGATCGATGTGATGGAACTTTTGCTAGGTTTCTCTATTCAGTTTGGCCATGATTAAGCAGTTCTGCATTCTTATACAGTTGCTGTTAATTGTCTGTGTGCTAAAAACTATTCCTTGCACTACACTACCGGCTATGTGGATTTACAATTCCTGACACTACATACTGAAAGTGGCAAGAAAATTTTTGCGGTCACCAACAATGCATAAGCAAGTTCAAATGGTGTATCTTCCTCCTCCTGTGTTCAAGGTATTCTGTCTCATGGGAAGTCATAAAATAGTTTTCAATTTTTCAGCAGTTTTAGAATGGATGAAGAGAGTTTTTCTTTCCAGCCTGCAGGTAATACACGCTCTTTTCAAGGTGATTGTGATGCTTGTCTGTGTCCCTAAGCCACGTGGTCACTCTTAGCTCCACTTCACTTGAAAAACTGTGTTTTTCCATCATAGCAAGCATTTATCTTCCTTTGCTGAGAGTGACTTTGCTAAGTGTACTCCACTGAGTACAAATACAATAAATCCCAAATGAGTGTTAGGAACCTTTCCTTCTCATCTGTAACTTCCACTAATCTGTTTTCCTGGTGCTCAGAACGTTGTTTCATCATAGTCAGTTATCCTTCATGGGAGGAAGTACTCAATTCTGGATGTAAACTTTTGTTCATGAATTCAGTAAATAACAACTCCTAACTTCTTTTGGAGTTTATATTTTATTTTTTTTTAATTGTCCATGACATAGACAAAGAGAGTGCCCATGGCATAGTGCATGGTGGCCATGGCTGTGTGGGTACACAGCTTCCCATTTAGATTTGCATCCATTCTTTACAGTAAGCATGTTTAATTCTGGTAGATCACATCACCTTATAGTTACAAGGGTTGAAACAATGCTCAAGGTAAATTTCCTTTAGAAAAGGATTGGGGTATTCTGGTATCTTTCAGGCAAATTCACTGATTTGTATTTGCCTGCTTTGGTTTTCATCATACTTCTCTTAAAAAAAAGAAAACCTTTTTTATAGTATTTAAATGCAGTAGATGCTTCTTTTGGAGTGTTGATACTGTCCTCTTAAACACATCTTACCCAATTAACCACTGCATTTCACAAAAATAGTATCTCAGGGCTACGTTAACACTGAGTAGTCAGTTCTTTGTATGGTCATCAGTATTGTGGTGGGGTTTTTTTGTTTGTTTGTTTTTCCTTAGAGCCTTCAATCAAAGGTATCCTATAAAGAAGTTTTAGTCTTTGTAAAGGAGCATTCTCCTTGGTGGAAGAGCACCATATTGAGCTCTCGGGGAGTCTGATTACCTGCCAACTGAATTACTTTATGAACAAATCCCTAGTAGTCTCTCTGACAAAAGGTTTTGGTAGCTGTTTTGGGGGTTTTCATTTTAATTCCGTGAGATTTATGAAAGAACAGACACAGCAGTCATGCTGTAAGCCTATACAGGAGGAAATGGAAGAAGGAATTAAAACTAGGGTTTATTTCTTACTTTGAAAGATACCAACTTCATTGGTGTTGGAAGGAAAAAGTCAATTCACAAATCTATGTTCATGTTTGAGTATGTCTTTTAAGTGATCAAAAATTATAAATAAGAGTTATGATAAAGTGTATTCCTTTTCATAAAGGAGACATTTTGCGTGTAAGTTTTTGTCTTTTAGCTTTTTACAAAGCTCTCTCTTAGAATAATTCTATTAAACCTCAGTTTTAGGTAAGCTGATACCTTGGTGAAGAGCACTGATTTCTAATTATTTCTTCTGCTTGTTTTGATGTAAGAGCTTTAACATGCCATTATTTGTCTGCTTTTTTCTGGGGTTGAGTTACCCTAAGAAATACTCAGTATATTCAGACCCAAATGAGCTCCACTCTTGCAGGTTGCCACATGTATATTCAACTCTGGGATCCCAAGGACCCTGATTCTTGCAGAATGCTGATCTTTAAATGTGTGAATCTGCTCTAGCTCCGTATTTCCTTAGAGAGATGTTTGTATTTAAGAAGTTATATACTGATGTGGCATTACTTTGCTATTTCTTAAATACGTACTTAAGATGCTGGATTACCATGGAGTGTGTGTTTTGAAGATTAGAGCTTTCCTGTAAAATCTTCTAACAATAGGGAGACCAGAAAATGGGAGGTTTACTTAGGTAAGCAAGAACTGGATAGGCCTCTGAATTGCTAAAAGGTATCAAAGCTGATCTGAGATTCTGAGAGTTCTTAAATCTGGTGGTGTTAATTAGAGCAAGATTTCAGTGTTAACAAAGTTATCTGTCCTTGTTTTGGTCATCTTAGATTGTGAAGATCTCTTATCTCTCAACTGCCATAGATCAATTTACATCTATGACAAGTGGAAAATGACTGCAAAACTGAAAAATCTTTGCCCGTACTTTAAGAAAACATATATATTCATCAAAGAGGATGTATGCTTTAGTAGTCTTACCTTTTTATGACAGCCATTCCATTTGACATTTACTGCACTGCCCAAAGAAAAAGAACCATCTCTCTTATGTTTTGCTTTCATTACTTGAGTTATTTTAAAGAATAAATGTAAATTGTGGTTCTGTTGTCGGTGTGTGCCGCAGCTGACAGCGTTTAATTCTGCTCTCCTGTTTTTTCATAGCATAAGCAGTAGCTGAATTATTTTATTGACATTCTCTTTATATTACATTTATTTAAAAATCAATAAATAAGCCATATTAACTAAATTTACTTTTTAAACTGTGTACTTTGTTTTTTCTGTAACTGTCTATGCTGACTTTTTTGTAGGAAAACAACCAACCAACAACAAAAATACTATGTGTCTCTTGTTACTTTGCAGTAGTGTCAGTTAAGGAGTTTATTCATGAATCCGTTAGGAAGGCTTTCATGTCAGTTACAGAATTGCTTATACAATAGAAGTCAGTTAAGTCTGAAGCCTTGCAAGTTGGAAAAACTTTTCAAACTTATATAAGCTGAGCTCACAACTGTTTTGTGATAATTATCTGGAACTGTATTGGGAATATGAGAGATGTGAAAGCTGATTAATATTTGTAGCTAACCTACAGCATTCTGTCAAAAAAGGTGTTTTTTTAACAGTGACTTTATAATATATGTTTAAATTAAGCTTTTCCTTAAGTTAGTTTTATTTTATAGAATAGCATTAAAATGTAATGAGAAATTTTGTTTTCACTTATGCCATTTTGATTCCATTAGCTAGCAACAGAATATGGTCACTGGTGTTTCAAAAACATGTATCACAATTAAATACTTTGTCTTAGGGCAGGGGTCCTCAAACTGTGGCCCCCCAGGGTCCTCAATCCGGTCCCCGGTATTTACAGACCCCCCCGCCCCCCCCGCCGGGGGTTGGGGGGGGAACCAAGCAGCCGCAGATGACTGCCTGCCACTGCATCCGCGCGCCGGCCCCCTGGTTAAAAAGTTTGAGGACCCCTGTCTTAGGGCAACGTGCTTTCAGGAAATTGATTTTCGAGTTAAACACTGAACATGGTAACTCTGGGAAGCCTTTATATGCTATTAATGCTATTTATTATTTGTCAGACTTCCATGTTCTGGAATGAAGTCATCCTTTGC
The DNA here is from genome assembly GCF_023638135.1 of Falco biarmicus. Classification (NCBI taxonomy): domain Eukaryota; kingdom Metazoa; phylum Chordata; class Aves; order Falconiformes; family Falconidae; genus Falco; species Falco biarmicus. The sequence continues at coordinate 90,779,441 of NC_079288.1, forward strand.
TTCCTGATTGAAGAAAACCTGGACACAGTCATTCAAAAGCATAGTACTAGTCACATCGGGGTAAATCTTTCAGAGTGGTGCTTGTGCTGGTATCACTGAGAATGCCAGGTGAAAATTGCTTTCTCTTTCTTCTTGATCAGTGGGCGTAGGCTACAAGAAAGACCATGAACCCCCATTTCCATTATATCTACAAAACAGCACAGAACATTACTGTTTGTTTTGGCAGCATTTTTGTGTCTTTAACTCCACACAGGGTCATAATACCTACCAAGCCATCCCCCACCAATTGCCAGTGTTTTATGTTGTACAGGAACTGGCATATTTTGAGCTCATTACACTCTGTTTATTGTACCAGATATATCATCACAATGAAGTGAGTGATATTACAAAGATGGTAAAGTACGTTAGGTTGAATCAACTGGAGAATTCAGCATCATGTTACTTGGTCATGTCTTCAGCTACCGAAAATACAGTTGAAGTCTTCCAGTTTGAAACATTTCTGACAATAGTTGTTCATGTGTAGGAAACAAAAAGACTTGAGGTAACCACTATTTTTGGTTTTTAACTTTAAAAAAAAACAACAACTATAGGGACATGGGATTGTTTGCTTTTGGATTAAAATGTGCTTCACTCGCAGCTCTTCACAGTGTCTATTTAGACTTGATTTTCTGCCTTTCATATAATTTTGTTGTCTTTGCATGATGGTGGTGGTGTGTGTTTTTTTTTCCTCTAATTGCCAGCTGCATTTGCTAACCAGCCTATCAGGCTTAAGGCTTTCATCACTTTCTGGAGGATTTCAATTTTTTAATTAGGAAGTAACTTTCTTCTATCAGTATTTCAGAGATCCTAAAATGTTCTCTGAGAATATCCAGTTTGGTTTTTACTGAATATCACTGTGTCTTAGGCTTGTCGGTTTCTGTGATGCAGTCACCTTTTAGCAAACATCTCTATGTATGTGGTGTGAGTAAATGGTCTGATTGGTTTTGCTCTTTTTCTGTGTGCAGTTCCTTATATGCAGCCTTGTATACCAAAGGAAGTCTTGAAGGTGTTTAGGCAATGGTCCACTTGATTCTGGAAGTGATAGCAGATAAGGTATTTTATGCACAAGGACTATTTTAAATGTAGTGGAAGTAAGTTATTTATTGCTTTTTGTCTGTTTGTGCATCTTGTTCCTAATTACAGTCAGTTATTAAGATTAATGCTTTCCCTGAGCAAGCAGTGTTTGCCAAGTTTACCTTTTGTTTTGTCTGCTTGATGGATGTATAGAAGGGAGAAGGCTTACAGGATTCCCCCTCAAAAACAGGGAAGATTGATCAACTGTAATGATAAGAACAGCAGGATCTTTTTGGTTTTACAATGGAGTAAAAGCCCATCAAAATGATATAGTTAAACAAAAGTGAAAATCAATTAGTCAGTGACTGTAGTTTTTCTGTAAGGATATTTTAATGTTTTATCACCTGATTAAATTTGTTTCATACAGCTGTTGAAAACAGAAAAATGTGTGCGCGTTTTTTTGCTTGGTTTGACTGAAACAGGTGATACATTCTTTTAGCATTAACTTTTTGGTTTTTCATTCACAGACTGTCAATTCCATTCCAAAAGTAGATAACACTTGCAGTCATCTCAGCACAATAAACACATTGAAGCTCAATGACCTAAACCCCGAGTTTAGTTAGAGGGAGGAGTTTTAAAATCTACCCCAAGGTGGGAGCGGAATGAGAAAAAAAAAAAGTAGAAAGCTGTCAGTGTGCTTTTTGAATCTTAGACCTGTGAAATTTGATGTTTCCTTACTTCTGTAGGTTCTGCATGTGTACAGAGGCCTGTCTTTCCTCCTTCCTTGTGAAGAGATACATGCTGTATACAGGACAGTGATGCCGGTTTGTTCAGTTGGGCCGTCTTTGACTTTAAATTATGGTGTCAGGAGTTGACCCAAAATGATTAAAAACCTGTTGTGAGTGTAGTCTTGAAGTTGACACACCTTGACCTTTAATTAAAAAAAAGAATAACTGCTGTTAAATAATCTCACTAAGAAATGATACACAGTCATAGATCTCTGCACCACCCCTGCCCCCTGCTTTTTCTAAATGTTATTGGGAGGACTGAAAGACTGAGTAATCAAAAATCAAGTAATGGCTCTATCCTCTTGAAAAGCTGCATCATTAACTCCATTGCCTATAAATTGTAATTAGGGTAGGCATGGTTGATATGCTGGTGCATGTGGGTAGTGCTCCAGTGAGCACACCAGGTTTTGGTTAGGGTTTGACTGGCTGCCCACAGTGCTTTTTGGGAGCATGGGGAGGGCAGGTGTGAGGTTCCTGTGTCAGAGGCAAGCAGCTCCCTTGGGGACAGGCACTCTGATCGTACAACACAGAGGTGGCCATGCTAGAAAATCAGAAGAGCTGCCTGTGTACGGGCATTTGTAAAGGAGCGGTGTAACTGGTGGTGTGCGCTGCACATCAGCCTGATGCGAGCACTGAGAAACTCGGGGTGCTCCAGACAAAGGCATTCTGCAAGGCAGGCCCTGCAGGAAGCAGCAAGGCTCAGCTGTTTTTAATACTTCATGCTATATCATATATAGCATACCAGCTAGGAACTCCTAGTTCTCAAGAAGAAATATTGGTCCATGTTGTATACAGGAGGTTACTACTGCCAAGGTAGTCCTTTTCCCATCTTGTTCTTTGAAGAGTGGATGCTCCCAACATTTTGCACTTGTCCTTACTGGTCTAATATCCCCTCTAAACAATTTTTTTGATTTGTTTAAAAATATTCTGTATTCTGTTGAGTCACAGAATGTTTGTGCCCCTAGAACTTGACATTGCCTGCAAATTGAATGAGTCATAATTGAAAGCATTAAATAACATGCTGTCTTATTTGATAAGGAACCATTTGCAATGAGTTTTCAGGTACATTTCCCACAGTCCATACATGAAAAACTTTGTTAATTAATTGCCCACCTCATTTTTTAAAGGTGGCTCCCAACACATCCCAGGAACTTGTTGGACATCTGTTTTCAGCTGTGTCCCTTATCAAATGTACCTGGTTAACTGAAACTTCCCATTCACACTTAAGTCTGGGGTGTTGGATGCTTCCGTTTAATCATTTCAAAAGAAACTCTCACCCATACAACTTTTTTTGATGATCCGTAATATCAAAAATTTATTATGAATCATAGGTATGCATTTATATATGGCCAACTAAATAGCCTTGATAGAAAGAACAAATGTGTAGCCTATCTGTAGGATAGGCAAAGCTTATTTTTCTAACTACTGCTGCTTCAAATTGGTATGGTCTTTGGAGAATATTTTTTAAAAATGCTAGTTTGTTGAAAATATATTAAAATCATGAATATTTAAAAAAATGTTCCACCTGAAAAGTACAGAAAACAGTTCAAAAAAATCCAGTCTTACTCTATAAATTATCACCAAATAAAGCTTTTGTCTAATTTGGACACTTTGTTTCCTTTGTAATACTTCATATGAAAAGCGTGTCTTTGTATTGTAGTGGGGATGCTAAAGTAAGTTTCCCCAAATCCAGGCAAATCAGAAGTCCTATGTTAGTATGATCTGTTAAATGGAAAGCTATATGACTGTTGGTTTGATGATAAACTCCTATTTAATTTAATCCATTTTTCTATAAATATTATACATGTATATCTTAAAAACGAAACAACAGATTATTTAATGAAGTGCTAAAAAACAATGAGACTTAAGAAAAGACTGAATTATGCTTTTGAGATTTTAATTCCAGCTACCATCCTTTCAACAAGTGCTCTTAATAAAAGCCTAATTTGCATTGTTCCTTTCTATTGTCCTTTGCTTTTTCTCCCAAAGCTAAATGTGCCAGACATTGTAACAAATTCATTATACATAGATGTCAGAATTGGCTTTGGCTCTTCACATTTGCTAACAGGTAATGAACTAGAACAATTGACAGTCTGTGGAGATTTCTTACTGTGAAGGCAGTTTCTTTAATGTGAACAGATGACCTGAGTACAGGGTTCATTAGCATAACCATAGATGGTGTGCAAGGGGTCTTTAGCAAGAGGAGTTTCTTAGTATTTTTTCTTTTTCCTCCTTTTGATAAAATCCAGTAACACTTGATTTTGCAATTGCTTTAAGCCAAGAATGCTTTTCTCAAGCACAGTGTTTCACTAACAGAAGTTCCTAAAAAATCTTAAGATCAAAATTTGTTTTCTTCATGTGGAATATCTTTACTGATATGTTGTATAATGATCATCCCACAATATACCACAAATAAGTTGCTTATTGAATTAAAATAGGAAAGACAAACTGCGGAGCATAGGGATCTGATCCTGGAGTGTGACACTCTTTTATATTTAATTCTGTAGGCAGACTAATTCATTTGCATCCTTCCCAGGCATTATTTCCCTCAACTTTTACCTGCTGTCATCTTCATAATTTTCTATTTCTTTTGGATTGTTAAGAAAGTGTAAGGATTTTCATCTCATGATTCCATCTATACAATTTTATCCTGTTGAGATTGAATACATTTTTATAAATAGCAGTGAAAATATCCGGAGTTGTATTTTGCACGTGAAGGGTCAGAGCTTTGTGTATGTCTGAATTGAGCATTGCAATGATGATAAACATGGCTATTAGGATAATTTGTTGAGTGCTGACAACACAATATAAACCAGGAAGACATGGCCCATGTTGTAAAACAGCTTGTAAGGGTTAATTCCTGCCTCTGGCTTAGCAGGAATGCAAGGAGAGAAAAAGCCCCTACAGTTCTCAGTTAGTAGTTAAAAGTCTCCTCGGGTGGTAGATGTCAGGATTTTGTGTAAGTGTTCCGGTAACCCAAAGACAAGTAGAGGAAAAAAGAAGAATTGGAAGGAAAAAAACTGCAAAATCCCAGCCACCTAAAGGATTGCGGAGTTTCTGTGCCAAACCCTAGATGGTATTTGCCTTGCTTCTAGGTGGCCTGTGTGATTCCTAACATCTGCCTGTAAGCTGTGATACTGCTTCCATTGCCTTGGCTTTTTGGTAAGTTTAACTAGGAAAGCAAAACAATGAAAGCAAGTCAATACATTTTACTTTCCATATTGTAATCTCCAAACTTAGCTGTCTGAGAAGAGAAAGAAGGAAAAAAGAGGGAGTCTGTCTTTGTCATTGCTATCCCATCTAAGAACTTGCAATGTTTTGTTAAATGGGGATAAGCAAGTGTATTGTAAAGTAAAACTGGAAATCATTAAAAGGCAGCAAACTGGGTGTCTTCAGTTAGTTCCTCAATTAGTGAGTACTAATGCAGAAAATCATCGAAGAGGATCTAATTCACTAACAAGTGTGAAACTTTTCTGAAGACCTCTTGATTAAAGGCTGGCTTTTTTCAGTTCTTAGAAAGTGCTACCTGGGGAAAACTGGCCACGCCCTTCATAAGCAGCAGGTATATTTTAAGGCTGATGAAGTATGTTTTAAACTGGAAGCAAAAAAATTCCATGAAGTCACAATTTTAAATCTAGTAAACTAAATCTCCTTCAGTTATCAATCTTTTTCTCATATTCTTTTGACCTATAATGTTACGTTTTTCTTCTCAGATAAAAATTCAAATGGTCTCTATGCTGTGTCTACTGGCTCCTGAAGGCTTCTTTGCACCCAGCAACTAATTCTAAGGTTTCCAGTTCTTCCCATTTCTTGCCTGCAGCAAGCAATAAAGATTTGCAGATACCTATGTTCAGGTCAAAGTTCAGAAGGAACAAAACCATTTGCTGGCATTGCATACTGTCTTGAATGTTCTCATTTTTCTTCCTTTCCAGAACTGTTCTTTTTTATCAATTTACTCCAGATTGCAAAAATGCCTGGATATGCTGGAATAACAGAAAACATTTCTATTTTAAACAAAGCCTAGAACTATACATGCTACAGATGGAATGCCGGATTTAAGCTCCACCTCATTCAAGCAATTTGGTTTAGCAGACCTTAATACACAAATTAAGTCTAAAGTAGAGACAGGTGCTAACTAACCATTCAGCTACTAAAACAGAGTGGATAAAATGGAAAAAAAAAATGGTATATATACGCTTTTCTATCCCTAACTCTGCCTTCCAGTTCTGAAGAAATGGGGACTCAAGTAATTAACACTGGACTTCATCAGAGTGTTAATAATTACTTGTTAAGAGAGCTGAAACTTCCTACATTTCAGCAAAAAACACCGAAAAAATCAGAAAGTAATTGTGGTCAAAATGAACTCTGTAGCAAATAAGCTTCCGATGCATTTATCTGTGGTTTGGGTTTTTTGTTCTTGTTTTGGTGGGTTGCATTTGGTTTTGGTATTTGGTTTTTTTCCTGTGTCCCCCTTGGGTTTTTTTCAGATCTAAATTGATTACTGCTGTTTTTAAAATTATTTATCAATTTGTGGCCTAGCAGACGCATTTCATCTTGCAACACAGTGTTTAATATGTGATGGTGAGGGGCAAAGATTTATCCCTGGCATATTAATCACAGGTAAAATAATAAAAAGGATGCTGTAAATTTTTTTAGGTTCTTGAGCATACAGTAGTAATAAGGTACATTACCAGTAAGGTGGCAGTCTAGATGTGCAGTGCTCCATACAACCTTTGCAAATTTTCTATTACTCTTGTTCAAAAAATCTGAATCGTGATTCTCTGCCATCCCTGGTGGTGGCGAGATGGTGAAATGTTGTTCTTTTTACTGACTTACTGAGATAAGCTGAGACAGCTGCTTCAGTAAACCTTGGACTAGTGTAGTTGTTTATTACTCTTAATTTAATTTATAAATGTGAGAAAGGCTACTGCTGGTAAATTGTCTAGATACACATTTAGAAAGACTTCATGGAAGCTCAGGTCTTACTAGCAATGTTCTCATGAATGTAGAGTTTTTTCAAGAAAAAAGCAGAGATCAGTTCTTTTTTTTTTTTTTTTTTTTAAAACGTTATGAGCTGCAATAATTGGTTATTTTGAACCAAAGTAAAAAGTTTAAATCCAGAGCTTACATTCAGAGAAGATGAAACAGTTACACTGCTTTTGTGCTGCTGGTGGTGATAGGAACAAACTGAAGGACAGACAGCAGTAGTTACGTGTGAAACCAAGCTGTCATTTCTCCAGGTCTTTATTCAGTGCATAATCACAGAAGGTCTGTTGTCAGGAGATTACAGAACTCTGTAAATAAAGCTAGAGAACATGCCAAAAATTTGCCATCTCTACACCAACTGTTAAAGGAAGTTTAAGGTAGCTTGTCTTGCATAATTTTCAAAAGAAGAGATGAACATTCTTTCTGATGATCATAAGAAAGATTATTAAGCCAACTGGAGCAAGATTTGCTGGAAAATATGGTTGGGCTGCTAATTCACTAGCAAGTTAGTTTTGTGAACTACAACAAATGGAAATGATTGATCTACCTTACTATTTTTTTTTACAAGTGAACTGCATCAGGAGGCATGCATAAGTAATGCTAAATGGTGTAGCAAAACCATGATTTTTTCTTTTCTGTTTTTAATAGGGAGATAACTAGAGCAGCCATACCAAAGTGCGCTGCATGGAACTGACTCATGATGGTAATTAACAAAGTCAGCAACTAAGTGTGTGGCCATCAATCATCCTAAAGAATTAAAGCAAAATCAATTAATAGTTTAATTAAAAGTCATTTGATGACCTCAGTTATTCTGTTTAAACAAGATCATCATTTTGCTTCCCAGTTTAGAATTTAGACCAATTATTTAATTAAAATGCCAATGAAATATTGACCTAGTGAAACCTGTATTCTAAGTGTTTTAAATATAGATGATCAAATTATGTTAACTACTACATATCCCATGAGATAAGAATAGCGGTGTTTCTTTTATTTTATGAAAGATTCTACGGCTGGTGTTATCCTTTGGATGTTTTCTGGCAGAAAAGCACTCTGGCTACCTTTATCTGTTCCTCAAATTTTTAGCTGTTATCTGAGGGCTATTTTTCTTTTACTCATCTACAGTCCTTGTCCTTTTTTTGTCACTTTCCTCTGATGGGGAAAGTGCACAGGGAATTAATTAGTAGGTTTTGCTAATTCTTTTCCAAATGTTTTTACTGCTGTTGTTTGTCCTTTCCTTATATACAAGAGGCATCTCAGCCCTTCACCTGGTTCTGTCTCTTGTCTGTAGGAAATTCTATTTTCCCAGATAAGATTTTGGATTTGCAAGACATTGTTAACACTCAGTTCAGTTATCTAAACTTTATTTTTTTTCTTTTTTTTTTATGCGATTAGATTAAATTAAAATAGAATATTTTACTGTTTAGGCAATATACATGAATCAGTTCCTGTGTTTTTGTTTGTTTGTTTTCTAATTGTAAATAAACTATTTTTAAAAATTCTGCAGAGTTGTAAAGCTTCCTCTTGCACTTCCATCTCCCTGTATTTCTGCTAGTAAAGGTTAAAAAAACTATTGAATGTAAAAGAAACATTGAAACTCATATTTCTTGAATACTTTCATGTCTTGAGCAAAGAAGGTGGAGGATAAAAATACAGAATATTAAGTAAGACAGTAAATTGGCAGTCCTGTCTTGCTGCTGACACAGTTAAGATAGTGGGAGACCTAATATGAAGGAAGCAATTGCCACTTGCCCTGTCTGCATTCTGTCCTGGCGCACACAAGCGTCTGCAATGACAAACATGTATTTCCTCGTTGCTGAAGTACAAGTTTCTGATAACAGGTCATCCACATTTATCTCCAGTTGTCATGGATGGGAAGAGAAGAATTTGATAACTTGATCTTAATAATTTCCTAGGTGTCACTTGGCGGTAGGACAAGCACAAACATATCAAGCAGAAATGGCGTATTCAAGCCAAGAGCAGCTAGTTAATGTAGGTATTTGCCATTATGAAACATATTACAAAACTTTAAGCGATGTTTCTGTACTTCCCTTGAGTAAATTTCAGGAAATCTTTATTTGTTTGCATACATTGAGATATTTCTAACAGGCCCTGCTGATCAACATTCATGTGGGGGGAAAAAAGTTTGGTGTATTTAGGCTGAGGATTAACTTTAAGTGCCCTTTTATGCCAATGAAGATTCTGCTTTTGGCAGTGGTCACCAGTAGGATATTGGGCTACATGGACCCAGTATAATATTATTAAATTACTTCAAAAAATCACTGAATCAGTAATACAAATAGACCATCAAGTTCAGTGCACCATCTTCCCCTGTACGTCTTGAAGGTGACAAAGTATGCAGTCTTTCTGCACAGCTCCTGTGCGCAAAGGAACTCTGTCCCTCCCCATCGCTTAATAAAACATAGCTTGTTTTATTAAGTAGAAAGACGGCAGTTTACAAAATGTTAGTTTTACAGCTCCCTTTGCTGACACAAGGCAACACTGATTAATTTTTTTTTCCAGATTTATATTACAAAACAAGCTTGAACTCTTTTTAAAAAGCTCTAAAAGCCCCAACTGGTATCTGTGAGGACTTACACTAGAAAATGAATAATATGAGCAGTGTTGGATTTTTTTTATATGTAAGTTATTCATTAAACTGACTTTTTACTTTAGACTGTTAAAAATAAGGAAGATGCATAATGTGATATCTTAGTCACTGATGTTTTGAAGATCACATTAAATATTTACTGGGAACAAATTGAAATATTACTGAATGAGTCTTTTGGGACTGGGGGCCTCCATCCTGCAATCCATGAAAGCAAGCTTAACATTCAGAGCTCTCCTTTCTTATGTTGCATTTGTATATAACATAAAACAGATACCAGAATATACAGCCCAAAGGCTAATGATTTATTTAAAAAAAAAAAAAAAAAGAAAACAAAAAACCACGAACCCTGAAGTCAATAGGAGTATGAGATTTATATGAAGAGCTGAATTATAAACAGCAACTGTATGTATATACACAGTGCACTCAGTAGTTGCACTACAGATATCTATGCCATGGTAGATCTGGTACTTCAAGTCAGTTGCTATTAAAATTTGATGTTCTAACTAAATCTTGCCCACAGTATGTGTAGTTTTAATGTACTGAAATATACTTGAAATGTGATTAAATTGGTTGTCATGTGCTTTGGAACATTTTACATCCTCTTGTCTGTCGGTATGTATTCTGGATATGCTCACCCTTGAACGCTTTTAAACATCTTGTTTCTCTTAAGCAATCGTAGTCAGCTGTTATACATCCATTTTTATTTCACTTGTAGACCTTTATATTGCACCCTGTCATTATGTGCCACTTCACAATTTATTTTATAACACTCAGCTATAAGACAAGGACTATATCTTGTAGTTTTCTGCACTAATCCAAATGATGTACTGCATGATTTAATAGACCAGGTCATGAGCCAGGCTTGGTTCTGCTAGCTGGAGTTTATTTATACTCCTTTTAAATGTGCATTTATCCCCTTCATTTTTTTTTCTGCCTCTAGCTGTGATGATTTTGTGATTCTGCATTTTCATCTTGGTTTAAATATTAAAGCTAATCTCACTGTAAGAGTATACAATCAGTTTTAGTTTTTTAACTTTAATTCAGTCTTAGTGTTGGATACTTGAAATGTGATTTTTTTTAAAAAAAATATTTTTCTGCGTAGAGCCTGTTTCTCTAAGTTGCTTAATCATCTGGCTGCATTAAACTTCAGTAAAAATGTATTTTTACAGTGTTATATGTGATTTTGATAATGGTGGCTTGCTGGTTGGTTGGTTGTTTTTAAATATCTTTTTGTAGGCACTATATGAGTTTTACTTTGTGTTTCTGTTAGTTTTATGTTAATTCAGGCATACTGTGTTCCCACAAACATTGGGAATTAGGGTAGGCTCTCCTGACAGAGGCATCATTAGCATTAAAGACTGCAACTTGCTTGTCATTTCTGCTGACAATGAATGATCTTGAGTAGTTTTTCTGTTGTCTAGATCCATAACAGTACTGCAAGCAAAACACAGCAATAATTCATTTTTATCATTGTAAGAAAACAAATTTTATGTTGATGTATGTCATACATCTGTTGACAAAAGTGTTGCTGATTTACTAATACTTTTTCTAAGCAGAGGTTTATGTAAATGTATTTATCCTAAACTAAATAGACAAAGATTCAAAGATTTATTTAGGCAAACTAGCCTAATGCTGTCCCTCCATAAGTACCAGCTAGCGTAGTATTTACAATACCAGGACATGCAGTCCCACCTCTGCCCCATTTCCTGCTTCACCGCCGCCCCTCCCCCCCCCCCCCCCCCCCAGCAGTTTCTGTCTCATACTGCTCAAAATGTCATGAAAATTCATATTTATGTGTTTCCTAAACTTGTTTAGGAATCACAAATGCAGTTGTAAATCCTCTTTTGTCTGCAACTTACTTAAATTGGGGGGGGGGGGGGGGGCGGGGGTGTCTGCTTGTAACTTTGTTGTATGTGACTGAGTATGCTTTTGTCATGGTTTCACGAAGTTGTGAAAGTAGTGTGTTCTCTTTTAAATTAGCTCCAAACATACAGTTGATTTTAAAACTTTTAGGTTTCCATGGTCATAATTCTGTGCCTTTTTTTTCTTCATCTTCAAGAAACTAGAGGTACATTTAGCTAAGTAAAAGGTAGGGTTTTCATCAAATTGAGTGATTCTAGGAGCCAGAGATTAACTGAGCCACTCTAATATGTTCTTTGGAAATAAGAATCATTAACATTTTAATTTTCTGTGCCATTTCCTTACTCATTAACGTTTTCCTTCACTTCTGATGGTGTCTGCATGCAACTCCTTTTATTTTGAACAGTTTTCATTCTGTTTTAAGACTAAACTTAGCTATTTATATGTATTCATATTTTTCTTCATCATCATACAATATAAAAGGGGTTTTACTTGTTATATGATTTTCTTCTTTACTTCATAGTCCTTTTACCACTGCTGTAAACTTTGATTTTGTGAAGTATTTTAGCATACGCTTTCAGTGAAAGATACAATATTGTATGAAATTATATTGTCGTCTTTAAGATTGTGAAGACATCCTGTTAAGTGTAGTAAATTGTTTTAATGTATGGCAATGACTATTAAGAATAATATAGGAACATAAAGCACCAGGAACGTATATTTATAGTGGAAAGTTTGGTGATAATTATCTTTCACACTGCATGATGAATGCTTCGGTACGTAAGTGGTGGCAATTTCTTTGTGATAAATCTCTCAGGTATTATAAAGGCTAAGAGCAAAACTTTCACATCAGAAGCTGTCATTCTCTTCTGGTACAGCTATTTGTAGAGGCAGCCTGGAAAACAAGGCTTTCTTTGTAATGACACCTGAAGTTTCACAGCATGATTTTTTTATCAGTATTTCATTTTCTTAACAGACCATGCTAAAGGTTCTAGTTTCAGCCTTATGTGGAGATCATTAGTGTAGCGAAACAATGATAACGTGGCAAAACTGAGCTGTGGCTTATATTTCCACCATATAATGACAGAGGGGTGACAAAGACTTTACCTTCCAGACGTGGTTTTCCTTGAAGTGCATGTGAATCTTCTTAATATGAAGCTTGATACACTTTTTTTTTTATCATACTTCCTGTAAGATAATACATATCTTTGCATGAAAATTTGGTCATATTTAAAGAATATTTAACATAAGTAGAACTTTTCTGAATGAAATTGTGACCTTGAAAACTTCTAGAACCGGTAGAGCATTGTTACACAAAAGGCCACTGCTTCTGCCATTAATCATAATAGGCTGTGCCTACAGCTATTGTTGGCTTTTCAAAGTGAATTATTAAAGATAGAGGAACATGAGAAGTATTTATTGCAGATGATTTTATCAAGTAAAAGGGCAGGAGTCATTTGGTATGGACTACAAAAAAGGGATGTTTTTCCTGTCTGCGTTTGCAGTAGGCCTGCAACTTGTGTTTGTAGAATGTCATCTTAAAATCTATGTGCTATTTAAGGAATACGGGTTTTATAAACCAACTGCTAAATACTAGTGTCTTTATTCACAAAGGTATTTTTGGGGTCCTTTATTCCCAATGCATGCAAGCCATGTCATCTGAAATCTCCCTGCATATTTAAGGAGCTCTCTTTTTCTATTCCTGTGTATTTTTGGAAGCATACAGGATGTCATCACAAACTCCTAGGGGCTATCTGACAGATAAAGAAACAAATACTTCACTGCCTTTTTATCTTAATTATATCCTCATTGGAAAAATGATGTATTGATTTATAGCTCACAGACATGCCAGGAACTTGATGTTTTAGCCTCAAATGACAATACTAAAAGTACTTTCCTAAAAGAAAATGAAAATTGAACAATAATATTACTTTCCCCAAAAGCTTATCGTTCTCTTCCTGTTGGGTTTAATTAGTTGAACCAAGGCCAGAAGAAAAAAGTATAATCAGCAGTTCTAAGAAATACATCATTTAAGTGACAGATAAATATAGATAGTGAAGACTTCTGACAGGTCAAAAGGAGGCCCCTTTAAGATGCATGCTGAAGTTTTTGAGCAGGTGGATAGGATTTTCCTGGGGAAGGTATGCATGAGAGTGTTGGATGCTGCACTAGGATGAACCAATCAGGAATTTTCAGTAAATTTCCTGAATTCCATTTACTGGAAATTCCTAACTGGTGCATCCAATGGCCATGGCTGTTCAGAATGGAGTATTACCATGTGAGATGACTAACAGGTTTTCCTATGAAATTATAGCTTGCTTTATCTATGTCTGCAGATATATATTTGCTTATTCAGCCTCAGGCACTTAAGAGCTCGGCTCAGTGCAAGTACATTGTGTGGCAGAGGGGCAGCTAGTGCCTTCAGAAAGTTCCAGAGCAGAGTGGTACCATAGAGATGAGTTGATTCCTGCAGGTAAGTCTAGAGTAAAAGTGAAAGCCATCACCACTGATGATACTGCAAGTGTTTCGGTTTCTTCGAGTTTTGGTAAGTCAAAAGGTAAATGAGTGCAAGTGCTAACTGCACCATTCCTTTGTGCACCCATTGAATATGCTCAGATGGCCTATGGCTGACACTTTTATATTTATATGTATATGAAAATATAAACACATCTTTATTTATATTTCATATTTATGATTGCTATCTAATCTTCATACTTGGTTGGATTCTGTCAGTTGCACAGTTAGATGGTGTTTCTGTTAGTCAATGCTTGTTGTAAGGTTATGGATGCAGATGTTCCCCAAAACCTATTTCTAATGCACTCTTGTGAGTCTCAAATCAGAAAGATTTTAAACTTACATGTGCTAAACATTTAATTGCATAACTGTTCACAAATTATGTGCATGTAAGAATGCACCAATGGTATGACTTTGCAGAGAAAGATATGACCAAGGTCTACTCTTGTAACATGGCAAATTAAGTTTAGAGAATTTTTGTGCTACAATTATCAACTTCATTCAGCCATCTGAAATTCACTGCTCAGGTCTGTGTGGATTGCAAGTGAGAATGTGCATCTCATCTTTGGAACTAACTTTGAAAACCAAGGATTACAGTATTAATAGTACTGAGAAGTACAGTGGCTGGTAAGGCACAGTTGTGCTTTGCCTTCTTTGTGTCAGAGTGGAACTTGAGTTCAGAAACTTTGTGTGCAATGGCTCACACAAGGTCAATTCCCTTTTTGAAAGTATCTTCACTCTTAATATTTGGCTAGCTTAGAAAGTTTAATCTCACTTTGTCAGTGTGAAATGGAAGCTCATTTCACTGGGGTGCTGCTACTAAGGTGTCTCAAGGAAAGCAATTTTTTTTTTTCTTGGAACCAAATGGAAATCCTTTTTGTCTTGCTTTTTAGAGCGATAATTTATACATAAGGTGCTGTAAACAGATACTTATATTGAACATAATAACATGTAGATTTCTTTTTTTATCTGAAAACCCAATTAAGCATTGGCCAGATAAGCTGCTAAACCCTCTTATGGATAAACATGATTTAAATTATTCCATACCTTACTCTGACAAGAAAAATCAGGAAAATAAATGTATTTGGACCTAGAAAGAGGACTGAAATGAGACATTGCAATACAGATGCTGAAAGGAGATAATGTTTTTATACATGTATAGTATTTTAAGCTGGATTTTAGCAATTGTTCAATGTTTTAGCTTTTACAGTTGTTACAGGCTTCCTGTGAATCTTGTTATTAAATGAAACTATTACACAGTGATGGATGAAAAATGAGAATGCTGTTTTTCTGAGGGGAAAAAACTAAAGGAGTGTTAGTGAACCTTAGTTTCTTATACAGTACTAGCTGAAGAGCCCCTGTTCCTAAAGAGTCTACACTAAAGTTCACTGCTTAATTATTGAGCTTGCAACAGTGTGTAGTCCATTTCAGAGCTTTATTAGAATATTATCCCTATCTAATCATGCATCTTGCAGCACTTTAAGGCCATTTCTTCTTGACCTGCTCATCAAACATATGTTTCTGCTTTACATGTTATAAACTTGCTATTGAGTCACAGCTCAGCTCTTATTTGTATGTGAGAGCATTAGTTTGGAGATGAGAATAAATTAATGACATTATCCAAAATAATGAACTGTTGTGCAAAGACAGTAATGATGATGAGAGATGGTATTTTGAAGCCTCCTCTCAGGCCGTTGGTGACAAGGTCTGAGATCTCTTGGAAGGATCAGTGTTTTCCAGGGTGTTCCCAGGGATGTATGAAGCCAGAGAACAATGTCGGTCTTCATTAGAATTTCAGTTTTAAGGAGGTAAATTTAGGGTATGTAAGCTGTTGGGCCAGCCTGGGTGTGGGCAGCTGACCCCCACCAGCTGTGGCCCTGTCACTTTCAGGGCCAGGCACATGCCTTAAATTAGTTTAATGCATTAAAATGTGAATTTGGTAGGGTATTTCAGGTGTATTAAATGCATGAGTGATAAAGCAGACAGCCAGATTGTTAGTGAATTGCTTGCTAGTATATAGATCAGATAACTGTATTAAAGGTCCTATTACTGTGTTTAGATCATGTTATAAATTGGGTGACAGGCTTAGGTACATAACCCAGTCAGGCTTGATTCTTATGATTTTTATATCCTTAAACTTTGGGGAAATATCTTGTATTCCTGAAACACTTTGTTGGTTGGAGGACACAAAGTATTCTGTGTGATGAGAATTCAGATTTTCTGAGAATTTTACTCATCACAAAAAGGAGAACCAAAATAGAGATGAAGTTGAGTCTGAATTTTAGAGTCTCCTCCTATTGTATTCTCTGCTGGATTTTAATTGTAAAAAAATGTAGAATTAGAAGTAATTCAGTGACTTTGTGTTGCTGTTAGTAGGTATGAAAAAGCTGCATTAGAGTGCTCTCAGCAGAAAATTTCATTATAAATAAAAATATGCACTTGTTTTCGATAAGTATATATATCAATATTAACAGACATTTAAAATCTTCACTGTAATGTTTCATAATTTTCTTTCTGCCAAAGAAGGAATAATGTCAGCCACTAGTAATGCTTCTGAAGCAAAGTAATACAGAAAATACAGTATAGTACTCCCAGAAGATGAAGATGTGAGTTTTCCCATACATCATCTTAATGGCAACATTTTCTACAAAATGACATGGGGCACTCCTTTCATATTTCATGACTTCTATTTGCCCAGCTTCAAAATGCCAAATGTGCCAGTGAACAGCACTTTAATATTCATGGGTTTTTCAGATGGCTTTGACAGTTGTCAGCTAGAAAAATGGCTTAATTAGAAGGAATCTGACTTGTGATTTCTTCTTCATACTCAGCCAAGTACACAAACATGCAACATATATCTCCACATCTGTCTTCTACAGAAAATGTAATTCATGAGTGAGAGTATTCTTTTCCCATTACTCTCAACTATGTTGATTTAAAATGCATTTTCATTTATTAAAATTACTAGAATAGTACCTTAATGGAAAATATACTAGAAGCCGGGGGGGGGGGGGGGGGGGGGAATCCTGATCAGCACTGAAACTAATGTCTTAAAAGTCTACATATGATTAAAATAGCATTAATATTGATTTATGTTATCAAAGAGACAAATATAAAACTAAATTACAGGCAGTCGTTTTGCAGACAGCTGAGCTAATTGTGTGAGAAATGGATTTTTGAAGAGATTGAAGAGGAAGTCAGACTGTTTCAAAACAATAAAGGTTCAGGTGGGGATCATGTTCATACTGATTATTAACAGCAGGAGGGGATAAGCTAACAAAAGCTTCAGAAAATAATTGGACTAATCTGTAAGGAAAATCAAAGGTAGTGGCAGATTGTGTTGTTCTGAGAGGAGGAATCAGAGTGGAATCCAAGATTTATCCTAGTGGATGAAGCCCTGTGCAGTTTGGGGGTTTTGTAACTTCTCATACGCTTTAAAGAATAAGAAAGAGACTGTCAGTATGAAAACTTGAAAAGCATTTATAATGTCAACTCGTTCCAGTTCATCCTGTGTTCATTGAAAATGAGATATGATCAGAATGTGAGCATGCCCTTTAAAGAAAGTGCATTGTTTGGACCACACCAAAGGTCCTTATTATAAGTTAGACATGAAGATGTAGGAAGGTAAGAAGCTAAGAATTGGTAAGGTAAACGTTAAATGATGACATGCTTTTAAGTCGGATATAATGTATTTTATAAATGACAGTAGAAAAAGCAAGCAGTTTTTATTCTGGCACACAACATTAAAACAAGAAACCTGAGTTTCATGATTATATAGGTACAATGACAAGACTGTAGGGTTTCACATACCACTTTATTTAAAAGCAGTACAGCTAGATGGGAAAGAGTGTCTCATTAGTTAAACTATCTTTCAATGAAGAAAAAACATCTGAATTCTATATGGATTTTATTGCAATTGGAGCTCTAAGTTTATCTCAACTTATACTGAAAAAGCTTTTTTCTTTTACAGTTTGATTTTATTTTAATTTTAATTAACATGAGAGATTCAAACATGAACAGGATTTAGATCTTTATCACTAGAATTTCATGGGTTCTACTGTGCTTCCAGCTCAAAGCAATAGCTAACTACTTCAAACTGTTGCAATTAATGGAATTTCTTCTCTGTATCTGAACCACAAGTTAGAGTGATTTTTGTCAGTTTTAATTCTCAACAAGAAATAAAATCCGAAGGACAGGTGCAGATTTAGTGATCAAAATTGCATTAAAAATAAGTAAATACATATATTTTAAAGGTTTTTTTCAACCCAGGTTGAGATTCCATTTCACCAATAGCTCTGTCAGTGTATTGTGGCTGTGCAGAGGTGGTTTTTTTCCTCTGCATTTTATTCAGTGCTTGATTGGTCCTTGTCATTGTTGGTAGAGTTCTTAAGGAGTTCTGTTGAAATCATTTTATGTGTAAACTGCAGATGCTGTACACTGCAGAGAAATTGCAAAATTGATGTTCTTACCAGTTCTTGATCAAAAATATTTTCCCCACTAAATTCACGATGAAATTTCTATAGTCGGAAATCAGTTGTTATACTACCCTAATGGGTCAGTAGTAGTAGTAGTAGATCTGAAGCTAAATTCATTGTATAGAGCTCTTCATCATTTTTGTGCTTTTCTGCTGTACAAATACTGCTATGTGAATGCACATCCTGAGCAGTGGAGATATTCATGTTGATGAGTAAGTGCTTTACTGCACCTGAGTAGTCACATGGCTGAGAGAGCAGCTCTGTAGAGCTAACTTCATGCAAAACCCATTTCAGAAAAATGAATAAACATTTTCTCCAATCCATCTGTAGTCAGGGAAGCACTTTAAACACTTGTTTGAAATACGTACCTAACCTCCTTAGTATTCAGTATTCAGACATAGCATCTGAGTTATATCTTGAATTTTGAGCACAAGATTTGTTCTAGATATGATGGAGGATCAATCCTGAAGTTTCTCTTCAATTGCAAAATCTGAAAAAGCATGTGATCTTTTGATAATATCAGCTGTAAAATCTGGGACAGTGGTCATTCATCTGCCCTTACAGTATTTCAGACTTCTGTGAGTTACTTCACAATATTTTATTTGGATTTTAGTTGCTATAGAATTCTAATACATGGTTTTGTAGCTTCTAGAATTTTTTTTGGTTTTTAATTGTTTATTCCTTGTAAAAATTACTTTTTGAAGAAAGACCTTTGGCTTATCTCAGACATACATTTTACCACAAGAGAACCTTGACTTTAATATATTAATTGTGGCCAGTGCCACAGATAATTAAACCTTAAGAGAGAGGGACAGCAGGGTATGAATTGTTTTTATTAAGAAATGAACATTAAGATTCATAACATTTTGTGGTTAACCTCATAATTTTTTACTACACTGGCTTATGTTTCCATTCATCAATAATTACTGTTATTTCTGGACTTAAATACTGATCCTCTAAACACTTTTGTGTGTCTGTATATAAATTCAAATGAACTTCCATTAACTTCAAGAAGAGTTCTCATGAAATTTTATATGCATAAGCTTTGCAGAAGTGGCATTTCAGATTGTTAATATTCTAGACAGAAACCAGAGAATTAACTTCCACCTGGCATTAGCTGAAATAAAGCCAGAGCTTTCACTGAAACTGAAGTGTTTTAGATCAGCTGATTTTTTCCTTAAAAGTTTTTTTTAATTTGATGATTATAAAAATTTGCATTTAGTCAATTGGTATTAGCAATGTTCAAGATCAGCTTTGCTTGAGAATGGGAAATGAAGGCAATTATAAAGATACTCAGGTAACTGTATTTATCTTGGGATCCCTAGTATGCAGGTATTTCCCTGCCTTTTTCTCATAGCACAGCATTGTGTTACATAAGTAATATATTATATTCCAGAACAATATATTAAAGTTAAAAAAATTAAAAATTGCAATTCTGTAGTTACTGTTGTCTGATGTGAGACAATCCAGACATTTTTCAGTGCTATGGCACATTTAAGTAGGGAATACTAATCAGACTCTCTCATCTTCTGGATGAGGAATAGGTCACTAGAGAATATAACATCCTTGGGTGACATGCCATTATACAACAGGGACATCACTGAGAAATTCTTTGATGTGGCAGTATTTCTTAACATGATTTGCCCAGAGCTGAAGTCAAATTTATTGTAATCCTGCACAGCTAGTAAATCTGCTATCAATCTGTCAGTTACATCAGTAAAGCTACCTTTTCCCAGATGTCAGTCCATAAATCCTTTATTGTATTTATTGAGACAGAGATTATTTCACCTCTGGCCTTCAGTTTCTGACAAAAGAACAGAAAGAATTTGTTTCTTCTTCAAAAAAGGATGTTAGATTTAAATTGTGGGTTACATACGATGAAAAAAATCTGCATGCTGTTTACATGTTGGCCTTGATATAATTCATCTTTTTTACTTGTGAATAAAGTTTAGCAAAGTGTGAGTATTTTTCATGAATTTACAAGTGATTTTGTTAAAAGAAGTAGCAGACTTCAGTGGAAACTCTTGAACTTTAAATTAATCTTGCCTGTTCCATTTAGAACATGTAGTACTTACTACATGTTCAGAAAACAACACGGAAGTGAGCGGGGGAAAAATTGGACTTGCTGCTGTGATGTGATGTATACACTAAAAAGACATGAAACAATGTGAAATACACTGGACTTTTGCTCTTAAAAGCTAATATCATTGCATCTAGGGTTACTTACAATAATTGTATATTGAGGGGAAAAGAAGTCTGCACCAGTTAGCTGTAAAACAAAACCAGAGAAAAGCTGTACTTTGAAAGCAGTTGCTCAGAACAGTCAGCAATGTACATTTCCCGCATGACTGTTATTTTTCGTCAAGCTTCTGCATGACTTCATATTACTGCACTATAGACATGCTCGTTTGCTGTTACAGTATTTTGAACAGACCTTAAATTTCAGGTTATTCTCCAGAGTACAAGCTATGAAAGGAGGGGATTTAATTTTTTTCAGTGACAAGCAGTTAAATTCACGTGTAGATATTCTTGAGTCATTCTTTTTTTTGTTTTATACAAGTAAGAATTTGTTATGGTACTAATTTTACATAAAACAATAAATCATGCAGGTAACATGAATAATTAGGAACACATACCTTAGGCAAGTCATTGTAATCTTCCATATTATTAAGTAAAGGCATTTTTTAAAATGTATTCATTTTAATGTTGGCAAGCAATGATAGCTAATTAATCATGCTATTAAATGGGGCACTGACACTACAGTGATACAAGTCATCAGGTGCAGTCTTCGCCAGTGGCAGTTTTTGACTGTTATATAATGTATGTTGTATTGTGTATATGTGTATATATAAAAATTTTATAATTATGAGATTGTTAAAACAGGATGGACGTGAGACTGAAAATTCAGAAGAAATGATTGCAGCTTGCGTGTTTTCTTTCTCTATTCCTTGGCAGCATCAGGAAGGGTTCTCAGAAAATACTTAAAATGTTAGTAGCTTTGATGTCGATGAAGATGCGAAGATGGGCCTTGGGAAGTGGGGTGAAGATACAAATCCAAGCCAATGCCTTTTAGCCTGCAATCTGCTAAATTTAACATTGACGAACTCAGCAGGATAGCATGAAATTAGTGAGTCTTCAGTTTGTGATGTTTGAGAAGGTTGTGCTGAACACTGAACAAATAACTTTGAATTCTGAATTTGGAATTTAAATAATAATAATAATGATAATTCTTTATACAACATCATGTGTGGTATACATGATTTATACAACATTAATGTGGTAATTTCCCCACATCTGAAATGTATGCCTATTTTCTTTTAGAAAGATATGGAACAGGTTAATGTGTGCTGTGAGTCAGTACTATACCATTTCAATCATTTATTGAGTTCATCAGTCTTGATTGACTTCTCAAAGCCACATCTTTTGGCACTTACTTCACCAGCTGTCCTCCTCTCTGCCTCGGCCATCTCTGATCCCCATTGCACCACCCTCCTCTGTCCTCCCCTCTGTTCAGAGCTTCCTCAGGCCCTGCCCACCGTTCATTATTCATTGCTTCACAGTGTCCACTGACTGCTGTGGATCTCTGGCACAGTCATCAAAAAGAGTCTGTTTTCCTTCTCTTTTCTAACCTGAGTTCCCAAAAAGTTGCATTGGTCCTTCCCGATTATTTCAGATCTTTCTGAGACTGTTGGGATATCCCTGTTACCACAGAAGGTGTATCATCCCTGTGGCAAGGAAACTCCCTGTCGCCTACATGCAGAGAAGTTTTGATGTGCCTGTGACTAAATTATTGTAGCAATCAGCAAAGTAGAAAATAGAAAAAAAAAAAAAAAATATCCAGTAAGCTGTTATCTTACAGCATCTCTTCTTTCTTGCCAGGCCTGTGTGACTTTTTTTTTTTTAACTCTTTCAGGGTAAAAACTTTTCTAGTACATTCTGACTTAATTTCTTTCCTTCAAGTTGTAGCCTAATATTGCAGCTAGTTTAATAATAAGGACAGTAGTAAATCCTGAAAAGTAACTCTACCTATCTACCTACTTATCTATTTGTATCTCTGTATTTCCAGTTAACTCGGGTAGACTGTTAGTGTACTTG
The DNA here is from genome assembly GCF_023638135.1 of Falco biarmicus. Lineage (NCBI taxonomy): Eukaryota > Metazoa > Chordata > Aves > Falconiformes > Falconidae > Falco > Falco biarmicus. The sequence continues at coordinate 90,801,820 of NC_079288.1, forward strand.
TTAGCAGGGCAAAAGTTAAACAATTAAGTAATAAAAAAAGAAATATACAAGGAAGAAATTACGAGTAGAAGTGTAATCTAGAAATTTATTATAAAGCTGAGATCCTGTCTTTATGCTGAAGATTTAAATTAAAAGGTCAATACTTTAATATTCTCTTTGGCTAATCAGATATGCTATTAAATGTCAGGAATTTACTAAGGTGCATACTAAACTAGTCTCCAATCTTTTGGTCTCTTGGTCTTTGTCTGGGTCTATTGTTTTTCCAAAGTGGCAGATCACAGGTCATCATTTTAAGGCTTCCAACAGTAAGTGTAATCGGGAAATTTTGAAGGGAGAGGTGAATCCCACATTTTGTGTGATAGTAGAAACCTTACCAGGGATGGTGTTTCTCAGCATCGTTACACTGAGCTTAAGCATGGAAAGGGCACCTGCTTTCTTTATCTTCTACTTACTTTTGCTATTTAATTGACTGACCCATCAGCTGCTGTTGTTCAATTGCTGTCCCCCCTGCAGCTCTCTATCGATTTTCTGGTTAAAAAAGTTCACTGAGACAGCTGCACTTGAATCTCGGGGTGGGTGGTGTTGGGTTTTGTGTTTGATTAGTTTAAACTTGTCTTGTGTTCTCTTGCAATGCATATATAGTGTAGAAATATATTAAACTATTATGGTGGTCTAAACCATTGAAATTGAAATACAGTAAACATTTATTATATCAGCAATAGGAGGCTGCACACCACTGGCTAAATAACAAATGTGTCAACAAGATGTATTAGTGGAATTCTATTTGGCTTTTTTTCTTGCACTGCAACCTGGAAGAGAAACTCAAAATCTCAGAACAAGGGTTAGGAAGGTAGCTGAGATACAGACTGAATTGTTAAATGGATTACATAAAAAGTATATGTTTATTTCATAAGAATAAATGGGTAGATTTTTTTATATATAGATTTTAGCCTGATGGTTTCATAACCAAAATGGAAATCATGTTTTCCATTAAGTTGTAAATTCCTTGGTAAGGAAGTTCTATATGGTATTACCCTTTTTTTAAAAATGAGTAATATATTTTCAGAAAATAAAAGCATTTTGAACAGTTAGATTTTAATTTAATTAGGGATTCACCTCCCTTCAGCTGTAAATGGAATAGAAAAGTGGGTGTTTGAACTCTTGCTCTGTAATTGTCTCTATTTGCACATGCCTAGCACCTATGCTCATCTATATCAAGAAGGCATTCAGGATTAGATACACAGAGTTTGCAAGTGTGAAAGATTTTGTTCCATATCATGACCTATTTTTCCAAGCTGCTAAGAATTTGGAAATCTCCAAATCCAACTGTTTATGGGGTTGTAGAAAACCTCCCCCTGCCATCTCACAGACACAATTCTAGTCAGGACTGGAACACATGATCTCTCAAGCCAACATTACAACTTACCTCCTGGTATAAAATCAGTTGTGTATCTAGGCCTTCAGATCAATAGAGAGTCTGAGCAGGGCAGTAAAGTTACTTATGGAGGGCAACCCAGATAAAATTAAATCAGGACACATTCAATTAGGTTTATCAGAGACATCAGGAGGAAGCACAGTGTGAAAAAGAGCAGGAGAATTGTGACAGCATTGCATTACTGCTGACAGCTGATGTGCACTGTAAGTGTCTTTTAGATCTGCCTACACAAATACTATTTATTTGCTCTTGGGCTGTTTTTAGTATTATATGGGATGCAGTAGTAGTATCATCACATATAAAACCAAATAGTAATCTAACATTAATACAGTAGCTGTATGTAAAACACTTGGTTGTTTCGAAGCCACAAGTTTATGAAGGCCATCAGTCAAATCTGACTTTCTCAAGAATTGTATCAATTGTATCTAAAACTAAAACTGTATGCTGCATATACTATTTCAAAATAAGTAAACAGAACACAGAAATTTAAGTGTTTGTCCGTTTGAACAGAGGGATAGAGTCTAACCAGGAGTTTTTTCTTGATACAAGAGCATATGACAAAGTTGTCCCGTTGGCACTGAGGGAATTATTCTAGCCAGAAGAATTCCTGGTCCCTTCTATCTATTTACGATTGTGCACTGCCTACTATGACTTCTTACTTGATTTTATAAAGTCACATGTCACATAAATAGTAAAATGTAGTAGATTGGAGGGAGAGAGAGAAATAGGATTCTATCAAATAACGTTTCTTCTTTTTTCTTTTTTCTACCACACACACACACACAGTTGAATAGTGTATCTTGGATTGGTTTAGAAGAAATGTTGAGGTCACAGATAATTCTTTTCCTTTATATAAAACTTTACTCACTACCCTCAAATGAGAATGAATTAAATCTCTTCAGTATTTTCAAAAGGCTTTTTAAGTATCCTTAGTACTTCAAAATAAAACTATTATAATTTCAATTACTTGATCTCATTCACAACTATCTGTGGCTTGTCCAGCTAATTTTAACTAGTTGATGTCTGTATTTTGTGTGAAAATTATGAACTGCGACGTATTATATGAATATTACAAACCTGTTGTATGACCAGAGTTACATGAGATCTTGCAAATGGACATAACCCTTGCTAGAGATTGTGGTATTTTAAAAGGATTGCCATATCTTTTTTCTTAATTTTGTTTTTAAAGATTGAGTTACATTATGATTACCTACATTAACTTATACTACAATATGGTGAATAATTGTGACATTGCTATCAAAATGTACAAAGGCCACAGACAGTTTTAGGGACCATAGCATGCAGTGCTGTACCAGCCTCCTCTAAGTCATAGCTGGCTCTGTCAAAAGTTCTCCCGTGAGGTTTTCAAGGCTTGCTAACTAAGCCAGTATGTTATGTTGTTATGTGTTTAGAGCCCGCATGTGTGGTCAGCATGGGATATCCAGAGGAATTAAGCACCAGCTCAGTGGTGGACTGAAATTTGGGGTTTCAGACTCCCATCGTGATCAGAGTTCTGGTCCCAGGAGTGAGTACTTGCTATTTCAGTCTCTTGAACATGCTGGGTGGTGGTTTACCTTTTTACTCTTGGACACCCTTACAGCTCCCTGGGCTGTACAGTAAAGAAATCTTACCATCGGTGGCACAGTGCGACAGGTGAGCTAGGAGAGCTGTGGCCTAAAATAGTGATGCTGCAATAAATACTGTCACAGAGTTCCATATCAGTGAATTTCATCCCCATATGTTTTTCTCAAGAGTATATTTCTGAGTACATTGAAGGTAAAAATCAAAATCTAAAAGAATTAGGATGACAGAAAGTAATCTTCTTTCATCCTCTTCGCTGCTGGATGAGAGAGCTCTGATCCTGCCCTCCAGCTGCTGCATAACCCACTGCTGTCAGCTGGAAACAGAGATACAATCTGTATTTTATACATTAATATCCTATATGTAACAGTCAACTCTTGGACTGTTGCCAAGAATTTCCTGAGCCTCTTGTTTTGCTGTCAGGATTACAAGCTCTACTTTTTTTAAAGCAACCTCTTGGAAAACAATTTGTGCGGAGCAGCAATAAGGTACAGCTGTGAACTCTGCAGACAGTAAGAGCAGGAAGCTTGGACGTCAGATTTGCATTTCTTTTATTCTGCAAGTACTAATACTTAAAGTTGTTTCTTTTGTGCAGGGTAATTTTTAAGCAACTCCTCAAGAGATTAAATGTTCAGGTTAAAAATTAATTACATTCTTCATTATCTACTGGCAGTTTGATTGGATCCATGCTGCCCTGTGTAGCATGTGAAAATATTGACAAATTGGTTGGACATTTTTAAATTATTAGCTCAACAGAGAAAAAAATCCTGAGTTTTCTTATGTCTGAAGTGTACACTGCTCACACAGTGAGCAATTCAGTGTGATGTCTAAGTGTGAAATGAATATGAAAAGATCAATGAAAATGGTGGAAAAGTTTTGGAGCAGCATTGGGTTTAAATTTGTTCTGGGTACAAAATACATAATTATAAGTCCTGTAATTTTTTTTGCTTTAATTATATTCAAAAATTACAGGATAATTAGTGCTAAGAAGCATTACCTTGTATTCATTTCTAACTACGTGCTTTCTAAAACATTCTCAAGTCATTGCATTCAAGGAAGTACTGCATTTAAATTATGTGTAATCCTTTGTATTCTAACCTTGATGTGGTTTTCATGAATTGAAAACAAGGCTATTCTTCCTGATTCTGAAGTGCCAAGTGGGGCTTGAATATATGTTTTCTCTTGAGCATTGCCTTTTTTGAGGTGTCTGTATGTGCAGTTCTGCCGTGGCTCCAAGGTCTGAAATGCAGCCAGGTCCCCTGTGGGTCCTGCTCACTCAGGAAATGTACCTATAAGGTACCTTCTCTGTTATCAGCAGAAGAAAAGCTCATTCAGAGTTCACTCTTGATTGAACATCAAAACTGAAATCTCCTTACACTTTCTCCTTAGTCTGAATTGGAACACTTAACCTCCATTGCCCAATTCTAAAAGAGAAAATTATCAGTCACAATTTAGTTTTCTTCTGAAGGCTTATAATGGGACTTGGAAAATTTAGACTCTGATCCTTTGGAGTGCTAGATGCTTCGTTGCTCGTGGCATCAATAGCAACTCCTTTTGAAAAGGTTCTGGATCGGATGTTATGACATTAAATACTTTAAAAATTCAAATTGAAGGTCTAAACCAATTTAGAAATACTTTAAATTGCATGTTCACATTTTTTTTAATGTATTATTTTGAAATGGGTTATATTGTATTAATATAGTGTAAGTAGTAACAAGAGCTAGCAAAGATGATGTCTCTTAATAGAAGAAAAAAGGTGAGCAGCCTTGTTAAAGCATCAAGAGGAAAAAATATGTGTGCTTTCTGATCAGAGATAAACCTACTTATTAGAAGAATATAATCTTTTGCATTCAGAAACTAATGTTTACTTACTGCATTCCATGAGAGTTTAGAAATTTATGTATCTATAACATTTTTAAGTACTGTTGTAAATAATTCCCATTGATGGCCTTCACTTTTTTTAAACCTTTTTTTATTATTATTTTTTGAAGTTAGAGCAGGGCTGGAATTTATGCTCTGCTCTGTTACTATTTCCTGGGCAGGTCTGACAGCTGAGCTATTGGCTTGACTGTAAGATTTAGAAGTCTGAGGAAGAAAGAGGACAATTCATCTCTCAACCCCAAATTAAAGTCTTCCCGACATTTTGATGTAATACTTCACACCCCACTAAGTGAGTGTCGAGTGGAGGCACTGACATCTGACACTACAAAGACTAAAATATTCATGCGTATTATAAATACAGAATGTAAGAAATAGTGCTCTCTACCCGTATTCATTGCTAGGAGTTAGGGCCAATATATTAATCATGCCTTGGTATTCCCCTCTGCACCTTCACTCACTTGCCCAGAACCAAAGATAAGACATGCAGCATTTGAGCAAGTTTTCATCTTGTTTTGAATGCTAATCATGTTGGAAAAAGAAAGCAGCAAATCTCCATTTAAAATTTCCAGTATTCATCCTTTGTACAATCCTCTTCAAAAAATAATCTTTTAAAAGAAGGAGAAAGAAAAGGAATCCAAGATTAAATTTGTATTCTATATTGTCTTAGAGTAATTATTAATATTTCTTTTCTCTCTCACTTCTGTGCTTTGGCAAATCAGAAACCATAGTGTCTCTTCAAAATCTCTCTAAGTAATTAAAAATCTCACACTCTGTAATGATTAGATGGAGCCATTCAGCATGTCATTGGCATATCCACTAGTCAAAAAAAGCCATATACAGAGGAACTGTATCAATCTGAAGAAGGCCTAACGTCTTTCAAAAATTCTGTTGCACACAGGAAAAGCTATTCTTTCTATTGTATTCTGTTTTCATATTTCTGTGCACCATTTAGTTTATCTTTGGAAATAAAGAGCCGGCATTTGTTCTGTATCTTTCTTTACTCTTGAACAGGTATTGGGGCAAGCAAGTCAATGTACAGTACAAACTGTACCAGAGTTATAATTTCTGCTATTGTCCCACTGCTCCAATACAAATCTTCTTTTGTTAATATTTCTCCGAAGTGGTAATACTTCTGGTTCTGACAGCTCTTGTACTGCCGTTGAAATGCTTTATTATTATGTATGCTTGTGGGAAGGAGCTGGAGTAAAGTGAAAGAGAGGGAAAGATATTTTTCTGTCCTGGCTTAGGACACTTGGTGGTTTTAGCTTAATGAGAGGAACAGACAAAGGCTGTGTTCCACGAAGACAAAAACCATTAATTTCAAAGAGTATTTCAAATATAAAGAACATTCAAATAGGGTTTTTTTGTTGTTCTTTCAGACAGTTTTATTTCTGTGATGGAAAAGAGAGGCAGATAATTACTTTTTGATTTGTAGGGTCAGCAATATTGCTCTTTATAAAACTGATATTTATTTTCATTTCTGGTTTCTGAATTCAGTTATCTGATGGGTTTGTGCAAATGTCAGGTTTCAGAATGAATTATATGTGACTGACATTCGTATACCAACAAAATGCATTATTTCAGCTGTGTTGAATATTGCTCATGTACTTCAATTCAGTCGCTGCCCAGTCAGTTTTTATCACTTTTTTTTTACCTTTTAAGTATAATTATAAGATACCGTTTTTTGTCAAAGTATAAGCATTTAAACAGTTATAAAAGGGAAAAAGAGGAAAATAAGTTCAGTTAGCTTGGGAAAGTATATTTTAAAGTTTCTGCGGGTTTTGGTTGGGGTAGAGTTAATTTTCTTAATAGTAGCTGGTATGGGGCTATGCTTTGGATTTGTGCTGGAACCAGTGCTGGTAACACAGGGATGTTTCAGTAGCTGCTGAGCAGCGCTGGCACAGAGCCGAGGCCTCTTCTGCCTCTCACCCACCCAGCAGCGACCAGGCTGGGGGGGGGACACAGCTGGAACAGCTGGCCCCAGCTGACCCAAGGGATGTTCCAGACCATGTGGCATCATGCGCAGCCTGTAAACGAGGGGTGAAGTTGGCCGAGGGCTGCTTTTCTTAGCGTCTGGCTGGTTATCAGTTGGTTGGTGGTAAGGAGTTGTTTTTCATTTGTATCAATTGTCTGTTTTGTAGTTTATTTCTCTTGTTTATTTTTATTCTCATTGCAAGTTATTATTTTATTTCAATTATTAAACTGTTCTTATTTCAACTCATGAGTTTTCTCACTTGTACCCCTCTGATTCTCTCCCCCATCCCAGCTGGGGGGGGTGAGAGTGAGCAGCTGTATGGTGCTTAGTGGCCAGCTGGGGTTAAACCATGACACAGTTACACACAAACTGACTCCCAGCAAATTTGGGAGACATTAATTTTTATTTGGTGTGTGCAGAACTCAAAGATGCTGAGCTCGTCAACATGATAAATTTCTTGGTACCATTACTTTGAAGATTCCTTGAAAACTGGTAGCAGGATTTGGTATTGTTGACATCAGATTAGACTAATGAAAAAACTCAAACAGAACTATACAAGTAACTTATTACAATTCTGAAAACCGAGAGAATGTTTGCAGTCAATTGAAATCTCGGTGACTAAATATAAAACTTCTTCCACATTAATATGTGAACATTAACCCTGATATGTTAGAAGAATCTTTTTTTGCAGAAAACTAAGAAAAACATTAATAAATTATTCAGTAGAGTAAAAAATAAATATCAATAAGGATAAATATGTATCGAAGTGAATGAAACTCAATGAAGTACAAGATACATGGCTGTTATGCCACAAGTACATTTTTAAAAAAGTAATAAATTAACTCTACGTGTTTTCAATAGAACCTTGATGAAAGCATAGAAATCTAGAAATGTATTTGTGAGAACTAAGAGCATCCATTTTGTCCCCATGTCTTCACTGGAACTTTATTCCAAATTCAAAAGGAAACAATACCGTTTTTACTTAGAACATCATCTTTGTACTGTCACCATAACTTTTTTGCTATACCAAATATTCTTGGTTTTTCCTTGTTCTTATTTTATTATTAAATCAATCATAGAAGCATGATTATTAATATTAGGGTTAGGGTTTTTTTAATTGTTGTCTGTTTTGTGTTGAATTTCTGTCCCACCAAGCAGAAAGATTTTCAAAACATTAAGGAGTTTTTCATATTTTTTGGCTAGCAGAAGAGCTCTGGGAGAGGAACAGGATTGTTAACAAAACCTAGATTACAACGATGAGATTGGTAAAACTTATGTAAATGGGACTTTTTAAAAAACAGATTCTAAAGTTACCACTTGATATTAAAAAGACAGTTTTTAAAATTACTTTTCAACCTCTGGTATTTAAGGACCATAAAAATACTTATTTTCAATATATATGGGTTTTGCCAGATAGTTCTGTACTGCTCTTTGCTATATATCAAATTGACTTTCCCAAAGAAGTTTAAATTCTAGCTTGGATAGCTTTCTGTTTAAAAGTTAAACTAATACTTGAAAAATAAAAGACAACTATTACTAAGAATATTACCTGGACAATTAATTACTTAACTTCTAGTTGTGCTTCTAAAATGTTTTCAGGAGTATCTGCAGTCTCTCAGTCTGTTATATTGTGAGCAATATTGTCTCCTATGGATATGGTCTGAAGTTCTATAAGCTGGGTGTGATATAAACTTAATATTTCATAGATGCCATATTTCACTATACGGATTATCTGTCTGTGATCTGGCTTAGTGTCCTGGTTTCAGCTGGGACAGAGTTAATTTTCTTCTAGTAGCTGGTGCAGCGCTGTGTTTTGGATTTGGTGCGAGAGCAACACTGATAAAAACACTGATGTCTTTAGTTGTTGCTGGGTAATATTTATATTAAATCAAGGACTTTTCAGTTTCTTGGGCCCTGCCAGTGAGGGGGCTGGAGAGGAATGGGAAATTGAGAGGGGACACAGCTGGGACAGCTGACCTGAACTAGCCAAAGGGGTATTCCATACTATATGATGTCACACTGAGTATGTAAGCTGGGGGAAGAAGAAGGGGGGGGGGAGTTCGGCGTTATGGCATTTGTCTTCCCAAGTCCCCATTATGTGTGACGGAGCCCTGCTGTCCTGGGGATGGCCGAACACCTGCCTGCCCATGGGAAGTGGTAAATGGATTCCTTGTTTTGCTTTGCTTGCGTGCGCGGCTTTTGCTTTACCTGTTAAACTGTCTTTATCTGAAACCACAAGTTTTCTTGCTTTTACTCTTCTCTGATCCTCTGCCTCATCCCACTGTGGGTGGAGTGAGCAAGTGGCTGTATGAGGCTTGGCTGGTAGCCAGGGTTAAACCACAGCGCTTAGTAGTTGAAGATGCTTTTAGTGCATGGATTGTGAAAGTAATTAAAACAAAAATAAAAAACAAACAACAAGTTATATTATTTCTACCAGTGAAATAATTAATATGGGTTTGTTAGACTCAAATGGCAATGATAGAAAATTCTGTAATAACTTTGTTAAGAATGAGAGATGCAGTTTCTTTGCGATTCCTCATCATTATATGAGGAATTATAGTCATTTCATGCATTTCTCCCTTATAAATCCACTCCAAAACCACTTGTCTTGATTGGTGAGCTGACATTATAGTGCATTTAAGATGTAAGCTTGTGACTTGGTAAATGTAACACTAAGAAAAATCGCAGATATTGTTTAGGTAGGACATTGCTTTGAATGCGACTTGAAAGCAGTTTTTAGAGGTTTGTTTTCATCAGTTGTTTTTTAGTTATTTAAACTGAGGAGTGTTGTGGGGGGTTTTGTTGTTGCCATTTATTTGTCTTGGGCAGTACAAAACCACTTTTTTTTCACTTTATGGGTGGTCTTTAAGTTCTTTTTTTATCATTCTTACGCAGCTTAAGGTTTTTTGTAGAGTCCAAAATTTCTTGATTTATCAGCCAATTTCTTGTTTCTATAAAATCAGGCATTTTGTCACAGGATGCAGGGAACATCCCATATGATATTTGATCTCTGTATTGTTTAAGAAGTTAAAAGCCAAGATCTATGAATTTGAAATTTTGTCTCTTCCCCAAATACGTGTATGCACTCAAAAAGAAGCGACTATGGCTCCATGACACCGTTTTTGTCATTCTTCAATTTTAAGTAAGAGCAGAAAGAGGCAGGGGGACTAGATCCTCAAAGCTATGTAGAAACCTGTTTTCTTTTTTAGTCACCTGCCTCCTGGATTGAACTGTGACCATGAAATTCTTAGTCAAAAGATGACCAGTGTCAGAGCATTAAGTAAGGGCAGATCCAGAGTCTGTCTAACATCCTAACCGATGGCTCATGTGCTTTAAATAAGTACAGACATTTGTCTGTGACTACTACGATAATTCAGTTAAAAGAATCATTTTTTTACATGTATTTCTAGATAGAACTTGTTACTTTATTTCATCTTAATAAGAGCAACTTCATGATTAATGTTATAGTGCTTTTCTTCATGTACTTCGTGTTGCTTTATTGTATTGCTGTACTTGGTAGAGCCAGGACCTACCCTGCATACTACACTGACTTTTGCTCTTTTTTGTATATTTTTTCCACTGATTTTTTGGACAACTTCATATATTTTTGGAGCATCCTTTTTTTAATAGTTGCATCATTCATAATTCAGTATCTGCATTTGTGTGTAATGGGGTGGGAAGGAGAGTCTGGTTCAATGACTGTTCCAACAGCTTCAAATTATTTATGACTTTGTACAGAATACACTTTAGACTCCCCATCTTCCTCTCTCCAGTTCTTTTGTGAACACTTTCCAAGATGGTGACCCCGTTGCCTTTCTTTCAGCAAAACAACCAAATTAGCCTCACTAAATATGCTTGCATTTGTTTAGGCTTATTTTTCTTTCCATGCTTGGAGGGCCATATCTTTGTATTCTGACAGTAACTACTTATATATACCTTTTCATGTTTTTGTTAGCTCTCCTTACGTATTTATAAACAGTTACTATATTCTTTCAATAGAATTTTTCCTCTAATGTATATTAACTCATTTCTCCTACCTGTTTCCTTATGCAGTATGCCTTCTAATTTTTATCATACTTATTGCTCTTGCGTTACAGAGTATCTTTTTACTGTTCTGCATTCTTGCTATCGCTATTCGGGCTATACAGATTAGCAGCCTATTTACAGTATTCTTTGCTTAGCTGTATCAATATATCAGAAAGGTAAATAACACTGTACAGCCTCTATGTACAATCTCTAGCCTATAGTGCTAATTCTGTAATTCTGTTCATATTCAGTATATTGTATTTTATTCCTCGTATCTTTTCCTGCAGTGCTGTTCCCTAGTCAGTATTTTCTATGTTTGTCCCTTAAAGGTTTTCCTCTCCTAGTTCATCTTGATAAAGTCTCAGTCAAATGATTGTCGTAGTTCTCCAGTAATATTTTATCTTTAGTCAACATGTTAACCGCTTTGTATCTTTGACTATAAATGAAGCTTAGAGTATATTTTCTCCTCCTAATTCTTGGGGAAAAAAAGTGATTTCACCTTAATCTTGCTTACCCCACCTCCTTCCTATTTGATAAAGCACTGGTATATTAAGACATAATCTTACTTTTTATCACTATTGTATTAATGCTGTGCATTTTTCAGATGTTCTTTTGTACTGTTTTTAAAATTCAGGGATTGCCACTGAAATTCAGGGATTGCTGCTTTCTATGGTTTTATGACGCTTGTGTTCAGGGCTATATTATATTACCATAAATGTAGCAATAGTTTTTAATTTCTGTGGCTGTTTTATTGGTCATGCAAGCAGTTCTTAGGGTCTTAGTGAGGCACAGAGTATGGATTTGCAAAAGTTTTTATATCTTATAATGCCTTTTAAAACTTTCCTCTTAATAGAAACACTTGCTGTAGAGGGGAAAGGAAGCAATGCAGATGTTGACACCGTGAAGTAGCCAGTCTAATTAGGGTGAGGATGTTCAGCAGCCCATCACATGAAGAGATGTTCTAAGCAGTGGTGATTTTATGGGGTGAATGTTTAAATAAGAGCTTCTGCTTTCACTCTTTGAGACTTGACATTGAGTCAGTTAGCTGCCTTCTATGTGCTCTTCAGCTGCACTGTGGATTTGAGCTGGATTAGATGCATGGCAGTGTTGTCACCTGTTTCATGTTACTCAATTTGTTCTTCAGCAACTCTTCAGTTCAGTGTAAAAGAGCTCTTGAGTCTGTTCAAGGGTATCATTTGGGCTCTTGCTAGTAATCAGTGACATATTTAAATTGTAAATACAGTAGATACATATAGAGTTGTTTAACTTCTTGTGGAGGGAATGGAAGTCCATTAACATAATCATAAGGCTATTTAACTTCTGCAGCTATAGGGTCCTCACTAGGCGTGAATCATGGGGGAAGTGCTATACAAGCAGATATGTTCAATTCCTGAGCTTTTTCTCAGCCTTATGAAGATAAACGTAGAGTTTCTACAACAGTGGATTAAGGAACTGGGGAGAACCCAGTACATCCCAGTTGAAATCAGCTAGATAGCAAGCTAGTGTTTGAGATGTAGAAAACTGAATATGGTCTAAGATTATGCCTGTAACAGATCCATCATATTGGGAAACGCCATGAGGTGGTATGCAGAGGACCCAATTTTTGTTGTATTAGATGTTTTTTTTTTTTCTTGGACCATTAATTGACTTTTAAAATACTGCAACATGAACTATGAACATGGAGAAAAAATGGTAAGCTACTGAAAAACTTTATAATACTTAGTTTATTTTCCGGACAAAAATAAAAGTTGTTATTATATTGCAGTATCAATGCATAATTTATTTTTAACTTACCATTTTATTGATACTTGTTTCTTTTAGAATTTGAGAAAGGAACAGCTGTCATTTGATGTGGTTATATGACGTCTCACACTATACCACACAAAGTAAATATAAAAGTAGATCTCTGTAGTTTGATAAGTGTAAGGAATATAGATGTGAAATCCCCATATGCATGTTCCTCATGGAGTTTATGTCAAGGATTCAATTATTCCTGTTACTTCCAATAGAATAATACATGAAGGAGTATTTAGTCTTGAGAAAGTAATGAATTATGTTACAGCTTAATTTAATGTAATTTAGATTACAGTAGGGCAATAAATCACATGCATCCTTGGATTAGCTTTGAAACATTTTTATGGCCAAGATCAGGATGTAAATTGAAAATCTGACATACCGTTTTAGAATAATGATACAGCTGCAACAGGGATAGAGATGGCCAAGGATAAAGAAGCACCCTCATTTTCTGAGGTAATTGCACCTCTGCTCCTCGTGATTTTTGACATTGCGGGAGTGAGGCCTCAAAAAGTGACTTCAGTTTATTGCCAGTGGTTCTGTTCTTGTCTGGGACAGGGAAGGTGTAATCTTGGGGTCACATCTCTTCTGAAGTAAGTTTTATGATTAAAAAAAAAAAAAAAAAAAAGGATTTGTAATTTACCAGGAATCTGTGGGCAGTGGATAAGAAATTTTGGATGTAATTATGCAGCTCTTTGTTGCTAATCAGTTTTGTGCTTTTGACTGCTCAAGTGGTTTCTTTCTTGCTCAATTGTTCACTCAATTTCTTTCTCTTTCCTCTACCCTTTAAGTTTGGTAAATGAGGTTTGGGTTGTCATATGGTATTACAGATCATCTGTAGAATAAGATACTTTGATCAAGAGCTAGCAAAGATTTTGCTTTAAGAAACTTGTATTTTTTTCTTTTTTGGAGAGTAGCCTTACCTGTGTTTAATTCTGTAGCTAACCTCACTAGCTCTAAATCAGTTGAATGAGTATTAAATAAGAACATGTATTCAGTTCATCTTTTTTTTCAGTCCTAAGAAAACTTGGATCATTGAGCATGTCACCAAACATGATATATGAGATTAGTATGGAGCTATGAGCCATTTTAAAAGTACCAATACTGTAAGAGATATTAATGATAATAATTGTGTTTAGCAAGATGCTAATTTAAAGGTAATGTGTGTATGATTTTATTTGCCTTGGAGAACCGTTTAAATGCAGATGAACAACATAAAAAACTCACATTTTAAATAAGTGGAGTTGCACTATATTCAAACTTAGAAGACATCAATATGGCATGTCTGTTAGCACCTAATTTAGCAGGCCAAATTACCTGACTAATCTCCCTAGGTTCTCTTCAAAGCATACGAGAGAAAATGGTTTCTCTAGAGAATAATTCTTGAACAGAAGCCTAATTTAAGGCTCTGAATTGTCTTCTGGAGAAGTTTATTGCCCTTATTTGAATAAGCCAGGAGCTTGGTTAGTAATTACTAATTAATTATCAGCATGCTAAGGTCGGTATCCAAAAAGGAAATCAGAATGTGTATGAAATGTTGACTGAGTTATGGCAGTTTGGGAGGTTCTGTAATTTTAGGCTAAGTGGCCCACTTTGGTCTCTTATTTCTATAGTTCCAGACTTCCTGTTGAGGAACAGCAGAAAAAGGCTTAAAACTACATTTACCAAAGTATAATATATTAAAACAGGCCTCATATCAAGAAATCACAAGAGAGCTTCACACAGGTGTTGGGCTAAACACATGGGGGAAGACCAGAAGTAGATTGAAAAAAGTTGTTTAAAACAACTCATCAATCTACAGGTTCCTGGGTGTTAGCAAGATGCACTCTTACAAGGCCTGATAGATATTCCACACCCACACCCCCCGCATTGTCTTTCAAAGACAGTCTCTGCAGGGGATGTAGAGGTAACAACACAGTCATAAATATTACCTTCCTGAAGGTAAGTGTCTTTCCCGAGACCCCATAAATAGCAACTGCCGAGTTACGAGTTACTGCTGAAGAGTTTGGCTTGGGAGTTTAATAGCTATTGCTTTGTAACTAGCAGAAGCTGTGGTGTTGGTGTGGGGATTTCGTTGATTTGCCTTAAAATTGCATGATGATTACATTAATTGATATGAAATATTTTTGGAAAGTCTTTAAACTCATATGATGACTGTAGGTCATTTTCTGCTTGGTAGGTGTTTGCTGAACATTTATATTTATACAAGTGCATGAGCTTATCAAGCAAATCTCTGACATGAGTTCAGTTTCCAGGCTAGGAAAAGCTGTTGAGCAGTACTGAGCTTCCAAATGCTGGAATAAATGTCTTTTGAGATTGAGTCAGTTTATGGCCTTCTAGGACCTTCTAAAATAGATTGAATTTGAGCTAGCTCAACCTTCTGCTTAAGCTTTTTCCTAAATTGGAGTAATTGCCTTAGAACTGTGAAGAGATTCATTATCCCTTTGGTTCTTCCATATAAATAATTCTGGCCCAATTGTATCATCCTGACTTTAAAAAAAAGTAAATTATTTTTTTTTTAATAATTACACCCTACTAGTAATGACTACGCCCTACAAAATCTACCTATTTTTTGAGACTTTGTTTTGTTTTGGGCGGGGGGCGTTGAGTGGAGGAAGGAGTGGGATAAATTTATGAAAACATTTAAAATATCACCTAGCTTTTCCTGACTATTGTGGGAATATCTGTACTGCAATTGGAACGTACAATGAGCAGATTAGTTAGGATACATGTTCTACCTTTAATTGAGCTGGCCTGGATAATCAGTGATGTCATGGTTGGAGAGATTTCTATGTGGATTATACTATTGTTACTAGACCTTGTGTATTAATTTGTGTGTTCGCTGCTATTGCTGTTTATATGATATCATAGTCATGTATTAGCAATGTAATTAGATAAAACTTCCACTGATGAATTATGGGTATGTTGATTTGCTGTAGAGATTTCTAACAGATGTTTAATGTGTTAATAGCACGTCCTATTCATTCTCTGAAAAATTAGAAGCTTGTTGAATAACGTTTATTTACTTTTGTGTAACACAACAGAGAAGAGATACTCAAGCTAGCTGAGCCTGGTAGAGCAGTATTTTCAGATGGCACTAGATAATTGCATACAGCTGCATGTTAGCAGCTAACACAGTACTCCACCTGAGTTTATATTACTCTGCTTCTCAGTGTAGGTGATTAAACAAAGCAGAAAAGATTAAATAAAATTTCCCTTTTTTACATCTATAGGCTGATACAAGTTTTTAATGTCCTGTTAAGTAAATGAGCTTAAAGTTGAAGTCTTGGGAACAATGAAGAAAAAAAAAAAAAAGTCTAATAATGTATTTACTGCTGTCCATTGTTTTATGAGGAGGTACTCTTCTTGGGACAGATGGATCATTTTGACATGATTATTTTGGCATGTCTTGTCACATAGTCAGCTATGTTTTGTAATATAGAAAGATCTATTTTTCTAATTAATCAAATATCACAACTTTCCTATTCTCTAATGGTTGTAATTTGAGTCAGTAAACTCCATTTCCCTATCAAGATGCTTTAATTTACAGTCCTAACATGACCAATGCCAGTAAAATGTTCTAGTATATTATCTGGCAGTAAATAAAACCTGCCAAAAAAAATCAATAAAATGAGCAGTGCTTAACAAAAGACATATGCCTCATAAATAATATGTCATGAAAACTAGCAGCCATAGTAACGTATTTGAAGGAAAAGGCTTAAAAAAAGTAACCATCCAGAAGGAGCTAATGGGTTATTTTTGCTAGAGATCTGCCATAGACTTTTCCTGTCACAATATTGCATTTGTGATAAAGCAAAATGATTTGTGCTGTGTGCTGTGATTTTTCTAGCATGCTGTAGATATTTCAGATAGCAAAGATCAGTTTACATTAATTTTTTATACAGTAAGGGTGTCACCCTGTCACTGATCCCTTTTTATATATTAGTATTATATTGGTATTACTCCTCTATTTTAACCCCAGACGTGACTCATTGTTTTTCAGAAGTATATGATGCACTTATGCAAAAGGCACATTTAACTACTTATGAATCATTAGTTCAAATCATAAAACATAACATTCTGGAAGAAACATATCCTAATAGTTTGGAAATGGCAGATAGCTTAATGGATTTGAGAGGAATCTGTACGTTTCACTTGAATTAGGAAACTAAACTTTCAGATCTCTTGATAGTAATGTTATTTTGATTTATTTTTGTTTTTTAATGGGTATGCTGGAAATATTTCTGGTGAAGGGTCACACTTGCTTTAACACAGTATATGATGGTGACATGTAAAATGACAATAAGGGTATGGGAGAACCACACCCCCCCACCACCAAAAAAACCCCAACCAACAAATCGCAATCCTGTCTCTCCAGATCAAGATATAAAGTATTGTGAAACGCTAGCACTAGAAGTAAGCTTTTAGGGAGATTTCACATCAAGAGTTAACCAGAGACTTGGATGAAGCCAGATTTGATGTCATGGAAAACATGGAATATGAAGGCAAAAAAGTTTTTATACAGAAGATGGTGGAGACACAGTCTAGGGGTAGGGTATAATGCAGTAGAAAATAGCAGTAAAATAGTAACAAAATAAAATAACAAAGGAAAGCAATTTTGGAATTGTCATCTTGAACTGATTAAAAATTAGAAATTTAGTTAGAAATGCTGGCAAGGAAGAGAGAAAGCAAAAAAAGACGTAGTATACAGCTTTAGCTATTGCAGAAGGAGGAATGGGTTATGGCACTAATGATTTCAAAGGATTTTTGTGCGTTACTTCTCATTTTTATTTTTGTGTCAGCTTTGCATTTAGCAGCTAAATTAAAATGTAAGTCTTCCATGTGTTCTCTGATGCAAAGAAAGAGGAAAGAAAGCTGTAATGTAAGTGCACAAGAGTTCCTTGAGTACTTAATGGCCTGGTTTATAAAAAAGTTCAGTACTTGTCTGATTTATCTCCATTTACTCTGTGGGTGGCAGAACAGCTATTGTGAAGTATTGTCTTCCAGTGTTAACATTTAAAAAAAAAAATAAATTACATGACATTTAAGTTAAATGTGAGGCTTCACTAATCTTAATACATTCATAATTTTCCTTTGTTTCATTTGTGATTTTACTGTACAAAGAATTCAGTGCTCCTGTTACTGCTGGTGAATTGAAAGTGTGTTATTATCACATCAGCCTTACAGAAGTTAGTATGCAAAATGGTGGCAGGAGCATAACATCACAGCCGTCCTGGTATGCAAGCTGCAGAAGTCATGCTATTTGCTAATTACGTACCTTTTCTTCTTTGAACAGAGGTACTGAATGAGACCAGAAATTATAAAGTGGTGTTGACTACCTGTAGCATATTTTCAGGGCAGCAGTATGTCACAATTCAAACAGCAAAAGAGATCTCTTCTTGAACTTTTTAAACAAGAAATTCTCCTTCTGGGATGAATAACATTATTTCTGGTAATCCAGAGGAGAGGCAAAATAACCAGTAACTTCATAGGTCATTCTGGATGCTTTTCAAATACGTCTGCTTCAAAAGTGCTGTGATGCTTTTGACAGATTGGGTGGTATTGAATTCATTATTTCAGTGTTTCTGTATACTTACATAAGAAACATATTTAGGAGAGATACATATTGAGAGAAAAGACCGGTTTGGGTCATGTGAATACTATAAAGAGGATCATCTCAGTACTAAAGAAGTCCAAGTAGACAGGAGTTTGGTAGGTTTTTAGTATATTTCTGTTTTAATTCTCCATTGAGAAGAAAATCTGTGATAAATGAAAAAAATATTTCTGGTAGAATATTACCAAGTATTACTTTGTGGTGTAAGTAGATCTTGTAGGTGGATCTCATACTGCTTAGGATTTTTTACTGTTACAGTCAGAATACAGAAAATTTTCCTACTCAAAATACTACTGCCTATAGATGAGATGGAAATGTTCATTACTCTCTATTAGAAGTGTCTCTTTTGGTGTGGGACTGAGATTAATTGTCTTCATTTTGACTTGTGCTAGGCATGGATGCATCTAATGTCACGTCTCCTGTGTGCTTATTGGCACCTTCCACTAATGTGAATGCAAGTAGCCTTGCGCACTTCCCCATGCCAGTATTGGAAATCTAAGTTAAAATATGCTCTCAGCAAGCAGTGCCGCAAAGGTCAATATGAGGCGGAATATTCTGCCTGCAATTCAGGCAGCATGAATGGTAGCCAAAGAAACCAGCTGTGGAAAACAAAAGAAAACATAAGCACATATTAAAAAATAAAAAATCATGTTTAGAAACCTCAAACGACAGACTGGAACCCTAAAAAAGGATGTATCCATTTTAATTCTGATTTGCAGTCTGTTATTATGATATAATCTATGGTTCTCTTTGGGGAACAGCAAACAGCATCTGGTAGCTCTTTGGATTCCCTCCAAACTGCTTTGAAATAGATGTGAATATAATAAAGTAGTGTGAAGGATAGGCAGCTGGTGAGTGTATCGCAACGATGAGAAATTCTAGTTTTTCGGGGGTTTCTGTTCTTTATATTCTGGTAAAGTTTATTGTTTTGAATGCTGAGTTTAAAATAAAATTTAAGTAAGCTTCTTATTTCAAGTGCTGTAACATTGCTTTGTGGTGTTAATGTGTTCACAGCTGTCATTGAAGTTTTCCATAAATTGCATAACATGGAAATGTGGAGGCTTACCAGTCAGCCTTGAGTGCTGCACTGGAATGACTGAACCGCTTTGAGGCTGCGTCTGCTTTAGGTTCGCTGTCTTTTTGAAGTGCCATGTCATGCCACAGCATCACAGTCAGGGAAGTCTGGAGACAAGGCAGTGTAACTGGGGAAGACTACTGCAGCTGGCTGACGCCTGCAGCTCCAGCAGCCTTTGAAGCCAATAGCTCAAACTACTGACAGAAAATCCACAAAACCATTTGCAGGTTGATGTGAGCTGACTCTCTCAATAGTTTAGGCTGATGCAAATGATTTTACTCCTGGGAATAACTGATTCTGTTTCCACAGTGCAGAATGCAAGCTGATGTATGCCCGTTTTTAGTTTTGGCTTTGGTGGGTGGCCATCACTGGCTAAGTTTATATCAGCAAATAGTGTTGATAGCACAGTAGCTGCTACCAAGGATGTCTAGTTTACGTGCACTCCAGACGGATTTGCTCTGGACTAGCTCTAGATTGGTCCCATGGATGGAATGCTCGCTAGCTGTTACCTAGTAGAAGCTCTGGAAAAGCTCAGTTCTGTGAGCCTGGGCAGTTGGTTCCTGTCTCCTCACAGAAGTCTGTATAGATGTCTCCTAGCAGCCCAAGCAGAGGAAGGCTACTATGTAGGTATACCCATAATACCACATTTTCCTTCCTTTCCTTCCTTGGTATTTTCATGTAATATCATCACTTATTTTGTAAAACTCTATTACAATTTAATTAATCTCACTTTTATGGAATGCCTTTCAGTGTCCTGTCCAACTTCTTGAAATAGTGTCATACTTTTAGTTATTTCTTATAATAATTTCATACAAGTTCTCTGCTTTCCTCAAGATGATTGTGCTTAAATCTATATAAAACATTTATCTTCTGCATTGTATATGATTATTTTCCATTTATAGTTATTTACTTTAAAATATGAAAAATGAATAAGTGATAAACAAGTATATAAGAAAAGTAATTACAGAGGATATATAGATGTATCAGGTAAAGTCTGATCTCCACCCCGCGCACTTTACACATAGTTTCTTATATTTTCCCTTCCAGGAAATCTCATCTCATGCTTACAGGATTTTTTTGTTTTAAGTTTATTAATAGTTGCCTCTTGCAGTGGTCCCAACTGTCATTTGCTTTTAAAACTCAGTGTGCTGATCTCCAAAGATATTGATGCCTATTCAGTGACTTTATGTCAGTGAGTGCCCAATATTGGGAGTAAGGTACTTAATACAAGGTGTAGGTATTTCAATATTTATTTTTACCTTTAAAACTTGCAACCTGCATGATTAGATCAAACGTACCATATAATACATACAATGCAAATCAAAGATTTCTATAAAATCCACAGTGAGAAGGATGTAGATGAATTCTCAGGCCTTTTAGTAATGTCTCTTTTCTTCAAAAATCGCCTTAACCCTGAGCATGAATAGAAAAACAGTTAAGCTGTTTATTGCCGTGTATGTCTGTGAAAATGCTTATGGCATAGAAAATCTTACATATGTTTTCATAGTGAAGAAATGCAGTCCTAAAGAGGTGGTTAGTTAATTATATGAAATACCACAGAATTTAAATAGTGAAAAACATCAGTAAAGAGCTTTATTCTTAATGCTTTCATCAGTCAGCTATGTCACAAATTTATAAAGAACTCCCATGTCAGCAGAATTGTGTAAATATTTTTGTAAGGATTTGGAGTTCCAGACATGGCGTTCAGACTGAAGATTTTGTGAAGCTGGGCTTTACTTGTAATACGAGTAATAGTAAAATAATTTACACAATAAAACAAATTTTCTTTTACTTCCATCAGCATCTTGAGATGTTCTTAAACTAGGAAAGGTTTTCTACTTTTACTGTGCAATTGGCTTGCTCAGAAACAAGTTTTTTTCTCTCTTTTATTCCAGGACAATTTATTTATTATTGGAAGGGTCAAATCATTGGGAATGGCAGTCTCATAGCCTTAGTGATTTGGAATGTAGTGAACAAGAGAGTCGCTTAATTATTTTTAAAAGCAAAGATACACACAGTAATTGGGAATGTTTATCGATGTTTCTTTATATTATAAAGTCTGCTTTAAAGTAATTTGGCAAGAAAACACAGATCCCTGTTTGAAGCAAAAGGGTTTTTTATCAAGGCCTGAATGCATGAGAATGTGTGTACAGCACTCCCGTCACAGAGGAAGAAAGAATAAGCCTTTGAAAAGCACAGTCATTAGCATGGTCAAAAGATGAGTGCTATTTGTTGTCTCTTATGAGGGAAGCTGTGTATAAAAATGATGCTGAATCCCATCTGGTGGATACAATGGTGCTTTTGTAGGAGCAAGAAGTTTTTAATTACCTTACTCTTAAAACCTACCCGCCCATATTGGACTGAAAAATAGATTTCTTTGCTTTAATGCAGTGGGACCCTATTGGTTCCTAAAAATCTATGAAGAATATAATGGAGGTCATTAGCAAAGCAATTCTGTTACGACTTTGCATGCAGAGCATTAGCAGTAAGCATTAAAAGCTGCTGGATCAGTACCTTTGCAGTTTGCCCACTGTCTCAAGCAGAAATGGTCCTGAACTCTGTCAGAATACCTTGAGTGGTGACTTCTGTTGGGTTCTTTTCTTTTTTGAAGTTCGTTTTTTGTGGGTTTGGGTGGTTTGGTTTTTTTTTCTTGGAAAGCATACTTGCTTATGCTGCGCCATTACATTATGAATTATATAACACTTAAGTTGAAATAGTAAATTGTACCAATGACAAAAAAGCCATTACTTATACTTTGCAAAATTGTATTTATGCTTAATTGTACACAAGCAGTATAAGACGTGATAGGCTTAGTTAATTATTTTCTTCCTTTCTTTCAAGTATTGTGATTTTCTGTGAATGTTGTAGCAGGAATGCATATGGCTTTCAGCAATCTTTACCAGATATTCAAGTTGTGTTCTTCTTGTTTTAGCAATGGAAAATAGGCCTGATCTTGCTTCATTGAAAGTTAATAGCACCATTTTAATTCAGGTTAGGTGAAGGAACTCAGATAATTTAAACAGATTAGTTGATGACATTATTAAGCTCTCCAAATTCATTATTACAAGTGTTGTTTGTATGTAAATCTCAAAGTGTTTAAAAGACAAATTTACAAGTGGGATGCTAGTGCCTAAATGGCCTTGCAGGCATCTAAATCAAGCATTTAAATGTCAATGTATTCATACCTCACCTGGCAAGTACTGAGAAGAAAGGTTTGGATTTTAAATCTGAAATTCCATAGCTGTATAAGCTGATAATTGACCGCTTCTCATCATTTACATGTCTTAACAAAATGTGACCAGTGAGCTGAGCTGCAAGGAACCTGTGAATCATTGGCCTTTTTTGTGAAAATGTATATGTAGCATGGATATTCATGTCCCCTATTCTGTGGTGATACGCAGAGGATGTTCTTAAATGAGCTGATGGGAAAATAGCTGCCAGAAAAGATAGTTTGAAATGGTTTTGTTTAAAGTATTTTGCTGAAATATTGGAGAGACTGGAATCACACCTCCTCTCTTTTCCAAGGGATTTACACGGAGGTTTTCATGCTAACCAATTTGTTAGTCCTTTTGGGTACTTTCACGATAGACCTGTTGTAGTTAAAATTAAGTACTTAAATATCTTTGAAGCTACAGAGAAGAACTCTTAGCCTAATGATTAAGGCAGTCCTTTGGGATGGGGAATCAGGCTTCAAATTCCATGACGATGAACATTTCAGTATCCTAAATTAAACATTCATTAGAACAGAGATTTGAACTTGGCCCACCCTCCTCCCAAGTGAATACGCTAATCGTGGAGCTATGGCAATTCCTATGTATTCATGGTGATCCAGAGGGTATCTCAGGATTCCTTGTGGTACGCTACAAGAGTATGAAGACAAATGCAGGGTCTGTTACCGTGAGCTCGCTGTGGCAGTCTTCTGAAAGTGGAAAGCAATTGCTCACGTGCACTTTAGCTGAAGGCGTTTTGAACCGGTGCTTTCTGTTTTGTCATGCACACGTTGTAACCAGTGAGCTACTATCAAGTAAAACAGCAACTCCATCAAACGTGTTTTCAAAGAATCAATGCTGTTCAGTTTTCAGAAGGAAGCTCAGAACCCTGTTTTAGAAGGCTGCAGTTACAAATCAGGGGATACATGCCTTCCTCTGCCAGAACTGAGCCTGTGGAAGGGAATGGGCTCAGCTTTGTCAGCCTTTTGTAGTGATAAGCATAGATGCCTTGTACTCAGTGTGCTGACTGTAGTATAAACTACATCTAGACACCTGGTTCTCCTTATACATCATGAAAGTGTCATGGTCATATATATATGCATTTGTAGCTTTGTCTAACCATAGAGATACATTTTGCAATAGGATTGATTTAAAGAAAACGTATACATTATTTTATATAAACGTCAAGATTCAAAATACTACATAAAAAAAAAAAAGAACTCTCTATATAATCTTCCCTATCATTAAAACCAGCAGATTAGTTAAAAATGGTGAAATGATACTTGCAAGTGATTTACTTGGCATAAGTGTGTGCTGCTTTGTAAAACTAATTGCAGTTCTTGTGCCAAATACTTTTAATTCTCTAATTGATTTTTAATATTTTTGACAGGAGGTTCTTTTTGTGAGCTTTAAAAATATTGTAATAGAATATTCTAGGGACTTCCATGATTTAGCTCAAACATTTTACACTGTAATACATCGTAGAATTTTGCACTCAATTACTGTAAGTAGAACTGATGAAATGTCTATTAAGTTTGTTCAATATTTCTCAATATAATTTTCAATTTTAAGTGGTTTATGACACTATTGAGCATAAGGCATAATGGTTGGAATTCCTAATGTGAGATATCTGCGTCAGGTTGAATATTTAGAGGGAACTTTTAAAGCAAAATCTGTACTTCAGAAACCTTAAGCCCAGAAAACAGTTGTTTTGCTAATTTATACATGTTATTCTCCTTTAAGTAGTCTTACTGTCCTAGTTTGAAGCAGGAAGGTAAAATGGAGAAGGGGATTTTACCAAATCCATTCTTACTGTCTACTTCATAAGTCCGAAGTTGCACAAGTTTTAAGACTTTTAATAATACCACGTTTTGCATTCCCAATTCAAATGTTTCACTTCTTCGTAGGTGGCTAGATCTTCAAAAATCTTTCTGTCGCTTAGCATCATTAACCTTGACTGTTCCATGGAGCATCAGAACAAAATCCTATGGACTAGTAGGTGGGAAAGATGGAGAGAAATAGGTCATGGTGTCTGCTGAGGGAAGCTTAGAACTGAAAATGGGGTGTACGAGGTCTGTGTCATAAGTGACGTGGGAAAAGGAAGGGAGAAAAATGGGCATAGAATCTGATAAGATTAGGAGACAGATATGGGAAAAAGAAGCTAGGACTGGATTTACAAGTAGGAAAGGCACCAGAACAAAGAGAAGTTAGGAGTGGGAAGAGAATCTGTACAAATTTTTCTCATGGTGGTAGCACTGGGATAGGTGAGGGATTTTTGAAACAGCACAGTGAAAGCAACATGAAGTGCAAATAAAAAAAAGAGGTTGGTGGCATCGTGGAGTCTTGATTTCAGCAATGTTGCTGGAGATTAGATTTGGGAGTTGTTTTGAATTCATCTCCTTTACTCCTTGTTACAAGATCTGATTCAAAAGTAGGCATTAAGCACTGAGGATCATTTGCATTCTGGACAGTACCAAAGAACATGTTTTAAATTCCACAATAAAGTTGCCTTCTAAGTAGGGCCACAGTAGATGTGCAAAGGAAAAGATAGAAATTATTTTAACTTGATTTATTTTAACTTGATGAAATTTATCGTCAGTCTTGGCAATCCTGCCCTTGTCTCTAGAGCGGTTAGGAATCATTAATTTTAGGTATATATCCAAATGTGTGGATGGTACCTTATTGGCTGAATGCTTATTTGTTTGCGAATGAGGTGGTGCATTTATTTGTATGATAGAGATACAGCTACAAGGTGTAGCTCTTTCAGCATTAATTTTCATTTGGTAGAGATGTCTATTTTCTCACTTGATTTAGGAGCAGAGATACACACTTGAAATTGATTACTTGAAATGTTAATGCTATGGGAATCTTGAAATAGTTTAAAATGGGAAATAACATCTGTCTGTATTTATGATTTCCCAGAGGAGACAACTGTCTCTTTTCCTTGCCTAGTTTGAGGGGTAAGTTCTAGCAAAATTCGGTGTTCATCAACAGTAATTATTCATTGTCTTTAAATGTACTGAGATCTTTGACAATGATACATCTAATCTACATATTTCAAACCTAACAAATACAATTCCTTAAGATTTCCTTGAAATACAGGATCCAGAGGGAGGGTGAGTTCGTATTTCTTCTTCATTTGGGAATGCTCATTCCTGTGAGTTTTACCTGATAAGAGTGTAACCAATACCTTGATAAATCCATACTGCCGTCACCTGGAAGCAAAACTGCACATTTCCATGAAGAGATGTGTGGCAGTTGGAGCACTTCCCCTCTCCTCACCCCTGCCCCCAAGCTTAAATGATGAAGTTGTTAGTTTTTATTTGTTGTGTATCTGAAGCCATACTTGATAAGGCTTGTACATTTTTCAAATGTTACATTTTCTAAACTTGTAGAATCTTGTTTTATGAAAAGAAAGATACTTAATATATTTTCATAAAAATCTAGTTGCTAATGAGGAGGCTTTAACCATGATTGATAATTAACATTATTGACTTACTTCAATACCTGAAATAATGTTTCCTGCCTGAACATCACAATCACTTCAGTTACCTTCTTTGAATGTTTAGTGTATGGTCCTGTTTCTTAGTTTAGGGAAATTGAGAAAGTTTCCTTTTCCATAGAAGAGATAGGAATTGCTTCTTCTCATTGTTCCTGTCAGTTCAGTATATATAATGTCCTTGGAAGACATTAATTTTGCAAGGTTGAAAATTAGGCCAGAATTGGTGCATTTTGTGTTGTAATGTAAGGTCTATTTAAGCATAAATTATGTTAAACTGCTCATTTTCAATTATTGTATCAGTCATTAGGCAATATAATAATGTTGCTTTAGTTTGCAGTTGACAGTTCTAGACAGATTCTCTTTCTGTGCATTAGTTTTGAGCCCTGAACACTGGAAACTTTTTTATAAATGAGTTGTGAAAATGAGCTGGAGTATTTTTTTTAAAAAAATGTGAATGAAACATTTAATATTTGACATAATTAACATAATTTGTTAACAAGTTATAGGGGTTTTTTTAAAAGATAAAGGAATTTGTGCATTCAGAATCAATGAAGATGGGATAGTATATCAGTGGGCATTAACTCGGATCATAGAAGATAATTTAAGAAAAAAATTACACTAAGGATTAAAAAAAATGGAGGCTTTAAAAGAACTGCATCATTGTTCCAAAGCACTGGCACTCTTTTTCCGGGGAGACTGTGAAATCTCCACCCTTGGAGATGCTGAAAAGCCATTTGGACATGGTCCTGGGCAACGTGCTGTAGGTGGCCCTGCCTGAGCAGTGGGGTTGGACCAGGTGACCTCCAGAGGTCCCTTCCAACCTCAGCCATTCTGTGAATCTGTGATAACCCGGTGTTAAGCCTGTATTGCTTAGAGGCTCGATTTTGGACTCTATAAGATCCTTGGAAGTCAAAAAGGCACAAAACCGTAAGTTTAAACAAACAAAACAAAAAAAAAGAAAAAAACCACAACAAACCCCAAACTGACTACGTTGTGATTTCTTTATTTTTAATGATCTGTTGTAACCAGTATTCATGACTTTTATTTTCTTTTGCAGGCATTCAGAGTACAGGTGAATCTAATTCAATGTAAAGAATTAATCTCTCTGCTCGGGTTAGTCTTGGTTTTCTCTGTGGCTTGAAAGTAAAGCAGATACAACTGAAGCCAGATCTTGGCATAATTTGGAAAAAAGATTTAGTTTACTTTATAATTTATCTATTTGAGAAAATTGTATAGCTCAAGAGAATGGTAATGGTATTCTTACTTGTCACCTTGAATTAACCAGTATAAATAAGGTGACCATGATTAGTGATCAGAGAATTTTTGGCATTCCAGTGGGTCACTGAATACCTTTGTGAAATGAGATTGGTCTCAGTCCAGTACACAGATTTTCAATGTTTCTTTACTTTGGGAAACATCAGCTTTTGCTGACAGCTTCCACAGACAGATAAGAACTTTTGTGGTCAATCTGTTTGAGAGAAGTGCTGCAAGTGTAATGTATTTAGGTATGTTTTGATGCTGCCTGATGCTATAGTTGTATAAAGCAGGTTGTTTCAGGGTCACCAGGATAGATAATGTCTCTGGGTTTTGTTTGGTTTTAGAAATAATATGTTATTAATTTTAAGCAAAGATCTGTAGCTTTTAATGATACCTCATCTTAATTTTTTTATTGTAACAAATCAATTCACTTTGAAACAATTTATTTAAAATTTTATTGCTAACAATGTTTAATTACATACACAAAGCTGATTTGGATTCTGAGCTTCTCTGCTTTTTCTGCTTTTTTTAGACTTGCAGGGGGTTTTTTGGTTTTTAATGATTAGGTCCTGTCAAAAATCTTGAGTTAGTAAACTCTTGAATTAGTAAAAATCAAGATCATGAATAGCAAAATACCTTAATTACAGGGTGTGAATAAGCATGATTTTCCTGAGAATTTTACTTGGAGATTTAGTAAGAAAAGAATCCTCTTCTATGTTCACTGAGGCTGATGAAGTAATATATACTGTGAAGGCTGATGCAAGACATACCTGTGGCAACTTAACTGGATCAAACCTCTATCGCTTCTGCCATCCAATCTACTGATTCTTCAACAGAGAAGCTACAAAGTTATTTCTTGCATGCCAGAGTATGAAGTACCAGCTTGTTCTGCTTTCCTGCTGCCAACCATTCTAGACAATAAAATTGTGATGTTTTTTAAACATCTGTAGCAATAAAAGAATATAATTTACAAGTTATGCATAGATAATTGTTATTTTGGATAGGAACACACGCATATGAAAAAAGGAGATTCTAAGTTAAATGCTCATGAAAAATTAAACTCATTTTGTATTCAGTTCATTCCTTGCAGGTAAGAGGTTTGTGATTTTGAAAAATGACATTTAAAAGCTCATTAAAAAATACTCAGTGATTTCTCCTGCTCCCTGCATAGCATGTATAACCTCTTTCTTGTGTAACCAAACATGCTCGCTATTGCCTGTCACTTCATTCCTTATCTTGTAATAGAGACATTGAGGTCTTTGTTTTATTCTTCAGCTAATACTTCTGTCCTGGTTTAGACATCTCCGGTGTGTTCATTGCAGCACTCACTTTCATATCTCAAGAAATAATTATACAAAGACATCATTAGCAGTCATAAGTTTTTTTCCATGCAGACATAATAAATACTTAATTTGATGGAGGGGACTTCTTTGCAATATATTCTCCATCAAAGTCATTGGTAATTACAACTTATCATGAGACTTTCCACAGTATAGTTGAGTAACAGAAATAGAAGCAGGGACATTCTCCTCTGGTGTATGAAAAGTATGAGATATTTTTAAACTCTGTGCTGCTGATTCCACAAACATATACTGTCCAAACAAGATAACTGTTCGCATTGTTTTGGATTGTGCAGAAAGAATTTCAAGAGTCAGTGGAAGCTCCTCCATTAAAACTTTCTCCTCATCCTCAGTGTTAACATTTATTTAAGCCTTATCCTCTGGTTTGTCCCCTCTCTTTCTATTCTTGACCCTCAAAGATCTTAGATGTTAATTATTCCCACTAAAATGTTCTAAAATATTCACAAAGTGCCTGATAGCTGTATTAAAGAGCGTGCCTGGAATGATACTTGTTAATTTATCTTGCTTAGTTTGTATCCAAAACATATACAGTATGTGAAGATCTTTTTTATTTCATCATTTGTGTGCTCAGAGAGAGGAAATAATAGAGATTTTATATTTTTCTGCAGACATTTTTGTGATGTAAACATAAAGTTGAAAGTTGAGCTCCTTATACTTTTCCTGCCTTTGTGACATATACATCATCTTGTACTCAGTTGCACTTCCTAATTTCTGTCCTATTTTGTACTCACCTTCTACTGAACGATTTTTTTGCTGATGTGTGTCAGCTGATAAAAGTTCTCTCTCAAGTTGATTCAGGCCTATGTAGAGGCAGGCAGTTAAAAAAAACATTGCTTCAGCCATGTCCTTTTAAAATAAATTTCTCATTAAACTGTGTGCATTCAGGCAGTGCCCCAAAGTCCCATAACATCTAGGACAGTGATTTCATTTTTCCAAACGTCTGTGCCATTCCATTTTGTGCCAATATAAACTTGCCATCATACCTATAATAAATATATTAACTGTGCTGAGTACAATGTTTTTGGGATAGAAGGCAAAAGTCATACACACCTGCCAAAATATATAAGCCTTCATTCACAGAGCTCAAATAAGTTATTGCAGTCCAAGTCTATAACAACATAGCAAAAAATAATCATCCACTTTTTCTGTGTAGTACTCTGTCTCCTGACTGCTATTATCCAGCTAATATGGTTATCCAGATTTTCAATACAGTGTGTAGGAGTGAAATAAGGATTATTTAAACCATCAAGACAGACTACCTGGAAAGATGATTTTTTTTTTTTTTTGAGTTAAGTTGCACCTCATATTTTACTATATTTGTAATTCAGTCATTGTGGATGTGAAAGTGTTACCGAAATCTCGAAATGAGGAACTTATCGACACCAATGTGATGTAGATAAGCAGACACTTCTTTATTAACGGCCAGGTGCGTGAGCGAGTCCTCTCACGATCAACGCACGCCAGGTCTCAAAATCAAATACCATATATAAAACTTATTCATACATATTCATTAAGTATTCATGCATAACCGTGATATTTCCCATAAATCATTAACATATTCTCCTCCTATATCCGATTCTGCACAGTAGAGCTTAGAAGGGTCTAGAAATGGGTCTGGGGCACGATTTGGGTAGGTGGTATATGAGTCGGTGGTCACGATCTCCCCCTGCCAGAATTACCTTTTACTAAAGTTCACGATTTCTTGGCAGGTAACTACAAGCTGTTCCGGTCGACTCTCCCCAGTTTCCATTAGTCTCGTATTCTGACATTTCAATACACTTCTACATACAGAAGACTGGTCAAATACAAAGAAACCTTTCAAACCCTAAAGTTATTACCTAAGTTTTAACATTGGTTCTAGCCCCTTCTTCTAGCCTTGGTACAAGACGTACAGAAGATCTCATAGCAGCTTTTACTGTGCAACTATAAGTTTCATTAAAAATATTTCTTATCCTTCTATTTTTCAATTTTATAAAATGATTTTATAAAATCAATTAATCAATCAAGGTCAATCAATCTTAACTTACAAATCGATAACAAAAGCAGGTATGGTGCTCTTAAGTTTTTCGAAGAGACTGTTCGTTTGGTTGGAAAGATAAGGTTTTTCTTTCAAGTCCTCAATGGGTGACAGTCTTGCAACTGTTGAGCTTTGGGAAGAGACTGAAAGTCAATACCATGCAGTATGAAGAGCTAAAAGGTTCTTGAGAAAAACTTGCAACGTGGTTTCTTTGGCTAACTACAGGAGTCTCTGGGACTTGCTAGTTGCAAATGTGTTCCCCAGCTAAGCTTTCTTAATGTTGCAGTATAGTGCAAAAAGAGCTTATAAAAGTGTCATGGAAACTAAATCCGTTCCAGATAGTTTAAATTATTTTATTGTTGCTCTAATATTGAGTTTGAAGGAAAGGCTAACTGAAATGAAGAGTAATACTTCATCCACCTTCAAGTAACACTGGAGTAACTATTCACAGTTTTCTATTGAAGGAAAAAAAAGGAAAAAAAAAACCTGTGAAAGATATTCTG
The DNA here is from genome assembly GCF_023638135.1 of Falco biarmicus. Taxonomy (NCBI): domain Eukaryota; kingdom Metazoa; phylum Chordata; class Aves; order Falconiformes; family Falconidae; genus Falco; species Falco biarmicus. The sequence continues at coordinate 90,833,050 of NC_079288.1, forward strand.
GTGGCATTTCTTTATTTTTTCATATATATACTTTTAAAGGAATTCTCTGTATCGACGATAACTAAGAGTACATAATTAAGACAAAATAGTTACCATACTTTTAGATGTAAAATCCACACTTAAGTAAGTCCACACATTCAGACAGTCCTCTCCTAATCAATGTCAAAAGCAGGGAGGGTTGAAAAGCAAGACAGGTTTTGTAGTAGTGGAAATAAGGCAGGGATGAATAATAGCAAGATTACCATTGAGAGATGCAGATTATGCTATGGAGGACCAGGCTGTGGGAGGCAGAGAAGCAGCTTTGACATAAACTTCTCTTTATATTACTTCCGTGTATACACAACCACAGTGCAGTTGCATCACAGTTTTGTTTTTTTAATGTATGATCTCCAAGCCGTAGATATGAAAACATTGTAAACTGAAAAGTAAATCTGAAGGATAAAATTACCTTTAAAATAGGCTTTCATCTAGCAGTATATGGCTTTTCATTGATATGATAATGTAATTAATTTAAAATGAACACTGGAATAAAACAGTAAAATGTGTATCAAAACTGTGAGGACCACTTCTGCGCTTAACAGTTATCAGAGCTGCTGTGAACACAGTTCACCTTGTGCCTCGTGTCTTTTTTGGTACTTTCATCATAACTATTTCTGATCTGCCTTTCAAGCTGACCCTTTTGTGGAGTCACATTTGGCAGACATCATAGACAATAGCATTTGACAAATTAATTATTTTGTCACTGGAATCACTGCTACTATTCTTCTAATAACTATTTTTATCTTGTATCTTCATGGCTCTGAACTACTTGCATTCTTGAAAGTCTCCATGTTAAAGCAAAGCAGAACATATAGACTCAGCAATGGAATATTCAACTAATAAGCGCTTTGTGGTGTTGGGAACTGTATTACTTTATTTTAATTGAAATAGGAATGCTGAATAGAAGCTGCAGGTCTACTTTTTAGAAGTGCTTGGGACTGTTGTTGTCTAAGATGTTGTCTTTTAAGTGCCCTGTAATCCAGCTTTTGAATGTCAAACTCTACAGTTACAGCAGGCTCATCTCTCTACACCTCAGTCTTTGTTTGCACTCAGTCATTTGTGGAGGGGACTTCTGTCCTTCTTGGTCTTGTTTTGCTCCTGGTGGTCCATTCAGACTCCATTTTGCAAAGAAACAGACTATTTAAAAACCAAAATGGGATGTGTTCCCATTGTTGCTCTGCTGCTAAAATGTATTCAGTTCCCTATGAGTAAATGGACATTCAGAGTTAATAGCCATGCTGGCAGGAAATGCTATTTCAGTACAGAAGAGCTGTTAAATGCCTAAACCTCTTGATTCTTCTGTCGTAGTTTACCAGACAGAGAGCGTCTGCTACCTGTCAAGCTTTTGATAATTTGCAGGGAGGGTTTTGATCATAAATAGCCCTTGCATCAAAATTAAATTCATAACCTGAGACAAAGTATCTTGGAAACTCCCATAAAAATAATGCTTCTTTCTTTGAATATAGGAAATCAAGATTCTGGAACTCAGTTAAATTATTGCAATTGACAAAGTAATTCCTGTCATATTTTGTGGTTTTGATTTTATTTTGGGATGACACAGTACTAAGAAGCCCCAGTCTTGGAGCACATTTCTCTGCCATAGGCAGAATAAGGCTCCAAGGGCAGCCCTTAATTGCTGTTGCATCATCTTCACTAAAAATCTTAAAACCTTTGTAACATTGATGTCCTCCTGTTTTCTTCATATTGTCTACCATGATGAAGTGTTTATACAATTCTCAGGTGTTAAGACATTAAGAACTGATTTTAAGTAATTGTGTTATTGCTGCAGAAAAAGTAACAGAATGTAGCATACTTTATTGCTCATAAGACCCTGCAAGCAGTACTCTTTAATAAAAGTTGGTAATTGTAATTATCACCACTGAAGTAAGCAAGCAGGGCTCTAATTATAATCCAAAAGCTATAATTTGTTGTAAAAAGTTGATATTGCAACACAGAAAATTTTTATAGAGTTGAATGTTACTTTGAAAGATCTAAATTATACCGGTAGTCCTGTGACAGGTTTACAATTAAGGAAATGGTTGAAACCTGTGCCCCACAGGAAACCCAGTCCAATATCTATTTTCAGTAGGTTTATGGTATTGCTGTCTTAAGTTTTATTTGGTATATAATCCCTTTAAGTGTCTTTTTTTTTTTTTTTTCAATTTGATATACTGAAGCTTCTTGTACACTAATGTTAATAGGAATTAAGTATAAGAGTTTAAATCAGCGTCTTATTCACTATCATTGACAGGGCTGGAAAGACCAGGGAGTATACTTTATAAAAGAATCTATAATGAAATTCTAATACTAATTCCAGGCAATTCTTTCTTTTATAGAGATCTTGCAGGATTGGAGTTGCCAGTTTTCATTGTTTTCATTCCAGCAAACGTAACTTTTGAGACTAGTCTGAATTTTTAATATAAAGTTTTTAGACAGAAATGTGAAAAACATCCCATTTTAATTAAAAAAACACCTTGAGACTAAACAACTGAAACTTCTAAATCAAAAGGCTCTAAGATGCAAAGTGTAGAAGTTCCACAATGCTTATGGAAAGGCATCACTTATTTTCATTACCTAAAATCTGCATTAGGTAGAAAGCTGTAGTTCATTCAGGAATGTGACAGCTGAGGGTAGAAGTATTTTCTTATGAGAGCATAGTGATGCTATCAGAGAAGGAAATAAGGCATCTGCAGAATTCTGATTAAAAAAAAAATTGTGTGTCTTGATGATTTTAAGCCTGTGGAAAAAGCCTGTCTAATCTATCTCAACAGTTACTAAAGCAGCTGAACTCATTATTGAAAGGTTGACCTATCTGCTGGTACTGCCTATTCAGTTCTGTATCTTTCAGGAACAGTTGTAAAAGGATCATGGATGTACTCCATATCACATGCTTCAGTCTCAACATTACTGAGTTTTTGGTACAGTGATTATGACTGAAAGACCTAAACCAAAAGAACTGAAGTGCCATTTATCTCCTCCTGTGAAATTCTGCAGTTACCTGTTAGTGATGTTTTTTAAAAAAATTAAAATTACTGTCCTGACAGTAATGGGTCACTCACTGTTTGCATTTCCTCTGTCTACAGTTCTTATTACAAGTGCCTCATGTTATTAATACAAATTTACATGCAAATAGTAAGATATATATTATGGTATATGAAGCTGGTAAGTTGTTGGTTTAAAATATACTAGAGGTTGTTTCAGTCAGGTCAAATTCTGTCAGCTAGATATGATTATCTTCTATTGTTATTTACTTATCTTCTCAGGTATAAGCCCATGGAAATTTGGTCAACCTCAGAGAGAATCATGACATCCAAGCCTCATCTGGGGGTCACATGAATTAAATTAAGACATTTTGAACGACTGTTTCAAGTCTAGTATCCCCTTGACTAAATATATTTCAGTTTTATTTTTCAGATTGCAACATAAGTAGTATGATTGCACAGTATCAGAACAGGGCTGAACAAAATTGGTTCTGAAAGGTTAAAATGGTTCATTTTGAAACCTCTGACCTGAGATGGTTTTGGTTTATGATTTCTATACACACACACACACACACACACAATTTTAAGCAATCTGGAATTTCCTTTGTGTTCTTTCAGGCAATGAATATAGGAAAAAACCATAAATATTCATGCATCTGATCATCATATCTGCATGCAGAATCACATGTATTTTCACAGCATATAAGTTAGGTTATTCCTAGTGATGATGACAGGAGTAGGGTTAATGGTTTCTAGGTCAATGACAGAAAAATCTCAATTGTAGATAACATTTTCATATGTTTTTTCCTCTTCTGTACTGTCAGCATGTGTAGGGCATATTGGCATATTCTTTTCTCTTCTTTTTTTTCCCCTTTGCTTTCTGAGGCATTCATTGCACTTGGACTCCACTCTGGAACCTGATCTGCTTACTATTCTATCACTGTATTACAGGTGTGAATAATGCTTGTGAGGAGGTGGGGAACTGCTGAAGGTGTCCCCTCACTTTCTGTCCCACAGTTAGTTGCTAGCTCCTGGTGTGGCTGAGAGCTAGACAGACGATTAGTTCTGAGCCCTGAGTGTGTCCAATGAATTTCATTCTGCTGTATGAGTTTCTTTCGTCTGCAACATACAGGACATGTCTGTGAGTATTCTTAACTTCACCATGCTTGTAATAATCATTCACTATGCCCTGTTTGCACTATATCAAATCAAACTTAAAAACCTATGACATGATGAAGGAATGCATTATGTAGCCTGTATGTTTAGACAAAAGCACATGAACAGAAATATGGATGTGTAATGCAAACTGATAGTGCAATTAGTATGGATTATAGTCAAATGAGTACATTTATGATTGCTTGCTATCACAGAAATACACATTCTTTTCATCATCAGTATTCACACTATCTGGAAAAGGTTATGTACTTGTCGCAATGAATAAGATTTTTAATAACACAAGAAAGCTCTTGCACATCATTTTAAAAATGTAATGGTGCATCATTTGTTCTAGCAGAGCAAGAATGTATATTTTATAGTTCCATAAACATTGATCATGGGTAGATTTTCATTTGTTTACAATTTAATATGTACCCCTGTAACAAAATCTATCAAGATTCAAAGCATTACTCTATAACAAGTAACTCATCATAAATGAAGGTCAGACATAAATTGAAATGTAATATGTTTTATATATATATATAACACGTGCATGTTTTATATGTGTGTAATATATATACACACCAATCTGAAATAATTTGTTACATTAGGGTAATGTAGGTCTGTTACATAATTAATACAATTTTAAAAAATATAGGATGTTTTAAGTAAAAAAATACAGTGATTATGTCAAATAAAGCTTTTGAACATAACCATCATGCTTCAGTTCCCATCCTCTGAAATCTGCTCTTTGTGTTTACGTATTACCCAGTCCTGTGTAAGTTAAGAGTACAAGTTTAGTTGTCCTGATACCTGCACAGGGAACTTGGGCTGCTATAAGCTTTAGACATTCAGAGGTGTTCATGACAATTTGGAGGATGAGCAGGTGGAGAGGATGACATCTGCTAATTAGGGTTGTCACAGCCCAAAGGGGTACTGTAGCAGCTATTTACACAGCCCTTGTTTAAAAGCTCCAGACCCACTCCTTGGCACATCGAAAAAGTAGATCTAAGTAAATTCTTCTGACTCTAGTTTAATTCAAACAGGAAGAGTGGATTTAACAATGTGGCTTGAGGTAGTGTTGCACAATTCTAACTAAAAGAAAGTTAATCTCATAGCCAAAATGTAGCCTGACTGATAAAAAAATCAAACTTTGACTACAGCTCCAGAGGCTATGTGAGAGAAGCAGCAATAATACCTGGCAACTTGAAATTCATTATTCAAAACACGTCCATACATGTTACTGCCTTGCCTACAAGCATGTGGTCACCGGGCTGTTGGTCTGAAGCATTCTGAAATCCTCCACCTAAGGAGAGAAGAATTAACTGTTTCTGTTGTGTGTTTCTGGCCACTCCTGTAGTCTCAGGTCTCTGTTCCAACATCCTTCCTTTACACAAGCAGACTGCAGTGTTTCAACTCTGAAATCAGTGTCTTGGGTCTCCCATGTGTCTACCCCATGCTCACCCATGCATACGTTCCCTCAGCATCAGATGATACTCAGGCATCGAGTTTAACTCATTTGTGGATACGCTGGATGGCAAACAGTGCAGGCACAGTGGAGCAGCTTCATAGCAATAGCCAATTTCAAAAGCACTTGGATAAAGATATTTTAAAATAATGCCCTTACAGTTCAAGCTGAGCATTTGGATTGGGCAGAGAGAGAGCCTTGCCCTTTATTTTCCAGTATATGACATCAATACATGATATATGGTGTCAGTAAAAAACATCCTCTTCCTTTAAAAAGAATCTCTTTATTTCCACAAGTTCAGCTGGGAAAATCAAGCCTTTTCCTTAGTCCCACTCATCCCATCTGTGCAAAGAAAATGTATTGCTCCAGGGAACAGATGGAGTCAGTGGCTGTGGTTTGTTGTGCTGTGGGCAACTCGTTCTGAATTAGTCACATTCCTTGAGTAGGGTACTTTTCTACAGTATAATATAGCAAGCACGATTATGTAAGTTTACTAGATACTCGGCATGTAACAAAAAATTAGAGTTCAAAGTACTATTCAACGGGGCTCCATTCTGCCCTATTAGAATTTCTGTCTGGATGGATTTGAATTTTAATAATACCTACCTAAATGCTATATATAGCTATGTGTGTGCTCATAATTTTCTCTAGTTTTGCATTTTAATTATATATCTGCCCTGGAAAAAATAAGTCAACAAACCATTCTAAAAATAAAAAGAAATCCACCCCTTGTAATTTGACTTTAACAATGTTTGCAATCCCAAAAAGAACAGTAGTCACCATGCAGAAATTAGTTTCAAGAGAAATTTATGATCAAAATGATACTTCTCAGCTTGTTAAACAAGGATATATTTAAAAAATTGTAGAAACAAATGCATAAGGGCAGTGTATGGACAGTATCACAGCTACAATATTTATCCCTTGCGTGAAGTTACAGTTTCTGTGAGAGTTTGCTGTGTGACTTGATAGAAATTGGATAATTAGAGCAGCCACAAAGGAAACATGAAAAAAACTTTCACGAGTATGTGAATTATCATGTTCCAATACTACAGCTTTCTATAGAAGACTTAGGCTTTCTTGTTACAACTGTGAAGTTACTTTAAGCTAAACTTCTACATCTTCTGAGTTTGGGTTAAGCATTGTATTAAATCTTGAGCATTAACCAAAACACCTTCTTTTTTCTTTTGTAGAAAAAATGCATTTATTTTATCATTGAAATAAAGCTTCCACCATTTTTTAGTACAGATGGATTTTTTTTTCTGAGAACAGTGAAAATAGTGTATTGCATATATTACTAAAATTTAATTCTATGTTAATGAGTTTGCAAATAGCAAACTTTCAAAAGTAAACTCAGAAAATGTAAAATAATATAAATAAAATAGGCATTGGATTCTTTATGCCAAAGTGTAACCCATTTAATTTTTCTGTGGTGGGAATGGGCAAATTAATGCTCAAAACGAATAGGTAGAACATTGACGTAGTTTATTGTCCTGGTTTCAACTGGGATAGAGTTAATTTTCTTCTTAGTAGCTGGTGCAGTGCTGTGCTTTGGATGTGATGTAAGAACAGTGTTGATAGCACACTGATGTTTTTAATTCTTGCTAAGCAGTGTTTGTGCTAAGTCAAGGATTTTTCAGGTTTTTGGGCCCTGCCAGTGACAGGGCTGGAGAGACACAAGAAATTGGGAGGGGACACAGCCAGGACAGGTGATCCGAACTACCCAAAGGTATATTCCATACCTTGGGATGTCATGCTCTGTATATAAACTGGGGCAGTTGGCCAGATCTGGCCGATGCTCAGGGACTGGCTGGGCATCAGTCAGTGGGTGGTGAGTAGTTGTACTGCAAATCACTTGTTTTCTTTTCTCCCTTCACTCTGGATTCCGTTCCTCTCCCTTTCTCCCTCCTTTGCATTATAACTATTGCTGTTGTTGTCATTATATTGGGGGTGGGGGGGTGTTGTAGCTTTATTTTATTTCAATTATTATTTTTTTCTTATCTTAGCACTTGAGTTTTACATTCCTTCCCGATTCTCCTCCCCATCCCTCTGGGTGAGGGGGGAGTGGGTGAGCAACTTGTGTGGTACTTAGTTACCGACTGGGGCTGAACCATGACATTTATATTTTGCTGTCATAAACACATAGGATAGCCTTGTATGGAAATTATATGCCTTTACAATGGAAATTATATGCTTTTACATCCACCTGTTTCCTAGAAAATACTCAGTCTCACAGTTGGTAGTACGCAAAGGACCTTGTATTATCCTCAGAAAAGGGAGACCTGGGAACTTCTAAGCTGACAAAGCCTTTGCTATCTGATGTGTCATTGCTTAGGTCATCCACATTGCTTGCAAGCTGGAAATGCTAGCAGTTTGTGAATAAGGCATATTTTTGCATAATTATGCCCTTTTTTTTGCCCTCTCATTTAAAAGCAAATACTCATTATTCTCTGGAGTCACTGTCTTTTGACACTTGGAGAATGTTGGAGCTTTTTGCTGGTACATATCCTGAGTTATAATCATAGCTGGACACACAAACAAATTTCTGCAGCTTGCCAGCATTTTTGAAAATAATGTGTTGTTACCTGAGAACTGTATATAGGTGAAAAATTTAAAAAGCTGATGAAAATCCTAGGTGGCAGCTTTGCGGGAAATCAGACAGACAGAAAGGCAAGAATAATTTTAAGGGTAACACTGTTTTCACATCTCCCAGTTAAAATACTTTCTAAGGTGCTTTACAATATTACATAAAAACACTTTTTTCGACACTTCTTGAACGAAGTTCCAGTGCACCCTCTGTATTTATTTCTGAAAAGCACATTAAAGTATGGTGTACTCAGGCTGTAGTCTGGGCTATATTTGCATTTTCCTACATTTTCACCCTGTAGGAAAGGCTGTTGCACTCATATGGGCATCTTCTGGGTCTTCCCCATACAAAGGTACTGCACCATGCTGGAATTATTTCATACACATGGGCTAATATATTTCCTCCTGGTACAACATTTTAGCATGCTAGACTGCATAGAATCTAAAATATTTGTCCCCACTGTCGGTTCTATATGCACCAACAGAACACCATGCCCATAAGCAATTATTATGTAGTATAATCCCTTGTGGACAACATACAAGTAAAATAAGGAACATGGGCTTTGCATAACATGCAAAAGGTCAGGTGTCTATGAAACTATGAAAGTTTTAGATCTTCAGGAAAGCAACAAAACACAGCAAAGTCTCCTGTCTGTGTCTGCCCACTCCTTAGATCAGCTGTTCTTTCAGGCCAGGCCCTTTCTTGCATCTACAGGTCCTCTTTGGTAATGGTGGTTAACCAAGAGAAAGGCTTTATTTAGTAAAGTTTCTTTCTGATCTAATGTCACCCACCACTCAGAGTCACTTCAGCCATGCTCTTTAGCAAAACCTTCTTTTAAGGGAGAAGTCCTTACGCTGAGATGACAGTTACCACCGGTGACCCTTGTGTAAGCCATCCAAAAAGGTGACAGGCATTCCAATAACCTGTCAGCAGCTTACCTGTGACAGCTACTCACAATTAAAATGTGTTCTTGAAACATAGGTCACCTTTCCAAAGGTAGCTATAAAGTCAAATGAAGGTCACAGCTTTGACACAGATGTGTACAGACGTGTCTATTATACTAAACTGTGAGGATTAAGCAGAAAACAATGAGGTGGTATTTAGAATAAGTTAGAGACCATGAAGACTTTCTTCTGTCTGCATACATTTTTGATTGAATAGTAACTGTAATACTTCAATATTTGTGATTAATTTATTTTCATACAACATTTGTAGTACTGGTATTTGATATGTTAAGTAACAGGAAGGTATAGGAAACACCTTCGGCACTTTAATTCTCTCTTCTTTCAGTTAATACTCATCCAAGTTATAGTAGTTATCAATACATGATAAACAATGTAACTACAGGTTTTACTTCTGTGTCTGCAAAAGATTGTATTATAGAAATGTACCAACTGAAGATTCAAACCTTGTGAATTAACTGCAGTGATGAAAGTTGTTTTTTTGTGTGCTGTTCAGTGCTTTACTACGCACTATGAGTAATGCCTGTAGTCTTTTCAGAAGGCATTTTGAGGATTCAACATTACTGAGATTAAAAATGAAAGTTAAGAGTGTTACAGCTAACATACTTGTAAATTTTTGTCATGAATTCAGTTAACTGTATTTTACAGGTATGAAACTTTGCTAACATTTTTCACATTTGTTAAATTTAAATGTTAGAACAGAAAAATAGGATGACACAATGTGACAGCTGGGATTTGACTGCGTTGCATTAACACTCTGTCCAAGCAGTGCTTCTATTGTATGTAATACCCCAAATTTTTAGCTCTGCCATGAATGCTGGCCAACTATTACAGAGTGGCCAGCATCCACACTATAGAGCTCCTGGTCTCCAAAATAGGACGTCTCAATGAAAAACACCTGATAGGAGTTGGTGCTCATGTGGGGTAGTTGGCAAGGGACGAAAGCGTGACAGAGGTGGTTCTAACGGTTCTCAGGGTGTGGGGCCATGTTCCCTTGCCCAAAAATGCACCCAAGCACTTTTAAATATATTAGTGCAGATATAGCCTGTCACCTTTATTAGGCTGCAATCTACCCTGTCAGAGTATTATCCTTTCTAAAGCAACAAATTACATCAGTTGTCAGTGCTTTAAGCAACTAATTACATCAGTTGTCAGTACTTTCATGTAGTGCCTTGTTTAGTAATACCTCCATGATGATGGGGGGGGGTTTCTAATACTGATTTGACTTATGTGCAGTGCAAATGATTTTTCTTTATGATTTTCCCTTCCCTTATTGGTTTTATTTTACCTTACCTTCCCTTTTTTATGACTGAAATGTGTGATAGCAAGTATATTCTGTGATGTGTGTTCTTCCTTTTTCTTTTTAGTAGATAGTGCTGTGTGGCTGTAGCCTCCTATTTTCTGCAAAGGGAGGCTGCTGTTTATGGCATTTTTCAGGTACGTTAATTTAATCGAGTGCATTATGGCCTTAGCATCATGGCGTTTTTCTTGTAAATGATTCGTGTCGGGTCCAGAAATCAGCTGGCTGTGTGGTTTCACTAGAGGCATTTTGAGAAAGCCTCTAGGCCACCATAAAATCAGGTTCATCATGAGCCACAGAAAATTGACCTCCATCTGTTGTTCCCCGGATTTCGTTCACCCCAGGCTTAGCGTATTTCTTGAGTAACATTTAATGAGCAACTTGAGCAGATGGTCTGCTATGGATGGTGGTGGGTTTCGGGGTTTTGTATGGGAGATCACCATGTGGACGGATGACTCTCAGGCCTCAAGAACAACTCTCTGGAGAAAACCCTACCAAAGGTGTAACCTGTTCCGTCATTTCCAGTTCACAAGGGTGATCCTGTAGCAGAGGTTGCGTGGCCACAGTTGTTGACTTTTTAGCGGATTTTATGCTGCTCTTACTTCATATCCTTGTGAATATGCTAAGCATTAATTCGCATTATATAACAACCCACCTACTGATTTACATTTCTGTGGATAACATATCTCCAGCTTTCTGGTGAGTTAAGTGCCTTTTAAAGATAAAACTGTTTTTCAGGCCTTTTGAACTTGGGAAAGCGAGGAATGTTGTCGGTGTAGGATTGGCCAGGGGGCAGTGGGGGCCCAGCAGGCCAGGCCGCTGCTCAGGAGCCTGGTGGTGGGGCAGAGCCGTGCCACCGGCACACGGGTGAGGGTCGGGATGGGCGCCGGTGAGGAGAGCCAGGGTGAGGCGCAGCCCAGGGTGGCCAGGTGGGGCCCAGGAGGCAGCCGGTGGGTCGGGGCCCGGCTCCCGGGGCCATGGACATTCTCAGTTCAGCAGCGGCAGCTGCCTGTGTAAGGCCTGGCCACCCCTAGCCAGACCTCAGAGTGGGAGGTGTGACATGCCAGGGCCCTGACAGAATTATTCAGTATTGAAAGTATCTTAGATAATATAGTTTCTTAATATACCGATTTGTTCTAAAAAGCGTGAAGCATTAAAAGAATGACTGCAGTGTGATCATTTGCCATCAAGTTATGCTTTAGTAATTAAGATACAGTGTTTGCAAAAAAGATTTTATTATAGCATTCATAACAAATACATTATAGTTATCTAAATTCTGTTTTGACAATCACAGTTTTTTTCAGATAATATTAATTCACTGACAGAAAAAAGCTGTGTGTAAATACAAATTCAAGTAAAACCCTTCCAAAAGACTTTTCTGCAGTGAGTTTTCCCTTTCCACATGTGCTTTAGCTACAGGCGCCTGGTGATTAATCAAGCACTGATTCAAAGGACGATCCCATCCTTTAAAGCAGGGGTCCTCAAACTACGGCCCACAGGCCGGATACGGCCCCCCAGGGTCCTCAATCTGGCCCCCGGTGTTTACAGCCCCCCCTGCCCCCCCGCCCCCCCCCCCGCCTCACTGGGGGTTGGGGGGGGAAACCAAGCAGCCGTAGATGACTGCCTGCCACTGCATCCGCACGCTGGCCCCTGGTTTAAAAAGTTTGAGGACCCCTGCTTTAAAGAGATGTAGAAAATGTTAATGGATGAGAAAGAAGTTACACCTAGTTGCCACAGAAATTGAATGAGTCTTGAGTTGAAATGCTTGTTGAATGAATTGCTTAAGTTTCACTTGCTACAGATATTGATATTAGATATAGATTAGAGATGAAATGGTATTTTTCATCTCGGAAGAGACTGTTAACAATAACTGAAGGGCTTTTGCTCCCCTCTGGTATGAAAAGGACTAGGTTATAACTTCTCTTGAAGCTCTTGTTTCCTCTTCAGGTCACCTTAAGGAGAACTATTCTCACTTACAGTGAGAATTGTGTGCTTAACTGAAATTGGGTGACAGAAACATTAAAAAAAATTGTTCTTAAATGATTTATATATGGTACTAAATACAGACAATTTGACATAGATGAATGACAAGTACTGACTTACACTGGTACTGAATAGCAACAGGGCAAGAGGAAACAAACTGAAGTCGCGCCAGGAAGGGTTTGGATTGGATATTAGGAAAAATTTCTTCACTGAAAGGGTGGTCAAGCATTGGAACAGGTTCCCCAGGGAGGTGGTGGAACCATCCCTGGAGGTGTTTAAAAAATGTACAAATGCAGTGCTTAAGGATGGACCCAGCAGTCCTGGGTTAACAGTTGGACTTGATGATCTCAAAGGTCTTTTCCGACCTAAATGATTCTATGAATCAGTACTGAATGGTAATGAATATAGAGCAGCTGATGAAAATTAAACTGTGAATGCATGACTGGTGCATGTGTTTGCATGGCAGGAGGAGTGCTGGAGGACTTCTCCAAGACATACCATGGGGGAGATGTTGCAATACCCAAGTGATGCACTTTCTGTAGGGTTTATAGGTGCAGTATGGGCATATAGACCTGACAGAGTGCTGTATCATGCACATATTCCCCAGGAAGAGCACAGTGATATGAAGCCTTTACTGATAGTGCAATTTGATGACACCACCTGTGTCATCAGTGCCATGCCTGTGTGAGCAGGATAAAGAGGTACTGGGGAGCAGTAATGCATGAGTCTAGTTGACTGTCTAAAAGCCAACCAGCATGCTTAATATACAATGGTGTGTATGAAGAAAATCGTATCTTAAAAAAATTCCAGACCAATTATAAGAAAACTCAGGGAGATAAAGAGTTCTGATTTAAGGATAGCATGTAACATCCTTTTTGAAGACAAATTGAAAACTTAAGGTTTTTTTCTCTACATCTACAGGGAGGTGCAACCTTTTCTGTTCATCCATAGAGCTGAATATTTGTTCAGGCATCAAGCATCTCAATTACTGTTTTATCTTTCTCACTGGAATTGACAAAGAACAAGGAGAGGGCTACTGCCTTGACTGTGCCACTCTGTTGTCCCTAATATAAAACATGAAGCATTCTCTGCTTGATTTTAATCCCCAAGTGGTTCAGAGATAACCCCAACTCTTTCATTAGGTCTTGAAACATCGACTCTCATCAGACAATGGAAGTCAGCCTAAACCCTGATCTCCCTTTTATGTAGGTGCCTGGGAGGAGCACAAGGGAAGTTTCTATGAAATACCGTAACTATTCCTTAATTGAAAAGAAAAATCCTTTGTTGTGGTGGCTGTATCTTGAATGTAGTACTAGTTAGGTTCATAGTGCACTGAAAATACAATTTTCCGTGCTGAATGATACTGTCTCATTGCTTATATTTCTCTGCTTATCTGTTTAGGATGAGATTGTAAACACATTTGGGCCAAAACTAGGTTTTGCTGCTGAGCACTTTAGGCTTATGATTCTTAAATAGGGGTGTTAGACACTGTCATAGTGAAGGATTTATCATAAAACTTTAATTACAGCTGTTCTTAATGCTGTTGCTGAAAATGCGTCTGTGGTAAAAGCTTAATAAGATTTGCTTTCACTCTGAAATTCCATTAAAAGAAGAGAATTCTTCCATTCAGTAAATTTGCTGTTAGAATGAATGTGCAGATGTGTGGGTGTTCAATTTAGTAATGAAACCATCTCCTTTTGTTTTACTTCTCTTTAACATCATTCATGCTGAGCACAGTGAAGAGCATAGCTTCAGTTTATTCCTTCTCCTTCACCCTGACTGGATTTGATAATTCACCTGCAATTAGGGAATTAACATGCTTCACCTGTGTAAACTCAGAGATGTACATGACTATGCACAAGTGTTTCTGGGGTCTCAGATTTTGCTGCTCAGAAAATGACTTGGAGTAAAAGACTGTCAGAGGTTTGTTTCATTTAGGGTTCATGGTGGCCTGATCAGCTTTATGTAAGTTCTTTTCATTGAAGCTTCTTCAAATGGTTTTATCCAAGATCTAAGGGTACAGATGTTGATATCTCTCTTCTGAAGTCCAGTGCATTGGTGACCATTAATATTAATGTGGTGATAGATATTGTAATATAATAAAAGGACCTTACTGTATATCTATCACTAAATGTATTTCTGAGATTTTTTACAACTTAGTAGTGAGTTGTTAGTATTTCATTGTATGGTATGTGTGCCAGGCCATGGTATACCAGAGTAATAATATAACATTTAGAAGTGAAAATTTTCCAATTAAATGGATACTATGCATTCAGAATATGCTGTGCTAGACATCTCATGCTAGTAACTCTGATTTTACAGAATTACATCTTTAAATACAGCCTGGATACAAAATTCTTGTTTCTATATAAAGTTAGGGAGAGCTGTGACTTTCAGTTTTGGTTTTTATCTATGGAACGTCTAGTATCACATTTTGCCTTGCTGTATTTCTGTCAAATGTGCTACACTCTGCCTCCAAACAGTGAATATCTCCCAGGTGGGTTTTCTTTTTGTAACTAGAAATCTTTATCTTTGGGGGTGGAGGAAAGGAATATCTGCTTTTATACCAGTACGGAGGGGTGGTGTGTATGAATAAGGTGGTTGAGGAAGAAAAGTAGATTACAAATGTACAAAAAATAAGCTGTCACTTCACCTATGATCTTTTGCTCTCCTATTCATCTTTAGATATTTCTTCCCTTGTATTTTTGGTCAGCTGCCATGCAAAGAGTGCATATTACCTTATTATCTTTTTGTCTAATCACTGTGTGTTTGGGGTTTTTGAATTACTATGTTTGTAGCTGTAGGCATTGGAGTCTTCAGAACTGGAAACATGGGAGGAATAAAGGACATCAGGATGCAGCTATAGCTTTGATTTTGTTTGTGCTTATGAATTCTTCATTTTAAGGTTTGTCAGCTTCCTCTACAAGTTGTTCTCAAGTTACCCAAGAGATGTTTGTGGGCCCTCACTCTGAACATTACTTTGTTAGAAATACGTAAGTGAATAGGACTATGTATTTAATTACTGTCCATTTCTTTGTGTTTTACATGAAAATTCTGCTTGTGGAAGTGTGTATATGTTTCTTAATAGACCTTTTAAAATCAGGTTTACTTGAATCTCTTTTTCATCTGTTGTATGTTCTGGTTTTACGGTAGCTCTGTGGTTTTGACCTTTATTAGCTTCCCTTGTGAACTTTCTTTCGCTGTATACGAGCTAAGTCATAGCTCTCTGATGTTTCACTTTAATGTCTTTGTACCTGAGACCTCATTAATGTTTAATATTTATAGATGAAAAGTGAAATTTAATGTCTCCATGGATTCTAATATATATTAAACTGACAATTTAATGTGTTTCCGTTTTGACTCTTCCCCAGACCTGAGGTATTTTAAAGTTCAGGGGTTTGGGGTATTGAAATATCCAGCTAAGAGAAAAAGGGGGCTAATAATATTAATCCCTGTAATTGTAACAGTCATCAGTAAAAAGGCAGTTTTTAAAGGACAGCAACTTCATGGTGCTATGTGAGATAATACGATTTTTTCTGTATGTCTATATCCTGGTAATGGTCCTGATTGTAGAGAGAATTGCCCTTTAAGGGAGCTCTGGAGTTTGCCTTAGAGCCAGTGAAGCATAGCTGGATATCAGATCTGCTGGGGAACATAAGGATACTGAGTTCAGCTAAGGTAGTGCAGAGGGAATCAGTGTTTTATGTTTATGCATAGAGACTTAGCAAAGGCAGAGCAGAGACTTTCCTAAGCTCTCAGCCAGAAGCCAGAAGAGCCAGCCTGTAGGAAGACGTGAGCTGTCTGGAATGAAATCCTCTGCAAGGGCCAGGGTTAACCAGCACCACAGCTGTGATCCAGCAGGAGGCTGGCAGGAAGGTCTGTTGTCTTGAGTTTACTGGAAAAACTGCCCTCAGAGGAGAGGGGGTTGTGGAAACGGTGTGCAAGATCATGCTGCAGCACCTTTTTCAGGGGTGAGGGCTATGGAAAAGTGCAGTACCATTTTTCTGTCTGCCATGACTTTGGCAGAACTTGCATAGCTCTTGAGCACAGTCTTTGATTCCTCCGTGCAATGCCACAGGAGGGTCTCAAGTACAAGTGACTTAAATACACTAGCTAACACTAACATTTTCAGACTTAAATGCTGACATCAGTAGGAGATGTGGGTGTGCCTATGAAAATTAGGCAGCCTATATTAACATAAGTAACACCAATGTAAATACCTAGCTTTGGACATAGGGTGGGTTCTATTTCTTAGAAGACTAAAGGTCTTCTTTAATTAACTCAAGTCATGAACCCATATTGGAAAAGAATTATTATCTTGCATTTTAAAGAAGACTTTTTCAAAACCTATAAAAGTAGTCTGTAGCAAAGGTGGATATAGATTCTTCTGCCAAAAGAACTGATAATTAATTTTAATGTCAGTCTTGTTGTTCTTTTAATAACTGTTCTGTGTTTAAAGCCTGTCCACATAGCTCCATACCTATTAATCTGATGTCTATGTACTGCAGAGGGAGGGGGGAAGTCTGAGAAAAACTGAAGGTCAAATCTTTGCAGCTATGTTTGAGTTACAGTAGCTTTTCCTGTTCAATGATGTGTAACTTTCAATTCCTACCAAAAGAGTGGGAGACAAGGAATTAGAAATTAAAACTCAATGTATCAATCAAAGCTGTTCATCCTACTTTAATATGCTATTCACATTCTGGCTGTTGATAAAATTAGATGTGACTAATCACAGTACTCCGTTTAGTGAAATACACTCTGATTGGTTTTGTAATTGAAAACTATTGGCATAAAATGGAAAGGTCAGCTTAAATGGCATTAGACAGAGATGATCATCTGTTTGTCCAATTTCAAAGGGTTTGGGTCAGAGGAAAAAAATTAGGTCATTTTTTAATTTGAAAGAGTTCATTAAAACCTCTCATAACTCTTCCCTCCTTCCACTGTTGTTCCTATTTTCCCACTTGGGGAAGAGTTTCTGCGCATATCTGAATTCTTTAAATATGCTTTTGCTGCTAGGGGAAAAATCAGCATTCATTCATGCACATGCTGAAGTACAAGACCTGTTAGATCATCTTCCTAGTAGTCTGGTGATTTTAAGTATATGAATCCTATTGAACTTCAGTATCTTTTCAGGTTTGACATAACTTAATCTTCATTGCCTTAATTATGTATAAACATTTAAGTAATTTGTCCACTTTAATTAAGAGAATTCACTGTTGCTTCATAAAATAGTGTGAGGTAGGGTTTGAAGTATGAAGTGTATGAATGCACAACATGGGTATGTTGTTGCTATTTTATTGTCAGTCAGAGAGGGAAAAAGCATGTTACAATAAATAATCTTTCTTATTTTCAGGAAATGGTCACCTGCAGTTACTTGTCTTAGTTCTTTTTCCAGGTAGTAGTAATGCTTCTTGTTGGTTTGTTTGGGTTCTTTTAATAAGCAGTTTATACTTGCTATTCTTAGTCTTACCCAATTGCTAACAAACTAATGTTGTTCTCTTCAAAGTTTCATATACTCCCAGGGTCAGCAACAAGAGCTGAGAAGAATTTTAAAAAATAAGAGCATTTAGTCTAGAGGAGAGAATAATTTTCATGTCCATGAAATGTAGCTGCTGGAAAGGAAATATGTTCTTCCTGTCCCTGGTGAAAAGAACAAAGAAATAAAAGGCTTAAATTATGGCAAGTAATACAGGTTAGATGAAAGGGGAAGTTATCTAATTGCAAAAATAATGAAGTATTGAAGTAGATTGCCTTGAGAGATTGTGCAGTCTCTGCTACTGGAGGTCTGCAAGGGCATATTAGTTAGACACTTCAGGGAAGTGATTTAGGCATACCCAGTTCTGATTGGAGGTGGGAAAAGATTGTATCTCAAAGGACCTTCCAGATACATTTTTATGATTCTGTGCCTGGAATCACTAGCAAGACTGCTGTTGGCCTTAGTAAACCTGTAATGGGTTCACACAAAGCACAGAAATTCTCATGCTTCCAAAGACCTTGGAAGAGGTCTCCTTATCAGCTTTGTATTGTCTTGAGAAGGCTGAAGAAGAATGTAAACCTGTCGGCTATGTTTAATCAGCTTGCTTTCTGCAGCAGTCTGTGGAGTTTGTTTGAAAGTCTCTTAAACTATGGAAATTACTATCCAATGCCCTCATAAACAAAGAATTCTTCTAGAGATCAAGTAATGATACATTTGCTGCAGCATCAGAAGCCTACAGATACGAGTTGGCACTTGCATTTGGGCAGGTTAGTTTGATTCAAGGTCTTTAAAGTGCAAGATAATTCTTTTCCAATGTGGCATCATTACTTTAGTTAATTAAACAGTAGGGTTTTTTCTTTAATCCAGTGTAACCTAAACTGCAAATTCCAAAATTAGGTATTAATGATGCATTTAATTGGTATGTTTTAATACCAGTTCTTGAACTGATGGATGTTTTTGCAGGAAGGGACTTCTAGTAGGAGTAGTATTACTTTCCGTGCTTTGTGGGTTTTTTTTTATAGAAGTTTACTTTTTAATATAGATAGTCTGGAGTATTTGTGAATAGATTAGCACTGTGTGACACGCAGCAAGACAGTAAGGTTTTTTCCTCCTCCATATGGGCATTGGCAAAAGCTTGAGTGTTCTGCAAATCAGTGCCCTTGGAACATGAATTCTGTTGTGTCATGGATCAGCACAAACTTCAAAAATACTATTTAAACAAATCAGTGTTTTCTTTCTGCTGTTTGTAAAAATGTTCAGACAATTACATAAAATAAAAAGTTACTCTTTCACCTGTGTGCAGAGGCTGTCTTACAGTATGGCAGCTTATCTGTAGAGATCGGAATGTAAAGCTCATCAAAACTCTAATTTAGAAATCTATTACTTTTCTATTGTAACAATTACAATATGTACTTATAGAAGTCTATTAGCTTTTGCAAATACTCGAGTGGCCAAATTAATTTTTATCTTATACTGCAGTCAAAAATATGGAATATGCTATACCATTGCTGCAGAAACTGATTTTTTTGTAGCAGATTTTTTATTTAGTGCTAAAACATGCTGGGTAGCAAGTTTGGCTGGAGTTAGCTTCTTCATCTGACCTTTCTCTTACAATGTTTCTATTACAACAGAATATGCCCAAAAAAATCCATTTCTATTGAAAGTATTGGTCAGCTTATGTTATCTTAAAAAAAGCAATAATAAAGGGTAGCTATATTTTTTTCTAATATTACTGGGTCTGCTGGGTAACTGGTATCAAATATACTGCAAAGCTGTAATCAGCTGTACTACAGAGATTTGAAGAAATCTTCAGAGATCATTTTTTTATAAGTAATAGGTGCACCAAAGGAGGAAAAAAAAAATGGAATATGCTTATGAAATTGTTGTTTTCTCATGCAACAACAAATAAGTTGCAATTTTCTCATTAGTGATAATCTAATTGTAGTGATCATGCTGTACTGTTTTTAAAATGTGTTCAGTAATCTGTGAATGTTACCTAAGAGAGGATGTGCTTTTATTAAAAATTCAAAGGCAAGTTACTTTAAATGTAATTTAGCATAAGACAATATGATTGTTAATCACCATTGAACAGATTTGTCAAAATGAGAAATTATTTCCTGCTTAAAAGACCTGACATTTGAATCCTACAAAAGCACTTTTTGTCTTGAGTTGGTGCAGTGGCCAATCTAAAACCATGTGATTCTTAGCATAGTGAAAATCTAAAGACATTATTCTAAACTTGAGGAAAAATGGGAAATCTGAAAAGTCTGTTAACAACAAGCACTATTACAACTTCATTATTCATCCTTGCAATATTGCAAACTGGCAATCATCAAAAAATGGATCAGTCCCAAAACTGTAAATAAATTTCTCTCTGGGTTTTGGTTGGTTGGGTTTTTTTGCTTTTTAAATTAAATAAAAAAAAAATTAAATTAGCAAAATTAGCATGGTAAAAAAAGACCCAGAAAGTTATATAATAAATTCTTTCAGGAGTAACTAAAAATCATTGTTTATAGTGTTCATCCAGTGGCTTATATAAAGACCCGTGCTGGTTCAAAAAATAACCAGTAGCCATGCTGGCAAAAATCCTGCCAGGTCTCTTCAAACCCTTTTAATGTCTTTTGATGTAAAAAATAATTTCTGAAAAAGCCAGTCATTAATGTGTAGTATTAATAAACATGAGTATGATGTAAAACTTCCTGAAAACGAATAGTGAAGTATGGATACAGGCTCCTTCTGCAAGCTTACCCTATTGCGCTGGCAAAGCACTCCTGAGCTGAAGGAAAAGACTGTAGAGGAATGAAGGCAGTGGGTTGATTAGCGTTGATAACATGCAGCTGTGGCCTTGCTGCAGAGGCAGTGGGTTGACTGACATGGATGATGTGCAGCTGTAGCTCCTTCCCGCTGAGGGTTGTGGGAGAGGGGGTCAGATGGAGGAGGAGCAGTGTGGTCTGACCTCTGGAAGAAGGAGGAACAGAATGGACAGTAGAATCTGACTGATGGTAAGAGCCTTGTTGCAGCCTACTAGTTTGTTTTTGCTGCAACAATGGTGCCCCATGGGAGGCTGACTGAGTTGGACTCAGACTATGACAACCGGCGCCCAACGTAGCTGAGACAAGTGGGAGAGCCTGCGACCCGTAACAGACACCATGAGAGGTGAGCCGTTGACAACTAATCGATATGGGTGCATTGCAATATTTCTTGTCCATCTTAACTCAAATTGCAACTTTTGGTGCCCAGCGTGGATGGGGACTATTTAATATGAGTGCAGAAGAAGAAAATTCTCTGTTAACGATGCTTATAGATATATTTGAAAAACGAAGCATAAAGTATAACAAGAGGGCAATAAGAGCTTTGCTAGGATGGTGCAAAGTAAGTGATGCGTTAGTTACGCCAAAAAAAGTCACATGCGTTCAGACATGGCAAAACACTGGAAAATTACTTTCTGAGGCTGCCTCGAGGGGCGATAAAATTGCAACAGCATCGCTAACAACATGGAGATTAGTTTTAGACTTACCAGAACGATTAAAAGCGGACAGGGAGACAAATTCTATATTTGCAATGCTTATGGATATATTTGAAAAAAGAGGTGTAAAATATAATGTAACGGCAATAAGAATTCTGCTAGTGTGGTGTAAATGTATGATTTGCTAGTTATGGTGAA
Organism: Falco biarmicus; assembly: GCF_023638135.1. Classification (NCBI taxonomy): domain Eukaryota; kingdom Metazoa; phylum Chordata; class Aves; order Falconiformes; family Falconidae; genus Falco; species Falco biarmicus. The sequence goes on from NC_079288.1 coordinate 90,854,662, forward strand.
AAAGGTTGTCAGCATTCAGACATGGCAAAGCGTTGGAAAGGTACTTCTTGAGGCTGCCTCGTGGGGAGACAAAATTGCTACAGCGTTGTTAACAACATGGAGATTGATCATAGATTTTCTAGAACAGTCAGAAGTGGGCAGAGAGATAAACCCTGTATTATCAATGCTAATCAACCCACTGCCTTCATTCCTCTACAAAAGACCTGGAGTAGCAGCACTTTGTCAGTGTGTGTTTTGGTTTATTTGGATCTGTCATAGACACTTGTGTTACTTGAGTTTGATTTCATTTCACCAAGCTGGAATTCAGAGAAGTTAAAACATTAGGAAAAGATTGGTTTAGGTGATTTAGTTATTGAACAAATCTGTCAGCAGCTTAGACCAGCAGGCAGAAAGAGATGGGAGTTGCTTGCCCTGAGGAATCATTCTTATTATCATTTCAGTTTATACCCTTCCTCCTGTCCCACAGGCAGTTGAAGTTGTGTCATTTAGGAAGCCAAGATTCACTGCCAGACTTCATAGGTCACCTTTGGCAATTCATGGTGGTTCAGAATCAACAGATGTTGAATCCAAACTCCTTTGGAATTCCGTGCATTTTATACCTTGTCTGTGGAACTAGTAAAACCCTTGTCCCCCTCCAAAGGGACCAGAGCATCTGTGTTACAGGGAGAAGCTGAGGGAGCTGGATCTATGTAGTCTTATCAAGACAAAGTATTTAAACCCAGTGGGTATAAATACCTGACTGCAGGGGGTAAAAAAAATAAAGCCAGACCTTTCTCAGTGGTGGCAAGGGAAAAGGTGAAAGGCAATGGGCACTGACTGAAATACAGAAGAATCCATGTATGCATACTGTAATGTGCCCAGGATAACCACTTGGTGCTATTCTGCCCCGCTCTGCTGTATTCTTTTGGGGATTTAGAATACTTTTTGCCTGTGTTACCCAAGTCGTTTGTAGCAGTCAGGAAATACAAATGTCAACAACATCAAGGTGATAATGGATGTTTTGGAAATACTAGAAGTTAAATGAGAAATAATTTTTTGAGGATAGTTTCAACATACATAAGAGTTGCAAAGCACAGGAATTTCCATGGGGTATCACTTGATATAGTCAACATAATAGGATTCCATGAACTCTTTTCCTGATAACTTGTAAAATGTGTGTGTTTAAAATTCTACATCATGAATGGCAGTGCATACTGCAAGCTTTTAGTTCGTGAGTGATGGATGCAAGACAGCATCTGTGCTAAAGAATCTTTTACTGTTCTTATACCAATATATATTATTAAACATCTCTAATCTTCCATAATTTGACATGATAAATCACAACTTCCCAGCATGGAAATGCATCCTTACAGAATTGTCATTCACCCAATGCTCAAGCACTCATACACTGGGTCAATAGGAAATTGCGATGTTTTTAAAACCTGTTTTAATTTAGTTTTTTCTGCAGTTTTGTTACTTCAACAATATAACTGTAGTGCAGCAATAACAGGTTTTATACCTGTCTATAAAAATCTCAGTAATGAGAAGCTTGGGGAGCTTGGCATTTTCAAAATAACATTATTAACAGCTTTAGTCTGGAATTGATGGCATGATGCTACTGGGTTGTCCATGATGATCTAGAAAATAAAAGCACAGAAAGCCTGAAAGTGTTTCAAAAATGAAATAACCTTGAGTCTCTCAGATGGCGCAGACTAAATCAAGTACTGCCCTTTTTTGATGTGCCGGGCTAATTATTTCTAGTAATGTAAATGTCAGTGCAGTGAACGCTTATTTGCTGTGGCATAACAAATAAATGGCACATGAAATCTGAGCATATGAAGAATTCATCATGTCCTCAACTCTCTATTATATTGCTTCAAGGTAAAGATTTGGAAAATAATTCAGGTTTTTATTTTTAAAAATGTTGTAAAGTACTTAAAGTAAAAATAAAATTAAAAGGCAGTAGTTATATCTGAATGTATTCTGGTTTTTTCCTTCTTTTTAAAAGATAATAGGCTTTAGAGCCTTTACCACCTTCTCTTGAGAGCAAATAGTAGTTCTCTACATTTTACTGAACGTTTTCTTCATCCTCAGCATCTTCCAACCTAATGAGGGTATCCAGATCTACAGCAACCATTTCTTTGAAGTATGTAGGAGGGTGGCATTGTAGGATGAGGTCCCTCAAGTGTCCCTCCAGCTCTCTCATCTCTCCACTTCTCCCTGGGCATCTTTTGTATGTCCCTCAAGTGCTACCCCAATGGGCAGTGGTTTTGGTGTAGCCAGCATCTGGCCAGCAGCAGCACAGGACTGACCGGAACACTCAGTGAATGGCATCAAGAGGTGGGTGCCCTGGGTGGGCAGGGTGGCTGCTGCACACCCATCCCCCACAGCCTACCACTGCACTCGCTGCAGCCACTGCTTCCCTCCTAGAGGGATAGCATCCCAGAGAAGGACCCTGAAAAACACGTAGCCTGGGGGTTCAAAACTATCAGCTTTCAAAACTATCAAAACTTTCAGGTGTTGCAATGCCTGCCCCTGACATCTTAAGGAAAGATCGTGGTGGAGCCAAATTACTAGGTGGAATAGTTTCATTTTATGATGGTGAGGACTTCACAGGCGTTTAAGGCCTGTATTGCACCTATTTGCTCAGCATTACTACTTGTACACTGATCTCTGTTCTATTTGGCAATTCAGATATGAGACCTTTTTTGTTTGTTAGTCTAATACTGAAGAGCAATAGGAAAGGAGGGCTATGCAGGTGTCGTTCAGAAGCTTAAACATAAAGGCATAGAGATGAGACTGTGCAATGTTTGGATTTTATACCCTTTCTATAGAACAGACTGCCTTATATCAAGCACATTCTTAGGGAAAATAATATTTTGGTTTTCATCTCATATTCTTAGCCAGTCCCTGCACCAGAATAGAGTTTGCTTGTGTTTGGAGGTGGGAGAGCACTTGAATTCAGATTTGAGTGCTGTAATACTAACGTTTCACTTGAATGGTCTTGGGCTAAAATTTAGCATAAACAGAGTAAGGAGAAATCATTCAAAATTAGTCTTCATGACCATTCCAACTCTTGGGGAAGAAGCTTCATGAGAATGTCTGTCTTCCTATGTTTGTGATAATACCAGAACAGAAATACAGGAAATGGGCATGTTGTGATTTTGCAGCAGACTTATAATAAACATATGATAGAATATCCAGTGACATCACTCTTTAAGAAGTGATCCATAAATTTATTCTGATGAAGAAATGGATTTAATTGCTTTAGTGGGGAATCTTGTATTTAAAAACAAAGGAAAATCAAAGGCTGGCTGTTTTTGTGCTTGTCTTGAAGTATCTGTGAAGGTGTCTAATTCAGTACTTTACCATCTTTTTTCCTTTTTTTACCACATTTTTTCCTGAGCAGGAAGAAGTGATTATTGCTAAAATTTTCTGAATTAATTACTTCCTAAAATTCATTTTTAAAATGGAAATTATTATGCTGATCAGAATATGATGCTTTGTTAATGTACTGTTATGGTTTAACCACAACTGGCAACTAAGCACTACATAGCTGCTCACTTGCTACCCGTTGTTGGGATAGGGGAGAGGATCAGAAGGGTTAAAGTGAGAAAACTCAAGGGTTGAGATAAAGACAGTTTAATAGGTAATGCAAAATCCAAGTGCACAATCAAAGCAAAACAAGGAATTCATTCTTCCCATGGGCAGGCAGGTGTTCCGCCATCGGAAGGGCTCCATCAAACGTGGCGGTTACTTGAGCAAATGCCATGACTCCAAATATGTCCCCACTTTCCTTCTCCTCCCTCCCACTTTATATGCTAAGCACGATGCTACGTGGTCTGAAATATCTCGTGGGTTATTTTGGGCCATCTGTCCCAGCTGTGTCCCCCCCCAAGCTCCTTGTGCCCCCCAGCCTACTCATAGGTGGGTGGGTGAGAGGCAGAAAAGGTCTCGACTGTGCAAGCGCTGATCAGCGATAACGAAAACATCCCTGTATTATCAACACTGTTTTCTGCACTAATGCAAAGTATAGCTGCATATCAGCTACTAAGAAGAAAATTAACTCTGTCCCAGCCAAAACAAGCATATGCAGTATTTGATTGTATATTGTTGTTCAGTAAAATAACCCTAGAGCTAGTGAGAAGATCCTCAGGCTCAAAGTGAATCTGTAATTATCACTTCTTTTTTTTTTTTTTAGAAAGGTGCATTTCCATTAATACATCATCTTCCTTTGCTTGAGTCCCCTTTAATTGTCTGCCTCTGCAGAGTGAAATTAAAAATAAATGAGTTAGTCAATGAAGACAATTGTTTCTGAGTTCAAGCTTTCAAATGTCACAGCAGAGAAGCTTTTTTATCCCCTCTGAGGGATCTAATAGTCTGTGGGTGAGTTTTTGATAATTATACTATTTTGGGGGCTTATCATATTCTCTGTAATTGAACCAGATGTTGAGTCTTCTCTAGAGGACAAGGATCTTCTGAGTCTGTGTAGTACTGTATCAGTCTTGCATCCCAAAAGATTTGAGGTTAATGTGAAAATGAAATAGTAAGGCAGATGCTGTATGTAATGTTGCTGTAGGTGGGTAATCCCTTTTAGACAGAAACACTTAAAAATGTGCAACTCACAGCTTCATACTATCTGTAACAAATGGTTGGATGATAAATTGTTGTAGGATTTTTTTGACAGTCAGTCAAAATCCAGCTCTTTGTATGCAGAGTTATATTTGGTGTTATAATAGTGCTGCTATTATAAAAATAGTTCTCAAGTTCAAGAGACTAAGGGCTGTAGAGGCAGACTGTGGTATTTGTGGGTGACTTAGAAATGTTTTGGAAGGGAAAACCTTGAGTATATTTCAGTTAACCAGCTGTGCTGGTTTCTTATTCCTATATATTGATATATCACTAAAGCATACATATAAGCATTGCTTTTCTGTTATGGTGAGGTACTTGAGGGGGTGGGGGTGCCTGAGCCTTCTTTTCTCCTACCTTGGTTTCCCCTGGAAAGAATCCCTAGTGCATATTTTGGAAGGAACCATAATTTTCTCTAGTCATGCTTCTGCATTTCTTAGGCCATCACGTATACCAAAAGATTATTATTGCACATGTCGAACTAACTCTTCACACCAATCTTGCAGTGTTCATACTACTTAAATACATGAGAACCCAGAATGTGGAAATAATGAACATGTATTCTCTAGAATACTCTGTCTGTGATAATTTGCTTAGCCACAGGTTAATAATCCTTAATAAATTTTTATTTTATGGGCTGGAACCCAAGCTTATTTGATTATATGTTTAAATGTCTAAACCCAATTTTGTGCTGAAGTCATAGGGTATTTTATAGCACGAATATAGCTTTTGGTCTAGCTGCTCATACGTTACCCCTAAAATGAAGAATTCCTGTTGTTGCCGCCTTTAGCACTTCTACTTATGCAGTGTGGTTAATTTTATTTCAGCTTAGCACATCAACTTATGGTCAGATATGTGTTCAGCAAAAATTCAGAATCGGGATCTGTTAGCATATTCCATCTTGTGAAGTGACTTCGTATTCATCTGCTCAGAACATGTCTTTCTGAGATTGACCATAGAGGTGAGGATGTGGTTTCTGAGCTTTCTTGTGTGTACTTACCAATAGCAGCACTATCTTGGTTGGTATTATTATCTAGCCATTACACCAGTCATAGCCTGTGTATAACAAAACCAGAGGTTTTTTTCTCATTTGATGCAAAACACTGTAAATTATCGGTGTATCCAAAAAGACAGAGAACTGAGAAAGAAAAGCAGAGAGTATGTAGGGGGAAGACAAGGTTAGATTAAGACTGTTTTGTTTGTTTTTTTCTTTTCCTTCCTTTGCTTACTTTCCAGCTAGAGATGCTTTAGAAACAGGGGCTCTTCCAGTCATCATCATCTGGAAGAATGAAGCATGTTTAGCATACTTAGAGTTTTACAATGGAGCCTTTTAGCAGTTTTAAAACATTCCAGAAACTCTGCTTTAAGGTCTCTCAAAATGCAATTTGTTTACCCTTAGGCAGAAGTGAAATGGAGGAACCAGTTTTCTCAAGTGCTTTTGTATCTTGTTAGGCATGTAGCAACATCAAAAAGAAAAAAAAAACCTTCAGTTGCTGACAAGGGAGATATTTAGTTGAGGGACTGAAGGCAGTCCTGATTTCTTCAGAGCTATAGAATTTCCACTGCAAAACTCTGTCCGGAGTGTTTGACTGAAACTCTACATCACTTCTTAAGCCCTGCTTCACGCCCACTGCAGAAGTAAAACCAATGTGTCCACAGGGAGAATTTCATGAAGTCTAGTCCCTCAAAAGGCCAGAGTGTTTGGTCCCCATTGAGATTATACTGTCTGAATAGCAATCCTTTTGCTAGACTAATTTTAATGTATTTAATGAATGTATTTAACTAGATTATGCTTGCAAGAGGGCATCCTGGTACATGAGACTTGTAAATGTTATCAGGTACAGTAACTACGAGTAATTAATATTTTTTTTTAAAGTAATGGCATCAAAATGCAAATAGGCAACAGGAAACCAGCTGTAAACTCTACTGCTCAGCTTTCTTTCTGTGTGTGGCAAACTTGCCATTTAAATCGCTACTTTTAGGGAACAAAGCCAGCACAGGAATAAAGGGTCACAAAAGTAAAGTTTGTGCTGCTTTTGATAGCTGTGATTTTTTGGGACTGAGAGGTTCACACCAGCTATACCCATATTGACAAGGGATAGGAATTTAGCTGATCTGTCTGGCCCTGACTTTTAAATAGCCAGTTAGTGCTTCAGAGTGGATTATTTTATGACTTTGGGTTCAATAATCACGCTTAACGCTGTTGCAGTCTCCATAGTACCTTGTGCTTCTGACTTTTAACAAACAAGCTACTTCAGATCACTATTGGAACATTACTATTATTTGAATTCAAGAATTATTGAAATTAATGACTTCATTTCAAGGACATGAAAAGTTAGATATTTTGATAACATGAAATACTTTTATCAGGGTATCTTCAGTTTTTCTTCAGTTTTTCCAGGTTTGAACCTCTGGCTTGTATGATATTAAAACAACGCAACGGAGTCTTTTCTTGGAATACGACTGCAAAAGTTTTAGTAATGGAAGAAACACAGGTTGGATTACACTTCGGTGATATGTAACATAACGTACCTTTAACATTAAAACTAGAAAAAGTAGGTAATGCTGGAAGAATGTGATGGCTTTGACTCAGTATCACAGGGATTTATTGGAGAGCACTAGCTCACAACACTTTGCCCTGAATATCCAACATTATCAGAAACATCAGCTGACCCAAAGCAGAGATTTTCTGCATAGATCTATGTCAGCTAGGATTTCTAGCATCCTTTGCCCAAAGGTAACCAGCCATGCCTGGCATTACTCGCTTCTTGCTTACAATCTGAAAGCCTTCAAACCCCTGTTTTAAGGATGGCTTAGCTACCAGATCCACATCATATAGCCTGGCAAACACATGTCTCTCCTGAAAAGAGAAACCCTAACTGAAAATGCTGGGGCAGCTTCACTCGAAGCCACCATCTCCCAGCTTTGTGGTGCCAGTAGTGTAAAATCAGTAAAAGATGGGTGAGTCCAATATTCATTTGGTTTACATACTTGAAGTTCAGAGCATTGTTCTTACATATGCACAAGATTTTTTTAGAGCTTTCAATATTGCCTAGTAGAAGACTGATGAAATGTTGCTTTCCTGGAACTGCTTTTCAAGTTTGTTTTCACATATACTTTGATAACTACATTTGTAACATCCATTAGACATATACCCTTCATTCTGGGTAACTTACCGGTTCAAACCTAGAATTAACAGAACTAGAATTTTCATGTTACTCCTAAGCAGCACTGAATCGCTTCCTCACTTTCTTCAGCACAGATGTGGTAGATTGTCTCCTTTGTTTATCAAAATTTTCTCCATTTCTTTTACCATATTTTTTTGTAAATTAAGTATTTAGGAAAAGGCTATATTTATTTGAAAACTTATGCAGCTTTGTACTACTTCCTATGCATCCAAATTTTGTCTACTTCTAATACTAGTTTTCTATTTTATTTTTTATAAAAAACACCAGCATTTCGCAGAAAAAAATGACAAGAAAAGCTCTAGAAAGGTAAAATTGCTTAGAAGGGAAAAGTGGTTCTTAGCTTTACCTGAGAATTTAGAGTCTGGAAAGGGGAAGTCAATTTACCAACTTTGTGTTGCATGGGGGCTTTTTTGCTGGGTACTTTTTGAGGGGATGGGTTTGTTTGGGTTTCTTTCCCCCTTATCTTTTACAAAATAAAAGATCTACAGGATTTGAAAGTGTTTTGAGGGTCTTTTTGCTCTGTGCATCTGATGCAGTAAGCCTGGCCATGTGTGAATAGCAGTAGCTCATCGTTAGCTATCAAAAAAAAAAAAGCCCGAAAAAAACCCACCACCAAAAAAAACCCAACCAACCCCAAAAAAACACCAACCCCAAAAATCAAGGGGAACACTGAAAGGTGCTTAGGAACTATAACTCCAGCTTTGCACAAGTGGTAGTTTATGGAAAAAAATCAAGTACTTCATGAATTGAAGGATGAGACATTTTTGAAACCTGATTAATTTTAGTCGTCCATTTAACTTCCATGAGCTTCTTGCCAAGCAGTGATAGCAGGACACTGATGGAAAGAAATGTTAAGTACAAATTGTTTGACATACTTCGATTAATTGTTTGTCAAGAAATAAATTAATGGTTTTCTTACACTGTTTAGAAAAATAGCTTCATTTAAGTTTCAGTATTTGCATTGGATACACTGAATGTTTTATTGGCTTCTGCTGTATATTAAGTGTTCTTCTGTAATAATGCAAGCCATGTATGTGTGTATATATTTATTTGTTTGTTTGCTGTTTTCACAGACACTTCCATTGGGGCTGGGAGATGGACAGCTCTTTACCTGGACTGATGGCTTGAAAAGGAAGGACTGGCATGATTATGAAAGCATTCAAAAAGATGCTATGCGTTCAGGTATACATAAGTTCAGAGCAAATTGAAATGGTTTATTCATTCTTTCTTCATATTGTTATGGGGGTTTATTTGAGTCAGCTGAAAAGCATTCATAACAGCCTTTTTTTGATTACAGCACTTCACAAGGACATGTTGTTCTGAAACGAGGGGTCAGACCAAGCACAAATACCTTATCTCTGAAAACAGCCAAGCAAAAATACAAATAATGGGTCATGTTAATAGCTATATAATGATTGTACAAGGAAATGGGCAAAAATATTAACAAAATATTTTTCATGTTGAGATGAGTTGTTATACTGTGACCAGATATAAGCAAAAGTGTTGGTTTCCAAAGGAACATGTGTTACAATTGAAGCTGAGCTTTCCTTAAATCAGTGGATAAAACCCGAGTCCGGTACCTGTAACTGCTAAGAACATCCAAGGTTATGTTAGAAAGAAACTTTGACCCTTTTACCATTGTCAAACTCCAATCCTTTAGTCCTGCTAAAGCTACTTCACTTCATTCTGACAGTCTAAAATTATTCGAAAATGGGAGCAAATTGTATTTGCAGATACTGTAACAAGGTATCCTTCAGTGTAAGTAATGTAATTTTAATGTACCTCACATGCTGTATGCCATGTGTGCGAAGAAAGGTTTGTGTTCCTCTGTCATCAGAGCATGTTCACATTTGAATCTTTCTTTCATAGTATAATTTACAACTATTCAATGTAAGATGAATTAAATTAAAAGGAAGGAAGAGTAACAGCAGTTGAATTGCACCTTAATCAGTGTCTGAAAGTCATTATTTTACAAAGGCCAATCTAATATTATAAAATAAATCATGCTGTCTTGATTCCGCTGTCGGAAGACAGCCAACACCTCCCCCAAAATACCTCTATAACTGAATCCAGTTGACAGATTCATAAGACTTGGTAAGTACTTAATTTTGCAGGGGCCTGAACCAGTAAAATATTGCAAGTGTAGGTTCATTTTATAAACCATTTTTCCCTGTCTTTGGAATCTTTTTGATCACTAACTAAAAAAATTATCCTTCCCTCCCACATGTGCTTTGGAGGAAAAAAAGTGGGGAGAGGGAGGAAGTTACTCTAGGCATCTTAGAAGTTGTCAGATCAATGTTAATTGTGTTCCAAATTGCTAAGTGTAAAACGACAAATATCTAAGAGAGAATGTACAAAATAGAAACAGCATGTATGTAGAAACATACACATATGTAACGAATATCAACACGAATGTGATAGCTAACATGTTACTTGGTTAAATGGACCTTTTTGAGGCATGTGGACTGATGCTCTGGCAATGTACTTTTGATTCCTAAAAATGTAGTATGGACCCCATATGTTTTGAAAAATAAACAGTAATACTTATGGTTGTCTGATGGATAGCTATAGAATTACCAATGTAATGCAAGTCATTGCATGGAGTCGACTAAGAAGTTAGCAAAACATGTTATGTAGCTTTGTAATTCCCAGTCCTACTCCTAACATAACTCCAGTAGAATGCCCTAGTACGTGAATATTTTTTCCAATAAACTTCTGTTCTTGGTAATAATAATAATCATACTTAAAATATTCTAAGTTATTTATGTTTTTATTGACTTCCTTGTGATACTATTTGCTGAGTTTGACCACTTAATAAATCTTTTGAATGATTTCTATCATTATTATTCATTAGATTAAATTGACTTTTAATGATTTTTTTTCTTTGAAAATCACAATATAGTAATACCAATGCAAAGCTAGATTATTTCAGTGCACTCCTTTGGGACATACTATGTAATTTCTGTCCCTAATAACAAATCAAAATATAGCTGAAATCAACTTTTAGTTTAAAATCAATCTGAAGGTATGAAATAACAACACTGAAAGGGCTTCTCGGGACATTTCAGGAAAGGCAGCCAATGCTCATTACACAGAAAAGAAGAAAGGAGTGAAGTCTTTTTTGAATTTAGTTTAGCTGTATATCTGTAAGGCTTACAATTTCCTAAGTGCTGGGACTGTGAATTTCATAAATCTAATTATGGTGAGGTGCTGGTTTCTCTATGGCTAGCTGCACCAAATTAAAATCAATGTTCCTGAATTTGAGTGGTCTCTCCTCAGTGGGAATCGTTCAATTACTTTAAAGCTAAAGAGAAAAGCCATTTGCAAGATATGCAGAAAAATAATACTATTTCTATTTATTTCAAGTGTTCTAGCTTTTTTTTTTTTTTTTTTTGCTTTACAATTACACATGGTCTTGCATATAAATGTCGAAGTGAGTTCAGGTTACTTTTGGTTTTGTGGGTCTTTGTTGGACCACCTGGAGTTCAAATGTATGTTTGTGGTGTTTTTACCATTAGTTCACATTCTGTTCACATGATGAAGGTGCTTGAGAACAACTGAAGTGAATGGTGGAGTGGCAAGGCTTTACATCTAGCCAAAACGTTATTAATATTTGAAGACTCTTGCAGAGACAAAGGCTTCAATAACTGGTACTGCTTTTTGAGCTTCTCATTTATATGCAATTTGCTTATGCTGTAGATCCTTCCAAGGTCAGTTTCCTTCAGCTGGAATTATTTGCTGAAGTCCTTCTGAGGGGAAAACAGGGAAAACACCCTTGTGGGCTTCCCACTAGACAAAACAAAGGATAGTACGGATGCAATCACACCGTAACTGCTGCTTTAGTGTCACTGTTCCGTCAGTGAGGTTCTGAATCTGTCGGGTGTCCAGTTGTGCTGCACACACAAGTTGTTTAACATCCTTTGATAGCTTTGAGTCCCACTCTGTAGGATATCATTTTTACAGCAGAATACACATCAAATAGCAGCTACACTTGTAATCTAAAGACCTATGATATGTTTCCATGGTGGGTATTTCTTGGGATGAGGTACTTACTTTTGGAAAATACATATCTTTTGTTTTAAGAAGGAGAAGCACATCTGAAGTTGTTTCACATAGTAAAGTCCAGGCAAGCGTCTTCAAATGTGTGTAAGATTACATCTGGACTTGGACATCGTCGTCATTTTTTAATGCCTTTGTGGATTGTTGCTCCGTTCTCACTGCAGAAGCAATGTACTCTTACTGGAGATATATATATATATATGCGTGTATATGTGTCTGTGTGTGTAGATATATATTATATGTATATATATATTATGAAATTACAGAAAGAGGGAAGCTCCTCAAGGAGTAAGATGTCACAGGTGACATGACTTGTAATTAAGACAGCAGTATGGGAGTCTATAAAATTAAATTTCCAGTTTTCTCACAGGTATTTCATCTTCTCTGTGACTTGATTTCTTGGAAGGAGATAAGACTTTCTGGCTCTGTTAAGAATGTTGTAGGATAATGTTTCTTACTGGTGGAGATAATGCAAAGCAGTCTTTGAAGTCATAATTCCATAATAGCCATATTTTTTTCTGTACCCTTGTAAAAAATCTTAAATTAGCATGTGATATGGGACTACACTGCTGTCAGTTTTGCTCATAACAGCAAGGTCCAGTGTTCTACACACAGGTTTCTCTTCAAATACTGCCATGGTCTCACTGATACTCTTGCCCACAGATGCACAGAACAGCAGTTAGCTCCTATACCTATAAACAGCTGTATCTTGTGTAAGAGAATACCTACCGTACAGCCACCACTGAAAGGAAATTATCATCCAGTCTGCTTGTATTTTCCTCTCTGACTGCAAACAATATGTCATTTTGATTTAGGGAAAAAAAACCCACAAACCCACAACCAAATCACCCAGCTCTATAACCAATAACTTGCATTTTTTAAAGTTTACTGGACACACAGATGGGTTAAAAATTCCTCATTTACAGATCTGCACATACAGTTGCCATGTGAGCAATTCCTTCATCTCCAGAAATGATGATGCAATACCACCAAAATGGTTGTAATTTAATAAATTATTTCTTAGTAGTCAAATACAATGTTAGTGAAACAGATAATTCATACCATCCCAGTTAAGTCATTTTCTTGCAAAGTGACTTGGGAATCCACAGATTACTTGTGAAGTATCTTCTGCTGTGAATAAAAAGACTGAAGTGGTCCTAGATAGATACAGAAAGAAATTAATGTACATGATACTGGTAAAAGTATTATTTAGTCAGTGAAGGTAGATGGAATGCCCAACCTTTCTTAAAGAAATTATGTATGGATCTTTGCTGAAGAAAAACCCCAAAATACGAAATTGAAAGTATCATGATGTTTAGTCCTGAATCCAAATAAGACATCCCATTTGTTTATTTGAAAGTTATGCTTTTTCTAGGAATCTGATTGGTTTAAAATCCCGATACTGTAGAATTTTAAGTGAGTTATTTCTAAATCCCCAAACTGATATTTTTTTCTTTGTTTAGAAAATAGGAAATTAGTTATTCATTTGTTCCTGTTGCTTACCTTAACTATAGGGAACTTTTGAAACACAGGGCAGCCAGGTGACACAGGAATGATAGTGGTCCAGATGGTTGAGAGATGAGTCTGTTGTGTTTGTGAAGGTTTCCCCATGCTTATTTGTATTGCTGAATGTTGTTCTTTAAAGATAAAAAACAAACAAGACCCACACCAACAAAAATAAATAAAATAATAATAAAATAAAAAAACCACACTGAGACACAGTATTAACAATATTTCTGCTAGATATTATGCTTCAGTTTATGTTCCTTAAAAGACTAATCAAAGACCACCCCTATTTTAAATGTACATATAAACAGACTAACCAGTGTCTGTACCATCTGTTATTGGAAGGAAAGACTGTACCTGGTTAAACCGTTGATTTAGGAAATATATTTCTTGCTCTTTTTAGATGCTTTGATAAATAACCTTTCATATAGCCAAATTTTTCATCCCCTAGCCATGTCACCGCAGGTATTCCATTCCAAAATTTCTAATTCTTTCTGGAATCTTGGTAGTTCTTTGTCTTCTATGGTAGAATGATTTTGACAAGTTAATTGTATGGGTTTTGTATGCTGTCATGTTTACTCTTGCTTTTAATACAAGTTAGAAAAAGCACCGGAACTACTTTTCTCATACCAATTAATTTGCTGTTTTACATGCAGCTTATTTTTCTTCCCCAAGTTTTTAATGCAGTTTCAATGCTTTCAATCTCTTTGTAAACTAAAACAGTTCTAAGAATTTTGGTTGGTGAGTTTTGATACCAGAATGGAGGAAGCCAATAGGGGGAATTTGATGTTGGATTGGAGGAGTACTAAATTGCTATACAGTTGCTAGAACAGGGAAGATAGCTGAATAGTTGCCAGTTATCCAAGTCCTGATTTGGATAGAAAGGAGCATTTAATGACTTAGATTATTTCATTCAGTCAACATAATCACTTCCATTTTTCTCTGAATATTATTCTGTCATTACCTCAAAACCAGTGATTGAGATATAGGAAAAGGAATGCAAAAGTTTACCTTTAAAAAAATCACAAACAAGTAGTTCCTGACTAAACAGTTGTGATAGATATTTAGGAAGAAAAAAAATAGAAGCTTAATTGTTTCCATTTTCTGAAGTAAGTCAATCAGATATTACAATGGAGGGGGAAGGAACAGCCTAAGCTAATCAGAGAAACAGACTTTATTGGAGCTGATATGTCATGCCATCTTTTTGACAAGAAATCAGCATTTAAAATAAGAGCTGTTTCTATTAATTTATTTTGCTCTGGGAATACAACTGATGACATGCCTTGATGAAGAATATGCTTAATTTGCATTAAAAAAGTGAGAACTCTAAACAAATGCAAATCCTACATCTGTCATAATTTTTGTTTCAGTAGTAAACAGTCTTATGCATATCAGAAGAGCGTTCTTGCATTGCAGTTCAGAGTTGTGAGTGCACCCTATGTAAATGCAACTTGTGTAAACTAGGTAGCTACCAGTATGCGTATTAGTCCAGCTATAGCGACGCTGATTGTATCAGGGCAGTGTAAATCTGCCTGCATCGCTGGATAGAGTAGAGATCCTGGATGCTGAAGCCCCTGATACTGTCACTTATCAGCTACTGACTTGACAAATTTGTTCATTTGATCAGAGATTTCCCTACTTCCCTTCAGTTGTTTGGGGAGGACTCTGAGGACATGCCTAGCAAGATGTTCATTTCATGGCAACTGCTGTGGCACCAATGGCCACTGATTTTCCAGGATTTCTATGTAGAGCTAGGAATCTGAGGTCCCTGAATGCTCCCATGAGGGATGAGATTCACAGAAGAGAGCCATGAAGGTCTAAGGTAGTAATTCAAAAGCATCCATGAAAAGAAATTCTGTTGATTCCATCTCTATGTCCTGGCTAGTGAGACTAAAAGTCCTAGAGAATCAGTCAACATCATTGTTTCTCTAGTTCTGAAAGTTATTTATTTCCCTCAAGAAATTCTCAGCTGTACGTGCTCATCAGTTATGAGTAATAGCAATAACGATGAATTAAAGACCTTCTCAGATGAGAGGAAGGATTCAAATGTGTAATTCTTGGGCTTTTAAAGAAGTACAGGTTGAATGTTTATATTTAAATATGGTGCTATTTGTGATCGTGAAAATCTATTTCTAACTACAAGTGATAGCTTTTCCATTGTACAGTGCTGCAAATGGGAAAAGGGAATACAAAAATGGATTTTTCAGCTGAGCAGAACTGATGGAAAACAAAAAATAAGGTTTAATTTCTGAAATTTTATCAATTCTATTCACAAAATTAATAGCCTATAAAGTGATGTAGAAAGATTGCATATTACAAGTTCTGTAGTGGTTTTGGTTTGGTTTTTTTTTTCTTTTCTTTAAATACTGCCTTTTTATTTTCTCTTTTTTTTCCTTTATAGTGATCTGCCTGCTTGCATGTGTATGCTGAATGATTATGTTCTATGATTGGCATTGAAAATTCTGTATAATTGAAAGCAAATTTCTGAGAGAATGGTAACAGGTAAGGAGCTGTGTTCATAGCACTAAATAGAAATTTATAAAAATTTTTGTCTTCAAAAGAAATCGGTTAAGGAATTGATAAAGTGACTTCTAAGATGTGGCTGTCAATACTTTTATGTTTAACTGTTGAGCCATTTTGCTGCTGTCTGCTACTAAAATCTCAGGAAAAAAGTTTTAGAATGCACTGTGTCACTCAATAGTTATCCCAGCAATTATCGAGCCATTTCCACAGTCTTTGTTCCTCGCATTTCTATATTTAAATAGCATGTGGAAGCCTTATGTGGAGGGAAGGAATGAAAGTTTTAATTCTTTCCTGTATTCAGTATAGTCTTTACTTTTTTCCTTCTTCAAAACGTTATCTTGACCAGGAGAAGGGGATTTTAAAGATCTTGACCTTTACATGCCTCAGTGCAGACATTTCATAAAGATTAGTCCTATAAACAAACAGACAGTATGTTGTATAGTTCTACAAACAAACATTCATACAGATTATTTATATAAACAAACTAAACAGACATTGAAAAAGAAATTACCTGTATGTGTTTGTGATGAAAATGAAAATAGAATGAAACTATATTCTCAGGGTGGAACATTAAAAGGAGGCAGAAGAATCAAGTGTGCTTGTGTAAAATAAAAAGTAGTAAACACCTGAGATGTGACTTGTGTGACCTAAAGAAATTGTGCATTACTGGTTTATTCCACCACTTCTGTTCAAGAATTTTTGAGCATAAAGTACAGAAGAATAATTCCCCCAAACTTCTGTAATTAATCCTTATCATGCTGAACAGTGCCCATTCTTAAAATCAGAATAACTTGTCAAAGTAAAGACTAGCACAAGAGTGCCTCTAGAAGATAGGAGGCAGCATCATACAGATAGCAACATTAAATGTAATTCCCTATTGGTTATGAAAAAATTAGTTCTGTGATACTTATACAGATAAATATAATCAAAGTAGTTCAGGGAGCGAAGCGTATACTAAAATATGGATTCAGTTATCCCATATTTCAGATGGGATTACGCACTGGGAATTTTGTCAGCATTATACATTAAACAAATACACTAAATTTAATTTAGGCCTCTGAACTTGCAATTCTTTTAGAAAGGATTTTAGAACTTGCAATATAATTGGAACTGCAGTGGTAGCCAAGGTCTCAATAAACAGTCATAACCTAATTGTTCATAGCATTAGTCGTGAATATGCTTTGTTCAGTTTAAAATACAGCGTTTTGTAAAAGGGAAAACCATTCATCAGTTTATCTTAATGCAAATCTATCATGATTAGAAAATTCTAAAATGTAATGTTAATCAATGCTTGTCAAGGAGACAGCATATAAAGGAAGCAGAAAGAGATGGTTACAATCTACTGCAGTTACATAAAGTGTTTCTCATATTAAAACACATTAGCTCTCTTAAATATAAAGCACTGTAGACTATGATCTGATTCTACCATTTTTATTCAAGCTTAATGGTCTGGATGTTCTATTGAAAATAGTGAGCTCAGTTTGGAGCCAGGTGTAAGGATTTTACGCTTTCAAACACTGATTTAGAAAGAGATTTTTCAATTATGCCTTCTCCAGATGTTTAAATCCCAATATCTAGAAAATGTAGTTTGGTTTGGGTTTTTTTTTCCACAAGTGCTTAACTTTTTTCCTGGACAACTACAGTCTTGCTTGCTCAGATTGTGAAATGGCATCTCATAGTATTATTTAAGTTGTAATTTGGGGTTAGTACACACCCCCACTGGATCTTAAGTTACAACCTATTATTACACTGCTGGAGAAGCCAGGGAGTGTAAGACTGGCTGTATAGCATTTATCTCTGTTGGAAAATGGTGCCCATGCTTGAGCTAACTCTTGCCACTTAAATATATATGTAAAAAAGTGTTTGTGTGTCTTTAAGTCAGAGTGAAGCTTCCTTGTTAGAGCACAATGAGTCTGTGGTCTCAGTACTTGCAGCAAGGATTTGAGGCACTTGTGGCTGAAGTTAACTAGATTCTTCCCTGTTCTTCCCACATGTTAAAACTCATCACTGATGTACCACTTGAATGTAATTGGTAAGCTAATTTTTAAGGACTACCAGAGAGGCCAAGAAAGGGGGAAAAGAGTTCATAATACATCTCATTGACTCATGAATTAGTGCTGAAAATTATTTTCAGTGTACCCTTCTGTACTGAGCTTTGGCATGTTGATTTTTACCAGGACAGGTAGAAAGGAAATTGTATTTCCAGTAACTTGGCAAGAAATGTGTATGGCTGTGCTGTAAACCAATACATAAGCTAGCTTGAAACTAATGTCCAAATTTCAAGTTCTCTGTTACAAAAGTTATTAAAGTTACTACTCTTTCGTCTTTCTCTGTAGTTTCATCTGTGAAGGGAAGAATGGTGTCAAATCCTTAATAGACCAAACTTTCCTCCCTGGTACATTTTCCCCTTGTATTTGAATTTTGATCTCAATGCTCACACATTTTTTTAAAAGAAAGAGAGAAACAAACAAGCCAAAGCAAAAAAAGGAGGAGATGCTAATTGCTCGTTAGCCTGTGATAGTCCCAAGTATATTTTTACCCCTTCTGTATGGTGGTAAAGATTTGTCAGTGGACTCACATCAGTGTTAGTGATGAAGTGCTGATGTTGGTGAATGTATCCAATATGTAATATTTAGGGGTTTAATAGAGCTGCTGCCTGGAAGTGAAAAAGAAAGGGAAGTAGACTTTAGAATTTTTAGGTTTGGGGGGGTTTTGGGGGGAGGGGGGTGAGCAGAGGTCTTGGCTTGAATCTGTCTTTTAATTTGTCAGTTGCAGTCTGTGAGGGTGTTCTGGTTTGGGTGCTGTTAGCACCCTGTTGCTGTTCTCCTTTTGCTTAAAATTTTCAGGGCAAGACTGTCTTCAGTGAAATTTAATAGGAGTTCATCTGTACATTCTAGGTTTTGTGTTGTTTGTTTGGTTTTTTTTAAGAGAATTATGTTTAATAGTAATTCTGGAAAAGGAATTTTATCTGAGTAGTCTTTTAAAACGTGGCCCATTTGCTGGGAGAATTTGAAATGAACAGCTGAGTGACCTTCAGACAAGACTTGTCTGTGTGGAAGGAGAAGGACAGCTCTATAGACTGTCTGAATTGAGTTGGTTGTCTGTTGCGATAGGTGTAAAAATGATCAAGTTTGTCAGTTCAGAGCAATTACTGCTTGACTCTGTGGCACAAAGAGACATGGTTTTCATTTGTACTTCAGTTTCTAGGTGTTGCTTGTTTTGCTATGAAAATTCCAATTCAAAGAAGGAGGAAATTAATCTTGACCAAACTGTGGCAAAAAGAGCTGGAATAAGTACTTGACAGCAATTATAACATATGAAGACTGTACTTTTCAATTCAGAAGCCATGACAAAAAGAATTTTTTCCTTACTATTGTTGTGTCATCTTTTAAGTTTAAAACATGGAATAAACTGCTGTCAACCAGCTTTAAAAACTATTTTAATGATTTAAGGCAGGCATTCATTTAACCTGAATACAGGTCAAGACAGACCCATAAGATAACTTCAGCTTTAAAGGTTTGCCAAATGACTGACCCAGACTCTTTTTGGTTTAATCTGCTTAATACTTGAGGGAATTTGCCAGTGCCACATATTACCTGCACGGTAGTCAATAACCTTGCATGTCGCAGACTTCATCATCCAGAATAATCATTATGATAGTCACAAGCAGGTCATTCCAAAGAAATTAGAAAACTCAAAGCTTTCATTAAAGAAGCTGACAGAGGAAAATTATTGGACTGGTTAAACAATTTGCCTGACGTCCAGTCAACATGTTTGAAGAGGCAGAGATATATGGTTGTTTTGCTATAATTTACTTTATAGACACTAGTTCATCAAATGATGCTCTGTAATTACTGCTTCTCAAGGAACATGACTAACTTTTGACTGTGGTTATGCGACACGAAGTTGTCTGCCCTCTGTGCTTGCAGTGGAGTGCTATCTGGGAGAATTGTTCTTCCTTCGAAGAAAAAGACAGCAAAGAAAGAAACCACATTTCTAGAGTGGCATTTTGTTCTGCCAACTTGCGTGAAAGTTCTGCTGTGTGCAAGCTGGAAACAAACTTTTTTTAGGCGATCTTCACTAAAAGTCATGCAGGTGATACTGAAATTTGAATAGTAAGACTTGCCAGGAAATTCAATGGAAAAACAAACTAATATTATTGCTCAGATTAAACAAAAGTAATTGAGGTATACATTTAAATTGCATTATCGGTACTCTTAAAACATGGAGACAGTCTTACTTTTGGTATTTCTCAGTTAATTTGCTCTTAAAAGAGGTTTATATTTTTAAATGATAGCTAAAGTAATTTCAGGTTACCTGGACTATTACTTCTATTTTACGTGCTAATTAATTGCATAGTATGTATGTGTTTTGGAAACTTTGTTCAATGTATCTGAGGCTACTGATACTTCTAGTTGCTCCTTGCGCTGTTGTTCCATGGCAGCTTACAAAAGGTGAGACCGATTGTGAAGCACAGTGAGTACTGGGTTATAAATCAAGGAAGGAATAGTCTCTAGAGGGTAAGTTGCAGACACTAAAAGGATGCTGATTCCCATGTCCTCCCAGGTCTGCTTTTCCAGTCTTTTGAAGAAAGGCTGTTCTGGTTATTGAATACTTCGAGTCACTCTTCAGGATTTTTTCAGTGGAGAGACCAATTTAATTTTAATATTTTTATGCAAAAATTAAAGAAAGCCTCTAAATAAATATTTTTGGGTTTCTTTATATATTTTATTCCAGGTTTTTACTAAAGCAGTTAGACTGGGATGAAATCCAAACTTTACATGCTTGAGAAAAAAGAGTGAAAGCTGGGAGCTGTTAAAGTTCTAGAGGGCTGACATTTTAATTAGCTGCTATTAATCAGTAAATTAAGCATGTTACTAACATACTGCCATTTCAGTATGGTATTTAAATTACTTTTTTTCCCCAGTTTATACAACCATAAACTTTTTGAAAAGTTTGTAATAGACTGTGATACAGACAATTTCATCTGTTTCTTCATGAGAAATCTGAAGTTTTTACGTGGAAATTAAGAGACTCTGAGCATTTCTTGGCAATGCCATATACTTAAGTAACATTTTTTTTATTTTCTATCTCTTCTATTTAGTGGATAATAATCTCAAAAGTGGTAATAAGAATACCAATAAAAGGATAGATTTTTGGCTACAATTTTAGCCTACTGGCATAGTTCAGTTCAGACCTATCATTTGAGGGAAGCTTAACCTCTCAGTCCTAAAAGCTAAGTTCAGGAGATGAATCCGCATTTTGAGAAAGTCCTTTAATGATAATCCTCTGAATGCCTGGATGAAGAGCGGTTCATGTTTTCAAATATTTCTTGGTCAACTGATACAAATGAAAGGGAAAAGAGAGAAGGAAAGGACTGATTGGAAGGTTTCTCATTACTTAGTGTAAAACCTGAATGTACCATGTAGGGATTTTTTTTTTTATTCATTTATTTATTTTTAGCAAAGACTCTTAAAAACATATTGAAGGATAGATTCTTTCAGTTACTTTATTTCATGCATTTTCACAGACCATTAGGGTGGTGACTGTTGAAAAGGAAGTGAGCTCATTAGAAGTGATCTCTGTCAGCACCAAGTATGATTTTAGCAAAAGTATAATGGATTTTGGAAAATATATTCTGGAAATAAACTAAAAAAAAACCAAAATCAAAAAAAAACCCAACAAAAAACAAAAACTCTGTAATTGTAATGAATATCAAAAACCAAAAACATTTTGAAATGCCACATATAACCTTATACAGAAAGACGTCTGCATGAATGTTTTGGGATTGCATGGCAAGGTTTTGGTAGCTGGGGAGCTACAGGGGCGGCTTCTGTGAGAAGCTGCTGCAAGTTGCTCCGATGTCCAACAGCCAATGCCAGCCGTCTCCAAGATGGACCCACCGCTGGCCAGGGCTGAGCCTATCAGTGACGGTGGTAGTGCCTCTGGGATAGCATATTTAAGAAAGGGCGGGGGGAGCGGTGCAGGGGTGCCAGGGTACTGCACAACAAAATTGTAGCTGGAGGGAGTAGAGAGAGGAGTGAGAATATGGGACAGCAGCAGCCCTGCAGGCACCCAGGTCAGTGCAGGAGGAAGGGCAGGAGGTGCTCCAGGCGCCGGAGCAGAGGTTCCTCTGCAGCCTGTGGCAAAGACAACGGTGAGGCAGGCTGTGCCCCTGCAGCCCACAGAGGACCCCGTGCCACAGCGGGTGGATGTGTCGAAAGGAGGCTGTGAGCTCATGGGAAGCCCGTTCCGGAGCAGGTTCCTGGCAGGACCTGTGGACCCATGGAGAGAGGAGTCCACAAGGGAGAAGGTTTGCTGGCAGGATTTGCAACCCCATATGGGGGACCCACATTGGAGCAGTCTGTTCCTGAGGGACTGCACTCCCATAGAAGGGACCCAGGCTGGAGCAGTTTGTGGACTGCAGCCTGTGGAAAGGACTTATGTTGGAGAAGTCCATGGAGGACTGTCTCCTGTGGGAGGGACCCCACGCTGGAGCAGGGGCAGAGTGTGAGGAGCCCTCCCCGTGAGGGGGAAGGAGAGGCGAGACAGCGTGTGATGAACTGACTGGAGCCCCGTTCCCCGTTATCCTGCACCACTGAGAGAAAAAATCATGAGTGAAGTTGAGCCTGGGAAGAAGAAGGGGTGGGGGAAGGGTGTTTTAAGGTTTGATTCAATTTCTTATTACTCTACTCTGATTTGCAATAAATTATTTTTCTTGGAGTCTGGTCCAGTTTGCCCATGGCAGTAATTGGCGAGTGATCTCTCCCTGTCCGTATTTTGACCCATGAGCCTTTCACTGTATTTTTTTCTCCCCTGTCCAGCTGAGGAGGGGAGTGATAGAGCAGCTGTGGTGGGCACATGGCACCCAGCCACAGTCAACCCACCACAGTGGAACACCATTTCTTATCCAGTCCAAGTCCTCTGTCATAACTTCTCTTAGTTGTAACAATACACAGTGAGGCTTTTAACTATTTTTAAAGATCTATGTTTACTATCAAAGAAAGTACAGGAAAAATTAAATTAAACGTGCAGAAACACTTTCTGTAAGTTAAAGCATATCAAATTAATGCAGAGTTGAATAAATGGCAACAAAATAGACAGGTGGTGTTTTTTTCCTCTGGAAAATATGAGGAAAAATAATTTCTTTCTGCTTTTCCAGGTTCAAATACATTTGACAAATTAAAAAATGGAATTTCTGGTGATGCTTCTAAAACAAAGCCTACAATTTAAGTTAGTCTGTTTTATGTCCTGTTCCTCTGTTACCTGTGGTTATGGAGGGCTAGGGAAGCGTATGCTTGCTCTTTTAGCATGGTTGCTGAAGATACCCTCCAGTCTCCTCAAAAACTGGATTTATTGAGGGGCTTTTGATCATACTGACAAAAGTAGAATTGAGAATTACCCTGTGCTGTGTAAATACATCATGAATCTGCAAATTGGAATTCAGCATTTTTCAATTTTTCTCAGCAAGAAATAAATTTTTAGGGAGTTGCCTCATGTACATCTTAAAGTTAAAGCTATCTGTGTGTAAGACTTTGCAGGTTGATACTTGAAAATTTTTTTGTGTCTGATAAAATGAGAAAGTAAGGTTTTGGTTCCCAAACAGGATTTTTAACTCGGATATCTATCCTTTGATAATGTTAGTTAATTTGTCATTTATATAAGATTTTGAAAAGCAGAGACTGTAATTTCAAAAGTTTCGTTTTCAAAACATATTTTTTATTTGCTTCTTTTAACCCAAACAGCAACAAAATTGAAAAAAAAATTATCAGCAGATAGTTTTGGCTGAATCCAAACATCAGTTTTCAGTAAATTAACTTTTTCAAAAATGTTCCCAAAGGGCATATGTGGATTCCTGCTAAATTATGCATAAATGTGGCCTTGACATAAATATTTAGCTATGTTCTGTAGGTGACGTGTTTTCCTTTTGAATAGAAAATATTTTAAAACTAATTAGTTGAAAATCTGTTCAATTCATGGCTGAAGGTAACTTTTCAAGTCTCCACATCTGCCTCTGGTTGACTCCACAGTATATATTGACTGGAAGTTTCAGTTGGCTTTAGTACAGTAAATTTACTCAAATTTGTGTCAGGGATTTGAAAAATAGTTGGCATTAATTAGACTCCTGTTATTCAGAAAGATGTGAATCAATGGCAAGGGAGGAAAAGGTCTTTGTAGAGCCATGCTCATAGCAGGTCAAGCATTAAGTTTAGTTCTCCTTACCCCAAGAATGTCAGTCAGTCATAAGGCTCTTTCAAATGAAGATTGTGTTTTAGACTACAAAGTTAATTATAAAAGGCAATAGTAATGATTGCAGCATTAGTGTATCTTAGAAGAAGAGGGAAAGGCAGTCACTAGGTGTGGTAACTGAGTATATGCAGCAGTGTATGTAGTATCGAAACAGTTTTCAGAAGAGTAATGTGTCTGATTTGCCAAAAGAAAACATGGAAGGAGCAGCATTGAGATTCAAAGTGTTATTTTAGATGTGTTTTAAGT
Source organism: Falco biarmicus (assembly GCF_023638135.1). Taxonomy (NCBI): domain Eukaryota; kingdom Metazoa; phylum Chordata; class Aves; order Falconiformes; family Falconidae; genus Falco; species Falco biarmicus. The sequence continues at coordinate 90,879,042 of NC_079288.1, forward strand.
AAAGCAAAATGACTTGGGTAGACCAGTCCCAAGAACGTGACATAACTTGAGTTTCAGTTGTTTATCCGCCATAACTGCACCTTGCTATATCTTAGCATGTTAGTACAGTTCCCTGGGCTTATGTTATTTGTCTGGAGGATAATTTTAGTGTCTTTGAATTTGTGAGGATTGGGTTGTCTGGTTTTTTATTAAACCAGGTAATTATTTGCATGTTCAGCTTCAGTTTCATATTAAATTATCATCTGAGAAATACGGCACTGTATTTTGTAGTGTATAGATTCAGGTGTACCTGAAACAGCAATAGAACACAAATGTACTACCTGAGGAAGCTGCCTTCTTGGCCCTGAGTGTTCAAACTCTACTTGCTTATAAGCACTCTTCTCAGCTTTATGGAAGGAAGAAGGATGGCCTTGTCACTGAGTCACCATGTGGGGAGTCAGGTGGCATAGTTCTTGTGTCTCGGTCTGCCTCAAACTTTAGCTGTGAATATTTACTATCTCTGTATGTAAGGGTGGGGGGGGTTATATTTTTTTTCTGATAGGGGTCTTGCAGTCTAACTATAAATTCAGCGGGAGTTGTGACAGCTCATGTATTCTTCCTCTGTAGGGCACACATCATGTAGTGCTTCTACTGCAAGATTGACTGTGCTTTTGCATGCCGTTGATTCATACATAGGTAAATTCATTTTTACAGGTTATTCCCTCTTTTGTGCAACAGCCACAAAGCCAGCTTCTAGAGCTAGTTAGGGTTGAATTCATGGAAAAAAAAAAAAAAACCAACAAAAAAACCACCAACCAAAAAAAACTATTAATAGATTTGTTCCTTGGAAAAATCCTGTTTGTTTTCCTGTGATGGTATGTGACAAATGACACGTAGTTATAATACATTTTAAAATGAAGAAAAAAAGAGGGGGAGGGAAAAGTCTCGGGTTAATCACAGCTGTTAGAACCCTATCATTTTGTATTTTGGGGCTTTCTAAAACTGTACCTACATAACTGTAATTTTGCATTTACTTTGTGAAGCTGTTTAGTTCCTGTATAAACCATGTTAATAACACATTAATTTGAGCTTTTCTGAGAGATTGACTTGGACACGTGCATTGATTATACCCACTGGTACTAGAGACTATTTAAATGCCATTCCTGATGCATTTTGTGTGAATTAATTTATTTGAGCACCGAAGCAAACACCTTATCGCTATTTGTAGATTATTTTCAGGTCATCTTGTTCCATAGAAGGTCCTTTTTATCCTAGCAGATTGTTCAGTTACAAAACCAAACTGTGAAGCCTTTTTTATGGTTGAGTTCTGTTTCTCACATGCTTGCTCATTCAGTGTTTGGCTCTGATTAATGGTGTACAGCCAGTCTGTTCTAACATTAAATGAAAAAAGCATTCTGGTGGCTGTGGTATTTGGTGATAAGTAGTTAGACTAAATGGAAGATGTACTGTGCATCCCTTGGCTACAGAGTTATGATTAGATTCAGCTTAGCTTCCAGAATGCTACTGAGGATATTGCTGCTCTGCTGTAGTGATAGGGCAACTCGTATCAGAACAGCATGTGTTGCTGTTTATCTTGCATTGCACACTGGCATTCTAAATACACTGGACATACAAAATAGCATGATCTATTCTTCCTCTCTTTTCTAGACTTATTAAAGTGGTAGAGGAAGTAGAGCGAGTCTGCCTGCCTGCCAAGCCATTGTAGTACTTGCAGCAAGTGTTAAAAGGCATAGATTTTTTAAAAAAATATTCTTATTTCTTTTTGTGAAGTGTTTGTTCAAGCTTTCAGATAATTTACTTATCAGAGTTCATATGCAGTCACTCTTCTGCTGAAACACAGTTAACTTCATGATGTATTTTAAAGCAATCGCTTTTCCCACACACACTGTTTTTACTCCGCAATGCATATGTTGGAAATTCAGAGACTGCTTTTTTGTTTCAAATGGATGATAAAGGTGAGGGATACACTACTCTAATGTTCCATAAAGCACAGGCTGTAAGATTAAGGGATTAATTATTGATTGAGAAAATACACATATTAACATAAAGCACAGTGTCTTGATTTCAAATAACCACAATGAAATCAGTGATATAAAAATTATCATAAGCAGTGTTGGGTTGTTCTAACAGCTGTATAAGGCACCTTTCTTGACAGGACACAACTGCCAACAGCAAAGGCCATGTTGAAATAGTGATGTCTAGTAAAATTCCTAGACACCTGCAAGAATTAACCTCAAGAGCACTGTGCTCATTTTGTCTTCTTGCCAATTAATTGACTCAGCAAACAATATTTTATTCAAGATAAAAAAAATAACATGTAAGGGCCAATTCCCTAAGTATAACAAACAATAATTTTGCAGTCCTTTTTGGCAAGGCAGCAGTTAGGTCAGCTGATTGTTCCCCATTCCTGCACTAAAACCTTCCATACTTTTGCAAACTGTGCAGTCCTGTGAGGCAACAAAGTCCAATTCAAGCTGCCAGAGTTTTGGTGCTGCAACTCGGGGCATCTGCCACTCTGCCAGATGTTGCTGGTTTTTGCTCTGCTTGCTATGCTGCTTCATTCATCACTACTGCTCTTTTAGCTGCCTTGCCTCACCACTGTGTCTTTTGGTAGCAGTTTTGTTGTTTCAGGTTTTAAGAAGAGCACATGAAGCACTGCCATGCCCTTAATGTACTTCATAGACTCTTAAAAAAATATTTTGCTGGTTTTTTGCTTGCATTCTGACACAGAAGTTATGATCTTAGGTTAACATGAAGAGTCATCCCAGGTCTAGTTAGTCTATGGAAATCTGGAAATTACATCTAATGCAGTTAAAAAGCTGAATTTTACTTTTTTGTTGTTTTTCACATTGGTATGCATTTCTTTTTACAGAAATGCTTCTCAGACATATCTAAAATAAGTACATTTCAGAGGTTCCCCTTTGTCCCTCTCATCTCCTCTCCAGGAAATGCTCTTTTTATGTACCCCCTACCCAGTACAGATTTGTTCCTGTTGAGGAATGGTGAAATGCATCACTGCTATAAGTGATTTCTGTGTTAGCAGCAAGTTCCTTTCATTTTTTCACATGTGAATTATAAGCAAGCAATAATCTAAAGATGCAACTACAGTACAATATGAATGTACCCTTTAACATTTTTGACGGAGCATATTCTTCTCTTCTCTGGTGTTTTTTTTGTTCTTGTAATTTAGTATTTTTCAGTTCTGGATTTGAGCAGGCAGTCAAATAACAAAATCTAAAATTAAATTTTCTCCTCTTTTCTCCCAACCTATGCTATTTGTATAAAACCATTCCTGAAGAGAGAAGCATTTGAGTTCATATTTCTCCAGCTGGCTGTCATGTTACTGTAGCAGCAATCTGGACAACACCTCATATTCACTCCTAGTAACATTTCTACATCGTTTACTGAGGACTGCATGGTCCTTGAAAAGGAAACCAGTATATGCTACTGTTATCTGAAGGTTAATAAAGCAGTAGGAATTTCAGTGCTTTCTACCAGAAAACTGGAGTGAATTCTGGTTTTTTTGTTTTCTGTAATAGTTCAATTTTGAAACAGTAGTAAATAAATTTTGTTATATGTTTGTAAGTAAATAATTCAGTCTTGCTTGAAAATGTATTGTTCAGGATTTCCATGACAGGGTTTTTATTCTTCCCAATTGCATAGGTAAGATTTGATTAGAGCTGTATCTGTAATGCTAACGAAAAGCCTTTTATATTGCCTCAGACCTTGACAGTTATGTAATAAATAAATAAAAGTATTTCAGGTCTTACTACAATGTCTTTCTAAGCTGTTACTAGGTAGAGTAGCAAAAAAAAATAGGACCAGTAGGTATTTTTAATCCTATTTCCACTGATATAAAATCAATTAAATTGCTTTCCTATAAATTAGGCTCATGAAGTTATGCAACTAGTGGAATACTCAGAGTAGAAAAGTAGAACAGGCTTGTGATAAATATATTTCAGTTTCTGTTACAGGTTTTATTGACTCTGAGGGGAAAATGCAATTCCACCAACTTATCCCCAGTCGTCCTCCTATTTCTCACAGAGTTCATAGAAATTTAAGATTGGGATCAAACTCAATAGATGACCAAGGTTGTATCAATCGTCTCTGAGGGATGGTATTTCTTTCTTGACTATTCATGGATTCAACAGCTCCCTAGGTTATGCATCCCATTGTTTCACTAGTCATATGGTCAGAAAAATATTTGTATTTTCTGTCTGAGAAGAAATAATGTATATATACACACACTTTTTTTTACTGCTTGGATAGTCCCATTTGATATGAAGGCAATTACTTTCATGTGAGACATGCAGAGTTTTAATTTTCTCTCTTCATAACAAATTGGCAAAGAAAATTCATACATTTACTGAAGAAAAGTTTTCATACTTTTTACTGGAAACATGCAAAACCACAAAAGGCATTTGTTCAAAGCAAGTAGTTCCTTTCCTAGTATGAAAGGAGAAAGTGATTTGATAAAACTACTTACTTTTTTCCCTTTTTTCCCCAAGGACTAGTCTGTACTAGTCCCTGATTTGACTTCTTGAACTAATGTTACATAAAAATTGCTCACCTGTGTGTATTCTAAAGGTTTCATTATACAAAATTTGTAAACAGGATGAGAACTCCACCAAGTGTAGACACTCCAGGAGAATCTGAGACATTTACTTTTAAAAAAGAAAAAAATCCTTATTTTGTGCATTTATCAAATCACCTCTCTGTTCAAAATAATTTAACCAGTATTTTAGCAGATGCACTGCACCCCACCCTCCTGTCTGTGAGGATAGGGAAAAATGAAGAAAATTATTTTGTTTGCACTCAAATGGAAATTCACTTCCTAAAAGAGCAGAACATGGTGGCAGCTTGAATTGATAATCTGTTATACTTATTCATCAAAATAATACAAAGTCCATCTCCATAGCATGAGATGGCAAACTTGTATACAGCTGTGCTGTAGGGAGATTCACAAATTATGTAAAAGATACTACACATGAGTTTAAACAGGGCTTTTGCCCTCTGACTTGGTCGGCTACACTCTGACTGTCCCATCGGGGACCATAAAAGGTTGTTGTGTAGAAGCTTACGTGGCAAGAACGTGAAAGATGATGTCTGACTCAATGTTTTTATTCAGCTGATGATCTTTATTTCCCCTTTTACACTTTTTTTTTTTAAGCTGGTGCGTAACTGCATTAATTTCGAATTTGTGTTCCTCTGTCTACCCTTGCTAAGAATACAATCACTCTCCCCCCATGGGACTTCAGCTCTGTACTGATATGTTGCTCTAGGGTAAGATATCTGTTCTCGCTACAAGAGCTCTGTGTTTACATGTGATGTGCACAGACAACACTGTAGTAGATTCTGGATTAAAAATGTAAAGGTAGCAGACAAAATTCCCAATATATTTTTTAAAAAGGCAGAAATATCCAGATTCATAAGATGCACTGTAAGTAAGAAGACTTACTTATTTGTACGTTCATGTGTTAAAATAAACTCCTTTTATTTAGTAAAGCAATTAGCACGTGGAGACTTCTTATTCCCCATTATAAATGCTATTGGCTTAAAGGATGCTTGAATGCTGGAATTAAAAGGTGTACTTAATTTTTTTCAAACTACAGTCTTGACTTGGTGTGACTGTCAAGTCTTGACTGAGTAAACTAATAGGAGTGAGTATAAATAGTAAATAATTCAGATTTGTACACAGTTCTTCCTCACAGAGTGGTTATGTTCTTTATCCACTTAGTTTTGTGTTAAGATGTCAAGCAGTTGCTTAACTTGCTTTAACTTACATTGCAAAACCATTTTTTTTACCATGCCTGTTGAATTTTAAATAATGTTCATCTGAATTATAAAAACAAACCCAAAAACCAAAATCCATAAGACCCTGAAGCCAAAACCTGCTGCAGTGTGTTTTGTGGTTTGTAATTTTGGGTGAAGTCCCCTATCCATTGCATGCAGAAGTAGTGCAGAACTCCTGTTGCATGTTCGAATTTATTTACAGCTGATCAATTTTACCAACAATATCCCTGTTCTCTTTGTAATTTTCATACCTGGCAACTATACCCATCCCATTATTCTGCTATTACACATTTGTACTGAGTATGCAGAATGATTTTCTGTTTTCCTGTCTCACTTAATCCTCTTCCATTTGTGCCATCTGTTGAACAAGAGGGTTTTTTCTCCTGCTGCTGTGTCTGTATTTAATATAAGCAGAAGGTGCTTTAACTGAGGTGTCCTTGAACTATCAGTTATCGCAAGTTGTCAAGCATAAAACTTAAACCCTTTAGAGCTAGGTATAGAGTGTATTGTTCCCTAGGAGACAGTAACATCCTTAAGCGGGAATAAAAAAGCCTTATAGAGTGTCTGATATTTGGTGAAGCCAGTACTTTATCTGGATGGATGTAATATCTTTTGTTACTTTTTTTTTTAAAAAAAAAATCTGAGTACCTATGGAGAAACATTTTGAGATGGTGTATTATACAATAAAAAATACTAAATACTGTAGAGATGTCAATTCCAAAACTATCATAGTATTTTAAGAAAAAAAACCTCCACCAGCATATTTTTGAAATGTTGCATATATTGAGTACTGAGTTAAAAATCAGTGTAATAAACCTGTAGTCACAAGGTTAGACAGTTCTGCATGAATTAAACAGTGCTGTTAGGGTTCCCATGCAATGGAGCATTTTGACACAGGATGTTTGGCTTCTCCTCCTCCTTTCTTGGTGAACTAAAACTTTGGATTGTCCTTTAATTTATGGGGTTATTTATGTAGCGGTTGTAAATCAGCCTCAGAGTGAGTTACTATCAAGTCTTAGTGCTGGGTTGGTTTTATGCATCACATTTGGGTCAGCCTACTTCTAAACCCAAACAGGCCAAAAATTCAGTCAGACTTTTTTTACTCTCTTGGTTCTTTACAGTAATTTATATTCCGGATTCACTTTCTGAATTGCTATGCTGCCTTCACTAGAACAAACTGTATAGAAGAGCTTATATCTGTCTATCAATGAGTTTAAAGTACCCTTCTGTAGCCAGTAACAGGATGTTAAATTCCTTCATGCTTCTTTTCACCAGAATTTTGCTGCTCTTCCATTGTGAAGTTTCCCCTTGTCACGCTGGCATTTTAGGTAAACTTTTGGATAGTCCTGCTCCAAACCAGTGTGCAGTGCAATTAGTGTCAGTCATCTAGGAAAACAAATCAGTGACCGGAAAGAGTTTTAATGTGCTTATGATAATTTGTAATGCTGAGGAGACTCACAGATAGCAATTTTCTGTATAAACAGAACCCTTGAGGCCTACTGATTATCCAAAAGTTGTACTATTTTTTTTTCCCTAATACTTAACATTTGAGCTCTCTATTTCTCTTCTCCCGTGGTCACTCATAAGAAATGGTCTCTTTTTACCTGAGCTCTTTTTAGAGAAATTAGCCAACTGCTTTCAGCTGAATCTGGTAGATCACCACCTGATCCCTAGGTAATCAGGAGGAGCTTCAGGGTGAAAGAGCAAGCAAAGAAGGTAGGGGATACATTCATGGGATTCATAAAAGCTCAGAGGCCTCTGTTAATGCTCTTTGTGTATATTTTGATATATTGTTAGAAGACTCGTGCTTCACAACTTCTAGTGCACCTCATGGGCCAACTTACGATATAAGTGAAATAGCAATTTATAGACTGCAATTGGTCAAATACTTCTGCAGCACCGTATGAAAAAAGTTCAGTCCCTTCCTGAGTTGCCCTAGATAACAACTGTGATATTTAATCTTTTGGCTTATGCGCTTATTGCTGCCTACTTAGTGAGGAAGAGTTGGAAGGCTACTTTAAAAGTACTTGTCTTCAATTTCACTATGAAGAAACTGTAGTATTATAAAAAACAGTCATCTCCTGAATAGACAAATGGACTCTTTGAACAAAAGTAAAGCAAGGAATCCACCTTTCTTCATACATGGTGACTAGCTGGAATATACAGAAAATTATATTGTAAGAACATTGGTTAGCAATTATACGTCTTACGACCTTATAGGTAGTTTATTCTGGAATGTCCGTTCTATTAGAAACTACCTGGGTAAATCTTTTCTTAAAAGCAAATCAAAATAGTTACCTTGGGTGTATTTAGAACACGTGCTGAAAGAGAGGAACTACAAATTCTGTGTCTTGGGGGTTGAACAACATTAGCTTATTGTTACTGTATTATGAAACAGATTTGATATAATTGTACTACTGAATTTTGAGTAGTGCTCTGACTCATCAGCTGCTCCTTTAATATTATAGTTCCTCCCGATATTTAGTATGAAATTGTAAAGACTCACATAGAAACTTAGTCCCAGATTTTGTATTATGTTAGTGTACTATGTGCATTTGGGGGTGTTTGAAAATAAAAGATACCTGTTAGTAATGAAACAGCATAAACAAAGAGTGTTTCATAATACAAGCTTTTTCCCTTAATAAGTAACACTGCTTATTTCACAAAGTATTTAAATGAAACTGTAGCTATATGCACAAAGTTTGAAATAAAAGAATTATTATTTTATCAGTATAGAATTCTATAATCAAGTAACTACAGCATTTTTAATTGCATATTCTATGTTTTTAATGTTTTGTGTGTGTATGCAATATGAAACAGAGCATTGCAAGAGGCTCATGGGCTTTAAGGATACCACTAAGTGACTCTCTCAGCTCGCAGTTGCTTTCTTCTTCATCCCCTCCTGCAGCTGCTCCTGATTAGCTGAAGATCAGGTGTCCTTGGTCACTTATAAAATCCAGCTGAGAAATTGATTAATTTCTCTAAAAGAGCTCAGGTAAAAGGAAGTATTTTCTTGTGAGTGGGCTCAGAGGGAGAGGGCCAGAGGTTATAAGCTGATTGATTAGATGTAGAGGAAAGTGTGTCTTCTTGAGAACCTGAGTAGCTATGAACGGCTTAGAAACTCCTGGAGTTCATCTTCTGTGAGAATGAGAAGAATAAAAATAGTTGAGAAGAAGCAAAGGCTTTTATTTTCTGATTTTCTTTGAAGTGTTTTTGTTTGTTCTCTGCTCTCTGACTGGAAGAGAGAGAGGTATAGTTGCCTGAGGTAGGTACTAAACAAGCCAAGTGACTGATGAGGAGAACTAACTTGGGAATAAAAAGCTGGAGTAGAAAGCCTGTGCTTTGCCAGTGAACAAGCAATGATTTCTTTAGGGAACCAAATCAACTGGTTTCTGAAACCAAATCAGCAGTGCTGAGACATTAGAAGTACTGAATACATCTGGCTGGTCTGTTGGAGTGCAAGGGTGTTCAAAGAGCCCAGAGCAAAACATTTGGTTTCCTTACCATTTTTTCTGGAAAATTGGACACTAAACTTCAAATGTTAAAGTTGTTTTTGTAAGGGTGTGCGGGTGTTCTGACTGCTAAAATGTAGAGTTCACAGAGTAATCGGTTTCCTTGTATCAATCATAAGGAATATTGCTGGAACTGATCCGTTTGTTCATAATTTTGCTGTGAAAGCTTGATTGTGACGCAGAAAGATCTTAGCTTAATTTACAATTCAAACTTTTATGTATAAAATAGCTTTAAGTTGATTGTGTCTCTGGAAAGAAGGAAAGCTAGATGAATTGGGTGAATTCAGAGGGACTTCTGAGTCCTATTATTTGTACCTCCTTTGTATTTTTGTATTGGGAGTAACGTGAGTGTCACTAAAGACATCGCAAGAAATTCCTTAGAGATGGTCCAGATGCGGTGTCCTAATTGAAGTTCAGTCTAACTTATTTTTCTCTTTGTAGTCTATTTTGTGCTGTCAGTTTGAGGTAAATAATTGTTTTGTTTCATTGTAGGGAAAGGTGAACATGGAAAGCCATACCCTCTTACAGAGGAAGACCATGATGATTCTGCTTATAGGGAAAATGGCTTCAACATATTTGTTAGCAACAATATAGCACTGGAACGATCCCTGCCAGACATCCGACATCCTAAGTATGTAAATTTTTTCTTGAACTACTTGATTCTAAGCTTTTATCTTTGTATATCTCTAAATAACCTGTTTTCCTGGAAGGTCAAACATAGACTCTATGCTGACAAAAAGGGACTGTTCCATTAAATAGGAAATGGAAAATTTATCACTTTTGTTAAATCATTTGCTCTATCTGTCTTTTAAAGTGACCTCTCATGTTATTAGTAACATGTTAAGACTACAGAAGGTCCCTTAATTGCAGAATTATTTTCATGGTATTTCTGGATAGTGATTTGTTAGGTACCAGTAAATAACATTTCACGTAGTTTTTTCAGGTTCTTATTTGGTAATCGCTGCAGCCCTTGGGGCTAGGGGGCAGGGTGACAAGTGGCATAAAAATTTTGGCTAAACGTTTGGACCTCTGTTCCCGAAATGTTTCTTTTGGTTTTGTTACATAAAAAGTGAAAGCAATCCAATAGCTACAGCTTATCAGGTGCTAATAATACAGCTGATATACGCAGTTGTTTAACCCTAGTCAGCAACCAAGCCCCACACAGCCACTTGCTTACTCCATCCACACTCGGGTGGGGGAGAGGATCAGAAGAGTAAAAGTGAGAAAACTCGTGGGTTGAGATAGACAGTTTAATAGGTAAAGCAAAAGCCACATGTGCAAGCAAAGCAAAACAAGGAATTCATTCACCACTTCCCATGGGCAGGCAGGTGCTCAGCCATCCCCAGGACAGCAGGGCTCCGTCACGTGTAATGGTTATTTGGGAAGAGAAATACTATAATGCCAAATGTCTTCACCCAAGTTATATATACTCAGCATGACATCGTATGGTATGGAATATCCCTTTGGCTAGTTGGGGTCAGCTGTTCTGGCAGTGTCCCCTCCGTTTCCTATCCCCCTCCAGCCCTCTCCTTGGCTGAACCTGAAAAGTCCTTGACTTCATATAAACATTACGTAGCAGCAACTATAAACATCAGTGTGCTGTCAACATTGTTCTCACACCAAATCCAAAACACAGCACTGCACCAGCTATTAAGAAGAAAATTAACTATCCCAGCTGAAACCAGGACAGCAGTGTAGAATTACATAAAAACAGAATGAACAATGATGAAAAGCACTTGCAGAATTTGGGCAGGTTAGATAATGGTATTGTTCCTTAATGGTAGTAATTGCCTAAAGAGAAATAGGATAAAGATTATTCTGAAAAATAACTACTGGGCTAAAAATAGTCATGCAATTCTCAGCAAACATAACTTGCTTTTCATGTTCTGTAATTTTTGGCTCCCTTATACGAAGAGTAAAGCTTTCTGTCTGTAACAGGAAAGGCAATCTACGCCTCTCTAAGCTTCTCACTGTAGTCCTTTAAGGTCATTCTGAGCTCTGAAGGGAGGGGTGATTTCGTCTGTCTATTTACATGGCGTTTTTCCCTCTTTTAATTGAGTGTTATGCAACTAGTGTGTGGGGGAAAGGTACAGGAGCGTGACAAAACTACTTGTCTCTATGTCTCTTGGATACAATTTCCTTTGTTATAGGATGTTTCAGGTTAAGATATCTACTCGCTTCTTAACCTTTACAATGTGAATTAGTTTGAAATTCTTCAGGGAACTGAACAGAACTTGAGAGCTTGACAGAAGTTCTCAGGAGGTGGAGGGGGAAGAATATCATGGCAACTAACATTTCTCACTCTGTCAGATGTGGCACTGTCCTTTTCAAAGAATGGACTGTATATACAAGTTTGCTTTGTCAGATTTTTTAAAATAATTCACAGTGGAGGAATTAACCAAGAAAATAATTTTTTAGCGGGAAAAAAAATATCTTTTGTTTCTTACTTAATTGCCATGTTGCATTATTGTGAGAAAACACTGTTTATCTTTTAATTTTTATATATTTATATTGTTTGTATAGAATTGAGTCAAAAGAAATAACTTTTTTTAATAAGTTGTATGTTCTGTATACTTTGTTTCCCTTCTATTTTGCCAGGTTACCTGAAGTTATTTATAGCTTCCATGAAGTTTGAGTTTTAATGTACAGCATCACATTGTTGTCATAATAAATATGCTCATCAAGCATCCTTCTCTATCAGCAAAGCTGCAGAGGACAATTACTAAATACAAAAGGAAGCTGACATGTTTATCCTCCCTTCGTGTGTTTGTAAGCTGCTCTTCTGGCAACTTGTTTCTCACCCGCTACTGTCCACACAGTCAATGACATTTCCATGCATGTCCCCAGAAGCAATGTCAGCAATGTGTTGTCAGAAGTGACATATTAGGAACAAGTCAGTGCTGCACCAGCCTTTCTCAGCCCCCTCTTTCCCCCGCACAAATCCTGAAGTGACTTCCACCTAAGCATCTCATTTGGGAAGCTTGAATCCTTGGGTATTTGCATCATTTTCATGTTCTAATTCAAATAGGTTCCTATGGCATTCAGTGTATGGTGGATGTTTTGGTAGTGTCCTGAGTGAACTGACTTGTTTCATGTCCTAATCTTCCTCATGTTAAACACTCATAACACAAGTACTCCCTTAGTTAATTGACTATATCACTCATCTAAATGTAAAGATCAAAAATGTTTTTGTGCTAAATTTGTGTACTTGGTAGTACACTGATTAAGGTGGCAAAGCTGGGTTCTATACTTGTAATGGTTACACCTTGAAGCAAGTCTGTATCTTGAACTTCCAAGACACAGAAGTCTGACAATGTTTTCTGATTTACTGTCGGAAACAAACCCGTCTCTCGGCTGCTGTGTGTTAAATATCATGCAGGCTAGTCTCAGACTGCACTTCACGTCTGCAAATACGTCTTCTCTTCAGAAGCGTGTGTGAAATATGAAGCAGTTTGTAGCTCATAAGGTTGCTGTCAGTGAAACTCATTGGAAAACTATGTAATTTTTATGCCAGAAAAGGGTATTCTTATTGAAATAAAGTTAGAGTATGTAATTCAGGTGATCTATAGCAGGCAAGATCTAGTTTGGTGAGTTTCTGAGTATTATGAAGGGCTTTTGCTTTGTGGAGATTTTAACTATCTTCTTTTCCATATTTGTGGGGGATACTATTACAGACTTAGAGACAGAAGATCAAAAATTCAATTTAGTATATACCATTTGCAAAGGGCCTTGTCTGCTGTTTCATGAAAAAGTGATCTAGGATTTGTTTTAAAGAACAAATAGAATAGTTGTATTGCCATCAGTAGAGATAATTCACAAAACGAACCTTCAAATACAACCCAAACTGAGTGGTGAATCCTGTAATTTGGATCAAATGTTATTTTAGTTGGAAAAGCTGCTACAGTAATTTCTGTATTTCTCTGATATAACTTCATGGAAATGTTTTATTTGAAAGTCTTAGCACAAAGGAATTTTAAGTCCCGCTTCTAAATTTTTGGTTTTCTGGGAAGTATGCAAAGGTAGCAGATAACCAAAATTTGGTCTTTTTAATCCAAAAGAACTCTTTCCTTGGATCTTTGGAAATTTGTCTCAGGTTTTGCAAAATACATCTTCTTGGAGGGGGAGGGGTGGAATTACGTAAATGCTTAGATCATTGATGTTTGAGAAATAGTTTTTCAATTTTTTTTTTCTTATAATCTTCTTGGGTTTTTTTTTCCTTTAAGTGTGATATTTAAAGCACTTCAGCAAGATCTTTTCAGATTGATGCTTCTTTCCTTTTTAAGACACTAAAATGTGTGCGCTGTAAAAAAAATCCCTAGAGAAATTTAACAGTTAACTTCTATTTTAAGGCTGACTTAAAAGCTTTCCTGTGTCCTTAGCATGTTTATATTGCATCCCTCTAATATTTATTTATGTCTTTCATAGCTACACTTGAATATTTTCTTCCATTTCCAAGTGGTCTTTGGTATCTTGTTTCTGTCTCAGTCTCGTGCAAAAGTCTTCTCACAGGTAGTGCTCTCGCCAAGTTACGCTAGCTAATTCCCTTTCTTTGCCCACAATCACCCCCAGCTTTTAAGTTGAGGGGGAAAAAAAAAAAAACAAACCCCAACTTTTCTATTTAACTCCAAATAACCACCTAAAACAGGATTATCATCTGATTATCGCCCAAGTTCATTGGGTTTCAAGGCTGATGTATTGAAAATAAGAGTTCTGGTCACCTAAAGTGGAAGGTGACGTTGAGTTTTGGGTAGTATTGAGAGTTGGCATTAGAATTACTATTTAAGACTTAGAAGTTCTGTACCAGTATGAAAAATATTTCAAAACCCACAGAATAGCGTTTGTCTTTTCACCTGCCCCGTGCCACTTTCTGCAGTCTGGAATACAAAAATCCTGTTAAAGCTAGGGAAAATTCTGACAGTATTGTTTTCTATTGTAGAGACAAATGCTACTTATTCTAATTATTGACTATAGCAGTTACCATTAATTCTTCTCTTCTCAACATTATTAAATATTCTGCAGTTCCTACCAGTTTTGTTCAAAAAAAAAAAAAAATCGAATCTGATTCACATTTTGAATTGTATTTAAAATGTGATTTTAGTGAGGCTTGGGGAATGATTGCAATCATCTAGTCTGAGAAGTGAATATAAATTTGGTGGTATTTCCTGTATCAAACGCCTAAGCCATTGTAAACTAGAGAATCCAACTTTTTAGCTTTTCATTCTTGAATCAAGGAATTCAAGTTAATTGCTGATATCTATTGAGTGGCGAGCATCATCATTTTAAATCTTTGCATTTGATGTACTTGTATAGCTTGATTTCAACAATAGGTTTCCTTTTAGCTACAATTTGTGGACTAATTGTTGGTAACTTGTGTAGTCACAGATCAGATGCACAAATTCTTGTTGGCTTGCCTGAATGATCATTCAGAAGAAATCCCATCCTTTTTAGGTTTCTCTGGGCAGAGATAGATTCATTTTGTACTGAAGTTTTTAATGTTCATATTGTACGTTAAGGACGCCCAACCTGGTTTTTGTGGTGTCTTGCTTTTAGCCTCTATGGGCTGGAGTCAGTGTTTCCAAGTGTTGTCTGCTTGTCTTGCTGTTGCTATGTGAAGTGGTGGCCCTTCACTGTCACTCCCAGCAGTATTCCTTTTCAGAAGTCCAAGCTATGCTCATTTTCCTTACACGTTAAATTTTTCACGGGCCTCAGAAGAAGTGCATTTTCATATTCAAAGAAATATGAGTGATTAACTAAAGGCTGTGAGGATCTTCTGTGTCCTGAACACTAATGAGATTTCTTTATAAATAATAAAAAAAAGCAAATTTCACTACCTGTTCTGCATAACTGAATTTCTCCAACTGTCCCTCCTTGTCAGTAGCAGAATCTGAGAGAATGCCTGAATGTTCTCGAAATATTTGAATGCAAAGTGATTGCTGTCCCTTGTATTTTTAAAAGAGGCTAAAATGAATATGCGATAAAGATTTCTTAGGGGGATTTCTTTGGGTTTTGTTCGGCTATATTTTTTTGTGTCTGAAATTGTTGCAGAGTTACCATTAATCCTTAATTTGTTTCTGTAAACTTTGAAGAAAGACTAGAATTACTAGATTCATGTGTGAAAGGGATATATTATGTAGTTACACAGTTAATCAGCAGTTTGTATCTGAATCCTTTAAAAAAATTTTGGTTATTGCATTGAATGTATTTAATTACTTTCTTTTTATAAATGCAGGGCATTTGTCACAGTTAAAGCTATGTATATTGTCCTTAAAATTTAATAATCCATCTTTAATCCAGTACTGCAAGACAGATTCCAATGAATTCACTTGGCATTCTATGATCTTAGGCTTAGGTTGTCCTGCTGCAAGACACTAAAAGAAAAATTAATCTAATTTAAGTATGCTGAACTTCACAATATTTAATAAGGCTTATGGAAATAATTGTTTGGATCCATCTTGTGCTGAATTTTTTATTATATCCTGGAATAAACTAAGAGAGTATAAAGTTTCTTTCTAGTTCTCATTTCACTGTGAGAAATCAGAAATGTCTTCATACGCACATCCATGCTGCATTGCTTCATACTGCTGTTTACTAGTGTTACCTTAACCTCATCTGGCCACATAGCAACTGGTTAGACTCAGATTATGCTTTTCGTAGGGTAGTGAGAAAGCTGGTGGTCATTACTCTGACCATATTTCAAAGCATTTTGTGTAATTACTGAATAATGTAGTGAAGATGGAAAGTCATGCAGTCCAAAATATTCTAGCCAATGTTCCTGTTTGCAAGCCTCACCAGATTGTTCTCTACAATGGCTTAAGAGCATCCTATTCAAAGTGCAGCTCCTCAAAACAGGATGAGGAATATTTTATACTTGAAAAAACTTGTGGCCTTCTGTCTCTGTCATGCCTTCTGTCAGTTCCTCTGCATGACATGTATTGGTAGTAACAAATAACGTGGAATAATTTCCAAGTACTTTCTGGGTGCTTTGTGTATCTCTTTGGAGTGGTTTTATGTTGTGTGGTTTGGTTTTGTTTTTGTTTTTTTTTATGGCAGCAACAGCTAAAATGTGGCTGAAGATTGATGTTTCCCTTTCTATCCTTTTGGTGATAAAGAGGCTGCAGTGTTTAACAGGCCAGCTCAGAGTCCAAGCCTGATGGGTCTGTTTCTGTTTACTGAAATTAATTTGTTAAAAAAAAAAAAAGCAAGCTGTTTATACAACTGGAGGAAAGTATTGCTTGTGTGTTTAGATGTCTTGCATGTTACTTAGAATCCAGTAAAGCCTCCCACGCTGCTCAGAACATAGCAAGCTGCAGTAAACCGAACTGTGAAATCTAAACTTAATAGAGACAGGAATACTGAAGGATATTTACCCTCCAGCCAGTTCTGTGCATGTGGAATAGCTGAGTCTATTAGCATTTGACAGTGGTTAAAGCCAGAACTTTTAACTCTCAAATAATACAATACGAAAATTGGAAAGTACATGTAACTTCTCTAAGATCTGTGAGAAAGGTAGAAAGTTCTGGGGATCTTTACCTTTGCATTTCACAGGTGAAAGTGATGTTATATGCTGTTAATTTAATAGTTTTATGAAAAGCCTCAGTATACCTTCCTTTTTCTTACATGTCCATTGTTGCTTCCTCTCCAAATATTTTTTTTCATGTGGTTAGGCATGTATCTAATGTGAATTTGCGTAAAACTGGATATTTTATAAGCAAATGAAATTTCAGCTCTCACATTAAGAAAACACAGCAAGTGCCAGCAGTACATTCTCACTGGCAACAACATGAGCCATTATACCTCATGTAGTAAGGACAACAATGTGCAGCAAAGCTGGAATGAAAAAGCAACTTCTTTCTATATTGCCAGGTTTGATTATGAATAATCCCATCAAACTAATCTTCTAAAGACTGCGCTGGCTACAAGATGTGTTAGCAAGCATGAGAACTTACTGATCATGTTGGCACGTGTGATCCATGACGCCTATGAGTGGCACTCTCTGTGTTTGCTCCCATGTCTCTACCAGCTGTCGTTTTGGTGTTAGTAGGCACTGGTCAGACCCAGTAGTGTCTTGCCCATTATTTTGTCTCATATATTGTGTATGAGAGGTAATGTTGAGAGGGAGGTGTGAGTCGGGTCACATATTGCCGTGAAAGGGAGTGGAGAAGAGATGCAAGTTGGTCACAAAAGGACTGTCTTAAAATAATTAAGCAATCTGGACACAGTAATGTCCATGAGCTCTGATGGGATATACCCATAAATCCTGAAGGAACTGATACCATTTTGAGGCCACTCTCAACTGTCTTTGAATGATTATGGCAATTGGGAGAGGTACTTGAGGACTGGCACAAAACTGGGAGTAGTGGCTGATACGCTGGAGGATTCCTAGAAGCCCTTTGGAATAGCTTTGGAATGGAAGGGCAAGCAGTAAAAGGATAATTAGGATTTCTGAAATGGAAGTTAAAGGGTAATTGAATGTCATGGGTTGGTTCATTCCTGAAGTAGCGTGCTTAAAATGCACTTAGAGATGACAGAAAACTGAGATTCTAATCCTGTTTCTTCTTCAGCCAGGAAAATGCATCTAGGCTCAAAACAGGGGCTTCTTACTGATCCTGTTACGGTCTGCCTGACTTTTGAGATACAATCAGATAAGTGTGCTTGGTGTGAATGAAAGAATTTTTAGTACATTGATATTTCTGTATCTTCTCTATCAAAAAAAAAAAAAAAAAGGTGGTTTGAGGGTATGTATATGTTATATAAATAGGACTGCTTGCGGATATTTTGGAATTCATAGATAGTAAAGTGCAAGGTTTAAGCTGAAATATAATTATAGTATGAAGATATCTGCTGATGTAAGTTTGTGAGGGATTTTGAGATGGTACAAAGTTACTATATATATTCTTTTTTTTTTTTTTTTTTTTTTCCCCAAGCCTAGATTTAATATGTATGGATGAGTAGATAAGTTTCATAAAGCATGTTAGTGATTTATTTTTTAATTTTTTGGTAAGATGTTTCCATGAGTGACGATGGTTTTATGCCTCACTGTCACGTAAAACAAAGCTTTGCAAACATAAACGGGCTTTGTGTCACAAGGCTTATCTGCCCGCTGTGTTCTTCCCTCGGTTAGAGAAACTTTTTAGTTGGAAGAATGGAGTGAGGCAAACTCACTGACTTTGATGTCTCTGAAGACATGCAGTACTGCTAGAAAGACTGTCCACAACAGACCAAAATGATGTAACGTGCCATAAAGTAGCGAGCACCTAATTCAGCTTGATCAGCTTTGATTAAGTCCACACTGAGGGAAACCTACATAGAGAATGCCGGGCTTTGCTTGTCTAGTTTACAAGCTGTTTATTAGTGCATTTAATAGCAATTATGCAAAATATTTCTACTGTACAATTTAATCTTCTGGGGTTTTTTCCACCCATGAAAATAGTAATAATGTTTTAAGAGAAGGTTTATTTGTTCTAGTAGGGAAAAGTGTTGTGACGTTTATTGAGACCATACCCAGTAATGCCTGCTTGCTTCCCAGCTGTGAGCCACGGTGAAAATAAAGATTACTTCCCTTCCATCAGCTCACACCCAAGCTAATTTTACAGCCTTGTCAAATGGCAGCAGAAATTGCTAGTTATCACTACTTTATCAGGCTCGGCTGACAAGGCTAGATTTGAACAGAAACATGGTGTGACTGAAGCTTAGTGCTGTAAATTGAATACTTTGACATGCTAAGACAATTACTATGTAAATCTTCACTGGAAAATGTTTTGTCCTGGTAGCTTGTAGAGGGCTTGTCAGTAGCTGGGAGCCCAGTGGGTGCTGAAGTTCCTTTATTAAAAGGGAAAGAAAAGGTCAGATCCGAAAAAGCAGCTCCTCTAAGAGCGTGTGCAGACAAAGCCAGTGGGGGAAAAGAAGGTTGAAAAATCTTTCTGTTTTGCTCTAACTTTCTCTGGCACTTCCTGTAAGAGGAGAAAATTGGAAGTGGGCTACTTCTGTGATCCAGTAACTGCCATAGTAGGCTGCTACCTGGCTGCTTAAATGCAGCAAAGGGATGTCTGCAAGACATTTAACTTGTCTTATGCTATTATCTATCAGAAAGGGTGGTTGATGTATCTAGAAGGCACAGAACCTGGTAACTGGCCAAGGCATTGCTATTGGCATCCCTTAATGTGCGTAAAATATTGTTGTTGTTATTATATCCACAGGGTCAAACAAATTGCTGCTTTTATGAATCGGCTTTTGCTGTAAAGTAGCTGAAGTGATGCCAGCCCTTTTTCATCACTTCAGAAGCCCGTTCTCTTTCATTTGCTCTTCTACAGAGTCAGTAGACTTCTGCATGTTTCTGTAAAGGTGGAGAACTTTGCAGTTCTACATCTTGTCTTAAGCTAGTGTGATGTTTTAGGAATTTTTTCCCTACTTATAAACTCCGTCAGGGAATTAAAAAGAGCTATCCCTATCTCTTGAATTAAAAGGATGCTATTTATTTTTGCCCATTAGAGCAGCAGTATTCAGTAGTGTATAACAAGGAAGTGTAATTGTAACTCCTTTTTACTACCTCCTCTTTTTCTGAGTAGTCCTTTTTTCAAGTTGTACTTTATTACTGCCTGCTGCAAATAGCTTCTAGGTGTTTCTGTGACATTTTTTTTTTCTCCTCCTTGGGCAGGTTAATATTTTGGGAGTAGAGGAATTTCTTACTGCTCTTTTAACCTTCTAAAAGTCCCCCTGCAACTTTGAAATGAACTCTAAAATTGTTTTATTCAGAAACTTGGTTTTGATTCTTGTTTCAACCCAGCAGCAGAATTCTGTATCTCAAAGGAATAACTAAATCAGTATTAAGTGTTTGAAAGGGAGTTAAAGGGTGTGACAGTGTGTCATTTTTATGAATAAGCCTTGAACTGGAGCCAAATACCCGGTTGCAATAATAAACTATAGGAAAAGCATACCAAATACAAAGCTGGTAGAAATTTCCCCTTTGTCAGTTACGTATATTTAACATTTTTCACTATGCAAATTATTTAGAAATAAATTCTACCGTACCTTTTTCAAAGAATTTTTATTTCGTAGTAACCATTTTCTAGTGACTCTTTGGTAGGTGTGTATAATAAACAGCATTTTGCAGCTTTTCAGGTTCAGTTTTTCAAAACAGTAGTATATACATACTTGAATCATACATAGTACTGAGTAATGTATCTAATAATGGAAGGGAGAGAGGAAGGAGATTCGTTGGACAAGATAGTGAAGCGGTACTTACTGCTGTGAAAATTAATTTGGAAACAGCCCTGGTAGAGAGGTCCTCTGTTTTTAAAAATCTCATCTGAAAGTCTCAAAGGGACACATTTAATGATGTAGTAGTGTTCTTTGATAAGAAATATCAGATAAAGTTCTGAAATATCATGGAAAGAAAATCAAGATTAATAAAGGGTAGCAATATTTTAAAGTATAATTCAAGGTTCATAACTCTTGATTCATGATGATAATCTGGAAAATGTCATTATATCTCTTTCACCAGAAAATTCATCTGGTGCCAATTTTTTTCATACATATGTACACAAGTGTTTGTGTCTGTAAAATATTTTTCTGGCAAAGTCAAAAGTGCTAATGTTATTTCATAATTCTGCGAATTTCTGCAAGGGAAATGCCTAACGTCCCTTGCACGTTCTCATTTTCTGAATTCCCTTTGTTCTGAATGCTAATTTAATAAGTTCAGTAAGAAAATAGAGGTGTGAGCTACTTACCTAGCAGGATGACCGTTGCTTATCATCGTTATTTTCTTCCTAGGTATTTCTACCATTACATTTGTATATAATTTTCAGACTTACACAGAAATTATTCTGAGATTTAAGGGTTTATTAAATAATATGTTTGCAGAAATCTATTAATATTTATGCTAAGAAATTGTCATTAGCTACTGAACCTATCATTCAGCATTGTTCCACAAATAAGTGCTGCTGTGCTCCACTTAAGTATGTGATGTTTAAGTACAAGAAAAGACACATCTCTCAGAAAGCATGCATAGTACTTTATTAAGGTCAGTCTGCAGCATTCTATTATAGTTAAGTAGTAAATGTTTATGCTGAATTGGAGTGCTTTTCTAGTTTAAATCATCAGGTTCTTCTCCTCCTTGAATAGTATTCCTGCCATGAGTCCTAGATACAGACAGTTGTTTCTTCATCCCCTTACCTGCTCCCAACTTGTTGATTCAGGTATTTGATACTGCATTCTTGAGATAAATGACCTTGTTTTCCAAGGTCTTAAAATAATCTTCTTTTAATGGCAGCCACTTACTCAGAAGTACAATCAAAAAACTAGTTATGATTTGACTGAACTTTGTCTAAACAGTTCTGCATTTGTAAGTGTCTAGGGCAAGTACATGGTTTTAAAAATACAAAAAAAAGTAATGAACTACACACTTCCTTCAAATTAAAAAATAAAAAGGCCACCTGGAGAACACAATGGATTTCCACTTCCCCTTTGCCTTTATAACGGTACCACAACTCAGTAGGATTATACTGCAAAGACAAATTGTTTTGGTTTAATAGCTATATATACACACGTACTTGCCATATAGAGTAATGGTAAACTAGGTTTTTCCCTTGTTCTGTGTGTTCTTTTCTGAGTACAAGCTCTGTGTGTGTGTGTTTAGGGTTGGAAGGAGATATCCTTAAGAGTAGCTTGTGTATTAGTTGTATCTTCAGGCTTACTAGGAGGAAATAGAATAGGCATATCGGTGCAGTATGCATGTCTGATACAAATATTCTCACAGTTACATAGTGCTAGAAACCATAACCAAAATAAAAATGTCGCTGTGAAAGTCAGTAGTGAGTGGAGTCCCTGCCTACGAGAAAGCAGGTATTGGGAAAAGGCTGTGTGAGATTTTTCTGCCTATGCTACTAATCTTCACTTAGACCTAATTGCTGAAAGTCACTGGCTCTTAAAATGTGGGATATCGCATGGGTATGATGAAACTGCATGGTGTAAGAATGAGATAACATTCCCATATATAGCTGGGTTCCAGTTCTGGCCATGAAACAGGTAAGCTGCTTGAATTCACCACCCTAGTCTGTCAGTTTGTAAAGCTAGGAATAATCCCAAATCCACCCTCTGTAGAAGACTGGAGCCTCGGGTCTATTTGGTTAGGATGTGCCACAGGATGTGCAGGTGCCTCCTGTCCCACTGCACTGGGTGCTGATGGTGTAGTGTGGCATATACCTAGAGATACAAGCATGAATGGGAACTAAAACGACTGATCAGGATCTCTCAGAATACTTGGGGGAAGACCGCACCAAATGTTGAACAATTAACCCTCCAGTTCTGTAAGTGGTCACTTACCAGCCATTGAAGAGGAGGCTGCATTAGTCATGTAACTGAACAAGGGAAACTGAGGAAAAGGTAGTATGAGGTTTCCTAAGTCTAGCAATTTAACTTATTAGGGAGCTGTTACCTCAAATACAACTTCGTCTGTTCCTGAGCAAAGTAAATGAATAGTACATTAAACATTAAAAACTAAAAAATCTACTGAGCTATTTGGTTGTCTGAGGAAGCACAAGTATGGAGGTAAGGATAAAAGGGAGGAAAAATATAATGAAAATGGTCAAATAATAGGCTCTTAGCATCCTTAAATATTTATCCTTTTGTCAGTATGGGCATGATAAGTATACATACATAGCCAGGCGTGGTTGCTGAGAATGCTTTCATGGAATTTGTGATCAAAACTGAAGCAAAAAATCAGTTTGGTTTCCTGATTTCAAGTTGACTGATTTATTTTTCTACTCTCACTCCCATAGGCAAAATCATCAAATTTCCTGGGAGGTTTTTCTTCTGAGACTTTGCATGTGTTTGTTCTAACACATACTTCATTTAGACAAGCTATTTTATAACACATACAGAACCAAGTTAACAGTCAAATGACTGTCTTCATCTTCATTTATCATTCAAATCAAGCTTGTTCCTGTAAACTTCTGATGAGGTATTTTAAAAGGTAATCCAGATTAAAATACTACTAGGATAAAAACTGGTCCTGATGGAAGCAAATTAAAAATAACAAATAATACCTTTAGTATTAAAAAATATTTTGAGACTTAGCAGTTTTGCACCCTTTTCTCATTTCCCCACCAAAAAAAAAAAGTTTCATTTTAATTCCTTAATCAGAATATGATGTGATACTAAAGCTCTACAGTAATACAATAATTCTAAACCATAGTTGCATTATGATTTGATAATGAAAAGGATACCATAAGGTAACATTCATTGACATAAACTATGTTACAATCTTTTCTAATGCTGAGTTACATCTTGGAGAAAACTCTTACTCAACTGAAAGTGGCTCAACTGCATATCCTGTCTGACTTACATCTACCAGCCTTCTTTGAATATCTATTTTAGGATTTATTTCCAGGCCTTTGTGGATTTCCTAGTATTCCAAGCTTTAATGAAAGTCAGTATGTTCTTTGGACACTTTATTCTGCCATTCAAACTACCTGAATAACACTTACTGTCCACATAGTGCCTACATTTGTTTAAAGTGTGCAAGTAACTTGCAGCCTTCAGATAGGGGCTGACAATTAAGAGTTCATGTGTGCAAGTAGTATGGCTTTCTAAATTGATACAAAATTTTCCACTGAAATTTTGAGGCTTGGAAAATAATTTTTTTTGCTCAGCAGTATTTGAAATATTTCTATAGGAAGTCAGTTCAGTTTCATTTAACGTATTATACCATAATTCAGAAACTTTACTTAATGAGTATTAGTGCTAATTTAAACTGGATGGTAATGGTAATCTTTTAAACCTAGCATTTTTCCTTTCTACAGTAAACCTTGCTTTATTTTTTAATAAATTTTGGTTAACATTGCATTATTCAGAAAATATGAAAAACTTGAATTATAATTTCTCATTTCTTTGTAGAATCAAGAATCTCACTTTTAAAATATTCATTCCACATGTTAGTTAAGCTATTAACCAAATTAATTTTAGAAAGTAGACATACTGAAATCAGGCTCTGCATTTTGCCTGGGAATGCTTAAAACACTGTTGTTAGGATTATTTTGGTGAGAGCAAAAAGCATGTAGTCTTGAAAGTATGACTTTATGGTGGCTGAAAAATAAAATACTTATTTAAGAGAATCTTGGAACCAGCATAAGAAATAAAGCAAGAGTAGTTTGAACCTATGATCAAATTTTTATGTCAGCACCTCTCCAAATGCACTTTTAAATTTTTGGTAGTGAACTAGTGTTGAAAGAACACTTCCAAAAGTCTTTGATGCTGATTCAATATTGTTGCAGTTAATGGCAAAAATATCTTTCTAGTAGCTTATCTGATAACTTGCGAATGCTTCTTAGTTTTAAACATTCTCATCAGTAAAACAATGAGTTGAAATATTAGATAAGAAATCTATTTATGTCAAGTTCTGTGGCTTTATGTCAAATACCGTTGCGTATTAAACCTGTTATCTTTTCTGCTTAATACATGAACTGAACATCTGCCTTGACTGGTTTATTCTATGTCATAGGCATCATTAATAAATTTAAATATAATAATAGTTTATGACAATGAACTTCACTCTGACCTAGTGACATGATGACAAGTTCTTTGTTCTAGACACAAAGACCTGATCGTTATTTCAAAGACTAGCAATGGCTTACAAGAAGCAATGTCTGTGCTTCCAAGTAGTAGTCTTGCAGCCAGGGTATTTGGCATCACTTCTAAAATGCAGGATATGAAGAACCACACTGATGGATTTTGAACAAATGCTGCATGCATATATGATTATTCTCTTGGTAAATCCAGTCTCTCAGCAGTGGCTGTCTAATTGCATCTTCATTGCAATTCCTGGGCCTTTCCTGAGCATTACAGTTATTCATCAGATCTGTCCTGCTGCCCAGCACAGCACAGAGCCAGCTATGCTCTGCTGTAGATAATGCTGAATACAACTTAAAATAAAATGGATTTCTGTGTTATGCCTTCTAAAACATAGTGATCTTCTGTTGTAGTTATGCCATAGTTAGTCTTATGTCAGAAAGCAAGGGGCCAAAAATGAGCAGAATTTAGCTTGCTGAAGAAAGGCAAGTAGACCATCGCTATGAAACTTAACAGGCCATCTTAACAATAGAAGATGGTGAAATTTAACATTTCATTTCTGTGAGTTTGAGAATCTGACCAGCTCTTCTGAGAAAAGTAGGAAAAAGGCATTTTGGTCATTTGTGGCTCTTACTAAAAATCTATTCACATATAGCCAGGTACCTTTGCACTGGCTATCAAAGTAAAAGTAAATATAAATGAGAACTGAAGGTTAAAGTGGAATGATGGTAAGATGTTTTCCTCTTTTTGCTTCTTTAGGGTTAATAGAGCAATCTATTCTGTAGGAAGAAAGAGTTTTAAGCTGAGTCTATCAATGTTGCTTCTCCTTCTCAAACTTAAACTACGCAATTACTCTGAAACCATTGATGAGAATATCCAAGTCCAGTCACCTTCCCCATCTGTATGTACTTAAGATTACAATATTGACCATGCAAATACACAAATTTCAGTACAACCTCTTTCAAGAGGTATGTTGTTACACAGAGGGGCAATATTTATTTTTTAAAAAAACAATATTCTCATGTATTTGGGTGTGTTTCCTATTTTTTTCCCCTCCTTACTGTTTAGAAGTTGCAGTCTGGTGTGTGGCATTCTTTTGCTTGGTTTTATGGGGCATTTTTAGGTTTTGTTTGTTGCGTTAGGTTTTTATGGAGATGGAGGGCTTGCTAGTTCTAAGATCATACTTACTGGGAGTTCAAGATTTTTTTCCTTTGCCATTTTTCTTTCAATAGTACTATAAGAATTACATGTACACATAGTAGTTACATTTGTTCTAGTTCAAGACACATCATTGTCGGCAAACAGCTGGCAACAGCAGGGGGTGGTTGTGGTAGATGGTTTCCTTAATTTGCCAGCTGAAACAGCTACATGTTAGTAATGGGCTTCCTTTGTTGCACTTCCTACAAATAAGAAAAATAATTTTTAGTTAATTCAAATGCTGCATTGTATTTTTTTCCTTCCAAAATGTTAGAATATAGGCTTAGCCTTTTCTGTCACTAGGTAATGAGCACTGTTTTCTCCAGAACTTCACGTACTTGCAAAGCAACTGCCTTTTCCCCAGTATGCATATGTGTCCCACCAGCAAACTGGTTATTAAAAAGTTTCCAAAAGTATTATTTTTGCAGACAGCTTGTCATTAAACTCATTGTTTCCACGTTTTAGGAAGAAATCTCTGAATTACAAATTTAAATCTTTTTTTTTTTTTTTAGGAAGGCATCCAAAAACTTGATTGTTCATTCACAACTACATAAAAGTTAGTATTTTGCAAATATAACTGTAGTACCTGTGAGGGTTTATTATTTCTCTGGAGCATTTCTTCAGTGTGTTAGCTGTACAATAAATCGCTAAATATTGATTTTGAAGTGACATTTATAAAATGGAAATGCAAAATAAGCTGCAAATATATGTAAATCAACATTATAATCTACAGCGGCTATTGATATGCATAGTTATTCTTTCTGAAAAGCAGCAAAGATACCTATACATTTTTAAACATAGTTGGTTGGGGATTTTTTTCTTCTGCTTTTGTTTATTGTAAAGGTGATGTGTTGCTGCTTGTACAGATACCTTTATCAGGACTTGACCTTTCTCCTGGGGAATGTGAAATCATTCAGTTACTTTGTCCCAGAGCTGAAAATGCCGTGTTAAAAACAGAGGAATCTGTCCCTTCCCCCTCCCCTTTTTATTTTTTTCCAAAAAAAGAGAGATCCTATGAGTTTCAGTAACCTAAACATTAGTTATGAAATATTCTCAGTCAGTTGAGAAACTGAATTGTAAGACCATTATTTATCTTTGAAGAATGGTCTTTTTGCTCAGATGTGTAAGCAACACAGTAGTGAAAATTGTAAAGATAGGCACTGATGTTACATTGATGCTCTTCAGCGAAGATGCTGAAGGTGCAGTGCTTTCCTTTCAAAAATGAAAGGTTAAGTTGTATTAATTGTATCAGTCTGTGTTTTCAGATTCATGTGTGGTTTTATCTCTCTAATAGCAGCAATCGTTTTGGATATCTAGATGTGGAGTTGTATTTGTGGATGTTGTTGTTTTGCATATTGCAAGCACATCACCCAGGATAATGGTGCAGTTTTCTAGAGTTTGTCTTTCGGTATAGTACACTGTTATTGCAAATTTTGCCCTGGTATGGACAAAAAAAGGATCATTTCACATTTTCTTTTGCTTCATATTATGTTTCAGAAATATTTCTGATAAGAGGATTTGTTTTCTGGAAATAACATTGTAGAAGATATGTCCTCTGTCATTTTGCAGGAAAGTTTCCAGTGAAGGAAAAGAATCTAATTCCAGCCAGTTAAATTTTCATTCATTCACCTTAAATTTGTCATTGTTCAGATTTATTGTATGTTGTAAGCAATATAAGTATTTTAACTAGTTATTGTCACATGAAAGTACTGATTGATTACACTGTTGGATTTTATGCTAGAAACAATGATGGTTGAATGTCCCAAGTGATTGGCAGTGTATGCCAACTCAGACTCCTCAGTATGCTTATACAAATATTTTCTTGTTTCTCCAGCTGTAAGCACAAGGTGTACTTGGAAAAGCTACCAAATACTAGCATAATTATCCCATTTCATAATGAAGGCTGGACTTCACTCTTGCGAACAATACACAGTATTATCAACCGCACTCCAGACAGCCTGATAGCAGAAATCATTCTTGTGGATGACTTCAGTGACAGAGGTAAGGTTTTTTTTAACTCAAAACTTGTAATGCAGTGTGGTTCTTATAGAAACTAAAAGGGAAGCATGAAGTGAGCAGACCGTAGCTGCTGGACTGCTTGCTGTGCGTAATAATGTTTACTTGTGAGCTGGAATAAATGTGTGTAAGTGGCTTTTGGTTTACTTTGCATGACTACTGAAATTCACGGTAAAAGGAAGAGACTGAACTGTTCATTGACACTTATTAATATAGTAAGTTTAATGTATTATTTCTGAAATACTGCAGATTTTGGTGTTTCAACATTTTTTCCTTAGGCTTCCCTTTTACTCCAAAAGCCTATTAACTGACAATTTTGGATGCAATTCATTTAGATTTTAATCCTGGAAATTTATTGAGTTAGACAGCTTCATATACTAGGACAAAATAGCCATACAGATAAATGAGACCCTTTTGAGTGGAATGTGAAAAACTGCTTTAGAATAGTTAACCAAGGTTTACATCATCTATATATCATAAAATTAAGGAAACTGCAATCACTTTATGACTTCTGCTATCATTACTTCTTTAATGCAATACAAGAAATGAATGCTCTATCTAAGCTCCTTAAATGAAATGTAACAATTCCTTGGGTAAAATTCGTCCATATCATTAACATGGAACTGGGAAATTGTTTTTCTTTGAAATTTCAGTACATCTTTTAGAACTTCAAGCATGAGACACTTTGACATTTCTTTGGTGTTTGTGGGTTTTTTTGGTTGTTTCTGTTGAAACGTCACTTGCTATTCTGTATGTGAGCCTTGTTCTGAGTAGATTGATAGCAAAAGAGGGAATTGTGCTCATTGCTAATGTTTTAGATAAAACCTTTGTGTCAGCTAGAAACTTACAGGAACAAATCTCTGACCTACTATTTTGAGAAGCCCCTGGGTGAATGAGAGGCATATTAGTAGAGCGCTACAGTGGAATAATTTTTTTTAGATTTTTAACTTGATATTTCAGGTGTTAGAAAAGATTAATGCTGCACACATCTATCTTACCCTCTCATATCTGCCAGTTGAAGTATGTCCTTTGATGAACTGCCTCTCTATCTGTAATGCAATTTAAGTGAAATTGTAAAGTGAGTACAGTTCTGGCTAGTCTACATTTATAAAATCTAGACCATGGATGAAAGTTTTTAAAACAACTGTAAAGTAGCACAACAACTTTTCTGCAGGCTAACAATTTCCTAGTAGTAAACAACTTATGGGGAAGCCAGTAAGTTGGTTTTATGAGGTGTCTGACAAGTAAAAATGCCTCTTATACTGAGAGAGTAGCTATTCAGGTTGTGCTTGCTCAATATGGTGATACTGTAGCATTTTTTGTAATGAAGATCATACTGACTATTGTTGATATATTTCTAAATGTATTAATATTTTAGAAAGCTTATCTACGTCACAGTTTTAGAAAAACAATTAATGCCAGTAAACATGGAGTATTGTACTTTCTGATGTTTTCTTGCCTGCCCTAACTTACTTTCAGCCAGCAGCAGAACCTATTTTGGAGTAAATACTAACTGTAATAGTAATTCCTATAACACTATAATAATCTCTCCAATCTTCCTCATTTCCGTTTCTATAAACCTATCTAGCTGTTCAGTGGAATGGTTTTCAGCTGGAAGAAGTTGTTCATATAACATAGAAGTGCTTAACATAAGTGTCTGGTTTGAAAATCTGAAAAAAATCTATTAAGAAGACTTGTATCGAGTTGAGCCTAGAACTGTTGTACCGTTAGGAAGATTTACTCTTCTGTGGTTTTGTATTATTCAAATAAAGATTAGAAATGTGTTTTTGAATGGTTGCCAGTCCTGAACTTGAGCATGTTTGGTAGCATGTTTGATACTGTGTGTTTTAAGAACAAGCACACAAGAAAAATGTGCTGGCATCTCTACTCTGAATTCAGTGACATAGAATTTCAAGTTGGATGGATTAATTTGGGGCATCTAAAGTGGTTTAATTCTTGTATTTGTGATCCTCTGAACTGCACTTAACTGAACCTATACCATGTCATCTAGCGTGTTTTCCTTTTTCATGAAGTGGCCACACTTAATACAGTTGGGTTAATTTATATTGACAAAATGATGACTGATACCTGTCCTCCTTCCCTCACAGTTCATAAAATAATCTTCTTTAAAAGTGATTGAATAGATGACTAGTTTAATGTTACTAGTCATCACCCTTTAGTTGCTTTTGCCTAGACCGAGAGCGTTAAAGCAGTGTGAAAGGCATTGAAGACAGATTAGGTAAAAAATTAAATACAGGTATGTTCAGTTGTCAAAACTGAGAGTCATTGCAAGCAAAGTTTACTGCAGTGTTGAAGCAGTATAGCAATTAGTGATACATCTGTATCCTTTCTTCTCATTGTATAATTTCTTCACCGAGCTCCATATGTCACATAGCTGACAAATGGCTATTACTTTCTTTTGTGAAATCAGTTATATATTATTTAAGTGATACTGTGTATGCTGTACTTGTTCTACAACTTTGTATTATAGAGAGTTTTCTGCTAGGAACTTAAACATAATTTGTAAATAGTTGAAAGTAAGAATGGGATATTTCAGTAGAACTGTTACCTTAAAAGTAGTGAATAAATGACAATCTATTTTTCTAGGGTTTTCTAATAATCAAACTTTCCCTTTTTAAAAAAGTCTCAGAAATTGTTATGAAAAGCCAGTCCCTGTTCAAAATAGAGTAGATGAGAAAAAGTGGAAAATTGATAGATAAAAATGTAGTAAAAGATAGATTAAAATGGTGGAGTGTTTTTGTTTTCTTAACTCATGCAAATATAGATACTGAAACGCACATAAAGAACTTTTGATAACAGATGATGAAAATGTTTTAGTGCACAGCCAGGTACCCAGCAGGTTGCTGGTTTGTCTGTAAAATTATTTGTGTGCCTTCATTTTATGCATATTCGCTTCTTTGGCTTTTGTGACCAAGCCCAAAAACTTTAGATAATTCGTCCATAATATTCACCATAAATTATGACATTTAGAAGTTATAAAAGTAAAAGGACAGCTGCACCTTTTTAAATATCAATATAATGCAGATGAGAGACTTGGGATTAAGAGGGAGGTAAGCAAATGTTACGAAATTTGGAAGTGCAATATTTGGTTACAGACAAATTTAATACAAAAAACCCATATGAATATAAAAAGTTATCTGGGACAGTTGGAAGGAAATGTAGACTTAAATATAGGTATCCAGAGTTGCAAAGTATCTTTATTCATATAATTCACAGAGTTTATATACTTAATAATGATGAAGGAATGGGATGGCAAAAATTGATTGAATTAATGGAACTCTGTTTCAACATAACATTTCTGATTTACATTGTAAACACAAATGGTGGTGTCCAGCAAGATGAAAGGGAACCAAATCTAGAGCTGATAACCGAATCTAAAATTCATAGAAGTTTTAACACACATAAAAGAAATACGTTGTCACTTAACAAGCTCTATAAGAGAGAGACAAGTATTAGACTTCTACTTAGTTTGCCTTAGAAAGCTATTGGTAAGGGAGCTGGCTATGCTGTGTGCTGGCAGACAAATGTAAGAATCTTTTTACTCTTTCCAACTGATTTAGCAGTCAGGTCTTCATTAGAGACTTCCACTGAATAACCCCATTGTAGGTCCAAGTACTGTAGCTTTTGCACAAAAGTTCAATGATATACATATCTCTGCAAACTAAGGTATGCAGAATATTTCTTTGTGATGGATTCTGAGTTGCAATTGCAATACCCATTTCATGTAAACTCTGTATTGCAAACTCTGTGTAAGTTAAAGACCTCTCAGTTTCCGTAAGTGTCACCTGCCATCGAAGATGAACACCTTTGTTGGAGGTACCAGCATACCCCTATGTCAGCTATTTCTGCAGTGGGTTTGTGTGCAGCTCTGGTTTTGAGAGCCTGTTTCTGTGAAAATGAGCCTTGTGGAAAGCGATCTTTTTTCGGGGGGGATTTGTTTTTTTGGTGGGAGAGGGGAGATGATTTGGCATTGGCTTGCAGGTTTATATTGGGGGGTGGGCGTGTTTATTATTGGCATAGTTTGCTCTGAAATTACAGGCTGTTGGCAGACAGAGCTCTGAAAACATGGCAAGAAGCAGAATGTGGGCAACAGTTTTAGAGGAAAGGGCAAAATGAAAAAGGAAGCAAGTTTTCATTTGTTCTGCTATGGAACAGCTTGAATTTACAAAGAAATATTAAAAATTCTAATTACTGTTTTATAAACTTCAGGGGAGCATTGATTTGCATAATTAATTAAACAGTTTATGTAGGTTGTCAACACATGATAGGTTTTTACATCAACCTTTATTCCTTTTGTGTTTTAATGAGTTTATTAGCTTAGTCAGGCCTGTGAACTGTTACTAACACATGTGCCCGTGCATGTAAAATTGACTTACCGAGCATTTTTACTTTACCCTGTAGTTCTCTAACTGGCACAGCACCTGTTATAAGAAAAAATAAACAACGCCATAGCCAGCAATTAATTCATTAACAGTAACAATTATTAGGCCATCTTTTATTTTGCAAAAAAATGAATTGTATTTGCCAAGGAAAAATAAAATGATAAATTAGCAGCCGACAGCTTAATGCAGGAAAGAACTAGTTTCTGCCACTGGCAATGAGCTGGTCTTTTGGTGGAAAATTACAAACTGGGAAGCTTTCCTTTGTGTTGCTATGCCACTCCCTTCTCATTTTGTCATCTATAATGTTCTCCTATCTCTGTTGTCTTGCTTAGCGCTTTTTTTTTTTTTGCATCACCAGTCATTTGAGCATATCATACTGTCCCGTATCAGATACCATATGCTTTGTGCCAGATCTCTGAATATCCCAGATTAATAGCATGCATGTTAATCTGCAAAAGCAGCTACCTGTGACTCTGATCAGAGCTCAGTTTAGTCAGTCAGTGAATTTCAGTGCCAGCACTGTGCTTTGTTTTGTGTGAATGTGGAGGAAGATATGATCTATGGCCCAATTACCCTAATAGCCTGGTAAAGCCTTTTTGGCCTTATTGAGGTTGTCTGATTTTGGTTTTGAGAGTTTTGAAGGTTTTGGGGTTAACTGTAGTTGTGTAAATTATATTAGTCGTACTGTACAATAACATTAGGGTAAGGGAGTTTGTGCTAAAAGCAAAGCAGCTCTATTAGAACACCAGATTGTACAACTTTCCACTCAATAAATACCTGCTATTTGTTGCATGAAGATGAAAATCCTGTATTTTGCTTGCAGACAGATAGTTTATGCAACATGTCACTTGCGATTCCAATTTATGGATGCTTGGCTTCAGATCACGGCTGGATATAACTTTTCTGATGAAATGAAAGTGAAGGTTATATTGTATGATTGTCATAGCAAACCTCTGCTATAGGCAGCAATACTCTGATACAGTGAAAGCGCGCTTCTCCAAAAATTTCCAGTATTGTCAAAATATGCAACATTTAAAACAGAAAATCGGAAGGGGGTGTTGTAATGTTGTGAAAGTCAAACTCTACTTAAGGAAATGCTTTTAAGTCTGTCCCTTAACTTTAGGAGCCTGTTTTTCAAGAGAGTATATAATAGCTCAATGACTTAAATCTTTTAAGCTGAGCAATTTAAAGCTACACAAGGGATTTATTTTTTTTCTTGGATATTAATAATTCTTCATCTTTATATACTGTACTTTTGAACTCGGATGTCTGCCCATCCCTGAAAACTAACCACCCTTCTGCTCAAAAAAAGTGTGCCTGTGGGGTTTGGGGCACCGAACAGAACACTTCTAACAACATCCATGCTAAATGAATGCATCCAAAGAAGTCACGGACACAGCTCACTAGCTCTCTTTCTGGAGGCACAGTAGGACAAGAAGAATGGGGCGTTATTAACTGTTAATGGGAAGGTATCTGGGATTGCCTCCTGGTGTTGTGTATGGTCGCAGTGGCTGCAGCCAGGAATATTTTCGATGACAGGCTTTTCTTTTGAATAGAAAGGGTATAACTAAAAAGAGTTTAGTAGGAACAGAAGTCAGAACCTGGACAAGACATGCTGGAAGGCAGAGAAAAGGCCTAGCTGTCATCAGTGGTATGTGTGGAGGCAACAATGGTGAGAAATGGAGGGGCTGTGGAACATGCTTGCTCTTTATGGCAAGTTAACAGCTGCCTGACTGTATGGCTTCTCAGAAAGCTGAGAAACAAGCTTTTAAAAATATGAAAAAATAATTCCATGCAAGTAATCGTGGCATATTTTGTGACAAATCACTGGGTTTGTATTTGATGGTGGGAGGTTTTGTTTTCATTTTTTGTTGTCGTTCCCCGTGCTGTGATAATAAGGGACATTGAGAGTATTCAGAATTGTTTATGTGATTAGAATCTGCCTCTGTGGCAGAAAGGAGAGAGCGGGGAAAAAAAAGTGAGAGGAGAAAGGTGTAAGCAGGAGCATCCCTGTGTCTACAGGTATTACTGTACTAAAACTGGGGTTTACAAGTACCCAACAGCTGCTGAGTGATGTTAATGGGCTGGAAGGAAATGCTGTGCTTATGAGACTAGACTGCTTTTGGAACTGATGCTAGCTTGACTGTCTCACTGGCATTATGTTGTACAGCATAAATATCTATCATAGGAGAGCTGTTATGATGCCACTTTCTGCTACCTACGTAAGGTTGTCCCATGTTTGGAAGTTTATGCAATAGGAAGAACTTCAGAAATCACCTTCTATACAGTAGGATAGACTGTAACAAGTGTTGAGAATTAAAAAGGAATGGGATAAAGGTGTACAGAAATCTGTTGCCTTGACAGAATACTAAATTGAATTAATTCAGTTGAAAAATTAAGGGTAATTAGCTTAACAGATGAAAACAATTTGTTAGTGCTGTAGTATGTGTGCATCAATATTTACACCAGTGCACTTAAGCTGCCTTCAATATACAATAGTCCTCTGGAGAACACTAGTCTTTTGGTAGACTAGAGAGATCAGCTTCCTTTTGGAACAGCTGAGAAAGAAAGTAAAACTAAGCAGTGAAAATTGAGTTTGAAGTGTACTTATTCCAATAGAAGGCATAAGGAGCTGCATTATCTTTTCATAACTATATTTCGTTTATCATATTGCCAAGAACTTTGAGAGATGACCAATGTTATTCCTATATCATGAGCAAAATCTGAGTGTGGTGTTACAACTTTCTGAAGCTAACTGCTTGGTATTGTTAATAAAAAAAAAATGTCGGGTAATTGGAAAATAAATGCTAAGAAAAGTTCTTGGATAAGGATAAGAATTGGTACTTGATTTGGTTCTGAAATATTTGAAATCATTGTCTTTTTTAAGAACAAACCGTGTGTCTGGAACTGTAATGAAAACAGCAATTAAACAAGCATATGCTTTTGCAAATGGAATTTTATTATTCTTCCCCCCTCTGACCTCCTTCCTACATTTACCCAAAATACAGCACTGCCAGAGAAGTTTGTGGTGAAAAGCATTGTTGTATCAGCAGGGAGAGGCTCACCAAAGTAAGTTACCGATCAGCTGAAAGTGCTAGTCGAGGTCTTGCCATCTTTTGAAGTAGCTGGAGACTGTGGAACCTGGAAGTGGCTTGCAAGGAGCAATCTGTGCCTGAAATGTAAAATGACCCTTCTGTGAGGGATTATGCATACAGACTCGTCTTGCCACAGAAGAACACTCTTGGTGTTTACCATTCATGTCTCCTTGAAGTATCTGTCCTTGTGGATGTCATGGATTGAAGGGAGACTGCTGAGAACAAGAGAACCCTATCTGCTAGACCAGTCCAGGTTTTTCTCAACCTGGGAAGGATTAATGAGCTGTTAGTAATAAGGCTTCTTGGTGACCCTATCAATTACAGTGTGATTCTTGCAGTAGATGCAAATCCTCTTTCTAAGTATCACAAATGAATTGGTGTTATCCAAGTCATCACAAATGTAGTTGCTGACACCCTAGGTATTTGAAACCTGTAAATGTGAGAGCGCTAACATTGCTATCTTGAAAACTCTTCTCAGGTCAGGTGTGCTCTTAGTAACCATGGTGTTGGCAGGTATTTGCGATGCTAGACCTGACTCACATAGACATTATGTGTTAGAAAGTAACTGTGAATCCCATACCTATATAGGTTTATAGCTGAGCAGTTATACCTAAAGCACATAACCTTACCATCTGGGAAACCTTTTGCTGCAGTCAAGCAATTATGCAAAGGTAAAGATAGATCTTTTCTACTTCCCTAAAGAATTTTTTGGTGGCCTCACCCCTGCTTAGTGAAACATCCCGGAATCCAGCAGCAACCTCAGCTGTACTGTTCGTATCACTGAAAGGGTAAGCAAATCTTTACAGAAGTAGTTTAATGCAACAGTTAACTTTAGCATATTACCACTTCATGTGCAATACATCAGAAAAATCAAGAGACTGACCCTCATATAGGGTTAAAAATTAAGTCTCTTTATTCAAAGCTGAAAAAACAATACATCACTATATTTAAAAGGAGATTTTTAAAAAAGTAAAAGACCAAACAGAAAATGAAACAAATCAAATTTCAAGATGTCTGTATTGACTAGACATCTAACTAAACATAGGATTTACATTTTTATACTTGGTATATTGAGCTATAAAATGCCCCTTTATTTTCCTCTGTAATGTACGCACACAGATGTTGTTTGAATTTTATTAAACTTGGACTACTTTCTGGTCAAAATAAAGTACTGTCACTCTAACAAGTACAATTTAAAAGATATCCGAGCATGAGTTGGAATACACTGATGGGAATCCGTAATACTATGTTTTCTGTTCATCACTATCTGTTCTCAATTTTGATTATTTAATGTTATGATTTCTGTTACAGGGCATTCATTCTCAAATTAGAGTATAGGCTTTTGCCTTCAGCTCCTTCATGAACCTTGCAATAACAGTTTCATTACTGAAGGCATTCTGACTTGACAGAATGGCTTTACCAATGGGAAAAGAAAGGGTTGCCCTGAGGTTGAGGACAGTTCAGCGCTAAGAATAATGACCATATTGAAGGCATCTGCAGCTTATCTCAAAATGCATTTCATTTGCTGGAGCATAAGAATATTGTCACGTTGTGAGAAAAGGAGAAGTGGGAAGAACTTGAAATAATTTAAATTGTATGCTTTACCTAGACAGAATTAATTGGAAATATGGCTGCTGTGGGAGAAAGTTAGGAATACCCCCACGTCCAAATGCTGCACACACTCAGGCAACTCAAATACAGCTCAGCTGTAAAAATGAAAATTTCAGTCATGCAATGTTAATATGAAAACAAATTTTTACATTTCGCGTACTTCCTGGAAATGGTTGTAATAGATAAGCAGTTTCATTTTTGAGTACTTGTGGAGTCAGAATACGAAGGTTGTGTTTCCTCAAGCTCTGTATTGGTCAATCTTTCCTGGCTTGCCTACCCTATGAAGGGCTTGCTGGGTGTGCATCGTGCTAATAGCTATAGGCTGCATCCCTTTCTCCTCTGAACATGCAAAGAATTTTTGAGATGGGAAACAATTGGCATCCTGTACTTAGCAAGTTTTGTTCTCTGTGTGTCAACTTAAATGTTTTTGTCATACTTGTATGAAGTGTTGTTCTGAAGATACCTGAAGCAGATTTGGAAATAAATCAGTGTATTTGCTCTGAGTATTCTTGAAATACTAGAAGTTTATTTATTCATGTATTAAATTAAATACATTCTAGTTTTGTATCTCCTACTATGCATCTCAGCTTTGATTTACATGTCTTTGACCTTAAAATCGAATTATGGTAAAATTATATTAAAATTTTTCATGTGGAATACTCAAATCTGATCTCATAAATAGGGAAAAAAAATCCAAACCTGAGTAAACATTGGGGTTTATGTTGGCCATTGGCTTTTATCTCAAACATCAGCTGTTTACCTTCCACTTGAAAAAGCATTATTATATTGCAGTGATACTTTAAACAACTTGACAAGATGCTTGAACAATTACCTTACAGTTACCACCTTCAGCTATTGTAATTAATGAACTATGGAAAAGATGCACATTAGGAGCTGAAAAAATGGAAAAGATATAGTGCATACACATTTCACTGTATTTCTTTCTCTCTTAGTGTTAAAAATTTGGTTTGAATTATTTTTTTGAATTTCAAAGTTGATGATACCGATTAGGTGATCTTGGGAATCTCATTGGCATTTAGCTATTCTTAGCTAGTACTCCAGATCTATTACTTTCACAACTTCATTGAGTAGTATAATGGAGTTGTTAATTAACTTTTACATCTTTGGATGGTATGTCTCATGAGTAAAGTATTCAGCATGAAAACCTGTAGTCGGGTAAGGTAGGGTAGCAGTTGAAGTCCATCACTTTGGACCTCTTGCAAACAGTGCATCTAAACCCATCAAATTTTCTTTCCTGCAGTGTTCTTTGTTATTATGTGTCAAGAGTACAGGCCTAAGATGTTATATAGTAGTCTTTTCCATGCGCTAATCAGCTGGGGTTCGCCTTAGTAACAACATCAAGGGTTCCTGCCAAACATTATTTGTCTGTTATTTAGAAACTTTCTTTTAATTTACAATTGAAATTTATTCATGATCTTTTTCATTCTTGACTGTTGTTTCAGTGTTATCCTTACTTTAAATAACTCACTATCTTCTCGTTGTACGCAGAAAGGCTAGCAGCTTTCAGTTTTCAAAGTTAAATGCAGTTTAATACGGTGTGACAAGCTTTTGAATGAACATTCTAGTAGTCTTTCCAAAGATGGTAGTCTGTTACAGTCAGGGTTGTCTTAATTGCAACATTTGAGTTCACCTAAGCAGACTTGAGAAATCTCTTTCCCCTTTCCTGAGTGCAGACTTTCAAGTATGCTTGTAATCACCAAGCAAAACAGTAACATCCTTAAAGAACAGGCAGTAGCATTGTGCATGCTACGGGTTACCTTTTATGCATCTTAAAGAAAGTAACTTCAGAAAAACTTTTACATTATTTTGCCATATAATGGTTTGGTTTGTCCTTCCCCTCCCCCACCAGCTTGTGGTTTAACCCCAGCCATCAGCTAAGTATTACTCCACTGCGCACTCAGTCCTCCCCCAGGGAGGCAGGGGAGGGGGGAAGGTAAAGCTCACAGGTTGAGATAAAAACAGTTTAATGATTAAAATGAAGTACAGTACAATAATAATAATAATTTTCATGGAAAGTGAAATAACAAGAAGATAAATAAAACTCGGGGTGAGGGGAATGGGGGACACAGACAAACCCCAAACCAACCAAGTGATGCATAGTACAGTTGTTCGCCACCTGCTGATGGATGTTCAGCTGGTCCCTGAGTAGCAATCTCCTCCACCTCACCTGGCTCAGTTTATATACCAAGTGTGGTGTCCCATGGTATGGAATACCCCTTTGACTAGTTCAGGTCAGCTGTCCAGGCTGTGTCCCCTCCCAGTTTCTTGTGCCCTTCCATCTTTCTTGCTGGCAGGGCCTGAGAAGCTGAAAAGTCCTTGACTTAGCACGAACACTGCTTAGCAACAACTAAAAATGTCAGTTCTCATCCTAAATCCAAAACACAGCACTGCAACAGCTACTAGGAAGAAAATTAACTGTCCCAGCCAAAACAAGGACATCCCTCCTATTTGCAAATCATGGGCAAGCCTGCGATCTGCTAACATTATTCCAAATACATTACCAACAGTATAAATGAGTAGCTCTTTTCCTGTTCATTCACTGGTACCAAATTTGACATAAAGGTAAGAAATAAAGGTTGGTAGTATAAGGAAAACTGTGAGATAGCCATAGCAGCAAAGTATTATGGTCACTTGTAAAATAATTTTAAACCTACACTTCTGGTAGTAAAACACTGTGTATTGGCCTGTAAAAGCTCTTACAGTCAGATATCAGGTATACAAAGTAGCTTCTAATAATTTCTGTGGAAGACAGCTGGGAAAATGTTGATTTGGTTGCTAACTATATGCAATTTTTTCCATATGCGTTTTGCTGGTGTCCTGTCTAGACTGCTTCTTATGTGTAGCATTCCCAGTGAGTGTTTAATTTTCAAATCTTAACAAGGCCTAGGGAAAGAAAAATCCTGTAACGAGTTTAGCAAATGAATGCCTTCAAAGCTTTGTATGTGAAGAACAAAGGCTTTTCCTGTCCTATTAATTTGGTAACTCTGACAAAATCAGAAATATTTAAAGAGTTGTAATAGCTATTTTGACCTTGCTTCAGACATAGAGTAAAATAGAAAATAATTTAAGTTTCCATTAAGGCTCTGGTGTATTCTATTTCTGTCAAAACAAAAAAAACCAAAACAACTGTATAGAGTACTAAAGGAGCTGCAATTCATTTGTATTCATTTAATCTTGATGGTTTTCTGAGATAACACAATACATAATTTGACATTTGTTTCTGATGATTCTTTCCTGGCTAATGGCAAGCAGTTCCACAATCATCTGTAATTATTTAATTTATTTATCTTGCATAAATGAAGACCCTGTTGTCAAAAGCATCTATTTTGTTTAGTGTTGCATGTATTTATGCAGATTATTTTTTTTTGTGGAGTCAAAAATCAGAAGTGTACTTGTGCGTGTTTGTTCATTGCTCTGTGCATCTTGCATGTCTCACAGGAAGCATTAGTGATGTATGGAATTGTCTAGTTACAAATATTCTTGTACAACAATTATAATTTTGATTAGCTTGAAAAGAAATATTTTGGTTTTCTCCAAAATCACTATCCAGACATTTCAGTCAACTTTGGGGGATTTTCTGTATGTGCTGTTTTTCCAAGTTCAGTTCATGCATCTTTCGGGCAGATGGGCAATTTTATGAAGCTTATAAATGGCTGAACGCTTTAATGGATCTGTCATGCACAGCTTGTTTTTTAAATATTACTGATTCATGAGCAAAACATTAGTAACTTGCATCTAGTAATTATAAAGGATTTATTTTAATAGGACTGGGTCAAATCAGGCTTTTTAAATTCAAATAAGTTCTACATACAGTGGAAGATTTTGGTGAAGGAGAGTGCCAGAAGCAAGATGGTTTGGTACGCACCATGAGTTTTTGCAAACTCCTCTCTGCATTCCCAAGTCACAGATATAAAATATTTTTACCAGGGGTCGTGATTTTTTTTCTCTTTATATCCTGTTGTATGATAATGTATTGTGAGAGTACGTGCTTCAGTTTTTTCAGCTTTGTAGGGCTGCTGCATAATTCCACCAAGACACAGACAGCACACGGAGGCAAACAAATCTGTTGATTTCCTTTATGGCCAGTGACTTAGCAACTTTTGTTCACCTGATGTAGAAACCCCCATAATAACTGCCCTCCCTTGCCTTCCCTGTGCACTAATTCAAGAAATAAGCCTTGGGACAAATGCATCAAACTTGAAATGGAGTTAATAATGAGAATAAAATGCATTCATCTGTCTAAATATATATATATATTAAAGTAGAAAATGTTTATGAAAAGCTAATATATAATGTAAAGTTTATATGAAGGTAGTATCTCTAGTCTATTGGCATTATTTTGTTCCATAATATAACACTGGCTGGAGAGGCAATCAGACCACCCAGGTTTGAGAAAGGCCAGACTCCTACAGTGTTTCAGCAAAGCAGAATGTGCTACACGATACAGAAAATCCTAACCATTTAGAACAGGAAATTGTTAGGGATTTTGCTTTTATATGATGGAGAGAACACTTCTAACCACACCTGTAAAACATACTGCAGCTAAGTGCATGGCGTTTAGGCATGCAGATTTCCAGAATCTGCTGATTCCTCGTTTTGGAAGCTTAAGTGTTGCTATTATCAGAGAGGTGTGTGGGGCTTTGGGGCCGGGGGTGTTTTGGTTTGTTCTGGGTTTGTAAGATTTGTAAGATGATTTCTCTTACTGCTAGGTCAGGATGCTTTTCCACAGTATTGTCTATCTCTGAAAAAAAATAATCAAAGGGAATGCATAATATTAATTGTAGGGGAAGTGCTGATTATTTACTAGGACCTAATAATCTTTAGTGGGTAGAAATCTCTCAACAAATCTGGAAAAGACTCTGGCTAAAGTTTCTTCTTCCCCTTTGTTTGAAGGGCAACATGCCTAATTTAGAAAACAGTTGACATTCTTTGTAAAAGTGCTGTTTGTGCACAGCTATAAAACTTTAGATATTAGCAGGATGGAAAATAGTTTACTGTTTTACTATGTTTCTGCATCATTTAATTACAAAGAGACCCAAATTAATAATTTTTAGATGTTTGCAGGTGTGGAGGTCTTTTAAAGAGAGCCCTCCCATGCTTCATGGATTTTCGTGATGTCCTCTGGCTATGCTGAGGGAAGTGGTTGACTGTTCAGTATCTTATTGTAAGAAATGTAGGATGTCATTGCTGATGCTTTTTCTTTAAGGATTTCGGAATGTTCTGATCAACTAATTAATTATCATTGCCTGTAGGGAATGCAGCCTGTACAATGGCTGGGTGAGGGAGTGTTTTATAACAGTGGGGAACGTTTCTCAGTATCATATGCATGCAGTAATCTTGAAGGCCAAAATACCATTACAGTTTTCTTTCTGACAGAAATGAAATTAGTTGTGTCTTCCATTTTAGAAGTCATATAACACATCATCTTTCAGATTGAAAATCAGTATTGATGGAGAAGGCAAGTTAAAGGAGAAATAATAAGACATAAGTTTTCTAACTTCCCATGATGTATATAAGTAGCAGCTGTTTCTGCTGCAGCTCCACAGACAAGCTGTGAGCAACATCCCTTTGCCTTTTGCAGCATTTTCTGTATTTGTGTTACAGTATTTCTAGTCAGAAAGGAAAGCCACTCACATCTAAGACAAATTTGTAACCTCACAGAGTTTCTTTGTTAAAATATACAGTTCTAAGGGAAAGCAGTGGTGCTTTAAAACATGTTACAAGTACAACTCAATCATTTAGATGATTATTTTAAACAATTATTCAAGTATCTTAGTCCCATAGTCTGTTCCACAAAGTAGTTCCAGGTGTATGAGAAGAGATACTGTGTACAAACAAAAAAATGATACTGAAGTCAGTATCCTTTAGCACTGAAAAATAATTCAGAACAGATATTAGTCTTGTTCTTGAGTTGTTTACCTATGGCAATTTATAGAATCACAGAATCATTTAGGTTGGAAAAGAACTCTGAAATTATCAAGGCCAATTATTAACCCAGGGCTGCCGAGTCCATCACTAAACCATGTCCCTAAGCACCGCATCCGCATGCTTTTTTAAACACCTCCAGAGATGGTGATTGCACCACCTCCCTGGGCAGCCTGTTCCAATGCTTGACCACCTTTCACTGAAGAAGTTTTTCCTAATATCCAATCAAAACCTCCCTTGGCACAACTTGAGGCCGTTTCCTCTTGTCCTGTCACTTGTTATCTGGGAGAAGAGACCGACCCCCACCAGCCTACAGCCTCTGTCAGGCAGCTGTAGGGAGCAATAAGGTCCCCCCTGAGCCTCCTCCTCTCCAGGCTGAACAGCCCTAGTTCCCTCAGCTGCTCCTTATAAGACTTTCATTTTTAATTGAAGAAAGTGATGGTAGATGATACTAATGAATGGGAAAATTAAAGTAATCCAAACTTATATTTGAGTGTAAAACTATTACTGTCCTCAAATATATTTGAAAACACTAACCGAAGTGCGTGCTTCTTATCTGCAAACCTCCTTCTTCTGGTTTTTTGTTGGCAGTTTGATATTAATTTTATGAAAGAGATTTTGTGCTACAAACTGTCATAATACATGAACACGACATTGAAGTGTACTGCAGGACAAATTAAAATATGTGCATCTATTCAGTGTTATTAACAGGACCTTAAATATCCTCTTTTGATGTAATCCCTGGTTTGTTTGGGTTTTTTCTTTGGAGGAAAGTTAAACATGTTTTTAACCAGTGAGTGACAATCTGGATGCCAGCTGTGAATGTGAAGGCATGAATTGTAATATAGATTGACAGTGCCAGTTATGCTGGACCCCTTTA
Source organism: Falco biarmicus (assembly GCF_023638135.1). Lineage (NCBI taxonomy): Eukaryota > Metazoa > Chordata > Aves > Falconiformes > Falconidae > Falco > Falco biarmicus. Next base: position 90,923,059 of record NC_079288.1, read on the forward strand.
TTTTTTTAATGTTTACTCCTGTAGTAAAGTTGATTAAATTTTGAAGTAAATCATGACTATTACTTCTGAACTGAATAGAATATTTCTGTAGAGTTTTGTCAGTTTTGCTAGTTGAAGTAATTTTAACTGAATTTAGAGCTTCAACAAGTACTGTGAGCTCATTTCTTCTTACCCTTTCTCATGTCTCCACCCTTTTTGTGTTTATTTTAGTTTTTTTAAGTGTTACCTATTTCAACTTTTTTTCTTTCTTGGAGTGGGCAACTTATGCTTTACCTGCCAATTATATATTCTAAAATGGTATGACTTGGTTCTGAATAACAGTAAAATAACATTAATTATAAAAATGCAATTAAAAACAACTTTCCTTTGTTTCAGTGGGATAGAGTTTGGGAGCCCTTTGAAGATGTGTGAAACTGTAAACTGTATGCAAATACCAAATTGTAAACTTGCCCATTTGTTGGTCATCATATCATCTTCATTTTTTCATATGGACAATCACTTGTGTTCCTCTGTGCTATAGTGGTTTGTGTTTGTCCTTTTGGATACTTTCAGAATTTGTGTAAAGCTCAGTAGAAGAGATGGGCTTGTCCTAGTATAAAAAAATTACATTGACTGAAAAAGATCTGAGATGAAATGGCTTGTATCTCTTGTAGCATATCTAATTAAGCTGGCATGTACCAGGCTGAATTGTATCAGGCAACATGAGATAAAAAAATCAAACCTGTGATGCCCAAGAACTATTACTAAAGACTTCACCTCCCTCCACCCCAAGAAAAGAAAAACAAACCCCCAAATCAAACCAAAAAACCACCCAAAACCAAACCACTACCACGACCATATGCTATATTATGAAATCTTTGAAAAATTATGATGTTTTGTTTTCAGTCTGGTTTTACAATCATTTTTCTTTTTTACCATGTGGTGTTTCATTTCAGGATAGTCACCTCTGTTCTAACATTTTGCCTGCCTCATAGTCTCTCTGTGATGTGGCACTCCTGCATTACACAAGCAGCAGCGTGAGCTATGAGGCAAGTCACGGGTGCAGCGATCTAATGGCATACTAGTCTGTATGAAATAATGTTTAACTCTAAGTTGCCTGGCTAACCTCTCTGTCTGTTATAACTCATATTGCAGATGCACACATGTTTTTTTGATAATGCATCCTTGCAGAGTGTTTCTGTAAAGCCACTTAAATTTGTATGCCATCTTTTCATAAAAAGATAAATACAAGTGAGGTAGCAGAACCCTTCAAAGTTACATCCCCACAAGCATATGAGAGATAAGTAGTTGAGGAGAAGCAGAAATTGGTTTTTTCCTGTCTTCAGTGTTCTCCTTCAGGCTGCATTCTTTAGCATCACAGGAAACAGATTTTCTTGCTTCTTTTAGATTTTTGTCCAAAAAAGTGCCCCTGAAGCAGAAACCCCTTCATAGCTATGGAATAGGCTACAAAATCCCAGGGAACCTGAATGATTCCAGGTTTCAGTAGTCGAGGAGAAAGAATAGTGATGGATGGTGGTGCAGTTATTCTTGGAAAAATGTGTGTCAAAAGGGATCTTGATCAGTACAATCTGGAGGGAGCTGAGGGACAAGAATGAGAATCTGTTTTGCAGGAAATACAGAGGGGGATCATACCAAAAGGGGTGAATGGCAGAAAAGCTTGGACCAGTTGGACCAGAAACATAGTTCTGATAAAATTATTTTGAATTTGAGATGTATTTTCTTTTTTAGTTTCATCTTTCTGCATAAGGTTGCATTTTAAGATGGATCAGCAGTATTTATCTTTATTTCTCAGTATATTAATCAGGTATCTGTCAGATGTCTAAAAGCCAGTTCCCATTTGCTGTAAAGGTAAAAGCCAATTTTCTGATTATATGCAAATACAAATACATAACTGCAATTCTTCCTGTCTGCTTTAAATAGCTGGACAGAGCTTTGGAATTATAAGATTGTGCTAGTTTCTGATCAGTATGCAACATATAAATCTCATTGGTGTGACCCTCTAACATATTTGTGAGTTTAAATGGAATTATTTAAGTATTAAATGTAAATATAAACAGTCCAGTAGATTTAGTATTCTCGATCACAGGCATATTTCAAAAAAACAAGTCCAGAACTATGAGCAATTTTGGTTGTTTGACAGTAGCGCTCTCATTTATTTAACTGACCATTTTATTCAAACCATGTTGTGAGAAGTATATGATGCTTTCTAAATCATTCAAAGAGTAAAAATATTCCCATTGAATGTTCAAATACAACCTTGTGGATTGCTGCCAAATATATATTATTTTAACTCTGATGCTTTTAGAAATATTACACAGAATAAAACCTAGTGTTAGATTTATGGAAATTGTCCTTGAATTCAATTACTCTTCTATTGGTTTGTCAATGTATACAATAAAAAAGGTATTTAGTATGTCTGTTTTTCTGAAGGAATAAGCTGTTCTAAAATCACCAAAATGAGCATACCTTTCCTGTGACATGCCAATTCTTGTCTCAATGCCAACTCCCTTCAAATTAAAGAAATGCACTGTGTGAAGAAAAATGTTGAGGCTTTTATGAGCAACGCACTTGCTTTTGCCCAGCTTCATAAGAAATATTACTGAAAGAGTACTGAAATAGGCATTTTTGTTTTCTTTTGTATTTAAATAGAACTAAGTTGCTTCGGAACCAAAGTCAATATCTCTGACCAGTAGTTTACAGCTGCCTCACCATGTCTCATGAAGGCGATGGTTGGTTGGCTGGCACCCAGACCTGACCAAGCACAGCAAATGCAGAGGGAAATGGATTAACGTGACTGATAGTAATGACCTGCAAATCTGATTTTCCTTCTTTGTGTAAAACTCAGAAAGTGCAGGGCTAATTAAAATACTTAGATTAAGCCATGAGAAATCAGAGAGATGCAAAATGGCTTATTTCTGGGTCTCTGTTGAAGTAGCTCTGGGATGATATAAAATGCCATTCTTTGCTGTTTTTCTGCACGGCTTTTGGGAACTAGTAGTTGTCAAGGAGAATTGAAGTAGAGCGATTGATGTGTTAAGGTAAAAAGTCAGTGATGTAATCTTCATCCCAGAAGGCATGTTGTTCCTTGGTATATTGCCTGTTTTACAAGGAAAGGCTTAGAGTAGATTGATTATGTATAAGGAGGAGTAAGCTAGAATTAGCCAAGAGAGTATAGTGTTCACCTAGACAGTTTCTTTCTAAAATTGAACCAAAAAAGTCTATGCAAGTGATGATAATGAAAAGCAAATAACCTTAGGCTGAAACATACGTGAATAATTTGTTGTGTGGAAAAAAGAAGAAATAAGTTGTCTTTGTATTCATTGCAACAGGAACATGTGTTTCCAACTATACAAGGATCTGTCTATCCCTTCCGTGTTGCACGATTTTGTAGGGCAAACTATTGGATGTGATGGCATCTAGAGAGTAGTTTGAAAAACCATTAGGACAGTACTGTTGCTTTCATGTTGTGTATCTTTCTAACGAAAACTACAGTTTTATTTCTAACTTCATAATTCCTGTTAATTATAGCCTGTGGATATACAAAGTTGTCTAATCAGAGAATCGCGGGTAGAAGGGAGCTCTGGAGATCAGCTAGTCCAACCCCACTGCTAAAGCAGATTGACCTACAGCAGGTGGCACAGAGTTCTGTCCAGGTGGGGTTTGAATGTCTCTAAAGAAGGAGACACCACCACCTCCCTGGGCAGCCTGTTCCAGTGCTCTGTCACCCTAAGGGTAAAAAAGTTCTTCCCCCTGTTCAGATGGAACTTCTTGTGTTGTAGTTTGTGCCCGTTGCGCTTGTCCTGTCACAGAACACCACTGAAAAGAGCCTGGCCCCGTCCTCCTGACACTTGCCCTTAAGGTATCTGTAGACATTGGTAAGGTCTCCTCTTAGTCTTCCCTTCCTCAAAATAAACAGGCCCAGCTCTCTCAGCCTTTCCTCATAAGGTGGGTGCTTCAGGCCCCTAATCCTCTTTGTAGCCCTGCACTGGACCCCCTCCAGTAGTTCCCTGTCTCTCTGGAACTGGGGAGCCCAGAACTGGGCACAGGACTCACCAGGGCAGAGTAGAGGGGGAGGATACCGTCCCTCGACCCTCTGGCCCCGCTCCTCCTGATGCACCCCAGAATCCCCTTGGCCCTCTTGGCCACCAGGGCACACTGCTGGCTCATGGGCAGCTTGCTGTCCACCAGAACTCCAAGGTCCTTCTCCACAGAGCTGCATTCCAGCAGGTCAGCCCCAGCCTGTCCTGCAGGACCTTACACTTGCCTGTGCTGAGCTTCATGAGGTTCTAGCCTGTCCAGGTCTTGCTGAATGGCAGTGAAGCCTTGTGATTTTTGTCTTGTTTTTTGAGTTTGTAGTGCTAGGTGGCTGCCTTTCAAGATTTATTTGGGGAAGGGGGGAAGGCGAGGGGGAAGGCAACACAAAACCCCCCAAATGAAAATCTTTGTACCTAAAAAAACCTTAGGGAATAATACATCTTATTGATTCTTATGTTGATTATATTATTTCCTTCTGTGTCAGTGGGACTTCTGTTCCATAAAGCTGTCTTAATTTTATGCTGAAAGCTGGTGAGTGCTGCGTGCTTTTGAGAAATTGTACTTCCTTTCTGAGCAGTGCATCTAAGCACTGCCTTTTGCTGATTTAGGAAAGATCCAGTAGAGCAAAAATTAAACTACAAGACAAAATTAAGTATCATTAATTTATGGGAAACATATTTAGATTTTCTTTTGGATATTTAAAGTAATTCCTTTTCCGTTGAGCAATCTGGTATACAAGAAAATTATTTTTAATTGGAGCATGTCTTAGGAGAGAGGATTTTTTACCTTAATCCCATTTTGAGGTTTTAAGATTGTTTTTTTGTCATGAATTTCTTTTCTTCATATTGGACATCTGTGAGCATATTTAACTTCGAAGTCATTCTTGTCTGCCTGGTATTTTGATACCATGTAGTACACTTGCTTTGCCAGTGTCATAATCTAGTTTTATTTTTGTCTTTTTCCAATAATTTTACAACAGAGAAACCAACATCATCTTATCTAATTGAGCAGAATGAGCTCAGCCTCTTTAAAATTCCTGTTGCTTTGTGTGATGGTCTCATACCAGGGAAAGTATCTCACTACTTTGCCCAGAAGTACCTCTAGCCAACTGGAATACTAACCCAGCGGATAAGATTATGCATTTGAGAAGCTTCATGCCGAATGGGTATTACTGCTTTTGGTATCCAGCGATATTCCACAGGCGCAGAACATCTTATGTTAACATCTTATTGTTAACATAATATGAGCAGGGAAAAAGAGATTTGCTGTGGGAACGTTCTCAAATGGGCATCAAGATTTGCATACATTTATGCTTGTTTTGTGTTTTAAACTTCTACATGGTTCCCTGGTGCTCTGATCAGATCTCTTGCCTTGCTAGCAGATTATCACACAGCAATTGAAAACATTCGGCGTGCCATGCCTCAAAGCACATGTTAGCAACTCCAACATCTGAACAGTAAGAAAAATGTTTGTCGGCTGTGTGATGCAATGAAAACAAGATGTGTGTAAAGTGTGATGTACTCTGGTGATACAACACGAACAAGGTATAATAAGGAACGTTTAAATTGGTTTTGCACAATGTGTTGGAGAAGGTTAGTGTCTTCCCCTTATGCCTATGTTTTATTACTGTCAAATACCCACCATCTTGGGAATACGACTGTTACTTGAATGACTTACATTTCTCTGATCCTTTTGTTTTAATGGCCAGTGCAGTTTTAACTTCTGTTTTAACCTCAGTTCTGTAGAGGCTGCAAATGTTAGGAAAATTGGTTTTGGTGGGGATGCCTCAGGTGAGTCACTACAGGAACTAAGGCAGGGCATACTTTTTTCTTAAGCCTGCACTCAGCAGGCATCAGGGCAGATACCCTCCCTGCAGTTTGTAATACCATGAGTGTCACTGTACTGCTGTTATGGCAGCGTAAGTATCGTGTATTGGGAAAAAGTTAACCGTATAATTTTTTTTTATAAAACTGCCCACACTGAAGTGATAACAATCTTCTGAACAGGTTTCCTTAAGTGTTTAATGCAGGATAAACACTGAGGTGAATCGTTAGGCTTGTTGACCTTACATTGAAGTGGAACTTCAGCAGCTATGTAGAGCAAGTTGCTTCATTAACTTGGCAGACATTTGCATTATATTAGTAATCTGCAATTTCAGATTATGTCTAGCCTCAGGATAGAAGTCAGGCTTGAAAAGAATTTGATAAATCTTTAAAATAGTAGATTATGACTAAAGAGTTACAGTGGTAAAGTTATTTTGGTCATAGAACTGTAGTAGAGCACTGAAATTGGTTTTAATAGAATAAATTATTCAATTATCGGTTTAATTTTTCCATAAAGTAAATGTTACAAAGAGTGTCTCTTCAGGATATTAGTGAATACACCAATATAGCAGCATAGCATAAATTATAAAGTAAACAAATTAGAGGACTTTTATTTGGTGCACTTGATCCTTTAAACCAATCATCGCTGCCTCAACGTTTCCCTCACTCATTATGGAAATCTAACTCTGCTTGGGTTTTTTTCTGAAAAGCTGTGCATTGCAGGCAGAATATAAAACAAGGGTGGTGGAGATAGACAGGAAGGAGTTAACTGTGATAGGAAGAAGGGGACCAGTTACTCTGAATTTTCTCCTTTTTTCTAATGTCTCAACAAAGGCTTCAGCGCAGGCTCTTCTCACTTCTCTCCTCCTTGCCAGTACTTTCCTGGTTTTCTTTCCTGATGCTGAGACACAGCTTGGTCTGGGACTGTCTAGTGATGTGATAGACTCAAGCATTTTTTAGTAACAGACAGAAACTGCTCCCAGGGTGACAATAAATTATTTGGGTGTTTTCAGTGTTCCTAATTGCTGCTTTTACAGCCTTTCTGCTGGGTTGTCAGGTGTGATTTAAGCTGACTGTAGGTCATGACTGAAGCAAGAAAAGACAATGAAAATGTAAAGGACAAAAAGGCATAACGAATTCCTGACATTATCAGCGCTTAACTTTCCTCTCAGACCATTATGGGTACTTGAAACATCATCTTAACTTTTAAAGCACATACTTTCATGGGAATTAATTCTATTTAGTGTATGATGTTGTATGAAGTATACTGTAATTTGTAATGTGTTGCTATTTTAAACACTGAATGAGAAACTATATATGCATTTCTCATCCATCTGGCATCCACCAGACTTGTAGGCTGCAGATCAAGTATAAGTTCTGCATTAAATGTGGTCACACATCTGGAGTATGCTGCTAGACAGATGATTGTAAACCATCAATTTGCTTTGCAAGGTGAATGCTGACTTTAACTGTTCAGATACTGGAGTCTTTTGCTCTTAACTTTTAAGAAAGGAAGTGAAAATGGGTTATGTTCCCTGTGCAATTTCTAAACCTTTGTACTTCTATCCAAGTTTCTCCTCAGTTGGCGTGGTTTGGGTTTTTTTGGTGTTTTTTGAAATCTGTAATGATGTTATAATGTCACATGTGAAAATGAAATGCTAGGGGCTTCTGATGGGACCAACTTACATAGAAGAAAGTAGACTTTTGAATAAACTACAGGGTTTATTCCTTTCCACTCCTGTCTATTCCTTAACACTTTTGCAATAATGCTGCAGTCTGGGACAGTCTTCAACTTGTATCTGTTTGCATAGATGCTGTGTCAGATAAACAAGGAATGTAGGAGAAATTAAAATAGGTAATCTTCTCGGGAGTCTGGATTCAGCAGGTATATGGGCAGAGTTGTCTTGACGGCCTTCTGATTTAGCTAAGCCTAATTGCACTTTTCTCTCAAAAGTGATCATTATTCTAGGCATTAACTCAAATTTGGCTTTTAATGTTTTTTAGGAAATTATCTACTGAAACTTACAGAACAGCATCTGTATTCACTTCTTATTTTTGGAGACATTTTATGCTCTAGGTAGTTTTAAACTGCCCATTAATAACAGCAGCAAAATTCTTTCAGTAAAGACAGAAATTATGAGACAAGGGAAACTTCCTTTTTTTCTTTTCCTTTTTTTCTTAAAACACACTGTTGAACTGTCCTTGAGACTGTTTTTAATATTTCTCCAAAATGTTTTTAGATGCACACAAATGTCTTGCAAGTGAACAGATGCAAGTACTGAAACAGTGAAGTAAAATAAGAAATAAATGCCAATGGCCCCTTTAGGGCTGAGTTTCTTCAGTTATCATTTTATCCTGTTGTATGAGCCTGCAGTCAGCTGCAGACTCTGAAGCAAGAACTGGTTTTGGGAGGGCATGTTTGTCTGTACATGGCTAACATGGTCCTGATTTCAACTTATGCATGTAGGGATTACTGTGAAGCATATGAAGATATAAAGAAATGGCTTGCCTCACAAACAATTAATATTAATTGTTTCTTTTAAAGATAACTAGTAGCAATAGCTTGAATGTTACAGAATGCCTTAGTCTGAATGAAGCTTGCCATTACGGGAGGCAGTTACGCTTTTCATGAATTATTTAATTCCTTTCTCATTTTTTGTGACAGGTGGTATCTTCCTGGAAACACATATAGTTTTCCATGGAAATAGCTTGCAATTTTTTCTAACCCTATATATTCTGAACTATGGTATTCCGAGTAGTAAATGATTATTTGAAGCTGTTAACTGTTCCTGTTTCATGCTCATGTGTGCAGTTAACCCCATGCTCCTCAGTTCTTAAAATTTCCTTCTGGAGCATGAATGTTGATGTGTATAGATGGTTCAGTCTCAGTACTTATTAAAACACTTTTGTTAGAATTGGAACATGGTTTGCAAACTTCATTAAATTTCAATTAATTCCCCGTTTAGCTATGCACAAACTAATTCCTGGACTCCTTAGATCAATGAAGGTTGCTCACTTCGTCTTGTCATTTCCTAGGATTAATTGTCACAACCCAGGCAACCAGATTTATTCCAGTTATGAAACATGAGTCAAACTTAATTTTTGGAGGTGAAAGCCAGTAGTGTATATTAACACATCCTGCCACCTCCCTCCCTAGTCCTAGTTAGCAGTATTGTTTGCACTGTGAAGATTACAGGGTTAATGTGTTTTACTTTATGATAAGAAACTGGGAGATAATTACTTTATTTCTGACATAAAATTGGGAGAGAGAAGGAATGGAAACATAGTAGGAAACTGGTGACGTTTTGCAAAAGAACTCAGAGAAGCTTCTGTTTGTTTGACAAACAAAACCAGCTTATAAATTTTTCCATAAAGTAAAAGTGAAAAGAAAGTAGGCAGCTGTCTTCAAAACAGAACTACAGTTCCATTTAAAAAAAATCTGCTATGAAATTCAATTATAACAGTATCCCTGTTTGATAAAGAATGCAGTAGAAAGTAAAAACAGAATTTATTTTAAGGTTATATGTCTTTTTATTTCTTTTTTTATTCTACTACTTCTACACCTGTCCTTGCATAGACAGCATTTTCATGGTAAGTACACAATGTACACACTTTATTTATTTTTTATATAGCTCTTAGCTCTGTAACATTTTTCTCCATCCTTTCCACTTCTCCAGGTCCACTTTGCAGCATTTGTGTTTCTACTTGCTCTCATATTTATTGAGGCATAAACCAAATCTGTGGGCAGCAAACTGTTCTCTTTAAGTAGGTGTGTTAGGATTGCATCCCCACAATAGCTTTTTACTGTTTTTAAAAGTATGTTTGGTTGTGAAGGTAGTATCTTTACTGGTCTTCATAATTATTTCATTTATGTAACTGTAATATATACATAGACATATATAAACAAGCCTATTAATCTCATTTCAGTTGATTTTAAACTACTTTATCATCTCTGCTAATCTGCATGCTTTGAGTTCTAGTTGAAAGCAAAATAAACAACCCCTCTGTGCCCCCATTACAATGGCTTATGTTCTTTGTAAATATCAAATATGCAAATTTAAGATCTACCAGGTCTATTTGGATTGCCTAATCACAGCTGAATGTTTTCCACTGCAGCTATTCTTCTGGTGTGTTACTGATCTGAATAATTCCTTAAAGTTTTGCTTGCAAAAGACTCTTGACTGTATTTCTACAAAACACCTCTAGTAGCCCATTGCTTCTATGAAATGCTCAAGATCTTTCTAAGGCAACTTTCATCAATAACTCATTACTACAGATGGGTTATAAAGAAAGCATACTCTTACAGAGATATTAAGTTGATTCTTTCATATCGGGATTTTTAAATGTTCTAAAATGTTTGCTTTTTGCCTAGGGAATGTAATGGCAACTTCATTGCAGTGAAATGAATTTATCAAGAGATGTTATATTTGCAAAACTTGTACAAAAATAGCAAATACAGATACAGATGTTTAAATAGTGTAAATCACAGTAAATTACTGTAAAACCAGTAAACTAATATATGTATCTTTAAAACTATCTAGAATTAAATATCTAAATGCTAATGAGATGAAAAGAATAACTTCTCAACAACCACTATGTGATAATCACCAGTCAGTGTAATATTAACTGTCAGCTTATGTCACCATTGTTATAATAGTCTTCTCAACTTTTGTAATTTTCTTTTTTTTTTAAAAAAAAAAAGGTCTTTTTCTTACACTGCCAAGGTCAGCAGTTCCACATATTTTATACCAATCTGGACAGTATACTCAAAACTGGAATTTTGCACAAAACAGATTCAGAGACCTCAGTCCTTAAACTAACACATTAAAACAATCAGTGAATTCATTTTTCCACTTGCTTGTATCCTTTACAGTAAAACACTATTATAAATAAAGGTCTCTTCAGTGCTAGCTGCAGTACACCATTTGACTTTGTGATCATATAATGTACAATTTAAAAAATTTACAAAGACAGGAGTACCATCCAGATTTGTAGGTAGCAAAAAGTATTGTTACTCATTGTTGATCTTTCAGTTATTCTGAAGAATCTGGAAACTAAATAAAATTATGCTCTCCCCTTTTGAATATCCACAGAAAATCAGCAATCTTCATACAATTTCTTGCTTTGTTTTCCCTGTTGAACTGACTGGATGCCACTGACCAAGAATTATAGTTACCTATCATTAAAGTGTACTGGTTGTCTGGGACCCAATTCTTAATTACTAATTCCAGTGGAATCTAAGAGTTACTGTACTGGGTCAGAGCAGTGCTTCGTGTCCTGTCCCCATGAGGTTGATAACACATACTTAGGAAAGAGTGAAACAGATCAAAAAATTAGTGATGATTAGGTGAAATAACTTTTCAGCAATCTGTGGCTTAGTGCCTCTGTTTGAGGCAGAAGTAGTAACATCTTTCTTTTTAGAACTTGGTGAATTTTTCTTCCAGGAACTTGTGTAATTCTTTTGAACAGTGCTTGGCAGTAATAAGTTTTGGTTTTAAATGCATGTCGTGTAGAACAAGCACCCTTTCAGTTCACTTGCATTTGCTTTGATACTTGTTGGTTCTATTAGAAGAAACAGTAAATAAAAGCAGGGTTATCTCCCTACCTTTCTTCCATTATTCATGATTTCACACATAAAGTTTGCCTTCAGTCTTCAGTCACCTCTTCTGCACTGAAGAGTCTTAGTCTGTCTACCATTCCTATCATTCCTTGTTCAGAAATATTTTTTCTACCATCTCTTGCTTTTTTATTTTGCTGTTTCTACTTGTCCTGTATCTTGGGTGATGGCAGAGAGAGCACTGTAGCTAGTACTAAAGGTGCAGGCACACAATAGATTTGAGTGGCATAAGAAAGTTTTATATTTTCTTTGCAGTCTTACTTTGATTACTAGTGAACATTGAGCTGTCATTTCCACTGAGATATCTATTTCTATCTAGTATCATTTTTTCTGCATAGTAGTGGTTGTCAGCTCAGTCCACCACATATTTGAAGTTAACCTTTTCTTTCCCATATGAGTTATCTACATTGAAATTCATCTGCCATCCAGTTATTGATGAAAGAATTTCAAGTTGTCTTTACTAGCCTCTTAGTCAGCAAAAAAAGTCATTTCGCTATTAACTCTTTTCTGAATCATATATGAATAAGCTGAAAAGCAGTCCTTAAATAGGTCTTTGTAGTATTCCAGTGTTGGTTTCCCTCTGATGTAAAAACTAGCAATTTGCCTGCTATTAATCTGGTGAATAGGCATTAATCCTTTCATGAAAGGAATTTTCCCTCCCTAGCATTTTAGTTGCTTTGCCTTTTTATGTTTGGTAAAAAACAACAGACAGGTTCTGTAGGATGATATATTATCCATATTGTGCATAAATTCTGTAGGTTTTTATACTTTGTCAGTTTTCTTGATAGTGGTGTCAGACTTCAGAAGGTGGAGATTTCTACAACCTGCAAGTATGCTTCTTGAATACTGAGGCTATATTTGCCACCTACTCTTTCTCTAGGATCAAAATGCTAAGTGGTAGGTATCTGCTGCGGTTCCAATTCAGCCATCTCATGATAGGGTTCCCTTAAACTCCAACTGGAATAGCCTCTGTTTCTGACTTTCTGATACTGATTGTATTATAAACGTGTTTTACAGCTGCTTCTGCTAATGTTTAATTTCAAGAGATATCTTCCACTGTGTCTGTGACAAATAGAAGTTGTAATGTGAAAGTCACCAAAATCTCTTCTACTGTGGATGCAGATGCCACATAACTTGCATATTTTCTCACATTGTCTTATCTGATTGTAGTCTTACTTCTTGGCAAGCTTCCCTCTTTGGAAAATTTATTTGGAATTTATTATTAGGCACGTATACCTTTGCAAGCTTTCTTCAACATCTTTTTTCATTTTTGTCCTACTTTCTTAAGGTAGGGGACACAATTTTCTAGCTATGAGGGGTTTTTACTCATTGAGATTTGACTTCGATTATCACCTTATTTTAAACAGGCTTTGATGCCTTGCTGTTTGACCAGGCAAACTTCTTCCTCTCACACTTCTTTAAATCTGTTGTACATTTATTATTCTGAGACAGAAGTGTGGTTTGTTTCAAACAGGATAAAGACTACCAAAACCAGAAATCCGTCAGTGCTTCAGGGGTGCTTTTTACCCTTTCAGATGTTTCTCTTAACATTCTCTTAACTGAATTTTGTTGTTTTGACATAATTTTTCTTTGACTATCCTCAGTCTTCTGCACATATGTAGAATACAGGGAATTTAAAAATCTGTGTGGAAGTTGCATTAAATTATTCAAACCATATCTTGAGTCTTGCTAAGAATCAAGTAAAAAGTTGTTTCTCTATGTACTTTTCTTCACTGTGTGCTAACATATAGCACTTATTTATGATATCAAAAAATAAGCCTTTGAAATTGTGTCCTGACCTTAACTTTAGATAAATTGCATTGGTAATGAAGTCATTGCTGATTCTGTAACGTTTCCTACCCACAAGTCTTTCTAATGTCCATTAGCATATCACAGTCATTGATACAATCCTGGTCATCATTTAATTTGTAGCACAGTACTATTTTTCCCTGATCAGACCTGAAATGTCAGTCCATGTTTGCTATCTGCCATTAAAAAAAAAAAAAAAAAAAGGAAATTTTGCTGCACTGTTAGATGCTAGATTGCCAAATACTGAGCGAATTGGAGCTGTCTGTTTATACTGATAGGTGGCTTACCATGGTCTTTACTCTTAGCAAAAAGTGAATGGCTTGGTGCTGCTCAACAACTCGAATGACTGTTAGTCTTTATAATTTGTTTTGGAATTTTTTACAAATAGGATCTATATGCGTATGGTCTTTAAGCCTTTAGCCTCTTGGCATCTCTTCTGGCAAGCCAATAGAATCCCAAACCCACAGGATTTAGTAACCCTGCTATGTAAAGAGGACAATAGGTACAGTCTTGGCAAAACAGTGGAAGAGCTGATTATCCCTCATTGCTATTGTGAATATATTGGGCTGGCTCATCGTAGTAGATACTGGACTTGTTAGGTGTTTGCCTCTTCAGTGTCAGCCGATACAGTATCTCCAAGACATTCAGATGTCTATCTGATCCATTAGAGTAGCATAGTATAAATATACCTGAATGTCCTTATAAGTAAACTGTCTACAGGGGTTATTTGTGGGTTGGGTTTTTTTTCACAACCTCATCTGTTTCCTCTTTCTAACATTTGTTATATGTTTTTACTTCTTGATGTTAATGTCTCTGTTATAAATGAATGAATGTACACACAGCACTGTGCTTTCCTGTATCCTGTAGAGCCTGGCCCCAAGTCATCATGTAAGGGAAGAACTCCCATTGGTTAACCACTTCCATTTAGGCTTCTTTGCTACATTCAAACAGTTGACTTGCTCCTCTTTTGCTCTTACTTATCCACAAGACTGATGTGAAATATTTCAGATTTTTTTTTATAAAATGTAAAGAGCGAAGATTGTTATGTTTAGTTTTATTAAGGATGTGTGGAAACAAAGACATAGCTAAAGCTGTCTGCTCCTCTTGATCTGAATAGGCTTAAGTCTTTAGTGCTGACTGTAGAATAAATCCCTATGAAGCAAATGTTTGCTCCTTTAACTATTTCCTCACTGCAATTTTTAGCTTATTTCTGTATCGTTAGGTGTTATCAACATTGAACTTAAGCTTATGGAGAGTTTGTGGTGCATAAATCTTGGCTCCTTTTTTAATTGCAAAGAATTGTGGCTATTATGTAGCTGATCTTGCAAATTCAAAAATATTCAGTACTTTAATTATGCTTACTTTATTTAAGTGCTAAAGGCTGCAACAGGCCTGCAATTGCTAGAATGCTAACAGCATATAATACAACCAATTGCAAACAGCAGTCTAATTTGTTGATTTCGAGTGAGGTGTAATTATATTGCTTCATTTGCTGAGCAAATCATATGAGAGCTTCTCTAAATCAGCCTGATTGTGTAATGAAGAGCTAATTACAAACAGCAGTGTTCTTGCAGTAAATTTATGGTGACTGCTAATGCCAGATTGGCACCAGTATGACAATGGCTCATTAGTACATTTACAAAAGCAACAGTGGAACTCTGCCCAAAGCACAGCAACTGTTCACTATTTCGGGAGACCAGAGTGACTGCCTCTCTCCCTTCCATTGTTATTACTTACAACAACAAAACAAACAAAACAAAAAAACCCAAGCAACAACAAAAAGAAAAACCCCACATTTTTGTCATTCCTTGGAAGAAATTAAATAGCGCTTCTAGAAAAGCCCACCATAAAACAGAATTGCTTGGAAAACATTCTTCCTAACCTTTAAGGCAGGTAGGCATTGAAGATGTTGTTTGACCGGAAGCCTTTGTCATTAGTGACAACTGGAGGTCTGGTATGTCCTTTTGCAGTTCCTTGTCTCCCACTGTACCTTTGCTACATGGAGTCAAGGGTTGTCTTGGCAGTCACAAGGCTGAAAGAGAATACCTGATAGAATTATATTTGTGTCGGCCCTGTGATGATTAAAGGATTTTTAGATTTCTACATTTTAATATTTTTTTTCTGTTTAAGTTGAAATTGATGGTGACCTAATACAGCTTCTGTTACTTAATTCTAAGTTATGTTTACTGTCAGATAAACCAACTTGAGCAGAAGGATTAACTGGTCACTGTACAAATTCACAGCACAGGATAAGTTCTCTAGTTTTTCTGAAGTTTCCATTAATCTTTGGGGTTTTATTAATTTCTTTGAGTTCCATGAAGCATACTTTCTTATAGGTGCTTTCAAGCAATTGGAATAATTTATTTCTGAATAGATGTGTGTAATTGCCTGTTCGATTTTAAGCTTGACACCCACAGTAGATTGAATGCTGTTTTACACAAAGGCTACTAATCTATTAAATGGTGAACTAGGACTGATTTCCTATGAAATTGCCTGATACACTTTCTCTCTTGGCACAATAGCATGGAATAAATTTCTTCCTGTATATCTCCATCCAGCTTTTTTCTCCTGTAATGCTGAATAATGAAGCTATGGACTCTTATTATTTCCTCTCTAATCCTGCTCAATGATAGGTTACCTTTGATAAATGGTCTGATTTGAACAACCACCCCAAATACAGAAATAACGTATTCATTAGATCAGCAGCAATGGACTTGAACTTATATCAAGCAGACTTCTTGGAAAAATACTTGATGTTTAACTCCAGCAAAGTTGTTTTGGGGTTTTCCCCCACAAACTCCAAAATGTCTGTTTGCTCTGGTACCTTTTAGTTTTGGCTGGTTTTGGAGCTTGTATGTAGCATGAAGACAGCCTAGGCCAAATTTCTAGATCAATGCCTTGTGGTTAGTAGTGAATTCTTGGAGAAAGAATTTTTAAGTTAGTAGGAATAATATAGAGTCAATAACTACCAGTGACTACTATCTGGGCTATCATCTTGTACAGCCTTTAACAGAAGGTATGTATGTACAATATTAAAATTCCAATGAGGAAATTAATAGATGCAAATTTCAACTAATTATACATTTGTTAGGCATGGAGTACAGCATTTTTTAAAAATCACAATTTACAAAATGTTTTGCCTCAGTCTTGTGAAGTATACATTCTCAATGAGAGATTATAGATGCTCTCAATTTTAGCACCATGTTCTAACATCAAACTTATTTCACTAAACAGATCTGCTCCAAAAGGAGTACATTACTAACTGGTAGTAAGGCTGTCAAAGGAACCATGTTTCTCATAATACCCAAAATATTGCAGTAGAGAATTTCATAGTTATTTTTATATTTCCTTAATTGTTTCTTTGTTCTCTGGAGAATGTGAGAGGGAGGTTGCAAAGGCACAGCAGAAGTTATTTCCCAAAGTTATTCTCAGGTTTTGGACTAGATATCAGACCGAATGGAAAAGTACCATGGTTGTGTATTAACCCAACATGCATGTTCACCATACTACTGTAGAGATAATCTGTAGACAGCTACATTTCTTTCTCCTCACCCTTTCTACCTGATAGATGAATGCTATCAGCACAGTACTAAATTGTTACTGTACTGTACTGAAGTATTCTTTTCTCATTTATGGGTGGTCTTCCTGGTAATCTGCAGGGTTAGAGTTCAGTAATTTCAGCTGACTCCAAAATAATTTTGACAGAACCCTTCATATTCCAGAAAGTTTGTGCTTGGTATGAAGAGTGGTCTGACTCTTAGAGGTGGCTTAGGGCTTTCTCTTTTGATCTTGGATTTGCAGTCTACTCTCCTTATCCATGCTTTCAAAGAGAAAACATTCATCTACTTCTTCCTTGATCTCACTTACCAAGATTAGTTAGAGATAGAACTTTCACAAATTACTCTCTTACTTTGAATTCCCATGAAACTGAATTCTAAAGCTGAGTTCAAAACAAATTATTCCTTCAAGTGGGGTGGGAGAATGGGACAGAGGAGCAGACACCTCAAAATGGGCTGATGCCTGAGGTATCTGCATGAATTTTTGTCTAGTTTCTCATGAGCGCCAGCGCTGACACTTTGTTCCCTTTGGTATTTGCATTTATCACTTTTTGTTATTGTCCTATATGAAATCTAGATCATGATTCCTCTGAGGAAAGGACCTGGGATTTTTGTGTTTCTGTAAAATAAAATGTACAGATCTTCTTGCTCTATTGCTATCTCTCTTTTTCACTCTTTGTTTTATTTTGTTGAGGGGGGCACAACATGGACAGGAAGGGACATCCATATCAGACCCATAAACAAAAAAAAAAAAAAAAAGAAAGAGAAAAGAAACAAAACCAAACCAAAAAACTCCACAATAAATAAAAAATTATGATGTTTTGGAAGTTAATAAAAACTGGTTTTATTTAGAGTAAATGTAAAATCAAATTTAAACACAAGCCTATAGCTCTAAGAACTGTCTGAAAGTCGTTGGGTGGGATGAAATGGCGTTATATAGGGGTGGAAAAATAGAATAATGAAAAGCTTTATTTGTGAAACCCTCATGTGAACCAGCCCAGATAAACTTGATCTAACAGATGTTTCTATGAAAGTATTTTTGAGTCAGAATGCTAATTGTGGTACTCAAGTTTCCCAATGCTGTATCTGTACCGTATCTTATTTTGCTACTTTGTATTGCTTAAATTTGATACATCTTTTAATTTTCATGCCTGTAATGCCCTCTTGGGTGTACTTTACAAACTGGTGTCTGGGGTTTTGTTTGCTACTGAAGAAAAAGGGAATGATGTGGCAAGATTGATTAATGATTTGGCCCACAGAGCAGGCTTCATTTATTCCAAAGTCATAGCGAGTCAGTTGACTGGAGATGACGAACGAGTGTTAGCTGCAGGTTTATTCATGCATGTTTCTGTGGCAACAATACCGCTGAAAAGTATTAATGTAGATTATGGATAAATAAGGCATTTCGTCTAGGAATGCTCATACTATCTGTTGTGTTGCAGGACTTCACTAATTCAGTTGTATCTGATGTTCACTGTCAAGGAATGATTTTACTTTTTTTTTTAAAGAACGTGAGAAATACTTTCAAAGAGTTTGAAGTGTATGTGGGGCATCAGAAGTGGAAGATACATGAGATATATGACTTTCTACTTTGATTGTATAAGTTTGCACATTTGGATAAGGTTTGCATGTGAATATGTATGCATGCATGATGAATGCATTCGTACTCCACATATTCTAGGTTGTACGATACCATTAAATCACAACTGTCTTTGTAAGTAATTATTAAGTAGGGATCGTGCTTAGTGCTTTCATATAAGTAGCAGTTTTTACTGGTAGAAGAGTACCTCATTTTGGTTGAGTGATTGCCAATCATTCTGACTGAAATAATCTTGCATTCATGATCCTGTTGTGGAACTGTTTAATTTGAGGTCTCCTGAAGCCAGCTGTACTTGAGTGTTACCTGTGTGTGTTTAAGTCTATGTCTATCCTTTAACTGTGCATTTGACAATTTGTGTATTAAAGGATAAGGGTTAACAACTGATTTCTATTTATCACTTCATTAAACACCCCTTCATGCTATCCAAAATCCATTACATTGATTTCATGCTACTAGCGTCCTGTTTTAGTAACACTCACTGCTATTCCATATTGTTAGCTGCATCAGTTTCCTGGGACTTCTTAATAAAACGGCAGTCCTAGTTCAGCATAGCCCAATTAAGCCAAGTATTTTGTAGCAATGTATTACACTTACACAGCAGTTCTCATGAAGCGTTTTACAATCACACGTCTAGAACCACTGGACTACAGCTCCCTAAGTGGTAGAGGGCAGCTGTTACCTGAGATTTTAAACAGTGCAGGTTAATGACAAGAGGAGAAAGCTCAGTTACATTAAGGCAAACATGTTATTTTAACACACACTACAGGCTCTTCAGCACCAGCTCAATTCAGTCAGTGCTGGAGTTCGAGAACTTGCCTGAAAAGCCTTGGATATATTATCTAAGATTTTGTCATTAAAAGACCTTCATTTTCCTGATCCCATACTGGTCTCCCTTGAAGGAGAGGAAGTTTTATTTCCTGTGAGAGGTTGCTTTGCTTTGAGACTTTTTTGTAATTTTGCAAATATGCTATTAGCACATTGGTGCTACTGAAGTACTTGATGTGCCTCTGAAGTATTAATAGCTTGTCACTCGTTTCAACTTGCCATCTTCAAAAGGAATATTGATTGGACTGTTACACACGCATACACACACTGGTTTTCACAAGTACTGGCAATAGCCTGGCATTTGGCTGTTTCTCATCCTTATTTCTTTAAAAGTGCTTATGTATTTCCTCTGTCTAGAACAAACTATAGATGCATGTCAGTAATAACAACTGTAAATGAAAATATGTTCATACACTTTCTTGGAAAATAAAATTCATATTCGTGCCAATTTCTGGTTGAACGGGGTAGCAACTTCAATCATCAGTGCTTTTCTGCTGCCTTGAATCTATGTAATAAATGTTTTCTTCCTAAGGTGAAAAAAGAGGGGTTTAAGTATAAAGGTCATATATAGACTCCAACAAGAAAACCCATTGCATGAGCTTTGTTATCCTGATAATCAGTTGGGGTGGATCACTCACCACAAGATGTCTCAGAAGAAAACCATCACTGAAATAAGCAGTTGAGATCAGTAACAATCTGAAAGTGTCCAGTTTAAGAAACTAGAATTAGTTTTCACTAGTACTTGCAAAACAAATTTTGTCCAAGAGAAGAAGAGAGGAGGAAATTAGGTTTTTCAATCTCAGTTTGTGTTGCAGCTGCAGTGAGATGAAGTTCTCCAAAGAAATCAGATAACTGGAAGTGGGATGCCAGTAGGGCACAGAAACTCCTTCCCCTCTTCTGGTAGTGTCACTCCCAAGTTTTTATGGTAGTGGTGTTATTCAGGTAGCAGAAATGTTTTGTGTTATCAATATCATGAGGATAGACTTTGAGGGAAAAGGGCCCAGAACTGTCAGTTCACCCCTTAGGAAGTAAAGCTGAAAGTCACATAATAGTGAAAGGAAACAAATAGGCATACAAAAAAATTTAAAGCCAACAAGTGAGACATTGTGTGCATGAATTTCAGATAAGCTTTAAAAAAATACAGTTATAACAGTGACAAATATGTTGCTTTTCTGAAACACAAATAAAATTATGTAGTCATGTCCACATCTCATATATATCAGATTCTTCTCTTAATATCTGAGCAGAAAAAGACAGAGTTGTCAAACTATCATTTTCTCTTGGGATATATAAATTGCAATATATATTATGTCATACTTGGAGGAAAATATTAAGTAGAAAGTGATGTTAGTTTGCTTTTTTTAAATGGAATGGAAATTTATTAAAATATTTGGATCAAGGACTTCTAGATGATATTAAAAAACAGTACAATGGGTTTCAAGTGTTAAAAAGATTATACTTATTTAAGCATGTGGAATCATGACTGAAATCTGATGTGCTTTTTGCTATTACAGTATTTTCAATGCTGGTTCCAGAGTATTATTTAAACAATTTTTAACTTCAATAAGAAATTAAGATTATACTTATTTAAGCATGTGGAATCATGACTAAAATCTGATGTGCTTTTTGCTATCACAGTATTTTCAATGCTGGTTCCAGAGTATTATTTAAACAATTTTAAATTTCAATAAGAAATTGTCTGAATTATAACAAATATGTTTTGAGTATACTTTTCATTATTTTTCTAGTAAACTTGTTTACTGGTGAAAATAATAATAAAAAAATATTGCTTCATTTCTGTTCTTAGAAACATCCTGAACTATAATTCTATTGAAACTAAAAGCTGTGCTTACACCTTTACATATCTGAAGCGTGTTATTTCTACTCAAGTTTTGACTCTGAGTATGAACCCATTACCAAGCAGAAATTAATCGCATAAATTAATTGGCCCATGATTATTACAAATTCATACATGGAAATCCTGATAAGTTCACAGATACTGCATGAACAGACTGAGAGAAATGACCAGTTAGCAGATCAGTTACAACCTTGCAGAAGATTTTATCTTAAAGTTTGGTGGCGTGTGTAGAAATGGTAAATATCTCTAACTATGCAAAAGTACCACATTCCTTAATTACAGGGAAACTGCTGTCAAATGTTGTAAAATAAAATGGCCAATATTTATGAACATACTAGTCATCCTCCAGTATCTTCCAGTCATTCAGTATAGCCTTGAAGTCTGACTTCATACCATCCTACAGAAGTATTTGTTTTTTCATCAAATATCACCAGAATCAAAGTCAATAAACCATCATTACTTCAAGTTAATGAATCAGACCATGGGCAAAGTCCCTTCTCCTAAGCCAGACATATTCTAAATTGACAAACACCAATTCTTTTCAACAGGAATTCATGCAGCACTATCTAAATCTTTATTTAAAGAAGCTAGAATGGTACAAGCTGCTGAAATGGAAATTGATTTTCTCTTTTTCTCTTGTTTGGTAGTGATGTTGGTTAAAGAGATCCCCAGTACTCTTTTACACCTGCATTTGCACTCTTCATGACATGTTTGTAATACTTGACTCTGACACAGTCTATTTCAAACTGCTGGTAAGAATACTTTACGAGGGAGGCTAGCATTACTGTCCCGATTCTGCAGATAGGAGCGCAAACACAGTTTCTCTGAGATCGCTAAACATACCAGTAGCCAGAGAAGGAATAGAAGTCTGGAGGTTTTTTTGGTCTTGTTTTTTAAATGCAGTTCTTGAAATTGAAAGAAAAAAACAAAACAAAACAAAACACATGTTCAGTCCTTTATATGAAATTGTGTTATTTGGAATCTTCTCATGTCAAATTACTGGCTTAAAAGCCCTGTTATCTGATTTTACAGTACCTTCCTACCTTCCTTTTCTTTCTTCAAATACAGTATTACATAAAATAAACTTTAAAAAAGTCTCATTTCATGTTTTGCCATTAGTGAACGTAATTTTTTAAATACTTTTTTAGTCTTAGAAAGTAAATTGGCTTTTATATCCAGGTAAATTCAAATGCTACATTATTTTGATATAACTAACTAGGCAGGGTGTTTTCTCATTTTGCCCGTCCTACTCGGTGCCTGTCAGCATGCAGCTCTGTTTGTGGGAGCCTTAGGAAAATTACATTTAAAAGTCTCAGGAAGTATTAATGTGGATTGTTTTCTGCAGAGAGACTTGGGTTTGACAAGCAGCTGCTGGAAACATGGGAAGTCTCAGTCCTTTGCAGCATCCAACTTGCATACCAGTCAGCTGGATACTGAGATAAATCTCTGCCTCTAGAATAGGAGGTAAATGCTTAGTATAGTGTGTCAGTATCTCCTGTTTTCTGATTCCAAGATTCATAGTAGATTGCATTACCTGTTTGGAAATATCAGTCAACTCGTTCTCATCTCTAAAGTAGCATAGTATTTACGTTTAAACCCTTGGAGGGCAAGTGAGCTGTGTGCAGGAAATACTCAGGAGATTTGAATTCATGTTCTTTTCTCATAGGTCACTCTTAACAAGTGAAGTATTCCTTTACCTGTATGCACAATTTAGTTTCACACTTTGAAGGTTGATTTAGCTCACAGCAGAATTACAATGGCAGATAACGTAAACGTGACCACATGTGAATATTCTCATATAAGAAACCCTGCCCTTGGTTCTCACGTTTCTTAAGCTACATGATAGTTTACTGATGAACACTTACAGCCATCTGTGAAGATGGCATGTAGCCCATTTCTAATAGGTGCCAAATAAACATGTTTTTAGATGGGAATCTTGTGCAATACTGCAAATGCTATCTCAGCTACAGAAAGGTCCTGCATTTTCACAGTTTTGCCAAGCATCCTTTTACACTTCATAATACTTGTTGACACTAACACCAGAAAAAGAGGATTTCTCTTAAACAGATAAAGTAGGCACCTGTGCCTGCCCACAAGGAAAATATAATTGTAGGAGTAACCTCGAATAACAGAATTTGTCAGAAAATTAACATACAAAAGTCCTGTAGTAATTCTCTATTATTAATCTAATTCCAGAGTGCATTAGTAAATTAAAGACCAGGGCACCGATTTCAAACTTTTCAAAAAAATTAGTAACTGGTAATGAAAACAGAGTGCTCCCTCCCACAGATTGTCATCTTTGGGTTTTGGCATTGTGGTTAGATGAAAAGGGATATTACATATTTGCCATTTGTCACGAAGTTTAGTCATCTTTATTACAGTCAGCTTAATTAGAGTTGTAATTCAGCTCAGAAAAGTTGTATTCTTTGGAAAATATGTAACTGATAAAGTTAGTTGATAAAGTGAAACTTTCTGCTTTGTGGGTTTTTATCACCTTTTTTTTCCTTTAAATGCCCACCTGCCTTTTAGCATTTCTCAAGGAATTACTTGTCATGTGCCATCTACTGTAATTTTCAGCACATTCAGTGCACCAGCTTGCTAACAGGGCGTATTTAAAATTTTATCATGACATAGAAGCCTTTGAAGAAATTTTGTATCTTCGATATATTTTTTTAAGAAACAAATAGGCCAAAAACCATGCTGTAGATGTTTAGTATCTGGAAATTTTGCTTGTGTGAAGAAATAGTGTATGTTTGAGCAGCCTGATACATAATTTCAACCATATTTTGTAATTTCAGAATTCATCAAAAATTCTCTTACACTTATTTCCTCTTTAGAATCTTAATAAAAATTCAGGCATGTTTTTACCCAGAAATTATATTAGATTAAGTAACTCATTTGGACCAATCATTTCTCTGTGCAACATTAACATCATCAATCTTATGTTAGAACTCCAGTTTCTTTCTTTTTTTTCTCTATTGTATAAGAATCTAAGATTTCTGAGAAGAAACACTGGAACAATGTTAATCAAAACATAAATAATTGTTTGATAGTCATACTGCTCCCTACTGCATATGCACGGTTTACACATGGCTGAAGTACCAGAAGAAATCGTTAATTTCTCTAACTTGATTGTCTCAAAGAGAATAACCTGACTCACAAAATGGACTGGTAGAATAATTCAAATTGAACCTGTTCAACTTACTCATAAATCCAAATGCAAGTAAAGATAAAAATTAATTTATCTTGGACAGAAAAAAAAATTAGTGTCTTTTAGAAAATGATTCCGTTTTGAGTAGCGAAAATTTACGGTACAAAAATGGATGAACTAATTATTATTTGTGAAAGTTTCTGCCTTGACTATGCTGATGAACTGTGATCCCAAGTCTTTCATAGCTGTAAGCTATTTGTACAGGTGCTGCAAGATCCGCTCTTATATTTCAGCTGAGGACGTGATTATGGTGCAATATAATCAGTACTACTAGTGCCATAAACTGCAAGGGCATAATCTCTACCATCTGTGGAATATCAGGAACTATAACACTCTGCGTTGGTATGCAGTTGGAGTTAAGGTATTGTCCTCAGTAATGAATACAAAATTATTGTTTTGTTTGCCCTCAGTTATGACTGATTTATGAATCTCGAATACAGAAGAAGAATTGGTGCAAAATTGTGTGAGGGAAGGCCAGTGACCAGCTTAGAGGTTGTAGTTGCTGATGAGACATGGAAGCATGAAGGAAGCCTAAAATGTGGATTTGTTGTAGGCTCTTGCACCAATATTCAATGTGCAAGAAGTGTAGTCCTTGCAAACAGCTCTGAGCTTGTGTTCAGGCACCTTTGAGCAGTTGTGGCCTTTGCCACTGACCTGCTGTGTATATATTGGCAACAATATTTTTTATCTTCAATAGCCATTCTTTTCTGATGAAATCATATATTACTGGGCAGGGACTCTTTGTTATTCTGTACAGGGACTGGTATAACACATTCTGAAACCTGATTAGCTCCACCTTATACATTGCTGTAATAGGCCCTCCTCATCCCCCCCACCCCCCAAAAAAGTTTTGTAAGTGTAACTGATTTTTTTTCTCATCTTTCATTATTTTCCATGTTTTGTAGCACATTGTTAAAGGATTTAAATTCAAAGAATTAATTTTTGTGGAACAGAGTTTAAATTCTGTTTGTTCATACTGGTTTTATGTATAAGGTTATGTATAAGCCTTTTATTTTTATATGTGTAACTAACATTTTTAGTAATATGCAGTGTCAATATAATAAATTTTTGAGCACGTAGATGCTACTGGATACATAATGAATGAAACATGATGGAAACTGATACTTAAACTAGATTGATTTTTTTTTTTTCTTTTTAATTTAGTGTGCTGATGGTATGTTGTCCTTTGGGTCTATCCACATTCTGTTTAGTGGAGTCTTCAGTCTAGTAATTTTTTTAAAAAAAGTTTGTCCTTCCTAAAAAAGGACTAGTCATTCACAGGATTTGAGCTATAGACTTTGAGAATCTCTTAAGTACATGATCAGAATTAAAGCCAAATTTCATTTAATGTTGCTGCTGTTTGTCTTCACTTTCATTAATTTCACTGCTACTCCATCATGGTTGGGAACTCTGAATCATAATTTTTTTCAATCTCTAACACATTTTTTCCCCCAAGGAGACACTACATTTAAAAGTTAATTAGTTTCCTCACAAATGTGCAAGTCAATAAAATTGACTTATGATTATTAAAATCATAAAAATGACATCAATTCTACAGATCTGGAATATTTCTGAACATGTATTCATCACATGCAAATTTCATTGGGATACAGATCATCTGCACTTCATGCTCTGACAAGACAATACGCTAAGACAGGGATGAGCTCAAAAAAAAAAGAGAAAAGAAAAAAAGAGACAAGGATATGTTTAAAAAAAAAAAAGTTAACTGGTGCCAACTTGCAGAGCTCTTTTACTGTTTGACCTCTCCTTGTCTTCTCTTTCACTTTTCTTTCGTGTTTGTAGTTTTCATTTGGATGATTTTGGAAGAGCGATTAAGTTACTTGCCTGTGTATATGTAATGTGCTGATAATAACAGGATGGTAAATGTTTGAACCAGCAGTGAATAACTTTGCTATGAGTATCTGAAGGAAGAAAAATAAAAACAGGAAGCAAACAGCAAGTTACCAGAAATTTGTATGTGTCAAATACATTAAAGTTCCAAATTGCAAACTTTGGCAAACATAATTCCTTAAATAGCGCAATAGTATATTTGATCTCTTTTTTTCCTTTCTGCTACTTTCCTTTGCATGAGATTAAGCTATTGTATTTTATTCCCTTCCTCCTGGACTAAATTTCTGAAGCTGTTGCTGCTATCGGTTTGCAATTTATGTTGCTGCACTTTTCTAGAGTTCTAGTTATGGATCATTTCCACTGTGGCTGACGGTGTCAAGACATGATTTTCAGTTTGAAAACTCATTAATGACATCCATGTAAGTTAGTAACTCACAGTATATATGGAACTCCTTTTGCATGTGCAGCTGTGCTAACAGTGATGCTCAGCAGCTCCTAATCAAGATAGCAAGGTGTATGTGGATATCCGTAGGGTTGTGCTCTGGTTCTGGTAGAATTATGTACTTTTTGCTATGGGAAGATGGAATAGGATGTGTGCCTGTTAAATCTAATGACAACCAGAAGCTGGGAGGGAAGCTAAGCAGATTTGGTTGCACAATTGCAATTTTAAAAGATCTTGACCATTTGGAGAAAAGACCTGGAAAAAGAAATAATTCATTTTTTG
This sequence comes from Falco biarmicus, assembly GCF_023638135.1. NCBI lineage: Eukaryota > Metazoa > Chordata > Aves > Falconiformes > Falconidae > Falco > Falco biarmicus. Next base: position 90,949,969 of record NC_079288.1, read on the forward strand.
CAACAAGGCAGTTTACAAGGACAGATGTGTTGGTGTTCATTTTAACAAAAATATTCAACTTCTTAAGTATAAGATGAGGAAATCTTGGGTCTAAGTAGGCTTGAGAAAGTGTGTGTAAATATCTATGTCTGTCATGTACATGTATGTATGAGTAAGGTATAATGAAGGTAAAGCAACCAATGAGTAAAAAAAAAAAAAGCACAGTTGTATAAAAAATTTAAAATATGTAGTGGTCCATATAAACACCTGTACAAAAGATGATGCAAAATGCTTTTTCCTCTGCTCAGTTTTAGTCTTCACAAACCTTCATAAAAAGAGGAAGCTTGTAGATTTCTCCCTAGCTTTGTGCTAAAGGAATTTTTTTCCCATCATCTGGATTTCACAGTGGTTGCTCTTTCTTCTACTATGAAAGTACAAGAAAGTTTAAAGGATCCATAGTGGCCTCCAACGATAAGATATGTTCTCATGTCTAAAATATATGTCTATATTTTTCCTAAAGTATTCGTGGTATGGACATTAAAATTAATATTGTGCCAACTCTCCTTCATTTTTATATTAAATGTTTTGACGCAAATACTAAAAATAAGGGTGTCCTAAAGCACGGCACACCTATGCAAAGCTTACTTCCCTCCATTTATTTTTTCTTCCGGAAAGCATAATTTATTTCTATGCAGCTATCGCTAAATGATACTGTGAAATTAATTCTGTAATACAGCAGGGAAGAAACTGTTCATAAGAGTTCATACGTTCAGAAGAAACAGACTTTTTCATTAGAAAAGCTTTATGCTTTTTTAGTAAATAAGGTTTTTAAATATATTATAGTAGTATTTGAAATCCTCACTGAGATACTAGCATCTGTACAAAAGGTAATAAAGGTCAAAGAAGAGACATGGGCAAAATGTGACAAATCGGCGTAGTTTCCACATGGTTTTCAGCCTTTCCCAAGGAGGATTAGCAGCTTCGTAGCTAGTACCAATGAGTCCTGATACCTTTTTTGTGTTATTGCTGAAATAATGTCCTTTTTCTTTAAACTTCAGTGTGTAATTTTGACTTCAGTTTGAAAGGGATTTTTCATAATGGAAATTTTTCTCTTTCAACAAAGTTGCATTTTATGAACTTTCTATCAGAATGGATTTTCAGAAATTATGTACTTGATGGTAGAAGACATCAACAACCAGACTTCTAGCCCTGTTTAAAAGAAAGAAAAGAAAAGGGGGGGGGGGGGGAGTCCATTTCCTTCCAAAGAACAAAATACAGCATGTCTTCCAAAATTTGATGGCATCACTGCTCTTTCATTTCTAACTTGTAACAGCCATAAATGATAACAAAAATATATTCCTCTGCACACAGCCAAAAACATTAGAAAATCTACTAATCCTTTTTGGTATCCTGTGTTGCACCAATACTGGCTTTTGTTTGGTTGAGGTTTTTTTCTTTTCAAGAGGAAAACCATGTGAGGGATCTTTCATCTCACTGATTTTCTAGCATAAATGGAACTTGCAAATTACACAAATTTAGCTTTTCTTTTTTTTTTAATTCACTTGCATTGTTTAAGCTGTAACTGCCAAATACCTATAGCATATAATTTATTAGGTGTGTTTAAGCAGTTATATGTTTGTTCTAGTTTTTTAGAAACGGAGGCAACTGAATGTTAGGGTTTGGTTTCCCAATATTTTGAGTGAATGCTCTGAAATACCTTATTTCTGTCTCACTTTCAATAAGGGTTTCTGTGGTAGTTTAGTAGCATCTCTCTTGCACAGTGGAGCTGGCCAGATGTCCCTTATAATTATGTAGCAGTCATGTGTGCCAAAAATCCTTGTCAAATTATAACTACGCACTTCGGAGGTAGATAATTTAATGGTATCAACTCGTAGCTGTGCATGTTAATGCAAAAGGAAAATCAAATACGTAAAGCGTAAGTATTTTTAGTGTATATATAAACCTATATACACTGTTTTATTACAAAGGGAGCTACTGAGATTTATTATTTTTTTTTATTTTATTCTTTAAATTTTTACTCTTCACTTTCAGTTGTATTGACCAAGCAAGCAAGATGCCCAGTAGCAGTACAAGGGATATAGCTGTTGAGGTGAATTTGTAATCACAGATTTATAATTATAGTACAGACTTGTACTTCAGCCTCATAGGGTTATCGGACTGCAGTGTTACTTTAAGTGCTGAGGCATTTTCCAATAGCAGCAAGAATTTTTAATTTTATGCTAAGAATATGCTCAAAATCATATCAACTGGTCTTAATATTTATCTTAACTGTTCAAATCACTTTAGCTTTTAAAGTATGTTGTATTTCACGCTGCTGTGTTTGCATCGAGTCCTTGTTTATATCAACTGCTACATTATCCCTTCTTCTAACTGAATTCCTCTGATTTCTTATGCATTATTTTTTAATAAACTGAAATATGATTTGGCATTTTTGTTTTTCAAATTTATTGTTAGAAGCATATCTTGATGCTAATAAATAAATATCATAAAGTCCAAGTTTGCCTGCTGGTAATTAAGCATACTTGCACATCCTCGTAGGAACATGATGGGAATATTTTAATTTTTATTATTTAATAAACATTATTTATGTTGTACAATAGGTGGAGAATATCTCTTGATTCTGGTAGAAGCTGGTTTCTATGTACAGCGAAGGCAGGGAATTTTTTTATGAAACACAGATCATGTAGCTGTACAATTTAGCAGGCAATTCTGTGTATGCTAACAGTGTAGATGAGTTCAAGGCAAAACTGGAGAATTCACTCAGAAATACATAGAAGCCAGGTGGCTCCAAAACTACTCTTAATGGTAATGGTTAGAGTCTCAAAGAGCTTTGGGGGAAGTAATGTGTACATTTGCCCTATTTTTCTTTAATTTTCCCTGGACATCTCTTTAACGCTTTTGGAGCCAGGATAGTTGAATCAAGTGGTTGCGTAGTCTTAATTCTGTATGCCTGTTCTTACACTGCACCATGAGCCATAGCTGAATTAGCTTTTGAAAGAAAATTGTTCTTGTTTTCTTCCCTACTCCCTAGATTTATTCATAGTCTAAAGTATTCATGAAAGGCTGTTCACACCAAAAACACTTGTAAAAGCTCAGTGTTTGATTTTGATCTGAGTGGAAATGTTGTATTGAAATGAAGTTGATTGGAAAATCAAGGTTCTACTTACACATGTTGGGGAAATGGTAATAATTTACAAATTAAATTTGTAATATATATATACACTGCATACTGCAGTCCTGGTGTGTAGTACATACCTGAATTTTATTTGTCTAAACTTCCAGTGGAGTCTAGAAAGTTATTCCTGACTCTCAACTAAAGCATAAAGGGCAAACTGCAAAGTCAAAACCTATAAATAGACCAATTAAGAGTAATTAGAATTAAATTTGTTTAGGTATAGTATGGAGAGAATGACAGACACTTTCAAATCCATCAAAAAGTGATATGTAAAATGTTGTAAGTTTCCACTGTGAAATGATGTGTTTGTGCAGCTATATCTTGCTTTTTCTTGTTCATGAGATTCCAGCAACCTACATCTTTGTTCACATTTCCTGTGATTTACACTGTTATTGTAGTTGTACTGTGTGTTCAGGCTTAATCGGTACAATGAACCATACAGAAAACTGATGTAGCTTTTAGGAAAAGAAAGTACCCTTCTGAGTAATACAAGTCTGAGTTAATTTGAAGAAAAATTTTAATCCTTTTGGAGTACTTGCTGGGAGAATGAGACATTCTTCTGGAACCAATGGTGAAAAGAAGCATTTGATCATTTCGTACCCTTTTAAAGTTGTGGTAATATTTTCTTGGAATATAAAGCAGATAAGAAAGAGTTATCATTTTAAGTGCTCTTTTGATCGTTGTAAAAGAGATTCAACATCAGAGTCAAGTGTATTAGATTTCAGTGAGGAAGGCTTTTATCTTGCAATATGCAATACCCACTTGGTGCCTTAACGAGGCTTAACAGGATCCTGCTGAAAAATTTTAAGAGAACTGCTTCAGGCAAATGTTTCATGGTGCATTACCTAAACATATATCATTTGGGATCTGATGGCCTCGGTTACTGGAGAAACACTAGATTTAGTGTCAGTAATGTAGCCAATTTATCAAATCACAGAAGGTAGACTGTTTTCCTACCATTAATTTCTTCACATTATGCTAAAAAAGTTATCATGCTTCATCTTATTTAGAGAAAGTGGAACTTTGTTTGGTTGCTAAATAAGTGAGGTGCAATAAAAAGAAAATTGTAGCAGATACTGCTGGTTTTCATTCATGCATATGCATATATGTATGTGTATGTATGTGTGCAGCGGTCTATTTTAATGTAGACCCGAACTCAGAGATGGTTTACTTTTTTCTAAGCCTACTTGTAGCGGAGAAGAGTAATATCTATGTGACTATTAGTAGCCAGTTACTTTCTATTTAATTTGCTTTTATTCAAATCTTAAAACTTGAATTTTATTGAAAGTTTTCTTATGATGAGTAAAGGAGAATTGAAAATTCCATTTTGTAAATAATTTTTCCCTAAATCAGGGAGTTGGAAAACCAGCTTGAAAACATCTTTTTTTTTCTTTTTCTTGAAAACATGAGTAAAACATTATGCAAAATTTGCTTCTTTACGTAAAACATTTAATTGTGCTGAAGGAAAATACTACTTTTTAACCTTCAAATAACAAAAATAAACTCCAAGATAACTGTTGCATTTAACGCATTTTAAATGAAAATTCTGACTTCAATTTTTACTTTTATAATCAGAACAATTTACTAAATTTAACATGAACTTCTGTGCAACTATTTGACTCCAAAATGCATTGCTCAGCAAATAAATGATTTTTTTAAATCTTGGCAAGATGTGTTATGGAGTCTGATTTAGTTATAAGTGCTGATGTGTTAACAGCTACCATCTGCTATATGTAAATGGAAGAAGGGAAATACAAAATAGAAATAGTTAATGATGTACCCTTGTCATATTACAGGCTATGCATTTACTTGTCTATTCCACAGTTTGGTGAGATGAATTTTTTACTGAAAATAAAGTTACAGATCAGAAGTATAAATATTTTTCATATTTCTTACATCCCAAGTCTGACATCATAACTGTCTCCTGACTGTGCCAGTTCGTCTATTAATAGTATTTCCTTCTTAAAGGTTGTTTCTAATTTTGTGTCTGTAATTACAATAGCAAAGTATCAGATATAGTTGCTTAACTAATTACTTCTGTGTAGGTTCTATTATCTGTGCTTTCAATTGATTGTGTGCAAAAATAAATCTAAGGACCAAGACTGTCTCTGAAAATTAGAAATGGAGGTTTAAAACCTTTTTAAACATATGGTTTCCCACGTAAAGAGTTGTTATTCATGTTATGCCACTTAATTATAGACTACACTTAGAAACAAAACTATAGTGTAAAATCTTTAGCATTTAGAGATATGTAGGCTGTGGGATGACAAGCTGCCTCTGTCTAGTAGGTGTGAGTCTGCTTGTGTCAGACTTACAAATGCTCTTGAACCAGAGCTGTGTGTGGATCTATTGAGAACAAGAGAGTTTAAATCCGAAGGACAGACACTAATGTGCTTGGATTTACTGTCCTTTTTTACTGTATATACTTAATTCAGTGTGTTGGACTTGTATTATATAATATTACAAAATCATAGATGAACATTTCTGGCCTTCCAGATGCTTCAGGCAGGCCTGTCCATAAACTGCATCACTGTTGTAATGAGTGATATCACTGACATTGTTAGATTTTGCTAATTTCCTTATTTCTCTGTTTGCATATAACTTGCATCGTGTTAGATCTTTCCTTTGCCTGACTCATGGTCACAAGGCTGTGCAAAGGAAAGGAGTTGACAGTAAACCTAGAAGGGAGTTGCACAGTCTGGACTGAAATTGGAGGCCATATGAAAACCCCTTTCAAGATCAGCACCTGTGTTTATCACATTCCAAAAATAATTTCTTATTTAGAGACTGAATTCTAATACAATAGTTATTTCAGAGCAAGACAAGATATATTCCTGTACTCTTTGTTAGTAGGCTATTCAATAATTTTTCAGCAACAGCATCAATAAATGTCAGGTATACTCTTTGTGTTGTGGTGACCCAATCTGAACCTCAGTGTAGACAACTAACCAGATTTTCTGGGTTTATTTGGAGTACTTCAGTGCGATATAGCAAAACAATACCTGTACAGAATCTGTTCTCACTAGCAGTAGTATGGAAAGATAGTCTCCAAACCTGGGTGCCTATTTTTTTTACCATTTCTAAGGTAACTACATTGCCTCATGTAAGCTCAAAGTAGTAACTATGTTATAACTATTTAGCTAAGTTTTTTACATATGTTTTTTCTTTTCTTTTTCTTTTTCTTTCTTTTTTTTTTTTTTGCTTGCCTAAAACTTTAATGATTTCTGTAAAATTTAAATTGTTAATCATGGTGAGCTATTCTTATTGAAGGCTTTCAGATTTAGATTTCTTTAGTGGTTTTTGATTGATACCAACAAATTCACATGCAGTTTATAGGCATGTATAGACATTTTCTTCCCCACTTTTAAACATGAATTGAAAACATTATACGGAAGACAGAGCAATCATACCACATGAGTGTTTCCTTTGCAGTTGAATTGAATGTTTCTTAACTAACACTACAGGTTTAAGCTTTCTTAAAATAACACTGTTCAAATCTCACTTGAACATTATGTGAATTGTAATTATACCAGTGACTAATAAACAGCCGTCATTTATAAAGCATCCTAATCAGAAATGTTGCTGATGCTAAATAAAAAGTAATGAAAACATTTCCAGATTTTCAAATTAAAGTCAAAATGAGTAGTTGAATTAGTCAAAATAATTGTCTAATTTGGACAATGGATCCTTAGTTTTGATAAGTCTGCCTTGAATAAGTATCTTCATTGGTAGACAAAGGATAGTGATTTCTGTTTGTTATAAACATTATTTTGGCATGTTTATTGAACACCAGTGGATTAAATCTAATTGAATTTTGATTGCCTAGGAGACTTGCAATGGATTACATAGCAGGAGTCATTGGCTTATATTTACAGCTATAACATACTGCTAAATTTCAGCATCATCATAAACAGTTTAATTTAATGATTCTATTTGGCATATTAGAATCAGCGATGGATTGCAAGGACTTGCCTATTGCCTGTCATACTCATGCTTTTATAGAACAAGAAAATAGTTTTTTTTTCTCTATTTGTATGAAGGGAAAATCAACTTTAATTATGACTGATTTACTTCCTACTGATAAATAAGGAATATATCATATTGGGAAAATGGCAGGGACAGATGAGCAAGAATTTAATTTCCTTTTTTTATCTCATTATACTGTGTGGCTAAACTTCATGAAGAAATGCTCACTTCTTGATTTAGATTAATTTTTGATCTATGTTTATAATAGCCTGTTTCCAACAATAACTTATCAGCAGCCTTTCAGTTAGCACAAAATTTCTTAGAGTCATTGACCCAATTTGACTAAATAGATTAGGCAAGTCTCGCTAGTAAATCTTTCAGTGGGTAAAAACACACAGGGAAAAGTACATTCTGGGGACTTTTCAGAGAGTTTCTGTTTGTGCAGAAAAGGTGGAACAACTGAGGCATCAAATGTAAAAGGAAAGGAGTCGACAGCTGCAGGAGCAGACCTGGAGTGAGATCACTGTATATAAGAGATTTGGGTAGGAGGAGGAAAGTGCCTAACCTCCCGCCTTGGCAGCCAGATGTGCCCACACTTACGCTTTTTTTTAGGCGCTGCAGATCTCCCCCAGCAGTTTTATTTGGAGTCAGTGCTGAAAAGTGGAAGTATCATGTCCTGATGCTAGGGTCTCTCCTACTAAGCTCTGAGCTCATTGTCCAGAGCTGACAGTTTTACCAGGAGCCAGTTTGTCAGCGTGGTATTCATTCTGAATTCTAGTTCACATGCCTTCTTTCTGGTTTGAAGAAGGAATTTTGCTGCACACTTCAGGTCTAGCAAATTTTCTTCCTATTGATGTATATATTCTGATTTTTCAGCTGTACAATAAGCAGTAGCAGCAGGCTGCTCATTGACCTTTAAAAACAGTCCCTTAATGTTTTGCTGTATGTGTAAATGTTCTTTAAAAAATTCCTCATGTTTATTACATGGGTGTTAATGGACCCTGAAAATAGAAACAGCTTTATTTTTGTGATGACTTCTTCTTTCCTTTGTAGTTCATAACTGTTTATATACAACATTGTGAAATGGTTGCTGTACTTCAGCAGCTGCCAGAACTCTAGATACACCAAAGTATTCTAAGATGACAGAACAGATACTATTCACGTAGAGCGCCATGGACTTTTGACGATGTTCTGTAGCAGGAGCTTGAATAACCAGTTTCCATGAATGGTCATTGGGCACTACAATCAAATATAGAAGGCCCACATTAGAAGTTAAACATTAGACCTGCCTAGTTATTTCTCAGATGAGGCTTTATGATCTCAGGAAAAAAATGTACTTATTTTAACTTTGAGAAGCAACTTCATCATTAGCCTTGGGTATGGACCTTTTTAATACAACCTGCTCTTGTTTATGTTGCTGTTGTAGCTTGTAATGTTCCTAGTACTTCTGCTGAGCTTGAGTCATTCTTTAAGGAGCTTTTTCTGCCACAGATTTAGAAAGAAACAGAGAGAAATAAGGTTCAGAAAGAAAGAAATAACTACACAAAATCTGAGTGTTTCCTGGGAGGAAGGAGGCAATAGCTTCATCTCTTGGTCATTTGGCGCTAGCACTTGTCTTCCAAATGTGCTGCAGCAGCTTCTTTGAGGGTCCACGCACATCAAGTGAACGGCCAGAAAGCAGAGGAAGGCATTATCACTCTTCTCAGGGTGGTGATGCACTCAAGGCTGTCTCTGATAACTACTGCAGCTCAGGGTGGGGTTTGGTTGCCTTGTACTGCTACGGTAGAAAAAGGCTTTGCCTCTGTTACCATTGCCCTCTCTAGGTCTCGGCTAGAGAATTGCACAAATAGCAGGGCATAAGTAGAGTTAAAAGTGCAGGTTTCTTCTGCATTCGAGAGTCTTCTGGATGGCACATGGCTCAGAAGAGAAAGTGACAGAAGTTGCCGGGTTGTGACAAGTTGAGGGGAGAGGTAACAAAAGAATATTCCATAGAGAAATGGGTATAATAGTTTATTGCTTGTAGCAAATCTGTAAAGGTGAGCATTTGTTTGACCCTTTGCCATGTCAGTCAGCCATATAATGACTTCCAGAAGAAGTCTGATGGCTGGGAAGCCTCAGCTATTACCACTTTCACTGTTGGTAACAAATTGGAACCAGAAGCTGCTAAGTTGTCTTTCTAAGTGCCTTAAATAGGAGATCTGTGTGACAACCTTTTGCTGCGTCATCCAAAGAAAGCTGCCAGCCTTGTATAGCTTAGAAGTTTGGCAGGAAGTAGTTCCTACAGGTACCAAGTTTAAAGTTAAAATTAAAAAAAAAATTAATCTTGGGTTGTTCAGCTTTTCTCCTTTGCCAGACTTTGCAATGCAAACAAGTGGTTGTTACATATGTATGCTTGTATTAGTTGATTATTTATGTGAATTGTTATTATTAGGTTTCATCCTACGTACTGGCAGTTATACACTCCATGGACAAACGAAGATTACAAGAGGTCTCACTCTGGGACCTGGATTGTATATTTGCTGGACAAATAACCCAACAGATAAATTACTGTTTTTTTCTCTCGAGAACCTGTTTTTCTACCACATAGATTAATCCTTCTGATGTAAAGATTTTATGGATGTCTGAAAATATAGAACATGCATTTTTGTGCCTAACAATTAACTATTATGTAAAGGCGGAATTTGGAGGTTATTTGAAAACTTGATTTTAGCTGACTTACATTGATACTTTTCTAAATACGAGTGTGAAAGCAAGCAAAACTTCCAAACTATTTGACTAGGGAATAGTTGTGGTCTTCTGAAACAGTGGAGACTTCTTTATTTTTTAATAGAAATTTGTGTAACCAGTACTTAATATAGTGTGTATTGTGCTGCTTTATTTCTTCCCTGCTGAGAGGTTCTTTACCAGAGTAATTTGATGAAAACTTCCTCAGATATGCTGTGCCATGTTTCACTACTTGTAAGTCAGCTGGTCAGACATCATAGAGGTTTACAGTATTACCTTCATGTGCTGAGCACTGTATTTACCAAATGATCTTTAATCAGTTTGGTAGCAGCAGGCAAGATTCTGAATTTGGTGCATCTTTGTTTCAATGTGCTGGCATCTGTGTCCTTGGTTTTGCATCTGTGCTTATCTATTAACAACTGATCCATTTGAATCAAATTTCCTGAGCGCTAAATTCTGGCAATTCTTTCCCAGGCCTTGGGGAATAAAGAAGAAAATTTATTTTTTTGCTGGGTCTGTCCCTCCAATTTCTTATGAATAAAATTCTAGTAAATAAAGCGCAGCTAAATACACTTATTCACCCTAACCCTTCTGAGAGAGTGTTTCATGTCAAGTAGACTTATAGATGCACTAGACTCTTAATTTGAGGTCTAGGTTTGGCACAAGAATTATTCTTCCATCCTTTCACATGTGAAATTGAAGGTTCCCTGCTGGTTTAACACAGCCCTTAACAGCTGAGCACTTGGCCAGAGTGCTCAAGCTGCAAGTATCTTCCTACAAATAATTCGTCCCCATGGCTGCTAATCTGGGGAGGCTGAGAGAGGCAGCCCAGCGTATGCCTATTGCAGATTTCTCTACAGTTCTGCTGGCATTTAGGGAAAGAACCGAGCCATACAATTCAGTGGATCTTTTTCCTTTATAATGAATATTTGTACCAGAGGTCTGTATTCAGAGGTCTCAGAGCATTTCCAAAAATGACTGTTTGATAAATATTTAAAAATGAGAAATAAAGTAAAATTAATTAGTGTAGTTATTTGTGAGTACTGTAAAATTCTGCCATTATTAAAACAACAGCTGCAATGGACAGTGTATGTGTGAAAACCTGGTTTGTGCCAAGTGTGTTATTAGTATCAATGTGAAAGATCAATAGGTACAATGGCTTAATTCTATCATCATATATTTAAAGAGTCAACAAAGATTTTATTTATTTACAGTAAGAAATTTGTATAAGAACTAAGCATTTTTCCAGGGTGCCTGTTCCTTCTATGAAATGTTTAGGTGATAGTTGCTGACCCTTCTTGGTTCAGCCAGTTTTTATGTATGATCGAAATCAAAAACCTGCTTATAGCTGGGAAAGCTAACCTCACAAACGAAAACACTGTTTGCTAGCTCTCATAATACTAAGGCAAAGAAATTATTTCGAAGCATTGGTACAGTGAAATGATTTCTTCATGTTCTTGTGCTCTCACTGACATATTCATAGATACTTATAGACCGTGATGTTCTATTTCAAACAATTCCATACATACCTATTATACTTTTAGATGGAAATCATCTGTGCTCTCTCCATCTTCTTCCTTACTGCCCCAGACTTGGAAGACACCCAACTAGACAGTAAAACCATGTTTTGTAGCATGGCCACCAGGCAGAATAAGCTTTATCTACATACATTGCATTTCAACCTTAGGACAAATACCATACAAACACAAAATATACAGGTATAATTAAAATCTTTACACCAGCATTACCCTTTTGCAGTTTCTTAAATGTGGAGTGGGATTTAAGTGTCTTTTAAAAAAAAAAAATTAAAAAAAAACCAACAGAGAAAGCTCAAAGTCTGGACTCCACGATCCAATAATTCTATTATAAAAGATCTCATAACCTTTCAAGACTTTATAGATAAATTTATTGTATCTTGCTCTGCCTAAAAATGCACAAGAATCTAGTGCAAGTGATGATGCATTAGCATAATTTTTGATTGTTTTTTGTAGAGCATAATTTTTGTACATGATTTTTGTTTCTGACTGTGTTTTGTCAGGGTACTTTTGAAATCAGCATCCTGTCCAAAATGAATTCTGCACTTGTGAACCAAGATCCATAACATTAAAAATTTATTTGGGTGTCTGTCTGCATATTTGAAGCACATCAAATAAAGTAGATGAAGAATATATATAGTTATTCACAACTCAACGTTTTCAAAAGGCCATTAAAAGATAAATTTCCATTTTGCATTTTGAAAATTTCTACTGATATTTACTGAAATAAAGTAGCTGAGAGTAGCAAGTTATGTTTCCTAATTAAAATAACATAAACGTTATGTTCTCAAAGAAAATTTTCCCAGCTTTTAGGAATAGTGACACTGGGCTAGAAGTTAGGAATTCCCTCTCACCATGTCACTTTTCGAGAAAAGCCATCGTGCAACAGATAGCTTACCAGATGTAAGAGTATATGTTAAAGGGCATAGAAACATAGCACACACAAGGTATTGCTTTGTGCAGATACATCATTTCCATTTTAAATTTTAACCAGCAGCAACAAAGATTTAAAAATTACACTGCAAAGAAACATGATGAAGGATGTTTTATACAATACCTTATATATATATATTAAAAAATGTAATTAAACATTATTATATGAACAGTCCTTAGATTAATTTTTGCTCCCAATAAATCACATCCTTTTTATAGTTTGAGATCATTTTCTATCCTTCCATCTGCTATACTGTCTCTTACTGCATATCTGAAATGAAAGTGAAATAATTTTCCTCTGTACTCATGCTAACGTTATTCCTCTTCCCCCATGCATAATTTACACAATGTGTTCAATAAATACATGGTATGAGTTATTTAAAATTCTGTGATTGTACCTAGCAACATATTGTTTTGAACATGTTTTTGAACATTGACTTTTGTGCCTTCCTTTTTAAATGTGTTGTTGTTTGCTGCAAAGCTGAAGTCTGCTGTATTTGTCTCGAGATTTTTTACATTCAAATAATAGTTTAAGAGGCTTTTGGAAAATATACGCTACAATCTTACATAGGGATATTCAGTACTTATAGCTGAGGGAGCATCTCTTTTTATAAAACTTCTGTCATTATAAAATACATTCATGTCTTTAATGCAAATACCTAAAGTAGCAAAATACAATTAGGTGAGAGGTAAGATTTTGAGAACCAATTGATTGTTTTATTAAATAAATAAAATCTAATAGTATGTACACATTTTGGGGGGGGAAAGTATTTTGTGTAGCACAGTTCTTCAAGGTGTGAAGAATTCATTAAATATAGAATTGGCTCAATACTAAAGAACCAGAGTTTGATTCAAGTGTAAAGAAACAGGAGACTACAAGTGATTGCTAAAACACTTTAAATCTGGGAACGGTCTTTTTTTCAGGAGTCAGATATTAAAAGAGCATCAAAACATAAGAATTAACTGCTGTCATCCTTTGTCTTTGAGATTAACAGTGTAATGAGCCTAAGGATGAAATCTGAACAATTGTTCTTGTTTACCTATATTAGGATATACCATTAATTATAAAGAATATGTTCTGCTAAAGCTAATAAATGTAAATGATATTTTTATGAAATCAGTAGCAGTATACGAAATGCATTTTAGATTAATACATTGCCTGAATAAAAGTTCTATTCAGGGCAACTTCATGAGCCTTGGAGGTCATACTGTAACTTTATAAATTTTTCATGATTAAAAGTTAAGAAGTACATGTTAGTTGATGTGGGTCAGTGCATGCTCACCATGTAAAGTGCATTTCAATTATCACTGAACGGCCAGGATTCCAAATGTTACTGGAGTCCACTAACATGTGAAGGCTTTTATTCATTGCACTGTGGTCCCTTTCTTGGGACCACGCTGGAGAGTGACTTTTATTGTAAAACTCTTGACAGACAAATTCTTAAGATGAAAATTCAATTCAATTTTCATTCAAATGGTTTCATTTTATTTGGTGTAAGCAGTTCTCCATCTTAAACTTTGTTATAAACTTAAAAATTATATTAACCTCTGAAAATTGAAATTTCTTTGCCCACTTTCACATATGTGCCATTGTAATGATTCCTCAAACTGTTTTACTGGATGAAGGTGTTAGTGTGGCAACTTTATTTGATCTCCACCCTAATAGGCAGGAGGGGAGAGTAAATGGGGTCGGTCCATTTATATATATATGTCCAGTCAGGTTTTTCATTTTCAGACTAACTACATGAGCATGAGTTCCATTCCAAATTGAAGGGGTGTCTTAGGGTTTGGAGTTTGGGTTTTAAGTTTTGGGTTTTTTTCCAGTCTTGAAGGGAATTTAGTCTTAGGCCAAAACCTTGTCACACTTATGATTGCCTTACTTACACTCATGTGGATGCTTAAATCCCCAATTAGTGTAAGTCTTGGTGGCAGTAGTAATTTAATTAGTCCTCAATGCAATGTTTCTGACTGAAAGTTAAGAACTCCAGAATCCCTTCATAGACTTGTATTAGCTAAAAAAGGTATTTATAAAGTGTATAAAAATATATATGAGGGAAAAAATGAGAATTTTCTTACTTTAAAAGTATGAAATCCTTACTGTCTACTTAGTGCTTGAGATTTTCAGTCTTTATTCTAGAGAAAGCCTTCTACTATTCCACTTCTAGGAACAATTTCCATTGGAGTCATTGTGCTATTCATATGCCTGAAATTACATCTGTGCTTAAATGACTTCTGGGTCAAGGAAATTATCAAAGATATAAGCAATTGGTTCATTGCTATTTCATTTTCTCCTTTTACCCTCTGTTCACTAGAACTTTGTCTATTTGAGATACTTTGTCTACAGAGAACTAAATCATGTTACTGAAACTAATAATGAAGCTATAGATAACAAAAATTTACACATTCCTGCTACTTGAGAAGTAGCTTGTAGTGCAAGTAAAAATACTTGTCTGTGTCCATCAAGTTCTGCTTCTACAGAAATTAATTATTTTGAAAATCTTCCTTCTGAAAATACCAGGCTACTCAATGCACAGTGGATAGCAGAGGGAAATCAACTAGCTTATACACCTCCTAATTCTAAAATATGAACATTACATTGTTTAAAATACAGGTGACCTGACTATTTATGGTATATTCCAGTAGTTCTCTAAATCGTTGCACTGTACAAACATACTTTTTGATGCAGAAAGATCTTCTGTTACCTGTGTATATTGGAAAAGAGAATTTGTTGTAGATGATCATTGCCTTATTGCAAGGCCATATACACTCATGAGCATTATTGTATTTATATAATTGTGCTTTTAGTAGTTTCTTTCACCATGATGGCAAAGGGGTAGATCCGTGTGTCTGAGGGATTCCACAGAGTGTCACAAAACCTTGTCACAATACCACATCTGAATGGAAATCTGACCTGGTTCTGGAATGAGCAGTCTCAGATATGGGTGTGACTCCATCCTGGTGTCTGGTGCATGTATTTATTCCTTGTTTGAATATAGCAACCAAAATACTATTTAAAACTTCAGTGTCAACAGCTTTGTGTTTATGTAAACATCCCAGGCTGCACTTGAAAATGTGTGTGTGTTTAGAACAGGTTCCTTTATGCACTTGCCTATATCCTAATATTCTGATCTGTTTAAGATATATACTACTGTCTTATGGCATAGAGCTGTAATGGAAAAGAACAAAACTTAAGATAGTACTGAAAAAAGTTTTCTTTTAGAAAGTCCATTGACTGC
The DNA here is from genome assembly GCF_023638135.1 of Falco biarmicus. Lineage (NCBI taxonomy): Eukaryota > Metazoa > Chordata > Aves > Falconiformes > Falconidae > Falco > Falco biarmicus. The sequence continues at coordinate 90,965,538 of NC_079288.1, forward strand.
CTTTTTTTTGTAAATATGGATGTAGGTCCATGCACCATAATCTTCAATGCTTCTATCATCTCTTTTGGTTTCTCTTTAAGAGACTAATAAGGAAGAATTATGTTTGAAGTAAGGAGAAATTTTCACTTATTACTATTATATGCATTTTATGTCTTTTTTTCATTGCTCAGTTTGAATAGTCTGAACAATGTAATTTATAACAATAGGCTAGAATGACTAAATGATTGGCTGGCCAGCCTGCAGACTCTGAATTTCTGCTATTCAGAGATGACAGAATTTTTCAAATCTGTTTCTTTGTTTCGTGTGCTTTCATGAAGACACACTTCCCATTACCACAGTGATGGCTTTGTAAAAGTAATTTGGAAACTTAAAAAAAAACAAAAACCAAATCACATACTTAAAATGTGATGACATTTCTATCTTCACTATCTTTTGAATTTCCTTTTCATTTTACTAATTTATTTCCATATATTAAATGCTAGTATGTTGCAGTTGGGTTTGGGGAGGTTCACAGGGATTTATTTATATTTTCTTTAGTTCAAGAACTTCAAGCTATTTATTCTCCTTGGAAAGTATGTTTTCTTCCTTAAATCACCGAAATCCTTAAACCGCGCTGCACAGGGGAATATGAGATACTGAGAAACATGTGGTTGAGCATTCAGAATTTGAAAGTTTTTTCTTCCTGCTAAAACTTCTAAATTTTAACTTCTGTGTCCCCTAAGCAATTTGAAACTAATGCGCAGACATCTTAGTCGTGCACTGTGAGCAATCTGTTGTTCCACATATAATACACGAACATCCTAGTGACCAAAACCAAGGTTCTGTTCTTCTCAGTGTAACAGTGCGGTGCTGGCAGGAATAGTACCACACTGTTCCTACTCATGGCAATGCTTCCAAAGTTGTTGGATATTCGTCCAGTGAGATAGTACCTCTAAGGCTTGTAAAAACTTTATTTACTAGAGTCTTTCGCCTAGCATGCTGAGGTGGTGAGAGGCAGCTCAGTATCAAAACTGCTGTTCAGTGAGAAATGGCTAAAAGAATAATTGAACTGTCCTGAGCAAAACCTGGTTTGCATTTCTTAATAGAGTTAGCAGAACAGATGATACCACTAGTAAACATTTCTGGCTTAGATGTAATGGTGTGAGGGAAAAATTGTGAAAGACACTTGTTTTAATCATTTATTATCAGCCAGAAGAAATGACACTATCAGAATCTCTAGACTAATGGAACTGTGTGAATAGGTTGGCTGTTCTTCCTTTATCTAGTGAGTTGATACTTGGGGTATGGAATGCTACCGTGCATTTTGTCAATTTTACTGTTTGTGGTTCCCTGTGGAAAGAATAAATTAGTAAATATTTTCTACTTAAACAGACACAAAAATGTGATACAAAGAATGAAGTAGCAAATTCCTCTTCTCAATACATTTTCTTGGCTTATTTTTTTCGTTCTACTACTTCTCTTTCCAAATTAATTTGCTTCCTATCATTTGCTGTTCTTTTTTCATTAATAGCTGGGATTCCATTTTTTTTTTCTATTGAGCAATGATTCAGTCTGTGTACTACACAAAAGCAGAACAGTTTAAATGTTCTTTTACCTTTTGATGTAATTAATAATTAATGCAGTTCATGTAATTAATCAAAATCATTCAAGTGAGATCTTTGGTGTTAACCAAAATAAATTTCCAATTAAATAGGGAGAAAAATACTTTTAAATCATTATATCAACTTCGATGTGTAGTTCCATAGCTCTTCAACAACCAGGTGATAATAATCCTAGTACCTTTGATTATGCGAAGACTGGTCACTCTTAAATCTCTTCTTTCTTGATGCTTTGAGTTAATTACCTCTCAGGTTTGTCACTCTATGGTAGGTACTGGGATGCAGGCAGGCAAGATTCGGCCTGCTGGTGCCAGCCTAGTGGCTTGAATCACTAGGTTTACAGTATTTGTTTGACAATGCTGAGCCACTTTTTTGGATGCCTTTGTCATGATGAAGTCTGTTCAGTACTTCTTTGCATCATCAGAGTTCTGGGTGATGAGTCTGGGACATGGACCAAGAACAATGGAGAAGAGTTTCCAGCGTGGTCACAACCAGGTTCTTGATTTCTCAGCTTTGATTTCCTCCACACCTGATAAGCCTGAGTCAGATGACAGTGAGAACTATTGGGTCACCATCATCCGTCAAATTACATATGTTAACAATATTGTCAAGCAAAACATAACCTCAGTGAAGTATCTTAGTTCCTAGTGAACAGCTATGCAAGTGCTGATTAAATTCTGCATAGTGCATATATCTGTAAAGGGAAAGTAACTTGTGATTCGGGAATCATGGTGGTTCTCTCTCTGATCAGACCAACAGGCCAGATGTTACCCGACACGTCTGTTACACTAGTCAAAGCCTACAGTTGTTTCATTTCTGTATCAGGTCCTTTAGCACATTTACAATCTGGTTTCAGGAGAGGAGTTCCTTTGCCCAAGCTGTGGTGCAGTGTCGATCCCTGAGGTTACACTGCATGAACTAGACTTGGTGGACTAAAGGACTAAAATGATGACATTTTGACAGGGAAGCGGACAGTTTTAAATGCCCTTTGACAGATTCAGCTATTTTGTTCATTTAATCTGTTATGTATTAGAGAGAGAAGACAAGGAATTTCTTCCACATATGTATAGTCATTTCACTCAATTTAAGCCGCAGTATTTGAGCAGCCTCTGTGCATGGTTGTAGTAAACATGAGGCGTAGTCAATATAGTGTGAACATGCCAACACAGGGGAAGGGATTACACAGAAATGATTCTTAAGAGGTGAGCAGCAATTGTGACTCTTATTTCTTCTCATGCATTAACTTGTCCAGTTATTCAACTCTCATATTCTGGAATTACACAGAAGCTGCATGGAAGGCTAGGGGAAGATATAAAAGTAATGCAGAGGAATTTTTCTCTGCTTTGCAGTCTCACTTGTGTTGCTTGGAGAAGACCAGGTCTCTATCTTCAATTCTCATGGAGAATTGAAATCTCCATGCTTTTATGTCTATGCAGTCTAAAATGGGAATTAAGGAAAAAAAGCAGTGGAAAAGAAAACAGCAACATGTCAGCAATTTCCCTACTTCTGACTTTCTCCTCCTCTGTTGGTACTACTGCTGATACGCAGAATTGATGAAAATAGGTATGGCTCAGATAAAGGAGAACAGAATGGTGGAAGGTGGAATTTATTTCCAACTGTATATAGTGCATCCTTCTGCAAATTCACATCTTTATATGAAAATAATGTTTACACACAACGCATAAACTGATATGTTGCCAAAGGCAGTAAACATCTCCATATGCAAAGCAATGAGAACCACCCAATGAATGCGTCCTGAATGTCAGCATTTATTTTGACAAGTCTGTGTGTTTGCATGTGCTTGCATATGTATGTCCATACTTATTTAAAGTTTTTCAATATGAACTAAATTCTTACCACTAAAACCTCAGTTGCTTTTGCTTTTCTAGGAAGATAGAGTTTTACTATTTAATTTCTGGGTGTACTTTGACCTGACATGTCCACATACTCAATAGATCTAGGAGGAGGTCCTCACCGGATATACTTGTGAGTCAGTGGAGCTACAGCAATACTAATTTATCAGCTATAAATAATTTATAAAATGGCTCTTTTTCTTTTCCTGAGAATTTTTGTGCCGTTTTTCTACACATCTTTCCTCTGGCTAGCCAGTACAGAATCACAGTCTTAAAATGTTTACAGCTCTTAATTTTTTTCATTTTCAGAATTTTGTATAAATGGTTATGCTCTAGGTGTTTACTTTCTGAATATATATTAATTCCACATACCTTTTAAAACAAAGTTAAGGAATAAGGATCCATTTTGATACAATATGCTGATTAAGCCTGCCTTGAATTTTTCTGTTCCTTTATTCCAATTGAAGCCTCTTATGATATATTGCCACCTTTTTTTTGTTAGTATATTTTCATCAATGATGTTTGTCTGGATTTTGTTTATTACAACTGAGAGCAGAATTCAGCCTCATTATTGAGGGTGTCGGAGTAAAAGTTACTGCATTTTTTCATTATTTTCTAATTATTTGAGCCAATCCTCCACTAACTCTGAGTGAGCTAGCTTGAATTTTACCCATTGAGATTCAACAAAAAAATAACAATATTTCAAGAGATTTCACAGTCAAGGTTTGAAAGTTCTTTTCCATTCTCCTTTATGGATCTGACATGCACAAGAAAGCAACCTAATGTTAATTATGATACTAGCATGGTTGTGCAATTAGAGAACTCTTCAAAAATATATAAAAGGGAGGTCAGTGAAAGAGCCAAAAACTCTTTAATACAGTTATTAAATTTAATACAGGTATTAAATCCACAAAATTAAACCACCTTAGAAATATATATTATTCATTGTCATTGCCTCATTACCTTTGCCTTGGTGCTTCTAAGGAGATGGTAGGGATGGATCTCAAGAAAGCCTTCTGCGGGGAGAGTGTGGAAGCAAATCAGGCTTACACTCAGAAATGCTGAACTGTTAATGCATGTGAAAAATGTGTTTTCCAATGTTCGTGAATGAGAGAGTCTGCTGTGTTTTGTGCTTGTGTGGTGCTTGTTTGCTGCCTTCCTCAGTGGGCTTCTCTGTGGCAGGAGTTTCACAAGCAGCCAAACAGAAAGCAGCAGCAGCAGAAAGCTGGTTGGAAAGTCACCGCTGCTAATAGTACAACTTACTGCACAAAAATCCTTAGTGACATATTTTAATTTTCATATCCATGTGCTTTCTTTCCATAAGTAACTGGAAAAATAATCAAAACATTGTACTACTGCTATTCTTGTGCAAAAGAATCCTGACAATGGAGCCCACCTGCAGTTTCTTCGGATAAGGAGGTTAGAAACCATCTAGAAACCTATGCCACTTGTGACAGGAGGCTTTTCAAAGAAACCACAAGAAAATTTGTAGCTGAAAAGAAAAAAGCAACAAACCTTGTTCAAAATATTCTGAATGAGCATAGGTGATAGAAAGATGTTTAGGAAAAAAAAAAAACAACCCCACAACAAAACCTGAAATTCTGATTTGGGTGCAGTACTGTGCTTGTACCAAGCAAAATCATAAAACAATAACGAAGAACACTGGTAGATACTTATAGATGAGAATAACGATTTTTCTGTCTAAAATCAGAATATCTATTTGTTCTTTTTCACTTAAAGGATTTGGGTGCTGTTAATGCATGCTACTATGTTGAACTGTCCCAGGCCAAGAGCTTTTTGCTATTTCCCTTTCCCCAAAAGCAAGCCTTAAGTATCTAAAAATTCAGCAATAGGGAGCAGAAAAGTAGAAAACCACAAATAAACATACATGTCAGATTGCGTACAGTTTGCATTTCCCCATAGGCCATCAAGGGTAGGCTGTTTTCCGTTTCTGTTACAGAAAACGAGAAAGCACCATACGTTCTCTCAAGCAGAAGATCCTCCTGTGGCCCACCGGAGTCAGAGCTGACAGCCTGTCCCACTGTTTTCCTGTGTTGCCTCCACTCCAGAGTGGATGCGTGTGTCCTCCTAAAGCAGAACAGACACATGGCTCTCCCACTGGGAGTCTATTACCATATTGTCCTATATTGTCTTTGTTTCTGATGATGTTCTGTTCAAAGAGTGCCTACTGCAAAAGCAGGTGCTCTGTTCTCAACAGCACTTTTCCCATGGGATTCCCATCTTCACAAGTATAATGCTGCAGGAGGTAACATTCCCCTATTTCAGTTAATGGGTTGTGGTTTTCACTTTTAAGTGCCTGCAGCTCATTACTGCTTTATCTTCTGACGTGTGCATAAGGCTAAAATAGAACAGCTTTAGCCCTTTTCTCTTTTCCACCAATCTCTGAACTATTCTCCATTAATACTTGGTATAAATCTTGCAAGGTTAGTCACCAAGCAGGAGAGCCCCAGGCTTTGTTTAATACCTCATTGCAGTATCTTCACCATTTTCCTCATAAAACCCCTTTTGTATGTGTTCTAGTAGAATTGCTGTAGTATTTGTCTGTGTTTCAAGGGAAGTTCAGATCCCTTTTACAAGTTTTCTTCTCCCCACCTTGCTTATAAGCTATTGTATACTTTTCTGATTTTTTTTATCCTTGTGGGCTCTTCATCCCTCTCCTGCAAGAATCCAAGCCTTTTTGTTCCTGTATTTTTAGGATTCCAGCCTTTACCATAACAATTTTCTTCCACAAAACTGAAGGACAGATGAAATGCATTTCAGTGCCTAGTAGAATTTGCAAGCATTTGCATCTGCTTTTGTGACTCCTAAGGTCTGTGAAAACAAAAGTTAGTAAAGTGATTGCTACAAGAGTATCACATCCATAAGGATTAATGTGAGTCAGCTTTAAGTCAGGTGTTTGCCTTTTTGATGTTTTCCTGCAGGTACTTGCAAACTTGTGAGTGCCTTTTGTGTCAGATACCATGTTACCAAAACTGAGTTCACAAACATGGCCTCCTAACCAGATTGTGTATATCTATTTAAAAGGGCTTGTGCAATCCTTTAAAAATATTGACATACGAAATGGAGTAGTATTTCAAAGTGTGAGTTTTTTGTGGTTCTATTTAATTTTTTTTTCTTGATTTTTTTTCTATCATCAACACAAGTCTTGCTCATGGCAGTTTTCTTAGTTTTCACATTCAGACTTTATCCTAGCCAGTTCCTTGCTCCTGAATCTCAGTATATGTCAGTCTGGTCTGGGTTATCCTACATTGTGCTTCATGGCTGTTCTGAAATCTTTGATAACTGTAAATCTTACAGTGCTTTTTCCCACAAGCAGCTGTAGACTAAGTGCTATGTCTTTCTTGATTGTAAATTAATCCCAATCCCTGTGTTCTTAATTTTGTGTTGCTAAATCTATGTGCTTGATTTTGACCTTAAAAACTTTTATGTGTCCTTTTATATAGAGGGAAAGCAAGAACTGGAGTTATTTGTGTATCATAAGGCTTTAATGTTCTGAAATGTTTGTGGCTATCAGGCAGCACTCATTACAAGTCCTAGAACATCATGCAAATAACCTTGCTAAAATCAAGATGTACTGCATTTCTACAGCATCTCATCCAGTTGGCAGTTAACCTGTTTTAAGAAGAACACTGAAGTGTTTGCGATACTTCTCTGTTGACAAACCTGTGGTGGTGGTTTCTCATCATCTTTTTTGTAGGTTTTCATGTTTTTGACTATTGTGGGTTTTGGTTTGGCTTTTCCTTTTTCTTTTGCTCTAGTATTGTTCTGGGGATTTAATCAATTTGGACTGGTCTGTAAATTCTCAGGTCCTCAATTGTTCTTCTGTTCTGTAAAAGTAGGTACCATGTTTGCCCTTTTCCAGTCCTCTGGGATGCTCATCATCCATAACTTCACAATGATAGTGTAGAGATTGCTTCACGTGCTTGCTTAGTTACTCTAGTGTGTTTCATTAAGTGCTGTGGGCTCGGCTGGGCCAGGCCCTTCTGTCCTTAAGATTAATCTTGTTGAGTAACTATACATAATTTCTTGTTCTTATGGATATTCTTTTTCCGTTCAAGTCTTCTTGGGTCGCAAAGATCTCCTTAAAGCAGTTACGTTATGTCCCTTACGTCACAGTGTCTTTCTACTACATCAGGTTAGTTTTTCAGTAAAGCATTTCATGTTCCTTTCTAGCAATTTTTACCCTTGCTTAAAGTCTGTGGTTTTCTCAGCAACCCTATTTTGTAAAACTCTGTGCCATGATGTTCCTCTGGATGCCATCTCCAGTGCTGTGCATTTGCCTCTGCTGGTATTTGAATGAATCTCCACATAGTTGAGGGATCCGAGCCTGCAGCAAGTAATGTAGGGCAGCAGAAAATGCTTTGCAGAAGGAAACAGTAGGTGCTGAGGAGCCAAAATCTGCATTGTTGTTATTAGGGAAATTTACTTTAGACTTGTTTTACTCTCACCCCATTGCTTGAACATCCAATACCAACAAAAGGATATTGGATGTGCTTCTGGAGAACATCTGATGTAATATTGTCCGAAAGCAATCCATTTTGCTTTCACTGACCCTGTTCCACAAAGTGTCCCAAAGCACAGTAGTAAGTGGAGACTAATGGGAGAGTAATTTCAGAAGTATTTCTGATTTTGGCAGCTTCTACGTTTAGTTCTAGTTAATTTCTTACAGTTTGGTTCCTGCCAAGTAATTAGTTTATACAGATAATGAGCTGAACATCAGGCAATGCCTTTGTTTCAATCCTCCTCCAAGTGATGTTTTTGTAATTTGCTGCTTTGGGGAGTTGAATCCTCACCCAACGTTTCAGAGATTTCCTCCTCTGTATGACAGTGATATGATCTGCATCTTTTGATTAATTAGGGGGGTTTCCTAATCATCACACTGTGGGTTATTCTAGGTTCGGTGCCCTGCTGTTATTTTCCCTCCTAAGGCTGCACCACTTCCCATGGCAATAAGGCAGAGTGAGAGCAAGAATGACTCTGGTCTGCTCCTAGAGGGTTTCATTCCAATGCTGATTTCTGAAAAGAATGTGTTTCACTACACTTCCTTGTATGCTTGGAGAAAGCCTTTCTTACATTGTGGACTTTTTTGAGATAGAAACTTCAAAATGTCAAATCCCAACCAAAATATTTTATTTCATTCCTTGGCTATTGACCTCCAAAAAACCAATTATTTCCAGAGCCAAAAGTCATTCATTGTCATTGCCCTGAATCTGATCAGCTGAATCCCATTTGATTGTGGGACACTGTTTTGAGCTTTGGTAAGAAGGTGAAGAAAAAATGATTTGCACCTTTTCTTAAACAAAGCCAACAACAAAAAAAAAAATCTTGCAGGCGAAGATTGGCAATTAGATTAATGCTTTTCTAATTATTTTTTATATGTTTTTAACTGGTCTTCAGGGAACACACAGACTGTTTTATCCATTGATCTGTAAAATAAAATTACCTTGATTTTTTTTATCCATGAGTTAACCGGTTGAAGTGAGATGGTTTTAGCTATGAATTTCCTTCATTGTAGCAATGTGTATACTTTTGGTTTACTTTTTCTATTATTTAAAGTAAAACAATAAGCTTTAGCTAGGATAATTTTGTGTTGTCAAAAATAAAATGGGGTATGTAGTTTCCTATTTCAGTATTATGCATAAGCTTAGACTAAGTGCTAAGATAAAGAAAAATGAGAGTAAATGCTAAATATGGTTGCATAGATTAGATATCTATAGGATGCTGAGCATCTTAGTGAAAGATTTAGTGCATTGAAGTGGAATTACCTAATTAGTCCTGGTCTACACATGTGCAAAAGAAGATGGTGAGGAAAATGTTGACATCATTTCTCATTGTCTTGATGTTACAATGGAGAGATATTTAAGACATTATTAGGCTGACAGCATAAAGGAAGAAGAATTGCTCTTTATCCTATGAACTATAACTACAACATGGAACTCATTCTTTCAAGATACTATGGATGCTGTATGTGTAACTGTATGTGCCAAAATTTCATCAGGTGAAGTCATACAGACTAGATTTATTGATTAATGAGAAAAATTATGTTTCTGATGCAACTACTTAGCCTGTATTTTACCCAATTGCTAGCTAGGGAAGCATTACTGTGGAGGGACCACTCTATACCCATCTGTTTCCTTCTGATTCTCTGCTACTGGGCAATGTAAGAAGTGGGACAGTGCACCACTATGCTTTCCTCTGATCCTGAGTCGGAGCAGTTTTGTCTTCAGTGAAACCTGAATGGATGTGAGCTGGATCTGGTCCCTGGCAGGTGGACACATCCATCTGAAGCACCAAGCCTGGCCTTTCAGCACCACAGTTGCGCGTGTCTCAGGCTTTCCAGCCAAAAGGCTTGGAACTACCCAACTATAAAGTCAGTTTTGTGACACCTGCTTCTACCAAAATTGGTGCTTTTGCTATGGGACAGAATCAATTCAAATTTCCTTAACATGAACCATTTTTATAGTACAGGTGATCTGCCTGCTTAGGTAGCACCAAACTTAATGTTCTCAATTCAGAGGAGTTGAGATAGAAGGATTACAGTTTAGCAACACATTATTGACCTAATACATTTGGTGTTTAGGGAGGCTGAGCACGTAGCTGACTATATTTTTGCCATTGAAAGATTCTGTACTGCTTTTCATTTCTGTTGTATGGATATTAAGGTAATAGTTTCTTAGCTTACATTTCATCTATATTTCCACTGATTCTTTGCAAAGTCAACTTCGATGTTGTTCGCATAATAGACACAAAATAGATTCTTGTCTCAACTGTTCAGCAATAAGAATGAAGTGCTCTTACAAACTCCAAATGTGTCCTAATAGGTCTTTAGAATATTTTTACTGCTTTCCCCGCCTACTCCACTAAATTCATGTTCAATTGTTACAGCTGAAATTGTGTATGTTCTAGTATATATTATACTGCAGAAAACTCTTTTCTTTGTGCAGTAGGAAGAAAAACAGTCTGCTTTCAATTTAAAAGAAACGCAAAGGCCTCAAAGAGGGACAAAAGCAGCATGTTGATGCCAAAGTCATGCTGTTTTCAAGAAATTAGTATCATGTCAATACTGAAGGAATGAACTCAGTTCTGAAAGTCATTCTCACAGAAGGTAGAGAAGGCATTTCATCTCTGTAGTCTTGCTACTACTTTTCTTTGACTCTCTGTTTAGGAAGACCATTAACTTCCATTGTAATTCTGTTGACATGTTTCATAAAAAAATTTCCCCATGGAAAGAGAGAAAGACATCAATATTGTGTAACTATAGTTACCTTCCATAATCAATAATGTCATTAGACTATATAAACTTACTTACTATAACCTATAATGCTATTACAGTGATTTAATGCAGAGTCTTTTACATCAGGCAAACCAACCATCAACTATAGAATACTTTCGTGATTCTGAATTCAAAATAACGTAAGAACTGATGGTTCATTTTTATCTTTTAAAGTAGTTTAGGAAGGATGTGAAGATTTACAGATGCCAGCCCATGTTATTTAGCAGATTAATGCAATTGTTGTTATTTTACTGTGGTGTAGATTTCCAGATATATTTTTATTTCTGGAAAGGAGATGTTCTTGTCTTGCCTTCCAAATGGATGTTAAGTCTGTGTAAAATCTGTCCCAGATTACTGTTATTTAAACAACTATGTATACAAATGCAATGTACTATGTATCTATTCCATGTACTTTGATGATGTTTGCTCTGTTTCAGCTTTCCCTCAACGAATGTGGTCATAAATAAGCCTCATTCACAAGGGTTTGGGAACTACTACTGTAAAACAGAAATCCATAAAGTTGCCTTTTACTGTAATTGTTTCATTTTCCCAGGATTATTTTGCTTATGCATTTCTCTTAGTCATCAATTTGATTATTTTGCTACAGTGATTTACTCTAAGAAAATTAATATAACCTCTTCAAAACTCTCAGCTGTGAGATGTAACTCTGAACTGCTGTTTAACTCTCCAAGGCTATAGATTTTATTTATAAATGCGATTCCAAACCCAATTTATAAATGAATTTCCCTAGCTGCTCCATGTGGAAGTTATCTCATAGCAAAGTGTCCCAGTGGACTGATGGCATAGGGTAATAATAAGTGCTAATAGTAAATATTTTTAAGATTTGCAGTACAACAGTCACAGAATGCCACCCCATTTGTGAGAAGCATTGAAGTTGTAAGTTTGTATTTTAAACTTAAAATCCTGTCCTGAGTGTGAGATGTGATGTTTCAAACAAGTTCAGAGCTACATAACCTGCTGATATGGCCTCATGAAAATGAACTCAGTAACTTTTTGGATAGCTTTTTTGACATAAAATCCATGAATTATATATTTTGTTATGTAGATGTTATGTAGATTGTTATGAAGATGTAGGAAAAGTATGAGAGCTATCTAGTGCATCAAAGAATATTCCAGATCTTAGAATCTTAATGAATAATACTGTTGTGTTGCACACCTTTAAGTGCAAAAGACAAACAATTAGCAGGCCAAAAATACATACTTTTTTGCCATATATACCTAATCATATATATATATATACACATACACATATATTTTCCCATATATACCTCATCAGATACTTCATGGAATACCATTAAAGTGCTTCAAATAGCAGTTGCTTTAAATACTAATTTGTAATTGCTTCAAATACTGTGTTTCTAAGCATTATGCTTCTTATTCCAATTATTTTATTACAGTATTTTCAATTTATATGTAGTCAGTTTTTTTGTTATGCTGGTGGGGAGGAATCCTTACCAAGCTCTGTAAAAACTCTGAATCATGATTCCCAGTGATAAAAATTGTGTAAAGAAGGAGTTTTACATGCAGAGACACAGACACACACATATATGCTTTCTGTGTATAATATCTATGCAGAAAAATTGTAACATGTTTATTTTTCTTGAATTTTCATTTAAGAACCTCTAAATTAACTTAATGTCTGTTACCAAGAAGAGAGAGTTAGTATGCAGCGGTGAGAACAGAGATGTCAAAGGGTGAATACTGTTTATAGTAGGAGGCACTGAATTCTTGTCACCTTGTTATCATCCCTTGTGATTATACACCTTTTGAAGATGGTTAAGTATAGGATTGTATTTTGCTGAATACTGCTTTAAAATATGAAATGACAAAAAAATGTACAGCTTAGATAGAAAAGCAATGCATCTGTTCTCTCCAAATCTGAAGTGAAGACTTCTCAAGAGGAATTTCAGAAGGGTGTATGTTTGTTTTCTTTGAAGAGGGATTGAAAAAGAAAGAAAATTCTTTTATGTTTGTACAAAGTAGAAGAAAAAGGTATCAGTTATAATAGAGCTGAAGATTTCAGGTACTGTACAGAAGCTGTGTTACCAGACCTTTAAGATGCCTGTGACAGCAAGGGCTGTGGCCCGAAAAGTTCCTTCGAGATCAGTGGTGTTAAGGGTAAGGAGTGGTATACATTTACATAACCTGCAAGAAGAAATTAGATTATCTGGTGTTCAGGGTAGGGTGATTTTGTTCTTTAACACTCCATAGGGTGGGTTTCCTCTTCTCTGCCGTGTGTAAGCTATTCTGCTAGGACAGGCATGGAGGCCAGGGGGGAGGAATTGGAAAGGGCAAGACAACTGTCTTGTTCTTACTTGCATTTCATGGAAACTACACCTGTCTTTAGTGCAAATGCCTTTAGGATAAACTGTGAGCTTTGTAAGGCAGTGAAATTAGTGTAATGTATGAACTGTAAATCTGTGTTATATCAGGTATTTAACGAAAAAATACAGAAACAAGTTACACAATTTTTCAAGGCTCTGTTGGTCATAAACCCTGTCATAGGCAGGCATATACTGATGACTGCAAGCCTTGCATTTCTACAGTTTCTTATTGGGTATCTGTGATATTTAAAACTGTATTTAAATATGTTCATGCTCAAAACAAATTATTCTCTACTCGTTACTTATAATGGTTTGGTTTATACAGAAGTTTCAAGTGTCTCGTGGTGGGATTACTTGAAAACATTTAAAAACTTCATAATGCATGCTGAGGACTGCTTATATTAGTTTTCCTCTATTAGTACAACATTATTTCAGTATGTACGTTTGGGGTATGTGCAAATGCATACACAACATGTTGCTTTGCAATACGTTGCCTGTAAAAACATGTATTCTTCAGTTTTCCTAATGCTGGAAGTGAGCATGTATCATGAATTTATTTTTCTGTTTCTAAAACACCACCACAAGGTTTCTTTTCCATCTGTTATAGTGTTTCTGTATTCAGATAAGCTTCTTTATGCTACCTGTATTTTCCTCTGTCAGATGTAATATCTCTTCTAAGAGAAACCTCCACCTTTTTCAATGAGCACTGTGAGGCGGAGGTTCTCACCAACAAAAAGCAGACTGGTGGCTGCAGTGAGATCATCTGGATTGAAGCTGGTTCTTACTTAGTAGATTGTTATGCAGTAAAAACAAACAGCTGCACTTTATTAAAAAAGTGAAATTCAATAAAAGCAAATAGAACTTGATAATCTATGAAATTAACCTTACCTTAGACTTTCCAAAGGATGTTATAAAAACTTAATTATCATTGTAAATTAAGGCGATGTAATGCTACTGACAAGGGTCATAAATGTGTTTTCCCGTTAGTGGTCACTATGATGTTTCTATTTTCATAGAAATTTGCCATCATTTGTAAATTTACTGTAGTTCAGTTTTTCAGATTATCTCATCGATAGATGCACCACATCTTCATGGTCTTCTGAACACTACAGGAATTTATTAGTCTTCCCATTGTCCCATCTCTACATAGAATACTTGCTGCTCTGATAACTTAAAAGCATAACAGCTTTTTAAATCAGCACTGTTCCATTCACTTTACTGAAGTGGTACCAGTTTACAACAGCTGAATTGTTGTCATTTACATACCAGTGATGAGGAAAAGCCTTATACAAGTGTGAAGCTCTGCTGGGCTATGCAACTGCCCATGCATTATTTAACAATTATCAAGTAAATAATACATGCTGTAATAATTCTAAAATGAATAGCAGTACATGTATGACCAAGGGTAAAGGCTGTGTAAATGATTTTTTGTTTTGAAGCAGACAATCCTAATGCTAATTCCAAATTAGGTTAGGCTGGTTCTACAGCCTAGAGCACTCGACTAATTTATTCCTGTACATTTGCCCTTGGCTACCAAGATTCAGAGAACATCTTCATTACAGGTATAAGAATTTGCATAAATAAGCACCACAAAATTATTGCCACAGGAGTTTGTTTCAAGGTTGCTTTACTGTAGACAGTGATAGTGGTGTAATAATACATATTCTCTAAGCTACTGCTGTAATTTTTATTTTATTTTTTAGTCATAGGTGTGTATTCTGAGGATCCTGTCTTGACAGCTTTTCTTATAACTGGCCACAAATTTACATTCAAAATTTCTTTGCCTCTTAGTGGCCCAATGACAGTGGTGACAAATCTTGCAGTAAGTAAGCAGCAGTTGGTCCTTTTGTCTCCTGCTGGGAAGAGAACCTCCTGTCTCATTCAGAAGACCTGTACCTGACTTCTTATGATACACTGGTCAGAACCTCTTTCATCATTCCATGACAAAACTTGCTTTCAACCCAAGTAGGTTGTCTTTTATCTTCCTTATTCCTTTTTATTACCTAGCATACTCATCTTGTTAATGTGTGGCACTGCATACCCACTTTACCTTTTATTTTCACCCTTCTTGAGCAGGATGTGTCTGTATCAACCATGATTGCTAGTCCTTGCTGCTCCTAGTGCATGTAGCATCTGATTTCATATCATGTAGTTCTTTGATCACCTAGATGTGCCTCCTTTGTGGCACTAGGGTACAAATTGTATCAGTTGCTTCTCACTGACCTTGATGGCAAACAGCAACTCTAGGCTAAATGAACTTAATTAGTTTGTCAGCCTTGAACGACTGCCTTTCAAGTCTCTCTACAATATGGCAATTGAGGGAAACAAAAGGTGTGGGGGGAGACAGAAAAAAGAATAGTGATACTGTACAGGATGTAGCAGGGGAACCTGGAGACAGGTCAAAATGAGACAGAAAGGAGAAAGGGCTATTAGGTGAATGACTGATTGATTTGTCAGCATCCCTTACACATCTAAATTAATTCATCATTAATAATTTCCATGATTAGGGTTTAAACAATGCATGCAAGTAAGATGTTCTGAAAACTAATATGTTTTGTACTATGGTGTTCTTGGGAATAGAACTGTTAAAATGCTCATTATTCACAGCCGGGGGGTGGGGATGTTCAAGAGATTGAAGTATAGAACAAAATAATTTTACTCCTGAAACAGGACCTGTTTTGGTGAATTGCATATATGTCCATGTTGGAGTCATACTGAAAAAAGATTTAAAAGTTATTATTGTTTTACTGTCTCAGGCTATAAATGCAAATGCAAAATGAACTTTCACTGTGCATATCTGCATCTTGTCAGGATATGCTATTACAGACTGATCCCTGCTCAGCTCTTCACTATCCGCCTCCTGCTTATGTGTATTCTGGAAACATTAAAGTGATCAATAATTTTGCTGCCAGTGTACACTGCTTTAGTGGATAAATTGCTCAGATAGATTGTCACATATTTATTAAATAATGCAGTGATTATTTTGCTTGCAAATTCTTATGCTGTTGTGTTAGCCACATAAATTGTAGTTCAATGCATGTGAGTTCCTGAATAATTAGGTACTGTAGGAGCTGGGTGAAAATGTGGGTGAGCAGTCGGTGTTGTTCCTTTAAACATACGCAGCTTGAAAAGCAGATGGAATTGTGTTCTCATGATGTTTAAGGACTTTTAGAGCACTGCATATCACCAGCATCTGGAGACCAATTACTGAAGAGGCTCCATAGGGGTCCTGCTTCAGGGTTTTTAGTTGGATGAATAATATATAAACTCTATAGTTCCCCACAGAGAGCAACTGGAGCAGTATCAGAAGGAAATAAGCCTTTTAGGAGTTGAACTGAAAATGAAATAACAGCACAGGATTTAAAATCTGGCAGTTCTGCTTTTACATACAAAGTCAAACATAGTATATTAGTTACGTGAATTCTGATTCTTTTTTTGCCTCTATCATTTCAGAGTCTTGCTTTTCCGAGTTTTGCCACAAATCTATCTGAAAGCCTTAGCAAAATACTATAAGGTTTATTCAATTACTCTAAGAACTAGTATACTAAATTTCCTTTTAAAGAAGTGGTGGAAATGATCTTTAACGTGCATCATTTATTTTATAACACAGATAGTACTCAAACCTTAATCAGTTTTTATCCCACCTATCATTGTGTCTGGTTCTTGGTTTACTCCCTGCGCTTTTTACAACTAGAAACAGATTGCAAAATGGCATACCCAGTATATTCAAAATCCTCTTTCAACTCATGATATCCCTTCAAATTCCTAATCATTGCCCTCTGTTTCAGTTTACTTGAAAACAGATGCATTTGGAAAGGAAATAAAAACAACTGAATGGAGATACTTGGATCTGAGAATAAATTTCTGTCTTTTGCCTAGTTATAAATCCCTTTCTACTTGTTCATGGCAAGAGATGCAAGTGAAAAATCACTGAGTGGGCACTTCAGAGCTGAAGCGTACATTAGCTGGAGAACGCTATTGAGACCTGTGCAGAAGAAAACAAATGAGAGTGTAGCTTTTACTGCAAACAAAACTAAACAAAACCAAAAACCAGCACTGTCATTGGTGCTATGCTTGTTTTAGTTTACAGCTTCCTGTTAGATATTTTGGGTAATTCTGGAAGCTCAGTTCCTTGAATTTTTAATTGTGGTGATAATCTTCATGAGGCAAGTATTCTTAATAACTTCACCATAACTATTCAGCTGATTATGCAGCTGAAGCATTTGCAGATTTGATCATGACACCAAAATCACCTAAATGAAATCAAAGTTGAAGAGAAAAAGGTAGCAGTAGAGTGACATACCTGGGAGAAGAGGATCGGAACCTATCCGGAAGCTATATGTTGTAATAATATTGATCAATTTCATATTCAGAGCTTCAGAAAAAACAAATGCAGCTTACCCTCCAATAGAATAGAAAGTGCTGTATTATTAATTGAATAACAATTGGCATGCAGTGGAATGCTAGACCTACAACAAAAGTCAGGGTGTAGTTGTGCCAGATTACAGATCAAACTGTATTGAAAGTAAGCTAGTTATCTAGCTTTTTTTGAGTGAGAAACTACCCACGTAGCAAAGGGAAAGAAAAGTAGCTACCCAGACTAAGTATCAGGTTAATTTAAACCTGGCTAATTCAGCAGAGTTCAAGTTGCGCTTCAATGAAATTAGCACAGTCCCATGGCTTTGACTGTTCCAAAACCTGTATCCTTATCTGAATTTTATAGTTGTGCATGAGCATCATTGCTGTCTAGTCTTGGTAGTCTTATTTCTGATGATGTTTGGAAATGTCATTGATCATCTCTCCTCCATTCCCTGTTTTCTTTACAGCCTCCATTTTCATTCATGAATCTAGTATGTTAGTGGTACCTAATCATCCTTCATCTGCTCATAGTCAGTGCACTCTGCCACCACTTCTTTGTGAAAACTCTATCAAGAAGGTTATTGACCTTGAAGCTTAAAAGTGGCTGATGCTAAACTTCATGCCTCCAAGTTTACTGTGGGAGTTTAAAAGGGAAGGAAAAGGTTTGGTTGGTCACAGCAATAGAAATGAAAATGTGTAGAGGTAAGTCAAAGTATCAAGGGAAATAAATTGCGGTGAGTGTTGGAGCAAGGTACTGAAAACTGGTGAATAAAAGTGAGAAGGCTTCCAGGTCTTACCTCAAAAAAAAAAAAAAAAATTAAATTCATGCTCCCATTACATATCTAGCCTAAGGAGCGCAAGTCAGCCTCCAATTATTTTTTTTTTTTCCTGTCTGTTCTTCACCTCTTGGTCCTGAGTGTCTAATATTGATTGACACCTGAGCTACAGAAACCATTATGAACTGGCCAAGATGTCTAAGGTGATTCAGGAAAAATGAAAGGACCAACAAAGTCATTGCAAAGTCAACTGTGAAATCCCTCTCTATAAGGAAAAAAACAGTGTGGAGGGGGAATTTGGGGCATGCAGGTGTGTTATTGGTTTGTGGTGTGTTTGGGTGGTTTTTTTTGACTAAGAAGCCTGAAGACTTCAAAATAAATCAAAACTTGATTTATGTGGAAATAGAATCTCCTGATAACTTCTTATACCCTCCCAGAACATGCAGGTGAGCTGAATCTAAATCCCTGAGAGCACAGAAGTACGTGGCTCAGGTATACACTGTCTCCGTAACGTGACTTGAGCCTGCAGTCTGGAGTGATGCTGCTACAAAGCAGTAAAGTAGCTTAGAAGCATTTCTGCCTCTATTGATGCTATAAAAGGGAATAGAAATAATGCGGGTGGTCCCCATAAATCCATCACTATCTATTTCTGTGCAGAATGCCAGCTCAAGTCAGGCCAGGAAGAGAGGAGCTGCTTGTTTCTGCCACCAACGCACAGGGCCAGAAATCCTCTCAGGGAGGATTGTACACAAGACATTTCCTTTCCTTATCCATTGGTCAGCCTCGGGGGCTGCAGCTGAATATGCCACTTTTCTTCTGAGCCTCTTTCATGGCAAGACGAATGGCAACCCTGTGGGCACAGCATAGTAAGTCCGTAAGGTGAGAAGGCTGTAAAAATAGTCAGTAACAAGGTATACTCAGTCCCTCCAGGTACAAGGAGACACAGGTCTGCTAAGCTGCTGGAATGAGTCCTTCCACTCTTTGGTATAATGTAGTTATGTCTCTTGAAATAAGGACTGTTGGACGCGTGGGAATGGAAATGCACGCACCAAAATAAAAGTACAAAGAAAAAAGGTAGAACATGTCCATTTTGAATGCTTTTGTTTCTACTTATGACAGCACTTTTACTATGCCATTACAATTCCTGCAGATGGGAGACAAAATGATGCCAGGTTTAGTGTGTTATCTTAGTAGCTGTTTCTGCTCCATGCCCTTCCATCCGTGAGAACTAACTTACACTAACTTTACACAGCAGCTGAATATAAAAGATGTAAGCTTAGCCTATTCCCAGTTTTAAATCGGCTTTTATCCATCTAGCATCTTCACACACTCATTTTAGTATCAGAGATACTTCAGAATCTATTTATCAATTAAACATAATTCTTATCCTGATTTGTCTTATATGATTCTTTTATTGTTTCTCAGTTTCTGCATAATCGAAATGCATTTTGCAGAAAATCATAGCTTACAAACTTTCTTCTGTGTAAAGCTTTGTGTAAAGTATTTGACTCAACTAGTAAAACTGTTAGTTAATTTACAAAAGCAAAACCTTTTCTGGCAATGGTAGAAAAAGAAAAGATTCATTTGATTTCAGTTCTGGACTTTATAGCATTAAAAATGAGAAAAAGTACTTCTTGATTTCTGAATTGAAGTACTTCTCTCTTGGACCGGTTTGGGGAAAGTAGGTATAGATACTGAACAAATTCGTCTTTATGAATTTTTGTTTTTTGTTTGGTTTTTTTTTTGAAGAAAACACAGTTCACACTGTTCCAACAAGTTGAGAGATGCTTCCTTCATGTTCTGGGTCTCAGCCTCTGGAGAGCTTGCTTTCTCCGGTAGCCTGTAGTTATAAGCAGGGCTGTCGAGACTCTGATTTTCATCTCCTTACAACTCTGGCACTAGACACTTCCTTTTAAAGTTTTGTGAAATATTAAAAACTTGTTTCCTCTGATATTTCTCATTTAATTCAACACATATGTATGCATTTCAAACAGATATCATATATATAACTTTTTCAAATTTCTCTCTAAAATAGTTGGGTCTTATAGGAGTACTTTTGAGCATTCTGTAATGATAAAACTCTAAAACCCAAAGGAGATCTGTGACTACTAATTGCAATATATGGCTTTTTTCTTTGTTTTTTTCCAAAAGAACTGAATACATTACTTCTTTTTTCTGTTAGTCATGCTGGAAGAATTTTTGGGTAAAAGTAGTTGTGTTTGCATGTAAGTATGTATAGATATATAAAAATGACAATACTACATATGTATCTGTTTCCATCTTTTTCTAATGGGTGTAAGGTAGAATTAAGAGTAATCTTAATTCTATTCCACAGTATGCAGCAGTTTTACATTTTTAAGGTTTGTTTAGCCTTTTAAAGCTGGTTTAGCATCTTAAAGAAGAAACAAGTGTTTCAGCTGCCATATGTAGCGTATATATGATTGTACTCCATAGATATATAGTATATTTATTAAATAACCTCATTCCTTTTTTTTTTCCCCTGCTGGTTGTTCTGCCAAGAAATGTTTAGTCAAAAAACTGTCATTTTCCCAGCAGACTAGCTCCTTTGTCTGATTTATGCCTTGCTATAGGAACATGGCATTGTGACTACTCAGCCATTTACCTGGAGGTGAATTGTGAAGTTCCAAGCATTTAGATAATTTTCTCTCCGTGTTTTTGGCATTGTATTAAAGCAGACTGGTCTCACAAAGAAAAGAAAAAAATCTCTTTGACCAGAGATACCTTGCAGGCTACTTTGACAAAGAGAAATTGCGGGGGGTTTTTTACTGTTTACCACAGCGTGGCAGCAGTTCTTTTTGACTCCCCTGAGCTGATCTTGGCTTCTGGTGCAAAACTTGGGCATTTACTACTTGGCATCCATCTGATACTTCCCAACAAATGCCAGCTCTTGTCCTGTTGATAGTGGCCAGGTACCAGGAGGATTAACTGTAGTATAGTAGAGCTATAGTTATGATCTTTTAGCATTCAGAGTATTTTCCTCCTTCCCCTTTTCATGGATATTCAGTGCAGAATTTTCTTACTTTGTTAAACAGGTAATCGAGGCTGGGGCATCTCTGGCAGGATTTTCTTGGGACACACCTCCCTGCATTTCTGTTGGAAGTAACTACTTCCAGCTTGGAGCAGCTCCCCTCTACACTCTTCCTTCAGGTTCTTTGCTGCTGTTTCCTCCATTTCATCTTTCTTTGGTGATCATGGTAATGGTCACGCTCTATCTCCCTGTACCTGTTGATTCAAAAGGCCGTCACAGACTTGCAGCTTTCATTTTTTATTTGCTTGTTATTCTAGCCTTACAGGGGTATGAACTCTAGATGCAATATTACTGTGTCAAGGAATGCCTTTGTGACTAAGTTCTGTTTAGTCCAATATCACAGTCTGGTTTAAATCTATAGACTAGAAAGAAAACTTACTACACAATTATAAACAATAGGTTAAATTACTGAAATATTAAAAATATTGTACCGTCTTCCTTTCACTCAGTAGAAATATACTCATTCACAAAACTTTTAGAAGTGAGGTCTCTCTAAGATTGTGAGACACAATAGCACCTGATAACGTGTTCTCTTAGAAAGGTCAGTCGGAGATAGCAGCCTGCTGCTTGCTTCCTGCAGGTACCTGCACATGAGCAACTGCACTTTGGATGTTGCATGTTACTAGAAGTTTTCATTTACACTCAGAGCAACCAGAGAAAGGCAACTAGTCTGTTACATACTTATAAATAATAATAGTTGTGTGTATTATGAACTACATCTTTAGAACAAATGCTAGGCATTAAACAAAAATAATGTAATTCCTTTTGAGTGAAATTTCAGACCCCTGTATGAATCTTGCCTATCTACCAGGTCATTCTTATGAAAATTCCTTGTCTGTTGATGAAAGTGAGAGTATCTGAAGTAGACATGTTCAATGACTTTAAAATATGGAAGCTGAAATTACTTTTTTTTTTTTTTTTTTTTATAATTCCAACTGGTGACTAGGTGCAGTGCACAACAATGTATGCTTATGGAAGTAACTAGACTGTTTTGTCAGCAGCTGTACTGCTTAGTCTTCAGAATAGCCAGGGAGTATGATGCCTGTAAGATGAAAAGGTGTTTTGTTTTGTTTTGATTTTAATTTGGAGAGCTGGTATATGCACTAGGCACAATGAATGAGTATGTGCCTGTATGACTTGTTAAGAGAGGAAGGTTTGTCAGGAAGAGGCAGGGGTTTTATAGAGAAAATGTCTTAAGCATCTGAATTGTGGGATTTCATAGAAGTTGATGTGCAAAATTCATTAACGGAAAAACTAACTGAGAATCAGCTGGAGGTTTGTGAAACTTTCTCAAGCTATGTAGTAGCTCAGCCACTGGAGGATGAAAGGATGAGACAATTGCTGATTACTGGGTTACGTGAATGATGTTGCACCTCAAGCTGTATCAGCAGTGATCAAAGGAAATAATTTCAACTATGTCGGCTGTATAAGATTTGCTGACAACTCCAGGAATCCAACATTTCTTAAAGGGAAAGTAGCCGTAAATTATATCAGTAAATTTCTACAAAGCTTTGAAAAGTTTCATAACTCTTCTTCAAAGGGGAGGGAAAGAAGGAGGGAGTAAGAATTGTTAGCTGAAAAAACGGCACTGTAGAATAGTCAAAGATCTGATGAATCCTTTTTGTCATCTCTCATGTTTGTGACTTCTTCAAAGAGAGACAGTGTACTTACTTCTTAGCTTTTAAAAATGAACTGGCTGCAGAAAATAGATAGCAATTTGAAAATGCCCTCTGATGTTTTGCTGACTAAAAGATGGAGCTATGCTGACTACAATTAATTCTGCGCACAGTGCCTGGAGTTTCAGGGCATGTGTAAAGTTTTGAGGTAGTTCTTCATCTCACATAGTGTTTCCCATAAGGACCGTGTTTCCTCAGTTCCTTGAGTTATAATATTATAGTTAGGGATATCTTTTTTCCCTCTCCATATAGTTTAACTTGCTGATATCAACTTACAGGTATAGCTAAAAGCGGGTAATGTTGACTGAAAGGTTGACCCTGAAGTAGTGGCCAAAAATGCGGATTAGAAAAGGAGTTGTGTAAAGAAAACAGAAACATTGTTCTGCCATTAAGGTACCCTTGATCCATCCCCAAGCTGACCCCTGCATACAATGCTCTCATCTCAAAAAATGCCATGACAGAATGGGTATAGATTTGTAGAAGAGTAGCATGAATGCTCAAAGAAATGAAATTGCTTTGCTACAAGTGTAATAAATGCTAAATCATTATATCAGTTTGTGAGACTGGAAAAATTTGAGGCAAATTCATTGAGGGCTCATAAACACATAGGCAAACCTTTCATCTCGGGACACTGTGAGGTTCACATTTCTAGAAGCAGAGAGAGATGTGGGAAGATATAATGGTAAACTCATCTGTTCTCATATGCTTTCAAAGTTACCTGCTGTCAATCACTCAGGAGGTGCTGGACTAACTGAATTCACAAAGGACTTCTGATCCGAACTGGTTCATGGTAAAAGTGAAGCTGAGAAATTACATACACTAAAAATCCCTTTTACAATAAAATAAAATGAAGTTAGAATAATATACAATAAAATCCAGGTTTAGAAACAACTTTCACACAGGTGTGTTAATCTGGGCATGTAACCCTGCCTTACAGCACTTATAAACCCTCTCTGAAGTGAATTAAATTTTCCCTGGTTTATGACTGCAGAGTTTATTTTTCCATGGAATATAATTTCTAAAGGTATGGTCTGAGCAGGCAAAAATTAGATCAGTGAGTAAATATTTAATGGGAGAGGAATATTTATGGGAGAAGAGATGCTGTTCTAAGAAAGTGCATTTTTAAGAAAGGGATTGAGCTTAATGTAAACCCATTTCTTGGTTTCCCTACTGTTATTGAGGTATCATGATCAAGATTTACTTTTAAATGACCATCTTATAAATTCTTTATGAAAACTCTTAAATTTAATGATTCAGGGCTGAATTCTGCTGCTCAAATGTAAATCTGGAGACTTGTGTCTAATTATTACAGGTTTACTCCAAGTTAATCAAGGGGCAGTTTTGAGCCTCTTTTTTTCTCAGTAAAAAGAGATTAAATAATCCAAAATAGAAATTTAAACTTTCCAAGTAATGAAAAATTAACCTGTTCTTTGAAAGGTAAAAAAGAGTTCATGTGTAGTATGTTTTCTCAGTCTTTCATTGCCACCTTCTCTCTCTTTGTCACAATAGGGATCGTAGACAAGTTAGTCTTCAAAAGTCTGGTCCCTTTCAGGTCTATGAAACGTGGGACATTATTTCACTTCTGTGAAATAAAAGTACTGGCTTTTCTTATTCATTTTTCCTTTTGGTCTGGGATCTACAGCAAAGGAATAACACTTGAAGAAAACAATACAGCTGGAGATACAGGCGTAACAAATTCAAAAAATACAAAACTATCTGCCAGGGAGTGGAGTTAGACAGGATGTAAAGGAAACTGAGCTCATGGTGTTCTGAAAGCCCATAAAGGAGTAGTAGAAAAATCAGAAAGAAACATTAGACAAAATGTCATAATCACTTCCTAATTATTAAAATAGAAATAGTTCTATTGGTTTTTTTCTAATTTTATTCTGCATATATGATATTAATGTGTACATCCGATACTAGTTGTGTAAACTGTCCAGAATTTGAAACTTTAAATTAAAAAAAAAAAACCACATAATTTCCACAATGCCAAGGTTAAATGTTGAGACCAATTGTCATTTATTTATTGCTACTTTTTAGTTCCTACTGTAGTTGTATATAGAACATGTTAATCATTATAAAAACAGAAAGACTGTTCTTGCCTCAGGATTTTTCTCTTTGTCTTTCAGATATTTTGGACTGGCATTTACAGATTGTACAGCAAAGCTGTTCATTTAATTTTGACGTTTGTTAGCCAAGGGAAAGAAAATAATTTCTGCTGTGAAAATAATACAGAAAGTCTTCATAATTTTTTATTGAAATGTTTCCCCTTTGGAAAATATGGTTTTCTGAAAGTTAGTCTTTTGTTATGTGAAGAGTCATTGCTTTCACTGAAACGCTTCAACAGTCTAATAATAGAAATAAATAATAATAATAAAAAAAAAGAGATGAGAAGCAATTTCAAAACCATTTTCACTTTACCTTGCATCTTAGTTTACTCTTGGAAATGAAAACAGTTCTGACCCATTCTCCGATTTTAGGATTGCATATATTATAACTTTTTAGCTTTGCTAAACAGTTTGGAAGATGTTCAAAGAAGTCAGCCTGTAATTAGTGCTACATCTCTGTTCTTGTTTTGCTTAGCTTTACCAAACAGACAAATACAAATAAGAAACAGTAATAAATTATGAAGCATCTGAACACCAACTTGCAGACAGTATTATGCCTTGAAAGCTTTGTAACAAAGACATATTAGAAAGTAGCCCTGCTGTTCTATTTTAAGGCTTGGGAAATCTGCATTTTGAACAATATATTAATGGAAATAGGATTTCCAACTATTTATTAAAGTCTAGAGACATTTTAAATTAAGTCTAATTCGACTTTAATGAATGTAGAACATTTTAATACTAGAACAGTGTTGTGCTCTGTATGTCTGGTGTGACAGTGCATGCTATTGTGAATTAGTTGGCAGAACATGGGCTTTTATAGTTCGCAGCTACAGCTTTCATAAAACTCTTTTCATTTTGCCAGTTCTACATGTCTTTAGAAAGCATGAGCAATTTGGAAGAAGCATTGTAATCTAGTGCCCAGGCTGAAAAATTTGTTTTCTCTTTAGTTGCAGTTCTTTATCTCGTTTGTACTTTTAGTATGATATTTGTGCACCTTGGATCTGTAAATGCCTTTTTTGCTGCAGCTGTTGCTCCTTGTTAACAGTTAATTTTAAACCCACAGCTGATGTAAAAATGTTGAACTATTAACACCACCAACAGAACCAATACTTTATGAAAAATACTGTAGGTTGTACTAATAGTGCTTCCTAAAAGGCTGTAAAAGCATCAATATGCAGAAGGTAACTATGGGCTGAGTTAAAACTAACCTACACGGTATCAAACCCCAATAGCTCTCTAGCTCCTGTGGTACCAAACCTCTCTACAACAGCACAAGTATATGAACCACACATTACCAGGGCACTCAAAACTCTAGAAAGTCTCTTTCTTTTACTGTTTTCCAAGATGCAAATTTTACAGCTTCCTCATCACTTGCTTGTACAAACAGGATGAGGTTTAGATGTTATCTAGAAAATCGAGTTTGTAAGTGTCTCAGGCAGTCAAGTACAAACTGGCTTGTCTTTTTCAATTTAAACTGCCTGTTAAGATTTGAACAGTCTTTGTAATATAGAAATGTTATGTTTGAACAACTTTGAGAAGTTGGTCATTCTTAATACTGTGGGTTAACCTCATCGAAGTAGTTACTAGAGTAGGTTGCAGGATCTACTTTGCAAGGTGTCATGATTTAACCCCAGCGAGCAACTAAGTACCACACAGCCGCTTGCTTGTTCGCTGCCCCCCGCCTCCCCAGCAGGATGGGGAGGAGAATCAGAAAAAGATAAAACTCATGGGTTGAGATAAGCACAATTTAATAATTGAAATAAAATATTATTAGAATAATTATCATAACAACAATTGTAATGACAAGGGGAGAGAGGAATAAAATCCAAAATATGGAAAAACCAAGTAATGTACAATACAACCGCCCCCCACCCACTGACCAATGCCCAGACAGTCCCCAAGCAGCAATCAGCCAGCCCTGGCCACCCCACCTCACCCCAGTTTATATGCAGAGTATGACGTTCTGTGGTATGGAATATCCTTTTAGCTGGTTCAGGCCAGCTGTCCTGGCTGTGTCCCCTCCCAGTTTCTTGTGCCCCTCCAGCCCTCTTGCTGGCAGGGCCTGAGAAACTGACCATTACACAGCAACAACTGAAAACATCAGTGTGTTATCAACTATTCTCATCCTAAACACAGCATTGTACCAGCTACTGAAAAGAAAACTAAGTCTATCCCACCTGAAACCAGAACACAAGGTTTGATTGCATACATCTGTATAGATAATATTTTGTGTATTTCCAGAGCATTTCCTGTACCTGAACTTTCTGTTTTCTGTCTACGGAGAATTGGCCAAATACATTTGGAAAACTATAGCAATCATAAGCGATTATATTCTGTATAGATTATTATTGGGTTTTTTTCCCATAGTTCAAATAGATGTCACTTTAAAAAAAAATTCAAATTCCTTGTAACACAAATACTTCCTTATAAAACCGTAGAAAGTAGATCAAAAAAAGTTCTAGAGAAAAAAGTTAAATAGGTGTTTTATTGTATTTACACATTTTGTGGCTGTTAGATACAAACCAAGTAAAACATTTAACAAAACACATTGGACACTAAAGTATATAGCTATGTCTGTTTTTTCCCAATGTACTTGTTATGAGGAAGCTTCAGAATGTTTGAACCTGTGTTTATCTTCAGTGACCTTTGTTTTACCATTTGTGCCACCCCCTTGCAAACATTTTTTTTAGCCCTTCGAAGGACTAAAGAACTCTAAATTTAAAATTGGGCGGGGGGGGGGGGGGAATCTTTCAGCACAAACAGACCTTTGGCAGGTTTAATATATCTGTAACAGCTGTTATAATTTGCCATAATTTTTTATGCAACATCATAAAGAAAAGGCCATAACTCCCATCTCTAAATGCAACTGGCATATTTCTTCCTGCTTCTCCTGCTGTGGACTGCCAATTATCAAGAGTGAGTAATGAAAGAGTGAAGCTTTTGGAGCAGCCAATTCTCAGAACCATTAGTTTTCTTTTATACTGTAGCCTAATTCCAGGAATGTGCTAGATGAGAAATAAGACATATCATGTCATTTCAGGATAATACCATGTAATTTCGGGGTAATAAAGAATTCATTTCTGGAGAGAGAAGTGATCTGATATGGAAAAGTTCAATTTCTTTCTCTCCGGAGAGCTCTATCTCTTCAGATGTGACCTTGTATAATTAAATATATTTCAAATATCAAGAGAAATGGCAGCAGAGCAGACAATGGAATTCTCTATTTTATGTAGAAATGAAATGAAATTATATGAAGCAGTCAGTGTAATATAAGATGAAGTAGATTGCTACTATTCATTGTTTCCAGTGGAATTCCTGCTGTTTGATTTTATTCATTACAGTTTCATGAGAAAGCAATTGTATTGTGTCTCTGTGACTAGTTTTAGACTCACGTTTAATTGCATTAATTCAGAAAGTACTGGCAAGAATCAGTACTTAATTGCTGTTATTACTTGAATATAAAAGAGAAAAGAGATGGTGTCCACTACATGAGAAGTTACAAATTTCACACATGAAATAACCGGTGCTTGGAAGGTACAGTTCTGATTCTTAAAGGAATATGTGTTTAATACACAAGAATTTAAATTCCCTTATATTCCAACAATAGATTAAATATATTTCAAAATAAATAAAAGAATTTCTTTTCCAAAACACCCATTTTTTCCTAAAAACAACACGCCTCTCTAAGTCAGATAGTTTTGACTGTTTTAAGATGACAGGCTTGGACAGAAAAATTCCATTATTTTCTTTAGTTTGAATCCTTTTGCATTAACATACTTGATAAGATAATGACAAACTGGGATTGTTTCAACATGGTTTTAAATCTGATTTAGTAACTGTCAGTCTTTTATTACATTCCTTATACTAAAGGAAAGTGACAAAAGTTAATGGTTGGTGACATGTTAACTGCTGGAAAGGAGTGAGAATGGCTGAAAATATTTTTCCTGAAACCGGCATGCATCCTCTGTTGCATTTTCACCTTTCACATTCAGTCTTTTTGAGCTGTTACTTAGCTATAGTTGTTAACGGTGCTCAGCTACTAATCTTTATTGTGGTATTCATTGGGTTCTTTTCTGAGTGGAAGCTTAGGGTTCCTTCTCAGGCTCAAGCTCACGTCTAATTCGGGGGAGCTTTGGTGCACGCTGAGGGGGGAGGAATGAGTGTGCATTAGCCTGTGTCCTCACATTGTGTCTCCCCTGCTTGAAACATGGCTGGAATGGCGATGGCAGGCATGTTCTGGGGCCATCCAGGCCCGCTCGTCCTGAATTGGCAGGTGTTTGCAGGTGGCAATGTGGATGCACAGAGTCCAAGTTACACTTTAGACTGCACTGGGACATGATCACCAAAAGGCATGGCAAACATAATTTTGTGAATGTCGTCTTTAGCTCTGGTTTCACAGCTTTGGCACCAAGTGATATGGTAACGTCAGATGCTATCTAGAAAATATATAATAGCTGAAACTCCTTGCAATTGGTTCTAGACCTTTTCTTTATGAGTAGTGTCATTTTTAAAGCAATAACATAACTTAATGTAACATGGTAAATTCTATTCTATAAATGAAGCCTGCTAGAAAATCAGATTTAGATTTCCATTCACTTAGGGTACTTGTGGTTAATGGCATTTCAATACTTGCTGAAAAGGCAGTTTTAGGAACTTGTGGTCTGAGGTAGATTAATAATACAGCAAGGTGACTCTTGGTATTGAGGCGGACTTTTTGTTTCCTTCACATCATATCAAATGTTAAGGAATGAAAGGCTTGAGCATAAAAATTTATTAATGTTTTTCTGCATGTTTTGCTACAAAAAGGGATGTGCCAATTTCAGCATAAAGTGTGGGGTGGGTTTCTGGATTGGTTTTTGGTTTTGGTTTTTTTTTCCCATGGCATTGATTATGTATTATGCTCCACTCTGGGGCAGGGGAGTAATGTGTCGAAGAAAGTCTGTCTCAAAACAGTACCTTATGTTTTGCTAAATATAAACTCATGTTTTATGCCAAGATAAAGGCAGGAGTTAGACCTTACTCTTGTGGAAAGCAGCTTCTTAGAGTTCCACAGGGAGATGAACCATTAAAACCTCTTTGAAGAGAAGGGCTGCTACATGTTCTCGACTCCAGCATGGTAGCCTTTTACTCTACAAAAAAAAATGTTAATTTTCCCATGATGTTGCTTCCTTTAAGAAGGATAGTGGATTTTAGAATTAGATGCAAAAAGACAGGCATTTTGAGCTGATTTACTTTGTTCGTGTCTCAGCTGTTGGCTGATACATCTGTGTTCAAAAGAAAGTTTCTTTTGCAAGAGTCCTTCTGTGGGCATGATCTAAACAAGGGTTAAGATAGGAAAGCATTTAATTACAGAGCCCCAAATACATGCCAGCTAGTTTAATTCCCTCTTGTAATTTGAGGTCTAGTATCTTGTGAAGTCAATGTGAGGAACAGTTTTGAAATAGATGGCTTCAATGTAACCACAAAATTAATGTTGCATTCATTACCTTTTGAACTATATTACATCCTTTGCGGAAATCATGCTTTGCCAAGAGTTTAAATCATTTCAAACGTACAGTGTTGCTGGGCTTTTGTAACTGATGTACAACTCAATTCAGTTCATAAAAGTTTGTCATCTTTCTAACACTAATAAAAATAAATTTTATTGAAGTTGCTAATTCACAAATTTTTGTACTGCTAAAATAGTCACTTTTATTCTGTAAATTGCATTTTTACATTTCAGTTGGTTCTAAAATTATATGATTTACTGTTCATTCATGTTCAGTGTAATATAAAAAGTCCTAGTTCAAGCTTATTAATTTCACTAATATGACTTAGTATCAGCTACACATATGAATTTGTTTGAAATGCTTAAGTTACTCATATTACAAGGGTCCTGGGAATTTAAGTAGTATTTTCTGCAACCCCAAGGGTGCAGAATACGTAGAATAAACATATATGAGAGGAATACATGAAGCCACCATTATTTTGGTGGTTTGTAGTCAAACAGTCGGGAATTGGAGATGAAGAGTTAGTTTCATACAGATGTGTGCATAGTTCCCATTTGTATTTCCAAAGGTAAAGTAGTTCATAATGTGATGCCAGAATTCTATAAGAGATAAGTGCAGAATAAAAAGATTTTTCAATAATGGCTGCTACCAGCAGGATAGAGATCTGACAATGCATGTCATATGTTTCCCCATCTGTTCATGTGTGTTGCCACAAAATGACATGATGATGATAACAAAGGATTTAATAAGAGGATGAATGCTCTATTTGGTTTTGGTTGTTTGGTTGTTGTTTTTTTTACATCATGGCAGTGCAAATATTTGCATGAGATTATAGTAGTCTTTGGCAGAAAATCTCAGTAACTGACCTTTTCTAGCTTTTCACCCTTACCTCTGTGTGAGCCTAATATGCTCTCAGTTATCTTGGTAGCTGAAAAAATTGCAATGATTATGAAGAGTTTATGTTGATGTGTTCAGATGTAGTCCTGCACTTTTACATGCATGTGCCAAAGTAGAAAGAATGTATTTCCTTAGAAGAGTTTTAAATTTTATTTCAGTAATACTGTTTTATAAAGGAATGTTTAAAATAAAATAAAAGACTTTAAATATAACATTAATTTTTGTGTTGCCAGTATGTGAAGTAAAGGTAGATACGGATTTTCAATGAAAGTGCTATCTTTACTCTAAATTTACATACATTAATCAAAACTGATTTTCAGCTATTTACATTTATGAAAGGTAATTTCTCTGTTCTCCCTTTTTCTTCTGTTCACATTTTCTTTCTTGAATAAGTTTGTCTGTATAGAGAGTATTTTTATGTGTGATGGGGCAATAAATCTGTAGGTATATGTATGTAACTGTTGTTAACTTCCTTTCAAAGTGATTGCCTGTAAATGAAAGATATGGAGACCACATATATATATACACATATATATATATATATATATATGTGTGTCAGGCAAGTGCAGCATCTTCTGTCTGGTACCCTGAAAACTCCCCGATCCAACTGAGTCCTACTAATAGTATGAATTTTTACTCTAAAATTTCTCAAGGATGAACACAAATGACACTGTAATGACCTAATTGTGATCTCCTATTCAGGTTAATCCAAATACTATTCTTTGTTTTATTAACTATATAATGGCACAATGTAGCTTCACTATAGACTGGCCTTGAAAAATGCTTGTCCTGAGAAGGGGTCTTGTGGATGTTCACTAAAGCTGTAATCACAAGGACTATAAAGTAGAAAGAGGGAAGAGAAGCTCCAAAGAACTTAGCTGCTAAAAGCTCTGTCTCTAGGGAACATACGCAAGCTACGTTGAAAAGACTGCCACAGGAATGACAAAAAACAAACCTCTGAAACAAGGCTCACCCACTTCTGTCAAATTGCAATTCTCTGTTGTGAATCAAAGATTCTCGAGAGGATTTTTTTCCTTTTTCTTTTTTTCCAAAGCAAAGATGCTGAGAATTGTTTTTCTTAAAGAAATAATGTAATTTTTCCATTTATTCATAAGCTTGTGAACCATTTTCTGGTTACTCTGATGATAAAAAAATGAAAATAAATCTTCACGAAGTCCATGACACAGAAAATGTCAGTACTGATCGTTAATTTTTTGTAAGGTTGACATACTGAAAGCAGTCTTGTAAGAAGAAATTGTGGTGAAACTTCATTAGTAAATAATACTACAATTTCCTCTGCAAAAAATAATTAGCAAACACCTTCAGAATGTACTCAGCACTTTTTAATAGTAATGTATTAGGCCCACTATGGATTAGTATGACACCATTTTCTTCCAAAAGGTAGATAACCTGTGAAATACAGAATTTGGTGAATTACCAACAGGGGGATTTTGTAAAACAGGCAATGGAAGAGTCTAGATTTTTCAGTTCCTTGTACTTTGACTTACCTGTACAGCCATGATGATGCATTGAGCAAAGAATCAAGTTTCTTAAACATTAGTATTCCATGACAGTTCATATATACTTATTCATTTACAAATGTAAAATAAGACAAGTTTTTAGTCCTACTATTTTTCATTCTGTTTAGAAACCCAGTAGTCAGCAGCATACATTCTTTAATATCACAGGGGAAAAAAATAGGAAAAAATAATTAAATTAGTTCAGAATAACTGTATGGAATTCTTGTATTCATGTGCTACCTTAACCTTAAATGAAAATACCTAACTAACTGAAGCCCTGGATCATGCTACTTATAAAAGAACAGAAAAAACCTTTTCGTTTTGATTAATGTTTTCCTTTGATCTTCCTTTTGAAAGGCAAAGGAATTTTAAGCACAGGTGTTATTGTTGTCGTTACCCACAGTTCTCCTCTAGTGACTCTTTTCTCATGGGTTCCTAAGAAATTACTTGATTTATAATAAATTTACAGATTAGAAGAGTAAAAATTAGTAGTGTTTCAATCATTTTGTGAAATACTATGTTTTGAAGTGCCTTTTTCTTTGTTCTTTACCTTACAAAGTTAAATTTTTATGAAGTTAAAATTAGACTATGTCTCAGATACTAAAAAATGAGACTCTTCCAACTGTATAGTGGGGAACCACCTCATATTAAAGTTTTCATTTAATAATAGTTTTCCAGTATTTACTTATTGAGTAGAAGAGATGATAGAAGATAACAATGTAATCTTAAATAATGTACAAAATAAACAAAGTATGTATTGTTAAACTATCCACTTAATTAGCATCTCCAGCAGTCTAGGTGAGACTTAGTCCTGAAAATAAGTCAGGATCAACAAGCTTAATGAACCTCAAGGTCTTACAAATCCTCTGGCCCTATGAAGACAAGGATTCTTTCATCTCTGTGCCCTGCACATGAATGCCCTCCATCAAATAATCCAAATAGACAGAAGACTAGCATTGAGCATATTACCTTTTTTTTAACACAGAGAAGCAAACGAGTCGTAGAAAGACTGGACAGAAGCAAAGCTTATGCTTTCACAGAGCTAATTATTTGCTTTTTAAGGTGTTTTTCCGCAGTACTTCAGAAGGGAAAGTGAGATGAATCTTTGAATGTTTGCTCTGAGAAAAAGCAAGCTAGTGTATAACAAAAATGTATATTATTAGCTCTGAAGATTTTGCATGAGTGCTCCTTTTCAGTTTGTAGCACCAGCTAAACTGGACAGTATTCAGGTGTTAGTAGGGGCACTCAAAGTTACCAATCCTGTGTAGATTTGAAGAGCTGCAGGATCCTGGTAAGTTTTTAGAAATCCATCATATTTCAGTCAGGTTTCTAAACTTTTCGTAACAAAACTACTTATTGTGATCATCCTTAGCTAATGCATTCTTCATACCAGTAAAGAGCTACAGGACTTGGTAAAAGTGGTTGTGCCGGGTTTAACACAATCCCCATGGGATTTCTTAAAAAAACTAAGAGAAGTCCACTTCACATTCAACGCTTGTGCTCCCTTCTGGCTTTCATTACTTGTGTTCGGACCAAAACATTACATTACCTCTCTATTTAGACAACTGTGCAATGAGAAAGTATTACAAAGTTCTCTGTTTAGGTGAGACAATTGCCAGACACTTGGTGTCTCTGGAGAACAGTTGAAAAACAGAGCTGTGCTGCTCCTTTTACCTCTCTTACCATCTTCAATTATTTAGCGTTAGGTGGATATTTTCAAAGATATAGAAGAGTAGGGAGTCACAACTTGTGCTGTATGAAATCAAAAAGGTAAATGTTTATTCATAAATATTTTTATGTGGAAAACAATAAAATTTACATTTCCATCTCAAATATATACAGCTATTTTTGAGGTTTTGAAAGTGGTCACCAGTACTATGGTTTTGGATTTCTTATAATATGATTTTTTTTGTTGCGATTTAGGATTTCCCAGCTACAGAGTTAGCTGTGCATTTGTCTCCTCCTGCATGTCTCTGAATGCTTCTGTAGAGGTTTTAAGACATGAACCGTTCTTTCTCATGTAATAGTTTCAACTGGCAACAGTACTGTGATGTAGCAACCAGTTTTGTTCAGCGAGTCTGCCGATCTTTAGTGCTTGTGATTCATTTCTTGGCTGTAGGCACTAGCATATGTAACAATCAGCAAGCTTTTTGAAATAGGAGTGTTTGTATTAACAATAGACAAGGCCTTTTAAGAAGAAAAACATGTTTAAAAACACTCCACATGTTTATTTTCCTGAAGGTCTTGCGTATACTAGCTTGCTTTTTCTCAAAGCAACCATTCAGAGATTCATCTCATTTTCCCTTCTGAAGTACTGCAGAAAAAACACTTTAAAAAACAAATAATTAGCTCTGCGAAAGCATCAGT
This sequence comes from Falco biarmicus, assembly GCF_023638135.1. Classification (NCBI taxonomy): domain Eukaryota; kingdom Metazoa; phylum Chordata; class Aves; order Falconiformes; family Falconidae; genus Falco; species Falco biarmicus. The sequence continues at coordinate 91,000,869 of NC_079288.1, forward strand.
TTTGCTGCTTTCCAGTCTTTCTCTGTAATTTCTAGCTGAACAGACTTGCTTTCAGTTAACCTTAGTAAATTGTGTCTTTCCTTCCTTTTCCTTGCTTTCCCTGTTCCTAGTTCCCTATTGTGTCGAGTGTTACTTTCCAAACCTCTGCATTCTTTTGATGTTTGTTATGCTTCAACTGTCACCTAAAATTAATCTTTTTCTTTGCAGAATTATCTCTTGCCACTCCTTTAGTGTTTGCAGAGAACTGACTTATCCTGAACAGTTCTTCATTTCTATCTTTGTACCAGACCTTAAACCAAACTAATGTATGTATTTAGTAAACTGTGCACCAATCACCTGGTGTATAGGTAAGCAATTCTATAATTCCTAATTGTTGTTGAATATTTCTAGGTTAAAATTATTTTACTGTCAATTTTGAGGCTTTGAGCTTATTCTGCATCTTGCAGAGTAGTTTGAGCAAAATTGTTTCAGCTTCTAAGGTGAGTTGAAGTACTGCCACGAAGGACCTAGCAAGACATAAACAGTATTCTCTGTTGTGTACTGATATCCTAATCTACATTAAATCATAGATTAAATTATCATTTTACATAAATAAGTATCATTCTGTTTAATTCAATATAGGCATATGGATTAACTCCAGCTGAGGTTCTGTTTCAGTAAATTCCTCTTCAGCTTACAAGTACGTAAGCTTGGACCATTGTAATGTACATAGTGGCTATGTATTACTCCAGACCACCAGACTCCTTGGAGTGATGAAAGAAAGAAGCTATTCTAAAGGATGTTATTGAACCTTTTCTGTAACTTCAAAATGGCTGAAATAGCTACATCATTATTAGCTAATTCTGGCCATTGCTAACGGCACAAAATACAATGATTCCAATACTTACTTTCTACTGTCTGCTTTCCCACCAATAATGTTCCCTATGGTAGATTTGCAGGGAGAGTAATTTCCATTTCTCTAAACTCAGCTAAAGCAGTTTTTAATTATTATCTTGGTACCACTTTAACCTGCCACAGGTTAAGACATTTTCCTGGCTAACACTGGGTCTTGAAGATGTGTCTTCACAGACTGTAATTACCAGCTAAAGCATATTAAGGGGCATTAACAGTCTGATATTTTCTGAGTATCCCACAAAAACAGGTACTACTGTTTGGCTTAATGCAAAGCACTGTAGTATCCAGGATTTACTAGCTGCCACTATGATGGAATGTTCTGATCTTATTCCATACCCATGAAATCTTTCTTAACACAATTAAAATTGAGATAAATGATGCCTATTAATGTACAAAATCCATAATTAACTATACACAATTTAATGAAGGACAGAAAAACATGGTTAATTTACCTATCCCTAAACCAAAAGCAAAAACCTGCTGATCCCTTGCTCCTTCCTTTATGCAGCTGACAATTAATGTGATAAGGAATTCAACCCTGGTACAACTTTGTTATCTTTTAATTTTTCGGAGGGAATGTTCAAATTCAAATTTCCTCCTGAAAAGGGTTTTTGATCATTCAACACTCTCCTCTTCTGAAAATATTCCCTAAAATTAAGTGACAAATTAAGCTGTAATTCCTAATTTGCCATGTTAACATTTTGCACCCAAGAATTGATTCCACTGAGTTAGAAGAAATAACATACCAGGAGAACATTACTTACAGTTTTCCTCTGTCATATCCCTCTGGGTTTTTGACTGTGGTGAATATGCATGGTCACGTGAAGACGACAGTCCTACATCACTTCTTTACCTGCATCCCTTAGGTTACACATGGCAATGTGTGCCCTGCCTGAATTCCTTGCATACTGTGAGAATAAGACAGGGTAAGATCTCATTTTCCTTCCACATTACTCCTGATGACTAGCACCTCCAATTAAATCAAAGGCTATAAACCCACAAGTTTAAAATTATTCATGCTGAAATTATTTTGTGCCAAAAGATGAGCCGGGGAGAAGAAGACCAGCTGGGCTGAACAGAGAGCTTTGGCTGGAACTCAGAGGGGAAAAAAAGGAGAGTTTACCACCTTTGGAAGAAGGGGTAGGCAACTCTGGAGGACTGTAAGGATGTTGCAAGGTTATGCAGGGCAAACATTCGAGAGACAAAAGCTGCTGCTGTAGAAGATAACAAAAAATGTTTTTAAAAATGCATTAGAACCAAAAGGAGGGCCAAGGGTAATCTGCATCCTTTATTGGATGCATGGAGAACATTGCCACAAAGGCTGAAGCACTTAATGCTTTCTTTGCCTCAGTCTTTAGTAGTCAGACCAGTTACCCTCAGGGTACTCAGCCCCCTGAGCTGGAAGACAGGGACAAAGAGCAGAACGAAGTCCCCAGGGTCCAGGAGGACAGTGACCTACTGCTCCATTTGACATGCACAAGTCTGTGGGGCTGGATGGGATCCATCTGAGGGTACTGAGGGAGCTGGCGGAGGAGCTTGGCAAGCCACTCTCCATCATTTGTCAGCAGTCCTGGCTCACTAGGGAGGTCCCAGAAGACTGGAGGTTAGCCAGTGTGACACATAACTGCAAGAAGGGAAGGAAGAATGATCCAGGGAACTACAGGCCTGTCAGCCTGACCTCGGTACCAGGGAAGGTTATGGAGCAGATCATCCTGAGCACCATCACATGGCACGTGCCGTACATACAGGACAACTAGGTGATTAGAGCCAGCCAAAAAGGGTTTATGAAAGGCAGGTCCTGCTTGACAAACCCAGTCTCCTTCTAGGACAAGGTGACCTGCTTAGTGGATTAGGGAAAGGCTGTGGATGTTGTCTGCTTGGACTTTAGTAAAGCCTTTGACACCGTTTCCCACAGCATTCTCCTGCAGGAGCTGGCTGGTCACGGCTGGGGCAGGTGCGCTCTGTGCTGGGTTAAAAGCTGGCTGGGCAGCCGGGCCCAAGGAGCGGTGGGGAGTGGAGCTACACCCAGCTGGCAGCTGGTCACACGTGGCGTTCCCCAGGGCTCGGTGTTGGGGCCAGCCCTGTTCAGTGTCTTTATGGAGGATCTGGACAAGGGGATCAAGTGCACCCTCAGCAAGTTTGCAGGTGACACCAAGCTGGGCAGGAGTGTTGATCTGCCTGAGGGCAGGAAGGCTCTACTGAAGGATCTGGACAGGCTGGACTGATGGGCTGAGGCCAACTGTATGAGGCTGAACAAGGCTCAGTGCCGGGTCCTGCACCTGGGTCACACCAGCCCCACGCAGCGCTGCAGGCTGGGGCAGAGCGGCTGGGAAGGGCCTGGTGGGAAAGGGCCTGGGGGTGCTGGGTGACGGCCGGCTGGGCAGGAGCCAGCTCTGTGCCCAGGTGGCCGAGGAGGCCAACAGCATCCTGGCCTGGGTCAGAAACAGTGTGGCCAGCAGGACTGGGGGAGTGATCGTCCCCCTGTACTGGGCACTGGTGAGGCTGCACTTCAAATCCTGTGTTCAGCTTTGGGCCCCTCACTGCAAGGAAGACACTGAGGTGCTGGAGTGTGTCCAGAGAAGGGCAACGGGGCTGGTGAAGGGTCTGGAGCACAAGTCCTATGAGGAGCAGCTGAGGGAACGGGGGCTGTTCAGCCTGGAGAAAAGGATGCTCAGGGGACACCTTATTGCTCTCTATAGCCGCCTGACAGAGGCTGTAGGCAGGTGGGGGTCGGTCTCATCTCCCAGGTAACAAGCGACAGGACAAGAGGAAATGTCTTCAAGTTGTGCCAGGGGAGGTTTAGATTGGATATTAGAAAAAATGTTTTCACTGCAAGGGTGGTCAAGCATTAGAACAGGCTGCCCAGGGAGGTGGTGGGATCACTGTCTCTTGACTTGTTTAAAAAATGCCTAGATACAGCACTTAGTGACATGGTTCAGTGGTGGACTTTGCAGTCCTGGGTTAACGGTTAGGCTTGATGATCTTAAATGTCTTTTCCAACCTAAATGATTTGATGATTCTGTTCTGGCTTCTCCTCTTCATCAGAAGATAGTTTTAGAAATAGTTAATTGGCAAATATTTCAAAGGCTCTTATTATACTTCAGATAGTAGAAGATTTTGCTGTTATCAGGGATGTATTTTCTCCCCTCAGCTGGATTTCAGTCTCTTGTCTGCAGTCACTCAGTTATCACCATAGAACAGGAATGTTTTCATCAATGTGAGTTGCTCACCATTTATAGATTTTGGTTATTACTACCAAATTCTCTGAAATGCATACAGTTAAGAATTCTAGAGGTTGGGAATGTGGTGTTTGGTGCTTAATCTAAGGAAGAGTTGTAATTTTTGCACTGTAAATGAAAAGATTTTGCAAACAGGCTAATATCCAGACATCCTGTCATCAAATGCTATCAGATTAGTGTTATTCACCATCTTGGTTATAAATGCGTCTCACTAATGAAAAGATGCCACTAATCTTTTCAGAGGCATCTATTGTTATGAAAAGAGGATATCATCTATCAAAATAAAAAAAAAATGTTTAATGAACAAAACTTGGAAGCAGATTTGAAAGAAACTATTTTTCTTATTCTAAAATTATACTAAATGATTTCTGTAACACACATACAGGAAAAATAAGATTAAGCACTTTTTTGCCCTAATTATTTCTGTTTTGTTTTCTTTGTTTTTGTTTTTCATCCTCATTATTGGAAGAAACAAAGAAATATGGGTTTCCACGATTTTAATTGCTGTATATTAACTAGTACATCTAGCAGGAAGATTCAAGATTGTGTGAAGTCATACCTGTAAATCTGTGATTGTGAATCAAATGCAGTATCCACTCTCATAAATGATCTTAAAGGACCTTTCGGTGACCAGTTTTAATGTTTAATGACAAGGGAGTGGTTGCATTGCAAGGCAGATTCTAAAAACTAATTTTATAATACTTAATACTATGAAACTTGAACAGCTACAAAAGCTTTCATTTCAATCATTGTTGATTCCAGTTCAATTATTTTCTTTACTACTTACATTTACTTTAATAGTCCAAGTATCTCAATACTATGATACATTGCTGCTCTCTGTTTCATGTAAAAGGTCACTTGATAAAAACAAAGTACTTTAAAATATTACATTCATTGGTGAAAGGAAGTGAAGCTACAGAGGTGACTTGAAAGTCTCCTGCAGTTCATAGTAATTAGTTAACATAACATAAAGTCCTGTACGTGTAAGGGCATATGCACTGCTACTGAGTATTCCATGCTAATGAATTGGGGATAAGGTCTTTGACGTTATGTCTTTTAACCTTCTAGGAACTTTGTGAGTTTGACGCATTATTAGTAGTAGTTGTTTGAAATACTGAAATATTCTTTGACTCGCAGAACTCAGATACATACACAGGTGCATTGGAAGTGTAAGGCTGCTTACCACATAAACTAATCTCATTAAGAAATATTACTCATTAAGAGATATTACAGTATCAATATACAATTAACATTTTTCAGTGGCACTAGGTAAGCAAAAATGCTGCAGTAATAGTCAGAGTTGTATTTGGGCAGATGATGTTTAATGGTAGCCTCACTGTCAAGTCCTACTGTTATTAATTAGCTAGCCTTGGTTTTGAAATAAATAGTTCTGTCTTTTAAATCCTACCCCAATATTCATGAAACACAGAATCTGAATTTCCCACAGCCATAGACTGAATCTTCTGAAATTAAAGCTTCCAAAGAAAAGGAACTTCCCAGATGGTGGATCAGGCTGTTACGGTGCGGATGATTTTCAAGGGTGGTAAAATGAGTAAGATAAAGTACTTTTAATTATTATGTATGTTAATTTCAAATGTCCTCTCAATATTCAAGCATTTATTCATTCATATTATACAAGCTGATAGTTTTTTGAGATGGTCACGCTCTTTTACCTGCAGAAGCAGAGACCTTGTGTGATTTTTTCATACAGAAACACAGCAGGATTACATTTTCCTGATAGTTATGAAGATTTCAAAAAAGGTGTATTAAAAACAACTGAACTCTGAATGCAGGAAGGCAGGCAAATCAACTTTTTCCCCCTTTTGGTTTGTATGGCTTAAGAATGCTAAGAATCAAACTGAAATCAGACAATCACGGTAATACTGATAAATTCTATTTTTTTAAGTCCTTCAGTAAGTAGTGCAACTAAAATTGTGTCTTACTTGCAATGATGGAGAATAGCATAGCGTACTTCTTAGTGCAAAAATAGGTGGAGAATCATTATGTCATAGAAAAACTCATGGTGTTTTCTTGAAATGAAGAAAACAAAAATCCCTGTTTCTTTCTCTCAGTCTGTCTGTCTTCTCATGTTCTCAGTGCAGATGTTGAGTAACCAAAGTCATCTGGAGTCCAGGCTGGTCCTCATGGTTCTGACCCTGCAAAATCATTTAAGCATTTGCATGACTGGTTATTTAGTCTGAATTTATTGTGGAATAGCCTTTGTTTGTTTTTCTGCCTAAACCTTTCGAAGACAACAGTGCTTAATCAAGGGAATTGTTTTTATTGAAACTTGGCTGACAGGAAGAGTCTAATACCTGCAGTGACTCTCTGTGCTGCCAATAATCTTCAAACCATACTTGAATCTGGGATTTGCCTGTATTTTTAGATATACTTAAGTAGCAAGGAATTAGCTGAAGCGGGAAAAAATGCTGAAGATAATTTGCCAGGCCCTGTCTAATCTATATGATGTAACAGAGTGTGTGTGGTACATGCTTCTTTCAAAGTCAGTTACTGCCAGTAACTGTAGTAAGTGTTGAATTAGAGGGAACGAGAATATTTTGAGAAACTTTTACTTGAAATTTTGGTGTTTGTGGGGGAGAGAAGGAAAGATGCCCTGTAATGCTTATAATGTGGACATGATCATGATGCAGCACCACTGCAGCTATAGTATTTAAGAAGCTGTCAGTAACCCCTAAACTAGATTACAAAATAAATGCTAGAATTGCAAATAGAATTACGTACATAAAAAAAACTGTTCAAAAGTAATAAAGCTGGAAGTCACACAGCAGGAAATTCTCAATGGAACAAATGTCCCAGAGTATAGTAATTATTTTCTCAGTTCTTCATATCAGACCTATATGAGTGCTTAATTACAGTTCCCTGGGAAGAGGTTTTGCTAAGTTATCCAAAAAAGAAACACAAAACAGAAGATTCTTTAAAGTCTAGGTGTGCAAGAACCTCTGAAATGTAATGCCTGCTCAAAAGCTGCTCTCTGTTTCATTTCATAATGGGCAGCAAAAGATGTTTTTATGGAGGTAGAGCAACATGCAAAAGAAAAAAATATTTTTTCAAATTCTTCCTATGCAAAAGTTTTACATTTGAAAAACTTTTCAAAGATCGAAAGGTTTTGTGAAAAGCTTTTTTGTAATCTAAAATTAGAAGTCAAACCTTTAAAAGATTTAAGAATTGAATAGCTGAGATTCATCAAAAAGGCATATTTTGATCATGCACCAGAAAGGAAAAAAGGACATTGCTTTGTAATTATTGTATGTACAGGGCTGCTTTTGAAATTCATGTTGTAAAAATTGTCTTGAGTTTGGCATACTTGCTTATATCTAAGCTCACAGCAAGCCATCATGCATTTGATACCATAATTTTCATGTGACAGAATACAGATGTTAACATGGAGAATACAGGGAAAAGAGAGAAAAACTTACTGGGCAAGCTAATTATTATAGGAGCCACCAGTGGTTTGCATACAATACAGGGTTCCATCAGTACTCTTGGGGGGAAAACCAAACAGTTTTGCTGCTTGTTTCACCACATGGGGAGAATGGTACTTATCCTCCTGTCCCGGTTTCAACTGGGACAGAGTTAATTTTCTTCTTAGTAGCTGGTGCAGTGCTGTGTTTTGGATTTGGTGTGAGAGCAACGTTGATAGCAACAACTAAAACCATCAGTGTGATAGGTAATACTTAATACTAAGTCAAGGATCTTTCGGTTTCTCAGGCCTTGCCAGCAAGAGGGCTGGAGGGCCACAAGAAATTGGGAGGGGACACAGCTAGGACAGCTGACCCGAACTGGCCAGAGGTATTCCATACCATAGCACATCATGCTCAGTATATAAACTGGGGGGAGCTGGCCAGGTCTGCCGATCACTGCTCAGGAACTGGCTGGGCATTGGTCAGCAGGCGATGAGGAGCTGTATTGTGTGTCACTTGTTTTCTTTTCTCCCTTCCCTTTGGATTTCATTCTTCTCCCCTTCTTCCTCCTTTTTCATTGTAACTATTGTTAGTAGTATTATTATTGGTTTTGGTTTTGTTTTATTTCAGTTATTAAATTGTTCTTATCTCAACTCTTGAGATACAATTCCTTTTTACATTCCTTTACAATTCTTCTCCCCATGCCTTGGAGGGGTGTGAGCAGCTGTGTGGCACTTAATTACTGGCCAGGGTTAAACCACAGCAGTCCTTTTTGGCACCCAACATGGGGCACGAAGGGTTGAGATAACCACAGGTCCAACTAGAGTGTGTTAGAACAAAATTATTGTCTGTATTCAGTGTATTGGATTAATAATCATTGGCCACAACACTGATTTCTCTGCTGCCTATGGTCTCAGGGTTGCATCATTTACTTTACTTGCAGTATGTATTCCCTGTTGTGCTGTTTGTTGTTCTTGGGACCTGGGCTAAAGTTATTACAGTGTTGTAATATATAGTACTGGTTTATGGTATCATGGACTTGCTGGTCATAAAACTAATCTGGTCTGTGTAGGCAGCGTTGTCGTTGCCCCTGTGTGTTGGGTGGTCCCTGGTGGGGAATGCCAACAACTGCACTTGTGGCTTTTCTTTCCTGGAGAGCCAGCCTATGGGTGGGGTCCACACCTCCTCCTTCTCCCCAGGGCTAATTACTGAAGCATTTAGGATTTTTTGAAGTTCTAAGTATCTTCGGGTTGTTGGAACCACCATAGCAGAGGTCCTGATCCTAGTGCTAGGAATACTGAATGTGGTTTTCACCTCCTGGACAATGTGGAGATTTAAGAAACTAATTGTAATTACTCTAGCCTCTGTGGCGCAAACAACAGCTGTTCCAGCCCCCACAGCAGGCGTTGCAGCTACTTCAACCCCTGTGGCAGGTAATGCACCTACCACAAGTGATGCAGAAGGCTGACCCATGATTAGTATCAGTGGCCCCTATACAAATGAAGAAATGGAAATGCAAAACAGCTCATTTAGTAAAGGATGATGAAGCAGAGCCATCACAGGAACAAGATGAAGGTGGCAAATGAGGTAACCTCTCAGTCCCTATCCCTGAATGAACTGTGGGATATGCAGAAAGATTATACCCATCAGGTGAACACATTGTCACCTGGTTGCTTTGATGCTGGGATAATGGGGCTAACAGGGTAGAACTGGAGAGAAGGGGAGCCAAACCGCTGGGATCACTTTCTAAAGGGGGCATTGACAAGGCAATTGGAAAAGGAACACAAACCTCAGCATCTGGAAGTGACTCCTGTCAAGCATTAAGGAAAGGTATCCTTACAAGGAGGATATTGCATGTTGCCCAAGCAAGCGGACTACAATAGAGAAAAGCATCTGGTACTTGAGGGAATTAGCCATGAAAAAGATGATCTGTTATGATCAGGATGGTCCAGTCACAGATCCCAACAAAATCCTGTGCCCACCACATATGTGGCAGAAATTCATGTAGAGCGCACCATCATCATATGCCAACTCATTGGCAGTAATGAGCTGGAGAAACGACGCACTACTAGCAGTGGATGAAGTGGTTCTCCATCTCCTGACTATGAAGGTAGCATCTCTACCTCCATCATCTCAGCTGTGGAGACGCTGGTCCAGCAACTTAATGAGGATATATCCTACACTCCACCTGTACAGACCCACATTTCAGCTATCAACAGTAGATGCCCTTCTGTTTGGGAGGGAGAATATAGGAGATACCGTGGGGTACCCTGTGGTTTTAACTGCGAGGCCACTGAGAGGACACGAGGACATGGCATGGAAAACCTACTTCAATCCTGGAGGCACGGGTGCATGAATTACAAGAGTAAACAATCACAAACAGGGAGTCTTCCAGGAAGGCTGCTGTTCCAGTCTCCAGAGGGCAGTTTTCCGGAGTGATAGGGCTGAATTTAGTCTTGATCCTGAGAAAAGGAGTTCTAATCCATTCTTGCAACACATAACTGAGCAGGACTACTCCATGTCACATCTACTTCATACCACTTGCCATCCTGGTGGAGAATCCTACAACCAAGATTAGAGGGACTGTGCCTTCAGCCAGGTGGAGGACAGGGATAACTAGGTTGACTGGACTGTGTGGATCTGATGGCTTGGCACATCAGACCCACAGGAATATAAAGCTCTAGTAGCTACTGGTGCACGGTGTACTCTAATGCCATCAAGCTTTGAAGGGGCAGAGCCAATCAGTATTTCTGGAGTGATAGGGGATCTCAACCATTAGCTGTATTGGAGGCTGAAATAAGCGTGACTGGGAATGAGTGGCAAAAAACATCCCATTGCGACTGGCCCAGAGGCTCCATGTATCCTTGAAATAAGCGTGACTGGGAATGAGTGGCAAAAAACATCCCATTGCGACTGGCCCAGAGGCTCCATGTATCCTTGGCATAGACTATCTTAGGAGAGGGTATTTCAAGGATCTGAACGGGTGCCGGTGGGCTTTTGGTATAGTTACCTTGGAAACAGAGGAAATTAAGCAGCTGTCTACTTTGCCTGGCCTTTCAGAAGACCCCTGTGTGGTAGGGGTACTGAAAGTCAAAGAACAGGTGCTGATGGCTACTACAGCGGGGCACCAGCAGCAATACTGCACCAGCCGAGACTCCCTGATTCCCATCCATAAGCTGATTTGTCTACTGGAGAGCCAAGGAGCGATCAGAAGAACCCATTCACACTTTCACAGCCCCATATGGCCGGCGTGAAAACCTGATGGAGAACGGAGATTTACAGTGGACTATCATGGCCTGAATGAAGTCACGCTGCTGCTGAGCTCTGCCGTACCAGATATGCTAGAACTTCAGTATGAACGGGAATCAAAGGCAGCTAAGTGGTACGCCACCATTAATACTGCAAATGCATTTTTCTCTAAGGCCTTTAGCTGCAGAGTGCAGGCCACAGTTTGCCTTCGCTTGGAGGAGTGTCCAATACACCTGGAATCAACTGCCCCAGAGGGAAACTGTGAATGTTGAACAGTTAATTTGATGAGCTTAGAAGGTGAAAAGTGGTTCAGCAGTACTAGGTTTTGAGGATACTTTTTAAGATATCTAGCAAAATTACTTGGTGTCTAACTATTATGTAAAATAAGCAAAAGTGTTTTGTTGTAGTAATTCAGTATTATCTATTCATTAGTAATACTGAACTCCTATTGACCCTAGATATTTCCACTTGCTTCAGTAATAGGAGGCCTCTGTTTATGGTCTTTGAGTTAAACCTATTGATCTAAATAGGATATTCTGAGAATGTGGAGAAGTAACCACTCTGATAAACACACTGAAGAGATTTCCGTAAGTGGTTTTGCATTCCTTAAATACAGTGCTATTCCCTATGGTATCTTGACAATGTAGGAAGCCTGTTGTGTTGATGCTATACGGTCACTCCCACAGTTTATAAGCAGCTGTTTTGTGTATTGTGTCTGAGTGAAACACTGGCCTTTTCTACAGTTTCAATCCCTAATTGATCTGTTTGTCCTGCTTCTATAGATTTATTATTATTAATTCTCAGAAGGCTTGCTAGTGGTTGTATTTAGTTCAGGAGAGTTGATACAATGTGATGTTACAGCCACAACCTACTCAAAGCAAAAGAAAAGTAAAAAAATGGCAGACTGTCAGAAATATTAGTTGATGGGAAGAAAGGTGGGAAAATGTAATGGTGTCAGGTTGACTCCAACAGGGTAGTTTCAAGGATAAAGGATATCTGTTATGGAAGTATGAGCAAAGGCTGACTATCCAAGCTCTCTCTCTAGCTCTATTCTAGTTCCCTGAAGCCTTTTTATTTGTGAAAAATGGCCTAGGACTCATCCCTGTGACAGAAAATTCATTTTTGCACGTTGAACTGAGGAGTGTTGAAGTAGTTCTGGCAACTACTGTGAGACTTGTGTAAGGATCCAGCTTTCAGATTAGTCCCTGGCACTCAAAACCAGCATAAGAAAGCAATTCCAACAAGTTGGCTAGCGGTGTCATATTTTATCTTTTAAATGTTTGAGGTCCACTAGTGTAGTACTGTTAATATTTTTTTTAAATGTGGATCACTTGTTTTGGTAGTAAACATGTTTGGAAAAAAGCAAGTGAGGAAAGTATGTTGTGATGGAGGAGGGGAAAGGGAAAGCTCATTTGCCTGAAATACTGCCATTTTTTTCCAATCTGAAGTAATGCAACTATTATGATAGGTTATTTAGGATTATTAGGCTTGATCAGTCAGTTTCTTGTGGACTATAGAAATCAAATCTATGAAAAAGATTGCTGCTTGTGTTATCCCCATTGATGAGAAGACCCTCGTTACAACAATTCTTTGCCTTTTCTTCCAAAAGCTTTCTAATATTCATGGCAAAACTTTGTCACTTGTCATTTAGTAGTGAGCATCCACTCAGATGTTCTAGTGTCTGAAACACTGTGTAGATTTGGGCCACATGCAAAATATTAAAATATTTTCATTCCTTCTGTTTTTCTGTGAGGATACTGGTGATCAGGCAAATCACCAGATTTTCTGACATTGCTGTCCGTATAGAAGAAGTTTCAGAGAATGTGGTGAGAAAAATTGTCAGTCACTTGAACTGTCATTATGTAGGTGGATGAGAGGATTCCTGTCATAGCCTTGCACAGTCATCTTGCCAATTGGAGTAGGTCTGTATGACCACTGAGGAGCACATGTAACTCTCTATATAGAGATTCACTGCTTGCTCTGTTTTGTTACAGCATAGTGCCAAGGACCAAGCTCAGTACCCAGTCTGGCCATAGCAGACCATGTTAATTCTGTTGGCTTTGTGTTAGCTGCTTCCATCATGTATGTGGCCTCTGGTCAGTCTAGTGTCTTTGAGAGCTCAGGTTGTCCCCTTTGTTGTTTGGGTACCGTTCAGAAGCTAGGAATCAGGGAGCAGTCACAGTCAGTTCAGGGTCTTAGTTTCAGTTGATGGACCTTGCACAGTATGTATGAGGTCACAGTTTCAGAAGGATTTCAAAAGAATTTTCATATTAAGGCTTCTCCATATCAATACCATATTATAATATCCATAAAATTAATACAGTGCAAAATTTCAAATACCTATAATATATGAACTAATTTTCAGTGACTCTCCCAAGATGCCTTGCTTTAGTGTCTTGAAAACATGCTGTTTTCAAGAGGTGAGAAATTCCTCAGCTCTGTCATCTCCTGAGAAGAAGCTTTCTCATGCTGACTTGCATGTTGTCTGAGACTTTCTCAGGCAAAACACCGATTTAGTGCCCTCGATCACATTTCTTCATTTTTAAATTAAATACTCCTCTCCCTGCAGTATGTCACTGTGTGGGTAACCTTGTTGTACATTTATAAGCCCACCTTTTATGTCAGAAGGTTGAGTGTTGTTTTCTGATACAGACATACATGATGAGTTTCAAGTAGCTGTAAGAACTCTCATGTCTTGATTGCTATTGATCAGCTAATGACAAAGATGATTGTGTATCTAAGCAGGCTCCACTTTTCCTGTGATATCAGACAGATGTGCTTGGGTCTTTTTCCTTTTTGAACAAGCAATCTAGTTATGAGTCTTGCTTAGCAGCATCTTTTCTTCAGAAATCTATCTCTGAAGCTGTATTTGTAAAAGAAAAAAACCCCAGTGTATTTTCTAGGGAATGTTTATTAGGACCTGTTTGGTTATAATACTAGCAGTTTGCAGTTTGCCTTACATAAGGCATGTTTTCATGTGAATAGACTTTTTTTTGTGCTGATGGACTACTGTCAAAACCAACCATTCTGTTTAAGTATAATGAATATGGTACAAGTATATAATCATATAGCAAGTATTACTCTGTGAGATGCAAAACGCCTGGGGTTTGCTGTGTAAGTATTTTTTTTTTGTGCCAGATATGTATGATAACGTCAGTTTTGGTGCACACTGCCACAAAGACTTAGTTCTTTCAGTATCTTAAAAATCTTCATCTTTTTTTCTTTAGATTTCCTTTGTTAACTAGAGAGCTCTCAGGTTTCTTCTCAAGGACAAGCAAACTACAAATTTCTCTATCAAACTCACCTCTGCAAGGTATCTTGATCTCTTTGGTATTTTGGGGCACAGGTGGTGTTGTATCAATTTTACTAATACTTACTGGCACCATTCATTTGATAAATTCTCTTGAACAGAAATCATATACTTAGGGGAGACATTGCAATTTTCCTCTGTTTGGGGTTAGTTAGATATTTCGGCCCTTTCTAGAATGGTTCCATGTCTGTAGTTATGTTGTTCTACAGAACATAATCTCCTGAATACCTTATACTACATTGCATGTGATTATGTGAAGTTCTTTACGTACTGACTACCATCCAAATGGCTAAAATGGATTTAAGGACACAAGTGAATGTTGTGACCTGTTGTAGCACATGACAAAATCTTGCTACCGTCTCAAATGTTTAGCATCCATCATCTTTCCTACAATTTCTTCTCATGTATTTGTTGATAGTACAAAATGTTCCATCCTTGATCTTTAAACACAGAAGTCTATCAACTCTTACTGTGACTAATTAATCCTTTAACTCCAACATCTAGAAAAAACATATCTCATTACTGCTTTCACCAACCATCTCTGTAGGTTTTAGCATTAACTATTTAAAAATACTACTTCATGCAATGTTACCTCAGTACTTTGATGCTGAGATTCTTAGGTATAATCATGGTGTAGATATATCAAAAGGTTAGCGGAACTCTAAATACTGTCAGAAGCTGGCTTCTATTTGTCTTTTGGGGGTTGTAGTGCTTGGTTTGTGTTAATATTTTGCACATTATAAGAATGAAAATGTCAGCAATTTACAATGAATGTATCTGATTGCCAGAGAAATTGTGAAAGAAATCTTTTTTTTAAAAATGACGTATCAGAAATACTGTCTTGATTTGAAAGCTAGCGTATCATCAACAAGGTATTCCCCAGCAGACAATAAAATAAAACATGTTCCAGAGAGAATTGGAGACAAAGACAATTGTGTTTGTCATGTCTTTGAAAGAACTGGTTCACAGTTTGTTGTAGGATATGGAGGGGAGGGAGAAGGCATCATAGTAATCAGGTCAAATGTAATGTAATGGTAAGAAGTAAAATGTGGCCTTGAATAAGGAGCACAGTTCTTCCTCAAAATAAAAGCTACATAATTAAATCCAGTTATTTATGTTACAAAGGGAGGGCTGGGATTAAATTTCTGAGCAGTATTAAAAATGCAAAATCATAGTAATTAGACTCATGTTCTTAATGTTAGAATCTGTTTGTTATTCTCTGATAATATTAGCATTCTCATATGCTTAACTTGCTTCAGTACATTTTATTTTCTACCATTAGATTACCCTATATATCAGCTCTCCAAGGTTTTAAGAGATTAATTATATTTTAGTCATGCAATAGCCCATACTTCTATGGCCTAATTAAACACATCTTCACTGCTAATTCAGACAGGTAATTTATAATAATATTGACATATAAAAGTAAACTGTTCTCTGAGCTGTGTATGCAGAAGGGGTGTAGCTGCGTGCCGAGGGTAGAGTTAACAACTGTTTTACAGGCAACATCTGCTGACGGATTGACTGGGGCAGCAGTGGGTACCTCTCTCAGAGGAAGCTCTTGGTCCAGGAAATGAGAGCAAGGCTGACACGATCTGGATTTTAGAAATGGAGAAAATGCGTCCCCAGCATATACAAAGGCAACTGAGTTGTCAGCTGTCTGACACTAAATGTCAGGAGACCATTAGTTCTATGTTTGCAAAGCAGTAGATCTGATGGTGTGTCCTGCCAGGAGCTGAATAATTACTTTCTGTTAGTTTCTGTGAGGATCTGCTGTGCAGGCAGATCACCTCTGACTTTTTAGCTGGTCATCCTGTAAATCTCTCCTAAAATAACAGCCTGTGCTGGAACGCCTGCAGAATACCTGTCTTTCCTCTATTGGTGGTGCTGATCACTGGATTAGTCAGACTAGCTGCTCTGTTATCCTGATTATCCTCTTGTTGCCTGTTTTGTCTTATGCATAAACTGCAGAGCTCTGTATTGTGTGCTTTGTGTAGTGGTGACTGGAACTGAGTCTCAGTCAAGCCGTGCGTGTAGGTTCCATGGTTTTTTGCATATGGTTTGCTTCTTTTCTGTGCCTTGAGAATACATTGGTGGACAGAACCGTGACAGAGCTGATACTCACAAACGTGTAACCTCTGCTTCCACTTATTACAGCTCTTAAACATGGTGCACTCTCATGAACAAAGTCCTCCAATCTGGTGATTATCTACTGAGGGACAGAGGGCCACATACATTGATACACATTCTTTCTTTGCAGTGCTGCATAACTTCCAGTATTTTGTACAAGATTATGAGCAGTGGAAAAATAAAGTAAGCAAAACTGCTTTAGCTTTGGTTTAAGAATGAATTGAATTATTCAGGTTTGATTTGCTAGGTAAGATGTACCATTCCCTGTGTCTAGCAGGTCTCTGAATCTTCTTAATGGACAGATTATGGAAATATTTCTCTTTTCTCTGCATTTCCTAAGCATTCCCGAGTTTCAGAAAAACAAAAAGCTGAAGGACCAAGAAACTTGTAAATTGGTTTAGCTTCTCATCAATAATGTATTCTCCAGGGTATTAACGTTTTCTTTTGTAGTCATAAAGATACTTTTTTCTGTTGTTGTTTACCTATTAAAGCTATTTTTTTGTTGTTTCTGAATTCATAGGCTTCTTTTCTCCTTACAAGATCCATTTAATTGTTTTATTGTCTACATTTTTCTCTGTATGTCTTCTGCATTGTATTTTAAGCTTCTAAAGTAAATGGTTGCCATTTTTATTTCTTTGTAACTGGTTTCAAAGCTTTCTCTTCTAAGAAGTAATTCACTGACATGCTTGGGACTCTCTGCTCTCCATAGTCAGTGTATGACAACACTCCCAGTGGCCCCGCTTGTAGTTAGTGTGGAATGAGAAACTGGCAAGTAGTGCTTTGTTGGGATGGAGTTATTACACTTTGGATACTGGATGATTAATGAGGTTTAGGTCTAGAAAGGATTATTATCATAATCTGATTTCTCTTGTACACTTGTATACAGTATACCTGTGTTTTTTAGAGATCATATTCTCAGTAACACCAGTGCAGCTAGAATGTATTTCCTCTCCCCCTGCACTGAAAATGTCAATAATTTCAGATTAATAAACCTGCCATGCAACCAAGCCTCTACAGCAGACAGCAAAGCTTATCTGAAGAGTTAATCTTTGGCTGCCAGTGTGTCCACATTATCAGCCTGAGCAATGATTGATTTTTCTAACAGAGCCTGAAGAGAGAATAATGCCAGTATGATTTCTCGTAGCTGTATAAATAATACGGTGATGTATAATATTTTCTGACTGCCTAACTTTGTACTCTTGTTTAAAGTTTTTATGTGGGTGGCAATTTTCCTATGTGTTTGTTTAATTTGTGTCTCTTGATTTCTCTGAGTAAGAAAAGTTTTCCTCTTTGAAACTCAGGATAGGGACAGTGTTTATCTTATTGTGCTTAAACTATGTTGCATACATTTTTCGTATCTGGCTTCCTTGACTTTCCTGATGCTGTGCTCTCCACAGGATTTCGAAGGCTGGTGTCTTGTCATTTTCTCTCTCTGTTTTTTAAAGCTACTAAGAAAGAACAGAGAATAATTGCTGCCATAATTACTGAAATTGTTTACACAGCTATACTGTTTGTCAAATTTCATTCTGCTTAAAAATCGTTCTTTATCGATCCAATTCACAAAGCATCAATAAAGAATAAGGACAATTAAAAATTGAATTTCAATGCAAATGTGGCCTTTTCCCTATTCTGCATGAACGCACATTTATCAGGCTCATAAATGCTGCTGTTGACAGCATAGCATTGAAACAACCAAAAAACAGCCCTACTGTTATTGTTTCATGAGCCTTTGATATCCTGATTCATTTCCCTCTAGAAAAAGATTGCAAAAGGTCAGTAACATGTCATAGGAGTCTGTGCAGAAACAGCCTGGGGACATATTTCCCTAAATTTTCAAAGAGTATGCTACACTGCTGAGCCTGAGGCCTGGGGAATGACTTGCTTGAACAAGCATTTAACACAAAACTGATCTTGTCCTTCGTTTGTTTACTCCATTATTACTGACAACTTGTGGTTATAGAATCCAAAAATGGTTGAGGTTGGAAGGGACCTCTTGAGACCATCTCATCCAGTGCTCCTGCTTAAATAGGGTCAGCTAGACTAAGTTGCCCAGGACTATGTTGAGTCAGGTGTCCTGGTTTCAGCTGGGATAGAGTTAATTCTCTTCCTAGTATCTGGTATAGTGCTGTGTTTTGAATTTAATGTTACTAACACGCTGATGTTTTAGTTGTTGTTGATCAGCGCTTGCACAGAGCCGAGGCCTTTTCTGCCTCTCATCCACCCACCAGCGAGCAGGCTGGGGGCGACACAGCCAGGACAGCTGGCCCCAGCTGACCCAAGGGATATTTCAGACCATGTGGCATCATGCTCAGGATATAAACTAGTGGGAACGCTGGCCAGGGGCTTTCCTAGCTCAGCAGCTGGCTGGCATTGATTGGCAGGTGGTGAGCAATTGCCTTGTGCAGCACTTGTATTGAATATTCTAATTATTTTATCATCATTATTATTATTACTATTATTATTTCGTTTTCCCTTCTGTTTCTGTCTTACCAAACTGTCTTTATGACAGCTCACAAATTTTACTTTTTTTATTATTTTTTTTCCCAGTTCTTTCCCCCATCCACTGGAGGTGACGGGGTGGGCAGAGTAAGCAAGCAGCTGTGTGCTGTTTAGCTACCTGCAAGGTTAAACTACAACATCGGGTTTTGAGTATCTCCACAGATGAAGGCACCAAAACCTCTCTGGGCATTCTGTTCCAGTGTTCGGCTAAATTCACTGTAAAACACAGCAGATTTTTCATGTTCAGATTGAATTTCATTTGTGAAGTTAATGTGGTTCTTAAACCTTACAATAATCCTGTGTATAGGAGATGTAACAGATAGGACATATCCTTCTGTGTATAGAAATCTGACAGTGTTTCAGCAAATATTACAGTTTGTTATTTTCTTCTTTAAGACTTGTATTAGTTTTTAATTAATGAAATATATGCCAACCATTTAGGCAAGGACAGGCAGTGGAAATTTAGTTTTCTGTTTATTCTGTAGGGCTGTGCTTTTACATAAGGTTCTTTGCAAACTAACAAATTCTTAGATGAACTTCACTGACTAAGACTATTAAAAATTATTTTTCAGTTTCACACTCAAAGGTTCTGTAATAAGGAGATGTAGATGCTTACATTTTAAGCCACGCTAAATGGACTTCTTATATTTAAAATCTGAATGTTTATTTACATTCAGTAGATGCCCTAAAATGAGGCCTCTGAAAGGCAAACGATGAGCTACAAGACTCATGTCACGGGGAAAATTCAGTTGTATTCTCACAATGAGATGTAATAATAACTTCTGTGGAATCTAGAATTGTAAAATATGTTTAATGCATTGATGCATGAGATCCACAGTGAAAAGTAGACGGTATCAGTCTTGTTGAGACTGTACCACCAAGCAATTCATTAATGTACAGGGAGGCTAGAGGTTAGAGTGAGCATGACAGTTTGTGACCGAGCAGCTATTGAGTTCCCAGAACAAGCCTACAGCTCTTGATCAGAAATACATGCTGTTCAAGTTAAGGGCAGAAGTGATAAGAAATTTAACGGTACTTTCCAAAGTATAGATTTATTTTTTTTAAATGCTTTACTCCTTAACGGCAGTCACGAAAATTTTCTCACACTTTTTCCTTATCTTCTCCTCTATTATCAGGTAGAGGCTGGTACTGACTGCTCATATTTATTATTTTTTTTAGTATTATTATTGGGATTTTTCTGCTAGCACCAGAACTCCCTTGATCAAAGTCCTCTTACAGTTCAATACTGAAAAACAGTTCCATAGCAGTGATTTAAGAGATTTCACACTCAGGAGCTTAGACTCCTTTCCAGCCAGCAGCCAAATTCAGAATGGAATTAAATGGTCTGCCATACTTGGAGCTAAGCCTGACTACTACATACAGTTTGGGATTTGGATTTTTAAAATTGTTGTTAAACTTTGTGATTAAAACCAAGAAAAACATGATGCCGAGAGCAGTTTATTACATTAAAGGATCATTTTACATTGTGTTATTTATACAGTTACGTGTAGGCATGTTTCACTTAGAAGAACAAATGTCTGAAATTGCCATATATAGCTGTGTGATCCTTTAGTAGTAATAACGTAAAAAAGTGTTAACTTTGTTACAGTAATGATACTGCTTGAAAGATTTCCATGGCAGACATCATCATCATCATATTTTTACAGAAGTTTGTGAGCTACTGTCATCTGAAGTGATGTGCCCACAGTGGTCTGTTTGCCCATGAGATTTGGGTGCTAAGCAGTAAGGACAGAACCGTACAACTTATATTGAATCTGAGCTGCATAGTTGATTTTTAGAAAGGCAAAGTGTGTTCAGTACTCTGAATGTGTTAGCCGTTCACAGTCTTTGTTGTTAGTGATTCTCTACAATGATACTATTTTTAAAATCATAAATACTAAAGAGATTCTCCTTAGAGCTTGGAAAAGCATATTTATTTGCACACCAAAGCTGGAGAAGGAAGGAAAAAACACTGTCTCCCGTAAATTTTTCCTATTAAAAAATATATATATTTTGCAGTTGTGTCATAAAAGTTTTTTTGCTGGAGGACAAAGAGAGTGAGAATTTATTTGGGAATTAAATATAGTCATGGGTCTGTTTAAGTTTTTCTGTATTTAAAGAACAAAATTAAAAACTCATCTCCCTACTTTTAGAGGAAACTTGTATGGTTTCCATCCATGTTTGACAGTTGTTTCATTTATAATGGTAGTTCCTTAGATCAGCTTCATATGTGGTTCTTCTTTTGCTTTGTAAACCCTTTGTTTGGATAGAAACAACATAAAATTCCACTGCTGGGTGAATGTGATGGAGGATAAAGGATTATTCCATCTCAAAAGATGAAATGCATTTGTGAGGCTAGAATTCTTTTATGTTTTTTGAACATCAAAAAGTCACCCTATTACAACAGGAAATGTAATTTAGCCCATTGGGAAGAAAAATCTATAACTTTATTATATAGCTATTGGAGCAGTGATTTTTTCAATGGATGACTTTCCAAGTGAATATTGATTGAAATCTAAAGGTATAATTATTAAACTCTTGGTAGTCTTGATTATCACTCATGCAATTGGTTCCAGTGGATTTGAATGGAATTATCGTTATGAATAATTGCTCCACCTGCCTGAGCCAATGTCACGGAATAGAGCCCCTGAGCATTCAGGTCAGACAGATTTTACTCTTTACATCCCCAAGCCCTACAAAAACAAACCTCACAATGTAAAGACGCACAAGTAAAGCAGTTTAAGAAGGGTTTTTTTATAAGTAGAGATACAGAAGATACAAATATGTGAAAGTTAAAAAGCAGCATTAGGAGAAAATTCATACAGATAACTTCAGTTAGCTTTCACGGAGATCATGGAGATTGATAGCTAGCACAGGCAATACAGAGGCCTGGGTTTGCTGCTTGTTAGTGATGAGCTGGTCATTATCAGCAGGTTAGAACATTTTATGTAGACAGCCTGTGATGCTGAGCACGTGTGAACTCTTTGTGTTAGTTTCATGCTATTTTGTACACTTTCAGTGATGACGTGCCATAATTTGCTTAAGGCTTTTGTTACAGGTTTTGATACAAATTCCAAATTGAATTGCTAATAGAACTTTGTTGTTCAGTAATATAAATGAAAACAGTTATGTAAGTATTGCCACATGTAATTCATGTCCCCAGTGCACTATTAATTTGCATCCTCCTGGATCCCAGATGCAAAATAATCGATTTGCTACCATGGGACATTAATTGGGTGTGGCACTACTTTAGCTTTGTGCACATTCCTTTTCAATTGTCTTTATTGTAACTTGATTACTTTTCCTTCAATTCTAAAAATTGCATTATATCAAATTACCATAGCATAGCTTCTGATATGATTTTCTTACAAATTAAAGTACTTGTTATCCCTGTACTTGGGTTAACTTAAATCGTTAATCATGCTATATTTCAGTATTCCCTGGAGGAATATTTCAGGAACCACCAATAACCCGGTATTGCTTTAGTATCATTAAATATGTTATTTGTGCTTTGAGTAATATACAGAGAACTGTATTATCATGATGGAGGAACTGAATGTCAATATTTAAAGTTATGGAAGATATATTTTAATGGATAATTGTATTCAGTTTGCAACTTTTCATTTACCAGGTTACATGGCACTGAGATAGGAATAATTGTCATATGTTTAATGATTTGGTTATTTATATACTTTAATTTGATGAGCTTTGAGTTTGCTGCAGGACTAATTTTTGTTTATTTTACTGATAACAAAGATAGACATATATAGCATTTTCTAGTCAAAACACTCTATCTCCTAACATCTTTAAGCCTAATAAAACCTTTAGTAGGTATGATTTTCCTCAGGCTCAGTGACTGTTACTTAAATGCTAACACAGACTTTACAGACCAGACCAGAGTACCTGCTGCTTTGGCAACGCTACTAATTCAGATGTCCTCTTGCCGTTACAGAACACAAACAAATGGCACCTTACTGGGCTCCCACTGCTTTTTCCAGAATCTGTCTCTCTGTCAGTTCAGTATTCAAGGTGCCCAAGCACATCAGCAACCGTAGCGTTGCCTATGACCATCCAAACCAGTTGATTTCATACAAGACAAATGCAGTTTACCAGGCCAAGGGTGATGTGTGTGACAGCCAGAGATAAAGTGGTCTTGGCTGAGGAATATTGGTTGTAGAAAAAGCCTTTTATGGAGACTGATGTATGCCTTCCACATTCTCTTCACAGGGGAGGTATTTTACAGTGCCTTTTATTGATAAAGCTTTCGCACCATAACATGAATAACTTGCTTTCATAACGGCAGATGGCGGAGAGAATGATTTTCAACCAGGTCAGCTTGGAACATTTTAGGGCAGATTAACACTGCTTGCATGGTGATCGGTTCTATAGGTGAATTATCCTACTTTTAATTTGATAGCTAGGTCATTTAATCTAAGAAGGTAAAATATATTTCTGTCTAATTTGAGCTGTTTGGCTCATTATCTAGTCATCTTTGTTTTCTTCTTCACAGCGTCCTGAAGTAGGGAAGCACCCTAGCCCTGTTATAAGCATGGTGAACATAGTTAAGAAAAGTAGTGAACTCCAGCTTTGATTCAGTGTTAGATTTCCAGGCTGCAGTGTTTACTTTTATGTGCCCTGGCTCTCTAAATTTTCTCCTACATTTAGGCTACAAAGCTCTCTGTTCAATGCAGGTGGAGAATTTGGCAGTTCACGGGGTAATACAAAATGCTGTACTCATCAGGAATTCGCTCCAGAAAGGTCTGAGCCTTGACTTACCAAATCTCAGCCCTGCTTCTATGCCTTACCCACAGTGGGTTCCACTTCAGTAAGTCAGAAGCAGGCATGTGCTTTTAAAGAAAATCTCCCCGTCGTCCCACTTGACTGTGCTTTGTCTCACACCATGAATCTTCCTGGACTGAATCAGTTCACCTTCTTTTGCAGCCTGGTTGCTCTGCAGAGTGATCACAGACTTACAGAATAGTGGAGGTTGGAAGGGACCTATGGAGCTCAAACAGAGGCAACTTGGGCAACTAGTCAGTTGCCCAAGACTAGTCAGGCAGCTTTTGAGTATCTCCAAGGATGGTGGCTCCAATTAGCTGATCATTGTGGAGAAAAACTGGAGAACAAAAGGCAACACAAAAAAACTATATAAAGCAAAAAGTTTCAATAAATAGCCACTTCTATGGCAAAAATAGTATCCTGTGTATAAAATAAAAATATATCCTAAAAATATGTTCTCTAGGATCACGGAAAAAAGAGAAATTATATCACTGCAGCATGGAGATTATGACATTCCCATAAAAGGGAGAAGTTTATGATACAGGAACTACTGTTTGGATGCTGTGTGTTTTCTACCTTTTGTTTGTGATTAGCTTTTGTTACACAATTTTTAATGTCTTTAAAAAGTACTTGATTTCTAGGCAATTCATAGGCCTTATGTGAACACCAGGCTTGACCTGTTCTTTCAAGTCTGTATTTAGAATGTCAAACAGTCTGTAGTTTCTTGGAGGTGGGGGGCAGGTGGTAAAGAAATCTGCCCCTCCAAAAATGCTGTAATATTATTTGTTCTTCCATCATATAAACAGGAGAGAGTAACATTGATAATCTTCAAGATGAGCACAATGATCCTCCAAATTATAGTCAGTTATATCAGATTATTTGATAAAATTTTATGTATTATTTCAACAATTTTTCTCTGTCATAACAGTTTTCAGATGTCTTTATAGAGCGGATGTAATTAAAGGAGTTGTAATTTTATTTTTTCTTTCACTAAAATCATGAGGTCTATCTCCTCTCACTACTCAGAATTCTGGTGATTTCTGCATGTTTGATCGGTAGTTTTTAGACTTTCTTGTCATGTAGTCCTTCAGGATTTAAAACCCAAACCAGTGGTTTTAAAGTGGGCATTTGTATTTGAAAAATGCATCTGGGAGACAGTCATGAATAAAACTAGTATACAGACAGAGGTTTAATACATTTAGTTTAGCTTTTGAAAGGTGGGTAAGAACAGCCTCTGATGCTCCAGTTACAATTCTGAGTTAAGCAGTGGTAGAGCAGGTAGTAGAACTGTGACTGTCCTGTTGAGTATTTAGCAAGGCAGTCTTTTTCACCTCAAATATGGGAGTATGTGTTCTATTTAGGGCTTTAAGACTCTTTTCTGGAGAAATGGGGAACTAGGAAGACAATTCTAAGCAAGTAATAAGAGCTTTTGGTTAATGGGGCTCTGAACAAAGCTCCTCTCTCACTTTCCTATATAAGCTTTGGTACAGTAATAGAGTTCCTGAAGTTTTCTTTAATACAACTTTTCATGTCTTCAATTTAAGTAAAGACATCATTTCAAAGTAATTTTCTTTAAACGATATTATTCTCACTCCTTTTTTATGTTCTCTCTATACATTTCTGTGCTCTGTTAATAAGTTCTTTCCACACAACCACTAAAGCATACAATAAATCTCTAATTGTTCTGTCATCTGTTTCTCTTCCTTTTCTGAAAAATCACAGAATTTTAGGGGTTTCTGTTTTATTGCCATCCCATGATTCCTGGATCAGAATATTTTGTTGTATGTGTGACCAATGTGGTGTTCAGTTAAAAAAAAAAAAAAAAGAGAGAGAAAGAAAGAAAAAAAATCTGTGTATATTCTAATAGCAGGTTACCTCCTATTTCTGCCTCAAATACTGTCTAACTTTTCCTGAAATACATACTTCTCAAGGGGGAAAAATGCATTATATGCGGTGACTCACCACACAGTTAATCTGTAACTCATTCATTAATCTCTGTGATATTGTAGGCATTCATCCCTTGACACAGAAGGGCAGTATTTTGTCTTCCTCCTTCAAGTGTCTGCTGTGGGATAGCAGATTATTCTTTAAGCAGCAATGCCTCAAGCTGGAACTGCCATCTCACATCACAGTTTGTGTTGGGTGGGAACTGAGTTGGTAGGTTCACTTTAGCTTATCCATGCCATCAAAGGATGTTCTAATCCTCTTAATCAGAGATATGCAAAACATAGGGCAAGTTCCATCCTTTCCATATGAGTAACTGTTGTAGTAATGGATCTCTGAATTTGTTGTTGCTGAGATTGCTGGGTAAAGGCAGCACAGGAAGTACTCTTCCCAATTCTTGTCTTTTTGGAAAAATCTGTGTTATTTTGTGAGGCTCATGAAGACAGAAATGCTGTTTGCTACTGCATCCTGTTTTGCAGGGTTTTTCAGTTGCACTTCTTAGCATGTCTTTTCAACACGTTGATCATATGAGCACAAAATTCTGCTTATACATTTGAGGAATGAAAATTGAATGTGATATCATTGAAAATGAAGGCAAAACTGAGAACAAAACTATGCGGAAAAGTTGATGTACGCTATTTCTAAGAACCACATTCAGATAATATTGTCAGCAATGGTTATTCAATGGGACAGCGCTTACATTTCAGGGACATTTAAAAAAGTAACTTTAGCTGCCCCTCAACTTTATGTCTGAAGGAAAGAGCCTACAACATAGATTTTTAAAGGATATATTGCACTGAGACAAAAATCTGTCATCCAGTCCTTTGGGAGTTAGTATGTCAAATTGTTTTAATTCTTAAGCAGTAGTCTTAAAATAACCAGATGGGCTGCACTTCTGAGTAAAATTAGGGAAGTGTTGTCAGCATTGTAAACTTAATAAGGTAGGTGATGTGGATCAATTCATGCTGTCCTTGACTTTCTGCTTCTATTAGAATTCTGGAAGATCATTAGCCACCTCTGGGACGTATTTGATTAATAGGCTTGGTTAAACAAAAGAGGTGAGGTCAAGCGTGATCTGAAATTATGAAAAATGTGTATTCCAACGGGAATTTCCACTTTCCAAGTTATGAATGTGGGAAAGTACCTTCCCTCTTTGGATTCTGATTAATTTAATTGTGTTTTATCGTACTGGTAACCTGTAAGAACTTTGGTTTTCTATAAATAAATAGGTTCTATAAACCTATAAATAAGTTTTTCTGATATAATGCACTGTTTAAAAGCAGTATGTTCAAGTATGTACTGTTAATATGCTTGTTAAGGAATAATAAAAGATAGTTCTAAGGAACTAGTGTATTTAAAAACACCGTGCAGATTCTTCCACTCAGAATAAGACAGGGAAGTGCACATCTTCATGGTGTCCTGTTTGTCCTCTGAAGATGATGATGTAGACTTTATTTTGCATCTGCATAATTTCATACAGAAGACAATTCAGCCAATTCACATTTCATTATCTATGTGCACGTATTTATCTGTGCTAGAGATGGAGCTATTGGCTAGTTGTAAAAAATGATGTTGTGGTGGCGCAGAAAGAGTGAAAATGTATTTTAACTATTAGTAATCTTCATATTTTTCTCTTCAATCCTTTCTCTTCCAAAATTTATCAAGCAGATCATTTATTTTAAGCAGTGATAAAAAGCAGAAATTATGGAGAAACATGAGCAACACTGTAGTTTGCTTATCAGTAGCTTTGCGTTTTTTCTGTTGCTCCTATTTTCTTCTTCAGGTCCATTGCTTTGTGCAGATTAAGCGTGCTTTATAGCCTAAAGATGCTATTTCCGTCTACTTAGTTCCCCATGAGATGAAAGCAATGAGTTTCATTGTCTTTATTTCTGTGCTATTCACAATTAGTTTTATGATCTATAACAACAATGTCTGTGTCTTGTAAGTCCAATCCATAACTCTCACTTCTCTGATGATGGCAGTGAGTCCCTGGAGATACAATATGACTTAATTTCCTTATTATAACATCCTCCTTTTCAGCTTCTAAATTACTGCTGTTCTAAAAAATGCTGCCAACACACATAGCGGGTTTTTGCTAGCTGGATCTTAATGCAGAACATTGGTATCATTCTCCTAATTAATAACATGAATAATTTTTTGTTTATTAGCCTCCACAGGCATGAATTTGTCGTGTTTGATTAGGTAGTTTTGCCTTTTTTATGCAATTTTTATTTGCAAAACTTTGACACTTACATCAAATGTTTTACCAGTAGAGTAAAACTTAGTGAATTTTCATCTTTTCAGAGCCAGCTTGATCAGCTTGTGTTTGCTCACAGCTTAAAGATCTGGACCAGTTTCTTTAATAAGAACTTGTTACTGAGATACCTTCTTTCTGCAACTGTCTTGGTTGCACTCTAAACAAATAATTTGAATTTTCACTAGGTACAAATGAAATTCAGTGTAATTATATATGTTTACCACAGCTGTTTTGTTTATTGATAGACTTCACAAAATCTATTTCCAGCTCCATCTGCTGTTTCTGACACAAAAACTGCAACATTCTCTTAAATGCAGTCACATCAATAAAGCAAGATGTGCCAGAAACTATTTAAAGCCCAGTGCAGGGGTTTTATTCAGTTGATACCAGTTTTCCCAGAGTTGTTCAGATGTTATTGTCATATGTTATATTTTACAACTGATCTGTTCAGACATTGGGTCATTGTACAGTGAGCTTCACAAAACAGAGTGTAGATTCTGAGTGCCACCAGTGGAAAAAACCCACTAAATATAATAGTAAGTGGCCATAAAGTCTTAATCTATTGCCTATGGGAAGGCCTTTGCTTTTCAACCCAGAGTCATATTGCTGGAATACATTTTACATAGTATCTAAGTTGTTATAAATTTAAGCAACTGTCACTTTTAGGGTTTTTTTCTTTTTTTTTTTTTATACATGGAGAATCGCATGGAAAAAATAGTGACGAAGGAAAATCTCCCATTCATTTAGCAAAAGGGCTCTTTTCAAACTGCCACCTCAGTGAAAAGAGCATTTAAATTTACTTAAGGGAAAATAATGTTACAGGAGAAAAAAATTACAGCTTTCTCATAGAAGCTTTTTAAGACGATGACTATCTTTTTCAAATTTATAATCTAATAGTTTTCAGACTTTTATTGCAGCAGATGGGTGCTGGTACATCAGGCCCAAGTATTGCCCAGGCTCCTTTTATGGGTTTTCCCATGATTCTTCACAACTGACCCTTGACTTCATTGCATTTAAAAACACCCTTCATATCATCAACAAACTTATATCACCCTGCGGTTTACCCCTTGTTTTCCAGGTAGTTCTTTTCATATATTGAGTGGTACAGGTACTAGTGCATGCTATGGCAAATCTTCACTGGCAATATTCTTTAGGAACGACCAAATTTTACCCTCTACACTGTGTATTTCACTCACTGCATATTAATATATCACAGGTTTTTCATCTTATGCTATGGCTTATTAAATTCCTTTAAAAACATCATGGAAATCCAAGTGGAATATGTCAGCTAGACCACCCTTATCTCTGTGCAGAGAAGTCTGAAATTTAGGCAGGGCAGGATTTCCTTTCTCAGGAGCCAAGTGAGGTGTCCTTCAGTTATACCTTCTCATGATTTGTCACTGAAGCCTGTAATTCCCAAGGTGATCTCTGAAACTTTCTCTGAAGATTGGTACCTGAGTAAGAGATTTTGAAGATGGGCAGACTTTAAAAGCTTTTCTCTTCCACTTATATGTAAAGCATACAGCTTTCGTACCCTTTATTACAAGCAGAGCTATTAGTGGTGTAACTGTGCTGGCCTGAGGGCATCAGTGAGGCAAGGAACAGGTCTTTTAAGTAAAAGAAAACTTAAATTTCTTGAGCCCCTGCTTTTATAGTTACATATGTGTAAGTATTGATTACTGTTACTGCAGATTCTATGTGTAATTGTATATACATACATGTATATGCATATATGCATGGTACATAATTACATTTGGAATATAACTCTGTATTGTATTATATGTGACTATACCTATATAAAAGGATATGTTTGTGGTTGTGAATTTACATATGATTGTGCATATTTATTTAAACTTCCATCTAAGTTGTTTTAACATGGAAGATTTTTCTTTCCTTGTTTCATACGCAGACAGAAAAAAGGCCATTTTTTATTATGCTGCGTTCTGGGACACTGACCCATGCAAGTATACAAACTAAATCTGAGAGCTTTTAAGAGCCTGGAAATTAGGCATCACAGGGAAAACATCTGCTACACCAGGGAGAGCTAAGTTTGGTTAAGCGTCTTGCCTGTGCTGTTTCTACTACTGTGCCTTTTCCCCTTACTGCTGAAATGGAATGTGCTTTCTCCAGTTGTTAAATTCTTTATATCATTTTATTGCCATGTGAAGGCTGACAGATAGAGCTTTACCATAATACCTCTTCATGGTACCTATTTATGAAGCACATCATTTCTGTTAACCACACATTTATCATCTACTCCATGCAAACTACAATAGTCCTCTTTCCTCTTTATCACATTTTTGGTTGCTCTATAATAATCACGTCAATCTAATGTTGTAAAAAGAAGGAAACTGTCTATAATATATATTACTTTTAAAGTGTTTAAAAGAACTTTAAATATGGCAGTGCTGAGTTTCTGTTTTGTTCTCCTGAATCCCTATCTTGTAATTAGAGGAAGACTTTTATGAATTATAAAACTTGTTTATTTATTTATTGGTTTGTTTTTAAGGAAACAATATGGAGTAACTGCTTTTGTGAGTGCCATTCAAGTCAGACTAATAAAATATGAATTAACATCTCTTTCAAAATAAATTGGAAGCAAACGTGCTCATTTGCTCTTGTTATCTAATGTTTCTTTTCCATCTTATCTTTCACATAGGATATTATAAATTTATTTATTATTAAAATGTGTATTCTATGTTACTAGATCTACAGAGCTCATTTCAGACATGTGGGTTTTTAAGAACTAAGATCTTTCAAAAAAAAAGTAGGGAAGATTTCTATCTACACTGTCTCCCTTTCCCAGAAAGCACAGATATATACCTGCCTGAAATGGCAGTATGATAGTAGGTGTTAGACAGTTTCATCTGCATGGTGCATATGAAATATTTGAAGTGACATTTCTGTTGATCCATACTTTCAGTAAGTTTTGTTTGTTTTGATTGTTTTTTAATGCAAAGTATGTCTTTAGAATATGTTTTGCTCCTTGGCTGTAGAAAAGAGGATTTCATGCCTTCACAGTCACTCAGGAAACGTGCTTCTTGTGCTTTTGCAGACAGCAGAAGCTTGGAGGGCTTGCAAAGACATGGAGGGACAAGATTAACATTGAAAATTATGTTGTCAAATAAGGAAATTAGTAGGGAGATGCTACTCAGTAAGGGCAAGTGCAATGTTGTTTCTGTGCTTTGAAATAATGTATATTAATACATATATAAATAAGTATAAAGTAATCGGCAAGTAGAGAATAGGGAAGCTTACTCGGCAGCAATTTAGAACCGGAGCTTGGAGTTAGAGTGCTTCACAATCAGTGTGTGACTTAATAGTCTTTTTGTGTTGCTAACAGTTAAAATGGTTGAAGGTGATATTCCTATACATACATCCTATATTTCACAGATATGGCAATGCCTCCATTGACATACGCTGATTTTGGTTCCAAGTTGCAAAAGTTTCTGGAGTTAATGTTTTAAAAAATGTGGAAAACTCAGATCTGTAAGGCTACACTGTATTTCATTTGTTCTGTTCTTTAACAACACGATCTCTTATCATTTGGTAACGCTGGAAAACCACAGGACAAATACATTGATTTGGTTTCAATACACAAAATTTGAAGGAAAATTTTTAATCAAAGGGCCCTGGTAAGGGTAGGTAGTTGCTTCTTGTGGAAGATTTTGGGGTTTTTTTAATTGTAAAAAGAAAATAAAAATCCATGGTAGACTGGCAGTGCAAATCAGTTGCTGCAAGTCATGCAGAAGAGCACAAAAGGCATCTTTTATGGCATCCTTTGTCTATATTTCTTCCTGCTTTTGCTGTTTCTTAGCCTTCCCTCAATTTGGTGCTTCAGATGAAATGCTGCCTGGCAAACTGCTTTCCACCATGCACACCACTTGCATTTCTAGATGCTTTCTTGGGCAGCCATTCTTTCATTTGACATCTATATCGAGAACCACAAAATTCAAAGTTTATGGTGAAGAATCCATTCCTATTTGGCTATGTGCACTTTCACACCTACCCCCATAGTGAAATAAGCCTCTGTAAGCTAGTTCACAATTTTTGTTTCAGACTTCATTGCATCAGAGCTTTATGGGAAAGCAGTATGAAATGAAACAGTAAGAAATCAGTAGCATTGATAAGTTCCATGTTTGTGTGTTTTCCCTTATACTTTTTTTAGCAGGAAATTTTCTTGGATGCCTTTTTCTCTGCTGCCTGGAGGCTTCAAATGTCTTAAATCATTATTTTGCTGGTGTTTTAATCTCCAGACCTATAGCAGAAAATACAAACTTTTTCCCAGCTGTTTTACTGTAGCAGTATTTATTTTACCCTTGTTTGCTGACCTGGTTTTCCACTTAGAGCAACAGTAGACATTCCATATCTGGAACCCACCATCCTTCAGATTTCTGCTGTTCTTTTTCCTGTGGAAAAAAGTTAATAAGCATAATTAATGGGTTAACATAACTAATGAAACAGAGAAAAAAGGTTCTGTAATCACGGGAGAAGTAATTTTGTTAGAGCTTATAATGTCTGGCAAAAAAATTTAACAATGGTTGTAGTGCCAGGTTGATGAGAAAAATGAGAGGCAGCCAGTTGTTCGTGATGGCTCTCTGAGAAGCTGCAACTTCTTAGATATATTTTGCAAATAGACTTTTTTGTGCTGCTTCACATGATTTAAGATACAGAATTTAAACAACCGTATCCATGTTAAAATCAAGCAACTTCCCCATGCGTTCTTCCTCTCATAATGGTCCAGTCTCTCTTCACAGACACATTTATTTCACTTTTTATTATCCATAGATTGACTTCAGAGAAAATCTCAAATGAGAGAGAAAAAACGCTGGGGGGGTGGGGGGTGGGGGTGCGGGTGGGGAATGCAGCATTGATTTCCTGTACACTTCAAATAAATCTGATGCCTCCAGTTTTAAGGTATTACTTAAACAACTTTCTATAATATCAAACTAGTAATTAGTTAAACTAAATTGAGGAATTTCATAGGGTGTGGCTCTTTCATGTAAATTCAGAAATGTAGACATTCTAATGAAGCCACAGGATTTCACTCCCATATGTGCTGAAAATGTAAAGGATCATATAGCTTTACTGTTTTGAGCAAATCTGTGTTATCTGCTATTAAAAAAAAATAAAAAATTAAACATTTAAAAAGTAGATGCTTTGAAATTATAGAGAATACTTTAAGCCCTACAACACTTTCCTTTAGTGTGCAACACTTACTAGTGTGATTGAGAGAGGAATTATTTCTGACCACTAAGTAATCATTTTACATGCTGAAATGTGAGATTTGATCACCATTGTTAAAATAGCGAAAAATGTAGTTGGAAGTTATAAAACTGCTGGGCAGCTCTTTCAGCCTGGGAACCAGCAGCTTCCTCCACTATTGATCCTGAAGTCAACTACGAACAACCTCAAAACCTCTTGTTTAGTTTGGGCTGTCCATCGTAACGTGTTTTGTCCCTCAGTTGGCTCTTGACTAGATTTACATAGAAAAGTGTTTCCGGGTGGTTTTAGGAATAGGTGCTTTCTTTAATAGCATATAATAGAAATTCAGCTAATGGGTTGCATGTTTCTCTTCTGAGCCTGAACATATGGTTTCCAAGCCATTAATCTTAAAATTTTATTTTAAAACTTTTGCATGTACATGGATGGAAGTACTTTATGTAGAAAGTCATGGTACTTCAGGTAAAGCCTGTAGAGTATTATAGCCATTCAACTTACAGTTTTAAACTGATATTTTAAGTGCAATAATTTAGACCATATGCAATAATTAATACAAAAATTAAATAATAAACTTCATGTGGATAAAGATAGAACTTTAGTAAGACTATAATGTTTAGGATCATACATTGATTAAAAAATCTGACTTGACTCTTCCACTTAAAGAAGTTTTTATTGACTTTGTGCTAGATTCTAAGTCTTTCAGAGAAAGGTTGTGCAACAAAGTAATTAATTTGGAGCGTTGTTTCTGGCCTTTTTACTTACCCTAGAAATATCATTAAGAAGTTCCCCTCTGCTAGTGTACAGTATTAATGGGAATTATATATGTAAAATTCTTTGGTTTATATGTTATATGAAATTTTATTAAGAGTTTTAGAGAATCTTATAGACACAGAAAAGAGACATATTTTTATCCATTTGTAAAAAAGAAGGAAGATAGACTTGGAAAATGGAAAGTGAAAGATGACCAGCACAAATATCTAGTCTTCCTCTGTACACCATTGTTAAATGTAGGAATGAAAATTATAGGTATTTCTATGTAGTTAGCACAGTTTTGTACTAGAGCATACCACAGATAATTACAGCTCTTTTTAATCTCCAAAAACTTCTGTAGTTTGACATAATCAGACAAATCTCCTTTCATAGTAATGGGTTTTTTTCTAAATGATCTGGCCGTATTAGGTTATAAATGTTATTAGAATAGTAACTCAAATAACGATAATTGAAATATTAATAATTTTAACTTTTTAATCAAATAATTTCTAGGTAATTTGTTGCTCTGACATGTGTCTAAGCTTATAAAGAAAAGAATATTGGGTCCATATTTTTTTAAAACCTAAATTGCTTCCTTTCAGAAATACACAAGAACAGGGTGAAATGTTTTAGCAATAATATCTAAAAAAGTGTGCCCTATTTTCTCATACTGTTGTATCTTGAACATGCATTCTATGGCATGACAAACAACTGAAACCATACATTGTCAGGATTTTATCAACAACTGATAGCCAGGAGGTTTTTTAATAGAAATTACCCATAAATAACATAACATGTATAAAAGAATCGGTCTTGGCCATGATGATGATAGTTTTGGATATCTTGGTTATTAACAGCAGAATACAATATTTTACACTACAAGGTATTTCAGTGCTTACAGTTCACACACAAATCTGTTTCATAAATTTTGGAAGCCATGTACCTTTCTGCAGAATTTATCAGTGATGAATCTTAAGATGATCATTTATTAAATGGTGATAAGTGGTGTGTAACACTTCCTTGTCTCACATGTATGAAGGTTTTTTCCAGTATGAATGAAGACTATGGATAGGATATCTTTAGGAAAATATGTTTATAGGATCTCCCTCTCTTAATCAGAACATTTGTGGACTGCTTGAACTTGCGTTAAAACATGCATACAACCCCCTCCCTTCTTAAGGTGCTTTCATATTTCCCTGGAATTTGTCCTCCAATAGCTGTGAAACTGAATTTCAGCTTGTGGTCTTGGAATAGAAAAAACATGTATGGTTCAGTTCTCTTCTAAAAGTCAAAGATCTCCATGGTAAAGCACATGTCAAATTACTTGCACAAGAGAAATTTTAACATAGGTGTATAAATGACAGAGCCATTTCAAATAGGAAAACAAAAGCTTATTTAATTACTGAGATTTACCATTTCTTGGGAGGTGAACCGTGACTGACACTGGAGACCTCATTCCACAGGTTTCTTGTTTCAAAGAAATACTTGTGTATTCTGTGCTTCTGTTAGAGTGTAGCCATCTGGCTTAAAACTTGCACAACCTGTTACTGTTCTGAAATGTGCTTTGGTGACATGTATGAAGGGCACAATGCTTCCTGTCTGAAAGACGTTGCATAGAAACACTGCAGTGGAATAAGGGAATATGTATTTCCTTACCTAATGGAATGTAGTCCCTACATAATGGCATATCTGTTGCCTAACCCTGCCTAATTTTAATAAACCTGTGATATTTGAGAGAATCAGGTATCTTTCTCATTGTGATATATAGGCTAAGCTTTCATGTGTTACCTTTGCCTGCAGTTGGGGATGTTTTCTATGAGCTGGTTATTGTCTTGTCAAATTACAGAGTTTTTAAAAGTCCTAATCCTTGGCTGTTGATCCCTAATAATAATGAGTTCTACAATTTAATATCATTATCTTCACTGTTAGTACAGTAATTACTTTTTTATTCTTTGCTAAGGACATGCCTATTGAGTAGATACTGATAAACAAATGGTGGAGTTTCTGAGTAAAATTTCTCAGTGTAATCTTACAAAAACAAATCAGATGTTTGCTTTTTGCAATGCAATATTCAGAACTGTTCTAAGCAATTGCAAGCTGCCAGTCTTCGTGCCCAACCATGCTGATTTACCACCCATGTCAGGCAGTGCTGTCATTTATTTTATGAAAATGGAAAGCTCTTCAATAAAACACTCTTAGTTTTAAAAAATAGCAAGAATAATAGAAAACCCTTTTTGTTGTTGTTTTTTTTTACCTAGTTAATTAGATTACAGCTAAATTCCTTAGACGAGACAGTAAAAATTTCTGTATGTGTAATCTCATTTTGTAATATTGCATCTGCAGTTGTTAGTGGAAAACTACAAGAACATACTATTGCTTACAATGTTCTAAGTAGGGAGCAGTTACAGTTATTATTCCTGATTGACCCAGCTTAGAGAGCAGTTGGGTTGCTGAATGGCAGATCCACTTTGTAACCAAGTACAAGTTGATCTTGATGCTACAAGAAAACCTCAAGACATCCATCCCCCTCCCTCTTTTTTTTTTTTTTTTCCCTTAAAACCTCATTTTAGCCTGCCACTGTCTTAAGTTTCAACATATGACTCAGTGGTATACAACCAATCTATGCTTTTCATGGTCTGTCATCATGTGTCATAAAAGAGCATGCATACACAGCTTTCTCTGCAGCAGGATTTTTCTTCTCTATCCTCACCATTCTCATTTCACCTTAATTAAGAGCTCCACTCAATGTTTATATTTCTGTTAAAAAAAAATCACACTAGTAGGAGAGGAGAATAAAAAGTTATGCTTTGAAGGGCAAATTCATTAAGATAAAAAAAATATACTACCTTTGTTTTCTGGTGACAGCTGACAAGTAGAGCTGAGTGCCCATGTCTGTGTCTTCCATACAGCATGTGTCTGGCTTTAACAGAATTTAATCTGCACTGGACATGAACAGGCGTAACGTTTTCTCAACCACCAAGTTACTTTCTTGAAATGCCTGTTGCTCCTACCTACTTTCATTTGACGTGGGAATCAATCTAAAGAGGTAGGCTCAGAAGGCAACAGTCTCCTCAGATTCTTTAAGGCCGCTGAAGGCAAGTAAAGAGTGCAAACAGAGGTCTGAAAGCAGCTTTTATAAGTCAGAACTATGAGAATCCCACTTTGTGTGACTGAATTTGCTGTAGGCTACTGAAGAGTGAAATAATAGGTTGTGTCCAGCCCCATCAATAGGTGTCCTTCTGTTGACCTATTGACTTCAGTTTTAAACTCTAAGAATAAAGCTTGAACCTAAATATAAAGTAACACTCAGAAGTTTTACAGTTTGTCATTGTTCAGAATCCAATTTTTCTTTGTCATCTTCAGAAGAAAGCCACAATCACTGTAAAGAGTTTCAAAGTTTTCAAGTCTTTATAACTATGGTTCATTCCATCAAGGATCAGAAAAAGTTATGTGATTTTTTAGAAACAATTAAACAACACACTCAAATTCT
Source organism: Falco biarmicus (assembly GCF_023638135.1). NCBI lineage: Eukaryota > Metazoa > Chordata > Aves > Falconiformes > Falconidae > Falco > Falco biarmicus. The sequence continues at coordinate 91,038,055 of NC_079288.1, forward strand.
AAATGTTGGATGCTATAGACTATGGAGTCTATAGACTCAGCATCTAAAGACCCTGCATTTCCTAAATGATTTGTTGTGAATTAGTCACTCTCCTGTCAACTGTTGGTCCATACAGCTGAGGGACTATGCAAACTGCTTTGCTAGGTCTTCCTTTTTCTAATTGCATTTCTTTGCCCTGTCTTACAAAGTATTTTTATTCACCTCTCAGTCCTATGGGTTGGTTGCTCCAGTAACAAGAACTGTCAATGACTGTGGTTAGTAATTATGCTGATGCGGGCAGACAATCCATCATGGTGGATTTTGCATGTGGCAGCTGATAATTAATCATGGGGGCCCATGGTGCAGAAACTACACAGTAGAGCAGAAATTTGTCTTCTAAAGGCCAGTTCAGGGTTGGAGCATAAAGAATAATGAGCCCATAGCTGGTAGCTCTTGTCTACCAATCAATCTTCCTCTTTTGCCTTTTAAACTCTTTTGTAAGGTTTGATGAAATCATCCATGGAAGTGATAATAGCTCAGTGGAAGAAATACACAATTGTCAATTTTACTTTGATATTCTCAGGTGGTAATGTTTTGGGTTTTGGCCCGGGGGGTTGGGGGGCTGGGTGTGGTTGTTGTTTGTTTCCATCTAGTATATAGTAAGAGGAGTTAGATATCTGATAAATTAGAGTGGATATATTAGTTTTGGCACCAGGTGAGAGGGGAGAAGTCTGTGCAAGGGTGGAAGGTCTTGTTCCTATCCTCAGGACAGAAAGCATCCCCATAAGATTAATAGAAGATGCCTGAAAGGAACATGAATATTTGCTATCAGTCTTTGGCAGTATATCTGGAGATGACTGATGTTCCATCAAGGCACCTCCACTCAGATTCATTGAAAATGTTCTTCCTTCTAAGGATTCAGTACCTTGAATATAAGTTATTGCATGAAAACTATTACAAAGCATTACGTTCTTTGCGGCTTTTTCCCTGAACTTGCTTACTACTGGCTAAGGCAGCATCATTCCCACAGATGTTGTAGCCCAATGTTTCCATAATGATAGGATCCCTTAGCCACATGTAGTCGTGGAGAACAGATTTCACTGTTGCAGCCTATGCTTGTTTCTACCTGAAAGAGTTCTGTCACAAAAGGCAGATGAGATTGGATTCCACTTTTTCCTTCCTGATGAACACTCCAGATGAAGTTAGCCTGGCAGAAAGCCAGTGCAAAAGCTTAGTCTCTTTATTTTACTTTAAAGAAAAATATTTTTTAAAAGTCTATAAAAAGCAGCACTTTGGAAAACAATTAAACTGAATGTAGTTTCTGTGGTGTTTTAAAAGTCAGTGTCTGTCTGACAGAAGTAGGATATTGAGTGAGATGGACCTTAAGTCTGACTCAGAATGGCTGTCTTATTGATAAGGCTACAATCCATGTTCCTTTGAAAGCCCCATGGCCACTTATGTTCTTTAGACCCGAAGTTGTAGTGCCTCCATTATATCCAGTGAACCTTGAACTAGTCCTCAAATATACCCTAAATAAGCCTCGTCTTCCAACCCAGTGGGTTGAGCAGGTAACTTCTGACTACCTCATCTATGGCTATACAATGGGTGCTCAATTACACTGTCCTTTCCTCCTAGAATGAGAAGTGATTGTTTCGTCTGCTGATAACTACCTGGACTTCTAATGTTCTTTCACTGGTGACACTTCCACTGAGTAATTTTAAGTATATATGAAATAAGTATCTGCCATAAAAATGAAATTAAAGTTCCTCTTGCTTCACAGTAGAGTGATGGTCTAGCTACCTCTTAAGGACCCTTTCAGCTCTCTTTAGTGTATTTTGATCTATATTTTACATAAAGATACAATAGCTTCTCAGTAGTGCTTCTGGACAAAATTTGACATCCGCATATGTATGTTATTTATTGAGACTATGTAATTTACATGGAGTATGTACTCTGCTTCACATGCTGCTTAGACAATTTCTAAACATATGCATTTTGTGTCATGTAGTTCACTGAATGCAAAGCACTGAGTTCATTGTTCCGTTATTGTTTAAATCCTGCCTTTAATTGGCAGAGTTCACAGAATGTATATGGACCTTCCTGTCCATATATCACTATTTTCAGTGATAACTATATAATTCTGCCAATGTTTTCTTTCATACTCTGTCTTTTCTGTTCCAATGGAATATTTCATAACCTCAACACGTTATACCAGAACTTCATTTGCTTTCTGGGATGCTTCTTTACCTTGCTGTCACAACCATACTCAACTGGGTTTTTTTCACATTCTGGATGCTTGAAATCCTTGCTCCTTATTTGCTAGAATTCTGTAAAACTGACCTGTTATGTATTAAATAGTAATCATTTTGATGAACTACAGCCTTCTCAGAGATACTACTGTCTGACGATGAGAAAGTAGTGAAAGTCCAGCATCTAGAGGACTCTGGATAAAATTTTTCGTCTGGACTTTTGTACAGCTGCTACCTGATGTTGAGCAAGTGACTTTCCTCTCTGTTTTGCAGTCTGTAAAATGGGGCAAGATTGCCCTCATCTTTGATAATTATAAAAATAAAATGTTCTTGATTTTGATATTATTTAGGCATCCTAGGCAAAAAAAATAGAACCAGAGAAAGGAAAAATGGCAGGAGGAAACATCTTCTTTGTTTTATTGTTCTCTTAAGTGGGAATTGGGTAGTATGCTTGGATTATTTCTCCCACCCTACACATAAAACTCATAAGTAATGAAGTAGTACTGTCTTATGTACTGATTTTAATCTTTTTTTAAACCATGAAAAATAGTGTTAAATTAGTGGATTATAAAAATTAAGATGCAGAAGTAAAAAGGTCACTGAAGAGCAGTCAATGATATCACAAGCAATTATGCTCTAAGGACAGATTTAAAAGTTGCAAGAGCAAGATGCATTTTAATTAAGGTAAAACTACCTGTAAAAAAGAGGGACTGCAAAGCTGAAATAAGCTGTAAAAATATATTGTGGAAAACCTTGAGATCTTCCATGACTACTCTCCATGTTTATTCTTTCCTTTTGCATTTGCCTTTCCTTTACCGGTGGCACCCATCTACCTCTCCATCCAGTCAATCTCTCCATTGCGTCTTTTGACAAACCTACAGCTACCTAAAAGGGACCTCTCTCCTTTTCACTTGTCTCTAATCCACCTTGGCTTGTTTCTTCATTTAGCTCATTAGGACCACCACTAAGCGACTTTCAAATATTTTTAAAAATCCTATTGGTCTTTTGTTTTAAAAGTGAGAGCAAGGAGGTGAGTACATATCACAAGGTGAAGCACAGGAAATCTATTTAGAAGCAGCACAACTTAGTACAAGTGTCAGAAGTTGTCTGGTTTGAATCAGTTTTACAGATTACTAAAACTTTTGAATTTCTGTGTGTGCCATTTAGATGTTCTAAACCTACCTACAGACAATGCTGTCAACTAGTAAAGAGTAAGATATTTTCATTCTGTTTGTGGTTAATACTCAACTACCTTATAATTTCTACCATTGTAGCATGGAAGCCCTTCTTGCCCTTCATCACTTGTGTATCCGTGTTTGTTGAACAAAAAACAGTTGCTGTAGTTTCAGAGGTAAAAATGCTACCTGTAAAGATTGTTTCCTGACCGTTCATCTGGTCATACTGTAGTTACCATCATGTAATTCAGTACTTGAGCAGATGCCTAGAGGTGAGTATCACATGCAGCAGTGCAGCAACAGAATTTAAAATGCACCAGACTGACCTGCATAAAGCTACATTAATTGAAGTTGGTACACTGTAAATTGGCAGAGTGGCACTAATGAAATGTTGAGATTAAAAATGTGTGAGTCAACATAACAGTTATCATTAATCTATAATAAAGAGAACAGCCTCCAAATGAGTTGAGGCTACCAAACACTGTTTTGGCTGCACTGTTACAATAAGATTTGTAAAGACCCAACAGGATTCTGTAGCTTTGTGTATTGTAGGAGTTAAACATTTGTATGGTGGCACTAAGCATAAAGATTAGAGGAGCAGATTGATTAAGTAATGCCTCATAATATCAGAAAAAAGTATTTATTTTTTTACTAATATATATCCTATTTGAGACATGACCCCAAAAAATATATTTCTCCTATATCACTGAAGTGCTGCCTACCACTGCACTAAAAGTACAAGAGTATCTGTTATGCACAAATGAGAGATCAGTATACAACAATAAATAGAGAACTCTCAGCTGCTCTTGTAAGAGTATTTGCCATGCCCAAACAGTTATTATTTGGGTGTAGAGGAAAGGTCTAATAGCCATTGCATTCTCCCATTTAGTATTTCTCACTGATTATGTACACAGTGTCAGGTTTTAAAGGTATGCTGTACTGTTTAGCTGTGGGGGGTTTTCCCCACTGTATATGCTGTAAATCAGTGTTATCCTACCTGTGATCCACTTAACCATGGCAATTCTGTTTACACTAAGTTTTTATTAAGAGCTGTTTCCATATTTTTTCCAGGGGTTGAAAGACATGATGCTGAGTTTATAGTGTATAAAAAGAGGATAGGGTAATAAGTGGGAAGGGCCTTGGAGCTAGAAGGAGGGGCAGAAGGGGACTAGCAAGCTGATGCAGCAACGAGGCATCAAGAAATTGAGTTACATGTGTCCAGTAAGAGAGGCAGTCATGTTGACATCTAGTTTCAGAGGTGAGATCCCTGAAATATGAAAGCTTTTAAGGATGGTTTCCAAGCTTCAGTAACAGTTTTAGTTGGTGGGGAGGTCTAAAAGGGAGCAAACAGAATGTTTTTGAGCTGTTTTGCTGACTGAACACCAAGGAAAAATGGACTCCAAGTCAAATATAAGAATAAATGTAGTTTATTATAGTACAATATAATAAAGGAAAATAGCATGCAATATGATAAAAGAGAACAGTACTAGTTATTATGCACAATATGATAAAAAAGCAAAAGGGGCGAAGCATCAAGTCATTACTGCAAAGTGTTACAGAGACTGCAAAAAGAATACGTCACCAGCTACCACCTTAATAACATCATCCAGGCCCACACTTCAGCTGGGAAGCCCCATTGCAGCCAGTGACAGGAATCTCTAGGTAACTGGGAAATTCCTACACAGTGCATCCACCCATAGATGAGGCTTCTGTTCCAGTCCCAGAGCTTTCCTGCCTTTATACTTCAGCAAAACCAAAACCAGTTTACCTACCTAGTGTATGCAAACTTTAATTTTGTGCTAAGTGCAGGCGTGCAGTCTCGTGATCCGTAAGGCCCACACACGCCAGGGACCTTGGCCAGATGCCCGAGCATGATAGGGTTACTGTCATGACACAGCTGAACAAGTGGATCAGAAGAAAACTGGTTTGAACTGAACAGCTTCTGGGACCACTGCAGGACTGTAAGGTAGATACACCATGTATTTCTGGGAACTGTATTGGCAGGAAGGAAAAAATGGGATTTTTCTTCATGCTTAAGGTTTGGAAAAGTGGCAGTGTATTAGCTGTGGGAAGAATGTGGTGATTAATAACTTTTGCAGACAGGAACTGCCCACAGACAGACTTGAAAACTGAACCCATTACTGCTTCTTTTTCTTGTCGTAGGGAATTTCTAGAACCTGAGCCTGGAACTTGGTGTGAGACACAGGCTGGGACTTCGTTAAGAGCAAGCTTCCGTTCTTTAAGTTAATTCCTAAGAATTTAGGAAAAGTGAGGTAGAAATCAAAGATAAAGAAAGGCCATTTGACCTGCTTCCTGCCTTCTGTATTTCTTCCAAGTAGAATACACTGCACATCATTTCTTGAAGATCTTTTAGTGGTAGCACAGTGTGACTCAAGAGAAATTGAAGGGATGTTAGTTTTGGGTTGGGTTTTTTGGTTGGGTTTTTTTTTTCCATAAAGGAGGATTGATGCAAAAACTGTTTTAGCAACAAACTTGGGAAGAGCATGGTATTTCCAGAATAAAGAAAGTGAAGCGTTTCAGGGAGAAAGAACTGCTGATGTTTTCCACACCTTGGACTACTACTTCCCCATTTGAGGACATTTCTGATGTTGATATTCACATTTATGCTATAGTAGTTTCATGCTTATCAGAGTTTTATAGAAATTTGACATATCTTTGGATGTTGCTCTGGGTATAGTAGAAGTATGTTCATTATCTACCAGGATGTGTGTTAGTTACTTGGGGTATAATATAGAGGAGGAGTCGTGGTTGCATGTGATACTACCAGCTGGAGCACTCAGGGGAAAATTGCTGGCTTAGTGTATGCTCTGGAAAATTGTGGTTGAAATAGTAAAATATGTGCCTGGAAGAACAAAAATTACTTTTAGAAAAAAAAATGGCAAAAAACCTAAAATAAATAAAACTAATACTTCATGAAAATTCTTACTGAAAGCCTACAGAATGGGGAGGGGGGAGAATATGTATCCAATTTTCATGATCTTTCAGAATTCCTGCTACACAGAGTCACAGAATATAGAATCATTTAGGTTGGAAAAGACTTTTTAAGATCATAAAGTCCAACACTTAATGTAGCACTGCAAAGTCCACCACAGAACCATGTCCCCAGGTGCCATGTCTCAACCACCTCACTGGGCAGCCTGTTCCAAGGCTTGACCAGCCTTTTAGCAAAGAAATTTTCCTTATGCCAAATCAGCCTCCCCTGCCACAACTTCAACCTGTTTCCTTTTGTCCTATCGCTTGTTACCTGGGAGAAGAGACCAACCCCCACCTGTCTACAACCTCCTTCCAGGAGGTTGTAGGGCGCAGTAAGGTCCCCCTGATCCTCCTCCTCTCCAGGCTGAACAACCCCCGTTCCCTCAGCTGCTCCTCATAGGACTTGTGCTCCAGACCCTTCACCAGCCCCGTTGCCCATCTCTGGACAAGCTCCAGCACCTCAGTGTCTTCCTTGCAAGTGAGGGGCCCAAAGCTGAACACAGGATTTGAAGCGCGGCCTCACCAGTGCCCAGTACAGGGGGACGATCACTCCCCCAGTCCTGCTGGCCACACTGTTTCTGACCCAGGCCAGGATGCTGCTGGCCTCCTCGGCCACCTGGGCACAGAGCTGGCTCCTGCCCAGCCGGCCGTCACCCAGCACCCCCAGGCCCTTTCCCACCAGGCGCTTCCCAGCCGCTCTGCTCCAGCCTGCAGCGCTGCGTGGGGCTGGTGTGACCCAGGTGCGGGACCCGGCACTGAGCCTTGTTCAACCTCATACAACTGTTTAGCCGGCCAGTCTTCCCTGCCAGCTCATCTTTCGACACATGGGGATGGCCTGCTCCTGCACCTTTAAGATTTCATTCCAGAAGAATATACTCCTTTGCCCTTCAGGACTGCCTCCCAAGGTTCTCTGTCAACCAGCCTCCTAAACAGGCCAAAGTCTGCCCTCGGAAGTCCAGAACAGTCTTTCCTCTGATCTGCCCTCCTTCTCCAAGAAGCAAAAATACTATCATTTTGCAATCGCTCTGCCCAAGACGGCCTCCAACCATCACATCGCCTACAAGTCCTTCTCTGTTCACAAGCAACAGGTCCAGCAGGGCACCCTCCCTAGCTGGCTCACTCACCAGCTCTGTAAGGAAGATATCTTCCACACACTCCAGAAACCGCCGCCTAGATCGTTTTCTCTCTGCAACACTGTATTTCCAGCAGACATCTTTTAAGTTGAAGTTCCTTATGAGTGAAAGGGCTGGTGATAGTGAGACTTCTCCCAACTTCTTATAGAATCTTTCATCTGCCTCTTCATCCTGGTTGGGTGGTCTATAACGGACTCCCACCATGATATCTGCCTTGTTGGCCTTCCTCCTGATTCTTACCCATAAAAGCTCAACCCTATCACCAGTATCATTAAGCTCTAGACAGTCAAAACTCTCCCTAACACACAGGGCTACCCTGCCACTGCTCCTTCTTTGCCTATTCCTTCTAAGAGTTAGCATAACCTTTAACAAACCTCTCCATAAATACCATAAATCTCCACTGCTCAATATCATCACAGCTTGGAGCTTCAACCTTCTCTTTGGCCTCAGGAGAAAAAGTGTAGCAGATCCTTTTGAAACATTAGCAGTTATTTTAGAAGCATCATATCAGATTGCTTCATTACTTTTTTCTCACGTAAATGAGAAATAACTGTTATTTCTGAAAATAACTTTTTGATTTAATTAAACATTTTGATCAAAAGGAGATTTTGATTTTGAGAGTGCTTAAATATTTTTTGACTTTTCATGAAATCGTGACATGAAAGTGAAATGCATGATTAAGTTGTAAAGTGGAAATGTTTCATTTGAAAATTGGTTTGACTATACATTTCAGTGGTGGGGGTGTACCCAGAACTTTTTTACTTCATTTGACAAGAATGGCATGGTAGCTCTAAGACTAAGAGGATGCTTTGTTAATGCCACATTTTTAGAGGAAAAATATTTAGTTAGATTTAGTTTTCTGCAATTGTTTATTGCCATATATATTTTTAATCTACTGTGTCCTTGATGTTCCTGTTGGCTGGGGTTTGGAAAGGAAGAAAAGGAAATGCAAGGAGACAGTTGCTCTCCATTCTGATATGGACCTGTTGAATCCAGTTGAAGAACAGCAAAAACGGAGACAAAAAGGTCTACGTGTTCCTGGGCCTTGTTTATTCCTTTACACCTTTGCAAAATCAATGTGAAGCATAAGCATACTGATTACTGTGGTATGCCAACTTTTCACTTGATTTTCACAAAATAAATTGCAATGAACAGTTGTCCTTTGAGCAACCACAGCACAGCATGCTTTGACTCTCTTCTGATAAGTAGTAGTATTGTGCATATAATTTTTTCTGCGTCCTGTAAGAGCATGTTAGACTCTGCCATTTTAAATAATGTTCTTAGTGGTGTGTGTTGTGACCCAGAAGTTAGTTTAATTAGCTTTAGTCCAGCAGGTTCATTCAAAACTAAAATTCTCTGGCATGATCCAGTACACTTAAATTAAGCAAAGTAAGTGTGTAAAAATGGCTTTATAATCAAATAATTAATTGAAGAGTCTCAAGGACATTTATTAAGTGAAATACGTGCGTAGAGAGCACAGGCAAATGCCAGAGAGGAGTCCTTAATTAGTACTCCAAATGTTTTTTTCATGAGCTTTCCATTAAGTCAAAGTAAACTAGATGATTACTTGGGGAAGCATTTAGTTTGGTATCACACCATGCTGGAGGGAAGTCCACAAAATAAACTAGGCTTGAGTGAGTCTATGGAAGGCATTGGCAACAAACTTCCAAGACTTCAAAACCAGGGTGCAGAGATCTGTGACTCCTGTCCTCTGCAAAAAGCAACTTGGTTTTGTATGCACACATGTAGTCACACATGTAAAACATTTGGGTAAAAGCCACTACACTGAAGGCACTAGGCAGAGGAGAATTCATACATTATGTGATCCTAGCCATCAAATACGGAGATTCTGTTGTTATGTTACAGATGCTTATTTTTCTTGGGATGCTTTCAGTTATAGGTGGCAAAAAAATTAACTGATTTTGTATGGCAGTCAAAAATAGTTGAACTGTGATGAAGTTTTTTCAAATGCTTTAGAACTGTAAGAATTATTTTTTTCTCAAACAGAATTAAGTGCAGATATTTTCTGAACTCACCAACAGTATGCATCACATTCTGCTTACTGTGTCTTGCCAGTTTCTTACCACTATCAGGTGGGCTTTACTGCTTTATGTTTAAAGTATCAGCCCAGATCAATCTTATGCATTATCCCTCAGGCTTAACTAAGTATTTGTAAAGAGAAAAGCTGACCTGTGCACAGAGAAATTGCCATTCATTTTTAATTATTAAGACAGAGTAAAGCAATTCTTTATTTGTTTGCAAGTATTAATATTAATATGTCCTTCTGGAAATAGCTTAGTACAATTTAATTAATAATATATAGTGATTCTTAAGCAGAAAACCTTTTAAGGTCTGTAAATAAAATAATTGCATTAATGGGTAACTGAATTAATTACACTTTCCTGTGAAGAAAATACCGCTAAAAGAGAGCAGGTTTGGGCATCTTAGTTAAATTCTTGACTCTAACAGCTTTCATGACTAATTTTGGCACATTTCTGGTTGTCTGTACATCATTCCCTTTCCTCATCTAAAAAATCTCCAGTGGTGCTGTCAGGAATAATTCACTAATGCCTGTGAAAGTAAAATGACCTAAAAATGAATAAATAAACACAATAGTTTTGACCTGGATTTCTCTAATCTGATTTACAACACAGCTGCATAAATGCTTGTGCTAGCATAAAAGCAACAAGATCAAGTGGTGGGGTGAAAGGGTGGGGAAATTGCTTCTTTTGGAACTACCAGCTTAAAATGTTCATGAAACATCACCTTTATTGGATCGTAGGGCCCCTGAATACACCACAAAGAGGAGTTGCAACCTGTTTTAATCATACACGACCAGTTATTGCTAAAGTTAGAAGGAACACTCACCGTGACTTCAAAACAAACAAGGGTTTAACTCACCTAAAAGAATATAATTGCCTAAACTGTTCCCCATCAAAACCATGTAATTCAAGATTAAAAATGTTTAATAGTGTAACAGCTCTGCACAAGTACTAATCATTTTCCAAATTTGGAAGCTTTTTTTTCCTTACTTTCTTTATTTTTTCTTTCTTCTTTTTTCTTTCATCTTCTCTTTTTTCTTTCTCTTTCTCTTTTTCTTCCCTTTTCTTCTTTCTTCTTTCTCATTTCTTTTTTTCTTTTTTTTCTCTTTTTATTTCTTCCCTTTTTTCTTTTTTCTCTTTTTTTTTCCTTTTTTTTTTTTAAATGAAGGATCAAAAAGTAATTGAGGTTAGAAGGGAAGGGGCCAACTTCAGAAGTAAAGCAGGTTCCTCAGGACCTTGTCCAGTTCAGTTTTGAATATTTCTAATGGTGGAGATTCCACAATCTACATGGTCAAGTGTTTGATCCATGAAAAGCTACTTCAACAGAAACAACACTGGTTGTCAAGCATAAGATTTATATACTTTGATAAATCTTTCCTGGCTTATCATATCATTGATTTTAGAGAAGTGCTTCAGACCGTTTGCACACAGTCTGACATTGACATGTTCCCATTCCTCATCCTTTTTTGAAAATAACACCTTTTTCAGGGTTGCTGGCTTTGCCTGCAGTTTTTCACCAGTGGTGATATAGCAATGTTCAGTAGTTGTCATGCAGGAAAGCTAAGGTTTGTTTCATGAAGTTAATTCTGTAACTGTGTCACTTAATTGAGAGCCTGCAATACCTTTTAAACAGTAGTGTAATAATAGTCAATCCACTAGGAAAAAACACCTAAATACTCGAGCAAATTTCTTGTAAAACGTGCAGGATTTAGAAGAGACAAACAATATAAAAGGCATTTAATTAGCTGTAAATTTAAATTTAATTTAACTAGTGTTTCTTCATCAATTCATTGAATTTTGCACATTGAGTTTCTTCTGTTAATTGCCCTTTCTTCTATCTCTGTCAACAGAATTAGAATGGAATGGAGCTCTTGTCTTTGTTTCTAAGATATTCCAAGTGAAATCCTTCTGGTGCTGAATCTTTTTTGACAATTATCCCAATATGAAGAGTTGTCTTTTAATTGCCCCACTCCAGCGTATTAAAATGTGGCAAGCCAGGTGTTCGGGAGTTTGAGAACAACTACTGTTGTTGCAGTGAAGACAGGTACAATGTTTTTATTCATGCTGTGGTAGCAGCTAACCCAAGAGAGGCTAAGGAAATCTGTCAGACAGGAATCTAGTTCTCTGAGGTTAAGAGCTGCATGGGAAGGCTGGATGTAAGCTCAGGCACTTCTCTCCCTCTGAATACTGCAGAGGACCTGAATGTGGTCTGACAAGGCATTAATACTTAGCATTGTAATATTTATACACTGGCATGGTTTACAAAGGCTCTCTTAAATATTCTGTATTTCAGTGGGCTCAAATGGGAGTTATAAAATGCATAATATCTGTTGGCTTTGCTTCCAGATTATATTAAGATACATTGCTTTTTCTATAGCATTTTGTACAGAATATGTGCCATGCTGTCTTTTTATGGAGGATGAAAACTAGTCTTGTTCTTCTTACTGTTTTGGAGAGGGAAATTGTGTCTATTTTTGTAGGCAGTTATTGACAAATTTTTTACGTGCTCCCTTAATAGAAAAAATATGGTGTACCCATATGTTACAGCTGAAAAAGCTGTAACGAGTCTTATCCTACAGTATTAGGACTTTGAAAGAGAAAGGGAATAAATATAATAAATTGTGCTGCTTTTGTTAATGTGTTGATACATTCAGAAGATAAAAAAATATTTTACAAGAGCATGTGCAGCTAACTGTTTTCCATTTACTAATTCTAAGTTTGATTACATGTAACCTAAGCTTGATTATGTGTGACAAAATGGATTTTTGTCTTATAAATTGTGGAATTGACACCACTTTGAGTAAGCAGGGCAGAAAACCCACCAGCATTGGGAAGAATGGCAGAAGATCTATTGGTGTAAATGGCTGTTTTCATTTATCTTACAAAGTGATTCCTGAAGTATTTGTGCAAGGTCTGTAGCTGTAAGCTGAACAGTACCAGGCACACATATAAATACTTAAACACAGTGATCTAGATGCCTAAACATTTTAAATTTATAGAAGGGTTCCTTTAGCCAGAGACAATCAACCATACAAAACAGTTCTCAGGCATGGTTCGGAAGATAGCAAGGACCAGAACTATTCCTGTTACACAGTTTGGGGGTTGATGTGCTTGTTTTGGAGGTTCAAAGAGATTAATAGCATGGTTGTCACCGATCCTCAGCTGGCCTGAGGGCAAAATTTGGCAATATATTATTATGATAGATTCAGTCTGTGAGCTCTGTGTCACACTGACCCTTATTTCACAGGCTACTTGATTATGCCTACCTTCTGGCTAAGCTCCTGTACACCACACCGGTACCATACTGAACCAACAGACATCCTCAGGTGCCTGAACCTCCAACTATGGCCCTGCATTCAAGTTTGAAGAGAAGGCTGCTGTGGATCTGGTCTTGACTCTCAGCCACATCTCACATGCAGTCCACCAGGGCTAGCTTCCCATTCCGTATTTCTGCAGTATGAGAGTCATAACAACTCTAGTAGTAACCAAAAACAGACAGGGAAAATCAGGGAAAAACCTTAACAGAAGGTATGCTAGCCATAGTCTGTGCATTAGTGGGAGAAATACATAGAAAATTCCATGGCTTTGACAACCCTATCAGTCCATTGCTATGGATTCAAATGCAGATTCGCTGCTGAATAGCATAAGAATCATAGCACAATTCTGATAGCATGCATAGCAGCATATAATGAAAGCCAAAGAAAATAGTGGAATGCTTATGTGAGACATCGTGATATCCAAGTTCAGTTTGCCCTGGAAGTGGGACATTCCTACCTTTCTGGATGTCAAAGAGGAAATCACAGAGTAAAATTGTGTGATCTATATTACAGACAGAGTCTTGTTAAATAGTAGGAACCATCTCTTCTGGTCCTAAAACTACTGCTTTCATTTAGCTGAATGTGAGCTGTTCTGCAGTCCTTTCAGTGTGATGCTGGAACATCTAACAGTTATTAATCAATGCATGCACACAGCCTCTTAATCAAATAGATTTAAATATAAACAATTCAGGTTTCAAGAGCAGGAATTAAGCAGCAGGAATCACATTGCATGTGAGAGAATCTGCAACAAAACCAAAAGCAGAACTCAGCACATGCTATTGTGAGGTGCACTAGACAGATATACAGATACACGTATGTTATAAATCAATTTTCTAGTCCAGGAGGACTAATTTAATAAGGACTATTTAATAAGATTGCAGCTGTTACACTGGTATCTGAAGTTAGTTGAACTCTTTGTAGCAGTAATAAATACAGATATCTCTGTTCCTTATTATGTGTGGGGTGATGTGTTTTCTTGCAGTCAAATACAGGGGTATGTCTGTTCCCTCAGACTCTGAGGTATTAACCCTTAGCCAATCATGGATAACAGGATTGGAAGGATCCTTATTAAACCATCTTGTCCGTCTCCTGCTTCATGACAGGATGCCTGTGTGCTTATCCCTGCTGACAGATGTTTGTCTTAACTTGCCATTGTGGTGCTCCCAGAACCACCTAGGCTTGCTTATCCCTCTTGCTCACTTTCAATTTCATTCATATTTCTAGACTGAATCTCCTCTATTGCAGTTTAAATGCATTGCTCCTTTTCTTAAGTGTCATGATACCTCTTTCTATTTTATAAAGTTAATGCTTGACAATGAGGAAAAATAATTGAACTTATGCTATGTGTAATTTTTAGTGGCTAAGAAAAAAAAAGGCTATGCAGAATGAGTTGCACATTTGTAAAAGGTTTCAAGTTCAACTCATTTAACCTCCTTTAATTTAAACAATGTTCTGTATGAATCTGAAAGGTGTGATGGGAATGAATGACAAGTATGTGGCTCTAAAATTCAAGTTCTATTAGTTAAATGTTCATATATAGCTCGAGTTTGTCATTCTTCCCTGATATTTAATTCTTTAACTTTTCATCACATCTCCTTTCTGAGGCCTGATTTTAGGCTATAAAAGTTTGAAAACTGGGGGGAAATAGGGAGGTAGTGTAACATCTTTCTGATCTCTGGTATCAGGAACCATGTACAGACCATCAAGTCATCTGAAAACTTTAAAGCTACTCAGAGGAGCTTGAATAGGATAAAGGTTCAGTTCTATTAATCAGTCTAATTGAAAATCTCATCCTCTGTTAATCAGGTTTTCTTCTATTACTTTTAATATACTCCAGTATTATCCTGGAATCATTTATGATCAAAGAAACACCTTGTGGCTTTCTAATATTAAAAACAAGCAATACCAGGTGGAACAAGAGAAAAATAAACCTGGTGCAGGTCTTAACATGACAAAAAGCAAATAGACTCCTAAGGTCCAAGACTCCATTAACACTGAAGGCTGGTAATGTGCTGTGTTACCTGCTAAATCTGAGACAGGCACAGGGCAGTTCAGTTATTCCTCTGATAAACTTGAGCTCCTATTTCTGTGGTTTCTCCTTCAGACTGGATGAACTGCTTGAGAGAGTGGACGTGTGAAGGTAATACTTTTTTCTTTGGCTAGCAGCTGCCAGATACCACAGAAATATCTGATTTAATTCCTTTCCTTAGGCTGTGTGGAAGCATCTGAGGACAACAAATTCTGTCACGTATTAACAGCCTTATAAATACTGAAATCCCTGATTTTCTCTGTAAAGACAGTGACTGTGTATTTTCATACCCATAAATAGAGCTGTGTGTACACTCACTAGGAGCTTTATGATTGCTATCTTTTAACACATATTGGGGGGGGGGGGGGGGGGGGAGGCAGAAAAAAAAAGAGAAAAAAGTGCCCTAATGATCTGGCATTAAAAGATAGTAGTTAAAATTCCTTCTGATATTTATATTTAGAGAGAATTATGAAATGGCACTCTCAGGCACAGAATATCTTGCTGCTGGTTTCCCTGCACCTGATATTTTCACTTGCATTCAGTCAGATGTGGAGAGATCACATTTGAATTCAGTGGGAAGATGTGGAAGCAGGTGTGCAAGAGGAAGGTGTGCAAGAGGAACGCTGCACAGCTTCCCCAGCTGCAGAGCAGCCACTAAGGACTTGTGTACGGGAGGTGGGATTTGGATATTTCTCAGTGGTTCATGTGGAATAGAGAAGACCACTGTTCCGGCCTGCAAATCAGTTTTCTAACACAGAAACTTGCCCAATAAGGGGTGTGCTAAAACTGGGAAGAATCAGGAGATTACAGACCAAGGACTTGTTCTGTCCCACTGATCTTATGAAAGAGCATGTAGCAGCTCCTGAATCGCCACTTGCTGCCTATGATATTTTTCTACTGTACACTGGAAGAAGCCAGAGCTGGTTTTTCTCCAGTGGCTTAGAAAAGTTTACTTTTTGCTTTCGGTCAGATCAAATTACAGCAGTCATGAAACCTCTTGTGCAGCCTTCTAGGAAGATAAGCAGCTTTAAATCTTAAATCTGTAAATCTTTACAGATATTTGTAGGCCAACCAAGCAGAAAGGAAATCATTGATGCATGAGAAGTTTTCCACTGGTCATCAACAACAGGCAACCAAGAGTTGAGCCAGAAGTCCTTCCAGAATTTGACAAAGTTTCAGATGTGTGGAGATTGTTTGAAGAGGTCTTGGATGTCTTAGACATCTGCACTGAAGGAAGTGACAGGTCTTAAAGTACAGAGGTCTTGGATGTCTTGGACATCTGCACTGAAGGAAGTGACAAGTCTTAAAGTACATAAAAAGCCGCTTTGTAGAAGAAAAGGCCATCTCAAATTCATGGTGGACAGGATAGGGTAAGATGCTCCTAACTGCCTGCAGCAAGGTAGATTAAGGTAGGTCTAATTGACATTAGACTGTAGCAAAAACTTTCTCACTGCAAGAGGCACAAAGCATTGGAGTAGATGGCTATAGAAAGTGAATACATCTTTATTCATAAAAACAGATTAAGCAAAAATACATCAGGACTTTTGTCCATATAGGTATCCCACCTTGGGTAGTGAGAGACTTGTAATCTTGAAAGCAAAAGTACCTTACTTAGATATTCAGTCCTAGTGCACAGCTGCTGAAATAGAGTGTCTGATTTTGGAGTTTGTAGTTCAGGAAAGGCAGTGATAAAAATATAAGAACATGGATTATACAGGAGCACAACCTATGTAAATTAACAATGCAAATTTTAGTTATCTGTAGATGTCCACACAAAAAATAGAAATGTGGTACTAGAACCTTAAAGCTGCAAAACAAAGCTGTAATCCAACAACTGACAATTGAACATAACAAGAACTCTGCTGGAATCACCTCCCTGGCAATATTTAAATCAAGTTTGGATATTCTTTAAAGAAGAACAAAAATACTCCAGTAGGAATTAACTGATATATAGACTACTAGCAGATTAGATCAGACAATAGTTCTAGATTTATGCTGGAGGACCTGTCATTTAAGTGTGACAGAATACCCCTCTTCATGAATTTAAGGAAAAAAAAAAAGATAAAAAATAAAAAAGGGCAGAGATGGATTTTTTCACGACTTTTTTAAACATAGCAAGAGGAGTAGAAAGGAAGTGAGAAAGCACAGTCATGTATTTGTATGACTCTAGAAGGGTTTCATTGTAAGCATGCTTCAAGCCAGTTGAGGGGTATGGCAAAGGAAATTGTTTGGATTTTCTTTTTCTTTTTAAATCTGGTGTCTGTTTTAATGCACGCAGTAATCTAATTCATTTCCATGAAATAAATTATTAAAAATAAAAAGAGAAAAACAAGAAGTAATCAAGATAAAAGAAAGATTTTTAATTTTTTCCAGTAAATATAAGAGGGTTCAAGGACAGCTGAGTCACAGATTACTGAATCTTTATATTAATAGTCAGTTCAACAATCCCTTATCCATCAAACAGAACTTCTGTGTTTATTAGCTTGGGAAAGGAATGTGTTAGAAATAATACATATGGTAGTCATAATTATCTAAGCGATATAAAAATATTTAAGTATCAGTTCATTTGGTAGACCATTTCATGATACAATACAATTATTACTTAGTTTTAAATATTATCTGTTGGTTGCATGTACCCTCTTTCTCTCTTCTTATCTTCTCAAAGTCACCTGAATTGTAAGTACTAAGGACAAGGTGAACTCAAAAAGCATTATCTAAGCCTTTCTAGACTTCAAACTTGCAATGTTTCTATGTTCTAAGACTGATCTTTTACATAAGCTGCTTTTATAGCTTCACCTGTATGTATTTCATATTTTTGTTGTTTATTTGGGGTTTGGGGGAGGCAGGGGCCTAGCTTCTGTTTCTGCTGAAAGGTTTCTAACATGAAGTTACAACTCTTGAAACCTCAGCCTATGGCTTGCTCTTTGGAATGCAACATCTTTAGTTATTTTGTGTGTTGAGAGACAAATTCTGCTAACAGAGATTTGTTCTGGATGACAGCAGCTGATTCATCAACCTGAGGTGTTTTGATTTTTTTAGTTTTCTTTTTTGTGTAAGAGCTTAATTTAAATCTTGCAAAATGCAGACTTTCATAGTATGCTTTAAAAGTGGAAATATTTAAATGCATTATTTATTAATGTGAGTTCATAAAGTTTGGGGTTTTTTGTCTGTGCAGTAGCCAGTAGATATATAGGATGCTATCAGAAACTACTTCAGAAGCAATATACTAACATAATGACTTCCTAGAGTTGAGGATATCTGTGTGCAAATTAACAATTTAGAAAGTTTTAGTGTATTTTAGGCCCACTTAGATTAATATTTCACCATAATTTTAGTAGCTTTTCAGTGTAATAGAAACTTAAGATCTAGGCTTTCTCTCAGTGATTGCAACAGGGAGCTCTAAGAACTAATTCGTAAATATCTTTATATTGGAAGCATACCGTATGTGTTGTTGTAGAAAGGTACCCACCATAAAATGAATTATTTATTACAAATATTTAAGTGGTTGGGGTACACTAACATATGAACTGTATATCAATTTTGGAGTGCTTAGCCTTATCAATGTCACTTGAAAGAGCCCAGATCTTGAACAAACAGATGCCTTTTATTATCTTTGTAAGCTATACAAGATTAATTTTCATGCTGCCGCAAACATCTTTATATGTATTTATCGTATCCTTGTTTTGCTAAGATTTGGGCACAAACCGTGCAGACTCTGTGAGCATATTATGGTGCAGGAACGTCAAAGTTTGGAACTAAGATTTGCTACATATAGGGGTCAACTGAAGAACACCAATATGAGGCAGGCTCAACACTGGCCAGCTGAGCCCCCGTCGTTCAGAGTTGTCAGAAGCAGGCATGCAGTCTATGTGAAAATCATCTGTGTTTGATGGCAGGGGCCTGCTGCATTTCAGTCATACCTGGAAACTGCAGTTCCCCTGTCACTTACTGGCAGTGCTTCGAGGTAACTCCCCTCCCCTTAAGATCTGGCTTATCTGGTACGTTTGGCACTGTGAGGTTGGATATGACCAACCTGAGTTGAAATGTATGCTTTGAGAGCATGGAAATTAATATTCGACCATGTATTGCAGGGGTCCTCAAACTTTTTAACCAGGGGGCCGGCGCGCGGATGCAGTGGCAGGCAGTCATCTGCAGCTGCTTGGTTTCCCCCCCCAACCCGCGGCGGGGGAGCCGGGGGGGTCTGTAAATACCAGGGGCCGGATTGAGGACCCTGGGGGGCCGTATCCAGCCCGCGGGCCGTAGTTTGAGGACCCCTGATGTATTGGGTATTGATCTGGCCTACAGGTATGGAGTCCAGAAGACAGTTCCTCTCAAGCTTGCTGTTCTGCTTCTGAATGGCTTTTTTTGAGCTAAATGATGTTACGAGAGACAGAGCGCTTCTCCCCAGCCTGGTGCACTAGGGAAGAGGACTAGTAGGGTTAGTACGATATTTAAAACAATCATAAACTGCAGATTATTCCAGGGCTTTTTGATACTTCCTTATCATGTTGTTTCAAGGCAAATGGGCAGTATGGTAACAGTTAGACATGTTGACTGACATTTTTTTTGTGATGGGTTGTGACCAGCTTTGCCCAGTCCTTCACTTTCTCCTCACACTAATGGGATGTACCTATGAGTAGTAAATCTATCCATTCAAATACCACTTTAATTGCTTTTTTCAGGATCTATTGAACTACAAAAGGATTTGCACATATTAGATGCTGAATCTTAATATTTTCTAGGTGCAAGCACACTCTTCTATCCCAGGCCGATATCTGCTGGGAAGATGATTTTCAACTTTAGCATCTGTGCAATGATCAACCCTTTTCCAGAAAGAATTCATCTGGGAAAATATGCGTGTGAAACATTAAATTTTAAGGAGAATAAAATATTTTAAAATATTGCCAAAGAAAAATTTCCTGCATCACTATAAACCCTTCTCAGCCAAAGGTACAGCTCATTTCTTTTCTGATGTATGAGGTCTTACAAGATGTCTCTTCATTTTCATCGGATGGTATTGAAGTTCTGAATGATAAATCCAGCTTATTGGAGTACTGAAGGACTTTCAGTGTTAAATTACTCTGAAGATTCCTTTCCTGCATTTGAACCTCTCCTTGAGACCTTAAATGAGCAGAAAGAACTAAAAGCAAGTGTGCTGCAGAAACTGTAATGGCAATTTCTTTGTTTCATTTGAGCACAAATCAGAATAAATAGGTCTTTCTTTTATGTTCTGTGAAAATAGAAATGGTTTCCCCCTTAATATTGCACTGTTGTTAAGACTTTCTCTGCGTATTCTTGCAAAGTTGCACAAGTAGAGGCACAAATATTCAGTTCACTGCAACAACAGTGAAAGGTCTTTTTAAATAACAAGGAATTGTTATGAAAAGCTCAAGAAAGAACAGAAACAGCTGTACAGATGATAGAACTAGTTGGGGCAGAGCTGACAGCAGTCTGTGAGCCTCCAATTTCATCCTCACACAACCACAACTTGCAAGCTAAAGACAATACAAGAAAAAAAAAAAAAGAAAGAAAAAAAAAGGACAGACAGACAGTCATGGGGAGGAAAAAAAAAACCGAGAATGGAAAAATTCCTGTGTATCACACAGCATTGCATGCACTCAGAATACTTCCCTTTCCCCATTCCTTTAAAAAGAAAATCTTCAGGAGTTTTTTTTGGGGGGTGAGGCTTGTGCAACATTTACCAGACAGCTCTGCTTTAAAATTTCACTTTGATTTGAGAAATGCTTGTGCTGTAATACTGTAATATACATTAAAGTGAGCTATATTAAAAATTTATGTTAAACTTGTAATTCTCACCAACAAAATGAAAAAAAAAAATCAAAATGCTGCCAATCTATGCTTGATGCAAGTAATCTATCTAAAAATAATAATACGCATGGGAAAACATACTTCCAAAGACTTGGTGGCACTTTCAAGGGGTGGTGACATTTGAAAAGCAGTTTGCAGGTTCACCTTAATGAAGCACTTCTTAAGCTTTTTTGGAGTGGGGAGGAGGATCATGTGGGGGGAAAACCTGATTTTGGACTGCATTTTAGCAACCAGTTTCTACTCCAGTGCCACCATTTCAAACAAAGTCTGCTTGGAAAACGGAAAATTCTTGGAAGCAAGTCCTGTAAAAAGACACGTAGGTGACAGTGGAAGTAAAGCCAACAGTCTTCTGCAGTACTCCTTGATATGATGTAGTATGCTATGTTGCTAGTTCTGTCATTTTTCAGTGACACTGCAAACCAGAATTCTGCAAAACCACTGCCATGCCACTTTTGTCCCCGCTCCACCTACCACCTCCTCATACAGTTTGTGAGTTAACTAAATTTTCTTGGGTCAATTCTGTTGTAAAGATTATTTACAGAAGTACGACAGCTTCAAATGAGTATGGCTCTGGGAGCTTTTTGGTGCTTTCTATCTTCAGTTACTATGATATTGTTTGTTTTACTCTTGAATTTAATAACAGCTTTTTGTTTCTGAAGAGTGTATCTTTTGAAATGAGATTAAAAATCAGTCAACTTAAAAATCTGTTTACTCAGTGTCAAAACTGCATGGAGCAGGAGCATGAGATACCTTCTTACACATGACCAGAATGATTTTAAGGGGGAGGTATTAGTTTTGCTGTAGATGAAATATATATGGTAAAAAAAGCTGAAATAAAAAATATAAGATGAAATGCAAATTCAAGGACTAAAAAGAGAACAAAAACAAAGTGAAACCCGCCAGACATAAAAAGAGGAAAGTAAAAACTGCATATCGTATTACACACTGGATTTATTTCTGTCATAATTAGGTCTGCCAGCAATGTGCTGTGCAAATATGAAATGATATGTCATTCTAGAATTCATAAAAACATTTGTATCCAAATAGTTATGTGTAGGGCATATTTAATTAAAAAACAACTGCCACTGATGCTAAAGGTTGTACACCTATTGCAGCAAGACATTTCTAATGCAGATAGATGTAGCCAAATATCTTGAAATGTGTCAAGTTCACCCTTCAACAGTATCACAGTGGAAGGTCCTCTGTACCTAAATCTTAATGTCAGCATATCTCTTTTTGTAGGTCGTGTTAACAACACTATGATAAGGGTCATCACTTCTTGAAAGGGAAGAAAATTGTTTTCATGATGTAAAACTTGTGGCGTATGAAACTTCTACTGAACTCCATAGAATTGAAAGTATTTTCCCTTTCTTGGGCAATCAAGTGTCACAACCTGAGCCTGATGTATACTAATACATTGGAAGAAAGTTGAAGAGTAAATGATCTCTTTTCCTATGTATTTAGGTTATTAAAAACCTTTAGATGGATGTAAAGTGCTTTGAAGAAAGTTAAGTCTGTGATAATGTTCCCTAAGTTGCTCAGGTGCTCACAGTGGCTAAGACCCTGTTCCCAGACAATGGTGGCCTTGGGAATAGGTCTCAGTATTCTTTGGAGGACAGCAGACAATTTCAAACACTTTCCTACCTTTGATGTCTCCTGTGATTGAGATGTGGATGAATTGTGGGTAAAACCAGCATAAACTTGGCTGAAAGTGTATATAAGGAACAGCATTTTAAGATGTCCCTATACCTGTGAAAGCTGTAACTGATGCCTCTCGCATTCCTCTTGACTGTGAAGTCAGTACCGTGTCTTCATCCACATGGTGTGAATTAATCTGACCTGATGACACAGTGGAGGAGGAGCAGTCTCACACTTGGGCATCAGTTTCACCTTCAAGACGTGATTAATAGCTGTGGTGTGATTTAAGATGGTCCTTGCCATTGGCCACTGTTGCTGTCTCGCTGCTGTCTCACTTCTGAGATGAAGTAATTAGCATTTCTGCATCATATTGTGCCGTCACCTATCTTATCAGTGTCCTTTACCCTCAGATTCTCAGGTTATTACAGGCATAACAAGAAAATGTTTATATTGTACCAAAGTGACTTTTGAGTTAGGGACTTCAAAACACTCTAGCTGAACATACTGAATATCTGCTTATTACTCAGTTTTAGTAGTGCTGTGTTGTGATCTGAAAAGAGGGATTTAATCTTTTTGGAGATGTGAGAAACTTTATCATAGATTATTTCTTCATTGTAGTCTTTCAGATTCTAAGGGTCTGAATTTTTGAGTTTATAAGGAGAGTATAAAATTGAAAACTTAGATTTCAAAGTTATTAGGTTTCAGGTCTTTATCATCTTTGTATAAGTCTTATCAATCTTATTAATGAACTTTGGTAAAATTTGTTTAAAGAATCCAGGTAAGAGTTGTAAGCCAAAGCAGGTGATATTTTTTTGGTTTTGGATTTATTTGCATACACTTCATAGAGTTCACGTCACAATGTCTGTGCTATTAGTTTTTGTAGGAATTTTGTATCGCCAGTTCCTTTAATAGAACTTCAAGCCAGTTTGTGTTTGTGTGTTGTGCAGGGGAAGATAAGAATCGGCAAGATTATTTTAATAGAATGATGTCCAGAAAATGTGTTTGACAGTACTATATAAGTGTCTATCGTTTTGTTATTTCTTTTTGTTCATTGCTGGTCTTACGTCAATGGCTCAAGATTCTTTTGGGTTTGGAGGGTGGTCTATTACAGGTGAAACAGGTGAGCCAAATGGCAAGCAAAATAAAATGTTGTATTAACCCTGGACTGATTCAATACTTCCTGTTGATGAGCTTATGGTTATGATGAACTTATGCTGAGATCCTGAGCTCCTGCCGCTCAATAACTTCCACAGTGTTCCTTTTGCATCGGGAAGTTTTGATAAAAGCATGGAGTTTAATGGTACAGAAAAGTCAGTATCTAAGCTAAATAGCAAGCAGTAAAATAAGGGGGGAAAGGCCACCGGAAAGGTTGTCCAAGCTAATTATTAATTTGTTTACAACAGTGTTGAAAAGACCATGACAAACTTTTAATTACTGGTGTTGAACATGGATTTAATGGAGCAAAGAGAGCAAATAGTTGCAAGAATAACTAGTTTTCTGTAATTGCACTGTTATTTCTTGGGACAATGTAGTCTAATCAGTGCCATGTAAGATAATTTAGAAAAAATGTCATTGTAATCTAAAACAGAACTGTAAGTGCTGCCCTCTGTGTGGTCACATAGCTGATGATTTCATCTGTTCACTCCTGCTAGCTTTGAAAAGCCAAAGTAGCTGTGAATGATTGAACAGTATTGTATTCCAAGTCAGCAGAACTGTTTCTTAAAACAAAGCCAGCCCAATTAATAAGTAAGTAGAGTTACTTTGGCTCATAACTGCAGAATTAATTAATAAATACTACATTTGGGGGAGTATAAACAAGAACAAAAATGTAAGGTACTCCTAATTGTAGGACATGACCTCTTAGGGGGATGAGTGTGATACTTTTTAAAGGTGCTATATGGTTGAATTATCACATTGGAGGGTAAAGCCCTAGAAAAGAGATGGAGACACAAAGACTCTGTCGGCATCCCTTTTAGATGCTTAGAGAGTGCTTCCTCTATACCAGTTGACGTATTTAATGACTGTAATGTTTATACATACGCATGTCTGCATGGATTGCTGCTGCTAAGTGGCATTCAAAAGAACCATTACACTGCCCCTTGCTTCTGGTAGGAAACTCTGATTTGAGGGATTTACGTAAAGTCCCTTTATTATCTTGGGCAGGCTACAAATGCCTGTTTGCTTGCCTTTGGCAAGAACTGCTAGGATCTGTCTTCTGGAGTTACACACTTCCAAATAATAGGAAAGCCTAAGACCATTCTTTTAAAGAATGATAAATGTGGGAGTAAAAATGGTGCCATATATACTTGCCAGAGGAAGGGGAAGTTAGTGAGTTATCACTATGTAGCATAGTTTCCCTATGGAAGTAGAAGTTTTTATTCGACAGACAGTTTACATATTTTATCCAATGGATATTTTATGCAGTATCAGCAGCAGGGTGTGAAAAAGCTACCCTGTATCAGGCAAAGTGGGTATTTCCATATAGCTGGATATATGCACGATGCTGGGGGCCTTGGAAAATGTATTACTGACTACTTGGGTACTGCAAAGATTAGGTGGATTCCAAGGACCACAGCCCTAGACAGAGACACTTACACTTTTCATGGGGGGTTTTGTGGGTGTCTTAATATTTATTGTTATAGGTCGAGACTGAAGATTTTGTATAGGTCAGTTGTCTAAAAGTGGTAGTAGTTTGCTCAATTAACTGTGTGCATGTTGTTCACAGGTGTAATCAAGAAACGTCCATGTACTCAGTATTCTCTATCTGGCAGCAATGGATATAACTTTGTAATCCTACCACCCAGTCTATCATTTTCAAACAATGTTTTGGCCCATGCTATCAAAAATAATTTTTTCTTCAGTACTTTTTAAGAATGATTTCTATGCTGTTAAATCATTCTAAAATTCAAATTGCTATCATAAAAACAGTGCATTACAACATTTGCAATTTTTTTCAAAAACACTACTCTTACAGCATCAAAATGGATATAAGCCAATATTTCCCCCTTTGAAAGGCCTCTTGGCATGAGTCTGGTGAATTTCTTGAACACAATATAAATATAACTTACAGCCAAGCGTGGTTCACAGCTTTGAAAGCTAACTGATTTAGATTTATTGAACTAAAGCGTTAGATACGACATTAGCTTATAGCCAAAATGTTGTCATCTATGGTTTCCAAAAGTTTACATTTTTATTTATGGGAAGGAGACTTCATGCTATGCTGGGTGTTAGTCTGAAGCTTGTAGTTAGTACTGACAAAGATCATCCCACTCTACTGTGCATGAAGTCAGGAGCACCAAATCCCAGACCTTTTCCACCACCCAGAAGGCAGCTGAACTTTTTGAAGTTTTATTTCATTTTTGAAGTGTATGTTTAAGACACTTGTGTTTCAGGCAGGCCAGATACCATATAGTGTGAACCAAAAGTTGTACAGTAATTGCGGTTATCATGGTGTGTCTGAACAAGCCCAATTCAGTTGTGCAGGAATCGTGCCTGTTTTGGAGCTGGATAGTGTCAGGTCTGTTTGCAGAGTGGCCCGAGCAAATGCACATAAAATCTTTCATGTAAATATGTAAGCCTTATGACTGATCCTCCAGCTTAAAAAGCCATTGTATTTTTTAGGCTTTCAGATTAACTTCCAGTAGCAGGTCTCGAAGTCTATTCACTAGAATGAGGATGCACCAGGCGCACTGCTATTGATTCTCAGTACATTATTTTTCTTGTCTTTGCCCTTGAGTCTTTTGGATGAGCAATGAGGTCTTGACCACTCGGGAGAATGGGATATGATCTCATTTATACTGCTGTATCTTCTGGCTTAAATCCAAAGAAGTTATTTGACCGCAGGACTTGCAGGCAGTGTGGTTGATCTAGATTTATGTTACAGTGCAGTGTATGAAATCTACTCTGTTTTATTTAAGAGTCATAAAATTATAGGCCTTAATAACTTGGGGATATTTGAGTTCCTGTGATTTTTTCATAAAAATAATGTCTGTATTCTCAATTATGCAGAGTAGTCTTCCTTTTCTCCTCTGTACTTCTCCATTGAGTAATGTGCTGTGAAATATTTCTTAAGCTGCTTGAGAGAACCAGTTTTTAATCCTGAGAATCAATTCCTCAGCAGTTTAAGAACAAAATGCAACACTGAGTTACGCGAACATAAATCCAGGTTAGCTCCGCTAGTTTCTGTTGCCTGTACATGTAATGATACAACTGAAGACAAAATTTCATCTTATATAAAAACACTTCTGCAAGTCAATTTTAGCCTTTATCAAAACACCATTTTATATACAGTTGTTGGTGCATAAATCATTAATCATGTTAACAACAGTCTGACAGGGAGGTCTCAGATTTTCCCTAGCTTGCACCCTGTTTTATTCCCCAATATTGAAACATATACATGATTTATGCTACAAAACATCTTGAAAAATGCTACGTCCTGCAGATGGGTGTACATTTTGGAGAGGCACCTTAGCTCATTTTCTCCCTTCCATCCTACCTCAGAAACCAGGACAAATTTAAAGCTGTTCTCGTAAGCTTTCCTTCAACCTTCACACTTTTTCCGCATTGCTTAATTGCATCTAATAACCATGAATGGTATGCAGTGTCATAAAGGCTGAACATCGTTTGCTCAGCCAAAAGCCAGAATACATTTAACAACATATTGAGAGTGAAGTCGTATCAATTCAAATGTTTAGTAGCTATGCATATTAATTGGCTGTTGGTAGAATCATCAAAATCAATACTTCATTTGTCTCTCAGGATGTGACTGCACTGGAGTTTCATTCATTCCTTGTCTAATTATCCCTAATCTGCTGCTCCACATGCTCAGCAAGTGAAGCAATTGAGATAATAAAGTTGTATTAAGGCGACCCTGGCAATAATGCAAGTGGTTTGGATAATAGAAGAATTCTGTTCATTTTGTTGCTTAGTAACAAAAATATTGCAAATAGGTTGTGTAAAAAAAAATGTTATTTTTAGTGAGGTATTCATATTCTGCATATTTATAGACCATGATTAATGTTGCTGCTCAATTTTTACAAGACACCATGTTTAGGTTTTGATTCTGCAGTAAATCAGCAAACGGAAAAGCCACTTGGCCTGAAATGTTATTTATATATTCATTTGTTAAGATCCCAAAGTGTCTAATATTAATTTGTTTGAGGGCAAAATGATTTTGAATTTTATACGTATGGAATGATGTTTTCCTCCCTGTAGAGAACCCCCAAGTATGTTTTAAATACTTTTACTGGTTGTCCAGAGAAGCTGTGGATGCTCCATCCCTGGAGGTGTTGAAGGCCAGGCTGGATGGGGCTTTGAGCAGCCTGGTCTAGTGGAAGGTGTCCCTGCCCATGGTGGGGGCATTGGAACCAGGTGATCTTTAAGGTCCCTTCCAACCCAAACCATTATATGGTTCTATGATTTTGTTAGGCTGGGCAAGAGACTCTCTAATGGGTGTGAGTGCTGGCAAGAGAGGAATGCAGAGCATGATATAGCAAATGTGTATGCACATGCTTGGCTTTCTGTACCATGAGAACATCTCACGTACCATGAGAGCACCTTGATTTGTCCTGGGGTCCCTCATGCTGTGTACAGAATAGGCACAAGAGTTTGTAGCTTTAGGCCAGTGGATTCTTCTACCTCTTTCTTTGTGTGATGGGACAGGTTTGTTAAGCCGGGCGCAGTGAGAAACTCAGAAATGTACTGCTGGATCTTAGCAGCAGTTTCAGTGAGAAGAGCCCAGCACAGTGTTTCAGTAACAGAGTAAAGCTGCCAGTACTAATTTCCATAAAATAAAAACAATTGCATACATAATAAGCATAAATTTTTCAGACTACTGCTACCCCATTTTGCATGTGAGCTTATGTGTGTATTTTTCTACAACCTTGGCCTTAAGAGGCAAAATCAATCCCTGAACTGTAACCCTGGCTTTTGTGCCTAGTGGGATGGCCATGGGCACCATAAAGCCTATATATAACCCCTTGACCCATAAAAATTGGTGCGGAGTGTGTTCATGTAAGAGATCGACCTATAAATATGGAGACAGAAGTTTTTGCCTTGATATGCAGGAGGTTTGCTGTTGACTTCACCTGAGATTTGAGAGTTTTGGAGTATTTCCCACACTTAAATAGCTTTGTGAAAGGCTTGTAGTAGCTGTTATGAATTATGTGTAAAAAATATATTGAATTAATGTGTTATTTGAAATACCACTTTAAAAGTGGTATTTGTGAGTTTTTCTCCATTATAAATGACCAACCTGGAGGTCATTTTCGTTATCTGCAGTTCTTCTGACTTTGTTTGCTAAATGTATAAATCATTTGGTTTTGTTACTCATCCCAAAGTAGCTTAGTGCAACATATTTTCAGGTTGTTTTGCCCTCAGTAATAATAACTTACTCCATTTATTAGTGTGGCTGGCAAAGAGTGTAATTACTACTCTCAGTAGCAGAATTATGACTGTCAGAAAACATGATAATTAACCCCCAAATATTCTAATAATATATATTCCTAATGAACAGTCAGTATTTTGAGAGAAGCATTCACTTTTTCTGAATGATGTTGACTAGTAAAGCTTGTGTTGAAGTACACTAGATATCTCAATGTAAGTTTTGGGGTTTTTTAAACAATTAACTTTTGAAATGTAATTATTTGTGATATTATTTTAAACAGTATTACTTCTATTCCATGTTATTTCTAATAATTTTAAAATAATTATTGATATTACAAAAATTCAATAGGAAACCAAACAAATGTTATATTATTGTCTTCTAAGACACCTTGCATTAATTATGACAGCAAAGTATAGGCAATGTTAAGCTTGAATTTTGAATTTTAACTGCCTTTCAGTAAAAAGCAAAACATTTCAATGGTGCTGAATTTCTTCAGCACTTCTAGGGAGCCCAGATTGTTAGTGCCTGGAGTAAAATATTTGAAATGTTTATTTTTTCCTAAAGGTCAGTCAAAATAAATATTATTGAGAAACTATTGCTATTGAAGCAAATGAAAAATTTCTATTTTTTTATAAAATTCATTATCAGCATTATTCCAGGGCTTCCTGCCTTCCCAAGAATTCAGTTATGATTGAATTTTCATGATATCACAGTTCTATAGAAAAAACGTTAATTGTGAAATATTATGGTCCTTGGGCTAAACTGTTGAGGCTTCATTTGAGGCTTCATGTTTTCATCGAGAGGTCCATTTTTAGAGGCTTAAAATCCAGAGTTTCACACCATTGGTAAATTTTAAGCATTCAAAGTGAATCCCAAAAGCCACCTTCTTATTTGATTTTCATGCATTTTAAGAGCATCGGATAAGATCCAATTACTGTAACCTTTGAGGCAAACTTGTTTCTCTCTTTTTTCATAATTATGATATTTCCTAGTATTTTGTCTTGTTACTTTTAAATATGCTGGGATGACTGGATTTAAGTAATGATGTCAGTAGCTTATAACAAGTGTGTAAACATTCATGTCAGCTATGGTATGTGTAACAAGGTGCTGAATATTTTTTTTATTTCCAGTTAGTTGGTAGGTGGAATAACTGTGAACGTGCTGTTATAATAGCAAGGACAGAGAAAGCCAAGATGTGCTGCTTCAAAAGTGAGGAAGAAGGGACGTCAGCGTTTGTTTAAGTTCAAGAGGATAGTTCCCTTTTGGCAGCTGGCAGTATCCCGTAGTGACAGTGTTGTGTACACTCTTATCAAGGAATAGTGTAAGCTGTATCTTAAGGTGATAGGAACATAATAGCCAGTTGTTTCATCTGCCTCTTCCTTAATCAAAGGACACTGCAACAAATAATACAGGAAAAATACTGCTCAACCTGATAGAAATCTTTAAATGGATGGAGAATTCCTTGATCTTCCTTGAAACAAATCTGCATTGTATTTACTTTGTCTGTAAAATAATGCTACCCCAATATATACAGCAGATTATTCATAAACCTGGATCACCAGCCCATCTGTTCAAAGTTTGTTTTTCTTCTTACTCTCTATTTATGTTTCTGTTTATTTTAACTTACTCAAGGGTAGAACATCTGTTGCTAACCCTGGTAGCAAAAGATCATTTCATCTAATATGCCTGTATTCACTCCTTGAATTTTTTCTCTGCTGTGTAAATTATTTTGCAGCAATATTCATATAAATTCTTTCACATCTATAAATGTTTGAGCTGTTGTGATTCAGCAAGCATTGAATTTCTCTTCATTATTTTTCTATTTTTTCAAAGTGTAAGGAGAGCATTACATTGTTATAATACAAGAATCTTTAGTTATCTTCTACAGGTCACTTCAGGACTATGTTACCTGAGAAATTAAAAATGCAGTATTTTGAGTGCTTTGAAAATTCTTTATGGTTTTGCAAGTACGTGTTGCTAAATGCCTTGGACATGTATCACTTATAATTACAGACTGCTAACTTGAATTCATCCCACTCTCTCAAAGTGAGCTTACTTTTTATTAACGATTATTTTATTTTTGTATTCTCTTCTATTAGACCTGGTGATTTAATTGAAAAAAAAGCTATAGCCATTATATCACCTACTTTAATGGCAGATTTGATCTGTACTGCGAACCCTTGTTTCCCCTGTACTCTCAGAATGTTGCACACTGACGTTAGTAATGCTCATGCAGACATAATTTTCCTAATTTCTTCCTCTTTTCCCTTCTGGGTTTTATCTTGTGTCTTGTGTCTCATATCTTCAGATTTCTGCCTTAGCATAATAAAAGGGGTAGTAGAAACTTGGTGAAACTTGCTCTCAGCTTCTCAGAAGTCCTATCCTCATATATGAGAAATTAAACTGTATCTCTTCTTTTTTGGAGTAGCATTAATAGTTCCTGACATTCTGTGTATGCTACATATTTTAAATTACCAATTCTTTTATAGACATACTGATAAAGCTTCTCAGAATTGATTTCTCATGACGTTCAATCAATATCTGACTCAAGCGCCTACCACCCTGTTCTCTCATCACTTGCCTGAGCAGCAGACGATGAAATTCTTCAACTAACTTAAGTAAGAATATTTTAAGGGTATCTCTGAAAGCTTAACACTGGAAGTTTGATTTTGCCTGTTTTCTTAGCCTTAGCACTGACCTGCAAGCTTATAAAAAGCATTCTAAACTTAAAGTCCGATTTACCTGAATTAGACTGTCCAGATTCTTAAAGCAAAGATTAAGCATAAATATCTGCAGCATTACATCTTTTTGTGATTGTCTCAAAATAGATGAGCCTTCTTTGGTCTTCTGCAAGGTCACTCCATGTTTTCCAATTATTGTGTGAATGAAAAACTTTTTATGTTTAATACAATCTGTTTCTCTCAGAAATTAACATTTTGTTCATCTCTGGTAAGTCATTTTTAGGTGTAGTTGGACATAATTTGTAATGTTCTGGACCACAAATCACAGAATCACAGAATGGTCAAGGTTGGAAGGGACCTCTGGAGAACATCTAGTCCAACCCACTACTAAATCAGGTTCACCTACAGCAGGTTGCACAGAGTCGTGTCCAGGTGGGGTTTGAACATCTCCAGAGGAGACTCCACCACCTCCCTGGGCAGCCTGTCCCAGGGCTCTGTCACCCTCAAGGTAAAGAAGTTCTTCCTCACATTCAGATGGAACTGCCTGTGTTGCATTTGCTGCCCATTGCCCTTGTCCTGTCACTGGGCACCACTGAAAAGAGCCTGGCCCCATCCTCCTGACCCTCGCCCTTAAGGTATCTGTAGACATTGGTAAGATCCCCTCTCAGTCTTCACCAGGCTAAATAGCCCCAGCTCTCTCAGCATTTCCTCATAAGGGAGATGCTCCAGTCCCCTCATTGTCTTTGTAGCCCTCTGCTGGACCATCCCCAGTAGTTCCCTGTCTCTCCTGAACTGGGGAGCCCAGCACTCCAGGTGTGGCCTCACCAGGGCAAAGCAGTGGGGGTGGATACCCTCCCTCAACCTGCTGGCCCTACTCCTCTTAATGCACCCCAGGATCTCACTGGCCTTCTTGGCCACCAGGGCACACCGCTGGCTCATGGGCTGCTTGCTGTCCACCAGAACTCCCAGGTCCTTCTCTGTAGAGCTGCCTTCCAGCAGGTCAGCCCCAGCCTGTAGCCCCAGCCTGTGCTGGTGCGTGGGGTTGTCCCTCCCTCAGTGCTGCAGGACCTGACATGTGCCTTTGTTGAACTTCATGAGGTTCCTCCCTGCCCAAATCTCCAGCCTGTCCCGGTCTCTCTGAATGGCAGCACAGCCGGCTGGGGTGTCAGCTGCTCCTCCCAGTTTTGTGTCATCCACAAACTTGCTGTGGGTACACTGGACCCAGTACCGACCCCTGGGGCACACAGCTGGCTACAGGCCCCCAGCTGGGCTCTGCACCACTGATCACAGACCTCTGAGCTCTGCCATCCAGCCAGTTCTCAGTCCACCCCACTGTCCCCTCACCTGAAAAACACTGCTTGAGCTTCTGCATGAGGATGTTATGGGAGACAGCATCAAAAGCCTTGCTGAGGTCAAGGTAGACAACATCCACTGCTCTCCCCTCGTCTACCCAGCCAGTCATTCCATCACAGAATACCAGTATGAGAAGATCTACAGTAAAGAGTGTAAAAATGATGTGGTAAAGTGTAAAGGTTTAAATTAGCAAGAAAAAAACACTAGACTTTCAGTGAATCCCAAGTTACATTATTGTATTTATTATACCTAATAATTTGTATATGCCCCATATTATGTATACAAGATACTTAAGAAATTTTTTAAACTTTGAAAGATATATCATTTTGGCATCTTGACTCATAATGCAAAGGACTGCTGCTAGGTTAAATATAAAATTCCATGAAGTGGTTAATAACTTTTAATATTATTATTGAGTGTGTAAGGATTTATGTTCATTATAAACACCATTACCATTATCATCATTATCATCCTGTATGTTCATCATTATCATTTTCTTTTCCTGTATCCAGTCCAAACACCATAGATCTGTCTCCTCTAGGACCTAAATCTTCTCTTTCCAGACCCGTATCATGACTGAAGTTATCAACTCCACTTGCTCAGTGCACAAACTAGTCTGATTTTGCAGATGTGGAAAGGGAAATATTTATGGAACTGAATGTATTTGAGGGGGAGAGCCTGTAGCCACTGCACTGTTATGCTGGAGTAAGTTCCAAAGGCCAGAAGAGGAGCCTTGCATAGCAAAGAAAGTTTTGCACAGGCAAATTAGTAAATAAATTAGTCTTTATGCTCACAGCATGGATAAATGTCTACCATCTCAGTGCTTAAGTAACTGCATCATGATGGAATTTTTAATGGGTAATGCCTCTATTAACATTTATAAATCCCTTTATTATATGCATTATTTCAGTGCCCAAATTTATTCTTATTTCACAGGTTTTTTCTTATTCTGACCCTTCCTTGCAAAACTGATTTTCTAATGCATGGGGCATAATATGATAATGAAGGTTGTGCCCCAAATCATTAGACACAAGTTTTCTTCAATACACACCAGTAATTTGGAGAACCAATCTAAACTGCCAAATAGGGATTCAGATTCTAAATTAATTAAGCTTATAGAGTTCAGACCTGGAATGTTACTTTATTTGTTTGCTTGTTTTTTCCCAGCGGAATGAAAAATGCAAAATTCAAATGCATATTGATACTTAGAATCCTTCATGGGCCAAAGTTCAGAGATAATAACTACTGGAATTTTTATTAGTTAAAACTGTCTTCATTTTCTAGTCGGTATGATCTTAGGTTCAGCCTTCACAGGCAGCCAGGGTCTGTTCATCTCTAAGCAGACTGCAGAGTCCCAGGCATCCCTGGACTTGCAGAGATACGTGTGCACCACTGGCTTCATCCCAATTTCAGCACCTGAACATGTACCTGCCCTGGGCTTTGGTGTCCACTGGAAAGAGACCTACCCAGAGAGGGGCCACAGAAAGCTGGCTCAAAATGGGGAAGATGGTAGGATGGTCCAGAACTGGAGGCACCCTCCATACAGTTTGACTTTCAACAACCTGAATATCAGTGAGCCACAAATGCTCATACAGCACAGTAATTACTTAATGAAGGCTAAATTGGCCAAAAGAGCTTACTTTTTGTGCAAGTCGGATAATTCCTAATGACCAAAAGTGATTTCACTACTTAAATTGCCTTGTACAGCATTAGGTACATCAATAGGACTTTTGTCAGTTAAAGCTGTTGGATCAAATTGTTAATTTGTGCAGATATTGCGACAAATTTGCTTACAGTACGCTAACTTCTGACTAAAGAGTTTCTTCATTGTGTACATTTAATTTTAGTTTAACATTAGGATGTCTTAAAGCAGGGGTAAAATGTATAGTCCTGCACTGTAAATATCAGAGGCTATAAAAACATCCTTTCTGAGGCATATGAAATGTAGCTATGTACCATTTCGTTCATCTTTGTCTCAAAACCTGCTGAATAGTTTTTGGTCACCACAAATCGGTTATGTCAAGTCAGAGAAAAAGGAAATATTTCTGTAACTTTTCCACCTCTCTTTCACCCTGTTTTTACCACTGAATAAATGCCAATGGAATATGCTTTAATGGTTGGTACCTTAACAATTTGTAGACAGTTCGAGAGAAATATTTTCACAGTGTGAATCAGACTGATAGCAATCACAAAACCATGCAGTTAGCTTGGAAGCTGACTATAAAGTCTGTGTGTTGTGAGTCAGGGAGTGGTAATTATCACTTCTAATGAAGAGCATCTTCTAAGGCCTTGTTTAAGATGTACAGATTAACATTTTACTTTTTGAGGAGATTTGTCAAGAGCATGGATCAAGTCTCTTTCTGTATTTTTTTGCTAGTGATGGACTGTTTCCATATTATTAGTATTACTAGATTGCATTATCCAGTAACATTTGCAAATCTACTTGAAAAATTACAAAGCCTTTTCTGAACGTGCTAGAGAGTGTAACAATGGTACTTCCTCACTGTCTTAATCTGCCTGAAGCCATCAGTGTGCAAACTTTATTTCTACTCGTTATCTAATATTCTGTCAATCTGCATTTGTCTGGTCTCCATGTCCTCGTCCATGTGCAAGTTTTGTCACCTACACTAGTAAAGGTGCTTTGGTTTTTTTCATTTTTTTCTGACATTTGGCCCATTTGAAATAAGCTAAGCCTTACTGTCTGAAGTCCCATCAGCATTGTGAAAGTATGTTCTAGCATGTGTTTGTGCAGCTGTTCCTCAGCGTGTATTTTGCACTTCAGTCTCCACGTCCCATTGCCATGCTCTACCTTGCACTCAGCACCCATGGCAAATCCGGTGGCACGTGGAAGGAACAAGAGATTTTTAGTAACTACCAATGACCAAAATGTTCTGTTCACAAAGAAAGATAATTGTAAACCATAGACAATTTGTAACATAATATTTCAGTCTATTAAATTAAGAGCAATGCTGAAAATTCTGAGTTTGCTCACAACTCTCCTCCTTATCTGAGTTATGGTGCTCGGATTAGTAAGTGCTTGTGCACTGCTTTTAAGTCATTGTACAGTGATAAATATTGCTCACTAATTATATCAATTCCATTTTTCAAGAAGCTTTTACAAATTGATGAAGAAAAATAGCAGAAAGTGAGGTCAGAATATTTTTACCTATTAAACTTTTTCATTATTAATGAGATTTTTAAAAGTATTTAGTTATCTCTCATTGTTATCAAGGACCGCTCAATGCTTCAAGACCTTTAGCATTCTGACCATTACTTACCGATTAGCTTATCTGACATGGTGATTCCTTGTTAAACGATTTTCTCCACTTAGTTTAGCCATATCGTTTAATGAGAACTTACAAATGTAAGCAAGGAAACTTTTCTAAAAGCACCTGACTGACTACCATTAATTCCTTTCATTTCAGATAAAGAAGCAAAGTGATCTTCAGAGATTAAATAAATGACATGTCTTTTCCTAATGCTCTGCAACTTGTGGCTGAACTGTGAAAATTTTAGATTATGTAGAAAAATCTTCCTGCCTGGTGTGTGCAATTCATAGCTGTCTGAGGTTGTTAATGTGAGGAATTGTTGCTAAAGCGTATATTCATAAGTTATCCTTGCAGGGATGAATTGTGCAAAGTAAAAAGAACATGAATCTTTCAGTGAGGTCTTTTTGAAAACAGTCTGCAGTTTGCCTTCAGCAAGAACATTTATAGGATCTAGATTATACTTGGGGAGAAATTTCCAGTTCCACAAGACAGTAATTTAATTGCTACTGCAGGTTGTATCATTCCGTGCTTCCCATAAGCATTGATCTGTGATAACAGCAGTTGCAGTTTTCCAACTCTACATTGTCCTGCAGACAGTTCAGATTCAAGAGCAGGTGTTAATGTGGCAATTAAAGGGGAAAACGCAGCAAGCAAGTAGAAGGCAAGTCATTTAGATGACATGAAAAATGAGGAAATACAGACTACAGTGATACAGAAAAAATATAAAATACAGAAAGCCTGTATCCATGTATTTCTGATGGGTCAAATGCGATGTTGTTTGAAACTTGAGATGCTTAACAGAAAGAAAACAACAAAGCGAGTTGTTTTTACGTACAATTTTCATGACTAATGACAGAAAAATCTGAGAGAAATGATACTGTGGATCAGACAACTATATACAGATATTTCTGCTTTGCTATGTTAGCTGAAGTTTTCCAGGAGAAACTCAGTGCAAGCTAACCATTTTTTAAATGCAGATGTATTCACCTTCAGTTTCTTTCAGAAAAATTGAGAACAGTCATAAAAACTTCGTGGGTGTTTAAAAGTGCATGTGGGAGTATTATAAAATATTTTTTTTTTAAATAAAATTTGTTCCTGTTTGTTCCTGTGAAGTTTTTTTAGTTTGGGCAATTTTGCAAGTCTTACGCAACACGCAATACATGATTCATTCCAAAACAAAGTAAGAGTGTTTCACAAAGTTACCAATAGTAGCCATTCTCTATTTTTAAAACAGCAGTCGCCTTTTTCATTCAGAAATACAAAAAGAACTTTAGCTTATAATAATGAAAAATAACAAGTGATGTCTTTTTCCTTAAAACAGTTCCTACAGTCTGGTTTTATTATTTAATCTCTTGTAACTGTAGCTGTTATGGCAATAATGTAGACTGTGTGAAAATGTACAAATACATAATTGACTGACTTTAAAAATCCCTCTCCATTTTTTTGCAATATGTCCATTTTTGTCAAGGAAGAGAGACGGTGAAGAAATGTGAAACCCATGGAAAAATTAAATTAAATTAATTAGAAGCATACAATAAATTCAAAGTTATAGTTATTCTAGGAAGATATGTTTAAAACATAGGTGAAGTTTTGGACAAACAAACAAACAGGCTGGGATTCATTGAAAAAGAGAAATGAAAGTTTCTGCAGCCTGACAGAGATGTTCTCACTTTGGTGAGAACATCAGTGTAGCAGAAATACTTAGAAAAGCTCAGTCACGGCATTAAATTGACTCATAACTGTTTTGCCAAATCTTACTTGTATTAACATCCAACTTAATAATTAATAGAGAATTATTTCCTCCATGAACATAATTTGTTTTTCAGTGTTTAGTGTCATGGAGGCTTTGACTGGGTTTATGTATCAGTTTCTTCCTTAATACTATTTTCCAGGTTACTTTTGTGAAGGTGTTTTGGTGCACATGTGGTTTTTCCCTGTCTGTGGTTAAATTCATGGCAAATAGTTTTGGATAAGCTACCTAGTTCACTTCAGTGGGTGGATCCCAAGGTATAACTTACAATCTAGGGCTCCAGGGATATGACTTAAGAGTAACCCCTTTCATGCATATGTTTGCCATCATCAGTTCCTGGTACCTTTGGTTCAGAAAACTCGTCGTAAAATGAATAGCCCTAAGTTTGAGTATAATTATTTGTTCTCAGCTTTAGCCACCTCAGATGGTAATACCTTCACTTTTGTTGTCTAACCAGTCAATGGAGTGAGATGGAAGCTTCACAGGGAGTGAATTTCACCTCTGCTGTCACCTCCCATCCTCATGTATGTACAGACACAGGTAGAGAGTTTTGTATTATTATTGGGGGCAATGTCTTAAAGACTTGGTGCCATCTTTTGCAGTCTTGAGGCTACACTGGCTCATTGGAGTCAGAAATTTCCTTGCCTCCCCAGCAGTTCTTAAAGCTCCTCTTTGTAGTGACTTTTGAGCCCTTCGCACTCCGCAGAAACAAGGCCCAGGAAAAATGAAGTGAGACAGGAACTGAATGGGGTCCTGCAGTACCTTAGAAGCTCTGATGAACAGCATCTCTTGGAGACATTGTACCTGGCTGAGGTTTAGTGAAGCTCGTGCCTGTCTGAGCCATCAAATACGGAGGTGGCATTGTAAATTCTACCTCCTGCTCTTCTGTGTATGCTGAAGTTTTCCCTGTAGAGTTCACAAATTAACTGTGTTATATGAAAGTCCTTTTCAGAGGATTGTGGTTTCAAACAAAGTGCATTTTCATAAACTCACTAGATGTATAAAGCTATTTTTTGTGTGTGTAAAGCTGCCTCAGTCTTATGGCAGATACTGAATCATTACACTAACAAGCCCTAAGTCCCATAGTAAACCATTGTCTGATGAAACAGCTCTGGTGTTCAGAGGCTGCAAAGGGGTTTAAAAGTAAAAACAATATTGACATTGATGAATAGATGAAATGCTGCCTTACTGACTTTGTTACTTTCAAAGTATTCTGCAGAGTTTTACTAGAGTAGTTGCTAAACAAAAACATTCAGTAGGGTTATTGAAACAAGAGGTTATGAAAAGTCACTAAGACACGTTCAAAGGAAACAAGTATTTTTAATTTTTCTCATGTTCAGTGAAATCCTTCTAAAACCATAATGTAAGTGTACTGCTATATATACAATTTAGTCATGAAAAACAAAAGAGCATACCTTTGTATACAAGAATCTTAATTTAATGTTTTAATTGCCTAATCAAAATACCACAGTTAATTTATTACAATTTAAATTGTATTTACAGTTATGCAAAGTATCTAATTATTCCTTATCCTTATTAATGATGCAATTGAAATAATTGTAAGCTGGCATCCTATTATCTACTCTTTTCTCTGGTGTTATGCTCACCTTCCCTATGCGTGCCTCCATTGAGTTCTTTGCCAGCAGGAGTATGAAGTTGAGGGTAAGGGTTTCTTCCTCCCAGGGTTAGTTACTTAGGTTTTTTAATCCTTCTCTGTAGACGCTTTGGTTTCCTTTTAGGAGGAGAACCATGCAACTACACAAAGCTAAACAAAGTACAATGAAAAAAAATATTAAATAATGTAAATAAACTTAGAAGCACGGGATAAGCAGCAGCCAAGTTACCACCAGTAATTGTGGTGTTACAGCTAGGGCAAGCTAGACAATAATCATCAGATCTTTAAGCAGGGTTGCAGGCATGATCCTTGTTCCTTATGTATTTTTACAGACACAGCAAATCAAGATACAGTAACTTCAAGACACAGTATAACAAGTCCTGTATGCTGACATGTTGAATTTTTTGTTATAAAGACTGAGGCCTGTTGCTAGCACTTGACAATGCCAAACTTGAGTGGTCCACCGAGCTACAATATAAATGAGCACTTCATTCCTTAATTCCCTTTAAAATGAAATTTCTACTTGTGTGAAGCTCTTGTTTTAAAGAGTTAGCTGATAATCTTAATAAATGGAGCACATGACCTTTGTACTGAGGGAAATTTCCTGTTAAGGGAGTCTCTTTTCCTCAGAAGAATTTCCTCTGGGCAGTGAAGCATGTGACAGTGAAAGAAAATAGGTAGCACGTTATTTCCTTCTTCTTAACATCTCCAGCTGTTCATTTGGAAATCAGGTTCATTTGTGTTTCATTTGTCTGTGAGTTTCAAGTGTTCTCCCTTTCACTCCGAGCAACAAAGTGAACCAAATTACAAGACGTATTGCTAAGATGGTCTGCCCTTTACAGCAGAACTAAAAAGCATTTTCTTCAGCAGAATGATAGCCTGGTATGAATAGAAGTCGTTAATTTCAGTATATTGTAGTTACTTGTATTTTACCTTTTAGTTATGTACTCTCTACTGTTTTGGGTTTTATGGTTTTCCTGTATTCAGCTTCACCCACTGTAACTTCCATTTACTCCCCTGTTATTTTTGTGTTGCTTTCAGTTCCTTTCAACAGCTTCCAAGAAAATATGAACACAGAAACATAACTCTAGAAAAGAATTCAGAGCTCTTGCACTCAGATAGCTTTGAAATGAAGCTAAATGTGTTCCTTGACCTATAAACACTGTCACGGTTTACATCCCAGAGCCTGACAAGCATCTACCACTCTAGCTGATGATAAACGAATCTAAGAATGTGTAAGTTAATCAGAAAATTTAGTCAAATTTAATTGTTTTGGCAATTTTTTAAATGAGGACAGTTACAAAACTGGTATGTGAGTCACTGGTGGCATTATTTCTGTTTGGTTGTACCTGCTTTTACCTATACGTATTCTGCATGGTTTTTACCTGTTTTAATTGGACCTAAGTGCTCCCTTGCAAGAAAAGGAAAAAAACAATCCTCAGGGAATAAGTTATTAAAAATTAAAGAAACCCTGGAAAAAATTGAGAGAGAGAAGTGATTACAACATTTGCATGGAAAAACTACCAACTCTACAGGTCAAACTACAGGTAAAATTCAAAAAATACTGGTGGTTTTCCCAGACAAGCCATTGCTGGAGCTGCCATAGGGACTAGTGAGGTGACTATTAGAAAGGGACAGCTGCCCAGGTGATTCTGAATAGTTGGAGGATGTTCTCTATAATACAGTACATCTCTTGATATGTGACTCACACAATGAAAAGTTTTCCCAGGAAAGTATTTTCTGCTTTGATGTTTTTTTTACACTGCATTTACATGCTTACTGCAGTAGATCTTCATATGGCTGGTTTTCAGCTTAGAGTGCAGAAGATACATTGATTAAAAATATTAAATGTTTGCAGCAAATGGCAACAACTTTCCCACTCCTTTATTACACTTTTTCTTTTTTAAAGACATTCTCTGCTAAAGGTGGGAATACTCACACTAGCACAAAACTGGGGGAAATATAAGTGGTGAACTGTGTGTGAACCACAACGCTTCCAGTTCAATGAAAAGGTGATGAGGAGAAAATGCATATAGTTCTGGTCAGGACCAGTGGGGCTTCTTGGATCAGCCGAGGTATTGATAGTCTTCTGAATAATTTCAGTAAAAGGTGCTTTAAAATTAAAATGAGAATATCTTGGTTTTCTGTTCGTATATTTCCTAAATTCAGGTATTTCTGTTATGGATTTAAATGCAGTTTTGCACAAAGTTATTTTTTATCTAAGGAAATCTGAAATACAAAGATTATTTCCTCAGTTCAATCTGTAATCTCTAGTTTTAACGGTAATAAAGGTATGAAAACTGTATTCACAGGTACAGCATTTTGTCCATCTTTAAGGATCAGTAAAATGCTGAAAGCAGATATGACCGGTCCAGTTTTGAAATAGCTTTGCACTTTCCAAGAGCAGTAAGACTTGTTCATGGCAGTGGTTTATTTTTCACTTTCTATCTGCTAATCTGTTAGTCTTTTACTTACGAAAGATTTGAAAAGTTCACTAGGAGGAGACTGTGTTCATACAATTAAAACCAGATATAACAAATTATTGTGTAGGGATCTGGACTCACGTGGCTGCCCAGACGAAGATGGAACGAGCCTAAGGCTCAGCTTTCCAAAGGGATTTAAAAGTTGAATGCATCCTTATTCCTTGTATCCAGAGATGACAGCGTTACCATAAACTTTGTTAACATACAAAGTAAAAAATAGTAGATCATAATCTATATCACGTCCTCTTTCTTTTGACATTGCAAGACAGACAGCAGTTTGGGAGAGAAGGTGGTGGAAGAGCGTTAAAAATAAGCTGCATAGAAATGTACAGGCATAGTCTGAGCCTTATCCATTGTCACCATATTAAAGTTGCTAGGGGCTTGGATCTGCTAACTAATAGTCAATATAATATTTATTTATTTATCTAAACTTTGGATCTTAGCTGTTCATTTAATATTCAGTATTTCTGTTTCTTAAATTCACATCCTTAATGAGGGAACCTGCGGGACGAAAGAGGATGTGAAGAGCATCAGTGATACTGCAGAACAGTTGTGA
Source organism: Falco biarmicus (assembly GCF_023638135.1). Classification (NCBI taxonomy): domain Eukaryota; kingdom Metazoa; phylum Chordata; class Aves; order Falconiformes; family Falconidae; genus Falco; species Falco biarmicus. The sequence goes on from NC_079288.1 coordinate 91,080,532, forward strand.
CAGCTGAAAGAGAGGAAAAGACAGGTTGATTCAATGTGTAAAACAAAGGGAGAAAAAAGATAAAGAAAAGAAAGAACTGGATGTCTGCTCTTCCAAATCTTGATTTATGCAGCAGCTCATTTATTTGTTCTTTTCCTTGTTTTAAATAAAAAGTGAAAAGCCAATCATCTATCCATGAAAAAAACATGGTGTTATTGTTTGATTAATAGCTTATACTGATGTTAATAGAGGCCCAATTATGCATCAGTGTTTGCCTCATTATGTAGAGGAGCCTCATCATAGCAGATTATTCTATGAACAGGGAATGGTTTCCTTTTTGATAATTAATTCTCATGCTTCAAAGTATATAACCCAAACAGCACTCCAGTTCTTTCATTGTAAGATTCCTATACACCTAATTTTGGAAGAAAACTGTTTGTTGTGAATAATGAAAGGAAAAGAAAGGGGGGGGGGGGGGGGGGGGGAAGACACCTAACCTCAAAAACATGACTTAAAGAGATTGCTTTTCTTTGCCAGTAGATTGTTAGAGAATTCCATTGGACTGCAGCTTTCTGAAAACCTCTTCAGCAATACTAACTCCATCTTCTTTCACTGCACTCCTTGATATAGCAATGACTGCAAAGGTTATGCAAAGAACATGGCTAACTTTTGCAAATGAATGAGTGAAACAATTTTGAGAACTACAGTTCTGGCTTAGTAAAGACAGAAACTTTTTAGTATCAGTTTCAGAAGAAGGGTTGCATTTCTGCTCCAGACAAAGCTGAGAAAGGTAAAACTCTTGAAATAAAGAAAATAAATAAGAAAATAAAATGTTTGGATGATGTAATGCAGCAATCAAGAGAAGAAACTGGATACTTGCTTCAGCAATTAGTGTTCTTGACGCTTATAAATGCATGTATTCCAGCTGTGAAAAGTCCAGTAATGGCAGATGCTGTGTTGTAGGAAATAAAATTCAGGAGATACAAAGGATATTTAAAAGTTTATGGCTACCTACTTAGATCTAACATTTGCACTACTAGGAATTTAAGGCCTCTTTCACCGAGTTAGAGAAACCTCTTAGAGTATCTTCATGTTTTATCCTGCTGCAGTATGCAGGGCTTAGGTAAATTTATCACTCCATAGTAAAGCCTCAGAACTCCAATACTGTGTCAGAGAGGGCATTTTTAAAAAGACAAATGTTGATACAAAAGTTGGAAGACAAGAAACTTCAAGGAGAATAAGGTATTGCCCAAACTCTCTTTTGTATTTTGAAGTCTCAGTTTCAAAGCATATTTCAAGGACTTCTCTTATTTACAAGAACAAGCCCCTGCACTAGGAAAAAATATCCACTGAATTCTTGAAGAGAAGAACTAATTGCAAGCTCTTTTTAGGACCTGACAATTTGCCTGGGATGGTTAGCACATAGAATGGACAAAAACTACAGAAGTGTAGCATCTTCAGTTACACAGAAGGTTATTCAAATATTCCATTAGGAGATGGCCATATTCCAATATCTTTAGGTTAGTAGAGCCTAAGGTTTGCAGTGAGTTGCAATGTCAGTAGAATTACTCTGGGAAATAAGTGTGTAGTGTAGGGAGCTGTACCAGAATTTGATGCTACTTAAAAAGTAATTACATGAGTCGTATGACTTTTGTTTCCCCCCTTCCCAAGGACCAACGTTACTGTCCTTTGTAGATATAAGGTCAGTGGCATCCTCACAGCAGTGTTTCACCAGTTCTCCAGTACAATCTGTTCTTAGCATTTGAGAGGTTAAAAAGATCAGTATGAGAAAAAACTGTTCTCTGAAGGCAGCGCCTACTGTAAAAGTCAGTGATATATTTTGGAGGAAGAACTAAAAATATGTCAAAGATAGTTTCAGGCAAAACAGAGAAAATGTCAGTACTAACGACAGGTCTCAAAATCTGCAAGACTGTTTGCAGTGTTAGAAATATGTTCCCAAAAAAAGTATTGTTTGACAGGTCATCGTTTACAATTCCTAACAATTAATATTGTCAGGATGCAAAAGTGTGACTGAAAACAAGAGGATGGCATTTGTGAGTAATGTATTGATCTCAAGGAAAGTTACACTTTCCTGGACTCACTTCAAAATAACATTGGGCTTGCAGCCTGGAAGAAATCTCACAACATGCTTCCCCTGGGGACAACTTACTGTATAAATACCTGCGTAGTAAACAGACCTGTTAAAAAGAATCAAATTTTAATACAGCAAGGTCACCCTTTTGACAGGTCTGTAAAATGTAATTGTGTCCAGAGAATGATCTGCAAAGGCAGCTGTACATTTCTTTCGTTCCTTACTGTATACATATCATAGTTTCCCTGATAACTAGTCTAGTAACCCAGATTCTTCTTTGAGCTGCAGCCACAGTTACATTTGTTGACTTAGTGGTGTGAGAAAGTGCCAAAGTAAGTGTGTCCATCCACCTCTTCTGCCATCCTTCTCATCACCCAAGTGGGCAGTGTGTCCCTGAGAACATACGCTTCTGTGGATCACATGACATTCAGGACTACCGAGATGGCACTGGGAAGAAATTCTTCCCAGTTTGGTTGAACTTTATTCTATGAGCCATGCTGCTGCAGTACTGAAGCTGTTCTAGGAAGCAAAATGTTCTACCAAGTGGAACATGAGTTGAATGGCTTCTTTTCACCCTTAAGGTCAGGCACTGTATTTTTAATCCTCTCAACCCTACAAGCAGAGAGGAATCACAGAGTGGTCAGGGTTGGAAGGGACCACTAGAGATCATCTAGTCCAACCCTGTGCTAAAGCAGGTTCTCCTAGAGCAGGTTGCACAGAGTCATGTCCAGGTGGGTTTTGAACATCTCCAGGAAAGGAGACTCCACAACCTCCCTGGGCAGCCTGTTCCAGTGCTCTCAGCATTTCCTCATAAGGGAGATGCTCCAGTCCCCTCATTGTCTTTGTAGCCCTCTGCTGGACCATCCCCAGTAGTTCCCTGTCTCTCCTGAACTGGGGAGCCCAGCACTCCAGGTGTGGCCTCACCAGGGCAAAGCAGTGGGGGTGGATACCCTCCCTCAACCTGCTGGCCCTACTCCTCTTAATGCACCCCAGGATCTCACTGGCCTTCTTGGCCACCAGGGCACACCGCTGGCTCATGGGCTGCTTGCTGTCCACCAGAACTCCCAGGTCCTTCTCTGTAGAGCTGCCTTCCAGCAGGTCAGCCCCAGCCTGTAGCCCCAGCCTGTGCTGGTGCGTGGGGTTGTCCCTCCCTCAGTGCTGCAGGACCTGACATGTGCCTTTGTTGAACTTCATGAGGTTCCTCCCTGCCCAAATCTCCAGCCTGTCCAGGTCTTGCTCAATGGCAGCGTAGCTGGCTGGGGTATCAAATGTAGCTTTTGTTTCCTGTTTGTGCCCTAAAAGCTCTCTCCTGTTTATCTGTTGTATCATTGATTGGGTTCAGTTTCTTGATCACATTCCAATTCATGTGATTATTATATTTACCTTATGGCAGAAATAATTTCCTTCTGATTAATTTTTACTTCCCATTTAAGACCACTTCACTGTCTATTCTCAAGCAACTTCCTCATCCAGCATAAGGTAATTGCGTTTTACAATATGTATTCCTCTGGCGAACAAAATTATTCCTCCACATGCTATACCTGGCAAACCATTTGGATACCATCAGAGGAACAGAGCTATAAAAATGTATTTCCTTACTCTTTTTTTCAAAGCTGGTATTGGGGAATCACTGAGAAATAGGTATGGACACATATATGAAGAAGTAGTTCATAGGCTTTCTTCAAGCAGTTCCAAAACTCTTTTCTGAACATGGACATTAACGGGATGTGAATAGCCTGACCACATAAAAGGTAATTGCTTTAAAATTAGATACAAAGAAAATACAAAGAAATAGTAACTGTCTTTATCTAAAATATTTTAGTTTAAAAGATCTTTTTTTGTGGGGAGGACACATTTAATTATCATGCCTGCAACAGACAGGCCAAAAAGAGGTGGATACAAGGGGGTTTGTAAAATTTGTTTGATTCTATGTATTGAGCATATAAGATCTATTAATAAGGATTAAGTGTGTAAGTTCTTTTTGTCTCCATTTTAAGGTATAAAATACGTTGAGCATTGATTAATTCCCGGAACGTTTTAACCATGTTATGTAAAATACATTTTTGGTAATTTGGGTACTTTGGAGGCTTTCAGATGATAAGTAATGATTAGATCATTTACTTTTTGGGTGCGGTAGCCCCACCTTTCTCCCAGCTGGACACCCCTTTCTTAGAGCTAGATTGATGCAAACATAGCAAATGAAGGAGTCTGCTCTCAGCTGTGGAAAATACTTGAGTTACCATACTAAAACACCAGTGAGGGTATCAACAATTACCTTGTACAACTGGCAGCTGGAATGTACCCATGCAAACAAATAACCATCTTTCATTCTTTCATTCATTCCTTATGCAAAGTGAGAACTTGGAGCTGTGTCAGCACTACCAAAAAACTAGCAGGCCAGCCCTAGCTGCTTGTGGCATGGTGTAACTTACTATGCTAAATTACTGCAACCTAAAAATGAAGTGTTTCGCTCCTTTCCCTGTTCAGAAAATCTGGAATGGAAAAGTACCTCGAGAGTTTAATGATCCTTCTGCGTCATCTGTATAAGTCACCTCACCTTATATTTGAGTAATCACCTGTGTGTATTCAATTACCTGAACACTCACCTTGTTGACAAAGAGGTCCGAGGTGCTTCTGTGCTAGTGACAGAATGACTGTGATAACAGTCACAATTACATGGGCTCAGGGAAGTGGAACAAAGAGATACCAGGTTCTCTGCGTGTCTCTGTTGACTGGAGCTATAGTCTGAGAAATTCACAGCAAATCTAGCTAGCGTGACAGATTCTGCAGCCCCAGTCACTCCTTTCATGACTATATGAAAGCCCATACACTTCGAAACAGATTTGTTCGGAGAAGTTTATCTTAAGTCTACCATGAATGACATCAAGTTAAGCTATGTATTCATCTACTCTGTTCAGCCTCCTGCTCTTAGTAATGCTGACCTTTTCAGGCTGTGGCAAAGGAATGTGCATTTACTGTCAAGTTTGGAGGTTCTTTCAACTTTAACGGGCTGTAGTTGAAACTCAAAATCAAAATGAAGGTGCTATCTGGAAGTTTATAGTTGTCAATGCACAAGTGATGAATGGAACTATTGCACATTCAGGGTACTCTCCGTAGCTTTGTAGTATATCATCCAAGGACTTTGGCTCATTGTTAAAATCAGAAAAAGAGACTGCATTTTAGCTTGCCCTAAGCCAGCTAACCTAAACATCACAACGAGGAGAACAAGTTTCCAAGTGATTGGCACAAATGTCTCTCTAAATAATGCTACTTCCAGATCATCAGTAACTACATAGCCTTTCTCAAGTGATCTTATTCTTTGTGTGCAAAACTGTTTGGAAAGAATGGGTTATCTAGGGCTCAAATGAGATTACTGTTAGCCAATTGCTATTATATCAAGCGGTTAGAAATTTTGCTCTCATTTATCAGTCTATGTCAGACTTACCATATCCAACAGTTTTCGCAGTACCTGTCTGCTTCTGGAACTTGTTTTAGTCTGGCATGGCTGTGGTCTAAATGCTAAAGTCTGTCTGGCAGAAAGCCTCCCCATCATTCCTCCAGGATTACTCCGTCAGGACTAATTAGGAGTATATACTATCACAGTTTTCCAGGTGAAAAGTAAAGGCGCAATGGAAGATAACCAAAAGACTGGGGAACCACTGGAAATGGAAGTCAGCTAGAATGGGTGACCCACTAGAAAAAGGTACTACTTACATGTTTGAGAAAGAGAAAGAAGTGGATCCAGTAACTGCAGACCAACAAACCTAAGCTCACTGCCTGGAAGGATCATGAAGGACATCTTGTTGGGTGGTGCCTAGCCATCTGCAAATACATGAAAAAGAAAATAATGTAGGATGGTCATCACATATTTACCAACAAAACTGCAAATCATTTTTTTAACAGTCTGATTGCCTTTTACGATGATGGTGGTCAAGGGAAAGGTGATAGATATAACTTGCCTTGACTTTAAGAAGTTTTAGTCCCTGTAGCATGCTCACTGGTAGACAAAAGAAGCATGTGCTGCACAAAAAGACTGTTAGGTGGGTTGGGTCGAAGGACTCAAATGTTAGTTAATCAGTGGCTTGATGTCTGTCTGGCAGAACATCTTAAGTAAGTACTGGGGGCAATGTCAGTCAGTATCTTTATCAATAACCTGGATGATCTGTATCCTTAGCAAATCTGTGGATGATACTAAAATAGAGAAAGTGGTTGACACATCAGATAGTACAGTGTCAGTCTAGAGAAGCTCTAGGATTAGGCAAAATAAATCTCATGAAGTTCAACAAGGAGTGCTAAATTCTGTACCTAGGTGAATACCACGCATTCACCATGGGTACATATACCATGTACCCATGTACCAGTAAAAATGTGAACTGGGTAGCTGGTGTGCTATGAAGGACCTGCAAAGGTCATAGTGGATACTAGGTGAAAAGGAGAAAGTAGTGGCCTTTAATCACCAGGAAGGCAAACTGGATTGGCCTATGCTAGGATGAGAGTGAGCAGATGAAATTATGTGTTTTGTGATGTTGGTGCTGCATACACCTGTAAGTCTGCATCCAGTTTGGGGCTCTGCGGTTCAAGGACGACAAAAGCTGGAGTCAGTTTAACAGAGGACTAGCAAGTGTCATGGACCAGGCGTATGTGACCTTTGAGAAGAGGCTGAGAAACCTGGGCTTGTTTAGTTTGGCAAAGCAGCAGCTCAGTGGTGATCTAACAGCTGCCCACACAGCAGCTTGAATGGGAATCGCACAGATGGCAGAACCAAATTCCTGCTGGTAATGGCAGATGGTACAGTAAGAAGCAACCCCAAGATGCAGCTTGAAAGATTCAGTTTGGACTTTAGGAAAAAGTTATTCACCAGAAGGGTAGTGCAGCAGTGGAGTAGCTTACCCAGAGGTGCAACCAGGGGAGTTGTCCTCCTTGCCTAGACTGGGCTGGAGAAAGTGGCAGCTGACCTGTTACAGCCGTTGCAACTAGCATTTCCAACCAGCCTTCTGCAATTAAGAAACTTGAAGGGAAACTGGGAGAAAGAAAGATGACGTACCCAAACTCATGGGCTCACCTTGTATTCTCTCTTCAGACTGATTTACTTTTATGGTAGCATTTAGACAGTGAAAATAAAAATAATGACACTGCACTGGAGAGAGCTGTTTTGTCAATTGCAGCAGAAAACAAATAATCATAGGCCACTGAGTTTCCTTTATGTGTTTCCTGTCAAGCTTAAGACTTAAACCAGACAGAAGCATTTCAATTGTCAAAAGATTAAGCAGAGCTGTTCCAGGAAAAATATATGCTCAAGGTCTCAGGACAGGAATAGCAGGTGTCGATGCTAATTTTACCTGAGAAGATAATCCCATCTTGCAAAAAAGGGCATAAAGTGGTGGAGGTCGTTTTCACAATGAGAGCCGTGGATGTTGCATAAATGTACTTGCAGGTTTTTCTGTGCATATTGGGCACAAAGCTCCCTGCTGCTGGCCAGAAAGAAAAAAGATTGCGAAAAATCCTGAGCTGGCCTCATTATTGTGGCATGTCAAAACAGCCATTTGACCACTTTTATTTTTCACCAAGAGAAACAGCCACTTGCATGTTATTTTACTGACCTAAGATCATGGAATACTATCATTTTGGTCATGTTGCTTCCCCCTGTATGCCTGTGCTGAGGTAAGAGGAGAGGCTAGCATACCATTTCTACTGCTTTAACTTTTTCTTCAACTGTTTTTATATGTCTCATGTTGGGAATGGCAGAACAGCTGAAATGGCATGCTCCTTAGTGAAGTAAAGTTAAAATGAAACAGATGTAGTTCAGATTGTTTATCAGGGCATTTAGCAGGCTCTGTTGCTGTTCTTAATTATCTGATAATTTGCAAGTCAATGGTACTATAACAGAGGTCGTCAGTACTTTTGTGCAGAAACTGGAGGTCCTTACGGGGGTACAGAGGGTGAGGTGTGTTACAGGCCCAGATTTGGGATGGACCTGCCTGGCTGTCCAGAAGAGGGTCTTAACAAGAGGCTTCATTTTCTTTGTATTTTCCTTTCTCTTTCACGGTTCATGCTGCAGACAAGCAATTCCTGAAGACCAGCTCCAGCTTTCACGTTATCTTTTAAGTCTCTCTTAACATCTTCTCAGTAACCTTGGAGGAACGTTGCTTGTCACATAGCACATGCTGCCATGGGGTACCAGTGTGATAATGAAATATTCCCTGTCTGCCTCCCAACAGGAAAGAATTGCAGTTCTGCTTTTTATTACTATGTGGGGTTTTTTTCCTGACAAAGGCAGGACTTTGATTTCCAATTTAGTTCTGGGCGCCAAGTTAAGTAACTGGGTACTCTGCTTGAGTAGATCTTTAATTACTATGACCAGGCAATTGTGTCTCTGCTATTCTTTTAGAAAAACTTCTCCAGACTTTAAATGAAGACAGAGAAGGCCCACACAAAGCAATTACAATGGGGAATTTGTTTACAGGCTGTTGCTAGAAGAGACATAATGCTTCCTTTTATCATCACTTGTCATAGCAGTGACAGCCTGTAAACCTCCTGCCCATGCATTATTCTTTATTTGTCACTGCCCGTGCCAGCTCTTGCCCTGGCAGGTGCCTGGCATGTGTCAAGCATATGATTCATGGGTTTATTTGATCAAGACTGTCAAGAAAAGAATTATGTATTTTCTTTTAAATTACAGATCAGACATTTACTCTCCATACCTAGTGATAGGGGTTTTGGCTTCTTCATATCCAAAGTGCACCATTTATACCTCACTGTAGAATTTAAACACTGGATTCTCTCTCATGCCTAACTCTGAATGTGAAATTCTTGTAATATTACAGCATATGAATGAAACCATCCTACCTCCCTGTTTTATTGTCATGGCAAGCTTGCTTCAGCTGTTTCCTTTGGTAATAAATGGGCAGAATGCATCGTCCCCTGGACATTTAAAGGCCTTTTATTACAGGTTGCTTTCTGGTTTACACAACACATTATAATTTCTTTCAGAGAACTTCTTTAGAATTACAGTTTCGCGCTGACATTGATTCATGCCTGTTTACTTGGGCGCTTGAGTTTACTGGCTTCTAAATGTATGTGTGTAATATATAGGTTTTGTGTGTAAAGATGCTGCTTCTGGAGAAATATTAGAAAAAAAATAATTGGGAACTGTGAGAAAATGCTGTTGTGTTACAGGAAATAAAATAACATTTGATGTTCTGTTCTGTGAAGGAGATCTGTGGAGTTCTGTGAAAAAAGGACAGTTTATTTTGATATTTTGGGGAACAGACGAGGTTAAGAAAATTGAAACTGGTTAGTTTTAACACCTAGATAATTTATTAATCAAAATTGTTCCCATAAAGAGAATTCTGAAGTCTTGTCTAGTCTGTCTTAAGCAACACTTGAACTGTGAGATTCCCAGGTATTTTCTTTGTCAGAGCATCTATATCTTCATGACCCCTGGCTCAAACACAGGCTCTGTTATTAAGTACTTAGCCTTTAAAGCCAGCTGCTGACTGCAGGTCCTGCAGAATTGCTTTGCTTTAAAAAGTCTGGCCTATAATAATACCAGTATATTGAGTAATGCAGGAGTGGCTTTAATGAGTTGTTACACATGAAATAGATGGGTTTACTACTTCTATAAATAGTAGAAAATACAACAGTTTTCTTTATTACTGCTTTACTGTCTCTGGCTGTTATTCTGTGTTTGTGTATGCTTTCAGAGATTGGTAAGATTTGAAACAGGTAGTACCACAAGACATTGCAGGGGAAAATACAATGTGTGAGCACTTTCATATTGATTTAAGTTAAAAAAATCATTACTTATGGATCCAAAAAGGATTTTTTTCCCTCCACTCTAAGATATTTTCATTCTTACAACCATATTGGAGTTGGTCTTTGAACTTAAATACTTCATAATGTTTTTGAAGTTATTGAGAATTTTTCTCAAATAAATTCCCAAACAGTCTTCCTGGCCAAATTTCAAAACTAGAGATATGGTAGGTGTTACTGGTATTGGTTTGACTGTGTCATGACTTATTGTTAGGTATTACTAACATGTAGATGTTTTTTAACAAATTTAGATACCTTATGGATCTCTAGTAATCCATATAGTTTGATTCGTATGTAGACCTGATCATTTTATGTTACCTAAGCTCTATAAAATTGAACACTTACTACTTTTGTTTTCTTCCTGGTTACTTCCAGATGTGTCTAAATGAGTATCATTTAGAATTCTGTGTGAGCAAGATGTGCAAATTTTGTTTGTATACTTCTGCTTTTTTGTGAGCTGTTCTTTGAGTGAAAAGGAAAAAAATAATAAAATTATTCAGTCATGGGACTAGTTGACTGGATGAAAACAATTTTGGGATATGTGATTCTGGCATCAAAAGATGTGCTGGATGTTTTAATGCAGTTCTTCAAAAATCAGATTACGTGCTGTCTGAAATGTGTGAAGAGCTATCTGAGAGAGAGGGAGGAAGGTGGTACAGAGAACTCTTGTTTGTTCCAAGAATTTCAGATATTATTCTCACTGAAAATTATATTACAATATTTAAAATTTAAGACACCGCTTTTCCTGAGTTTGCAAGGAACCTCAAGCAATCGACGAAAGAACAGAACTACTGTTGATTTCATTGAGTTCAAGCTCCAGTATGACTGATAACAATCACATTATATTAGTCTACTCTTGTTATTTAACAATTGATAAAAGAACAGACAAGACTGTATCGTAATACAGTTTACATCACCTCTCCCTGAAGTGTTTTCTCGAAGAGATAGGTACTCAGCTTTCAGAATTTGCTCATTGCAAGATGTGAAAGGAATGAAATTAAGTCCTTTGTATGAGACTGAATTTATTTGGCCCAAGATAAGTGATAACAATCAGAACACATAAAAAGAGTGTGTTTGTATTAGTTTATTTAAATATCAATGGTGGCCATCTTCAGACTGTCTATTGCAAGTGCCTTACCTTAGCCATTGTCACACCCAACGAGTGAAGATCCAATTCAAGTTTCTGCACAGGCAACAGAGAGCCTACCAACACCACAGACAACTTAGATTGTCCAAGTAAGGCTCCTTCTTCTCTCCATGAGAAAGTTTAGGTGTGTCCTTGGTAGCTCTCTTCATGTACAAAAAGGTGAACTGCCTAGAACCAGTTCACAGGGAATAGTAAAGCAATAGTATCTGATACGTAGCCAAATTCAGAGCTATGTAGTAGGATCCTCTGATCAGCTGGAGTCTCATCAGTGAACTTATCTCTGAGGGCAAGGAGGTGAAGATGGAGGATTTGTACTATAGCCAAGGTGAAGTGCTTGCTGCCATAGTTGAAGAGTTGTGTTCAAGCTGAGTGTCCTAGTTTTGGCTGGGGTAGAGTTAATTTTCTTCTTAGTAGCTGGAACAGTGCTGAATTTGGGGTTTAGTATGAGAATAATGTTGATAACACATTGATGTTTTAGTTGTTGCTAAGTAGAGCTTACTTTAAGTCAAGGACTTTTCAGTTTCCCATGCTCTGCCAGTGAGTAGGTGCACAAGAAGCCAGGAGGGGACACAGCCAGGACAGCTGACCCCAACTAGCCAAAGGGATATTCCATACCGTAGAATGTCATGCTCAGTATATAAACTGGGGGGAGTTGGCCAGGGGCCACCAGTTGCTGCTCAGGGACTGACTGGGCTTCAGCAAGTGCGTGGTCAGCAGTTGTATTGAGCATCACTTGGTTTTGTCTTGAGTTTTAGTCCTCTCTTTCTTTCTCCTCCCTCTTTTCATTATAATTATTTTTGTTATTGTTGTTGTTATTATATTTTGCTTGATTTAAATTATTAAATTGTTCTTATCTCAACCCATGAGTTTTACCTTTTTCTGATTCTCTTCCCCATACTACCAGGGGCAAGGAGTGAGCAAGCAGCTGTGTGGTACTAAGTTGCTGGCTGGGGTTAAACCACAGCGCTGAGCAACCTGAATCTTTTTACTAGATGTCTGTACACTATGCATGGTGTGGTCTTGCTCTTGGTGCATTATGCACTATGCACTATTCACAAACAGGATTTGTGGGTAGAAGTGGTCAGAGGAGAGGAGTTAGATGACCTTAGAGAACTACAGGAAATTTTCAGTGTCTGAGAACTAACAGAAGCTATGGTACTGAACCGATTACATTTGATTTACTTTGGAAATACATAATATCCTGTCTTTTTGAAACTGTTTTGTTTTTCATTGCTATAAAATGATCCAATTTACAATATAGAAAAAAATCAGACTGACAGCCCTAACAGACTTTCTTATATTACATGCAAGGTCTTTGTATCTTTGTTTTTAAGGTTTATTTCCCTTCTTCTGTATCCCTGTGCTATGGGAATAGCCTCAATGGAGCTCATAAAAACAAGAAAACAGTTCGATATATAGATGCTTTAGACAGGCTTGTACGTGGGCACAGAATGATCTAAGACTTGATTTAACCTCAGTTCAGTCATGATACTGAGTTGTAGCTGGTACCTAAAATGAGTCAGAGTGGCACACAACCCTTGTCCCATGAATATGGTTAGTCATACAAAGACCACCATTCAAAGACACAGTACATCTCTGGTCACTGTGACTGTTGGGGGATTGTGTTGTTTCTTTGAGTACGTAAGTAACAAAATACGATGAAAAAAGGGATACCTCTTTTTTTTATTATTTCAGAACTTAAATGTCTATTCTACAATCAATAACAGAGTAGATGACAAATATATTGTATATTTATCTGAATATCTTTCTTTACTTCTTTGTCTCAGACTTGGCCTTCCTCACTTAATCTAATACCTCTACCAGGTAGTACTATGAACACAAACCACTCTCTTGACTCAGCAGGTCCCCACAGTGTTGAGTTTCTCTTCACAAAACTCCCAACCTGTTCTGTAATCCTTGCAGGCTGATGTTCCTAGGTCTCAGGCTGATCCCTCTTCTATGTCAGTGTACATCAGGACGGCTCAGTGCAGGGAAGCACCCCATGCAGTACTCTCCCACTAAATATGTATAACTCCACACCAGTGTTTCTACTCCTTCCTAATCCGCAGGTAGATTTGGAAAGTCTTTTGTGTTGGCTAGCTAGGAAGTAAAGGAGCAAAGACAAGGAGCACGTGCAGGGAGCTCTATTTCAGTGGAACTTGATTTTATTTCAACACAAGATCCTGTATTCTTTGCACTGTGACTTGTTTGCTTGTTGCCTTGAGTTTATGTGTCAGTGTTATACACTCCAGGGTACTGCTAAATGGTAGTCCTTTGGGGTAGTCCATAGCAAACTTTTTGCATTCTATAATGATGTAAGGTCTGGATCGAGGCTTGTACTGACCATACCAGTCCCAAGAATTAGTAGCTGATGTAAGAAGCAATTATAACCTGGCAAACCCATTTCAATGAGGCTTAGCTTGCAACCCTTGGCATCGCTAAATGTGGCTTATCACCAGTTCTAATTATTGGAAGCTAAGCTTTTCTCTCCCTCATTCCTGCCAAATGAAATTATCAGATTTTTCCAAAGTAATGAGCGTGACAAGCTGAGGTGTTACATCAAAGTCAAAAGATCAGGATTTCTGTTGTAGATGTATTGAGGAAGAGGCAAAACTTTAGGGTGTTTTTTGTTGTTGGGGTTTTTTTAATGATCCTTAGTGTGTATTTCTAGTCAGAAGAAAAAATGTTCCCAAAGATGCTGTTTTGTAACACAAACAGAGCCAGATTATGCAGATAAGAGAACCTACCAACTATTCTACATTTGCACTTAATTTTGTTAGGAAGTCAGCTGTCCATTTGCTGTTTGCTGATATCCAGCTATTAAGATCTTCCTTCATGTCTGTTTCCCTTCCCATTGCAAAAACAATCAAATCATGCTAGGTTAATGCTTACTCTTTAAAAATTTCTTTCCACACATAGTTCTTCATAATTAGTTGATATAGGAAACCCACTTAGAAAGGACACTGTTTATAAAACGGCCTGCCAGAATGTTTATCTGGCCTTGGGCTGCAGGAACCTGAGGATGAATGAATATCCTGCAGTTGTTTTGGCCATGGTCATATTGTGGATGGCAGGTTGCCAGTAGCAACTGCAGCAAAAGGTCCAGAGTGTCAGTGTCTTCCTCTGTGTGATAAAACAGAGAACGTTTGAACTTTCCAAATCGTCTTAGTGAGAATTTGTGGCAGATTTTGGAGGACTCAAAGCAACAAGAGATGGAAGTAGATAAGCTGCTTGCAGGTTGCATGCCAACCTGTCCTTCTATGGGCTCCTCCAGGCCTGATACCACTGACGCTTTTTTTGCCCTTCTTTCTAGAACATTTAAAAGAGAAGCTGGAGGAGTACATGGTCCGTTTTGCCAAAGTGAGGATTGTACGTACCAAGAAACGAGAAGGGCTCATTCGGACCAGACTGCTAGGAGCCTCGCTGGCTAGAGGAGAAGTCTTGACATTTCTGGATTCCCATTGCGAAGTCAACGTGAATTGGCTGCCTCCCTTGCTTAGTAAGTGTCTGAGCGTTTGTCAGCCATTAAAATTAGAGCATACAGTATAGCTTAAGCAATCAGTCATGTCCCACAATAAGCAGGACATACACTGTATAGAAGCATTTGGAACTCTGCTGCAGGTTCTGAAGAGTCAGTATGAGAGAGAACTCAAGAGAAATGCGAGCAGCTCCATTTTACAGTTCTTGTGACTAAAGAACTGGTAGAAATTTGAAGCATCACTTTGGCCTGTTAGAGTTACAAATTATTTTATTATTACTACTACTAAATACACTACTAAATCTAGTATTATGCTATGCCCTTGCTATACACCTGAAAACTTTTGTTATGCAGGTATTTTACTCCTTCCTAGTCCTCCACATTCTATTAAAACAGCTTTTGCTGTAAATGTATCCAAGACCTCAGAGTTAAATCCAACTGTATTCACAATAGGAAGCTTAGAAAGAATGATTTGCTATTGACTGCTTTGCTGGATTCCAGCTGCAGCTGGCAAAGCTCCATTAGTCAAAGGAATGGAAAGAATCAATTGTTGTAGTCTAGGATTTCACTTCAGGAAACAATATCCCTTTTTCTACACACCTGACTACATGCGAAGTATACGTGCTTTGCAAAGTGAGTGCTTTTTTGCTAGCAAAAACAAAATTTCTGACTTTACTATTGAAGAAATTTGTATTAATTAAGAGTACATCATAAGTGTACAATGGGATAGGGTTTCACCAGTTAATGGCTATTGTTTCTTGAATTTTGTTGCTAGGACAGTTTGGCCACACAGTAAGCTGGTAAAGCATTTGCAGCCAAGAAGAGATGCTGTTCTGCTAATGAACTATCACTTGAAACCCACCCGCCCCCCCCCCCCCCCCCAAAAAAAAAAACCAAACAACAAACTAGTAACTAGTTTTTCTTCAGATCAGTAACAAGATAATGTACAAAATTCCAAATTTATATCCTTTCTGGCTTCCGTGTCAAATTATGCATACAGTCTTTGCCCTTGTTACCACTTTGCGCTTAATCGTAACATCAGTGTTTTTAAAAATAACCTCTGTGGATTTATGTAAAGACCAAATGGCATAAAGGAGCAGAGGGAAATAGAAGTTTCAACATGCCTTCCACAAGCAGCCCCAACAAGTAGCTGTTAAACACTCTGGAGTACTCTACATATACAGGCATCTTTGCTCTGCTTTCTGATTTTGCCCCACTAATGAAAACAATCTCAAGATTCTCACTCTTGTCCTCTGAAATCTTTCGCTAAGCTACTGCAGATGAGGCATAACCCTTCTATTTTGCTTAGACATGGGAGAATTGCAAGTTGCAAAAACAGTTCCTTTTCTTGCTTTCTCGTCTGAAATGAAGATACATCTAGCTGAGTTACACCCTATAAAAAAATGAAAAATAAATACAATTGTCACAAAGGATTCATAATTGCAGTTAGGTTGCAGTTGGGTGTTGAACTGATGATCAGAACCCTCAGCCTCAAGCCAGAAAACTGGAAAGATGGGAGTAGCTTCATCAGGGACGAAGTTCCAGTTCTCTCGTTAGTTCTCAAGTGTACATATAGTACATATAGTAGAAATATCCACAGCTAACCAGCCAGAGGGTCTAGAAATACTGGAGCTCATAATCAACAGCCTTTACTTTAAAAGAAAAAGTAGATCATTACGTGAAGAAGGACAAATAGAGAATGAACACACAGCTAGTATATTCAAGGATGCCCTGTGCCCTGTTTTCCTACAGGGATGAGAGAACTTTCTTATAACCATTAGGTGGCAAATATTTACTATACTGAAACCAGATGACATCTGGCTACTAATAATAGTAATGTATTTTTGCAAGTGTTTATCTAAAGATCCATCTCATGATTCACTCAGCACTGCATGTGACTGAATGTCATTCAAGGAAACCACAGCAGAGGATGTGCTAGGCAGTTATTGAAGCTGCCCTATTTTAGCTCTGATTATATCTGCCATGTGTAGTGAAAAGTCCTCAACAAGAGCACAGTTCAGTCCTGCTCTGGGGTGAAGACTGCCAGTCTTCACTGAGAGGGGCAGAGTTTCCACTGTTCCAAACCAGGTTTTGCTCAAAATGAGACCTTGAAAGTTAGAGGACAGGAAGGTGGTGAGGAAACCAAGAGCAATCACATGAAGATGATTCTTAAAGTTACGTAGGTATCTAACTTACATTTTCAGAATGGGCTGTCACGTTTTAGACCAAAGGAAGACTGAGTTATTTCAGTACTTGTTAGGTACCTAAATAGCTCTCTAGAACTGAGCCACAGTTGTTTTCAGTCACAGTCCTTTGTTCTGTTTTCTTAAAAACAGGTGCAAAATGGCTTTCCTCTATTTTCTTTAAGCTTTATTTAGTTTATTTCTTTAGCTTAAATGGATTTCTAAACTGTAACAAGCCACTGAGATCTCAGAGAGTTTTGCCTGATGTTCACCAAGCAGGCAGCTGTAGTCATGTAAAAAATGTTGGCAAACACAGCTGTTTGTTATCACTCCCCAGTAGTACAGAGTCAGCAGAAGGAAAGATGTTACTTGGGCTCCAGCTGCTGTAGTTGAGAATGTAGTGTGGTGTGAAGTCACAGTTACTGTAGGTAAGAAACTGAGCTGCAAAGCAGCTGAAAGATGCAGGTACATCTTTCCTTCTGCCGATGTTGCTGCAGGAGCAATGAGAGGAGCTGGATAATAGATCGGTAGTGCCATAGGCTGCCAGAACTAGGTTTGTCAAAACAAGGTTTGTTCCCCCTCACCAAGGCTTAAAACTATATCATGATTAGATCACACTTAGCCAGTTATCAAGACACCTAGTAGCTATAGCTGTCCACCTCCACAACATTTACGTGATACTTTACTTGCCAGTGGGGGAGACTGAGAGTACAAGTACTTATGACTACTCAGATAAGAGATAATTTGCTGAGCCACTCAAATGTTGTCACCATCTGTAATCACATATTTAAGTAGGAAAACAAGAATATTCACTCTGCAGCATTGTTACTTTGCAGGCCAATTTGAGACAAGCACTTGAAATTAAAGGGGTGCATCTTTCTCATAAAGATAAAACCTACATTTTTGAGATAATGAGTCAGCCAATATTGAAAACTTCTGTTTATTGTCATATATGCACACTCTGCTTGACACTAAAAGTGCTAAATTCAAATATGTATGTATATATTGCGTAAAATTGCTAGGGAGAAAGATTTAAGCAATGTTCCCTCTTGTTCCCAGGCTTTCCATCAAATCTGCAAGATTTTTACAGGTATGATGATGCTTATCTGTTGTTCTTCCTTTTAACTGCATTATATACGCATTGAAATAATGCATACAAATGTTCGGACCAGTAAGAATCTGTGAGAAGATGATGAGTAAAGGCAATGGAAAAGAAACTGTAAAGCATTTCAGCTGTGGCTTTCAGTGTCTTGCATTAGGAGCAGGTGAGATAAAAAGCAGTGGCTGGTAGAGGCAGCAGTATGTCCTCACCTATAAAGCTACAGTACTAACACTCTTGTGAGATGTAGGTTAGCCCTACACTTCTCTTTTTCTGTTTGTTAGATTTGTATTGGGGCTACATTTAAGCCTAGGAAGCATGTATACAAAATTCATTATTTTAGGCATACCGAAAGAATCATTGAGGCTGCAAGTTTGATTGCTCTGCTTTTTGGTGTGCACAACTACAAACACCCTGATTTCTTCAACAGTCAAGATCTTCCTGTGGTTCCTCATCACATCTAAAATATTTTGGGGGGCTGAGAAGTAACTTCTGCAGAAACACAGAAGAACCGGCAGGTTAAGCATCATTTTATTTGCAGAATTCTTGCAGCGTTGTAGTAATGAAGACTGGGATTGAGTCTGATCATTGCTTAAATAATTTTCTCCCTGGCTGTGCATGTGACTTAGAGTTCTAATCCTTCAGACTATTTAAAGGCAACAGCTTTTAAAGATCAAGAGAAGTATGTTACTGTATGAGTCTACTTTTGACCTTCTCCAGCCAAATCAATCCCATTTAGTTTCTGTCCCCCAGTCAATTTGGACGGGGGAAGGAAGGGGGAGGGGAGATCAGAGACAGATTATTATAAGCCCTTTAACTATTAGCAGGACCATCACAGGAAAGAGATTATGAAAAAATGACTTTACATAATGATTACAGATAACACTACACAGTATACCACTGAATGTAATTACATTTGACAGTAGCAATAGTAATGCAGCTGTTATGTCTGGGATGAGTTTCCTAGAATCTTGTGAGAGCCTGTGCTTTAAATTTATTTTGCTATTAAAGGATAAGGATGTAAAAACCTGCTCATTAATTTCTCACTAGCGGTCAGCATTGTTCCCCCATTTGGACAATCTCTAAACAACAGCTGAGGATAAATATGAAGACTACAGTTGTTTTGCTAAAATAATCTTTTTTCTTAATTTCAATCCTTCAGAAGCAAGGAAGGAGAATCTGTGTTATTAGTCATTACACCGGTATTATATACTTTCCTAAGTGTTCATTCCACACTCAGCCCTCTCATTTTTTTAGCTTATTATCAAGCACTAGTGAAATTTAGTCCTTAAAAACAAAAAATACATTTTCCACATAAGCCCTATATGTATTACATTTTGTAAATAATCTAGGCTACCATTTGGAGAAAAAGCTTTATTATACTTGGAATTTTGAGATTTTGTTTTTTCAAGGGTCCATATTTTTTTCTACTGTTCTTTCACACCAACACAGCTACAAATTTTCCCTTCACTTCCTCATTTCAAACCATTATTCTTCTGCCTAGTTCTTGCAGTAGAGATATCTTCTTTACTTGTCTTTCTTTTCTGAGGAGCTCTATGGTATTAAGCAATAGGATTCACCAAGGCAGACTCAGGCCCACCCTGTTTTTATAGTAGAGATGGGAATTTGATTTAGCCTCACAGTTCTGATTTTTTTTTAAAAAAGCAAAAACAAACTCCTTTCTTTAGAAAACAGGTGAGCAAGAATAGTACTGTGGGGCCTTCTTTGTATCTCAAAGATTGGTACAAAAAAAGGACACAAGCCCTGTTTTGTTCATGTTGGAGTTTGCCTTTAATTTGTAGCATTTGATCTCAAAGCTGATGCACACTAGAGCCACAGGAAGAGCAGCTGAATGGTTGCAAGGGCTGAGATTCACATTTAGGAACACAAATCTCTCTCACAGGAGCTTGCCATACACACTCCCCACAGCTGAAGGAGTATTTTTACATTTTGCTTGCTGGCTTGTTCTGTAGCTGACAGATTGGGGACAGCTCAGAGTAGCAAAGTGAGGGAGATATAGATGACTGGACTCCTGTGGATCTCACAGGAATATACCTCCCTTTAAAGAACCGTAAATGCTTCTAATCATTGCCCAACTGCATTAAGTCCTCTTTAGATAAAGGTCTGATACAGATTTGAAAAATGAAATTATTTGGGGGCCACAGGGAACAAAGCAAGCAATCTTCAAACATCAGAAAACCTGTGGGATTCACTTTGCAGTAATATGATAGATGGCTTGACTAGACATGCCGTTTCCTATTTTCTACTTTCATTTTTCAGACCAGATTGCACTAAACCACAAAACCATCGTGTGTCCTATGATCGATGTCATTGACCACAATCACTTTGGCTACGAGGCACAGGCGGGGGATGCCATGCGAGGAGCTTTTGACTGGGAAATGTACTACAAAAGAATACCGATTCCTCCAGAGCTCCAGAGAGCTGATCCCAGCGACCCCTTTGAGTAAGTAGCAATAAAGGGGAGAGTGGGAACATGAAGCAGAACAAACAAAGACGGTAACTGTAGCAGAAGAATCCAAGCCCAGAAATTTCCATGTAGGCCACTTTGTACTAATGAAAAGCAGTAGAAGCAAACAGCTTTTATGCAGGTTTATAAAACCTCAAAACTAGGGAAAAGATCAGGGCCATAAGTTGCAGAATTCACAAGCTGCCTGGAAACACAAACCTTCCCCATCTTTTCTGGCCCTGGTTGTACATAAAAGAAACAGCCACATACCTGTAGTTAACAGAAAGTATTGGCGTTGGACAAGGAGTGAATGTGACTCTAGTTATTCTGTTTATTCCACAGAGTGCTTCCTGAACAGGCTTTAGCTTAATGTTTTATTTGCTGGAGGTTGATGCAATACATACATCAATAGCTGAGTCCACATTCTGCCAGCAGATGCTTTGTTTATGACTAGTGTATTGCTAGTGTATATGTATTGCTGTAACTTAAACACCAGGCTGTCAACCGTGAACGGTGTCAAGCTGATCTGTAAATGTTTTTTGATAAGCCAGCCTCTGACCCCAGTACTGTATAGATCAGCTCTTTCAGAGGAATGATCTTCTACTTTTCAGAAAGGTAGATCCTTTTTTCTTTTCTTTTAATTTTTCTCATGTAAGGATCAGCTAGAATGAATCTGCATCAGCAGAGAGAGGACAGACAAACAGACATGGTTCAGTGGGGCAGAGTCTCCAAGTGTCTCACACAGCACCATCTCAGCAGCAGGACTGGCCCCGATGCTGTCAGTAGCCCTGGCTGAAATGCTGCGTTGCAGGTTTTGACAATTTAAAAACTCAGCATTTTCCTCTCCCCAGCACAAAACCTGGAAACAATAGCAACAGAAAAACCTGTGTCTCTGACCGAGACTCTGCACTATTTTGAAGTAATGGATCTGATTTGTGCAGAAATTTACACTTCTATCCAGGGCATGACCAGCTCTGTTAGGGAGAAGTAGGTGATTGTGACATGCGGTGGGCTTATTTTCATTATTCTGCTTGTTCCTTTTTTCTTATCTCAATATTGGCCCATCAGTCTTCATCTTGCATTGGTGTTAAGTGCTGATGAAGTACTTCACATCAGCTGCCATTGTGACGACTCCACAACGCATACAGAGTTGGTGGAATCACATAAAGCTCCAGAGTTGCTAGAGCCTCCATTGCTCTTCCTGGTCCTCTGAGCAGCGGTAATTTCTTGCCACTTACTGAAAGTCACCTAGAAAACAGTATAATTTGGTTCAACATTCAAAGTTTGTGTGTAAGTAAAACTTTTATATTGCCAGCGTAGCTACAGGGTTGCTTATCAGCCATTTCACACATTTGCTGTTGGTAGTATGCATCTCTCAAAGACAAGAGCGCCCTGAAGAGGAGGCACTCATAGGAAACTTTCTAGAACATGAGGCTTTGCACAGTACAGAACAGATTTTATGGTTTTGCATGAACTGATGTTATGATCAGCGTGGCAGCAGCTGATACACAGCTTGCCCTGCCTGCAGTCGTAAGACACATAGATAAATAGCTTCACAAAGAACACATAGGACAATGCAACCTAAAAATCACTTGTAATCTGAGTAGTCATCTCCCCAGAAAGGTGGAAGGGCTTTCCAGTTCTTACAGAAATCAGTAAGAGTCTTCCTATTTTTTCCCCATCACAGGATTCACATCAGAGTGATGCAGGCAGAAAAGCAGCATTGCACATGGAACCACATTCCCACACGTGGCAGCAGGGTTGAAGGCTGGCTCAGCTTGTACAGTATCTTTGATTAGAAGTGATTGACTAGAACAGTGAGGATATAGGGTGTTTTAAATAATCAGTATGAATTTTGCTTAGGGGAGGAATTACGTTCTAATTCAAAGTCAGTACTGCTTTTCTCCTAGGGCCTTCTCTGTGGACACCTTGAGTGTTTAATACCTTGCTTATAAGAAGTACTTGAAATGTTACTAACCATTTTAGATATTAGTAACTTAATTGACAAAGACAGCTTCTGTGGAATTAAAGACACAGAACTGTTTTCCTTTCCTTTAGGTGCATATACATTAAAACTAGAAATGGCTTCAGCCAGCACCATAATTATTATGTTACTGTTTTGTAAGCAGTAGGGATTTTATTTTTTATTTAGGTTAAATATTTTACTATTGGTATCCTAATAGCTTTATTTCTTGCCATCAGCAACAGATCTGAGCTGATCTTTATGAACTGGAAAATTGCCAGCATTTTTAGTAAAACACCAGCAAATAATGGGTACGTGATCCAAAAACTGTGCTGATGAGTTTTTTGCCTCACTTAAAATGCCAACTCATTATGTATGTTAAGCAGGAAAGGTCACATCAGCCTAAGAAATAATCTGCATAAAACTGGATCAAATTACAGAAGACCTAAGAGCAGTCATTGTATTACCCAAATAATACATTTGCTTTCCGTCTGCATATGCTCAAAATACTGCAGCTGCAGCAGGCATCAGCAGAGCATTTGCTGTTGACACAATAAACCGAAGTGTTCTCAGGTAGACATGTGGTGTGGCAGTAGCGTGGAGCTTACTGTGCTCCAGTGCCAGCTAGGCTAGTGTTTCTGGAATTAATTTTTCCCCACTTTTTTAATTTATTATTTTTAACTGTACTGCACTATGGTCAGTGGTTGGCGGGAACTCTCCTGTTGGGCATCATCTATCCAGACAGTCTTTCAGTTCAAAATCCATCTTGTGAAGAATCTAGACAATCTCACCCATCTGTGGTGTGAGCATGGGCATGGTTTGCTGTTCATACACCTGCAGTGTCACTCGGGCAGCATCTCCACCTTATGCTGTGACAGAACTTGCAGCTTCATTCCACATCTCAGCTTTTCCTTATATACACCCACAGCCATTCTCAGGCCATCTGCATTTGTTCATGACAAGTGGCTTTACACCAAGGTCTGGCTTGGCGTTTAGGACTGTATAACATCCTCAAAAGCTTCCAGCCCATGCAGTGTCAAATTCAGGTACAGATGATGTACTAGTACCAACCTGAGGGTCACATGACAAATTTATAACTGCATCTCAATCAGGCTGCATTCAGCTACAAAGTTCATCAATTGGTTCACATGTAGTTTGTCACTGGCCACACCAAGTTTCCCATAGGTTTCCAAAACGTATTTTCAATCAAACCTCTTACGTGAATTATTGTTCTATGCTCATTGTAGTGTTTAGGAAAGTTTAACAACTATTTCTGAAATGGATCTTGCGTAGCCTTTAAGATTAGCTATTTTTCTGAAAGATCTGTGTTGCTGTTTTTCAGGATACATTGAATCTTTACAGGCATAGAATTGGACTTCACCCCTAATGTGTTGCCTTCCCATCCAGAGGCTAAATCTGCGAATTACTTGTTGATTTCCATTTTTTATGTGCCACAACAGATGTTTCATGTTGCATTCAACTGTTCTGTCACACTTGCAGCTCATCGCAGTTGGCTGTAGTGATTTTTCTCTTGCGATTCATGTACAACTACCCCAATGTATTCTGAAGGAGGCTCATGCTATTTTCCTCTGATGCATTTCAGGGTTGTGTAAACGACACAGAGCAAATTGGTCTTCTGATACATTGTGGGAAATTGTCAGACAATCGTGAAATCATCATCGTGTCATGATGCTGCTCACAGTCTTGATCCCACGGTCAACAATCATTCAGCAGAATTTAAGATGGCTTGGGGAAATTATCTTCAGCTCTGTAAGCAGGGAGGACCAGAGATGTTTACCTCCTTTGTGGCAAGGATCATCTTGGCTTACTGTCTCTCGCTGGTTTGTTTCTCTGTCATGGCAGAGGTTTGAGAGCATGCCCTTATGAGACATGGCTTTGGGACATAGAAGCATGCTCTCGTGTGGCTGTTTGTTTCTGTGGTGCAAGCACTGTAGTCTCTGGAGTAGTTTGCTTAACCCAAGCAATTGCCACTTAAACTAATAGGGTAACCTTGTTACTATAATGGACTGTGATATACAGCATGTCAGTTTATATGATGTAATAGCCTGTCTGGGTTAAAAGCTCTGTGGAAGTTTAAAGCAGAGGTTTGATATGCTGAAGCTTGCTGGAGATGGCTGTTCTTTATTTCCTGGCAGCAGTTAGATTACATCAATTCATGTTATCACATGCCTGATCTGGAGATAGGCATCAGTGTCCATTCATGCCAGCAGCAACAGAAGAAAACATCAACAATTCAACTCAAAAACTCTATTTGGAAAACCACAAACTAATCGAGAGGATTAATATAGTGCAGATCAATTAGGGTAGGAAAGGGCTGCGCAGCTCCTAGGAGCAGTTTTACGGGAGGGAAAGGTGCCAGTGAGACCTAACAGCATTGCTATTGGATTGCAACTCAAGATGGACATCCTAACCGACAAGAGAAGTGTTGTGCGACTTACTGGATTGCGAGACTTCTAGCACCTATCTGGGAAAGTTAGTAGTTCTCTGGTATATGACTGCTTCGTAGTCTCCAAGAATTCCTTGTTTGCCTTCTGATGTTGAGCTGTCATCTCCAGACCTCCCTGAAGAGAAACAAAGCTGAAGAATTGTGTAATTCTAGTGAAGGACCAGAACAATAACTTGGCAAATATTGGGCTAGCCAAGGAAGTAGAAGCAACTTCATAACCTCTGATGAGTCATTTTAGTTCCTGTACTCAGTTTCCTATTTATAAAATAGGAACAGAATCACTCCACCATCACAAAGCTGCTTTGCATATGAGTCTGGCAAAGGTCTCACAGTAATAGGGGCCACTTAGGGTTTCTGGATATACCTTTTGGTAAAATTTTGGACAAGCTCAAGGGATGAAATTAGGTGATCAGTACATCTTTCTCTTCTGTTGCATCACAGACTCTCAACCATGTATGACCTTAATGTAGCCAGTTGTGTATTAGATTGGAAGATTACTTGGCACTTTCTGTTGAATTGCATATCTAGAATCGTATTATTCTTATTATGCAAGCTGTTGTCAGCGTGCTTTTTATTTGAATTTGACATACTCTCAGAAATACTCTTTTATTCTGCAGCTCCTTTCAGTATTTATATATACTTTTTACAACACGTTGATGTGAAGAGTCTTTGCTAAGACTGCATTTCAAATCTGACAAGTACTTTTACAATTTTATGATCGTTTTCTGAAGTTTAGAAAGTGCTTTGGACAATGATTTCTGTTCTATAGCTCCCAGTGCTTTATAGTCTGTGTCTTTTATGGCTGATTTCTGCCTATAAACATATTCATAAAACCTCTCAGAACCAGAAACAATCATCTATTTTTTTAATCTACTGTTTTGAACTGTGCTACAGGAATCTTTGATGCAAAGGCATTGTTCTACAGAGAAGCAGTCTCCAGCCAGTGCGAGTTTGTGTAATTTAAGGTCTTGATTTATTTTTTTGACAAGCTATGGTAATGTAGGAGACCGTTAGTGGAGATAACAATAGCTTCTACAAACTGCCGTCTACCCATGGCCCCATGAAAATCTCAGAATATTTTTCAATCAAAAGTACTGACACTGACACACCATTTATGAGTGAAGATATGCATATTTGATCATTTTCTCCTGCCTTTGGTGGGATTTCAGTGTAAAGGTTCTGTACAAACTGCATTTTTTCTGAAGGCCAGTTCAGAAGAGAGAACTCTACAGAGAGTGAAACCTGTCAGAATTAAAAAAAAAATAATCAACGATAAAAAGCTGCTGCTGGTATAATTTTTGGAACTTCACAAAAGTCACTCAAGGAATTAGTCAAATTCTACATACTAGTTGAATTGGGTAGATTCAGGTTTAATACACAACTTCTCGCTTGAATATTGCTGGTGTCTCATGCCTCCTAATACAAAAGGGAACTAATTTTGTTCATAATGCCTTGATGCTGCAGTGCCAAAGTAGCTTATGGTTTTTTGCTTCTGTGGAAACTTGTATTTCTGATTTTCTTTCACACTTGAAGCTTCATGGTTAGCATAAAAATGTAAACAAACATCTTGAATGTAACGTTTCTAGAGCTGTTAGCCTGCTACTTCACACAAGTGTTAACTTTAGAGCTTGACAGTCTATATGCCCATATTCTGGGGCAGATTCATAGAGTGGGTCACCAAAACTACCAGTAATTAGAAAATTAAGTAGTTTCTGGGCATGAATTTAATATTTCTTTACATAAAAATGACTGGGATGGTGGCCAAGAAGACGACAGAGGTATGCCGCTCAGTGTGTACAGGTGAGCTATTTAACACTATCGAGATGTTATTGAGCAGATGACTTGGCTTTCAAAATTATAAAATCATGTCTGAACAATCTTCCATGAAAAAAAAATTGTTATTTCTATTTTTAATTGTATATTCTCAAGCCAATTTCTCTGGCAACTTCATGGAGAATTTGGTGACACATATTGGTACTAAGAAACAGAAAACCAACACCCTTCTCTTAAATTTTATAGTGTTTACCAGCATAAAGTTGGGAGTGACCTCTGTATCCATTTCCGTTTCTGTTTGTTTGGTTTTGTGGGGTTTTTTTAAAGAATGATCTATTGCTATGTAAAGCCTTTATCTAGTGCTACAGTTGCTTCCAACAGAAGAGAGAACAAAGACTGATTTTGTCAGACCCCCCTGTTCCAAACCACTTTCAAATCTGTACATTGATCCAAGTTCCACACATGCTCGTTGGCTCAAGTTTACTAATATTCTTAAGCGTCTGCCCAGTATGAGCAGCTGGGGTCGGGGGGGTGGGGTGTGTCTTTTCCCCCTTGCTGTACTGGGTCTGCCAGGTACAGCACAGCATCACAACGCTTTTCTTCCTTTCTCCTCCAATGCCCATGGTTCGTTTTTCAGAGGCAGTGATCAACTAAGCATGGCATAGAAGCATCTTCTGCCAATATATACCTTATGATTTCTTGTGTACATAGAATGATTTGGGCTGTCCAGCTGTCTTGGCTTAGTACCACCTTAGCCCTGAGGTGAAGAGATTTTTCTGGCTTCCACTCTGAAGAAATTAAGCTGCTAATGCAGTGTGTGCTGGAAGCATGAAAAGAAGGGGCTGAGAAGAAATTTATGTATTGCCAGTGTTTCAGTGCTTATTCTTATCATATCTAACCAGAAACTTTGCTGCCACAGCTTTAACACCTTTATGTTTTGTCATGTACACTATATTCCGGGAAAAGACCTTTTAAGTACTTGAGGACTCATGTCAGGTCAGTCCATTTTTCATTTTCAAGTAAATTGTCTTCTTTTTTTCGGTGTTTCTTAATAACTCCTATTTTCTAGATCTGTGCTTATTACCTTTTCTCTTCTCTGGACTTTTTCCACACTGAGAGGGGATATCGCACCAGCCAAAGCCTTATCATTGCCTGGTAGAGTAGGCGGGTGAATTTGCCCGTCCCAGAGGCTGTATTCCTGTTTATATTTCCTTGACATTGTTGATTCTTGCCAGGCTTGTGCTGTGGTGTAGCCTCCACATCATTTTCTGCAGAGCTGGTATCTAGCCAAGTATTCATCATCTTCCTTTTGTAATTCAGATTTTACATATCTGAAGGCAAGGCATTTGTCTTCATATCTATTTGAAGTGCCATGTCCAAAAAGGTGATCTGTCTTCATTATCCCTAGACCGGTATGATACTTTGTAGCTGAACGTTTTATCTTTTTTGCCTTTGTTTACTTTGCTTCCCCAGTTTACTAAGATTTTTGATTTCTGATTATCCCTCCAATTTTTACAGCCTTATTGCAGTATTATTGAAGCTCTATTTGAGGTTCATGCAAACAGTAAAATCTGTTCTAAATCCTGACGGTAAGAATGTCTGTGTGGTCCATGCTACACATCAAGATATGTGAAGTCTCTGGCTTTCCAGCAACACATCCAGTAGTTCCTCTGTTTTCTCAGCCAAAAACACAGCATGTACCACTTCTGTGGCCCTGAAGTGGGGTTGCTGAATTGCACCATGTGTTTTTTTAATGCAACGCTGAACTGAATCAGGTGCAGGACAATGTTTTCAGATACCCTCTCAAGACAATTTCCATTTTGATGTTGAGTTATAGGTGATTGCTTTTTAGTAATGGCTATCAGCAGGTTTTGCATCTCTCTGACAGTCATTAGGTCTTTTCCATGTTTCTGTAATTGTTAACCCTGGCAGTTATTTGTGAATCAGATTTTTTTGTCTGAGGCTTCAGTGAGAAAAAGAGAGTTAATACAAATTTTGTTTTAATATTAGGAGAGTTCAGTGTAGGCATTGACATGATGAGGACCTTAGAAATAAGACATGCAAGATCACATTCTGAATTGTCCCCAGACATACTAGCATCTGTTTCCTTTTCGTGCAAGTAACCACATATCATTACTCTAGCTGGAAGACAAATTTTGTCAAGAGGCAAAGGCAAATGCTTCCAGCAACCTGTGAGGTGAAAATTATGATAAACACTCCAAATTTTGCTGTGTTAGTTTATTTATTAAATGCTATGTGTATCTTTTGAGAGACCAGGAACAAATGAGGTTCAGAACTGTTGGCATCTGTTATTCCATAAACTGCCAAGACAGTGTCCTTTATTAGGGAGCAAGACTTCTGTATCAGCTTTGCTCATTTCTAAAAATAGCTATTTCCTTTGTGGGAAAACAGCATGTAACTATCTCTTCAAGTGATTTTTTTTGAAAATCAACCCTTCTGATGTTTTTTGTTGTTAAGCTGGTTGATGTGTCAGTGTTCTTTTCGGTGCTGGAGAGGTGCTGTGGGCATTACATTGCACAAGTCCATTGGCCCCATGCAGAGATTGAGGTGCCTGCAAGGAGAGAGGAAACCCCACTACCTCTGCTCTCCTGGCCCTCCAGCAGAAAGTTTAGCTGATTCTGCAGAACTTCCCTGGCGTTTTTGTGCTAGGGCAAATAACCACTCTGTTTTCCCATGAGTACAAACGACCTGTCCACATGGAGTGAATTAGGAGTGGAAGAGGTGATGATAAGCCGCGAGCACAGTGGGAGAACTCTTAACAGCAATTTTCCCTTGCAAAGCATTGCGAACATGCGAAGGACCTCTCAGAGTACCCGAGGAAAAGGTAAACAGCAGGGAAGAAAGTATAGTTTGGAGCAGTATTTTCAGACCACTGTCTGGGGACCTCAGGGTGGCGGTTTTGGAGAGACTCCCGGAAGGCACAGAAGGAGAGCAAACTTCCTAAGTTCTCAGCCCACAAGAAATGTTTGGAGTCCCCAGCTTGCTGTTTTGCAGTAGGTTTTAATGCCTAGCCCATTTTGTGGTGATTCTTTTTCACAGAGTGGTGGTTTAAACAGCAAAACTCTTCAAAGCACAATCTTTGTTCCTGGCTCGTTCAAAGGGCATTCAGGGAAGAATAGTCCTTTGTTAGTTGTCGTTACAATGTATATAATTATTTGTTATAGCTAAATCGTATGGGCACTGCTATTTCAGGGGTATTCTCGTTTGACCTTAAATCAGACAGCATAACAGAAATTATTGTAAATGTCCAACTATATTGCCTTAATTTTTACACCTCATCTTATATTCCTGTAATTGTTTGCCTTTCCATTTCTGCTAAATATGGATATTATTATTCCATAGCAGAGTGATGTTAAGAGACATGATTGCGTTTTTCGTAAATCAGAATGTATTACTGCTATTGCAACCAATTTCCAGTATGAGTTGCTATAATGATAATTTAATAGATTCATAAATTCTTAATACCAAAACAGAGTATTGTGACTGTCTTAATGGAAGTGGTAATACTTTAAGACCATTCATATGTCTACTGGAGGGTAATAACATTCTCATAATTTCTGTAGGTATGAAAGGACTCAAAACTTGTCAAAATGTGGGTATTGGGATGATTGAGACTATACTTTTTTATGCTGCTTTTTATTTTTTTTAATGTGGTATAACAGAATACTGATCAAGCTTTTTTAAAATACTTGACAGCACGTGGTCAGGTATTAGAAGATCTTTTGATCACCTATTTAACTTTTCACCTTTTTACTATTATTAACAGTAGAATGTGAAAGTTTCCTAAGCTCCATGGGCACAGCTGACCGTAGGCTGTAAGGATGTCTGTGGCAAGGAGGGCTGATAGATGGGCATTAACTGCAGACAGATTTCATCTGTCTCATCTAATGCTTATTAAGAAATCTAACCTCAGTTAAATTGTATTATGCAAACCTTCAATTGTATCAAAGACTGTCGAATAGCTGTTTTCTGCAGCAATTACTGGAGTTACATCTCCACCTACTGGCAATAGGGGCAAAGTCCCACTCAATGTTCGTTTAAATGAAATCCAAGTAGTGTTTTGCCTGCAAAAGCTTTCCTTGTATTAGAATAATTTACAATTTTCAGGGGAAGTTTGTTCAGAGTTGTTTGGCCACATATATAAGGAAGCCACTGACTTCAAACTCATTGACCTGCGCATATTAGCCTAGGTCTTAATAAAGAAAAAAAAAAAAAAAGACAGGCTTTTTAAATAAAAAAATATATTTAAACCCACCTACAGATCATTTCAGTGGGGATGCATGAGCACATCCAAGAGCCAAGTACACAGCATACCTGTAGAAAGTTATTCTTATGTAACTCAATAAAGCTTAATAGCATAACAAGAATGTCACTAGAGAAATGATTTTTTGAAAAAAAGAAACAAAAAAATCTGTTGTAGCAAGTAACTCTGACAGCTGACCCATAGGGTGATTATCACTGTTGGCATCCAGTAGAGGAAAAAAAGGAAAAAAAAGAAAAATCCCAATAGGTATTTAGATGTTAGCAAGGAGGAGAGGCTGAAATTTAGTAACAAGTTTGTAGTCAAAGTGGACTGATAATGAGACTTTCTTTCAGAATTCATTTCATCCATTGGTAACAGTAGAGAAAGAGGAACCCTGTTTGTAAAAGCTGCTGATCTTAGACAACATCAACTCTCCAATGTGAAAACAGCTGTGAAAAGGGCAAATACAATCCCGGAACTTATTTTGCTGTAGCCCTTGGCCCTCTGTGGTTAGAGAATATTTCAGAATGTCAGCAATGTCAGCTGCCCCCTACCCCTTTTCCTCACAAGTCAGGGTGTCATCTCCTCTCAGCCTAAGATGGAATCTTTCATGCTTCTGTTGTCTTTTAGACACTACAACCTCTTCCTTATTTCCCCAGGGAGAAGGGGAGAACATCGAATAAATAGACAGAAAAGAGAAAAGTATAGCATAGGGTGTTTCTTTTTAACTTTCTCCAGAGATTCTGCTTTCTTGTTCGTTATGATGGGCACTCACCTGCAAGAGCTGATGTTATGTCCTCTCAACCTGCACCTTAAAATCTTTTGACTGGCATTTCTGCTTAATGTCTGCTGAATTAGCAAGTTTCTGGCTTCAGAAAGCTTCCTACTAAAGGTAAATTGGTAAAATCATAACTACTGTGGGAAATATTAAGTACACAATCTCCTTAGTAGTCATATAAAGGATAAACATGGGACAGTGCATGGTGAAACTCGAAACCTGATGCTTGGGCTGAGTAATAGTAACTCACACACACACACACACACACACACAGTTAGTTTCACAGACATTCAGTTTAGATCAAACACCCCATAAGGTGCATCTACAACAAAGTCATAGAATTAAATATCTTTTTCTGCAGAAGTTCTTGTTAAACAGTGCTAGAATTCAGATGTTAAATGAAGTAGGTTTCTTCTAATGCTTTTTTGGCTTTGGTTTGGTTTTTTTGCTCTGAGCAATTTCTTCAAATAGTCACAGAAATAACACAAAATAGGAGCGTGCTCTGAATGGAAAAACAGCTATTACCCAGCTGGAAAAGAAATTTTCCAGAAATGTGGAAAATAACTGAAAGAAGCCTCAAAGGCACTTCGCTGTGTATCTGTAAACAATAGGCACCAGCAGAAGTATTAATAACCTAGTGAGACAGTAGCTGTAGTTCTCAAGATAGCTGTTTTTTTTAATGGTTTCATTTGACTTACATGGGGGAAGTTTATTATGAAATATTATTAACTTAATTTGTAACTTTCTGCATATTTTGACATTCTGGAAATAACCTGGAAATTCCAAAATACCCTGAGAGCAGAACTGAAGCAGAAAGATGTGGAGTTCAACCCATAAAGCTGTGACACCAGCAGGACTAGAGGGCCTCCTGCAACATGACAGCAGCAGAGGTGATGCCTCAGATCTCTCTCTGAAAACGCTGGTCTTTCTGGAAATGAATTGAACACACCTAAGCACGCAGGCTTTTTAAAAATATTTGATCTGTCAGATAACTCCTGGTCTGTTGCTAAAGCGAAATCACATCCTGCTTCAGTCTTCACTTCGGTGGCCTTCTTCAGCCTCTTTTCATAAAATACTGGATCCATAATTCCTCTGGTTGTTCTGGTACGGCTCTAAGTTTAGCTTCATTTCTCCTTTTTCGAAAATAGCAGGCCAGATTTGTATGTAGCATCATACTGCAGCAGTGCTATTGATCTATATCTGCTGGAAAGAGCTCTGCTAATAGATCTTAAAGCTGTTTGCCCTTTCCAAAGCTTACCTGATATTTGTTTCATCCATTCCTGAACTATCTGACCTTGTGTGTCTCAGATACTTGGAACAGCTATTCTTGCAAAAGTTCAAATGATCCAGTCTTGGGTCTGATGAGGTAACGAGCACAAGACATACAGGAGAGCAGCAAGATGAGATGTATTTGAAAGATCCCCCAAGAACTTTGATGTTGGCTTTGCAATACTTGAGTCTATTTTCATTCAATAAGTGTTGGTGGTTCTTCACTTCTGTTTCTAATGAAGCCTGAAATTAACATAGCTTTCTTGTTTACTTCCTTATTTGCAACAATATCACTGATAGTAATAGCATGGCACTGGGAATAGTTCTCATAAAGCTGAAGGCAAAAGTGAAAAGTGTTTTGGATAGGTCAAATATGTTGGGAGGAGCATTCTTAGTTGTCCCAGCACTCTCCAAACTATCAAGCTGCAACAAGGTCTTTCACCATCTCATACCAACACACTGTTCGTGCCAGTCCCTCTGCTGCCTTCTCCTCGTCTCACCTCATCCAGGACGCGTGTTCTCTCTCCCTCTTGCTTCTTCCTCAGCTGCTCTCTCTTCATTGGCTCTCAACTGCTTAACCAGCCACAGCTGCACCTTATCTATATTGGCCAACCCACCGTCCCTGAAGCCAGCCCACAGCTGGCCCACATATTATCAATGCTAATTAACCCAGCTTCATGCCTCTACACTTAGTTATGTGGTCCTAAAACTAATATTTAATATTTTTGCCTTTAAAGTACTATTTGTTTGAGAGGGGGAGGCAATCCATGCGAATCTAAGTTAAAAGCTATTTTGACTCTGAACCCTTCAGTAGAATCACTTTACCTTAACACAGATGCTGGTTTATTAAAAAGCTCAAGTAAACATATGAATTTTCTTTTTGTGATTTAATTTTCTTATTGTGATTTTCAAGTGTAATAGCATGGAAAAAGCAATACATCTTTAAGGGAATAATTATAGCAGTTAAGTAATCTGAAAACCATAGATGAGGATGTATTACCGGTGAGCAAGGTTTTGGTAAGTAAATTTTGCCAGCTGGTAGTGTGACAAGGGAGTCTAGCATTTTGATATTCAGGATACACCTTGAAACTTCTGGTGTCTTGTATATTTACTGTCTGTTTAAATAAACTTGGTGTTAGCCATAAGGTCAGAGTCTGTTAATATTTACTTTGGAGAGTCTTGCCTTTCTGAGCCTTTTTTTTATCTCTGTCTGGTTTCTGTCCCTGTTAAGAGTAATGTTAACAGTACACGCATCCTTCCAGAGATATGATAGTAACGGAAAAAGTAAACTTTTGTGTCCTTAACCCATTTTTCAAAGTTAGGTGTTTCAGTCTGAAGAATGTGCTGTTTTGGAGATTCTCTTGTTGGGACTCAAAAAATCTGTAGATGATAACAGTAGCTGGAGCAGCAGTAGCTCATCACAGTGCCAAAGGCAGGGCTAGTAACTGATGTGCTGTCAGATTTTTTAGCTAAAACAGAGCCCTGGAAATTTTCATGACAGCTTGCCTTTCTGCATGTTTGATATTTCTTCCTTCAGAATTATTCAGCATTGCTGCTGCTAAGTCAGAGAGCGTCTCTGGAGCATAATTAGTTAAACAACGGTTTTGTGAGTATTTGAATAGCAAATTAAATACCAACTATAGTGCACAGGCACCTGCAAGGCAGGGCTGGGAAACTGTGGAAAAGATATCCTGAGTTCAGTCAAGTTAATATCAAAACTCCTGTTGTATAAAACAGGGCAAAAGGTAAAACCTCTCAGGATATGTAAAAACAGACCTAAACTAATGCTGAAAAGTGATCTGTCCTACGTCTATCTGTTAAAAGAAATGGAAAGACAGTCCCTTTCTCCTTGCGTTGAATGCTTTGGTTGTTCTTTTTCCATGTCTCACCTTTTTTGGAAGCTGAAATTAATTTAGTTCTCACAAAGATATTAATGAGAACATTTAGCTAGTGTTTGATCTATGGCTTTTATTGCTGGAGCTGTGTTTTGCTAAAAAAAGGAATGACATTTCAGCATTGGGAGCTTGGTAAGCTTTTGATTAGGTATCTAGGTGCTTTAATGTTTGTCTCATGGTAAGTCAGAGTGTTCCCAGTTGGTTTCCTTTCAATATGAATAGGCTGGTTCAGCTTAAAAAGCATTGTTCTTCTTGGCAATCATCATGCATCTCTGATCTATGGCAAAATGTGCTATCAGGTATGCAGAACATAACCTCTGTCGTTGCTGTGACTGATGTATATGAGAGAAATAGGCTTTGCTGCTGGTCCCTTGCTCATTGCCAAGTGAACCCACTTTGTTTTTTCCTTTGGAAGACAGATATTTGTGTCAGATGGCCGTTGGCTAAAATGAACCCTTGGAAATCTCTGAAAGACATTGGACACACTTCTTGGGCTTGGAACAAAGTTTTAAGAAATTAAATGAGAAAACTATTTTTTTAATTCCGTGAACACTTGATGAAAGGAATTACTTCTTGTTTCTTTGACCATTTGCTGGGAGCTTTTAAAGATCCTTCTTATAGGCTTTTGTTTGTATCACAAGCTTTTGTGTTATCAAAGCATCCCACTGAAGTAGAAAGATACTAATATTGACTTCAATATATAAAGCACAGAACAAGTGACTTACCAGAGGCGCATGTGGCAAAGCTAGGAACAGAGCAAAATTCAGTGTAATTATTGCAGATACCTCCTCCCTGTCTTGACAGAAGAGTTAAGACATTCTGGATTTGGGTCATTTTGATATTTTGAACCACTATTACATCTAGGGTCTTGAGGAAAAACATAATACTTTCCCACTGGAATACAGGACTTCTTATTGCTGGATGTCGGTGGTAGTGCATATGCTTTGTGCAGCTATCTGCATTTTGAATTTGTCAAGAATTTGTCAACCATTCAATTGTTTATAAACTGTGTCATACTAAACTCGGTACACAACGGTGCTGAAGTCAAATGGAAGTGTCCACAGAGGACTGTTGAGGCAACATTTTCCTACCACATCTCAGGCCTTCTTCCCACATTTCCTCCAGCTGTTAACCTTCTTTATAATTTAAGTAACTTAAATTAGCAAGTTAATAAGCTTTTTAGCAAAAATTAAAAAAATAAAAATAAAAATCAAGCATTTCCTAAAAAAATTTTGGACTTTTAACTGTCATGTATAAATTTAAGGAAATAGGACAAAAATAAATTCCACCGACATTTAACATTGTCTACAACCCCTTTCAGTTTGTCTTCAGTTGATGCATACATGGCTTTTTTATCTCAAAAGTGCATGGAAATTATGTTTCAGCTTTCTGTGTACAAGCCTTATTGGAAAGCAAATGGGCAGCTGTATATTTACACTGAAGCAAGGAGAGATGGTAATAACATACCAGGTGACTCAGCTGACTGGTCACAACAAATACAGCTCAGAGCAGGGAACTTTTGATCCATGAAGATCAATTTCAAAATATTATTAATGGAATAATTTTGAATTACAAAGTTACTTGGAGAAAAGTGTGCACAAGTATTTTATAAGCCTATAAAGAAGCTGATTTTCATCAAGGAAAATATTTTGAATTTGAGATTTCCAAATGCAAATGTCCAAGTTATAGAAAATAGATGAGAAGAATCAGAAATGCTGGTATAAAACTGAATGTATTGCTAGAATTGTTATGTTTTATCTTTATCAGAAGTAAGCTTGATTACTGAGTAGAACGTCCTGGAGGACAGACTTAAAGCCAAATTAGCCATCTGTCCTTATTAGTTACCTGCAGAAGTGATATCAGAGCTGGCTCCAGGGACACTCCAGCTGGTGTTCTCCAAGGGAAATACTGGATGTCATCAGTCTCAGCGCACCTTGCAGACACACTTTCCTGCCCTGAAGGTAGGGTCAACAGACATAACAGTAACAAGCAGAAGAGGTGAGCCAGTGAAAAGTTGCTTGAGGCGGAGGTTGTACTGGCTGTGGCTTCCCCTGGTTCTTCCAAAACTGAACTGATTCTGCTGTTCTGATTTCAAGCACCCAAGAAGCCTGCAGATTTGGGGAATCATTGCAGGTGCACATGATACTGCTGGGTACAGCATGACTGGAAAGGGTGGGTGTACTGCAACCTAAAATTCATAATGTTCCCAGGAATGCTCTGTCAGGTATAGCAGATGCAGGGGTTTCCCCAGTCATTTTTAAGTCTCATCTAGAGAGTGAGAAGGAGGAGGGTTTCTGTGGTATACAAGGTTATGTATACTTGCTATGAAATTTTGGGACAGGCAAGAGGCAATTTATTGAGTGGCTCTGGATGAGGGAAGAAGGGAAAAGAAAATTATAATGGTAGATGCGATAGAAGACTTATTCTGTGTACCTAATCAGAAAGAAGTGAATAAGGCTGTCTTTGAGCATGGATTAAAAAGTAGAAAAAAATACTAAATAATCCACTTAAGTTATCTAAAAATAATTACATTATTAATACGGGCTTGCCAGGAACTGACCCTGTCATAGAACTTTTCTCTTTTGAGAAACATAGAAATATAGAAAGTTTTCTCCTTTGACAGAGGATGTGGTGCCATGAGGTGCAGGGAGAACATGACCAGCTCCCTGCCACCAGGCTGGGGAGAGGCTGCTCCTGCTGTGGGACAGTCTGTCACGCTGCTGGCTTAGTGTTGCCTCCTGTGCTTTACGGTATCCACCTCCAGGAGCCATATAAACTCACTGCAATGGCAATAAAACCCCCACGCTTGGGGGGAAAAAAGGTCTCGTTTTCTAGCATTTGGGTGAATTAAGCAGCTTGAGCAAAACAAAGCTGTTCCATGGGGAGGGACCAGACACTGCAAGCTACAGTGGGGAGGATCAGAGGAGTGGGCAGTGACTTCTCCCCCTTTGGTAGCAGCAAGACATTAGATGCGTTAAGCCATATTAGGAGCTCAGCTACAGAGAAGAGTAGGGAGGCAGTAAATGTAACCTTCCTTCCAAGGCTTTTGGTGTTGCCAGTCGTGCGTACACCTTTCATTTTCATCAGATGACTGCACAGCAGGTTGAGAAGGAATTGCTGTCAAAGAGTAGCTGGGAATGGTTTGATGTTAAACTGTGAGATTGTCTTGAATACTGGCACAATCCAGTTCATCAGCCCGTAATATTTTAAGGAGTGCTATTTAAAATTTCAGTGGTGGTGGTTTAGTTGTGCACAATGGTTTATTTTGCTATGAAAACTGCATTTCCATAGACAAAGAACAGTGCTTAGTGATTTCTTGAGCTCTTCAGCCTAATCAAGAGATGTGATTTAGTAATTGAGTCATAGGGAGGAGCATTCTTAATTCACTGAAGTACTTCGTTTATGTGTTTGCTTCCAAAGAGGGAAATATAATGTAGTAATCAAACCTTTTGTGATAAAGTCAGTTTGCAAGACTTACAATAACAGGAAATGCTTAACTTTAAAAAGTTTCATTTTAAAGATGAAGATTCATAGTACTGAAAAGTAATTCATTCAAAAACTCAGACAATATATTCAATGTTAACATTAGGGGGGTGTGTGAAATTGTATTTCACAGGATTTTTTTAAAATGTAGCTTCCTGCATAGTAGCTCTGAACACATTTTATTTGGTATTATATGTCAGTATTTTAATTCTTATAATGCAAAATAACACTTCTTAAAATAAGACGTTTTCAACAGCTAACCAGATTGTCATGAACGCAGGATGTCTGATTGCACTGAGGCTGTAGGAGACAGGCCCAGCTAGAGCAGTTCAGTGACTGAGGAAAGCCCTCCTCGTGTATCAATTTCTAAACAAACACACTTTTGGCAAGAATTGATGTTTCAAAGGATTATTTATATCAGCAGACAAGCCATGCACTTCCTGAAAGTGGATTATTTTTATGTTTTGCTACTTACTGCAATAGATTGCATGCTGAACTCCTTATTAGAAAATATATTTAAAAAATCTTACATTAATCTCCACCTAGACTACACATTAGCTGTGCTTCATTGATAAAACTCTGTAGCTGGAAAACTAAACTCAAAATCTTTCATGCAAGAAGAAAAATTTTCTTGATTACAATCCTTTCTCTGAAACGGGAGCTTTTTATTACTTACGCTATTTGTCAAGAATATGATGCATATTTCCTGCTGAATACTTGGCTGTTGGCTTTTATCGGAATAATGAAATATATATACACATGGCTTGAACATATCTTGACAGTGGAGTGAACTTCGTTATTCCACAGAGATGTGAAGATCTATTGTAGGAGTACTAGCTCAGTTGCAGAGTGTTCATCATGTGGACACCATTGCTCATGGCAATAGGAGTTTGTGGAGGCTGATGATATTCATTTGGAGTTTTGCATGGCACCCATCTTTATTATTAGCACACAAAAAAAAATGTGTTGATCTTAAAGAACTACCAGGAATGCATACATGAATCTTTTGCTGGCATCTACTGTGTACTTTCAGAGTTCCTCAAGTTGCCAAAGGAAAAACAGGAAGTCTTTTTTAACTGTTTCTTGATTTTTTTCTTAGTCTTTACTTCAGGTGGCACCTGTACAGTTGGTACCATGAGAGTCTGCGTCCCACAGCAATTGTCTTTAAAAACTGAACCCCAAACAGACGGTGCATCTCTTGCTTCATTGCTCTCTGATTTAATAAATCCCTGCAGGAAGTGAAATCAAGTCCCGAGGTGAATCCCTCTCCTGTGGTGCAGGGAGAAAAAGGTTGTTTTGTGTGTTGCTTCTATGTGGGGAGCTGGAATATGCTGAGTTTTCTCCTTGGGAAATGCAGGTGTACGAGCCACTCCCGGATTAATGGGAACGTACCTAAAGGGTATTGGTACAGACAGGGTGATGTATGGAGGAAGCAAACCACTCATGCAGAGCATGCCGTGTCAGATTTGCTTGAAGCTGCTGTCCCTGCACTGGAAAGGGAAGCAACAAAGACAAAGTGCTGACCTCTATGAAGCTCATTCTTCTTCGAAGAAAATGTACTCGGTCTTTCTTTGTTGCTATTACTCTTTGTCAAGAAATTGTGTCTTCCAGCTAGAGCAGGTTTTGGTCTCAGTTGCATCTGCAAGTGACTGAAAGATGTTGTCAGGAATCCGCTTCACCTGACCCCAAAACACAGCCTAGTTGTGACTGTATTGCTTTTCTGCCTCCATTGAGACATTAAGCCTCATCAGACTTAGTTATGAATGGGGTTCTTTTAGCAAGTCTTGGAAGCAGATTTTTTCCCTTTGGCTTGTTTGCTTTCCTGCTTGCTCCTACTATTAGTTGTTAATGGAATAACATCTTATGTAATTGCAGTGGAGGTATGGTTCTGCTTTTAAAATATAGTTATGAGGGGAAAATATTTGCAGTGTTCTGTTTCGTTTTATATTTATTTAGAATAGCATCCTGTGTGTAGCTTCAGAAGGAAAACTGTAAAAGTGATTCTGTCAATGCTAATAATTTCAATCTTTGACCTGCAATTCTGTGTTTTATAATGTACTTACTTGTGTTTTGCAATTTGTATTTAATTGCATATCTGAGAAGGCTCATACATAACATTCTTCCTTTAAATCTTTCTTCAGTTTTATTTTCTTGCCAGCAGAATATGGCTGAATGCTACAGCAGCTGCTTTGCAACTATAACTCTTCTCTCTTATTACTGGTAATGACAGCCAACAATTTACTGGGTGTATTAAGTTTGGTTATGTGTTGTTATATAACTGAAGTTTTCAGGAAAATACTTTCACAAACATAGGGCCACAAATGTCAGGCTGACCTAATTACTGTTCTGCTCTACAGTTTCTATGGGCTCTCCTCTCTTCTGCTAGCTGGAGATGATGGTTTGAAAATGTATTCGCTGGCAAAGTATTCAGATTTATTATCCTGCTATTTAGGGCATCATAATTCCCATTTCTGTTTAGCTGGTAGCCAGGGAATGTTTTTTCTTATGAAAGTAAAGGAAGGACTGCTCTAAGTGGAGGGAATAAAAACTGCTGGTGAGATTGATGCTTCCCAGCTTACACTAGCCACAGAGAGAAGCGTCCTGGGAGAGTTCCCCCCTTTCAGGGGAGCTGGCGGAGTTTCCCAGGGGAAGCTGGGGAACGAGCTGGGATGGGGTCAGAGCAGGCAGTCAGGGGACTCAGGTCAAGAGAACAGAAAGGAAGGAGGTTATGGTGACAATGTAGACACAAGCAGTCCTCTTATCAGAGGACTCCTGTCCTTCAGAAGCATACAGTTTTTATTCAGTTAGCATAATCCGTGCTGACTGTGGCCATTGCCACTGAATAACAGGGTAGGTTACTGAGCAACACAAACTGAGGTGATGTAAGCACCTGCAGGGCTAAAGTGATGTCCCACGGTGAGAAGGGCAGA
The DNA here is from genome assembly GCF_023638135.1 of Falco biarmicus. Taxonomy (NCBI): domain Eukaryota; kingdom Metazoa; phylum Chordata; class Aves; order Falconiformes; family Falconidae; genus Falco; species Falco biarmicus. The sequence goes on from NC_079288.1 coordinate 91,121,611, forward strand.
TGAAGCAGTTTGGCTCTATGGGGAAAACAGATGATCTGAGGTGTGAAGCCCATCTATGCGCTGACACAGTGTGGGTTACAGCAGCACCTTGACAGTTTACCAAGATTGGGTTCACACTTGCAAGGACAGCCTCTGCATTCGAGGCTGAGAAGATGGGGAAAAGTGGAAACACCTCCAGGTGTGGACTTAGGGCCTTAAAGCAGCCACTGACAATCCTCTTTGATTCTGCATTTGAAGCATTTCCATGAGGAGCTAAGAAACCTGTTGGATCTGAAGCACTGAGCACTCTTTGTGTAGTCTGTAAAATGATAACAGTATTACCAGTTGCCTCCTATGAATATCATCTGCTAACGAGGTTATCTGTCAGTAACCATCTGGATAACATAGAGCCCATTTGTTCATGGTGGTGAATGTAACATTAATGGAGGAGATCAGATGAAATGACAGTTTCGCTGGGGCTGGGAGCTGCCATTCCTGACAAAGATTATTCTGATTATTTGTTATTCAGGAATTCCGTTTTCTGTTGTGGTTTTTGTGTTGGGTTTTTTTTGTGGGGTTGGGTTGGGGGGGTTTTGTCAACTCTTAACAATAAAGCCTTTATAGGTCAGTTGCAAGAGTAAACATTATTATTGTCCAGCTTACCTTTCTGCCAGTTCAGGATCTGATATGCCTTTTGTGTGCTTTTTTATTTAATTCTGAAGTGATAGGGCTTTCACTAACAAACTTTTAGACATGATTCAGGGATGACTGCCCCAAATTTCTCCAAGTCTTCAGGTGTTTCTTAAAATAATGATATCATGTATTTTATCCGTATGCTATTAGTTTAGATAAATGTAAAAGAATAGTGTTTCCTGGAAGTGAGTATAGACAGGAGTCTTGGGTTTTGAGTTAATGCAGTTGCAGTGCTTATATGTTACTGTTTTCAGTTCTTAATTTTTTTCTTGCAGTATTTTCATTATAGGTACATATAGGTTAGGGTGACCCCTCCTGATCCTTGCACTGTCACATGGCAGGCAGTGGGACGATGCTGACACAAGCGTAGCTGGACTGTGTGAGCTTCTGGATCCAGGAGGGAGAAAGCCTGCAAGGCAACTGCGGTCTCTATCGGTGAGTCACCCAAAAGCCAGCTTTGTATCCAGTCCAACCCTATCCCACATGAGGCAGGATTACTTCTGGGAAACTGCCATCATCCTGCTTTTGAATTACTCCCAGAGGTCCCCTTCTGCTTGCTGTTCTCAGAAGTATAGCTTGTACCTTCCAGTGATATGAAAATTTTAGTGTGCATCTCCTAGGGTCAAGGAGGTTGGCCATCTCAACGGATGGAGGTAGTCTTCTGTGTGGGGGCAGTTATACTACGTAGGGGTTCTTGTTTGCAACTCTGAGATTAGTATGTTGTGTTCAGAATAGGTTCCGCTATGGTCTGTACAAATTAGCAGCACTCTCTGGCAAATTCATTACCCTTATTTGCTTTCAAGATCAGGTCCAGAGTTCATGTACAACAGCATAATTTCACTGGCAATGTGTTCTTCGTGCACTTAAACCACCTAAAGATCCAGCTGCAAGTCTGCAAGGCACACTGGTTGGAAGCAGAATGGTGTATTCAGCCATACAGATTTCTAGTGCTTCACCTCTAGATGTGACCATTTATCAATAAATAGTGTAATAAGTGTACTTGTGACACTTATGTAAATATACATTTATATTTAGAATAAAAGAAGGATGTGATATTTCAACTGGGATAGACCATTTTCCTCACAGCTGCATATCAAAATATTCACATAGCTGAAAGAGTTTCTGACAGAAGTGAGCATTCGTAGCAGCAATCAGCAACTCTTCCATCAGAACATTTTGCTAATAGTTGATGAAAACTGTCTGTTTCTGAAAACAACCAGTTCACATCCAAATTCTGAAAGCAAAACACTAGATATAACTCTTTTGAGGAAATAAAAGAAGCTATTGGGTGTCTTCTACAATTCCTGACAGCCTTGCTGTTGAAAACCTCAAAAATATTAATCTCCCATAGATCAAAATGTAGATATTCTCTCTCTAGCTCGTTATTGCTATGGCGCATTTCCATGCATTTTTAGTGCAGAGAGAATGAGTTTATGCAAATGTGGAGAACTATCCCTAGACCAGACTTTCATTTTATTTTTATTATCAAATGGAGATATTTTTTTAATGTGATTTATTATGATGATAAAACAGGAAGGTTCATTTCCCTGCATTTCCACAGCCCTGCCTGCCCATCTTTAAAACAACATCAAATTAAGAGCAGATGCTGTCATGGGACAATGAAGTGCTCAACCTCATCAGTTTTCAGCTCCTTCATCCTTCATTGTGAAGTGCTTTCCAGTGTTTTTCTGTCAGTTCCATTTCTGAAAAACTGCTTTCACTGTTTCAGTTTTTACAGGAAAATATTGTTGTCCTCTGGTACAGACAAGGAGAAATCTTATTTTGTTTTAGTGAAGTGTCTGCCTCCCCATTACCTTCCATAATAAGGTAACACAGCAAATTATAGAGCTTTAATAAATGGCACTGGTGCACCTAGGAGCACATTTCCAGGATCCCAGAATACCTTTGACTGCATATTTGCCTCTTCAGGCATGGTTTTTTGGGGTTTTTTTTTTTTTGCCTTCTTAAAACTTAATGTCCTTGAAATCTTTGACCACCGGCAAATGGACGACCTGCTTTTTGTAGCGATGGCACGGCTACGCAGGCTCCAGTCTCCCTCCCTGTCAGCATGTAATCGTTTCAAGCTTCTACATTAACCCCCAAAGACAGACACAAATGAAATATTGAAATTACCTTTTGTCCCTATTTGCTGCCTGCATTTGAAGCGGTGTGTGTGCACAGGGGTAGAGTGGGGGCAGTTGCTGACAGTGCTACTGAAGAACTGATCAAAGGAGTAATATTCATCCATATGCTCAGCTTCATGGCAGATCACAGGCCGTATCATTAACTGTGTGTCTGATCCACTTAGCCTAATGTGAGGGCTCTATCTTCTTGAGAAAAGGCTTCTGTTTTGCGTGGAGTTGATGGTGGTGATTGTACTTCAGCTGCCTTGTTCTGTCTTTTTTCAACATGCCAAACCATTGCAAACATGCATATGGTGCTATACAGTAGCATGTAGTATAGTTATTCAAATGACCTCTTTTCCTCACCTGGCATCCATAAAGAGACCCAAGCAGCTGTTTTACTGGCCCCCGTGGGGTGCATATGGCACAGGAGCCAAGGCAGTCCTGACGGACAGGGCCCTGCCGGCGCTGCCTGCAGAGCAGATGCTGCCGTGAGCCCCGCTGCCGGAGCCCTCCATGCCCCAGCTGGCTCGGTCCGCCTGTGAGGTTGTGCTGGAAGGTGTGAGCAGTGAAGTCACTTTTACACGTTGTGTGCAAAGCTGTTTTCCTGGGTTGTGGTGCCTTTAAATCTGCTTTAATATGGAATAAGTACCTAATGGTTTAGAGTCACAGAAATTGGAGTCGTAGAGTTATAGTCATCCAGATAACTTCATAATAATCACCTGTAACTTTTAATCGCAGACTGCTAACCGGCTGGATTTGTTATCATTGTTTATCTAGGAATATCTCTTGGGAGGGCAAGGTCTGAATTAAAGGACTATTTTGGAAATAAGAACCTATATTCTGCCCAGTGGCTACGTTTTAAGAGGAATCATTTCTCATCTTCAGTGACGTTCAAAAATTTCTCCTTGAGTTTAAACTTCTCTTATGATGCTATATTCGGCTTAAGTAAATCAATAAAGCAAAAGTAAGCACTGGGAAAGGAAGATAGTTCTGGGGTTTATACCTTTGCATCTAAAGAGGAGAAGATAATGTTGAAATTCATTAGTAATTCTGTGCAGCTACTGCCCCCATATATTCTGAAAGAACATCCTTGAAGGTAGTGATGGGGTTTAATGAACTGTTGTTACTCCCTCATGTTGGAGAGGTGGTGATGGAGTGCAACCAGGATGGATAATCTAAAGATATGCTGCTGACCTTGTTCCTTATTTGAAAATAGAAGTTTAATCTCAGGTGAGATGATGTCAGTTTACCTAAGTGTTACTTTTCATAGACGTGGATTTCCGTGTTAGCTTGGACAGATTTTTCCTGTTTAAAAGTAGGGTGTACACTCAGATTAAAGGATTGGCCTTGACTTAAAATTCCAGCTTCAGGTTTTGTAATGACCCAGAGGCAAAAGATCATAGTAGGAAGTTCATTGTGCCTTCATAATTAAAATAATTGTCTTTTCACAAGAACGAGAAACAGGGTGACTTCCTACAATTCTGAAATTCTTATATTGTGCAAAACACTACTTACCTGTTTGAATTTTGACCTTGGGTTACCTTAAATGCCAGAGGGCTAAAGTAAGCTCCTGTTTTAGGGACAGTTGATAATATTTTGCCCCCAATCGGTCTTTATTTCTGTTTTAAAGATTATATTTTCAAGGGACGACCCTGAATACAAATGATAGCAATCAATATGAAAATGTACTAAATTGAAAGAGTTGTTTCAAATTTTGCTTGGAGTTCATTTCTGTTTTCCTTGGCAGTTCTTACTCACTTCCTACTAATAGGCTGAAGGGGGTTTTGCTGCAGTTGAGCTCCACATGTCCAAGATACATCCCCCCTCATGACATAGACGTGGCTTAGCTGAAGTGCTGCTCTCAGATCTCCATTCTTGCTTTTACAGCACTCAAGCCTCAGTGTTGCAATACTGCTCGTATGTTGGACTTGTCTCTTTAGTATGACTTGCAGCATAGTATTCCAGCTGTTCTTTTGTTCCTCATTTTTATCCTTCCGAACACCTTTGCCTGTAGGAAATTTCCAGAAGCTTTCATTTACTTTTTGCTGCAGGATGCTCATTTCTGCCAACCCACCTGCTTAGTTTGAGTCCTGTAGATCTCTTTTAGCAATAATTCAAATAGATTTCCCTTGGATTATGAGAGGTGATTATGAAAGGTAATAATGAGAAGGGGAAACCTCCTCTTTAGAGTCTTCCATCTCTACCCAACTGACTCACCTTTTCTACAGCTTCATTAATTTTCTGAAAATGAGAGGGAAGGTTAAATGGGCCTCAGCATCATTGCCAACATAAGGGATGATCACTCTTTTACGATACGTTTTTTTCAATGTAGTTTAGCAATGTGCTAAGAAAAATATGGAAAATATGCAAAGAAGTCATGTGATGAAATCACAGTGCAAACTTCTATAAACTGAACCTGAAACACTTTTAGAGCTTTCTTTATAGCTGACTCTCTGCAGCTCACTTTCTGGCTGTCTATGTGAGAAGAATGGGATTTTATCTTAATATATCTCAAACAAAGGTCTAGTTTAAAAATGAAATTTAATTATATAGGGACTTCGGAGTTAATTTGAAGCAATACAACTTATCTGCTATGTATTTCAGGACAATGATATTGTGAACTGATAGGTTACATAAAAACTAAGCTTGATGGTTTGGGTTTGTTGTTTTGTTTTTTTTTTACATACCTGTAAGAATATTTGCTTAAATGCCAAAAATTTATACTTTTCAGCTTCAAGTGAGTGAGAAACATGTATAATGCCCCTTATACAGGATTTGTGTAGTGAAACAAATGGGTGATAATCTCCAACAACAGTCACTACAACAAAATGCAAATTTTTATCAGAACTTTTTGATTTCTGCTGGTCATGAAAACTTTGTCACATTTGGCATCAAAATGAGGCCTCATTGCAATTTTAATAGAGAGACTGTTCATTATGTGGAGATGCAAGCTACAAAAGTACTGATCAAAGTAAATTAGCTTGGATCTCCATCCTGCATAATAGTGCCTTCTGCGCTAGGAAGCAGCATTCAGAAAAAGCTTGTGTGGCTTTGTCATAACCTGTCACAAGCAGCTACTCTCACCGGTGGGTACTGTTGGGTACATTTCTGCTTTTCTGCCACACTAGCATTTCACAGGTTTGAGTTGTCCAGGAAAGATGTTGCTAGAAGTTAAAACATAATGCAACTCTGCTCTGGAAAAGGGAATTATTTTGTTGTTAACATTACAGAGAATTTCAATGGACCTGCTTAAAAAACAAGATATTTATCATTGGAATGCTAAGTCATTTTGTGAGTGCTCTTTTAGATTGAGTATTTTACAGATCATTTAAAAAAAAAAAAACAGGAGGACATTTAGCACTGAAATAAACATGGGTGAAATTTTAGTGCTGTGCCTCTTAAAGGACAGGTATCTCGCAATTTAATTGTCACTTGTAAAACAGCTGACTGGATGCCAGTGAGTAGAAATGTATGAAACATGCATGCATATATGCAGGTATTTATTGTAGGTAAGATGGAGACATTGTGCATCTATATTAAATCTATGAACATATGAAGAATTTTGCAAACGACTCATTAGAAAGACATAGCAAAGGAAAATTAACATAAGAATATCCCAACTGCTTAAGAGTGACAATAAAATTATGCAACAGTTTAATAAGAGAACACAGATTACTGAAACCAGCTGGATACATAGAAGGAGCCTACACAGTGGGACACAGCTCTACAAATTTGCATTTGCAAGAGAGTAGCTTCAGTTTGCTTTGTGGAAATTGCTGGGGTACCTTATCATACACAGCCAGCAGTTCAGCATCACATACATCAACAGAGTTAAAAAATCAGCTGGCGATTTACAGTGTAGTGTGGTGACAGCTTTGAATGTACAGTGAATGAACTGGGTGGAACCAGTTTTCATGGGGAGCAAACCAACTCTAAGACATACCTTTTCCTTACACAGTTTATCTGCTATTTAAGATACTGTTTCTAGACTCTAAGGAGATAATGATGTGGATATCAGGAATGCAGTGGTTTGCAAAACCTATGTGATCATTTGGTACAGATGGGCACAAATTCATCAAAGGTAAAAGGTGTTCGGATAACTGGACACTTGTTGAGGAAAAAAAGAAAGAGTAAATCCCCTAGGCTAATGTCACAGATACAGGTTTTACTTTTTAAATTTTGATGATTTTATAAACATGCAAATTTCTCATATTGTTAGATTGGATAAAAGATGGAGCCTTATAGAAATATTAAATGTAAAAAAGTCAGTACATTTTAAAAATACTTTAAAATAATTTGTTTAAAGAGTTTAGTATATAAACGATTCTGCTTTTTACTTCTTGAAAAATTTAGTAAGTGTGTTCCATATTCGTTCCAGCTACACCAACATCTTTTTCTATGCACAGCATAGAATCTGTCCTTCAGTTCATCTTTAACTGGAGTAACCTTTAGGTTCATATTTTCTTGATTTATTTTATTAATATGTATCTCTTCCTGCCATTTGATCACCTCATGTTATTTTCGGTTTCCTCTATTTCTGCATTCACTTCATGTGAGTGACTGAATCTCTCTTACATTACACGTACATAGATTTTAATTTTTAGTTTTATTAGACCCTTTTATTATCTAGGATTAGAGTTAGCTTCTACCATTTACTTAAGAAAGCTTTGGTGCAGTAGCAGGAATCACTGCAGAGAGCACCAGGAGCAGTAACCACTGGAACAGGTATCTGCATTTACTCACTTTTCTGAGGTGCCTTTGTGTGGCATCACTAGGGTGGAGGGGCACTCTCCTTCATTAACAAGACATTGAAATTCAGTATAAAAATTGCTCAAGCCCAGCTCAAGGCTGTGCTCAGTAGGTCACTAGTCATTTCTGGGACTCTCACTGTGCCAGCAGCAGCGTGGCCCCCTTCCTCCTCCTCTTTCACATCCCTGGCTCCTCAAGGTCAACAGGAGCCAGCACTGACTCCTGATGTGGGCTGACATTTACCCCACTTTCTGTTCTGCATGTCAGTTGGTTTGGCACTGAAGGTCAGTTTGTCTAACATATCCTGCATGAGATGAACACCTCTTTCCCACATTCATCCGTTTCCGTTCAGTAGTTCAGCACAGAGCTTTTAATCAGTGTGGATTATACAAAGACATGCACAGTGCAATATGCCATTCACTAGATACGATTATGATGACCAAATTTCAGCTGTTTGAGGCAGGTAATTCCTATCAGTCCTTTCCAAAGCACCCCAGTTCAACAATGGTTTGTGCACACTGCAATATTTTTTTTATGTTGAATAACAGGTGACATAAACCTTTGTTCACATACTGACATGGTATGACAGTAAATAGAAGTGTCATACATTGGACATCTTCCAGTCTCCACATCAGCGTACCTACTGGACATGTCATCTAGCACAAGTGCTTTCCCATTTTCATTTCCTAAGTGTCTTTCTACGCGCTGTCAAAGCCTCTTTCCTTTTCACAAATCCTTTAGTTCCACTGTATGCATCACTCTTGTAAAATAATGATTCCAAACCCTGCTATGCCATTCATTTGTTTGCAATATACCACATTTGTTTCTAAGGCAAGTAACTTCATGCTCCTTTTAAGTCCGTGTCATTCTTTCTCTTACCTTGAAAATTCATGGATGAGATTATCTCTTTGCTTCCTCTGCATGTAAATTACAAGAAGTTACAAAATTCTTCACTGGCTACAGTTTAAGCTATTGCTATGTTTCTTTTGTGCCCTTTTTTAATTTGTGTGAGTTATCTTTTCACAGTAAGCATTTTCCTGCCTTTTCCTCAGTCTATCTTTTTTTGCAAAACATGATTTGTTGGAGGTTTTCTTGCACACTCACTATATCAAACTCATTCTCTGTCTCAGCACAGCGATCTGTGACCTGTTGGGCCAATTTTGGATCAGCTGTCTTTTATTTGCAATATTGTTCTTTTAGGTGTAGTCAGTGAGTCTGTGCAGTACTTCTCACATGGGAGGTTTTATAACTATTTTTAAATTTAGCAGCCTTAGCTTTGCAGCTTTTCTGAAGTTTTGGGAGTCTTTGTCCTTTTCAGTTTGTGACTATAAGTATTTTACAGCTTCCACTGTAATTAGTCACATAATGTTATGCTACAGTAGGTTAAGTCTGGTTGTGAATGTCTGAGTAAGACATTTCATGAAAAATCACTTGTACAGACACAGCTTTGTACTGGACATTTCTATACAGAAGCCATTACACAAGAGATTAATTCTTCTCCTTTGGGCTCGCTGCAGTTTTTATCCATGTGAGTGATCCTATTGACTACAAAAGGACTTTTCATATCAGTCATGATTGTAGGACTGAACTCTTGTCTTCGTATTTTGGAGACAATTTAAGGCCTGTTCAGCAGCAGCTGCTTGTGGCATGGAGTGGAATACGTATCCTGTGCCAAGTGGTCAGGTTCACACAGCTTATTGCTCATCCCAATCTGATGAAAACCAAAAAGCTGCCCTGTTTGTCCTTTCCATTGCTCTTCCTGCAAAACAAATGTCAGAACACGTTGTGGAATAAGAACGAATGGAGCAACATTAGTTGCAATTTTTTTTCCTCTTCATTTTTAAGTAAGTGCAAAAGCTATGAGTCTGCTGCTGTTCCAGTCATTTGGTAGTTTCACTAATTGTAATAAATGTTCGGAACTTTCGCATCTAAATAACAAGGGGTTTCTTTACTCAGTATGATCACTGGAAAATCTACAGATTAGTTATAAAGTATCATTCGTAAGTATTTGCCAATTATTTTGCAATTTGAAGTATCTGATTTTTTCATCTTTCATCCGGTTCACCTGCAGGGACAGCCTTTTTCTGAGGCCATTCACTGTGTCAAGAGAAATGCTCATGAAAGTTATTGTTCCTGAGAGAAATAGAGAAATCCTGCATTTACCCAGTGATTTCTGGGACTATGTTTCTTCTGCCAGTAATGATTTAGTTATAAGCATTCTCCATGCAAGTCCATCTTTATAAAAGGACATTGTGTTTTGATTATTTAGAATCTGAAGTCACAAAGGGCATGTTGTAATTAGATTTACTTCGGTAGGTATTTTAGTAGGCAGAATCCCCAGGGGAAGGTTTCTAATAAAATCTGTATTGAATATATTCATATGTGGAAAGAACAGTCAATATTTGAGATATGAAATGTCAATAAAAGTAAGAAAGTATTAGCATTCAGTCTATGTTACAGTGCACAGCCTCGTCAGAATATTGCAGCTTTGTTTCACGAAGTTTCTATGTGCTTTTAAAAATATAATCTCTAAAGGAAAATAGAATTAGGCGGTTAAAGACAGAGCTCCCTAGTCGTGAAAAAGGGTAGCTTAATGTAAGAGAAGATATAAACTAAAATACATATATATTTTAAAAACTAACTTATGGAAATTAAAGGTAAGGTAATGGTACTGTTTTTCATTACTGTGAATGCAGATGAGAGAGCCCCTTTCTAGCATTCAGGCGTGTGGCGAGTCACTGGCATCCTAATGGTGGCAGAGGCCACTCAGCAGTCTGCTTGTTATTTTGTCTTTCTCCACTGGCTTGGATAAAAGATAGCAATATAAAAAGGGTTAAGGCAGTGAAAATATAGCAGAATGTTGTTCCATTAGCTTGATGTCCTCTTTAATAAACTTTTAACCTATGTATGGATTCCTGTGATACCTACGAGTCCTGAGTTCACTGTCAAATCCTAAATCAGTGGCAGAGGAGGAAGTTTTTATTTTCCAGTCAGTTCTTCAGGGATGGTACCATCTGCTTCCATAGTCCCAAACAAATCACCAACAGGAATTCAGAACAGAAACGCCCCTAGACAGGATAATTTTCCCTCAGGGCCTGCAGTGTTACAAAGCACATGGCATAGGATGCAATTTCATGTCTATTCTCCGGTAAGCAAGCACTGCCTGGAAGCCATCCAGGTCTCTTACATTATGTCTTTTCTCTTGCTGACCAGCCATCAACAGTAATCTGTTCCTTCTAGCCTCTCGCTCTAAAACTCATAAGGCGAGTGTTGACCTGCACTGATTGAACTGCACAGTTGGGTTGGACTTCCTTCAGCCTGTTGTCTCCTTCCCGGTCAGTGCAGATCCATTTGTATCCCCCTTCCACCACAGCTGCAAGGAATCAATGAGCAACATTTAAATCCTGAGAGCTGTCAATGTATTTACTGCATTGGAACCAGTCTTTGGGGGGGGGGGGGGGGGGGGGGGGGAAGAAAAAAAAAACCCCACACTTAGTTTCCAGTACAAAATTCCTACTTATAAATTTAAAATATACCCCTCATGAATATTCTCTAACACTAACTGTAAGTATCCCATTTGTTTTCTATATTATCTGTGGAAAAGGCTGAGTTAATTCAAATAAATTCCATGTGTTTATTCATGGAATAAAGGGAAACAAGGGAAACACAGCAAATTATTTGCCTATGAGTTAAATTACCACTATGGGACAAAGTTTAGGAGTTTTAAATGATGCTGTAGAAAAGCAGATGTTTAACTCCCAACAGCTGCTCTGTAGATAGCCACGGTCACCTTTCTGTCTTTCTCTAGCCAGCACCTATGAGACTGACATGAATTGAAAACTTTTGCTAAGTTTCAAATATGAGTTACTTCACATCAAGTGCTGAGACGACATTAAATACTTCAGCACGTTTCCAGAGTCCCTTTCTTTTTCTGTTATATGGTTTTATTTAGTAATGAGCAGAATTTGTTGGATTTTTTTTTTAAAGGAGTTTGTGCATGACTGTCTACCATGCTCTGTATCTATCTACATGTCTATCACATCGCCTGTTTCTCATCTGGAGTCCATTTTGGGGTGAATAAAGGTAAATGTTTGTTTACAGTATCCTTTGCCTACACCTTTCATAGCTTTGCAATTCACGCAGCATTCACACAAACGCACGCAGAGTCCAAACATCTTCATTAATGTTTGTATTGTTTTATTCAACCTGTAGGTCTCCTGTAATGGCTGGAGGTCTGTTTGCCGTTAACCGGAGATGGTTTTGGGAGCTAGGAGGCTATGATCCAGGATTAGAAATATGGGGAGGAGAGCAATATGAAATCTCCTTTAAGGTAAGTCATCAAGTCACCTTATATGATACTTCCTTACTTGTTTGGTGTAAGACTCATGTAGTCATGATGCTTTCATTCATACTGACTTTTGTCCTTTAACTAAAATTAATTTACTACAATACTACTTTTTTCTTTAGGAATTCCCACTAGTTTCACAGAGAATTATGCCATAAACATGTGCTCCAGAAGCCATACAAAAATAACAGAGTACAGTTCCCTCTGAAAAATGTGGTAGCTTACCATCATCAAAGAATGACTTCGTACCTTGTTCCTTTTATTATCTTCTCCTCTTACCTTCTCTCTGACACTGCATTGACTTCATACTCAAGTGTTGAGCAAGTTATTGAGCTCAGCTCAATAAGCCAACAGAGAACTAATCCAGAAGAAAAGAAAATTGCATCATTTTCTGCCCATATCAAGAAATTTAATCACCTCTGGGAGCAGGCTTCCCTGGAGTCAGCTCAGGGAAATGGGTGGACATGGAAAGAGAAAGTCTTAGGAAGAGGGAGCCCTTTCGGTAGCAGTGAATCACTAGTGACCTCGGCTGCTATGACCTGTTATCTACAGGCCAGCTTTTCAAACTCAGATGATTTTTTTTAATTGCATTTGAATTATTGTAATGACAAAATATGTGGGGAGTTTTCAAGTGCTCAGGTTATGTACAGCCAGCCCTGGTATATCCTTCTATCTTCTATGTGGACATATGTATTCAAATCAGTTACATGGCTTTTACGTGTTGAGTTGAAAGTCTTGTTACTTTCCACATGTAAAATAGGTATTTGCATTAGTTTGGTGAGGACTAACATTTCTAATTTTGAAAACTGAGTTTATTGTGTTCCAGTATACCCAAAGACGTAAGAACTTGACCTCATAGCCTTTATGCAAATGTCTTGGTAGAATTTCATCACATAGGTGAATCGAGTCAAGTGTATTTGGATAAAGCTTGGAACTGAAATTAGAATTTACATTTAGCTTCAGGATCTTTCCAACCTACTTCCAAACTCTGGCAGTGTAAAGCTCAGTAAATAAATTTAATATGTCAGCCATGACTAATATCATACATCTTGCTGAATCTGAGTTTCAACAGCGATTAAAACAGAGCTGAGGCTGTTCTGTTGAATGAAACATACAGAATGACCTGACACTGGACTGCCAGGCTGTCTTTACAGGAGTTATCAAGAACAGCAAAATGGTTTAGTGTTAACTGTGCAACTCTCTTGTTTCTCCCAATCATTTTTATACCGCAGCAAAATAAAACAGGAAGGCAGGGGAAACCAAACAGCTAGACAGTGTACTGAGAATATATTGATTTACCTTCTGTCCGTTTAGATTGTTTCAGAAGGAAATGTAGGTAGCTGCTAGTAGCTGACACAGCGGTCTGTCACAGGTCACCCATGATTTTATTGTCCTATTTCACATATTCCTTTTGTTTGTTATCACAAAGAATATACTTGTAATGCTCTCCAGTCTTTATATAGAAACCATGGTAACAGCAGTGGAAACTGAGATACTTGATTGTCCCAGTGTGTTTTGCCCAAGTGATAGATTTTTTTCTGGAGGCAGCTGTGTCACACTGGGTCTCATTTCAGTCATATCTCCTGATTCATCTCATTGGTGTATACTGACTTTAGGGTCCCTGTCCTTTCTTATTAGCATTGAAAGAAGAAAAAAAATACTCTTTAGAAATTATTGCCAAATAGGAATGACTTTCTATTAGAAGAATTTAGCAGATGTAAGTTTTTAAAAAGAAGACTGCTGTTTGGTTTGGAGTAACAAAAAAATGGAAAAGAATCATGGAGGCAGAAAGGAGAAACAGTTAAGACTAGTTTTTTATTATATCAGAATCACCAATACCAGCTTGGAAAAGGTTTCTGCTTCAACAGTTTCTACAGTAGCTATAGATTCAGTCATCTTAGAACTTACTTAAATTGAGGACAGGTTAGCCAGGCAGTTTAATTTACCATCTTTATGCACAAACCTTGGGAAGATGGTGAACTTGCCATCTCTCTGTTATTCACTAAGTCAGTGAAAAGGCCAGATGACCAGCCTGGTTCAGTTCCCTCAGTTGCTTGAGTGGGTCTGAAACTACATCTTACCTGTTCTTAGAGTGTGCACGTCTACAATTTGTGGAAGTGTCATAGGATGGGTGCCCTGTGTTAATGCCATGTCTCGCATTAATGTTACATTGCTTGGCAAATACTTATTTGGAGTATCCTGCCTCAAGAGCTCTCTAACCACCAGATAGTTAGCTATTTAGCTATTCCTACACATTTCTTCTTTGATTCAACATAAAGTATTTTGTAAAAATACGACTGGTTTTCTTCAGGAAGTTGCAGAAAGAAGCCAATTTGAAATGCCCCATAATTGTGGAAAGTTTGTATTTAGAGGACTATTTCAGGCTGATCTTTAACCTCAGAGATAGTCACAGTGTTCATTTCATGTTCATATATCTTTTTTTTAACTTTGAGATTCATTTGTATGAAAGCTGCAGTATAAGGGTAGATAAACAGTCTGTCTACTATAAACAGAGACCAGGCTGATGACACAACCCTCCCAGCATCAGGCTGGGGATTCTTGTGGTTAATTCAGACACAGTGATGTAGTTACAGAGGGATGCATGCCAGGGCGAGAGCGGTCAGGAGCTCCCTGAAATGAAGTAGTGTCTGGTTCATCTTGAACTGGTTGCCCTGCTCTCTGAGCTGGAGTGAGGAGTGTTTGCAGACCATTTCTGGTCCTCACTGATGCATTTTAAACCCTATGGATCGACTAACTACTGTAACCCTTCTGCTGAACATTTCAACAGTAGGTCCAGGAACTAGAGAATCCAGGTAAGCTGTGGCACATCTTTAATTAGCACACTAATGTTTTGATGCCAAGGAAAGCTTACAGGTATGTTCAGGAAGATTTTTGTGTGTCGTGTTTATATGTCTAAATTCACTGGTGACAAACATGGAATAACATTTAAGAAACAGTATATGTTTGATATTCTGTGTCCTAATCTTATTTGGAGAACAGCTCCCTAGATGTTGGAATGCAACTTCACAGAAAGGTTCACACATTATACAGGGAAAAGATCACTTATCAAGTTCTTGTTAAGGAAAAACATCTTCTCAACCAGAAGCCTCTGGATTACTGTACCAGAGACATCCACAGTTATCCCCATGCCTCAGCTTACAGGAGTGTTTGCTACAAAGCAAGTGGGAAGCCATGAGTGCCCAGTGAGGGCATAGAGAGTCAGAGAAATTGGATCTTTCAGAAAAGTGTGATGGCTAGATCTGTGCTAGTCAAGATTCAATAATACAGTTTGTCTAAAGTCCTCTGACTTAAGGAATTACTAGCTGCTTCATTGTGAACTTACTGTCAACCACTCGGCTCTTCTCACTGTAATCTTCCACTGTACTTGGCAAGCCCCAGACATGCAGTGAATTAAAATCTGGTGCTGGATCAAGGGCCATCATGCAAGCTCAAAGGAATCACTAATAATAACAAAGCCGTATTGCTTTATGAGTTCAAGATGCTACGACAGAGTTCAAGGACTGATTAAAAATTCGATTAGCAGGACAAGTGCTTGCCTGGGGAGTCAGGCAGCAGTTCCTGACAGGAAGAGGCCAGACCAGATTTAGGAAAGGTACTCGGGCTGGGGAGCTTGGAAGGGAAGTGTCAATTCTGATGTTTCTCTCGGGCTGTTTCACTAGACTTGGGGTGACAGACACCGGGCTTCAGTGCAGAGGACATTCCTAACCAAAAGTCTTTTTCTGGGGGAGAGGTTGCATTATCTTATTGTATAGAGGCAGAAGGTGGTGTGAGCAAAAATACATGTTTGGGTGTGTTTGGGGGAGAAGGGTATTCGATGGGGAGCGGGGGAGAGACTACAGAGAGTCAGTCTGCAGTGAATCTGAATTTACTGCAGCATAATTCAGTAAGTTTCTCTGAAATACAGTACGCTTTATAATGTCTCTGTGACATTTGGAATTGTGCCACAGCAGAAAGAAAACTTCCTCAAACTTCAGGCATGACTATTCCAGGTGCTGAGTTGTCAAGAACACAGAAAGACAGGTTAAAAAAAAAAAAAAGCCTCTGCTTAAAAAAATTTGCTTGACCTTTATTTCTTTGACTACAAAACCCAACATATTTCTCTCTTGTTCTTTTCTTGCTTGCAAACATCACTAGAGAGAATAGCAGCAAGCGTAGCACTGGGTGCCATGATGTTTAACTGCTGTTTTCAATTCAGGGTGTATGCATGCACATTCAATGGATGGTGAGGCAGCCGTAACCCGTGTCTCCAAATATGACCTCTCATTAAGTAGTTTGTTCGATTAATTTTTACATAAGAAATAATGTGCAGTTTTTAAATTTTTTTTGGCAGCATAACCTCGGGATCAATTTTTTAATTAAAAAGATGTATGATCTCTTCCTGACTGTACTGCTCAGGATGTGCTAGACTTGTGAAAGCTGGCAAAACACTGGAACTGACCTGATTACTAGTGTCTCTTCTCAATAACCAGGGATACTGCTGTTTAGGAAATCCTGTAATTTACATCTGTTAGAAAGGCACAGTTTATCTAGTAGTCTCCAAAATAAGAGTAACGAAAGACACTGATTTCCTGTGTTTGCTGAAGATCTTGGTGGTGGGTTGACCCTTGGCTGGATGCCAGGTGCCCGCCAAAGCTGCTTTATCGCTCCCCTCCTCAGCTGGGCAGGGGAGAGAGAATATAACAGGGCTGCAGGGGCACAGTCTGCCTCACCATAGTCTTCGTCATGGGCTGCAGGGGAATCTCTGCTGCAGAACCTGGAGCACCTCCTGGCCCTCCTTCTTCACTGACCTTGGGGTCTGTAGAGTTGTTGCTCTTTACATAGTCTCTCTCTTCTTTCCGGCTGCAGGTGTGCAGGTTTTTTCCCCCTTCTTAAATATGTTATCCCAGAAGCACTACCACTGTCACTGCTGGGCTGAGCCCTGGCCAGCAGCAGGTCCATCTTGGAACTGGCTGGGAAACTTCTAGCAGCTTTTCACAGGCCACCCCTGTAGACCCTCCCTCCCCTGCTACCAAAACCTTGCCATGCGAATGCAATACAGTCTTTTACAGTGGTCGTTCCTTAGGGATTGTAAACCCTACCTTAACAAAAATGCTAGTGGTGATACCCTGGCCTCTCTGAAGATAGTCACCTGTATCTAGAGTTGTTTTATACTTCTCCCTGCTGACACGTCTTCTAGGTTCTCTTCATCTCTGTTTCCTAACACACACCTCCAAGTTCATTAATCCCTTTCTTTATCATCATTATCAACATCATTATTAACTCCCTCCACTGCTGGCAATCTTGGCAGGAGATAGGGAGTAAGGGTGCATTGCAACTTGTCAGTGCAGTTATAATCCATATGAAGAACTGAAAAACATGGAATATTGCCACTTTCCTCAGCATTTTAGAGGTGCCGGTGAGTATTGCTGAAATACTCACAGTCATCAGTTCCCAGTTTACATGATGTGGTTTTAATAATATCCCTGACAGGAAATCCCACTCCACCACAACTAAATGGTTTTGCTGTTTGTGAACCCATTGCAGATTTGCAGTCAGTGATCCTATTTTTCAATTTTGTTCTTGCATTTAGCTGAACGTTCTCACTACATGTAAAATTTCACAGGAAAGTATTCTTTCTCCTTTTCTACAACTGCTAAATCTGTTCTTTCGGCTTGCATTTCAGGAAGTGTGACTGAAAAATCCCATAAAGTTTTTATATTCTTATTTTCTGCAACTTTTTTAGCCCCATTGTGGTAATACATTTCACCTGCTTGTAGTCCATCCTTCTTGCACAATGCTGAGAGCACCAAGCTGCCAGCTTTGCATGACATACTTTATATTCCTCTTTTGCCAGTTTACTGTTTGTTTTTTTCTTCCATCCATTTCAGTTCTCTCACTGTTGTCTGTCTTGCTACTGACTCTCAGCAGCAGTATATTTCTCAGTTAGTTTTGAAGCCTGATCCAAAATCCATTCAGTCCCCCCTCAATCTTCCACATAATTTGCTGTATGTTTATGTTCCTGTTCACAGCAACACATCCTCTGCTGCTCAAAAATCATGAGTCTATTACTGCAGTAATTATGATTACAGTGTAGCATATGGATTGGAGTCTCTTTCTTGCACACACAGTATTTACGCTTTCCAGATAGTCCCCAGGCTGGATCACCAGTAACTGGAGAGATAAGAGGGGGGGACACGACACAGGACAGGACATGACGGATGACACAAGACTAAGCAGAATGTAATTTTAAAGACAAAAAAGTGGTGTGAAAAGAGGGTGATTCACCCAAAATCCCACAAGAGCTCTATGACAGAGCCAAAAAAATGCATCTATGATGTCTAAGCTCCAGTCAGGAGCAAAGCCACATAACCACAGCTTAATTTCTTTTAAAGCTTGTGTTAACGCCTGCCTTTTGCTTTCAACCATCCCTAAAAAGTGTTTTGCAGCATTCTCTTGGAAGAAGCTATATAAAGCTAAACTGTGATACAATATATAGTTGACACGTAAACTACTGTTCTTTTCGACTTTCCAAGCTGAAATTGCATTGGGTTGGTTTCATCTTTGGTTTTTATACCTCAGCTGCAGACCAGGTTCATTGTTTTTGAAAGAGGGAAGTATTAGGGATCTTGAGAGTTTCATTGTTTCCTACTTAGGTAAACAGAGAGGCATGTGTTGTGATACCATTTTGCCAAATGTCCCACACCACCTGAATTCCTTTCCTGGTACACTGGAGGCCTGCAATACTTAACACAGAAGTCGTTCTCCAATTTCTTCATTTAGTGCATGTGACATAAAAATGCACATTTTAAAGGCAAAGTTACCAGAATTCATCTTCCCAGGAAAATAGAAAAAATGCTTTTCAAATCATTCTGAACCTGAAAGATAAACAGGAACAGCTGCTAAATGTCTTTCAAGGCAGCCCAAGATTCATTTCAATTACCCCGCACGGTGCACCTCAGGTGCAGCACAGTATTTTCAAGTTTTATATCTATCAAATATAAGCCTAACACAAAGTGTTATTTTCTCCCACGTGTTATCGCCTCAACATATCTGACAGGTTTTTTTCTAATTTCTTTTCTTTCTTTCTTTTTTTTTTTAACCGATATCCTACTGCTTTAGGAGAAATACAATATATGTCTACTTCAGCTCTCATCGTCTGAGTTAAAGTCATACTGGCCTATATATATGTATCTTTATATATATTTATTTCTGCTTTCTTGTCTTTTAAATTTGTTCTGTAGCTAAACCTTTGCCTGAGTCAGAATGCTGTGCTGTCCACTCTTCAAAGGCTAAGAAATCTTGATTAATCACTGTAATATCTCCTCTAGCCTTTGAAATAACACCTTAATTTAAAAAACAAGAACAAACAGTAAATATAGGTCTGTACTTTTGTTGGTGCACTAGGTTGTTTTGAAGACAGCCAGAGAGGAGGTTCCTGCTAAAAAAGGTACAAGTGTTGTAACATACAAACAAAATATTGGTAGAAAGGTGAATAACATATTATTTTTTTTTAAGAAGGGCATTACACAACTTACTTTAACACTATCATTTTAATGATTTTTGATATGTTTATGAACATGTTTTCCAGTGAATTAGGTAATGGGATTAAATGGGTGAGGATTTAAAGGTTTTCTTTAAGAAACAAATTTTACAAAATGTTTTTGAGAAGAAATAATGATCATGTCTGTATGGCATTGCAAGACTGCTCTAGGCAGTAATGAACTATTTTGGTATGGAGAGAGAGCATTGGTTTGGGTCTCCATTTCCAACCTACCAGTAAATTTCCCCCTGGGAAGGACTGTGTTCACTAGGAGACCAGGTGGGATATCCTCACCGCAGACACAGCTACTGAAATACTCTTGATTCCGTTAACATACGTGCTTCCATTTGGCAGAGTGATGCCCAGGACAGCTGCCTTTATTACCCTGTGCCACTAACCCACAAAAATTTTCTCCTGAGATGCTAGTGTGTGCACTGTAAGCACCTCCCCTGAGCTCCTATGCCTTAGTTAACTCTGTGATGGGAGGTGGTAAGTAGCAGATTCCCAAGTAGCTCTCAGCTGTACCTGACTGCACAAGGGTGTCTGTGGAATTTCAGGGCAATGCCAAGCCCATGATCATGCCCCACTTTTGGTGGTTTCAAACCTTCCTTAAACATTTACACTAGTGTATTTAGGTTTGTCCTGCAATGAGGACAAACCTCATCCTCAAACATTTCATTATCATGTCTCAGCTGGATGGTACAGCTAACAGCTAAGGGACTGTAGGGGCTACTACACAAATTACCTATAACAGGCAGCTACCTGAATCAACTTTGCAACTCAAGCCTTCACTTTAACCCCCATTTTCTCCATTCACAGTACGAACAGCACAGTCAGGTCTCAGGGACTGAATTCCAGCATGCTACCTTCAGCAAGTGCTTTAAGTCACAGTCAAGTGCTAAATTATCCCATACTGCAGTACTTAACATCTGCATGTTCAGATTACTATAATCTAGTCCCAAACTCACAGCCACACTGCCAGGACCAAGCAGATATAACCACTGTAACACAAACAGGCAAGCAGAGCGAAAGAGGCCAAACTCTTGCCCATTGTCACTATTGTTTTAAATGAATGGAATTGATCATTTTTGTTTTCTGTGATCTCAAAAAGCCAGTAGCTACAGCCAGCTGGTAGGCAGGACAAAAGAGACAGTATAAGAAATGCATGGTAAAAAAGTGTAGAGGTGCACATTGCTCTCTGCAGACTTCATGCAGAATGTCAAGTATTTGTGATCACATCATATTTTCCGATACATTTTTTTAAGCGTCTGGTTACTGGTGTTTTTAATTCAGAGCACACCAACTTTTGGATTGATTGCTTTCTATATGGAAAATGTTGCTGAAACTTTTGGTTGTCTATGTTCTGTTCTGCTTTAGCCTCAGTCGCAAACTTATTTCACACCATGTTGCTGCAGAGTGCATCAAATACAGATAAAATTCCTTTGTATGTGTAATGCATGGACCTAAATTCTCATCCAGAATTACAGAGATGTTTCATGAAGCATCTTTATGTATGTCCATATAAAAAGACATGGAAAAGACAAGTCATCTCTCCTTCTCAGCTTTGGTGTGGTTTTCTTTTAAATTGGGTGGGAAGAGGGTTGGGTTGCTGGTTTTTTTGTTTTCAATCTAAAGGCTGAAAGCTGAGACCACAAGTGTCCCTTACACGGAATAACAGCCATTCTGTTCTAAATTTGTTGGGAACAAAAAAAATTTTAGCCAGGATTAGGAAATATTTTTTATAATACCAATTTTTTCACTCTAAATTAATTTAAACTCTTGCTGCGTGGTTGGTTTAGGATACTTAAAGACTCCTGGGGTTTTGGGGGGAGTTGTTTTGGTTTCCATTTCCCTGATTTGCAAAGTCAGATTGCTTTTTTTGAAATCACAAAGTTATGAAAATTGTCAGTGTGCTATGTAAGTCATCTGGTAGGCAGGTTGGGTGGTGTTTGGTGGCTTTGCATTGCCACAGCATAGAAAATCACACCCGTAGGTTGGCATGATTCCCATAGTTCCGCTGACACGGCACGTAACCTTGCTCTCACATACGCTTTGCAAAACCTAGTCATGCTAGGTGAAGAACTGTGAAGAATTCCTTACTTGCTGTCCATCAAGATACAGCTTGATTTTTAGAGCCGTGAAGTACTTGCGGCTCTCATCAGTTTTGACTGAGTTTTGGTTTCTCAGACCTGAAGCATCAAACCTGTGTAGTCCAGAGGGTTCCATCTGTTTCAGTATTAAAGTATTAATGATGAAACGTAGTGGCATGCTCCTTTTCCTCTGTCTATGTAAATTTCATGATAAGGAAATTTATTTTTGTTCCTTTTACTTTACAAAATGAAGAGCATCCTTACAAAATGAAGAATGTCTTAGTATTTGAGCTCTGTATTCACTGTTCAAAATATAAGCCAGGTGTTTGGGGGAAAAAAAAACTTCCAATTGACGGCTTGTTTTACTCACATAGCCTTCTTCTGAAATTTTGATCCTGTATGTTTTAAACAATAGACACAATCATATCTTGATTGTGTTGCAGGAGGACCATTGATAGGTGTTCTAAATTTGTTATATGTCTTCATTTTGAACTTTTGCACAGTGAGATTCCAGGTAGGAGAGCCTGCCGTCTTACCCAGTCCCAGCTATTTATGTTAGCATGCTAAGAAGGCCACCACGATGACTATGGAAGGGGACAGTACAGGATAGCATGTTGTTTTCACATATGGATTACTTCAAATTCCATTTTTGCCTCATTTGTTTCCAGGAATCATTCTTTCACTTTCTTTCTGTCTCCTTTGCAGGTGTGGATGTGCGGAGGTGGCATGTTTGATGTTCCATGCTCTCGAGTTGGGCACATCTACAGGAAGTATGTCCCATATAAAGTCCCTTCTGGAACCAGCCTAGCACGGGTGAGTAATTGGGTCTTGCTGTTTTTCCTTTTCATTCATCATCAGTTTCTTCATGCTCTGTGAACTAGTTTCCAGTAAACCCTTAAAACAGAAAATGATCATTTCTTTATTTTTCTGAAATGAGATGTGCAATTGCTGCACTTGTGCTGCCTTCCAGAAATAAGATTGCCAAGAATAAAATGGAAGCTTAAGAATACAGGGTTGGATGTCTCAGCACAGGAGTGCATTTCATGCTGATCCAAAAGAATCTAGGAGCAACCTAAGGCTTATGGCTCTCAAATTGCAGTGTTGTCAGTCATAGTTTTTACAAGCAGGACCAATTTGAATGCATTTTCTTACCAGTCAGCAGAACAGGCAGAATCTCAGCGAATGGAGGTGTTCTGAGGTAAAAGGACTGAGTAACAACGATTTGAGCAACTGTCTAATCATTGCGTAAAACCTGGTTGTGGAATACAGCCAGCTTAGAGCCATGTAAGTGCGAAATTACAAGACCTCTAGACATTTCTCAAAGACTGCTGAACACATCCATATCCATGAGGGGCTTTTTGCTCAAGAGAAAATGTTCTATAACTTTCTGGAGATGTTCACAGGATGTCAAAAGATGGGAGACAAAGGGCACAGATGTAGCTTCCAGGCAGATACTAGTATTTGTTCATGTTTGAGTTTAATCTTTTCTCTTTTAGAGGATTTTTTTTTAATAAAATGGCATTAATATTAAAGTCTGTATGTTGCCATAGGGTAATATTCTATGAATCATAATTTTTCTTAATAATGAAAATGTGGTAGGAACAAAAGAATAAATGTCTTGCTTTAAGGGGGAGATATGTTGGTTCCAGCACCACAGGACCAGGCTTGCTGTAGTAACTGCAGCAGAGGAAAGGAGCTGCCTGTGCTGCCTGCCTGACAGCTGGCTAGGCAGAAAGGATTTGCCTTAAAAGAGCATCAGTGCAGACAGTGCAACACAAGGCACAGTAATGGGATTAGTGGTGGCCACAAAAACTGCATTGACTAAATTGTGAGATGAAAATCCGTACAACTCTGTGTAGTATCAGAGTTTCCCCATCCAGATTTTTGTACTGGCTGAACTAAACTGCTTTGTTTATAGTATCCCTTGCAAAAATCACGTACAACTTGAAACAAGAATTCCAAACCTCAGTCTCTGTTTTCCTCTATTACAGCACAAAGTATCTCATTAGAGAATATGCTGTCTCATGCATTACCTGTAGAAGCAAAATACAATTATTTCTATTTGGGCTACTAGCATCTTGTACAGTTGAACACTTAAGTAGCTTTCATGGAAGCACTGTGAGTACCTAAAGCTATCAGGTAGCCACAGCCTGCAGCCTCCCTGTATTATTTGCTTTAGCTTGATTTCAATAGATCACTCATGAAACATTACCAAAAACATTCCGTTATAAAAATGAAGTCTCTGCCCATGCACAGGCTGACTGCCCTGTATCTTGTGGGGAGAGATCCAATGAGCTGATAGAGTGGGTCTCATGCTTCCCACTCAAATAATGGATAGTTTCTTCTGTGTTGTGGCATCCAAAACATGATGCTTAGATAAATTTCTGGCATATATTTATCACTGAAGGAAGATTTGAGTTCTCAAGTTCCCAGCTTCTTTTCAGTACAATATTCTAAACCAAAACATTGGTTACATACATTGCATCAAGGCTGCCAAGAGCACAAGATCTTCTGTGCATTTGAGTATTTGGTCCCCAACCCATCAAACTGTCTGTCAGTTTAAGCCTGAAAATACCCTCTATTCTCTCATCCAAGCCAGAAAAGGAAAAGCAAGGGCATATTCATCCTCAGCGTGTCAATCCTTTTGATACAGATCATTTGTGTTTCAAATAAACTGCCCCGGGTGGAGCTGTTAAGCAGCATAATATTAGGGGAGTATGCACAGGAGTGGCCCAGATATCCCAGCTATCTTTGCATTATCCTCCAAATATTATATTCACCAAAGATTATAGCTTACCCTTTGTAAGTATTTTATCTAAAACTTCCCTCTAGTTCAAGAGTATAATGAATAACACACTCAAGAATATCTGGAAGTATTATTCCTGCTGCCAAAAACAATGCTTTTACTACTAAATAGTTTCTGCAAAGGGTTTTGCTAAATCTTTTTCCATCTTCTGCTATGTAAAGGAAAATGCTGGAGATGCTCTTCACAAAGGATTGAGCCCTAGGAAGCTAATTTTAAAAATGATTGCAAGTGCCCCTTCATTAATCAAGGAAGAATTTCCCCTCGTGCAGATACTTGTGCGTTAAAGAATAACAGATTTTCCCATCCTATCCCACAGCAGCAGCACAAGGGATATGAAGACTGGAGACTGGAAAAGTACAGAGCTTCTAGACAAATTCAGGCATAGATCAAATCATGCCATGGGTTTCCTTTCAAGCTGTTTCAGCTTAGGTTCGCCCTTAATAAACAATGCTTACAGTGAACATTTTACTGTCCCTTGGGATTTCACCTCTCTGTGTCTTTTAGCAGCAAGTTTCAACAGACAATTTCAGCCAGCTACGTCATGCCCGACCAATCTAGATGTCTTTTTAAAGGGCTGTGACCTGGCATGGAAATCACATACACTTCTATAAATGAGAAACTTGTCAAAAACTCTGTCTCACCTCCCCATCATTCAATAACCATTAGTGTACCACGTGCAATAGTATGTATCATGGCATCCGTTTTCTATGTCCTTCTTATTATATTTCCTACCTTCTGATCTGTTACTCAAGACCTGCAAGGCCTACGGGTATTTTTTGCTGGCACATACCTCATAAATTGAAAAGCATCTGCATAGGAAACACCCCGTCAGTGAAACTGGTTGGTGGCACAGTGCAAAAGTAAAGCAAGCTGTAGACATGTGTAGTAGATTTATAAATCAGACTGTGACAACCAAATGCAGATAAAAAAGCTGAACACTTTTCTCTGGATATGTCTGAAGATGTTGCTGTGTGCCAAATGAAGTCAGTGTCCGATTTACAGGTGATTGCAGATAAAGGAAGATTAATAGGTACCCAGGTGTCAGCACTGATTCCACATTATGATGTGGAAGCACCACATAATTATTCATTCATTTCAAACCTGTCACCCTCTGCACAGGACTGCAGTGACTAATAACTACTTTTGCCTGTTTGTTTTAGGCAAGACATATATAGAAAGGGACCCCCCAAATCTTAAAGAGTCCTATGCCCTATTGCCCTGTTAAAAACTTCTGAATTGTTTTACTCAATTATTTTAGTTGCTTTGTGGTATTCTTGACTGTTGCTTCCTTTTTAACAATTCTAGCTATGTAATTTTCTTTTAGCCAGTTATCTATAAAATATTATTAGCATTTTCTTGTAGGTGTATCTCAGTTTATTATTTTATTTTGTTTGCTGTTTGGGGGAGATTTTTTTCTATTTGTGATTCTATGAAAGCCTTAAGAAATTCATCAGTAAAGCTCACTGTTCCGTAGGATATGCAGAGATGAACTAAGAATTTTAAAATATATCTACAGAAATCTTTTTTGTTTGCAGGTATTTTACACAGCATTTTAGCATTAACTACAGAATATTAGAGCATTAGGCCTTTCTGAAGGGAGAGGCAAGCCCACTGAAGTTCAAGTCTGGATGCTAGCCCAGCAGTGTGGTGAATCCTAACCTTAAGTTGAATTCCTCCCTGCACGCCAGGACGTGGAATCCCACAGCACAGTGATCCTTTGACCCACGGTGACATTTGCCTCATTACACAGTGTCGCTGATTTGGAACTTGCGTGAGTTTGGGTTCATGAATTCATCTGATAAAGGTGGGTTCAGATTTCCCACCTGAACCATTTGCTCAATCTTTTTGCGTGGCTTCAAAGGGGAACTTCAAAGAAATTTTCTGTAGCTATACCATCTGGTTCTGTGTCAACATTTGCATTTTTGACAGAGCTTCCTTTAATATTATGACCATTTTGGTCGTGTTTTGGGTTTTTTTGTTTGTTTGTTTTTTTCCCCCCAGCTACAAATAATGTTTGGGGTTTTCTTAAAAGTCACGAACATTTTCTTTCCAGTTTCCAGACACAGTAAAGAACCAAGGAGAACTGGTTAAGTAACAGCTATGTTTTCTCATAACCGGGGTGCAACCCGATAGATGTGGCATGTAGTTAAGGGAGCGCTGCTGGCACTTTCGCAGTCACCTCTGTAGCACAAAGTCCGTTATGATTCAGCAGTGACAGTAGGCAGCTGAATCATCAGCTTAGAATAAGCAAATTATTTAAGAATCAAGCAAGAATCAACTTCTTGCAACAGCACAGCTATATGGTAATTATGATTATACAATGCAGCTTTTAAGTTTCCATTCAAACTTTTTTCATTTAACAGATTTATAAATTCATCATTAAAATTAATTAAACCAAGATCTCAAGGAGAGCACTTACCAAAGAAAATCCTCAAATTAGTATCTTCTAATCTTTGAATACAAGAAAATCAAAGTAATTTCTTTAATGCTTTTTTTTTATTATTTTCTCCAATAGCAATAGTTTTGCTTTTAAGATAATAAACGCAACAGGACAGGCAGCTTAGCTATGCAAAAGGAATACAAAGAAGATGGAGAACTAGATGCTGCTGGACAATAACAACATCAGAGTAGTGGTAGCTACTTTCCAGGATCTGTTCAATAGTCTAGCACTGGAACCAAAGTTACGTGGGTAAAGAAATTTATTGGGAATCAGGCCCCTAAACTCTCTTCCAGGCTTAGCTGCAGAGGTGGGTTATGGGCCTGTATGTGCCCACAGGGTATGGGTCTGTAAAGGGAGCATGGCAGTAGCCAACAAATCTGCAGAGACATTGTTACACTGTGTGACTGCTTTCCACAGCTCCCCTACAACCAGCCTGCAGAGACCTGCAGCCGCAGAGCTGGGGGCAGGCAGCATCCTCATGGGGACCGTGGCCATCCCTGCCCTCCAAGCCCCACGGACTGTCCTCAAGGGAGCCAAGGAGCAGAGATGTAGCTTTTAGGTAGTGGGCTGGTTTTTTGGCTTTTTTCCTCTTTTTTACAATGTGTAGATCTTACAGATTTTTGTGGTGGAAATGAAAACCTTTATAGAGAGAATGAAATCCTGGCTGTTTTCAGATGACATCTGTGGAATTTCAGTTCTAGGTATTTGCAGACTACAAGCTGAGAATAAATAGTCTCTTGCTTCTCTGCCAGCTGTGCTAACTCTCACAAGATTTATTTATATACACCGCCAGCTTTGTCACCTAGTTAGCATGCTGTCTTCCATGGAGAAGCATTTCTTTTATGCCTGCAGACATCTCACTATTTGGTTGGGGTTTTTTTACACAAATACAAACTATTGCTGGAATGGAACCCAGTTAAGTTCTAAACACAGTTAAGTGTAAAGGACCAAAATAAGATACCCAACAGGGGGAAAGGCTGACAAACACTAGCTCTGCCTAAGTTAAAAGTCAGTTAGGCAAGAAAGGGAAAGGGATGAAAACCCCCATTTAGACATAACTGGTGTGGGCAGCTTAGGTGTTGAGATCTGAACGCCACAAAGCTGTAATGAGTATCCAGGAAATGTTTTATTGTGCTTTCACTGTGGAAATAACACAGAAATGAGAAATGATTGTGTTCTGACACTGATGGAAGGACCTTTGCATGAAATTGAGAGTAACGTTTTTCTCCTTGAGTGCTCTGGAGTTTTGTACCATGCTGCCTCTGGCATATTAATCCATACTTGTTGGATGGGCTCCTCCAGTCATACTTTGTTCTGCTCCTTCCTGATGATTTATTGTGACATTATGCTACCCATATTCCAGTGGATCATGAAGTATAGTTGTCTTGACTGGATGGATCCCAATGCACTTTTAAAATACATTTTATGTAAAACAAACTATATTATATTATTTCCAGCCAAATTAAATACAGCTGCTTCCAGAAGTAAATAGGGCACCCATTCTGAAGTAGCAACACTGTTCTTCACAAAACAAACAATAAAAAACATTTAAATTAGGAAGATGATGTAGGTGGAGTAAAAATAAACCCCACTGGAATTTTACTTGGAAGGAAAAGAGATTAATATGTCAGTTGTTGCAGAGACTGTTTTGTTATTTTTAGCAAATAAACAGTCGTGTCCTCTCTTACATTTCACAACTGCAATACAGTCAGGCCCCAGACATGCTGTGGTGATTCATATTTAATTGGTATAATTAAAGTGATTTTTTATGTGCTAGCTGATGAGAGAAATTACTACCATGACAAATAAGACGACACCAGCTGGTGATCCAGCTTCCTGGAAATTGTTCAGATTATGTGTAGGACAACAGGAGCTCATTACAGGATCCAAATGTTCCTGTAGTAGTTTAATATTGACGAAAGTAAAGTCAGTGGATTGGGGTCAGGGCTGGTTTCATGCAAACAGTGAGACAAGCACAAAAGTGGAAAAAAAACAGGTTATGCAGATGAAATGAAACAAATAATAAAATCATTGTGCTGCTTTAGTGCCACCAGATAACAAAAATTACTTTAGAACACCTGGAGAAATTGAAAACAGGAATTAAATTTTTATATTAGTTTAACTGCTGTATCTAGACATCTAGAATGTCAATTGGAAAAGATGCAACTAGAGGATGGAGCTGTGCTGGTTTGCAATGAGGAATACAGTACAGCTAGGTAGCTCTCTTACTAGTGCTGTCATTGCTGTCCAGCACACCAGCTACAGGTACAGAATGTGGAACTACCCCTCCCGTATTAGGGACCAATCTAGTTGAAGCTTGCTTAGAGGGAATATTTATTAATCTGTCCTTTGACATGTTCCTGCTTGCTCTGCTTCTCCATTCTCATTGCCAGCGTCTACTTTCTTCTCACTGTGCTTATTTGAGTAATACCACGTCTCTTGAAAATGACAGATGTTCGTACACGCTTAAAAAGGACAGTCATTTGATCAGAGAGGTGTATCTTCCCTACTCACTGAAAAAAGTGAAAGGGACAAAATGGTCCATGAAAATTTTCTTCAAGTGGAGAAGTCCTCATTTATGTCTCTCTTTCACCAGTCAAGTTGATTTAATCTCTTTTATTGAAGTCCAGTGTGCTGATTTCAGGTGGGGTAGAGTTAATTTTCTTCATAGCAGCAAGCATGGGGCTATGCTTTGGATTTGTGCTGGAAACAGAGTTGATAATGCAGGGATGCTTTAATTATTGCTGAGCAGTGCTGGCACAGAGCCAAGGCCTCTCCTGCCTCTCACCCACCCACCAGCGAGCAGGCGGGGGGGCACAGCTAGGACAGCTGGCCCCAGCTGACCCAAGGGATGTTCCAGACCATATGGTGTCATGTTCAGCTTATAAAGCTGGGGGAAGAAGGAGGAAGGGGGGATGTTCAGAGTGATGGTGTTTCTCTTCCCAAGCAACCGTTAAGAGATGACAGAGCCCGGCTTTCCTGGAGATGGCTGAACACCTGCCTGCCCACGGGAAGTAGTAAATGAATTCCTGGTTTTGCTTTGCTTGCATGGGTGACTTTTGCTTTACCTATTAAAATGTCTTTACCTCAATCCACGGGTTTTCTCACCTATTCTTTTTCCATCTCACTGGGGGGAGTGAGCAAGCAGCTATGTGGAGCTAAATTTCTGGCTGGGATTAAACCACAACATCCAGGTATCAGTGACATTGTGACTTACTGTCTTGTAGGCTGTTGCTGAGTGAAAATAGAAAACAAAGTCAGTCTTAAATGTGTGAGTTTATACAAACTTAAAGAAAACTTGTCTACATATAAGCCTGACAATAAATGATTTACCAGAGAGTAAAATTGTAACAGTGACACAAAACTTAATTATATCAAGAATGCATATGTGGGCAATTGATGACAGCTGATGAGTCAGTCTTAGTGTGGTTTCCATCACTGTTGTATGAATCTCACAGCTTCTTGGTGACAACTGTCACAACCTCACATATAGAAATATGCATCTACTGAAATGTCATTGTGCCTTATTTATTCTCATACAGAAATTTTTCACTGAAAATTCCAAGAGAGAGAACAAGTTATCATTGGACTGTCATGGATAGGTCCTGAGAAACTCCTTAAATGTCCATCTAGATTTCCTCTGATTTCTTTACATTGTGTGGCAATTCATGTAACTGATTAATATTGAATTCATTTAATTGCTTCTATTTTATTTTTATTTTTCCTTTTTTTCTATTAAAAGATCTATTAAAAGATCAGGGTAACCAATCTTGTAGTTAGTAGCCTTGCAATGGATTTAACAATGAGGCTAAGCTACAGCAGTTTTCAGCTGTAGAGGCATGTCTCATTTTTCCTTTCCATATGCATTTAGATGAGGTGTTCACATTGAATCCAAGTAAGTACAAATATATCCCAAAACTGATTCTTCTTATTGATAAAGATGTTTAATGCCATTTGAGAAACTGGCATTTAAAGGAGTTTTCTTTAGAAGATTATGCAGAGAGTAACAAAGACAGAAATCAAGAAGATTCAAATCTAAGTCTTATTTTGTTTGTTCTAAATTCTTTGTAGATTAGTTTCACTGTGAAACTGGAGTGCTTAAATGATGCTATAAGACGTTCACAAAATGCCACCTAATCTACTAGGCTCTTAAACTTCTTTGACCTATATGTTCTGTGGCAGTATACACACACATGGTAAGATCCTAACAAAGGCGAACTGCTTAGCATCTGTTTTGCAGCTAAACTCTCAAGATTTGGTAGCTATTCATAAGCATTCCTGCTTGTGGGGCTTAGTATATTGATGTGCTCAGATTGTGTCTGGCCTTGCCCAAGGCTCAGGCAAGGAGGAAGTGACCGTCCTTTCTCCACCGCGTCAGACATTCAGCCAGATTGTGGGAAGGGCAACTCTGGGAGACTCATAAAGAACTTGAAATTACATCCTTACCTCACAGTAAGTCACTTGATAGTTAGGCCTTAAAGTGTTCAGAGATCGGTGCTTTTGTTTTGGTTGTGCTCCTCTGCCTTTCTGTTGTGATAAGGTGAGTAAAAGACCAGCAGCTCATTGACATAATTTGGAGAGAAGAGTTACATTCCTAGGAGGTTTCTCACGTAGGGCAACTTTTCATGCTGTTAAAACAGCCACAGAACAGGGAAGTCAACTTACAAGAGTTCACTCATCTCATCTTGGGCAGCCTGTATTTTTGCTCCAGGAACATGCTAGGCTGGCATGTTCTAGATAGGAATGTAAATGCTGTTTGCCTTTATTGTGCAAGGTTGCACCAGACTAGCTTTCAGGACAGCAGCTCTTCCTGATTGCATTCAATTTAAGTATGGGGATTAACTGCAATCTGAAGTTTTCCTACTAGTCTGTACGCATTTATGTTTAAAAGGAAATGTGGTGATTACTGAGCTTGCATAGTCATAAGGTTAAGAAACCCATGCTAACTGAAGTCAACAAACCTCTTTAAAACTAATGCGTTTGGATGCCAAGTGCTTCCTTCCTAGTAACTGGCAACTTCAGAGAGTCCTTCCCACTACTCCAGGGCAGAGTTCCTGCAGTCATGTTCATAAACAGTCTGGAGATTTAGAGCTGGCAAACCAAGAGTTTATTTTTTTAAAGGGGAACCTGTTGAAATTCAAAGGGCTGGCTCATAAGGGTTCAGATTATGACAGCAATGTATAAATATGCTAAGGATGACATAGAGGTTTGTTGTAGAATCTAGCAAAGTTTGGGAAGAAATTTAGCATATGATGGAGAGAATGGTCTTGGAAGAACTGGGGAACAAAGTTTCAAATAGATTTGTCTACAGTGTCTTACCTGATACTTGGGTAGTGGTGGGAAGAACTGAATTATCTTTTTTTTAATGCAATGTCTTCATGAGTTTACACAGAGAGAGAGAGAAAGAACTTATTGGAAAACAAAGAGGTTTTGATTGGTGAATGAGAATTTTGAACTAGTGACCAGGTATAATATCAAGATTTCTGTTAGATTCTTGTTTTACTCTGTTATAATCATCTAAAGCAGAATGCAGTTCTTTTAGTGCAGCCAAATACTAAAGCAAAAATTCCATCAGAGCCTACTCTTAATATTGATAGGGTAAGTTGCTGCTGGAGTTGCTTTGAATTTTTCTTTCCTAAGACAATTTTTTTACTGCACTTTTACTGTATGGGGGTTTTTACAGTATGGTTTTTAAATATGAGAATAGCACTATCCGATAAAGTGATTGCAAAAATAGTATAATATTTTCTAGAACAGCCTTAAACTATTTGCATTGTACTAAATGAGGTGTACAGCATTTCAATGGAAGATATGCTGGAAAGATCACACCTATTTTCATTATTTTGGCTTCTTAGTTTAATGTACTTAATCGTATTTTGGCCTCATCTACAAAGTCTCATCACAGTATTTTTTCTTGTCGGGAGAATTCTGTTACAGGATTTCTGCCAGAAAGGTGGAATTGTCATTTGGATGTTGTTCTTTAATTTGTTCTGGTTTTCTCTGTCAAACTCAGTTCCTGTATTCTTGAATTCTAATTTCTGGTAAAGTTATTTAGGTTTTCATGAAATTACAACAAAAGTCAACCTTATGTGGGGCATGAGCCATTTTTGAATAGAGGTATAAGTGTTGAGAATTCTTATACTGCTTTAATTTAACTTGCTTTATCCCTGCAGGTTTTAACGTATTTGCTTCACAGAGGGAAAACACATAGAAACTTATCTTGCAGTGTCAGCTAAAAGTACTTTGTTTGTTCTGTATCTTGCTGTCTTTGTATTCAGATAAGCTTTATTAGTTCAGAGACGTTTAGTTTGCATGGATTAATAAAATTCAGGAAAGGAACTTTCAAATGAATCTTGAAAGCAAATCGGAGTATGAATCAGGCTTACTTAGATGCAGAGAATGTTCTGAGAAGAAACATTACCTTATGTTGATGATAATCAGATGTATATTGTCCTCCAGCTTATTACAGAGTAAATCTCAGCATTTTGCAGTTAGCGTTCTATAAAAAGAATATTACAAAACTTGATGATCTTGTTTTTACAAACAAAGCAACAAGAACACCCTAGCATCTCAATGTCATCCAGTGAGATGTTGCTTTGTTGGTGGGATAAAAGGTTATTGGGCATCTGTGAAAATGCAGAATAGACTAAGCCTGTACTCCACTGCAACGTCTGCATATAAATTTGCGTGGATTGAGTTGCAGGAGGAATTTTGAAAACAAAAATACAGAAAAATTTTCATCCAGCCTATTTAGACTCCATGACTTTAAATAACAATAAAACATATTCTTCAGTCTCTATTCAGGAATTTTCCTTACTTTTTTTTAATTTATTTATTTTATAACTTGAGTCAGCTAATTTAGTGAATTGTAATTTGAATAGATTCTTTTGTAGCAAAATAGGTAATTCTGTTTCCTGTAAAATGCCAACAAAAACAAACTTTGTGAGACGTAAGCCAGAACTGGGTTTCATTGAACAGTAACAGTCTTAGGTAAGTCTACAGGATGAGTGCAGAAAGGCACAAATTGCAGTACCTGTCCTGTGAGCTGCTTTGCTTCAGGTCACCTCCACTTCAGGGTTATGTGCTATGCTTTTGCACAGACCTACTTGCACACCAGCACACCAAAGCTCCCAGTCCAAAGGTAGAGCAAAACCAGCTGTGAGATGGGGCAGAGCAAGGTCATGACTGTTTGCTCCTATACATGTGCATGTGAGACGTGACCCTAAAATTTAGGTAAGGATTGCTAAGTGATTAAGCAGTATGATGACAGCTGAAAAATCAGATGCCTTTCAAATGCAAAGTGAAATACATCAGAATGAATAATTTGAACAATTCATGCATGTTAGTAGGTTCTGAACTAACAGGAAAAAAACATAGGTGCCAGTACGAGCAGCTGAAAGAAAATTTCTGTTCAACATCCATCATTAATCAAAAGTCCATGTGAAGATGCATAAAGAGTATGGAGGAAAATAAGATGTTCAACAGACAGAAGACTATTTTACAAAGTCAGCAGGAAATCAGAGTACTTAACCCTGTATAGTGTTTGCTCAGCACTATAATGAAGATAGCATACATTTACCAGTGTTTTAAGACTGAGGAATTAGACCAGCTAAGCTTCGAAGTTGTGTGGACTACTGAATTTTATTATTTTTTTTGTTTAATTTTCCTTGTTAGAAACACCGTTCACTCAAAGCATGACAAAATTAATGATTACTTTTTTCTACTGCACAGAACCTGAAGCGCGTGGCAGAGACGTGGATGGATGAGTTTGCAGAATACATTTACCAGCGACGGCCTGAGTACAGACATCTCTCAACTGGTGATATCTCTGCCCAGAAGGAACTTCGCAAGCACCTTAAATGTAAAGATTTCAAGTGGTTCATGGCTGCAGTGGCTTGGGATGTCCCTAAATATTACCCTCCTGTGGAGCCTCCACCTGCTGCCTGGGGGGAGGTGAGGAATACACAAATTACATAAATATTTAAATGAGCCTAACATTTTACATTGTAGGAAATTAGAATTAGGAAATTAGATTTAGCTGCTGTGATACTTAGTGTTATTAAGGAAGTTCACAGTTATTAGAACAATCCCTGGACTAACCATTAAAATGAGAAAAGATCATGTATTAGAACTGTCGCTGTCGCTTTTATAATTCATTACACTTTTGTATGTACAGGCCATAAGATGCATGCACAATGAAGACAAGAATGTGGAAAAGACTATGTAGCTCTTATTACTGCATGTCACAAGATGATTTCAGATGCTGAGAATCACCTTAGTAAAAAGGAGGTCTGCAGTCAGCACTTTGGTTTGCATATCCACTTAAATGCCTCCTCCTGTTCTTACAAGGACAGTTGTATGTAGGTGGAGTTAGGTTTGCTCTGTTTCGCTCACATGTGCAAGTGTGACAAGCAAAGCCTGGTGCTTTTCTTTCTAAAAGACTGGTTTTGCTCAGCTTGTGGTAGGTAGGTGCTATCGTGACCAAGTACCAGTAGCAGATAAATGCAGTTTCTTGATTGAGGAGTGAGGGGAGGGAGAGACCACCAAAGAGAAGTTAATATCCAAGTGCCATTCCAGAGCAGGGAGTGAGCAAACACCCTGCTGTAGCTCTCCACCCTTGATCAAAGATGTTCTGTATCCAGATCTCTCTGAAGAGCAGAGCCGTGGCACATCTTCCTTTGACAGTTTGTTTTGTGTGGAAGAAATGAAAACACAAAGAGTTCAGGGACAGGAAATTCCTTCTGTAGCTGCGCTGGAAAATTGCAGTAGCCTTTTACCCCTCGGAACGACAGCAGATTCACTCCATGGAAAGGTGGCATGCAGAGGGCTTTTTCCTCTCAGTTCATATATAAAGAAGGCTTTGCTCTTTTTGTGTATTGTGCTCCTTTAAAAAAAAAAAACATAGGAATATCTGCACTGTGAGTTCTGGCCTTCCCTGATTTTTCTGGAGATGTTCTTGAGGCTCTCAGACAATTATCTTTTAGATTTGAAACGAAAGGATGAAGTTGAAACTTTGATCGAAATATTTGGAAAGACCCCTCACACCTCTGCATAGGGGTGTGATCAAGGCTGGACCACGTAGGGGATTTCTAAACACAGATGCATCTATTATTCTCCGGAATTTCTTTTTTAAAAAGCAAATTACCTCAATGCAAAATTTTTAACATAACTTTCTATGGTAGTAGCAGTCCTTAATTCTTCTTCGTAAGCTTCCAGTTACAGATGTTCAAAGGAACTTCAATTTATATGTGTCTTCCTGTTTGCTACTTCTTGGCAATAATTAATTACTTTGTTGTTAAAGTTTCTTCCATCTTTGATGCTGCTGCTCACACTTGATGGGATTAATGTATACCAAGAGGGAAGGAGTTTATCAGTAGAAGTCAGGCTGGACCAGGGTGCTGTGACTGACACTGTGATCTTCCTTCACTGTCTTCCACATGCATACATGTGCGTCCTTGGAGAACTGGGATCATGAGATGTGTAATTTCTCTGGCCAGCTGAACCATCCTTAACTCAGTCAGAGGGTCTAAGTGGAAGGGTTTGTGATTCAGGCATTCATTCTTTTCACAGAGATATTAATATACTCTTTGTGAGTATATTAATAAAAAAAGAAAAAAGCAAGACTTTTTGAAAGTAAATCTAAGATCATAGCAGTGGTACCAAATCTCTACCTTAAAAGCATTTACTGAGTTCTTAGGAAGGAAGACCAGGGGCTTTCTTTTTCCTCCAAAATGTACTTTCTCTAAAATAACAAGAGAAGTCTCAGGCCTCCTACTCTATTTTTTCCTGAGACTGTCACGTTCCTGTGAAGTCTTAATTACTTTTTTGGCACTTGCAAGGAACTTGAACAAACTTGAAGGTCAATGGCTGTCATAATTAGAAGCTAAAAGAGGAAAACAGACTGTGTGTTACTGCTTTGTAAGAATCAAGCAGCTCTAGAAACCTTGCTGATTATACACACCGAAAGTCTGTGCCAAGACTGACTATCAGTTAGTACCCTCTTTGCTTCCACTTGGAAAGACTTTACATCTGCTTGACTATGCCAGTCTGGGAAAGAATAAACAATGAGGTACTCAGGCAGTTTTTTGCTCTAGCTGGTGAAAGTGTGTGGTGTGAAAACAGACATCTCATGAACAGCTTCTGTACAGCTCCTTGTTTTTTGCAAACACGTTTATTTAAAATCTGACTCTTGCATTTCTTGACAAAATCTGGTCAAGATGGAAAAGAAGGAAATTTGAAAAACAAAACCCAGTCTTCTTCACTACACTTGTCACGGCCTTATCTCTTCTGAATGTTTGTGCCTTTTGTCCTTTGTAGCTGGCAGGGTGTATGTTGCCTTGCTATTCTGTTCTACCTTGTAACATCTCAAATATGTGCTGTAAAGCAACAACAGCAAATCCAGACAGATTAAGGTTAGTGAGACTATCAGTTCTGTGTCTGGGTGAGGTAAGTGTACTCTTTTCTCTCCCACCAGGGAGAAAAGGAAGGCTTTCAATTTGGTTTTGTTCTTATCCGTCCAAATTTATACTGGAAAGTATGTTACCAGTTGAAAAACAGTAATACCCATCCCATTACCTTTTTAAGACAGAATAATTTATTTGTAATGTGCATTTGAAATCCTGTTGAAGGAAGTTAAAACAATAGCTGCATTAGGTGAGATTTGGACACCAAATGATTTCTTAGGAAGTACTCATGAATCTAAAAGCTGTGATCCAGCATGAGTATATTGTGCGGATATCACAGCTTCCAACAGTATCTTTGAAAACACATTTTACAGTAAATCAATCCTATAATGTTAGCCATTGTCATTTACTTTAGACTTCATAAGTCCTAGAGTCAAGGTGATACGGAAAAAAATTATATGTTTCCCTCAGTCAAAAGGGAAATATTTAAGCTTAGTTTCATTTGCTGTTACATGAACTTGTCATTCAGCGATTTAATACACAGCCAGTCTCTCAGTCACCACAGCAGTGCTAAGCTGTGGGACCTGAAAATACTCCTTTCGCAGTCCTGAACTCATGGATTTCACAGAACTGTTTTACAGCACTGACATGACAATGTCACCCAGGAAGTTAAGTCAAGTAGCACATTTGAAAAAGGATTAAAGCCTAAGGACTCACTAAATTCTCTTTTGATTACTTCCTTTTTTTAAAATGACATCCTCATACCCTTAATGAGTCAATCTCAGCCCACCCAGTGTCACATGTCTGTTGTACAAAAGCTATACAGCCAGCTATTCCCCACCCTGCACAGACACAGTGCTGCACAGCTGGGCTGTTCAAATTCTTTCATCAGGATCAGTGTCGCACCGAGTAACAGAGTCCCCCGTTTCTTCAGTGAGGTCTTTGGCAGTGCTCGACTTCTTTTAACTTCAACTTTTCCTTTTTATGACTCACACAAAGGATGCATACCTTTAAAATTACTATGTATTAGTTGACAGGAAATGTGGCCCATTTTTCCATACTTGATCGGTAGACATTGATGGCCTTAGGGTTATCTGAAAATGTGAGCGGTGCACTAAAAGTGGCTTTAAGTGCTGCTCAAATGAAAAAAGCAACATAAATGAACATTGCTAATGTCTTCTAAGAGCTACAGCTGCGTTCTTGCTTGAGGCATTAAATCAGATGTATGGAAAGTATTATATAAACTGATAGCACCAAGGTGCCTCTCTTGTTGCTGTATTGGGGCACCCTAAGGAATAGTGCCAGCACCATCTTCCACATTCATCTTTCTGACAGATGACCATACTGAACATAAAGTTGTCTTTAGATTACTAAGCTTTCCCACTTTTTGCTTGTGATTCAGACAGTTTCATGCCATGATAAGCATACAGAGTAGCTCCCAGGACCCCTTGTGAGTCCCTCTCCTGCTCTGGCTCACCCCTCTCTGCCCCCAGGATGTCTGAAGTGTCCCTGGGTGACAGCCTGACTCTGATGCAGACAGGGCAAGGCTGCAAGAGCCAGGACATCACCCACTACCTCAACAGCAAATCTTGCAGGAACTCGTTTGCCTGTGAACAAAGTAGTAGTCTTAGAATTGTCAAGAATATTGGTCGGTATAACCACTGGACCCTGGGAAGCTTTAATTTCCCCCTGTAATTTCTTTTTCAGCGTGAAATACATTCTTTTCAAAGGAAAAGGGGAAATTCTTTGCTTTAAAGTATAAGGGTGTGGGAGGAGGTTGTCTTGGTGTTTTCTCATTTAACATGGAGCATGTTAAGTGTGTCCATTAAACAGCTCCCACCAAATGTTCAAAGATCTCAAAATTGATGCTAGCAAATTGTATCAATAACCTGTGACCCTTGCTTTTCCTCAGAAGACTGTTGCTTTTCTGACAAGAAGATTGTCATAGTAATCAACACATCCATTGCTTTCCAGTTTCCATTCCGTGCTCGTGTACTAATAACAAAGACTATGTTTTTGAGAGTGTAGTGCTAGACCATCTCAATCTGCCTCTCACACAGGGAGCTTCTTAGGTCACATAACTGCTAGCTTTCTGCAAAACTCCAACAGCAGTTCAACCAGATGTCAAGTTATCTGGGAGACCATATCTTCTGCAATATGTAAACACTGTTTGGGAACCCCTGATTTTTATAATATTGTTTTTCCTGTCTTGATAGGTGTCCAAAAATGTCTGTCTTACCCCCCCACCCCCCGTTTGAATACCTGTCTATTAAATCAGCAGCTTCAAATGTCAAGAGGTAGTAGTGTCGTCTTCAAACCTAAGGTCTAGGCATTCAAGCTTTCTGTCCTCCCATGTTCCAGCTCCTATTTTGTGTCACGTTCCTCTTTTCCCATCGCAGTGCCAGTGAGACAAGCTACTTCTTTCTCAAGGCCTGGTCTGCTCTGGAGAAAAGGACTTTTAACACAGGCTGGCTAACTTAGAGAAAGCAAGCTATAGTTTTAATGTAAATTCACTGCTTTTTGTAAAACCCAAGGATTACTGTATCTAAGCTTACTCCGTGATTTCCCCTTATGGCTTGCTACCTCATTTCAACCACAGAAGTCAGATGCTACACCAGCAGAAATCCTACTCAGATGACATGGTTTTGTTTCCTGAGCATTACTGCAGCACTGGGAAGCGCATCCTTGCTTGGGCCCCTGCAGCATAGAAGAGGGAGAAAACAGACCCCTTAGAGTTTGTATTCTCTGTGACTTTATGCCTCAGCTGCTCTCTATAAGGACTACAGGACCCATTGTCTTGGTATCTATGTCCCAACATGTGTTAGGATGACATTTCAAGAGCTAAACACACATCATGACTTAAATATAGTATGCTTTTTTCAGAATGTTTAATTCTGAAACAGCCTTTAAGATCACCACTAACCATCTTTGTTAGAGTCCTCAAAAGCATGCTTTTCACGTATGCTTATCTGCATGTACAAATGATAGTATTTAATGTTGAGCACATAAGCTTTGTATGAGGCAACTCATTCCCTACCTGCATGGGTGATAAAATCTGTCTCTTCTTCATCCCGAATCTCTATAGTTGCACAATATGAATGTTGGAAATGTGAGTGTATTAGGATCACTAGCTATTTCTTTGCTAGTTACAACTCAAAACCTCAAAAATTTGAAATCCATTGTGCTGTGTGACTGGAGACAAGGCAGTTCAAATGCATATTAATGTATAAATGAGAAAAAAGCCTCTCCTTGCTGTGCTTCTGCTTTCCTTCCTTTGTCCATGAAAGCATCTTAGGGGATTTGCAGGCTGTGTGGTGCTGGTGCGCAACAGAATATTCCCCATGGCTCTGGCAGCAACACGATGGCTCAGTTCAATTTCTAGCAGCTGCCAAGGCCACACAGAAACGCCAAAGAACAAAAGCACAAGCTTAACTGAAATGCCTGTATTACAAAAAGAAAATGAAAAACAAACCTCAACCCCTCTGCAGTTGAAAGGAAGGATAAAACAACAACAACAACAACAACAAAAAAGGATAAGCTAACATGTAAGCTGCAACAAGGCAGAGGAAAATCTAACTCAAGGAAACCTTTCAGGAGCAGAGGGAAGAGGAGAGGAAATAAAGAACAGGGAAGACAGATTCCAGGACTGAAGGAACTAAATGTAGCTTCAGCTCAAACCTGTTCCAGAAATGCATTGAACATACCTACCGCATAGTCCAAATGACTGAGAATGGGATGGAGTGATGCCATTGAGACAAAATTATGAAAGCTGTTTAATCCAATAAGCATTCATTGGGCATGGACTGTATTCACTGTCATTTTAGAATTCTGAATCACATAAATATACCCCAATTATTAATGGCAATTGTTAGCAGCTCCGTTGTAATTAGCTCACGTGCTCTAGAACATTAGTTCTATTCTTATATATCATTTAATTTTGTATTAGGCCAGAAATTTTTGTTTCTACAATGTAAATTTAAGTGCACTGAGAAATGATTGAACACTCTCGAAAAATTGTCCTTGAGGTAGGTATGAAGCTTTACAAATATAAAATTAAATTCTATTCCCTTCATTATTCTTTCCTGTCTCTCTTGCTGGGTGACATGAAAATGAAGGCAGGGTTTTTGAGAACTAATTACCTTTCATCCTTTTCATCAGTTAATGTGTCCCTTTGTACTGTGGGGCTGCTCAGTGCTGGGTTTCTGCATCTGTTTGTGTGTATGAAATGCTAGTGGTTTACCTCATCTATAATAATTTTTATTGTCTTGAGAAAACTAAAAAAAAAAGAAAAAAAAAGGAACTGGGCTTGTCCAAGCTTTACAAGAATAATTCTCTGAGCTCTGGTGAAAGCTCAAAAGTTCTTGGAACCAATGGCTCAGAGTGATACTCCCCCATCATTTGACCAATCTTTGCTTTTCTAGGCTAAACAAATGCAGCTCCTAAAATCTTTCTTGAAGGTGATGCTTTTAACATTTTCTCCACTTCCTATTGCTTTCCCATCTGTCTAAATCTTTCTTAGATATTTCTTAGAATAGATTTGATTCTGGTCCCTCAGAATCAGAAAAAGAGTAGAGTAGGTCTCCCATGTGTCTTGCAAGCGTGAAGATTGCCCCTCCCTGCGTTGTTTTGTGCTATGCTGAGAAATCTTCCATCTTTGGATGTGTATGAGGTATGCAGCAGCAACATTTATGTTTTTCTAATATCATATGGCAACAACAATGACTTCTAAAATATTTTCCATGGAAAGGTACAAATGTCAACTCAACTGCATCTCCATTTGACATCTAGCTTTTCTTTTTTTAAAATAAGAATCAAAATAGTGGCCAGAATGTCAAAATATTCACCTGCTTTCTATATGTTACAAATACAGAATTTGTGCATGTTTCCATGTGTGTATGTGCACTTTAATTATCAGTTTCTGTGTATCTCATTGACAGGGTAATTTTTTTAAAGAATTCCTCTTTATTATGGAGGTGTCTATAGGGATTTTAAATAGCCCAACTAAGGTACTCAAGGAGAAATGTGCATGTATTTGCAAAATAAAGTTGTGATTTCACTCTTTTTGGTGGCAGTGGGCAACCTGCTCCTTTTCAGCTTAGTCTTTCGAACTGAGTGTGACAACAGTGGTATATAAATGGTATGACTGATAGTCACAGATTAATTATTACTCGGTTGCCTCAGTCTCAAAAACGAGACTTTTCTTTTAAGAATAAGTCACACTGAGTGTTTGCAGAAGGCATGCAGACAGCACAAGGAGCCTCCGTGGGTAAGCATAGTTTCAGTACAGATTTGTTAAGTACTTTTTAATTTTATGCACTTTGGGCACTAGCGTGTGACCTAATCTTCAATGGTGTCATTGTGTCAAAGTACAAAAAAGGATCGGAACAGGGCGTACTGAGTTTTTAAGAAATACCGCTCCAAGGCATGTGAGAGACTCGCACAGAAATCGTTTCCTCTTAATACAGTTGATCTCTCTTGCTCTGATAGAAGGAAAGAAGCAGTCAGACCAAGCTTTGAACTTCTCAGATTTTTTTTCTCTTTGTGTCTTTGCATGAAACTATTTCATACAGACCTACCTTTCATTTGTTAAGCAGAACATTTCAAACTTTGCTGCATCTAAAGCAGCTCCCAAAAAGACTACTTCGTTCCAGGACGTGGCTCTCTACCCTGTAAAAAGTGATTTCCACCAGTTTTATGTAACTCGTGGTCAGTCCCAAGCCTTTCAGAGCTAAATTCCTAACCCCTAATGTTGGGAGCTTTATTCCGCAGCCTGGTTTAATGTGAAATGTTGCTGCTTGGTTTTGCAGATTCGAAATGTGGCAGCCAACCTCTGTGTGGACAGTAAACATGGAGCCACAGGGACTGAGCTGAGGCTGGACATCTGTGTGAAGGATGGCTCAGAACGGACATGGTCACATGAACAGGTATTTTAACAGTGGAAAGAGAAAAGCGGGGTAAAATTGTTCCTTCTCTTTTCCAGTTTCTAAACATTTCTCCAAGGGCTTCTCCTTTTCCTAAAGTAAAGCAGGGTGTAAAAACAATTTTTGGATTATTGCTGACCTTGGTAACTTTTGCAAAGAACTCTTTAAAACAACCTCAGAAATTCCAATTGCCACCTGGGCTGTACATTAGTCTTCATTTCCAAAAGGGATTGCAATGCCCAAAGAGCATTTTCATGAAAACATGTTGATTTTGATTCAGTTACTTGAAAATATTTTAAATACGGTGCCTGGGCCTGTAAAGCTCTAGTGGCTGTCTGCTTTTATGCTTTTATCTCAATAAGTGGTAACATTTTAAATGAATATGAGGCATAAGCGAGATAAATAGGTAAAAGCTAGAAAGACAGGGTTTCAGAAAGACAGGGAATGATAGAGTCAAAAAAAAGCTTTTATCTAGGTTGATTAGGTAGAAAAATATTAGCTGTCAGGAGCATGGAGGAAAAGAGCTCTGTACTCATTGTGAGTGTCATAGGAAAAGGATCATGACCCATAGGCTATGGGTCTGGCCAACGTGAGTGAAGAGAATCCAAATGAAAAGTACAGCCTAACCGTTGATTAGCAATTTCAGTGAGCATGCCTTTCACAGGGGAAGGTCCCAGATTAGAAAAAATTCTCAGTGCTGAGGAGAAAAATTGACCTGGCAGTCACACATGGCACTTTGTAAAAGCTTAGAAGTTCAGGAAGGAGGAGTTCTGATGGGTATTTGAAGTGCTGAGGTCAAGAAATCATTCTCCAAGGATACTGAGAAATGCAGGGGGAGAGGTACAAGTGCATGAAACAGAGAAGCTGAAGGACGATCCCAATTTAGGTAAGTGCCAACACGGGGAAAAGAACACTGCTGAAAGACTTCTTCACATAGCTACCAAAGATACAGCACGGTGATAGGATGCTGAGGCTAGATAAATATAATCCTGTTTTGTTCATGAAAGACATCCAGTAATTCAAGCAATTAATAGAAAATAGTTGTATGGTGTAGACTGGATCATCACGGTGCCAGTGTGTGGGTAAAACACCACCGCACCGCAATGCCACCAGCAGCCCGCCTGCCACCAAAGCCACCCCGTTTCTGCGGTTGTGGCTCATTTGTTGCCGGGGATTGGTGGGGGGGGCGTGTTTTGGGCTTCCCCCCCTTCGCCAGGAGGTAGCCCCGCATTCAAAGGCTGTTATTGCCCCTGACAGGAAGACAGTTTCTAATAGTTTATCCACCTGGCAATAAAAATCCTGGAAAACAGGTGAGAAATGTTTAAGAATCTTTAGAAGGGAATTAGGGTAATAAATATATAAAATAGGGTAATAATAAATAAAATTAGGTCAATAAATAAAATAATTCTATATAAATATAATGACTTTTATTATCACAAGCAAATAAATGTAATTTCACTTTCTTGTAGGAAGGAACCTTATTTTCTAAAACTGGAAAATAGAAGTTTGAGAAGAAAGATGATTTTGTGTCTTACTTACTAGATAAGGACCCAGTATAATATCCATTACCGTATTGCTGGGCAACTTTTTATTTGCATAGTTTTAGTAATGGTAATATCCTGTTGGGTTTTGGATTAGTTTAGAAACAAAGATAAACTGATTTTATTCAAGTATTCATGTTTCTGGTATGAGGCACATTCATCTGGCTGATAGATTTCAAGGGTGAGTCTGTGCAAGGTGCAGATTTTAAAAGTACCACTTCAGAAAGAAAGGAAAGAATTACAGAATCTTACATACAAAACAATGAGGCGAACAAGTGTAGTAGTAGACCTGACTGAAACTCAGAATTTCTATCCCATAGGAAAC
This sequence comes from Falco biarmicus, assembly GCF_023638135.1. Taxonomy (NCBI): domain Eukaryota; kingdom Metazoa; phylum Chordata; class Aves; order Falconiformes; family Falconidae; genus Falco; species Falco biarmicus. Next base: position 91,166,569 of record NC_079288.1, read on the forward strand.
TACAGTATGTGCAAAATATTTCATCCAGAGGAGAACTTTCAGTCTTCCTCTAGAAAAGAAATTCTGAAAAAATTTAATTTTAAAAGGTCAAAACATTTTGGTGATGCAGGGCTTGGGGGATTTTTTTCAGAAACAAGATAGCATCCTTTTCCCCCTTTTTCCTGCAGTTTCCCTCAGCTCACAGTGGAGGGACCATGCACTCTGCGTTAGCACCTGATGTTCCGCTGCTCCAGCCATAGCCAACGTCTCTGTGTCCTGTAGCCCACCAGGAACCTGCAAGGCAAAATAGCAAGTTCCAACTCGGCAAGCAGAATCTGTCTCTATGTTAGTGACAGCTGATAGAAGAAAAAATTCTCCCAAAAGTGTTTTAGATTGGTATATTTTATGGAAAATTCTTGACTAGTTCCATACCCAATCCCAGAGGCTGCTCAGTCAGGAATGTTACCTGCAGTGCATGTAAGACCACAGTCTTAACAAAACGTCTCCTGAGGAGAAGGTATGTGGTCTTCCACTTGCACCACAATAAGATGTGAAGGTTAACTTTGTTAAAGAGTGTTTGGGAACAACTGCCAAACACCTGACCAACCCTCAGAGAGCTCCTCTTTATTGCTTACGTCTTCTTGAGTTTGTTGCCTGCATGATTCCTGCATATGCCAGTAGAAATTAGCAGTATTAATGAAAATATCAAGCATTTTATTATTGTATTTCAAATAGCGTGAGTTGACACTGAGTGGGTCTTGTAACTTCTGGTATAAGTTTGCAGAGAGTTCAGTGGCAAAGTATAGTAGCTTGATGGGACCAGTGCAGCAGACACCAGTGCTGGTGCTGCCGCTAGACAGAGGTACCATCCTTTTCGTGACTTGATTCATGTTATATTACCAGGGCAGGAATTAAAAGCTGACCATCTCAGCAGCTGTGCTGGGGGGTCCAGCCCTTCAGCAGCCCTCAGGAGAAGAAGACCTTCTACCCCAGCACTGTAAAAGCCCGGGCAGGCAAACAGCAGACGAAAGGTTCATGGGTCACTTGCAGGCTTTCTGGTGAACTGGAGAAGGGTGGGAAGTGAGGGTGAGTGTTGCTGCGGTTTCTGGAAACTTCTCCAGAATTAAAAAACAGAGGGGAAGGGGCAGGAGGATGGCATGGCATGGCATTCTTCCACCTCTGTCTTCCCAGAGCTAACTTCTGGCTTCAGGGAAAACTGGGGCTTTGGTGGACTGATAACCAGCAGCAAAGGAAAATGACAGGCATCACTCCCTCTTCTCAAGTCCCCCAGCCTGGCCAGGGAGCAGGTGGACAGGCACCACCTCTAACACAGCCCAACAAGTGGCAATGCAACCTGCCCAGCTCTTTCTTTTCTGCTCGGAGGTATAATTCAAGTCAGAGCCCAGTTCTGAAATGTGGTGTTTCATCTTTGTACGGGGCACACTTTGTCCACTCAAGTCTAACGCTGTAGTCAAAGCAAAATGCCAGCTGACGGACCCCAGCCAGGCAGTGAGTAATTGAGCTACGTTGTCAGGCTGGAAAGCATTAACGGCATCAAAAGGGCCTTTGTCCTATAGATGGTCCCAAGCCAAGGCAATCATTCTTCAGGCCCTGTGCCAATTATAAATGAAGCTGGAAAGCTGTATTTTCCACAGTTACTGTGTGACAGCACTAGGCTGCATGAAAAACTAAAGCGTGAGGGCTAAGGGTTGCTTGGTTGGGGATGCAGAGAATGGGGCTGTGTTTTATGAGCTCTGTGGTATGAGAGAAGGCAGAGGAGGAGCATCCACTGAACCGGGACGGAGGGTTACTCCGGTCCAGCCGGGAGCAGTGAACAGTAGCCCCGCGGGTTGCAGGTGAGGAACCAGCCTGCTGTTTGTTAATGGTGTATCTGGAAATTTAGGTGCAGCCTTGTTTCAAATCAACAAGCAGACAGGAATGAATGAAGGGTGGTACAAAAGGGTTCATCCATTTCTTGTAAAATCCGATAGAGGTAGCTCCTAACAGCTTAGGTCAAAGGAACAGCGAAATCCAAAGTGACAGGTGGTGGTAAAGCAAAGAACTACGTACTCAGGGCTTCAGCTAATAACGTGTAGCATTGTTGCACATTATGCAGTGGAGAGATAATTTTTATATTGGCCAGATTTAGTGTTAACTAGAGAGAATTTACAGTAATGGGGGGTAGCTTAAAACTATGAGTTTGAAAGGACTGTAGGCCTTAAAAGTTTGTCTGTAATTTCACAATTTTAATATTAATTGGGTGTATGGAGAAGCATAACCTTTTTTCTGAACAATTTTTTTTCTCTTCTCTCTCTTAGTCCTAAAACTGAGTTCCTGCTTCTCACAAGGTTGATTTTATAATAGTATCACTAGGGAGAAGACATACTTGTTGATTTAAAAATAAAACTGTTTTATGAAACAGGAGGGTAAGAGGGAGGAAAAAGAATCTGTGCTAAGCTGAACATTGAGATCTAGTATTACACAGATCCTGGTTTTCAGTGGAAGGGAATTAAAAACCCCTGTCTGTTACCACGTCATGACTTTCTAACAGGACACAACCCTGGCAGTCTTCAGAAACCACACAGGACTGGAAAGGGTAGAGGGGTAGCTGGATCAGTACGATTTGATTTGAAGGCTAGCTTGAGCTCTTTCTGGTGTACCGATGCATTCAGTGGGGTAGTAGTCCTCAAGCCAAGATCCAGAGAACAGCAGATATCGGCCCTTCAGCTCACCAGTCATGCACAGAATGAGAAATTTGGAGAGTGACCCACTGGAAAGATGAGGAAGGTCCTGCAAGAGGATCACTTTCTTGTAGTAGTGATGAGAGTGATAACAACACAGAGCCACTATTCCACACCATTCCTCTAGGTATTTGTTATTCACCACTTTGAACTCTAGGTTTATTACTTGGCTATAGAAAGGTAAAGGGTAGGAGAAAGAAAATTGCTTTTGCTGGGCTTTCCTTAAAGGAAAATTATCTCGGGCTTCTCTTTTGCTAAGGAAACAGCAGCGTAGCTTTTTTCTGTACCAAATCTTACTTCTGTCTTTGCTTGTGAAATGATAAGTTTAGGGAGTCCATGATGCTGCTTCCAAGAAACATGAAGAAAAGTGGAGAAAGACTTAACCTTTTGAAAAGCAGAAATTGCTTTGAAAATTAAGTTAAAGCTGTCCACTGCATTTTACTGCAGATAAATGTACAATGCACTCTGGGAGAAAGAAGAAATAAGCAGACACAGGGGCAGATTAAGAAAATGCTGTCTAGAAAACTATAATACAGAAGTAAATAGGGAGTGACAGCAGCTAACAGAAAAAACAAGGGCTTACAGTAAGACACATAAGAAAAATATTCAAATATATGCTTATATTTTGTGCTTGGAGGTCAAGGGAAACAGTAACACCTCTCAAATGTGGCATTTGGAGGGTGGTACAGTATTGAAGATGCAGTGTTTTTAAAAGATGCATCTTTAGGAGGACTATGGAAAGAAGATAGCTATCACAATGAAAGAGTTAAAACCTGGGAACCACAACAGAAGTATGCAGGATCAGACCCACATGACAGAATCACAGAATGGTCAGGGTTGGAGGATACCTCTGGAGATCATCTAATCCAGCCCCCTGCTAAAGCAGGTTCACCTAGAGCAGGTTGCACAGAGTTGTGTCCAGGTGGGTTTTGAATGTCGCCAGAGGAGACTCATGATGTTTAGCTTCATTCGTGGATACTGGTTCTATCAGGGAATGTACACACTGCCGGGAGCAGGGTGCTAGATAAGGACAAAAACGACCCTGAGTTGAGGTAGCTGCAGTGCTGGAGGCAGTCTGAGCACGCCATGGACTGAGTCGCTTCTCTGGATAACAAGCCTGCGTGCAGTTCCACATGAACCATCACAGCTGAACAGTTTCTACTAGCAAAGTTTGCTCGTTTGAAGAGAGCTTCACTTTCTGCATCTTATTTTTTGGTTTACACTGTAGAAAATCATGCAGGAAACAAAAGAATAGCACTGACACCACACACACACAAAAAAAAAAAAAGATAAAAAAAAACCTCACAGCTCTCAGCAGAGCTTCTAGGTAATAATTTACAACGTGCAACCTGTTTTCTGCAAGGATTGGTCCATGGGAAAGGAAAATGCACTCTGCATCTTTAAATTTGGTGCTGTCAGACCTGTCACCTTCATCTGGTGATTGAAAGACTGCAATGTCACAGCATCATTTCAGGCAGCTGTTGTCTAACTGAGAAGTATTCCTCCATGGTTCCTCTCAGGCAGTGAGAAAAAGGACTTTAACAAGCTGCCTGTAGCTCACAGGTTTCACTAGCAGAAAGACGAAGATCATTTAATGTGTGCTGTTTAGGGAAAAGAAGACAGTTGAGAAAGGATATGCTAACAGTGTCCCATATAAACAGAAGGAAACTGTTCATTAAACATGGGAAAGACGCTATAATGGGAAGATCTCTCTAGGTAGCTTCTTCAGACCCAAATGGGCGAGCTAGAGGAGCATCACTGGCAGAGGCTTTCCGAGTCCTAGGTAGCTGTAGTCCTAGCGCATGCAAGTGCTGCTTAAACTGGGGTAACTAAGGGCTGTAACAGAGTATATCCCCTCTCCTCTCCACAGTAGTTGCCAGAATTTTTTTTCTTCCCTGCTGTATGGATTATGCCTTCCTGGCATATATTCTGTGACACTGCTGATGCCCTTTTAATTAAGGCAGTTGGCATCACTGAGTCGTACACAGGCAGGATCTCGTTTAACCAGCAGTTGGGATATATGGAGTAGGGAAACATGCGTCAAGCTTTATGTGTAGTTTTAAATGTTTTTCACTAGTAATACATCATTATATTGCCTGATTGTTTTTCTAGCTCTTCACCTTTGGTTGGAGGGAAGACATTCGCCCCGGGGAGCCACTTCACACCAGGAAGTTCTGCTTCGATGCCATTTCGCACAGTAGCCCTGTCACACTGTATGACTGTCACGGGATGAAGGGAAACCAGCACTGGAGCTATAGGAAGGTTGGACTCACTGGGGGGCATCTCAGAGGTTCAGACTGTCTTGAGCCTACATTTCGTTTAACGCAGGCTTGTGTTTTCCAATCAGAGAAGTTTTGTTTTAAAATCCACCCCATCTTATTCCAATTTAATTTAATCTCTCTAGAATATGTTCCTTTTGATCGTTCAGTTATTTAGGTCAAATTTACATGAAAATGGATCTGATCCAGCTCAGAGGGTGTCTGTGTTGGATCTGTTCCCTGAAAGGTGTTTTACCATTCTGGTGCTTCAAGATGTTTCTGTCATTTTAACAGAGGCACTGTTGGAAATATTTTCATCCAATGTGACAGCAGCAAATAGTGCAGCTCATGAGTGAAATATTATTTTACTACTTTTTAAAGATCACAAGTGGCAGAAAAATATCCCTTATAAAAAACCAAAACCAATCAACATTAAAAGCACTGCTGTAAGCCCAAAGAAGGCAGGAGTTCATAAACTAAAGATAAGCAGCTTAGACACTACTTTGATCTGCTAAGTTTCAGCCCGTTTTTATAAATCACTGGAAACAGGAGGTCAAGCTAGAAACTGTCAGAGCTTCATTTAGCGCAAAAAGTCCTGGTAATGCTACCAAGTTGTTGTTAGTTTTTTTAAATGGTTAATCAGCAAGTTTCCATGATTAAAGATTTCACTGATAAACTCTGTATTCTATGCAGGATAAGGGCATACGTTTCTCTGAAGCGTTGAGGATTCCTCTTGTGCATCCTACACTTTTCTTTGACTACTGTGCCATGCCCACCACCTTGCTTAAGCTGAGGCCGAAGTGCCAGGAATTGGTCTTTGCCAGTTAAACCTCAATACTGCTTTCTAGTTTGAAATTATATATAGTAGAGAACTAATTTAGAACCATTAAAAATAGTTTTGAGCCAACCCTTTTTCTGAGAGTCTGCTTATTAGCCTGTGCCTTTTTGCCCTATTTATAACATAAATTGGAGATCCACCACAAGATTTTCCAGAAGTGTAATCCCTCTGAAACTGAGGCATTACTGGCAATAAAGTTAGAATGTATGGGTGAGATGTTGAGAGGATATAAATTGTCATGGCTGCATTGCTGTATATCTGGCTTTATAATGTCATAATAATACCTTCTTGCTTCAAAATCCTTCTGATTTATCTTTTTGCCTACCCAAGCTGCATGAAAGAAGCATTCATACCTTTAGCACTTCACTGGTGCTTAGCCAGTTCATAAGACAAAATGCAGGTCTGGAGCTGCCCTCTATAAGGCTCATCATCTTTGATGAAGACAGAATACAGCAGATAACCAAAAAAATTGACATTTGAAAAAAATACACAGTGTGAGTTCTATTAAATTCTCTGCACAGGTTCATTTTTAATTTCCAGAAGGCTGACAGGGCTCATATAAAAATTCTCAATGCAAGACAGGCATTTCCATCTCAGTAAGAAACACCAGAAAATTTCACTATGATGGAAGTACTGACACAATGTTAACTGTAAGACCATCCTGACAGCAAGCTGATTAGTTTGCATAAACCTCTGAATTAAGAAACTGCATTGGAATAATAGAATTATGCATACATTGTTTTCTTTAGGCTTAGTTTTAGTTTGGCTACAAAGTAGGTTTTTATTGTTTCACATAGCCTGTTTTCTCAGATACAGGGGAGACTTACATTAGAGATTTTTGGTAGTACACATATACCTCCAAAATCCTAACGATATAATCCTTATCTACCTTTGAAAGCATCCTGGCAATAGGTTTTGTAGTGTTTACCCACAAAAAAAAGAAAAGTACAAGAAAAGAACGTTGTATTGGTTTACTGAATCTGTACTAGAACCCTTTACCTATAGGATGGTATGCTACTAAAATTGCACCCTAAATAAATAAGAGTAGCAGTCTGGTTAAGTAAGAAGTGCCTCCTTTTAAAAAACAGAGAGCAGGTCAGCAGCTGTTTTGTTCTCTGCACCACTTACAGACACTGTAGCTTCCTAATGGGCATATATCCATCCTGCCAATAATTCTTCCCATGTTTTAGGAAAAGCATCTTGTAAGATGCTTAATATGAAGCATTTCTTACCATGTTGTCATACGGTTCCTGTAAAACTAGAAGATAAAAAGGTTTTCTTCTTTTAAGGATGAGTCTCTTATCATGATCATTTGCATCCTTGAGCCACTGGTAGGAAGAACTTAGGGCTATGAAGTGATTACAAAGTGCTGCAAATACAGTTTGAAGCCAGGCACTCTTTTAAAAATGCCGTATTCTTACAGCATAGAAGCTCTTAACAACCTGTATTTGGACATTGGCAAATAAAAACAACTTAAATATTTTAGTGGTAAGTAGAATTCACTAATATTTTACTTTGGGTAAGGAGTGTTCTTCTGGAAAAAATTCCAGCTTATCCCCATTATCTGCACTTTGTTTCTCATTGCAGTCCAGTCTCAGAGTGAGCAAACCAGATTATTTTCAGATGAATGAAACCAAAACTACCACTAATAAACATGAGCCAAAAACCTATTCTTATTCTCATACTGTTTAAACTACATCTGAGCAGGTATTTGAAAGTCTAGTAAGTCTGTGATATTAAGTAATCAATTTTTTAGGATCAATCCAAAATATTGGTCTACAGCCAAGTAGAAAGTTTTCCTTTAAGGAAACCCTGTAAGAAGCAATGGAGTAGAACAAATGCAAGTAGTACCATAAACACTGCTGTGGGTTGGAAATAGGAGAAAGTGAGTTTCATACCAAGAAAAAAAATATTGACACTATAATGGGGCTCCCATCAATGGTGGGAGCAATGTGAGAAATTAGATAAATGTAAGTAACCTGAAATTATTAGAGATTTGGGATTATAGTGGCTTCCTAAAATAAAGCCATTTCCTTTACTTTATTTGAGATTCCTAAGTATGTGAGAGACAGAGTTCAACAGTGCCTACAAATTTCCATTCCTCCCAGTGAAGGAGCACGCCTCTGGTTTTCAATGTAGCATCATTCTGTGTTGACACATAATGCATTGGTTCTGATAAAGTATGATTCAGTTTCTGTGCCGTAGTCCTATTAGTGCTATTTGTAGAGCTCAAGTAACCAAGAAAGGGGTGATTTAGTAGGTCTTCAAAAGGAAACAATTTGCAAAATCAATTTCATTATATGATAATTCTACCCTCAGCCTAGTGATTATGATAGACGCGAGGCTGACAATGTCAAAAACTGTGCCCAGAACAGTGTGGTTTGCTCATACTCCTTTGACAGCTTCAGGGACAAACTGAAAGAATAAGTTCACTCTTTACACAGTAGGTGCATAGATTATTTCCTCAGACAACCGAAGACATGTCACTGTGATAGTGGGTTTTATCATATGGACATCTGTCCTGCTGAAACTGCACTGGGGCTACCAACTAATTTCAGATAAACTACTGCAGCCACCAGCTGATAATGACTTCCAGTTACTATTGACCTTGGCCATAGTTATAGCAGTGACCTAGAAGAAATGAAAAGCTCTGTGTCTCATTACCAACCCCCTGAACTGTCGAGGCCCATTATCTTACAGAGAACTTTCTCCTTCTGCAAATAATCTTCAGACTTGCCTTCATGCAGAAGAAAAAAAAAAACCACCACTCTGCTGTTTTCAGATGTTAGAAGTGTCTCCACAAGAGCTCTTGTGCGTTTTTAATATTGGTGTAAAGAGGAATTTATATATTTCTCTTGGAAAATTCTCTGGGACACACAGAACTGTTACCCCTTAAAGTCCTGAGCCTGTTTCCATTGAAATCTGTAAGAGCAGCAGGCTTTGACCTTAGGTCAGCGTAAGCTTGAGATGATAAATTAATAGGCCCTTATATATAGCTAAGTCAGCCAGAAGTTTTTTCAGAGTAATAACTGTGTCCCTTTTCTTAATAGATGCTCTTCTCTCTTAATAACCAGACTTTCTAAAAGAAAGCACCATCCATGCTTCACTCAAAAATTGTATCCCCTGGATATTTCTGTGAGAAGACAGACTGCCAGATCTCTTTGGAAATGCTAGAGTGGTTTTCATAGCATGCTTTTTGTACTGAAGCAGTTTCCTTTCTTCTTGTACCAGCTATCCTGTTAAAGCTTCTAGTATTTCAGCTCTGGCTTCCTAATAGCTTGGCTGACCCTCATGCCCAGCTATAACACAAGGAAAACTGGATGCCACCTTCCTCCAAGGCCTCACAGCACGTGGGGTGGCCGTGGCAGTCACTGTGTCCTGATTTTGGGCAGTGCCACTCCATCAGTCTCTCACAGAAGGACAGGAGGAGCTGGCAAGGTGCAAATGGGTGCCTGGGCCACTCCGTACAGTGCTTTGTTGCATATGTTAATATAGAAAAGGGCATTGTACTTTTCCAGTGTTTCACAACCCCCAGAACCAATCAATTTCATCTTTCCTAAATTCAAAAAAAAAAAAAACAAAACCCAAAACCTAAACTAAAACCAACTTGCTTTTTCAAAAGTGTTTTTAAATAGCTATTATTTCTTACTGGTTTATTGTGTCACATTTATTTTTGTCTTCATAATTCTTTTTTTAATGTGGGGTATTTTTAGTTAAAGAGAAGTTTCTGTATGATTGTTGCTCAGCACCCAGAGCACTTCTGTGAGTTTTTAATCAATTGCAATTTGACAAATAGCTTTTTGATTTTTTTTCCTTCTCATAAACTGGGCAAGCAGGCACATCCTGGATTACTGTTAAAATACTGGCAGAGCATTTTGGCACAGAGAGGAAAAGCCTGGATATGGTTTACCAAGAGTAAGCTGATATTTATTTCAACAGATACAATGAGTGTATAATCCCTGGAGACTTTCAAACCGTCTAATCACTCCAACATCTGTCTCTCTCTCAAACACTTGCCAAGGTGAATTAAGTACGTTGAAACTACCTAACCCACATATACCAGTTGCTCATCTGGGTAGTTTCTGCTTTACCAAAGATTCAAGGTCAGGTTACAATTCACACTAGTTTTGTGAAGTAAAATTAATAAATATAATCATCGTATCCTTTTTAATGCAACATAATACATGCTTATCCTCCCAAAATCTCCACAGGGAGCTAAAACAGTGTTAGGATTTCCTTCTTATTAGGAGACAGAGCATATTTCAGTGGCTGGTCTTATTAAGGCCGTAGGTGAAGTTTGCATTTCATGGGGAGAGAACTGAGATCATCGGTCCCATGTCCGTCTGTCCATCACACCACTTCAGCTAATAATTCATTCTTAACATCTTCATCGAGTTGAAGAGTATCCATTTTCCAGACAGATTGTTACAGATTCTCCTGCCTAGAAGCGCAATAGAAACTGTCAAATACAAATCCAAAAAATAAAAAAACCCACTTTTCGGGTTCAGAGGAGTTTTAAAGGAGCTCCAGGCAAGCATAGGATATGCGAACACTATTAAAAGACATTCTATTTTTTCATTTTATTATGTGGTTGTTAGTTAAAGACCAGAAGATGTCTCCTCATTCTTTCTTGAATCCCCAGTTTCATGAAGAATAATAACTCAAGGGTAAAAAACACTCCTTTCTCTACAGCTTCCTAATAATAGCTGTGGTTATTACGCAAGGTTAGCACAGAGACCACAAGATCATTTCACATAGGGCTGTGTTAATCCATGTTCTGTAAAATGAGAACAGTTCCAATGACTTGGCATTTGCTACGTAATCCTTTTTTTTTTTTTCATTCCTGTAGGACAAAACTTTGTTCCATCCAGTAAGCAGCAGCTGCATAGATTGCAACCCAGCCGAGAAGAAGATTTTCATGAACAGATGTGATCCTTTATCTGAAACTCAACAGTGGATTTTTGAACATATTAATAAGACTGTTTTAGAAAAATTTAACAGCAAGGCCAGTTCCTAGAAAGAAAAATAAGAAAAAATGAACACGCCTAATTACGTACAGACTGCAGTCTACATTTTCGCCAGCATCTGGGTCGAAGGAGTCAGGAATTAAATTTCCTAGATCCAGGAAATCTGTTCTGAGGATTAAGAAAATGCCGCAGCAAGAGCCAGCAGGCTGTCCTGATGGATGTACAGTATCTGGAGAACTTGGCCAAGAGCCTCACCGGATGCTGCTGAGAACTTCAGGCTGAAAATTCCCTTGCTGGTCGAGGGAAAAACTTTGTTTAAAAACTGTTTAAAAGTACTCCAAGTTAATAAAGTAAAACAAAACTCTAGAGTTTCTCAGGTCAAATCCTGCTGTAGTGAGTAGCTCAGAACAGATGCTGTAATTTGGGGTGGGTATATGGTGTGCATGACAGCTACAGAAACCTAAAGAAATCCCAGGTTTTAGAACTAAACATGCTGGTAGAAGAATAATGATGTCCCAACACTCCCTAGTCAAGATATATGCTCTGTTGACATTCTCTTAATAAAAGGTTGAGTTAAGCAGGTTTAACCCTCAGAACTGCTGCAATTAATTTGAAAGACCTCCCTTTTACATTCCATTCATTACCCAAATAGGAATGGTAGAAATCTTAGGGTCTAGAATTACACTGTAGTGAAGCATGAAATAAACTGTAAGGTTTTACCCTCTCATTTTCCCCCTTCAGGAAAAAAAGCAAAGCAATCAAATTTCTATACATTATATGTTTAGCAGTTGTGATTCAAAACCCATTGTCACAGAAGGTGAGGGTTGGGTTTTTTTTGGTGACAAATATAACAGTAGCAGCTGCAGCATAATGGAGGGCTTGTGGAGTAGCTATCTTTTCTAAAGGTAGAATCCTTAACAAAGTATAAATTAAATTCAAAATAGGCTGAGGGGAGAAAAAAAAAATCAGGAGAGTAGGAAATAATCGCATACTGCATGCTGAACTAGGTTAGTCAAATTAACATTGGTACACTGCCATCACCTAAAAGTGTGTTGAGTCCCTGTAGTGCAGCTTAAAAGAATCTTGCAGAGATCTTGCAGTGCTCTTGACAGAAGTGGAGAGGAAAATTGACATGAAACTAGTTGGGTGTTTCAGACATTTTGAAATCTGTGATGGAAATCACATGAACTTTCCAGAGTTAGCAAGTGAAGGGTATTGTAGGTCTCACGATGGAGCAAACAAGTGCAACCAAGTTAAATGTTACAATATTTCGCTACTTTAGGCATAGGCACAATTCAGGGTAAGACAGACTTCTGTCACACTGATGATCGTTATAGCCAGTGGTGTCTCTCAGACCCATCAAGCTGTTGGCATTAGAGGGCTCTTAAACTTGGGGGGGGGGGGTGGGGGGGGGTGGGGGGTGTAGGTGGAAGGGCTATGATTCTTCTCTGCAGAAATCAGTTCATACTGATGTGTGGAACATAATTGATAGGTTTGTGATTTTTCAAGGTAGGAGCAAGTACAAACATATCAAGTACGTGGCCTGCTTTTACTTGAAAGATGAATTTAACAGATAAAAGCACCATAAATACAGGTAGATCACATCCTCCATGCTGTAACCGTGCTTCCAGGTTCCAAAAATATCATGTGTAATTAAGTTGTTTATTCTGATTGCCGGAGAGGTGGATGACTAACCAAAATACTGATGTGCAGCCTACCCTGTTTTGAGGGAGTGGGATGGCTGTGTTTTGTTTATTGCTCCTTAAGCTGTGTTTATGCACAAAGAGAATTGATTACATCCAGAGGATGGTTCTAGTACCAATAACTATGTGCTATTTTATGGCAGCACCTTGTAGTTGTAGATTAAGACCCAAAATTGTAGGTCATAGGAACTTTTTAGGAGGGGAATGAGATCCTGCAGCGTTCAGGATGCATGCACTTGGAAAACTGTGAAATGCATCCATACATTGAGCAATTGCTGCAAATTAGTGAAGAGATCTTTCAAATAATCTGAAAGAAATATGTCTATAGAGTTAGACTTCTCATTTTATGACTTTAAAATAAGTGGGCTTGTTTAGGTGTTGTTTAAATTTAATTTGAAGATATGGTGCACTCAGGAACGAAAGCAGTAAGGCTACTGGTGTATGAGCCTATCAGTACACAGAGCAGACTAGCCACTGCAGACTGTCAGCCTTCCCAGGTGCAGTGCTCGCAGCATCATTTGTTTGCAGCCGGAACATGAGAAAAGAGGGTTTGGAAAAAGAAGAAAATGGCTGCCTAAAATGTAAATGCTGCCTGCAAGCTGCTGATTGTAACTGGCCCCAAACTGTCAAAGTCCTGGAAGCAACACTGTATGCCCAAAATAGAGGCAAAGGAGAATTGCTAAACCAGCTAAGCAGTTTATGTTATGCACAAATTGGTAGGGTTATATCATTCAGTGTCTGACTGCATCTCAGTGGTCTGATTTTGAAATATCTAATAGGAACTAGGCTGCTGTTGGGAAAAAGAACTTCTTTGCCTTTTACAAAGCTTGTTGAGTAATACTGCACAGCACCTTGCACGGCTGAAGGAAACCCTCCTCTTACTCATAGCTGGACACTGATTGTAAGCTCTAGCAGTCCTTGTCAGAAAGCAGTCCACATAATAATATTCAGATGTTGTGGGGGAAAAAAACATGATGTACATGTTTTCAGGTTTTATAGGCAAAACACAAGAAAAATATATTGGAGTTTGTTGTGGGTCAACAGTGAACTGGTGATCATTCTGGAAATCTAAAGGTTAATTGAAGGTCCATATCTTGAGGAAGGTTTGGTACGAACTTGCCACAGCATGGCATGGAAACACACACACATGCACACACATATATGTGTGTACATATATACATATGTATATGTGACCAGTGGAAAGAGGTAGATGGAGGAGAAAGGTTTCTTCTCATTTCATGGGCTGATCTTTCAAATATTTAGTATAATCAGAATGGCAGAGAATAAAATGATAGACACATTAGACTAATAGTGAAGACAGTTATCTCACTGTTTTCAGCTTAAGCAAATTATTCTTTTTCAAAAACTGAGACAAAAAAAACTAGCGTGCAGCTTCACCGCAGATAACTCTAATCTTCCTGCTATGGATAGAAGGTGGCCCTAGGGACAGAGTGCTTCAGAGCTCTGTTCCTGTAACATTTGGGATGATGAATTCACAAAATGATTATGACTTGCTAAGGACAGGACTCCTTCAACAGAAAGTTTTCTTAATAAGAAATTATCATCCCTGCCTCTCAGTTGAATTCTGTCTTGGGTGTTCTCCAAAGCATTCCATTGATAACAGTATTTCATGACAAACATTCAAAATTTCTTTAAGTTTTCCTACAACCATATATTTTCCACCCAACCAACATCTGAACAATTTGATAGGATGAACATATTGGACATATATATCTTCCTTTCATATTTCATCAGGAGCATTTAGCTTTAATATGCATTTCTTCAAAAGGCTATGAAGTTTCTTCACATAATTGTCTTAAATACTGGATTGTTCTGAACATATTTTGAATCTAGTGCACAGGTAGCATTAACTGATACGGGCTCATCATTTCAGTGGAGCTGTATTAATTTGCCCCAGCTGATTACTTGTTTCAGTTTTTTCAAATAATTATTTTATGGCTGAGAGGGCTTTAATCAACATGCCTGAAAAGATCTTTTTATCTTTAAAGTTCATCAGCACCTACCGTAAACTTTTTCCATTTATAGTTATCATCTGATAACTATAACTTTATTATTATTATTATTATTATTATTATTATTATTATTATTATTATTGTGGCGAGCAAGCTACTACTACAGGAAAGAGCAAAAGGAAAGGATGGAATAAGTGCAACTAAAACTCTAAAGCCACATGTGTTTCCTTGCATAGACTCCAGAACCTAAACTAAACAGAAGCCTGGGGGGAGAGAGGGCTTAAAGGAGGGAGGAGGAGCTGGGAAACAAAGCATTTCATGGTCAGAGAGCAGATGTGTTGCTGAGACACAACAAGACTTCGCTTTTCAGTGGGCACAGTCTTATTTCATAAAAATGAGATTGCTTTAGAAAAATGTTTCTGCAACAGTATGGATATTTTAATGTTATAATACATACTTCCTGGGTGTTATCAGTTTACAAATAAATGGTCTGTAGCTGCTGAATCATAGAATCATAGAATTGTTTAGGTTGGAAAAGACCTCTAAGATCATCAAGATCAACTGTTAACTTAGCACTGCCAAGTCCACCACTAAGCCACGTCCCTAAGTGCCACATCCACACACCTTTTAAATACCTCCAGGGACGGTTACTCAACCACTTCCCGGGGCACCATGTTCCAATGCTTGACCACCCTTGCAGTGAAAACATTTTTCCTAATATCCAGTTGAAACCTCCTCTGGCATAACCTGAAGCCACTTCCTCTCATCCTATTGCTTGTTATCTGGGAGAAGAGACTGTCACCCACCTTGCTAGAACCCCCTTTCAGGCAGCTGTAGAGAGCAATAAGGTCCCCCCTGAGCATCCTTTTCTCCAAACTAACAACTTCATTTCCTGATATAAGGATTGTGCTCCAGACCCTTCACCAGCCCCGTTGCCCATCTCTGGACATGCTCCAGCACCTCAGTGTCTTTCTTTTAGTGAGGGGCCCAAAACTGAGCACAAGATTTGAGATGCGGCCTCACCAGGGCCAAGTGCAGGGGGACAATCCCTTCCCTTGTCCTGCTGGTCACACTGTTTCTGACCCAGGCCAGGATGCTGTTGGCCTCCTCAGCCACCTGGGCACAGAGCTGGCTCCTGCCCAGCCGGCCGTCACCCAGCACCCCCAGGCCCTTTCCCACCAGGCCCTTCCCAGCCGCTCTGCCCCAGCCTGCAGCACTGCGTGGGGCTGGTGTGACCCAGGTGCAGGACCCAGCACTGAGCCTTGTTCAACTCATACAGTTGGCCTCAGCCCATCAGTCCAGCCTGTCCAGATCCTTCAGTAGAGCCTTCCTGCCCTCAGGCAGATCAACACTCCTGCCCAGCTTGGTGTCACCTTCAAACTTGCTGAGGGTGCACTTGATCCCCTTGTCCAGATCCTCCATAAAGACACTGAACAGGACTGGCCCCAACACTGAGCCCTGGGGAACGCCACGTGTGACCAGCTGCCAGCTGGGTGTAGCTCCACTCCCCACCGCTCCTTGGGCCCGGCTGCCCAGCCAGCTTTTAACCCAGCACAGAGTGCACCTGCCCCAGCCGTGACCAGCCAGCTCCTGCAGGAGAATGCTGTGGGAAACGGTGTCAAAACAGACAACATCCACAGCTTTTCTCTCATCCTCTAAGCAGGTCACCTTGTCTTAGAAGGAAATCAAGTTAGTCAATCAGGACCTGCCTTTCATAAACCCCTGCTGGCTGGGCCTGATCCCCCGGCTGTCCTGCATGTTCCATGTGATGGTGCTCAGGATGATCTGCTCCATGACCTTCCCTGGCACCAAGGTCAGGCTGACAGGCCTGTAGTTCCCTGGATCCTTCTTCCAGCCCTTCTTGTAGATGGGCATCACGCTGGCTATCCTCTAGTCTTCTGGGACCTCCCTGGTTAGCCAGGACTGCTGATTAATGATGGAGAGTGGCTTGGTGAGCGCCTCTGCCAGCTCCCTCAGTATCTTTGGGTGGATCCCATCCAGCCCCATAGACTTGTGTGTGTCTAAGTGGTGTAGCAGGTCACTGACCACTTCCTCTTGGATTATGGGAGCTTCATTCTGCTCCCCTCAGCCTTTTCCTCATCCTTTGTCACTGTGTTTCCCCCTGCCACCAATAAAGGATGGTGATTTTCTTTAGCCTCTTTTTATTGCTAATGTATTTGTAGAAACATTTTTATTTGTCTTTTATGGCAGTAGCCAGATGAAGTTCTAGCTGGGTTTTGGCCCTTCTAGTTTTCTCCTACATAACCCCATGACACCCTTTTAGTCCTCCTGAGTTGCCTGCCCCTTCTTCCAAAGGTCATGAACTCTCCTTTTTTTCTCCCAAGTTCCAGCCAAAGCTCTGTTCAATCAGGCTGGTCTTCCTCGCCGATTTGTCTTTCAGCACACGGGGACAGCCTGCACCTTTAAGATGTCCTTCCTGAAGATTGTCCAGCCTTCCTGGACTCCTTTGCCCTTCAGGACTGCCTCCCAAGGGTTTCTATCAACCAGCCTCCTAAACAGGCCAAAGTCTGCCAAGTCTTCCTCATGATAAAGATAGACTAAGCTTGAAAGGAAGCTGACAAGCACATAACAACCTTTGATTACTGGCAATTTACCGAGCATCAATGTCTCCAGGACCTCAGTGAAATTGGATGCCACAGAAGATCATAGAAGAAGGGCATATAAATAGCTTAACCAAGTTGATTTGATGGCTTGCACCTATATGAGTGGGTATCACCTTTGTTTAAAAAAAAAATCAGAATTCATTTGCATTTTTACTGATCACTTCTGCAAAGGACTGAGTGAGTGGGACCCTTTTAACCTACCCGAACAGGCTGGGGATGGAGCATTTTAGGAAGGCAGTATTGGGAGGCTCTCAGTGTGGCTGCCACCAGGTATATCCATTTTCTGTTTAAATGCCATTAGCCCAGTGTTTTTCAAGAGAACACAAGATGTAAATTAAAAAAATAATATGATGATGTATTTATTTTGGGGTTTTAATCCATCAAGGTTGTTAGGGAAGCCATTACAAAACCTTTGAGAACATAAAGGTGATGAGAAGTAGCTTTTTATAGCCAGGATTAGTATTATAAAGTTCATTAATTCATTTTTCTCACCCCCTTTCAAGTCTGCTCCATATATCCTCTTAGAGCACAAGAGTGCAAGATTTCTGTATAACATTTTGAGGATCTTGCCCTGTCTGAGAGGAAGTTTTGAAAGACCTTTAAAAAATTAGCAACTATAAGCCAAAAGGTAACAGAAAACCACAAGGAAAAATACGTGGTTATTATGTCTGATGTAACAAGCGATTTTGCTAAATGTCTTGTTCTGACATAGTATCTGTTGACTGGAAAATTTTAGATTAATAAGTAATACAGTTTAGTAAATCTTTAGTGTATACTGCTTTCTATTTAAGATTTTTACTCTTAAAAATAATCAAATTTTAGTGAATCTGTTAGTTGCTGACAGGGTATTTTTTTAACCACGTGTAATACATAAATCTGTCCTGAGGTGTCTTGCAATCTCATATTTCCTTGTTATAATTCTGATAATTCTGAATGCACTGGATTTAAGAAAATATAAATGGGGCGGGGGGGGGGGGGGGGGGGCGACCCTCTACAACCAGTCTTAACAAACCTGTGCAAAAACAAACAATGAGAAATTCTAGCTAGAGATGGTCAGAAATATACACCACATTTCCAAAGCTTCAGCAGCATTTAGAAAGTTCTCTTTCTTTCTTTCTTTCCTCTGTTCAGTGGCTTTCTATTCTTTCAGTGTATCATTAATATCAGCAGTACTACTCCTGGGGCAGGACTTCCGAAAATTATGTGCTATCATTTGGCACAGCAGATGGACAGCATGGTGCCAGAGAAAAAAAGATCACTTTCTAGGAACAGTTCCTGAAAAAATTGCATTCAAACACTGCAGTCTGGTATGCCTTAAGAGTCTTAGCTGACTTTAGGTTTCCCATTTTCTTAGTATTTTTGTCTTTTTTACAGGACCTGGTAATGCAGTAGGTGCTTCAGTGGCTCTTATGAAAACAATGCAAGCAACGGGTAACAACGAGGACATGGGTTAACACAAGAGTTTGCAGTTATCTAAAGGTGTCAGGTCCACAGCACCATCAAGCAGGTTAATTATCCACAAAGAGTAGTTTGTTTCTTTCATGTGGCTGCTGTGGTAGATGCCCAGCTTCACAGAACACAGGAATGAGAAGGAACTTTACAAAGCAGGCCAGCAGGAAAACTCGTAGTCAGCAGAAGATGTAGAAAAAGTTACCATGATCCATTTTAGAGCATGGGATTAATAGGGCATTAAAATGGATATCACAAACAATGTAAGGGATAGGAGGGGAGCTGCAATAGGGCAAGTCTGGTAAGCGGTACTATCTTAAAAGACATTAAGACAAAGGAAAGGAGAACTTGCTCCTCATTAAGCCTAGCCCTCATTAACCTTGGTAGTATCCCTAATGCTTTGTTAAAGTATTAGTTGATTTAATTAAGTTAATCCTTCACCTCACCCAGTAATTTACTCAAACTGGAAGGAATCACAGCCCAAGCAAATTTCTGTTGATCAGCCTGGAGCAACTAATTGGCACCAAACACCACTAGGCACAGTTTAGTCAAAAACCCCAACTGGCACCAGAACTGAAACAGTATTATCAGTCTGAAAGATCTGTAAACCTCTGGCATCCCTCTGTGAAAAAAGGTTTCACTTGCCTAAAAGAATGATTGATGGTAATGATCCTAGATTAGGAAGATTGGGAATCATGAGCTTTCAGGGAGGTGAAAGGTCAAATGGTGAGATTAGGAGTTGGCAGTTTAATTGAGAAAGGAAGGAGGAAGTAGGTGGTAAAAGGGAAGAAGCAGGAATTGCTTTTAATTCTTGATATGAAAGCAATATGACCTATAAAGGTCAGCCACTGATAATTTTGGATACCTCTTCATACCAGGGTTTGCACATTTGTTTCCATCACAAATACTCAGGAACTGAGAGGCAATCAGTCCTCCAGCAAAGGATTTACATTTAGGATAAGGAGAATTGTATAATCTGAAGCGTATTGGTCATGAAATACATGAGTGCAACTAGACCAAAGCTTTGCCAAACACCAAGCCAGTGCTGAGCTTTCCACCAAAGGTACGTATGTGCGTTCCTGAGGATACTTTGTGGGTGGTGCATAGAAGCAGAGCATTGTGGTCACTGTTTTGCCTCAGATTAATTTTTCTCTGCATTTCAGGCTTTTTTGAAAGAGGAAAAGCATTTAGCTAAATTTTCCAGGAAACAGCAACCCAGGTCAGTGCAAAGTAGCTGTGCCTACTTACTCCCTATGTGGATCAAGACAACGCATGTTTCTCTTCAGACATCGCATACAGCTCTTAAGAACAGAAAGTGTGGGTCTGCCTTCATGACTCCTTGCAGCATTCACCTCTTTTTATCTATTTCAATTATTTTCTTTTTCCTAATTGCTGTTCCTTCCCTTCTGCTGGCTCCCCATCTGCAGGATTCTGCCAGAATGCTGGTCCTCTTTCTTCCCTCCTTTTTGGTTTTTGCTAAGAGGTGTTTCTGCTGTTGCAGATCCCTTCCTCAAGATAAGAGTGACTAGTTGCTTTGATCTTGATTTAGCAGAGCCATAAGCCCTTCTGCCTCAGGGTACTTCACTTGCTGCAGCTTGTGCTAGCAAAGGGGTGGGGAGAAGAAAGGCACCTGAGGAGAAGGGAGAAGTTCTGTCCTTATGGGTCAGTCTCACTACAAGTTTTGTCTATGGAAGAGTTATAGCTCATAGCACAGGCAGGCAAACATCTCTGAGGGAGAAAATTGCATTGGTGATCTACTTTCTCACCCATCATCAAAATTCAGCAGTACTCAGAGAAGAAGATGTAAGAATAGAAGCATCTTATTCAGTGGATATACGTCTTACAGATGTTTAGAAGCAGCTGAACTTAACTTTGGCAGCAGGTTTTGACTTGTGATTATCCTTATTGAGCTAACTTAGATACAAGAAACTGAGTTAGAATTATATTAAAATGTGGTTTAGATAAGCAACCAAGGGGTTATAACAAGGCTAACTGAAGGAATTACTTCATATCTCAAATGGATGTGTGATCTGTGATGAATATATGATACAGGTTAACCTCTAGTCAAGCTGCAGAGAGTCAGAGGAGCTTTTTTTACAAAACCCCAAAAAGTGAGAGATTGTCCAACGTGCAGCAGCTTTTGCTTTCAGCTGCACAGGACACCAGTTTATTCCACAATATGTCAGCAAAGTTAATTAATATCTGTAAAAGTAGTCACCATAATTCTCATTATCAAAGCTGCATTTGCAGAGATGGTAGTAAGACATTTCCTTCTTTTCCTATTAGCAGAGAATGGTTTCATTTGTTTCCTATTTGTTTTTATACACCTCCCGAGTTACTTATTTGTAACCAGAACACATGTCCCTTCACTAAACAAGTTCCCAGGATATCAGGGTACCAGTGCGAAGGCTGTACATTTGCACCATTAAAAGGATTGTCAGCTATGGAAGAGGAATTTCATATAGAAGAAAAATAAGCCAACTTAAAGTTTGTTTTCCTTTATTCTTGTCATATCAGCCTCCAAATTGCAGCTACTGCTCTGCATTGAAACATGGTAATCTACACCTGGAAGGATAATGATGCTTTGTCAGGGCTCTGCTGCCAGTTTTCCATACAAATATGCACCATGGCTATATAAACCTGTTCTTTGTGGTTGGGGGTCATTCTCCACAATTGCTGTCCCTGCAAGGGGCACATTCCTTCTGACTTTGGCCTACCTGAAGTTTTCCACCTCAAACTGTTGGCCAAAGTAGCTCAGTATTGCCTAGCTCTCCAGATGATGTGGTTCATTGCACATCTCTTAACGCTTCACGGCAGTCCAGTCCACATAAACACACGAATGGTTTACCGAGCGTTAGGTGGCAAAAAAGAAATTTGTGGTCCCTTCTGAACCTCTGAGATGCTTCTATTTATCAGCTAGCCTTTCTGATGGTCAGAGTGTTTTCCAGGCATCTCTGTGAATAAACACACTTTCCTGCAGGTATCCTGCAAAGTATCCATTTCTCTCACTTTTCTGAGAGTCTGGAATTACAGCCTTCACTAGCTGTTGAACAATGTTCAGGACAAAATGTTCCCTGGCAATTCAACTATTATAAACTGTTTTTAAAGAGCCAAGAAGAGCTGGTGACAACTTTGTATAATCCCTATCCAACGTGCTAGTAGGCAAGGCAGCCAGTGATGAGCTGTGCTGATAGGCGGCTAGTAGAGATCAATCAGCAAGTAAGACTTAAGTTGTCAAATTTTCTGGGAATCAAGATCAAATTCTTTGGTTATTGTAATTTAGGAAATATAGCTCTCTGAAAAAATGGGGAAAATATTTTCAGATGTGTGCGCATTTGAAGTATTGTACAATAGACTATGATTAGTAATATATACATTATATTAAGTAAAATGAAAACATACACTTCTGTGCTGACTAGTCTGAGATAGTTGGCTTAGATGCTATTAAGCGGCTGTAGAAGCTTGACCAACTTACTAACGCATTAAAATAATGTTTTCAAGACATGCTTAAAGGATTTACAGAGAGCACATGCCTGTAAATTACTAGACTGTAATTAAGAAGCTGAACCATGGAATAAAAATTGTACACCTGTCCTATTTTATATTTGGATGTATTACGTTACAGAATACAAAGATTGCTGAAGTACAGTTTAAAAAAAAAATACCATGATCTGAACAAATAAATACCTCTCAGAACCTACAGCATTAATCTTTCAATGTGTTGTACATCTACTGCTGCTAAAATAACCTGCTCTGTTGTGTAGATGAAGGTCTGGGCAAGCCCAACCAGCTGCAGGGCTGCCCAGGGCTGTATGGCTGCTTGCCATTCCCACAGCCCCCAGCCACGCTGGCTGTGTAATATTCAACAGAAAGAGAAAACAAAATAGTCTTCTCCAACAAAGACCACTGTTAGTTCTAGTAATATGGTAAATCATATGTTGAATGACCACTTAAATAAGAGGCAAATACAGAAGTGAGGACAACCTAATAGTCCTGAAGCGACAAGTAAGGAAGCGTTGAAAATGTCAGTGAGAACTTGCTTTTAGTAAAAAGTCTCATAAGTA
The DNA here is from genome assembly GCF_023638135.1 of Falco biarmicus. Taxonomy (NCBI): domain Eukaryota; kingdom Metazoa; phylum Chordata; class Aves; order Falconiformes; family Falconidae; genus Falco; species Falco biarmicus. The sequence continues at coordinate 91,189,165 of NC_079288.1, forward strand.
CAGATGTATTCATCCCCCTTCCACACCAAAAAACCCCAAACCCCAACCTAGAAATTCCCAGCACCACACCACCGGTGCTTCTTCCACCTACAACTGATAAGATATAAAACACATCATCTTCCTAAGCAGGATTAGCCTACTGAAAAGTGGGTACCCACACTGCAGAAGTTTAGGAGTCATATAGAGGAACAGTAAGAGTCAATCAATCTTCTTCAAAGACCAGGGAAGGGAAAGCTTTTTATTACCTATTATTTTATTGATCTTAAAAGGAATTATTTTCCTTTTTGTTTATTTGCATCTCTCTGCTTTAAGCCCTATAACTTGATTTTATGGGTACTCATACACTCCAGTTCTTCAGTGATCTGCCTCTATCCTAAAACTTTCTAATCTGAATTAGTTGGTTAAATTCACCCCAACATCTACTGCATATGGCAGAGTTGTGGTAGGATTTAACTGCACACAATCTGATTTTTATTTATTCAGGCAGCTTTCTGAGGGAACAGTTAAAATTAATTGCTTCTGAAGACCTCTGGACATCAAAAGTAGTAAAACTAAGAAAACTATAAGCATGCATTGACAATAAGCGACTGTTCCTTGTCTAGAGAGCTTAAAAGAGTGATGGGGTCAAATGCAAGCTGATGATATTCCCAAACTGCAAAAAAAAAAAAAAGAAGGAAGAACTCCTAAGGTGGAAAGTTTAGGTAGAAAATAACTGTTGGGAATTAATTCCTTACAGGCAGTTCATCTGAATAAACCTTGGTACATATCTTTCCAGAATGATGATAAACTGAAATGGTAATTATAACAAGACAAAATACAAGTGAGGGTGATTTTAAAAATAACAAGAACTTGTCAAGTCCCTAACAAGGCTAGAATCATTAAAATTAAAGACATTACCCTTGGCAAGGGAACAACAAAAAAAGTATTATTAAAAAAAACAATAAAGTCCTTTAGCTACATCAAAAACAATTAGGCTCTAGTTTTAACATAGCCTAAAGTTAAACACAGTAAAACAACAGAGGGTTCTCCTATTTGCATCATTTAAGGTTCACAGCCTGGGGAAAGCACCACATATAAAGAAAGCAGAGAGCCTTATGTGAATTGTGTATCAATTATCTAATTATGTTTGATAACATCAGGTGCAAACCTTCAAGGAAAAAGTTTTAAAGAGCTTTTGCAAGTAAGGACCTAATAGGAGAGTAATCAGGCTTGAAGCTGTGAGAAAAGAGAGGAGACAGGGCTGCATCTGGTTCTGAAATGAGTGGCTTGTCCCTGGTCACAGGGACAAGTAATGGATAGGGGTTACTCAGCAGTTACCGATGCATATTTATCAACTCGGAACTCAGCATGGGAAGGGGGACAAGGAGGCTGAGCAGGTTTCTGCTTTAACTTTTCTTTTACCTCAAGGCTGAGATGTTGCTACACATAGCCCTTCCCGTCTAGAAGCGGGGAAGTGCCCATACCTGGCCGCTGTTTCCTCTCCCCGCTCCTCTGTGGTGTGTGTGGCTGGGGAAAGGTGAGAGCCCTTTGCGATCCTCCTGGCTGGGCAGCTCCTTGTGCAGGAGGGAGACTGCTCCAACACAGGAGGTTGGCAGCAGCTACAAGATCTCAGCCTTCAGATACAGCTCTGTATTAGTAGCAGCCATTTCAGAGGCGCTGGCAGAGTGCAGCTGCCCGTGGCCCAGATTTCATCATGAGAAGTTTGTGGCACAGCCGTCACATCAGCTGCCTGTTAGCTCAGTGGGGGCACTCACATCCCTGCTTCTTTGACTGATAATTCCCTGCACCAGTCAGAGATGTGCTGCCTGTCTACACAGCTGGTAATGCTATGAGCTCTAGTCAGCAAACCACCCCAGCCAGGAGGGAAGGAGACACGTTTGTGCCCTCCTGGTCAGCAGCAGGGTCTCTCCCTGGCTTTGAAGGGAGATTGTAGCAACTCTGTCAACTGGAGGCCTTGGGGACTAGATACAGAAAAGGGTACCTGGTGGGGCTTTTGTATTTGGATTACTCTAATTAGATATTTATTTTTTTTTTTACTTTTGAGATGGGGGGGGCGGAATAATATTTTTTTTCCTCTGCCTAAGTGATTCTTAAGTGACATTCACCACTGTCCTAGTTAAATGTGTCTCCTGATTTAGAGCTAATAAGCTTCTACTTTAAAGAAATGCCAGGGTAAACTTTCATTCTGGCAGGGGAAGAAAATAACTAACAAGTAGAAGGAAAGTAGCTCCCAATAAGCACACAGACAGACGGGTGGGAAGATCTGAGAAAGCGCAGCCGGAGGGCTAACCCCAGCAGTAGTACCTGCAAGCTCATAACGCGCACCTCTTTGCTGAAGTGGTTGGCTCTGTAGCTACTGACTGAACTAGACAAGAAAATGGGCACTGTATCTGGATTACTTGGTTATCCTCATCTCCTTGGTGATTCCCAGAACCCAAACTGAGAGAAGGAAGCCAGTCATTAGTGGGCATCCCCCTCGGCCCCTGAATTGCCTCCTTAGGCTACCCCACACACTTCAGATGATCCAGGAGGGTCCATGCTGGCTCCACCAGCACAGGAGGTTGCAGCTGGGGAGGGGGGGGGGTGGGGGGGGTGGTGGAATGGACAACGACCGCTGCCAGCTGAGCAATCCCATATCTCCTAGCTCCTTGCCAATCCCACACAGCAACAGACCATGCCAAAGGATATATAAAACCTTTACAGATTCACTATCAGGGGGTTTTTTGAGCTGTTTTGCGTTAGGGGGTTCTCTTTGTACCTTCTGATTAGTGACCAGCTGTGGCTCCACCATTTTCATGCCAAGCAACCTGCATTTGCAGCACTCTAAGAAGATATGACTTTGACTCTCCGAGCACTGGGACGTGCAACAGGAGACCACACCAGCCCAAAATCAGGTCAGTGACTGAACTATTTGGTGTTGGCAAGTCAAGTGTCAGTACCATAAGGGAGCTCATGAACTCTTTTGCAGCTGTTGCTTAGACCTGAGAGCAAGAACTGCCTATTTAATTGTTTCTGAAATAGCAGCTGGGGTGGGGAGGGAAAGTTGCAATGTGGTCCACTGAGAATGTTTTTGTTACGGAGAGCTTGTGAGAGCAGTACCAACAAGGGGTGCTAGTCAACTGGCACACAGGTCTTGAATAACCATGGACATAGGACTATAAAAATTCATAACAAGCTGCGTTTGCTGGTTTCAGTTAATTTCTTCTAGGAAGCATGCTACAAAATTAAGATCTTTGCCCTTGATCTTTTAGGAGCTCTAATCTGCTTTTCAGGGCTCTAGCTCAAGATACTATAGCTTGCCACATCTGCTTGCTGGCCACTTGGCAAGGGTGATGGTGCAACATGTGCCTTGCCAAACAAAGGCCAAATGGCATTGCTTCACATCCTACCTGGCTGTCAGCATGCCCAGGGCTATTTGTGTCACTGCTGTGCTTGTTGCCATTTTTCCTAGGGTAAGGAGGAGACACTTTTTTTGCAGTACAGCCAATACCAGCAGTCTCAGGCTCATAGCTCGCCTAGGCCATGCCATGTTGCCTACAGGATGGAAAAAAGGTAGCTTTACATGTACTATCTGGCAGAATATATAGCAAAACACAGTGGTCTGTGGCAGGCTAGCAAACATTTCTCATAACTTTTTTTGTGTGTAATTAGGAGAGAGTTTAGTACTTTGTTAAAAGCTTTGAGTACAACATCCTGCTTCTCTCCTCTTTCTGGCATAGCTTTTGCATTAAGAAACACAAAGTACTACAAAAGCACATGTTGGTTTAGGAGCTACCACATTACAGCTTCCAGTAAATCAAAAGCAAAATCCAGGTATTTCATGTCCTTTGTGCTAGCTACTTTTGGAAGAGGAGTTGGTGCTGAACTTTTGTTGCTTGCAAATCTTTTTCTTGCATCATTCTTTTCATCTGACCTATTCCTGAGATACTCTTCAGCTAGCTCATTCTTAAAAGGCTGGAGCTGTGATGATACTCAGGACCGACTTGTCAAGGCCTATGTGATGAAGTTAAGGAAAGTCTGGCCTTGAACAAGATCCGTAACATTTTCAGTTCCCCTGAGAGCTCCCATCAAAGTAAACCTAGAGGTAAATATTTCCCTTTGAAAGCCTGTGTTTGAAGCAAGGTGTACTAAACATTTTTCTATTTGGCTGCCACAATATACTTTACTTGGTGTCTGAGCAGTGGTTGGCATATGCAAATATTGCAGCTTATTTTTTTAAAAAAAAGCATAACTGTTATATTGGTAATAAAGAAAATAGTTTGCATTTTGGATGAAAAGACAACAGTGTTGTGTATGTCACAAAATACACAACAGGATGTGTTTATCACAAAATATTTACCCAAAAGAGCAGAATTAACAGACAATTTAACAGCAGTTTAAGACCTTCTTTTTTTTTTTTGTTTGGTCAGTATGTGTCTAACTATAAAGCTTACAGCTTTGTTTTTGACTAAGGTTTTCATTTGTTGCTAAGTAATTTTCTTGAAGTAAAAGGATTAGATTTTGACTGGCCAGTATCTTTGAATTTATATTCTTCCAAAAGCAGTGGCAATTTAGATCTGAGTCTTTATAGCATGTAGCATGTAAGTTGTGTTTAGCTTCTTGTGGAGCTTCTTAGATTATTATTTTTTTTTAATAGAACATATTCTTTAGTTGCTTTTCTGGAGAAGGTTAACATAAGCTCAAAAATGTTCTCCTTTTAGGCAAGGCAGAAAACCTAACCTGTATTGGTTTAATGGTCTTAGACCATTCACCAAACAGGAACATTTTCACTGAGAATGCATCTTAGTCCTTCTCTTTCTCTCTGTCTCAAAAAGAAGAAGAAATAAAAAAACCAGCAAAATCTAAACAATGATCTTATGGATCAGCCTGAGGAAAAAACCTTCCCATAGCATCTATTTTCCCAAAGTTCATGTAGAGGTAATGACAAGTGAGGGGAGGAAGTGGCAGGGAGTAAGAAAGGATAGTATGAGCCCAGCCAACGCATAGCCCTTGGGCAGACTCTTGCAGGCTCTTGGTCTGGCTGTGTCATGTGAGCAGAGTGAACCGGCACAAGGGAGTTTTGTTCTGCCATCATTAGAGCACGTCTGGTCCCAAAACTGTATTGCAGACCTCCAAGTTTTATTGATTGCAATGGCAACAGCTGTTTGCAAGAGCCAAATATGAGCTTGGTTGCACGGAGATGTTCCCATCAGCAAAGCTAAACCCCAGCAAAGGCGCTTGGGTTCCGTAGTGCCAGACGGTTTGTGAATCTGACTGTGAACCGCAGGTGGTGGGGGCAAGGAGTCCACTAGTTCTTAATGAAATACAGTTTACAAAGACAATACCTATTGGCACTTGCCTTATCTCCAACAAGATGGAGCTCATGGAGCTGCCGTAAATCCCCTTGCAGGGTACACCACCACCCACCATGCTGAAGCACAGGCTCTTAGGCCACAGTGAAAGTAATTAAGTAGAGAAGAGCTTCCAAAACGGACCTTTTGTTACCAAATTCACAAAAAAAGTAATTTGCTCCATAAATCACATAGCTACCTATCTGGAGCAAAGAATGCCATGTCAGATAACCCAGGCAGCATATAATATATATACATCTCCTTGCGATACTTGAACGCTTCCCCTAATTGCTGTCTGTCTTGTGGCAGCAATGCCTCAAAAGAAAGTCCCCAAATCTTTTGACTGGAGCAGGGGCCCTGGCTCCCACTGCATAGCAACAGGAGTGCTCCCTGCTGACAAAGCCATCCAAGTCCAGAAAAGGCCACCAGAGACCTTTAGAAACCCCAGGAAACTTTATCCTGAAAGAAAGAGGAAGGCACAGAAGTCTGAAGCTGGAAAGACAGAATGGTTTGCCAATGGCAAGCATCCAAGATTCACCAGTTTACTTCACAGAATATATTTTTAATGCATTTGTATTGACTTTAGAGCTTTTTGAGCTCTCAGCAGGTTTGGGGGGGAGTGAAGGATGATAGGTCTCGGGGAGCAAGGATGGGAAGATTGTATTTTTCTTAAGTAGTCATGGCTAGAAGTTATTCATAAAACTGCAGAGGCTGAGGCCTTATGGAAAAAGCCCTAGAATTGCAAGAGCTGGCATCAAAAATGAGAAAGATACCTTTCCTTTGACTTTTCTGCACTCTCATGCTCCAGTGCTTGGCAGAGCAGGTGTAAAATGCAGCACACTGCTTTTGGGAATGCTGGTTACAGTACCAGATCTGGCATCATCAGAGACACCTTAGTCCTACCGCTTATGACAGGCTGAATTTGTTGGAACTGTTGCATCCACTTACTGGATCCAGGCAGGATCACCCTCTGATTGCAAAGCTTTTTAAAGAATTAAAATACTTCATGCACTCAGTCATGCTTAAGGCTGTATACGATTGTAGGAGTTCACTCTTGCATGCTTAAAGCACTTGTGTAACACTTCCTTAAACTTCTATAAACTGTATCTGATGATAACTGTTTTGAGAAAAAAAAAGCATTCCCCCCCCCCAAAGGTGTATTAAGGCTGCTGGGGTTAATACAGGGAAGAGGATGAATGCACAGCAGCAAATGCAGCCTGGCTTACTGACCTGAAACGCTGCACTAGCCAAGGAACAAAAGCCTGACTCTGGTCTCCTTTTCTTCACCTCTCCTGAAGCGGCTATTCCAAGTAACATCACTGGGCAGCAAAATGAAGCAAAAAAAGACACCCTCCACCCCTCCATCCCCATCCATCTGTATTTAAAGAGGATAAACTACAAGGTGCTGAATGGGAACGTGTACTGAGGACTCAGCCATATCCTTGGTGCTGCAGCCTCCTCTACTCCCAGTGCATGCTAAGCAAGTAGGTGATTTTGACTGCAGGAAACCTTTTCTTCAAAACAAAACCAATTTAAAATACCTACAGACCACGCCTGATGTTAAAGTTGTATTACTAAGAAGTTAAGGTTTTAAAAAATAATTACAAAAGCATAGTCTTCACCAGGAAGAAATAGAGCATAGACAAGAATGAAGCCTTCTAAACACCTTAACGTGTGGAAATACTCAACAGTCTTCATTATTCTTTATTTATATATATATATATCTCTTCATTATGCTTTATTTTTCTACTTGTTTAGCTTTTCATGCCTATCTGTAGTGCATGTTATTCCTGTAACCCTAACATTTTCTAGGGTCTGTAAGAAGTCTGCAGCTAACAGTTTATTGTTTTTTCTTCAGAGAACAGTTAAATCCAGTCAGTGGGTATCGCCTTCTTAATTATGGAAAAGCCAATGCAGTTACACAGCTTCAGGCAGCATGAAGAACAGAGCCAGCACAAGCCTAAGTACCTTGGTTATCAAACAAGGACGTAGGCATGTGTTACTTCATGATATGAGGGTCATCATAAAGTCACTATCCCATAATCCCTGAGGAAGGAGAGGGCAAGTGAAGCCCTGTGTGAAAACCTAGACATGTACTAAATAGCTTTGCTTTTTTTTAATCTTCCCTCCCTCCTCTCCCTCCCTTAGCATTCTTATTCTGCAATTACTTGTAATTATGTTTCACGGAGCTCATCATTAATGGAATCAGTCAGTTAACCAAAAAGCTGCCAAATGAGGCAAAAGTTTGGAACTCAAAATGTGGTATATGGAGGAAGCAGTAGAATAATATGGTTTTGGGGGATGCAAAGTACCTCAGCACATGCTTTGATTAGCTCTGAAGAAAAGCAAGATTAGAGGCGGTTTAGTTGTGTCGGGGGAGGCATGTGAAGGAGGCAAAAAAGCAACAATACATGACTGTGCCCTGGTTCACATCAGGGAGTGCTAACCTTGGGTTTCAGATTGATGGCTGTCCTGCAGCACCCGTGGAGAGCATACCCAGCAGCAGGTGTGGATGGAGGAGTGCCAGGCTTACCTCACACAATGCAAATACTCCGGGACCAAGCAGTGCAATCATTGAAGCCAACCTGTTTCTTTGGCACTGCTAGCCTGCCACATGGCACACACATACCTGTGTCACAGCATCAGTGCCCAAGTGAACGACGGCATCCAAGCTTAGGCGCAGCAAACCCAACCAAAATTGCCAGGTCAGCCTTACTGCAGAAATCATTAGATCCTAGGTAGGCTTACTTGGCATTAAACTTGATGTGAAATAATAATACAAAGTATAACAGATTATGAAATGTCAAGAATAATTGCAGCAACCAAGCCAGCCTGCAAAACCCAGCCATTTCAGATTAATGTTTTAGGCATTGCTAACCTGAAAAATGTGGCATGTGTCTACCGTTTTGGATTGGACTGAAACTTTACATAAGGTATCTACAAGTTGCTGCTGCTGATCGGTGGAAATGTTAGTCAGGCAAAGACAATGAGTTGCCTGTTAAAGGAATGCGTAGTGCAAATATTTTATGCATACAAATGCTAAGTGCAGACTGGAAGCAAATGGGACAAAAACTGCAGAGCGTATCAGCTGCTGCTAAGTTTGACACACTCTTAGGTTATAGTTGTATGTTAAGGGTAGATGTTCACAAGCTCCTCAAGCACAATGAGTAACTTGGAAGAGAAAAGGGTAACTGCACTTTAAAGGATGCATGCTCTGAGCACAGTGTTTACAAGCCAGCAGCACAAAGAAACTGATTTTTTTGAAAATCTTTTAACTCTAAAGAGCAAATCTTTAAAGCAGCGCAAGGGCGTCATGCACACAAATCTCATTATTCTGAAAGCTGCTTAGAAACTTTAGCCCTTAGAGTCAACATACCACGATGCATTCAGAAGTGCAATTTCAAACAGTTACAAATGCTTCTAACAATTATCTAATTTAAAGAAAAAAATGAAGAAGAAAAAAATAGGATTTAAAAGGATTTAGAAAGAAAGAATTATGGAGGGTATATATGTTAAGAAGGAGGTAATTGAAAGGGATTGAGAGGGGTACAGTAGGAAGTGGATGTGGTTAAGGCATTTGCAAGATTAGTTGAAGAAAAGTCTGGTAAAACTGGAAGTAGGAAGCCAAATCTTAGGACAAATGAATACAGTTTCTTTGATGTATTTGGAGCTGCACAGTTTTTACATACTCAGCATCTTGCCTGTGGGCCTTAACAATGATTGGGTAAAAATACTGAAGAAAGGCTATCATAATATAACCAGACAAAGTAGTGTATATACTACTTGATGCACAAAAAGTACTTATATTTTCAGAGATTAAATATGCAGTCAATGGTACTGAACAGCTGCAGGTATTTCAGCCTCAGGTGTCTTCGGGAATTAAGCAACTTAACAGAAATGGAATCTGTGACTTGCTATGCAAGCTGGTTTATTGAAAACAAAAATTGTAACAGGATTTATTACTGCTTTAGAGATGGAGTATGAGTTTGAAACTCATTTTCAAATGTGTCCTCAAAGGAACAGGAGAATATGACTGGTAAAATGGGGGGAGGGGGGTGGGGTGGAGGGAAGCGGGACAGTTGGAGGGGATGAGGAAAACTCTGGCATGCAAATGACACTGTCTCCAATTAGTACAGATACACCTCTGGAAATTCCTGCAAGTGTTTTATCTCTCTAGAAAATGTATTGAAACCCCCGGGCATGTAGGTTGTGTTTGTGCATGCTTGAGGTCTCAACTTCTTCCAGGATTAAAAGACTGTAAGTACATGCACCATTCTGTTGGTGCTGTAGTAACAGACTGCACTAGTCTGTGCTAGGCACTGAGCAAACACAGGACAAAGATACACAACAGGCAGTGTATGGAAGCAAAAAAGACAGCAGAGAAAGATAAATAAAGAGCTGAACCAGGTCAGGATGACAGTACCCAAGTTTTGTATTCCCTTGCTGAGCCTGCAGAACTCCTAGGATATTTCTGCATTTCGCATTCTAAAACTTCAAAATTTATCAAAATCCCAGAAAGTAAGGGACTCTCCATCCTGATGTTAAGCAGGCTCATTTCTAAGATGACTCTTACTTCATTTTCATTGTTTCAATGAGCCAGTCCATGTTCAGAGCACTGTCAGTGCTGAGGAAGAATAGACAAGCACTGGGAGTTCCATGGCCATAAAAATAAACACTGTCAGCAGGATACATAAAGTAATGTATTGAATTTGAAACACAACATCACAGGAGCATGAAGAAAACCAGATGCATCTGCTAAGCATTTCTGGACAGATTGATTTACACAATGCTGTTCTTTAATTATGTGACTTTATTTAAGAAGTCGGACAGGACAGTGCTTCAGATCTGGGACAACCAGCAATGGACACCAGATCTTTATTATGTCAGAAGAAACAAAAAAAGCACCATCTTTTTTACCTTGGTACAAAAATTATCAGGATGATCACCCCCAGAACCCCTAAGCTTATACTTGGTGGTTCAGATAACTGTGTCAAAATTTGTCTGCTTGATTTCAGCCACTTCTTCAGAGTCCAGGTGTCTGCACATCTAATGCAAGGACTGTTATAACACAAGCATGTGCTGCTGGGCGGAGGTGAGGAACCCCAAAGTCAGAAACTTGGGCAGCATGCGGGTGTTTGTTCGGGGCTTTGCCTGTCAGAAGTTCTTGAATGGTTAGAGCCATTTACTGAATGCATCTGCCTATTCTTTGCCTTCTATACCAGGTCTCAGGATTCATCTGAATGGTATTACCCTAAGGTGCTGGAGGCATGTTTGATCACTGTAAGAAGCTTCTCCCATGGCTGCAAGTAGCAAGGAGAAGGCTGCCACACCAGAAGCTTTAAAAAGGTCTGGGGTTTTCTTCATCTATGTAGTAAGTGTAGATGCTGATGTTATTGTTGGTCCTCTCCATGCACTGTGGGACAGGGTGAAACACTTGGCTTCATAATGGAGATTATTGTGGATAAGTGAACAGAGAGAATCATTTAACTGCACCCAGATAATTAACCAGGAAACTGGAAATCCTTGTATCAAGGTTGGAGCCTGATCAGGAATTTATACTGTATAAAACAATCTTTTTCTTTCTCTGTTCTCTCTCTCTCTCTTTTTTTTTTTTTTTTTTTTTTTTTTTGGAAAGAATGACAGACTAACAAAAGGGTAGTAGCAAGAAAGGAAGGATTTGGTGAAAGCTTTGAATCATCAGAGAGGACACCATTATCAGATGAAGCAGTTTCTGGGAGGCATACAATAAACTATTCTATTTTTTCAACAACAATTCAAGTTGTGCAGCCACTCAAAAATTTAAAAGCCCTTTTTAAGATAATTGTATGCATTTTACATGTACTGTATGCACTTACTCTTTCAGGGAGCGCATGTTATTGATCACTCCTGCCTAAATTAATAGTGCATCTCTGTCTGGATTGCAAAGCAATAATGAGTTGTTTAATTAACTTCTGTAGGTATTACAAGGAAAATTATGCCTAACACAGTCTAAAATCCAGATTCTTGAATGTAGGGGATTTTTAAGTTAACCTGACTCATACACTTTTTGCATAACAACTTTGTGGGTTTTCTGCTGTGTACAGGGCAATAACACTCCAAGTTTACAGCCTGTATAATCCACACGAATTATACTCTCTAGTGCCCATCTATCTCTGTCTTATGAAGCTGATATCATGAAGACACAGATAACACCAAAGACTGTAACTTTTACTAATAGTCTACAACCTGCTTAGCTACTTGAGGCTGATGAATTTGAGGAGCTGGTCAGAAAAACATGAAAATTTAGTAGCTTAGTGGGCATTGTACATGATGGGGAATGACGAGGTTAGAGAGCATTTTGGTGTCTTCATGTTGCTACCACCACCAAACCTCAGTCTGTACAGTGTTTGAACTGAATGATGAAGCACAAGAAGGGGTAACAACCCTAAAGCAAAAGGACAAATATGCTGTAATCTCTCCGTAACTGTACTCTGTCCCCACACCATCAAGATTATTTGGGTATCTTACTTAACACAGAGTGTCAATGGGAAGCCCATCAATGTTAGAAATACTTGCACAAATCTAGTTCATCCATCAGCTTTGAATTGAACTGCATGCCCAAAATCCAGGCAGAGCCTACCTGCCTTAATGCACCGTTGCTGCATGTGCTTATAGGACTCTCAGGTACAGCCACAAACACGGGCCACGATGAAAGAGTCCTTCCCCCATGGTCAAGTCCAGTATCATGGGAGGGAACCTGGTGGAAGAGCAATGTAAATTGTGAGGGCTCACAGTAACTTGGGAGTATTATTAATATCACATCACCAGCCTGTGTGCATTTTTTACATGTCACAATGAAATTATTTTATTACCTGTCTGTGAGTTCATCCTAAAACATTAAGTGCAAGACAGTGGGATTTGGCACTTCCACAGCATTGGCTATGGCATACAGTACATCTACATACACTTTTGCTGCAGGTGCACTCATCCCACATCTAAGAAAATCTGTTTTCAAACACAAGATGACTTAAACACAGTGTTTAGATGTGAGGCATGTTAATGCAGGTATCAGCTGACCCACAACTGCACATTTGAAGGGCAGGTAAATCTTAACTCAGGCAAAACTCATGGTTGATACTGACTTGACTGTTTCTCAAATGAAATTTTAAAAGGAAGTTTCTCAATATGGGGTTTTTTAATGTGCTGGTATCAAGCATTTATGAATAGCATTTCCTACTCTAGTAATCAACTCACCCAGGAAAACAAGTGTGTGAAAAATCTGCATCTTATTTACATTTGTAATATTACATAATTTTGAAGGTATCAGCAGAAGCATTTAAATGAGAGTTTTGACAACAGTGCCATTCCAAATGCAGTGAAAATCCTTTTGATGTTTAATTAGAGGAGACTGCAAGGACATAATTTGAAAAGCTGAAGGTGGAGTTAAAAAACATACCTCACCCACTACAAAAATGTCTCTGCTGTCTTGGCCTGTGTTTTAAGTGCATACTAACAGATCTCCAATAACTGGTATTTCTTGCTCTATGGGTAGTAAGTTATCTTGTCATCTAGTACTTTATCATCAAGTATAAAAAAAAAAAATCATCTGGCTTTGTGCGCAGTAGATGAACGCATGTTTATAGAGCACTGATTTTAAAAGTCACAATACTTTGCCCTCAGGATGCAAACGTCGTACTGCTTGAGACACCCAGCACCTTGCATAACTGCATATAAATTTAGCATTGCTAATTAATGCTCTATTTTTAGTACCAGGATTCTGTGCATCACTATTGTGATACACAGAACATGGATGCAGTGGATCCTTAGTTCAGAAAGTGTGCTGGGTTGTTTTTTTGTGGTCACAAGTTGCGTATCCACTGCTCCACAGTGGCAGCTGATCTTGATTTAAGCACCTCCCCAAGCTGACGAGTGTCTTTGCAAACTGTTTATGTAATTCTAGTAATGACCATGGAAGACTGTAGGCTGCAGTTTAAAGTGCACAGATACAATTTAGCCCCTTCACTTCTCCAGATCTGCAACAGGCTTTTAGGTGGAGTTCTTGTTTTATTTTTCAGATCTCCTTGTATTTTCTGATCTTGGCTTGATTAAACACCTTGTATTCACATCTGGCTTAGAAAAAGAAAAAAAATGTGACTCTTTGGAATAGTAGGATTGAATTTAGAGTTGAGAAGGCCATAGCTGGTAAATTTTATCCTAAAAAGAATCAAGGGTGAAATCTTGGCTCTATTTAAATCAGTGGCAATGTTTCACTAATTTCAGGTGAAGGTATTCACCCCTACTAAATACTTTATATCCTAAGGGCTCTATAAATTGTTGCATAAACATTACATAGTTAGATGATGGGAAAAAAACCACTCCCATTTTCCTCACCTAAGGTAAAAATCTTTGCTGCCAGGTTTCCATGAAGAAGCTGACAGAGGTAATCCAGCAGTGATGGAATATTCAGGGATTAATTAGACGTGGCCTAGATACATGCCAGAGAGTATCAGAGCTGACCTAAATGTTGGGAGGAATAGTGCCTGTGTCTCCTCCTCTCTGTTAATCAGCCCTGACACCAAAGGCTTAGCAGGGCAAGTTTGAAGAGAGCATTTGGATGTAAGCCTGAAAGAGGCAAATTGTTAGGTTATTTTTTATTCATATGATGAGTCTGCTTATTTAAATTTAAAATGTACTGAAAACATAGCTTCTTGTATCTTGTAGATTGGTAGGAAGTCAACCAGGTTTTTCAAACAGTGAGCCAAGAGTCTACAGAAGCCTGGCTGTGGATCACCATGCTTTGACAGAGTATGAAGTCTTCCTGTCTCTTCTACTTTGTTCTAAAGCACCATTCCAGGGGGAAAAAATCAATTAACTACACAGATGCTATGTTAATTTTTAAATATATACAAATATGTCAGAGTTGTTTACAGTAAATGAGCAATGGAATAAACCTCACTTTGGCCTAAGGTTTACAGGAGCAGCTTTCATCACTCAAAGGGTCAATGAATGGGAATAAGAATAAATCAGTGTTTCTTCAGTTTAATTTGAAATAATGTTAATTGGAATAGCCTTCTGCTCTACAAGCATGCTTTTCAAGTTGCAGCCAGCAAAATAAATTGTGGGGTTTTTAAGGACAAAAATCTAAACTAAACTTTTTCCACTTACTCTGTAAACTCCAACTTCTAAAGGATGTCCCTGAGTTGATCAAACTACTCAGGACAAAGATCTATTTAAGCCAGTATTAAAATAAAAGTACAGTCCAGAGACCTGCTTCCTGCTAATTGCATGCATCTGGGAATTTTAGAAAAATTTTGGCTTAATTGGAATACTCAGCCATCAAGTTTTCATGTCATTGCAGTTATATTTCAAGAAAAGGGGTTGAATGGCAGTGAACTGAGAGATCTGGAAACCCGCAGTATTTGAAGATGTATGAGATCCTGCCATTGTCACTATTACTTGTCACAGGTGACTAAAAAGCAGTGGAGTTCAGCTTGCCAAGATGATGACTTTATTACAGTTCTTCACCTTTATTTCAAAGTATTTTTGAGAGGTCTAGGAATTTTTTATCTTAACTTGGGGGGAGGCAGGGGGCAGGGCGGGGGGTGTTTAGCTTCCAGTTTGGGAAAATGATGGAAAGCATACTAAAAAAAAAAAAAATAGTAATTGAAAGAAGTGTCTATATTGATATCTGAGCTAAAACTGTACAAGTTGAAAATCAGTTAATTCATATCAAGTAGGGATATTTGTCTGTAACTTTGGACCTGAGAAAAGGGAGAAACTTCCATAAAATTATGCATCTGCATGTTGTACTGAAGCCCTTATGAAATCTATTTCATTGTGATTATACTCAGTAAAAGACTTGATGTGTGCAGTGTTATGATCCAACAGCTGCTATTGCCTGCAATTCCACAAGCAATTCCCACAAAACATGCCTTTTATAACAGAATAATTTCATTGAATTACTAATCAATACAACCAGGTGTCAGGTATAGACATATAGTCATAACAGAAATAATCTACTGTTTAAGCATTTGTCTCCAAATGGCAGCTCGGTAAGAAAAGAGGCTGCTCAACACCCTGGCGCTGGTTCCCAACCACTGGAAGTATCACACTTACAGCTTACGAAATCTGCAAAGAAGTAAGAAAGCTCGGAGCTGCCTAGCAATGCTTTTATCAGTCATTGCTACCAAGAGTCTCAGCTTCCCCTTAGCGCTTTGTGGTGGAGGTCTGTACCACAAACTCTAAATGACTAATGGCAATAGTCTTGCTGTCGTTTTGTGTTGCAGACACCTTCCCCATTCCCTGGGCATCCAGGGACCCCAGTTCGAAAATCAGAGTCCAGCTGATCTCTTGTTATTCAGCTTCTATTATTTCATTGTTAATGTATAAACCTATCTACTGGACTGAACTTTTCCAGTAATTATTAATTGACCTTTTTGTATTTAGGTAAATTGAGACAGATGACACTTTTTGAAATAGTACTTTGCTCACTTACCCTATGACTTAAGTTAAGGAGCAACAAAAGATATTCGTTTTAGGGACTAGTAACTGTTTCACATCCACACTTTTCTATATAGCAACTTTAGAGTGTTTTTTTTTCATTTTTCTGTAAAGCTTCATAGGACTTTATCTTGTTCAGATTTGACACATTGGCTTTATTGAATTTATCCAATGCTTTACAAATGTCTGTTATCTCCAGTAGTTAGATTTTGTTTAATTTTGAACAGCATAACAGAATATATCCTGAAGAAAAAGCTGTCAAACTTATTGAAGATTTATAGCTGATACAGCAGTTATGATAGTGAATCGATAATAACCAAGTTACCAGTTATTTGTTAGACTATCAACAGTTTATCACTAAAGAGTAAAATCCACAGAAATATTAACATTCATTTATAATTGCAAAATGGTCCATTTTGTACTTCAAATGCACTGTGGATCTTGTTCAGACTGACAATTTCATTCAATTCACTCCACCAATTTACAGTATTTTAACATTTTTTTGGAAAAGTAAACCAGCATCTGATATGTGGGCCTTTACACTATTCATTTTTTCAGCATAACAGAAATTGCAGCAACCTATTTCAGTTTTCTCTGCCCTAGATTCAGGAAATGATGCAAGCTAATTTCTATTCAAAGTGCTCAGAAATACACCACCTTGGAAAAGGATATTTTTGGGACCTGAGATATATGACTATTTATGTCTGGCTCAAAATACAGGTAAGAGTTCCTAAAAAAGTCATTTAAAGTATATTTTTTACTTTTAAAACGGCAAAACCATGCTTAGAATCAATTCTCTTCAAACTTAAATGAAACACCCACATATCAGACTATCCCATCCACTATCTCAATAAGATCTAAATCTGTCAAGGATTGTTAACACCCATCACAGTGTGGATATTTTGAGGACTTGTAAATCCAGAAGAATTTAAATTTCTTTAGTCAAAAGCAGTATTAACAATACAACATCATTCATAAACATTGATTAGTACTCAACACCAGAAAGGGCAACTGGGAAAAAAAAATACAGATTTATTTTTTTTTTAATATTCCAGTATTCAGGACATAGGCAGAATCCAGACGAGTAAAAAATAATAAGCTCACTTACTGTTGTTGTGTGGGGAAAAAAGGAGAGGAGCTAGAGGTGATATTGCAGGAGGAAAGCCAACTAAGTAGGCATGACAGGAGCATGGGGGCTAAATGTAATGACAGGAACTTCATAGCATGTTCTTCATAAAAGTGACAGGAAAAGCAAAGGAGGCAAACTGCACTCTGCCAAAAGCATCCATTCAAATCCTGAAATACTGAAGGATAATTTTTGGTAGGGCACGCATTGCTAAACCCCTGGCTTGAAAAAAAGAAGGATAAATGAGAATTACAGGAAGAATGGTACTAAAGACTAGAGATCGTGACCAGAAAACAATGAAGATGAAGCACATTACAGTCTAATTTGCAAAAGCATGTATTAAATATTACAGAGAGCCACTTTTTTGATTACTTTTCAAACGATCACAGAACTTAAGAATAATTTAAAATCCTGTGCTTTCGTTCCTTTTTATCAACCCTGAGGTTAAATATATACACATTCCAAATATTTAGGGCACAGCTATATCTCCATCATAATATATGCCAAACTCTTCCTTTCTGAATTATTCCAAGCAGCAACCACCTCATTATTCCAGAATCTCACTGCAAATCCTTCAATGCTGGGGACCGTCAGAAGGGAGTATAAGCCTGTTTTAACATCTGTTAAGGTAGATCTGGCCAGGCTTCTCCAGCCACACATTGAGTTTCTACCTTCTCAGATGCAAACTAGGGAAGGAATGTCTTGGATTCCACCTGGACACCCCAGGACCTCAATATGCAGTGCTAATAGATCTGACATAGTGCTAATACACTGCACAAGTTTTCTGTAAGTGTCAATGGCCAGCTTGCCTTACAACCGAAGTAGCGATATGGAAAACTGCATAAGCAGAAACAAGGAATTTCATTCAGCACTTCCCGTGGGCAGGCAAGTGCTCAGCCATCTCCAGTAAAGCAGGACTCCATCACATGTAACGGTTACTTGGGAAGACAAATGCCATCACCTTGAATGTCCCCTATTCCTTCTCCTTCCCTCAGCTTTATATGCTGAGTGTGATGCCACATGGTCTGGAACATCCCTTGGGTCAGCTGGAGCCAGCTGTCCCGGCTGTGTCCCCCCCCAGCTCCTTGTGCCCCCCAGCCTGGTCGCTGCTGGGTGGGTGAGAGGCAGGAGAGGCCTCGGCTCTGTGCCAGCGCTGCTCAGCAGCTACTGAAACATCCCTGTGTTACCAGCACTGGTTCCAGCACAAATCCAAAGCATAGCTCCATGCTCGCTATTATGAAAAAAATTAACTCTATCCCAGCCAAAACCAGTACACCATTGCTGATTTCAAAGAATTTATTTACATTTAAAAAACCACTCATTTTTTGTGCCTACTGCTCTCAGTAGAAAGAGAAGTTTGTCTCTGACTTGCAGATTTTGCAAAGGAGACCTGTGTGTTGCCAGAAAATATCCCACAGATGAGCAAAATTGGGTGGGAGGAAGCCGTGGGGTTGGGTACAGCCAGCCCTCTACAGCATGTTGTATTACAGAACTTTGTACTATATGACTTTCATCTTGTCAGGTACAAAAGTCTATAGGAATTTCCTTTCAAACATTGCATTAATGAACAAACAGAGTGCTTTATTGTGGCCAAATACTCAGGACAAGAATTAAGAAGCATATCCAGATCCTGATGCTTCTCCAGTGCAAGCAACTGCATGAGATTTTGACATTTGCTAGTGACCCTGCTCCAGACACCATCCCCCAAATCCCCAGCAATAAGGCAACTGCCTGGCTTAGGGGATTGGTAATCGGATACTTCACCTCCAGGTCACCGTAGGTCTCTGGTTCAAGAGCAGCAAGGCTTTGTAATGACTTAAACACCAACAGATATTTATTTAGAGGCATATGGAGAAGGGAACATATGATTTCCATGCAGCAAGCAGTAGACACGTCCACATATAGGCACAAACATTATGACAGTTGCCAGTCTGTTAGAAACATTTGAATGACAGAATACCAGTCTAGCAGAGGTTGATTAACTCCCTAAGTCAGGATTATGTCTTGTTTTAGTGCTGGCTGGGTAGTAAAAGCATCATGGTTTATACAGTATTTTACAACTGAGAGAGGCAAAAATTCATGTTTAACTCTCTCTCCCTCTTCAAAGTCAAAGACTTTGAAAAGTGGTTTTGAATGTTACTGGAGGTAATCCAAAGCCAACTTTAATTTGAATTTTCTGTCTTAGCCGGTACAAATTCAGCAAGAGCAAAAATGTGTTCTGCAGGTCTTTTTAGGCACTTTACTACATAGGAAAAACTTTGAGTGCAAAATTTGGAAATTCAGTGCATCCTTAATGAGGATAAAACTGAAAAAAAACCTACTTCCAAGGTCAGTATTACCCTGATACTTCTGAATCAGACTGTATGGCCGGTGTGTGAGAAAAAAGGTAGGTGATGCTCCCTGTTGTGGAGGGACCACGGCAGGCAGGTGTAATAGTAAAACAGAAACGTGATGTCTTCAACCTCCAGTCAGTGGCAGTTCCAGAAGTCAGAGGGGCTGGCTGGCATCAACACCCTGTCCATTGGCCCGTACTGCCTCCCAGTGGGCATCAACTGCTCTTTTGGGGGAAAAGACGGGTTTTTAAAATGCCCGGTACAGAAACCAGTCCTCAGACAATTCATGGGGGAATTCATTGATGGTGAGATTTGTGGTATCTAAAACCAAAACCCAACAAAAGTCTTGGTCACCTTCCAGTGTGCGGCTCTCTGTGTTAATCACGGCTGCATGGTTCACCCACGGGTTTCTGCAGAATGTAAGCCTCCATTTAAATTTTTTAAAAAAAAAAAGCTTTGGCGGGCAGCCTTACGAATGTGAATGCACTTAGTATCAACTGGCACACAGAGGGCTCTGTCCCTGTCACTCTCAGCTTTGACAAGCAGCAGCAGAGCAGTATCACATCACATGGCTGTGACCAGTTTTACAGCATCCCTCCGTGCAGTGCTAACAGTAACTTACTTTTTTTCTTTTCACTCTTCTTGAGTGTGCTCAGAGCACCAGCACGGGATAGTAAGAAGGGATCCCAAAACTGCAGAATAAAACAACAGGAGGAAAAAGCACCTTTTGCTGCGGTAAGGTCTCCAGAAAGCTGTGAAAGAAGAGCTGGGGGGAATATTTTCATACCTCTTTGACAACCTACAGAGCTTCACTTTGTAGCCCCAACCTGCTTTTTCCTACCGGGCTCAGCGAGCCAAGGATCTGTTCAGAGCCGGACAACTCAACTCTATGCCTTTCCCACAAAAAAAAACAAGACCTCCCAGCCCTGTGCTGTTACTGACCTGGGAACAGTCACAGCAACCTTCATGTTGGGACATTTGTGTGGTTACTGCAACCACCAACAGTGAGGGGGCTTTGGGGAAAACACCTCTGGGGACCTGTGGAAGTCACAGGGCTGTGCAAGCTCTTGCAAGGGTTAGAGCCGTTGCCCGTGCTTGAAACATTGCATTTGTCTATATCTTGTACCATGATCTTATGGAATGGGGAGGAAAAAAATCACACAGTGGTATATCACAAGTTGTGTGAATAAACAAAAGACTTCTGTGTCTAGGTGTGTCCAGCTACAAAGGTCACTTAGGTGTGGGATGTTTATTTTTTTCCTCCAAAGCGATCCTGTTCAGGTTGCAATATCCTGTTTTATTTCTACGGTGCTTATCATTGAAAGTTAATGTTCAGGATCCTTGGATCTGATATCCTCCCAGCGCACACAAGAAATAGAACTGAAAAACATCAAAGCAAGCAGTACTGAACACAGAGAAAAGGCAGAAGTGCTGCATTGGAAGTGCTCTTCTTGCATCACGCTGCTTTGTGGAGAGCTCACATCATCAGGTTTGCATGTGTGCATGCACGTGTGAGACTCCTTCAAAGGAGGAAATAGGATGCCTAACTTTTAGTGCAGAAAATTAGTAACAAAATACACGCTAGCTGAGGGCCGATAACATCGCTGTAATCTCGTACTTAATCTGCTATCCTCAAGAAAAATCTGTTGGCTTTTCCGTGCTAACTGCCCAGGCCGCGCACGCTAACTAATGGCCCGGCGCTGCCCTGCTCCTGCAGCAGTGACTGAGGTCACGCGTGTGCACCTTCATTTCTGCGCGTCGGTGCCCCCGGCGGAGCTGCCCCCCCCCCCCCCCCCCGCTGACAAACGCCGCAGCCCCGCCGGGCGCTCTCCCCTCTCCCTGGCGGGCCGCGGTCGGGCTGCAGCAGGTGCAGCGGGAGCACGCGCCCGGCGGGGCGGGGGCGGCGGCGGCCGGGGCCGAGCGGCCGCGCGGTGCGAGGCGCCCCCGCCCCGGTGCGGGGCGGCCACGTGGAACCGCGGCTCCCGCGGCGGCGACTTCCTGCTCCGCATCGCCCGGCCGCTGCGCGCAGCGGGGAGGCAGGCGCGGCAGCCCGCAGCGGGGGCGCCGACCGGGCGGGGGGGACAAGGGGTAAAGGGGGGAGGAAGGAAAAAAAAAAAAAAAAGAGAAACTTTGTACGTGCGGCGGCGGCGGGAGGAACGCGTCCGCAGGCGGGCGGCGGCTGGGGGAGGAGGGGGAGAGGCGGCGGCGGCGGGGCCGTGCCGTGCCGTGCCGTGCCGGGCGGGGGGCGGAAGCCCGCCGGTGCGCGGGGCCGGGCGCTGCGTGCGCGGCGGCAGGAGGGAGAGGGCGGGCGGGAGGGAGGATGCGGCTGAAGCTGGGCTTCCTGCTGCGCGCCGTGCTGCTGGCGGGCAGCTTCTTGGGGCTGCTGCTGCTCTGGTCCTCGCTGTCGCCCCGCACCGAGGAGCCGGCTCCCCCGGGACGGACGCGGGTGAGTGTGCGGCCGCGCCGGGCGGCAGGGCGGCCGGGACGGAGCGGGTGGTGGAGCCGCTGCCCGGGATGTGACCGGCGGCGGCTGTGGGCGGGCGGGGGGCGGCTGCCCGGGCTGCGGCCTGCGGCGCCTGTAGGCCCGAGAGGGGAGAGCGGAGCGGCGGGGCCGGCCCCAACCGGCCCCCGGATCCGGCGTCCCTGCCCGGGCGGCGCCGCGCCTTGGCCCGCCGCCGCCGCGGGACGGGCCGCGCCGAGGCCCGGGGGCGCCGCGCTCCGATGGGCCCCGGCGGCCGCGCCCGGCGGGTGTAGGGTCCGGTCCGCGCCGCCCCGCCCGGCGTGGGGCCGCCGCAGCCCCCCCAGCCCGCCGGGGGCCGCCGCTGGCGGGGCGGGGCGGGCAGTGCCCCGACGGGGCCCTTCCCCGAGACCTGCCCGCCGGCGATGCCCCGGGCACCCAAAAGGCGTGGGTCCGTGGATGCCTCCTCCAGGGGCTTTGCCATCCCTGGAGCAGCGGCGCCGGTGCAGACTGCCGGAGCGTCCCGCAGAGGTGTCCCCCGGGGGTTCGACAAAGGGCGCAGGTGCTCCCGCACACACTCCGCTGCGGGTCAGCTTCCCCGGCCGTCAGCGACCCCAGGGCAGGCCCCGCCGAGGACAGGCGGCCGGCTGGGGGCCGGGGAACAGCGCAGGAGAGCCAGCAGGCCTTGGGCTGGTGGCGCTGGCAGTGCGCGTCCCGCACCCCGAAACGGCGGGGCGGCCCGTGGGGCGGGCAGCGCCTCAGCGGAGGGGCAGGGACCCCGGCAGGGCTGCGGGAGCCGCGCGGGGAGCCCTGGCCTGGCCTTGTGTCAGGCGGGAATAAGCCGTGCCCTCAACGCCAGGGTCTGGGAAGGCGTCAAGGTGCTTTTTCCATTTTCGCCACAGGTTTTAGAGCTGTCAAACATAGCTGGACTTAAGGAGATCTGCTTGAAGTAAGATTAGTCAAGATTATTTTAATCTTGGTGAAGTCATAAAATTTTGCAGTGATTATCTTAAAAAGTGATCTGTTGTGATATGTTCGCTAATGATCTTGGGCCTCACTTGCTAGTGGGCTGCTTTGAATAATTGCGGAAGGCAAGCGAGCTGACAGGTTTCGTGCTTTTGAAACCTGGCAATGACTTTGGACTCCTTCAGCAGATGCTCTGTCTTCTGAAGCTGTTACAGTTTTCTGTGTCTTGGCAGTTACTGCTGAGATAATAGGCCACAGCGGTTCTCTTGGAGATACACAGTTTATTAAGTGGTAAAGTTTCTGTAATCTGTTCTTCGGGATACAGCATAGGCTCTTCTGTGTACAGAAAAATCTTCAGGAATTTTATTTGCGTGCCTCCCAAGAAAATGTCAGGCAGTAAACGTTTTACGTCAAAACCAGTTGAATTACTTTTCCTGTTTAGGGAAGGGTAACAGACCTGTCAAGTGAAATCTTCTTAAAAAAAAACCAACATATATATATGGTTATGGTTGCAATGCTGTGTAGGGCAGTGACCGTCATCAGATGACTATTCTGGGGTGACAACTGAAATACTGCAGTCCTACAGTGTGCATGCTGTATCAGCCTATTCAGGTGCTGTAATGAATCACGCTGTCTTCTCTGACAAGCCTGAAGGCTTTTTCTCGGAGGCTTTTGAGCTGAACCTTTGTATCCACCTCCATTCGCACGTGAGGTCTGATTCGGAAATCTGTTCTAGCTGGTGCACATGGCAATATTGGAGTGGGAAGAGTCCTTACAGTCTAGCCCTTGATAAAACAGCATTCTGTCTTGATCACCCCTGCCTTGACTGGAGGAAATACTCATGACAGCCACCTCAGGAAATAATTCAGTCTTTGTTGGGAACAAATATAATGGTATTAAGTAAACACTGTCAAAGATGACATCTAAACAGAATATCTGGTTCATTAGCGAGATCAGCTGTTTACTTGTCATTGTGATATATATGAGAGAGGGTAACACGTGCTTCTTCATTTTCTGGGAAACAGTATCGTTGTTACTAAATTTGTGTTTTGGTTTGGACTGCTTTCCTCCTCAGAAGCTGCTCAGGTGAAGAATGCTAGTGAAACAGTAGTGAGCGGGCTCACTCCTAGCAGTGCTCCATCGTATTTCTGGGGGGTTGGCAGAGCCCAGGAGTATGTCCTGAGGTTAGGGTCTGTGCATCCTGCATCCTGCTAGGTGAGGCGACACTGACCCCATGAGGTGGGCGTGTACCTCAGGGTATGCTTCCCGCAACACCTGGAGACAGACTGCGTTGGTGCAGTTTCAGCATGCTGGAACTAGGAGTTTAATCATAACTGCTGCTCTGGGTGTGCACACTTTGTTCAGTCATACAAATGTATGTGTTTGCTCTGTTGTTAGTTGCCGGAAAGTTTGTTAAGCTAAAGATAACAGAATAATTATTCTTCTTCCCGTACAACGCCCTCCTCCTTTTGCTCGTGCTGAAAACTCTGGCCAACAAATGTAAAATTCCTGATCAGAGAGTACCAGCTTAAAATAGAATTAAACTTTTTATAGCTAACCTCAGGCAGTAACCTTTCCCTCTCTGCGCTGTAACCCTGGGCGCTTCTTAATAACACCGACACATTAAAGAAGCAAAGATGAAAAGTTCTGCTTTGTTGTTCTCTTTATGTTTATAACCTTGAATATTTTCCTGCTTACAGCAGCAAAGGATACTGAAGATCTTGTAGTAATGTTGTAACTATGGACCTTAAAATGAAAAAAAAGTATATTCTCCCTTCAAATATTGTGTTATGTTTTTTCTACTCATTTTAAAAGATTTCAGAGATCTTTTGGAGAGGCAAGGTGATTAAGCTATGGAGAGTTTTCAAAGAAAAAGTGAAAGTGGAGAAGTAGCTTGTTTAGGAAGGAAATGAGAGAACACAGAGGTAGTAACAGAAACACAGACAGCTGGGAGACAAGACCTTTGTTTCTGGTAGAATTCTGACTACCACAGGGAGTGTATGTTCACTGAAAGCATATCAGCCGATCTCCAGACAACCCAACAGTGAAACTTTGTTTCTGCAAGACATCATTTAAGGAAAAAGTGCTTGGAGTAATCAGAGAAAGAGGTTAAGTATTTCTTTCTTTGCATTATCGGAAATATCCAAACAGAATAAAATATCCTCATCCTAAAGAGCTTTTAGTTTTCAATGTAAACCAAATTAAAATAATGAAAATATATTAAGGTCTGTCCTCAGAGTCTTTAAAAGCGTGTCTGCCCTTTGTGTATGTAAGGACATCTACTATCTGATAGTAAGGATTACAAGAGTACCAAAGATTTAGGCAGGGATGTGCTTGTTTATGACTGTGAGAAAAGATCAGGTAGAATCACTGATTCCATTATTATTTGCATGTTGTGGGTTCTTTTGGATGTTTTCCGATACCTTCTGCTCTTCTGGGTCAAGGGATCATGGTTTTGGGGCTATCAGGAAACGACTGAGGCTATTCATTGTACGAAGATTGCTGTAGGCATCCCAGTTGTTGGGGATATAGTACTTGTTGGTCTCCAGCGAGATGTGGCTAATCGGCCACAGAGGTACAGCCTTAAAAGCTGGTGTCATCAAGAAGTGGGTAATACTGCAGGCAGAACCAATGGACTGAAACGGTAAAGAAAGATTCATTACTGAAAAGCTGAAAACAGTGTATTGGGGGAGTAAATGTAATATAGGTCAACTTTAACTCTCCAAATCTGACCAACTACAAAGTGTTAAAGTGACCAAATTAGTATTCAGAAGCATGAAAAGTTATGTAAAATTGAGATTGGTGGGTTTGGGTTGTGTGTTTTGGGGGTTTTTTTTTGAAAGATCAGTTTAGCCTACCTGAGACAAAGCTTGAAGTACAATTTTGCAGGCTCATAGTCTGTGTGGTAGTAGTATGATCAGTGGTTTCATACTTCCTCTAATCTTCACTGGAGTACTCCAAGAAGCTGGTAGAAATGACCCTATTCATTTTTCCTTGTGAAGAACAGTAAGAAGGTGTCCGCTGTGTTACTAATCCCCTTCTGGAGCCTAGGAAAGTAGTAAAAGATTTGCTGGCCACGTGTGGCTGACCTTGCACAAGTCAGAAATGTGGTGAGATTGCAAACCCCACAAAATTCCCTGTTCTGCCCTTTTCTCGTGTGCAGTGAGAACTTCCCAAAATCTTGGCATGGGCTGCCTGGCCTCGTATCTGGGAACCTGCTGCTTCAGATTTGAAGCATTACAATACTTGTGGGATTTCCCAACTTGAGCTAGCCCGTAGCCACTGCACCTGAGCCACCAGTGGGCTGCCATTAACTTGCCTTGCTGTGTGTTGAAGGCATTTAATTTTCTGTGTCTGTAAGTGACATGTTCTTAAGGGGCTTTTGGGAGTATTTGTTTATCAACAGTTCCCAGACTTTCCAGGCTGGCTTTTTTGTGTAAGTAATTGGGCAGCTGTCCCCTTCCTCCTGCCATCCCTGAAAGCATGCACGTCTCCTACTCCAGGTGTGCTCTCAGTGCTCTATAACTTAGCAGGAGCTTTTGAGGTCACAGTCTCCCACCCTTAGACATGTATACCCTCATCTCCCTGCCAGGACATTAGCTGTCCTTATTGCCAGACATCACAGCAGCTGTGCCATAGCCAGGGAAGAGCGGTTGCCCGTGGATCAGGAAGCAGGGCTCTGCCGAGGGTCCTGGTGCAGATGGTGATCTGGCATGTCCCTCTGGTTCAGGAGCCTGGATGATGGGCCTGTAGCTAGGGCTGTGGGCCCTCACCAGCCACCAAGTTTAAACAGTACGATTCCCGTGCAGCCACTAGAAGGTAGAGAATTTATGAAGTGGAGGTGGAGGAGCTGGAAAAAAAGAAAAGCTGAATGGACATTTTCTGAGCTTTCTGGTGACACGCCCCCTTCTCTCCCACTTTAAGGACCGCTAATATCCTGTATGTCTTGGCTGGGTTGTCACTGGGAACTTAATGAAAAGTTGCAGACTGAAGTTGAAATGTTATTGTGGTTTAAATTAGATTCTTGGCAGTGGAAGTCCCAGCGGAAATTCTCCACTTTCCCTTAAGGAGTAACGGCACATGTGCTTAGAGAAACTGAGATGCAGGAATTTTAAGTTTATATCATTACTGGAGGAAAGGGCAGGAATCAGAGTAAAATAATAAATCTGATGTCACAGGGAGAGTGGTGTTCTGTAGTGCAGGGATTCAGGTTCGAGTTTGGTAAAAACGTGATGCGTTGTGGCACACGGGTGATCTAGTTGCAAAACAGTATCTCTCTCTCCAATTGCTGTGTATAGTTATCTATACATTGATCACTGTTGGTTTTTTTTACTGGTTTGCCTTTCTGTAATTGGGTGAGACCTAACACAAGGAGCACCACATCAGGTCTGCCACTCCAGCATTATCTGAAAACTCAACACCATCATTCATCATCTGGGTGTGACAAGGTCCCTGCAGGTGCAGGGCTAGGCATTGGCACACCGCCTTCTACAATCAAAGCCTTAATCAGTCACTACTTCTGGTGTGACACTCGGCAGAAATGAACACCTTGGCAGATATTTTGTGTTCAACAAGTTTAGTTTGAGATTTGTGCGCAGGGAGGCAGTGAGCTTGCCATAGCCAAAGTATCACTGTTGTAGGAAGTAAACATCACTTTCTTTTTCCCCTCTGTCTATTACAGTAATCTTTAGTGTTGCTGGTGACAGTAATAGGCAAAATGTTTTGAGATATTAAATGCTAATTTTTTTTTAATTTGTGCTTTCATCTAAATTGGCTTTGAAAAAGCTTGTAAAAATCTGTCACCCTTGGGAGAGTGTAAAAACCCCAATCACTATCATATTAAAAGTGAAATCTTTCTACAAACGTTTCCAGTTATGTTGCAGAATCAATGACCACAAAGCAAATAAAGTGAAGAAATGGGGGGGAAAAAAGCCTTCATAATTCCTACAGTTCATGTATACATACATAGATTGTATTAAAACTTTCTTGAACTCTTTTTATCTATAAGATCCCTTGTAATAAGTTGGAGAAAGAACTCATTATTATCTTCAGACTATTATTTATGTAAATGTCTGCTCCTCTAGAGTAGTTTTGCACCATTTTATGTGTGTGACAAGTTTCCTTTTATTGTGTTCTAGCACACACCCCCACCCCCCATTACCATTCATGAGTAATGTAAAAGAACTGAACAGTCAAAAAAAACAACCAAAGATCTTAAGGCCAGCATTTGCTTTTCAAGAATCCCACTGTAGGAGAAGAGGATCTAGAGCATCCAGGGCACCTTTGGCAGGATCCTTAGCATAGGATGAAAGGTGGCTGTGCACTCTTAGGTAAGATTGTGCAACAAAAAACTTAGTAATTGTGTCTGATTTGGGGATCACACAGGTAAAACTATTCCTGTCTTTAAGTACCTCACAGAGAAACTCTGGAGTAAGACCACAGAAGTCAGGAATCATCAACACAATGGGTTACGTAGGTTGTCATTTGTTTTAAAAAAAATGAATAAGTAAATAACAGAAGTGGTAACTTGTGCTCCTTAGTGACCAAGTAATGGGGCATTAAAAATAGCATGTAATAAAGTCCTTTTTAAAATAAAAATCTAGGTGATAGTTAAGTCTTTATTTTAAAGATGATGAATTAGGATATGATAGCCAAGCTGAAGTAGTAGAAATTCTGGAGCTAGTAAATTTAGATACTGGAAAAGGCCCAGTGGGTCATCAGAATGCCAGCTTTGAGAGAAGGCCTGTCATATCTAGGAGTGTATACATGGGGTTTTCATCACATGGCCAAATAGCGTGTACCTTCCTTCACCCGAGCTCAGCAGAGTTAAAATTGCTTGTATTGAGCTGATGCTCCCTAATGAAAAATGACAGTGCCTTTGTCCTATTTTTTTCAGATATTAAATCAGCATTATGGGAGACAGCCAAGTGGAAATAAGGCAGGATAAGCTGTTACATTAATAGGTTTGACTTCTACCTTGGGGGGGCAGGGTGGGGGGATGTTTTTACAGAAAGTAGGCCATATAATCTGAGAGAAGGATTCCAAGTCTGGTAACAGTTACATTTAATTACTAAATCTGTTCTGTAAGTATGGAAAACAAACGTCTACTGTGAACGATTAGTTTAAAAATAGCAACACGCTGCTTAAAAGGCTGCCTCCTCCATCAGTTTGCTTTCATCTTTTTGTGAATTAAAGGGAATTTATTCGCTTGATTGTGCCTTTAGCAGTCCACCTCTGCCCCACAGTGCTCTAGATTTAGACACTGTTTTGGTGAGTGAGGTGTGTCCTGTCCCATCCTGCGTGCCCCCCCCCAAGTAGTAGCAGTGCCAAGGTAATGTGTTCAGTAAGGAAAGTGTTGCCAGAATGGCCCAGCAAAGGGGAGCAGTAAGCAGCCAGCAGCATGCACGTCTTTGCAATCTCTGATACTTGTAGCCATGGATTTGGGGGTATTCTGGCCTTTCACAAAATGCAGATTTGAAGAGGGGAAAATTTTAAACTTGGTAGATTTCTGTAAACTTAAACCAAAGGTTAAGTTTGTGCTTTATAGCAGATTTCAGGACTGGGATTTATCAGTTTAATTGTAGCCTCTTTCTTGAAGGGGCTTGCTGGGAAGGTATGTGGTTTTGTGGAAAAGGGGTGTTTTGTTGTTAACAATCATAAAAAGATATAGAGGAGAAGGCTAATACTTGATTTCTACCTTTGTTTTTCAAATAAACATCCTTATTGTGTTCTCCCTGCTTGGGACCGAGCAGTTTTGAAACATTTGCGTACTCATTGGAATATTATTTGAACTGGTAGGTCTGAAATTTGAAAAAACAAGTTTTTTCTTAGTGCAAACTGTTTTTGAAATAGGT
Organism: Falco biarmicus; assembly: GCF_023638135.1. Lineage (NCBI taxonomy): Eukaryota > Metazoa > Chordata > Aves > Falconiformes > Falconidae > Falco > Falco biarmicus. The sequence goes on from NC_079288.1 coordinate 91,218,711, forward strand.
TGCTGCTTTCCTAGTGATGCATTTTATAGCACAGAATTCCTATTTTCTGAAGACCCATTAACTTCCCATTTGGGAATAAAAATGCTACTCTTACCAGGCTACATACATACATTATGACTAAAACAAAAAATGGCTACTTTTAGTAATGAAGAGATGATGCTTAAAAAAAGGATTGTTTTAAGCAGGAATTAAGTGTGCTTCTCCATGCATAAGCATGCTTTCTTGCAGCTCACAGATACTTATTTTTTTTTCTCCCCTCTCTGTTACAGTAAACTAATTGTTTGCTGCTCTGTGGTGGTCTGTATTTCTTTTACGTTTCTGTCTTACCATGTCCTCTTGAATCCTTCATTCTAATTGCCGGCTCCAGTAACATTTTTTTAGTATTGCTCTGGCTTTCTGAAGCTACAACTTACTTTCCTTTGATTTCCTTGTGGAGTGTTCAGTTGCAAATAGCAGCAGTCGGCACTGATGTGTGGTAAACCCCTGAGCAGCAGGAGAGAACTGCAGGAAGGTATAATGTAAAAAGAGTATACTGGTTTATATGCTGTTTACATTTGGAAAACTTTCTTTACAGTTGAAAGTCTCAAAATATAACTGTTAATGAAATTAAAGCATAAGCAGATGGTGCTCAGCCCACAAAGTTTCTTACTTATTTTGTTGTCTTAAAAAATTGGCAATGAAAATGGCTCAGCAGGAACTGTTCTGACTTTGAATACAGTTGATTATTTTTTTTAATAAGGCAGAAAGTATTATGTTAAATAGTGTGCTTTAGAAAAAAAATATCTTTAATGAAATTGAATATAGCGGTTTTATTCATATTTGAACATTTTTGTCACAACTTGGGGATTAAAATTTGCTTTGGTTTTAACCTGTAGTAAAAGATTTCCTTTTTAAGTAGGACTATAAAAGGAATAGCATTTCAGTAGGGCTGAAGCCTAGCAGCACCCCATTTTATTTCTCAATTCCTATCTTTATGGATTTGAGATATTTAAGCAATGTCTTTATTTTGAGCTAGTAGAATTCTAGGTATGTCAAAGAAAAAGGTATTTATTTTTTTTAAATTGGCTGTAGAAAATGCCTCATCTGTAATAACATCTTGATCCAAAACCAAAAAGAGTAACCAAGCTACCTCTTAAAAGCATCTGGGATGGTAATGTCATGAGTTTTCTATCCTTCCTATTGAGGAAGGAAGATCAAGAAAGACAATATTGACATAATGTGTTCTTCAGAGAAAATAAATTGTTCTCTACATGCTCTAGTCTTGAAATAAGATTTGCTACACTTTCACTTAAATGAGGCCTTGAAGTCAGCTCTTCAAGGCTCATAATATATGTCTTTTATAAGCCATGCATGTGTCAATGATGCATTTATCATGCACCTTAGACTGCTTCACCTGCTCTGGCTTGGATAATCCATCTCCCACAGTGATTCTAACACGCCAAAGCCTCTGATAAGCTTTAAACAGCAGCTATGAAATATCTTGGGTTTTTCTCACCTCTTCTGCGTTTTACACCCTTATTTCCCTTCCCTCTATGAAGTATGTTCCTCCTGCACAGAACCGAGACCTTCACTAGTGATTAGCTTAAAAATGGTATCTGTAATCTGCAGAGGTGGAAAAGGGTGGGAGGTGGAGGGGTTTTGTTATTTACTTCTTTTGATGGAATATGAGCTTTTAGTGATTATGTCTAAGTATACCACCTGCCTCTGATCAGAGAGTTCTTAGCCAGCAGCTCTCAAGTCCAGAAGGATGGTGTGTGGGTTTCCTGTGCCTCAGCTCCTGCTGGTGAGGGAGAAGAATCTCCTGTTGCCTCTTGTGTCACTTTTTGAAGATTCTCAGCTCCAAATGCTAATATTTCACTCAATATAAGATACTTACATGGCATGAGACTCACTTTGTAAAGTGGTCTTGAGTACTCTCTGTGGAGGTATTCCAGCCCTGGATATGTGAAGTAAGACTGCAGATTAGTTTCTGGGATACATTTGTGCGATCTCGGCATCTAAGTCCTTGTGTCTTCTATCCCTCTCTGTTTTCCAATACCGATCTAAAATATTGGCCTTGAACACTTGCTTATTTTTATGTGAATAGTAGAAGAAGTGTTGACTTGACAGGGAGGCTGTGGAGCTCTTTGGGCAGGTCCAGGTGTGAGCTTCTCCTTCAGGCATCCTCAAGGGGAGCAGCTGTCCATGGCACTGGAATCCAGACTGGGGCAAACAGTTACTCTGGTCCAGCTTTGGCAATGTATGTGTTCATACACAGGGCAGTGAGTAGGTGTCCTAAGCGTCAATACCGTTCCCATTATTTCATGTAGAGAAACGGAGGTGGGGGAATCTCTCTAAGACAGGGTCCCCATATTAGAAAGCAGACTTACCTTTTCTATGAATAGTCAAGTCAGTCACTTCTGGGGGAGTTAACAAGTTTTGCTCCTGTTATTATCTTCTACTAAGCCTGGTGATGACAGGGGAGTTGTCAAGCTCTTGTGATAAAAGGGAGCAGACTGCCAGGATAGTTCATGTAGCCTTTAATCTTTGTGTATGCCTGAGGGGCCCTGGGAAAAGAGGATGGCAGGGAGCAGGCTGGATTAATTTTTCTGGATGAAATGGATATGTCCTGGGGGGTGGCCTACTTTAAAAATAATTAAAATTCTTTGAAATCTGCTGTCCTTGAGCACGCTTCATCTGTCCTACGTCCCCTTTCTCCGATTCGCATATAGATCTTGTGGTTGAGAGAGGCCTTGTGCCTCTTTGGGAGGTGTTTGTTTTGGCGATATTTCCCAGGGGCGCGTAATTTCTAAACCCAGGCTGACTTGCGTGCCTGTGTGTGGCGAAATGCACCCAGGGGCTGCCGGTAAACAGAGGTACCTAGTTATGTTTTTGCTGTTAAGCTGAGAACAGAGAGGCTGCTGGGCTTACAGTAAGGCATGCAAGACACTGATTTTCAGATCAGATCTTAACATAGTTTTATATTTACTCAAAACAGTAAGGTATATTTTTTAATAAAACTAACTTTTTCTAAACAGTCCTTATGTTTGCATGGGGTGATGAAGGTATGATTGGATCCTTACAAGGAAGCTTGATGGTGATTATTGATTGACTGCAGCCAGCCCAAGTCCATGTTACTGTAATGAGGTTCATTGATCTTTGTTTTTCCAGGTTCTTATTCTATGTCTCACCCTCAGCTGAAGTATGAATACTTACATTTGTTTCTTTTTTTTTCCCCGGTCAGTTTTTTTTTCCTTGTTTGTTCTTTGTGGGAATTTGGGGAGTTCATTAGGCTTATTCTCACAACCCACTGTTCAATAGCTTAAGAGTTTTCTTGCACTGCACTAAGATATTAAGTGATACAGATAATCTGGAAGTAAGGAAGAACAATAAGTGATCAGACTACTTGTCTTGACTTTATCCTTTGTAATAGCTTGGGCAATCTATCTTCTAACAAGTTTGTCACAGGCTATAAAATGCTAAGACCTGTTTCATTTTAAACTCTACAATTCATGTCTACAATTAAAGAAGTCTTCGCAGCCTTAAATGCTAAGCACCAATTTTTTTACTGACTTAAAGCCTGTTAGCGTCGCTGCAGAGGAGAGGCAGCTTGAGCAGGTTTTTGAGCTGGTTTTATCTTGCACGGTATTTGCAAGAATTTAGTATGTACTGATATCTTGTCAAAATACAGTCTACTGTCTAATCCCAGCAATCCTAATTTTCAGGAATGGTTCACAGCTGTTAATTTCTAAGAAACAAGCAGAACTTATATCTGTTAATTTGGTTTATCTAACAACCATAATGTACTACTTAATGTTGCCAACGTCATAATGTTGCAAGCAGAATTTGTTATACTTTTTAGGTTGATGCTTTAAAAATACATTTTAATAGCTTAACTGAATAATCTTGACTCTGATGCCTTAAAATGTACGTCAGTGAGAATGTTTTCACATATGAGAAATAATTGTATTTTATCATCTTTTTTCATTCTCAAACTTGAGATTTTCTAAGTCTGGAGCTATGTATTTTTTACATATTTACTAAAATGCATGGGAATTTATATTTAAGCTCAGTTTTACTGATAAGGAAGTTGAGATTTCAGATACAGTATCAGTGTCTTAGAGCTGAACCCATAAAATATTCTTGTATGTAAGTAACTGCATGTAGCTGATTTTCTGTATATCACTTTGGCTTTACAAATGGAAACCTTCCAGCAGAGTGTATTTAGGAGATCTATTAATAGCCTAACACCAAACCCCAACTTTCCTGTACAAAGTCCATTTTGTCCCCCACATACATTTGTTAATTTTGTCAGACCTTGATGTTGCTTAAGTGGTTTTACACTGTATTGGCTATAGGACTCAAAGAAACTTTAAACTGTATTAAAAAGACCAGTTATGGCAACTGTAATGTTTTATAACCAGTGCTGGTTTTATCCCAATGCATGTTAAGCTCTGCAGCGTTCCTTTCTCTTCATACATTTTTGCTTTTAAAGTTTTGGTTTCTTTACTTATCTTGATTTATTTTGTCTGTAGACTGAAGAAATGTGGCCAGCACTAGAGTGGCACATTTCCTGATACCCTTTCTTATCTAGCCATAGTGGCATAAAGCATTGGATCCAAGAGTGAGAAAATACTTAATGTGAAAGGGAGTGCTGCCTGACATCTGGGTGCATTTGCTGAGGAAAAGGTAGTACTGGAGATCTAGAAATACTTGTTCAATTCATCGTGCGGTGAAAAGTCACCATTTATATATATATATATTAAGGAGACCTCTGTTGAGGCTTGGAGCTTTCCTGAAAAGGGAGAAGTGCAGGGCAACCACCAGTTATGCACGTCTTCCCTCTCCTCCCACAATTTAAGAACATGCAGCTGCCTCCATAATTCTGTAGTACAAGTGAAAATAATCTTTTTTGTAGCTTTGCTTTAGAAGAAGAAAGGGAGGTTCATACTGCCAAGAACATTAAACAGAAGCATCCTTTTGTTCAGAGCATAGCGGTGTTCCTGCATTACCATTAACATTTGCCACAGGAAACACCTTAAGAACAGTCCTGGGTGCCTTGGGAAGGGGAAGAGCAGCTATTGCCCAGCCCACCCGAAATAGTGTGTTTTACTGCTACAGGCTTGCCCTGCATAGGAACATTTGGATTATTTCTGAGATGGGATCTGGGCATGGTGACTCAGAAAACCACACGACTGGGCAAGCCTGCGCATTTTTTTCTGATGCTCTTAGCATGCCGTGAGCGTCTGGCCCGAAGGCCAGTGGGGACAGAAGTGCGTGCTGCCTGTATGCCTCTGCTTCCTCTGCACAGCAAGGGGCTCCTCCGAGGGAGGGGAAAGGTCTAGAGAGGCATGCTGAGTTTTGGGGGTGGTTTTGTGAGGGTTTTTTGTTTGGTTGGGTTGTGTTGTTTAGTTTTAAAGGTACAAAAGAAGCAAAACCCTCTCTGGAGTCGGGCAGCTGCTTGAGTACCTGCCAGCCCGCAGGTACCTCTTCATTCCCAGTGCCCCGCAGAGGTCCCGAGGAGGGCTCTGAGGAGGGCTGGAAGTCACTTGGGAGGAGCAGGGCTCTGCAGCCCTTGTCTCTCTGCTTGATGCCTATGTCCTATGTGCAGGCAGTGGTTTTAAACAGCCGGGGGAGGCAGCTGTGTTCTGTGCGTTTTGCTACTAGGGCACTCTCCTCAATCGTTTTTCAGCTACCCCTCACTTCAAGCAGCTTTTTCTTTTTCTTTTTTTTTTTTTTTTTTTTTTTTTTTTTTTTTTTTCCTCCACACTCCTGTTTTGAACTAGCTCAGCACTGGTGTTCACCCTCCTTATGGATGCCAAATTCATTTGGCTTGCCTGCACAGCTGGCTGTGGGGAGTCCTTGATCCAGCTCAGCATGTAGTTCTAAAGGTGCTTGTGTTGACACACAGGCAAGACAAAAATGCTTAGTGGAGAAGTAAACTGGTTGTAGAAATGTAGCCATCCTGCTCTGGAACAACAGCTTGACAAATCTGGCACCTAGCAGACAGAAGTTTAAATCCAAAATAAATTAGCAAAACCAAAAAATGTAAAGGCAGCTCATCTGCAGCAGCTAAAAAATACAGGTTTTATTAATTTTCTGCAAGAGCTAGGTGCTTCTTGAAATTCATATTCCACAGTTCACCTCGCAGCAGAGATGAAAAATAAAACCTTCAGGTTTTACTGTATATCTGCAATCTTCAGAAGATAAACATCAATGTAATGCATCATAGTATTGACATTCAGAAGTCTTCCAAACTTTGCTTTTTAAATAAAATAGGAAATTCAACCTTGAGTCCCTTTACTCAGTAGGAAGAGTAGGCAAGTGGCTTTTTTTTTTTTTTGCCACATCTTACCTAAATCTGACTTCCTTTACAAATCTACAGTTGTCATACTGTCAAGAATTATAGACCTGGAAATGCCATACTAAACAAAAGGGAAATACGCTGTTTCCAGGTAAAATACTATGCCTAAAGTGACTTTTATTACTTGCGGCTTTCAGCTGCTCTCTGCTAAAGAGATGCACAGAGTTTCTGCTGTTCACGTTCTGTTGAAATAATTAAAAATGGAAGGCTGAATAGTAGCTTATTCTTAAGCTTTTACATTTTTTAAGTGATTTGAAAAGTCAAAAATTTCAACTTTAATGATGTCAGAAACGCTATCCAAATTTCTTGCGTAAGGTCATAGGATTATTCAAGCTGGAAGGGACCTGAGGAGGTCCCTAGTCCAACATCCTGCTCAAAGCAGGGTCAGCTGTGTGGTCACACAGGCTGCCCGGGGCTTTGCTCAGCTGGGCCTTGAAAACCTCGAGGGAGGGAGACAGCACAACCGCTCTGCCTAACTTGTCCCACTGTTTGGCCATTCTCATGGTGCAAGTTTGTTGGGGTTTTTTATATCTAGTTGGATATTTCTGTCAATTTCACCAAAGAGCACACTGACACCTCTTCATTGTTGTTCCTGATATTTTTGGTTTGCCATGAGACTTAAAACTGTAGAACTGTTTAATTGTAATTTAAAAAAATAAAGAGTGGGTTTCTTGGGGTTTTTTACATTGGGTTTCTTTTGTTTGTTTTGCTTTTTTGTTTGTTTCAGTTTACTGGAACTGTCTAGTGGGTTGGTGACTCAGTCTGATTTTCTGTGTCTGAACTTAAGAGGATTTGTCCGAGTCTACATTGTATGATAATGTATTGAGAAAATGTTGATTTGGGTAACTCACATATGAGGGTTCTAAACAGAGCATATCCCTCTTATGTTGTGCTGTTGTCACTTGTGTGTGAGAACTTTTAAAAAAGAAATCACCTCATCCCGAAAGGTGACTGATTAATGACAGTAGTAAGATTGGCTTGATTGACAACCGTGTGAATGTATTGTCTCTTACAGAAGAGGCTCTTCTATATTGCTTTTCCTTATCCTTTTCAATGTAATAGCTTTGCAGGTTATTGAAAGGTAGCAAAATACAGTGGATTTTATTTATTTTGTATTTTTATTAGATACATTACTTGTGGATTTTTGGGCTTCTTTTGCTGATTCTGTTTTGATGTATAGCAAACAAAACTATATTGTTTACTGTCCTGTCCTGGTACATCTGCCACTTCACCCTTCTTTGGTATTTGATGGCTTATGCGTGTAGCTTCTCTTTCATACTGAAGATCGAAATACTGACATCTTTCTTCTTTTGCAGTTCTTCCCCTTGGGAGGCACTGCCTCCCCAGCCAGACATAAGTATGGACTGCCTTACTGACTTTTCTTTCTGCAGCTGCTGGCCAGCTTTTTACCCTGTTAGAGAAAACAGGCTCTCTTTCATGGGGACCGCAGAGGCCTTTAGAAGCTAGTTTCCTGACAGGCTTTTACAAAATTTTCTTTGTTAGCAGTTAAAGTGCAAGACTAGCACATAAAGGTCTTGACTTAGCAAACTGCATTCCGATTTAAACACCCATTTAATGAACTGGATAGATCACAAGTATTGTTTGCTAATATTTTTTTCTGTGTTAGATGCAGTAAGTTAAGGGCACAGTTTTCGTAAATGCAGTTATTAGCAGCTCTGTTTGAAGCCTACCAGGAGCATGCATACTTAGGGCTTGTAGAAATAGCTCCAGCTGGGAACAGCATTACTGGGGCAAGTATAACCCGAGGAAAGACTCGCCATCATTTTGAGATCAATTTTTAACAAAAATTCCATTCTTGTTACTTACATGGAGAGTCTGAATTGCCAAGACTTCTGATTTCATACCAAAAATGTTTAAAAGGACTGGACAAGTTTTGACAAGATTACAGTGCTTCAGAGAAATGCCTCTTTGCTATGCACTTTTGATGGTGGGGATGTCCTGCAGTTAGACGCGGTGCTGAAGACACTGACTTCCATTCATTGCAAACAAGAAGGATCCTCATGTATCTTTCTTTGTGTGTGTTGTATGCCAAACGATTTAAACGGTAGAATGCTACAGTCCAATGGCAAGGGTATCAGTGCATACAGAAGGGTAATGTTCCTTCTCCAGACATGTGGTCAGAAATACTGGCCGGAGTGTACCTGAGCTGGAAATGGAAAGGTCACATGAAAACTCTCTTCAGGATCTGACAGGTCTAGGCAGGTCCTTTGGAAGGTGTTCAGGACTATGGAGGCTGATCCTTGGTGCCACATTAAGAGAAAGCAGTAGGATGTCAGTTCCCAAAGTCGTCTTTGAGAGTAATGTTTTGAATGTTAGTCTCAGACAGTTTCTAGGTTGCTGGCAGCACTGTGGATCATCTGCACTAACAAAGTAAATGCCAAGGCAGTCCATTTCTTGGAGTCCGGGTGCAGCGTGTCTGCCCCTCCACTAGGTCTTGTGGTCTCGGCATGAGCGTGGTGACTTCCATACTCAAATGATACTGCGTGGAGAGTGCGGAGCTAAGTGCAAGGCTGGTAAGCATAGTGGAGAGCAGACAGGTTCAGTGGAGTCTGTTCGAAGAAATTTGTGGATTATATTATAGTATTCTTGCTGGGTATTTAAAAGATGCAAAGAACCTGGCTGTACTCACGTGTGATGTGGTTTCTAGAGCGAAGCTATGAAAACAGGTTTTGATTTTCGTCATGTTTACTTCACAGCAAAACAAGTAATGTCACTAGCTGTCACAGAAAGAGTAGTCAATTTAACTAAGATTGATTTATCTGTTCAATAAATTGGTTCTTAATTATTGTTTCAGATCTTTTTTCCTTCTTACACCTCAGATATATGTATTGTGTTGTTATTTTTTTTAAGCATTTAGGACACATAAGAACTTACCTCACCTCAACAATTCAGTAAAATATAACTCATTATTGGCAAATACCACACAGATTTTATTTAATATCCTGCGTAGAAAAGATACGGGAATGAAGGGTCAGGGAAAGATGGGATGGAGAACACAATTGATCATAACAAATGATTTCTCCCCCACTTACCTAGTCAGGCATTGACATAAGGTACTTACGTAAATACTCTGGATTTCTGAAATCTTTTGGGAGATCAGTTGAAACTTTCAGAAACAGGTTTTAGACTGTATATGTCATTTTCATACAATGCAGCTTTTTATTACAGCTGGCTGTATCTTTGAAAAAGCTTTCAAAATGGTAGGGTTGATCAAATTGTGAAATGCAGTTTAAAAAAAGAAGACAGAAATAGGCTGTTGTAAAGCTTGAGAATGGTAATATTTCAAAATAAATGAAAATCTAATGATGGAATTTGCTTCTTAATAGCAAGAAATATGAAATGAGATTGACGTATGTGTCTTTAAAAATTGAGGCAGACAAAATATAGCACAGAAACCTGCATCCCTTATCAAGTGTGTCCATCAGCGATGGATTTATTGTGTTGTAAATGTCATTTACTTGCTGGGCTATATAAAACAAATATATGATTTTTAAATATCCATCTGTCTCGGATGATTGAAAAACAAGGATGAAGTTCCTCTGCGGGCTTTAACGAGCACACTGTTCATAGCTGATGCCTGGAGGGCCAGAAAAGCTGTCCTCAGCTGCTTAGAACATGAGGATTGATGGTAGTTTTTGTTTCTTTCTGAGGCTTTTTCCCTCTGGAGGGAACAGTAATAGAAGTTGGATATTTTCAATAGCAAAGTTATGGATTATAAATTGTAAATTTTTGGTCTCTTCCTTTTTTAATTCAAAGCATATGCTTGTTTTTACCTGCTTATCTCTACAGCTTAAAATTTGACTACTTTAAATTTTGATTGTTTAAGTCCAAAAGAAACAGCTTCATCTTTCTTTCCTTAGTCAACAGAGAACATTCCTAAAAGGAGTTTGGTCTTCGTAGAATGAAAACCCTTGCCCCCTCATAGTCCTCTGTGTAACACCACTACACAGGAAAAGGAGAATAATCCTTCCTTTATGGAAGGAAATGAAGCTGGACAGAGGACATCTTAGAAGTCCTTAGGAATCTTTAATGTCCATATGAATAAACATGAGTTCTATTTTTAAGATCTCATTCAAACATATGCATAAAATGAAGGATATTCCTGGCGTGAGACAGAATGTGAAAGGAGCAATGACTCAACTAGAAAGGTCACAAGCTTCATTTAATGTTGAAATGTAGTGACAAGAACAAATCTTGTACTAAACCTTTTCAGTGATGCTGTGTTTTAAGCCTTTCACCTTGGAGGGCACAACTTCTCTGCGGGGAAAAAGATGAAAGAGGTTTTGGGGATGGGAAAGAGATAGCTTGTTATTGCTGAACCATTAGGGGCTGTGGAAGAAGGTTCTTGGTGATTGTGGCAATGCGTTGAGTGTAGGTGTAACAGGACTGGATGAGACCAGCACGCTGGACACAAAAGACAAGGCGATGCAGCTGAAGATCACAGAGTGCGCAGGTGAGATGAGAAAGTACCAGAGGGAAGGTCTTAGTGATCGAAGTGACAGCGTTCTGGATTATGGCAATATTGCAGTGAAATAATTCATCCTCATGGCTGTTTCTGGTTTTCTTCCATTTGATTGCAGTAACTATTGGAATTGTTTGCCAAGCACTTGAAAGCATGTGCATGTGGCAGTAGTAGAATACTAGTGTATAAATAGTTAAACTACATGCATCAGCATATAGTAAATTGGCACGGTATCAATACAATATTGGATTTATTTTCAGGTATTCAGGGTAGTTTGCTCTTAATTTTTATTAATTGTTAAAGTTGCATAGTCTTAGAGATCTACAAGGGAAGGAGGTCATTTAAGCTAAAAAGCAGGACCTGCTCTCCTGTGTGAATACCGTTTTACTAATCTAATACCAGTGTCTGCTATCCTGCTAGCCTCTAATTGGCAATACAGAGAAAGGTAGAAAACTCAGATGAAAAATCGATGCATCTTTTTCTCTGAAGAAGGGAAGAAATAGTCCAGGAGTCATAGACAAAGACCTGATATCTGGAGGCCCTTTTACATCTTGCAGTCAGCTCCAAAGGAGATGAAGTCTTAAGGAATTGTGCAATTTGTTCTTAATACTCATAATTTTCCAGTCAGTCATTTATAAAATCCCTTTAGAGAGAAAAATTGTGAACAGTTGTATAACTATGGTATGCTCCACTTTTTCCATGTATCCTGGGGAGAAAGCTCATAGGCCAGCAAGGTCGTGGTTACTCGATTATTATGAAGCAATTTATTATAGCCTAAGTATGCTTCTGATTAATTTTATTGTAAGTGTGTGATAATAAAAGCCTTTATCTTCACTGTGGTTTGCTGTTCTTCACTTGAAAGTCTCTTCTATTAAAAAATCACAGATTTCAATTTATCAGGCTACATTAGAAAAATCTATCTTATGGTTGTGGAATGTTCTGTATTACATGTCCAAAGGCATGTCTCTTAGGAAAAGCTTAGAGAAAATGGGGGAAAGCATCTGATACTTGACTCAGAAGCCCTTGTGTGCAAGTTCAAGGGCAGACTTAGGGGTGGTTTTTTTGTTGTTGTTGATTATTTTACTGTTTTCTAGATGTGTTATGTGAGCCGTTAAGCACCGTTTTCAAAATCTGATTGAATGCGTAGCATTGCTCCAAACCACATAGCTGTGTGCAGATGTACTCCTAATCACCTGGAGGGAGACAGGGAAAAAAATCCTGCATTTTCTGCCATCCATTTCTGCAATCCATTTTTCAGAAGGGATTTCCTGATATTCAGCTTTTGTCTAGAAGAAAGAGTTAGAAAAAATCTTGCCTCCACCTTCTGCCCCTCTAAAATAGGGTAAGCACTGGCACCATCGTAACCAAAGCACTGTAAACAAAACTGGAAATTTGAGGGAATTTAAAAGGAGAACAGAAGGTTGCATTTGAACAAAATACATAACAAGAAATGTTTACAGAAATGAGAGATGGTAATATTGATTAGAGCCAGCCAGAATTCTGAGCATTTGGAGACTTCCCACAGCCTTCATCTGCTTAAATGTTTTTCTGGGGTTGGCTGTGTCCCTAGAAGACAGTTTGTTGCACTTTTTATTTAGAATATGTCAGTTCATCTAAAGCTTTGCTCCTCCTGCAATACTTATAGCAGCTGGTGCGTTTGCTTAAGGAACGAGTCACCTTGCTGAACCTCTTGCACAGCAAGGCATCCCATGGATTGCCTCCAGTTTAAGTTGAAAAAAGGATTATTTTAATGAAGGTTTTAAGAGAAAACAAGTTTTACCTTTCTAGGCAGTAAGTGTTCTTTGTGTGAGTAGATGCAACTTGATATCTAAGATTTCAGGTGGAGAGTTGCTTCAGGAAGAAGAGGAAAACTGAAAGCAGTTGGGTCCTTTAGAGTCTCCACTCACAAGACTGGACAAGATGCTGGTCTTTTTTTCAGAAAGATAGGGGTCAGTGTCTGGTGGGCTTTGCTTACCTGGGATAGTTTTTTCTCCCTGATGCTGCAGTAGAATGATAACTGTGCCCCAGGGCTTGGTGCTTTACTTGCTCTTTGGCCTCTTCATGGGTCTTTGCTGTTATCATAACAGTGTTCTGAACAACTAAATCACAATAAAATATTTTAAATGGCTGAGTTTAACATGAAGTGAGTCAACCAGCATACAAATCAGTTATATTTTCTTTCTTTTTAAATTTGTGTGGAGTCTCATTTATGATATAGCAACCCATATGGTACATTTGAAGATAAACACACTGAAGAGGTGCTTTTTTGTTGGCTTGGAGGTCTGTGTCACTGCAGTCTTTGTTTGAGAATGAATTACTGTGGATAATGCTCTACAGTTGAAATACCATGCTAAATACATGCTAATGACAATACAGGCTGCAGTATGTAGAAATGTGTCTGTTGTGCAGAGAAAGAATGAAAGTTACGGGCATTTGAAAGCAGTTGATGGCAGCTTCTTGGAGTTGAAGCAGGGTCTCGGAGTCAGCTGGTCATTGATTAGACCAGTCTTAAGTACTTGACCTAAACTGACTACCCTGTATGATGTACAATATTTGTCTTTTCTGGATTTGTTGTTACATTCCGTTAAGAAGGGCAGGCCAGGATCCGTGCAGGCAAGGAAAGCGTGTGGTCTCTTGTGGTTTCTGGTTTCCTGGGAACTAGAGAAATTGCACTTTGATGCCAACAGAGAAAGCCACTTAATTAACAAGCAGCAGAAACTCCTGAAAAGATGCAGTGGAGATAGTTGCTTTTATGTTCTTCTGTTTATGTTCTGTCCCTGCTTGATCGCTTTGGCTTTCTTCTACGGAAAATGTTGATTATTCTAGTTGTAATAAGCTTGTAATTGATTCTTGCTGTTCTAAGTTTAAAAGCCTTTCTGACATCTTTGGTGTAAGGTGTAAGGAGAGGATCTAGGAGGCTCTGGATCATACTTCTGTCTTATCCAGGGTCCTCTAGCAAGTTTTTTATTATTCTGCAGCAAGCAGCTACAAATGTGGTTTGGTGTTTTGTTTTAATTGCACAGGCTATTAGTGCCTACATATTTCTGTTTCTGCAGCATGGGAGACACTAAAATATAACATCACCTGAGGTAATACAGCAGCTTCATTTATGATTCAGTGTAGGAATATTTGCGTTACTTGAAAATTACTGCAATCTTAACGATAAGAGGCTATTTTGCCTGCTTTTAAACTAGCCTTAAGTTACAAAGTTAGGCAGCCTCTACTTAATACCATAAATACTGGAATAAACAGATATTAATCTGAGCCTTTCTATTTTAGATCTCCTTAATTACTATCCCAGATTACGTGTTCCTCTCCAGAGCTGCAAGAAGAGGTGCATTGCTTGTGGCTACCTCCACAAAGCTCTTGGGCATCTCTTAAGTGGGGGTTTTGAGTGATGTGGATCTCTGACAAGACTACTTTCACACAGCATGACTGTTGGACTACAAGTGGGACTTGTATGGAATGTAGCAGTATGGAATGGATGGAGGGGATGTGTAAAAACTGAGTAAGGGTTGAATCTCAGGCAACAACAAAGGCAAGTTGGAATTGATTTGATACTCCACACACACTGAGTACCGGTAAAAATGAGGACAATAAAAGACTGCTGGTTTTGACAGTAATTTGTTCCGAAGCACTCAGTGTCTTTATTTTTACTTGCTTCCAGTCAGGTAGAATCTAACTGTGAAATTGCCTGTCATGCAGGAATTTGAGAAGTACTGCACCTCTCCTAAGGAAGCACCATGTAAGATAGACCATGTTCCCACTGTCCTTCTTATACTCTTAAATCTCACTGAAGGTGAGAGAGACAGAGAAGTTTGCAAGTTTTGGGTGGCCAGTGGCATCCCCGATAAGAGAGTGGATCTGGCACAAAGCACACTGGCCCAGGTCTCCTGGTAGTCTCTGCTGTTGATGAAGGTAACTGAACTTTGCTAAGCAAAGTTGCTTAGTCTGGACCAGATGCATATGAGTGTGACCATTACATTTATAGAAGATCCAGACTCCTCCAGGAGGAGGAACATATACAGCAGTAGGTTGTGGGAGAGTGGGGACATCAGAAAAGGGAGCGTAGGAGCAAGGGCGGGGGGTAAAGCAGAAGCAGCACCTGCAGCAGGATTGTGTTGCTCTGCAGGAGCTGAAGTGATAAGTGCATAGCAAGGCCGAAGAGGGTGACAGAAGCATCATTAGTTCAGACAAATTGCCCTTGCAAGTGAAAGCTAATATCGCAACAGAATAATTTCATTTAAATGGGATACTTAGATGGGTATCATACTGGCTAACCTAAATATGGATATGTATCTTTAAACAAGGTACTCTGCAGGTAAACAGGTAAAACTTGGGATTTATGGCATTCCCCTGTTAGGTAAATAGCTGGGCAATCAAGTTATTTCAACTGAAAATAAGTATTCTCACATTGTTAAAAATTTGAATATTGGAGTGAGTTACTTACATTTACAGATACACCACCAAAAAAAAAAGGGAAGGACAAGGGGTAGAAGCGGTCTCCATGTGATTTATTACCTGAGGGCTTCCATAGCTTAATACAGCTTTATATGCGATGACCTTGTGAGCTGCTGGCTGCAGACCATGGCAGTTGCAGCAATAGCCTGAAGTCACTGTCCTAGATGAATGCTACTGCTGTGACAAAGTAGACAGTATCTTTACAAAAATCAAAGAGGACAGGAAGAGCTAGTTGGTCTCTTTGCCCAAGGAACTCTTACAGCAACAGTAACTATTTCAAAAATAAAGTTGAGAAACAGAGCCTTGCCTTCCTCAGTGTCTTTCTTCTACTCACCAGTTCAAACACCAGCAGAGATGACCTCAGATGCTTGTGAATATTGTTACCTAGTCATGAGTCTAAAAATTAACAATTTGTTTTTATAATGTTCTTGAATCAGCGATAGACTCGTGTAGATTAATGCAAATCACTCAGAACTTTAATGCTAAATTGACAAACTCCTTCATAACAGCAGAACATCAAGCTGTTGCCAGATTCACATTTTTGCAAACAGTTCCTCTCCTTTGTTATGTGCCCTTTGTAATTTTAAACATGCCACTTGCTTTTCTATAAGCAACGCATTCAAACTCCAGAATGTCAACCCTAAAATAGAAGAAAATTGTTGATCTTAGTCCCCCAAGTTGTTTTACCTCAGCTAACTCAGGTAATTTTGGGGCTCAGAGATACTGCTACATTATTATTTGTTTTCAGTGGGCTGAGTTGATATGAATGACTGTGGTCTGCTGGTATCTATTGAAAACTAAGTTACTTCTGTAATTGTAGAAGTGTAACTACTAGTGTTTGTCCTGTTTTGCCTTACCAGAGAGGACGTAAGGAATCAGTGGGAATAAGGATTTTCTTGAGAGCTGGTGACTAGTACTTTTATTACAGGTATCTATCTCTGACAGAACAGTTCCCTTAGCTACTTGGGAACTGAGAGAAATCGGACAAGAAAAAGCAAGCTGGATAAAGGATGGTGCAGGGTAGTGACTAGTGCATCGCATATCTGTCAGCTTGACAGCTGCTGTGAAATCTAGGAAACAAGTGAAGGGGGAAGTTGCCTTGCTTTGTTTTATTTTAAAAAAATATATTTTTTTTTCATTCTTCAGGTGTAGGTGGGAATACATTACACAGCAATATAAAACTATGCTGAACGTGCATTCCTCCAAAGCTGCCTGTGGCCCTTGCACCTTGGTTAAACTTCAGTTATGTATTTTTTTTATGAATAGAATATATACACAAACACACACACATATATATATATAAATTAAGCATATAGTGTAATGCTTGCTTGTTTTGATGACCAAAGTTCTTTTTAATTGTTTGGGGGTTTCTTTGTGGCTCATAAGTGGCTTCTGACTAAGTTTTGTGTTGAACATTCCAAAAAGTAGACTGATGTTGTCAGGTAGGATTACTTGCTTGTTGGAGATGAAATCACAGTAATGTGTGTGTGGTACAAAACTGTAGTCGAGTTAGTTCTGTCTACCAAAACTTATCCCAGGTTGGCATAACACAACTTACACATCTTTAGCCCTAATAGGTATGATGTAGGTCTTGTTTAAGTATGTTTAGTTTCCCCTAGAACATTTACTGGAGCAAAAATCTGCTATGGAGTGAAGGCATTGGTTGCATAATGGACTTCCATGTTGTCAGTGTATCTGTCAAAACTGAGGGCAACTATGAACATAAGAACTTAACTTAAAGATATGTTTTCTTGGAAATGCTAGTGACAAATATACCATCAACAGGATGTTTTTTCACTTGAGTTGCACAAAGCATGCAATTACAGTGATTTAGCAGTCTGTTATTTTTGCAAACTTATTTATAAACTTCAAATTTTCTCTACAATTTAGTGTGAAATTCTGTTTCTCTCTGTGTTTCTACAGTTCCTGTAAATGCTCTGTTCTAAGTTACACAAGTTTTAAAAGTCACTGTAGGAGCTACAGAGCACAGAAGTATGCACTCTATCACCTTTGGAGTGCCTCTGAAATACGCTGAGAGACAAAGCCAAAGCAAGAGAGAGGCACTGTGACAGCAAATGCCCCTTTCGAGCCAGGTGGCTTGAATGCCACTGCTCATGTACGATAAAAGAATTTTCCTGCTCCAACTTCTGCCTTAATTTGAATCAATGCAGTTGCCTTGTGATGAAATTGTTTGATGAAAGGTTTTGTAAAACATGACTTGAAGACAGTGCTGCATGTGGAGCTCAAAACAGACTTCTTGTGCAAGGTTTACAAGGGCTTTTTAATTCTTTTCTGAAGCGATGGAATGTTTATCCTTGTTTGAGAAGCTGTGTTTTTCCATCTCTGTGTGCTTTTGGTCTTGCTTTTCCCTCTGTGGCTGGGCCTGCAGCAGCTGCAACTTCTGATTGCTTGGATGGAGGTTACCACAGGTGGTGAAAGTGAAAGGTGTGCAATCTTACAGAGTCCCTTTGACCGTCACCCAACTGTGCTGTGGGAATCATTGCTTATTTTATTTGTTCTGGAGTTAGTGGGTATCCAGGGTGATATTTATTCAGAAATGCATTGTTGGATGAATTATTTTTCTTTTTTGTCTGTGTTTGATCTTTATACTGAAGTTTTCCAGGTTTTTAGTCGTAAAAGTGTTGTGGAGTCTTTTTCTATCATGTGGCACAAAAATAGTTTCAGGACTAAGTAATTCAGTGTGGCACTTTGGTTTTTTCCATCTATGCCCTGAACTGTAACCTGGTAAGTAAGACCCACACATAATGATTCAAAGTAAGCCAAAACATACTACATGTTGAGGGTTATTAGATAGTAGAGCAGAATCATGCTAGAAGCATGCTGAGAACAGACATTATTTTAGTATCTTCCCTGCATGAGTCTAGTCAAAAAGGAAATCTGTGAATCCAGCTTGTAGTCCTTTTTCTTTGTTTGTTATTTTTTTTAAACAAGGTAACTGAGTAAATTAAAATGATCCCCTCCTGTTTACTTCGATAATTGAAAATACTAGGCTGTGTATCGTTCCTCTTGAGTGGCTTTTTTCTCTGATAAACTAGGAGTGTGGCTGCACTAAGTTGAGGCAAACAAAGCAAAATAAATATGTTGAAATCCTTGCTAAACTGATAGCTGTGTGGTCTCTGTTGGAGTGTCTGTGACAGGTTCTATTCCAAATGATTCTGTTTTGCATAGAAGAGGAACTTGCATCAGGGGAGCTCTGAGAGCTATTGATTGATCCTTAGTTAAAAGTCCTTGAACTCTTCCTTGTGGCAGAAGAACATACATTGTATTTGCCTTTCATGGTAAGTGCAGTGGGGTAGATGCAGCCAAGAGTTAAGAAAGGTAAAAGCTGGACTGGATAAAAATAGAACTACCTAGGGTTTGGACTCCTAGGTTACTAAAACATTAAATTGTATCAGGTTTTATAGGTGTTTTTTTTCATGAGGAATACCACAATATTACAATGCTGAGTATCTCTTTAATCAGGTGGGTATGAACGTGTGTATTCTGAGTGTGTGAGGGGTTTTTTTAACTTCCTTTTGCATCCTTGGGTAATGAAAATACTACTGGATTCTACTTTATTGTTCCCCTTTTCATTTTTTGCGCTTCATTGATTTTTTTGTCTAGATGAGCAAGTCGCTTTTATGGACGTTGCTTTGAATTAGCAAATGTTTTTCAGTGTGCTGGTCTTCCATTTTAGAAATGAAGCAAATTCACTTTTTTAATATCAATTTGTACTTCAGACATTATTTCATAGGGAGTTTTAGGGAGTTGCCAGTCTCAAACTGGTTGACTAAAGAAAAGCAGATCATGCAACTTTCATATTTGCAGGGGTTTTGCCACCTACAACTCCAGTCCTCCTACTGGTTGACCAATCTTGCAGCCCTATGAAGACCTCTTCCAGTTTTTCCTTTCACTTTATATAATTTAGAAACATGTTTCAAAAGAGATACGGTTATGTTCTCTATACCTTTAATTGCATTCCTCTCTTTTGCAAAAAGGAACAACCTAATTTGCAAAAAGGATACCAAATACCACCTCATTTTTTTCTTTTTTTTTTTTTTTTTTTTTATATGTCAGGGATTGACTGTATTTATATCATCTCACTGTTTCCGATACACCCATTGCAGTGACTCATACATAATACGCTAAGGAGTGAGAAGAACATTAAAAAAATAAAGCAGCATGCACTGAACTCGAGCTAGAAAAGCTGACAGGAAATCCTAGATCTAGCCCTATAGAAAAATAGAAATAATCTGTGGAGAAAACATCTTTTTTATATTACTCTATGTAAATGTCTTAGTGTCTGTCCTTTATAAAGATGTAGTGAGATTTTGTTCTTTGTCTTCAGATGTGAGAGAATTTGCACATTAGTTGGATTTTTTTGCTCCTGTCCCCTCATTTTTGGACAACCTAGAAGTGCAGTGTGCAGATGTATGTCATGCTTACTTCTTCCAAGCTCTCCCTTTACCTTGTTGTCATTGAATTATCTCTTCCAAAGTTTTTCAAATAATTTTAAGATTATCTTGTTTTTCCACTTTAGAAAGGTTGTTGTGGTTTTATTTTTTTATTTCATATGCACGCCTTCCAGTTTGACTGTTAATGTGGTATGAAATTTGATACTACATTTTTAGCTGAGTCAAATTTTTAATGTGAGGCACACTGATTTAAAATTACTTCAATTTTTTTGGTATGTCATTAAATTTATTTTTTAAAAAAGGGGGGGTGGTTATAATTCATAGATGAGAAGCAGCTCTGGAAATACCCAGCTAAGGCATTGTGGCTTATATGATGACCAAAATAGGTCTTTGATTGTGGTTTGACTTTGCTTTTTTTACAGAGAGTATTTGAAAAAACCTTTGTCTCTGTTATCTCTGGAGAAATTAATAATGTCCAGAAGCTGTATTCTGCACCACACACTTAAACACTGCTAGTTCTTTTTGTAAAAATGCACATAAAGTGCTGAGATGGACTTAATTTTCTTCATAGCATCCCATATGATGCTGTGTTGTAGATTTGTGACCAGGGTGGGGAGGGAGGAGTGAGCAGCCGTGTGGTGCTGAGCTGCCTGCAGGGGTTAACCCACAACTAATGCCTTCTATCATATTGGTCCTAGGTACATAAAAATTGGAGGAAAGTGGTGAATGAGTGTGTCTGTGAGTTTGTGTATAATTTTCTTGGTTTTTTGCAATATTTTCCAAGGCCTGCAAAACAGAATAGATTTAATATCTGGAAGGGAACAGCAAATAAATGCATTATAAGGCAAATCGTACATAACAGTTATATTGGGGCTAAATGTAATGCAAGGTAAGTCATAGCTCTGACATTACTTTGAAAACTGTTACGTTTCAGTGCAAGAACTAAGTGGAAGCTCGTAACTGTTTTATAGGCGGTGGAAGTGGAATGAAAGGGTATTTAATTTTATACAGATCAGGGGCATAAGAAGTTCCTGCCTGACTGAGACTAGTGATCCAGGATGGTGTCTGAGAGTGACAGCATGTAAACCTGGCTGTTCTATACACTCCCTTCCCTTTGGACTCTTCCAATCCACAGCTGTTGAATTAGAGTTTCAGAAGGTACCTCCCTGCCCAGTCCTTTTATGTCATCCGTCACGCTGTTTCATGCATTGTGCAACTGTTTGTACCATTCTCTCCACAGCCTCCTGTTGAGCATATTCCAGGAGATCACTGTGTAAAGAATATTTTTTTGGTTGATTTATCAATTTTGTCAAGTGCCTCCAGTTCTTGTATTTAGGGTAAACAGTGGGTTTCCATTCAATTTATCCATCACCTTCACGATTTTCTCAACATCAATTGTATACCGCTCAGCCATCACATCTCCCAGCTGCAGAGCCTTAAAATGAAAGGCCAGCCATGCTGGTCTCTTATCTCAAAGCATCTGTCTACCTTCTCTTTCAGTCCAGTTGCCCTACTCTGTGCCGCCTTCAACTCCTTTTTGAGATGGCACTTACTGAAGACATGAATGCCTCAAAATTTTATGCAGTCAAAATGATGCTCTCTTTAAACATCCTTCCTGATGATGCCCACCATTTTGTTGGCTTTTATAGCTGCCTCCACACTTTGAGCAGGAATTAGATGCGAGTTGGTAAGAGCTGAGTCCTCAGCACTGTTCTGACAGTTGAGTGATAAAGCATTCCTTTTGATTTCCAGGGTAAGTGTGAGATGATGCTGCTCTCAAAAGTCCTCTCAGGGCTTAATTTAGATCCATGGCAGCCTTCTACCTCCTTGCAAAATGTGACTTTTCACATGCTCTTATCCTTCCCTTTCTCACTCTGGCTCAAACTCTAGTTCCTCAAAAAATGGTGATGGAGGAACAAAATAATGTAATGCTTCTGCATTTTGTACATCTTCCCTATTTAAACAAGAACAAGCAGAAAGGTCAGAAAGTTTCTTGAATAAACTCTTATTATTTTGAATTGGAGCCAGTCTGACTCCCATGTTAACCTAGACATATTTTATATTGGATTTTTCTTTATTTCTGAAGTTTTATTATGTAGAATTATATGTGAGGAAAATACTGTAATGCATTAGTAAGTAATGTGTGGTTTAGTTAAACGCTGACATGGGTCAGCGTTGCGCCCTTGCCACAGTAAAGGCAAACTGCATGATGGGTTACACTAGGGAGAGCTTAGCCACCAGGCAAAGAGATGCGATTTCTTTCCAGACACACAGCATTAACAAACCTGTGTCTGGTTTCTCCTCCTGCACTGCCCAGTACAGGAGAGATGTTAACAAATGGGGAGGACCTAGCAAAGACCTGCTAGGGAAGTTACAGGGCTGCAGGACATGACACGGTCATGGAAAGGGTAGAGGAGCTCGGCTTCCTTTGGCTGGAGAAAAGTCTAACAGGGAATCTAATTGCATCTTTTCACACTCAAAAGAGAGATTAGAGAGAAGATGGAAATAAAGTCTTCTGAGGGGTGCACGCTGAAAGGGCAAGAGGCAGTCATCACTAGGTATGACATGAGAAACTTCTACTGAGGTATGAGGAAAAATACCTTCACTGTGAGACGGATTGAACAACTGGAACAAGTTGTTCAGAAAAACTGGAGGTTTTCAGGGTGTGACTAGATGAACCTCTGAGAAACCGGGTATAACTGTGAAGCTATCCCAGCCTCCTGTAGGTTTGAATAGGTGACACCCTTCCGATGTCAATTTTGTGTTTGATTCTGTATTTGTGACTAGGTAGTGAGGTGTTGCTAAAATGTGTGCATTGTTCTCTTCAGATTTTGGTGTGATCTAACATCTGGCCTGTTCACAAATAGATAATTTTAGCAGGAGATCTTTCCCTGTTGTCCTCTTGGAGAGTAGTATTGGAAAAAGCAGTGACTGTATGTTTTGGGGAGCGTTCATGGGTGGGGCTGTTGTACTCTGGAGACTTCACACTTGGACTCTTCAGAGCCTTTCTGTCCAAAAAGTTTGTTCCAAAATCACCCACCCTTGTTCTAACTCCACCAATGTCACTCATTGCTGAAAACACCAAGCAGTTTTCAAAATCCTAGCCTTTCTTCTCAGGGAGAACTTCAGACCTCTTGATGGGGAGGCAGGGAGGAGTGTTGTCAAACGGTATAAGTTGTTTTAAACAAGGATGCAGGAGGTATCGGTGCCAGTGCCTGTGGCAGCTCTCTTCAGCCCCAGCACAGCTTCCCAGGCGGGTCTGTCTGCGTGGCCATGTAGCAGATCGGATCAGGGCTGCATCTCATTTTTGCCTGCTGTCCCCAGTGCCTTCAGCTTACCTCATGGCTCTAAGTAAACAGTGCTGCTGTTGCGGCAAAGGGAGCAAAGCTTGGTGGGAGCAAGTCAGGGGAGGGGGGTTCGGGGGGGGTGAAGGGTAGGGATTAGACGTGGCTTGAGACTGCTGCAGATGTCCATGCCAGATTACACGTAGTCACGGCATGCTTTCCCAGTGCAGAAACATGTTGAGGCTGTATCTAGCAACCACTGAGACCCTACAGAAGTCTCAGCAGCCGGTACACATAGCCTCAGAAACACCCTGTGTCCAGGAGTGGCCCCAAGGAGACTGTGCTCTGTGTTGCGGTGTTGGCTGCCTCTGCACCACCCTGTCCTTCATGAGTGCTTCATCAGTGCTCCCTGCATGTTAGTTTGGTGTGCAGCCTGAACTATGTTCAAGTTAACATGTCCTACGTGGGTATTTGGTCTTTGGGAACACTTTGGGCATTAGGCCATTTCCAGGACCTGCTCATCAAGGTAAGTGTGGTCAATGGCTGGTGATGCTCTCCAGCAGCCAGTTGCTTTTGTTAAAAGTGTGCGTTGAGCCCCTTAACAGAGACTTCTCCCTTCTTGCTTAACATATACTTAGTACCAACTAAATATGCATTAGTACCAACTAAATATGCATTAACGTTCTGGATTTAAATAAATAAAGGGTCATCAATTTGTATGATCTACTGCTGTTTCTCTCTGTGTGTATATAGGATGAACAAGAAGCCAACAGACCCATGCCAAACAAAGGAGACCATGGACTAGGAAATGAGAAGTTCAAACCTGTGGTACCTTGGCCTCATGTTGAAGGTGTGGAAGTGGACTTGGAATCCATTCGAAGGAAAAATAAGGCCAAAAATGAACTAAATCATCATGGTGGTGGTGATAACAAACAGCAAAACATCATCCAGAGGCAGTATCTCACATTTAAGCCTCAGACATTTGTTTACCGAGATCCTGTTTTACGACCTGGAGTCCTTGGTAATTTTGAACCCAAAGAGCCTGAGCCTCATGGAGTTGTTGGTGGTCCTGGAGAGGAAGCGAAGCCATACGTTTTAGGACCAGATTACAAAGAATCCATTCAAGCCAGCATTAAAGAGTTTGGGTTTAATATGGTTGCAAGTGATATGATCTCACTAGATCGGAGCGTTAATGACTTGCGTCAAGAAGAGTAAGCAAACTTTTTGTTTTCTTTTAGTTCTCTTTTTATGGGATTTAGTTATTTTCTTTCCATATATCTTAATAGATGCTTAAAATAATACTAATTAGGGCAAATACTTAAAGCTTCTTGTCCTGACAGGCAAGAGTACTGTACTATGCCATATGGTTCCATATATTATTCTTAATGCTGTTGCCATTATTACTTTCATGAATACTTAATCTATATTGATTTATCTCTGAAATCATCTGTTTTAGTGTCTAATTGCATGCATTTGTAATTTCCAGGTCCAGCCACAGTCTTCATTGTCATACCTTCTTTTCTTAATCCATAACTTCTTAAGATACGTCTTTAAGAAAGAATTCTTTTCTTTCTTAGAAATTCCTATACTAGTTATTCAGTTTTGGTTTCGCGCCAGTGCTTTAAAAATTAAAACTAACTAACTAAACAGAGAACAGAAACAAAGAAATATTGTTCCCTTTACATAACTCTGCTTAATTACCTGTATTAAGAGAAATACAGATCTGCCATAGTGATGTTTGGGGTTTGGAGCTGACAGGAGAGTAGTCTTTTGTCATCAAGAAGGAAGCAATCTTAGAAAAAACATTTTTTATTTCCTGGGAGGGTGTCTACTTTGGTGTGGGGAAATTCTGGGAAGTTACTAACATTTGCTCAATGATTACTAATAAGTTTACATAGTCTGTTCTGATCTTTGGTATATGCTGGAGCCAAATTTGCTCTCAGGCTAATCTGCATTTGATATAATTTTCCTTGTTAAATCTCAGCTAAGGACATGTCTCTGAGCAAACTGATTGATTGGCAAGTTTTTTTGGGGTTGTTTTTTTGTTGCTGTTGAGGTGGGGAGGGGTGGTTCTTGGTGGGTGGTTTTTTTTGTTTCTTTGGTTTTTTTGCATTTGGAGGGGGAGGGTATATGAATTTAGATATGGAACGTGGTATGTGCCAGTTTTCACTTCCCCATCATCCCTAGCAATGGAGCATGCCAGTCCCTGGATTGGGTGCCAACCTCTGGGTTGTATGTTTCCAGCTGTGGCAGCTGATCTGTTTGGTTGGTCACTGGCTGGTTACTGAGGCTTTGCTGTGGTCTTTCATAGTGAGTGTTTTTCCATTTTGCAAGGTAGGAGAGAACTGGCCAGCTGTGAGTGATTCATGCCTGTGCATGTACAGCTGCTTGAATTTACTACCCAGTTGTGTACTCACTGAAAGTGAACAAAGTGCACGGAGAACAGCATTTCCCTTCCTGCGTGCCGTATTCCTCGGGTGACTTACTAAAGATTTCCACTTGCTGGCCGTTGGAGGAGAGGACCATGCCTGTCTGCTGCTGGTGGCAAGGAAGCATCGGCTGTCCTGGGGTTCACTTCAGTTTTCTTTCTTCACTGTGGTCAGCAGTTGGACCTCTGTGCTAATGAGACTTTTCTGAAGGGGAAGAAACAATCTGGGTAACCTGTGTAGGTCAGAGTTTTCTTTGTTATAGGAGGTTATTTCCTAGCCATTGCTGCTTCTGCTGAGGCATTTGCAGCCACTGTGGGTGGCCTGTTTTGTAGGAGGCAATGGGACTGAGGACACTCACAAAGAAAATCAATTTCCCTGTCGGATGTCGTGATGAACTGAGTAGAGGGGAGCCGATGCCAGGAGTTCATGTGAGCAGAGCTCACTTTGGCCCTGCCTTCCCTAGAGGGAGGGGGGGAAGGAGGTGGGAGCACACTCCCCTCCTTGCTGTCTGCTCCGTGAGGACAGCAAAGCAGAAATGGCAGCACTGCTGCATGCAGGTGAGACTGGGCTGCTTCTGCCCAGGCCGGTAGCCATATCTTCGGCAGCAGAGCTCAAGTACTCTCTCTCCCCCTCCATTCTTCCCAAGGTGGAGTGCATCAGAGGGCATACGTATCTGCCAAATGGTTCTGTACCTATGGCTTCCTGAAGTATTTTTAGCATAATCTCAGTTTGTCTTTACATCTGTTCTGAAGAAGAGTAATAAATAGAAATTCCCAAACAAGAATTAAATATTTTGCATACTTTGAGGAATAGGAGGGGCAGCCATGTGACTGATCAGAGTAGAAAATATTAATTTTAAAAACATTTCCTCCAAACACATTTGCAGGTAAGTCTTCTGTGGAGGTCTTCTGTGGAGGTCAAAGCCAGGTGCTCAAATCAAACTTAGGTTTTATTATTTCATTTTTTAAGCAAGCAAACAAAACTGCATAAAAACCAATGTGAACAAAAGGCATCTTTCAGACAACTTTATATCAAATATTTTATGTGTTGAATACTTGGGATGCTTACAATTGCCCTGGATGGGTTAAAGGTTTATAGCTTCCATGTGTCTCCTGGGAGCAGCAGACAAGGGAGGAAGCAAGGTCAGACTGGCTGATACTTCAGCATACTCAACTTCCCTGCTCATTCCCTGATACTGGTGAGAAATGCAGCAAAAGGTAGCAGATTGCCTGTTGGACGTGCTGTTTATTTTCCTCCTGCTGATCTGTTTATAAAGTCCAGAAACCATTTTGGTTGATAAGGATGATCAACTTTCAGTTTTATCCTGCCAAAGAGCAATATGATAATCTTTTTTTGGTTAACAGCATCTTGGCATTGCTAATTGAGGAAGATCATTCAATTAAAGACCGGGTTATTCATTCATAGACATTTAAATCCGGGTAGACCTCACCTCAGCCTTCTCTTCCTTTAAGCGTCAAAATCTTTAAGCGTCACTGTAAGCAGTCAGGTTTGTTCAGTGAAGTATGCCAAATGCTTTCCCAGACAGTCGTAGCTGGAATGAAATAGTGCTGCAAGAACTGTCTCTTTCAGCTTAAAAGCCATGTAGCCTTAGAGCTTGTCCCTGCTGCAGGGGAAAGAGGGAAGAAATTGTCAACAAAGGGGGATTCAGTCCTGCTATTAGATTTGACTTTGGAGGTGGACATGTTGCCAAGATGACTTGCCAGCTGCCTTTATTGATTCGGTAGGAACTTTGTTGGTGATTCTGGGCAGTCTCGGCTGCCTTAAAAAGCCTTAATTCCTGCTGTGCCCTGTAGCGAAGAGTAACATTGGATGGCATGTCGAAGTTGTTTGCTGGGTACATCAGAATATTTACGTTTTGCCAGTACTGCATATTCCTGCCTTATGGATTTTAACCAATCTATTTTGAGGCTGAAGCCAAGCACTTCTGGCAGCATACAGCAAGTCATAGGTTTGGTTAAACAAAATCAAGAATGTATGGGGATACATAAAAGTCACTGTGCAAAATGTCAGATATGGCATCATCTCACTGCAGCCTTTC
This sequence comes from Falco biarmicus, assembly GCF_023638135.1. NCBI lineage: Eukaryota > Metazoa > Chordata > Aves > Falconiformes > Falconidae > Falco > Falco biarmicus. The sequence goes on from NC_079288.1 coordinate 91,246,185, forward strand.
AGCGCTGTGCAGGAGGGCCAGGGGAGCCATAAACTGGGTGTAGGTGAAGCAATACCTGTTTTCCACTTTATTTCTAGTGGCAAAGAAGTAGAGCAGGCTTAGCAGGCCCTGTCCAGAACCTCAGTATACAGTTGCTGGAAGAAGACTTTTACTTAAAACTTGGTTATTTTTACCATTTTTTGATAGTTTTTTATTATCCTGGTAGGTGGCAGCCTTTTAAGAGCAATCATTCATACTGAATTTTACATGTTGTCCCTGCCTCCTAGCGGACCTGTGATAAAACTGATGTTAGCTTTAGGGAAGAAGGATATTAATTTGATTGCTCCCTGGATTTTTTATTAATCTTTTGTGATCAGGAGTCTACACAGAGGTAGAGCTGAAGTAAAAATAGAGTAGTCTCTGGGTGCTTTTGAATTCAAGATAAACACACCGTGCTGGGGAAATAAAAACTGGACCTAGGTTTGAAGATACATGCTGTCACCTAACAAGGTGTGTCCTCTCCAAAAAAAAATCTTAACTGAAGAGAATTTCTGCTAGGGACAACAAGAACTGAATTGTTTTTCCAGAATAATGAACCACTTGTCCAGAGTATTTTAAAATAAAGTGGAATTTTAAAAATACAGCTGTAGTCTGACCAGAGATCATTCTTCTTTACAATCTTGTCTCTAGCTCTGGCCAATAGCATATGCTTGGGAGAAAACATACAAGAACAGACTAAGTTTCATTCCTGGCAACCAGTGGGCTGGGAAACTTGAGCAAAAACTTGCAACAGGATTGTCATGCTTCATGGACCTTTTTCAGTGCACAGGCTTGTTTTTTAAATGCTTTTATACTCCTGGCATTAATGACATCCAGAGTCAGTAACTTTTTCCAGGCTGAAGAACATGGTGTGTATTTCAAGCTCTTCTCCCAGATACTGTCACGTACCACCCTGTGATACAGGAGTATTGGAGAGATCTACATGAAGCTAATACAGAAATGTTTCATATTCCTTCCTTATTATTCCTACCGTTCTATTTGTCCTTTCATTAACCCTGAGCTAAAATGCTTAAAGACCTGTCCATGTTTGACTAAGATTTTTTTTTTTTTTTGAGTGGTAATGTCAAGTGTAGGGTCTATCACAGAGTATACACACTAAGAGGCGTCTCGTACTGCATATACCTTTACTTGCACTTGCAATGAACTCTTCTGCCAGCTCATTTCCTCCGTAGTGTCCCTGAATTATTCTGCAGCTGTTTATAGTCATTTTAATTGCAACTACCAAAAACAGTTTTCATTGTTCAGTAATGACCTGGAAGAGCAGGTGAACAGCTTGGCTTCCAGCACAAAACACTTATGCTGCTACAGTCACAAACTTGCTTAAAAAATTGGAATGAATAGATAGCTCTTACATTTTAGCAGTTGTTATTAGAAGAGATCTTCCATCTTGCCCTGCCATACCCAGCAAAGAACCTTATCAAAGGCTTTGGAATTTCAGTTACTGTATTAATAGGCTCACCCGTGTCCACATACCTTTGGATTTCTTCAAAAGATATGTTTCTGTGGCATGGCTTTCTGGCACAAAAAGCTGTTTTTATGGTTTACTAATTTTGTTATTTATTACTAGCTTCTTTTCAACACAGAAGTCAGACTTAGTGATCTGCAATTCTTTAGCTACCCAGGGCCCTTTTATAAAAATTGGTGTTGTGTTTTCCTCCGTCTATTTGTTTGATAACAAGGCTGGTGTCAGCAACAGCTACAGAACACAATAGTTTGTCAGTTCCTGTTGCATTCTTTTGGAAATACTGGGTTTATTTAAAATTCATGGCAGAAGAATCCATTAGAAGCTATCGTGCAGATGCGTCTGAATTACAAAGTCCCTAAGCTTCAGGTAGCTGAAGATAGGAGCATATAGTGGGAAGTATCGCTATGTGCTTGCCTTGCTTTTGTTCTCTTCCCTGGGTGTCTGGCTAAGAGTTTGACGGAAATTATTTAGCTTTTCTGCTTATGAAGTGGTCTCTTTTCATTTTGATCTCTCATCTGTCATCCCAACAGACTTTCTGGCAGGCATCCTACTTGCGGTGTTTGAAAAAAATATTTCAATAGCAGCTTTTATACTTAAGTAAGCTATTTCTCAAACTTCTTTTTTAACTCTATCTTACTATTTACATTCAGTTTGTCTGAATTGGTGCTTATTTCTGTTTTCTGTGTTTGGATACCACCCTATGCACTTAAAGAATATCTGTCTTACTGCTAACAGCATCTGATTTTTAATCATGCTGGCTTTCCCTGGTTCCTCTGTAGGTTGTTTTTTTTAATAGTTAATGGTAAACATTCTCAGCTTCTCATACAGTGTCTTTGAAAAAGCTCCATTCTACCTGAAAGCATTTTACCCTTAGTTTCTTTTCAATAAGCCAACTCATGTCTTTATAATTCCCCTTTTCAGAAGGAGGCGTCACTAGGCCATCTGTCTTCTAGCACTGGAATTTCAGTGCGTTGTGGCAACAATTAGAGTATGGTTCCTACACAGGTATGTCTTCAGCGGAGCTCCACGCTGTGCTGAGTACTCAAAATGTGCTGCTTCTCTTGTGGGTGCTCTGGTGTTTTGTCCCCTGGGAACACTAACTGCTGATGCCTGAAACAGTAGTCTCTGGAGCATGGTTGGTATTTACTGTGTCCTCTGAGGTGGTGGAAGTTTCCTGCCTGTGTTTTCTGTCTTCTCAGGTGCTTCAGTTCCTCCTACATGTCACAGGTGCTGTCTGAGTCCTGCTTGGGCAGCCACTACTGCTGTGTGGTGGTATCGATGGCTTCCCCTTGTCTTCATGCTAGAAGATCCCTGGCACATTTAAGCTGTAGTAATTTGGTTCTGGTTTATTTTAGAGAAGGCAGTCCCTGGATGAAGTTAATCAATTCCAAAAATTTCACCAGGTACTAATGAATTCAGAACATGCTGCTCTATACCATTTTCTCATCCAGGCACTGAAGCACTGCTGCTTTTTTTTCTTTTTCTTTATTTTTCTTGCCATTGCCTGGAAATTTGGTAAATCCAGGTATTTTCTCCCTCTTTCCATCTGGAAAAAATAAAGACATAAATTGTCCATGTCCATACCCTCTCAGCCCCATGACGGAGGAGAGTATGAGGTGCTGAATCAGTCCTTGGGCCAGACCTCTGTTGTGCTTCTTTCAACCTGTTTTATTACTTCCCATGGTGTAGCTAAAGATAGCCACGGCAAAGCAGGCACAGTGCTGGCTGGAGGGGCTCTGGCATTTGGAGCTGTGGGTAAAAGCCTGACTGGAAAGACCTGCTGCAAAATCAGGCCTCCAGTTCAATGGGTTTAAAATAGAGACGTAAGTGAAATGATTGTCACTCTTAGAAGTCCAGCTGCATGAAATCTGTGGTCAATTGTCATATCACATCAATGAAAAATGCTCTTTCTTATGTTCTCATGGAAGACTCTAGTTCTGCTGCATGACTATCTGAGCAGATATATAAGTTGTATAATAATCTCAGTATGTTTTAAAATAATATAAAACCCAGTGTTAAATGTTGTCATTGTGTGTTGGCCTCCTTCTGACAAGTCAGAGTCAAACTGCATTTTGCTTTTTAAGTCATTATCCTAAATGGATCCTTGCAGGACATAGTCTTATGATTTTTATTCCCAGTGGCTGTTGTTAATAGCTGGTTTGATGCAGGGAAAGATAGTAATTTGGAGTTGGAAGCTTTTTCAGGGTCAGGATGAAGGATGTGCCCTTGGTAAAACCATGTTGGCTCTTCCCAGACACCTTCTTTGTGCACTTAGAAATGGCTTTCACCTTCTGTCAATTTTGCAGGGGCAGAGATTAGGCTGGCTGGCCATAGTTCCCTGGATCTTCCTGCTTGACGGTGGGCATGGCATTTGTCTTTGTCAGTCCTCAGGAACCACGATCAGGTGCCACGACCTTGTAAAAATGGTTGAGCATGACCTCATAATGTCATCACAAGCTCCCTCAGCACCCTCCGGTGTGGCCCATTCAGTCCCATGGACTTGTGTTGTGTTTACTGCGTTTGCTGTGATGTGTCCAGTGATGTGGTCCCTGACCCAACCTTCCTTTATGGTGGATATTCCTTCATTCTGCAAACTTTGCCACTACACACCCAGACGGGGGAGGTATGACAGCAAACCTTGCAAGTGAAGACTGAGGGAAATCAGGTGTTGGGTGTCTCACTTTTTTCAGTGTCCTTTGACACCAAATTGCATCTCATTCAGCAGTAAACCTGTGTTTTCTTTAGTGTTCCTTTTGCCTACAAGCTCTTCTCATTGCCCTTCCCATCTCATGGTTCTCAACTTCACTGGAGCTTTGCCTTTATTTGTCTCTGCAAGTGCTCAGGCAGTATTTCTGTACTCCTTCTAGGTAGCCAGTCCATGCATCTACCTTCCCTACTCTTCCCTTTTGCATTGGAGCTCCTTCCAGGAGTTCTTGGTGCAGCCAGCTGGGCTTTCTGCTGTGCCTGTTTGACTTACTGCATGTGGGGATGGGCTGTTCATGCATTTTGGGGAGGTTGTGCTCAAAGAAGCCATTCCTGGGACACTTTTAGCAAAGTAACACCTGAAATCTTGAACTTCTCATGGCAGATGTTAGCAAACATTTAAGTAATGGTTCCTCTGTTGGAAGAAATCAAAAAGAGACAGAAAACTGTCTGACGGACAAAACGGCTGATGACTATGGGTGTTGAGCTGTGACAGTAAGCTGTCTGGTGTATGGCTCATTTCAAGAGCTACATCTGGTTATACAAGACCAAAGCAATGTGAGTTGTTCCAAAGAAACTGTGTTCAGTATTTCTAAAAAATACATATCTACAATGCATTAGTTGCAGAATCTTTGTAGTGTCTTTTATCTCAAAACCACTAAGCAGCAATGCAGGTTTTCCTTTATGAAGTTTGCTTTCTTAGTAGAAGACTCCAGTCTGCCTCTGCCATTTCCATTGGTATATTTTGTTGGGCTCGAGTCATGCTGATTGCCTTTGGGTTGGAATTTAAGTCGACTTGGGATTGAAATTTAAGTCAAGAAGCATTTTCTTGAAGTATGTTGTAAGAGATCTCTGTGAAACTCCTTATCTGTCCTATTTACTAACTTATATTACGGTAGAGCCCTTAAGCCAGGGATGTTCACACAGTTGATCAGATTTCATGCCAGGGTAATTAACTGTTGGCTGCAAGAAAGGATCAGTGCTCAACATGCCTTGGTCAGGCTTGATACGCTGCTGTTATCCAACCCACACACGACTTGCTTACAAATTGTTCTCACTGACCCAGAGGGTTTTAGTCTTATGACTATTTAAGCTACTTTTTTTTTTTTGACAGCTTCTTTTGACAAATGTTGCAGGAATTTTATTCTGAGTAGTTTGACAGGGAGAGGAAGCATCATGACTCTCTGTGAATGTTTATGGCATGAGACAAATAAATCTCTTAGTGGATTTTTTTTTCAATATGTCATTAGATAACTGCTGTCTGATCACCAGCGTGAGCCAGAATTTCAGCTGCATCGCCCACACACATCTATCAGTCTGATCATGGCAAAATAAATATTTTTAAGTGTTTTTTCCTTCCACGGATTATCCAGTTTGACTTTTCCTTTTTAATGACATTATTGCTGTTACAAGGCATGTCCCCTGGGCCATGCAAATTTGTACTTGAATAATTGGATCTGTTATCATGGGTCACCTTTTTACTTCAAACAGAACAACTGGCAATTAGCTTTTGTTGAAAAACCTGGAAGAGTAACTCTTCCTTGCTTGAGTACAATGCTCCTTGTGTATAGAAATGTATTTTTGGACAACTGTTTTTGCAGTTTGCAACATTTTATAAAACAAATCAAAAGGGAATGAGAAAGGGAATTAAAAATTGTACATTGTTTTGAAGGGTGTTTTATTTATTTATTTATTTTTAGTTTTAGAACAAGCAGAGGAGGGATTTCTTGCCGAAAATAAAGACTTCTGACTTGACTTAAAAATACACACATGCAGAGCTGTTAGTAAAGGTATTGTTCCTGTCATAGTTTGGTGGTGACAGCTTGGACTCTTTGGTTGGTCCAAGTGCTATTTAAAAATATCAAACTGTATAGAAAAATTTTGGTGCTGGACTTGAGTCAAAAAAAATGCAGAAATCTTTAATTGTAAACAGTTACTCAGGGTATAAATTAAGGCAGTTGAATTTTGGCTATGCATTAGAAATGGATGGTTTTCTTGCTCTGGACAAATAATGTGATTTTAATATATTTTCTTACAGTAAGTAGTTGGTTGTCTGGTCAGTCTTGTTGTAGCTAAGGAGAATTGAATAGAAAAGCTCTAGAGTGGAGCCTTATTTCTTCAGGAATGTGATTAGTTCCTTAATTATAGCACTGTGCAAATTACATATTTGATACTGTTATATGAAGAATTTCAGTAATTACTGTTGGTATCTGTGTCATCGGAAATGGAGCATTAGGGACTTGGTTTCATTTCACATGGCACCTTGGGAAAATCTTTTATTCAAGTGTCACATAGTACACTGGAACTGTAACCAAGAAAACTAATTTTATAGTATGCGCATAAATCTTTGTGCACCCCTATGAGAGCTGGGGTTGAGAATCAGGTGAATTATAGTCGTCACACTGAATCAGGAAGGCTGGCTTTCTACTGCAGCTTATCAGCTGCCTTACTGCTGGCAAGACTCCTGGAGGAAAAAAAATGTGTTTAAAGTGGAATTAGCCATGTATTGTCAGAGCATCTCCTTGTGGTCAGGAAAGATTTGAATTCCAGGCATTGGCCTTAAAGCAAAACCAAGCATTTTCTGTTAATGTTTCAGGTCCCAGTAGTGAAAACTATAGTGAAGCTGTGTCTCTTTAGTGTTGGATGCTAGCATTTCAGATTTTAAGTCTCAACAAAGAAAAAGTTCACCCAAAGAGTACAAAGAAGTTGACAGAGGCACCAGGTGTGTTACTTGTAGTTGGATTTAATTACCTCAGTGTGTGTGCACATCTGAAATAAGAAGATCAAGCTCTGAACAGGACATCTTACCCAGCAAAAATGTATAGTGCAGTGTCTCAAGTATATTTAAATTCTGCCTTGACTTCAGACGAACAGGCAGAGAAAAGTCTGAGAGGTTTCCTGCAGCTGCTTGTGTAACCCTCCAGCTGCTGTCTTGCATCATAGAAATTTTGGGGCAAATAGAGGAAGAATTCTGTCAAATAAGTTGTAATCTGAATGTGAGACTAAAAAATTAAATAAACTTCTTATGCTCTGTCTTGTTCCTGTTAACCAGAACTTACTGTGGTAAAGCATTTAAATAAACTTGGATGATGTAATTCAGTCCAGCTCAGCATGGGCAGGAACTTCAAGGTTTAGTATCTGATGAGGAAGGCATGGTAGAAACGAAGTATTTCTGTGGGACTAAGCCCACTGCTCCAAGCTTCTTTCTAGCCTTTTGTTTATCAGGTAAAACCTATCGGTGTTTGATAAATGCAAAATTATGCACAGCCTAGACTTCTCTGAGCTGTATATAAGCAAAGGGATCAAGCCGTCACTTCCTAAACTAGTGCCCACCTCAACAGAGAAATGACGAGACCTGCTGCATGCAGCGTGTTGTAGCTTCTTATCAGTGTTTTCTGAGGACACAGCTGACGCACAGCGATGTCCCATGCTGGTGCTGAGTGATCCGCTTGCCCCATCTCCTCCCTGCAGTAGTGCACAGTGTGCCGTGGTGCTGCAGAAGGACTGGAGGTGTGCTGGGAGGTAGGTACTGCGCCACTTGAAACCAAAACAGGAAAGAAGAGGGCTTTGGCTCCATCTCTCTGTAAGGTGGCTTCCCCATCCCCAAGGAAGGGGATTTAGTGTAGCCACCTAGCTGCCCCAGCTCTCCTGCCCTATGGTGTTTATTGCTTCAACTTTTTCAGTATTGGGCAAGTGATAACTGTGGGCAAGCATCTTGTGATTAAAAGAAAAATGCAAAGTTTATTCCTTTAGTTTTCCTATTAGCCAGGTCTCTGTGCAAACCTTGCCCAGAGTTTGGATTGTGGCACTTTCAGAGGTATGATAGGGTATGTATAATAGGAGATGTAGCTTGTGCTTCCAGGGGCACTAATAACAAAATTATAATTATATAATATATTTTCATATTATATATACTATTATAATTATGTAATCAGTCATATAGGCTACTACAGGAATGGAAACTAACATAGCTTTTAGGTATTGTAAAAATAGAAAATGCTGTTTCAGCATAGGTTTAAGCTGTTAGGTAGCGTGTAGTAGAGATTTTACTGCTGTCTGCTGAAGGCAAATAAAAAAAAATTACTCTGCTTATCAAACTGTCCTTTTTGGTTTGTCATTTCACTTCTCTTCCAGAACCCCTGTTTTGTAAGTTGACTACTTTAATCTTATATTGATGTTGATGATGCATGAAAATACCCTAAAAGGCTTCATAGGTAGCAAATCCAGTATTAACATTAGATTTAGTTAGTCTTACCTTAACAACAAAATGCCCAGTTCTCTGTCTACTCTGGGCTTAGGCAATGTTCCCTCTGGCTTGCAGGCACCAGGCAACCGCTCTCAGCTAGGACTTTGGTGGTCTCAATCACACAGATGAGCAAACTATTGAAGATGTTTTGTGAGAGAAACTCATCCATCTTCCTAGGGGGTAGATGCAGTTTACTACAGTAATCATTATAAATTTATGATTTAAAATAACGAGCAGCCCTGAACTCAGTATCAAAGTATGTAAACAGCACGCTGTGTGCTGAACCACTGTCTCCTCCTAAGGTAAGAACAGGGATTACTGGAAAAGGAAGCTGCAAATGGAAACAGAGCCCCTGATATTTTTGGGCTTTGCTGGTGCTAGACTTTCTCAAAGAGTGAGAAAAATTCATACGCTATAAAGCAATTATCAGTAGTGATAATTGATTTCACTATGAATGTCATACCAATTTAAATAAACATGAAATAAGATACAATTTAGAATAGTGAACAGTTTTATTAATGGAGAGGAGAGATTCCATTATTTTTATGTCATTTACAATTTCAGGGTAAGTGCTAAATTGAGACCTTCAGCTTTGTAGTGATTCAGAGCTCTCAGCTTGAAACTGCTGGAGCTGTTACAAGAATGCAACGGCAGCTGCTTGTCTCGAAGGAATCTGTGCTGCTACATTTTGGTCTGTGCTCACAAGTACAGTGCTTTAAAATGCAGAGAGGGGACTGAATGTGCCTTTGGTAAGCACAGGTGCTGGTTAGATAGTCCCATTACGGGCCCAATACTGCTCACTTTTTTCTGGAGCTTAGCTGCTGGTATGCTGGGGAAGTTAGGAATTCAGGGTGACGTGAGAAGTACTTCTGCTGGCTCCAAATCTTGCCCTCTTAAGTATTTATCTGATTGGGGTTTACCATTAAATTGTCTTCGAGGTGCTGTCTTGTTCCCTTCTTGCATTTTTGCTTGATGGCTGAATCACTCTTTCAAGAGAAGCAGCCTCTAGCCTTGACTTATTTTAGCCTAAGGAGACTTCAGCCTACATCTGCAACTGCAGTGCTTGCTAACGGGGAGACTGTAAGGGTCATCCAGTCCTTGGAGCATGTATAGACGATCACGTTTGTGGGGCCGTGGGATATCAGTAAGAGCAAGCCAATGAATAAAGTACAAAGCTGTAAAGCTAAAAGCAGAATTTCCCCAAGCGAAGGAGTGCTGCAGCCCAGATGTCTAGCTTCTTCTGCAGAGGGGTCCCCTGTAAAAAGGTTCCTCTCCTGCTGTGGCTGGTGCTCAACTTTGTGATCGAGGGACAGGGATGTTGGTGTGGCGTGGTCTCCAACAGTACTGTGCCTTCTGAGGGGTGGAGAAGGGCGTAGGACTAACTCACATCTCAAGTGTGCACACTAATAGAAGAAATGTTACTCACCGTGTTTCTCCATTAGATCATTACTGTGTCTTCGGAAAGCTTTCTTCACGCTCCAGTGATGCATCACTCCATGGTTCTGCTCCATAATACCAGTGCTGATTCGGAGACAGGGAGTTTTTATTCATGGACTAAAGGTGTTGATTCCTTTCACCTATTTGCTCCCTGAGGAAAAGAAGCAAAGAGCTGCTTTTCCTGCAGCACTGCCCTGGGAGGGTGTTGCCAGCCCTTCACAGATCTGTGGGCGCCTGCTCCTCTGCTCCTTGCCCCATACAATAACGCTTTACAGGGGCCAGGAAAAGTCATGTGAAGCACCTAGAGGCAAGACTAGCTTAAGGGTGCTACCCTCTCATTCCTGCGTATCTTCTGCAGTGTACCATCCTCTCAGCTGTACAGGTAAGCAAAATAATTGGAAGTGAGCCTGTTTACTCATTTGGTTCACAGCATATCAGCACAGCTGGCCGGCAGGCTACACCCAAAAGGGCACCATGCTACCGTATGTGGGCAGGATAGCACCCAGGGGATGAAGCTAGAGGTTCAAACATATTTAAATCCTCTTTGTCACAGCCCCTTTTGTGCTTTGAATCTGCCTGTGCCAGTTTTCAACAGCTTGCAGATTTTGCCTGGACGCCCATATCTACTTGACCCTGTCTTTTAAAACTGAAGCGCGAGTCTGGAAATTCAGGCTTTTTATTTACCTTTTCTGGTGCCTAAAACTTACAGGGAAACGAGTACTGTAAAATTCAGCTTCAAACACAAGGGAAATGCTTTTATGTTTTTTTGGTATTTGGTTTGCCAACCACTGGATGTCAGTGCTGCTCCACTGAAGAAGGGCTCTTGCCTGGTTCCTTCCCTGTGGATATGAAGGAAATGAGAGTGGAGATTCCTGATTTTTGTCTCTCAAATACTTGAGTACATTTCTTGGGGAAAATTGCCACAGATGTTAAAATATTTATTAATTCCACATCTAAAACAACTACCATGTTTCAGACCTCTAATTCTCAATGCAAGATGAGAGACAAGATTGTGCATAGGAGTTACTGCAGTCTCTTGGAGCTTATGGGCTTGATGAGTCAGTCTGTGGACTGTCCAATAAGTGAAATAAAGCCTCTGGAAAAAGCTAAAAGTATAATCTTACTAGAGGTATAAATGTAGTGCTTTTATGGCTTGCAAATGGCACATTTAGCAACACGTGATTTTTCAAGTTTAAAAGGTGAAATGTGCTGACAGATTTGAGGAGATTAAGTTGGATATGTAGCAAAAAGCCTGTCTAGACCTCTGGTTTTATGTTTTAAAAATGTATTAAATACAGATCAAAAAATGCTTATAAATTGCTCACAGATGTGTTGTTCAGTTCAGGCTCTTGTAATACATTTGGCTTTTTTGAATTATGTTAAGTTACTTGCTGACTTTCATTCTTACGCTCTTCACCATTTTGTTCTTAAATGTGACTTGGTGATACTGCAGCAAGTGGGAGAAATAAGCAACCAAAAGATCTGGGGATTTTTGCAGGGTTTGCTTTGTTTCTCTTGTTGAAGGCAGTCTGAAATGTTTTAGCTGTCTGTCTTTTTAATTGGAGAGCAAAAAACTTCCGAGCTAAACTGCTGAAAGTACAGGTCAGCGGCATGGTGCAACCTGCATCAGATACTGCCTTCTCCTTTGAGGCAAAAGGTGCTATTAATTTTCACTACATTTTACATGGAGCTATTGAATGGCATTCAGCTGGCACACCGATTTTGAACGTGTAACACCCCGTTTTCATCCATTTTAACATAATTCTATCACCAGAATTTATCCAGCTGTATATATGTGTAAAGCAACATGGTTCTGTTATTAATCTGTTGTTAAACACACGATGGAAAATCTTCCACACAGCCAACTTTACACCTAAGTAGCATATCCATTTTATATCTGCAAATCACTAAGTAAGTTGTCGACAGCTTAAGCCTTAAATGCTTGTGCTACAAATGAAAGTATTGCATTCTGTAATCGGCTGAAGCCTTTTGAGAGGTATCTATGGAAGGAAGGCAGCAGTGGCCCGAACTATGCATTTTAAACAGTCTAGCACTTGTATATTGGCAGTTTATAAATATGAGTAGCTGCAGCTACTTCAGGCATAGAAACATTGGAGCTGGAGGATTTTAGTTAGTAAACCATACTAGTAGAGATCGTGCCATTTCAGAGGTTGCTTACAGCATGCCTGACTAAGAGAAGAAATGCCTTATTAGATCAGGCTTAGTTATAGACTGGTTTGATTCTCTAATTTTCTTTTCCCACAGGACCAAAATTAATAGTATGTTTCTACCAATTTCTTTTTTTTCTGGTGGGTGAGAAATACATATTTATTGATGCTGTTCCCTGACAATAAGTGAAATATGTCCCATTTCACCAAAGAAATGTTCTTTGAATGCCTGTAGATCTGCTGCGTGAGTTCTTTCCATGTTTAATTTTCACAGACTTGAGATTTCTGGTGATTAAGGTAATATTTTTCAAACACATGAATGCTTTTCCGTATTTAAACTTTTTATTGTATATAGAGAAATATAACTACGGAAGTTTGCTTGTCTGCAAGTTTAAAATCATAGAATCATTTAGGTTGGAAAAGACCTCTAAGATCATCAAGTCCAACCATTAACATAGCACTGCCAAGTCCACCACTAAACCGTGTCTCTGAGCACCACATCTACACGGTTTTGAACACTTCTAAGGATGGTGATCCCACCACCTCCCTGGGCAGCCTGTTCCAAGCTTGACCACCCTTGCAGTGAAAACATTTTTCCTAATATCTGATCTAAACTTCCCCTGGCACAACTCGAGGCCGTTTCTTCTTGTCCTGTCGCTTGTTACCTGGGAGATGAGACCGACCCCCACCTGCCTACAGCCTCTGTCAGGCAGCTGTAGAGAGCAATAAGGTCCCCCCTGAGCATCCTTTTCTCCAGGCTGAACAGCCCCCGTTCCCTCAGCTGCTCCTCATAGGACTTGTGCTCCAGACCCTTCACCAGCCCCGTTGCCCATCTCTGGACAAGCTCCAGCCCCTCAGTGTCTTCCTTGCAGTGAGGGGCCCAAAGCTGAACACAGGATTTGAAGTGCGGCCTCACCAGTGCCCAGTACAGGGGAACAATCACTCCCCCAGTCCTGCTGGCCACACTGTTTCTGACCCAGGCCAGGATGCTGTTGGCCTCCTCGGCCACCTGGGCACAGAGCTGGCTCCTGCCCAGCCGGCCGTCACCCAGCACCCCCAGGCCCTTTCCCACCAGGCCCTTCCCAGCTGCTCTGCCCCAGCCTGCAGCGCTGCGTGGGGCTGGTGTGACCCAGGTGCAGGACCCGGCACTGAGCCTTGTTCAGCCTCATACAGAAGTTTCTGTTTGTCATGAATAATTTTTTAATGCATGACGGTTGTCTTTGAAAAGTCAGATTCTCTCTAGTAGTGACTCCACTTGATGAAAGATGAAAAAAGGAAGTCTTGGCCCATTGAAATCAAAAGTGCAATGTCTCTGGGTTTGGTGGTTTCCAACTGTATTACCACAGTTGGAAAAGGGGCTAGTGATCACGTAGGGAGACTTCCAGGTAAGGAAATACCTGGAATGGTTGTAATTAGGGAGACGGTGAACAGTCTCATTTAGGGATGCAGATGGGAAAATAGATGTTACAATTGCAAATTAAATCCATTGTTGATAAATGTGATTAATAAATATTAACCTGGTCTAGTGGATGGTGTTCCTGCCCAGGGAGGTTGGAACTGGATGATCTTTAAGGTCCCTTCCAAACCAAGCCGTTCCATGATTCTGTGGTCTCAACAGTTGCAGTTTGGGGCTTTTCTTCCAGTGTTCTCTCCTGGCTGCACAAACAGCAAGGTGGCAGCTGTGGTGCTGTGGTAGGGATGTGTCTCAGCAGGGTCCATGCAATGCCATCCAGCTACATAGGAGGAAGCAGGTAGCTGTTGAAGCAGGAGTCATTCTTCACCAGCTGCATCCTACCTCCTTCAGGAGGAAAAAAGGCTCGCTGGCTGGAAGCAAGCTCCTCTGAGGGCCTCATATCTCTGTGATACACTTAAGCTATATTACCTTTCATATCCTGTTTCTCTTCAATCCGAAGGAGAGCCATCAGTGAAGATTTAATTTACATAAAGGTGGTGTTAAGCAATTCTGTAAATTATGATGTGAAAACTAATAAAATCGTTATCTTTTTACAGATGCAAATACTGGCATTATGATGATAACCTGCTCACCTCCAGCGTTGTCATTGTCTTCCATAATGAAGGATGGTCCACGCTCATGAGGACAGTCCACAGTGTCATTAAGAGAACACCAAGGAAATACTTGGCAGAAATTGTGCTGATTGATGATTTTAGCAACAAAGGTATACTTGGAATATTAACACACTACTTGTAAAAAAGGAAACTTTTTTTTTTCCCTTTAAAAAGTTTCCTTTTAGTTTATTACCTGCCATGGATTGAGTTGACTCTGCAAGAAAAGTAAGTTGTTTCTTCACAGTCCTTTCAGTTTTCAGTGATGGGAAAGCTCTTCTCCAATGAATAGCTTTCACAAAACTGGCAATCCTTTGTGTGTATTCAGCTGTTTGAAATACAGGGTTTGTGGTGGGCTCTCTACCACAGCTGTGGAGTAGTATATAGTAGAAAGCTGGGGTAGCTAGTACCTTTCTTAGCTCTTGTGAAAACAAGTAGTTTTAAGAGTATTGAAGGAGTTTGAATTAAGCCTGTTAGGAATAATTTCTTTCCTTATTCCATATAGGAATCCAGTTTCCTTTCTTCTTTATTTCTTTTTTTATTATTATTTTATTATAATGAAAATGTGTCTTAGGCTGTTGCACTATTCTGATTCACTTTCAATGTCTTTTTAATTTCCAATATTCTTTAATTTAACATCACATTAAGGTGTTTATTATTTCTTATTGGGGAGAGGGGCTTTTAAGAATTTAAGTATGTGTTAATTTCTGCCTTTCTTTGAGTCCTGCATATCAACATTTTCAGAAGTCCAGAGATTTTCCTCTTCGTTTGTAATATACATTCTGGTCTTGGTTTATAGTCAGAATGTATGTATTTATGTGTGATTCTTATAAATATAAACATACACTGACTTTTTTCCATTAATGGTGATATCTTCAATGTTAATGCAAATCAAGGCTGACTACAGAGAAAAACTGAAAGTGGTATGCTAAGAGATACAAGGTGATTGATGTGCAGGAAATCTGTCTGGTTTTAAAGTTTAAACAAATTTTGGAAAAGTGCACCAAAGCTGCACATTCTGCAACACTTTATTGCAGCATAGTTCTTGAATAGAAGTTGACAGAGAAGAGTAGATGCATAAATAAAAACGTACCTTCAAGTGTGCAGGATGACAGTCTCTTCTAGACAGTGATAATGATGGCTTGTAGAAGCACAGGCAAGTTTGAACTGGTCAGCAGCATAGGGTATGTTCCTTTTACCGTCTTTTTTTTATAATAGCTGAATTGGGTAGTGGCGTGGAAAGCAGATGACTCTGTTTTGAAACTCCCCATTTTATCAAGTGATCTGAGCTTCTCCCAGTTCCCGCCTCATGGGAGGAGTTGTTTTCTTCAGGTATACCCACTATAAAGTCAAAAACTGAACTCACCACATAGTTGAGGTTGCCTTTTTTCAGTACAAATCACTATTAAAAATAGTTACTGTATGTTAATTTTTACATCATGCCTGTAGGTAGGTAGGTATCATTTTCTGTTTGTTTTTACAGAAGAGGAAAAGTTACTTGTATTGTGAACTTGACTATATCTGACTTAGTCTGATAAAGGTACTGAATGCTATTATATAGTCTCCTGTATCCTCTAACAGCTGTTGAGAATTTTGCTTAGATATACATACACACTATAAAACAAAAATATCTTCTGTCCTAAGAGATATAATTTTAATAATTCAGTCAGCAGACATGTGCTGTGTTTTTCCTTTTCAGCTGGGATCACAGCCTTTCTTTAGAGCTATTCAGGGTCTGAGTTAGGTGTATAAAATAACTGTGACACTGATGGTCTCTAGAAAAATTACCAGATTTTACAAATAGTTGGACTCAGTACTTGGGTTTCACATGAGTTGTAGCTGACTCTGTGCTATGTGTATGTAATTCATGGAATGAGTTTGTCTGGCGTAACAACTTGTTCTACAGTTTTCCAATATATGACGATTGTTAAATAAAGGCAGTATTTTTCAAGAAATTTATTTTGAAATACAGAATTTACTTATGCATTCTACTCATATATGAATAATTAGCAGATACAGCTAACCTGGACCTAACGTCCAGCAGACCCTTGTCTCTGTATTTCCCACACTTCTTTTTCCCAAATAACTTTCCTGAATCATAAAATTCAGTGAAGAAAGCTCAAGATGCAATTTTCTCATGTATGAGTGACTGGAAAACAAGCATGGACTGGAATGGCTCTGAACACCTTGCTGCAACTATACGGTTTCGCTATAATAATTCTTCAGACTGCTTTAGGCTATTACTTGGTAAACATAATTAACTTAATTTCAATAATTCAAATTGCATTCTAGATGAAAAATGGCCAAGACAGTAGAATCTTGCTCCACTTCTTTCTCCCCGGAGAGAAGCATGAACTAATACAGGCTGTGAAGCGTGCCAAGCCGCCTGAAGAGATTTCCAGTTGTTAGGAGAGCTGCAAAACACAAACACTCTTAATCATGGCAGAGCTGCTGGTGGCTTTTTGCTTTTTCAGCCAGAAGAAAAGCAGTGCTGACAGCACAGATACAGGATTTTCTCCTTCCCCACCTGCTTTCAGACTGCCCACGTCATATCTGCCTTTCTACCCAACAAAGAGGATCTTAACGCTCTTTGAGACCAGTGTTGAGGGACACAGTTGCTGGACTGGGTAGCTGTTTGCTCACACTCAGCAGGGCTGTCTGTATTTCTTAGCTGCACCTTCTCCAGCGATATGAAATTAAAATGGAGCATAGCAGTTGCAAACACTTCTGAAGGCTGGCTCATAAAGAGCCCTGCCTGTCCTTTATAAGAAATGCTCTTTCATCGGAAGGGAGTTAACAGTTGCATAGAAGCCTATATATGTTATGCCTTACAGGGAAGAACAGTTGCAGTGCTTGGAAAATGTTCTTTTCATTGTAATTCTTTGTATAAAGTCAGTTGGGAGCAGTCTTTTTGCTGAATGACGCTCTCCCTTCCTTCCTTAATCTCTTCTGCAAACAGCGAGGTTTGACTGTGAAGAACTGTGTGGAGACATGTGCTGAATTCTGCTCAGGCAAATTTCCTTTGTCAAAACAGAAAGGGAATAGTAACAAGAAGATGTCACCAAGCTAATCAAATGATGCTAGTTCTGATATTTTCAGTGGAGATGTCTGTATTAATGCATGCTAGGAGTCCAAGAAGTGTTGCAGCATCTTCTACCGCAGTGTTAGTGTGGCCGCACTGCTGTACGTGAGGAGGGGGTTTTTATTTTTTCTTGTATTTCTTGTAGAAGCAGTTCATTTTGCTGTGAGTGCTAGCTGTGCGGAGGGTGCAGCTATTCTGGAAGCGCAATGAGAATTCATAACACCAGGTTTTCTGAAGCTCCCTACAAATACAGTTGTGTAGATAGGTCTTCAAGGACTACTTGTTATGTGTGTAGGTACCAGTGTTCCTTCTTTCTGAAGCATAGAGGTCCATATCTCAGTTGGTGCAGCTCACTTTTGTAACCCGTACACCTGTAAAGAGTGAGTGTGAGGCAAATACCAGTGTTCCTAGTAGCATTTAAAAGTTTTTTCCACCTTTTGCATTTACCTATTTTTTCTTGATTGCTGTCTGTATTTCCCACTGATGTAGCATCACATAAGATAACCAAAGGGGAAGTAACAAGCTCAGACAGGTAACATTAATTTTATTAACTTAACAGTGCTTGCAGTGGGGAAACTGAAGCAGTTTGTGCTTGTGAACAGTGCTTGTGTTAAAGCTGAGCACCCCACGTTAGTAGTGTTACAGTACAGGAAACTCGGAGGCAGCTGGGAGGATTTCTGACACCAATTTTCTAGTTTTCAAACTGACATTCGTGTGTCAAGGGGAAAAAAAGCTTTTTTCTGCCTCCTCGCCTTGTAATCTGCAATGCCTAAGATCTTTTGGAGAAAGGATGTGTTTTTAAAAAACACAAGATTCGTGCTTTAATCATGCACTGAGGCGCGAGAGAGCAACCCAAACAACGGGAGACCAGATTGATGGTTATAATATTTTGAAAGGTGAAATATACATTTTTAAGCAAAAAAACAGAGTGCTTAAAGCTGTTGACAGATACCATAAATAAGTGTTCTAGGTGAACAAAATGTACCGCTGGCCAAACACTGTTTCTTACTGTATCAGGATCAGGATTTTATACACTACTGTCATGCAGGCTTTGTAGTATGAGGGAGAGAGAAAATTCCATTTTCCTGTGGGAAATAGCACTTGCTGCTAACCCTGGCACAGTTTTGGATAATGGACTGTGAAGTCCTGAGACTTGTACTGTAGAAAAGCTTTACACAATCAATATGACAGGTTTTTACAGCTCCCTGTGAGCCTTACATAGTTGAACATTAGATAACTAAAACATTTGGCGTCATAGGCAGGAGAGCTGGAAATAGCTTTAGGTTTTAAATCTTTAAAGCATTCCTGACAGTCCCTTCTGTAACATGTACTTGGAATTTGTAGAATAAATAATGTGTGGTATAAAGATTCTCTTAGTACCACTTCAGCATGACCTCATAACTCTGTTGATTTTATCCTATAAAAATGTATATCACAGCTATCATATCATGTATTCTACATCTATTACATGGCATGTTATTCTGTACAGCAGATGGGATAAAACTGTTTTTTCTCTTGTTTGATATTTATGTACCCTTGAAGTTTTCCTAACGCACAAGTATTTACAAAAGAAATTGTAAATGTGCATGGGAAAGGAGAAGAGGATATGTAGAACTTTTGGTTGAGAAAACTTACAGTAAGAATATTAAAAGATAGTGGTTTCAGAAGATTGTTCTCTGGTAGAATTGCTGAATTTTCAAGTTTGGAAACTTCACTTCCAAAAAATACCATTTCCATCCATTATTTACATGTAGCTTTTGTTTGAACTAGAGTGGTTTTGATACTGTTGGCAAGAATATAAAACATACTGAAATGTAAGTTGCAGCAAGCTCCAGACTTCAATCATTTTCATTCAGGGTGCAGAAAATGTTGCTGGGGAAGCAACCTGATGGCTTGTTGCTGCTGAAAGAGACATCCTTCTCCTTTCACCCTGCACATCCCCTCTTGCTGTTAGATCAGCACAGGCATGGCGTCTCACAGCCCCTTGGAGCGGGTGCAAGCCAGTGCATGACTGCCTCAGCTGTAGCTTAGGTGGCTTATTTTGGTTCCCAACTGAGAGAAACAGAAACTGTAGACAATTCTTTTGAGCCTCTCAGTACAAAAATAGATTTTAAACGAACACCAGTAGCTAAATCAGCATAGCCTCAAACAACAAGCGCCTGACTGCCAGCCCTTCTGCCTTTGTGACTTTTCTCAACAGAATCATCTGTGCAAAAATATTATGCAACGCTAGGATTCTTTTTCAAATTGTGTGGTAGGAATGTGGTTTCCAGATTAGTTTGGCAAAAAACAATGTGCAAATACAAATCTGTAACCATTTAAGCATAGCCCGTCTTGATTCTTATGCGGTTACTCATCCCTTTATTGACCAATTCCCTTTGGCTAAAGGTTTCTTGTCTCATCATTGTGATGAGCCACAGCTCGTTCACTGCAATTCTGGCCCTCCAGTTACTCTTATTTCATTAGAAGATTAGCAAAAGACCACACCAACCCCAAGAGGGAACAGGTCTAGATGAAGGAGGGCAATAATTTGAGTGTGGTGAGTTTCTGTCTCAGGTTTCCAGATTTAATAGACTGACAGAAAGTTTTGCGAGGCAGCAAGTGAGTGAAGAGAAATGTTTAACTGAAAAGTAGTGCCTGCAACTGTGTATGTGGCATTATCTGATGAGGAAAGACCATGTGCTGAAGTGTAAAAACTTCTCTGCCTGGTTAAAATACAGACAAAGACCTGAAAGCCACTATGTGATGTACTGAAGTGGCTGGGAATTGTCCATCCAGGTCCCCTGTGGCGTGGCCAACCAATTCAGCTGCTTTTTCTTCAGATGTGCCAGAGACAAACCCGTGCCATGAAGTCAGAGAGTTCCAAGTCTTGATCTCCTCAGTTTTACTGTTTGTGAGCAGTGGTATGAGCAGTTCAATTAAAGATTCTCTTAATGTCTGTAGACATTTTTAAGTAGAGTTGGATTTGGGTTATATTAAGAGTACAAAACCGTTTATTATTAAACCTCGCCAAAATAATTGTTTTTCTCTGTTACTCAATAGCACACTTACAAGAGAGGCTGGATGAGTATATTAAGCAGTGGAATGGCCTTGTAAAGGTATTTCGAAATGAGAGGAGAGAAGGTTTAATCCAAGCTAGGAGCATTGGAGCCCAGAAGGCTAAACTTGGACAGGTAGGAGCCAGTTCACACACAAGTCTGTCTTTTTCTTTTTTGACGGGGAGAGGCGGTGGTGGTTCTCTGTTCAAAGAGACATGTTAAAACGTAGTATTGTATTATTTACTTTGTTTTAAGAAAAGATTAATTTTACTCATTTAATCTTTTTTTTGCTTATAATATAAAAGTACTTCAATGTAAATATGCTTAATTAAATCATTCTTATCTTGTATACAGAAATATAATTATTTTTTTTCATTTGAAGGTTTTGGTTTACCTTGATGCCCATT
Organism: Falco biarmicus; assembly: GCF_023638135.1. Classification (NCBI taxonomy): domain Eukaryota; kingdom Metazoa; phylum Chordata; class Aves; order Falconiformes; family Falconidae; genus Falco; species Falco biarmicus. Next base: position 91,266,834 of record NC_079288.1, read on the forward strand.
GTGAGGTGGGAATTAATTGGTATGCGCCACTTATAGCTCCTATATCTAAGGACAGGTAATGTTCTTTTGTTATTTCCAGTGTCTGGCCTCTTAGGAAGAAAGAGTTACAGTAACTATCTTCACTTTTCAAATATGTTTTACACCCTTATCAATATATATATCTATATCAAACTATATCAATATTTGCTATATGATGATTGTATCTCCCAGCATAAAAGCTATGTAAGGAGGAAGGAAAAGTCAGGCAAAAAAACTCCGGTTAGTGTATTTTAATAGGCATACTGAATATTTTGCTTAGTGTAAAGCTCTTGTCTTTTGCAGTAATCTGAGGAACTGATAAAAATGTTCTCGTCTGCCTGAATAAGGGGCCTGATTAAACAAAATAAACAAAAATGTGATTATTGGTAGAGCAAAAATAGCAGTAAGTGTTTTGATTTAAGGGGGATTTAAAGACCCTGTGATCGCAAGAGTTTTATAACTTTCTCATATTTGGTCTTGCACTATGGTCTTACTTGTTTCCTCTGAAGTGCTTTGGAGCGTTGTCTGTAGCGAACCAAGGCCAGAGCTTGAGCCTATCTCTGCCACAAGCCCAGGCGCACGCCTAGGAGGCCGTGGTGGAAAAGCCTGCGCTGTGCAGTGGCATCTGCAAGAGGTGACAGAGGGGGGGGATCCCCAGGGCCTTCATTGCTTCCAGCTGTTGAAATGCTGTTGTTGCTGGGTGCCACCACGAGCTTAGCTTGTGTGGTCAGAGAGTATGTGTGTTTAGGAAACCATGTGCTTGTTTATACTCCTCAATCCCATACAATAACTGCTTAGTCCTAAAAACTATTTGTTAACCTGTTATACTACCAGAACCTTCTTGAAGAGCTGGTTTTTGTGTGTTTTAAAGGCTGTAACTCAGCTTCAAGACTCTTATTTGGGCCAGGATTCTAGAGAGATGGAAATGCTTGTGTGCTTCCATCAAGTGTGTGTTACTCTTTTACTTAAGAAAGGCCGGTGAGAGCAGGCAGCTTTAGAGGCGTTCCTCAGCACTGCCCACAGAAGGGGAGATTACAGGAGGACCTCCGATGCCGAGGCACACAATGACAGAGGGCAGCGCTCAGCAGCCTTCTTCCAAGCCCTGGTACCTTGGATGCAGCGTGCTGCTGCTTCTGCCTCTGCCTCAAAGAAGAGCACAGCATGCGCATTTCTTCCATGCGCACGCTTACGTTTCTTTCCACAGGATTTGACTTAAAAAGATGGAAATGCTCCAGGTTTGGTCACTGTGAAACTCATTTGGAAAATCTGGGGAGAATAACAAGATAATGTCTTTTCTTTAGTGAATATTGTATGAGATAGATCACAATAAGGAGCATGTTACAAACCGAACAGGAAAAATTCTACTGAAGACTGCTGCCAGGAGAGCACCAGTAATGTTTTTTTATCTTGTGAGGTTGGATTTACAGGGCAGTTGAATAGCACAGAATAGTGAAAATCCATGTTTACACTAGTAAAAGCTAAGAGCTTATCGTACATGTTGATAGCTGAGATCTGATATGAATAGAAATTACAGGAAATAGTAATACTGTGAGAACCCTAGCCTTCTAAGAGTTCTTCTGTTGCCTGCAGCAGTGCTTTGTTAGAAGACCAATGTCAAGAAGTACATATAAAGGAAAAAGTACTGATAAACAAGTTGATATATTAGCATTTCAGACCTAAATTCAGACCTGAAAGCATTTCTGCTTTCAGAACCTCTTAAAACAACATAAAGAAAGGACTTTCTCTTTTTTTCTTCTAATGAGGCTTCACTTCTTAATATGTTTACAAGTGACTTTTTATGTACGCTGCTCTATGAGCTTAATATTTAATGGTGTAAATTGCAGATTAGAGAGATTACTCTTCTGAAATTGTATTTTGCTCTTTCTTTCCCTTCTATAAATGTTTCAGAACTACATGTACTGTACCTCTAATAGATTACATAGATGGGAATGATTATTCCATTGAGCCACAACAAGGTGGGGATGAAGATGGTTTTGCCAGAGGGGCCTGGGACTGGAGTTTGCTGTGGAAACGAATTCCATTAAGCCACAAGGAAAAGTCCAAACGAAAACATAAAACTGAGCCTTATCGGTAAAAAGAACTGTTTACATACTGTGAATCATAACGAATAATTGTCTAAACCCTTTCGTTTTTCCCTCCCCCCCTCTTTTCCCATGAACTACGGTCGGTGCACGTGTGCCATGCGGGTCCTTGCACATAACTGCATCTTCCCTGTCACCATCCGCCACCCTGCAGAACCACATGCACTGTGCCACTTATAGATGTCATAGATGGCAACACTTATAAAATTGTGCCGCAAGGGGGTGGTGACGAAGATGGGTTTGCTAGAGGAGCGTGGGATTGGAGTATGCTATGGAAGAGGGTTCCCTTGACCAAGCGAGAGAAGGAAAGCAGAAAGACAAAAACTGAACCGTATCGGTAATCACTAAATCACTTACCTGTTTCTTTTTTTTCTGAAGCCAATATTGATCCACTAAAACTTGCATGTACTTCTAGCCTGAAAATCTTATTTCTAACCACGCCAGCTGCTTTGTTTAATCAGACCTGTTTGCCACAGCTGTTTGCTCAAAATACCTTTGCTACCTTGGGTTGCCTCTCCATTCCTGCTCTTGTGTGGTTAATGGGGTGCACATTAGAATGACAGGGTTTTGTTTGCCAAAATAAAATACTGTATGACTTTATTTCCAGGGAAAACTCTGTTTAGCTATGATATTTTTTTAAAAGTAGCGTTGGAAACAACAGTGCTTGTTTAACCATTTGATTTGAAATAACAGGCATGCTGTGAGTATTTATAATAGCCAGTAATGCATAAAATCTGTAGCCTGCTGTCATGGATTGATGCATGCATACAGCTCATGGATTATGCATGTGCACCAAAAAAGTCCCTTTTGTCATACTTCTCCCACTTGCTTCATAATAGTTCACATCTGACAAAGAAGCATACTGTTTTAAGAATCTTGGCTAGATATTTTCTAAGGTTTCAGTATGTTTGGGGATTTTAATGCATAACATTAAAAAAAAAAAAAAAAAAAGAAAAAAGAAAGAAAGAAAAACCCACCACCTTATTTTCTGGGAAAATTCCAGTAACTTTCATAGAAGTCCCACCTTTTTCTTACGCTTTGTAGTGGGGTATGTTTTCTTCCCAGCAAACAGAAACTGGCTAGAAACCCTAGTTTAGAAACTAGGGTTTCTGGATGCCTTTTCAAGACTGGGAGACTGTGGTTCTGCTGGTTTTTATTACTTTCCCCTTCACACTTAACTAATCATGTTATTACATTTGAAAGCAATCCTCACATCTTCAGAATCTAATGTCTTCTATTGCTTGTATGTATGATTTAAACATTGTAAGAACTGATGTTGGTAATTCCCTATCCTCACCCATGATTGTTCTCTGCTAAAATAGCAACACATGCGAGGAAGTTATGAAGCTTTGATCTGCTTTGTATACAGTATAAATACTACCATTTTCTGACAAGGCTGTCCACATTGGAACTTTAATATTTGCTTAGAGAGGGATAAACTATTTCAAACATTGCTGTTGTTTTCTGTGTTTACCATCCAAGCAGGTCTTAAAACCCTTTAAACTGTTCCCAGAAACACAGAACACATGTTCTCAGAGTGGTTTAAAAGATGACTTTACTTTTAATAATACTTTCAGAGTTACAGTGCTTCTTTTAAAAAGAGACATTCCCTGCATCTGTTTATGTCCAGGCTGTATGTGTTTTGTTGCAGCAATACCAAGGCAAGTAAAAGTCTTGCTGAAACCATAGTCAGGATTGCTTAGTTTAGAGAGAAAACAAACAAAAAAACCCTCAGCAGCTTAAAAAGCAGAAACAAACTTTTTGTAATGTGAGCATTGCCCCAGGACTGAATCCTTCTTTCCGTAATACTAGGCTTACCTCTTCATATCCTATAAAATAAACTACTGAGCTTATGCAGATTTTACTGTATTTTTTAACACATTTGACAGCACGTTGGAGACCAAGACTGAAACTTCAGCATCTGAGGCCACTACATTTGCCAGGTCTTTGTGGTGCTGAGGAAAACCAAAAATGCAGGAAAGCCACAGGGCTGTGCTATGCAACATGCTTCTCCCTGCTGTGCTTGCTGGCTTCCTACCCTTTGAACCGCAGCGATGCAAAAGCAGTGTTGGAGGAAAATACAGTGGGTGGACAAGCAGAAGGGGACATTTAGTAGTAACTGCATCTGATCACACGATTTGGAGAGCAGCTAAACTGATAACCATTATATTTAACTCAGCTGATAGACCCAGCAACTCTCTTTTGTTGTTCCCCTGCCCCTGCTATGTGGAGGGGGATATATGTTAACCCTATGGGTTATTTTTTCTTAAGCAGTGCTCCTCCAGACATTTACATGCAGAAGGAAAATATGTAATCATTGCTGTTAAAAGGAGCACCACTAAGTTAAAAATCTATTGAAATGAAGAGACTGAATAGTACTAGAAGTGACCCATCTCTCAATAATTTGGTCATGAAGGAATATTTCAGTTGTGTTTTACTTGGCTCACCAGAGTGAGGTGGACTCTTGGATCTTGCTCCTTTCAGTGCTGCAGATCATCTGAAGTCTGAAATAATGCATTTTTTCCTTTTATTTTTTTTTATTGCCAACTTATAGGGTCTCCAGCTTGTACCCATTATGTTTTTTATATATTTAGTTATCCTCAGGTGAAAAATGCTTGGTATGTGTGCTGGAAATGGCTTAACATATCCTACTCTCTATGTCAGTGTGAGCAAGCTACCGAAGAATTTTTGTTAGAGCCATTCTGCAAAAAATGCTCTAATCTAAACCACAACATCTTTTTCATGCATTAAAACTTGCTAATTGAACCTTGGCATACATGGAGGGATTTACAAAGCCATTAAAAAAAAACAAAAACAAAAACAAAACAGACACAAAAAAAAAAAACTAAACCAAAATGGAGACCTTGTACAACTCGATCCAGGCCCTCTTAAAAATTTCATGAGTATAATGAAAAGTGTCTCATATGGCAGCGGTAGAAAAAGAGCCAGAGGGAGCAGATAGAAAGGTATTGTTTAGCTGGAAAAACTCTTGTCACTTGTTTATTGGACAGTGTTTCAATGTGACAGCTCCTCAGATCATAAACCTAAGTCAGCTATGCAGCCTCATCTGTTATCTCAAAAACTTGAGCAACTTTCAAGAAACATCTTGTCACGCTGATTCTTACCTTTTATTTTAATAGAAGCACACTGGCTGGCTAAATGGATAATTCTGACCAAAATTTTGTATAATTAAATTAAAAGACAAACACAAAAGCCTAACAAAAGCAAAAACCAACATAATAAGAACCTGTGACTTCACTAGAAATTATACAGGTTTCATTTCAGAAAATTGCTGGAAGCTGATGACAAAGCTTTATGACTTTTCAGTTACTGCCATGTATCTAATCTTTATTATATGTTAACAGTAAATTGCTTCCTTAATTAATGCTTTCTCTGAGTGTTATCATATCCTTTTGGCAAAAGGAGTTACACTGTCTTCCTCTTCCAGGTCCCCTGCAATGGCTGGTGGATTGTTTGCCATTGAACGCGATTTCTTCTTTGAACTGGGTCTCTATGATCCAGGGCTTCAAATTTGGGGTGGTGAAAATTTTGAAATTTCTTACAAGGTAACACCAAAAATAGAAAAATAATTCAATTTCGTAGATCTTTTTTTTCTCTAAATACTTCTGTTTGGAGTTCAGACAGACCTACTTCTGGTTTGCACCACCTCTGCCTCATGAAGCCCAGAAGGTTTTGTTGTGAGGAGATGTTGCATCAGAGATGTGTATCCTTAATGTTTTCTTGTGGGCGTTAGAGTAGTAGTGTTACGGGACGTGGCCAGGTGCTGAGGCTCTTGAATGCCGAGTAATCTAGATTTTGTTAATGGTTTGGGATCACACACACACACCCTTAAATATCTAACCTGAAACCAGGCTGGCAAATTTGATGAGGCAGAACTGAGTGCTATCGTGGTGAGTATAGAAAAATGTTTTTTCTAATGAAAGTGATTACAGAGAACAAGTAGCATTCAGCTTATGCATAGATGCCTGTAAAGTATATAACGATGCAACAAAAAGTAATCTGCCCAAGTTTCCTTCTCCCTGCCATTTTTGTGGGTGAAAAATGATCTCATATACTTTTCAAAATTTCAAGAACTTCTTTACAAGAGAAGTCTTCATAATTGAAACACTAACTGCATAATTCATAATCACAGCAGATTTTGTTTTCACTCCTAGGCATATGCATGCTCTTCAGTTAGCAGGAAACGTAAGACAATAATCATTAACTTCTTGTAGCTTCGGTATTCATAATGACACAAGTGGCAGGCAGCAGGAATCTGTCCCAATTAACAAACGAAAGTGGAGACATCTAATATCCTCAGCAGCGACCTGTGAAATTGTAGATGAATTTTACTGAAAGTACATTCAGAGCTCCCCTAACTACTCTTGATAATTTTGAGGAAAGCTCTGAGTGCACTTGCTGAGCTGTAAATCCATATGCAAAAGGTGTAGTTACTGAGGATGTTACACAGACAGAGTCTTTATCCTTCTAATTCTCCATCTTGCTTAAAGCTAAACCATGATCAGAATTACATACAGTAGTTTTGTAATTGAAGTGCTGATTATGTAGAGACTTCCAGATTGGTTTCGTGTAGATTACAACCAATCTCCAATCTTCAGAAGAACTCAATAACATGTATCAGTCTTTTGTGCTGACTCCTAGATAGCCTTGCATATCGGGGGGAGGTGGGTGTTGGGATGAAATTTAAGAAGATTAGTATGATGATGCAATGAAGGATGTAAACTATTCTGCCCATCTTTCCTATACTGTTAAGTCATATTTTTAATCTGGAATTTGGACAAATTTGGAACATCCCCAAAGTTAGCTTGAATTTGGATTTGATACTACATTTCAAACTTGTCAAAACTGAACAACTAAATTTAGATTTAGGTATGTTTTCTTTTCCCAATAAATGGATTATCAAAGGATGTGTGGAAGGGAGGGAATTTCAGAATGACAATATGTTTTACCCTTTTTTTTATTTTCAGCTACCTAGTTAAAGAAAAATCTGTTTGTACTTAGAATAATGGATTACCAAAGACATCCTTATCTCCTACTAGTCTTTATTAAGAAAAACTTAGGTGTGATGAGTATCTAACCAAAACCCATCTTAGTGATGGTATGTGAATTGCTGTAATAAAATCAAAATATTATTAATTCTGTCATAATAAAAATTAGTCAGTTCCAGATTTTGTGCATTCATTCATTACTGTTGTTTTAAGATAGTAATAGAATGAGACTGTGTCGTGGTTTCATCTGAGCCAGCAATCAAACCCCACACAGCTGCCCACTCCCTCCCTGCAGAGTGGGATGGGGGAGAGAATCAGAAGAGTAAAAGTGAGAAAACTCGTGGGTTGGGATAAAGACAGTTTAATAGGTAAAGCAAAAGCTGTGTGCACAAGGAAAGCAAAGCAAGGAATTAATTCACCACTTCCCATGGGCAGGCAGGTGCTCAGCCATCCCCAGGAAAGCAGGGCTCCGTCATGTGTTAATGGTTACTTGGGAAGACAAACGCCATAACACCAAACATTTCCCACTTCCTCCTTCTTTCCCCAGTTTATATATTCTCAGCATGACATCAGATGGTTTGGAATATCCCTTTGGCCCATGTGGGTCACCTGTCCTGGCTGTGTCGCCTCCCAATTTCTTGTGCCCCCCCAGCCCTCTGGCTGGCAGGGCCTGAGAAACTGAAAAGTCCTTGACTTAGTGTAAACATCACCCAGCAGCAACCAAAACCATCAGTGTGCTATTGGTGTTGTTCTCGCACCAGATCCAAAACAAGGCACTGCACCAGCTACTGAAAAGAAAATGAACTCTATCCCAGCTGAAACCAGAACAGATGGCAAACTTTTTTTAAAGCTTTTTCAAAAAGTAATTTGAGTAATTTCATGGCTGAGTTGGAGATGTACGCTATGCAAGCCTTTCATTTCAGAGACCTATTATGTTTATACTTACATCTGAAGCAAAAATATTAAAATATATCAGATGTTTGGTATAGTAAGAAAAGTAGTTGGCATTTCTTCCATAATTTATTATCTGTTTGTCTTAAATTCCTGTGCATATATATTAATAATACTTTTGCTTTAACTTGTAGATCTGGCAGTGTGGGGGAAAGCTGTTGTTTGTTCCTTGTTCTCGTGTTGGACACATCTATCGTCTCCAGGGATGGCAAGGAAACCCACCCCCTGTGTACGTTGGGTCTTCTCCTACATTAAAGGTACTGTTTTGCTGCAACCTTGACGGTGTTTTTTTATTTTAGATAACTCTATTTAAATTATTAGTAATAATTTAGAGAGCACTATATCTAAAGCTATGTAGTGTCTAAAGCTAAGGTGGTCATCCCCACAGGAGGGAAATCTATGTGCCAATCCCACTATTACTAAGAGTTGATATTCCTGGAACCCATCTTCTTGCTCCACCCCTCCCCATCTTTGAGGTACAAATCACATTTCCTAATACTTACTCTTAGCACCCCACACCTTTGCTGCAGTGTGCGAGCAACTCTAGTAACTACAGCATGCTCCTGGAGGTGACGATGATGGGTTTGTAATCCCCCTTTGGCTTAATAGGGTTGATCCTAGGCTGAGTTAGCAAATGCCATATTCGAGCATCTCTCAGACCTTTGTGGCTCTATTTGTTAATTAAGAAGCAGTGAATGACACCTGGGAAAATGGCATGCTCTACACTTCATCGTAAAAGTTGGTAATTCCTCAGGCACCTTGCAGGTTCAGAAATGTTGCTCAAGCCATGATATTAAAGGTAGAGACCTCACCTCAAGAAATGAGTGAGCCAGCTGTCTATATCTGAAGAGGTAATTTGAATCAAGACAAATGTTTTTACATAAGTTTGCATCTACCAGCAGAGAGACAACCCTCCTGTTAAGGTTTCCTATTGCCTAGTTTAAGCTTTCACTCGTGCAGTGTTTTGGCATTGGTAAATCCTGTTCCCAAAGACCAAGTTCTTTGTGAATGGCAATCCCAGAGCCATCTTCCTAGACATCACCTGTGACAATGACTGCTGGTAGGGTTTCAGAGTATGACTTGAGCCAAGCAAGGAGTTGGTTCTTCTGAAAAGGGAATGTCCCTAGTTTAATGGTAGCAAACTAACCTGGCACACACACAAACACCACACACACACCAAAAAAGGGCCTCTGTTAGTAATTTGAATTGATTAACATTGTGATCAAACAAGTGCTAGGACTGATACAAGGCAGGGTAGGGGGAAATGGGCATAGCTGAAAGTAGAGACAGAGCAATGGAAGACAGCATTAATGATAGCAAATGATAGCTCTTGCTCAGTGCAGGCAGGATGTTTGTTTGCCTTGTCTGAAATTATAAAAACCATTTCACTCTGCTGAAAAGCTGATCAAAAATGCTTACAGCATATCTAAACACCTTACATGAGTCTGCTCATCTGCTTACTGAAGACAACAAAACACTGCTGAGTGTTCTTAAGTTTCTTCTCTGTACAAGGCAGGATGCAGGTATAGCTTTCTTTCTCTTTGGGTACCCTCCTATGCCCATGGTAAATGTGCTGTTTTATAGCATTGTTCAATTTATACTGCATGTGGATTAAGTAAAACTCACAGTAATTTGTGCCTTTAGTCAGATCTATTTAGACTGTTTAACACCAGGTCATTAATGCTAGAAAAATTGTACAAAGTGAGATGTGCATCTGGAACATGTACAGGTAATCCAGAGATAAGAGCCATCAGAAAGACTGAGAAGAAAGATGAGAGGGAGAGGCTTGTTCACTAGGCAAACTGTTTTTTCCCCTTCTCCAAGCAGCAGTAAACTATTTAACAAGATAAAACCTTCTTGGTGTGTCATAGCTGACCTGTTTAAGACTTAATTTTTTCACCTTTAGTGGACTAATGCATATTTTTAGGTTAAAACTGTAGAAGGTGAATAGAAACTCTGAACTGCAGTACTGGTACACAGCAAATGATTGCAGCATTTTATTGTACCGTAACTGAAAAGTCTTGTATTTTCAAATAAACATTCTCTAAATGTAGGAAAAGACTTTGTACTCTCATTAAGCAAGCCGGTTTATTTTGCTGGCTTCAGTACTAAACTGTCATTTGAAAATAATATGCATGTGTCTTGTATAATCTGCTGAAGGTGACTGATTAGTGCTATATAATACTTTCACGCTGTCATTTTTTAAGTGGAGAAATCCTTAAATTTCCGAAATTAACCTGCAGTTGCATCCAACCTGTCGTGTGTGCTTTGAGGTCTCAGCAGTTTCATTGTTCTTCACAGAACTATGTCAGAGTTGTAGAAGTGTGGTGGGATGAATACAAAGATTACTTTTACGCCAGTCGGCCGGAGACAAAAGCGCTACCCTATGGAGATATATCTGAGCTGAAAAAATTCCGTGAAGATCATAACTGCAAAAGTTTTAAGTGGTTTATGGAAGAAATAGCATATGATATAACTTCATATTATCCCTTACCACCTAAAAATGTGGACTGGGGAGAGGTAAGTACAGCACATAACCTGTATTTATTTTAGGAGCTTTTTTAAAAAAAAATTGGGAATTCAAATGGAAGCAATTGTTAGTTGACATCAGTCTGAGAACAGATTCTGATTACTACTGTACTAAGGTATATGATACTAGCCAGAGACCTATAGAGATAAAACCCTAGGAAAAAGACTTTATATCTACTTCAAGAGGTGTGATTTTTTTTAATTAGTTCCACAGGTCCTTGAAGGATGATTTTGTCTCTAGCCCTGTGTTCAGGTATATCTAAAACTCTTTTTTTCCATAATTGGAATTTAGTGTTTTTTTTTTAAAGAAAAAATGCAAATCCTGTGTGTGTAGCAGTATTGGCAAAGATCAATAGGTGAAAATCATTTTCAGTGAAGGCATAGAGAATAGATCATGAAATCCAGGTGGGGTACATTCTGCCTAAATTTGCTAGCCTGAGATGTACTTACACAGTTACAGCCTCAGTAAATCCCTTACCTGCATGTAATAATTTGATACGATTCCTTAACAGTCATTTCCAGCATTAGTGTACATGAGTATGACTTTGCTAAATAAGAATGTGGTTACAAATTTGGCATTTTCACGTGGCAGACAGAGAGAAAAAGTGTGTTGCCAAGTGAGTGCAGGACACTTTCCTGAACCCTGCCTGTTTCGTTCTGGCATTTAGACCACACCACGAAGAGCTCTTACTGCAGGTCTCCTGCCTGCTTTCAGATTCACTTATTTTTTTGCCCTTTTCAGTTGGTTCCAGCTCTGCCCTATCTGTTCTATTAATTTCACTTTTGCAGGTTGTGGAGGCAAAATCAGGAAGTCGTCTTGCTAGCAGAGGAGACTCTGTGTCCCAACCAAATTTAATAACCTTCTTTCCCAGGTTATGATGGACCCGTTTTTGTAACTTCAGAAGAGCATTAGGAAGTACAGATCTATGCTGTTTACTACAGCCAAGAAATTGTCATCTCTAATTTTTCTGAGGAATTTGTGATACAGAGCATGTGCATGGTGGAAGGGGGTACAGATAGTCTGTCTGAGGGACCAGGTGAACAATGCCACCTCTTTTTCTTACCTAAAAATTAGCACAAAGCATCAGTTACTACGTTAGCCTTAGACCTCGTTTTGAATCCATGTGAAGGGTTAGGAAGGTGCATTATATACTACTACTTATTGAGGTGAAAGTATCTGAAGAGGAAAAAATAATAATGGCCATCCTGCAGGAAACCATCCCTGATAAAAGTAAGTGGCTCTGGTGAAGCAACCAGAAAGTCGGAAGTTCAGAGACTTCTCTGAAGCTTTCTTCAACTCTTCTTCACTGGCTGCTAGTTATCCTACGTGTGAGGAATTTCCCCCCCATTTGTAACACCACACTAATGGCATTTCCAAATTATCGGGAATGAAAGTGTGGGGTTCATCCTCCTAAACACTCTCTCTGGAAGTCAGGTCTAAGCTTACTCCTCCAGACTTCCTTCTACCGTCGCAAAGAAGAAAGTGGCTCTGGCAAAGAAAATAGGTCTGGAAAGAATGTTATTTGTGTCATAAAGTCATTGTAAAGCTGTTTGTTGGCCCTTCTGAGAAGGGAATGGGATAATCAGCAGTAGAGGAATGCTTTCTGACGGGACTTTCCATCGTTATCTGTATGCCTGTGCCTACCCCTCACCAATTCTACCTCTTTTTTTTCCATGTAATTGCTGCTGCAGAAGATACATCTGAGCAGCCGGGTCAGTGGGCTGTGCCTGGCTGCAGTTAGTAGCTGCCATGCCTGACTTCTCTGCATCCCGTTTCTCTCATCCGCAAGATGAGAGCAGCTTAGCTGAGCTCCTGCTTTATTTATGAAGACCTGAAGACTGAGCATGCTTTGATAGGAGATTGAATAAATTAAAATACTTGAAAGTCCTACATTTCGGTGTCATTAATTTGGAACTGAAGTTTGCAACTCTAGCTTTATCAGTGTATTCTGACTCACATAAGAGCCTCAAATTATCGTAGGCAGCTTGGAGCTCCATCTCCCAGAACAATTAACACCAGTATATGAATTTCATATGCAGGTTGGACACACGTCTCTGTCAGATACCTGTTTGTGATTTGAAAGATAAGCAGGAATTTTCTGAACTCCTTCACACTTACTTTTTCCTTGAGACTAACTTGGAGTGCAAAACCTCTTTTCCAGATTAGAGGCTTTGAAACCGCTTACTGCATTGATAGCATGGGGCACACCAATGGTGGCTTCGTTGAGCTGGGGCCATGCCATAGGATGGGGGGAAATCAGGTAAGGAGCTTGGAGGCAAGTCTGAAAGAGAATTGCTTGCTGTGGGTGGTTACAGGCTGGTTTTCTGTTAAGCCTGTGCATAGAGTCACTTAGGTGCCAGCTAAAAAGATAGGAGTTAGGGGGTTTCCGTAAGTATACTGACATTGCTAAAATACGGGAACCTGAAAAGATCTTTTCAAACACAAGCGGTACAAACTTGAAGGCAAATTCATAATCTCTTCTTCAGTGAAGCAGCTACGTGAGGAAGCAAGAACTGTGTTTCAAAGCAACCATATCACTGCACTGGAATAACTGCAGCTCTTAGCATTGCTGTGAATCCATCATTTATCTTCACTTAGTAATTAATCCTTCAGGAAACAACCCCCTTACATGCTTTGGCTGAATTTTTTCACAGTTTTTTCACTCTAATGGAAGTATGAAACACTTTTGTGCAGTAACTCAGTTTCCACCACAGGAGACAAGAAATCACATACAAATTTGTCTCTGCTTCATTTACAAATTAATTGGCAAAACATAATTACTAATAGATGGTTGCGATCCAGGCTACTATTGTGTTTGTCCTGTAACTTCACAAACCTATCCACAGTATCACACAGATATGCCGTTCTGTCTTTACATCTCCTCTTTCTGTTGGAAAACATTTCAGAATGTGAGGTCCTTATTTGTGATGATGTAGATTTGAATCAAGCAAGTTGTTGTCATGGCATTCATGAAATCGCGTGCAGGATTAGGCTTTTAAAAATCATGTTTGGCTCTCAGTAGCCCCTGGAAATGTCTCTCTAATTTTGATACTTAATGAAAATGTTCCGTACTTCTATATATGTTACCCCAAAAAAACCCAATAACAGCTATTTCATAAGAAGTAGCTAGGGTAATCTTTTTGTGCCTGGATGCGTTAGTTTGATTTCCTCCATGGGTAAAATCCCAAAGTTTTAGTGTCTTCACATGAAATTACTATCTGGGGCCAAAGCCTTGGTGCCAGACCTTTAGAAAAATAGTGGAATTTTTGGCCATCAAATCATACAAAGGCTTTTAAACACTTTCAGAAATCTTCCGAGTAGGAATCCCTTTATTTTTATTGGGGTTTTTTCTGGCTGGGTAGGTTTCTTAGCCTTCTAAATCCTACAGGAAAGTTATCCATGAAATTGAGTGTCGTGATAGTAAAAGTGTGTTACATCATGTAAAATAAAGAACCCTCCTGAAAGATAGGTGTAATAACACCAGAGAATGTTTTGAACGATGCAGTTACATTGGTATTTTCAGTGTTTCTGAAATACTCATTATTTTAATGAGTCAGCTGTTAAAAAGATGACTTTTCTTTTTTTCTGTTAGCTTTTCCGAATCAATGAAGCGAATCAACTCATGCAGTATGATCAGTGCTTAACGAAAGGACCGGATGGATCCAAAATTATGATTACACACTGTAATCAGAATGAATACAAGGACTGGCAGTACTTCAAGGTATGCAACACATATATAGCAGAAAATAAATTATAGTTGCATCCTATGGTTTTTGCACCTTTTTTAAAATATTTTATGTATATCTGAAAATAAAGGTTACGACAAAGTTAACTGAACCAAGTAGAGTAAATTGCTAATTACACACTCTCGTAAATACGTGCTTGCTGGGAAAACTTCCTGCAGGGAAAGATGCTTTTGTTACTAGTCACTGTCTTCTGTAGCAAAATCGTTACAGCAAATCTCATGAGGCTACATATGCTGCCACAGGTATGTTAGGGGTTAGCACTTGTCTCGGAGGAAGCAAAAATTATGTCCACTACCAGTGACAAGAGTTATCAAAGCTTTTAGTGCCATCACCCTCTCTGCTTGCCTGCTTTCTATCAAGAAAGTTTCTTTGTCTAATGTACGCTATGAGGTTACTTAAACACTGGGGTGCATTTAGCAGCTAGGGTCAATATTAGATCTAATTTTGAGAGGTCTGAATTGAAGTGTTGCTTTGTTTAAAGGCAGAAGATCTTTTTAAGCCTATATAGGAATAGATAAACACAGCATTATTCTGCCTGTCTGTGTTGTCTTTGCCGCCCTCAGTATTTCTTTTCCTGTTCTTGAGCTGTTCTCTAATAACATGCTGTATTGTGAATTCTGGGTGTGGCGCCATTATAATGCTATTGCAAAATCTGTGAATTTTTAATAAAGACTTGGAATGTTGGCTGATACACAAGGGCTGCTACAGTCTATTTAGTCACTACATCTGTAAGTCCTCTAATAATACTAGTTTTGAAAGTGTTGCTTCAAAAAAAGTCAGGTTCTATTTCTTTTTCTGTTAAAAAATGAGACTGAATAGTCTGAGGGTGACATTATCTTTGGATATAGCCACACATAACTTGGTTCTGTATCTAAGAAACTATTGCATGTCAATTTTTCTTCAGTTGGTCTAGCATGTTGAGTATTTATTAATTCATTAGCTGGTTATCTGGCTTGTGTTTGTCTGAAAGACATAGGCAGTGTTGAGTGCAGTGAGATCTGTTTGTTATCCCTTAAGCCACTCCACTTTTTCTGGTATTTGCATAGAGCTAGGAAATATCAAGCACCGTAATGCCATTTCCACCCAGCTTTCTTGTGCTGTATAGACACAAAAATTCTTTAAACCTGACATTTAAGTCCTGATGACTTCTGCTTTAATATTGAAATAATATATAGCACTTCTTAATTCTCCAGCCATTCTAGTGTGTCCCAGCATGTTACTTGGCTCTTCTTTAAGCATTTATTTTATGCAAGAAGATCCGTTTCCTCCACAGTGGTACCAAGTTGCATAGTTGTTTGCTTATCACCACAAGTTATAAGGAAGCCCAGTAGTCACGGTCCAGGCTGTAGAGCAAAACATTGACTGGTTTCCAGAATTGTAAAAAAAAAGGAAGGGGGGAGCAGGGGGAGCGAAAGGACCACCAGGGGTGTGTAACTAAGCAAATACTAGAAATTTGGCATGCTGTGCAGTACAGAGGGTATGACCGTTTCTTCTAATGAGGAGGGTGTAGGGAATGAAATGCTTATGAACTGCTGAAAAATGTTGTGGCCTCGTGTAAATGAAAGCTGCCAGGAGATTTTATCTGGTTGGCTGGTTGGTTGTTTCTGGAATTAACATGTGTGCCGGTTTGGTGAGCGTAAGATCTGTGCTGCTTCAGCATTGAGCAGTAGCAGGGCTTCAGTGCCTGTAAGCAAACATCCAGAACAGGGCTGGCGGTGGCCTGCCTGCTGCTTTAGTTCAGACATCTGTTTGCCTCTCCAGGTGGAGGACCCCCATGCCCGGCCACATGGCAGGAGCTGAGCACTCGCTCGGACATGCACACGCGTGTGGAGTGACAGGGTGATGGAGGGGGGAGCTGGGTGCACGGGGCAGGTGAGGCGCCCCAGCCCAGCCACAGTGTTGGGGTTTGCCTCTGCTCTGTTGCTCTCCACGCTAGATGCAACTGGTCAGCAAGTCAGAGCTGCCTCTGGCACAGGGGGTCAGCAAGCAGGACAGGAGCCACAGGCCGCTTAGCAAATGCGTGAGACTCGAGCGTGGCAGCACAGGGGTGTGGAAGGAACCAAGCGTGCAAGTCTCCACCTGAATGTGCTAGGTACAATAGGTGTGCAGTTGATCAGGCAGCCAGTTGCTTCGGAGGCCGGGCTTGCCCCCATACCTTCTTCTTTTCCTTCTACCAGCCAAACCAGGACAAAGTTGGTGCTTTTTTTCCCCTAGTGTGGTTAATGTTGGTATTGTGCAGTTGCTTTATGTGAGGGCTAACTGAAGGAGGATCTGCCCGGTGAAGCCAGTTCTCATAGAGCTGTCCTCAAGGGTTAATCTTTTGGTTCGGTTACGGGATGGATGAAAAGGCTGGAAGCATTTTAGACACAGTTTTGCTCATTCTCTTAGTAGTTTGTTGCCTAAGAGAAATGGGAGGCGTCTCATATCGAACATTTAATAATATGAAGGCTGTGGAAGGTCTAGGTTTAACAAATAGTAAAATGAGTATAGAACTGATCTGTTCTGGGATCCTGAAACCTGGTTTTGTAAATACCTATATTGCAGTTGTGAAGAAAATGTTAAAAGGAAAAAAAACAAACGCATGTTCCTGATGGTTTTGTTTTCCAGAATCTGCACAGATTTACTCACATTCCATCAGGGAAGTGCTTGGATCGCTCCGAAGTCCTCCATCAAGTTTTTATTTCTGAGTGTGACTCCAGTAAGGCAACACAAAAATGGGAAATGAACAACATCCTTAGTGTGTAGACAGACAAAACCTACCTACTGACACATTAATTTGTAAAGGACTGAAAATAGCCTGAAAACTGCTGCAATTATTAACTTTGTACAGCTGCAAGCCTCCTGGCTTGGATGAAGGACGTAGAGGAACTGTGATTATTACAATAACATTATCATCCGCAGTTAATGTTTACAAAACTGCTTTACCTTAAACTCTGTAGATGTTTACATCTTTTTGTTTTAAGATGTTGGTAAATTAATGTGCTGTTAGCTATGTTTCAAAGGAACATAGCTAAAAGCGTTGTCGTCTTCTTTGGGATTACACTCAGGGGTCTGAAGGCAGTTTTTTTACACACACTTGAAAAGGTTGGAGTAACCAGATTTTCATAGAACTTGGTGATTATCAACCTGTTGTATATTTTTATTTAATTTTACATCTTACTAAGCACTGCCACAGGTTATTAGCCAGGGTGGCCTTCTCTCACAGTCATGCTGCTTTTTTGGAAGGTGAATTTCAACATATTTAGTGCCTCTTTCATTTCTCTCTTTCACAAGAAGAGCATTTGTTGGAAATTATGCAGTGGATTTTTCTGAGCTGTCACCAGGGGTAGGGACCAACCATACCACCCCATGTAATTATTGTGTTACCGAAGACAATTTTCTATTGCCAGTTTGGCTGCTCTACTTTGACTGGACGCTTTGTTTGGTGCAAGGAGCAGCTTAGTGTCTAGTGATGTGGTACATTTTGATGGAAGTAAGCACCCTCGCGATTCCAGCTAAGAATTTATAAGCACTAACTTGCTTGTTTAAACCATGCCTTACATAAAAATTATTAAAAAAAAAAAAGAAATAAAGCTGCACAATTATGTAAAACTTAGAATCCAATGCTTCATTTATATTGTTATTTAAAATGGCAATCATTTAGAGGTTGGACTAAAACTTTTAATTAGGAAAAATCATCCGGCTTCTTAACACAGCTGCGCAATTCTCTACAAGGACATGTGTCAACTGGTTTGGATGCCAGATTTAGATTTGAAAAGATAAATGGAAATTCTGAAACTGCATTTATTCATGCTAATTTTATTCTTATTTTTGTCATTGGAAACTTCTCCTGAGGGATTACAAACACAAAATACAACTGCTTGGTGCTATAGTGTAGGGAATAGAATGTGAAGAAGTAGTTTCTGAAAACATTCTGGAAAGGAGTTAATGCAAACTCCCTTAGGAGCATAAATAATTACTCTGAATGAACAGGGGTGGGGGAGAAATGACTTATCCTCCCTTCCTTATTCCAGATTTTGTGACTGTTAAATGTTGACATCAGTGTACTGATTTCATAAAGAGTTATGCCTATAACATGTCACACTATTAAATATGACTAAATACTTCCCCAAAATCTAGAATAGCATTGCATGCAGCTTCCATTGATGTTAACAAGGGTTATGTATCATATTTGGTGGCAGAGTTTGATCTTTATAGGGCTGTCTGCACTGATCTATTGGGATCTTTCCTAGTTTCTTTAAACTTCTCATCTATCCTTTCGGAGCTAAGAAAAATAGAAAATAAAGGAGGGAGAACTGGAAAAAAGGAAAATAAGAGTGTGTGCCGGTACTCGTTCCTTGTGTGTATGAAAACTGACTCCATTTTTGTGTGTTGGGTAGATTAATTTAATCATACAACTATGCATAAGAGAAAGAATGGTGGCACATAAATTGTGCGGGTATGCATTGTAAATGGGTATTTTGTGCAATTCATTGAAAGCTGATGCTGTATGTGAATATGAATCTGTACGTGAGACTGAAACCTCACAGAACATGAGGTCGTAAGAAGCTGTTGCTGTAATGACTTTTTCCTACTATAGCCGGCTTGGAAAAAAATAATTCCCATATTCTTGCTTTGTAAGTTGATGATAATATCACTATGCATTTCTACATATTTTATAAATTTGATTTATGCAGATTTTGATACACTGTACGTTTCTGTAGAAATTGTATAAATCTTTTAAAAATTTATTAGGGATAAATCTGGGAAACCTATGTATATCTTACTTATGGGTTGCTTATTTTTTAGGTGAAGTAAATAAAATATTTGAATTTTTGGGTTTACTATACTTTTACAGAGTAAAAATGGATTATTACCTTTATAGAAACCCCATATCTCAAAATCTAGACAACCTCACTGTTACAAACTTACAAATATTAAAATTGTTTTGTTTTACTTTTTATCTAGGTACCTTTTGTTGCATCTGTAGGGCCTCAGGTTTCTTTCAAGTGAAATGAAAAATGAAATTCCCACTGAGAGTTGCCACGTGGACACCATTTGGATTTTTGTATCACCTGCCCTGATCTAGTTAGGTAGATGTAATATGTGCATAGAAAATGAACTTGAGAATGATTTCTAAAGAGACCCGAAGGTCTAGTTGGTAGTGTTTTGACTCTGTATTTTATCTTAGTCTGTGTTTCCACCAACAAACATGTTTCAATCAAACTTTTTTTTTATTTTCCCTGAGAAGGTTTCTTAGAAAAAAAGAGCATGGCATTAAATCGGGACACGGAAGACACAAGTTCTGGCCTGAGGGCAAACTTAAGTGCTGAAACCTAAAGCACTTTTTTACAGATGGGATTCTTGTTTCCCAGCCATGTCTGTGAGTGCTCTTTTCTGTATTCAGATTTCAAAAGGCTCCTTTGGCAAAATCCTGGGAGTATTTCATGTAGAGAGAATACCCTTTTATGGATGGAAACAGGGACTGATAGGCAGGAGGGGATATCTTTCTGCATTACCAGAGATCCAAGCACCAGGAGAACCAACAGGACCTTTTGGGCAGTACTAGAGATGCTGGACCCCTTGATGGCATCCTAGAATCAATTCATTCTCTCTCCCTAATGTCAGTCAACCTCCTTTACTACTGTCTGCTTCTTCCATACCATCTGCCTCCAAAATTGCAGTCCCTAAAGCCAAAATGTAACAGCTTACTGCTCTGAAACTAGACCAAGAAGCTCAAGATCCATTACACTATACAAGGGGTGTAAAGATGTTATGCTTACCTCTGATCTGTGAGACTTCTCATAAGAAGAAAAAAAAAAAAAAAGCCTGTAAAAACACAAAAGATGCTTTGGTAGATTTTGCTGTATATCAAGCCAGATTTTCCCTTTGGCTTAAAAAAGAACAAATTGTGCAAGAGCCATGGAGGCATAGGAATAAGGAGAGGAAATTTCAGAACATGCAGAAGAAATTGTCTATACCATTGAACACAAACTAGGGTTTTTGTAAAAGCATTTATTGTTTTTTCCCTACTGGTGAGCTTAGATCTGTCAGTTGTAATAGGTGAAAAGTAACAACTCAGGGGGAAAACCAGATTTGCAGTTTCTGTTTCTGGTTGTTGTTCTTGCTATAAAATGCATGGCAGGAGCACATCTTTGCTGTGTACTGAAGTCTTATCTTGCTTACGTTTATGAGAGTAATCCTTGAGAAGTGTCAGTGGTTATCTTCCAGGGTACTTTACTTACCCTGCAAGCCTCCTCTGAACCCCTGCAGGGTTCGAATAGTAAGTTGTGTAGCTTGGCTAGCACTGTATAGGAGGACTATAGGAGTCTAGGTAGAAAAAATGATAGGCTATCAAAAAATGTAGGTAAGTTTGCCTCCGTTTGCATTTTTTAAAAAAGAAGTACATAAACTGTGAGTGACCCCTGAAGACTGAAGCCGCTTTGGCCCTCCTTTCACTGTGGGGAGCCCTCTGGTCACCCTCTGTCACAGGCTGCTGCCACAAGTGTGTGCATTGGTGCGCGCTGCCTCGCTCGTCATGCCCTCAGCTGCGTTAACTAATACGAAGCACAGCAAAAGTGGGAAGAGGTGTTTGTGTGGATTGTACGTCTTCATAACCCAGTTAACGGTTAAAAACCTTTATTTTTTAAAATATTAATACCTAGTCCGTTCTTTACACTGAGAAACGAATATTCTCTATTACCACGTAACGTGTCCTTGTGTCGCAGTTTAAGAGCAGCTGGCAACTAAGTACCACGCAGCTGCTCGCTCACTCTCCCCTGCAGTGGGACCGGGAGGAGGATCGGGGGAAAAGGTAAAAGTCATGCATTGAGATAAGAACACTTTAATAATTGAAATAAAATAAAATATAATAATAACAATTGTCATGAAAAAGAGAGAGAGGGAGAGAGGAATAAAATCCAAAAGGAAAAAATAAAAGGTGACACACAGTCCGGCTGCTCACCACCCGCTGACCGATGACCAGCCAGTCCATGAGCAGCCATCAGCACCTCCTGGCCAACACATCCCCCGCCCCAACCCCCAGTTTATATACTGAGCATGATGTGCCATGGCATGGAATACCTCTTTGGCTAGTTGGGTCACCTGTCCTGGCTGTGTCCGCTCCCAATTTCTTGTGCCCCTCCAGCCCTCTGGCTGGCAGGGCCTGAGAAACTGAAAAGTCCTTGACTTAGTATGAACATTACTTAGCAACAACTAAAACCATCAGTGTGCTGTCAGCATTGTTCTCATCCTAAATCCAAAACACAGCACTGCACCAGCTACTGAAAAGAAAATTAACTCTGCCCCAGCTGAAACAAGGACACCTGGTAAAAAAAAAAAAAAAAAAAAAAAAAAACCAACGCACAACCAAGCTGTCTGCACAACCCCTGAGGATTTTACCACGTTGCATGGCTCTGTGGCTGTTCAGAACAACAGTGGGGATGGAGACTCTTCAGCAAGGTAGTGACATAGCTTATGGCCTGATGGATCTTAACTGACTGGTGAAAAACAGACGTTCCTTCAGGTAACAGGTCGACAGAGGTGACAAGGGTCAAAGCCTGTAAGGAGGAGTTAGAGCTGTTCAAACACCCAGATGAAAAGGTATGTTTGCGTGTTACATCCCTTCTTTTTCTAACATACTTCACTGAGAAGAAATACGATGGCTACAGGGACAAGACTGGTGCCCTCCCCAGAGCGGCGTGCAGGTGAAGCAGGGCGGGGGGCTGGGTGGGTTCCCGTGTGAAACAGGGCTGCCTCCGGCGGGCTGGGAGGTCAAACAGCTCGGCCACGCGTGTGCCAGAGTAATGCCTCCTGCACCAGAAAGGAGCAGGAGGGTGGGAGAAGCAGCATAGCACTAACTTTTATTAAAAACAGAACAAACTCTAATGCCTGAGATGCATATGGTGGCAACAGCAGCCCTCTGGCTGAGCATCCTCGGGGATCCTGAAAGGGGAAGGGAAAATGAATGAGAGATGCTATTTTACTTTCCTGGAAAGGGCTGCTGGTGGCAATGTGTGTCAGTCAAGAAGGCAACATGCCCAGACAGTTGTTAAAGCACTGTCTTCAGATGAAGAAGTCCTGCTTGTAATAGGCTTTTGAATCACTCGAAGACACTGGATGGAAACAGGAATTAAAATACAGCCTTTTCCCTTGAGATTTGTGGGAAGGATTTCCCCAGGAGCATAGTGGGGTTTAGTATCTTTGAACAAGCCCTGACATTAAACAGTGGTGGATCTTTGAGTATGAAGTCCTCTGGACCTTCTGTGTGCAGGCGTGTGTTCTCCAAGCAAGTTCAGCTTGTCACAAGGTACAGTGTTAGCGCTTACGGGGGACAGCTGGCCCAGAGCCGCGAAGGCCGGTACCTGCATTTCTGAGGGCTGTTGGCTGAAAACGCACCCTCTGCAAGCTGTGCTTCCACACAGCCGGGGATCTCACCCGCGGGGAAGCACCGTGTCGCTCTGTGGCATGCTCAGGGGACCCCGAGCCCTGCCTGGAAGCGGGTGCCTGGCTATCCTGAGCCCGCCGGATGGCTACGCCTCTTGACAGAGTCCTCAAGGCCATCACAGCTGCCCAACAGGCAGCTACAATTGCTATTTTTATTTTTTTACTTTTGAGGCAGCAGAAACAATGCACAAAATTAGAACTGGATGAAAGTAGAAGCCTTCTGGAGGGTTCTTGTGGGTTCATAGGAAGGGGGATTTGTCGACCTGTTGAGTGAGATAAAGCACTCCAAGCTCTGGAAGTGCTTCTAGTCATGCTGCTCTTTCAGTCGCACAGAGGAATGCCCTGAAGACCTCCCTGTCCTGAGGATACCGAGGAACCTCTAAGGCAGAGCTGATCAAGCCGGCAATGAAAGGGAAAGCTGCCTGTGCTGCCATCCGGGAGCGAAGGTAAGATGGTGTGGGGCGTTACCGCAGAAAACAATTCTGCAACCCTATAGCAGAGTGGGGTCTGGTTACTACTGATACTACAGCTACTGGGGATAAAGTACTGTTGAACTGGACTGTTCCCAGTTAGAGATAGGAAACACTCCTGCTTTTTTTTTTTTTTAATTTGCCTGTTACAGTATCCCATTTTTTTCCACGTGATGATTATGAAAGGAATGGAGTCCACACTCCAGAAATACCAGGACCCTTTGTCTCTGATGGACAAATTTCAAGCGTGCTTTGACTTAGGAACTGAGCTTAACATGAGAACTTAGAAAAGTACATGCAAGATCAGACACAAAGTCCAGCTACCACAGCAGCCTGTCTCCCCTCCATGGTCAGCAGGATCAGTGTGGTCAAGGAGCACAGGGCGGAGTGGAGATGGGGCAAGGGTACTTGTCCAACGTTGCCTCTACTCTGGCAATATACAGCTCAAGCACTTTCTGAGCTAGAAATGGCATTTCCTATTTAATAGTACAGAATTTGTCCAACTGCTGTTTGAATCTAGGCAGACTTTGGTCATCCGTTACATCTGATTATGCAAAAGGTTTCAAGATTTCTGAAGGGGAACACTGGCTCTGCAGCTCACTCCTCTGAGGAGGCAAATCAGTGAGAGGTAGAAGAATTATGAAAGCTTGTTAAATATCTTCATTCCCAAAGGGGTAACTAGTGCTAGGTCAATGCTGGGTCCAGCCAGCCAGCAGCTGGCTTCAGGGTGGCATCAGCACATTTTTCAAAGGGCCTTTTAGAAGGATATGATCTTGTCCACACAAACATCCCTTCAGCTCTGCTGGGGAACTGATTTATGGGTACAAATGTTACCATCAGGTGTTTGGGCCAGGAAACATGGCCATACATAGCCGTACAACTTGCAGGTGGAGCACCAGATTTGCTGGGTGTAAAGATTTTTCTGGTGGTCAACTCCATATTCAGTCCTGGAACATCAAGAGCCTCTCCAGCACTGAGGCTGGGTGGGGGGGGTAGTTGATCTCAGGATATCGGGATAGTTGGAGCAACGTACAGGTTCACTCACTAACTGGTGCTGGGCTGTGACAATTACTTAATTGCACTGATGAAGAGAAATTAGCGTAGGCAGTCAACTTTTTTAGTGGGTAGGTCTGAATCTCATGCACTTGTGCACATCCCCCAGTTAGCAGAGTTAATGTGTCCCTCAAGGGCTACGAGCATTGCAGAATGCAGCAGGGAGCTAGACATCTGGGCTCTGTTACAGGATTCTTGACACCGGATTCAAATGGAATCACAGAAAAGCAGGCAGGGCTGTGATGCAGCACATACGAGAGGCCCAGCAATTTTGGAAATGGCAGGGGCTGCTGGCAAAACACTTACATATTTCAAGATGTGGAAAGAAATACAAGCCAAAATGAGAAAACAAACAGGAAAATACATGCTACGGATGGTAAGGCAAGTGAAGCAGGATCAGCAACAGCCACCACCACAGCAAATAATCCATCACTGAGCAACACCTACTAGGTTATGTACCAGTGTTATATACAAGACGCCTGCGATACACTGTTACGAAACAGTTCGATAGGTTGTTAGCTAATCAAAGGTAAACCTCCTATTCCATTTTTTCTGATTTTCTCTCCACACCCATGTGCAATTTCTTTGCGTTATGTGAGTTCTAAAGCCTGTATATACTGCAGTCAGTTCCCAGGTCTGTAGCTGTTCTAATCAAATTTTTCCTTTTGAAAACACACCCAAAAAACCAAACCAAACCCAAAAGCAACAACCAAAAGAGGCATGTTTACATTTCTTCAGACCATAGGTTTTGCTTTGGAAAAGTAGTAACAACTTTGTAAACAGGCTTTGTTCTAAGCTGATCTAAGAAAAAGGAAACTTTATTTTTCCTTTAGGAAGACAGTAAGGAAATCCTATGCGTTTGTTTTGTTCTTAACTCTTTACCTAATAATGCCTAACATGCTGTTTGCTTTTCTAGAAAACATCTATTACATCTTCACGGAATTATCTATTACAGCTCCAGCATCTCCTCCAGACTAATGTAATGTAGTTTATTATCCACCCACACGACCCATGACATAAACATTAGGCCTGCTTTTGCTCCTTCACATGCGTTAGGGGAGCACATACTAACATGATACGCTTTGTATTCACACCATATTTCACCTTGGTTTATTATCCTGTCACTACAGGCTGGCCCAGCAGTCCTTTGCTGTTAGCTCTCATCTTCCTTGAGGCACCATTCACCACTTTTTTCCAAGTCCTATACGTATATATTAAACAATCACTAGTCGTTAACCCCATCTCCAGCAATAACCTATGGGTTTTCATGGTGATTTTCCTCCACTGGTGAAACTGATGACTAATTCCTGTTTTGTTCCTGTATTGTTAACCAGCTATTTATTCATGCAAGGCCTTCAGTGACAACTTGGTTCTTTTATGAGTAGACCAGCCCGAACTCAAGTAAACCAGAACTACCTGATCTCCTTTGCCCTCATGTTCACTCATTTCTTGGAAGAATATTTACAGGTCTCTAAAGCAGGATTTCCTCTTGTGAAACTGCAAGTCCTATTTAGCCACTTGTCCAACAACTCTCAGTTGTACTATGGCTCCTACCAACTTGCAATATGGGCATTACTGGTCCAAAGTTCCCTGGATCTCCACTAAATGCTTTCTAAAAACTGGTGTCATACTTGTGACCTTCCATTCCTCTAGCACTAAGGCAGTTTTGAGTGAAAAAATATAAAGTATGGTTCACAGTTCAGCCATTTCATCCTCGAGTTTCCTTAGAACTCCTTGGATGAATACCATCTGTCCTGTCATTTGTTTCAAAACCTTTTGCACTTGGATTTGAGGCAGATGATCCACCATGCCTCTCCCATTAAGAAGCTCTATAATGAAAACTTCCTGAAGCTCCTCTACAAGGTTATTTTGGGGTTGTTTTTTTTTTTTTTTAAAAAAAAAAAAAAGGTGTTTTCCTGAAATCTTGTCTAGGCATTGCTACTACATCTTAAGCATCTGTTGTCCCTAGGACAGCTTGGCAGGGCTCCTGGTTCTGATGTCCTGGTTTCGGCTGAGATAAGAGTTAATTTTTTTCCTAGTGGTGAGTGCAGTGCCGTGTTTTGAAAGAAGGATGAGAATAATGTTGGTAACACGCTGATGTGTTAGTTCTTGCTGAGCAGCGTTTACACTAAGTCAAGGACTCCTCAGCTTCTTATGCTGCCCTGCCAGCCAGGAGGCTGGGGGGATGCTCGAGGAGCTGGGACACAGCGGGGACAACTGACCCCAGCTGGCCAAAGGGATATTCCAGACCATATGGCATCATGCTCAGGATATAAACTAGAGGGAAAGCTGGCCGGGGGCTGCTGCTTGGGAGCAGGCTGGGCAGTGGTCTGCAGGCAGTGAGCAATTGTTTTTCATTTGAATCACCTGTTTTTCTTGGGTTCTATTTGGTTTTGTTATTTTCCTTTTCTTTACGATTTTTTTATTATGATTTTATTTTATGTTATTTCAATTATTAAACTGTTCCTATCTGAACCCACGGGTTTTCTTACTTTTACCCTTCCAATTCTCTCCCCCATTGGGCAGCGAGCTGCTGTGTGGGGCTTAGCAGCCGGCTGGGGTTAAACCATGACAGATGTGTTTGAAAGTTGTTATTAATCTGTCTGTTTTCTCAAACGCGCTGATGCTCTTTTTTTCCCTGCCACACGTTGCTGTGTCTGGCATATCAAGGTGCAGGTTTCTTCTGCTTTACTGGTTTAGAAATGACTTCAACTTTTCAAAGACTGCTGTCCTGTGTTTGTTGTTCTTTCATACCTTCTCTTTACCCACCTCAGTCTTATTTTTGGTGGTCTTTTGGTCTGCTTTACTGGGTGGTATGCCTTTGTGCTGGATGCCTAATGCAATGTGAGCAGTCTCCCTGATGCCTGCAACCATTTTGGGCGTCCCTTTTAGTTTTGATTTGAGACAGACCTCCCAGTTCACCTCCAGTGAAAAGTTTCCAGTGATTCATTTCATAAGATTGTCCATATTGAACACGGATGTGAAAAACTAATTTAGCTTTTCTTCTGTGGCCTTATCTTTTCTGAACATTCCTGTTATACTTTGATCACTTACTACTCTTTTCCAGTGCTAGTTCTTGCAGTGCTCACAGATGGGCATTATCTGAACGCCATGACCTGACATACCGTACTTTTTAAAGCTTAATTTGAAAGTAGTAATTTCCACATGCACTTCTCCATTTGTCTTTAATCTATACTCAACATCCTTCTTATCGAAAAGACAAAATGTTATTTTGTTTAAATTACTGATTATCTTTAGACCTGACAGCGTTCTGGGTTGATAGATGAGCCTGACGCAGAGCTTCGCCATGGCCTGCTGCAGCCCCCGCTGACACGGCGTGCACACGCGGTGATCTGTGTGCTGATGTGGGTCAGGCTAGTCAAGCAGTGCAATAGGATATTTGGCAAGAAAGAGCTCTGCAGCAGTCGGGATGTAGTTGCAAATGAGATCGTAAACAGAAGTAACCCACAGGTGGCTTTTCATAGAGCATCATTAGCACGTGGGACAACAGAGTGGCAACATTCGGCAGTTCTGCACCGATTTGTGCAGCAGTTGTGCTGAAGCTAAATTAGCCAATTACTGCTAAATGAAATAGAACCCAAAAGCCATTTTACCTCACTGAGGGAAAATATTAGAAGAGCTCCTTTACTCTGAATTACCTCAAGATATGCTCTTATTCTGACAGATATTTAAAATTCTGTAACCCATGCACCTGTCTAGGACACCTGAAGCATTGTATTTCTTTCCAGTTCTGAAGCACCTGAAGTAAAAAAAAAAAATCAAATAATCAAATTAGTCAATCTACTCTGATGCTACTGCTGCACTGCAGATTATTTAAATCTAATCAGAAAGACTTCTTGAAGCATCACTGCTCCGTTCAGGGAGCCTGAGAACTGAGGGGAAGTAGGTGATGGTGCATTTCTACAGAGAAATCTGAACAGAGTATGCTGAAAAATGACTGCGACCAGCATTGTCTCGGCTACACGCCGTGGCCGGGAATTGCCTCTAGTTGGAAGAATTTTTGAGCTGAGGATAAAGGTGCTGTAGGACGGCAGACTCTCTAGAGGAGAAAATGTTCCTGAGCACTGCATGTACTGCACACAGAACAACTGCTTCTCACTTCCAGTTTACGCCTGTGGCTTCCCAAAATCTGAGCTTGCAAAATGGAGCCACTGATCCTGCCTGCACCGAGTATCTCCAGCAGGTCCAACGTGAAACAGCAGCTGATCCTTCTGATGCTACTTTTAAGTGTCTCTGGGCACGGTGGGGAGCAAAAATCTCTGAGTTTCTAAGGCCTTCAAAGATTAGTACCTACTTTAGTATAAAAAATGTTTGAATTGTCTTTAGAGTACCTTACTTCCATACTTTCAGGAATACAGGAGTGTTTTTATCGAGGCTCTCAGTTTCAGAAAGTGCTATGTTGTCGTTAACCCACCACCGTGACGTTTCCCACGGTTATAGTGCTGAAATCACTTTTTATCTTACACACAGACAGTGATTGTACACAAGTTTATTTCAGAAGTTAATGGACAACCAAGAGACAGTTTAAAAAAACCAAAAAATAATTAAAAGTTGGAAGCCTGCCCTTTATAGCACTTAGTATTTCAGATATTAAACGTTCTCCAGTGCTGGGCTTTTAAAGGCTAGTAAAAGCTATTGCCTAGTACTTTACCTCAACAAAGTAAACTTGTTAGTTTAGCTGTGGGATCTCCAGTTTCTCACTTGCAAATATTTTAGATAGCTAGATTTAACTTTTAAATACACAAAAGGTTGAGTAAAAAAAACCCAAAAACCAAGAAAGAGTGTAACTGGCAATACTGTTGCCACGACAAACAGGGATATATCAGGAGCACACGTTCTCTGCAAATGCCTCCCCCCTTTTCTGCGGGAATCTATTGGCACGTGCAGAGATAACATTCCAACATTTTTCATGCTGTTCTGCAAGCTGTGTATTTTATGAGCAGCCACTAATAATGGGGGCCAGGGGAAGAGGGAAGGAGTAGGGAACATCTGGGAAGACATACCTCTAACCACATCTGTCTTGTAGCCAGCTTTCCTGTCCTGATACAGACAGCAGAAAAGGCCAGTAACCCTGAGCTCTGGGAGAGAAAGTTCCCACGATTCACTCATTATCAGCTAATACTTCTAAGACCTGTGCTTCAGTAGTTTGGGGAAAGAAAACAATCCAGGAATAATTATCAGCAACTTCAGTACTTAAAAAGATTATTCTTTGTTTTTCCCCCTCACAAGGTGGTAAAAGCAAATGCTAGCATAAGGAAAACATCAATTGCAACTAATGGTAATATATATGGGAGCGAGAATTGTGGTTAAAGAAGTTTAAGCTTCTGGATAAACTCCATGAGACAATGCGTTAAGAGACTCGCCATAGTTGCAGCAACAGTGATAGCTGAAGAACAACACGAAGCGCTATCCTGCACAGGGCTTCAGCATTCTGGGAGTACCCAGCCTCTCAGAAACGTCAATACAACAGCAATCATGTACAACATTTTATTACAAAATTGTTAAAAAAAGTAATACAATGCAATATACTACAAAATATAAGATCAGCTATTAGGCTACCGCCTTTGTTTTACTTAGCTATAAAGAAACACCTGGCTATCAGTCACTGAATTTCAACAAAACCATTAAATATGCAGAAACATTCCACAACTTTTTCTTCCTTTTTTTTTTTTTTTTTTTTTAGTTAAACTGAACTGTAGCAGCCCTTGGCTACTACTTACATTAAAAATAGAGGTCTCCCTACAAAGAACCACATTACCTATACACAATTCTGTACAGATTTTTATACTGAAGCTAACAATGAGCTGCACTTGAGTTCACATTCTTAGCAAAATATTGGATTTTGAGCATAAATCTTTACAGCAGGACGTTCCATTTATTCTTCATCCTCCTCTTCTTCCTCCTCTTCATCATCCTCCTCCTCCTCCTCCTCCTCCTCTTCTGGTTCTGCTTTCTTCTTAGATCCTGCAGGCCTACCTGGGCCCTTTTTCCCTGCATCACTCTTGCTCTTGGCACGATATGCTGCAATATCCTGCAAGAAAAATGCTGTTTAGTTACCACCAACAGAACTCTGAAGACCAATTTGTACTGTCTTCAGTAATTTAACAGTACTATACTGTGCGGATCAAATACAGTGTGTGCAGAAAAGTGAGCTTTCAACCTTGGGACTTTCGTGCTTACACCTCTTGACCAAGTAACACGCGATCTGGACAGGCATAATTTTATGCCTGCAGTGCTTTGGAGTATTGACTATGTATTTTACCAAGCAGGTGACCCATTTTCTGGAAGTATCTTACTGGTAAAACATCTAGACATGTAAAAACCACATCCAGGTTGACTGTAAGGGTTCCAGATACCTCCCCCACACCACACCTTTCCCTGCATTCTGAAGTCTGATGAAGGCTGACAAACATTTAGAATTACAAACCATGTGGTTTCGGTGCAAAACAGAAGTCGCATATTATCACTGACCTGTACAGCTTTAGCCATCCTTAGATCACTTTCACCGTACCTTTTCATATTTCTCCTTTAGTTTTGCAGCCTTCTGTTCATATGGCTGTTTATCTTTGGCTGACTGTTCAGACCACATTTCACCTAATTTCTTTGCTGTATCTCCAATAGACAAGCCAGGATGATCATTCTTGATTTTTGGACGGTGTTCAGAACAGAAAAGGAAGAAAGCAGATCTAAAATGAGAGACAGTGATTAAGTGTCAGACTATTAAACCTAGTACTTTCCGCACCCCCCCTTCTGGTCATAGAAATACTCACGGTGGTCTTTTAGGAGCATTGGGGTCCTTTTTCTTTCCCTTCTTCTCGCCTTTGGGAGGAACATAGTTTTTCATCTCCCTGTCATAACGAGCTTTGTCCCCTTTAGCCATTTCTTCAAACTTCCCTTTTTCCTTGCTAGACATTGTCTGCGAACACGCGGAGGGGAAAGAAGAGTCTGGATCAGATAAAGCACCCGGTGACCCACTAACGTGCGAGCAGCAGCTGCCACCAGGATCCTTCCCCAGCTGCCCGCAGCGGGGCGGGGGCCGGCTCGGCACGGCACGGCACGGCGGGGGCTCGGCCCGGCCCCACTCACCTTCCACCGCTCCGAGCACTTCCGCGAGAACTCGGCGAAGTTGACGGACGAGTCCGGGTGCTTCTTTTTGTGCTCCTCACGGCAGGTCTGCACGAAGTAGGCGTACGAGGACATCTTGCCCCGCGGCTTGTTGGGGTCGCCTTTGCCCATGGCGAGGTCGGCGGCGGGTCCCTGCGGGGAGGGCGGCAGCGTGAGGGGGGCGGGCGGCGCGGAGCCACGGCCGGGCGGGGCCGCGCCTCAGGCCGCTCCCGCCTCCCGCCCGCCGGCGCCTTCCCGCCCCAGCACGCCCCCTGCGGCCGCCGACCCCGCCCCGCCGCGGCCCCTCTCCCGCCCGCCCCGCGGCCCCTCCCGCGCCGCCGCCGGGCGCCACCACCCGCCACCCGCGGCGGCCCGAGCGGGCGGCCCCAACCCGCCCCGGCGGGGCCGCCCGCCTCCCGCCCCGCGCGGCCAGCCGCCCCCGCCCCGCCCGGCGGGAATCCCCTCCTCAGCCCCGGGCGCGCCGCCCGCCCGCCCGCCGCGGCCACCCCGCGCCCCCGCCGCGCCCCGGGCCGCTGCCGGCGGCACCCCCTCCTTCCCGCTCTCCCTCCCAGCGCCCTACCCGCCACCGCCGGCGGCGGCGAGAGGGGCTTCGCGGGGCCTTGCCTGGCTGGGTGGGGCGGCGGCGGCGGCTCGGGGCGCTGCTCCCTGCGCTGCTGCTGCAGCTGAATGGTGCCCCGGCAGCGCACTTACAGCCTCTTGTTTTCCACAGCCCTACCCGCCACAGCAACTTGACCCGCGGCGCCCGGGAACCCACCCCCCGCCACCGCGGATTGGCTGCCGCGCCGGTTCAAACTGCCTGTGGCCCCGCCCCCCGAGGCCGGCGCCGCCGGGGATTGGCCAGCCGCTGCTGTGGCGTCAGCGGCCGAGCAGCTCCTCGGCTAGGTCGAGCGCGAGGGGGTCGCTAGCGCTTATACTCGTTGGAACCGGTTGGGGTGAAGATAGCGGAGGGGTGGAACTAAGAGAGCTGGGCGGTGATTGGGGGAGGGGGACGGTTTTAAAAAACCGCGGGGGCCCCCGCCATTGGCCGCCGGGGGCTGTGCACGTTTTGATTGGGCAGAGCGGGATGCTGTAGCGTGGTTTAAAAATACAAAGGGAGCGAGGGCGGCCGGCGGGGCGGGCACAGCGAGAGGAGCCGCGGAAGGGGTCGGGCGGGGCGCGGGATCGGGGACCGGTCTGTGCTGGCGGCCTCGCGGGGCACGGCGGCGGGCGGCTGCCCTGGCCGCGGCCCGGCCGCCGGCAGAGCGTCGGTCCCCCTCCGGCGCTACCTTCCTCCTGCCCGGCGTGGGCCGCGGCGGCGAGCGCCACCGTCTCTCCCGGGCTAGGCGGGCCGTGGCTTCCCGCGTCCGGCGGGCGGCAGCTGTACAAACCGGGCTTTAGCCGCGCCGCCCGAGCGAGGCCCGCTCCCGAGGCGTAACGGCCGCCCCCGGCTGCCTGCCGCGGGGCTGGGGAGGGCCCAGGGCGCGGCGCCCCTCGGGCAGGGGGAGGCCTGGCTGCCGGCGGGGAGCGCCGCTCCCCGCTCTGGGGCCGGCGGGGTGCCGAGCAGGGCCGGGGCCGGCTGCGAGGGTTCCCCTTCCCACGCCGCGAAGGGGAAGCGCCGCCGCTCCCCGTGTGTCGCCCCCTGGGCAGGCGGCGCCGCGGGTCGGTGGAGGCGGGGGCTGCGGCTGGCCCTGCCGCTCTGCCCAGCCGCTGCAGCGCGCCTGGCGCCTTTGGCCTGGGCAGAAACCCGAGGCTTCTGTACGGTCGTTTTGTCTCTGCTTGCGATTTGACACTAGTCTGCACGATGTGGGTTTTCGGCTGTCTGGTTACTTTCATCCAGTTCTTTAATTAACATCAGTTTAAGCGAATATTCTTAGTAATTGAAGCGGTTTCTAACGCTCTTGCTTTTTCAGGTGTAGCTTACAGCACTGGTGAAAAGCGGTTACCAAAGATGCTGTGCCTTCGGCAGAGTCTTAATCATATTAACCTAGCTCAATGGTAAAAAAAAAAAAATAACCTTTAAAAGACAGCAGCAAGAACCCCTAAGTTGTCTGAGGATATTGAGTAGCTGCAGGTGTGAGAAGGGTCAGTGTAGATATCCAGAGTCTCCCCCATTCCAGATTTGCTCAAGTATAAGAAACACTAGGTCTGGTCTGTCAAGCTTTTTTTTTTTTTTCTCTTTTTTTTCCTTCCAATGAGGACGTGTTCACGCAGAACTGTTCACTAATATGGAGGTAAATGCTTCCTCGTTTTAAGCTTTATGTATTTGCCCAACTGCAGCCCTAAGAGACACAATGTAAACTGGAAAAAGTTGGTCAAAACTTGTCAAGAGGGAGGTATGCAGAGACAGATATGCCCTTTGCAGGTGCTAAAGCCTGTCAGATGCCAGTTATCTGAACTCTTATATCCACTAACTTCTGTGGCTATTCCTAACCTACAAACGAACCTTACACTTCCCTTCTAAAATCAATGTATACACAAGGGATATTCCACATTTCAGTTTTGGCTCTTAATTTCTGTAAACCATTTCACCACTACTCAGTAGCAAATTAATGTTCTCAGTTCTATGGCATTGAACAAAGCGGAGGCCTAGACACTTTGCAAGTTGTTTTAATTTGTTACGTAGCTTTAAAAATGCCTTTACTTCATATGGTACTTGGAAAGCACTATTTTGTTTGGTGAATTAAGCTGCCAGATGGGTTACTCATTCACTTTGTGGTAAACCACCTGTATGTGACAGTTTCTTGCAGAATGTTTTCTAGTTAATAAAGCAGTTTTGTAGCAGATGGTAGAATCTTACAATACTAGTCTGTACTGAAAGAATCATAGCACAGCCATTAGTATCTCTGGTGTAAAACCACTCTTTGTCCGCCAGTTTTACCTACAGTTCTCAATATCACACCCTTCAAACAAATTCATAGATAACCTTCTGTGTAGTTTACGAGCCATATGGGAATGTAGGTTAACTCCATCAAGATCAGTTTTACTTGAGTCCACACCGATGCAGTTGAAAGAACAACGAAGCAATCCGCTAGGTTTCAGGAAACTGAGTTTTCTCGGTGTCAGCACTTCTAAAATAGTCATGACCTCTTGGGAGTTTGTCACTGAAAAGTTATAATGATGGCTACAGGCACCAGAAATTATTTTAAACAGTTGAAAGGAGAGAAGATTTTTCCTCATCTTAATCATCCAAATCCATTCTCTGTCAGTTCTTGAGCAACAACAACAAAAGCTTTATGTAAGTTTACTGTGAACATGTTTTTACTCTTCCTTTTAACATTAATATAGCAAGTTCATGGAAAAAATTACTTTGGAACAGTCTTCGGAATTTATAGCATATAATTGCAGTGAGGCTTCCTCTGTTGCATCTGTTTTTGTATCTGCTCTAAGAGTATGAAGAAAATTCTTGTGGAAAAGCAGGTACGGTGAGAAAGTGTAATTACTTCCATGGGAAAAAATGAGACCTGCCTTTCAAATGATTTAATCGATTGTTTTAAGAAAGAAATTAGGTTCTTTGTGCTTTTAAAGATACTCTTTTTCTAGATTATCTTCACTGAAAAAGAAAGCTTTGGTACAATTAAATATGTACATAGAGTGTTATGTCATGCAACATAGGGCAGCGTAAGAAACCAAACAGTTGTACTCTAACATCTGTCTGTGTTCCAACAAGGAAGGCAGTATTGAAAATTTTCCACGCTTGAACATGATACTGGAAGCTTTCCACAGCAGTGCCGATACTGAAAGCTCCACGCAAGAATGCCGATCTTAGCCTGTCAGTCCCAAAGCTGTGCCTTCCTCCCAGCACTCTCATGCATGGTAAAGTGCTTCTCTCTGCGCCTGGTTCCACAATAAGCTGTTGCTGTTTTCTCATTACACCACACTGTTTCTTTTCAGACAAAACCACAAATTTTGTCTCAAGAGATTCAGTCACTGTTGCTCTTCTAAAGCAGTGATCTATGCAGTATTGACTTCGGCTGGTCCGCGTGGTTAATTTATTAACCACATGTGGATGACAGTTGTGGGGAAGAAGCATAAACTCCAGGACTTGAAGCTTACTTCTGCCTGAATAATTCAGCTCATGAAATGACTGTTAAGTTTTATAGCTCCCTGGCTTCGAGCCCTTTTGAGTCTTTAATCTCCCCCACAATTACAATTTTGGGCACTATTGTTAACTTCACTTAATCTTCAGTAAACTGCGTGTGAAGAGACATGAGCAATGTAGTGACTAGAAAGGCTGGATAGAAAGAAGAGAAAAGACCAGGCGGATGGTTACAGAGCTGAGAAATGGATTTAAAGAAAAGTATGTCACAGAAACAAAAATGTGTGATTGGAGTGATAATACTTTACATCATACTGTACCTCTTGGCTTCTGTGGGCGGCTTCTACAGCTTTTCTGGATGCTCATGTCAGTGTGGACAAAGCAAGGAAACATAACAAAGACCTTTTATTTGAATTAACATTTTCATCAGTGGATCCATTGCAACAGATACCATTCAGCTGAGGAAGCTGCAAACTACAGTTGCATGACCTTAACTCTGACCAAACTTTCATTCTGATGTGTGTTATATGGTGACACTGTCAGTTGGATAAAGAAGCTCTCCCCTGTAGCAGAGACTCTGCTATTACCCAGATTCCTGTATGGGATATGCTTTAATGTAGCCTTAATGGCAATAAAATTCTGCTTTGGAAAGTGATCATTCTTGCTAGATTACTGCTGAAGAAGTCTTGCTTATGGGACCTCAGAAGTCGGTGTTTACCAGATGAATAATGAAAGCGAGTTACAGCTGCTCTCAATTTTAATGTCACCCAACTTCACTAACAGTAATGCAATATGTTGAAAGAAAAAGCAAATTTAGCTTTAATCAGCTTTTTTGTTGTTGTTGTTCTAGAAAAAGATTAAAATCCCAGACACATAAAGCATTTAAATAGGTCACTGCTTTAAAACTCACTTTTTAATGTGAGTTACGAAGTCTACAGAGAGCAGCTATGTCTTTTAGCCTATTTCATGTGAGCAACTCATACTAGGTAGATGGTAGGAGCTTTAGGATGAGAAGCAAAAAACAGAACTACCTAGTCTACTGCTTACCTAAATTCAAAACTCACTTTACTGTAGTGTTTTGGTTATAAGCAGCTACTTTCTTTGTACTGTGATAAAAAACATACATAACTGCAGCTGCCCAAAAATTAAAAAACCTGGTATTTCGGTCAATATCTTAAAGAACTGCGTTTAAGCTAATACATTAGAACTTTTCCCATTTTTCTGTTGTTGTGTAATATGCAAATAATAAGTATTTATAGAAATGAAATCTATTTACCCTTTAAACATTACAGTTTTATTATACGGGCTATGGCAAAGCCTGCATAACCAGTTAAGCAGCTCATAGGTGAACAGCGGCTGTGTTACACAGGGCTGGTTTAGTCTGAAAGCTCAGGAACTTGTTTTGAGTTTGTGCTGTGTACCCACCTAAAACAAAGGCAGCCTACATTAGACACTACCCAGGGCAGCTGCCCAGTAGGGACTGAAACTGCAGTGGTCATATGTTAGGAAGTAAAACAAATCTCTCCTGGTACTAATGCAGATAATACTAGGAACATGGGCAGTCATGGTCACAGTAATTATTAACTGAACTTTTTCAGTCTTAATTTGGCAAGAAATTTTCTTGCATTGGGTTTACAAGCTTTAATTTTTTTATATTTTTACTTTTCCTAAACCTCACTTTCACTGACTTTCTTATTTACATTTAAAGTAACACTCATGCAACATTTTCCCCTTGAGATCTTAATAAGCCTCCTTCATATCTTGCTACACTGTTGGTCCCTTTTTGCAGGTATGAGAAGAAAGCAGTAATTTGCCTTTGCTCATCCATTAGATAGTTTCACAGGCAGTTTAAAGGGGCTTTGAAATGTGGATAGCTGTAATTCACACTATGAAATCAGTTTATAATCGGTAAAAAAAAGTTTTGATCCTTCTGTCCCCACCCCGTAAACTCTTCCAGCCTTGGTAAGCATTGGTACTTCACCTGAAGTGTATACATGACTCACTCTTAAGAAATAAAATGTCATTACTAATAAAAATGTGATGTTGTTTGGGAATTGGAGAACATCATTCTAGGCTTGGGGGGGTGCTTTTTTTTTTTTTTTTCTCCTTCTAAGCAGTAAGACAAAGGGTTGGACTGCGTCTGGCCCGGGAGGTGTGACATCCAGCTAGCAGATCCAAAAAGGCTGTAGTTACAGTCCAGTTCCCCAATATCCCAAGCACCCACCACGCAAAGCTAGCTGCTGGTGCTCACTGCTGCCAAAATGAAGTACCAGTCCACCCACGGTGACTTACAAATGTGGAAACCTCTACAGAACAAACCAGACCATTTTGTTTGTACCTTGTCCAATCTAAGAGACTGTTTTATTCTGCAGTTTTGAGGGCTAGAAATTTAAAAGCAAGCTGAACCTGGCAGTGGAAGCTGTTTCCTATGTAATTGCAGCTCTAAAATTTCTTAGGAAAGAGAAATAAATGAGTGGGTTAACAAGGCTGCATGCCATGGGCCACAAGAGGAAGGAGGAATAGTGCTGTCCTGTCTCCCAGAGCCAGAAGAGAGAAGCAGGTTTGTCTGGTATCTGCCTGGTTCCTTGTGAGCACTGCGATACTCGTCAACACATTGGTCTTGTATCCAGGTAGTGGAAAAACTTGAATGAATATTAACAAGTCTCGTTAAACTTAAATGGGTCTCAAGTTTTGGTTGTGTGGAGTACATCCTCTGCTGCTGCTAATCAGACACCGTCTTGGTAGAATAATCTATTCTGTTATTTCTGGCAAATAGCGCTGTCATATGTGTCATAGAAATGATCATAGGATACACAGGTAATCTGAGACTAGAAAGAAAATGCTCAGGAAATTTTGAAGTTGTTGATTCAATCATCAGCCTCATTTTTAGTCATGGATCCTGGGGGATTTTCCAGCAATCAATGATATAAAAGTATAGTTTCTCTGGAGGATCCCATTGTATACCCTACTCCATACTGTTAAGTGTTTTACAGGAACAAGGAAGGTTGTTTCAGTGATCTTATGCTACTGGAAAACGCGTATGTTTATAACACTAGCCAAAAGCTAATGCTTCTACTCCACAGCCCTGACTCTTGTGGGAAGGAAAAAAAATAATCTTTAGGAAGTTTGATAGTAAACCCTTGCGCCTATGATTAATCCTCATCATTTTCATTTAGTGTGACCATGTGTGAAGTTAAGCAGAAGCTCTTCCTAGGTACTGGCAGGGATCAATGCCTAGTACACATGAAAAAGAAATAGGGAGCGGTACAGTCACGCATCTGGAGAACAAACAAGGGTATCTCAAATGAAGTCGTTCTGTGTCAAAGAAAGGCCAGCTTATTCAGAGCTACCAAGACACTAAATTGCAGCCCAAAACATGTCTTTTCCAGGTTTTGAAAGTTGAAAAAAAGAATCCTTGAAAGCTGTGAACTCCCAGCTTCAGTGTAAACCTTTAAGAGAGAAACCATCTTGATGAATACACTCCGGTTTGTAGGCTCGATCATGTGTGATTTTTATGTCACTACATTTTATACTAATAATTAGCATTTATGTTGTTATATTATTGTTATATGTACAAATCTTAAAAGCATAAAATCCCCGTTCTCCTTTTCCAGTCGTTAAAAATTACTTTGTATACAAAGATATGATTTGTTTTGGAACGGACTTTCATGATATAACTAGAAAAACAGATAATAACAGAACAAAGAATTTAAAGTTGCTGAAGAGGTAAGAGATCTGTGTTATTTTCCTGATTTTGACATAATTTACAAGATCATGTAAAATCCAGCTCAAGCAGTCACTTCTGGAGAGAGGTAAGGGTCTGTCTGTGGATAGCTGTAATAGCAGAATCAGGTCTCAGCTGTGGTGTTTATAAATATTAACAACCAAACACTTGGATTAAAA
Organism: Falco biarmicus; assembly: GCF_023638135.1. Lineage (NCBI taxonomy): Eukaryota > Metazoa > Chordata > Aves > Falconiformes > Falconidae > Falco > Falco biarmicus. The sequence goes on from NC_079288.1 coordinate 91,306,201, forward strand.
AAAACTTATAAAACCATATCTGTTTAAACGCTGAAACTGGAGCATGGGGTTCTCTTTTTGTGTTTTGTGCTTTAGGATATGTCCTTGACCAGGTTTCAAACTTACCTTTGCGACTATAAAAGCTAGCAGCTTTATCAGTATGTAAACTGAGGCTCTTAACGTTATCTTTCAAGTACGGGAGTTGAAGTTTGAGGAGCATTAGAGATGAACGGCAATACCTAATGGAGAAGCAATTCTTTTGATCAGCTGCTGTATGTTAAATGAATGACAGCAGTAGGTACTAGCCAAACATAGGAAATCTGGTACATTCTGCCTAGTGGCCATTTTTGTGAAAAAAAATTGCAGAACATTTTATCTGATCCATTTCCCATAATATTTCTCAGCTAAGGGTTTATTGTCAAGTAACAATAGCAAAAAACAACTACAGTTCAAAACTATTGTTTCACTTGAGTTTGTGGGAGTATAAGCCTGTATCTTTTACGGAGAACGAGCTCTGCAGGAAGTCAGGAAAACATTTAAACTCCAAGCCCACACGCAATTTTACTCGTTTTATTTTTATAAAAATATCTGTGCTAGCATCGGACTCTATTTTGGTTTTACTGACAAATTACAAATACCTTCTAAAGACCTTCTAAAGCATGCATTCTGGACTCTGGTGGAAGAAGTGCTCACCCGCTCCCAAGGGGCACTTAAAACCTGCTGTTAACTTCAACAAGAGCTAAGTCAGACCTACAGATGCTTATGACTGTACTGCAAAGACAAGGGCACTGGAAGAGGCTTGAGGGCTACAGAATTTTCCCATTTTCCTTTCTGTAAAATGAGTCTGTATCAGAAGATGACATAATGGTGTAAAGGGGCACTGTAGTTTCTAGGACCCTCTGACAAAACTGCGAAGATGGTGTAAGATGCATTATTGAAGGCAAAAAGCAAGTAATTAAAGACAGCGTTGAATCTGAATTTCTGTAAGCAGAAAACAGTGGCTCACAAAATGTAAGACTGTAGGAAAGAGTATACAGGGCTTTTTGTGGTATCAAGATTGCATTACAGACCAGTAAAATTTGCTGAAAAGACACGGCAGTTTCTCTTACAGGCAAAAAAAAACCCCAAAACAGCTGAGCAAGCCCTTTATTTCTTTTCAAGGGATTAAAAAATAACTCTTAAGCAATATACTACATCAGCCTATTACTCATAGCTAAATTTTTGTTGCATTATTACACCTCTGGGGGTGATACTTTTCCACTATGCATTCCAGATAGTTGCATTACATTTCAGGAAAGCACTAACAATGATTTTGTTGGGTTCCTTTCTGACTGCGAGATCTCACATAATGTGAAACAAAATGTTGATCAAAGCTACCTGGACGGACAAGTGATCAGTGACTCTGAAACAAGCAGATGGATGTACACCTTTAACTTGGCCGAAAGGGAGCTTGTGAGGAGGAGGGGTGTTGAAACCCTGGGGGTACCTCAGTGCAAAGCTGGAGGTTGGCTTCTCTGCTTTCTGTGCAGTTGTTGTGTTTGAAGTATCGCACTTAACTCATACTGCATCATTTAAGTCCCCCAGCAAACAATTTGCCACGTACATTTGACAAAGAACATCCAAAGTTTCTGCACCAACGTTTCTGTATCTCTGCACGTAAGAACAAAGCCTTCTAACAGAAGTTTCTTTGATGCCTCCTGTAACTAATGGCTTATTGCGAAAGTGAATTGGCACAAACCATTAAGGGGCATGTATAACAAATCTTTAAAGCTTTTACAGTACGCAGGCTTATCAGTTTTAATCCCGTAACACCTAGATTATTCTTAAAATAATGTTTAGTTTTGGACCCTGTTTACTGCTTTGAATCTTGTAATAAAAGCCTGTGTTATGTAAATTCTTTCATATACCCTTAGTTTCTATTGAACAAGGCAGAACGCTTAAAAAAGGAACATTGGCTTCAAGTGGGTTACTCGAAGACCTAGAAATGCCCGTTTCGCACCAATATCACTATTTTGGTTAAAGGTATGATTTTTTTCTCTTACTGTATTACTTGAGTCATATACAATAAGTTCTATGTGTGCTAATACAGATTGTTTTGTTAGACAATTAACTACCTGAAACTACATTTTAATTATCCTAGTGTAAAACATAAAGAAGTAAACCAGACAAACAAACAAAAATACAGTCTGTAGGTGAGTCCCAATACTCCTGTGCTTTAGGGGTCTATGCTTTAACAGATTTGGACAATAAATTGGAGGCAGCGCAACAGGCAGTAGCACAGCGAGTTGGTGCCAGAGTGGGAAGGGAAAATCAGAGATTCAAAAACCAGAAAAAAGAGAGAAAAATAAAAATAATAGGACTTGTTTCTGATAAGGAAGGAGAGATTTGCTCACTGTTCTTTATCACAGCCCGTGACTGCCCATTGAGTAGGTTGCTTTTTTATCAAAAGTGCCAGGGTGTGTAGTGGAATTTGCAGAATTTTCAGTGTTTTAAAGCTGTTTTTCATTGAAATACTTGCAATCCGAAACAAAGAAAATGTATATTTGCTGTGGAAAATGTATACCAATAGTTTTGCTTATTATTCCATTTGCTAACAGGATAATTTCAGGTGCTGCACACTTAGACTTCAGCTGAATGGTACCTGTTGGGGAAGAGAATAGTCATCCCCAGTTGAACCTTATCATGTGAAGATGTATACACAGTTACAAGCCACATTTCCTTTCCAAGATTTAATTACTAATAATACATTTGCAGTGAGCTTCCAATATATCCAAAGCGATACGTCCGACTATTATTCTTCTCTCTCAAATTACAAAACACATCAGTCAAAAGCTAACAGGAGCTGGGACATATGGCATCTCGGAGAGACACAAGCTGCTCAGCTTCCACCTGTGCCTAGACCACCTTGGTGCCAGGAGGAGCCACTGAGTCCCACTGACTTCAGAGCCTGGCAGCTGTGAATTCAGGCACACTTTTCAAGATGCCATAGCTCCTGCTCTTTCTGCATGCCACTTAAAAGTCATCTGTGCTATGTTTTTGACACCCACGAGGGATGTAGATTACTGCTGCCTTCCGTACAATTCCGCTCTGCTTTGCACGTGGCCCATAAGTGCTAGTGAAATCTCATGTACAGAGGAGTTGCTGGTTTGGAGCTGCTGTTTCCTTTGAGCTGGTTTGATTTTTGAAGTTTTACCCTAATCAGTATATTGGTGCAATACTGCAGGTTTTTATGTTTATGTTAAATCTCTCCCTATATATGCTTTAGTTATACCTGAATATTTCTACTAACCACTACTAAAGCTTATGTTGTAAAATCATAATTTCAGATTACATACCCTATGAATGATTTTTTTTTTTATTTCACAGGCCCCGAACTACACGAAAGTTTGCAAATCCATCCTGTAGTAAGCTTCCTACTGCCTGATAAGCCCATCTAGCTGCAGCTCTCTGTATTTTTTGATCCCACATATGATGCAAGATTGAAAGTGACATGATTTCTTTGTTACTGTAAGCAGGCTTTCATAGCAAACAGCGTAGTCATCCCCCTGCACCAGTTGCACGGTCCTGCCCTTCCACTGGACCTTGTGTGTGCTGGGACATCATGCAACCAAGCGGTAAAGCAGATCGGGGTTAAACTTAACTGATTTTCTTGTTGCTGGTCTAGTTGTAACCCTATCCAGTTTGCAGTGCAGCCACAAGAAATGCTTTTACAGGCACAAAGGATGGGGCACAGGTGTCAAAACGAGCAGCTTACAGCAGAAGCAGAACCATCTTTCTCAGCTCCACTACTCTCTTATCGTGATCTAATCATGAAACTATAATACTACTCTACTTGAAATTCAGCTTATAAATTAACACATTGGCAAGCATCACCGGGTAACATAATCAGTCTTTTAATTGCTCACAAACTGTACAAAGAGGATCAGAAACGTTTAAAATGCACAAGTGATTGTTCCGTTATACCAAATCACAGCAGACAGATCCGGATTGACATATTTTACGCTCAGAGTAAGGTCAAATGCATCTAAAGAAATAAAAGGCACCTCAAAGTACATAGCCTAAGAGCTGAGAAATTGCTATTCATGACCCAGATTTCCACTGAAGAATTCCTGGAACTCACCCTTGTCCCACTTTTCCCAGCTCATGCTTCCTATGTTTTTCTTTAAGGTCTGCTGTTATTGTTATTGGTGGTGGTGGTTTTTTGGTTTTTTTTAATTTTAACATCATTGTATTTTTTGAAAGCGTGAAATCGCAAGGAACTCAAAACGTGAGTTAAACAGTTGTTGCCTTAGATTGCACAGCAGCAGAGCCTGGAATTAAACCCAAGCACTCCACATAGTCTTCAGCTCTGCCAGTAACAAAACAGGGTTTGGTAGTTTTTCAAAGTCTTACCCAGTTCCTCCTCTAATCACCAAAACGTGCCTTCTAGGTAACTGCTGTCTCTGACGTTTTGCTCAGTTTTGCTTCAGTTACTGTATCCTTCATTCAATTGCAACTGTGGGAAGGCTGAAGTGGGACCTACCCTTGCTCTCTAATGCCAGGTTATGCAACCAGATCAAGCAGCCATCTGCAGCGCAAACCGAAACTGCACTATAATCGTGTTCCCGGCTCACGCAGAACTTCGGCTTACGCAGGATCTGTGTCTCCTCGAATCATTCACCGGCCTCCTCGCTACTCCCTCTCCTCCTTCTGCAAGCTGGAAGCGCACTTTGCAGCAAGCAATACGGTCAAATATTTCAGTGATGAAATCATTGCGCTTTGAATACGGTCAGCTCGGATGCTGTTTCCGAGATTTAAAGGAATATTTGCAGCAGTTCAAAAGGAAAGCAAAACCTCACCCTTCACTGCGTGTGCTTTGAATGCGCTTGAAGAAAGATAGTAGGTCAAAGCTCGCTGCTTCTGCAGCTCTGCTGTCAGCAGCTGAACCGTTAGGTGGTTTAGTGCCAACGCATCTCTTCTGTAGTTTTCCAAACTCTCAAAAGTAAAAGCACTTAAGCTTTTATCAAGCACTTTCACAGAATCTATTTTAGTTAGTCATGCGCGCAGCAAGGCAGCAAGGTCTTGGTTCAACACCAGTGAAAACAATTCTGCATTCTCAGTCTTTTATTGTCGTTAAAGTCACCTTTATTAAACAAAAAGTCCTTTTAAATGACAAAACTGGGAACTCGCGCTGCAAGCCTTCTTTGTCTTCAGAGATCTTCACTGCAGGAACGCAAGGCGGACCCCGGATTACAGGCGTTTTGTAAGCGGCTTTAACAAAGGCCGGGGGTCCAGAGAGGCGCAGTCGGTGGCTGCGCTGCGGGTCCCGGGGAGCTGCCTCCTGCCAGCGGGGCCGCAGCGCCCGGCACCGACACCGGCGGGGCCGGCTCTGCAGCCATGGCCGGCAGCGGGAGGAAGGACCGGGACGGAAGATAGAAAAGAGAAAAATGGGGGGGTGGTAAAGTCGTGGAAAACCCTAAACAAGCATCCCGAGAAGCAAGACGCAGATGAAAACATTAGAGCCGCAGAAGCCACGGGGGCAGACCCACGCCAAAGCGGAGCAGGGAGAAGCGGGGGCGCCCGAACCCCTTTAGGCACGCTGAGAGGCAGCACCGGCCTCCCCCGCTCTGCCCCTCGCCTTCCCGCCTACCGCCCCGCCACAGCCAGGCCTGGCCGCCGCCGCACGGCCGCCTTTCAAATCCCAACGGCCGCGCCGCCGGGGAGGAGCGACCGGGGGCGGGGGGGAAGCAGGAGGGGGGGGGGGGGGGGGGGGGGTGCGTGTGTGTGTGTGAGAGAGAGAGAGAACGGCGCCTTTTAAAAGTAAGCTGAGCCGCTGCCGCCACTCCCGCACGGCGGGCCCGGCCTCCTGGCGGCGGGGGAAAGGGGAGCGGAGCGAAGCCCGCCGCGGAAATGAGCAGCCGCCGCCACGGCGGGACGGCATCGCCTCAGCAGCGCAGAGAGGCGCGCCGAGCCCCCCGCCCGCGCTCCCGCCTCCGCGGTGCATCTCGGGAGCTGTAGTTCTCCCGCCGCGCCGGCCGCGGCCGGCGCGGCGGGAGAACTACAGCTCCCGAGATGCACCGCGGCGGGCCAGCCGGCATGCGCGGGCAGGCGGGGCGGGGCGGCGGGCAGGTTGCTGTTGTTACATAGGAAACAGCTGAAGAGTCTCCACATGACAGGGGGGGAAAGAGGAAGTGGGGCGACCCGCGGGGCGCCGCCGCCGCTCCGGTAGCCGCGGGGCTGAGGCTAGCGGACAGCCGGCGGGGAGAGTCGTTCCCGCGACGTGCGGGCTGGCCGCCCTTGAAGGGCGGGTTCGCGCCCCGGTGCCGCCGCTGAGGGGAGGCAGGGAGAGGGGGGGCGCCCCGCCGGGCCGCGGCGTTTCGCCGGGGAAGTTTGGCGCGGGGCGGGATCCCGCCGCCTTCCTCCGGGCTTCCCACCGGCCGCGGAGGTGGCGCCGGCTATGAACGGCTTCGCCCCCGAAGAGGTGACCCAGCGCGGGGCGGACCCCGCCACCGCCGCCGCGGCTGCGGGTAATGCGGGCTCTGCCGTAGAGGTGCCGCCGCCGCCGCCGCCGCCGGGGCTGGCTCCGGCCGCTGCCGCCACGGGCTCGGTGGGCGCCGGGGTTGCGGGCGGCCCCGGGGCCGGGCAGCTGTGCTGCCTGCGGGAGGAGGGGGAGCGGTGCGGCCGCGCCGCCGGCAATGCCAGCTTCAGCAAGCGGATCCAGAAGAGCATCTCGCAGAAGAAGGTGAAGATCGAACTGGACAAAAGCGTAAGTCCGGGGAGGGGAGGGCACACCTGGGACTGCCGCATCCCCCCCCAGGCCCCCGCCGCCGGCGGGGCAGGCAGACAAAAGCGGCCGGCGGGTCCGGCTCCGGCCCCCAGCCCCGCTCCGCGCGGGCCGGTTGCTGCCGTGGGTTACTTGTTTTGGGGGCTTTTATTAAAAGTTCAGGGGTTGTGGGTTGGGGTTTTTTGGCGGTAGGGAAGTGGTGTTTCCCGCTTCCCTCCCCCCTCCCCTTTATCCCGTAGCACGGTGGAGTTTGGCTGGTGGTGCTGGAGCACGGCCTCAAAGTGCGCTCCCTCTGCGGGAAAGGGAGGGGGAACTCCCCTCCCCCCGTCCCTCCGCTTGTTTCAGGGGTCCCCTCCCACCCCGCAAGAACCGGGGGCATCGACTGCATGTGTGGCCCCCCCGCCGCCCGGTGCAGCCGGAGCGGGACGAAGCGTGGCCGGGAGGCGCCGCTCCCCCTCCCCGGCGCGGAGCCTGCATGGCTCCCGGCGCGCTAGTTTGTGCCTGTTCCTGGCGAGGGCAGCGCTCGGCTGCTCCGCCTCGTGTTGCGATGTTGCACGTCTCCCCTTGCCACTCAATCTTCCGCTCGGCAGCCATCAGGCGCCGCGCAGCGCGGCTCGGGCCGGCTGGGCGGGGGGGGGCACGGCACGGCCCCCCCGGCGGAGCTGCAGCCGCCGTTCTGCGGCGTGAAGCGCCCGGGCGGTGCGGAGTGGTGCCTGCCTTCGCCCGGTCCCTGGGAGCGGGGAGCTCCCGGTGCGGGGGGCAAAGCAGCTTAAAATGCGCGGCGGCCGGCCTGGCTGCTCCGTGCCCCCCGGGGGACCCCCGCAGCCCCCGGCCCCCAAACGCGGCTCCGTGCGGGCATTGCCAGGAAAGCACCCAGCTCGGAAATTCGGGGCCGGTGCGCGCCTGGGAGATACCCCAAAGCGTGCAGACCCCTGCAAAGGTAAACTTTTTAAAACACAGACAAAAAACCAGTGCGTTGCTTGACCTCGCCGAGGTAGTGGAAGTGAAAACACGGAGGGAAGGATATTGATGGGAAAGGAGAGCGGGCCTTTTGCCCTCTAAAGAACAAGTGAAAGCTTGTTTTTCGTTTTCCTTCCCGGTGCCCGAGTTGCAATGCGTCGTGGCTGGAGGGAGGGTTGTACTCGTGTGGCTCTGCAGCCTGTTACAGCTGCATCAGTCGATGGCAGCAGCACTTCGGCGTCCTCTGGGCCAAGCCGGTGGTGGTGAGCTGTAGCACAGCATGTTATTCATTTTGAAGAATCCGGTATAAAAACTTTCATGTGACTCTGGTTGCTGAGGGGTTGTCTCTGTACGTGCGTTTATATTGTAAGTCTGGGAGATAGGTGGATTTGATTGAAAGACGCCGTATTACTCTTCTAGGCAAGACATCTGTATATTTGTGACTTCCACAAAAACTTAATTCAGAGTGTGAGAAATAGAAGGAAGAGGAAAGGCAGCGATGATGATGGTGACTCACCGGTGCAAGACATCGACACTCCAGAGGTAGCTAAATAGCAGTGTCTTTTCTAATTGTTGTGTTAACCTTGTTCTTACTGACTACCTAGTCCACACAGGTACTGTTTTCCCACTCTTACAGCTCTTCTTATTTGGGGTGTGTGGAAAAGAGAAGACTCTTAATTAACTCAGTCCTAGTATAACAAAATCTAACTGAATTTTATGGTGTTTTTTCTGTATTAATTGTGCAGAGTGCAATGAACAAAAGTCCTTAGATTATTTTAAGTGTCTGCTGGTTCTCTCAAGAAAACTGCTGTTCTCAGCTTTCTCCATCTTAGTGCTTCCTCTCCAAAGTGGTGCTCTGCCACATACCAGCAACCTCTGTCTTCAGCAGGAGTTGACAACTTGAAGGGAATTGCACACAGGGCTTGGGATATAAATGCTTCAGTGCCTCATCCCTCTGATCCTTTCCTTCTGTGGTAAATGTGTTGCAGATGGCTTTTCCCTTAGTCGCGTTAAACACAAAGTTTAATGCCGGTAGCTCTTTCTTTTTACCTTGTTGGGGGGGAAGAGGCATTTGGGGAGCTGTGCTAGAAAGGAGTGGAGAAAGATGGTGGTTTTGCAACCTGTTAGCTCCACTGCAGACCAGTGAAACCTCACCCATTAAGAAAAGTGAACTACAGCTTTCAACCTTTTTTGTAGTACAGTGGGAAAGACTGCAGTTAAGGCTTGCTTTTCCTATATGTGCTCTGGATTACTTCTGCTGCAGACTGGCTTAGCAGGTGCTCTTCTGTGTGTTAATTTTGAACAGAGGCTGTCATGCCTACCTGGTTCCTTCTAAAAGGGATTTTATTTTTAAAGCATTCTCCAGAAATTGCTCTAAGTGTTAATTTAATGGCATCCTTATGGTCTGCATTTGTAGATATCAGCAGCATAAGTGATGAAACTTTGTACAAGAATCCATGCCTAAAGGCATGTGGCTGCAGTCTGAAGGCTCTGGCTAAGAGGATTTTAGGGGATTGGGAGTAGTTTGATGCTGGGCTGTGTTATTTGTCTCTTAAATATCTGGGATTGCTGCTTTAAAAGTTTTGTCTAAAGCTAATGCTCTGTGTGACTTCAGGTAGCTCTGGCACAGTGGTAATCGCAGCTCTCCTGCAAGCCTGTCTTGTTTTCTCATGCAAGAATTATAAAACATGTCACAAATGATGGATATCTCCAGAACAAGAAAGCAAGCTGCTTTGGTTTTAGGCTTTTTTTAATGGTCCTACTGCAGGAAATAAAACTGCCTGGGAAGTATTTTTGAGGATTTTCAACTGGCAATTTGGACAAGGTCAGTACGTTCATTCCACGTAATTACTGTATGCCTTAGATGCCAGTTGGCCCTTGATCTTTATTTTCAATTGCTATCCAGTTTATTAAGGAAAAAAACTTACCATTTTTCTGAAGACTTGTAAGGCCTTTCCATTTCAGTCTCAGTCATGGCCATCGTTACCTGTTAGAAGTGATTCCTGCAGGAGGGGAAGAGGCTTCTGCAGTGCTGGTAGCTTCTGGGAATTGGTGGAAAGCTGCTGCTGCTCCTCTGTGTGATGCTCTGGGGTATGGGTTCCCCACTGTGACTTGGGAAGTGGAATTTGTGCTGTGTAAACTTCAAAATACCAAAGGATACTCATCCTTTATCATGCAAGGCAGCATGACATCAAGTCTGGCCAGGTTACCAAGCATGCAGTAGCACTGCTGTTGTTTGTATTCTGTAATAAGGCTGCTAAATGAGTTTAAAGCAAAAATGAATGCCTTAACCAATTTTTAATGCAGTGAGTTTGGAGAATGCTACTGTAACTGCAACTGATGTAGCAGAATTTCTCATTCGGCCTGCTTTCTCGGCTTGCTTTCCCACTCAGTCATCTGATTAAGCTCTCTTACATTGTCAGGGAGGGTGGGAGGGTAAGCTGTTGCTGGGAGAAGTGGCTGTTGATGAGAGTTCTTGGGATTCAAAACCGACAGAGTACTGGGTTAAGGTTGTGTATTTGTATCCCTAAGAGGACCTTGTGCAATTCTTTCAGCTGTCAGCTCGTGCTGAAAAATAGTTTTGGACAACGGTGCCCGTGCACATAACTCGTGCATTGTGCTTATGTAGCAGGGATGTGTTTGGAGAGCAAGAGCAGCTGTTTTCTTCTCTCACCTCAAGCCAAGAAAACTTTGTGCTGTAGACTTCCCTGATTCTAGTATGTGCTGTCTCATGGTGCAGATGTGCTATATCTTGCATGTGACTTGTGTAAAATTTGATGGCTGAAATTGCAGAGCAGGGGCCTCCTTTTGAAATGTCATCTTCATAGATGTTGTCTCAAAAGTTGTTACTGGGCTTTGTGTTATCATGCTTGAACTGGGGAACAAACAAAAAAAACCCAGAACTGAGTAAAGTACAATAATGAGTTCCAAATATTGTCCACAGCTGAAGGGAGGCAGAGCCACGCTTGGGAACAATAAAATGCTCTTAAACTGAACTGGGCTGTTTTCCTTTCTGCTAAAAGGTGCAGGGTAGAGCTTGGTTTTTGTCAAAATGAGATCTGCTGAGCTGACTGTTTACACTTATGTATCTAAGATTCCAAAATGTTTTTGAGAGGTAAACTGTTAATGACTGAATCCTGTTCAGTTACATTAGATTATTTTTCCTCCTCCCCGCCCCCCCCCACCACACCCCCCCCCCCCCCCCCCCCCCCCGCCTTTTCTTCTAGGTTGATTTATATCAGTTACAAGTAAACACACTTCGAAGGTACAAAAGACACTTCAAGCTACAGACCAGACCAGGACTCAACAAAGCACAGCTCGTTGAAGTACGTATGAGTGTTTGTTCCATAATAGAAAATGTGACTTGTTATGGCATGTGGTTTTCTATACAGTGGGATCCTTGCATAAAGAGCATATGTAATCTGGATTTTAGAAGAACAAAAGGGAACTACTTATTTAGCTTCCTTCATTGGCTGCAGCTCCTGAGCCAAGTAAATCAAAAGTAAAAGCTCTTTCCAGAGGAAGAAACTTCCGAAAGGAGTGTGTGCCGCTCAAAAACAGTGTTGGAACAGTAAGATGAACTGGGTGTCGCTGAATACCATAGAATCACAGATTTATGGTCTGTGTATCAGTCACACCTTCACCCCAAGTGTCCTGCTGAAAAGAACTGGAAGCTGGGAGGTGGCAGCAAACTTCTGGCAAGGTTCAGACTTCACAGTAACTGGCTGTTTGAAGCAAACATACGTGTTACTATGTATATAAAGTATAGAAAGCTGAAAACCAGGCTTCTATTGATAATTAATTACCAATAAATAACCAAAACCACTGGGATCTGCCATCAGAAAGATAGAACTTTATGAAATATTTCTAAAGGAGCTGAAGCTCTGTGTGAGTACAGCTGTATGTAAGCATCTTGACTGCGTGTGAGTGTAATTTTAAAGGGTTTGTCCTGCGCTGCAAGATCCAGTTAGAGCTTGCTGATGTAACTACATGGAAGAACTCATGATCTTCTCTAAACAGGGAGGTACAGCCACTGATTTTTCACTTTTGTGCAGTGATACACTCAATTGTACTTCCGTGCAGACATTTTGTTGTCCTCTCCCTTAATCTGTGCGGATTAACGGCAAGGTTCTTAAATGTGTGGGAGATCTCAAGGCTGAGAACAGTGCCGCAGCCGCTGCAGTCTTCTGTTTTTTTAATATGTGAGTTGAGGTACAGATAAGCTCTTGAATTAGCAGGACTGTGATTTGAAAAAGCACAAGGAGTTTTTGTCCTCCAAAAATGGTGTTTCTAAGGGTCTGCTTTAGGTACCTCTCATGAGGTATTTGCACTACTTGTTCTTACGCTGCATGGTGTGCGTGGGCAAAGCTGCTTTGGTCATTGGCTTGGTTTGACTGACCTGCAGGTATTTTTGAGCCATAGCTGCGGATCTTCTTTAGTTTACAGTACATATGATTCCTTGTAACCTGTCCTAACATAAAATAGACACTCCTCTAGCTGTTACAAGTCCCCTTCAAAGGACTCTTGTCAAACTGTTTCTCTCTGAATTTTTTGGGGAGTTGGTTTTAGAAACCTTCCTAACTTGCTGATGAGGCTAAACATTTATATACTTGTATCCTGTGGTAATTAAATAACCAGTCCCAGGTTTCTCACTTGCCAACTTTAATCTACAAAAAAATCCTGCAAAAAGCCAGAGAATAGACGCAGGCAGGTATAATATTTTGTGTGCTTGCTTTTAAAGCTGGAGTTCATTTTGATGAAGGGGAAGACTTCTAGAATGACAAAAGTGATTTAAGGACTGTTTAGAGATTTTCATATTTTAGTAGTTACAGCATGGTCAGTTTTCATTAATAGCTCTGACTTGAAGAGCTGAATGTTCAGTTATAATTCTTGAAGATTCTTAGGTGTTTCTGTATGTGACTTGATACAGACACACACCACCCTCCCGAGTGCTGAGCAGTAGCCTCTCGTTTACCTGCTGTTGCTCTGTTTGTATTCTATAGTCATTACTTGCTTTATAATTGAGCTTTAACTATACAGCTGTAACAATACTCAAAACTGTTTGTTTTGAGAACTTTTTTTTTTGAGGTTGTTCTTGTTTTCTGAAAATTTTCTGAGTTTTTAAGTTTGAAAATTAAGGTACAATCTGCTATATTTAATTCATAGGTCTCAATATTAAAATGGTTCCTGTTTATCTTTTTTATGACTATTAAAGACTCTTGAAAAGAACTAGCTTTTTCTTTTGTAAGCTGCTCTATCAATCTTTTAAACTTCAATGAAGTTGATTTAAATCTGAATCTTCAGTTCTTCTGCATATAAAAGTGGTTATTTAATTTCCTTGCATTCTTCCTTTTTAGATAATTGGCTGCCATTTTAGGACAATTCCAGTGAATGAAAAGGATACCTTAACATATTTCATCTACTCGGTGAAGAATGATAAGAACAAACCAGATCTAAAGATGGATAGTGGGGTTCACTAGACGGAAAAGGTTGGGACTGAGACTCAGGCTGCAAATCAAAAGACTGAGGTTTTGTGGATATGCAAAAGCTTTCTTTGTAACTTTTTCTCCCCGGAGAGTTTGTCTCTTATTTTTCATAACCTTGCTGATTTGTTTGAAAACAATCTCTTATGAAACAAATTGCCTCAGCAAAAGTATTTTAAATAAATATCACTGATATTGTTGCTCAAGTTGGGTGTGTCTGTAACTTATTTAGTGAGTTACTTGTACCTAATAGTTAAGCTTTGACTAATTATGTAATATTAAAATATTTTTCAATTTAAGTGTGCCAAGGATTTATTTATGAATGTACTTCAAGTTCTCATGATGCAACGCCTTTTAAAAAAAAAAAGCTGTAGCAGACTTGGCACTAGGTTTTTTTCCTAAGGTAAAAGGCTTTAAATGACAGTTCCAGTTGTTAACTGGGCAGAAATGGCTGAATAACACTTTCTTTTTCTCCCCTTTGGAAACAAGAATTGATGGGGGCTTTTCAGATTTGTTTATTCATCTTGTCATTGCTGGGATGTATGCTTCCAAGCACTGAGGCCTTCCTGCTGCTATATTAAAATGGAAAAAAAATGCAGCTCTCAAATTTCAAAGCTATAAGTACAGATGAAAAGACTGCTGCAGCTTACTGTGCTGAGAAATCCTTCCACTCAGTAAGAAATCCTGTAGCTGCTGACTTTTCCATTCATCTATACAGACTGCTGCTAAGATCTTAATTGGAGAAAGATAGAACCTGTGCTGGGTCAATGTGGCGTCTTTTAATAGACATACTGTTTCATTGCATGCGTTAGCTCAGGCTTGTTTAAAGAAACCAAACAAAACAAAAAAAAAAACCACCAGAAGTTATGGTAACATATGAGAACAATACCCAGCAATACTTTCGCTTTTAATTGAGTATCGAAGTCTGATGTTGAAGACTGTATTATTAATGACTTCTTGTTTTGTCATGTAACTGTTGTGCCGATCTAAACATGTGGTGTATGGAATATGATTTCTTTCTGCTTTAAGCTGCGCACATAGGTTGAAGAAAAGGCAGAGGGGAGACTGTTTTCATCTTGAAGCTGTGTCCTCCTCTGCTTTAACTTGTTTGTTTAGCATTTGATGGAACTATTAACCTTATCAGATGTTTAAAAGCTTTTTCTTCATTTGGGGAAAAATAAGAAAGCAGTATTTCTATGGTCTAATCTGCTCAATGTTAATCTTGTGAGTTTTTCAAAAACTACTACTTTGGGCATCACTGCAACTAAGTTGCTCTTCTTTGGTTTTTTTGACCTGTGACACTTGATAGAACTGAGTGATGATAAACCCTAACCTCAAACTGGCTGCATTCCCAGTAGCTCTCGGTGGCCTGATTTTTCACTTGCATTGTCATGTATTTCCACAATAAACTTATGCGGTGTTGGCCTAAGTTCAAGGCAGTTAGTGATATCTAGCTAGTGGCGGCTAAAATTGGTAATCCTCCAAAGAGGTGTTTTAGTGCCCATTTCACTACAGTGACTGTGGTTTGCTAAATACCCTTTGCACACATTCAGCTTGTTGGTTTCAAAGTACTTGTTGCATGAACAGCCAGGGAACCTGGTCAGGGATGGGACAGCCGAAGGATAAAGGCTCTTGCTCTGAGTGCGTGGCCAATGTTCTCACCTAGGCCTGGCAGAGAAACAAAAGCAAGTTTTTACGGGAAACTATTATTAAAGTAGTAGCCTATGTGACACTGTCCTTCTGCGTGTGGAAAGTGGCGAAATTTTTGCTCCAGTGGATTATGGATTTTCCAGGAGCTGTGGAAGGAAAGTAACTGAAAAGCATTTTCCAACTTTACTACCCAGATTTGCATCTGCCTTAAATTTTTTTGCTACTGCTGCTTTGGAGAGTGTGAATGCCAGGCATATGCAACATGATTCATGTAGAAACTAGATGGTACAAGCAACAGAAGTTACGTGCCCTTATTATTGCTAGCAGCTTACAGAGGGCTTTGCACAAGAGCAGATACCATATGTTTCCTTAGCAGAGCACTGTCTTTGGATACTTTTGACTGTGGGTTGCCAGATTTATGGGGTGTTTTTTTACCCTTAATTGATGATTTGGTAGAAAGCCCAAATGACTCAGGAATAATTACTATATAAACCAAGCTTAAAAAGCCTGGTGTTAACAGTCAGTAGCCTAAAAAATTACTTGGCAAAAAAAGTACTTGCAGATTTACTTGAAACATTTATTATTAGCTATGTATAATAAGTAACCAATGCTTGTTTACTAACAGAGGAAGAAAAACAGTCATTGTGATACTTCATACTGAATGTGAAATAAAACTGGTAAACCGGTGGTAGCAGTTTTTGTGGTATAGCGGTGTTCGATTATTAGATGAACAGTATACTTTCTGAGTGGAAAAGGCTCAATAGTTACATCGGTACTACACACTTTCCATGTGGCTGACTTGACAGCTACAGAGGTTTTTTTATATGTAAGACAATAAGCCTTAAGTTCAAGGGCTTTTGTTAAACTTAACGGCATAAATTTTTGGCTGTTTTTCTCTTGCACTGTGTTTGGTATTGGCAGGTGTTGAGGTGACCATGTATCTACAGTCTGGATTAAGATACCCCTTAAACATAAAGGCAATTACTTCTAACGTTTTGAGATACCTCTTTGTCCTCAGTTTCCTAGCTATTTCCTTACAGGGCTAGCCTAAAAATAAAAAGCCAGCATTTTAACTTAATTATGGGGTACTGTATTTCAAACAAGGCTTGATTAAAAAAAAGCTGCTTAAGTGTGGATTTTTACGTTGCTTTAACAGACCTTGCATCAGTCCCATCCTCTTTAGATGTCTTTTTGAATGAATGAAAAAAAAATCCTATTGTAACTGTTGTAGTATTTTAAATGTTCAAGGTTAAGATTAAGCAATTTCAGGTTTTACAGATTGCATAGTTAATGCAGGTCACCAGTCAGACATAATTAAGACCACAGTGTGCCTTAGTATTATTAATGTGAGTTTTACCTATTTTTTTTTCCCAGTGGAATTTTCAAATGCAAATAGTGAAAGTCTGTCTTTTTTATGTGCATGTTTTTTAAGATACCTCAATAGAACATGAGAGCTTGTCCCTGGTACTTCTGTCTGCAGAAGTGCCAGGGACAAGCAGCTTCAGCTTAAAACATTAGCTGTATGATGGCAGTAAAGTGATAGGAAGCAGCACTGCTCTAGGTTGCTACGACGTGAAGGCTTAGGCTTGGAGTTTCTTCATCCAGGCTAGCTGAGAATGTTGTGCTGAGTGACAGTTAGGCTTTTTGCTGGGGGATGCATATTAGGATGCATTAAGAGCTTGTACAGTAGTCTACACCGTGATGGAAATAGTCAGCTACTAAATTTGAAAGTAGAATTTCTTAAGTATTTGAGATTCCAAAAAGGTATAGAAAGGAAACTTTTTACGGTGTGAAAAGAGGTGTGGTCCTGTGATTAGAAAGGAAGTTTTTGTTGGTGGTGGTGGGTTTGTTTTTCCTCTTGGAAAGCATATACCATGTGATTGTAGAACGATGTCTGTTGTCTTCACTGGCAGACTTGATGTCCATCACTGACTGTTGCAGGGGATCACAAAAGATATCTTTGGTCCAAAGAAAATACCCCTGAAAGATATTATCAGATATTTAAATAATTAGATCATTTGTTCATCAGAGTTTTAACATAACATGCATTTTCAGTTGTGATTTTTTTTTTTTTTTTTTTTAGTTCACAGAGAGATGGGTATATGTAGGATTACTGTGTTTGTGGGATACCCTTCCAGCAATGTAAATGCAGCTGCAGCTCTGGGTGAAGATCCTGCTTTTCTGCCTCAGCTGGCCTGGATTGGAAGTGATGGCAAAACTTCAATTGACTCACCAGTGTGCCAGGACTCCACCCTGGTATTTTAGCTTTGAGAAAGTAAACTTAATAAATACTAATTATTACAAAAATAAAGAACTTTGGCATGTGCACACGCACTGTTCAGTGCAATTTGTCCTGAGAGCAGACCTGCAAAGTAGGTCTTCTGTGCCTTAGGACGGTTGAAGGAAGACCTCCTTATGTATTTTTATCAAAGAGGCTTTATTAGGCTGCTCCAAGCTCAGAGTTTGAAGCTGGAAACCCAAAATGTGCTTCAGGGTGAGGACACCATACCTGGTTTTAGGGAAAGTGAAAGATGAAAAACTTACTTAAACCCTGCTTTCAGTTTGAAAGTGAAGTTTCCAGATTTAGAAGTCATTCCCACTTGGTTCAAATCTAGTGTCCTATGGAAGTGATGCAAAGTTGCCTTTTATTGGATTTTAGAGGACTTGAGAAACTTGGGTGGTAAAAGATGCATATGTAAAAAGCCATTTTTGTTTGCCTATATAATGCATCACATAGTGTCCCTGAAGTATTAGTAAGTTTTGAAGTGTTGATATTTTTAATCTGAATTTCCTGGAAAAAGATGTTGCTGGAAAGCTGAATGACATAATACCTCTTAATACATTTTATTACTTCAAACCAGCGTGGGCTGATGGTGTTTACTAACTCAGTTTTGTTGGGATGTACATTCTTTTTGTAAAACAACAACAGAAACACGTGGTCAGTGAGACCTTCACTGCTCAGCGTTGTCAGCAGTTCCAGTGAGCCAGAGGAGCTGTTGTTCTTCAGCTAAATCTTGTTGTTCCCTTGTGGGCATTTGTTAACCCCTGTTCCCCCAGTTCACCTTCCTACTTTAAACAGCTGCCTCTATGGAATCTGATGTATGTGCATATGGCTTAGAATAGCAATACTGTTCTTCACTATGGAACAGAAATCAAACAGTTTTGTTTATAGTCCTGAAAACATCTTCATTGCTAAGTGTTGTGAATGAGGGTTTTATGTAGTTCTCGTTCTTGTTTTAGATAGAAGAGTCAAAGTTGGGTGATTTAAATGCTAGTCCCCTATAACAGGACATGCAGGTTTACAAAATATGCTAGGCAAGTCCTAGGTGAGCCCCTGAAAAATGAAACCTGAAAACTGGCAGTGTATCAGATAACTGGCTATCTCTTGATATCATTTCAAACCATCTGAAGCGATGAATTTCTTTGTAGTGATAGCTGATTCCAGCAGTGGGAACTGTAAAATGATGGAACTGTAATGGGAATGATGGAACTATAATGGGTGATCATACAGAACTGTACAGGTTTGTGAAATGAGTGTGATCTTACTTTGGGCAGCAGAGCAATTCATTCAAGTTGCAGTAGCAAATCACCTCACAGCCCTTCCCTTCCCAAAAGTGATCTTGCAGACCATCATCAATTTGTCGAAGATTCTCCGTGCCTTCAGGGATGTTGTGACAGCTGTGGTCTTTCAGGGCCCTCTTGTAACAAGAGGGACGCCGGGAAGGCACCGCCAGGGTACCCAGGAGGGTGCCCAGCAGAAGCAGCGCCAAGACCATCTTCATTTTTGCGAAGCTTCCAGCAGCAGGGTGCTAAAGAGAAATGAGGTACGTGACACAGGTATAGCTGCCGAACAGATCTCTTTCCCCAATTCGCTTTCTGGCTTGCGTTTTTCTTTTCTTTCCTGTGAACTTTTGGAGGAGCCTGAGTGCTGGAGAGTGTTTTCTCCTAGGAGGTAAATAATATTGCAGCAGAATTGATATTCATTACTTTCTGTACAACCTTGGGAGTTCTTTCATTGGGAATTGAGGCTTCTGTTGCTGGCAATTTTGCTGTTTCTTTGGCCTCTCACCTTGAGAAAATTGCTTTGGGCTGGCCGTCTTCTCTCGGTGGTGTAAGCAAATGTATCAATTGCTACCAAACCAGGGGAAAATGTCCAGGTGTGTTTCTCTACCTTCCTGGCCATTTTGCTTGTCAAAACAAGAGTCACTCACATAAAATGAATAGTCTTTCCCCATCAAAGTTGCGGAAAAACTTTCTGCTGATTGAATCCTCCGTCACAGACCACTCACGAAACTGAAGCATTTTAACAGCAAAGGAGGTCTGGAGCTCTCTGCAGCGCTGCCAAGTGCCGCTGTCCTGGGCTGCAGGTTCCGCAATGATACAGCATTACTGAGAATTTCCTCTTTCTATTTTTTTCTTTTTTAAAATCTTTTTTTGGTACTGAAAGCTGCTTAATTGAGTCTTTGCACAGGAGGTCATTATGGTTTAATTGGCTTATTAAAAGACGGGATAAATTATCCCTTGCAAAGCTGTGTTAGCGACTAGGATTTCCATTGTCTGCGTGAGCTTGTTTAGTGCTGGCTGTGCTATTCTGTGCTGCTTTGCAGAGACTGACCATGGCACACGTTTGGGTCAGACCCTTGAACGTGCATTCACCTTTAAATTAGCATTTGGAACAATGCTTCAGCCTAGACTTTATCAATATTAGGAAAGAGAGTGGGGTTTTACCTTGCCTCGTGAAAGGGGTCTGATATCTTACTGAATTTAAATCGGAATTCTGCTCTGCAAACTAACCTAAAGCAATGGCCAGCTCTGCCCAGCAAGCTCTCCCCAGGTGTTCCTCGCTGTACTTGTGTTAGCCTCAGGCAAAACTTTGCCGCCCTTCATCCTGTTGGCACTTTGGAGTCAGTTATGGGCTGGCCCTGGTCTGTCTGGTGAGGCTGCAGAACAGAGTGCTCCAGAGACTGACGTACGCAAAAATAACTAGGCATGGGGCAGTGTCTGATCAAAGGCTATCAAAGGCCAAGTTAAGGTGGCAGAGCTATTATATAGATAATAGAAAAAAAAGGCGTGCCAGCTATAGAGGTCAATTAATAGAGTCCCACTTGGGTTACTTCATAAAACTCTTGAGATCACCCTTGAAAAACAAACAGTAAGCTATTAAATGTATAGATTTACTGTATTTTGTAATAATTTGTCCTGGGTAATTATATCACCACCATAGCTATCCTGCTGATGTTCCATGTCTTCAGTTAATGAATGACATGCCAGAGACTATAAGAAAACTGGGAATTTGGATTCATATTTGGGGTAAAATGCTATACCTTGATGCTCCCCAATTATATTTTTCCATAAGGTTTTGTGCAAACTTGTTTTTTGAACACCAGTAGCCAAATAAAATATTAAAAAGTGGCCAATATATTAAAGAACATGATTGAAGTGAAAATAAGCTCTTGTGCACATTTTCATTTCTGTTGTAGAAGCAAAATTCATTGAATGATTCCTTTTAGTTTCCATGAACTTGTATGTGAACTTTTGAGTAGGAGACTCCTATAAACTACTAGTAATGGAGCCGTGGGGATCTATTTTTTAATTACCTTAGAGTGCAGTATTGAATAACATACTGTCTTTATTAGTTTTAGACCTCAAAACTACTTCTCAAATAAAGTAAACATTGTTCTGACTTTGCATAATGTTGGTTTTTAGACTTGAGTAAAGAATCTGTATTATTATAATAATGGTTTTATTTTGTAGGGGTATAAACACTGCAGTTATGAGGGTTCTGCTCAGAGAAGTCTAATGCTTAAAGAGAGCAAGTTTGTTTCTACTATACCTTGATAAATGCCAATGTTGAGAAGTACAATTTAACATTCTTCTGTTCAAATAATTGAGCTTAATTATTCAAGTATTTAATGGAAGAAAATTTCTGTGAAAGAGGAATTGGGGGGGGGGGGGGTGCCTTTGTTTCTTGTGATTGCATTATTTTGTGAGTTCTTCCCCTGAGGATGAGGCATTCCTAATATCTTGCTCTTCAGTATGTTTTTTATATTCCTAATAAGATGGGAGATCTTTCCCTACCTGGAGTTAAGCTGGAATGCTTCTTGAGCCTGTTGCCAGCTGCCTGCCTGCTCAAAATTTGTAGGAACTCATTCTGTCCTGAAAATGGGCAGATTTTCTATAGACTGTCAGATTGTTGGACTCAAAAATCATGACCTACAATTGAAGGTAACTCGGTACCTGCCTTGGAACATAACAGGATATTGCTGTAGTGCATCAAGAGGGTTTATATGGGTGACTGCCAAAATCATTTTTAGCAAAGTCAATATGCCAGTGAGCTGTGGATAGACAGCTTCACTAACAGGTCAGTTATGCACCTTACCAATGCTCAGCATTGTTATTATGAAGAAATAAATGTTTATTTTGTTATAATTTTATTTCTGCTTACATATTTTCTCTGTTTTTTTGCAGATCATAACCAAAAGGAAACTTTTTATCAAAAGGCCTTTCTTCAGAAGGTTGTTTCTTTCCTGTGAGAGAAAGAGCCCTATTTGCAGATGAAAGATTGCCAAGGGCCTCAAGCGTTTCATCAGCTCCCTGCACAGGATCGATGTGGATAAACTTGGCAGACCTTTCAGATGCAGCATCTCTTTCTGCAACTTCTTTTCCTGCATATGGTTGCACAGATGATGGAATGTCACTGATTGCCTAGGTAAAGAACAGAGCTAGCACGTGCATATTTCAAAATGCCTCATCTGCTTATTTCAAAGACTTTATCTGCTTTTGCATACCACAGAAACAGTCTTTTCTCATAAAACAGATCAGGGAAACATGATGAACAAATCCAGTCACTAAGGTGACTCAAAGTCTCGTTGCCAGCAAATGCCCTCTTATATCTCTTTATTTTATAAAACCTTCTGAAAAGGTAGCAACACCAATTGTGCTAAGCCTGACGAGGTTGCTCTGTTGAGATACATCATTTCATGTTCTAGCAGGAGTAAAGCCACCTAAAAATATTGAAAATGAGCTCCTTCCATTTGCATAAATTCTTGTCGGTTAATTACTTTGGTTGCTTTGACATGGTGTAAGTAAAGTTTGAGACCAAGCGCTGTTGAGAATACGAGTGCTTTGAAATAATTTGGAGTTTTGTGTAAAGGAAAATGGTTTGGGAATATGCATGGTGAGTTAGGAATCGGTGCTATCCCTGCTCGTTCAGCTGGGAGTATGTGAATCACCCTGCCAGGCAATTTGGCACCACATAGCTTTGGATCTGCTAGATGTGGAGGTAGTCAGAAAAGACCAAAGAGGAAACCCCAAGTTTCAGCCTCCTTGGCTGTGAACAAGAGGGTAATATTTCATGAGAAGTGATGTTCTTTAAAGGTCACATGGTATTAGTAGGAGCTCAGGTGTTAGGGGATAGAAACAGGGAAAACTGAGAAATGGCACAATAATGTGTATTTCAGCACCTCTAGAGGTCCTGCATGGTTGGGAAAAGATAAATATTTACAGTTTGGTCTGTCAGCTGTTAGATATACCCTTCAGAGTTAAGCAGGCTGCATTTCCCATTGCCTGGTGTTGAAAATAAGAAACACATTAATTGATACGCTTTTGGTGTACTGTCTTTTCCAATCTGTCCATGTGCTGGGTTAACATGCTGCTTTTGCAGTGAAACAAATTTAAGATCTATTTGTTTCTTAACATGCATTGAGCTCAAGAACCAAAAACATCTATTAAAAATAAAATATCTTTTATTATTTATTTGTTTGTCAGGTTTCCATTTCAGAAACTCCTGTAAAATGTTAAGCTATACATTTAATATTTAGGTGTGTTACTGTGTAAAAGGTTTATTAGTGCATTCCTAAGAAATCATTACACAAGAGCTGCATAACTGATAATATTATGAAGAGGGTTTTTCCATTTTAAAAAAATCCTTCAAATCTATTTTGCTTGAACAGTTGGTGCATTGTAAGGACAGCAGCTATTCCACTGAGGATGAATTCAATGAATTACCGCTTTGTAATTACCATAAATACCCTGATTCTTCCCAGAAATTGAGTTCTCACTGAAACCCATTTAGTTTTCTTAAAGACAGCAATTTGTTGTGAACACACCTCTCTCCATAGTCACCAATTTTGCAATTATACTGAGCACTTGAAAGTGATATGTTTAATGACTTCAGATATTAATATGTAGCATCTAACTTCGAAGAGCAAGATAGTAAAAGAATTATCTTTAGCTTGAACATATCCATGCATCTGGCTTGAATACTGTCTCTTACCTACAATTTATCTGTTTTCCCAAATCATCTTCCGCATGTTCCCATATATATTTCCAATTCTCTTCTGTAACTAGCATCAAGCAGAACAAGTGTACAAGGATGATTTCAGGAGCGAGACATACCTTTCTCTTCTGCTTCACCTCCACTTTCTTGGTAGCTGTATCTTTTTTAGATGTACCCAGAGAGAGCTAGAGCTGGCGGGGATGAAAAGAGGGAGGGAGGGAAGGAAGGCTGATGGGAGATGCTGTACAAACAGCCCTTTGTTTGTCCTAACTTCTGCCTGCCACTGACGGGCTCTCTTCTCCAGCGAGGGGCCAGAGGATGGGCTTCAAGAGCTACCTCTTTCAGTCAGTGCCAACCTGGAAAAAAACACAGAACGTATCCTTTCCAGTAGGAAACGATTAGTTCATTCAGGATCCAGTGAGAAGGTGTCTCCTCCGAGAGCAAAGCCACATATCCAGAGTGGGGGAAGAGGAAACACCTCATGGAGTAACAATGGAGTACGAGCAGGCTGGGGGCAGTGGGAAGGAGTGGGCCCCCAGGGTTGCACAGGCAGAACAATGTGGTTGCTGGACAGATGCCTTGTGTTGTGTTGGGTGGAGAAAAGCAGACCTAGCCAACAACCTCATGCAATACTTTAATTCCTGGCTTTGGGATTCTTTCCGGTTTTTGCAACTGAAATAAAAACCCCCTGTAATTACTCTAACCGGGCTGCTAGTACAGCATACTCAATGCACTGAGTTCCTTGCTGACCAGACATTTAATCAAGAGGTTGATTGAACGGTATTTCAGAGGAAGTTACTTTAGACTACTATAGCTAATCAAATAATCCGGTACCATAAAAACACACAGCAAGGTTCTTAAATGGAATCGAAGTATTATGTATTAACGAGAAAATAGTCTTGAGGGTGAAGCATGTGTCCTCATATTTCTGTTGCAGTTTGGCCCTTGTTCTATTACGGCCATCCTGGATCTATTTTGTGATGTGGGTGAATAGAGATGGATGATTGCCCCTTAGCTGTTGAAGCCATAATTCTTACATTTTCCAGTCTGCCTAGTTTTGATTCTGATCTTGCTTTGTGAGAGTTCAGGGGGTTTTCTGCCTGTTGGGCTGCTTGCGGGACAGAGGTTTGTTAGGAGTGTGAAAAGGTGCCTCTGCTCAGCTGACTCTGTTCACAATTTGATGTCACGGTGCTTATTCAGTTTGATTTATCATATGCCAGAAGCGAACTAGGGCCTCTATAAGAAGTGCATGTCCCATCTGCTGCTGCCTCAGCAAGGAAAGTAGGCAAAGGGCACAGATGCTTTGAAGCAAACCTCTTGAAACTGAGCCTACCTACTCGTGGTGGTCCCATCCAACAGGGTGTTCCCCTTCTCTGCTGGGGATGGGCAGCCAGGACAGCTGAAAGCAGGGTGGATGGTTGTACCTCTGCCTCTAGTTCAGATTAGAAACATCAGGCAGGACATCCTTTGCTACTGTTATGGGCATGGCAATTTAAAAGGGGAGGGAGGAGATAGCTGCAGACAGCACGGGCAGAACAGGATATCCTTGCCTTTTCAGGGTGACAAAATGTCTGGCACTGCCTCTGCTTTTCTGCAGAAATTCTTTTCTGGTGCAGATCCTGGCCACAGCAGTCCATGCCTTAGATGAGATTATCCTAATGCCTCTGGGAGCGTGCAGCGTTCCAGGGCAGCGCTGTGCTGCGGGGGCAGGCTGTGAGCCTGGTGCCCATCTCCAAGGGGAAGCTGTAAGCAGGAATAAAACTCAGAGGAGGGAATGAGAGCATATTGTGCTGGTGCTGTGACTTTGGATGTCTTTTTAGTTAACTGCAAATAAATTTTGGTATGAGTAATTTGAAGTTTTTATCAGAAGATATAATGTAATAAAAGTGTATTAGTAGCATTCCCTTGCTGCCCAAGGGAAGTTCTCTTGTGTTTTCCAGGGAGTAGCTGCGTTTCCAGAACACGTTCAGAGAGCCGTGCTGGAACGTGGACTGATAGTTATGTTTACAAAGTGTGTGAGTGATAGTTTTCTTCAGGAAACATCCCGCTGCATTTTGAGAAAGGACAGTTCTAACAAAGCTGGTGTTTTGCTGGTGTGATGATTTTAGGGATTTTTCCCCCCCCCGCCCCTCTCCTTCCATAGCCCCACATATGTTTTCAGTCACTGAAAGCATTCAGGAACAGGAGGAAACTTTCTCCTTCATGATGCAGTTTCAGAGTAGAGACTGGGAAGCAGATTGGGATTTAGAGGAAACAAAAGTTTTAGGGAATTTCAGCAGGGAAATGCAACCTAAGAGGAGGCAAGAGAAGGAACAACTCTTTGAGGTGTGCAAAGCGAGGCAGTTTATAGGAAAATGCATTGAAGGGCAGGGCAGCCTGCAAAGGGAGAAAGCAAACTGCAAAGCAGTACTTCAGATCTTACCTCCTTTTCCCTTTCTCCACTGTTCCCCTAACCCGTTGCCCCGAATATCTGTTTCTGTACTGACTCTGTCTCCAGCCCTGGTGACCCTTTCTTTATTTTCAGTTTCCTCCTGCCTTTTTGCTCCGGCACCATGTCCCCAGCGGGCTCAGCAGCCGGTGTCTGGTGCAGGCTGGCAGGGTGCCAGCCATGACAGAGGGGTATTGAAAATCGCAGAGGCTTTTTGTTCCCCACCATGGCATCTGGGAGCTGCAGGAGAACCGTAAGGAAATCCTGCTCTTTCACCCTCCTTCATCGGTGCAGTAATCCCGAGTCATGTTCAACTCCTTATATTTAAATACCCTGTTTTAGATGTATACATATCTGCTCCTCTCTGAAGAGGTATGGCAATATTAGAGGTAAGATGCAAAGTAGAGCTGCTTTGGCTTTGTTTGTTTGTTTGTTTTCATTTTGTTTCCCAGGCTGGAGCTGTTGGAGCCAGCAAGAAGTGATGGCCCATGAGGAGGCAGTGGCAGATGGAGGCAGGAGGGGGTGGTGAAAAGGTAGCAGCAGCAATCCATAGGAGAGAAGTAGTTTTCAAAGGAGAACAGCCCCTGATAGGGTGAGAAGGAGGAAAGAAAAAGCAGCAATGAAATTCAGCCACAAAAGCGTGGCTGCCTCTGACATACAGCACTACTCTAGACTAAATCTGTGTAATGTGCCCTGGGAAAATAATCTTACTTTTTCATTTTATTTTTTGAAATATTCAGTATTCTAAATGTGCTTTGCATTTTGAACGTGAGCCACACAGGTTTAGGTTTTTTCTGTAAACAAAAATCACTTTGCATCTTATTGTATCCTTGATATCAACGCTCAGCTCTTCACAGGGTGACAGTGAGAAATACCGATGCTTCTCCACTCACATTAAATCTTCTTAAAAGATACCACTTAACCTATGAGTCAGCCAGCTCATTAATACACAGAGTATATATGAAGAGATCTATAAGGAACCTCAGAACCTGATTTTGGCAGATGATGCAGTCTAAAACTTGTACTTGAAGATTATAAAGGAATGTAAGTATTGTACGGATGCGTAAAGACCTGGGAGACTTAATGCCAGTGGTAATGACAGCGCCAGCACAGCTAAGGCATTAACTGCTGTCATTATTTGTTACAGGATCACAGTGGGTAGGGTGCCTTGGAGTCAGTCTTCAGCACAATGGATTTTTAAGCAGAGATAAAAATCTTACATGCTCATTTTGCAAATATTCACATGTAAAACGAATATAACTCGCATTGCACTCCTCATGCCATGCCTTCCATCACTCAGCATCTATAATGTCACTCAGAAAAAGTATTTGAAAATGGTTTTTTATGCTTTTAGCTTGTGTAATTTTAATTGTGTGCCCTTTGTTCTGTTGTTGATTGGTTTTAGAAAAATGTCTGTGCTGTTAAACACTCTACAATTGCCTCTGCAGTTCCTGCATCTGATAATTTGCTTTTTACCTTGTACATGCTTTACCCTGGGGGATTCATCTGAGTTTTCTGGAGCACTGTTCATTGCTCTGAAGAAACTGGGGGTACGGTAGTTCTTGCTCATGCCTTTATTGCTGGGTGCTGATTTACTTCCAGTGGCTGTTCTCTGTGGAGTCCCAGAGCCCCTCTGTTTCCCTTCTCTCTCTGATTTTTGGCTTCCTGGTTTAGCTGTTAGTTTTCTCAACTTTTTATGCAGGCTGCAATCTGTGCTTGGTTAAAATTTGCAACACGGAACACTGGGCTAATCAAAGGCATCTTTTAGTGTATTTCCTCAGATCAGCGGTCTATTGGCATGCTCAGGCTCTTGCTGCTTTTCTGTGAAGGCAGAGAGGATACAGATATTCAGAACCTGTTGATGCTATGAACTATAAAGTCCAGACAGGCCAAATGAGTTAATGTTGTAAGCATGTACATATAAAGTCTGGTGTCTCAGGCTGGCAAAGGAATCTGAATGTATTACAGAAAAAACACTCTAAAATGGGAAACTGTTCCCAGTTACCGGCCATCGCAGATACTGGTTGTCTGATACTTAGAAATCCATGTCTGGTCTGATTTGTTTGTTGATTCAGGATGTTATGGGGTTTTGTATGGCATTTTTTTACTGCTTTGCTAGGAATTAGCTATTTATACCTAAAGGCACGTGGCCTTGAGGATGTGGAGCATTCTGCAGCTGCTGAAGTTGGTGGGTGCCAGGAGTGTGATATAAAACAGAGATACCTTTGTCTCTATCACCTGTGCTTATTTCTCTGTAGTTAAAGGAAAAAAAAATATAATATAAAACAAAAAAAACAAACTTACATTAATTGTAAGGTCTGATTTAGTTTTCCTTAATCACCACCACTAAAAACATTACAGATACTGCACTGACTTTTGAAGTCCTTGATCACACCACTGCCTTTTGCCTGTTACAGGGTAGCTCTGACCCTGCACAAGACTGCTTGCTGGGCATTCAGCCCTGGGGTGCTGCAGAGAGACTGTAAGGCTTGTCCAGCCCTCAGACTTTCACCCCTGCTGCTCATCCATGTGGTCACCAACAATACAGCCAGCAGAGACCTGGAAAGTATCAAGTGTGACTGCATGGGGCAAAAGCATCTTTGCCAACAGGCTGGCCAGCCTGATGAGGAGAGCTTTAAACCAGAAACAACAGGGGAAGGAGAGGGCAACCCCTAACTGAGTGAGGAAGCAGTGGCAACCTCAGGAAGCTTGCAGAAGAAGCAGGAGTGGAGGAAGGAGACCATGCACCTAGTGGCTAGGCTGCCACTCAAAAAGCCTGGAGAAATAGGCTGGCAGGAGCACCATGATGTTCAACAAAAGCAAATGCAAAGTCCTGCACCTGGGGAAGAACGGCCACATGCACTACAACAGGCCGGGGACTAACTGGTTGGAATGCAGCTTTGGAGAGTAGGACATAGGGTCCTGGTAAGCACCAAGTTGGACATGAGCCAGCAGCGGACCTTTGCAGCAAAGAAGGCCAACAGTGTCCTGGTCTGCACTAGGAGAAGTGTTGCCAGCAAGCTGAGGGAGGTGAGCGTTCCCCTCTGCTCTTCTCTGGTGAGACACACCTGGAGCGCTGGACCCAGATCCAGGTGACCTAGAATAAAAGAGCTGTGAACAAACTGGAGGCCACTGAAGGGCCGCAAAGGTGATTTATGGACTGGAACATCTATTGTACAAAGAGGATGGGACAGCTGGGACTCTCCAGCATGGAGAAGGGAAGGCCCACCAGGGATCTTATCTATCTATTTAAAAACACCCAGTGGGGACTGGGTAATGAAGATGGAGCCAGACTCTCCTCAGTGGTGCCCAGTGACAGAGCAAGAGGCAATGGGCACCAGCGGGAACACAGAAGATTCCATTTCAAAAACCAAATAACTTTTTTTTTTACCTGTGATGAAGGTCACAGTGCCCACAGAGGCTGTGGAGATCTTCTTAGAGGTATTAAAACCCCAGGTAAAAACAGTCCTGGGCAACTTGCTACAGCTGACCCTGCTTGAGCTGGGGAGCTGGACTAGATGATCCCAAGGTGCCTTCCAGCCTCAACTACTCTGTGACTTCAGCCCCATGCGCAAATGGAAGTCAATTGGCAGCCCAGCATAGGCTCAGAACTGTGATCACCTGTACTGAGTGCATCGTCTCAAATAAGCTCATGTAACGGTGGTTTGACAAAGTAAATCTTTTGTTTGCAGACTTTTTACTGGTCCCTGTCACCCTTTGTCAGGTCACAGCCCAGATGTCCTGTGAGAACAGCAACCTCCCTGCATCACGGCAGGCGACTGTGCATGCTACTATTTGTTTCTGAACTGTCAGGTATGAATAGACAATTCAGTTTCCTTAAGAGCCTCTGGTGAGGGATTTTTGCCAAAAACTTTCTGGAAACTGAAGTACTGCAATAGAAGCTGAATCCCGCTTATCCGCTTAATCACAGTTCATCTGACGCTGGTGTTTTTCCTGCTTTACCTGCCAGAAGTAGTTTAGGCATATAAAAGCTTAAAGGATTACTGCCTTTGAGTGTCACCAGAACCTCTTCATTTGTTGATAGATAACAATGAGGTAATTTTATTGAGAGGAGAAGGATTTGTTTTTCTATTAACTAACACAGAGTAATGGTCACAGTTCTGAAGTACTCGTCCTGTTTTTGCAAAGTTGCCCATCCAGACTCTCTCATCAAAGGAACTGATACCTTCAGCATCTACTACACAGTCCTTTGATAACTTCAAATTAACTTACAAAGGTTTTGTATCTGTAAAGGGTTGTAGCTGCTGAGCAGAATTGCTGCTGTCAGTACCAGGTCTTTGATTCCTACAACTACTGGTAGCAAATGTTACCCACCTTAGGGATCATACAAAATGGCTAGTAAATCCACAAGTGTTAATGGAGGTGATGGTGTTCATAGCTGTGTGCTTACATTATTTCATATCTTGTGAGGTGAAGACTTTGGAGACTTGTTAGCGACAGCTATGTATCAACCCCAAATGAAGCCACACACAAGGCATTTAGGTGTTTCACCCAAACACTACTGCTGTTGGCAGATACAGTGCTCTGCATCCCTCTGAAATATATCTAAAAAAAGATCCTTGGCTCTTAGCTGTATTAAAAGGATGGAGATGAAGAGAGGAACATCTCCACAGTCTCATCTGGGCTCTTCCCCGTGCAAAGTGGGACAGCATGTTTTACTGCTGGAAGGGCTGTCTTAAGTATGCTGGAGGCCCTAGCTAAATACTTGCTGGGCTTCTCTACCATAACGAATAAGGAAGGGCTTTACTGACTTACATTTAAATTGAGCCTTTTATTCTGGACTCAAACCAACAAGTCAAAACATCAGTGTCTTATGCCTACAAGCTCCAGGCTCCGGTCATAACTGACACTGAGAAAGTCTGCTGCCTAGACTTTTAGGTAGCAAAACTACAAATCACAGCTGAAACCTTTTTTGAAGGATATTGGACTTGACACTCACCAGAGACAAATAATATGGTCTTATTTGTAGTGTATGTCAGTGCAGCTCATCTTTAATAAGCTTTAACTACAAAAGAAGACCATTTACTGTTGTAGTTTACTATCATCATAACCCAGAAAAAAACCACAAAGGAATGCTATTTGTGGAAACGTGAAATTCAGCTTATCAATATTTACTGCCAGGCAGGAGCTGAGCAGGGATGATTATTCTCTTGCTGAAGTATGCAGCTCACAACAAATACCTTTCATGTTCACCCAGGTCACTACAGTCAAGCACATTACTTTTCTGATGCTATTTGATTTCCTCAGTATTCATAGACCTTAATTAAATTGAAAAACCAAGTCATATACTGATGTCTTTATATGCCTTTTTGGTGACCCTTAAGTCAATAAAGACTTGGGTTCTGTGAGGAACAGTTTTGGTAACCCCTTCAAGGGTACTTAGGTGACTGCTTCATTGTTGCATGTTTCTTGTCATCAAGAACAGTGTGAACAGTTCCCAGAGCTTTTAACTTTGCATTTAAATTGGATATGTCAAGTCTTACAGTAGGTCTCTGATTTTGAAGGTTTGATAAGAATATACATCTTTACAAGGTAACTTTTATGTGGTATCTGATATAAATGTGTATGTATAGGTCCTCAATTTCTTATACAATCTTCCTTGGGTCTGAGACTGAGAACTTAATCTAAAGAATCGTCAAAAATGCTTTCCAGACTGTCCCTGCTTCAACGGAGACTTAAAAGCTTCACATTCAGGGTATCTGGAACTGAATTATCACTTTACAATCTTTGTGCAGACCTTTGATTGTATTAGCAAGACCTGACAGTTGAGTGTGAGGTAAACATTATGCAACTCTTCAACTTGGACCTAGTAGTGTTGAACATGTTTTGACAGTAAATAGCCCAAGAAAAAGGACAATTTTGCATAAAGCAAAAACTATGAAGCAATTTACTGCTGTCTTCAGCAATCTCGGTGCTCATTAAGCTTAAGATATATCCAACACATGGAAAATACAAAAATAGTTTGACCCGGGAATACTATGTATATTTACGTAAATGTTTATATAAAATTATTATTTTATATATATTGCCTTATGCCTGTCACCACCAAATTAATCAGGACATATCTTTCTCCTTTAAAAATATCATCACCATATTTGCAAGATAGCTCTACAGGAGTAAACTATAGAAACTATTCCATCTGGGCTTTTGTTTATATATATCACAACATAAAAGTTTAATTGCTTGTATGATATGCATTTACAGCATAGTTCCCACTAAATGATTAATATTTTGAGGGGGGTGTTGGGTTTATGGTTAATAGTTCAGAAACAATTGGAGGCAAACCTTTCTGTCTGGTAGGGTGACAACCCAAGCGTGAGCATTCTTCACATTTCTTGAGGCATGCTCTTTAAGGAGAGAGCTGGTTAACTGGTTCAAAAGGTTAACCAGTTCCCTGTTTCCTACATATCTTTCTCTGGTTTGTTGTCCTGTAATAGAACTGTCTCCCTGGGATTCACAGCTCAAGTAATAATGATTACTTCGGTTCTAATTACATTTAACCCCTCTTGCAATGCTGTTCCTCACTGTTGAACTTCATTAATTCTGAGTCAGTTTTACCAGATCGCTCTTGTCAGTACCAACGCATTAGCATACACAATTCAGAGACCATTTTAATACCCTGAAATATAAGCTGTCTCAGCACAGTCACTGAAAGAGTTTGTACAGTTTGACAAATCTGTTCTTGAAAATAACCGACGTCCAAAGCAGCAGATTGACTTCTAGGTGGTAAATATTCACCATTTACAAATTCATCATGAGGAGTTCGTGCTTGAAAACTGCATTAAATATCTTGGGTTTGCTTTCTCACCAACTGAATAAACATAGGAAGGCTTACTTTAATCCTAGTCCTCATTCTGCTAGTTCTTCAGGGCTTTTAGTTATCCAATAGGAAAGTAATTCATTGTTAATTGTATACTGTAAAGCTGGATTTCCTGAAAAGTGTGAAGACTCTTGTGGTTTGAATATTCCTGCAGTGTTTACTGTAATGCCCTTTTCTTTGCTTGCCTTCTCTATGGTACACCTTATGTAATTAATCATTTGGTAAGTTCTCCTTTTGGATAAGGATTAATTTCTGCTCTCCTATTACTTCATGATGAGCCTAATTTCATGTGAAAAATAAACCTAAGCATAGCTGATTTGCTGCTTTTTCTTATTTTTTTTTTGCTGTTCCATTTCTATCATTGTCCTATCACAAATAAAGCTCAGAGAACATCACCCCCAAAGCATATAAATTGTAAAAGTACGAATGCTGTTGACAGCACGCCATAGCAGTATACCAAAGGTGGGCTCTGAAGTGGAATAAATCAGTCTTCCAGTGGCCACGACTTATCCCTGACTGGTCACACTTAATCACTAGGTAGGTAACGATTTTTCTAAAAAAATCACTTTGGTAGGTATCGCATATTTGCTTAAGGCTTTTATTCTCCCAGTTTACGCTTTGAAGAGGGTGCATGTCAGTCATAGGTTGTTTTGGCACTGGCTGCTCAGCAGCTGGGATGTCTTAAATTTAAACTCCAAGGCTTGGTTCTGCTCAGGATGACTAATAGAGGAGGGGGACAATGTGTCTCTGGAACCCCTACCAGCTCCCTGGAACACTTGCCCTTGGTCTACCAAGTGGATGGGAAGGGGAGGTAGAAACTGTGTGGAACTTCTTTCCTTGATGGCTTTCCCTAAAAAATGAGATTTTTAACAAAAAAAAAAAATGTGTAGGAAGATTAGTCTGTAAAAGGTAATGCTTTTGCCAGATGGATGGAGAAGGTGTTCCTGCAGAAGATTAAGAGGTGGAAAAAGAGGAGAGCAGAGAAAGACCATACAGTTCAGGAAGATGTGAAGTCTGTGGGTGTATCTATCGTGAAATTAAAAATATCAGGGGGTTTAAGAGCCTTCGTAGCCCAGTATTTTGGGGGGACAGAAGCCTACACTTTCTTACTTGAAAAGAAATCGAGAGTCTGGCCTTCTCTTTCCTTGAGCTGGGAAGGGAACCATACAGTAGTTCAGTGGTTAGCCAACTTTACCAAGATAAGAGAGGCAATTCCTTTGCAACTTAAAGAGAGTGATCTAAGCAATAGGGTATACTTTTGTGGAGGATAATTAGCAGCTGTTGTGTTTTGTGTAATTACTTTTCTGTTTATGGAAGGGAAAGAGGAGCAAATAACTTGTCTCTGTTACAAGTAAGATGAGCTGACGACTGCAGATCGGACATCTCAGTTGCAGGAGGCCAAGTTGAAGCATGACTGATTCCACCCAGGCTGGTCTTTGTGGCCGGTGTGGGTGAGCCATTGCATGCAACGCAGCATTCCCTTGCCACTGCCTGCATCTTGCCTGGGTGTCTGGAGGGTGTATACTGGACTGGCCCCTAGGGTGAGCGCTGGGAGGAGTGCCAGGCTTCACCTAAAGAGAATTTTGGATGACAATTTTAGATTATAGTAATTAAGCCCTTTTGTAACTTTGGCTCATTACAGCTTACATTTGCAGCTTACATTCTAATGATCTAACAGTGGCACAAAAGCACCGATTTTTAATTTTTTTTTTAAGTCTTCTAGTTTAATGCATACATTATTAAGTAGCAATCTCTTGAAAAGTAAGGGGGGTGGTTAAAAAGAAAAATGAGACTTTACAATAAAATTCTGTAGAATGCAAAATAATTTGTTACAAAAAATCATTTTTAATTCTAGCAGGCAAATGCTGTATCAGTGTCTCGGGAGTTATAACTTTGAAAGTATCCAAGTTCACATAATGCACAAAAACCTGGTCTTGTCGTGTTGCTCATATGAGAGGCTCTCTAGGAAAAGTTCTTTATATGACTTGCTTGAATGAGAAATGCTTCACAGGAATATGCCCTTGACCTTTTATCAGAGGGACCTGATCCCCAGTTCTCCATATTGTGCGACTGGTGTCCAATCTTGCAACCATTTACTCATGGAAGTACTATTTGCTTATTTTAATTCATCTTTATGGAACTATGTGTGGATGGAGGAAGAGCAGAATTTGTTTGTTGGTGAGACAAGCAGTTTCAGAGCAGGTAAGTGGGAGATCTGGCTAATAATGCATTTTTAAAAATCTTTAAAATAAAAATATAACCTAAATCATTACTTACTTTAGAATTTAATGGCCAGCAGAGTATAACGCAACTGCCACAGGAGAAAATGTAAGTTATCATTTACTGAAGCTGGTACTCAATTTCTTATACACATCATCATCATCACCCTAAAGAGTAATCTGACATACAGATATTAAGTCTGAAGTTTGCATAATTGCATCGCTGCTTCCATCCTTCCTGAACCCCTACTTAAAGGAAGGAAGTTTCAGCAGTACAATCTCTTCAGCAGCGGAGAGAGAGAGAAAACACCCCTAATGCTATTGAATTTGGGAAGGATGCCAGTTCTGCCATTTAAGAACACAAAATTCAAGACTCCTGCCTGATTGCTTATTATGATAGAAAACATTTTAAAAGATTCATGGCCTAGCTGAAGGTCTGAAGATATCTAGCTTACAGAGACTCTGGCAGGCACAGTCTGTGCCTCCGATTTCAATTGTACCCCAGCAGTGTAAATTGGAAAGGAAAGAGGGGGCATCACAGGAAGCATTGCATAGAAAATATACTTTGTGCTCTATCAGAAAGCAGTGAGGTTTATATAATTAACTTTGGACAGCTTCAGCTGCAAAACGCAGTGGTAAATAGTAAAGTGCAGAACTGGCTTTCCTTATTGACATTTATTAAACAGGCTGTTTGACTTTTTTTCAAAATGAGTTCTCCTTTAAAATTAGTTTTATTGGTCAAAGCCTGACTTGTACACAACTTTTTTACCTGATCGGACAGGTTGGGCATGTCTGTAACTTTGTGCTGGATTTTTGGCTTGCACTGACTGCGCTAATCACACCCCCAAACCTGCCGTTGCCTGGAGAAATTACATTGTGAGGATTGTGAACCTGTCCATAGGGTTAGTTTGCTAGTGTTATGGTCATAGGGCATATGTATAGTATGAACATACATATCTTTGTAGATAAGATGGCATACTTTATTCTGCCTCCAGCTGGGTGACTACACAGAACATCGGTGCCTCCCTGGTGCTCTGCCCTGAGGCTCCAGAGATAAGCAGCATGTGAGAGCTGGTGCCGGGGTCACATCTCCCACCCGAGGGGGGGGTGACCCTCTGGCTGGCATATCCACACTCCATCTGGTGGACAATCTCTAATAATGGCTTGAATTTCTTTTACAGCCAAAACCTGAGGAAGCTTCAGGGTTAATTTCTTGCTTGTGAGTTTAAGAGCAACCTCTGTCTCTTGGCAAGATGTGAGTATATAAATGGCTCCCCTTTGCATCCCACAAAGGAGACAAAATTAAATAATTGGTATCAGATTGAACACCTGTGGCATGTAAAAGACAATTATTCAAATAACTGTATTTGTGTGATCAGGATTCCCTTTCCCTCAGTTTGGAAATTCACCTACAGCAGTACTGCTGCTTCTGAACCACCTACACGGTGGTCTTGAGGGGTGCTTTTCTTGTGCCCACACACACACACACAAGTCCAACTAGAATAACTTTATTGGTAATATCAGTAAAAATATGAAGTAACTTCACTGTGATCAATACAGAGATTTATGGCTACCTAACAGGTAGTGATGTTTGTCCTAGGTGCGTAATGTTCTTCCTAATCCAATTATTTCTGATTTTGTTAAACAAGAAACATTTTCTGAGGGCCCAGCTGATCCGCAGGAGGCCTGAGCAGCTGTTCACTGGGACCTCCACAGGCTGGAGGAACAGGACAGCACCACCCTCAAGAAGTTCAGTAAAGACAAACGCATGGCCCTGTGTCGGGGCTGGAGTAACGCCACGCACCAGCATCGGCAGGGGGAGGGTGGACCAGTAGCTCCACTGGGCACTGGGCAGTTAAGCAGCAGAGGACATGTGGGTGCTGGCAGATCACACTGGGCATGAGCCAGCACTGTACCCTGGTGCTGCTGAAGTCCTGGCATCTACTGAGCTACGGGAGCAAGAGGTGATTCCCTTCCTAATTCTTACAAGGCTGCATCTGGGGTACTACACCTGCATTTGGGCTCTGCAGTCCAAGGGGGGAGGCAGCAAACTGGGGAGAGGCCAGTGGAGTGCAGGCGGGGGTGGGGGTGGGGTGGGGTGGTGGGGTGGGAGGGTGGGGGTGTGCAGGGGCAGGTGAAGTGTGAGGGGAGGCTGGGTTTGCTCAGCCTCAGGAGGAGAAGGCTTTGGGGGACCCCCAGAGGTGGGGAGGAGCATGGAGGAGATAGGGCTCTTCCCAGCGGTGTGTGTTAACAAGTGCATGGCGTATTGCAACAGGGGAAACTGCCTGCGTGTGGGGGTGGCTGAGAACTGGAACACACTGGCCAGAGATACTCCAGGATTTCCACCTTAGAGGCTGCTAAAACTTCATAGGAAAAGACACTGAACTACCTGGTCTAGTTCGAAATAGCCCTGCTTTTGAGCAGGAGGACTGCAGCCTGTGACTTTCAAAAGTCCCTTTCAATAATTTAATGATTCTGTGAAACAGCACATACCTTCATACCAAGTACAGGTATAATGCCTCTAAAATTATAATTGAGCATGGAAACACTGATAAAAGCAAACCAGCCAGTTCACCCTCTTGTGCAGTTGGTCATCTGAGCACTATTCTGCAGGGGGGAAGCACCACCCGCACTACCCTGTACCAGCGGAGTGATGCACTGACCCACTTTAGCACTGAGCATGCAAAACGTGGCAGTTAGGCTGTTGCAAAGAGAGCGAGCTGTCAGGCTGACCAAAGGGCAGGCCTAGAAATAGTGCCTGTTGGTTGTCCAACATGTCCCATCCATGCTCATGTGCTCTAAAAGCATGATTTCTCCTCCCTCAAAGCACTGCCCTTGCTCTCTTTGGGGTGTTACTGTCAGATTGAGCAGCATTAGCCAATGTTGGCAGCAAGGAGAGCCCCACTCAAAAAACTGATGACTTTGTAGCAGTTAATTAGGAGGGATATATGTTTGTTGTGAGCTACTGAGGAGGCTACTGCTGTCAGGTCCCGGGGTGAGCATCTGCGCAGGCAGGTAGAGCCTGGGCTGCCTGGCTGCCTCGGCCATCTCTCCACATCCCCATCTAGACAGAGGCATTGCTCTTGGTGAACTCACTCCAGATTCATGCTGAGGTTTGTTGGGTTTGGATGTTTGAATTTGTTTTGTTGATTTTCGTTTGGTTTTGGTTTTGTGTTGTTGGGGGGGGGGGGTCAGTAGAAGTTTCTGAGACTTTTTCCCCAGCTTAAAAAAAAAAAAAAAAAAGCCACACACTATTGAAACTTGTTATTTGGTGCCACCTGGTGTTTCAATGACCAGCCTGAGGAAGGAACCATGCCTGCAGAGGAACGGGCTCGTATTTTTGGGGTACAGGCAGAAATCATCCCCTGACGGGGTAAACCGCAGCTACAGCTCTGCTGCGTCTTGCGGCTGGGGGGATGCGCACAGAACGAGAGACCTCAGCTACCCGAAAGGGCGTTCTGAGCTGATGCTTCGCCTGGCGAGAGGCGGTGATGTTCACTGAAATTCGTCGAGACAGACGGCAGAGGGCATTAATGAATGCCTTAAGCACTGGGGTTTGCTTCCCAACAAAAATCTGAGTTTCACTGGTAGTCTAAATGTACCCTTTTCCTGCAACCTTTCCCCCCCCTTTTTTATCATGATGATGGCTACCTTTGTCATTAATTCGTGCATACCTTGTCTTCATTTCTACATATTTTCCTATGTGCTTCCTGTATAAAAATAAAGCAAAATATTGCAGACAAACGCGAGTCTACTCTTCCTGAGGTGACAGGAATGTACCGAGCAGAAAAATACTAAAATGTTAGGCATATGGTTGAGCAAGCCTCAGCTTCATGAAAAATAACAAAAAAGCTCAAAGCCACTTTTCCCTCCTTACTGTTCAGTTATGGCAAAAAGAGTCAAGTGAGACGTCCTTTTGATGGGAGTATTGCTGCTTTTACCAGACCCGGTGGACTGCCCTTTTAAAGCCGTAACACTGATCAAAAGAAAATGCTCAGCTACTCTAATACTTTATAGGCATGTTTCACTCTTGTACTATTTAATTTCTGATAGGCAAGTTCAGGACTGGACTAATTTACTCCTGGCATGAAGCCTGGGATGTAACATGCCAAAGAGCAGTATATAATAACTACAATTGGATGGAGGAGTGTAGGTCAGCACACATTTCACACCCCTTCTTTTACTACTGGAGTCATGGGGTAAAATCTACTCCTTTTGCCAACTTTGGTGAAGGTGTAAATGCACATGCACAGTGTAATGGCTTTAAATCTTGGATTCCTACTTGTATGCGCCAGATGGATCTTGTATAAATGTTCCACTTTACAGCATGTTAGCATTTGCTAGTAGTTAACTGGAGGTTATAGCTGCCAGACTTTTCTGTGGCAGTTTCCAGGCTTTAAAAAAAAAAAAAAAAAAAAAAAAAGGCAAAAAGATAAAACAAACACAAACAGACAAAACAGTCGCCCACACAAGTGGGAAAAACAGGATAATAGATACATGTAGTTTTAAGAATTGCATGTACCTGTATATATATAAATGTAATGAACCACGTTTGATTTGTCTTGTCCTGATTTGAACTACACGAGGTACATGATTTTTAGGTTTTGAAGAAAAACTATCTCCATTTCTCAAGAATGATTTAAAAAGTCTTATAAATGTTAGTGTATTGTACACAGGATTAGGGTTGTCTTAGAAAATGTATATATGGATGTATATGTTTGTGTATTTTTCTTAAAAACAAGCCTGGAAACTAGATAGGTTCCAAATTAATTTAATCCTAGTTTAATTTTATGATATAGGCCAGAAGTATTTTTCAGCTTATGCACTACCATACATGAAATGCATTTATACTCTCTGCATTTGCTAAACACTTTTGTCTTTTCTAACTGGAAGTATAATTCTTACAGACTGTATCTCTAAGACATGACAATATGCATTTCAGCAGGCTGTGAATTCTTGCCTCGAGTTCAAATTTGCTCCTCGATATACCTGAGGCATACATTAATGGGCTAGCAAAATATATTTTAGAGTGCCTATTTTTCATATTCCTCCTTTTCCCTTTCCTTTTACTTTGGAATTAAAATTGTAATTGCTGGAAAAAAAAGACAAAAGGACATTAAAAAATGCAGAAGAAAAATTCACCAGTTTTATGGTGCACATAATTTAAAACCTACAATATTGGCTGAGCAGATTGTTAGGAACAGGGCAAACCCAAGTCTTTCTTAGCTGGCTTCTTTCTCCGGCTTTCATTCAGCTGCCTCTTCCCTGCTCCCTCTCCCAGCTTTCTTGTATGCCAACCAACAAGCACATTTTTGTCCCCATAAAAAATACACGTTGACACTTCAGTTCCAGCATTATCTTTACAGGTGTATAATAAGAGGTACATGATGCTGCTCCAGTGACTTACAGGAGGATTTCATCATAATCCCGGAGAAGGACAAGGGGTGCTAGTGGTGCTGCTGTGAGCCCCACCAGGCATGAGGGACATCTTCATCCCTCACCCTCTCCCCTGAGCATGTCAGAAGCAGAAAGGGTTGGTGTAATCTGGCGGCAACCCTGAATGGCCAGCACCTCGGGAGACATGGAGAGGAGCATCCAGCCTTGTTTGATGCACCCCTGATGGTCAGTGGCTGCAAAATTCCTCCTGCCTTGGGGGAGGACAATGTCGATAACACTGAAGGTGTTGGAAGCCGCACACCTGGGTTCCCATGCCACAGAGAATGACACGCGTGCCCGGTTTATGTGCTGTGAGTAGTCCCACTGAAATCACTTGTTTCAAATTAAGCAGTACTCAGCTGCTTTGGAGGATTAGGCTAGCACGCCTGTGCCTGTTCCCTGGTAAACCTGGGCAGTACCACTGGAAGATAACGGGTTCTCAAGAGGCAATGCGAGTTTGTAGCGTGACGATTTTGTACCTCTACCAGGGCAAGCTTAAAGTCTTTTGCTGTGAGGGAAAATTTACAGTGTTTTTTTCCTTAAGTTCCTCCTGTATGTGAAGAAGAAAACCATAGCCAAATATCACAACTGCATCTATTGCCTTTTTCTGCAAGACCTTGCCACATCAGATATGGCCTCATGCAGTACATATCGTTGATAACGTCACGTTTTTAAAAATTTAGTGAAAAATGCCTGGAAATTTAATAGTTGTACTTCCCACTGTGGAAAGAGCATTTGCAGAAAAATGAATTGTTACCAATAGCTCTAATTGCCACTTTGATCATTAAACTTTGCCTTGGGTCAGCCATTCACCCTGCCAGAAGATTATTAAGTACAGATTAAGAGGCCATTGCTAGCATTAGCTATGGACTCATAAGGCATTGCTGTTCGAGAATACTGTGTGTTTTATTTGAGCAAGCTTCAGCAGCAGAGTGTTTTTCTCAAAACTTGCATTAGCAACCAACTTTTAGTGGGAACGAAGGCTGTAATTGGATTATTCGCTTCCTGCTGGATGCAGAGGATATAGGCTTCTGCTTGTCTCGCACTGCTGTGGAGTCCCTCCCTGCTCCCTTGAATAGCCGAGGTATTGTTGTACGGCCGTGGTCCAGGGGCCGTGTCCTTTTGTGCTGCAAGGGCTCGCATTCCCTCATGCTCTCCGCCGCCTTCTCCGTACTGGAATACTCGGTGGAACATTTTGATCGTTGGAAGCATTCGCTTCTGAGCTCACTGTACATTTTAGTTCTGCGCTGTTGGCCGGGATTGATAGATGCAGGAGAAGAGAACTTTAAAAGGCCTTTGGATGTGGTTTGCTAAAAGCTTATTTACTGTATGAGTGGTAAAAAAAGGAAACATGCATATTGTGCTGGGCCATGCTCAGTTTCCAGGCATATCTTACCGATCAAAAAAAAAAAAAAAAAATCTTTCCTGCCAGTTGAATTTATGGCCAAGATAGCCAGATTACTAGAAACACTTCTGTGTTTAATCTTTTCATGTTTTGAGCGGGAGAAGGTAGGGCAAGGAAAATGGAGTGGAATTGCTTTTTATTTTGTGGAGATTGTAAATTCTGTTATGGAAAATGTAATAAAGAAGCAGCTTAAACAAAAAGAATGGTTGTGTGAAATCGCAAAATTTCCATTGGGTGAAAACAAATCCTAACTTTATGTACATTTCCCCGGAGAGATGTAATGTGAATGCTTACAGCTGTTTTTAGTTTCTTATTCCCTGATTAGGTTTAAATTAAAGGAAGGATGTCATATTGAATTATGAAGAATTACTTATTCTGCGTATTTTGGTTTATACATACCTTCTATCACAGTCTCACTGTGGCATTTGCAAGGACGCATTGAACATGTGCATGCAAATAATATTAAAAGTAAACTGGCTGCAGCGTAGTGGTTCTGACAGAAAAATGCATATAGCTCCCATGTTTCCCTCCCTGGTACCTTCACTGGGAACAGGAAACCACCCTGCCATACCTAACCTTCCTCTGCAAGACAGGTCAGTTGCTGCCTGGGAAAGAGGGGTGGTTGGTTGTCTTTGGGAACCCCTCCCCCTCAACAGGACCCTCTGCTCCAAGGGGTCTTGCAGAGGGACCAGCAGCTCAGAGCATCTCCACCAACCCAGGTCAGAGAGGACAAGATTCGCAATACAGCCAGTGTGCCCAAGCCTGAGCGATACCTGGAGCAAGCTGAGCAGGTGGGGAGGAGGGGAGGGGTGAAGGAAATGCTGCAACCGGCCGTGCCATTCCCAAATGCAGACTCTTTAATATCTGCTTTCAGCAAGCATCCAGACAATCCAGCAGCCCAGAGGTTTGAAATTCACTCTCTGGGGAGATATATGTCTCTCTTCCGAAGGGAAGTGCTTTCTTGCAGTATTGTGTGACTTACCTAAGCAGCCACAGCTATGCGGCATAGCTCAAGCTGTGGGTAGATTTGGTCCCACCACAGATGAAAAAATTAGAAAAGCTCA
This sequence comes from Falco biarmicus, assembly GCF_023638135.1. Lineage (NCBI taxonomy): Eukaryota > Metazoa > Chordata > Aves > Falconiformes > Falconidae > Falco > Falco biarmicus. The sequence continues at coordinate 91,348,707 of NC_079288.1, forward strand.
GTTTGAACAATTAGCACACTAACAGTTTTGCAAATCAGTTTTAAAGTATTGCATGGGACTCTTTAATTGTTATTTTTCTTGCAAATTATCAGCTCTACAAGAGTTGCAAGACATAAAGAATTCATTAATGAAAACTACCCTGGTAAATATATATATATACACACACACAGATACATATTTAAAATAGACTAAGAAAAAAAGAATAGAATTAGTGGGTTGGATAGAAAAAGTGCTGATTTGAGTAAGGGGTTTACAGAGCTGTGTTGTGTAGTGCAGCATACCATTTGGGGTTGGAAACAAAGGGGAAGAGATTTTCCAGGAGCTCAGTTGTATTTTGCACAAGTGAGCAGCCTGCTCACACAGCCTCTGTGGTGTGAGTTGCAGTAAGGTAATCTGGAGCTGCAAAGAAGGTGCTGCCTCATGCAGCTGGAAATCATGCTCCTCTTAGATATGCAAAGAGCTGAACATCTAATCCACATCTTTGTGCTTCTGCAATCATGTCTCCTCTTTTTCCTTCTCCATAAGAGGTTGTTTATACCATGCTATGTTTTTGAGTGGAGGACGAGGAGCCTGCTGCTGACCTGCAGGGTAAGTGCATTAAAAAGAAAGGATGATACTTGGGGAAGTGTAGGTCTCAAAGCTGGCAGGCAAGGGAAAAAGGAGATGGAGATGGGGGTGTGAGAAGCACTTTTGCCATGGACAAAACCCCAGGGAGCAGCACCTCTCAGGTGGGCTTGCCTTGGCCTCCACTGGGCGTCCCCAGACGCTCTGCCCCCTGATCCCAAAGAGCAGTAAGCCCCCCTCCTATGAAGACAGGACATTTGGGCCAAGCCTGCTGGAGGGGAGGGGGAGAGTGGCTCTGGAAACACAGACAGCGGCAGAGTTGGCAGGAGGGGGATGCTGCAGCCCCCCCTGGGGCATCCTGGCAGCTGAGGTCTCCACCATGCCTTGGAGCCTGGGGAGGAAGAGAAGGGCATGGAGCGGGACTTGCGGGGAGAGAGCTGCTACTTGTAATGCCAAGTCCTACTTCAGGTTTGACCCATGCCACCAGGCACACAGAAACTGCAGCCTACACAATCTTTGCAGGAGCCGGCAGCTACTTCCCAGTCCTCATCCTCTGGGAACTGAATATATCTTGTTATGTAAATTACCTTGCCTTATCAATGTCTTATTCATCAGCTCTTTCTTATCTGTTAGTCTTTAAGGTCTTCGGGATGTTTGTAGTCCCCAGCAACAGCTTTATATAGTAGTAGTAATAAAAATAAAAATAAAAATAAAAATAAAAATAAAAATAAAAATAAAAATAAAAATAAAAATAAAAATAAAAATAAAACTGGTGTTCTTTTTATCCTGAGGATTCAGAGGCAGTGACCATCATTCTCGGAGAAAGGGTGACCAGCAGTTCACACACTTGCCCAGAAAGTTCTGGATTCATCTTGCTCTATTGCTGTACATACCTCATCTGACACTGGTGGGGAATATTTCTGTACCAGTTTCCCATCTGTAACATGGAAGCAAAAGAGACATCTGCTTCACAAAAGTACACTGTAAAATTAAATACCTTACTGTTTTGAAGCACTTTAATGCAATATGAACAGGAGCCATAAAAGTACCTCAGGCTGAGAGAGAGAGTCTTTTATTACACACATTTTGGAAAAAAGCCCCTGCAGAAGAGACAATGGATACTTCATCAGTTTCTTTACCTTCCTTTTTAAATCAGCTATGAGACATATAAACTTGTAACTTGAATACGTTGATGCTTTTTTTTCCCTTTTCTTTCATTCTATGTGCGTATCTATAGCTTATTGCAGCTTCTGTGTCTCCTTTCAGCCACGATACCTTTTTCCTATCAATCTGTGGTGTTTTGCTGAGCAAATAAAATATCCTGAACAATACCACTTTTTAGTCAGTCATGCCACTGATTTATTTCAGCTTTGGAAAACTCTTTTCAGGTTCCCAACATGCATATTGTGACCGATGTCACGTTTTGTCTGCACACAGCAAAGGCAACTGTATTAAAGTCACTGGTACCAAAGCAGCTCCCAGTCTTTGAGCCCAGTGAGTAGGTCTCTGGCCTTTCTCATTCTCAGGCTTTATGGAAAAGATGGCAACAGGCAGGAATGGCTAAAATGTACAGGTAGTTGCTCTACACAGACACATGCACACACAGAGTTTTAAATGTTTCCTCTGCTTTGGAAAGCTGGGATTTTTTTTTCCTGCATGTTCTTGACTGTGATAGTGACCAAGAAGGTTGTTTCTCCTGCCTGTAGGTCCCTGCAGTCCCTGGTTTCAAAAAGAGAAAACAGAAACAAATTTTCCAGTACCAACTACTCAATTACACCCTTGCCGTCAGGCGAGGTGTTCCATGAAGTGGGTTGGTGTGTTTTGGACATGTCACTGAGTGATGCATTTAATCAAGAACACCTTGTACTTGCGAGGGCTGTGCTTTTCCTTTTTCTTTTTTTTTCTTCTTTTTTCTTTCTTCTGTATTTTTTCTTCTTTCTGCTGTCTTTTTTCTTTTTCCATCCCTCTCACCCCTCTTTTGCTTTTTTTCCCTCTCTCTCTTTCTTTCCTTAATAGCTGAATCTATTAACAAGTAAATCCCCTCCTTCAGTTACTTTAATATGCTTTCATACCATGTTTGCTCCACTTTATTTCTCAGCTTTGTTATTTCCACTCCACAGTAAAATCTATCACCTTTGAATGAGTTATTTGCTTTTCTGGACTGCAGCAAATACCACCCACTCTGTTAAGGTCAGGCTCCAGCTCCTTGACTTCGCTATTGTTCCGTCCCTTCCTTACCCACTCTGTCATTGCAGTACGACAGCTCCAGCTGGGAGGGCAGGGAAATCACTCCCTCAAGAGCAGTTTATCATGGCAATAAATGTTATGTGTTTTACTAGGATGCCATCAAAGTTCACCATCGTGCTGAAGCCGAAACAATTGTTTCTTTTATTCATCTATTATACATGCCGTATTGGGTAGGTGTCTATATCCTGCAGAGATCAGCATCCTGAAGGTGCAAGATGTTACTTCTACTTTCTGCTGTGTTGTAAAAATTATAGAATTTGCAGAGAGAAACATCACAATATTTTTAATTAATTACTGCTTCTCAGTCTTCTTCCTGTTCTCCCTACTGCCTGGGTTTTAATTACTTTGCTCACATAGGCATCTCCAAAGTAATGTCAATTAAATGGTATACGTGGCCTTTACATTTCTTTCTGGTTGTTTTCTTCTTTTTATGGTACTGCCTGTGCATAGCTCTGTTGACTTCAAAGCATCAGAGATTTTTGTGACTGCAACTGGTACTCAGCAGAATCCAGCCAGCCAACTGAGTTGGTCTGTCATTCATGAAGTTAGATATTTTAATTTGGTTTTTTCAGATACTAGAGAGAAGAGAAACCTTTCTGCTTGCATGCCCTCCCCCATCTTCCTATTCAGTATTGATCTTTCCTCAGCCAAGAGAGCTTAATAAAGACTGAGAATACACTTTACTACATTAATTTCATCCAGCAGAATTGCTTGTAGCAGTATGAAAACAAGTTGCTGAATGTGTGACAGGGTAATTCACTGAGCACTAAAGGAAATTGCTTAAAACAAAAAAGAAATTTGTTATACTCTAAGCTCTCGGTGACATGTGAGAGCTCCCAGTGTTCTAGTGGGAAAAATGGTCAGCAGTCTTGCACTGACATATGTTAGGTATCTATCTCAATTGCCTGAAATGCAGATCTGGATTGACAGAAACGATCTGGGACTTTAGGTTAAATTCCCAACAACATTTTCAGTCAAGAACATGCAGGAAAAATCTGAAAAGTCATAATATTTCATTTCAACATTTTTCTACAGAAAACCCTTTAATTCCTTTTTTTTTTTTTTTTCCCCCAGAACACTGTATTTCTAAATCTGGCTCAGCTCTGTAAAGGGAAGAGACAGCAACACCTAAACCCAGCGTTTGGAGCATCCCCTCCTCTTCATCCCTCTCTGGCAGAAGGGGCTGGCAGCTCACCTCATGTCGCAGCAGTTCCCTACAATGATCAGTGTAGAGACAGTGCTGTGGCCCCCGGTGACAACGTATGTCACCAGGAAATAGAGGCTCAAAGTCAACCAAGCTAAACCAGAACCACCATTCTTGAAATCACCTTTGGGGTGGACCGAGGACCTTCACTGTAAAGGCAGACCAGAGGTTCGGTGGTAGGACGCCGTTCCTCTGCCCTCAGTTTTAGGCTAGGTACCCTTGAGAAGACTTAGCATTCACTGCCAGGATCATAATTTTGGGACCCCTGTATGATTTATTTCATTTAATGTTATGCAGGAATGCCAGCTGCAGACAAATGGGACAAAGTTTTGCTTTGACTAATGCATGTTATGATGTATATTGAGTCTGCAAGAGGAAGAAAGGAAGATAGATCACTGGTGGATAGCACTCAGCTTCAAGGAAGTAGATGTAAGTACAAAAATAGAGGATCATTAAATGAGATGATACAGCAGGACTGTTGCTATTGATGTCAACAGCTGTTTTCTTTCTCGTGGTATGATCAGTGTTCACTTATTGGCGTGCAACTGAACTGGATTAAAAGGTTTTGATCAGAAAGCAGAGAAGGACATATTTTCCTGCTGCATATTTTCCTGTTCTTCAGGGGGGGTTCTGATGGAGGTGGATATTTGGCCACAAATATTACAAAAAGTTAGTGTCCTTGCCTCTGTGGGCTTTCAAGAAAGAATGACAACTGGGGGTTAGGAAGGCTACTCAAGTGCTTGGGCCTGGAAGCAGCATTTTCTAGCTGTGTCCCTATTAGGATGTAGTGAGCCTCTCCACCACCTCGGCCGTTGAGCACTGGCGTGTAGTTCAGTAACCATGTCAGGATTTGGAGTTGTTTTCTGATGGGCAGTTTTGTGGTCTGCAGTTAGAGCAATAACAAGAGTTGAATGAGGCTTTTCAGGTGAGACAACATTTGTGTGGCACTGACTTTGGTGATTTCATGGTTTCCATGGGTTTGCTCAACTTCAGTCAGCACAGGTTCTGCCCTCCACTGGACTCCTCAGCTAGGGTTTCAGAGCTAGAAGCAGCAGAAGCAGAAAACGTGGCACTCTTCCCACCTGGCTACCACCTCTTTATTTTCAAGTCTAAATGCTGCCTCCACATCAGGATATGCACTCATTTCAGGGCCCCCAGGAGCTGACATACTGCCAGCCACCCAAGGTGAAGGGCTTTCTTCCGTCTGCACCCATTGCCCACGGTTCTAAAATGTTTTGGGGCATTGTTAAGGTGTTATCCCTAATTTTTATCTCTTGGCTTACCTTTGGTTCTGACTGACCAGCTGAGAAAAAGGTAATGATATAGACTGAAGCTGCTGGCAAAGGAATGATTGCTTTTAAATATTGTTAAAGGTTCCTCAGGGCTTTGAGTGGCTACACAGTCAGTGCTGTTTTGTGTGAACTAAAAAGATGTAAACAAAGCCTGGATTTATTTATTGTAGCCAGGCTGAGACTGAAGTCAAAGAGATGGCCTGTTACCCATCTCAGCCAGCTACAAAATGGGAGATTATTTAAATTCAGCATATCAGCAAAGCTTTGCCTTAAAGGCATAAATGGTTGGGGGACAGTTCTAATGCTTTCTAAGGTCATAAAGAATTATTTGACTTACATTTTGGTTCAGATGGTCAGGTCCCAGAGACCAATAGCTGAACGGTCTTGGGAATATGCAGGTGCTCTTCCAGTCACCTGACTTCTGTTTAATTTGGTTTAAAGTGTTGCCTCTGGTCAAGGGAGTGACTATAACTTCCTGTGTTGAAAAGGCTTTTCACATCCCTTCCCAGTGTAACCAGAGCTGTTCAATAAAATTGTGGTCTTCCTGCCATTACCTTTTAGAGCTGTGTTACATCACATCCAACATAGCCTACTATTTTGACCCCCAGCTAAAAAAAAAAAAAAATTATTATTTTTATATATATATATATATATATAAAGCCTTATCAAGCCTATAGTCCCTTTACATGACTGTGCTATCTGCAACTCAAACCTCTGACGACTCAATATGAGCATGTTTGGTTAAAAACAGTGGGGTTCAAATGATAGATGGAATGGCTACATCATATCTTGGGAAAACATTTAAAAGGGTGTTTGGTTTCTGTGAGCACACTTGGGATTTGATGTAATAGTGCTTGCAAGAGTTGATATAGAGGAAATTATTGCTTCTCAATAAAATTCTCCATTTTTATTGGCTCACATACAGAGAATGGCAGCCAGCTGATAAAATACTCGGTGGAATTTTCTTTCCATCTAGCCATGTACTCTACAGCAATGAAGTGATTCTTTTTTTAAAGTGGGCAAATTATGATTGTTTGAAAGCATTTCGTGTTTATCATAATACTCTTTAGGTGGGAGTCTACATATTTTGCACTTTAACTGAAAGTTTGTCTTTTAAACCTTCTGGTTGTGGCAGTAAATAATCATAAAAAGAATCACATAAATCTCTTATCGCTGTCAGATATTTACAGGCAAAGAAAGATGTATATTCTGCAAAAGTATTTTTAACTTTTCACATGTGATTTGGATTCCTTATAAAATTTCTAGTTAAGGAGATATATATATATGTACACACACATATATACATGATACAGCTTTGTAAGACAGAAACTGTAAACAACATTTGCAAAATATTACCTCATCAAGGGCATGAAAATCTAGAAAACAGATCAGCCCTACTATCTTCCCTAAAATAAACACAGACTTCCTCAGAAACTCTGCAGCATTATTTGCATTAACTAATAACAATTCCTTAACTTTCCAGAATGGAAAATCTTCAATTTCCTACTCATTTAGTTTCTGGAAAGTATAAAACATTTCATCACATTAAACTGGGTTTTCTTTGTTCGCAAGGGGGAATTTGATTCCTAAGCATGAGGGCCAAAAGAGAACCTAGCTGGTGGGCTTTTAGGTGCCTGCTTTCTGGAACAGATGCCAGGTTATCTGTCTTCCCAGGCTATACACAGGGAAAGCCAGGCTGACCCAGGAGCGAAGCCCCTGTGACCAAAATTGCACAGAGCTACTCTGCTCTGCAGCACATACAGGGCACCAAGTATCTTAAATCTGGTCCCCTCCGCAAGGCTACAAGGGAGGCTCCTCTTTGCATGGTATCCACAGGTGGCTCAAGGGACATCTCCAACGTGAAGGGTAAAGAGCCTGTTTTCCACCCAACGCACCAAAGAGCACTCTCCTGGTGGGTAGCTGTGAAAGCACTGAAGAGCACTATCATGGCTGTTTTCACTGCTGCTTGTGAGGAACCAGAGCCTGGCAATGGGGCGGGGTGTGTTTGGGGGGACCTCCTGCAGTACCTTGTCTGGGCACTCCGGGTAGGGACGCTAGTTTCTCTGTCTGGTTAACAGGTGAGCTGAGATCTTCTGCAATCTCAGCAGATGTGACTGCCAGGGAATTGTTAAAATAGAAATTAAAAAAAGTAAAGAGCCAGATAAACTTGATGCTGCAGGGCTCAGCAGAGTAAAGGTTGCAGAATCACAGTTTTGGACTCAAGCAGCAATGTGTCACCTGAACTCTGCTCTGCCTGCTTTTTCCTGACCTGGTATCTTTTCTTCAGTGATATTCTGGCTAGAACTTGGCAGAGGTTGGGATCAGCTTTGTAAAAACCTGCTTACCTTTGGCAAAGCAAAGCAGTTGAGCGCTGTCCTAAGTAAGGTGCAGAGGTGCAAGTGGAGGTGCTAATGTATTATACCTACTCTGTGGGCAAGCGGCCGCTGAGAAGGGGATCTAACGGTGGGGACTGAGGTGTCTCAGCCCATTTATTGGCCTAGCCCTCTCCAACATTCGTGCGCTTGTGATACTCTACGTTTCTGTCACTAGGAATTTACAAACCACCTTAGCTTTCTCATCACTATACAGTTTGGGGTGTTAGTCACAGGATGATCCCCCTGGAAAACGGCTCACTTCCACTGACTAGCTGCAGGGTGAGGGGGGAGAACCAAGCAAAGATGATGGCAGTCATTTTCATATCAGTTATCAGGTCAGACGATGACTGGTCTCTCCGCGTAGCCACGGAAGAGGCAGATCCTCTGACTGCTCCTGCAGAGGCTCTCAGAGACTACATCAGCGAGGGAGAGCCTTAGTCATGGAGAACCATTTCCTTTGATGTGCAACATCCTCCGCAGGGAAGCTGCCGCTGCGGACAGGTCTCAGCCCCCAGGCATGTCAGCCCAGTTTCCAGCTGGCTGATGGGATTCACTTGACTCACCCCCTGAAGTGTGTCCACATAACCCCTGTTGGCCACCACACTGTATATATAAATCAGATGTCACCTGAAGGACAGGAATTCCTCATCTTTGTTGTCGAATGTGTGTGAGCCGTGAAGAACCTGCAAAGTTCATTATAGCACTCCCCAATGCTTGTCAGCTTTCCAGAAGGTTTACACTGTTAGCTGGAAATGTCTCCTTGTTCATTTCCTGGAATTATCCAGGCCTGAAGTGTCTTCGTTTGAATTGTCAAACAGATTGTTGTCACTAGAGACGGCTGACATGGGGAATAACGCTGTGCAAGAACCAAGTGATACAGCATTTTTGCAAAACATTTTACAAATCTGTATGAAAGCCAGCCTTTTATTTCTAATTAAATTAACATCATACCATGCTGAAACTTTTATGCACTAATTTAAGAGTTACAGCTAAATGATGTTATGAACTCATTATGTCAATATACAGCAGCACTGACCCAGACTTGTCTCCCAGTCCTCCAAATCTTATCCATTCCACACTTGGTTTACCACAAAAATGGCCTGGATTACTATAAGCTTAAAACAAGAGGACACGCTTTAACATAGCTTCTGTGCTTCAAATGTGCAATGACAGTCTAGTTAACAAGAAGCAGATTCAAGCATGCTCCAGACACGCTGGCAATTAGGCATACATTAATCCTCCATTCTGCCAGAGCACAGAGTGAAAGGAGATATCCCTTCTCCGGAGTGTGGAGAGGACCAGTTATAGATCTTAGGAAGTATCCAAATGGAAATAGTAGGTTTTGAGTAAATAAATTATAATAATCAAATTCATTTCTGTGCTGCCCACTGCTGGGAGTCACTTCCTAATGTGAAGGTGTAGAGAAGATGGGGTCGTCTTCTCAGGTATGCACAGCAGAAGGATGAGAGGCAACAGGCACAAACTGGAAAACAGGAAGTCCCAATCAGCATGAGGAGTCGACACTGGAGCAGATTTCCAGACAGGCTGTGCAATCCCCATCTTCGGAGATATTGAAAACCTGACCAGACAAGGTGTTGACTACCTGCTCTAATTGCTTTCTTTGAGTAGGAGGATGCTCTAGGTGACTACCTGAGGTCCCTTCCAACCTACACGTTTCTCAGATTCCATGTGTGCAAGAGCAGTGTGTCCTGCAGTGCTAGCGCAGTGGGAAGCTGGTTGCATCACCAATGAAGAAAGGGAGGAAGCAACTTTGCATTGGATGGAGCTTTCTGGCATATACTTGAGAAATCTGCTTGAGAGCAAAGGGAGATGACTTGGGCAGTTGGGTGTTGGCTCATGCACAAAACTGGTGTCTTTGTGAGCTTTTTTTTTTTCCATTTTTAAATATTTTTATTAATGCACTTGTTCTTCCTACTTCCCTTAGTAAGAACTAAACTAGAGGAAAATATACATTTCTATGCATGTAGTCACAGGGACAAACAATGTCAAATATGGTTGGCATGAAGATCTAGCTGCAGCAAGATAGCAACTAACTCTATAGTGAAATGATACAGGAAACTGAAACATGGCGAGAAGGCAAGAAGTTGCAAGGGAGATGAACGAACAGAAGAGACTGCCATAGGTGGTAAAGACTCAGTGGTGCCTGTTACCTCCTTTGTATTTCTACAGCGTTTGCTAGAGCAGAGCTCAAGAGCCAAGGGCACAGAGTCATTGAGCAATAGTGTGGTGGTTACTCCTAATGCCAGCAAATTGGCAGGGAAGTCCAGATAGTGGAACTATGCGATGTGGTGCTTTAGAGCAATCATCAGTATTTTAGCGATTGCATTCAGAATGAGTTCTAAAAGATGATTTGTGACTGCCCATATGGGTTGTACATCTCATGTTACTCTTAGTGGAGGGAGCCATAGTTTGAGGCATTGGTGAGGTACTTCTGTGGTTTGGTTGATGACTGTCATTTCTTCGGTAGATTTGGGGTAACATCACTGGCTTCAAGCAAGCCTCCTTATAACAGCACTTTTGACAACACAAAAATGGACATTTAAAAATTATTATAGTCCTAATAACATAAAGAGTATTGCTTTTTTTTTTTCAGATTCACATTCACTAGTGTATAGAGATGTCATTTATGTCCTAGACACATTAATTTCTGATTTTTTTCCTTTAACTCTCTTAATTGGAAGAAAGTATGTTGCTGATGATTTATGAACTCTTCAGAAGTGCCAGGGATCATTTTAAATGTACACAGCTGCTCTGCAGTAGTTTAACTTGGCAGATAGTATTAAACCATTGAATTGTGTCATTTATTTGTGTATGCACACAATAAGTTCCTTGTGCAGGTTCTTCAGAAATAGTCTCAATGTTGATTCGGAAATGTGGCCTAAAAATAACCCAGCTCCATGATTTATTGTTTTGGTGCTTGTCTCCAAACAGTACATCTAAAATGAAGAATGGGATACCATGTATACCCCAGATAAGGCAACGGAATGGAAACCATCCGTAAAGAGGAGCTGTAGACCAAGGTCTAAAATGGAAAAGTTCCCAGAGTGAGCAAACAAGATACATGATGGGAATCGACCTGTGTTGCTGGTATTTGCAAATGCTACAACTTCTTTCATTGCTAGGCAAGGGAGTATATGATGTTGTGTAATGAGAAAGAGCAGCAGTCGTGACAGCAGTATCACTGGTTGTAATGCAGTATAAATCAGGGCAATTTATTCTGTCATTCCATTCAGGACATCATAAAAGTAACGCCTGTTGTCTGGAAAAAATCTAAACTCAGAATAATATAATGCATTTCGCATACACCCTATTGAACATATAAAATCCTACAGCAACAGAAAATAAAGCACTTAGAAATCTAGTCTTTTTATACTGAAGGGTGACATCTGCAAATATATTCTACAATCAATACTATGTGATTATATTTATGTCTTAAACAATTCTAGGGAAAAAAAGCAGTATAGATTCTATTATAGCTCTAAAAAAATAACTTTTTAGGCCATGATACTAATCCCTTTGATCCACACCACTTAATGTATTGGAAAGCAAAAGAACTTCCCTTATTTCTCCTTTGGCTGCAAAATGGACTAAAAATAGCCTTCAGGGAATTGTAGATTCAGTTACATCCTCAACAAGAGGACGTAACTGGCAGTGTTTAAAGACTGATTGATAGGCATCATCTCTTGATGATCATAGCAGAGCTTTTTAGGCTGCTGATTGCAAGCACAGACATGCTGGAAAGCAAAATTTATGCCGGTCAGGCTTTCTGCTGTGCTTAGACTCCTCTTTTCTTTCCTTCCCCTCAAACCAGATTGCAGCAGTCTGACATGGAAATCAAGAGCAATGGCCAAACAAACCTGAGCCAAACACCAATATCAGACCCATAAGTTTCAAACATTTTTCTTTGGTAAAGAGAGAGCTGAGGTGAATCAAAGAGATTGAAAGAGAGAGAAAAAAAATTAAACTCAGAGTCAGTTTACTTTAATCCTCTAGAAAATGCTGAAACTTTAGCACACTGGAAGCTTTAGCAGCCATAGGGACCTTCGAAGGTAGGTAGCATCATTTATTCATGCTGAGTCAGTTCTTCCATCCATCACTGCCACAACTCTTCCATGTGTTCTGGGCAGGTACACCATGGAGAATGTGTTGCTATCAGGAGGTCATGAAATTTCTCTTACCTTGTTATGAAGGGCTGTGAAGCATGGCTTTACTTCCTATCCAGGATCAGTGCTGGCAATAGCTGATGGAAGTGAAACATCAGTGGGATTTCCCTTTTTACTCCTTGCCTTCTGAGAAACTTGGTGCTACAACTGTGAGGCAGCTGTGGAGCCATTCAGCTGCCTCATCCAAAATGGCAGCGCAAGGGAGCTCAGACCACCAAGGTGCAAAAACTGGAGCACCTCGAGTCTTCTGCTGTTGCGGCACTCTCCAAACTGTCAAGCTGCAACAAGGTCTTTTACCACCTCATACCAGCATACTCTTCATACAGTCCCTCTGCTGCCTTCTCATCTCACCTCATCCAGGACGTGTGTTCTCTCTCCTCTTGCTTCTTCCTCAGCTGCTCTCTCTTTATTGGCTCTCAACCACTTAACCAGCCACAGCTGCACCTTATCTACATCAGCCAACCCACCGCCCCTGAAGCCAACCCACAGCTGTATATTATCAATGCTAATTAACCCAGCTTCACTCCTCTACAATTCCCCCTTTTTTAACATTTCATACCTTATGTTTTTAACAATCATTACCTTTTTAGAAATAAATTTTTCATACAGTCCTCTATAATTCCTCTATGAATTCCCCCCCCCTTTTTTTTTTTCCTTTTTAAGACTTCATACCTCATTTTTACCAACCATCACAAACTTTTTACAAATAAACTTTTCATACAGTTTGGAAAACTTGTCCCTGAATTCCTTCTTCACTTTTATCTTGGGCTTTTCATCTTCTGCAAGTTGTTCACCTTTCTTCTTATCTGCTTTCTTAGCATCTGGGATTTTGTTTTCTTCAGAGGGGGGTTGTGATGGACTTATAGTGGCTTGTCCTTTCGCCTCTTGAGTCACACTGGACAGTAACCTGAGTGAGCTTGCAGCAGCAGCAGATCTAGAATACAGCGCCAACACATCATTCTGTCTCCTGAAAAACTTCTTAACATCTTTGTGGTCACCCATTTCTTCTTCAACTGGAGACACCTTCAACAAGCACATAAACACTGGCAAGAATACCACCAGGCCGAGCAGCAGCAGCAACGGCGAGAGCCGCCCGCAGCACCGCACGGCTCCCACACCTCCCCCCAGCACAGCCATCACTGCTGTCTGGCCAGACCCGCTCCGGACCCGCCGCTGCTGCAGGCTGCTGCCATGTCTGGCTGTGTACTCTACCACTATCACCCGTTACCCTCAGTCTCTTAACTCCACGGCAGTCAGGCTTCCTTCTCTTTGATCCCAACGGCTCACCTTTACCAGTGTCCGATCCGGATCCCCAGGCTCTTGCCACCTATCTCAGTGTGATCTGGATATCACAGGCCATCCCCACCTGTCTCCGTTACGCTAGGTCACTGCCATTACTGTTTCAAACATCCCCCGATACAGCCATCACCGCTCATTACACTCAGTCTCATAATCTGAAGGGCCTCGTATGGGGCACCAATTGTTGCAGCACTCTCCAAACTATCAAGCTGCAACAAAGTTTTTTACCACCTCATACCAGCATACTCTTCATGCTAGTCCCTCTGCTGCACTCTCCTCCTCTCATCCAGGGCATGCATTCCCTCTCCCCTTGCTTCTTCCTCTCCCCTTGCTTCTTCCTCTCTGCTCTCTCTTCAGTGGCTCTCAATCACTTAACGGAACCAGCCACAGCTGCACCTTATCTACATCGGCCAACCCACCATCCCTGAAGCCAGCCCACAGTTGTATATTATCAATGCTAATTAACCCAGCTTCATGCCTCTACATTCTGCTTTAAAGAAACTGGGCTAGTATGCTACTACTCAGAGAGTTAAAGCAGAAAGTATTTATCAGCAATCTGAGCAAAGAACTTGTTGGACAGCGTTGTCTTCCTGTCCTACACAACCCCAGACCTAAATGTGGAAAAATAAGAAGGCTCAGATGCTGACACAGGATACATGTTGCATGCACTGTGGCAAGTAGGTTGCACATTTAGGAGGTGGTGGGTAATATGCTGGAGAGATCACTCAGGCTGTCCAATTTAACCTCTATTTTTATATGGGACTTCTTGGTCCCATTCACCATTTCCACTACTGTGGTACAAATCACAAACCTGATCTATGCTGTTTCTCTAACTTCTACTTGGCCATTGCAGTAACAGTTTTGGGGTTTTTTTGAAGCATACATTGCGCTTTGGAGAATAGAAGAGGTTTTTGCTTAAGTCAAAAGGGAGGGAAATAAGTATCAATGTGAGTAAGAGAACATATAACGATCGCCTTGGCAGATTGCTTTTCTGTTTTAAAGCATGTACTTTTTAGTTGGATAATCATAACACAGGACATTTTATTCAATGCTCTTGTTTTTTGGTAATGAATACATTTTTACATTGACATTATCCTCAATGATTTAATTTTAATGTTGAAGCATAAAGGGAATTGTTGTAAGTGTCCTCTGCGCATCACTTTGCTGCTGTACAGGCCCAGCACAGTGAGCAGAGCAATGATCAGTTTACCGAGGCTTCAGCTATAGCCCCATTTCTTCCATTAGCTGAAGAAATCTTTATAACTGATATAGAACATAGTATTTTTTAAGTAAACTTACTACTAGGCCAACAGTGCAGATACTCCATGGGTGACATCTGTCTCTTCATCAGTAAATGTCATGTACCGCAGACTCAGGAACCAGTCAACAAACAAGTCCCAGGAACTGCCTTTAAACCTGAACAGGACTAGGGTTTCTGTTTCTGGGATGCCAGGTTTACAGCATCCGCAGTAACGACACACAGATAACTTGCTCTTAACCAAATAATGGCCTTATTTAGAAGTAATTTTTTTATATTCTAGGAATAAAAAAAGCAAGTAGATTGAATTTGTTATTTTAGTCTTTTAACTGTGTTTTATAGTATATGTGATAAAAAGAGGAGGAAGAAATAGAAATGGGTTTGGTAGGTCCTACAGAACCTCAGGAGGCATCTGTCTGACGCTATTGCACACTGTGTGTAGCTGTATCGTACAGACAGGAGTCAGCCACCGCGGTTTTGTGTCCAAACACCAGGTCACAACTAACAGGTGTCTGGAAGGCACTTGGCCGCACTAGGAGAGGAATAAGTATGAGGAGAGCAACCTACCACGCTGAATCTGCTTTGAGGGTGGAGCACTTATCTGGGATGTTTTAGGACTGCTTCAGACAGCAGAGGGTAAACACACAAGGCCAAGGGGCCTGACTGCACACCCAAGCAGCATGGCATGGACCTTAGTGCATGGAGTGAAATGGGGACCATGTACAGTCCTGCTCCCCCATTCACCTCCATATCCTCGTATTGTTGCCTCTCCCTCCAGCCCAGGAGCCATAGCACACCCCACAGTATGGACTGGCCTGTGGTATGGATGAGGTATAGCTATACCACAGCCTAGAAAGTGCTGCAAAAGTCAATCCTGCAAGAGAGCTTGGTCTTGAGTAACCATTCTTAAAATAAATTATTTGGAGAAGAGCTAGTGATCTCTCTCCTTCAGTCTTTAAAGACAAATGTCAGTGTTATTCCCTTTGCCAAAGATGTATTCTACTTTCATTGCAGTGCTAATGTACGTTATCAGGGATAAGAAGGCTTAAAACATCTGGGTTTTTTTTCATCTCCCTTATGGAGGACCTTATAAAGGCCCACATAAGACACAGGGTGCAGCCTTACTCTTCATAGATGGCTCCATTTCTTCAGTTTGAACAGCTTGAATACCTTCTGGTGTGTTTGAAACACAAAGCCAGATTTTGCTGCTCTGACTTGCTTCTAACTGTGAATGAGAAAGACTGTCTTGCTGGTACTGAAGAGGGGCATGCTTTTGACTGTGATTCCAAACCTTGTCAAATACTTGGCTTTGATTTCAACACCTTTCTCCGATCTGAATGACTTGGATTAAGGGAAATGTATGTCTTAACATCCTAAAATATTTTGAAAAATCTCCCTCTTTGGCCTTTCAAAGAAAAAAAAATCTTTGAAGGCAAACCAGCACAACAAAAATGTTAATTCTTCTGCAGAAGTGAGAAAAACCAAATATTTGTAGCTCAGGAGGGTGTTAATGTTCTAATTCATGCCAGAGCAGATCTCTACAATTTTTCATTAGGAAGAATCTGAGGGTCCCAGGGGCAAATAGCAAGATCCTGACCTCAGGAGACTTTGGAAAATGTAGTTATTACCACAGAGGCTCTGCCATGCCTCCCCAGAGATGCCCAACACAGGTCCATGGAGGCAGGCACTCGAATCCTGCCTATCAGCTGGGGGTGTGATCTGGAAAGTGATGGATAAAACCTGTAGGCCAAGTATCAGCTTAGAAAAGGCCATATCCTCAGATGTTAGGACTAGAAAAAAGCTATATAAATGTTGGTAGACTTAAAATCAAGTATTTTTGAGAAGGAAAGAAAACAGTGCAGTTGTAATCACTGCTGAGTAGAACTTTACTTGCTTGACCACTAGAAAAAGCCTTGCCCTCTAATGGCTGGTTCACCAAGTAGTTTTGAATAAAGGTGTGCAGTGTTTTTATGATGGAAACATAAAACCAGGCAAAACCCCATCTAGCTTCAGGTTTTTTTAATGAGCTTGAAATTCAGATTAAGGTTTACTGAAGACTGCCGATCACTGGAGAGAAACTTGTGGTTCATGTTTGAAACATAATTCTCTGCTTGCCAAAATTCAAATGCATGGCAGATATAAACTAAGTATCATTTAAAAAAAAAGCACCTGCCACTGCTATTCAAACAGAAAACTTGAAATGCTGTGGGATATATTTTTCTAGGACAGATACCTAAATTTTGCATGTGAGAGGACACAAAATTTTTATGGAATTGTAGTAACTAGAGACAAACTAAATGACTCCCCTCCAAAAGTCCTCCCCCAGGTGTGTTCAAAAGGTCAGGTTAGAAGTTTCTCGGCTTTGCATGGTCTAAATTAGTCCTGAGAAAGTACCTACATTAATCAAAATAAATGAAAATTTTCCTTTAGTTGAGTGGTAAGAGGCTTGTGGTTTGGGAGCAGAAGGTTGTGATTACTGCTCATCAGGCTATATGCAGACAAAATCTGCTCTTTTACACTAGTGTAAATCAGCAATAATTTGGCTAGGTATCGGGATGTATATCGCAATGCATTGGAAGTCAGAAACTGATCTACCTCAAAAACCAGTCTTGGAAATTAACTTCTACCGATCCTTTTAACATCAGTATTACTGTTGCAATTCTTCTGTTAACTAATTCAGGCATCCATTTGGTAGGCACGCTGGGCAAACAAATGCCAATCCATCCAGGGTGCTGGAGGGCAGAGGGGTTACTCTAACCCTTAAGTGCCAGGTTTGGACACTTGCATGCACTTGCCCAGCTCTGGAAGAGCAACCTCTGAAAGTCCTGCTGTCCCTTCTCCTACTGCAGTCCTTTCCTGTTCCTATGCCTGTGAAACAATCCTCTTAGACCTGCTTCCCAGAATGGTAGGATGATTCAGGCAGTAAGGCTCCAGCAGGAAAGCATCAGCTGATTCCTATGATGCCAGCTCCAGGCTCCAGCACTGCAGCCCCAAAGCCATGGAAACCTTGATGGATTGGAGCTTCATCACACAGCTGCTACCGCATGGTCCAGAGACGCAGGTGATGAGTTACCACCTAATGAGTTGGATAGTAGTCTAATGTTGCCTTAACATCATAATTTTGTTTATCGGTATTGCGTTAAAGTCAATCAATAACTATTTTTAAAATTAAAGCTCTTTTTAACACTTGATGCTCTGTGGGTTTAGACACGTGTTTGTTCCCTGTCAGGGCATAGGTGTAAACTGCCAAACTACATTTTTGGGAAAGAAAGTCTTTGAAGAGCTGCTGCGCTGGGATCAGTGGTGCAGTAATCAACATGGGAGGTGACATACCTGCACTGGAACCTCTTCGTTTTGAAAACACAGGCCTTCAGCCAGGGGGACTTTGTTATAGCTTGCCAAAGCTTGAGACTTGTTATCACCAGAAAAGTGTGCAGGTACTCATTTCAGTGTAAAGGTCAGAACTTCCTTCTTGAACCCTCCTTTTGCTTTTCCTCAGGTACTCCCTGCAGGATGTGCGGGTGGAGGGACTCCATCGACCAGCCAGCTGTTCCCAGCAGGCAGTAAGAGCCAGCTAACACCTCTGCAGGGACTGAGAGATGCTTCCCCAAAGAAGACTGAGAGTACGTGCTCACCTACAGAACTTCAGCCGTAATATCATTCTGCTGGAGCTGTTGTTGTGCATTAGCGGTATCTAAACCAGGGACAGCAAAATCAGATTTGGGCTAATGTTGTTAGCTCATTTGTTTGTTTGTTTATTGTGCCTTGAGTACCATATGTGTGAGCCAGAAAAGTGGAGTGTGTTCTGCAGGGAGACATGTATGCAGGACTGGCATAACTATTGAATATGGCCTTTTAACAACAATCAAAAAATTGTATGTAAAAAAGAAGTTTAATGAATACAACATAACTTCTTTCTTAAATATTGCAATAAAATATGTTGATTTAGCTATAGACAAATCATATGTAATTTATTAAATTTACATATGCATATATATATAAATTAAGACAAGATATTCAACAAAATTTAAACTTCCCCTTTTCTATGTTTTTGCCCTTTTAGACCCCAAGAACTCAGACATTCCTTTCCCTTTATTTCTGTGAAAGCTTATAAAAATTGAGGTCAATAATCCAACAATCCTGGATTTAAATTCCTGCTTAAGCAGATTAATTCTTTATTCTTAAAATAACAAAAAAATAACTGAGATGTAAGAATTGCAAATAGTGGCAGTATTATTCAAACATTGGTGGTTGGTCTTTTCCCAAGAGCCTTGTGATACTGAATGCTTCTCAATAGGACTCCTGTAACCTGCTCATTTGTTTTGCTTTGAGCCATAGATTTGCAGTGCTTTTTTATCCTAAGTTAGATTTGCAGGGATCACTGATGTGAGCACGAGATGCAGGTCACTTCCTAGGCTGCCCTGGGAGTTGTATGCGATGATTACCTGCTGGTGAACAGAATTAAAAATTAAGAATATTCTCTTCCTCTAGTATCTTATAGTTGCAGGTATTGAATTTTTACTGTGGGTGATAAGGTTGTTACAGAGGAGAAGGAAAGAGTTTTGCAGGTGTGAGAAGTATCTTGTGTCTCCTGCCCAACTGCACAGTTGCATAGTGATTAACCCAGATGGGTTTACCCAGGATGACGTTGGTGTGACTGTGGGGCTTCCTCTGTCTTCTAGGTAGCTGGTTTCCTTCTCCCACAACCCTGCAATCTTTTCTCTCTTTTTTTTTTTTTATAGATAGCGCTAAAATTTGTGCTACATTCCACAAAATAATCTCCATCTTCCAGACA
This sequence comes from Falco biarmicus, assembly GCF_023638135.1. Taxonomy (NCBI): domain Eukaryota; kingdom Metazoa; phylum Chordata; class Aves; order Falconiformes; family Falconidae; genus Falco; species Falco biarmicus. The sequence goes on from NC_079288.1 coordinate 91,367,925, forward strand.
CGTCAATGACTTTCCATTCCCCATCCCTCTTACTTCATTGTGGCCAAATGCCTTGCAATAGATGAATAATGGGTTTAGTCTTCCTTTGAGTATGTACCTTTACGTTATCTCTTGGAATATTTTGCTCCACGGGCTGGCACAAAAACAAAATGAAAAACATAATAGAACTTCAAGCCACCTACTCTTGGAAGCCTTACTAGTAACTTTGTCTACTTTATTTTGATCATAATATATTCTAAGATGTTTATCTTGGAAATGTGAATGGTGGCTGATTCCAACTTTCATGCCTCTCATTAGTTTATTGCATCTAAAAATGACTACGGAAACTCAAATGTATTTCTAAGTACAATATTATGGTTCTACATGTCTGTTTGGAATGAGGTCGGAGGCACGGCTTCCAAGTGAGCTGACTCTGGTTTGATCCTTACACTGCCATTTACACGGGTGGAAATGCTGCATGCTTCCACACTGTGGTTAGGGTTGCATGCCCACTTGCCTCTGATTGGAGTGGCGTGGCGTGGCGTGGCGTGGCGTGGCGTGGCGTGGCGTGCAGCACAGTGCAGTGGGTGACAGACCCAGAGCATGGCGTTCAGCTGGAGCACCATCAGGCTCAGACCTTCAAGCCGGATTTCTCCAAGACATGGGATGAGCTGCCTGCTGCATGATGCAGGAGTTGTCCTACAGTAACTTCAGGCAAACTTTGGCCCGTAACCGTTTATCTGAGCAGGTGGAAACACCTGTGCTGTGTGTAAGGAAAAATGGAAACTCTCTAGAGTTACCCCTGTCCCCTGATGGCTACACTTGCATAAGCTCAGGTTGGCACTGACTTTGGAGTAAGTGCTGGCCCAGCCTTCCTTGGGAATAATAGTAGGAGTGCAAGTCCCTGAGCACTAGCAGCTAGTCCCTTCTTCCTAGCAGCAAATCCCTCCATTAGAGCAGCCTTTGAGGGAAGCAGCACAAGTTACTAGTGTCCTTCCAGAAAGGAAGACCAACTTGCAGGACTGTTCTTGGACGTAAGGACAGAGCTGGGCACAAACCATCAGATGTTCTGGCTGCTCCATGTGCAGCCGCCCCACAGACAGGAAAAGGTGCTATCAAACATCCTCCTGGGATGCTCTGTTTCATTGGCATCCATGTCCTGAGAGCCAATGAAGAGGAAGTTGGATCCCCTCCATGAGGTTCTATGTTGTTCCCACTGTTACTATGATAATTTTCATATTTTGAATACATCCCAAGAACATTTTGCATCTTCCCTTTTACTACAGATATGAACAGCTGTTTTAAAAGAAACTGATAAATAGATGAAATCTTGTGTGTTTTCCAAGTATTCGCTTAACTCCAATGACTGCATTGGGAAAAAGCAGTTTCTCGACTGAGGTTTGATTTGTAAATAGCCAAATTATGCAAACACTTGATTTATGATTCAGTGGGTAGTAATTTATTCAGTATCATGGGACCAGACTGCTAGTATCATATTTATTACTGATATACATAGTTAAATAAAAATTAAGAGAATTTTCTGTTCAAAGAGAAATCTCAGGCTTGCTGTGCACCACTGGTAATTTAGAATTTTCACCTTGGATTAATTCTTAGCCCTTTGACACTGGCAACTGGAATTTCTACTGATCTCTGTGGGGACAAAATTTTATCCATATATATAACTGAATTTGAGACCACAGGTTGTGCTGGTTTTGGCTGGGGTAGAGTTAATTTTCTTCATAGCAGCGAGCATGGGGTTATGCTTTGGATTTGTGCTGGAAACAGAGTTGATAATGCAGGGATGCTTTAATTATTGCTGAGCAGTGCTGGCACAGAGCCAAGGCCTCTCCTGCCTCTCACCCACCCACCAGCGAGCAGGCTGGGGGGCACAAGGAGCTGAGGGGGACACAGCCGGGACAGCTGGCCCAAGAGACATCCCATACCATACGGCATCGTGCTCAGCATATAAAGCTGGAGAAAAAAGAAGGAAGGGGGTGATGTTTGGGGTCATGGCATTTGCCTTCCCAAGTAACCATTAACACATGATGGAGCCCTGCTTTCCTGGGGATGGCTGAGCATCTGCCTGCCCATGGGAAGCGGTGAATGGTTTCCTTGTTTTGCTTTGCTTGTGCACGCAGCTTTTGTTTACCTATTAAACTGTCTTTATCTCAGCCCACAATTTTTCTCACTTTTCCAGTTCTCTTCCCTGTCCTTCTGAGCAGGGGTTGAGCAAGTGGCTGTGTGGTGCTTAATTGACAGCTGGGGTTAAACCATGACACAGGTTTAGAAGAAATCTATTTAATTCCTTAATTAGAACTATGAGCTCCTTTCTGTCCGTTGCCAAAGAGGTTGTTTCTCCTTTGCTTTGCACATCAGCTAGTCCAGAATGACGCAGTCTTCAAATAAAGATTCCAGCAGAGGTATTCAAGTCTGGAGTTATTTGTCATATTAGTCATGATACTTATTTGTAAGTAATAACAACTGGAAAACTTCACATTACATGTTAGGAGGAAAATTAGGCTAAATAATTCTTGAGCAATGCTCAGATGTCAGTATTTCCTACCCTGCTCACATGGGACCACATCACATTGTACACCTCTTTGGGGCGCTTTATTGAGAAAGGATTTCTGTTTCCTTTCAAAACAGTGGAAGGGTTGTAGCAGAGAGCTGAGGAGGTGCCTTTACTGCCAAGGAAGATCTGGTGCCCACTGAGGACAAACTCAGGCAAGGCTCAGATTCCTGATCATGCCACAATCTGGGACTGACTGAACTGAGTGAATTTGGGTTGTATCACCACTGGAAGTGGACCACCTGAGCCTGATGAACCCCAAAGGACCTCTGGCATGCCCTGCAGCGATGTACATGAGAAAATGCCCATGGCATGAGTGCACTAGCCTGCCCATGAGCATTGCCAGCAGATTTTGCTCAGGACCAAAAGCAGGTTTTTGATACCTACAACACAGGACAGCAGATACGAAAGGGTGTGATACACAAGATCACCCATATATGTGTGTCGGGTGAGAGCAGAAGGGGTGCTGTACTTGCCACCACTGGAAGATGGTGGTGGCTTTGGAAGCGAAAGTTGCCAGGATACTGAGCTAACCAAACACCTCTGTGGGTGGATGGGGTACTTGCACTGGGACTGGCAAGCGTGGCCCCGCAGGGCTGCTGCCAACCCAGGCCAGCCGGAGGGCAGGTTGTGGCTGCTGGAGCTGCACCGCCTCGGCAGCACAAAAAAATGCACACCACGAGGATCATTTTGTTTGTTTCCTTTTTGCTTAGGTACCAGCCCAGGCTAGGACTCCTGCTTTAGACACCGGTGCTCAGCCCACCATGGGGCTCGGCTTGCAGTGGGGCTCGGGCGGGCAGCAAGGAGGGACTTATCTTAGCCAGTGTGGACGTGTCCCTAAATGCCCACCCTGCTCGTGGGCAAGGAGCTCAACCAAAGCCAGGTGGGGCAGCCAGGCATGTCAAACACATCAGGGGGGAGGGGGGAGAAAAAACAAATCTGAGCTTAATTCTGCAGTTCAGTTGTGTGTTGAGGAAGGTTGAGAACCCATCCCTTCCACCTGTGACAGTGTATATGCATTCATTTTACGTTAGATAGGCACCTGACTGAGGAAGAAGGACTCCTCCATTTGCCCTTGGTTACCACCAAACTGTTGATGTCAGCATACCCCTGTCAAGTTGGGGAAGGAGTTTGGTGTCCCTAACTGCAGAACAGCCAAGTTTCAGCTGAGAGTTGGGCAGGAAGGTCCCGTTAGCCTGGTGTTTTAGGTATGGGGTCCATGTAAGATGGTCAGCCCTCTCAGGCTGCAGGCGGGCCAGGCAGTGCATCACCCAGTTCCAGACCAAGTGTTCTGACAGCCATGTTAGGAAAAAGCAAGCTGCTGCAAACACTCCTGGTAGTTTCTGAGCCAAACTCACCGCTGTCAGTGGCTGATAAGCACGCCTAGGCTAAACTTAAGGAGCCAAGACCTTCAAGACACTAATATCTCCTCAGCTTAGTCAAGAAAGGATATTATCAGTACAACCTTTGGTACCTATGTTAAGGCTGTGATTCGGCTATAGACATCTGTAACATAAATTTCTAAATCCCACTTACCCTTTTAGAGTCCCTTTAGAGCAATTGGAAAGAAATAAGTGCTTTTAAGGAGTGATTAATTTCACCCAAAAGCAGCCATACAAAATGGATCACCTGGATTTGCCTCCAAAAAGGTTTACAAGGACTCTTAATTGGTAACCCTATGTCTATACATATTTTTTTTTTTCCTGGCCTGCTGTGCTGAACATAAATGCTTATCATAACTCTGAGGGTATGGAGTCTTGAGAGAATTCAAGCCTGAAATGGTTGCTCAGACTGAACAGGACTACTTTAGCTGAAGACTTTTTCCAATCTGTGCTACCAAAGCTCCATGTGAATATCTGCAATTGTCTATAAAGCAATGGGATTGCACAGTGCAAGGCTGGATATAGACTGAAAATGCAAGACTGAATGATCACCAACAGCAAGACAGCTAGATAGCCCAAAGGTACTTTTCCCTAGCCTTTTCATTTCAAACATAGACTTCTTAGGGCCCGTTTCTGTAGACGTGTGCAGGGAGCTGCACACCTGCTCTGCCCATGCTTGGAGCTGCTGGACAAGGGTCAGTTCTGGAAGCCATTTAACACCACAGCAAATTCACATTCCTCAGGCCTCTTTAGATCTCTGCTGCAGTGCCTAGAAAGCCAGCCCTTGGATCAGACTTATGGGCTACCCTTTAACTATTCCCTCTTTCCCTTCCTCCCTCCCTTTTCCTTCCTTCCTCCTTCCCTCTTTTTTTCTCCATTCACACCTTCCTCCTTTCTTCCCTCCCACCTCCCTTTCTCCTCCTCTTCCCACCTGCCTGCCCCTATGTAACTCAAATAATTTAGAACAAAATCTTGATTTTTTTCATTAGAAATGGTTCTGGTTCTTCTGCCTGTGCTTATATGCAGTATCTATGTTGTTCATCCCTTCTGTGTAACTTCTGGATTTCCTTAAGCCAAGCAGGACACAAAATGTCTATATGTTATGTGTTTATGCAGGAACCATTGCAACCATCCTTATAGGCAATTTTTAGTGAAATGAAGCAAGTTTTATTATCCTAGTTAATGAAACTACCTTAGAATAATAATTTATTATACAGAGAAGCACATGAACGTTCACACTTCTAAATACTGGTATTATGAAAAGAAAGAGAGAAAGTATATACCTATTCCCCAGGAGGATATTTAGATGATCAATACGCTAGTAAGGATGCAAACACGAATAATGTGCAGAAAGGAATGCAGGCAAAGCAAAAAAAAAATCATTTGAATTGCATACAGTGTTACTGCAGTGCTATTTTTCTTGTTTGAAGAAATCCATATTGAGCTGACGTTTCTTCCACATTTTGTAGGACACATGGTCTAAAGAAATGACTTAGTGAGGGATCCTCATCTCTTTTCACATTGCCAAAAAGCTTTTAAAAAATACTGGGCATAATAGCTTTGCTCAATTTATGTTGGAGCACTGTACCGAACCTCTGAAGCCATAGGTGCGCTCCCTGCCTTGCCATCAAGTCCAGTGCATGACCACCTCACTCTGTGGTGTATTTTCCCCACCTGCAGAACAAGGATAACAAAATTGCCTGCTTTCTAAAAAAATAATTTAAATTAATTTTTTTAAGTTGGCAAAAAGCACTATGAAAACATTGTGTATGATTTTTTGGAGTTTAAACAAAAGAACAATCTTTCAGATTATAATAGCTAATAGAAGCAAATTATTTCTAGGAGCAAAATGCATCTTGGTGAGACTGAAGAGTCAACATTTATAGCTTTTTTGGAAGCCACAGGTTTGCATATGGATGGTGCTTGAACTTTGCCTTTTCACTTACAAAACACTTCAGCATCTTTCAGTAATTCAGGAAGTGAATCAAGTACAAAGGTGTCAGAGTACAAATTTCATAAAGGAAGTGACACTAAGGTCAATACCCACACTGAAAATAATCAAGGCAAAATTCTTGAAACCAGTTTTTTTCCTATGGAGAAGATAATCTACAAGGGCTGATTTGTTATCATAGGGGGTTTTTGGGGGTGTTGTTTTTGTTTTAGTTTCCCTCCTGAAATTTGCACAGACTTGGTGAAAATTAAAATTGAGTCTTGATTTCCAGCTAAGAATTTCCAACTACGGTCAAGTAGGTGTATGCAGAAATATTTGTTCTGGTAGCTCCATTTTGCAGCCTAATGTGCAGTCCAACCCATAGTCCAGCGACAAAAGAAAGATTTCACCCTTTCTGAAAATATGCCCAAGGATAATTATCATGACAACAGTTAGCAATTACTTCAATCTTCATCTTCAAAGCACTTTTAAATCTTCACTGCTAGTCCACTCAAGTTTGTGACACCCTTTTCTGTAAGCAAAATTGTTCCTCTCGTTTTATTTGTGTCACAAATTGGCCTCTGTGAGCTCGGTTTGTGCTGCTAGAAAATACCGAGTATCCAGAGTGTATCAGCAAATCTGGACCTTACTCAGCAGCTTAGGATGCTTTTACTTATTCAAATGACCCCTGTGCAGGGCTCACCTGAATTTAAATCTCTGAATAAATGTAGGGAGTACAAAGTGTTGCTTTGTAAATCACCACAAATTACTTGTTCATCGAGGCACAGAGCTTTCTAACCTCTGTTGGCTGGAGGCTGTGGTCAGAGCTGAAAGTACCTAAGCAATTGTAGTCTTAGTTAATATTTGTGCTGAGGGCATCTGCCTGGCTCCCACCTGCCCTGGCACTGAGGACCGCCCATGTTCTGGCCATCGGACCTGGTCAAACAAAGTGAGCCAGCTCCGACTGGAAGTTGGTGGGGTGGAGTACCTTGGAAACTGCTTAATAAGAAAATTATTCTTTAATGGGAAAAGTGTGATTTTTCCAAGTAATTTGACCCAAGTGGAAACAAAGCTTGTCAGAGACTGTATTACGTGAAAATGTTTGCAGAATGATGTCAGTGTGTTAGCACTGTTAGTAGACAGTTGGGGCTTTATTCACAAAAAGGGCACATTTTCGCTGCGTGTAGTAGATTCATAAGTGAGACTTTCTGTGCACAAGTGAGCCTAGGGAAAATACAGCCCTTCCATTTCAAGGAAAAACACTTTTTTTGCGTAGATGGGCCAAATTGGTTTGCAGCTTTCTGAACACAGTTTATCAAGGGGCTTTCAAAGGTTTGTACATGGACGTGAGTCCCTCTAAGCAAAGAGTAGGGGAAGGAGACTGGAGCGCAGGCTCAAAAGGGCTTCCCAGGCACCAGGTGTAGCCCCCTGCTCTTGCCATGGTGGCTCAGGTCAAAGATCCACTTATCTCTGCCTCCTCTCTCCCTGGCACTCGTTGAGGGAAATGTGTAAGAAGCCAGGAATGTATGAAGTGATCCTTCCTCAGATATACTGCCGCGCCTATGACAGTCTCCACAGCAACCACATCACACAATCCGCTCCATAAGACAATTGGAAAAATATGGTTTGTTTGGGTGTTAACAGACCTTCCAGCTCAGTGACGTTTTCTGCTAGAGATGATAAACTCGAAGACAGTGCAGACAAGCAGCGAACGCGAGGCGAGGGAATTGGAGGGATGTTTTGCAGAACCTGGGAAGCCTGGAGTCGGTCTCAAGCTCAGAGGCAGGCAGCCAGTTCTCAATAATATTTTGGGGATGCTCAGCCACCCGTGTCCATCTGGGTGGGGGTCTAGGAGTGCTAATGAAAGGACAGGATTCACAGTGCCGGGCAACGGGCGACAGAGGCTACTTGGTCAGCTACTGTATGATAGGTCACCTTCTTCAGTGCTCCTGCTGTCCTTTGCCTTGAAACCAGCAGTAAGGGGCCTGTGGAAAAATTAATGCGGGAAAGTCTTCAGTAAAGCCTTCTAATTTTCTGTATCTGGCCCTTGCTCGTCTCTTTGGGAGTGAGGAATGAATATTGCCTGTATCATTTACAGCTTGCTGCCGTCAGTTTCTGTGGAATAAAATAATTCCCTTTCCCCTCTGCTCCAGTTTTTCTGAAAAGAAATGATATATAATCTGCAGGTGGTCTGTGGGATGGTCCCCTGCCAGTGATTTCATTTTTGTTGTGATGCAATATATTTTTATTGTTATTTGCACATCTTCAGTAGTAACATGCTAGGGAAATACAGATACTTTTATTAGAACAGACTGAAGCATCTTAGCATTTGGGAATGATGTGGCTTTACGGTACTTGCTGTGCCACAGGTTCAGTGTACACTTGTGTGAGCACACCCAGAATAGAAAGTAAAGCGTACTTCTTCAGCATCATCTCCTATGCCCTCCCATACAGGTTCCTACCCTGCACTGTTCACTGGGGCCTGAAGCCTAGTGCAGGATGCATTAAGTGATGAGACTAACATCTGTCATGCGTTCTGCTGCTCTGAAGGAAAGTGTGTGCAGCAGATTTAAATCCCTCCTTAGGCCTAATGCACATGTATTTCATTTAAAAGTCTGACACAAAAAAAAAGGGGGGGAAATAAATCAACATGGTCTTGCCCTCACTGTTTAATTAGTTCTTATTGTATTCATAGCCCATTTCCACGTCATTATTCATAACTGTCAGTTCACTTTTTTGTTTCCTTGTTTAATTAAAATTATTTAAGAGAAATCAGAGCTAGGCGAGGTTGTCTGACTTCCAGGCTTGGGGACCAAATTCTTTCTTTCTGCATAGGTCAAGTACAGTATAGGCAGCTGCAATGAAAGCTGATCTCTGTTAATCTGCCACAAGCCACAATTAAGGGAAAAGACAAGGTAAAACCGTGTCATTAATTTCTCCAGCACATTTCTCCTTCCTTAGTCTGGCTTGTGCCTGTTGATAACTAACTTCAGTGCACCAGGAGTGTGGAGGTAAGCCTGGGCCCTCCAGCCATCCACTCATCTCAGATCTTCCTGAAAGACAGTATAAAGCAAATCCAAAGTCAGACAGAGACCTTCACAGCAACCTCTTGTCAGAAATCGTGAGCCAGCAGCCTTCTGACAAAAGCCAAAACTTTGTATTTCTATCTCTGCACTTGACCTGTGGCGTGACAGTCATAAAGGCTGGAAGACCTCTGCCCTGGGAAGAGGACCCTGAAGATGGCTGTGATGATTGCTCATTAGCCCCAGGAGCTGGCTTTGTCTCACTTGTTTGCTTTGCTTGTCAGGCATTTTGGAAGACTGTGTCAATGTAAAAGATACCCAGATTAGACTTCTGCCTGTTTCATTAAAAGCAGCTGGTGCAGATGCCAGGTTCATGCTGTGCCATGGGGATCCCGGGTCTCGGAGCTCAGGTGGCAACAGATATGGGGACCAGAGGGACAGGCAGTGGCGGGGCTGTGGGAATAACAATGGCAGCTCCTTGGGTTGGGGCAGTTTACCCACGTTTCATTCACATTGGGGCACTGGAAGGCATTTCCAGACAGGGAAGCCTACAAAGTGTCTTTAGTCATTGATGACAAGATGAGAAGCCATGACCACAGACAGCTGGAGACAGAAAGGCCAGCCTCACTCCTTGGGGTGCCCTCTGGAGCAATGAGACTCAAAGGGGTCCCCCTGTCCCATGTTCTCCATCTCAGCAGAGGAGCAATAACAACAGGGCTTGCTGGGGGGGTTAAGGACAAAGAGAGGACAAGGCTGTATATGCAGGTGCTGGGAGGGAAAGAAAACAAAGGCAAAAAATCCATGTGTGAGGTGTACAAGCACCGTGTCACACGTATCTCGCTTGGTCCTCCCGGGAAGCAGGTCACGCTGGTTAGCTGCTCTTTTCCAGGTATGGTTGACTGACTAGCAAAATTGCCTGCGCTGTACCACATTTCCCTGCAGTATTGCAGCTGCCGGGGAAAACAGTTCATCTTGACATCTGGTGGCAAACGTCCTTAGTGAGAACCCTTAACTGTTTTCATTTTCTCCTTCCTAAAATCCAAATGCGCCTGTTCAGATAATGCTGTCAATGTTTTTGTTGAGGGATAAAGGCTGCAGAGTTTTATTGACAAAGGAAGAGCCTGGAGGAGTCAGGGGTAACCAGGATTTAAATATTTGCTTTTGTTTTTGAGTGCCGCAATCCTAACAAGGCTCTGAAGTCAGCATATTTCTTTGACCTTGAAAATCAATGAAACTGTGATCACTGTAAAGAGCTAAACCAGGGCATTACTCAGCTTGTGTATTTTGCAGCGAACACTCATTTTTGTGCCTTCTGCACTGGCATAATCGGGCCACTGTTCAGGTACATATTGCTCTTCAGGAAGGACACATAAGCATGTGTTTAAGACCTATGAAATCACCAGCCTTTTTTGCCTTTCCTAAATCAACAGGACTTAAGCATGTGCTTAAAGTGCTTTTTCCGAACTGGGGCCTTAAAAAGCTGAGTTAGCTTATCCACCTTCCTCTTTAAAAGATGGATGTGGAAAATTTCCCAGATTATACATCTGCTCTTCCAATTTACATCATGGAGGTTAAGGCTGAGTACAGAGGGAGCAGAAAAAGGGAAAGAAAAGTAAAAACAATCCTGAGCTGGCAGCCTGGCAAAAAGAAACTGAAACAGCTGCCTGCCAGATCCAGAGGGCTGCGCGCTGTGCGCACCACGGCAGGGCCATCTGCACGCCAGGCTTGCACCAGGTGCTGTATTTAGAACAGGAGAGCCTGTTGAGAGAAAGCAAACCTGCTCACAGTCAAGAGGTGTCTTATTTTACAGTCTCCTCTTGCCGTTTCGTCTCCATCTGATACGTTCCATGCTTCTTTCCTGCAAACTGTTGCAACGGGACCAGTCAAAGAGAGGAATTATGAGTTTAGGGAAGCTTCTGCCTTGTTTTTTTCTGCTTCTCCCCAGCGCTGTATGTTACCAGGGCATGGAAACACAAAGGGAACTCCTGCCTTTTGAAGATGTGACGTTTGGGGTGCACCATTTGGGGATGAACACGGGTTCTTCTGCTGCACATCCAGCCCTTTTGGAGAGACAACACCTCCTGGGTGGCAGTGCCATTCAAGCAGGAGGAGGATGGGCAGCTCGGTGCCTGCAGTTGTGCATGTGCTGCCCACAGCCCCCACTTCGGTCCCCCTGCACAACAGGTCCACATCATTTGCATCCATGCTGCTCCCATGGGCAAGGTGAGCCCATCTCCCTGCATTTGTAGGGGAGATACAATTGCTCCAGCGGTCACACCACCTTGTGGGTCACCAGCAATGCTGGCCTAAGCCTCTAGAGAACCAGACACTACAGACGCAATCTTTGATCCTCCAGCTTTTGACGCTGGCATTCTTCTCATCCCAGACGGTTCCAATGAAAGCTTTGTTTGTTTACTTTCACTGTATTTCCACCCCCATCTCTGAAAGTTTTCTTTCATTGCCGTGAGGATTTGGTTAGTCTGTCACTGGGGCTATGGCAGCACAAAGCAGAGGCCGATACCAATTACACTGCAGTCAGTCTGAGTTCACTGTAGGCCTTACTGGGTGACATTTAGTGGCCCATGGTACACGCCGGGTTGACACTCTAACGACTCTTCCAGCCTTAAACCTAAGGAATTTATGAGCCTTATCTTGGCCACTAGACCATCCTTCTCTTCCTTTACTTCCTCCCTTACAGTTTTAAATCTTTATCTGGACCTAGGCTGTTCTTTACATCACATACTCTCTCTTTGATTTCAAAGATGGAAGGGAAGTTATTTAAAAATAGGCTACATCCTAGGCAGTGTTCTGGTAATTAGGCACGGAGCTAGACCTCGTAAGTACATCTGTGGCTCTGAGGGAGGTCAGCATGGTTTGAGTTTTGAAGAAGAGAAGAAAATCAAACTGTTTCACCATTTGAGTGGTAAGAGCCAAAGATCCCTTTGTATTAATTTATTCATGTTGTTGTGTAGCTTTGGCTTGTTTATTCAGCTTTCCATTTACTTTGACAATGTAGTAGGTAGAAAATGAACTCTGTATAACAGCACTGGGTGCTGATGGGGCTGGGTGGCCAGCTGGCATGCTGTGGCTGCAACATATGGTTCCCCAAGAGTGACCAGAGCCTTGCTCTGAAGCCGAGATGAAACTGCCAAACCGATCTCTTATTAAGTATCAGTTAGACTGTGTTCTCTTATTTCTCTTTTTTAATCATGCTGGTGATGCTTTAGGGCTGACTTTCTCAATGAGGTGTAAATCACTGAAATCAATGGACGTATGTCTCCATTCTTTGCATCTGCAGTAACAATGGGCTGTGGAGGAGTCAGCAATTTCGGATGATAGCATTTTACACCTAGCATGGGCCACTTACAAGGGTACTGCTGGGGGATGAGCTTTGCCACTAATCTGCAGTGTGATCCTGTGGGACAAATCAGCTCATCTTCTGTTGCCTCCATTTCCCATTCACAACATAAAGTGCTTTGCAATCAAAGATTGGAAAGGTCCATAGAAAAGACATAGATTATTATTACTTTATACATGGCACCAGTACTGAAGAATCAGTCCCAGGAAAAAAAGCAGAGGTGAGAGGAACATATGGCTATCTGTATGTCATTAGCAATCCCCAGAGTTTCTTGTCCTCCCAAAGCTCATAAACAGCAATATGAACATTTCAAAAGTAACTTTTTTAAAAAACGTAAAAGGCTACTTTAATTAAATGAACATATCTTTTCTCTTAGATCATAACCTTGGATGCCAGTAACTATGTTGGGAATTCAGAAGCATTTCAAATAATTAAAAAAAAAAAAAAAAGGTGATGTTCTTTTATAGTTGGCAATTTTTCAGCCTTCATATATTAAACCAGCTTTTCCTTTTGTTAAAAGCAAGCTGAAAAGCTTTTGTAATAAGATATTAAAAATTGTTTAGCATGCTGGATCATTAATAGCAACTTGAATGTAGACTTTAAGACTTTAAAAGAGCAGTGTAAATCTATATATAAAATTGATTCCTTTATCTGCCCCTTTTTTATCTGGCAGAGCAGGATCTTACAAAAATCCAAGTATTGTGTGCCAAAGTGGGACTTTCATTCTGAGGAAAAAATAGAACAAATAATCTTACATTTTCATTGTTTAATCAACTGTCATCCCCAGTGCAAAGGAGATGAGAGCTTGGGGTTGTGGTCTAGGCTCAGTCTGAGCTGTCACAGTGGTTTGCAGTGAGCGAGGGAGAACAGGGTGGTTACCTCGGTCTGTGGGACAGCGGCCACAGGACCCAGGTCTCTGTGGTGGTGGTCTCCTAGGACTGGGGCAGCACTGCATGGCCAGGCTGTCAGAGTGACAGCCCAGCACAGGGCAGGCCCTGCACAGGGACTTGCTTGGGTATGGCGTTAGCATGGAAAACCATCTTGGGAACCAGAGAAATTCCACTTTCTTACCACCCCGTAGCTCCTTTTCTCCCAGATCTAGAAGGTCTGCTGCTGCCAGTCCCTTAAAAATCATGATGGACAGATGGACTTGTTTCTCCATCTCCCACTGAGACAATATGGTAGCCCTTTCTGTCCTTCAGGATCACTGAATAACATGAAACACAGATGCCCTTGCAGGCGGCAAGACAGAGAACTGTGATCTGCATTGTCGTTCCTGGTTTTGACTAGTTTTAAGCTGTCAGACTGCAACATTTGCTGTGGAAACCTGTGAAGTATGTGTGGACACTGAATACAACATTTCTATGTGTTTCCTTAACCCATCAGGCTTCTGGTCTTCACAACATACAGACAGGAACATTAAGTTAATGATGCTGAAAATACTGTTAATATTTCTCAGATGACCAGTAAAAGTAAGAGACTTGGTCACGGTGGGTCTTATTTCCAGATTAATTTTGGCTGAGCACTCTTCTCCTGTGTTCAGGATTCTCTCAACTATGTGTGGAAGCTGAGATGACTTATTTATCATTGTTTTAATGCCTGCCTTGACCTGGAAAGATTTTCTAATTCTGCATCCCAATTTTAATGGCTTGTTTCATACCTGCTGCTAAGAAGAGAGCTCTGGCTACAGACACCAAGAAATTAAAATCGGTGTTGAACTATCCTGTCAGGTCTTGTTTCCCAGGCCATTGCTCCACCGAGGCATCTTCCACATCTGGTACCTCCCCTCTTTAATCAAGAGAGGCTTATGTGAACCATGGTGCCTGGGACCTCTTTGAAGCTTGAAGATCAGCTTCATGGGAGTTCGTGCCTCTCAGCTGCTGGAAATGTGCTGATCAGGGCTCAGAACTTTTTGGTCATCTTCACTCAACAATGCTTTTCGGTCATTGCCCATCTCACAACCATTGTAGTGACTCGGTTTAATAGAGCCTTGACACTGCCTAGATGGAATTACGTCTGCATTATGTGTTCGCTGAACAGCTCTGAAGGAACTCATTTATAAAAGTCAGCATGTTGGTAAATGGTAGCTAGTCCATGAACAACAACAAAAAGAATTTGGATCTACAAGTCACTGTAAATTATTTACTGTGTCCAGATTCATTTGCAACAATGGGCTTGGGTGCAAGAAAATCTTGAACTTTGGCCAGAAATCCCTTCTTTTGTTGTTAGCAGTTACATCTGCTGCTTCTTTCTTCTAGTGCTACGCAGATCTCTTTAATCCTGAGAATGTGTTCCCAATTTGATTGTATTTACATATATGTCTATAGCCTCACTGAAAATACCAGGCCTACTCTTCATCACATTTCCATGCTGTGTTAAGGTTTGGTTTGGATAATGTCACTTTTCTTGTGCCTGGAGAATTTGGCTTCCTGTGAGCTTTTGGAATTTGACTTCTTCCTTTATATATCCAGACTTTTTTTTCTTTCTCTTTCTTTTTTTCCTTTTTTTTTTTTTCTTTGTAGTTCTCTTTTCAGTCTACTAAGGGAACCAAGGATGTGTACTGCATACCCTCTGGCCTGCCACGTTTAATTTAGATGAAGCCTCAGTATGAAAACTATACATGAGAATTTGTATTGTGTTTGAAGTGGGTGCAAGCCATGCTCCACGGCCGAGGGTCCTGCAGAAACCATCGTGGAGTTGCAGGAAGTAGCAATGAGTCATGTCTGAAGCAAATCCAATTGAACCAAACAAAATAAAACAAAAAGAAACCAAAAACCGTTATATCTGAGTTAATAGATTTTAGTGTTTGACTCCTGTAATCAGAGCTAATGTTGCCTCATGCAGACTCCTGCCCAACACAGTCCCTAAAATAAATGCTGCTGGTTGTGAGCTTGTGCTCAAGAAATGTCATGATTCACCATCCCCCAAGGATAGCCTGTGCCTCATTAAGAGATAAAATCCAGAAGCCTAGCACTCATGTTAAATACTAAGCTGCATGCTGATATCTGACGTGGTCAGAGCAACAAAATCTCTCCTATGAGCCTTGGAGCCTGCGGCCCCTGTGTAGGCTAGCAACCCTTGGAAGGCAGAGATGCCCATGCCATGCCACCACCCATCTCCTGGCTTTTGCACGGAAAAGGAGCCAACATCAGCCTAACACACATGTGAGACAAGGGCATGCAGCAAAGGCACAGGAAGCTTCTCTGAATCCAGCCTGAACATGAGACATCTGTGTTGAGAACAGGCTGGTTCCCACAGTCCCCCTGGTTGACCCCCCAGAGGTTTGCTCCTGGTGTCTCATGTAAAGAAGGGCAACAAAGGTGCTGTTGAGGCCCACACCACCCTTTATGTAGTGGCAGGGCTTTTTCCACGTCATGAGCCGCACACCCATACCCCTGAGAGCGGGCTTTCCAAGGGTCCAAAGTCTCCACAGAGGCCGATGCCAACAACATTTTAGAAGTTAAACATATATCATGACAATCATGATAGCAGAATGTTTCTTAATATGTATTTTTTCCTGTTGGTATAGAAAACGTGAAATATATTTGTCCTTATATTCTTAAAACTATACACTTAAAAGAACTCTGTTTCCAGAAAAGATACCCCACTCATTGCTCCAGGAAAACATTAACTAATCATGGCTGGTAGTGAAAAAAACCCACTAAGCCAGTTCTGTGAAAAACTACTAACCCAAGGTTCATAGAGCAGATATATGTTACTTTATCCAACTACTGGGATTTTTCCCGTGTTTTACCACTGAGCTTATGAGGGAAAGGTATATTAATTTTAAAAAGATATTATCAACATTTTTCACATTAAAAATCGACATAGTATACTGCATCTCATTGCCCTGAAGTTTAAGTAGAAACTCAGAGTTTTCCCAACTCAAAAGAAGCCACCCTGTTTCTCTGGTTGAACAGATCTGTTGCATTAGTTTACCAAGAACATCCACTTGATTTAGTTGAAATAACACTTATAAAGCAATAAATGTTTAGTTTAAGAGGAGGTTAATGAGCAAAGTTTATTACTTACTGGAAAATCATTGAAATTGAAAGCCACATATATTTACATAAAGTATGCAGCATCTGAAATAAATCCAAAAAATTTTGTTATTAATTTCCTGTGTTGTTTACATGTGTTAGAGCTATGTTTATTCCAAAAGAATCACTCACCAGGAGTGATAGAAATTGAAGTGCAAACTGGTTTATTTTTCTCAGTAACTTATTAATAACAGCATCAGTTTTTCGTGTTAGATAGATGATATGCAACAGACATTTTTCTTCAAATATACACACAATAAGTGAGAAAATAAAGAAAAAGACTGTGCAGTCAAGTGAGTTTTTTATTAAATGAAATAAAATTAAAATTAATACCATTTTTGCAGTCCTGCAATTTTTTTCTATTAATTCCAAAAGATATTGAATAAGTTGCAACAGATTTTACAATGCAATATTTAGTGTGTGTTTCAATAACCAAATACTTATACAATGAAGCACTAATCAAGATCATAAAAACATCAAGGGTTTCATTATGTTTTCTCACAAACTTGTGAATTAAAAAAATAAATATGAAGTTGCCCTACAAATCAAAGACAGTACAGTTTTTAAAGTCTCCTTTTAAAGCTGGAAGGGAACACATATCATTTTTATGGCAAGTTACTATATGTTAAAGCAATTTTGCATTTTTCACATTTGGTATGAAAATTATCCCGCGTGTTTCTTAACCTCAGACCATCTCCTCTTAGTTTTGGCGTGACTGTAGAAAGCAGCCGGCTTTTTCTAAACCAGCTATGAAGGAAATCGTTCATGTCCTTTCCCTAGCTCCCAGTCCTGGCTCCTCAGTCCTTAGGTTTGCAGAATGCTCCTCAAAGGAAGTTTTGCTACAGAGTAAATACCGCAGTGCAGGACTCGTTCAATCCACTTGTGCTTGTGGGCCTAGGTAAAAAAAAAAAATGAAAAAAAAGAAAGAAAAAGAGGATAAGGAGTGTGTGGCTTTTCCAGGAGTACATATTGTAGCCCTGGAGCCAGCTCTTCCTCATTTTAATAAAGACAAACATGGCCAGGATTGGGTCTTTCAAGAGAGGGTCATCTGTCACCAGACGAGTAGGTCATATTTGTGCTTTACCATGCAATATGTGGAATTACTCCTTTCTTCATCATCCACTAAAAGTTTCTGGGGTTGGAGTTTGTCTTGCAACAGACAAGATACTTGAACAGTTTAAGGATCAAGTCCTCACACTGCCAACGTACATGCAGGCAACGCCTCGCGACCGAGGGACTGGCCAAGCGCTCCAGCCTCCGCACGTGCCAGTGAGGGGTGGGGGAGGCGACAAGCCCACCCCCTCCGGAGGGCATTTGAGCATGGCGCTTTGCTGCTGGTGACACATAAGGATTTCAGTCCTGCCTGGGGTGCACATGTCAGAGCAACCTTCACACCAGAGGCGCGGGGGCTCCAGATCCCCGCGGGGGGCTGCGTGTGCCTCCTTGGAGCAGCCTCGGCAGTACCCCTCTGCACATGGAACAGACTTCTCGTTTTCAGCCTATTTGCCCTCCAAACCCAACTCTGCTGTGGGAGGTTTAACACTTACTTAATGAGCACTATGTGCGTGCATACATATGGATGTGTGTATATCTGTCTACACATACACACAATATAAATTAACTAAACATGTTACTAGGATACATCAGGAAAACCACATCCAAACAAAGAGTCCAATATGGAAAAAGCTATTAAAAGATCCCAACATTTGAGCTTGTTGTGTACAGGAATACATATGATTACAGGACACAAATTTTACATTTTGTTCTTTTCCTGCTAGCATTTATAAGAGGTGTTGTGCTGGGAGTAAAGGGAAGACTGCAAATGATAAAGCAGATCTGATCTTCACAAATAACATGATGTTCCTAATTAAATTGCCCACCTCAGGAAAACTTGGGAATGAGCTTCACAGTTAAAATGAAGTGTACCAGCCTTTGGTGTTAGAAAAGGTCCAAGAGGCCTCAACAAGCCACTGAGCAGCTCTGCCCTTAGAGATTTTAAGAGAAACGCAGTCCAGAAGGACCTTTGTGCTCCAAGTGTCTGGAGGATCCGCGTACCCTCACATGAGCTCAACACTGAAAGACAAAGACAGGCATGAACTTTCATGACAACCTTCTTTTAGGCTGCCTAGTTTGCTTAAATAATTTTCCTCCTTCATCTTGAATGCAAAGATGCATAGTCAGAGGACACACACATTGCAGGGCTCAGTGCTGGCGTGCACCAGCCCGAGGCAGCACTCAGGCTCATGGGGTGGAGAAGTGCCTGGAGATGCTCTCACAGCCCTAAAGTGACTATGGCCCCATTTTGCCAGGGCTCTGCCACTGCCCTTGAGCAGCACACAATGGACCAGGGTGTGGCAAATTAGCCAGCTGGCAAATACCCCTTCCCAAGTCAAGGAACTGAACCAGACAGGCGTTCCCTGTCACAGTTACCTGTTTAGGTCTTGTCACACTCTACGTAGCAAGGGTATGGGTTTTGAACACCCTGCTGCCTTCTGTACTACTTCCCCCGACCTCTGCACCCTACACATAGTGCTGTAAAGACAGAGAGTCAGCCAAGGTATCAGAGCTCAGCCCTAAAGTCAGATGTGGATAGCAAGAACAGAGATCTGGGCAGTTAATTTTTTTTTTCCAAGTGTCTGAAAAGTAGACTCTTAGAGGGATGCAGTACAGGCCTGTGGCTCCTCTGGAAGCAGCACCTGGTCCATCTCACATGCTTCAGATGACATAGTGGTGTAGGAGTTGGCATCTTCATCACGCTCAGGTTGGGAACATACAATTTCTCTGGGCAAAGTCAGAGATGTCCTGGCCCCAGATGCTTTCTGAAGTGTCAGGGCATGTAATGAAAGGCTAATTTAAAGGCGCTAGTCATGTGACTGCAAGGCTGAGATATTTTTTTCTAGTGATGATTTTCCAAACTGGAATTCCTCTTGGAATTGACTTTGAAGTCAGTAACAAACCTCCCATGGGGTTTAATGCAAATGGAATCAGCCCTCACTGGAGATTTTAGTGGAGCAGAGAAAAACATTTTTCCTGTTAAAAGATTTTCCTATTAGTACAGACACATAAAAGCCTTCTCAAAGCTATAATGTTAAATATTTTAATGTCCTGCCAAACCTCATCAATTCTCATTGTTTAGAAAAAATGGCACAAACATTCTAAGTTGCTAGCTATGGCATTTTCTGCATATTAAGATCAATAATATGCTTTACAAGGAATAAAGGGTTGTCTAATGAGAAAAGTCTTTTAAAAGTCAAGACAATTCCAACTGTTATGAATGATTACAAATTATGTGGTTAATTTTATGGGGGTGGGGTAGGGGGAGATTAAGGCCTCGGGCACATGAACCATACTTCCACACTTCCTTTCTGTACCAGAAACTGCACCTCCCTAAAACCTCCCCTATTGATCAGCTGTGTGAATACTAGGAAATGTTGGTTTGACTGCCAGCGTAAGGAGCTACGTTTTCCATTTCAGCACCGTCCCTGGGCTCTTAAAATGTTTCTTGGAATAAATTTCTTTGACAGGCTGTACTGACGTATGCAGAAGGAGCACTTGGTTCAGATCTTTCAAAAGGTAAGCTTCTTGGACCCTACGCTCTATTCCTTATTCAAGCAGCCTCAGCAACTCATAGGTGCATGGGTGTGGGCCTTTGAGTTCTTTTACTTTAAGCAATTCAGATGCATGTTCAAAGGCCTCCTCACCTGTACTGAGTTTGGCCCGGCTCCACAAAGGCTGTATGTGAGGTCAGGTCCCAGCTTCAAGGACTTAATTTTCTGGATGTTAAGGGCAATGTGAGCTCTGGACAAGAAACCTAGGGAGGGTGAGGAGCCACAGTGAGGGGCTGGCAGCATCAGTGGGTGGTGGAGAGGGTGGGTGCACACAGCCTGCGGGATTTGTCCTCAAGAAGGACAGGAGTCTGGTGTGTGTGGACTCCCTGGGGACTCCAGTTGCAGTGAGCTCCTGCCAGCAATGCCCCATATAAGTGGCATCCAGTGCTGGTGCCTGTGAGGACGTGTGTTTCCTGCCTTCCAGCCACACAGGCACAGCTACTCACTGCCCTTACCCGGTATCCAAAAGCCCATCGCCACTACACGCAGTCCAGTTTGGACAGTTTCCAAAGCTTCTTCACTGACTGCTTCAGGATAGACTGACGTATCAGCAGCTTAAAAATTCTCCCACCCTTTTTCCCAAGTTAACAAAATCTCCCATCATTTCCCTGCAAGTGGCTCAGAACTGTCTAGATCTGTCAGGGACCTGACTGCCCAGCTCAATGGCTTCCTGCATTGTGGTGGTGGAAAATAAATCTTTTCAATCGCAAACCGAAAAATATTCTTTATAAAAATGAGGCTCTAGGGACCTCATTCAGTTCCTCAGGGAAGTTAAACTTCCATTTCCCACCCTCTGTAGCAGTGTACTGATGTCTGAGTAGAAGCCGTTCTGGTGTTGGCACAGGAGAAAGGAGAAGGGAAGAGGGACCAAAGCATTAATTGTGCCATGCAGCAGCTTCAAAGGAAAGGGGACTGTTTCTTCTCCCTGTCCTTCAGCTGCCTGATATTACATAAGCCACACACCACAGTGATGGGAGATGTGGCTGTGAATTCCTTAAAGCAGTGAGATGAAGATGGACATCGCTAGCTCCCTCAAGTCCTGCGTGACAAATAACCTACTCCACAAAATGGGGCTGATGGCTCTGTTCTCACTGCTGGCCTTCTGCCACCATGCTCCAGTGCCACCGCGTTTTGTGCAGACCCTGCCCGTGTGAGTGTGTTTCACGTGCACTGCCAGAGCCAGCTCCTCCAGGGAGGAGGAATGCTTTGTCTGAGAATCCGGATGGGATTAAGTGCGAGATACACACTTAGCCCTGTCAAAACCAAAAGGCTTCACTGCATGTGTGGAGCAGGACTTCACACATCTCAGAGACTTCCCTAATGCCAAGGGAGTTACTTGGTAAAGGCAGGACAATATGAAAAAGGTAGTCTGCATTTAAACACCCGGTTCCTGCCTAATCCCAAATGCTGGCATGTTTGTGAGCTGGACTTGTGTCCCAGTTAAGTAACAGGAGCTTCCTAGGTGCAGACCATACAAAGTATTGCAGTGACTCTTGCTAAATGCTGTGTCTTGGAATCACTGCAAAACGGTTAAGTTTTTCTCTAGATTTGTAACAGCAATAATAAATGAGTACACATATAAATATGTAGCATTTATTGTAGTATACTGCAGTATATTAGTTGATGCACACAAAGCCATTGCTCTTTTTTGCAACCTCTCAAAATAATATGGTGTGAATGAATGAAAAACTTTCAAAAAATGTAGAAACAATTCATCATTAAAATGTGCTACAAATTCCTGTTCCACTCTTAAATCAGAACTTCCTCTAATTTATTACCTAAAACGTTTATAAATCTGTTTTCTTGAATACTCATGCAGAACCAAATGGTCTTAATTTTATTTCCCATCTCCTCTCCACTCCCCACCAGTCCAGAGCCTTAAAATCCTCCTCCATTTCCCATTACAACCCATCTCGGATCCCGCTGTGCCTCCAGACCCTGGCAGATCATGGGGTGGGCCACACGCAGTCACTAAGCAGCGGTAAAGGGATATCCATCAAGTCCTTGGACTTGGAGACAGTTGGTGTGTTCAGCTGAACTAGGAGTTGGCTGGTGGACTAGACATGAAGCAGGTGAGATACTGAGTTTGAAAGTGGATGTTGGATTGATGCCCAGTTTAAACAGCAAAGTGGCAGAAGATGAGTTAAATCTGCAGAGGCCCAAAAAGATAATTAAAAACACCCCTGGATGACAATGGCTATTAATTTGCTGCGAGTCACTGCATCCCATGGAGGGAAAAAGGAAACGAGCAGCTCCCCAGGCTCACTGCAAGAAGCTGGACGTATGCACAGCCTATCTCTAGCAGTCCATAGGTCCCTGCTGCTTCTCCGCAGTCCTGTGGGGGTGCCGGGGGGCTAGGTCTGGTAGGGCAGAAAAACGCCAGGAAACACGTTTTGACAGAAAAGGCTTTGCAAGCCTCCCATGTGCGCTCCACATTGCCTGTTGCGTGCCCTTTGATGTCGGGATTGGTTCGTGGGAAGGAGCGAGGCCGGATCCTCACGCCGGGACGGACGGTGCCAGCCCCGTGCACCAAGTCGCTGGGACGGCTGGCACCGTCTCTCCTGGGGTGAGGCCCTAGCCCTGCCGCCAGCGCTGCTCCTGCAGCCCCAAGCGCACAAAGCTGGTTTTATCTTTTTTTCCCCCTTTTTTCCTCTTTCCCTTTTTTTCTTACCCCTTTTCTCACTTTTTTCTTTCTTTTTTCTTTCTTTTTTTTTTTTATTTTTTCTTATTTTTCTTCTTTCCCCCCGCTAATAACCAAGAAAGAGCTCTCTGTGTCCCTCGCTGCAAGCGGGGTGTTTCCCCCTCCGGGTGAAGCGCGGGCTGAAGCTCCCGCGGGACGGCTGGGCGCAGCCCGGGGCCCGGCAGCCGTGCCCTGCGGGGAGCAGCCTGGCCCCCACCTGCCACCGCCGCCCCGCGGGCAGCAAGAGCTGCCTCAGCCTCCTGCGGCTCCCCGCCTCCGGGGACCCGGCAGCTCCCTCTGCCTTGCTCCGTGCCCGCTCTCGGCTCTTCGCCCAAGAAACCCATGGGAAAATACTAATAATCAAAACGGGGGAGGGTTTCTCTTTTATTTCCTTTTCTTTCCTTTTCTTTCCTTTTTTTTCCTTTTATTTCCTTTTCTTTTCTTTTTTCTTTTCTTCTCTTTTCTTCTCTCTTCTTCTCTTTTTTCTTTTTTCTTCTCTTTTCTTTCCTTTTCTTTTATTTTCTTATTTCTTTTTTCTTTTATATTCATATTTTATTTCTCTTTCCTTTTCTTATTTCTTTCATATTTTATTTTATTTTTTCTTCTCTTCTCTTCTCTTCTCTTCTTTTCTCTTCTCTTCTTTTCTCTTCTCTTCTCCCTTCTCCTTTCCCTTTCCCCCTTCCCCCTTCCCTTTCCCTTTCCCTTTCCCTTTCCCTTACGGTTGTTATTATTGGTAGTGGGGGCAGGCGAGGTGGTTTCTTTTTTTCTTTTATTTTCTTTTTTTTTTAGCAAAGTGACAGATTCAGTTTTGAAATCACTGTTCTGAAATGTCACATGGCAACTTTAGAGGAGATTATTAAAGGAGGGCTGAATGGATGGATGGATGCATGAATGGATGGATGGATTCATGCATTTATCCGTGTCTTTTGTGCCCCGCAGCCTGCGGTTATAGGAGAAAAAAAAAAAAAAAAAAAAAAAAGACAAATAGTCGGGAAAATGCCTGTTCTCTCCCGAAGAGGTGTTTTAAAGCTGTGCTCTGTGCCACGCGAATTTTGCAAACGGCAGTTTTGAAGCCCTCAGGAAAGCCTTGCAGGAAGAAGCACGAAGGAAAATCAGCCTCACCTCCACGCAGCGCACTGGGGAGACACTTCATCCCGTTCGCTTACTGCCAGCAGCGAGCTCCTTCTAACACCTTTTTTTTTTTGGGGGGGGGGGGGGGGGGGCGGGGCGGGGCAGAGGGCGGGTGGGTGAAAGATCTGCTACTTACTCCAGGCACTCCTTGCCTCCTCTGACAAATAAGACTGATCTCTGCCCGCAGGAGCCGACACCACTCTATCATTTGAGGCGCTCAGGTCCCACCGCCCCACCGAGCCTCAGCCCGGGGCGGCAACGGTGGGGACATCACGGCCCTTTCCCACGGGCCTCATCCCGATTGGGCCGGAGCCCACAGGGATGAAGGGGGCGGGGGGGACACAGCTGCCAGCCCTGGGAGTGGGAGAACCCGGCAGACCCCGCCGCGAGCCTCACATCCAAAGGGACGCCGGCATTGTATCACATCACATGTCCCATCCTACCATATCATCAAACAGGAGCATTTCAGTAAAATTCACGTGCACTTCTGCAAGCACCTTGATTTTGTTTACATATATATTGTATAATGTATTTGTATATGAGTTTATATATTTAGTATGTAAAATGTATATTTAAATATTCCCCAGTTTGCATTTCTTGCAGATTTCCAAGCGCATGAAACAAATGAAGGGAAACTATGGAACCAACTGACTGTTATTTAATAAGGTAACTGAAATAATATAGTATCTATTCGACTGCATTAATGTAATGTATGTTAGCCGTACATGTGCATGTATTTATACGCTGATATGTGCCGATGCTTGGGCGGACGCGCTCACACACACGCACCCACATGCCCCGCCGCGCGTGGACCGGACGGGGGGTCCCCAGCCCGGCGCAATGCCCCCTCCCACGGCGCTAAGCCCCGCGGAAGCACCTGGGGCGGGGGCGTTGGGGAGGGGGGGTTGCTGGTCCCACCGCCTCTCAGATCCTGGGGCGGGGGCGGGATGGTGGGCTTTAAACCGGAGCATCCCCTCGGACAGCGCCTCTCCCACGCCGGCCGCAGCGCGGCGCTACGGGCGGCAGCACACCGACACCCCGAAACCAAACCAAACCGAGACAAAACCCCCACACCAACACCCCCGCACCACCGGCAATCCCGGCTGGGCACGGCGCCGTTTTGACGTTTTCCTCTCTCTGCTGGTTTTGCAGAGCTCGAGGGGAGGGGAGGGCAAGGGCAAGGGCAAGGGCAAGGAGAAGGGGAAGGAGAAGGGCAGGGCAGGGCAGGGAAGGGCAGGGCAGGGCAGGGCAGGGCAGGGCAGGGCAGGGAAGGGAAGGGAAGGGAAGGGAAGGGAAGGGAAGGGAAGGGAAGGGAAGGGAAGGGAAGGGAAGGGAAGGGAAGGGAAGGGAAGGGAAGGGAAGGGAAGGGAAGGGAAGCACGGTGAGGGGGCGGCCCAGCAGTGGAGGGAACTGCAGAACTGAGGTGTGCAGGTCCCAACATCTTGCTGGTGCTGCCCACCACCTGCCCTGCATAAGGCGGAGAGCTTGGGCTGCAGGCAGTAAGGAGTAACAGCTCTCCATGGGTCTGGCCCTTACACCCAGCTGTGGTGTCTACTGCTGTGGTACCTTCTGATGCTCAGGTCCTCATCCCCTCACCCTTGTCTGGCATCTGATGAGAGAGAGCATCCTTTTCCTGAAGATCCTTCTAGCTCTTGACTTGAAAGTCTATATGCTATTTGAATAAATGCTATCATCGAGCCAAAACACACTTGGTGTTGGGCAGGGTACAGTTCACACCTACCCTCAGGGCTCCGGCCTGCAGCAGGGTGGGAGAAGAGACCCTCTATAGTTACACCTGAGCAGCGAGGGTATCTGTCTGGTTTATGTAGCACCCCCACCGCAAGGTCCCTCACTTTGGCTGGGGCTTAGGCTCCTGCTGAGGCCTGGGGAGGGTGAGGGAGAAGGTGGCCCTCTCCGTACATGCGTCCCCTCCTCCAGGCTGGATGAGAGGCCCCAGTGTGGCCTATCTGGCTCCCCACCAGCTTCAGGGGCCTGGGTAGGCACGGGGAAGAACCAGGGGCTGGGGACCAGCGGGCGGTAGGAGCATCCCTGCAGTGGTCCTGCTGCTGGAAAAGGTGCCCGCCACCCGGTGCAGGCAGGGAAAATGAGGAGAGGTGGGCTGAGCCGCTGTGGGATCAGAACCCTCGGGCTGCAGAGGGGGTTTGCACCAGGTCGTTGGCTCTGCTGTGGGTGTTTCATCCATTGGGTGGGTGGGGAGGGGAGAGGACCCCCTTTTCTATCTGATGCTCCTGCTGGGGAAAAGTAACATGAGGGCTTGCAAATTCAGTGGGAAGCTATAGAAGTTGGTAAGTCACTTCGTTCATGCCCAGACACAACCCAACTGTCCCCCTCCCCAGTCACACACAGAGATCCCCGCATCACCTTGGAGACCACAGCCCGTGGGATGTAACCTGGGTGAGGCCAGGCCAGGAACAGGGCAGGGAGAGGCTGCAGCCAACCTGGGCCTGCCCAAGGGGAATGTGTATGCCTCAGGCAGGGGGCAGGAACAGGGCAGCCAGGGAAATCTCCGCATCCCCCACTTGAGAACCAGCCTCTCTCAGAGGTGTCTGCAGCCTTTTGCTTGGGAACTGTCTGGTCACCGCACCCACGGTTCCTCCCCGTGCAGCACACACCACAGCTGGCCTGCACCACATTTCCCGAGAGCAATGGGAAAAGCCAAATCAGGGCAATAGAGTGTCCCGCCAAGTGTGTATTACTGATGGATTTCCCTTTCCCTCCACAAGGTTTTAAAGGGTTTTGAACAGAGAACAAGCATAGAGCTGAGGGTTGCTGCAACCTTTACAACGCTATGAGCAGTCACCAAGGGGCCAGGGTTGTTGCACCTCAAGGTACAGCCTGCACAGTCAGTGACCACCGACTTGGTGTTTCGGCCTTCCCCGGAGCTGCTGCAAAAGAAAGGCTGCTGGTGAGCTGCGGGGTGCAAGGAGAGCTGCATCCCTGTGTTTGGGGGGGAGCACGGCAGAGCTGGGCTCCAGAGCTGCACTTGCTTTGTGCTGGGGACAAGTCCCTTGTTTTTTGGGACCAAACCCACAAACAAAACCCTTCAGGCTCTGAATGCCAACCTATAAGCCCCGCTGCCTGTGAAAGGCTGGGCACAGCTGACCTGGCCGTCAGACATGGCAGGATCAGGCCTTCTAGATGGATTTTGTGCTTCTCAGAGACGAGTGATCTTGCTGCAAGCCAGGGAGACCACAGTCGGTCAGTTTTGCTGGGAACAGTGTTTGGAGATTTGGGAAGGAGTGGCAAGAAATGTCACCCAGAGTTTCCCAGCGATTACTTTGATGGGAAAAGAGGACGGGAAACGCTCCCCCGACCGGCCTGTTCCTGCGGCGTGGGATCAGTTGCCACGCCGTCCCTGTGGGCACTCCTCTCCCTGCCCTTGGCCTTGCCGTGCCGAGGCTGGGGACACATCGAAGGTGAGGTCAGCTCCCGGCCTTACCGCATTTTCGCTACGCCAGAGCGGAGCGGCTGCTGGCCCCGACCCGCCGCAGGGACACCGGCGGCCGGGGCGGGGCCGGGGCGGAGCGGTACCGGCCGCCGGCGGCCGCGGCGGGTGGCGGCTGAAGGGTGCAAGGCGCTACCACAGACGCTGAAAACATCCCCCACCCCCGAAAAAAAGAGGAAAAAAAATCAATCCGCCGGCGACAGGCAAGATCAAGCCCGCTTGTGATCCCCCCTCCCCCGGGAGCCTTCCCTGCCGCCCGGAGGTGCAGCATCCCCCAACTCTCTCCCGAAAGGTATCCCGGGATTCCTTCCCCTCCCCTGCGCTCCGAAGCCCTTGCAGAGAAGGCAGGCCCGATGTGTCAGCCTAAGCACGAGGCATCCTAGGAATTTCCACCAGGGAAACGAGCCCTTTCGCGGGGCTGGCGGGGCTCCCCGCCGCCGCGGCCCGGCCTGCCCCCGGGGCTGGGGGCCGACAGGCGCAGCCCCCGGCGGGGCGTACCTTTAGGCATGGAAGCGTTTAGCGGTTTCGGCGGTATTAACTCCTAACAGGGTGTGAAAAGTATTGGGGATTGAAAAAGCTGTGGGAAAGTGGATTCTTTCCAAGTCAGGCGGGCTGGAGCTTTCCTCCCCTCTGCAGGAGGACACCTTGCGCTGCTCCCGCCGCCGGCCCCCAGAGGAGCAGCCCCTTCCCGGCAGCCGCGGCCCCGCAGCACGGCAGGTGCGGGGCCTCTAGCTGTGTGACCGTAAGCTTTTACAGCTGGAGAACACGGCATCGCGTTTGCCACCGGCCCGCTCGCCCCTGTCCCTCTGCCAGCGCCACGTAGCCGGGCGCGGGAGATGTCACTGGGTGACAACTCTGCTGAAGGGGTCCCGGCTTCTTTTGCTCCGGGAGGGGAGGCTGGCCCTTGCTCTGCCTCCAGCCGCTGCGGCTCCACACCCCTGCGTCCTTCCCGGGGACCGCCCCCCAGCCCCGCCACCGCAGCTCCCTGAGGCGCTCGGCCAAAAGCCTGCGGTCTTTTCTCCCCCAACACCCTCTTGCAGTTTTCTTTCCCCCAATACACCCGGTTTGGGGTTGGTTTTGGGTTTTGTGGGGGTTTTTTTCCCAAATGTGAACGGTCCGAAAAATGAACACGGGACAAATATTTCAAATCTGATCGAATTTAATCAGCCATTAACACTTGTTCTGGTTACAGCAGAGACTCGCGCCGCTGGCACGGCTTCCCCGAGAGGGCATTACGGGCTGTAACCTGTGTCCACGTTCAAACGCTCCCGTATACCGGGAGGGGGTGGGGGGGACACGGACACGACACGACACGACACCAAACAACGAGGTTTTGACAAAAAAAAAAATATTACGTGGCGTAATCTTAAACTTTGGGGCTATAAATAAAGGAAAATTAAAAAAAGGTAGGTTTGGTTTCTCCCCGCCAGAGAAGACGGTGGATGGTGCAAGGGCTGCCTCCTGCCAGCCTGCTCGCCCCCAGCACGGCTGCCCCGGGGAGAGAGGCAAAGCCGCAGGCTCCGGTGCCGCCGGTCCTCCCCTGCCCGTCCGCCCCGTCCGCCCTGAGCCGCCCCCGGGCCGGGTCGCGGCGGGGCCCGGTGTCGGTACCGCGGGGCAGGGCGGGGAAGCCAGGGCCCCCTACCAGCGGGGCCCTCCGGGAATGAGACTCCAAGGGCTCCCCGGGAGGGAGCAGTGCGGGGCGAGCTGCTGGGGAGGGGAACCGAGCATCGCATCGCTTACCTGGCTTGGGCAAAAGGCACAAAGAGAAAAATCCTCTTCTGGGAAAAATTAATAGAAATCCTCCTCGTCACGGAGCCGCGCCCCGAGCGGTGCCCCCGTGGCCGGCGGCGAGGAAAGGCACCGGCGGCGGCTGCGCTGCCATCAGCCGGGCAGGGCGGGAGCGGCCGCGGTGTCCGGCTCGGCCAGCGGTTCCGAGGAACCCCGAGATAAAAAAACAGGCTTCTCCTGTGAAGAAATCCATTTCTGAGCATCAGAGAGAGGTTTTAAACAAATAAGAAAGGGGGGGGGGGGAAGCCCCCCCTCCGACCTGTGATTGAGGGACAGTTAAAAATCATTTCCCGTGTTAAGAGGCAGAAGACCAGGTTACGGGGAAAACTACCTTCTTTCAAAGCCCCGCTAATGGCCATACGATTCATTAGGTTACCTAATCCTAATAACCTCTCTAGCATCAGTCCCGGTGACCCAGCCCATTAAGCACCACCAGCGAAACCCTATAAAACAGGCAAGGGGAATGTCCAACATATGAGCACATTTATTAGCATTATGTTCCTGAGATAACATGCCCCCGGCTCCCCTGACCACCGCTGCAGGCAGCTTGGGGAGAGAGGGAGCTCTGTTTTGGGAGGCGCTGAGAGCAGGACCAGGGCTCCTGGAGAGCGATGGCGGGTCCCACCGTCACTGTCACCCACGGTCTCCCGTCCTCTCCTCTTTGCTCCTCCGGTCCCGGTGTTTCTAGCCAGACAATAGCTACAGTTGTGGCGAGCATTTTTCCCCCCTGATTAAACCCAGGCCAACCAATGGCAACCAGAACGAAACAAAACGCACTGAGTAACATTTTCTATCATAAACGGGAGTTAACAGCTTTAAAAGAAAAAAAAAATAAAGGGGGGGGGAGGTGGCGAGACAAAAATGTTCCTTTCCACAGAAACGTGTCGGTGAGTCATTGCGATATGACCCTCCGTGGAGGAGGTGGCGGAGGGGGAGGCAGGGGAAAGGGCAATCAGGGCAGCAGCAAGCCCGGGTTCCTCCCGTGCCTTCCAGAGCTGCAGACACACCGGACACCTCGCCGGCGTTACCCTGCCGGGGTGAGGTCTGTGTAATTTACGACACGCGAATTGTCACGGTATTGCCGCGGCTCGGAGCGGGGCCGCTCGGGGCGCAGGCACATGCAAGCGATTAGGGAGCGCGGGCTCCCGCCGCCGGGGGCGGGGGGGAGGACACCGCTGCCAGCGCGGTTCCCCGGAGCGGCGGCCGGGCCCCCCGGGGCCTCCCCGGGGAAGCAGCGCTGCTCCGCTCCCGGCTGAGGATCCCTCCCGCCCCCGCCCGGGCGGAGTTAAACCCCTCCCAGGATTTGCTGAGGAGCAAACCGTCTTCAAACCTTGACTCTCCACAATGACCCTACCAACGTTGTTCCCCCCCCCCCTTCTCGATATCTGGAGAAAAATCCGCCCAGAGACAGCGGGATGGCGTTGTTTGCGCGCCGGCCGCACGGTTAGAGATGCCGGCCCGCGGTAACGAGGGCTCCCGGCAGAGACCGGTCGAGGCCCCCGCCGCTGCCCACCAAGGCAGCCCCGACGGGGCGAGCGGGCAGGAGCTGCGGGCGCATCCCCCGGCGCCGGGATAACTCCCGGTTGAAGGTGGCCGGGGAGGTCCCAGCCCTCACAGAACGCTGACGCGATCCCTCGCTATTTTCGCAATAGTTTTAACACGCTCGCGGCGATGAAAGAAGGAAAAGCGGCGGGGAGGGAACGGCAGCGCCCTGCCGAGCTGCCCATCCCCGGTGCTGCCGGCTCTGCAGAGGCTTTGCCAGTGATAAATTCTGCGGGCTGATCCCGCAAGCCCCCCTTCCCGGGAGAGGCGCCCGCCCTGTCCCCCGCGGCGCCCGGGGCACTGGCAGCTCCGCCGCGGTGGGGCTGGGAGAGGTGTGCCCTGCGCTGCTGCCCCACACCTCTGCAACTGACAGCGTTTCTGCTATTAAACCCTTTTGCTTTTTTTTTTTTTTTTTTTTTTTTTCCCCTCAAGGGCTTTTTTAACTAGTAAAATGTTGCTCTGGCTTGGAACTTGTCATAACAGGAGCCTGCTTTATTTAGTGGGTTATTTATTTCTTTTACGCGCAACAACAATATCCCGAACACAGTTCGTTTGAAAGGAGTTTCCAAACGCAAGAAAGAAGGGGGGTGGGAAGCGAGAAAGCAAGAAAGAAAGGAAGGAAGGGAAGGAAAAACCACACATGCCAGCCCTTCAAAATTAAAACAAGAAGCCCCGAAGTATTCTTTTTGGTATTAATATTACTTAACATTTTAAACTCCGGGAACTTCAAACAATCTTTTTGCAGGGAAAAGAAAGGGAAAATAACTATTCTCTGGAAACCATTTGTTCACAACTCGAACTGTGCCATTTTGGCTTAGAAACACAACTTGAGACGCCCAACCCTGTCCCCCCTCCCCCAGGCATATATCTTTTCAGCACACATTTTAAAATAAATATCCTTACGAGTCTTTCCAGAATGCCTCCTTGTTATGAACTGATAGGACACAACATACCCCAGCTGTGTGCCTGGAAGTTGGGATTTCGTCTTTTAAATACCAGGACAACATCTGCAGGGAAAACAATTACCTCGGCTTCCCCCGATCCCACCACCCCCCCGACCCCACCCCCCCCGAACCCGTGTCCGTCCGTCCGTGTCCGTCCCCCCCCGCCATTACGCGCTGGGGGAGGGGGGGGGGGGGCGCCGGCCCCGAGCTCGGGAGATGTGCGGGGGCTCCGCAGGCACCGGGCACACCGGTGCGCTGCCGGCGGCCGGGCAGCTCCGCTGAGCAGCAGGCAGGAGCTTCGTGGGCTGGATGCAGATAACCCGGGGAAAGAGCCCCCAAATAGCCTTTGCTTCGGCGATGGAGAAAATGATATTTTTTCCCGACTTTCCGTGCAAGCCCTTTTAGTTTTATCCTGCATTTCGTCCCGCTACTCAGCAAGTAAAAATAAACCCAAGCAAATTCAGTAAACAAGTCTCTACAGAATTTAATCAAATAGCGAAAAGATTGCCAGGTATCTCCTCGGAGGTGTCTGGCTTGGGAAATACCGGGCGAATCCGACACGTATTTCGTCCCAACGGAAGATTAATTCATCCTCGAGGATATTTTCGTAGGACGTTCACTTAGTAAAGTTCTCCTGTAGCTATTTTGTCTGAGAAGAGTGTTTATCGTTTAGAAAAATGCAGAAAGCATTTACAGTGTGATCTCCTGTTTTGAAGCTTACAACAGGTGTCAGAGCTCTCTTCGGAGGGGAGCTTTATATGTGTGTGTATTCATGTATGTCCCTATATATGTACAATCAAATAAGATGACCACTTTGTCTATTTTAAACCATATGTGTGCAAAAGAAATAACAGAGAAATGTTTAAGTTTTGAACACCTTCTATGCTTATGCAGCTTAGACTCGGTCAGAATCTATTATATAACCGTATCATGTTTCAATCTCTTTCTCTTTTTTTCCGCTTTTAGGGAGACGCTGCTGTAGGAGCTGTCGCTGCCCGTCTTTAATAAGCCGTATTCTTTTAATCTTAGGTTAGTGTATGTCTTCTTAGGACTGGACAGATCAACAATAGCTTTTTTTCTTTCTTGCCCCCCCCAAAAATAAGAAAGACGCGCAAGAAACAGAATTGCAAATGACGTAATAAATACAACAGTATTGAAACTTACTACGACGACCGGCCATCGAAAATAAAAAAGTATGACTAAGCACATGCTTGAGGTGACTTACTTCTAGAAAATGAGTTGCAGTTAGCTTATGTGCCTCCTCCCCTCCCTGCATCCAGCGTGATATTCCCTTCCCTCAGCTAAGGTGAGCGGGAGTGGGAAATAAAAAAAAACTCCGAGCTCGTTGTCCGGCAGGGAACATCATTTCTAACAGATGTTTTACAAAGTGGGAGCCAGCCACCAAAAAAGCCTGAGGACTGAGCCCTTAACCCAAGGCGATGCAAAGCTCTTTTATCCATGCCCCCACATACATGCCTATATCCAAATATTCCCATAGCCAGTGCCTGGCGCACCAGCGGCGTGTTACTCTGGGTCACGGAGCGGGGGTGCGCATGAAGCCGTCGCAGGTCTAGTGATTTTAGGCTGCTGGCTATTCAGGGAAGCTCCAGTAAGTTTTAAAAATGTGTCTGAGGATATTTGTTCCTTTTCGTCGAAGAGCAGACGCCCGCCGCGCCAGGCAGCGGCTGGGCAAAGGAAAGGGGGTCCGAGGCGGGCGGACCCCGGTTCCCGGCCACCGCCGCCCGCCGGCGGAGGATGCACGGAGTGCCCGCGGAGCTCCCGCAGGGGCGCAGCCCGGTACCCCCTGCCCAGCCGCGGCGCGCAGGGAGGGTGCATGCCCCCCGCTGCGGAAGGCTGCGCTCCAAACCAAACCACGGCTTGTCTCTCCTCCCTTCCGCCCCTCCCCGGGACCCCCACCGCAGTGAAGCCCGAGCCGTTTTCCTGAAGGCAAACCGCCTGTTTCAGAGCCCTTTAAATCCCAGCCCGGCCCCGGGATACAGCGCATACGAGGATGCTGCGCGGCTGCGGAAAGGGTGCCAAGGTAGCCCCGACGCGGGGGCCGGGGACGGATTTAAGGAGAGGGAGCAATGAAATACCGAAAGTACTCGCAGCTTGCAGCTCACTGCAGTGCCCACGGCACGGCGGGCTGCGGCGGGGACGGGGGGTCCCAGACCCCGGAGTGCTGCCTCCGCCCAGCGCGGCCGCGGAGCTGCGGCAGCGGCGACCCGCTTTTTTGCTTTTATGCTTTTTCTTTTTTTTTTTTTCTCTCCCCAGAAAGCGTCGAATTCACACACAGAAAATGGCAGCAGGGGAAGGAGAGGTTTCCCCGTGGCTGCGCGCGCCCTGCCCCCGCCCGCCGCAGGAGTAGCCCGACCGTATGCGCCGCTCCCGGAGGGGGGTGCGCTCCGCGCCCCTACCGCGCAGGGGAGCCCAGGCCGTCCTGCGAGCCACACGGTGCCTAAATAAAGATAAAACGTGCTATACATCACAGGCTTTCCCGGTTATTCTCAATGACTTGTCGATTCCTTCCCCCCCCCTGCGGCACACGTGCAATGATAGAAAATGGTTTTAAATGACGAGGGGTCACGTAGAGCCATCCTGATCGTTTAGTAAAAATAACAGAGCTATTACAGAGCTGACGGAAGGAGCCAGGGAGTCCACTCACACATGCTTCAATATCGTGCCTCGACTGAACACCCACACAGGCGCATAGATATATAGATATGTATGTGTGTGTATATGTATTTATACGCCCAGCAGGATGGCCCCATGCGAGCCCTCTCAGCACCCTCATTAGGCCGTAAATGCGTGCACAGATGACGATGCGCGCCCGTGTGTCGGGGAGGAGGGGGACGCGGAGGGGCTGCTGGTATCTCCGGGATGGAAATACATCGTAAGCCTTTTATGAGAGCTCGGGAGACAGCATTTGCCCACTAACTTACTCTTTCTTTTTATTTTTATTTTTTTTCCATCCCTATTGCCGAAAACTGGAAATAATTAAATTCTTTAAAGGTTTACTCTTGAAACCGTGGCTGGAGTAAACTATGATTCAGGTGTAAACAATTACCAAAGTCATGAAAGTGGCAACTGCTGCATGTGGTTTATTCATTGCTTTTGCTTTCTTTCCTTTTGTTTTTTTTTAATCGTTTGATCATTTTAATTCTTAACTGTTTGCCAAATTCACATATTTGTAATTTACTAAACTTTACCGTCTCTACCAGGATAGGGATGTTGTACATTAGTTTCCAGACCCGTCCTGCCCTGCTTCGGTGGAGAAGCCTGGCTGAAACAAAGTGGATGCTCCTCAAGAAGGGATAACGCTATTACCCCGGTATTTGTAAAAGCTTTCTCTATCAGATTAGAGAAATTAGAACTGAATAAAATATGCTTCCCCTTTCATAAACGCTACCAGACCTACTCGATTGTAGATTCCGGAGAAGAAATGAGTTATTGAAGAAAAGAAATTGTTTAAACACAATAGATCCATGCTCAAATGAAAGCATTCCCTAGGGCAAGACAAGCAGGGTTTGGCCCGAAAGCACGAAAGAAAATAGAAGTATCCATTAAGTGAAAACCTTGAAGAAATAGGACATGTAATATACATCGTATAAACAAAAGCCCAGGATTGATTTCATTCTCGTTTTCTTCAGCCTGAGCCTACTTTTTTTCTTTTGCCTACACTACAATCTCAACCCATTTGTCTCTCCAGAAAACCATGGTGAGGAAAAGGCAAAGAGACGAACTTTTTTTTCCTGCGTGTGTCCTCTTTTAAAATCTTTTTGCATAGTAAGATACCACTTGAACATGCTCTGGTGTTGTAGAAGTGTTTTTTATCAGGCTGTAAATTACTGCCACTCCGACAGAGCAGCCGGAAATGTAAATCACACCGTAGAGCCCAAGTTATGAAAGTTTGCTCCCCTTCTTGCGTCCCAGGAAAACCGTGGGGCTGCCGGATTGGGAAGGGAGTGGGGGAGGCTTGTTTACTATTTTCCTGCTCCACCAAACTGTTGGCTCCACGGTGCCTGGGACTTTGATG
The DNA here is from genome assembly GCF_023638135.1 of Falco biarmicus. NCBI lineage: Eukaryota > Metazoa > Chordata > Aves > Falconiformes > Falconidae > Falco > Falco biarmicus. The sequence goes on from NC_079288.1 coordinate 91,403,401, forward strand.
AGAAAGAATGGACAATGTGCAGAGTCCCTTCCTATGACACCCAGGCCACCGCCACTTGGGAGGTCCTTTGGCCTAATGCAACCACAGCTAACTGCTCCCAACAGGAGGCTCTGTGGATCAGGCAGGGTCACAATTATACTTCTGCTAAAGGCAAGAGCTTTTTTAAAAGAGAGAGAGAGAGAGAGAGAGAGAAGGAGAGAGGGGAGGGGGCTGGGCGAGCGGTTGAATTAAAGCCTTTCAATTCATCTGGGGAAGGAAAGACCGAGAGCGGGGTTAGTAGGAGCCATTTCCAAGAAGCATGAGCAAAATCAGGTTGTTCGCATCCAGGGGAAAGTGATGAGGGGTGAGGTCCGGGCGCTCCCAGGGGCGGCACCCCGACCCCAGGGCTGTCACACCGAATGGCCCGTGGGGAGCAGCAGACCTCCCCCGCGGCCGTGCGGGGTGTTTTGGGGGCTCACCCGCCGGCGGGAGGCCTCGCTGGTACCAGCCGCTGCATGTGCATTGCTCCTCGGAGGTGAGGAGGAGGGGGCACCGCAGCCCCGGCCCACAACCGGCCCTTGAGCATCACTCACTCGCGCGGAGGGGGGCGAAGGGCTCCAGGAGGAGACATCCGAGCCCCTCGGCGGCTGATTTCGGCGCTTGGGGGGCGCGAATGTTTTCCGGGGGATGCGGGGGAAGGACGGGAGTGTTGATACACGTTGTATGTCTCCAAGAGCGGGATGAATTCCCCGGCGATCTTAAGCCCCGTGCCTCTTGCCGTTTACGCGTAGCGGTAAAGAAAAGCCCGGGGAGGGGGCGGTGGGGGGAGCTCCCGAGCTCCGCCGCTTCCCGGGGCGGCGGCTGCCGGTGCTGGTGATGGGAGCTGCGCCCCCGGGTCCGCAGCTCCCCGCTGCCCCGACCAGACCGGGTGTGCACCCCGCGCCCGGCCGCCCTTCCCCGCCTCCGCCCGCTCTCCCTCTCGTCCCCGCTCTCCGCTTAAAGCCGCCCCCGAATCCACCCCGGCCCTGTTACCACCCCTGGTACCCCGAGCCCCGACCTTTGGGCGGACCCGGCTCTCGGTTGCTGCCTCCCGCCCCCGGCCTGGGGCTGGGGGGGACCCCTTCGCCGCCCAACCCCCGCAAACCCCCCCCCCCCCCCCAGACAGCGAGACGCGACCGCGGGAGGGGTGACGAGCTCCGGGGACCACCCCGGCCGCCGGCCGCGCTCCCCGCTTTACCTGGACGAGGCTCCCCGTGCTCGGCGGTGTGCTCGCGGCGGGCTAGGGGCGCGAGGGGAGACCTGGATCCCCGGGTGGGGAAGGGCCCGGTCATCCCCCCCCCCTCCCCAGCCGCACCCCAGAGAGATCCGGCGGGAGGAAGTGAAAGGGAGGGGGAGAGGGAAAGCCTTTTTTTTTCTCCCCCCTTTCTCTCCCTGTTTGAGCCGAAGTGACCCGCAGTATCTGGAGATGTTTTTTGAAGACGTTTGGGAGGGAGGGAGAGAGTTTTCTGCTGAGAAACTCAATCTGCCGTACAGTAGCGGCTGCATCTGGGATCTGTCACCGCTGACAGCACCACAGGGCACAGACATGATCTTCCGCACAACACTGCAACTCCCCAAAATACCCTCCTCGCTCCCAAGGTGTCTGCCGGCCTCACCGCGCTCCTTCGCCAAAAGGGGGAAAGCAACCCGAACCCCCGCAAACACACACACCGAGGGCAAGGCGAGAGGGAGCTGTCCCCCCCCCCTCCCCCCTTCCCTCCGCCACGTTAAGCACGCGGCCGCCGAGGAAGCAGGGCGAGAGGCGATGTCAGGCTCGGATGGCGCAGAGGCCATAAATGTGAGCGCTAGCGCCGCGAGACTCCCGAGAATGACTTTAATGAATAATTTCGGAGACAGTTATGGCTTTAGGTAATTACTGCGCCTCTCTATGAAAACCAGATTTGGGAGAGAGGCAGTCAAGGCCGGGCCGTGCACCTCGGCTCTCCCCTGCCAGCCCCCCCCGGTCCCCCGTGTCCCCACCCCCCCCCCCGGGTCGCTGCCCGACCCCCGGGCGTCCCCGCTCCCCCGTCCCCCGCTCCAGCTGCCGGGGTCTTCCTTCGGGCAGGGCTCCCAGCAAACCTGCGGAGGCTTGAGGCTTGGCTGGGGGTGTGGGGAGAGCTAATATTATCATTATTATTATTTTTAATCTCTTCCGCCTCCTGTATTTTCTGGCAGGACATTTCATTGTCTTTTAGGCCAGTTTTAGAAAACTGCTATGGGTTTGCATGCGTATTTAGCTTTTTTGAAAGTTCATTATACGCAGCTGTTTCAGCCTATAGCCACATATGGCATGCAAATAGAGACCCCTATAGGAGAATCGTTCTCTCTATTATCCCCACATGTTTGTTCAATATACGTGGCCGGGAAAACGACTGTACTGCTACACATTAAAATATAATTTTACATTTTTCTCCCGAGTACTTTGGGCAGCGCAGGGGCTCGGCCCTGCTTTGAACAGCCTTCACGGTTAGCAAATAAACGGCTTCGAGACGCGGCTCGCTGACCCCCATTGTTTCGCGAATACATCGCTGCCGTTCCCAGATCCCCGCTCCGGGCTCCGGCCGTACCTAGCCCCCCCGCCCGGCACCCCCCCGCAACGGCCCGCGGCACCGCCCCCCCCCCGCGCCAGGCGGCTGCAGCCGCAGGGCCAGGGGCTCCCCGGGCAGCGGGGCCGGGGCCGCAGCCTCAGCACCACAAGGAGCCGTCACCAGTCAGAGCTCTCCCGTAAAGCCCACCGATGGGATTTGCTGGGGGTTTTCGGTTCGGGTTTGTTTCACGGGGCTTTTTTTTTTTTTTTTTTTTTTACTTTTACTTTTACTTTCTTTCTTCACTTTTTTTTTTCTTCCCCCCCACCCCTGCCCGAGCCCTGGGGTTGGTGGCTGTGGTGGGAAACCGACCTCACAGCATAACGTTTGCACTGATTCAGAAAGGAAATGTTCCTTTCCCTTTTGAGATTACAGATAAACACAGTGGAGCGTTGCGGTATCTTAGAGGGTTTATTTTATTTTATTCTGCTGGAATAAAGAAATAGAAGCGTATTTTTCAATTTATTTTTAGGGTCACGCAGGGGTCTTTTTTTTTTCCTTTCTTTCTTTTTCTCTGTCTATCGTATTTTACCCCGAGAATTTAATCCTGCAGACAAATAGTCTAACATTATCTCTTTCCTCTGGGGACAAGATCAACTGCTTTCTCATCCACAGGGTCCCCCTCTTTCCTGGTAGCAGCACCGATTGTAACGTACAGCTGGACGAGCGTCAGCCGTCCAAGACTTTGCAAACAGCCGGCGGAGGCCCAAGTGGTATTTATTCAATTATTATTTGTTATCTTCTGGGCCGGGAGAGAAGGAGAAAAAGTGGTACAAAACGTACAAAATCATCAAGTAAAAACTCGGTGAAAGTAAACGTGGCGTGGCAAACGTGGTCTCGGGTCCCTCTGAGCCAGGGCTGCGGTGCCGGCTGTTCAGCGCTACCGTCAGCAAGCCCCAGCTCTCAATTAGCGGCGATTCATTAGGATTTAATAGCAGGTGCAAAGCCATCTCCTCTCCAGCAGCACTGCCGTTTGGGTAGAGAATCGTCTTGTTTTACAGCAGCCTGCAGCTCTCCCGGCTGGTTGTAAACCTGACTACCACTTTGGATAGCGGGGTGTCAGCGCGCCTGCGACTGCCCGCACGCAAGCGTTGCACTTTGCTTGGCTAATTTCTCCCTGCCAAGACATAAGGTGGAAATGTGCCTGGCTCGGTGTTTATTTTGGAAAGCAGCGCTGGGAGCGACTGCGCCGGGAGAAACTGGGCTGAGATAAAGCAAGCTCTGGGCCGGGGACTGGGAGGCGGGGGGGCACTGCCCGCGGAATGCACCGCTTTAGCTTTCTCAAAGTCCCAAACAGACAAATAAACAAACCACCTCGGCGGCAAACTCCAGAGGAGCCGGAGCCTCCGGCGGGGGCTCAAACCCGAGCTGTGCCGAAGAGCCCCGGGGCGGGAGCGCCGCGTCCCGCTGCACCCGCATCCCAGCTGGCGGCCGCGGCCGGGGCTGGAGCTTGGAAAGCGCCGCCGTGATTACACCCAAGTGGAGAGCAGGATGGCTCCTAGCCGTCTGATCTGACGTCAACATGTCTCTAGCTCCTCGCTGCAAGATAGAGGGAGCAGAGCCGGGGGAGGGAGGGCTCTAATCATTCCCAGATGTCTCTAATAGCAGATATAAAGACTTATATAGTGTCTGAGAATAAATTTGTAATCAATGCTCTACAATCGGGTCATCAAAGCAGCGACATTTCTAGAGGAAAATGGCGGGGGAGGGGGAGAGGAGATGGGGAAGAGGGAGACACACACCACGCTAGTTTGGAAGGGGGAGAAGGAGGCACAGGGATCCCCAGAGAGGCGCTGGCCCCGCGCATCACCCGGCTTTGCTAAAATTTATGTGAATATATAATTCAGATAACAGCTCTGCTTTAATCTCCATTGTACGGGACGAGCTGAAACAGCCGAACAGTAATTGGCCAATTAGAAGTAGAAAAGATCGGAGCTCGTTTGCAAAGGCACATATTTCATAATTCCCAAATTAAAAATATATAAAACATTGATAAGCCCCTCGTTACAGCAGAGGGGATTATGTCTGCAGGCGTGCGGAATGCGTTTCCTTCCCATCGCTACTTGGAGGTTTCTTCTGGGTGTATTTGCGAGTCGCTGGGCGAGCACGTGTGAAAAAGGAGGATTAAGGTTAGGTTTCCAAGCGCAAAAGGAGGATATTTTGCTTAGAAGTTTTATTATTAACCTTCTCTCCCCCACCTCCCCAACCCGCCCCCACCTTCCCGCCCACCTTTCAAGCTCACGTTGTCTCCATGGCATCCCCTGGCCGTGTTTATATCCTCACAGTTGCCCGCGGATGTCTCAGCGCTTGTTCGAGGGGTGTCTGCGGCTTGGCCGGAGAGGCCCCGTTACACCTCTTTGACAACGATAGCAAATTAGCACTAATTTGCAATAATATTTTGAAGCAGAGAAGAACTCCTGGGAACGAGGGGGTGAAATAAAACCCACAACAAAAAGCAAAACGAAGACGAAAAGTCCCACTACAGTTTATCTGCCTTTCATGCAGGAATGCTATGCACGTCCGATAGCAACGAGGGCACGTAAAAGAACGCCGAACGCAGTGGCAGGGCTGGGGGGCCCGCACGTTGCAGAGAGCCCCCCCAAACCAGCACCGCCAGGGTCCGGCCCGGCACCTCCCTGCCTCCCCGCACGCCAAAACCCCGACGAGCTCCTCAAAAGCCCCCGCTGCTATCTGCCTGCATCGGGCGCCCTCGGGGCGCCGGGAACACGCCGCCGCCCGGGAGGTCCTCGCTTCCCGACGGGGGGCGGCCGCGGCGTTTCGGGCGTGCAGCCCGGCCCGCACCCCGGTGAGCCGAGAGGGCGCTTCCCCTGGGAGGGCAGGGACACCACCGGGCGGGTTTCGTTACCGTTTCTCTTCAAAGGGAGGGAAAAATAATAATAATAATAATAATATTATTATTATTATTATTTACTGCAGAGCAGAAAGCCTTATTCCTCCAGCCATGAAACGAGGCGACCGGCTAAAATACGAGTAAACTGGGGCCGTGAGCCCGCCTGCGGGGACAGGGCTTCACCCACCCGGCTGCGCTCCTCCGGCCCCCTGCCCTCCTCCCTTTCTTTCCCCGCACCCGCACAGCGCAGAGAAATGATGCGGGGGGGGGTGAGGTGGGGGGGGAAAGGCTGCCATCCCTCCTCCTATGTGCCTTTCACCTCTGAAAAAAAGCTCCCAAAAAATGCTTTGGTCCCGAGGAGTTACTGGCCAGGCCACCGGGGCGGCGATGCCCCCGAGTGCGGGCGCAGCGCTCCACCGTTATCAGGCCTGGGTTCCGCTGGCGGAGAGCTAGGGCCAGGGCACTAATATCCCCATCTACCATCAATTTACCTTCTGCTTCGCCATTTAGCTTTTAACGTCAAAACCTACATTTTTGTCGGCTCCGGCCTGTCTAGGGCTCTCGCGATTTAGCTGCGGGAATGACTGCTCCTGAGAAAATGGCAACATCCTCATTAGTGAGCAATTAAAAGACATCGTCCTGAGCGGATCCAGAGGAGCTCCCGGTTCTGAGAAATTTCAAAAATGGATAATTATTGATGGAGAAATACCGGAGAGGCGATTCTCCAGGCAACAGGGACGACTGCTGCCCCCGGGCCCTGCCGCGCATCCCCCGGGCGAGCTGCAGCCCAGCGACTCGGTCAAGGGAAGATGTAGTATCTACAGTGAGGCTGCCCGGGACGTACCGTTCTGCAGCCCTCGCAGCCATCCCTTGCCCCCCGCTCCCCCCACTTTTTTTTTTTTTTTTTTGCGTGCAGTAATTAAAAAAAAAAGGGGGGAGTGGGGCTAGCGGGCAGGAGAGGAGATGCTCCAGTTTATCAGCTGGGCGACTAACAGGCAAGGAAAAGCAAACAAGGCGGGAGATTCTTCTCTCCAAGTGTTATAAACAAAGGCAAGTGTCTGTAAACACAGACCCACGCCGGAGCGCAGAGCCGGGCTGCCTGACCCGACGGGAGGGAGGGCACATCACTTTTGTCTGGTTGTTGTAACCCCGCAACCTCCCCACTGTCAGCAGGGGCAGCGAAACGGCGCAGGGGCTCCCTTATCTTTTTATGGGCAATTGCGCATCTACCTACGCTCAGTGCCGGGTCTCGTCGGGAGCCACTTCCTGAGGCGCGGCGGCAGGGGAAAGCCGGCAGGTATGCAGCCCTGGACCTGGAGAGAGAGCCAGCTTGGTTTAAGTTGAGGTGATTTAAGGAAGGGTTTAAAAAACGAACCCGAATTTTATCATGGAGAAGGTGGAAAACCTTGCGCTTAAGCGGGAATCGCCCGATATACCTAGAAAAATTTCCTTACGTAAAAAGCCTTAATTTTTCTGCTTGCTGTCTACGGTACAGAGGGATGCCAGGCATTTCCCAGCGCTGAATGGCGCAGCTCGTCCCGAAATCGGCGAGCAGAAAAGCCACCGGCCTGGCAGCGGGACCTGGTGGTAGCGTCAGCGGACGGGGCGAGAGGTAACTGCGCGGGTCTAAGGGAGGAGAGATCAATCTGGCGAAGCAGATGAACGTACAAAAAGAGGGGAGCGCAGACTGCTGCAGTTTGCAGTCAGAAAAAAAAAAAAAAGTTTTTTAAAAATAATGCTTGCTGTGGCAGACTGGAAGCATGCAACCCGGGAGAGTTTTGGGAACCACGAAGTTAATATTAAGTTCACCGTAGCTCATTGTAAATCTTATGTATTCCCCCCACCCCCCCCCCACCCCGAGCCCCCGCAAATCCTTTGCCTTGTTTGCTCTTTCTTCCTTGACGTAAAATTACCTGCTACACAATCACTCCGAGCAGAGCCCTCCGGCTCCCTCGCCTGCCCCCGGCATCCCTCCGGGGCCGCCGCCCCCACGGGGCCGCCCCCGCCGCCCGGCCCCGCTCCGGGCTCGGCTCCCGCCGGCGCCTGGCACCGCCGCCGCCCGCGCTCCGGCGGCAAGAAAACCGCGCATCTCTGCGAGTCCTGATCCGCCAGGGTTTGCACCCTTGTCCGCTTCCCGTTAGCAGTAGGTCTCCTGCATGGAGAACACCACCACAAGGAATTCCTATTCAGCTGAACTGCCGGTTTCTGTTCAACACTCACGGGGCTGGCGAGATCCCTCCCTCGACCCCTCCTTTCACTCAGTCACTTGTTTAAAAATAAACTTAGGAGCCATCTTTATAATTTAGTTTACTTCCGAATATTTTAAATATTATGAAAAAAAGCCATAAACAACGCTGTTATTCAAAACATTTTGAGGTATAAAACATAAAAAGATTTGGATTTTCTTTTTTTCCCTTTTTTTTTTTTTGTTTTGTAAAAAACACACACAGTGGTTTATTGAGTACTTACAACGTTTACACCTTCAATATTAATTAGATTCCACTTTTTCCCTTACGGACGGAAGTGCACATAACCAATAACTGTTGAAAACATCTTCAAATACTGAACGACCACAACAAAATTACAACACTAAATACCGAGTCAACTGAAACATTGGTGCAACTGCTTCTGTTGAAATATAACTTTATAATCCCATGAATATTTATATCCAAAAGGCCAAGTATTAAAGATACACTTCACATACACACTAATGCCAGGGAGGGATTATTATTATTTTTTTAAATCCTTTTCTATGGTTCTGTTTTCCCCGTGTGTTTTATACAGAGCAAATAACATTCACGAAAACTATTAGAGACATTACCCCTTACCAAGCTGGAGTTTCCTCTTCATATATGGAATGCTTTTTCCCTCTCCTTCAAATATCCACATTTGGGGGGGGTTGGGGGAGAAATTGCACATAAATAAACTGGACGATTCCAAATACAAAGAGTCCTCAGAGGAGAGAGAGCTCACTACCGAGACTAAGAGGACGGCTCCTCCAGTCCTGCCGTGCTCACTGCTTGAGCTCCAAAGCCCAGACATGCTGCGGCCAGCCAGTCCTCCCTTTGGTTTTCTTATCGTTGCTGCTAACTGTGCTTTTCAAGATTTCATTCTGGGGAGACAGGATGCGAGGGGGGAGAGAGAGAGAAACAGAAAGGGGGGGAGGAGAAAAAAAGGTTAGAGGTATTCCTCCCCTTCCTAGGTCGCCTCTGCCCTGCCCTGAAAGGGAAAACTACGAGGAGACCCGGGCCGTCGCCGAGGCCTGCGGGCTGCAGGGGTCAAAGCGGGGCGGCCGCAGCGGCGTCCCGCCGCCCGTGGGAGCGGCCCCACGTTGTGCGCGGCTGCCGGCGGAGGCCCAGCCCCGCTCCGCGCCGGCCCCGCCGCGGCCGGAGCCCGGAGCCTGGGGCGCGGAGGCCCGGGGAGCGGGGGGCGCGGCGCCAGCCGTCTGCGGGGAGCTGGGCACTACGGTAAGGTCCGCGCTAAGCCATCCCCTCCCGGCCTCGGGGGGGACACGGACACCGGCACCGCCCGGGGCGAGCCATCAGGCCTGCGGCCACCGAGCTCTGCGGGAACGTCGCCCGAGCGCGCCGTGGGGCCTACATGGAACCGGGCTTGCGCTGCCCCGCCGGAGCCGCTTCTCCCGCTGGAAGTCCGCAAGGTTCAAGTGCGGAGTGCAGGGGCAGGAAAGCGCCGCGCCGCCAGCCTGCTGCTTGCCGAGGGTTTAAACCCGGGCTGGGCTCAGCAGGTAATCGCGCCTGCAGCCTTCTGCTAAGGAGAGCGCAGGCTTGCCTCCGGCGGGATCGCGGTTTGGGATCCGGGACAAGCCTTAGCCCGGGAACGGACCCCCCGGGGGGCCCTAACGTGACCGCTGTTCCCCCGCGGCCGTTCGCAGCCGCCGGGCCGGATCCGGGCGGCCTACGAGAGCCGGCGGCCGCCCGGGGCTGTGCCCTGTCCCGCTCTCGGCCCCCACGTGTGGCCCAGGGGCGGGTGGGACCGAGGTGCCCCCCAAGGACATCACCCGGCGACCCGACACGGCCGAGTGTGGTGATGGGACGCCGGCGGGCGGCTGAGCAGCCTTCCCTCTGCGGCCCTCCCGCCCCGTGCCGTCCCGTCCCGTCCCGCAGCACTGACCAGCTCTTTCTTCCTCTTCTCCTCCTTCACGTCTGTCTTCTTGATCTCTGCCTTGAAGGCCTCCGCCTCCCCGTTCTGGTCGTCCTTCGCCAGCAGGTCCATGAGGTAGGCGATGTAGCTGGTGGCCAGGCGGAGGGTTTTGATCTTGGAGAGCTTGGTGTCGGCGGGCACGTTGGGGATGCACTCCCGCAGCTCCGCGAAGGCGCTGTTGATGCTCTGAGTCCTGCGCCGCTCCTTGCGGTTCGCCGTGCCCCTGCGCTTCACCGGCCGGGGCCCCCCGAGCCCGGGCGGGCCGTTCCCGGGAGGCACCCCCCCGTAATGGGAGTGGTCCATGCCCGGCGCCCCGTTGGCGTACTCGGGGCTGTAGGACAGAGCCATACTGTAGTCGGGGGGGGACATCTCCGGGTGGCTGCTGATGAGCCAGCCGTGGAAGTAGGGGTTCTCCTCGTGGCCGCAGCGGGTGGCGGCGGCGGCGGCGGCGGCGGCAGCGGCGGCGAAAGGGTAGCCCTCATGGTGCACCACCGGGTGGTGGGGGAAGCCGCCCACTAGACTCATCCCCGCTCCCTAGCGCACCCCACCCCGCCCCCCCCGGGCCCCAAAACAAAGATTTCCCCTCCCCACCCGCCCCCCACCCCCCGCCGCACCGGCGGGAGATGCTCCCCGCCGCTCACCCCTCAGCACTGCCCCGCCGCCCGCTGCCTCTCCATAGGGCGCTGCTGCAGAGTCCCCGCGGGTGCCCAAGCGATCCCCCCTCCCCAGGCGCCGCCGCCGCCGCTCATGCGTTGTGCCTCCACCTCCTCCTCCTCCTCCTCGCCCGGGGCCGGGTCTTCGAGGAAGCGCGCACAGGAAAAAAAAAAAAAGCTATGGAGAGAAGTCGACCAAAACAAAATGGCTTGGCTTCCCAGCCCGGGATCTTCCTCGCCTCTTGCTTCCCTCCGTTCTCGCCAAGTTCGCCGCGGCCCGGCCGGGTGGTACTTACACGCGGCCCCCCTCCATGCGCCCCCGGCTCGGGGCGGGCGGGCGGGCGGCGCTCCCCTCTGCCCTGCGCGGCGGCGGCCGGGCCGTCAGTGCCGGGCGGGCGCGGGCATCCCTGCCCGCCGCGCCGCGGGGGTCAGCGCCCCGGCGCTCCTCTGGGGCATCCGCGCCGCTCGGCCGGGCGCGGCGGCGGGCGGCGGCGGCGGGGCTCGGCGCGGCGCGGGGCACTGGCAGGGCTCCCCGGCACGATCTCCATGTACAGCTACATGTTTAGGGCCGCTCGGGTTAATATATGTCGTCAGAAGCGGCGGCCGCCAATGGCTGGCGGCGGGGGCGGGGCCCGCCGCCCTCCGCAATAAAACTTTTTGATGTTCGCTCTGCTAATTGCCGAGCTCCTCTTTTAGGATTGGCTGCCCCTCCGCATCCATAATGTAATTAAAACAAGGGGGGGAAATTATCATGGAGGCAGAGGTTAATGCAAGTGTTTAGCAGATGCCTTACTGTAAAATCTGCATCAAAAAAAAAAAAAAATTTCCAAAACCCAACCCGCCACCCCAAACCCAAACCAAAACAACAACAAGCAAAAAACCGACAAAATAAAAAATATCGGATAATCTCAAACCAGGTATAGTATGGATCCGAGGAACTTCTTGGCAAAAAAATCTGTGTGAGAGCTTGATAGGCTCCCAGGTCGCCTTTACCGAGTACTTTGTGCCGGTCCGGTAGAGGAACAGACAAAACCATCTTCAGAGGCACTTTTTCGATGGCCCGGCCGTGACGGGCATTGCCCCAGCAACGCGCCGGCTTATACGTTTATTGCTGGTTCATATACACAAAGAGATCAGTGGTTCCCGTGAGGAGGGAGCCGAAGTCACTCTGCCTCCTCGTCTGTCACCCGGCTGGCGACCCAAGTTAGCGAAGGCTGGCTCCGGCTTCGCGGCTTCTGGCTTACCGAGGGAGCGGAGAGCTCAGGGGGTTGGCCGGGGACGGTATTTTCTTCCAGAAAGAATTGCTCTGAGACACTAAGGGTAAACCCGGCTTTAACTGATTCTTTTTCAGCTTGCTGCCGGCGCCTACGCATCTCGACCAGGGTGCACCCGAATGACTTATGCTCCTGAAATCAGTTTCATGCTTGTTTAATTGGCCTGATCGGGTAAGTAACCGAATATTTTTTACAGCATGTTCAGAGCTAATTTTCTAGCTTTTACTAACAAATGTATAAATATTTCGCCGCATTCCTGCTTCTGCAATAAAAAAGACCAGCATCTGCGGAAAGCAGGTTTAGTTATCGAAAGGGAATAGTTAAATGCTTGTTTAACGGCCAGGCCAGGAGGAAATCTCCCGTAGCTATTGAGGTGTTTTGCTTTGGTAAGCTTGAAAACACTACAAAAGGAAAATGGATCTCAGGCTGTAATTCATGGATAACTTGGAGGCGAGGCGAATTGTTGTCATCTTCAAACGGAACCGAGCGTTACTAAATAGCTGCGAAATATCAAATACCCACCCTTCTGTGTGTTGGCTGACGGCTAGGCTGATTCGGCGTATATTACAATGCAATCCTACAATATAGGCAGTGTGGAAAACTGTGTCAACAGGAGCTGAGAGGTCATAAATTAAAGAAAGAGAAAGATAGAGATGGAGGAGTCTGTGAAAGGAGGCAGCAAGAACTGCAAGTCCAGTTTCTGGAGCAGCTCAGCGCGCTCTCCGGCCCCGCTGCAAAGGCGGTGGGGATGCCTTGGGGGGGAAGCGCTGGGGCGGGGGGTGGAGGGGGGGGGGGGGATGGGAGAAGGAGAAAAAGCTTCTCTGTGGGGAACCAACTCAACGCCTGGGGAGAGGAGACGACCTGAGCCCGAGCGGTCCCGGTGCGGAGAAGGGCTGTCGACGGGCTCGCCCTCGGAGGTGCCACCGGGCGTGGGGGCTTGCTGGGGACAGGGGGGAGGGGGGGCTTTGCGGGTGGGTCTGCGGGCTCTCAGCGGGGAAAGCTCTGCGGGGAGGTGGCAGCCCGCGGGTGAGGCCGCCCGCCGAGGAGCAGCCCGACGTGGTACCGGGGAGCTGGCGGGCTCCGGCGGGGAGGTGCCGCAGGCGAGGCTGGGCGCCGGCCCCGCGTTCCGGCAGGGCAGGAGTGCAGAGCTGCACCCGGCGAGGGGACGTGCACGGGGAAGAGAAACGCAGGCGTACGCTGATATAAGTATATACACATATGCCTGTGCGTCTGGGTGTAAACCGAGTACCGAAGTGAAAAACTAGTCCAGATGTAGAACTGATGTATATACACACTCATCCTAGATGTACACATACAAGCGTATAACTCAGATGACTGGTGGATATCTGTACATATAGATGCACACGCACACATGTATATATTGTATTTCCCTAAGGAAATAACGCGTCTCCGGTGAGGATTTTTAAATTTAAGGGAGGCCATGGGCATACGCTGCAGGCAGAGCCCTGGGGTGGCCAGGCAGCGCGCCCCTGCCGCTCGGAGTGCTATGTCTGCAGGGCGCAGGCTGCAAATCCACCCAGTTTCTGCAGCGGTTCTCCGGTTTTATTCTGCTGCGATGTTTTTCTTGATGCGAAGAAGAAGAGGGCATTGTCAAGGCCGGGAAGGTATATTGGCTTGCAAACTGGGTTGTGTTTCTTTGTGCTCTCCTTATTTGTGTAGGAGCTTTCCAATATACTGCAGGCTGGACTGCAACTGTGACAGACTCTGTGGCAAGCCGCTATGGTCACTCCGATAACATCTCCAATGATGAAGGAAACGGAAAACATGAGGCATAGAAAAAGTAATAAAAGATACAGGAGATATCGATCAGAACACCAGTCTCCAAAGCTAGCATCATTATTGCTTCATTAGCTTTGGAGAAAGAGGGTCTCTAGATAAAGCACCCAGCAGGATCTTTTATATAAAAGATATATATATGTTGGGTTTTTTTTCATTCTATCCCCCAGCAGTTGTATGTGCGTTTTATAAAGCGAGTTTTAGAACAAATGCAGCTCTTGTGTCCTCCCTCAACTTTTAACTGCTCAGACCGCCCGATCAGGGGTTATAGCCTTTTCTGTTTGATCAACGCTTTGGAAACCTCTGCAGCCCAAACTACCTTTCCCAAGACTGCGCTAAAAAGCGCCAGCGTTTTGCCGATCTTCAATTTATTGATTTGATTAGATTCCCACCCCCCTCGCACAATTTGCTTAAGAAAAAGAAAAAAAGAAAAAAGCTCTAGCCTTATGTCAGTTATTTCCTTGCCAAAATGGTTGCATGTTAGGCGACGATTCATCTGGGCTCTGCTGCCAGACAGGATTTTTCTAGCTCGCTGTACTTAAGAAATTTTGGTGGCGATTGTGCCGAGGTTTTCCCTTTTCCTCTCTCCCAGCCTTTTTCTTTTCTTTTTTTTTTAATTATTATTTTTTAAAATTTTATTTTATTTTGTCGGATGCGTGGGGCCGTATCGTTGCTTTCGCCCCGCAGTTGTCGCCTCTCCAGCACGACAGCCCTCCGCGGCGCTGAGAGGGAGGAGGGGGCTGCCCTTGTCCCGGCGGGTGCCCCGCGGCGCCCGGGGAGCGGGCGGCAGGAGTCACCGGAGCGGGGCGGCGCCGGGGGGCGGCGGGCAGGGGCCCGCCACGTGGAGCCAGCTCCGGCCGCGCCACCGGGGCCACCCGCTGCCCTGCCCCGCCGCTCAGCCGCCGCCGGGCCGCTTATCGCCAGGCCACTTCTCTCCTCCGGGCCAAGGGTAGGGTGGGATTGGGGATAACAAAACAATAGAGCTGTGCTCCCGCCCCCCTCCCCAGCCAGGGCTTGTGTGAATTAAGCTAAATTGCAAATTAAGCTAATTTTTCCGAATCGGTCGAAACCGTATGGAAGCGGGGAAGAGGTGCCGACGCTGGGTGGTCGGAAAGCCACATCTGCCGGGGACTCTCGGGCTGGCTGGCTGGGAGAACTGCAGGCACACCCGACCGGGCCTTTTAATGAGCAGGCCAGGGGCATGAGACTCGCTCATTCGTTTGCCCCTTCGCTGCACTTTTTTTTTTTTTTTTTTTTTTTTTTCCCCGAAGAGAGTCCGATACCCCCGGAGCGATTTTGGGGGCAGCAGAGGGAGCGGCAGATCCGGGCTCTGCGGTGCCCGGTACTGAGCTCAGCGCCACGGCCCGCTCCGTGCAGCAGCGCCGGGTCCCCCCTTCCCTCCGGGGTTTTCATTAAAGCAAAGAAACAACCACACTGGCAAAAGCACCCGAAGGGCACCCCGTGTGCGTGTGAGGCGCAGCCCCGGCGGGGCCGTCACCCCGACGGCTTTCCTCGCCGGCAGCCCCTGAGCTCCCGGGGGTGCGCGGCCGGGGGCAGCGACTGCGGGGTGCCTCTCCTTCCTCCTCCCGCCCGGCCGCCCACCACAGCGCTCAGCCACCCGGTGCACGGCGTGAGAAGTCGAGAAGCGTTTGAATTTATAGAGTGCATGATGTCATTGACCCAGCACCAAACGTCTCGGAAAGGGGTATCGTTCTTGGATGGACCTGGGGACGCCGAGCAGCCTGTGTCCCAGGGATGCGCCGCATCCTATCACTGGGCCGTCGCTTAGGAGTTCGTGAAAGAACATAAACCCGCCAGAAAATGGATTTTTGTAAAGCGACACCGGAGAAATATCATTTGCAGGTCAACCTGTCAGTGCGGGTTAATGAAAAGGACTTGTGCCTAATAGGCCTACTTACACCCTCCCTGGCGCTCGCAGAACCTGCATTCCAGCGTCCAGGGCAGAGGGCAGAATCGGGCCCAGCAGGCCCGCATTAATTGCTGCCATTGGAGGTGGAGGAACCCTGGTTTACGTTACTATTGTCGGTAATGAACGCCTACATATTTCAGGCATGATAATCTCGCAGCCGTTGTGTGTGTGTATATATATATATATATATATATATAAAAAGCAGGGACGAGAAAACCCCAAGACACTGACCATTTTGTACGTCGCAACGATCAGCGGTAAGCACGGGACCCTACGCGTTTTAACACTGCATGTGTAAGCAATTATTCGAGGATTGCTTATATTTGTGATCGAGGATCCAGAGTTGTGTTTAGACCCTAGACAGGAGTCACAGAAAGAAAGAAAGAAACCCCAACAAACCCACAACGAACTCCATCCAAGACCCCTTCTTTGTCAGAAGAACAATAATAAAGACCTTATAAAATTCTGCAGTGAACGCGCGATGTGTGTCTTTTTATTGGGTTTGTCATATATGTATCCCTATACATAGACATGTGTAAACACGCTCATGCATGTATACAGATGAGCAAACATTTTTTTCACATAATGTTGTTTGCATTCCAGGGGAAGAGCATCTTAAGCCGCTCTTGAGCTCGGCGCTAATGAAATAACTCACGAATATAATCGTCTTCTTTAATGAATACTTTGTCCTCCAGCATCTGAAGTTCAGGCGTTGGAGGAAGCAGAGGTTAGGCTGGCATCGTTTTGGGTTTAGGGTAAGAAAAATCAACAGTTCTACTGCCATTCTTCATGGAAAGTCTCCATTTAACAAGACTGGGGTTTAAGCAGCATTCATAGATCAAAGGTAACCTCGCTTGGCTCCAAAAAAAAATAAAAATCCCACCATCCCACCGGAGCAGTGACGATTAACTGCAATTTCACCCTAACTGCACGCTCCGAAATGTGGGTGTCGTCCTGCCGGTGTCCCCGGCGCCGTCTACCTGCTGCACGGCACGCCGCTCCTGCTTGCCCGGGACCGGCTGAAGCCCATGGGCTCCTCTTAAAACCCAGCAGCCAACTCCTGCAAATGTCGGCTGCACACTTGTTGGAAGCATCAGCCCTGTACCGCAATTCCTATATGCGTATCTCGGTGTAATTGATCTGGCTGAGTGAGGTCTTTTTGGTAATTTGGATACACCAAGTCTCCAGTTAATGACATATAATCAGCCTTTAGGTCACTTGGTCATTCTCTTATTACAAACCCCTCCTGCTCTCTCTGATCTCCTTTCAAACTAAATTTCACACAAACAAATAAAGCAAGACAGGGACAAGTCCTTAAAATACAAGAGAGAAATATTGGAGAAATGCTCGTGGGGAACTATAAACATTTTTAAAAGAAAACCCGAAAAGATAGGAAAGAACATCTTATCGAGAAAGAGAGCATTGTGTACAAAACACGGAGGGGAAAACGGTCTGGCTTCTGTTAAAAATGACATAAAATTAAAATAAAAATAATTACAAACAGAAATGGCATAACATAAACATTTCGCGTTTCCACGGATCGGTTGTATCATCTGTAAGAACAAATTACAGTCCGGCCGCGCATTTCTAGTAAAGCCTTCTGCCTTCTGTTTATTTGCTTCGCTTTAGCCGGCAAAACCTAAACTAAAATAATAATTAAAAAATCGTCTTTGCTCTTCTTTTCAGGAAAGCAACTGAAAAGCCGGAAAACGGAGACCTGAGTGTCACACATCTCCTCAGACCTGCTGGGAAACGGAGCCGTGGCCAAAACGTTGGGTGTAAATGCGACAAAAAAACCCAAAAACAACACAACCAAAAAACCAAACCAAAAACCAACAAAAAAGAAAACACCAAAACCATATTTTACACCACTGCGCGGAACATATTTTACTAAGTCAGCACTTTGTTTTTCTGCTTTTCATGTTTTCTTCCCGCTAGGAAGAGACAATGCTCCCTTTTTATTAGGTATTCCCTAAAAGGTTATTTTGATCTCCGTCCAGGTATATGTATATTTATAGGCAGGCACATACGGTTCAAGGGGGAGGCTGGCTGCGAGGCGGGCGCGGAGGCGGGAGCGGTGGCCGGCGAGCGAGGCCAGCAGCCGTGCCGGGGGGGAGCCCGGAGCCCCGCGGGCTGCGGGCAGCTCGTGGCGAAAGCGAGCCCCGTTTTTCGGAACTCGAGTTGATTTATAAAATCGAGAGGTGGTGGTGGTGGTGTAATTTCATTAGCGTACAAGTATTAGCGCTCCGAGGAAGAAACCTGGAAGAGGACTGCGATCTATTCTCCCTTACAGGCATTAGCACCTTTCAAAATATTATCAACATGTGTTTTACCAAAGATCTCATTTGTATTTAATACGGGATTCAGACAGGCGCTAATTGAGCACGTAAGCACGTGGGGGGTTGCGAGAATGAGTGCCGGGCCAGGCTGACACAGCACGAGGGGACGGAGCGGTGGATACATGGCAGAGGGTGTCAGAAGGCCCCAGCGCAGGGCGTGCTGATGTGACACATCTTGTTACTTGTTCTCTACATTCCCGGTCTTTCCAGCATTTCTGAGCTCCCCCCGCTCCCTTTTTTCTTTTTTTCCAGCCCGCCCTTGAGCCGCTGGGCTGAAGCATTAGCCCGTAGCCACCCGACGATCCGATCCGGTAAATCAAGGGGCGGTGGGCGGCAGGGCCCCGACGCCGCGATCCCGTCGGAGCGCACGCCCGGGGGCACCGGCCGCCCCCGCCGGGAGAGGCCGGGGATGCTCAGCCCTGCTCCGGCACTGCCCCCGACGGGGCCCGCCGCCACCCCTGCCGCTGGCCGGGGGTCGAAATGCCGAAGGCCGAAGGGGAGGAGGAGGGCTGGCCCCCGCTGCCCACCGCGCCTCCCGGGGGAGGGCGGCCCCGCACCCGGGAGACACCCCGCCGGGCTGGGGGCGGCTTGGAAAGGGTTAAGCGCTTCCCCTCCTCCTCCCGGAGCCCCCTGAATGCCGCTGCTTTCCTCTAGAGGTCTCATTAGGGAAACCCTAACTGCTATTTTCAACGTTTCCTCAATCAAGCGCCTTTAAATAGAGCTCCACAAACAAATTGGCGGCAAAAAGCGCAGATCTTGTCACGGGCGAGGCCGATCCAGTATTTCACCCTTGTTTGCTTTGTAATTAGGGCCTGGCTGGCGGCTACCTGCCCCCCGGGCCAGCTCGCCCTGCCGCCCCCGGCCCCGCCCGCACGGCCCCGCGGACACCTCTCCCGGGGCCGGGCCGGGGGCACGGCGGAGCCACCGGGCGAAGGAATCTTCGGGCCAAGAGAAAAAAAACGAAGTACAAGCAGACCCTCCCCGCCCAAACGCTGCCCCAGGTTTTCGCAACGCTGCTCTGAGGCCACGAGCTTCCCAGCACGAGAGATTTCCTCCAGCCCCCCCCGGGTCCCCCCCGGGTCCCCGGGATCAGGCGGGCGTCCCGCCCGGCCCCGCGCAGGGCGCGCCCGGCCGCCCGTTGGCTTTGCGGGCTTCGCTCCCCCCTCTCTGTTAAACCGCTCCTATGATTTGTTATATTTTCCACAGCTGCTTATTCTTGTTTGACTGTTGTACAAAGCCGCTTTAAATCTTCGGCAGGAAGAATAAAAGTTAAAACTGCTTGGACGGGTTCCGACAGGCTGCCGGGCGGGTGCGGGTCCGTCGCGGTCCCTGCGGAATGACCCCCCTGCACACGCCGCGTCCCGATAAGCCCCGCTACTGCTGCTCGGGGCAGCGATCCGCCCGCTAGTATCAGCAACAACAGGAGTTAATTCAATTATGTCCGAAAGCAGGGGTGTAACAGAGGGAAACTCTGGCGTTTATGAACTAAGCTGCTATATTTGCTTTGCTATAAACCGACGAGAATATTTTATGGTGGAGGGGAACGGTACAACACAAAAGGGAAATATGACAATAAATCTCTTTTTATGGATTCTCTCTAGCAGCAAAACACAAGGATTCAACGGTTTTACGACTCAACTATTTTGCAGGTACAACTAAAGACACCTACATAGAAAAGAATACCCAGTACCCCCCCGTTCCAGCTTCCTTCTCCACCCAACCCCCCCCCCCCCCCCCCCCCGAGTCGGGGAGACCCAGCTCTGTCCCCCCCAATTCAGCAATGGAACTCCCTGTGACTTCCATGGGAGCAGTGCTGGCACAGGAGTTCACATCTGACCACTGCAGGGACACACTTCGATTATTTATGGTGCCACTGCCACTTCCCTGTCATAGTTTACCGATATACAGAACTTTCAGTCAGAAGTAAAGCTCCACCATCCACCTCATAATGAGCACATTGGGTTATTTTCTTGCTAGTTACTCCAAGACTATTAATGTTTCAGAGCATCTATCCATGCATGGAGCTAAATTACAGCTGTAGTTTTGCAGGGACAGTTTTTTAGATGAGTGCTAAAATAAAGATAGGACGATTCAGAGGGATGATTTTGAAGTGGCAAAGGGTCTAAGGTTCCTTGAAATAAGTGCAGGTTCAGCATATAAATCTCTTTGAGGATTTAAAGCCTGGATACTTCTGGAAACCAAAGTACACAGCTTTCTGCATCTTGATACTTTTAAAAATCTGCCTTATGGAAAATATATTTTTTCAGAGTCATATTCCACTGTAAACCAGCATTCATATACGCCCTCAAACTGTTTTATTTAATGCAAACATATCTGTGTCTAAGGTGCTAGGCATGTTTTGTTACCTATCTCCATGCCTTGTTTTGGTCCTTTCTTATTTTCAGGTCCTGATATTGCTTATCCTGAGCACCCAAATCCGGGTCTAGGTTACCTAGTGAGCCGGGAGTAGCTGGTAGGTCTGGTGGTTTGCTGCTGGGCTACAGTCACTTGGAACTGCGGTGCTTGAAACAACTGCTTCGCATATCATCTCACAGTGCAGTGCTTTTCCTACCTCAGCACACACACATGCGTGCAGCATGGCTCTTTAAGTGCCTGGTCCCTGGGAAGTCTAGCAGCTATGAAAGCAGAAAGCAGAGGTAGCATAGGCAGTCAAACATATTCTTTCAAAATCAAGACCTTTCCGTTAAAAAATTTCTCATCTATATTGCTAAATGAAAGTCACACTGCCTTTTTTCAATTGCTTTTTTTTTGAACAGAACAGGCGGTTGAGTACAGGGCCCTGATTTTATTAAGAAAGGTTGTAGAATGACCAGTTCAGATATGTCAACCCTAACCATGTGTGAAACAACACCTACAAAACCTACCCATGGGAAAAAGATCACAAAACCTCCAGACACAGACCTCATGAGTATGAGCTGTGGTACTTAAGCCAACTGCTCATCAGAGTGGCACCTATTTGTATGAATTCAAGTTATGCATGTGCCTACTGTTAATGGAAACAACTCGTATGTACTTGGACTAGCTCATATACCATTACCAGCCTTGCGTAGGAAGGCGGAGCGCAGTGCAGTCTGATTTTACTCTGTTTCTCACTAAGCAAAGTCGCCTGGACTGGGTGAGCTGTATGCTACTGCACTAAAGCACTGCAAGCACTGTTTTACAGCCACATTAAGGACCTCTACACTAGACTGCAGTCTGCAACAGGCAAAGTAGTGGGAAATGTGAGTACTGTACATACATACATCTTTGCTTACCTGGAGGTCAGGGGCTCTGCCCTGCATACCCTGGAGCCCATGAAGGGCTTCCCCTGACTCTATTTGTGTACTATTCATAAAGATATGTCCTAGCTTGTAAAAGCAGTACATGCCTGTTTTGTATGATATGTGTATGCACACATCTGGGCTGCATGTGTGGAAAAGTAAAGGCACACACCGCAAACCGTTTTACATGTGCAATTTTCCAAGTACGGGTCTATGGGTCTATAATGCGGCATATCTACAGAACAGAAAATGACATTCTTCTGCACAGGAGGGCATTTTTAAGCTGTTTTCGAAGGAAAAAACACCACAGCATTATCTTTGGTAGCACAGTTAGTAGCAGCTTATTTCTCCTGGTGGCTCCTGAATTTTTCTGTAAACACACCAAGATGGAGTGTTACTCCTAAACAGCAACATGCACACAGCAATCAGAATATTTCAGATATTCATTTCTATAGGCTGATGTTATTAAAATTAGAAACATCTGCTATAAGGAATGCAGATTTTCTGGATGTAAATGCCTCTCTACTCCCACAGTAAATTCAGCTACCCGGGAAACAAAATGTGATTCTAAACAGTCATTGCATTGTTTGACACAGTAGCAAATGGGACAATGCTACCCTTAATGTTGCTGTTATTCAATGAACAATTGGAATTGGATAAAGGCTTTCAGCTGGGAACACTTTTCTAATACCTCTGTAGGTAATGGGATTCCTATTGTGCTGCTCTCTGACCATCAGGCCCTGCACATTGGCTAAGGGCTCACCCTCACCTCGCCAAGACAGCTCCCAAAGGGATGAGTTTGTGTCTCTGATAGGCTTTTAAATGTCTGTTATCAGCTCACCGACACAGCTCTGCAAGTGGGGAGAGCGGTGAATGGAGCCCCAGCTGCCTGCCTTTCAGATACTACCATCTAATCCCCATTAAAGGCACCGTGGGCTATAAACTCCTCGGCAAAGTCAGGGGGGAGAAACCTCCTCCCTTTTGTGTGCCGCTTAAAAATCGTTGGGAAGAACTTCGGTGCTTGTGTTAGCTTCTCTTATATTGAAGCCAAGCTGTGTATGCCTGTTTAAGAATGAGTAATTACGTGTATCGGCTACCGCACAACACATTGATTGCTGTGCTAGTGACATCAGTGTAATCAATGTCACAGGTGGAGTTGCACTGAATACTGCGGTATGTCCAAGGGCCATTTCGTTGCTTCTGCCCATCAGGCTGACTCTAAATAGAAAAAACCCCTGTTGCAAATGGGAATTATCGGGGAATGGGATTAAATTAAAATTAATTAAAATGGGAATAAAGAAAAATGGAAGATAATCCATGGGAGGACATTACCCTAAACTACATGGAGGTAGTACAGGACTAAGAAAGCATTATGTGACATAGGAGTGTGTACAGTGCTACCACCCAGAAATAAATAATGGAAGTTAGAGTCCTTTTCCTACTCCAACTCCTTATAAATCTGCCACTGGGTAAATCTGGGGGTTTCAGAAATGATGTATAAATGGAAACTTAGACAAAATGTGGCATTAGGGTAAACTAAGTAAAAAAAAATACTTTGATGGCTATCTATCTTTTAGAAAAGAGTACAGTATGTTCAGATATTATTCTATATTGGGAAGAATTGGTCCTTTGGATTGTAGGTAAAGGAGTTTGGAGACAGGTTCTCTTGCAGTGGTCTGGAAGACCTCCAGGCCATTTTCAATACTGATTACCATGGCACCTTCCCACAGCTGCTGCCAACAAGAAATCTGCTATTTGTAGGGTAAATGTTATGAAGTTTTAAGTAAGATAGAACCAGGACTCAAATTTTAATATTGTTTATATCCTATATAAGTTGATAAACACAGATACGCACATACACATATACATATATATAGGAATGTGGGGAAAGCACGATTTAGTAATTTCCCTTCAGTATTTACATCTTAACCATGTTAACCAGTGTTCTAGTTCAAAAGAGACATTAGGATCTGGCAGGATTAGTAATATTTGAGAGCTATCCAGCTCTTGAAAAATGTCTGATTCAGCTTCCTTGGGATTCTCATGGATCATGGTCTTTGTGGAGACAGGTGTCTTTATTCCAGCTGGCCACATGGAGTTTCACTAAATAACGTTCGCATGGAGTGCATCAACTGTCAGTCACTATAGAAATGTAAACTATTTGTGCCTTCAGAACTGGGGATTAAAATAATGAGAAAAAGAAAGTAAAATCCATTAATTACATCTGACTTGAAGGAAATGCTTATAGAAAGGAAACAGCTGATTATGAGACAAATCTGTATTTCTTATGATTATGGCTATGAAACACTAGTTGCTTTTCTTGCATGGCGTAGAGTGTTGCTGATGGACTGTGGGTTAGACGCTGACCCTAAGGACAGGCAAATCACATTTTTTTTTCCTTGGTATATAAAGAACAGAATGATAGCTGCCAGGCAGAGCTTCACTGTTGAGATCTAGAGATAGGTCTGAAGTGACACAGGAACACAAAGGTTTGTTACAGTTCAGGGGATGCTACCTAGGAGGATGTAGGGTGGGGCACTGAAATTAGAAAAGTTGGTTTTTTTTTTCAGTGCCTTAAAAATACTGCAATTAAAACTATTATTAAACAAGATTAAATGAAGCGTAAACTTGCTTTCAGGTTTTAAAGCCAGGAATGTTCTTTGTGCATCTATCCATTTCTGTGCTCCACGTACCCTGTGCTGTTTACACAAGGATTATCTTGTTTATTTTACAGATATTATGCTTCATAGAAACTAATCAAGAGAATATTTCTTTTTTTGTGACAAAAAGTGGATGTTGAATTTCTCAAGTTGCTTTTATACAAGATTCTTGGGTTTGTGATAGTGTGATATTTAATAAAGTGTTTATAAAGACAGATATAATAGTTTATCAGATCTCAGGCAGTCGTAATAACAAAACTGCCCTTAGCCCAAGTGCTATGTACTGTACTTTGTAATTTACAATACAGCACTTTCTAAACTACTTCATAAACTAAGAAAGTCGTCTACCAAAGAATCAATCTTATAAGAACTAAGAAATCTCTTCCTAAATATTTTTTCTGTTACTTAGTCTCCATACAAATGATTATTAATAGCTTGGAGTCAGACAGAAACTGCACTCCCTTGTAGCATGCAACACATGCATGCTGTGGGATATTTTCAAGCAGTCCAATCTATTTAAATTTCCAATGGAAAAGACCCTTCAGCTTAAAATACTAATGTATTTTAGATACTAAAATGTCTAAAATGGTATCCTGCACAAACAACAGGATAAAGTGAGGAAAAAAGACCAAAAGGAAGCTGAAGACCTTATAGTGGGAACCTAATGGAGCAATTCATGTGGGAGTTAATAGCTTATGAGACCATGAATAGAGAATGAAGCCTTTCATTCCTGTGTTGCTAGTTCAAGTCCCTACCAACTTATCTCAAGTCTGTTTGGTGGATTCACTGTAACGGCATGTGTACAGGCTTCTTCAGCAGGAAAGCAAGCCTGTGACAATGAATCCAGTCTTCCTTTCTGCTGGAGGACCTGTCCTGAGAAATCTGGCTGGCAAAGAGCAGGAGACCCAGGTATGGATCCCAAGCTAATACTAGCCTCTCCCCATTCTCTCCAAATTTCACAGTCTTGTTATTCTCTATGCACTATCTGTCTGCCTTTGCATGGAAAAGAAAGAGAAGATAGATGCTTTAAAGTGGAGAATTGTTATTTGTAACTCAAGACCAATTTTTGCTTTGCAAATAGGCAACCACCTCCTTGATAGCCTAGCATTTACTTAATCCTCATACTGGAAGCAGCTTCTGCAGTTATTCACGACATCCATCTGTAGATCCAAAACATGTCTTAGGTCATCCTTATGGTCACCATGGATTCGTTATCCAGTTACACTTTAACCTCCTATATAGCTTACACTTTGACCTTCTGTATAGTAGAGGAAGAAAAACATTATTCATGCATGCTTACATTGCTGATCTTCACATTTTTAGGTAGCATAAATAAGCATCAAATTGACATCCCTCTGTAAGCAGGTGTATTTTCTAGCTGGTCAAAGCTTCTCCTTGTGTGTATAACAAGCAGTCTGGGTGCAAAAAATTGGCGTATTTCTTTGCAAAAAGAACTGTGGATTTTAATTCTTCATCAGACTTTGATCTGAGAGAAGTACAGAGATTACCTTCTGCTGGGGTGCTCTCTCACAGAAAAAGGATCAACTGGTAGTTGTGCAAAGAGCAAGGGCTTCCTTTCACATCTAAGAATTTCTGGTCAGATTGCAAGAAGTCTAGGAAAGATGAGTAATTTGTGTCCTTATTGCTAGTTTTAGAGGAAGTGTATGGCAGTTCAGGGTGATGCCTTGATTTCAGAAGAGAAGTAGCATAGAAAGGGAAAGGTTTTGTGGGTAAGAGTGATATAGGTAGATAATTTTCACTTGTAAGACATGGTGAAACTTGTTCTTAAAGGGTTTTGTGAGAGACAGTCAGCTATACCTGATCTGCTGATTTTTTTTTTAAAAAGTAAGGATTGCGATCAAGAAACTATTAGGATGGGGTCAGCTACTTGGGTTCTTGCAACATTTCCATGGATTCATACCACATTGTTACTGGCAGATATACTAAAGTGTAATCAATACTTTATATGACTTCTTTGAGGGATGGATTCCAAAACAGGAGTTATCTGCTTCTCAGTAGAAATATATACAGTTGAAAAGCTGCAGACTTGGAATATGTTCATTGATCATTTCTTGCAAGCAGATTTGTTTTCCAGAGTTGTGTTTTCCCAGGTTTATATAATCTGGTCAGAACAATATTGATATTTCCCTGTTCCATAACTAGATTTGATGCTGCAACAGAATTATTATTTCAGGATGAATAAATTTCTAATGGGGAATACCGGGGATAAGCAAAAGCCTTCCATTGTAGATAGAGAATGGATAGGACTCCTAATGAATTCCAAGAATCAAAATTGCCTTTGTCTTAGCCTTCTTGAGTAATAAGAGTTCTTGCCTACCAGCTGGTGAGAAGATGTAGACAACAGATAAATTTTTCCTGATGGAGTGGGTTAAGAAGAAAACTGCAGAGAACTGGGTAGCAACTTTGAAGTTTTGCATGGACATTTATCATGGTATGCTATTTCCTTTACTTTAAGAACTGAGGGGATGGAGAAGCAGAGCAGGTTGTGAGTGAGACAGCATCAGATGGACAGATACCATGACAGTAGAGAAGAAGGTTACATTTGGAACTAGCCAGAGTGTGATGATTTAGAATTTAAAGGAATATGAGCTGAAGATGTAGAAGAGAGAAATTAAGGATTTTGGTGAAAACCAAACCTGTAATGAAAAAATAACCTAAAAAGAGCAGAAAAAAATATTGCTGAGTGAGAGTGAGATTGCAGACTTTGAAGAGAGAGTCAGAGAAAGAAACAGTAAAAAAAAAAGAATGGGAAATAAGAAGAGAGAGACACAAGAGCAAAGAAAGAAGAACAGACTGAAGAAAGTACATGTAAAAGTACTATAGGGAAAAAAAAAAAGATAAGATCTGGAACATGAGAGGAGGACATAGTATAAAAGCTGGAAGAAGGAGGGGAAGTGACTGAAGAGCTGAAAGGTAAGGCTCAAACAGCTGTTATGGGAGGTGCCCGGTATGAGTGTACAGGGCAAGCCTGCTTGTGTCCGTGCATGCCACAGGGCACTGAGACCCTATTCCATGTACTCCACATGATTACTGGTGTTCTAGCTGAGTGGCAGATACTTTGAAGCACTCCCTGTACAAAGTCTGGCTGGCCCTTGCCATAAGCTAAATCAGTCCTATGGCTGCTTTAATAAGGTCACCTACGACCCTCTGTGGACACCAAAGATCGTTCCCAACTTGAGAACCACATGTGCACAGTCTGGCTTTGGGTTTTTGATGATATTCTGGAACTGAACATCAGTTCAGTTCATCATGGATAGAATCAGTGATGAAATCACAGTCACCACTGCTACCCCTTATGTAATCTACCTTTACAGTCCCAATGGTGCAGCTCCCCAGTCCTTAGATAGACCAGCACCACAGCTGCTGCTGCTGCTGGCTCAGAGAGGCATTAAAATAAAATGCTCATATAAGATGTCTTCATGCTGAAGACCTTCAGTGAAAAATTTGTCATAAAAATTGGAATGACACTCACTGGAGGCTTGCCAGTGTCTCGTAAACTAATATGGCTAATCAGTAAGCTTGCTCTTAAACATTTTGTTTTGCTCTCATGTCACATTCTTAAATCCCACCAAAGTCAGAGGGAGCCAGAGTGTATTTGAGAACAGAACATGACCCCACATTAGCTCGCTTCTTCTGATCTCTGCTGGAGATTTTGAAAAAAGGTATATTATATAGAGTTACACAAGAAAATTTGCCAAGAACTTGCATGTAACACAAAATTCACAGTGTTGTGATAAAATCAGAGACTACACATTTCTGGGAGATTTTGTTCAAGAATTGATACAAAAATTAATAAAAAATAAAAGTGAAATGAAATGAAATGAAATAAAATAAAACATGAAGATGTGCTAACAATTGTCCTGTCTTTTCCTTGACACTTTCATATCACTGTAACAGTGTATAACAGCATCTAACATTTCTTGTGGCTGCCTCATCTTGGTGGACAGTGCACTTCTATTACACACATCTTTGCTATCTTCCGTATGAAGTAGAACAATACTGCACGGTTGAGCAGGGAAATGTGAGTGTGTGAGGAGCTTCAGACTGGCAGCAGAGGACTGTAGCAGGTCTCCCCACCAAGGAGTAGTACCTTCTACTGTCCTGCACAGTCTTTGCTGGCTTTCTGTGGAATGGCACAAGGTCTCATCCAGATGCTCAACGGCCTCTGGACACTGCAGATAAAAACACCAGCTGTAACTTCAGAACAGGCAGTCTGCCTGGCAAGTCCAATTCTTCACCTGGGATGCTAATTTCTGTCACCAAGAGAAAGTTAGTTCATGGAGGAGATAGAGTTTTCCTGGGGTTTATTAAGAAGAGTGGGGTGACATCCCACAGTTACTAACAGTCATCAGAAAGGTGGATCCACCAGCTCCAACATATGAAATTTTCTTCCTGTTTTCTCCTTCATATATAACCCCCTACTACATGTACATTTAGATACAAAAATAGCATTAAAAAAACTCCTATCAAACAGTTTAATGCGCATGGGAGACAGAGTGAGAAAGACACTAAGTCACTGGCTATCCCATCCTTCTATGCTGTATGCTACTGCACATGGTGCTGAGGGCTGTGTGCATCTGTAAAGAAAAGAGCAGGCTGGAAAACAGAGTGTTCCTGAGAATGTCCCTGTCATTCTGCCTGTTTTGATAGGCTTGGCTAGAAAATCACGCGTCACCTGTTGCATCCATGATGGGACAACAAAATTAGTAGCTTGGGAGACCTCAGTTCCGCTCCAGAGATTCTCTGTCCTTTTGGGCAAGGCGTGTCGTTTTGGGCAAGCCAAAATGCAGGTGCCTAAATCCTCAAGGCAGTATTTATCAGCCTGGGAATCATTATTCAGAGCCCTGAATAAGTGCTGTAAATATTGCTTTGAATGTAACAGTTGCCAATACCTCCACTGACTTTATAAAATGACGTATTTTTCAGAAATGTCACCCAGGCTAGCAAAGAAACAAGCTCCTTCACTACCTGAGGTGCAGTTTGGACCATGCAGTTGGAGGCAGAGGGTCACTTATCCCAGAGAGTGAGGAAAGAGATGCAGGTGCCAGCGCTCAAGAGAAGACCATGAGCTTCAGGGACACCTCTATAAACTTACACT
This sequence comes from Falco biarmicus, assembly GCF_023638135.1. Lineage (NCBI taxonomy): Eukaryota > Metazoa > Chordata > Aves > Falconiformes > Falconidae > Falco > Falco biarmicus. Next base: position 91,432,069 of record NC_079288.1, read on the forward strand.
TTGTAGGCTTCAGGCTACCAAACAGCTGGATTTCCTGAACACATTCTCTTTTTCAGCCCAGAAGCATTGTTTGGGCAGCTGTTGAGAAATGTATACATTTGTTAGGATTTCAAGCTGCTTGGGAGCTGTGGCAGGTCAGATGCTCTGTCCAGGCTTCTCCACGAGCAGGTTGTACACAGCCTGGCGGTAACCACAAGCCTGCATGAACCCTCATAGTCAGGCCAACAATTTTAGAGAGCATCATGTTTATTGTGCACATGTGACAAAGTCACCGCATGCCTGCACAGTAAGGCTTACACTTCTGGGGATTGTCTAAATGACCTACTGCCCATGTGCTGCCCAGTCACTGGGAACATGCACAGTAAAGGCTCTATAAGTCAGATTTACTGTAAATATGCAGAGCAATGAAATGTTGCATGTGCAGCAGGACGTGTTGCTTCCTGAAGTGTGGAGTGGAGTGCACATACGCTGCACAGATTTCCCAGGCTGAAATATGGGAGCTTACAACTGGCCAAACACTTAAGTCTTGAGGAGGAACAATATTTTAAGATGTGTTCAGCATGAGGCCACAAGGAATTTGCTGCTCGGCACAGTGATTCTGCTGACCTCATTGCAAAGTGCCTCATAAGCACGGAGGAAAAGATACTCAGTGCCTGACTCATGCCACCAGGTTCTACTATCAGGTAGGCATCGCAACTCCAGGCAATGCAGAGCTCATGTTGCTCTGTGGCATTAGTCCATCTATGCCTTCATTTCCCATCTGAATAGGAATGAAATATATGAGTTCATGATAACAAGGATGCCTAATAAAGATGCTATTAACATAAATAAAGATAATGGGTCATTCAGACTTTATATTGAGCAGGCACTGTGTAAATTATTTTTAGTCCAAGAACAGCAACAACCCCTGAAAAGCTGAGAACACCTTTACGGTAATCCTCGAACCCTTGTAAGAGGGCATTTGGTTACAATTAAAGACGAAGTCTCAAACTACTTAGTCATACCTCCCTGAACTTCAGACAAAAAGAGATCCTGATGTGAGCCACCTCAGGATATTGTCTTTGCAAGAGCAGAACAAAATTAATGGAATTTTTAAAACCGAAACTGTCCTGACTTTTGATCACTTTCAGTTTCAATGCAATTCACTATTTTTATTTTGCTTTTTTTGTCCCCACACAAGAAAATGTGAGCAGACTAGAAGTTAGGTTGTTTTTGTGAGGTTGAGCTGAGGTCAGTAAAAAATTGATAGCAACTTTTGAGATGAAAAAAAAATCATCAAAGCTAAAGGAAGCTTCTCAAAGTGGGATTTAATAGCAGCTATCATATTGCCTTCAATGGCTTGACCATTTCTTCTGCAGCTGTTTTATTTTAAAAGATTTCACCCCCATCCCACATGTATAGGCCTATACACTGACCTAAGTACACACATCCAAGTACTCTGGTCACTCGTGATAACTATAAACCCTTCAGTGAACTACCAGAAAGGTAGTTCAAATAGAAATGGTGAAATTCAATATAGCATTTAACTAAGTCACTGTCTAAGGTTAAGCCCAAGGAACAATCAGTAACACTGGAAGGAATGATAAGTATATTAATTGGTACGTGGACACCAGATATATGTGGCTTTGCTGAAAGCTGTCAAATAATCGCAGTGGTATTTCAATGTGCATGAAGCAAATGAGTCTATTCAAATATATACTTTAATTAATTTCTACATGTAGGTGTGAGTATGTGTATGTAAAAATCCCTAGGTACAGATTTAGGTGCAATAGAAAAATTAAAAGACAAGAGGGTAGTTTTAGCTGTTGTCTTTCTGCACATCTAATCACAGGTAGAGTGAAGTTATCAGAAGATCCTAAGTGTGCCAGGCACCCAAGATCCATGGACTCCCAGGTTAGACTAGATTTCTGACTTAATAAGGGCTTTTTGAAAACTCTGCTTTTTTGTTGTGCAAACCATAACTGAGGGTCTTATCTGTGTCTCATACAATGATTTCACCTTTTATCACCACAAACATGGCTTAAGTAAGACACAGGGAAATAATCAAGATTATGATAAAATGATGGATAGTGTGTGTGTGCATGCGCGTGTGTGTGAGTGGAAAATGATGGGTCCGTATACGTGTTTATTATGTTACATTTCCATTGCTATATCTTTTTTAAGTGAGCTTCTTCGAAAGATGGTCAAGCAGCATTCCTTGATCTCAGTGAAGGCTGAGCAAAATTTAAAATCCACATTTGATTAACTAAATAAATATTTTGATTTGCTTATTTTTTCCCTCATTGATATGCAAAAAATACCAATAGTTTTGATACAGTCTTGTACATGGAAATAGCATGAAACAATGTCAAACATAAAGCTGAGGCTAAAAGAACCGAGAAACAGCCACTTCACTACAGACTGACAGATCCAAATAATTTTACCTTCTCCGAGATTTTTTCATCACAAGGTACGCACTTTTACAGCCAAATATTTATTGATAGCAACACTAAAAAACAAATTGCTAAAGGGTCTTCTCTTATCCCTTGCTTATTCTCCACTCCAAAATCAAACAACACTCCTACAAAGCCAGCCTACAGTTTATAGTTTAAAAATGGGAACTTCAGTGTCCTGCCATGGTGTGAAAGGTAAACAAATTGTAGAGCAATGAGTCATAGTAAGCCAACAGAGACAAAAAGACAGATACTTGTGAGGCCAATTTTTTTCAGAGCTTTACAGTCTCTTCCTGTGCATACAAGTGAGCTGCTGGCATGAGATGGAAAATCTGTGAAACAGCTGATCTGTCTCAGAGCTTTCCACAGAAGTGAATGGCCCATATTCTTAATTCCAAAATTGTCTGAACCAACTTGAAATTTCTTCATAATCACTGTGAATCTGAGATGCCACTGACTGTTACTACCTGGAGTCATCTGCAATCACTGAATAGTCAAGGCTGAGGAAACTTTGGGAGGTCTCTAGCCCAGTCTCTGTCTCAAAGCTGAGTGAAGTTTGGGGCCAGAACAGGATGCTCAGGGCTTTGTCCAGTTGGGTCCTGAAAACTCTCGAGAGCAGAGACTGCACAGCCTCTTTGCACATGTCCCGGTGCTTAACTGTCTTCATATGATCTTTTTTTCCACAATATCCAGAACATCCCATGTTTCTATTTAAGAAATAGTCTTGGTGGCCTTCTGCTGGACTCACTGACGTTTATCAGTAGTGCTGACTGTCTGTATGATGCTTTCTCCCATTCATTTCTGAATGATCACGGGTAAGCTTTACTGGTTGAGCTTGAATACATTGACCAGGCTAAGCTAATTTGAGATATTTTTTCCTGTGTCTTCCACCTGCTTTGTGCATTTACCAATTACTCAGCTGCTGGTCTGACCAGTTTACTCTCACTCAGAACCTGTAGTGTAACTACTTAGAGGGTACCAGGGAACACCATTATCTTTGTTTGTCGGATGAAGATTGGAACTGAGGCAAACAAAGGTGTCCATTTCCATCATACCAGCTCATGTACAGCTTACAACATAAGAAAATGAGCAACTCAAAAGTGTTGGAAGTGTTGTATATATGTTTACATTTTATACTGCCGTGCTGCTAGTAGCAAGATAATTTATTGCAGCAGAATATTTCCTTCACTGTGAAAGGAAGCAGTGAGTGATTCCCAGCTCGGTTGGCTGGTTGTTACTTTGTGGAGGATCAGATATTATAAAAGAGACCACTGAGTCTTCACTAGTGCTGTCAGAGAAGACGCCTACGTCTAGTTAGTGTAGGCATCGCTCACACCCTAGAAGCATATTCTAATTTTACACAGTAGATATATTCCCCAAACTAAGGTGTCACCTGAGATAATCTATATCAGAATTAGTATATTTGGCCCTATTAAAAGAAAGAATTACTGGAAGAGATGATCTCTAACTATTCACACTGTATTTTTGGTCACTTGCAATAGGAAGAATGGTTAATGATGAGGGGAAATATGAGCTTAATAGTGTTTAATTGGAACTAACTGAATCCATTCATTCACAGCAGCTATTTTGAAAAAGTTCAGAACAAAAGATTCTAATTGATAAAATAATAAATGTTTTTTCTGTGTGCCATGGAGTGTTTTTGAAATATATGGAAGAGCTTATTCAATATAAATTGTTAGTGTAAGGCATTGAACGTGTGGAAACCACATTGAGCAAAATATTCCAACCTATAATTTAGCACCTAAAGTTTGATTCATCTTTCTTTTTGAATTCTTAGGCATTCATGAAGTGCGTTAATGTCAGAAAACCTTAGGTAGTAAGGCCACCAACATTTCCTCTCTGTGTGAAATCCTGTCTCTTTAGAAGTCTGTAGTAGTAAGTCTACTGGTGCTTCATCTTCACTCAGTAGTTCACTCATAACCTCTCTGACTTGGTTTCTATAAAGTAAAGTTTTCAAGTCTACTTAATACTTCATTATTTTAAAATTACCTTGCTGTATATTAGTTCTTCTGCTCAGATTTCTGTTCCTGTCTATAAAGAGATTTACAAGTCAAAATGTTTTTAGAAGGAATATATATAAATACTGGAGGGACCTAACTTGTCACTAAAAGTCTGACTAATAAAATCTGAGATTTGAACACACAAGAAATGCAGAATTATTTAATAGCTGAAACCTTATGAATTAATGCTATTTTCTTTGATATCTGTTTTTGAAATAATAAAACATAAAAGATGCCTCACATTAGTTTATAGGCCTTTTTTACAATCATAGTGACAGCCACTAGTTTTTTCCTTTAAGTGCTTTCAGCTATTTGCAGGGCTTTTATGAAGTTTTAAAAGTAGTGCCTTGTGGTTGTTCACAACTGAACAGCAAACTGAATGTGTGATAGTTATCTGTGTTACTAAAGATGAAACTGCGAAGTTATTAGGCTATGTTTATCTAAACAGCCCAAGGAAGATCACATAGATTTAAAGTTACAGCCCAAGATCAAAGAACACAATAAATGATGTGGGAAACAACAGTTTAAAAAGGAAAATTTCAGTGAAGCAAAAACTAATTTGTTAATATGAAGGCTGATTTTAATGTGGGAAGAAACATCATTTGTAATAAGACTTCTTTACTTTTATATTTTTCTGTAAAAGATGTTCTAGATTAGATTTGTAGAAGTAGGATTCTGTTTGCCCAAAGCAAAAGAATACAAAGCGTCATAGCCTTTCACCTCAATTTTTTAGGCATTGTGAACCTGCTCCAACAGCCACTGATAACCAGAAGGTAACATGCACCAAGCCTTTTAAAGAGGGTCCCATGGAAATTCAAGGCTGGTTTCCCTTTGCTTTGATGAAAGCTGGGGACCTGCCCTGCTTTTCTGCTGCCCTGGCTACTGGTTCCTCAAGAGGGGAGCATGCAAAGCAAGGCAGAAAGCAATCTGAAAGCTTGGTAGTGCCAGAACAACCAGCACCTTTCTGCTGGAAAAACAACAGCATCCAGGGAGGAAGAAAAAGGCATCTAGATCTATACAGGATTAGTCTATTCCTGGGCAAGCTGACCTACCATCCCTTCGTTGAATGAGATACGAATGCTACTTAGATTGTAGAGGGGAAGACTTTCCTTCAAAATACTTTAAGGTCTTGGAGAACCTGCACTGCCTTTTTCGTGAAGCCTGAGGAAAAAGCCTTCTCCAGCTTTTAGAAATGTGATGATTTTGTGTCTATACAGATCTCCCGTGTGTTCCATAATATCCAAAATATATGGATAGTATTCCAGGTGTGTGTTGAGAGCTGAGTACACAAGGACATATGTAAATGCATATGCTTACTTCTTCTAGGCTAGTTATGAGCTTGACTGCTCTCCTCTCTCCTTCACCTCTTGTGCACCTAATGATGAAGATCCAATGCCAGCATAAATCAACTAGATCAACATTTGTTATTTTCTTTTCCTGAGCTTTACTCACTGTCTGAATTATTCTTGTTTACCATAGATGTTGCTGAGGTCCTTAATGTCCTCAAAGGAATCTCTTCTTAGTCTGTTTTCCACCATTAATCTTAGTTTGGGATTTGCTAATCCATTGCTCAATCTGTTGCCACTTTTGTGTCTTTCATTACACAGTCCTTGGGCCTGGGTCAGTTTCTTTTCTTCTTCCCCAACAAAGGATACTTCTCCACTTCTCTCCAGTTGGAACAGTCTTGGAACATTAACTGCCTTTCTTCATATATCTGTGAAATGCAATGTAAATTTGGTACGGGCCGTAATAAATCTGTGACAAACAGTCCTACTGGCAAGAGATGGGACGATTTTTCCTGGAACCACTGTTTTCCTATTACAGGTCAAATGTACTGAGGTTCTTCAATGTCTTTGAACCTGTCATTCTGACGGATATCAGTACCACTTAAGAATTCTTCATCTATGTTAATAATTGTTTAAGACAGAAAAATGTTTGCAGAAACAAATAGGCAATTCTGTTGAAATCTGGACAGTTCATCTGACCAGCTGGATGAAGGCATGTCAGCTTGGTAGGAAGTGGCACAGAAAGGATTGCTGTAAAAAGTAACATGTCCTCCTCCAGTGTTTGACTGCAGGATCCCTCTTGATGACCAGGAATGAATTTATACATGTAATACCCAGAAGGGGCCTTTTGTGGAAGTTTGGAGAGGGACCTTTGTATATGCTTCAGGATCCACTGAGAGATTCATTAAGAACCAGAGTATATGTTTATATCAAGAACATACATAGGGTAATGGGCACAGGAAAAGAAATGAAAAATAGAAGTTTAACTTAAATATGGGTACAAGATATGATTCTGTGTCTAAAAGAAAGATACTGAAGCTTCCAGTTGTTTGTCGGAGATGGCAATGAACTCACTTTTTGCAAAAGTAATCTCCCAGTTCTTACTGTGATTTACTGGAATGTCATCTGCTTAGTTGTTAGCTGGGTGGGATTGCTACTGCTGTAACTTTCTGCTCTATAATTAGTTAAATCTGCCAGTTCATTTCAGCTTTAGTCTAAATATTACTGGTGTGTTTTATTTTTTCCACAGTTAATAGAACTATATAAAATGATGTTCAGTAGATGTCCCATTCTGTTCATACTTCTTTTATTCTTTTGTAGAATGACCTTCTTTCTTAGTCTAATGTAGATATTACTTGCAGTTCATTTCCCCCAAAAGTTTAACATGTAGCCTAAATTTCTATTACAAGTACAAAACCTCATTTTGAAACACAAGGATGCAACTCCCCATCCCAAAAAATGTATCCCCTCTGACTTCAACAATCCATTTCATCTGTTTTTCTTCAAAGTTATTTTGCTTTACACGTTCTGTAGGCAAGATTTAATTTGCATTACTTAAAAGCTATTTGTAATAGCTCCAATTGCCTTAGCAGATGGTATATTGTACCACTTCAAGCAGAAAATGGTTTTGTCTTTCCCTAGACTACAGAAGTTAATAATGCATTCCTATTTTCTATTTTAAAATAATGGCTTAATAGGGGTGGATAAAAGACCTAATAAAACAGATGGTCTTGGATGAGGTCCTAAGTTTGTCAAATCTGAGCTCTGTTTGACTGTAAGAAGGAGTACAATATAGTCATAAGGAATCCACTGAGAGGGCTTAGCGGGAGGAACAGAGATCTTGGATATTTAATATCAATAAGAATAAAAGTACTTGTGTATGGCAAGTTTTTTTGACTACAGTCACTTCATACATGATTACAAAGGAAGAGTAAAGGACTCAAGGCAGGGCTGATGACAGCTGGTAGGGGCTACAAGGGGAATTGGGAGTATACTTGTGAGCATAAGTAAACAAAACCTGTACTTGTTATGTTCTCAGTGAAGAGTCTTCATGCACATAAATAGGGACGAGTGTTGAATGCAGAAACCAAATCAAAAGCAATTACAGATTAAGAGGAAGGAACTATGTGCACACTATGAAAGAGAATAATTCAGGAGCAAAAGAAATGAAGAAAACCCAGAAATAGCCCTTCAATTAAATGTTTGTTTCCAATTTCAATTAAAGGTCTAGTTCAATGAAATTCCGAGAACACAAAACATCTTAGAAAAACTTTTAAAATCTGTCACTACAGAATACATACTTGGGATTCTCATGTGAGCTTTACAGTTCCATTGCATAAAAGTTACTGCGATGTAGGTAGCAATGGCTGGATTTATTTGACATTCAATTCTTACTATTAGAGACTTGAAACATAGTACACCAAAACAAACAAAGATATAGTGTTTATATAATTAACTTTTACTGAATATGAGGTACAGATTTATCTGTTTGTTTTATACCAAAAATGGCAGAACCACATTTACCAGGAAATGCAAACAAACTGTTGAAATAGGTTTTGTAAATAAACAAGATCTTTTCATCATAAATATTATTGCAGAACTAAGCCAACTGCAAGTTTTGGGGGAAAATTAGTGTAGTGGTTTGGGAGAAAGGTAAAGGTTGTAGCCCACAAAATATTTTCCTTTAGCACTATCCCAAGGATAATTAGGAACACCCTCCACTCAATTTATTTGGAAGTCATGCTGGTCCTAAGGGAAATGCATAGGAACCCAATTTTCCTAAAGACCTTTGGTGCAAGAACATCTGAAATTACACCGCTTGCATATGAAGGAAAGAGCTGAAGTGAACTACTTGTAAGCAATGAAACATACTCTAAGAGCTATCTACTACTATGTCTACATAACTTATGAAGTTTTGTTGTATTAAATGACTGAGCGGTGTACTTCTTGCTGCTTTGATAATATAGAAATAACTTGTCTCTTCCTTTAAGTGCTATCTTCTTTTTTTCCCCTCCACAACAAATCTTGAAGAGGTAGTTAAAGCATCAACACCTATTAGAGAAAAGTGCAATGAATACATCACTGGAAATCTTGGAAACTTTTCAGCAGTGAGTTTATTTCAGAATAAATGAAGGCCTCTGAACTACTTCTCAGATGAAAAGAGGTTCATATACGTCTTTAATTAGATCATGCTATTGGAACACAATATTGTGATAAAGAAGATTTAATAAAGCATTTTGTCCTTTTATTACTTTCGTTTCATGCAACATATCTCCTTATCCAAGCAAGATGTTTGACTTCAAAGGAAGTGCTATCCACCCTCCCTTTGCTCAATAAATAACTCCCAGAGGAGTAAAAACAATATAAGTTTGTAGCTTTGCCGACGCTGCTGAGTGGTGAGAGGATCAATCATTGTCGTTCTTTTCTGTAGCTGTAGGTCTAAGATGAATCTCTTCCTTAAAGAAATTTCTGTATAATTTGGTGTGTGTCATTAACCCCTCACCTTCGGGAGAGAGCACCTTAATAATAAAATGAAATCAAGTGACTTTCTTTGCTGGAGAACATTCATCTGAGCAGGGGCTGACCCTGTGCAGAGGGCCTGGTCAAAATTCGTACTAATAAAGGGACTGAAAGGTAGCTGAAGAAGTGTGTTGGGTGGCTGGTGGCATAATTTAAAAATGACCACTAACTTGTTTTTCTTGAGTATGAATATCCTGACTAGGCTGTTGACATGTCAAAATGTCCCTTCTCTTGGATTTTCAAATAAACAAAGTAAAAGTGTTTTCAGAAAGAAAAATTAGACTCCAAGGCTGTCAATATTAATGTTAATTTGTCAAGATATCTCAGCTTACACTGTAAAGACTGAAAGAAGCCAGAGAAAATGGAAGGCTGGATGGTGCCTGAAGAGGCATATATTTCACCTTTTGCTGCAAGATTTGATGGTCTGTCAAGAACAGCATAGGTGGCAGAGGTTTGTGTTTTCACAGATTTCCAGAGAAGATTCGTTTCTTCTCCAGGTGATATATTTCGGTATTTCTTTCTTACTGACAAAATCTGTTTCTGGATCTTCGCTGAGTCTTCTGTCACTACTACTGAAGCTTGTTGCGTCTTCTAGTCACCGTCAACAAGGAGAGTGGTTTGTTCTTTTCTTCTTTATAGCTGACTTCTACATATGTGATTAGCATGTTCCTTTTTCGCATTCTTTTCTCTGTGATTAGCATGTTTCTTTTTCGCATTCTTTTCTCTACACCAGCCAACAGGTTCAGTTTTGTTTTTTTTTTTTAACATTACACTTCTTAAATGTCTAACGTATTTTGCTGGCTCTTTAATTCAGTTTTACCTTCCTTGAAATTGTGTGCCTAAGACTGGGCACAGCAGGACAACTAGATCGCTCCTGCCTTGAGTGAAACTGAAAGTTTACCTCACTTATCACAGAGCATGTACGTCTGTTAGTAGCGCCTACTAGCTGTTTGCCTTTTTTTTAATGGTAATTTGCCATTGATGATTTATGTCCAGCCTGTGTTTCACAATAATCAGTAAAACTTTCCCTAAAAAAATATTCCAAGCTAGGATGTCTCCATCTTATTAAGCAGTTGATTACTCCAGAAAGTGTAATAACTTTCTATTTTTCCCCCAGCCACTTCTCCATCTTATCAGATAATTTAAATTCCAATCTTGCCCTTCCACCTACATGGAATTCTTGCTAGCTTGATGATGTTTTTTTGCATAAAATTTAGGTATGAAATTTACATATATTCTGTAGTTCATAATTTGGATCCTTCATGAAGGCATTGACAAGAATTTGTCCCTGGACAGATCTCTTTAGAACTCCCCTCGATTCACCTTTCTGCTTGCAAAACAAACCATTGATAACTATTCTGTGGACAGCATTATCCAACCACTGGAAATCTGAAAGTCAGGAACACGTGGAAATTAACATCCAGCTACCATGTGATTAATGGAATCTTCTAGGTGAAGTGGTTTGAAAACATACTCTCTAAAAAGCTCAAACCAAAGAAGGTTTTTTTATATTCAGATTTTGTTCCTCAACACCTGCAGCTCCCCAAGACTTGTGCGAACTTGGAAACGTACAGTTTTTAGAGATCTGGCTAATTATTTTACATGGCATCATCTGTGGAATGGAAAAAATGTAGAGGGAATAAAACTGTGGTTACCACTGAGGATTTTTCAGTCTAAATTAGGTACAAGATTGCATCTGAGAGAGAAGCATGATGTCAGACAAACAAGAGTGAAGGAAGGTTATGAGCTAGTTGTTTTGAGATTGTGCTTTTCCATTCTTTCGCTTAAAGTTTACTTTTCAATAATGTAGAATTTGGCAGTGTTCTGAGGGAGTGTGTGCTTTGGCAGTGGATTTCAAGGAGGAAACAGGATGGAAGAACGAAATTACTATTTACGATTTAACTAGAATTAAAGGAAGAAGGGGTAAATTCTGCTTTCAGTTGCCCTAAAGGAATTTCAGGCTTTGTATATATGTGCAACAAGCTTTTATTTTAAACTATGGTGTCCCTTCATGCTGCTCAAAATAAAATTCCCACTGAATTCTAATTTACCTGTAATCCTTAGAATCTATTGCAATAAGGTAAATCTTTTAAAGGGATTTGAGTGTTATTTTTCCTCGTTTATTCAGCTTGGTTTAATATTGTTTGCTTTTCACTTTGTATTTTAACAAGCTTGCTCTTCAGTTTTAGAGTAATTGGTGATCACCCCCAAATGGAAGTTTATTTTATTTTAGTGCTTCTTTCACAACTAATTTGAACTTACATCTGGCTTTAAAGAAATATTTACATAGAAATACACAAAATTGCATGGTGTAAATGTAGTGCCATTCGACTATGTAAATAGTAGCAAAGATGCTTAATTGAATATAAAACATTGGTAAAATGTAAACATTACTTGTTTTTGTTCCAGTTGCTTTATCCTTGAACTTTGCTGATACAAGAGAAGAGAACTAATTGATAATGGAAGGTACAGTTTGGTACAGTTTGAAGTGTGTTCTCACAACTTTACATGTAGAAATCTTTTCTGCAAATGCTTGTTCCCCTGGTGTCACTCACTGTGCTTCTAAAATGCTTCCACTGTCTTCAGGATATTCAGTCCTCAGTTTAGAACTACAGTCACCACAGTGCAAAGTCATGCACTACTATACATGAAAACAAACAGGTAGAGTGCCCCTACCCATAACTTTCAAGGCTGTGTGCTTAAATAATAAAAGGTGCAAGACACAGATGGATCTGGGACAGTTTTTTAGATAACCTCTTTGCATCTAAATTTGCATCTACCATATTTAAGGAAGGCTAAACTCCCATGATTATGGCTATATGGGAAGTTGGCCAAAGAAAAACAATAATGCCTGGGCTTCTGGCAAGGGATGGAGACTGTGTCGTCTTCTGCTGGGGTCAGTTCAGGCACCAAAGCCTAAAGTCTTGGAGGCAGAGGTGCCGTTACTGTGAGAGATGATTACTACCCTAAGCACTGGGATCCAGAGGGCTATCTCTGCTTTTAATTGAAGTTTTCAGCCATTAGTTTTACCTTGCTGAAAAGCATACCCACCTCTTTGACCTGGGAGAGCCTTTTGTTGCACAGGACTGGCAGGCAGCCTGACTTCTTGTTCTGTCTGCCTGCACTTGTGCCTTATTGCTGCTGTGATTCATGCCATGATTTTCACAGCTTCAAAGGAAGGTTTTGAGACATCTGAAGGCAGTGGAGCAAGGAGCGGTCAGGTCAGGCAGCTCCCTCATGAGAGAGGAAGAAAAAAAATGGGAGAAGGAGATCAAGGGCAAAGTGTGTTAGTCCACTTTTACTCCCCTTACCCCTCCTCAACTGGGCGCTGCTACCACCTTTCCCAGCCAGCTCTACCAACGACCCTGGCAGGCATGTCAGAGCAGTCTGTCTGCTTTTGATATGAATTCAACATGAGGAAGGATCAGAGCACAGGGCTCAGCTACAGCTGGAAAGCTTACAGGGCAGCATAGGGCACCCATCCCCACCAGGGCTTAGGGGTCTCCAGCCCAGCCAGCTCCTGGTGAGGTTGATTATACCAAGGGCAGGACCCCAGTAGAGCCAGGCATAGTTTAAGAGTCATTTACATCCTTTCCTATTTACACTCCAGTTTTGTGCCTAAACCCACTCACATTCTTACCTTAAAATCAACCTAGTTTTGGTAATAAACAATACTTGTTGATAAAAAAAAATAATCTCAGAAATATTACTTCACTTCTAAACCTTTTGTTTTTCCTTGAATTCACTGTCCTGTTATCTTCAACTTTACATTGTTCTGTCATCTTCATACTGTCACCTTCAATATGCATTTGATATCTGTTCATTAGGCTTTCAGCTGCTGCTGTTCACAGTAAAATGATACAACTCAGTGTGGCAGGCACAGAATTACTGCAGAAAGAAGGATACCCGCAATGTGTACTGTCCTCTGTCCAGTTGATTTAGAGCTGGGGAAAAGACACTGGGTAGGGCAATGCAGCACCATAATTATTTGCAAGGTTTAACTATTATTGCAATGTTTTTTCCCATGATTTGGTGTTTGCATGAATGAAAATCAAGCCTGTTAATTCTCCTTCAATTGACTCTGGATGGAAGCTGTGGCTATAGAGATACACAGAGCCATTACAAATCTCTACACTGAGCTATCATTTCCCAGTGGGTATTCTAACCAAAAAGAATATTTGCTGAAAGACAGCTTTTTAAAGTGAGAATTACTGAATATTCACAGCATTTTAGATCTGAATGTGAAAATTATGTCAAGATAAATTAATTCGGAAAATCTTAATCACCTTACCAGGACACATTATTACTACTTAACAAATAAAACATAGTAGTGCTACTAAGTGAGGCCTTTATTGCAGTATAAAATATGGAGCATTCATGCCTGGACATCACAAGAATAGGCAAGACTTAAGATTTGGGTGGGAATGAGGAGATGGAGCAAAGGCAAATAGATAGAATAAATTAAAAAACAAAAAGATGTTATTCTTATTAAATTAAATAGTTTGGTCATGAAAATATGATTGGTTCCTGACCACACTACCTTCCAGCTTTGTCTTTTAAATGCTACATGTGGAAAACCTGCTAAGTAAGGGGTGAAGAAAATAAATTATGAATTTTAAGAAAATATTAATCAAGTAATTTTGAGCAATGAGTATTTTTTAAATCAATTTTATCTTGTTTTGTGCAGAAATTATAAAAAGAAAATGAAATGGAATTGTCTCAAATTGTTTAACCTATTACTTACTCATATCTAGTTAACATTTACCAGCTATGATATTCTTTCAAAGGAGAAGCTATACAAACACTTAAAAAATTGTTGAAGCTCAAAAAATGCTTGCTGGTGCTTTGATTTGGAACCACTATACCCAGTCATTTCTACCCTTACTTTTCCACAAGGTATTTATTTTAATTTTTTTCTTTTCTAACATTTTATACAGCTAGACACTGAGAAAAAAATGTGTTCAGGGAAATGAAAATGTTGTACATATCATTAAGACTATTGACTTTAGCCCAGAAAAGCAAACCCATTTAAAATTAAGACTGCAACTTGATGTTTACTCAATGCAATTCTGCTTTAGTAGAACAGGAACTATAAACAGGAGTGATTTCCCAAGCCACATTTGTCTTGCAGGGAATAGAACTCAAATAGGGTGAATTAAGGACGAAGTTGCATATTTCTCTTAATTTCTTTCAGCTTTTGTAGTGTTTGTCAATCTTTGCATTATTTGAATAGTAATTGAATTTATAGATGATTTTAAACCATGTGTTTAAAAAACAGTATGTCTGGGGTGATGTTATTAGCTTGGGTAAATGCAGATAATTCTGCATGTCAAAGACAATTAACACGTATCCTGTGGTCTTGATTACCAGGTTCAAGGAAATTCTGCCCAGAAGAAATTCTTACTAAAGCCTCATGGAAAGTTAAAGGCCCCTTCCCTACAATTAAAATGGGAAGGTAATGGACCCCCCACTTTTTTTTGGTGATTGACTATAAACCTTGGCTCAAGGGACTGTTCTCAGAGGGTTAAAGCAGTCAAGAATAAAAAGAGGTTGTTTTAGTTGTGAATGTGTCTACATTCCTCAGTTGCTTTCTTAAAAAAAAATAATCTTAAAAATAAAAGTAGGTAATGCCACACTAGGTCTCACACAGGAAGAACAAACAAGGGAGGCACCAAATGTAGGCTAGGAATGTTTGTACTTGGACTACATGAAAAGTCTTTTCTTGCTGTGTGTTCCATGTATAGGCAAGTCACTTTATATACCTGTTCCGGAATAAGCAGTCCATTTCTCACAAGTCCTTGAAAAAATTAAATCATTAACTGACATCAAAAGAAAACAATTTAGAATACCTCTTCTGTGGCTAATATTGGTTTAGCCCATTGGCAATAATTAATCCTTAAGTGTGCAGAGAAAAAATCTTAACAACTGAATCTTAGCCTTTTAAGTCAAGAGCTGGGGTGGGCTGTCAGCGGTCTTTTTTTATGTTGTCAAGAAACTGTTCTAAGCTATGGCAGGATGCTCTCACATGCAGGAGTCCATCTCCACTCCAGTGCAAGGTTATGCTCTGCGTGCTTTGCCTGATGTTAGAAACCCAACCTGCAAAACACCATGCGGTAAACCCTGGCCAGCTTAGAAGAGCTGATTACCAGACAGGGTAACCATGACAATTTTCAGTGTGAATTACTGTATAGAGTGAAGGGAGATGAGGTCAGGAGGTTTGGAGAAAGCTTTAGGTAGTCACAAGGAAAGATGGAGGGATTGGACCTGAGTTTTGGGCTAGCATTTGTCTGAGAAAGCCATGTAGGAGAAGGAACACGGGGGACAACAAATAACTAGGAATGTAATGGAATAATCAAGAAAAATGAAAAAGCAGAGGAAAGAATGTAGAGGTTAAACATGTCTACTTTTGTGGACATTTAATCTCCAGAAGCGAGGCAGGGGTGTGCCCTGGCATCCACATTAATCTTGTTCCCACGTGCCAGTCCTGCCCATGATCAGATCCTATTGTTCCTTCAACAGCCACCTAGCAGCCTGGCCAACTTCATCCTCTTTGGGTGCCTGCGGACTGATCCCTGCTCTCTCTGGGATATCTCGATGTCTTTGCCAGGCTGGAGATTGACCTTGTCACTACTGCAAGCATGCAGGGGTCAGGGGAGAACAGCACAGTCCCAGCAGCTTTACTAATCCTGAAAGTCCAGGGCAGGACGGGAACATTGGAAAGGGAAGGAGCAGAGTTGCTCAGAGCTATTGGTCTCACTCAGATGTGCCTTCCCTCCTGCACACATACTGATGGCTTCTTGAGGGGGGAAAGGCTGATGCCTGGTTCTTTGAGTAGCTCTCACTGATTGCTCTGTCCGGAAGGCCAGGCAGAGGGCAAACAGCAACCACTAGCTTCAGTTAGGGTGCATTCAAGGAGGGAATCCACGGCTGAGGAGAAACTCTGTGGTCTGCAGTGGGGTTAGTGCTGGCTGAATTTAGGAGCCTCCAGAGTTAGGCTGTGCTCAAGAGTAGGATTTCTGAATCTCTGGCTTAGACATGAGGCAGCTAAAATCCTCCTGATTCTTGTCCTGAGCACCAAAGACGACATCGATCTGGATATACTCTGAATCTCTCTGCGGCTTTCTCTTTTTTGCAGCAAGAAGGAAAAGAGGAGGAAGCAAGGAGAAGAGTTACTTGTCTATGAGGGAGAAGAGCGAAGGAAGTTCGAAGAAGCTCAAAGGTTTAAGAAGAAGAGTCTGGTCCCACGTGTTGAAGGCAGCAGGGATTTCAGTAAAAAGGAGTGGGATCTGATGAAGGAAAGGTTGTTAGTCACTTTAATGAGGACAGTAGAAAGGGCAGAAACTGGATCAACGTCCTATCAATGTTAATGCCTAGTGCAAGTTTAGTGGCCCTCCAGGAATACATTTCTTCTCTGTAGATTTTTGTTTGGACATAGCCCAAAGGTGAGATCAACTCCTCATACCATAAAAGGATAAACCCTTCACTGGATGATTAGTGATTAGTTTTACACCCACTGCCTCATAAAAAAAAAAAAAAAGAAAAAAGAAAAAAAAGGAGGAAAAGCTTGTGATTCCAGGGGAATGAATTATATGCTTTAATGGCATTGGAAGTAAAACAGCAGCCTTTCCATTATACTTAAAATAAATAAGGAAATAATAATAATAATAATAATCATAAAAGTCGATGTCAACCTTCTCTGATGAATAGTACAGGTTAGGTGTTTTCCATTTCTGGTTAATTTTTTCTAAGGTAATTGCATGTGTTATGCTTATGTACCCAATTTATTGGTGTGAATCTCCTTGCTGAAAAATTAACGACTTGTATGAGAGCAATAGGTGTTTGTACTTCTCAGTTTGGCCCCACAGCACTGTACGCACACAGTTGCCCAAAGCTCACTTTCAAGTCTAGCTTGTTAGCTGCCAGCTAGCTTCTACGTTTTTTCCACAGTGTCAGTGGCACCTACTAGTAAAAATTGTCAGGAGGAAAAAAAAATGGTGCTATCAGCTAGATACCATTCCCTACAAAACAATGGCAACAAATGTAATGAGTAAAGGAGTGGGAATATATTTATGGTTTATTTTGGATAGACCCACTTGTTTCTTCAAATGAATGTGTATTGCTGTGAAATCTCCGTGTTAAGGTGTTAGCAGAGTGAACTGAGAGCACAGCAAATAGGAAATCTGCTGGTCCATGTAGACTCTCTTTCATGTACGCTCTTTTTAAGAGCTCTGATTACACGTACTTCATCATTAGGATTTGTGCTAAGGATGTATACTCTTTAAAGACTGGTTGCTCCTAGTGAAGGCATAAAGTCTCTCTTAAAATCTACTAGTTTTGTGCTGAAAGCATACAGTTGCCATTCAGGCACAATGCTCCATTTGTATGGCTTTCAGCAAATGTGCTGTCACATAGTTAGTATAATGATTCAGGGCACTTTGAGAAGCTTACCACCTTTGCTTGTAGAGAGAAGGTACCTTGACCTATAAAAAACCCAAGTGGTACACTTAATAAATTTATCATTTTGCTAGATTCATCCACGGATGTTTTATTTAAAATTCTTTGTTATTAGAACATTTCCACAGTGAATGCTTGAGTTAACTCTTAGCTCTTTCTTAATTTGAAATATTCAGTGGTGAAATAACAGAGAAACACAGCTCAAAGGACTGTTCTGTTCCTATGAGAGGAAAGTGTTTGCATGGAGTATAATTCTGAGGGACCAAGACCTTAATGTGAATGCTGAAATATTACATAATCTCAGGTATTTTGAAAAACACTTCCTTCCACCAGAACTGAACAAGGAATGAAGTTCTTGCTCTGAACATTGCTATAGCGTATAATAGTTAGTTTTACACAAACTATTCCCATTTCCTTTATTTAAGATGAACACTGACATACTCATTTCCAAGTAAATATAAATATTCTGGCAATAAACTGACCAGAATCTTTGAAGCAGTGATTTGTGTGGTCACGCTTAGCTATAGAAAAAGATTTAAGTGTAAAAGAAAAAAGAAAGTATGCTTTTCAAAGAGTTTTGAAAGCTGTGATGCAATGAAGAACTGATGAGCTTGAAATGGTTCACCTTTGCAAGTCAATGAGATTAGATCCATTACCAATCAAATACTGAGTGTCTTTTGTACCGATCAGAAAATGCCCTCTCCTTGAATACTCACAGTAGCTCCAGAAGCTTCTGGGATTCAGGCACGGTCAAAACTTAAAGGCTGATTTTCTTCTGATTTTTTTATTATGTGTCAAGCTTTCAAATAGAAGGCAACATGCTACACATGTGATGACAACCAAACAACGCATTTTTCACAGAAATAGATGGTTGGTAGTCTCCATGTGTCTAAATATCAGTCAGAGCAAAGGCAGGTTAAGTAATGGTGGCACTGGTAATGACTGTGGGTGTCTTGTGCATATCTCAAATCAACAATGACAGAGGCAGTATAAAAACAATTTATGAACCACAGTCCTCTTGGGAACTACATTTCAAGCCATAATTTCATCTAAACTGTTTATCGGCTGCTTTTATTTAATGTATGAAGTGTCAAAAATTTCTTTGACATTGGGCTTGTTATTGTCTTTTGATTTATGTATTAAAGCAAAACATAGTAAATACAAAGATTGCTTAGTGGTTTTGTGTTTGAAAAAATATTGGAAACACTTGCTACAGTGGTAAAATTATTCATACAGTAGTTAAAAATTAAGACACTAGAGTCATGAACTTCTAAAACTTAAATAGCTTAAGACAGAGAAGACAACTGTAAAAAATTTTACTGTCCAAGGCCCATCTTGCAAATGCAAATGTTTATGCTGTGAGGAAAGCCATGACCATATAGGTGCAAACAAATAGCTGGGCTTGTTTTTCAGAACTGGGAATGCAAAACATTCCTTGGTAGGTGTATGAAGGCATATATCCATGTACCCAGAAATGCCTGGGTGGACCTCTCTGTGTGTTTGGTGTTTATTTAACTTGACCGGCGACTATCTGCATTCTCTTTTCTGTAAGGTTTTGATTTTAATAACCACTGAAGTATTCCTGAAATCTTAAACATATTTACAGCATGAAAAAGTCTTGGAATGAAATTTCTTGAATCCACACAGAGATCTGTCAGTGCATGCCTGACTTGCACCCATCTCCCATCCCAGGAAAGCGGGAATGTCAGAGCCATCGGAGAGCCACCCCAGTCTTGTGGCTGGGAATGGACCAGGGGAAAGCAATCACCATGTGTACAGAGGGTTATTGCATGAAAAGGGCAAGCGACAGCCCTGGATAGCAAAGTGTGTTGGGACATGGCAGATACATGGCAGCAGGGGAGGCAGAGTGAACTGGCACAAACTCCTTCAGAGCGAGCCTGCTTCCCCCAGGCTTAGTTGCATTCCTGTGGAGGAGGCAGAAGCCTCATCCTGAGCATATGGAGGAAACAATCTTCTAGAGGTCTTCTAGAGGTCTCCACAGAGAGAAAAGGGCCTAGGACACTTCAGTTTGGGGTGATGGGGGAAGCATGTGGAAGGAGTTAACAGGTGTCAAGACCATCAGCATGGAGCATGGGCATTTTGGGCAATGATTCACCAACAGCTTTCCGTGCACTGGCTGGAGAGCTGCCACACGGAGAGACTCGATGTAGGACAATGGACACATATAATACAGAAATGTTGGATTGAAATGGGGGAGGGGAAGACAAGCATTTGGGAGCATCTTGTACTACACGTTCAGCCCATCTTTATTTGAATAGTCAGACACCTGTTTTCTAAGTATTTTTGGCCAAGAGCTTTTTACCTTGGCACGCTTTTCCTACAGATGTATAACCCACATGTGTACAAGAAAAGGAACGTAAAGAACAGCCAAACAATGGACTTGGTTTTAGTACCATCTGTAATTGCTATGAGTAAAGTTCATAAAACACCAGCAGGACTGATATTTAACACTTATGCAAACTGAGATGTAAGTGGAAAATTATGGTCAGCTGTCTGATATTAGTGCAGTAACACAGAATTTACCTGGTTTTTATTTTCACTTTCTGGCCATGAACTGTATCTTGGAGATATCAAATGGAGGAAACCTGTGCTTACCAGCCTGCTTTGCTTGTCTTTGTTTTTGAACCTCCTGCATGTAAAAAGAATGCCAGTGTTGATCCAGCAAGTGTATATAGCATGTACTTAACATATATGTAAATGATCCCATTAACTTCATAGGTTTAAAGTAGACACATGTTTTGTCACTTCATACTGTAGGTTTACTGGTCTTTAGTCTATGTGGAATTATATCTGAATATTTGCTCATTAGCCTCCTTGAAAACTGGAGTGATTTTAGGCTCAGACCTCCTGTGAGTAGATCTCTGGGAGGACTCCTAGATGGGAGAACTGCTAATCAGTAATACTAGCAGCTGCAATAGACTGAGAATGCAAGTATGTTTTAATTATATTTTGTGCTTACCTTGCATGTCTCTCAACTTATCTCTGTTCTTTTTATTTGTGAAGGGAGGCTCTCTGGGAACTGGGAGATATTCACTCGCACCCTGTGAATGAAACTGGTCTGAAAACTCATAAAGTCTGATGGGTTTGTGCAGCTCCTAAAGCTCTCTACCCTGTAAAAGCACATTTTTAATGAATTTGCTGGATCCAGCAGGTTGTTCATTTAGAAGAGGAGAAACCCACTAAACCACTGCAACGCCAACAATTCAATTGCATTTACTTAATAGGAAATGAGAGTTTTGACAAATAGGTGTTGAACTTTTTTTTTTTTTTAAAGATGCATAAAATCTACCTTTCCACATGGCTGTTAGGGTTTTTCTAAATGATACTGCTCTTTTTCAGAAGTAAGGACTAAATGCAAAAGGCTTATTTGTTTATTTGTGATTCAAAGAGGCTTAGAGTGTAAATAATAGAGATTGTATCTGTTTTTGGGAAATTTCTCTTTTCCCCTTTCCATAGATTCCACAATTCTATACTGCACTTTCAAGGAGACTTCTCTTGAGGCATTTATTACTGTTATTCTCTTAATTTGAGCCTGTCAGAAAAAAACTCCAAACAACCCCAAAACATTTTGAACACAAAGAAGTGACTTGCCATCTGAAGGGATAGGTTTCTTTTTCCTCCATGAAGAAAAAGATGTTTCACATGAAACTTTCTTTATACTAAACATTAACATATATAGACAGACATCAGTGTCCTTTACATAGTGTTTTAGCTGGATGCCTGCATCGAAGAGATGTAAATCTCTACAAAATGTATATTGACCCCTAACTTTCATTTAGCTTTTCAGGAGAATTTAATGTAGCAGACATAGTAATGGGTCTAAGTCTGGTCTCATAACAGTTGTACAGTCCGTTCTTTGCCAGAGATGGAGCAGAATCAAGCGTCCACATTTTAGGAATTGATTTGTTAAAATTGATCAACTTACACAAAACCAGCCTAAACTGAATCAGTACTTCTGGGCCTTAGAAATCTGGTAAAGCTGCAGTTGTAAAGTGTTACTGATGAGAGCACACATACATGATTGTATTTGATGCGTGTTATGAATGACAGAAGTGAGAAAAACCACTCCTTACTTTTCAGTTTTTAATGAGCTCTGATGTAATGTAGGTTTTTTTTCTTTCTGCTGTTAAAGATCTGTGAATATCGTCTTTGGCAAGCATGCTACTTCAGGCAGGAGTCTGCAGTACAAACGGGAAAAGTATGGCATCAGGCTTTCACCAGTGAATTAAAGGCACAGTATGATGTGCCTAAGTCTTAAGTATGTATTGTCTTTAATAAGAAGGTATAGCACATGGGATATCCTTTCAGTGTATTTGGAAAAAATATTCTTTTCAGTTGAAGAAATACATATTACAGCATTTATAAAATCACAGCTATGGAATATAAATTGAAAAAGTGAACTCAGAACAGAGTAGCAAATGCTTTGGGGAAATTAATCAGAATACCGTTAAACAGAGGTATTAGATTATAAACAAGTTACAAGTTGAAATTTTTATAGCTGAAATATTTTCCTTTCCAAAATGCTGACTTGACATTTTGACAAGTTTAATAGAAAAATACAGGTTTTGCTGACATTTTGTAAAAATGTAGGAAAATGTTTCATTTTGTAAAAGGCCAAAACCTTCACAAGGTATTTTATTTTATGAAAAAATCCTAGATTCCCTTTGTTTTTGTCCTTCAGGTTTTCAAATTCATGCAAGTTCACAGGCTAGAAATCCAGTCTGTTACTAAGTTCAGAATTAATTAAATGGAGTCATTAGTTCCTTGATTTTGCTGCAGGCTTTTTATCCCTTCATCAACTACTTTTATTTAGGTAGTCTCTCAAAGCTGTGTCTTTTCCATCTTGTCACTATCAAACCCGCAAAAAGTCCAGAAAGTTGAACTGCTGCAGCTCAGTGTGTGATCTTAATGTGTCTGCAAACAACAAGAAGAGAAACACAGTTTTCTCCAGAGTACTATTTGGTGTTGAAATGATTTAGGTCTGGAAAATCAATCTGTTCATCCTTCTGGACAATTTCTGAAACAAATATTTAGCAAGATTTATAGTGTTGTACATATGCAGGCCAAAGGATTCCACTGGAAGGCAGATTTTTGTAATACCATATAATCAACTACTCAATAAGATGTTTTATTGTTTTGGGTTTTTTTCTGAGTAATAAATACAATTCTGCAACATGTTTTAGAGCCATATAAATATAACGAATCATTCAACTTTTCATTTCTTCTGTAACTAGATGATTTTATATTATCCTGTTTATAGAATAGATACAAAAACACTGGAGGCCTTTAGATGAAAGCAAACAAACAAAAACCTAAATGAAACACCTCCCCTTACATGCACTTTAATTACTGAAATTTCATTTTCAGCTTAGTCATTTGAACCCATTAAAGTGTAGACTTTTCAGAAAAGCCTGAATAACATAAGTTCAGCTGAAACTTCAGTGCATAAATATAATGTGAAAACAGGGTTTGAGAATGAAAATCATTAAGGTTGTTTTTAACATGTTAAGGCTATTTGCTTGTTGTTAATCACACTCTCAGTTTACTCTAATTATGTAGTCTAGGAATATTGTCGCACAGCGGTGTCCCCTGGCACACTTCCTCTCTGCAAACACAGAACAAACCCGTCATCTGAAAGCCTGAACACTTGTGCATGAGATGAGAGAAAACATAAATGCAGACGTGTGCAGCCAGGAGAGCTCAGGCAAGCAGTGCTGGCTAGCGTGACCCGTGCTGGTGTCAGTGCACCTGTGTCTGGAGAAGTGTGAAGTTTTCAATTGCTCTTGTGAAGACTGAGGATGTAGCTGGAGACTCTTACAGGGAAATCCTGCCAGTTGTGAGGAACTGCACAAGGAAGGCTTCAAGGCTTTAGTTTTAAAATGCAAGTGGTTAGTGAAGCTCAGAGCAACCTCAGTGGCTTGGGCAAGCAGCAGCCACAAGGGCCAGTTAGGCGTGAGCCTGCATGAATGAGTTAAAAAAAGCCCGAGCCATGTATAGTCCACCGCTGACGGCAGTGGGAGTTTTGATCCTTTTTGGTTTGACTTACGCTAGTCACTTGGGGTCTCCTCAGGTAAATATTTCAGCTGTGATGAGGCGGAGAGGAGGAAGTAGGCTGGCTCAGCTGAGCCTATGTGCGCCCAGGCACCCGGGGGACACCTGCAGCACTGAGTAGAGACTCCCAGTCCACCGATGGCACCATTTGCAGCAACAGAAACTACAGCAAGTCTGTCTGTAAAGAAAGGTGACATTATTTTCAAAATGCAAACCCAGGACAATTTTGCAGCATTTTTTTGGGGCAGTGAAATACTTGGATGATCTGCATTCAGCTTCCTCTGAGCAGCTCTGTGGGGACTGGGGATGTCCCACATGTGGGAGATGGTTTTGAAAGCCCTCAAAGCTATCCCCATCCCTACTGTGGCCATCCTTGCTCCTTTCTGCAAGGCCAAACTGCAACATGGCACTGACGAGGCTCCTCCATCTCTCCTGACTCTGTTGCTAAAGCCTTGCTGCCTCACAAGGCACGGTGCACTTCTGGCACAATCTCAGATTAGGCTGAAACATGGGCTCATAATGTCTAATGGGAACCTAACAGAGGGAGAAAGGAGAGCAAATACTTTATATCTGGGTAGTGTGGTGAGCAAATATTTTATCACTACAAGTGACCTTTTTATTAATTTACAGAAAACTTTTCATGTAGCTACAAATTGGAACGTACTCAGAGTTTCAAAGGTAAAATGTATGGCATTATAATGAATAGAAGAGACAGTACTGCAAAATTAAGATGTATCTACATCCAGACACCAGATTTGTCCTCCATTCTCTGTATTTTGATAAGAGCAGGAAGCCAGTCAGGGGCCAAGACACCGTCTCTTGACAGCACACAGAAGAAGCATGAAAATGTCTGCAGTCATGGCAGGCCAAAAATTAGTTTTGAAGCCAGAGAAAATAACTACTGATCAACTCTTTAAGGTGGTTGGAACAAGCTGCATCAAAGCATGTTTCTTCTTCCTGCTTTGAGCCTAGTGTCTGAGTTTTAAAAATCAAGATTAAGCTAAAAAAAAAAGGAGAAAGAAAGAGGTGCAAAATTTCTTTGAAAAAACACTGAACTTTATACACAGCAATTCTTGAAACTCTAGTTAACCTTAGAAGAGACCACATGATTTTTGAGTCTTTCTATCACTTAGAATCACTCCTCAGTCTAAGTATGGGGTGTATAAAAAAGTAATCCCTTATCTAGTTTTGCATTTCCCACCTTTCATTTTTTTGAACCTTCTCTTGATATTATCTCATGTGAGACAAGGCCAAAAAGTCTTTTTAGTTACTGATATTTTTATCAGCATCTTTCTATGATCTTTTAATGACATAAAGAACCTGGCCAGTCCCTCTTCATATGAGAGTTTTCCTGTAAACAGTAATACTTAGAGTTGTTAATGAACTCATTCTAATTCTTCAATAGCCTTTAAAAATGCAGTGAACACTGCTGCACAGGTAATTACAGTTGCTGAATACCATGACCATAACTGTTATCTTAGAAAATCCGTGTTCTCCTCTAATGCATTATGTATCCGTCCAAACTGTAGACTTTTGACCACATTGTCTCAGCTGGGACAATTTTTATTCAATACCATCCTTTCCTGCTTTAATTCTAATGAGCTAATAATCCTAAAAAGTGCAAGAATCAGCTGAATTTTTCACTTCATAGTCAATAGGAAAGTTTTTTTATGTGCTGTGTCCTTGTCTTTTGGCAATTAATTGCAAAATTAACTAGATGTAATGAGAAAATATCTTCTCTGCCTTTGAGCAAGTACATCCATTAATTCATGTCTGAATAGAAACATTTTGGAAACTTTCCTTGGTCCATCTTTGTCTATGAGCACTCAACAGCTATCTTCCTGTAACTGGTCATACCCAAGTAATACATCTTCTTGATGTTTTTTCTTGATTATTATGATCAGCCACATTTTTTCCCTGTAAATATTTCATCAAAAGTACAAGTGAAGCTGAATAAATGGAATATTTATTTTTGATAATGATGGCTATTCTTCTCCAACATGCATCTAAGAGATAAATTTGTCTTCCTTCACCACCAAAAGAAACTCCAGAGATTCACTGGACCCAATTGTCAAACACTTCTATTACTTGCTAGTCAGTTGCATCTGTTTCTTCTGATCTGCATCCACAAATTGCTCTGGGGAAATTTTTCACCAGTTGAACCTTTCTGTGCTTTGCAATACTACATTCATCCCACATTTTTGTCAACTTAGATGTTCCTAGGTGGTGCATGGAGATAGAACAAACTATTTTTATAATTTTATACCATATATAATTTTTATACTAATTGCATTATTAAATTTCCTTTGTTTACCTGTCAATTTTGAAAGCAAATTTTTGCCTTTCCATGATGAATTGGTATTCTTCTGTTGCTTTGTCCTCTGTTCTGCCTCTTTTTGTGTGACTTTCTCTGAATTAATGTGACTATTGACTGAAGGCATGAGATCAAGTCTACAGGTTTTCCTTTGCCATTCTGTTTCTATGAATAAAAATTTGTCTATTATTTTCTGCTTTCAGTATTGCTTATTGTCAGTTACACACATCGGTAGGTCAGACCCTACTGACCGGATAGCTTAACGTTGAGTAATGGGACCCACTACAGTGGAAATGTATACTGTCAGCTTTGGTAACACTGATATGGCTCTACAGGTGCAGAACTATTTGTATAAACTTAAGTTACACCAAAATACATTCAAATACATTCTGGAGATGAAAAGACAGATATAAATTCAGGCTCTTTTCCAACAGAGTGCATAAGCAAGTGCTTAAGTTTAAGTCAATGGGTTTTAAGTGTGTGCTTCTCATCTAGGTATATCAAAGCCTCGGTAGTGTTTTGATAGGGTTAATAGCTAATTTTCAAAGATGCTGAACCTCCATTAAATTGGCTGAAGTCAACAGAAGCTGCCTATGACCAGAAGGTATTAAGACAGAACAACTAAGTGCCACTGAGTGGAGAGAAACGTTCTGGTCTACTTGCCATGGCCAAGGAATGCCAGAATTTTGAGAAAATGTTTGGTTTTGTACCTGGAACACTTGTTGCCAAAAATGATATAATTGATTCATACTGACAGCAGGCAAGTAACCTAACTTGTAGATGAGCTTCAGTGTCAGACATAAATATATCTATATTTATGGATTATTTTTAAAATGCTCAGAGCAGGAGAGCAAGGAGAAAATCAAAACCATGCACTTAGATCGTGGCAGTTGGTCAGAAAGCAATCATGTGATTGGTAATTTTCCAGGGAGACCTGAAGGGGGCAAGTTGCATTTATGTGATCTAAATCCACTGGTCACATTCAGGGGGGATTAACATCTGTTAAAAGTATTATGTTTATCATGCAGGTGTTTCAATATTTGTATTTATTATGTGTTGCAGCAACAGTCTCTGAGAAAACATTCATATAACAATCTGGTTGTTTTATTGTCTGAATCTGTCAAGACAGTCATTTTGTTACTCCAACATTGTGATCCCCTTGCAAGCTGTAAACTATTTAATGAAGTGAGTATATGGAGAAAGATGACAGACTTTCAAACTTTTGGAAGACAGTTTTACATCAGAGACATTAGTTTTTGCACTTGGGATTGTTCCTAATACATGTATGGCAAAAATGTTGAATTAAGAGTGAACATTTCCAGAATTCCAATGTATTCCCCTGTGCAGTTCTATATTTGACATTGCTTTCATTTTGTCAATAAACAACAAACTTAGATTCCAATATTAATGGAAATAAATATTCCAAGAAGTACCTCATAGAAAGTGTAATTATATCTGACTTTGAAAAGCTTTGCTTCATGTGTCTATAATGCTTTTATTGCTCAAAAAGTAACTCTGCAGGTACAGTGACTTGCAGGAAAGGCTGTTGCCTGTTAAAAAAAAAAAAAAGAAAGAAAAGATAAAATTTAAAAGCTAGACATCTGCTGATTTGTATTACAATGTAATGTGATGCTGCCAGTACCACAGACAAAATAGTTATGTTAAGAATGTTAAGGTTGCAAAATCAAGTGCTCAAAAGCATGAGGAAATACAACAGTTTAGGTCACCTGTGTGATCTTAATTTGGCCCCCTTGAGTGATTACATTATGATGCAGTCTTGATTATATTATCATGGATGTTTTTGTTCACAGGACCTCTTGAATCTTATCCAGCTTATACTAGAGCTAATGGAAATATTTCCATTGACTTTAGTGAGTTTCAGGCTGGGTTCCAAATGGCCAGTTTTTTTTCTCATTTAACCCATATTTCTTGAAATAACATAGGTGTATATAATGACAAAGTTTATCCGGTGAATAAGACATGATCCTTGTCCTGCACAATTTACAAAGGCCCTGTTCATGTAATGAACTGGAGGTGATTGGTTCCCTTTGCCTAAATGGATCACTATTTTACTTTGATTAATCCACAAAAAGTAAGTTTATTTTTATATGGAGTTCATTGCTGCATGAAAAAGAAACAATCAAAAAAGAAAAAAAAAGGCTTTTTTAAGCAAATAATTTATACCAAGCACAAAACCAACACAGTTCAGCTGTAAAAGGGTGCATAGCAGTGATTCATTATGGAGAAGGTAGAAAGTACATCTGAAGGAACAGGTTATTTTCTTTTAGCGTTTGCAGACCAATAGATCATACAAATCGTAAAGAATACTGTAGACAGATAATTTTCAATAATAAATGTCTAGCCAAAAATGGTATGTAGATGGTGTATGATCAGTCAGACATGACAGAGGATTGAGATGGGATGAGATTTGTACCAGCCCTTTCTGTTAGATAAGTTCTTCAATGTACCATTTCACTTGGACTGAATGTCAGCCAACTTGTCCTCATTTTAGTCCTAAACTTGGCCAGGCATTAGCTGCAATTAAATGACTCGTCTCAAATTATTAGAACTGCATTTAAAGCACAGCTTCCAGGAACAAGCTTCCATTTCCACACCCCCTCGCCATGTATACAGAGAACTAAGAGTGATCTAATGAACACCATTTCACCATAACACATCCCCTCATATACTTTTTCAGATGATTTACATCTATTTCTATTATGACCTTCAGAAAAGCAGGATCACACCAAATTTATTTTCTATTTACCACCAGCAATTTAACTTACTGCATGTCCTTATTCAGTAGGACTCTTTCCTGATCATTGATGTCTTCCAACAATATCAACAGCAGCAGCACTCATTGTTTGAACTCCTGCATTTCTTGATCCTATGGTCAAAAGAATACGACTGCAATGTTTATATGTATTATGTACATATAATTTTATTCTTTCTTTTGGCCTTCTGAATTAGTAACATCTGTTACCACTGATGGAAAATATCCTCTGGGCCACAGAGGAATCAGAGTCACATGTTGCCGCTGGAACAGCCTGTGTGAATCAGCAGTAAGATAGACTCATCACTCTGCACCTAATAGATATAACATCAAAATGGAGCCAAGACATTCCTGTCCAAAGTGGGAGGTAACAGTCTATCCTCTAAGCTTGAAAAGAGAAGCCTCAAACCATTTTCTGAGAGCCTGCAGCCTAACAGGCAGAGCTTACTTAATTTGATTCAATGTAAGCTTCACATTTTCATCAGAGCTTTATCTTGCCCTCCTAATGTTAGGAATAAAGTGGTCCATAAGACAACTGTAAGAACAACAACAACAACAAAAAGATTCAGGAATATCGAGTGCACAGCATGGGAGATCCCTGAGTCCTTGTGTTTTTTGATTCTGAAGGATAGCTTTGGAGTACTTTTGAGCATTTTTCATTCATGTCAGGTCTAAAATTTCAAAGATCTACAAATTAACGCACACATTACCATTGTATTAGTCATTGCCTGAGGAGGCTGCAGCAAGTAATCAGCAAAGTATTACCCTTCGTGATGCAGATGTGGGAGAAGCAAAAAGAAAATTTTGATTTGCAAAGGGACAAAATTTCTCTGCCTTTGGAAAAATAACCCAGGATCTTTCACATAGGCTACCCAAAATTACTGTCTCAAGTATCAAATAAGTGACACAGTCTTTTATGCAGTAGTGCTGTTCTAAATGTAGTATGCACTGATCTTCTTGATGCACACTAGTGATTAAAGTAGTAATCAGGTGTTTTGTTTTATAATTGCACAGTGTCTAGCACACTCACAGCTGGAGCGTGTGACCAGGTCAGCTGCTCAGGTAAGCCATGCATACTCTAAGCCTCTTGGTCAGACATATTTATAAATCTGGTTTCAAAAAAATCTTTTTTGAAAGACCCATGATGCAAGGCTGTGTTAAGGGAAATCTAGGGCAGACTGGTCCTTTGAGTCTTAATCTACAGTGAAGACAACTTTTTGCACAAACTAGCTCATGTATATCTCAGATGACCAATAAGAGGAAATATGTATATCTGTTAGATTTAATTTATAGAGATTTTCTGTTTCTGTGCAACGCTTTAGGTGCATTATATTACTTAACAAAATCAGTAAAATATTATAGTCTCCAAACAGACAGATTTACCTAGTGTCTTCCAACCCTATACATGCAGCTACCCTATCTGTGCCATTTGTATGGACTTGTGCAAACAGATTACTTAATTTCACTTGGTACATATAATAATTTTTAGCTAATTGTCTAGTTACTTTTTTATATTCTACTTATTTCTCTTTCTTTCTACCTTTCCTCTGTATTTATCTCAAATGCAACTGTTCTGGGTAGAGAATCCCCAGCAAGCATACAATAAAACTTTAAAAACAATCTGAATTTGATTAAGCTAAATTGATTCACTAAATAACATAAGGCAGATTACATGATTTTTTGTAATATCATTTATATTGCAAAAAAAAGAAAAAAAAATAAAAATCCAAATCTCAAGTCTCTGAGTCAATGTAGCAAAGCTAGATCATATCCCATAAGCATTTGGCCCTGGTTCTTTACATACTTGCACTGATTTGCCCTTGCTGTTATCTCTTGAGCCATATCATAGCAACATATTTTGCATAGTAGTAAATTATCACAAATGAAGAGGTGCAATGTATGGCTAAAAATAATGCCCACATTTTGCACAGCTGTGGAGCTTTAACTGAAAAGCTTAAGCAGCTCTTCAGAAAGTCACAACATCTGATCTGTAAGGTGCTATTTACCTTTGTTTTCAGTGGGAGTTGAGGACGTATAGTGCTCCAGAGACCTGACACCTATAGAGGATATTATAGAAGTCAAGTAACTGACACGTGATAGTGTGGTTCATCCAATAAGAAATGGATTGTTTAAAACAGACAACGTGGAGTGAGTAACTAGCTATCAGAGATAGTTTTGACATAAAGCCAAAAAGTGGGAAGCGGCATGCCATTCTAGCAGGCATTAATGCAGCAGACAGACCTTCCTAATGATCTATAAATAAAACAGAAAAAATGTCTTCCTGGCTTAAGTGAATTATTGTTGCCATTAAAGATGATAGCACGACATGGGAGGAAAGGTAGTGCTACTTCTTTAAAATGGAGTGTTCCTCCCGTACACTCATTAACTCCAGCTAGAAACTGGAGTAACACAAACACAACCTTCTTCTGTCCAGGTTTGACATCACATCCACACAAAAGAAAAAGATACCCTTTTTCCCAGAAAAAAGCCAGGCAGCCCCTGTAATACTTGCAGTTGTTCTTTCCCCTACATCAGCTGCAAATAGGACAACTTCCATGCAAATATCCACCTGTATCTTTACCTGCTTTCTAGCAGTAGCTGCCATTCCAGTGCATTGGGAACAGCATAGACAAGACGTTTTTTTAAATTTATTAATCTTTAACAGTCAAATGGCTGGCTGTTTGCTTTCTTGTTTTGGCTTATAAATATGTTTTTGAAGTTATCTCATCTCAGTTGAATTAAGGAATTTAATCATATGATCCTAAGTTAAGCCTTTGGAGGCTACAGCATGGGTTATATAGTGTAATCTTTTGTTGAAAGCAGGGTCATCCATGAGATCAGACCAGGTTACTCTGGGTTTATCCAGCTGGACCTTGAAAACATTCAAGGATGGAACCTGCACAACCTCTTGGGAAACCTGTTTCAAAACATGACTGCCTATGTCCAGTGGTGGTTTTCTGAGTGTTTTTTGAATATAAGATAGGAGATATGAATAATCTCTTTGCCCTCCCTATTGCTAAGCGGTGTGATCAGGTTGTTATGCAAGAATGGCTCTATGAGACTATGATGATTTTTTAAAGACCTGGACAATTACTTGGAGTTTTCGTCTGGATCTGAACATGACTTTGTTTATTTCTTTTTATACCAGAGTGTGGTAGGACTATGTTTCTAGTAACTTTCAACCTACTTTGCATCAGTCATGATAGCAGTTGCTGAGGTCTCTAGAACATGTAGAATGCTGTTGAAGCATCACAGCTTGCTCGTACATGGCTGAGAGAAGATTGAGGTGAATTTGCTGTTGCTGACTCTCCTTTCTTGACATTGTTGTTGGTCTTCATTCAAGCACTGTGAAATCTACCAAAAACATTACTGATTTCTACTCCAATCCTTTCTGCCCTCCTGTGTTTCTTTTCTCCTTTGTCTTTTCTAAAGCGCATATTTGCAATTTAGAGAGAGAGGAGGTGGAGATGTGCTTGGTGGGTTAGTGATACATGGATCCTCCGTTCAAAATCCCTCTCTTAGGACATGGATTCAGAAACAGTTTTGGTTTTTGTATTGTCAGTTGCAGGACAGAAGCACACACAAAGGTAAGAATATTTTTTTCCTATTTACTGGAGCGATATTCCCTTCAGTACTTTGAAAATTTAAATAATAAACCTATACCTCCCTCCAGAGATGTTCTGAAGGTGCCACTATATGATGTTCTGGGTGTCAGCAGATGTACCCCTACACATGGGCTCATGTCCTCTGCTGGCTATGTTCTCCTCACTCATTATGTCATGTGATTGCTGAGTTTTCTACCTGGTATAGGACAGCTGTGTTGCTTGTCTACTTTGAAAAAAAAAATCTGTTTTCCCAGTATTTATGTGTATACATTACTCTTTTAATTTTAATCAAATACAGAAAGCTCAAAGTGTTGTATTTAAATAGATCAAAATTCAAGGTCCCGGATCAGGTGTTTAAAAAGATTGTTAAAATACCCCAATCATTTTCATGTTTGTGGCTCTAAAATTTAATTTTATAATTCAAAATGCTATGGGTTTTCTTAATTTGAAAAATATGGATAAAAAAGAATAATTCTCTTGTCTTAGGCATGCTTTCTTAACCTAGAGATCAGTTCAGTAAATCATATGAAGTGCCCCTCAGCACTTTTCCAACGTTTTACAGTGCTTCATTACTGCAGATAAATGTAGTTATAGTTCACATAATACGAACCCAGAATTCTTGTGCAGGTACTTAATTGAAGCGGATAAATTTTTATGCAGCACTACTTTGTTCCTCCTAAATCTTTAGTAGTCCATTGGTAATAATATAAGTGGTAGTAGTGTTAGGTAAACTTTTTTAATGAAAAGAAAAAATACTGCAGTTTGTTTTGTGTTTTCAGTCTCTGACAACAAATGAAATGAAGGAGGCTTATATTCCAAGGAATTATAAAGGGTTAAAAAAATATAGATCTCCATAAAGAAACAACATTTGTAAGTTTTATGGTTAAATCAGCCATTGCTTTGCTGACCAATAAAATGGAAAATGTGTGCTTTTATAGGTTTATAAAAGAGGCAAACTCCAGTTGCATGAAAAATAACTTTCACCGATTGAGTACAGGTGGCGACTTGTTTAAACTCTGAAGATGTAAAGGCTTAGTACATATGACTGAAAAAGGGAACATGGCACAATAAAAAGTCTTCCTTTCTTTACTCATCAATCCTTTGGGTATTCCATGTCAAATAAATGTTACAACAATTTACAGTAAAAGTATACAGTGGAAGTGCCAACGTTAACACTTCTTAGGATTGGACAGGGTCCAAATTTTTCATACCAATATTTAATGTGAAGTAAAATGTCTTTTCCATTGGAAGTGTCAGCTGTAACATGCTTTCCTATATTTGGCAACATGCTCATGTGAAGTATAAAGTCAAATGTACATGATGTTCTTTTTATTTCAACCATGATAAATTGTGTTCATTTGTTTAAGTGCAAGTGGCAGTTTTAGTGTTCCTACTATAAATTTTGGTTAGCTTCTATTGACATGCAGTATTAAACTTAAGAAAAACAAATTACACTTCACCCATTTTAATTGACTAAATGTGTCAAAAACACAATAAGTATAACACGAAGGGTCAGAGTCTCAGACTTCACCATAATGGGTGTCATGGCAAGGATCCAGCTTTTTGTACATTTCATTTTTCATAAAGTTTTAGTATGAGGCATACATTTAACATTCACTTCCACTTCAGATTTGTAGCTTAAAAAAAATATCTTGTGCTCTGTTCCCACTGCACTCACTCGTAATATTGTTAAAAAGTTCCTCATTTTTTTTTTTTTCAGGTGATAGTACTGATGAATATTGATGATCTGCTATAAACATAAGATTTCAAAATTGACTTTGGTATTTGAAGGAATGAATTCATGATTTATTTGGTACAAATGGATTTGTGTCAAAACCCGTGCCTGAGACCATGGTTTGGAATCCCTGAGACCACTTTTCTAAATAGACGAACGTGGTTGAGTGCCAGATGAAACTCGGCATGCCTCATTCCCCGAGGATTTGCATGGAGCCTGTCACTTTTAATGCATGCATTTAATGCTAAAGGATTGATGTCTATTTTTATCTTTTGGAAATCTTTACCTGTTTTTGGGATTTTAACAAGTGAAAATTAAGGAAAACCACTAAGAGATGGTCTGAGTACTGGCAAAATGCCCCTAAGCACTGAAATAGCTTGATGGAGTTGTGAGTCATGAACAAGGGATCAGCGCTTGTTACAAGTGCCAGAATATTTTTTTCTTCTCTGGCTGCTGTGTAAGCCTGCACCCACTGGAAGGCTCTTGCTTCTAGCCTGAA
The DNA here is from genome assembly GCF_023638135.1 of Falco biarmicus. NCBI lineage: Eukaryota > Metazoa > Chordata > Aves > Falconiformes > Falconidae > Falco > Falco biarmicus. Next base: position 91,466,779 of record NC_079288.1, read on the forward strand.
GCTCTGCCTAGTTAGATGTAGCAAGACTGGTCAGAGAGCAGATGAGCTCAGACTGCATATAGGACTTTCAGCAGGGTTTCCAGCAACTCCTTTCAACTACGCTCATCTTCTGGTGAGCATCATGAAGAGAATGTCATGTGCTGCCACATACTGGCAGTCTGAACCCACACAAACAGCACCATCTTGTTTTGTACATCTGCAGCTTGTGTCTTCCTGTGATGGCCAAGTAGGGACAGGCAAAGCCTTTGCCTGCTCGTGCTTGCTCAGTTTGTAGCACTGCTAGTGGTGCAATGACATTCCTCTGACCTGTGCAGCAGCAGAGTCTGACTGTAATGCCAGTGGTACAAAACAATGGGTCGAGATGTACATTGGCATTATCCAAAAACAGAAAGCAAAATTTTCAGCTGCAAGGGGTGTGTTTTTAGCCTGAAATGTTCCCCACCTTTGGGAAATTTGATGAGATGTATGAACTCCATACTTATTAAGAAAGAATTAAGAAGAGCCAGAGAACCTGGTTAACCTTAATGGGAGCTATCTGGAGGCAGTCCAGGTGATTTCTATTTCTCTTCAGAGTGGGTGGCAGCTGGGAGCAGGTCCCTCACCCTGAGGGTGATGCTGGTGTCAGTGCCTCTGCGGGAGAGGAATGAGGAAGAGCCCTGACCTGCCAGTGGGACTGCTGTAAGGGTGCTGCACAGGTGTGTGCAGAGAGCAAGGGCCTTGAGGAGGAGGCCAGGAAGGACCTGGGCCTTCACTCTGTGGTAGGCATTCAAGTCCAGGTCCTGCTGGAAGGATTCCAGTGAGGCAACTGGACCTTGCCACTCTGAAAGAGTGTTTGCAGCCTTCTCCACCTGTGCTGAGCAATGTTCCTGTATCCGCAGGTCTCGCTGTGGTATCTTGTAGGCGCTTCCACAAGTAGGTTAGCTCTTAACATGCAGCATGTGGAACATTTCATAGAATTACAGAATCATAGAATGGGTTGGTTTGGAAGGGACCATACAGATCATCTAGTTCCAACGCCCCCACCATGGGCAGGGACACCTTCCACTAGACCAGGCTGCTCAAAGCCCCATCCAGCCTGGCCTGCAACACCTTCAGGGATGGGGCATCCACAGCTTCTCTGGGCAACCTGTGCCAGTGTCTCACCATGATCACAATAAGGGATTTCTTCCTAATATCTAATCTAAATCTCCCTTCATTTACTTTAAAACCATTCCCCCTTGTCCTGTCACTACATGTCCTTGTAAAAAGTCCCTCTCCAGTATTTTTGTAGGCCCTCTTTAGTTACTGGCAGGCGGCTATAAGGTGTTCCCAGAGCCTTCTCTCCAAGCTGAACAATCCCAACTTGATCAGCCTGTCTTTAAATTTTTAGAATCAAAAGTTTGCTCTTTTATTCAGAGGCACCCTACTGTATCAGTGTAACTAGGAAGTGTTAATGTGAGTATCTCCTGTTTCAAGGTAAATTTTATTTGCTTTTAGGGGTTTTATGATCCCATCACAACTTAAGCAATTGGTTTCATAAGGGTATTTTTAGCTACCAGAGAAAGCTATGCATTCCTCAAGACTGAAAATACATCAGCTGGGATCATATATATACATCATCCCAAAGGGAACTTAAACCTTTCTTCATGATAGACTAAACGACAAAAACTCTCCAAAAGTTATAGTTCAGTAGGCAGCAAAACTAGCGAACTCTGTGGATATTGTCAACAGAACAGGCTGTGCTGTCTGTAGCTCCATTTTCATGCCACTTTCAATGTAGAATCACAGAATATGCTGTCTTCAATATGAATTTACCAAACTAACTGTGCAGTATTCTTCTTTGTTGCTGATTTTTTTTTTTACCTCTGGTGGAATATTTATCTTTTGAGAAATCGCTCTATCAGAAAAAAAAAAAAAAAAAGACAAAAAGTTATTAAGAATCTCTCCAGTACCCAGCCCACACAGCCTTAAAATTTGGAAAAGAAAAACACTCCACCTGTTGTTCAGGAAGTGCCTTTTACCGGATCTTCATTGATATACCTAAACTTGGCCAAGTTAAACACATTTAACACCTTCCACCCCAGAAACAGCATCAAGGAAACACAGCATCAAGGAAACACAACCTGCTGGGACCCCCCTCCTTTAGAGTTTAGCAGCTGATTTGCTGAGTATTTTGTTGGGGCTGAGTGTGCTCCAGGCCAGAGCTGGCAGGCTGACAGGTTTCCCAGGAACTGCAAATTCTGACTGTTTTGGGACAACATGATGTCAAGTATGGAGACTGGAAACGGAGAGTACCTCACTAGTTTTCCTTCTGTTTATACTGAGACAGTATAAAGAAAGAAAAGGAGAACTGATCTGGATGTAATAGACTGCAAAGGTAGAGGGGTCAGGACTAGGAGCTGATACTGTAAAGAAAAACTTTATTTTCCTACATAGTGAAAGATTATTAATAGTGCACAAGCCAAAAAAAGGCAAAATAAAGATTTGTACAGGGCAGTTGAATTCTAGTGACTCCTATCTTCTGGTGCTTCACCTTGCTTTAAGTGTTCCTTTGCATTTTCTTGTGTATGTGTTTTATATTTTACTTTATTGTGGCTATAAACAAATTAAATTTGTCATTTATTGCCATAAGAAGGTATAATATTAATATTATACTGGCACACAATCATAATATTACAGTAAATAATATGGTGATTAAGCTTATGACAGATATAAAAAGGAACCCCAGTTCCATGTGACTGCAGCAGCCTTTTGTAAATTTGACCAGATTCCCATAGGACAGAAAGTTATAATTACCTGAAAGATTATTGGCATGTTACAGTAGGAAGACAAATCAGGAAATGTCAGGAAGAACTACTGGAGCTAAATGAATCTGCTGACTCAGGAGATAAGAGAGATAACAATGACTAAAATCAGTAATTTTCAGTATTTCTTTTTCAAAAGCATCAGCTGAAGCATAATTGTTTCAAATGTTACTTTGCAGAAAACCTGCTTTATTTCTGCCTCTCAAATTTGAAAATAGAATTTGTATCCAATATTGATAGTAATTATTTTTTATCATCTTGACCTTTGAAACTAGGCCTAGAAGTATAATTAGGATACCTTAATAGTGTTGGAAATCTTAGGATGGACAATTACTAATTTGGGGGAAAATTGACAATATGTACATAACTATTTCCTTTGAAAAAGTCCTGGCTTTATGATACTCTTAGTGACAACACTACCCTGCAGAAGCCTCTGCCCTTCAGTAAAGCACAGTACTACAAAAAAATGTGTTGTCAGACTACAACAACCAAGTGTCAGTGAGATAAACGGTTTCACACAATGCAGCTTTTACAGAGAAACACTGGTGTCTCAAATGCTCAAAAAATTATTTTGACAATGTAGCATGAAAGAAACATGACAAAACCATCAGTGCCAATGGAGTGCTCTCTGACAGTGATAATACAGACTTCCACAGTTCTCCTTCACCTCAAGGTTAAAGGAAAAACCCAGCTGGATTTGACTGGAGTCAAAGTCCTGCTGTTTTTAACACAACTACACGACTAGTTTACATCTTCCACTATAAAATTCTTGAAAATATTTTGTGTTGCACTCTAGGTGTTTCTAGGGGATCTTCTGTGTTGTCTCTAAGAGGTACTCTGAGAAACACTCCACTGTACTTCATTGTTACTTGTAATGTCTGTGAATCCATATCACCCCCCCCGCCCTTGTCTTCTGCATTTTCTGTTAGAACACAGCATTTTTCATTGTGCTCTGTTATTTAATAAATAATATCAATCAACCTTGACATTCTTGGCAGCGCTGCTAAAACTTGTTCATCATAGTGAGGTATTTGCTGGTTCCTCATATGATTATCAACCAATTTCAACTGAGTCTTTTTATCCTTGAAATGTTTGCCATGTCAGGGAAATTCATGAAGTTTGGAAGTATTTGTTGCTGAAAGCAGACCAAGGTGGATTTAACAGGTTTGATGAGCTATGAATATGTGAGGGCTAATACACAGATGTAGCAGTGCTCACAGCTGACAGCTCCCATAAGCCTGCCTGGAAAGTGCACCTCAGACCTTGCAGGTTGAAAGCATTCACACAGATGGGGGACATGTAAGTTAGTCTCAGATACATGCTCTGCATCCAGGAGCACATATGTCAGCTTTTCCAATCCATCCAACTGGGGTTGCTCTGCTCTGGGAAGAGTTGGTGACGTACAGAGGCACCAAAGCCAGCTCATTTGGGTATGGCTACTAGACATTGCCCTGGGGAATTGGACATTGCAAATTTCTGTGGGAAAGCCCCGGTGGAAACATGGGTTCATGCACCATGCAGATGATCTGCTCACATATAGTGGTCAGTTGATCACAATTTCCAGATGTTCAATAGCCCAGATGAGCTTTTTTTTTTTTTTTTTAGGGGGGAGTACCAGGTGTCCAGAAAGCACAAACAAACAGCCAAACTCTTCTTCAATTAAATGAAATTTCCAGACTGAAAAGAGGACTTGTCCACAGAATGAAAGAAGTATGAGTGCCCAGTTTATGGCAGATATGTCTTTATATATGAATACATATTGGATGGGGTGGTGACTTGGACTAGATATTCAGGGCTGCAGGTTCTTTCCCTCACTGAAAGCTATCAAGGACCTGAAGCTTTTGACAAAATCTGGCATGGAGCCACAAAATTTCAGTTTTGATAAACTGCTGTCTTTCTAGTAAAACACAGTTTCATTGGAAAATTCCTGACTCGCTAGATTCATCTAAACAGATGCTGACAATATGGTTCAAACATACGGGATACATAGGAAGACAGAGCAAATTTCAATTTGTATTTGGACTCCAATCCTACACTAAGAAATGTGTAGCCTCACTCCTGAGCACTGGTGAAGCCTTGATGTGGGATTGGGGTCATGGTCATGGTCAGTTACGATTGAAATTCTTCTCAGAAGAAATTTGTAGGGGCCTCAGCGTAATTCTGCCATCACATTCTCACCTCTGCAACGTAAGCGAAGGTATTGAGTGTGCACCTTTTACCTTATCTGCCCATGCCGCAGACATGACAGTGTAGCTGGCAAAGTTGCAGGCCAGATGTATGGCTCTTCTGCTTTCCTTTTGGGATATTTGGCAGAGGTTCAGTGATGTAACAGTGTACTGCCTTCTAAACCTTGATGCACATGACAGACCAAGAATAATGGTTTCCTTTAAATCTGGGGCTGAATACCATTGTTGGCTTTGAAAATTCCAAGAAATGTAATTTCACTTTAGATCACTATAAATTTATAAGCTGTTGTACAGTGAAGGAGTAATCTCCTGGGAAATGAACATAAACCTATTATATTTTCATTAACAATCTGTTTTCACCATTGACTTAATCCACATTTACTGTTGTGGAATTTGATTATGCTTTATAAAGCACCATAAACCAAAATTAGGTATGTATCAAAGTATCCATTTTCCTGGTCATGTTGAATTACTCATTTCCTTGGTTTAAAACCTTGGATCCTTTCTATCTAACTTAAACAAAGCTAGCCTGTGTGTTTACTGTCATCCACCTGAAAAGCAACATAGCAATTTTTTTCGTTTTTTTTAATTTCCATTAACGCCCCTTTTCTACAAGAAAAGAGAACAGAAGAAAAGGGAAAGCAAAAGAAAAGGGGAAGAAATATTTTAATAAATCTAGTATATTAATTTGATTTGAAAGGGTTTTTTTAATGCTCTGCACCTTTCTTTTTATTTGATTGTGTAATAGTTGAACATGCAGACTTCCCCCACAGCTCAAGCCTGCAAAACACACCAAGAAGGAATAGTAACACAAACAGTGTAGCCCACTTCCTTGAGTCAGTTTTAGAGGTGTGGTATGATCAGAGGTTGGGGGAGAAGGAGTTAGGAAGGCTTTAAAGTTGACATGCATGTGGTTTTGGAATAAACTAATGTTTTAAGTATGATGTAGTTTTTTGTGTTACTGTTGTCAGAATATGATTATTCTGAAATCTGGAATTCCTTCCTGTCACACAGTGATAACTTCTGTGTTTTGTGAATTAGACAAAGTAGTCTATAGAAATGTCAGGCTGCTTACTATGTGCTTCATTGTCTACTGGTCAAATAGTTTCTCTGCATTTTAAAAGTATTATTTCTTTTAAATTATTATTTCTATTTAACCATTAAAGCAGGAAGTCAGCTGCTTGAAAATAAGGTCATTGACTGACATTAAGTAAATCAAATGTTAAATTTCACATAGCCCTTGGGTAGTTGGCTGGTATTTTATAACACTTGCAGTTACAGAGTACTGACAAGTACCTCATGTTAGCATTTCAGTTTCGCAAATAACATTTCCAACTCAGGCAGATGCACAAGTTTTATAGCAAAAATCAAATTTGATGATGTTAATCGCTATGTTTTAGAATTTGCTGAAGAGTCTGTGAAACATAGAATGACATCACTGTATAGAATATTTTGCTTCCACCAATGCACCAGGAAAGAAATTAGGGTTAAAGAGAAGTGTATAATTGCAAGGGAGAGATCTATGCATGAAAGGCATTGTAGCTTCTTTATTACTATTCAAAATGGGTCTAAAAAGATCAAAAAAAGAAGCAAAAGGAGTTTCTGTTCATGTTCACAAGTTTTCTATTTAGCAACTTGCTTTTACCTACTTTGATAATAACACTATATACAAGCACAGGGAAAAAAGGGGAAAGGTCTTGCAAGTTATATTGATAAACTACGTGTGGATCCCACAGCTGGCATAAAATATCTTGTTTGGGCTGTAAAAATATATTAGTATGTCATGTTATCTTCATAAATTCTTCCAACACATAAGGTGGGTAGTGTCCCCCTGAATCCCCAGACTCATTACCATTTCTGCTTGCTCTTACCATTCATCAGCCGTTTTGTCATACAGAGCAGGCACTCAGTTGGGGCCGGAGCATTACAATTCTGGAGGGGTAGATACTGAGTGAGTTATTAGCTGTGGCAGACAGCCCTGTTCCCAAACACTCCTGAGAAGGTTCTTCACTTAGGCAAGCAACAATTACGATGGCATTCCCAACCTGGGGAACACCAGAAGGTTCTGAATGTAGCCTGTGGGTTTCGGTTTTCCCTTTAAAATGACTCTGATTAGATGTTAATCACAATTTCCAGAGCTTTACAAAGTTCACTGAAGAAGTTCAAGCATTTAGGACATTCACAAGTATTTGTACCCTATTAAAACAATCTGACTTGCACGTTATTCTTGTTTGTGAGAAAGCTTTGTATGCTATTTCTGTGTGAAAAGCTAGAATCTGAGACTGCAAGTACCTGAGAATTTGGGTCTCTGGCATAATGTGAGACAGGAATGAAACCTGTAAATTAACACACGAATTATGTTGCTTTTCACAGTTGTATCAGTTTGGAAGTACCAGAAAATTTTCCCTTTCATATTTTTTTTGGTTTGTGTGTTTCTCAAATTGACACATTAAAACCCAGCTATATTTAAGAGGTTTTATTATCTGTTTGCGCTAATGATGAACTTGATCTATTTAAAATAAAACTATTATTTTTTTCTTACTATTTGGAGTCAGGGAGAATGGAACACTTTTTCAGACAGCTACAGCCAGATTAAAAATTAATCAGGTATTATTTAAAATTGATGTTGATTGATTTTTATAGATGAAGACCAAGTGATATAGGTATACGCCTATCTTATTTTCAAGTGACTTAGGAATGAAATCACTTTTAGTGGGATATTCACTAACTTTTGGTCTGTAACAATTTTTAAGATTTTAAAACAACCCTATTTGATGATAGATTTCACTGATCTGGTATGATGAAGGGACCTTTGCTTTTAGTCATATCAGCTTAGCTGTTCATTTCACTACAGCACTAAATTGTGCAGAACTAAACTGGTGACAACTTTCCTTTTGCTGTTTAATACACTACGCATTGTCAACAGTACGATGAGGACTTGGAGCAGGAGCACCCCATAGGAATTTTTAATGAAAATAGTTTTACTTTAATCTTTTCAGAAAAGTGCTTAAGTTATGTATTCATTATTACACTCTGTTCTTATAACTGAGTTTTTTATTTAAACTACTTAAATCAATCTGCTGTTTAGATTATCAGTATAGGATATATATAGATGGGAAAATACCCAAGAAATATTATGATAAAAATAAGAATAACAGTCTAAAAAGGAAGTATGGATCGGTTTATGAGATTGTATCCTAAAAGGCATTCCCTTTGATAGCAAAGGAAATTTCTGCATCAACTTTGATGCATAACTCTCAGTAGAGTGCATATAAATATTGGTCATTTTCAGAGCACATCATACATCACACAACTGCAGTTTTCATATCCATTTTTATATATTTCAGTTCTAATTTTGATCTCCTTCCACTTCTAAACAAAGACAAAATAAATACCCACATTTAAAACAATGTGAGCAATGAAGTTTGAGAGTAGAAGTGAATTTCAGATGCTTGTGAAAAATTTTTGTTGCCCAGCAACTGAAGAAAGGTTCACACTGATGCTTTTACTTAACATGAAAAAATTTTGCATGAAAGCAGCATGTAATGATCTGCTTGGAAAAAGACACAGTTTTGTCTTAAAAGCCAATGTGGGTCTTGTAATTGTGCTCTTCCACTTGGTTTTCTTGCCTTCTCCAGTAAGTGTCACGGTCAGTATGCTATACTTCACTCAGCCTGCTTTGGTGACAAGCACTTTTAGAGAGAGGGCAAAGTATGTTGCACAGTCTCACCCCCTTCTAATCCTGTCCTAGTAGTGAGGACACGGAAAACCTTGACACCATCCTTCCTGCTGATGCTGCAGCCCAAACTACAGGTAGCTCTGTCTGGAGAATTTTGTATCACTCCCTACATTAACTGATGATCTAGATTTTTAGTGATAACTGACGTCACTGCAGAGAGAGGATAAGATGAGCTCTTTCTTCCCAGGCAATAATTTTTTGATCACACTAACTCTGTTAATCTTAGCAATTGTTATAAGTTATTCAGTCCACCCCCCACCCCCTTATTTTTTTCCCACCAAAGTACTTTACTGTGGCTTATAAAATATTTGGAAAAGTCTCTTTCAAAGCTAGACTCTGTAATCACATCGGAAGGAAACAAATCTCTCTCACTCTCTTCATATTGGATTATGTCAAAGATTAGCTTCAATTTAAGCAATGTCGTATGAAGTTTTCCAAAGGATTTTCTTTTTAAACTACAACCATATGTTTTACTCCATGGAAACAGCTTACGTATTGGGTATATGAGATTGATTGATGACATTTGCTCCAGTCATTTCACTAGTCATTTATTCATTTAAGGTTAGATTGAGAATGTTTATTAAATGATTGGCAAAGTAATTCATTGATCATCATTCCATTTTTCTGGCTTGAAGCAATTGAAGTAGTTATTTTAAACAAAAAATATATTAGATTGTTATAACATGAGTACACAAGGATATTCATTATTGTTCTGAAACCTCTTTATCGTAAATACTTATAACAAATGCATTATAGTTTCCTCTAAAAGAAGACCCCAAACAAGGGAATACAATAAACAGTCACTGGCCCAATAGCAGCCTAATCCTGTGCTTCCCTCTTTCCTCTGTCTCCCACTCACCAAAACAGATTGTAGTACATATCATCCTCATTTTCAGTTTTCTTTGTTGACACACAACTGAATATTTAAAGTCTTCTTCATTCTATTTAAGAGCCGTGAGGAAATGGATCCAAGATGCTGAAGAGGCCACCTTACCTCACAAAGCTGCAGCCTCCCTTTTGATGCTCTTCCTCTCAGTTTCTCAGCAATTGAGCTTTCTCTGTCCTTGGTGATGTTTTCAATAGACTGGAGCTTGGTCTTTCCTGGTAGACTGCCCAAGACAACAAAGTTCCTTTTTCCAGGAAGGAAGAACAACTCGAGGACTTGTTATTTTCAGGTCATATGTAGAAACTGCTTTATTTGATTTTGGTCTTTCACAAAGCAAAAGAAATTGGGTGAAAAAAAGAAAAGAGAAAAGAGAAAGAAGAGAAGAGAAGAGAAGAGAAGAGAAGAGAAGAGAAGAGAAGGGAAGAGAAGGGAAGAGAAGGGAAGAGAAGAGAAAATAAAAGAAAAAATAAAAGAAAAAAGAAAGGAAAAAAGAAAGGAAAAAAGAAAAGAAAAGAAATAAAAGAGAAAAGAAAAGAAATAAAAGAGAAAAGAAAGAAAATTAAAAAAAAGAAAAGAAAAAGGTGGCACTTAAAAAGCAAGGGAAATATGAATAACTCCTCTAAGAAGGATGGAGACTATAACAGTTTCAGCCATCTTACATGAGTGTTCTCTGAAACAGATTTTTGGTAATTCCTGAATAGGTTAGCCCTACTAACTAGGAAGGCAAAAAGAGGAGGGAGCAGGCATGCACAGGGAGCATCTGCACAGCTGACTGCTATGGTGTGAAGAAGAAAAACTGTGGTTTGATCACACTGGTGGATTACGGATCTAGGACTGTATGTCTATCTCAATCCTTCATGGGTACTGAAGCTCACTGCAGCAGCTGGTCCTATGTCCACACATTCTTGCTATATGTATAACATATAAATAATGTCCATAAGCAAAAATAAAACTACGTGATCATAAGAAACAACCCATAAGGATTTTTCAAAAATAAATGCCAAGCAATAATTGTCAGATTCTTTCTGCTAATAGCATTGTGAATAGAAGGAGCAATAGATATGGCATAGATTGACTATAGTCAAGTTTTTGACATGATCTCAAGCGGTGTTCTCAGTAGTAAAGCAGTGAAACACAGCGGAAGTGAAACTGTTGTCAGGTGGGTGAACAATGGGTTAACGATCCTGTAGGGATGATCATCAGACGGGGGTCAGTGTCAAACTGGAGGTATCTATCACCCAGGTGCCTGCAGGAATCTATCTGGGGTCCAGGGCTACCACTGCTGAGAGTCTTTGGAGTGAGTCCCTGTCTTAGTCAGTACGGACCATCAGACAACTTGGAGAGTCTAGATTTCTATTCCAGGTGATCTCAACAAACTGGAGAGGTTGCCTGGTGTAACTAGGATAAAATTCACAAAGTAAAATGTAAAGAACTACACTGGAGGTAGAATAAATCAATCATGCAACTGCAGGAACGGAAAAAACATGGTAAGCTGTTCTGCATTGTGGATCAGTGGACTGTATGGTGAATAAAAACATGAACAAAAAGGTGTGGAGACACAAAAAAAGTTGTTGTCCAACTAAATTATATACAAAGAAGAGTTGTGAAGACAAATCATCATCTGGAGGACTCTGTATATGTTGCTTAACAGTTTGGACTGGGATTTGGTGGCCACAAAAACATTTGGAACAATTGAAAGGTACCGGCAGGTGTCCTGGTTTCAGCTGGGATAGAGTTAATTTTCTTAGTAGCTGGTGCAGTTCTGTGTTTTGGATTTGGTGTGAGAATAATGTTAATACCTTAATTATGTTTTCAGTTGTTGCTAAGTAATATTTATGCTAAGTCAAGGACTTTTCAGTTTCTCAGGCCCTACCAGTGAGAAGGCTGAGGGGACAAGAAGTTGGGCGGGGACACAGCCAGGACAGCTGACCTGAACTAGCCAAAGGAATGTTGAATATCATAGAACACCATGGTCAGCATATAAATCTGGGGGAAGAAGAAGGAAGGGGGAGACATTCATCATTATGGTGTTTGTCTTCCCAAGTAACTATTATGTGTGACAGAACCCTGCTTTCCTGGAGATGGCTGAACACCTGCCTGTCCATAGGAAGTGGTGAATGATTTCCTTGTTTTGCTTTGCTTGTGTGTACAGCTTTTGCTTTACCCATTAAACTGTCTTTATCTCAACTCATGAGTTTTTTCATTTCTATTCTCCCGATTCTATCCCCCATCCCACTGGGGAGTGAGTGAGAGGCTGCGTGGAGCTTAGCCACTGGCTGGGGTTAAACCATGACAGCAGGACAAACAGGAATGATGAGAAGGTCAGAGAATGTTCCAGAAAACATAAACTGGAGGCAAAAGAAGACAGAGAATGAGTACTCCAATACACAAAATTTTGCTGAGATAAAGAAAAAAAATATTCCTTTCTACCTTATAGAACCAAAAGTAAAGGATTCAATGTGGAATAAGGGAGATTTACCAAAGAATCATTTTAACAGACTTTCTTCAGACATGGTCAAGACATATTTGGTTTTGCTGTGGGACAGGGACATGGCTCCTTCCATTCTGCCTTTTTAAAAAGACTTATTGTTGTGGAAGAAAGCAGGCAACACAGCTTCTATTAATTTACACATTTGAATGTTATTTTCCAATACATTGATATACTAAGGCAATAACACTCCTACTGTGGCATAATTAAATATGCCATCTAGTAATGCAGACGAGTCTAACAGAACTTATTTCAAATGTTAGTCACCTGCCATAGTTACCTTCCCCTACTACATTGTAAGAGATTTCCTGAGGGAAGGGCAGAGGAAGAAACCCATTAGACCCAGCTAGGCCAGGTTGCGTCTCCAAAGTGCAATGCGTGATCCTGGAGAAGAAAAGGATGACTGGAGAGAAAGACGCTTAACCACATTTCACTCAGCAGCATTTAGCCTAGACATAGGTATAAGAAATAGATCTTTTTTGACCTTCCCACTCTGGATCATGTATGAAGCTGCTGACTTTGAAAGACACGCAGTCTGGGTTTGCTTGAAGAGCTTCAGACTCATAGAGTTCTGATCCACGGGGTTGACAACTGAGAACAAGTTTTGAAGTCTGCCTTGTCCAGTGCTCTGGGTGACTTCAGGATGGTGGTGGGCCATCCTAGGCAAAGAATTTGGAAAGTCCCATGCTGTCACTAGAAGGTAATGGCAAAAAATAGCTTGAGATAGGCTGCGCCACTTGTAAATGTCTGTGGGTTGTGTTTGGTGGGTCTGCCAAACAACATGTCTTTAGGGGTGTTTCAAGGACTTGTAGGATAGAGTCATTATATAAGAGCACATGTTTAATAATAATGTTCAATAATGTTCAATGAATAGAGTCTTTATATAGTGCCCCGTATTTGGGGACGGTCAAAGGTGCCCCACAGGCCTGCGAGGTGAGGCCTGAGGGCCCTTCAACAGGGGAGGCCTGTGCTCAGGTGACCACCAGCAGTGTATGTGCGGCCTAAAGCTCAGCCTGGGCAGAGGGCAGGCTGTCAGATCAGCCTTTTCATAGAACAAGCCCCAAATGTTAATGAAGTAATATTTTACTGAGAATTATTCCCTTATTTTCATAAGTATCTTATCCATATCATAATAGCATTGGTGCGAGATACCATCTGAAGCGCATCACGCTCCCTAGGAATATAAAGGCCAGATTAATTTACATCAGAGGAATTTTGCACTTCGTTTCAGAATAAATGGAGTTTTATTGTAAATGATATTTGTTGCATTCAGAATTTGCTACCACCAGCTAGAAAATAAATTTGAGGGAAAAATTAATTTATCCATGTCTATTGAAAATTATTTCATATGTGTTTATCCACATAGCAGCTATATCTGATTCTTATTGCATATAAATAATGCTGAAAATAGGGAAAGAACAGTCCAGTGAAGGGCTGCAAAATATTTAGTCTACCTGCTCCAAACAAGGAAATGTAGTTGCAGTGTTTGCACATATAACAACGTACATTTCAGTATTTCGAAAAAACACATTTACAGTGTTTATAAATGTTGTTAGTTTGTCATCAGAAAGAAAACAAAGGTATAGCAACTTCTGATGCTCTGAAGGGAGCATGCAAATTTTACATTATATGTTACTTCTAATAAGTAATTTAGTTTATTGAGGAACATTTAAGGATAGAGGAAATGAATAAGCATGAAGTACAGCTGGTATATTAAAAGGGAACCTACATGACAACTGCCAAATACCCTGCAGCAAAGAGGTTTAATAAAACAAATAGAAAAAGCACCAGGATGCTTTCTTTATTGCAGCATTACCCAAGTGTAATAAAGAAACCAAACATACAACAAACAAAGTAAACTAAAATACTGATCCTATATTATTGGACTCTTAATAAATCATACTGCTGGCTCACTGTTAAATGCAAATGGATTTGTGAGCAGTAAGTAACAAATATGAAAACTCATCTGAAATAGTTGGTGTAGGTCCTATTGAAGATAATGCCTTCCAGGAAGTAATCACTGTAAAATGATGGGGAGAAATGAAACTAATTTGATGGCCTATTTGATACAGCTGGTAGGGAACCTAAACAGCAGACTAGACTTTGTGTTTACTGCTCTGTGAGGGCTTCACCACCACCAATAAACTGGGTGTGAATTCTGGGCAATACCTTCTAATCAGTCCAGTATTACTCCCTGCATCATTAAGGGCCTGACCCAGGTGAAAGTAGCCTCCATGGCTGCCAGCCCACACTAAATTAAAAAAGAAAATAAACTCCATGAGCCACTTGGGACCTGCAGCTACCGAAGCTTCTTGTGACTCCAAGAGCAATATTTCCCCTGGTGACTGCAGAATACTGGATGGAGAAAGAATGAATAGTCACCAGCTTGGTTGCAGAGCCTGAATCTTCTCATTTGAGCATAGGCTTTTCGGAGTGTTACTATGGTACTACACCGTACATATTCAGAGAAAACTGAAACTTTCTAAAATGGTTGTGGCTTATGAAGTTGCACAATAAATGAGCATCAGAGCCAAGAATAGAATTCTCTGAGTCCTGCCTTCTAATCCCATTCTTTAATCAGTAAAATAAAGGGACCCCCCCCCCCCCCCCTTTCTTTATAGGTACTGGTCAAATCCATTTGTGTTGTGGTATTACTCCGATGTCCCATGGTATCAGAAAATCTTATGATTCACAAATACACGGATAGTTTATAAATTTAAAAATTTGCTTGACATTCAGTACTTTCCAGGATTTTGAATCAATTCAAATGCACTTCCACAAATGTCTCTGCCTGAGATTTTTACAGAATGCTCATAGCTACAGGTTTGGCTATTAAAGATACATTTCTGTGTTAAACAAAGTTGTCTTCCCTATTAAAATTGACAGCCAGGTCCATATGTTCCATAAAATAATGGAAAGGGTCACTGTGAACAGTTCTGCAATGGATCCCAAAGTTCTCATAACCCTTTGGAGTGTGCTTTTGTAGTAAATTCATGGGAACCTTTCAAAGAATATTGCTTTGCAGTTCAGTCTTACCTCTCACTTATATAGAGCAGAGAAAACAGCCAAAAACAAATTCTGACCACATTTGCTTATACAAGATTCCAAAAACATCCAATAGATTGCTTGCTGCTTTGACAAGAAAACAACTTTTCTGTCAAGATGGTATAGGGGCTCATATTCAATTTGCCACAGTATTTCTTGGTTTTAGTGGCACATTCTCAGTCTTGTCACTGTCCCAGCAATGCCCAGCAGTGCCAGCACAAGGGCTGCTTTACCCTGCCAGTGCCAGATCACCCACAGCCACCCTGTCTGGCTGTAACCAGTCTTTGGGCAGTGAATACAGTGTGCCTTGAGCTGTGCCAATCTGGCAAGATGAAGAAGCACCCAGAGATTTAAGACTCCTGAGGAGGTCGGTTGAGCAAATGTCTTGGGATGCATGACAGCCACAAACTGATGAAATGGCTTCTCACAAAAGATGGTTGCAATTGCAGAAAAGTGATAAGGTAGATAGCTACCTTGAATATAAAAGGTTATCAGAATAAGGGAAATCCAAGTTTATGAGGCTGAGAAGATCTGAACACACTTTTTCAACGTTGAGTTTTCTCACTATGAGACTCAAGGTAAAGTGGGCAGGACCATTCTCCACTGTTGGAATTAATGATGATTTACATGACCGTGGACGAAATAATGTAAAATTACCAGGTCCTGAGATGAATTAATAGTGCAGATATGAGGAAGTGTCCACTGGATCTGTTACCTGCAATGAAAAGGATCACTTCTAATGCTTATTCCTCACATTTCACATTGACTAGTGATTATATAAAGCATGTCAAGCTTTAAAAGAAAAGACTGGGACCTGCTTTATTTGTCAAGTCTCTCTTTGCAAGAATGTCTTCTGTACAGTGAAAGTTCCACATAGATGTAACCATTTATGTACAGCAGTATGAGGGATAGGACTCACCCTTGTCCTTAGAAGAGATTTTTTCTTCTGCCTACATTTTGCATATCACTCTGGGTTCAGAATTCCACTTTAGAGGCCAGGGACACCAGAGCTTTTTTGGACGTGGTCCCAAATACCTTTAAAAATATAGTTTGATGTGTTGTGCACTTCTGTGGCAATCCATTTAGTCTCTCCTGCCTTCTGCCTTACTGGTCTTTTGCAGAAGCTAAGCTCAAATTCTCCCTTCTTCTTATCTAATGTGGAAGGTCATGTAAAGGTATTAATAGAAGTTTTGAGGAAAGTTTGCAACATTTTTTATTTCCAAGGAGAAACTACGTGCTGTCAATCCTACTTATCAGTCTGTGATTCCTGCCATTTATTTTTTCTGGACGTTATGCAAACATGGTAAATCAGCTAGTGTCAGTGTCATATGACCGGCTTTTCATACACTTAATTGAACATGCCTAAGATTTCACTCATGGATGCAGTTTGTATGTCAGTCTGAAAGTTATATTATTCCTTTTCATTAGAAGACCTAGGATTCATTATATGACTCATTGTTACAGGTTATGACAAAAAAAGATTTTACAAGAACATACTTGAGTAATCAGTGATAGTCTCTTGTATTTTTCCAAATATGAGCAATTAATCCTGTAGCCACTCTAAAGCTGGCAGCTCAATAGTTCATCTAAACACACAGACTTCTAATCTAATTAAAATATCTTAGAACTTTAACACTTTGGGTAAGAAAATTTTTGTTATCTGCACCTACAGGTTCATAGCTTTGCTAGTATCAGCTCTTGCAGACAAGGTGAAAATAGGTTCCAGCATCACTTGGATTTGCAGCTGTTGCAGAAAGTTATGCCTTTCCTCTTGTGTCACTTCTAAAGCACAAGCTCCAGGACAGTATTAAAAGCAGTATACTCTAATAGAGGTCCCATACTTTGTGTAAAAGGACAAACATGTTTTGACTGAAATGGAAATAGAAATTATTTCCATGTTGTCACCTACTCTTTGCTTTTTTTCTGGGGGTTCATGGAGCTCTTTCCTATGATTAATGGTACCATTCTACTTAGGTTTCTTGCTAGCATACCGGTCTTTTAAGCCGACTTGTTCCAGTACAGTCTTTTCCCCAGCGTGGCTATGCAGGCAGCTGCTACTTTGCTAGGAATACCCTTTGTGCTTATTGCTATTCTAAGCAAGGGCAGTCAGGTGCAGAATATGGCACTGCCAGCTACTGGTTTCACCATGCTACTAGTCCTGTCCTCTATATCACTTCTATTACACTTGAAACAGCCCTACGCTTTCCTTCTGCTTCTCTACCTTTTTGAAAAGAGAGGTATGGATTATCCTTTTTTCTCCCCAGTATGGGAAGAATTCAGTCTATGTTTGTCCTCATCTTCTGCTATTAAACACTGACAAGCCCAGAAGTCCCTTCAGATTGTCTATCCCAGATCCACTCCTAAACTGCTGAATTAACTGCTGCCCAAAATAAAAAGAAACTCAGCTACCTTTGCCTAAAAATCATGTATTTATTATTGTCACATATGATGTATTGTACATCCTAACCCAGTCTTCTTTCTTTTCATCATTGTTCTGCTATTGGTTTTTAGGTCGAGTTTTAATTTGCTGCTGATACTGAGACATTTGGGATAATTCTGGTTCCTCCACCGCCAGTAACCAGTTTTCTTCTCTGTAACCTCTCAGCTGAGCTTTCCAATATATTTACTTCCCCACAAAAATAGCTGCTAAATTCCCTACTCCTTTCTTTCAGCAGGAAATTATCCTCCACCATCTTAGATAATCAAGAGCCTGTTGCAGTCCAGACATATTAAAACTTAGTGATTTATTGTAGCCAATGCTATGTGATTATAGTATTTTAGCAGCTAGTGGATTTCTTTCGTGCGTAAGCTGTTAAATATAACAAAAGCCTATTGTGTTCAATGTGGGAAAGCAAATCGTTTTTAAAATGTTATTAATTGTGTAAGTATGGACCTTTTAAGTACATGTGGTAAGCCCTATGCTATGGGAATGGCACTTACTGCTCTCTCAGCATGAGTCTTGACGAAGTAAACAAAAAGTTAAAATACAGCCGATAGTCTCCCTGGCATTCATTAACATAGCATAGAAAACAGAAACTAGCCACATTTTATATAAAAAGACTCTAGAAATCTGTGTCTACTTACATTAACATTAGTCAATTGGTTGGTGCCAACTATGCACATAGCATGTTTTATTTATAGGTCTATATAGTAGTCAAAAACATTCTATCACGGAAATGTGTTATTCATTAATTCATATTTTGCTTAGCCTTACTTTACTTCTTGAACCCATCCAGGTGTTTTTTAAACGATGAGGGTAATTTAATACCAAACAGCATTCACATTCACCCTATTTTTCAATTCCATGTAACTAAATATTCCTCATGATTTTGTCTATTATTTACCTTTAATTAGCTCACATATATTGCAAACTCAAGTTTGCCTGTGTTTTTATGACAAAATTCCACACAATGGTAAAAAAATAAAGGTGGAATAAATGGTCAACTTACCGAACAGAATATTTAACATTAACTTTTTCTCAAATATCCATTCTTTACATCAACTGGAATGGTAAACAGTACTATAGATATATGCTACTGATGCCTAATTTGTTTTTAAAGTGTTCATTTAAAATGTTTAAAATGTTCATTTTAGCCTACTGTTTCAAAGCTGCGTATGAGATCTAGTCACACGTTGCAGACCATAGATCATATCAAATGACCTCAACAAATCCAGCAACATGCAATGTATATATGTTTTCACTAAAGGAGCTTTATAGGTTTCCATGACTTAACCTATGAGGTTTAAGGGGGTTTAAGGAGGAAAAACAAAAACCTTTTCTTGTTGGTTCTTTTTATCTTACATGTGAATGTGAACTTGACATAATCTAATTTTAATCATGAGGAAAAATTAAACCAAAGTTAAACAGGAACAATATATCAACACTAAAATGCTGTCAATTATTGCTTATTACCATATTTGTCATGTGAATCAGTGATATAGGTCATTTATGAATAACCGTAAAGCAACTTCTTCCATTTGCAAGGCACACAACCTTTGCCATTTAGTGATGTATGTAAATACTGGTGTCAAATCTGCTTCTAAAACACCATCACTTGGAGAGAGACAGAAATCTTACTGCCATTAATACACACAAGCCTTCAACCTATGAAGAAAAATAATGGTTAAGCAAGCATTAACTTTTTATAATTAGAGTTGGTAAAAGAGAAAATGTCAACATTGTAAATGATTTCTGTGTGAGTGCAGAGTGTTAAAACAGGGTAGGTTTTTGATGAAAATTCACAAATTTTTGCTAACACCTTCAAAATACAAAAATATTTTTAAGCCTTACTTGCAGGGCAAGACAAATATTTCCTGTTAGAATTTTTTGTTTTATTTTAATTATGTTTTCAATTAAATTTAATTTAGTTTAATTTACTTACCTTCTTTTTTTAAACTAATGACCATGCTGTCGCATGTCTTCTGCATGTTTCAGTTCTCAGATACAGATAGACTGAAAAATTATGTTTTTCCTCTTCTGTGGAAACTATAAATTCTCAACCACTTACAATATCCTTCTTGAGGTTCACAGCTCCAGATAAACATGCCCCGTGGAACAGTACAATGCTTTAGAAGGATTTCAGGTATAGGAAATATTTCTTGATCTTCTCTGCAGTCTTTCCAGAAGGATTTCAGAGGATGCAGCTAGATATTTGGAAGGATAACCAGAACAAGTTCAGTTCTGCAAAATCCTGTTTGAAAACTTGAATATCATATTTCACAGTTTAACTTTTAGAAGTCTCCAACAGAGATATCACCTGTCTCATTTTGTGTATGATTCTTAAGGCAAAAAATTGAAAAAAATAAGGCTGAGTTTAACACTTTATACCTCATTGGGCTGTATGAGTTTTAAGGGCTCATCTCTTCAGACTTAGCCAGCTGTAACAGCATTCATGTTATAGTGATTCTGTTTCTCAGTTCAAAGCTTTTAGATAGGAAGACTGCAGCTGCTCATGTGTTTGGAAGAGTAAAGACAAAGTCAGGGTGGCATTCTACAAAATCAGGCTAGATTAAGTCTGAAGGACCTATCGATCAGACTGAGGGACAACTGAAGAAAGCCAGAGAGTTTAGATAGAAACATTGCCCTGAGTGAAACTTTCTTGGTAGAAACTTTATCCTTGACTTTATCAGCTGTCTGAAGTCCAGAATGAAGGACCCTCTGCTACTTCAGTGAAGCGCAGCCTTTCTTTAACAGTGTTTCCCTATATATAATAGTGCTCATAGTCATTTTCCAAACACTGGCTTTACGAGTCATGAAAAGCATTTGGGTCTAGCATACAATTTAGGCAGAGATTAGGTTTCCACATCCAAAACAAACAACCTTAATCATTACACATCCTACGTTTTGCTATTATTCATGTCTACATGTATCATAACCTTAGTCAAATTGACTCTATCTCTAAAACAGTTTAGGCCATCTGGAAGTCCCTTGAGGGGTCTGGTGTCTTACACATTGGCAGAGGAATCCCAAAACACTTTGTCAAGCAGCAACAAATTAAGCACAAAGCAGAGCACCAGAACCACTTTCACTAAATAAAATAATTTTAAAAAAGAGCAACCCTTCACTGTTTGCATGATTAGTGACCCCTAGCTAGTGACTAAAGCACTTTCCCAGGAAGTGGCAGGCTTGATTTCAGCTCCTTTACCCAGCCCAAGTTGTCCAGACTTCCTTCTCTCAGGAGAAAGGCAAAGCCATGCCTGCAGTGTAAAAATATTGCATAGCCCTGGTGCAGAAGCTGTGCTAGAGAGCCACTGAGTTAGAAAGAATACCAAGAGCAAATACATCCCTGTTAGGGCATATTATTGATGTGGGAGCTGCCCGCTGACAGCGGTCCTTGTCTTTAGACAGGTTATTTCTTGAGACAAGTTTTGAAAGGGGTAATGTCTGCTTGCCGCTGAGGCTATTGCTGTTCAAAGACAACACTTAATCTAGTCAACACCTGACACTGAGGACATATCCAGAATTTGCACCATTGATTCCTCTTCCAGTAGGCGCATGATTCTAGACATACAGAAAAGGACAAAATAGGCCTTTTGCACAGAAAGAGCTGAGAAAAAGATATTTTTCCTATCTCTGGCTACATGTTGTATATAATTCTGAACCTGATGGATCAAGGCAAATGAGCCTTATATCATATATATCACCAGTATTTTTCTAACAGGTGTTTAATACAGAATTACAAAGTGCAAGTCCTTCCAGATACATATGTAATCACTCAATTTTAGATCAAAGCAGAGTTTTTTCCCCCATATTGCCTTGAGTTATCCTTTTGTGAAGTCAGCTGAATAAAATAAAGATGATGATAAAAAAAGTAGATGAATCTTATGGAAGCCAGTCAAATCCTGTCTTCAACAAAATGATGATTCGTGTACATAGAGAGCATCCGTATAAGCTGGTTACACTGCCCTGTTTTGCCTGATGTTCCTTAATAATGTTTACTAGCAATGCTGAATCATCTGTAACATACGTGTAAAGAGTTAAGCTGCAGGTGTTTTTCAGGTCCTACCACACTGAGATGCTGAGGACTCCCCCAATTCAGTTTCTGATTGTTTACAATCTCCTGCTGTGCCTGCAATATGCTTGAATTGTACTTAAAACACATAAATCTGCCTTCAAAGGCAGCTTGGGAGGCAGAAGTGTGGCTAGGGAATTTTAAATGGAAGGGACAAGCAATGGCTACAAAGAGCTCAGTTTTTAGTAGTAGGTGTTGCAGTTTGTTCCAATTACAGCACACACTAGAGTGTGAAATGTTCATGCCAATCTAGTAAAAAGAAAAAGTACACGCAATGCTGAAATTAACACCTTTGTAATTACAGACAAGCTCCTTTACTACTACCCAGCAAGTGCAGCTGAGGCAGGTTTGGAGAAATGCAAGGATAACAGGCTGTGCAATAGGAAATATGACTTTTTTTCTTTTTTTTTCCAATCTGACTTGATAATTGGAACCTTCTTTGGCAGCCAGATAAAATCATTTGCATTTCTGAGCAGAAAAATTTAAGTGTACTACATCTGTATTGGCCTCATGGAAAACCAGACAAAAAGGTTTTTTTTTTTGCAATTAAATGATTTGCATTCCCCTTCTTTCCCTCATGTACCATTAACATCACAAAACTATACATTTGGCATTCTTCAACGTAATTTATAGCTCTTTTCACAAATCAAGCCAGTAACAGGCCATCAAAGAGTCAAACATGCCTTTCATTTACATTGAGTGAGCTGTCTCAGACTCATGGCAAAATGAATAGCTGGATATCCCCCAATAATCCCAGTCCCTTACTATTCACACAAATTCTCAGTGACTCATCCAGGAAAATATCACTGAGTGTGTCTTTTAATTTTATTCATGTTTCCACTATAACCCTGCGGAGGCTTCTTAGTGCTTGTAAGATTGTTTTAGTTAGCTTCACTTGCCAAACAGATCTTTCCCCACTTTATTATATCATCATTATTATTTCTACTATATAGGAAGTATATTGCCACATATCATATATCAAAACATTACTAATGCCATTAAGACAATGCCAAGACTAGTCACATGATATACATGAAAAGGCAGTTCAGTTCTTCAGAGAGCCTTGAATATTAGCTGACCAGTTTCAGTGCAAGTAGTGTTGTATGTGGATGACAAAGCCAGAAACAGACATCCTGTCCAGGACAGAAGAAGGAACCTCTCCTGAAATAAAGGCTGAGAAGCAGAGACACCACCTTGTAGCTGAAGACCTTTTGAAAAATCAGCATGCTTTCATCCAAATACTTTTTAGATGTTGTTAATGTCAGAATAGATGCTCTGTGAAAGATATAATTTGGCAAGATTTAAAAAACTTTCTTTAGAAACCTTTTGACACAACTATAACTTTTTGTTTGCAGAGATGTTTTTGCATAAAAGGGAGAAAACTGGTAGAATTCAATTATATCTCAAAGGACAGAAACAAGGCCACAGGCAACCTTAATGCTTGCATTTCCTAACCTCTTGAACCTTGCCTCTGCAACCTCATAATCCATTTGATAATGTATCATCCTGTAATACGATGAAAAATCTCTTCACAGCATGCCCTCTCTCCCTTCTGTGTCTAAGTCCAGCTATTCCCATCTGCTTGCACAAGTAACCAAGTGCGCTACAGTTGTGATCTTTACTGCTGATTTTCTTGGAGGGGGAGCTGAAAGCAAGATAAGAAAACAATTAAAATACCTTAATTTTTATCCTTTCTTTTATCTAGTTTATTTTTTCTCATAATCATAATATGCCATGTATTAAACAAGCAATATGTGCATAGGTTTGAGTATTGGCTGTCACTATTAGCAGCAGCCTGACTAAATTAACCTAGGAAGAATTAGTGTTTGGTCTTCCCTTACTGCAGTCCATGTTGCTTTTCATTTGTATATCTTCGCAGAAAATATAGTGTATCTAGTCACCATAGGAACACATTCCCCATCTGCTGTATTATCACATTTTTTCCCCTTGACTTCTGTAGATTGCAGTCCTCTCTACTATGTTGTCAAGATATGTAGGGGCCAATTTCCTTTCCATCTAAAAGGAGTTATGACAGACATGAAAGCAGTCCTGTTTCTTAACTCTTTCCACGGCTTTTCACATGCACATTTTCAACAGTATACCTGCAAACAAATGCCTCCTTTTCTAGCCTTTCTAGCAATATTGCTTTTGAAGAAAGTGGGTTGGGAATTGTGTCAAACGCTTTTTAAGGAAAAAATGCAGTTTCTCTTTGCAAAAGTTTACATCCCATTATGCATCATGAGTTCGCCTCTGACCAAGCCATCATAACAGTCACATGCTGCGGGAGAGAGTTTGCCAAGAAGCCTAGCCCATATGAAAGCATGAGAACCAGGGGGTACTACTCAAATTCCATGAGGCACAATAGGCCAAAGCAAATTAATGTTGAACTGGCTTGAAACACAGTGTCTGGGTTCAGTTCAAGAAAATAAACCACTTTGATTTACTAAGTCAAAACTAAACATAGACATTTCCAAATTGAATTATTTTGGAACATTTCATTCCAAGAAAAAATTGTGATATTTCAACTTTTTGTTCCTTTTCTGAAGGAAAATCATGTTGAAATACTGTTTTTTCCTGTGGGATATTTTCTGTTCCCAGCGAGGAAAAAATAGCTTATACAAAACAACAAAATTATTCAAAGTCAATAATATCTGTGTATTGTATTCAGTGTTTTTGTTGCCAACTTTTTTTTTCCCAATTTAAAACGTAATGAGGATTAGTGTACATACATAAGGAGAAGGAAATGAAAACATTTCCAGTTTTCTGGGTTATTGGAATGTGAAAAAGACTTATGCTGCATACATAAAAGTCAATTAGATTATTTGAATTTAAAAATGAATAAGTAACTAAGTTTTTAAATAGAGACACAGCATAACCACAGGACTAAATTCACTTATTTAGACTTTTGGTTTTGGTTTAGACAAGTTCTGATCTGCCACTTCTAAAGGAAGTTAAGACAGCTTTAATAGTTCATTAGATTTAGGAATATGGAAATACTGGCCTGAATTTTCTGTGATTTAAAATCAGCCTCTGCTCTCACAGGTAATCATACTGTATGCTTTTTTGCATGAATTAGTCAGGCTTGATCTTAAAACTGTTTAGGTTTTGCCCCTACTAATCCTAACTGGATAGCAATCCTTTTCTGCTACAAACCGCTTAGCAGAAAGCAACAATTTATTCATGACTCATACTCACAAATTGTTATTGTAATTATATTCCTTCATAAAAATAATTTTATTTCTTTGATATTCCCCTTCCTGATAAATGAATTTTCCAGCACTTGATCTGCCTAAGTTTTTTGCCTGTCTGCTGTATATTTCTTTCTATTTCCATGCCCTCATTCCTATTCAGATGGGGTGGTCTTGCTCCCATGTTCAGCATCACGCTCAGAGCAAAAGCCTGAGGAAGCAGTCCATCAGTTGTGCGCCAGGTCTTCATTACATTTAATCTTTCGCTCCATCTTTCTGCCTCTCTTCTTTCTTACTACAGAACAACACATTACTACATGCTAGCAGGGAGCAGAATCTGGTGAAATGAGAGATGGTTCCTTCCAGGCTGAGGTTCCTTAAGTGTTTCTCAGTGACCTTCCCAATTCGCTCTGACTCCAAGACTACATGGCTGCTCTTGAGGCCCAGCTTTACTGACAAGGCTTATGGTAACATAAGCTGTATTAATCTTTAGACTTTCCTCAGTCTTTCAGGTTTGTATCTCAGACTCCCCTGAACACATGCCACAGTCTCTCCTATTCCACATCCAGGTGAGATAAAGTGTCGCTTTCACCAGCAAAACACACTTAAGTTTTTCTCAGTTTTAATCATTTTAATATTATTAATCAGATTAACTTCTGGCAGGCTTTTCTTCCAAACACAGTGCATCTCTATGGAAACACAGAGCTGCATGGAAAACTGAATATTGAACACACATAGTAAAAAATAATTTAAAATGCTATCGAGGCACATTTACTATTCTTATACAGAGAAGTTATTCATTGGTAAATCCATATAATTGACAAAGCTAACACTTGCAAGACCACTCAAAAAACTTGGATAGTTATGTTTCCCTAACTTTTAACAGGATTGAACAACTTTGGCATGTTATTCAAAAGTGCCTGTCACCTAATTTGGACCAGGAGTGCACTTTTGAAGCAAATTTATTGCCACTCAACAGAGCTTCACTTCACACCACGTAGTGGTCTGTGAGTGCACAAAACTAGATTCTGAAACTGGAAACTGGAAAATGTGCCCTAGGAATGCCCAGGGCTGACCAGCAGCTAGCAGGGATTTGGCCCTAAGATCAGGCCACATGAGCCAGAGTGACATGTACTGTGCATGTCATGTCCTCAGCACTAACTGGTTGTCACCCTCCACACCTGCTCCCATCAGGACACACTAGTGTTAATGAAAACAACTCTCATGTTGTGTGCTTTGCTATCTTACACACTTCTGCACACTTAAGTATAATCAAATAAAGTTCTAACACAAGGCATAACCACTTCTTTTCCAGTTCGAAACCTTGGATAGAAACTAGTACTTTCTTTTTTGGCCCAGTTTTTCCAACACAGAACAAATGTGGCTGACTATTTAAATTACTTGGTACACAGCCCCCAAAGAGTGGACAAAGCTCTTTCAAGATCATGGGTATTTAACTTATTCATACATATTTGTTCATACAGCATTTAGTTCCAATCATAACATTAAGGCTTTTTGTGTTTTGTGTGCCTGTTAAAATCATAACACAATCCTTACTTGGGGTAGAGGTTGAGTTGAAAAGCCAGAGCAGAAAGGGATACAGGGAGGCAAAATTACTTGGTTGTCAAGTGTATTGGATCATCTCACCTGTTCAAATATGTGCTTGTTGAAAGGTTTATCCTAAAAGCTGCTGTTCAGTTTTAACCTTCTTTGAAGTCAATTAAGAGCAGAAGTCAGCAGGATCATTGTGCTCAGGCCCTTATTGTTGAGTAGCAGATTCCCTGCTGCCTATGTATATTGCAATTATTCCTGTTTCTATAATTACACTATGCAATCATCAGCTGTCCGGGACAAGATCCTTATTAGGTTTACAGCAGAACTTAAAGGGGTCAGGGTGCCCTTTTGGCAGGTTTCACATACTCTGTGCTTTTGTGGAAAAACAAATCTCTAAATAAGTTATACATGGATGATAATTAAACAGCCACCCCAAAGATTGCCATGTTCAGTTTATAGCTGTAGTCTAGAGATTACTTTTAATCTTTCTTCTTTTTTTTTTTTTTTCCTGTTTTTTTGCTACTGATTGCTTTGTTATTGCTTTCACTCATAATTTGGAATAAGTTAATATATTTATACTGCAAATCCAACTTCAGTGCAGAGCTCTTCCAAATAATGTGAACAGAATCAACTCATACAACAACAGGCTCTTGAACACTTCTGTCTATAACATTTTAAATAATTTAATTAAGCAAACATTGACTCCATTCCAATTGGTGATAATAGTGGAGATCAACTATGCTTTATGCAATATGAAGGCTCTAGCTATTTTCTGCACCAAATCTTCACAATTCTTACATCATGTATCAGAGATACAAAATTCAGGACTTTTTAATTTTCTAAGCTTAAAATTTTAAGTTTGCATATTGCTTTTATAAAACAGAGCAATCAGAAATAGGAGGAGTTGGCAAGAGGGAATAGGTTTTGATAACTTCTAGTGAAATACATTATTTTCTTATTTCTTTTTATAATAGATGTGTCAAAAATTGTAAAGTGAAGCTTTTCCTGATGTTTACACAGTGGTTTTCTATCAGTGTTATAAATACAAAATCAAATGGGTAAATATTTGCAGTCAAATAAAGGCAGTTATTCAGTCTAAATAATTTAATAAGTTAAAAAGCATACTATTGTATATATGGCTTTCTTACCTGCTTCTTTTTCTGTAGGTTTATTTGGTTGTTTCGTACTATTTCTCTTCATTGTTACACTGGCTCTAGATTGGCAGAGGTCAAGAAATTGTGCTGTCTGCAGTTTTCTTTGAGCTTCCAGCACTGCTGCCTGACCCAAGGCTTAGTCTTGTAATAGCTGGGAGTATTTGCAGTTAGATTACACGGTGGCCACTTTTCCCTCTGGTTGCCCAGTTGTTCCAGTTGCATCGCGTACCCCCGCCACTGCCATTCAGCCACTGCCAGACCCTTCTTTCTTTGTCATCAGTGTCGAGTAGCTCAAGATCAGGTTTGCTCTTTGAACATTGTTCTCTTTCACATGCGTTTAATATATTTTTATATTATAATACCATAGATATTAATTTATCATATGATATATTATAAATTTTTAAAATATTTTTCCATATGTGAGAATTTTTTGAATGGTTATTTGCTAAGGCCAGGGGTAAGAAATAATAAAACAAACAAACAAAATAACAAAAAGTAAAGAATGAGATTTGAAGAAGCTGTAGCCTTAAGAAGGCACTGAGAAATATCTGTAACATATGTAATCCCCTTTTATGCTAAAAGCTGTTTCGGAAATTGTTGTCAGAATAATTGGATGGAAAAAAGGACTTCTGCAAAATGGAAGTTTTTCCAAAGGAAATCTAGAGTGCCATTAGAAACATTCCTACTTGCAAAATCAAAATTAAATATACCTTTTTGGGTGGATTTCATTTGAAGTAAAATAGTTTGGTTTGCTGGAAAAAATCCCTATTTCTTTTTTAGAGTCAGTTCGGCATTAAATTTCACTTACCCAAAGCCTATAGTACCTCACAGGACTTGTAGAAATGGCAGCACAGGTTTTTCTGTTCCTTCTCTGTGAAATAGATAGGTAGACCAGAAAAAACACTCTCATGCTCATGGTATTCAAATGTCTTCCCAAAGGCTTCATAAGCCATGATATTTCTCCTCATTCAGGTAGTGTGCTTTTATGCTGCCAAACCTGTCTGTGTAGGTCTTAAAAAACCCAGACTGTTGTTACTGTGAAAAAAGATAGATAGTTGGGTGAGTATTCTGGCACATGGCCTGCTTCTGGCATGACACGTTTCACTTTTTTCTCAATGTTTAACACATATGATTCACATCTATGGGCATTGCTTTGACTCAGCAATCCCAGGTACGTTAGGATATAATACCAATTTTTTGGTGGCAGACTATGTGAACTCCATTGCTGAATGCCATGTAAGAGTCATAGATATGAATGCTTTTTCAAAATCTATAAAGCTTTGTTTACTTCTAGGGGTTGATGATGATGGAATTTTAAAACTTACTACTTTGGACCAAAATTGGTGAATGAAGAGGAGTCCAAATACAATGACAAATCTTGCACATTCGAATATATCAATAGAGAAATTAAATGAACTTTTTTATTTTAGGTTCCAGTTCTGTTCCAAAGGACACTATCTTAATTACATGAACCAATTCCAATTACATGTAAGCTATACAAAATAATTGCTTCAGTCACACTTGGAAACAATTTATTGTTAAAGACAAGAACTCACAACAAGAAAAAGAAACAGAGATTTTCAAATGAAATTTCCAGATAACCAGACTTAGCAGGGTCAGTACAATGAATGCCTTTCCTCTTACAAAGGTGTCAAATGTCCAGGAAGTCCCAAATAACTGGAAATAAACTTTGAACACTGGTCTGACATCTTATCTAAAAATTGGCATCATCATTAGAATGGCTATGGTCTTTCAAGTCCTTTTGGGAAAAAGTCTACTACCAAAAATGTCAGGATAATTTATGTGTCTTTTTCCAATTTCTAATAGAAGGACTGTATCAGGTGTTAACTTGACATTGATACTTACCAGAAAACACATTAATACTGCCATTTGTTTTGTAAAACATGCAAAAATAGTAGGCAATTCGGGTGAAATATAAGTGCAAAAATGATTTGATGTTTTACATTGGATCCCTTTCACTTTTTCCAAAATGGTTTTAAGTGTCTTAGAAAAGGAAAATCAGAATAAAGCCTGTGATTTTTCTGAGGCTGCTTAATACAAATTTATTAATTAAATTAAGTTTCATACCAGTGCAATCTCTTGTCATGAAAGATTATGTTAATAATTAGCTTTAAATTTAGTTCTGAAAGTCTTCGCTTTATTAAATTTGACATTTTAATGGCATATTTAATGGCATATCTTAATGGCATATTTTAATTAGTACTCAAAAATTAGACTTTCTACTTCCATGAACAAATCAAGAGCCTGACAAGATCCATAATGAAATACATACAGTACCATCCAAAGTCCAACATTAAGAAATCTGAAAAATATTATGTAGCTGGCGATTATGTCACAATGTCTCATTTTCCAGCAACTATCAAAATATGCATTCAGTGAGTTATTGAAGGTCACTGTCTGGTCAGCCACAGGATTATTATGAAATTCATTATTAATAATACATTGTAAATATTATGACTACTAGAAAGGATAGACATATTGCACTGTCAGACTTGTGGAAGAAGATGTACGCTCTTCCTGAAGACATTTTCTGACCTAAACCAGAAGTTACTCAATCTAGTCTCAGTCATAGCATGTTCATTCTAGTGTCACATGTAAGTGAAGATTTCTCCCTAGGGAAGTAAGTAAAAAAATCCCAAACAAAATCACTGCTGGAATTAATGAATATGTCATAGGATAACTTTTGAGTTTCTTAGTGATACTAGTAAGCTGCACACTAACGTCGTTCACTAACCTAGTGCAAATATTCATTATTTATCTAGAACCACTTAGTTTAGTGGAAGACTTTAAGATTACTTTTAGAAAAAGCTTTTTAAACCGTACACTGGATATAGTGATGAAGCTTGGAGTTGTAAGGAGACAAAAATAGGATACCACCAAGGTTGTCAAAATTGTCTAAAGAAGAAAGTAAGAGTATCTATCTGTTATGGATACTTCACCCTTCACCTCCTGTAAGTGAAGATATTCACTTACATTATCTGCTACTTAAAAACTGCAGATTATTTTAACCTACATGGACTCAGAAATACTCAAATTTGTATAGCTACAATTTTTAGAAAAGCAGTGCTCCATGAATCTATCTGCTTTCAAGCAGTTTGGTATAGTGTGACTGTTTCAATACGTAGGAGTCGTGACATGAACCAGGACGTTTATTAAAAAGTTCTCAGTGTTTTGTCTTGCATGGTGTAATTCAGGGCATTACAGCAGGCTGAAAGAAGGTAATTACAGGACTGCTTGTTCATTGGATGTTAGAGGCATATATTCGTGGTGTTTTTTTCCCCAAGATATGTTTGAAAAAGTATCTGAGCAATTGCACCATTACTCCAGTAAAGGCATTGCTTCTGGTTGCTGGAGTATAAAGTACAATTCAGTTTTTAAATAAGTATTCTCTTTGGCTGCTATGCATCATCTGGAAAGATGTGAATTTTTGGAATGGCCCAGTGACAAACTCAGTCTTAATCAGCAAGGTCTTTTCCTCGGGATCATTTGTGAAGGTTAGAAAGTTATGCTCACACCCAGAGAACAACATAGTTCAGCACACGTAGAAAATAAACAGATCTTCCAGCTTCAACCCGGTCCCATGACCTCTGCGTACAGAGCTTAACCTTCCAAAAGGCATTCAGCTTCGTTGGGTCACTGGAGGAGGGGTGAAGATGTCTTGCTCACTGCAAAATGCCACTGTAACCAAAAAAGTCTTTTGTGAGACAATATCCTGATGCCAGCATTTACCTTTCTGTGATACACCTATGCTCTTTCATGCCAAAGATCAAGAAATAACACTCCCTTTGGGGAAACTATTATCATCCATCAAGTGCTACTTGTTCAATCACTTTTGATAGAGAGTTGTAGTACCATACTTCAGAGATTTAAAGTGGGATGAAGTGTGTCAAGAAGTATATTCTGTGATTTAAAAAAAAAAAAAAAAGAAGATATTACAAGGATTAATTAGAATCACAAGCTGTAAGCACTTTAAGTTGTGATGCAAAAAGTATTTTTTTGTGTAACATGGGACAGTAACACATACCTGAGATGTAGTGGAAAGAAATGCTAGATATGAATGTCATTTTTACCAGTGGAGACCGGGGCTGAAATTCCCACTAGGGGATACCTTTATAGATCTCATTTTAGTATATTGTAGTCATGCCATTATAAAACCATCAAATGCAATTTGGCACAGCATGATACTTAAAAGGTGGCCTGAAATTAACAGACTGGATTACCCTCTACAGGCAGCCAAGGTTATTTATAAATTGGAATTCAGATAAGTAAGTGAAGTGCCTTACTGAACTCTGTACTTTTATATTCCCAATCTCTGTCTTCTGTGCTTTGAAATACTTTTTGCAGTCGTCCTTTAGTTGAACTTGCAGAATATTTAGCCACTTAAAATGGGAGCAAAACCAAAAGCAGGATGCTGTATTAGGTACTTACAAGAGATAGTGCTTTTACATTTGTAAACTATCTTGTAAAAAGTTTTAATTAAAAGAGCTACATCTTGGCATCTGTGAGGTCTAGTGCAATTAGTTGCTTTAAGCTCCATTTTCTCCTCCCGCTGCCAATTAAGCAAAACTTGTGTGCAAGAGTAATGGTTGCCTCAGTGACAAAATCAGAACATGCTAAATAATGTGATTAAACTTGTTAAAAGCCAAAATAAACACTTATAATTATCTCAAGAAAACCTGCATAGCACAAGTGAGAGCTCTATAAAGTGAAACTCTGCATCCATAATTTCAGACTTTCCTACACAATAGATCATAGTTAAAGATCTGTTAACAGACCTCTGACTGCTGAACTGGGCAGCTTGTGGTTTTCTTCTAAACCTATTGGCATAATGTGGATTTATGCAAGAGGTGCAAATTGGAAGTTGTCTGCTATTGGAGCCATTGGCAGAACAGAAATCATACTGTAGGGTTAGCAGCATGAAGTACATTGCTTTGAAATTACACAGCAGGGTTTCTGCTTGTTGCTCCGCTTGCCTTTAAGACCAAGGTCTTATACTGTCTGGCCGTGATTAAAATCAAAGTGTAGGCCTCTTTGCTGGGTGCCAGTAAACGAAGGTGAAAAACAGAAACAATCTGGATTCTTAATTATTTTAAAATGCAACATAGGCAAAAAACTAAGATGAAAGCATTTCTTACTAATCTATCCTAATTATTCCACATAAAATGATTTCCTAAAGAGGCCTATATCTTGAGATAGTCACTTTCTATGACTATGCAAGATCTTTTTTCCTATATAGTATCTTTTACATAAACCCACACACATATACAGAAAACAAGAGCTGACAAGCAGTTTAAATGGTAGGCTTATTTAAATCCAGGTTCAGGTGTACATCAAAACTTGAAATAAACCAAGATACCACACTGAATTTACTGAAAATTAAATGACTATTAGCTTCTACAGCAGTCCACTAGTAAAAAAGTTCACATTTGGAAATGCTCCATTTTACTGCCACACCATGGAGATATAGGTAGTTATGTTCAAGTTGGCAAGTGGGATCGGAAAGAACAAAGGGTTGTTACCTTAGAAAATAAAGATATAGTACAGGGATAGGAGTCCTCAGCGTAAAGCCAAGGCTCTCTGCTCAGAGGCTCTCATTCTTGCTGCAGGCACTGTGGTCAGTTTTCAAGGAAAATTTTAGCAAAATAATGGTGTGTAGCAGAAAGCCAATGCTGAAAGTGTGTACTATAAGAGCTATCTACACGACTGCAGATGTTACCATAAGTGAACAAAGAACTTTTTCTTTACTTGTGAGCATATTCCAGAGTACTTGTTGTCAGGATATTTTTCCTAATTGGCTCTTGAAGGGCTTACTGATAGGCAGACCTCTTGACTGAAATGAAGATGCTACAGGGATATCTGGAGATAGCCAAGGCCAATCACTAAAGCTGATGTGCAAAATACTTGCCCACTTTAAGTTCTGACTTATCTAACATGTATTTTTTTGATTTAGACTACAATGCTTGAAAGTCAGTTTTTTTGCCTCATATGAAAAATATATCTAATATTTTTCTTAGTCTAAGCTTCTTGTTCATGATGCCTTTACTCTTAAAAGGCAAATGCATAACTTCCAGGTCACCAGCAAACAAAATATATGACATATAAAGGAATAAAGGATTCAAGCAGTCACTTTGAAATATATTGTATTTTGCTTGGTCTTTTAATGTATTCTTAACTTCATTTTGGGTACTTTTTTATTAATAATTCTCAGCCCATTTAATGTCATGTAGCTTGTTGAGTACAAACAATTACTTATGAACAAAATCTGCCTTTAAATCTACAACAAAGAGAGGGAGATGTTTCTTTCATGCACCAGTTCAGAACAGCCCCTGACTGATGTTAAGTTTATTTCTAACTCACAACTACTTGTATGCGACCTCTTGAAGTCAGTTCTATTAACTGGGTTTGTCTCTGGTTCATCGATGGCAAGACAAAATCAGACAATGTTCATGGGAACTGGAAAGGTGAGCTCCTTGCTCATCTCCTCCTGGGAGCAGGGAGGTAATCTGTACTGCTTGCCCATTACCATACTGGAATACAAAAATGTATTTAAGACCACTGTGGTAAGACATTCAGAGCAGAGTTACTGGCTCATTTCTCCTTCTGAGAGAGCCTTGTCATCTTTTCCTGCTTTACTCTTTTCCCTTTAAATAATCTCATTACTATTAAGAAACCACATCGCTTGGGTTTTCCTAGTATCCAAGTATGCTGAGTACATACTGTGGCAAACTTAGCCACATAAAAATTGCTGCTCTGCCTAACTTCTAAAGCATATAATGTAATGTGCTCCACTGGAGAGTTTTAAAGTGAGTTAAAGAGATACATTCCACATCTTCACAAGTTGTAAAAATTCCAAATAATTCAATAAAATGCATTAGAACAATAGGTAGACGAAATCCCTACTAATGTTAGTGAAGCTTGTTTTCTGCAAAACACTCTTTTCTCTTATAAGAAAGATATGCAGTTTTGCCCATAATATTCCAGCTGTGGTGTTAACAGCAGAAATTGTAGTGAAAGCAATACCCTGTCCCCCACTGCTGCCATTAGTGCAAAAATCTGATGTAATACTAGTGCAAACAGGTCACTGACAGACACAGGATTTTAATGACTGCATGTTATCAACCTCTTTGCACAGCTTCTGCCATGGGAACAACTGCATGAGGGGAAAAAAAGCAAGCCCAAACGGAAACACTGTCAGGAAGATGTAGTTGCTTCACATCACAGTCCATCAGAAAGGAAGATGAAAGCAAACAGCTGTGAAAAGCAGAGCTATTCCATGTAAATTCTGTAAGGAAAGTATTGGACACTTCTGAATTCTTCCTCCATTCTGCTTTTTCTTCAAGTCCCTGGTTGGAATCTGTCCTAAGGTAAGGAAAAGTCTGCAAGTCAAGATTTAGGTGTTTCTCCTGTTGTGTGTTTTCTGCAAAACAGTTTTCCTAAGCTTTAACTCTCATTCTTCTCCCTGTGCTTGGGCCATACTCCCTGTGAGACAGGCACCTGTTTCTTCCTGCTCGTCTTCCAACTTTTTCCACAGCAAGCAGTTTACACCAATATAACTGCTACTTCAATCCCACAGCACCCATTAGGGGCTGCTCTTGAAAAGGAACTCCTATGGGTGATAGTTATAGCCTGTAGATTCCTGGCAATATTGACTGAACTTGATGTATCAGGCACAAAATACTGGTTTTATAGGCGCATGCATCTCAAAAAGACTTTTTCTTGTTTCTCATAAGATAGCTGGACACTCAGAACTTTGCAATAAAATGGTGAGTAGAAAACCTGGCATTACTTCCTTCTGCATTTGCTGTGTTTTGGTACGCATTACCTGGCTTCAGAGGTAATGAATGCATTGTCAGTGAAATTAATGTACCTTCAATGGACTAACCAATTTTAGCTGCAAAAAGTCTTACTAATGTACAAAAAAGATCAAAACCATAGAATATCAGTCTGTTCAGGACAAAAATTTTCTCCTAAACCATCAATTGTTGGTTAATGTTTTCAATTACAGGCTTGTGTACCTCATCCAAAACTTTTTAAATCCCATTTTAGAATAATCGTGGGTGTTCTCAAATACATAAAAACCCTAATGTGGATGAATAGTTATTTCTCAGGGCAAAGCAAGAGAATAACATGAAAGCATATATAGTATCAATATAAAAATAAATAAAAGCTAGATTGATTGATTGGCAGAGGAGACAAAATCTGGCAATTTATCTCATCTCCAAGTTAAATAATTAAACAATGAAAAACATGCAAAACCCCAAGGACACAAATAGTGAATTTGGCCCTAACAGTACTACTGTATTACAATGGGCCTCTGAGCACTGCTATCTTTTGCATCAGAGTCTTGGCATATATCCTCAGGCAATTCACTGAATCTCTCCTCAGCCATAAAACAGGATAAAATACTCATCCTAATGTGAAATGAGGATTGTTAATACTTTTTTTAGTTTTAAGTTATGATGGAGGAAAAAAAGAGAAATACAACCCCCAAATTATTCCTAGACCCTTGTGGGATATACAATACTGGCTAAATAAAAATAAATGTTGCCAATGCATTTTTATGCTCTTTAGGAGAATTTCAAAATTAAAGAAAGAATGGTATACAGTAGCTAAACATACATTGTCTTAGCTCAAGTACTTAGTAAAATCTCATGAACTATTATTTGGAAACATAATTCAACCTTTTATGTAAATGGGGCCACAGAGATTAGAAAACAGGATAATGAAGAATGGCAAAATATCTAACTGTCCAAGCCAATGGAAGGATCAGTGTAAGAGCTGCTTTTAATTAACATCTTAGTGGTTTGGAAAACAGAATAAAGATCATATTAAATAAATTTGCTGATGATGTTGCACTGAAAGATCTTGCCAAAAGTAAAGCCAGAGTAAATATAAAGGACCAGAGAGGTTAAAAAAATATGGCACTGGAAATAAACCCTCAACCAGGGAAAAAAAGCAAGCTAAACATTTGGTAAAAATGATAAAATATACATGGGAGAGAAAGCAATGGTAGTGAGAAATTCCTTTGGTTGATGCCAAAACCAAGTTAGACTCATGGTTTTAGCAAAATCAAAGGAGTTGTTCTACTTGGGCTGTCTCTACCATGGCAGGTGAAAAGGAAAGTGTGTCTTTCTCTGACCATAGTCTTGCACTATTAAAATTGATAGAATAATTGTAATGAATTTCAATGAATAAAAGATTAAATCCTATGTGATGCTGCAAACCCCAATTATTGAAGACGTGTGACTCAGCCTCTCTCCTTATCTTCCTTACTGCAGGTTTTATCTTCCTTACTGCATGACATTTTAAAAGTAGGAAGTGCTATGTTTCTTCTGCTTTTGGAAGCATTAAGCATTTCATTTTAAGGTTTTCAGTGGGGAAGAGGGCTAGGGGAAAAAACACAACAAACTACTGTGCTGTTTATTCCTGTTGGTTTTGTTTCCAGAGACTGAAGAAAAAGTTGCTCTTTCCATATAATTTCAAGAGCTGGTGCCTTAAAACAAGCAACAAAGTACTATGAGATTAATGCTAAAATCATCAGGTCTTGCAACAGTACACAGCCACAATATTCACTTCTGGACAATATGACTGAAGGATGGTCATTCTCCTATGAGAATGTCCAAGAAAGTAACTAAATTAAGATGAAAGGAAATCTTATTCTCCTGGTAAAGTGGCTGTTATTGAGCTGTTACTATGTAATGATATGGCAGATGCTGACAGCAGTCATAAACATCTGTATCTGGCTGCTTAGTTTGAGGATTGCCTAGAGACGCTGAGCGTTGTAGCTGAATCTTAGAGCAGACTTCATATTTTTACATTAGGTATACATGTAACACTTTTTTTAGTATTATGTTTAATGTGCCCAGATTTAAATGTGTAAATTAGCTGTGGTTAATGCTCTGTAAAATATCATCTCTACTGCTAAAAAATGGAGGATTGAGAAAGTGGTGATCATAATGTATAAAACTATGATAGCATAAAGTATGTTTCTTTGCCACGTTACCTCTCGTTGCAAAACTATTCTTCATTTGCACAGCATGCTGTGGTTCAGAAGAGCTCAGGAAGTGTGTTTAATCCACTTAATATCTGGAGGTTATTAAATGTTATTATCATTTAATTTGATTGGAAAACTGAAGTGGACTGGTATTGATGGAATAAAGAGTGGCAGTAAAGGAAATATACTAATACTCAAGTGGTATGTCCAAGATAATGTATTTAATTAGCGCTGAGCTTTGACACAGTACTGTTGAAAATTTAGTCCTCAGCCTTGTTTCTCCACAGCTCACTCTCTCCAGTTATGCAAATGAGCACATCTTCTTTGTTTCCAAATAACCTACATTTCTGATCCGTGCTTCCCTCAACAGCCGCTGCCACCAATCACAGCTTAAAACATCTGTGCAAGTAGTTGATTGTGTCCAGCTCTTCTAAAGTATTTGCAAGCCCTTGCACAAACAACAAATGAGGCTCTCTTTTAAAATGTAAAATGCCTCTTGCTCCAACGTGAGGTAGAACTGTTAAGAGATGTCACATAAAAAACACTTCTGCAAGTAAACCCACCACAAAAAACCCCCCCAGATTTATAAACAAATTTAATTATAAATGAAAATAAAGAAAAACATGTAGACATACTTGTAGGTGATTAAAACACAAATTGCACTACTTAATGACGTGAACTTTAAAGGATATGAGGATACACAAAGGATGGAGACAAAGGTTAAACTTAAATTCAAGTTATGTTGAGCTTAATAGAGCTGGTGTTGCATGTGGTATTCTGATTCTGTATAATTAAACAAAGCATAAATAAATTGTTTTATAGCTTAATCTTAATTTTTAAAGTATATAAAATAATATAGGAAAATTTTTACAATGATTTTTATCAGAATCATGGTAGAAAAGGCTTATTCACCAAAAATTTTTTATTTTGAAGAAAATGTGGCAGCATTAAATAACCTAGTAAAAAACAAAAACACCAAAAAATTTTGCTCTTTAAAGAGTTTTGAAGCAGATTCAGAATCTTGTGGTACTGCAACATCTAACAGTCTTGCATGGG
Source organism: Falco biarmicus (assembly GCF_023638135.1). Taxonomy (NCBI): domain Eukaryota; kingdom Metazoa; phylum Chordata; class Aves; order Falconiformes; family Falconidae; genus Falco; species Falco biarmicus. The sequence continues at coordinate 91,505,385 of NC_079288.1, forward strand.
GAAGTAAAAGAAAATGGACATCAAAACATAGGCTGAATTTATGTGCAGCTTCTCAAAGCACAGGAAGCAGCAGAAGACTGAGGACAGGCATAGAAACAGCTTCATTCGAGAAGCAGTGGTTGTACAGCAAAGGCCTAAACCTTAAGGCTAAGTGACTGCCGAGATTTGCAGCTCAAGTTCCTTTAGCCTTTTTTTAATAAAGCAGCAAAACACTTAGCTTCTGTAATTTCCAGAAGTTTTGAGGGATGTACTAGGCAAGCAAAAATTCTTCCCTTAACATTTCCTATTGCTATTTTTAAATTGGAGTAATTAATATTTAAATGATACACAAAACCATCGTTCTGATATGGAATTTGTTTAGTTTCAAAATTTCATGTGCAGTTGTTGGCCTATAATCTCTTTAAAGTAAAACCACAGTCTTAAATGTAAAACCACATTTAGACAGGCCAAAAATTGTTGAGCAACTGTCTGAAAGAATAAAAGTTAATAATAAAAAACTCCTTCCAGTGAATCAAAAGAAAAAAGACTTTCGAAGAGAAGTTGGGAATGTTGGATGATCTTGATATAAAAGGACCTGTCAAGGAAAATCCAGATCACTGCAAAAAGCAAGCTGAATTCCTTGCACTGGTATTCATTACAGAAGAGATCATACACCCAAATCATGCTTTACTCAAGAAAATAGTCTGGAGAACTATTTCTAACTGAAACATGAGTAGAAGAGATTTGTTCTGATAAATTAAAGAGGCAATTTTTTTCAGGACCTAAATAGTATTTCCAGGAGTGCCAAAGGTACTCAGATAGGAAAATCCTTTACTGGTAATTGGGATGTGTTAACTATTACATAAGTTGGCTTTGATATTAAGAGACTATGTCACAAATCTTTGATAACCTGTCAGATGTTAATCCAGAATTTTATATCTAGACTGTCTTTATGTAAGCCTGGGTATATTGGTGGAGAACTTATTAGGATATGTAGATACAATGTTTTGGGGAAGATTCAGTAAGTTTTGCAGTTGTAAGCATGGCTTTCAAACCCAATAAGGTTCTTCAAAAGAATGATTTATCATGTGAATAAGGGTAAATCCAGCTGGTATGGGGTAGCTGGACTTTCAGTCCCCTTTGCCAGACATTCTTACAAGAAGCTGTGCCCTTCCAGAGTAAGAGTGAAGGGCTTGTCATGTAGTGACAACTGAGTGACAACTGCTTAAATGATAAGAAACAAAGGGTAGGAATAAGTGGTTAGTTTTTCCTGAGGAACGTTAGGAATATTCTTCCTCAGGGCTCTGTATTGATCCCTGTACTGGTGAGAGTCAGGAAGATGGTCAAGTACAGGTGTGATGGTTTGCAGGTGATTGTAAGTATTTCAGAAGAACAGTAGACATAGTAGGACTAGTAGGAATAGGACTACCCTGCATTTACCACAGTTTAAGTGATATGTGATATGGTTCAGTTCTTTAAGATGCAAGAATTTGGCCATAGGTTTGAATCCTGTATTTTCAAGAACTCTGGGACAACAGAATTATTGGAGCATAATAATTATTTCAGTAGTGCTCTGAAATGTTAGCATATGACAGTATAAAACTGGATATCTGAAGCAGTATAAACAGGAGTTACAGAATATTTTTGTTTTTCTTAAAAAAGATATTTTTCCTTAAAAAAGTTTTTTGCTCTGTCACAGGTGGTATCCAATGTGGAGGCTACAGTAGGATAAGGAGGAGGGAATAAAAATTACATTATGAATCTAACCAAAATGTTTAAGTAGATAATTTCATACAATAAGGAAGAAATAAGGAAAAAAAGTGTTCTGAAAAACATCTTACTTTCTTGAAAATGGGGCTATGTGGACACAGGAAAAATTGAGTTAAATATCTTGGGAATTAACAAGGAGTGCTTGAGTTTTCTGAAATGCTTCCCTCATGGAGGAAACCTCTATTTTCAAGTGCCATTTGATTAAAAACATGTTTTCTAAAAAAACTGCACTGCCTAGTCACACATAAAAAAAAAAGTTATTTTTTTAATGCATCTATTTACTTCTCCAGAGAAACATAGAAGATGGGCTAATGGTTAGTGTTCTTAAGGAGACAGTTAACTAAATACAATGGAAAAATGTGGCAATTTATGAAGAACATGTTAAGAGAAGAAATTATTCACTAACAATTATTAAGACCAAATTGCGTACAATGATATATTAGGTCTTATCCTGGAAACAAGGGGCCAATAAAAATTCTGCACATGAATAAAGAAAAGAATTTAATCTGAAAAGAAAAATCCAACAAAAAATGTCAAGCTGCCAAAGCTTTTCCACTGCCTGGCAATAGGCACTCCACCCTCAGAGCACTGTTTCCAGTCCTTTCTCACAGCCTCACTGAGTGTAGTCCAACCAGTGGAAGGGGGAAACCACAACTGCTAGTCCTACAAACTTTCACTTTCAGCACCAGCATATTAATATTTAGGACTTTTACAAAACATGACGAAGAGGATAGTCTCCCATTGGTAGTTGAAATTGGGAACATGATATATGGTTTATGGTAATATGATAATATGGTACATTCAAGGGTGATTAGCATCACATAAAATATTCATTATGCAACATTGTGACTGCTGGACTTTATGTGGCTTATTGCAATGATAGCTCTCACTGATTTTATTGTTCCTACACCAGTTTGAACAGGGTATAATTTCTTTCTTATATTAGAAAGTACTCCTCCCCCTCATCAAAGTTTGTTAGTCATGTCCATGACTGGTGGATGAGCCCATGAGCTTCATGCTCATACAGCTTTCTGCTGCCCTGGGTGTCACATCTGGGCACCCTGGTAGGCAAGCTGAGCCTATTTGTGCATGCAGACCTGCATGGTGTACTACTAACTTTTAATCCTTTTTGGCTTAATTTAACACTGTCTTTGCAAAACACTTTTGTAGCCAAAAAAGACGGGGAAGAAATGATGTGTAGAGAGTAATACGTTCATTTCTAGCTGGATTTATGCAAAGCCATGCAGATTGCTATGTTATGTCTACTGACACCATAGAAAAAAGATAAAAATACACTCCAGCTGTCTGATAAATTCAGGGCCAAAGTCTCTCCTTCTATTCAGGCACAAATGGCTTCCACTGCGGTTAATGGGACTAGAGTGCTTACACTATAGGGTCTATAGCATCCCTAATTGTTTCTTGGCTGGCTAGCACTTGATATCAATGCACATGCAGACTGTATTAAAATAGATGTGCTATATCAGTATGATCAGCTAGGTGATAAACAATACCCTGCCATTAGCTCTGACAGGAGAAAGAGATTTTAGTGTGCAATCAAGAAAAGTAATTGTTAGAAATGTAATAATTGCACGTAGCTCCTTGATGAATTACTGAACTTGATGAACAAGCATTATATGTTTTTATGGGCTATAAGCCAGCAATCAGGTAGCAAGACTGAAAACCCTTGTAAAAGTTCTAAGTGGCTTTAGACTTTAATATGAGGATGAATTATTTGTTATGTTGTCTCCATGTATCTTTTTGGATAGCTTTTGCTTTTTGGTTCTGAAATTAACAATTCAACTATTAGTGTCAACATGTAACTAGTTAAAACTTACACACAGCTTATCAGAAAAAGAGCACCATGATATACTTAACAGGATGATTTTTACAGGTCAACTTCTGTAAAAGCTCCTAGATCACTGGACAAAGACATCAGATAGTGCCACTGATACAAGAAACTGGAAACTTTCCTGACTAAATGTAGTACAATCAATTAAAAAAAAACCCAAAACCAAAACAAAAGAAAAGGATCCAGTGAAATAATGTGAGTGACAGATAGTATAAATAGTACAGAGATCAGCTTAGATCTTTGCTAAGGCATAAGTTGTCTTCTATTCATAATTAAGCATGTAAAGACTGGGAATTTTGTATGAGCTTTTATTTTACTTTTGCAATGAAAAGCATATATGCATTTATGCAAATATGATTGCTCAATTTTGCTTATAACAAAATTGAAAATATCAGACACATGTAACTGAGGTATCCATGAAAGAAAATAAACACCTATGTTATTTATTGCAATCATTTAATCAGCTGCAGAACTCTTCAATGCCCAGCTATTTTAGGGGTTCCTTCACTTACAGCAAGATGGCCATCTAATAAATAGATTTATCAATTTGTTTTTTTCTTTTAGCTTTTTAACAATGCTTCCAGAGCTTTCCCTGAAAGGCAAACCCAGAATACCTATGTCAAGCTATTGCAATATTGTTGCAGAAGATCAGCCAAGTCTGCTTTTCCCTATGGAAATACTAATTTTTGTCCAGATTTGTTTGCAATTATGATCAATCTGGAGTTATGACCTCATTAGGGTATATCATATGAAATCAGAAATATATGAATGTTGAGCAATAGCTCTGGCATTCAAATCTATGAAAATCATCTGTTAGTCTTCTGATATCCTCACGCAGATTGCCCAGACTCTCTCACAGATGTCATTCTTTACGTCAGGATATACACACCAGTTTATATTTTGACTTTATTTTAATGTCCAGATTTCTCAGATCTCTCATTACATCCTGTTTCAGTGAATGGAAATTATCTGCTCAGTGGTCTCGGTTTCTTCCACTTCCTCACTCATCACCAAATGTGAGATGCTGAGCTGGCATCAAGTCTCTTAACTCATGACTGCTCGGCAGCTGCTTCCTTCCTATGGATCCAGGCTGCTGCTGTTGTGGTACACCAAGCGCCTGAATGCCTTCTCCTTTCCCCACTAGAGCTTGAGGACATGCTGCCTCCGAGAGGGAGGGATTAAGTGGGAAGAGGAGTGTGGCTGAACTCATTAAATCCCATGTAGTCTGGTGAGAAGGATTTTAGATTGGTTTTGCTGTCCTGGCAGCCGTGAATTGCCTGGGCAACGAGCAGCCACACTGGCTATAAACACTCTGCTGAATGCTGCCAGCATGGTATTTATCACTCTGACTTAATGCCAGAGTAGGAACCATTTCAAAAACAAAGAAGTTTTGTTTAATGCTTTACAAGTGCCAGGAGCATTCCTTCTTTCAAAATTCTTTTAGATTCTGATGTGCAAATACTTCTATATAGGAACAGAGCAAATTAATTCAGTAGGATCTATTCCAACAGGTCAACAAACTAGGGCCTTAAACCTATAGGAAATAAACCATTTCCTCTGAAACTCTGTAAGAACTTATGAGAAAGAGATATTCACCCCCTTGTACTCCACAAACACAGGAACACTACTGCACGGACCTGTGCTACGTGAAAACACAACATGGAAGGGCACTGATAAAAATCATGTGTCAGGAGAAAGACCGCACAGTAAATAGAGTCTAATCTGGAAAGGAAACTCCTGGGTCCAGTCCTACAGTGCTCAAGCAAACAAAACCTCCACTGAAGTTACAAGGGAAAAAAAATCTTCTGTCCTAAAGGGGCATTAAACAGAATTTATTTACATCTGTAAAAATGTGCTATTGAACATGTAGATTACATGCTCTACAGAGCAAGATATACCTAACAGAAATTTAAGTAAGGTGAATGAAGTATTTGAGCAGAGATTTTTTTCATGATATAAAGATATGACTTATAGAAAAAAAAATGCTATTCAGAAGACTAGTGTAAAATGTAATCTTTCTGAAGAGGAGATGTTAGTTGAACTTAACTGGGTATCTGATGTTTGGTTTACAGAATACAAAAGGACAGAGAAGTTCAATTAAGATTTAGGTTGATTCTTTAAAGTGTTACTGAAGTCTAATGACTACTCTGTGTAAATTATTTCCATATGATGACCTGCTTGAAAATGGTGGGATAGAATAATCCCATGTTTTAGTCAGCACCTGCAACAAGTAAGATATCTTCGAAATTTGTTTCAAGAAATATAAATGCACAGGGTTTTTTTACTGTGGAGGGGAAATGTAATAGTCTAAATTTTTCATGAGTAATTTTCTTGAAATAGTCTTCAATAAGGTTTTTACATCCTAGAGCAATATTTGGTCTAGTTTTTGTGACCACAGAGGGGAGTGAATCACCCACTTCCCCGCCCCCCTCCCTCCCCAGTATAATTCCTTAGAGCTGTGGTTTTCAATTTATAGAGATGAAGAATGAAAATATTAATTAATCTGCAAATATTCTGTTATTCCCTTTGTTTCTTTTTTCAAATAACTGCTTGCAATGAACCAAACCAACAACAGTTTCAGAGCACAGGTCTTGGTGCGCTGAGCTCATCTACAACAGGCTTATTTGGAAGAACTTCACCAATTCCAACGTTCTGATCAATGTCCTAAAAATTCACTAGACTGATTTCTTCAGAGACTGGGAACCAGATGTGAAAATTATATGAATAACAAGAAAAACCAGAAAAACTGTTTATCATAATTAAAGAGTCAAATCACCATTTGAAGGTCATATCTGCTCCAAGGCAGTTTTTATAGGCCAACAACACAGAGGCGCTAAGGATGCTAGGGAAAAGAAGGTTCATTGCTTGTGAAGGGGCTTATTTCTCATTTTTCATTTCTGTTTGTAATCTCTGTCGTCTTTGTTTCTTATGCTTTGGATAAAAAAGGTGACTTTTATATTTATTAGAACTGGGTTTCAGTAAACATTATGCAATATGGTAGACCGGGAAATGATTTATTGATAATTTGTCACTTATATTTATGGAAGTGTAGACCCTGGAGCCCTAGAGCTGGTAAATCATATTATGCAGCTACAAATGTTTTTTTATTCTTTGCTGCCAAAAGTGCACCATGTAAACTGATTGCCTCACTAAACCCCTGGGGCCTGATAATGATGCACTTGCTAATACAAAGGGAGGAGGGGTGAGGAGAAGACAACTAATTATAAATTTCTTTTTGTTGCAATATGTTTGCCTTTTAATCTAGAGTTCCATAAACAATAGATGGATGAAATATAATTAGGAGGAAGATTACAGTTTAATGAGGCAAAAGATTGGGAAAGAATGTAAATGGAGCAGTAGGCTGTGCTGAGTTTTTAGCTGTTTATTATTGTACAGCTGTAAGGCACTTTCACACAGTTCCCAGATGGAAGCAGCTGTTAGCTCTTCGCCATTAGAAAAAAAGAGGTTCATAGTTCATTTTTATCCACTTGTTCCAGCCTAGTTATGTTCACTGCAACACTTCACGGAGTCACAACTCTCAGCTACGGCTGAGACTGTCAGGATGGGCACCCTGTCTTCATTTGCCACTTTGCCATTCACTTATCACATCTGGCAACCTCTCAAGCAACAAGCTGTTCCACTCCTTGTAATATGTTTATCTCCCACGGTGATGTCAGCAAAAGACAGCAAAAGTCAGCAAATCTAATATTCATGCTCAAACAGATTTGTTGGTGCTCTTTGTTTATAAGAAAGGGCTCTATATCACCCCTGCAGCTGCTTCCTCTTCACCAAGCTTTGTTTTTGTACAGTACTCTTCAGATAGGCCTTGGGAGCTGTACAAAGCATGTGCCCATCTGACTTCACAGTGGTTTTGTTTTAGTTTTTTATATTAAAAAAACAACCCACATCTCTCTTTTTCCATAGCATGTTATGAAACCTACATTTTTCCCTCAGCTTGTCAAGAGCTCATACACAAGACAGAATATAAAAGGCAAATAAGAGAGGCGTTTCTTTAAAAAGCAGTCACTGGGAAAGAAAAAAGTAGGCAGACTTTCAAGAACAAATACTACAGTAACATTTCTCTTGTAGTACTTAAACAATTCCACATTATGGGCCAAGATATCCATTGCCCTGCACAGGCATTTATATCAGTGCAAACTGAGTGTAAATCTTTACTATTTCAGACAGGTTGTATGTTATATTTTGTGCCAAGGCATTGCACATGCTAAAGGGAATTAGAGAGTTTGGTGCTATTTTTGTAACAATTTATACATTTTGGACTTCTCATTTCGCAGTATTTGGGACTATCTCAGGTGCTTTATAAGGCATATTCTGTGTGTGCTTACATAAATTTATATTTCTGAGGTACCTAATGGATGATAGTCCTATCAGCCAAGGTGAAGGCAGCCTTGTGCTTTATTCATGGCTGGCATTAGGCGTGATGCTTCTGAACAATTTCTAAATCTGGGTGAGGCATATTTTTCTTAATTTGTTTCTGTTTTAGGATTAGATTTTCTAAAAATTTTTATGGGTTACTACACCGTTCATTCAAATGTTTGGCAAGAGTTTTACTGCAATTCCATGATTTACTTATCCCAGCACAGGACAAATTTGGAGATCTGGGTTTAACCAGGTGGCAAGCGTGGCACTTTCCACTAATATAAAAACCAGTTCAGTTCTAAATATCTTTTTTTTTTTTTTTTAAGGGAACAAAAGAGTATTTCTTTAAACATTGAATGAAATTCTGGTCTCTTTAAGCTATTTTGTAACTGGCTGCCAAAGGACAATTAATTTCACAGTTTCCAAAACAGCTTTCAACATTAATATACATTACAGTTTTTAAATTTAACATTTATGGGAAGCTCATGAGTAGAATTCTGTACTGATCTCAAAAAAAAAAAAAGATACAATACAAAAAATTCCAGCATTATAAAGTTACTTTTTAAAAATTCTACCACTATCAGTAGGCCACCCACATGCTTAATCTAGAAGAACCACCTCTAGGCTATGAGAAAGGCTGTTCAGTCTCTGTGCCCCTACAAAACTTGGTTATTTTGCTGACAAGGATGCTGGTTAAGGCCAATTATGGTGGGCAGTTTTATGGTCCAAACAGCTGTCCAGTTGGAATTGGACTAAGACCACCAAGTTATTTCATGTGTCACAAACAGGCATCTGATTGGTTAAATAAAGCTGCATATATATTTTTATGAATAGAAGTGGGAGGTTTAATTTGCTTTTGTTTGTGGGGTCTTATTTATTGCTTGAAAGTGTTTGGATGCCTGCTGGGTATTTGTGAAAAAGGGCTGCAAAAGCTGCACATATTTCATCCGTAGTTCTGGAACAGCAGTACAGTGTTGTGGTTGAGGCTAACCAAAGTAGAAAAATTATATGCCATTGTGGCAAGGTATGAAAGCTATTGCTAAGGTTGTAGACAAAAACTTAAAACCCACTACCCCAGCTAAGAACCCCACCTGGTATATATGTATGTATTGTGTGTATGTATGTACGTGCTCATTTAATATCGGGGAACCATTTATGCTCAAAAATCTTGCCTCCCATTTAGTTGTGTTACCACTTCAAATTACAGCACTTAAAATTACTTCCTTACCTGCTCTTTAATGCCTGTTTTCTCTTGTTTGATTAGTTCGTGCACCTAGAGCACTTTCCTATGTGCAATTTTTACTGTTTCCCCTGTTTAGCCAGTCTGTTTTTTCATCCTGTCTTTCATGTGAAAGCCCTATGCAGCAATTTAGGAGAGAAAAGCATTTTTAAATTTCAAAATTAAGACTTTTACAAAAAATTAAAGATGCAATGGCAAAACTAGAAACACTAGCAAAAGACGTCCAAGATAACTTGAGTGTCTGCAATGCTGTCTAACTCCTAGAAAAAGACCCACATTAATCTTAAAGTCACTGGTATAATTTTAAGATACTTATCCCAAAATTCCTGGGTTCATGTATCACATACATATTTCTCATTAGACTAATAACATTACCAAACATTTATAATATGGCCAATATCTCTGATTTTTGTCTTATTAAATATACTTCTAAGTGCATTGCTTGTTCACAGCACAGAATTAAAGCTCCCAAAAGTTACATTTGCTATCTACTTCCGAGCTCTGCTTTACAAAGCCTAAAAGATTTACTGCAGAATACTTGACTGTCTGTAGTATCAATACTTTCTTAATGTTTTCTTTCTCTCACAGGACTTCTTTACTCACCTTCTTTTCCTGCTGCCTCATTGCATCTTTTGCTTATATTTTTTTTTCCTTCAGACAGCTTGCTTTCTTCACTTTCTGCACCTTTCCTTGTTCCTTTAAATAACCCCTCTGCTATCTAACTTATTCTTTCCTTGTCTGTCTGCAGTTTTCAAGTCCAAATGCTTGTTCATGATTTCAAGATTACATTATTCGCCTCTTATTCCTCTTATATCCTTCCTTCCTTGCTCATGCTTTTCTGTTCTGTTCCTATCCATTCACTGATATTCTGCATGCCTGCTGTTTATTCAATCTCAAAAATTTTTTTGTTTATTAACAATTATTTCTGTCCTGCTGTCAATAGGACTTCCACACTGTTGGTCCTTTCCCTGGTTTCCTTCTCCTCACCTGTCTCAAACCTTGCTCCAGTAATTTAATCTTAAGCTTTCCCAGATTCCCCAAATGTTCTGGTTTTATCCTCAGTCAATCAACTGCTTTCTTAACCTTTTTTTCAAATGTCAGCCCTTCTCCAAAGAATTTCCACAATTTCATTTTAGCTTTTAATTGACTTGTATAATCAGCAAAGAATTCTTTAAAATTAGCTCTTAGGGTAGCACATTTTAGAACAAGGAACAATATTCCACAGTGCTTCTTAGATAATCAAATCTATCATAAGCCCTGCATTGTTTTTTCTTCTTTGGAGTAAAGCTGACCTTCTATATGAAGGAACACCAACATGTTAAAGGCTTGGAAAATTAAATATGTTTCCCTGTCTTAATTTTCTCAGCTGTATTTCTTTTTATTTTTCCAGTGGTCCAGCATGCTAGGTAGTACATATTTTCTGTAAATGGGCTATAGGCATTATCTAAATCAAAAGCAGTATAGCTAATAAAGAATATTTTTATATATATCTATAAAATTCCTTCCCTTTTTGTATCTTATTAGTGTTAATTGACATCTAAGAGCTAGATTTCTGTGATTTGAAGCAAATATGTTATATGAAACTAATAGTTACAATGCTGATTATTCTCTCATTTAAGCAAGAAGAATTGCGATAAAAAGCACAGAAGAAGATTAAGCCTACAAATCTTTTTCTCTTGGTTAAATTACTGCAATATGGGAACAGCTGCATGCATCCTAGCGAAGAATTTTGTCTCCAAGATACCACTTGGCCAGAAATAACTTTTATGACCATCTAGCCTGTTCTTTAGGGTAACATAATAGAAAGAACTTAACAATTCGGTTCCTTTCAGACCCATTAAATACATTTGAGGCTTAACATATCTTTTAGAAGAGCACCTAACTGTAAAGACCACAACTAATGGAGAAGCCACCACCCCCCAGTTAATCTGGACTTTACCAAAAGGTAACCCTCCTGTGCAGGTAGCTTTAACCAGAAGAAAACAAGTGTGTGAAACATGTAGGTTTATGATGAAGCCGCAAGAAGTTTCTCAAAACTAAGTGGGAGGAAGTTTTCCACTCTGAAAGTTTCACTAGAGGTTTTGTAAGTTTTGTGGGCTTGAATCTATAGTAACACATGGTAACTATCAACTGTAAGGCATGGGTCAGCCTGATATGTCTTTGATAAGAAAAAAATAGAAGAGACCAGAGGGAAGAGTTCCAGGGTTTTCCTCAAAAACAAACCTCCCCCTACTAAAAGAACCAAAAAACAAACAAAAAAATCCCCACCAAAAAACAAAACCAAAACCCAAAGAAGTTTTTAGCTGAAGAGTTTAAAAAGACTTACGTGGAAGCTCTAATTGTCTAAGCACTTTGGATGTACACCAAAACATTCTGGGTGTGTACTTAACTCTGGGTGTGTACTTCACCTGCTAATACACACCGTACTTCCATAGTGTGATAAACAAACTTAGCAAATCATTGTACCATGGCCATCAATAAGGACACACAGGTTTTAAAACTCACCAAAAGTGGAGACTTTCTACATATGTGTCTGAATAACTGCCACTTGGCCTTAAGGCCATTTCAAGTCCCCAAGTAAGCTGATATTTAGCACCTCATAAAAAAGCTGTGTACACCTGAGCAGAGGAAAAAAAGTGACATTTGTTGGTGGTTTATATGAAGGATCACGTTACCTTTTTTAAAAGTAGGAGAAAGAAAGATCTTCATCTATGCGTTTAGTGGAAGGAGAAGGAGGAAGGGTGGTTTTGCAAAAACCTTTGTTTTTGGAGAATGTGCTATTAAAAAAATAAATAGGTTTGCACAACAGCAAGCAAACACACTGATTTACAAAACAATGTAAAATTGCATTGAATTTTATCCTGAATTACAAGATTTACAGTACATTCCTAAGAAAAGTTATAGCTACTCTGTAGTTACCCTCCAGGTACCTGGTGACTTTTTGACTATCATGTGCTGAGAAAGATCTCTCTGAATACACCCAGATGCGTGTAACGAGTATGCTTGCTTTAAGGCCAAACAAGCAGGCTATGAGCTGCACAGTCTGCTCTGCTTTGTTTTCCTCAAGTGAAATATGATTTTAAACCCAAATACTGAAATAGCGCCAAATATTTAAAATATGTTATAGTTGGTGAGTTTTTGCACAGTGCCGGCTTGTTTTCCATTCTCCCCATGACATCTCACAACTCTAAGTGCTCAATGACAGCCTGTAGAGGTTTCGCCATAATCCACCTTTATCCATTAACAGACACTCAATCACTAAAGTGCTTACTAGACTAAACATATTTATCCAACCAAATCACACTTTACAATGCAAAACTGCCAATCAGACCCCAGCTATTAACAAGGAACTGCTTTAAGGGGATTTTGGTGTTTGTGCTGTGAAGAGCATGCTTACCTCCAACAAACCACTAAACCAAATTAACATAGCTGTATCCTCATAAAAGAAACCAGATATCCTGTTGTGAAAATAGAAAGCTTGGTAGGACAGGGCTCCTTTGATGGCTAACAGTGTGGCAGACGAAGGCTTCAGACTACAAATCTGGTTACCACAGGCTCATTACAAAACTCTAGCATTAAGCTTTTGCTAACTTTAAAAGCAAAATAAAAATGTATCATTTGGGTAACTCAGTAAGTCATCAACTCACTAAGTTACTATTATAATTGCAATAAGCGCTGTAATTGTTGGATAAGGCTCCTTAATTCTAATTGCTCCTTTGTCCAAGATCATGTTGTAAAAATGCTTGCATTAGCCAAAATAAAATCCAAGAGACACAAATGTGGTAGTAATAATAATTCTTTTTATTAGCCTGGAAAAGAGGAAGAGAACAAAGCTTTAAAAAGACTTCAAAGTTCTGACCAAGAGAAAAAAAATCTAAAATCGGAGAAACATGCATACACTCTGCCCTTTTATTAGACTCATACAAACTAAGTGCCATCACCACAACTTAGAGCTTGACAGCATTTCTTTCCCAGGCATCAGGAAAAGTTACACCATCCATGTTGCAGGGCTAATTTAAGTTCTCTGTCAAAAACTACATAAACCAGTCCTGTATATTCTCACTAGGAAGCCCTAATAGTTTTAGACTTATTGGTATTATACCTCCTTTAAATCCCAATATTTTATACCTGGATTTGACATTTGCTGAGACTTGGTGTATTTTCCCTCCATTTAACCATGGTAAAATAAAGGTGAAGTTTTATACTCAAGCGACTCATGAAAATTCATGTTTTTAAGAAACACTTATCAGTTTAAAAATGCATATATATCCTTCTTTTTTACTTTCAAATAGCTTTAGCTCTGTGATTGAAATATGTATTTCCAATCCTTCACTGCTTATCAAAAATAATGAGCACTTTCTTTTTTACTAGCATTTATAAACACTTCTGGGGAAAATTTTATGAGCAGCTAGAACAAGTTTTACTTCTTGGAGAGAAGGCTTCATGCTGGAATCATATCCAAAATGAGTAAACCACAACATGAACAGATTTTCCAAAAATCACTAGAGCAGACTTTGTAAGTTAGAGTTGGAAACATGTAAAGTACAAATTAAGTTGTCATGTAACAGAATAGCATAGTTTTGTATGCTGGAGTCATACACCATGTTCCATCATAATACGTATCCACTGCCACTACACCTTCAGTCTACATGTGTTCTGAACAGTTACGAATAACACAAAAAATTGCAAAGGTTCCAGGTTTGTGCATATGAATTTCAACATATGCTTTTATATGAAAGAAACCAATGCAGGTTTTCAATGCATAATTATACCACTTACTGAAAGGGAAAAACATCATCATGACACCAGAAGTACAAGAATAAAAGAACAAATGACAATAAAAATTAAAAAGAGGAATTATTGTAGACCACATTGAATCTTAGCATTTAGAAAATACTTGCTGTGGTTCATAAAAAATACATGGCTTCATGCCTTTGCTACATATCCATGTCAATACATTTTATATTCTGTATTGTATATATGTGTCTTACACAAGCAATGAAAATATACACAGAAAGCGCTAAGAAATTACTGATGCCAGAAACAGTTTTCTCCTGATTAACTGAGAAAGCAGTGTTAATAACTGTAATGCTGCCAATTTGGTTCTGTACCATTGATTTGAAACAATATGTTTTTCCATGGAACATGAATTTCTCAATGTTCTACTTTGTTATTTTTAATTGGTGTTTTGTTTTGAAAGGTACCACATGTAGCATACTGAAACTTTCCAGCTAGCGGAAAGTGAAGAATAGTGCAAACACTGGAACAACAAAATATTTCATTCTTTCATAACTTTGTTACTCAAGTAAAAAACACAACCACATCATTAAAGCACCTTACTTGAATCCTCATGTTATGTTTAGATGCTAGAGGTGTTAATGAAGTGTATGTCAGCTTCATAAGCACACAAGGAGGGGAGGGAACAGCTAATCTGTTGAATTATGTGATGCAACTCATACCTGTAATGTGTACAAGTCATAAGAGAATACTGTCCATAGGTCTTGTTCTAAGTACCATGTACAGTTTCTATGTACAAGGGCAGTATTATGCCTTTTCACTTGTGACGCATGAAAGTGTCAAACTTCCCATTTATTTTCCAGTTGTGTCTTTAAATAGACACAATACATCCAGCCAGATTGCCTATATTTTCCACCATATGGCCAGCACTGCTTGATTTGTCTTCTGGAAATGACATGATTCATTCTTTCACTGGAAAGGTTTTTCCACATGTTACCCAGTATTGATAATCTCTGCAGATTTGTATTTGTAGGAGATACAGTAAATAAGTAAGTGCAAAATTGCTGTCTCTAAGCATTTTTGGCTGATCCGTAAAGAATTAATGTTTTCTGTAAAACACTTTGAAAGTAAATTTCAGGACTACTAAGTCCCTAAAACCCATGTGAATTCACTAATATATGATGTATATATTTACCCAAACAAGGATAACATTATATCATATTTTGGAATTCTTTTATTCAGACTGAAGATAGAATCTGAAGTTTTTAATTAGAAAATACATTATCAATAACATGATAGATCTTACAAATGCAAGTCTTTTTTAGAGTTCCTGCTTTATTCACATCCACAATACGGTTGTCACTGTAGCATGTTGTCCAATACTCCTGTAGCACAAATTTAGATGCTCCTGTTAAGTTGGTTTACTCTATGAAGCCTTTTTAGCATATTTCAATACAGATTTACAGTCTAATGAAAATCTTCAGATTTTTCTGTTGGCAATTGGCCTAATATGAGAGGATAATCAATATAGGCAAAAAAGTAGGTAACAGAGGCAGTATTTGACGTTGTGAGGACTGCTGTAACTGATCACGTGGAGTCAGGTGCTTTGGGTTTATCAGATTCTGCTCAGCACTATTTCTGCTGGACCACAGCTTTCCCTGGCAGAGCCATCCAGGTGTATCTGCAGTTTGTTCCTTATCTCTCCAAATACAGAAGGGCTTATTAACTGGAATGGAACAGAGTATGCATATGATAACAGATATGGACTAGCTCAGGACTGGCTTCCGTACAAGCTAATAAGGCCTATATATACCTACACATATGTATCTAAATACCTATAAACAACCTGCTAGTCTGAACCGGCAGGCCAAGAGGAGGAAACACTTGCTGGCTGGCCAAGTGGTCAGCCAAAACACCTTTCTCTTGGCTACCCCAAACTTATTTCTTCCTCTTTTCTTGCTCAAGCAAATTGCTCAGAAAACTTTGTGTTGTTAATCCCATTCCAAGGTACCTGAAGGATTATGTTACTCCCCTTTCTGGGTAAACCCATGGGCCACCAGTAGACTTTCTCCAGTCTGCATGTTTAGTAAAAATGCTTTTAGAAGAAGATGTTTCATTAATAAGCAGTAAACATTGGCTCTCCTTTAATATGTTAAATAACATAGCAAATATCTGGTAAATAAATCAACAGCTTTAGTTAAATATTTTGTTAATTATTTAGCCAAAGTATGGCAACTACCTGTCTGAAAAGAGGTTCCAAAAAGCAATATTACCATAATAGACAGATAGCACCTAATTTGCTGTAGAGTAGGAACATTTCACATAAATAACCTTCAAATTCTGTTTTTCCTTCTGCTGAAATGTTAAAGACAGATGATAAGCACCTACCCCTCTCTAGCAATGTACCACATTCACGCCACAGTTCAGTGGTGAATGGATCTTAAAATAAACCCTGCTTTACCTCAAGTGGATGTTACAGGCACATATGGATGGAATATACTGTTCCTCTATGCTTTAGTTAACCTTTATGGGAAAATACTTAAAGAGGGAAATCCACAGCAAAAATGAAATGTATGTCCCAACTAGAATACGCAGCCTGACTAGTCAAATTCTGAGACCATATAATGCGTTCGGATTTTTTATAAGCCCAATAAGTCAGTGTGATACCAAAAAGGGTAAAAAGTTGGAAGCCACAACTGTAATATCTAAAAATAGTCTACACGCAGTTCAGTATAACACCTTAGGTTGTTGAGCATTTTGATATTGACTGCCTTTTTATTCTTGATGTATACATAAATAGATAGTTTTGCTTTAGACATTTCTTTTACACATTTAGACATTCTAATTTGATGATGTTAGAAAACTGTTGGGAGAGGTGTTTATCCTGTTTGCATTGACATAGGAAGGGAAGAAATGATTACTTGGCCATGCAGTTGTGGTATGGGTTTCAGAAACATTTGTTGTAGTAGCTGGTGTCCAAGGGAAGAGCTGTTGCCATCTTGCTCTCCTGATAAACCTGAGCCTCAATTTTTTACTCAGAAATTTACTGTGTTTTAATAGAGCCTGGAGTATTTCTCCCCCCTTCTGCCTCCCTAGAGTCTAATTATCCACAGCAGTTTGCTGGACCATTCTTAGTCAAAATCACTTTGGCTCCAAAAAGGTCAAATGTGGCAAATGATATCGTATGGCTCTGGAAATCTGAGCTGAAACTAGCGTCTGCTGCTTTCTTAAGGAGAAGCTCTGTTTTAGTCCTGACATCTCACGCTGCAGAAAAAGTTCTAATAGAGATGTACTAACTACACGTACACCTCTGTATTTAAAACGTATAGATAAATTGATTGACCTATCTATCTCAACACTTCAGTCTGAATTAAATTGTCACTATGAGGGTAATGAGACACTGTAATGGGTTGCCCAGAGAAGTTGTGGATGCCTCACCCCTGAGCCTGTACAAGGCCAGGCTGGATGGGGCTTTGAGCAACCTGAGATCTAGTGGAAGGTGTCCCTGCCTATGGCAGAGGAGTTGGAACCAGATGATCTGTAAGGTCCCATCCAAGCTAAACCATTCTATGATTCTATGGGAAGCCCCAGAGAGATCTAGCTAGTCAGGTCAGGCTTTATTTTCCTCACAAGTTTTGCTCAAATATCTGTGGGATGACAGTATGCACCCATAAACAAACAAACAAACAAGCAAGCAAACAAATAAATAAAAAGATTGACAGCCCATGACTGTCATAACTGTGTTCCTTGGTTGTTTCACACCATTGCCACAGCAGTTGCATGCAGGGTCCATCACATTATGTGATGTCAATCAGGACAATGTTCATAGAGTACTCATAAGCCCACACTTTACACTTAGCAGTCATCATTTTTTTATGGAGTGATGCACTGTTTTTTCCCACCGCCAAATCCTATTCCACAACATTCATCTTCATCTATTCCCTAATCTATTAGTCTAATGCCTTTCCTCCTCCATATTTATTTTAGAAGTTGACAGTATTAAAAAAAAGTCTTTCTTTTTCTAGATACCAGGTCCCTGATAACTTTAAATGAAGTTTTAAGTCTCATTTCCGCTGCTGTGAAACGACACCATTAATTTATATATAGGCTTAAATATGAACAATACTTTACTAATGGAAAACCAAACCTTATTTTTTTTGTTCAGTTGGTTTGTTCCAGGGAAGTATTTATCTGGTTACCTCTTTCAAAATACTCTACTGAAAGGTCAAAGATTAAAATTGAGCAGCCTTCTCCTGTGCCCTCAAACCAAGCATGGCAGACAACCTCTGCTGTCTTGGTTTCCTGTTACTCAGTATTTGTCAGACACTGATTACAAATAACACCATGAGCAGTTATCTCTATATGGTGTGTTTCCAACTCAAATGTCATAACCGATGAGTCACTATGAGTAAGAGAAATAAGATTACCTTTTAAAATAAGTTCACAGTAATCCTCTTCTTAAATGTCATAGCTAACAACTCATTCTTTTGCATTACATGCAACTTTGAAGTAAAACCCACTTGTGAATGCGCAGTGACTGGGTATTTCCATGATGAAGAGAGGAGTGGATTACTTTTTCCATACATCTTTATTTGTACATTTTGGAGCTCGGATTTGTTTGCCCCACAGACTTAAATTCATGAATATCAGAGTATGCTATGATTACTTGCATACATTTCTCTTTTTTTTGCATTCACAACACTTCATAGGTGGGGAGGAAATAAGGCAGACTACTGAAAATTGGAAAGCTTTAAAATAAAATAATGAGCAAAGAATTTTCCAGTAGGTGGGGCAATAAAAATGAAAGGCAGGTCCCCCAAGAGTCACAAACATGGAAGATTATAGTGGAGGAAACAGCTAAGATTGGATAAGCTGGCTGAGCAGAGAGAAACAATACCAGAGACACAGGATAAATGGTTCCGCAAAGGAGAACGGAAAGGGAATTTTGAATTGGTGATAAAGGACCCTTTATCTACGTTTAATTGACTGAAGTTACAATGGCTGTAAAATAGGAAAACAAGGAATCCTGTGGAACCATTAGCATTTAAATAAGTGTTTTGGGGGAAAGGCTAAGAGACAGAAATTCACTTAGAGTGGTAGAGTTTGGGCAGGATATGAACCTATTTCCAGGAACAGTGGCATTATTATAGAGAGTAGCTACTGCTACAAATTTGCCTGTGCTTATGAAAAAAACGTAGATTTATTTCTCCATTTAGCCCATTCACTATATGCAATAATTTGTACTGTTGCTGCATCTGCCACTGTGTCATGACCTGAGTGGCAGACATGTCCTGACATCCAGGCCCAGTTCAGAGTACTGCGAGTTCGGAGGTACTGTTAGCTCCTGTGTTTCATACTCAGGGTGAGCAAAGCATCCACCGGGCATCAGAGCACCTCCGGGGCCTGCCACAGCTGCGCTCCCCTGGCAGGATCCTGGTCTGCTTCAAAACTGAGGCCTCCAGCCTGGAAAGCCTTACGCAATTTGTGAACCTTATGTTCCTTATCTTGGAAACAGACATATTAAAAGCTTAAAAGGGGTTGACATCTCTGCTGTTTTCACCACATGAATATGCTAGAGGAGCAAATAGCGTTTTGCTCCCTGTTATACTGAACTGTACTCACAGATTTGTGAAATGGATATGGGTCCAGGAGCTGGAAAGTCCTTCAGTCTAATCCAACCTACAGACAAGCTTTATCATTTTATGCTTAGATAGCTCTTTGAAAAGATTACTTCAATGAACAAACATTTTTTCCATTTATCAGACAATCTCAGGGAATTTTCTGTGAAATACTAAACTTGCAAGCTGAAATTGCACCAGAACTGGGCTGAAAATGCAGGTCTTCTGACCAGCCTTCGGCCTCCTCTACTGAAAATACACCATTACTAGATCACAAGGTGGGTTTTTTTTTTATTTTTTTTTTTTTAAATCCTCAGGCTGCAAAGTCCATATTTAGGTTTCAGAAAAGGGTATCACTTCCAAGACATCAGGTACCACTGACCATTTCAAAGAAAGGCAAATTTAGCAGTTAGGGCATTAGCTGTGGACATAGGAGTTTAACTTCTGTTGGAGTTGGAAGGTAACGAGGGAAATTGCTTAGTCTTGTCTCTTCACAGCTGCCTCTCAGTTCTGCCTATCAAGATGTTCTCTTGAGATGATTACAATATTAGTTAAAGAATCAGTACACTTTTCTTGAAAATTTGATCCATTCTTTGAAGATGTATATGTCTAAAAACTATATAAAATTTAGCAAGTAACAGATTTAGTGCATAATCTACGAAACTATCAACTATACCTGTTTTTTTTAAGGAATGTCTGCCCAAGGACAAGAGTTTTCAATCAAGCTGTACTACATAATCAATAAGTTTCAGTCACTGTTCCTTTGAATACAGGAATTTTGGTAGACCCTTATTCCATCGTCTTTGTTCCCTTCATTTTTTTGTAATTGACAGAAGAATAATTGTTACTTTTCAAACAGACTGCTGCCTTTTCTTCTCACAAGCATCTTCTAAAACCAATTCTGGTTCAAGACAGAAACACTTGTACTTTTTAGGACTCTATAATGCTCTCTTTTAAGCACTTGGTTTTTCTGAAATTCTCCTAGAAAAAGATTTTTCACCTATCTAATATAGGTCCGATTAAAACAGATTTTTTGTTGGTGCTGTGCAATTATCATGCTTTCAGAGGAAGAGGTAAAAATATGTCTGAATCACTTTTCGAAGTTTTTTAAAAAGAGTAAAATAGAGGAAACTAATTGTCATGTGAAATTTAAAAACATTTCTAAACAAAGACAAAATTGAAACTTAAAACAAAGCACTATAACTAGTTGTTGTTCAAGAATGAAAATGAGATATCTTGTAATACATATAGCATTTGTCTCAACACCATGGATTTTTTATTACTCCCTAATAACAGGTAAGATTCAGATTTTAAGCACTTATCTTAACATTGCTTCACAAGAATTGTATGTGTCTGGCTATTGACAGGAGAATAAACAATCCATTCCACGTAAATTTCCCC
The DNA here is from genome assembly GCF_023638135.1 of Falco biarmicus. Lineage (NCBI taxonomy): Eukaryota > Metazoa > Chordata > Aves > Falconiformes > Falconidae > Falco > Falco biarmicus. The sequence continues at coordinate 91,526,359 of NC_079288.1, forward strand.
ATAGAGAGATGTAATTAGCTACAAAGATGAACATATGGAGATCATCTAGTCTGGCAAAAAAATTTAATCTCTCCCTTTCACTAATAATACTATGTAAAAGGTGAGTAGGGGTATTGTTGAAACATTTTCCTGTCCCTGGAGATTTACATGAACTTAGATGACTGACTGTCTAAATGAGGATGGCAAAAGAGCTGTAGATGGGTGTTAATAGGCTGTGACAGCTACTCCATTCTGAGAACGACACACCCATCCTTTTGAAAAGAATATCTATTTAACACAAACTAGACAAAACTCAAAAATATACTGGAAGCAGACAGCAGAACCTTAGGTCTCTTTGCTGCTTTTCTGCTTTTCATCTGGCCTTATACATCTCTTTCATGGCCAGTTCCACAATGGCTCTGTTTCACTGGGAGAAAATGCAATCTACCTGCAGCAGAGGAGCCAGTTCAGCTGCACACAGGTCTGCTCTATAACTTCCACCAGTGGTCACCACCACATTCTCCTCCTCCTTCTCTGGACATCTTACACAGGACTCCTGCTCACCTGTCTAAATACAGATCATGACAGTGTGTTCAGACAGGAACCTGTATCCCAGAGGAGGCACAACTAACAGTTAAGTGACAATCTGATCACCCCAAGAACCTCAAGACTATCTAGGGAAATGGCTGTGGCACAAACAGTTCCAGAAAACAGGTTAACTGAAATTGCTGGGTGTAATGATTTTACCATTATGTATAAAACTGGACTACTTCTCCCTTTTGGCTCTGTTTTAAAAGGTTCGTCACACCAGAAGGGGGACTTTCAGCCATGCCCGAAGACCACTGAATGTAGAAAGTGCCATACTGTGTTAGCCTAGTGGTCCAAGTAGCATGGTATTGTCTCAAAAAGTGGCAATACATAGTCTTTAAGAAAAGAGTGCAAGGCTGACCCCTTCATGCAATTCTTTTCTCTTGTGCCTTCCCAGTGTCCACGGTTGATGCATTTGGGATATTGGAGGGAACATCTTCCAATTTATTTTAGAATCCATTTATGGACCTGTTTTCCTCTAATGAATTTGTTGAACATTCTTCTACTGTCTGCCTCCACAACTGCCTTTGACAATAGGTTCCAAAATTTCCCTACCTGCTGAGAAAAGAAGTACTGTTTAACCTGTGTTAAACCAACTTTATACTAGTTTCATGGAGTGCACTTACTCTTATCCAGAGAGACCAACTCCATAACAGTTCTCCACTTAACTTACAAGGAATTAATGACTTTGTGAACCCTATCATACTCCCCTTCAGGCTTTTTTCCTCTACACTGGAGATTCCTAGCCTTTTGAAAGTCTTGCCTCTTACTGGTCCCATCTCCTTAGCTATTTCTGTTGCCCTTCTGTTTGACATCTTTAATTACAATGCATTCTTCTTGAGTTACAAAGATCAGAAACAAACACTGAACTGACTCTAATATATGCCTTTTTGGTGACTTTGATTCAGAAAGGTCAGGATTTGAGCTGTAAATAACAAAAAATGCAGAAGACCTGCTCATTCCCCATTTGGTGTTTGTCAGTAGGACAGCAGGTTGATGCACAGCAAATATGAACCCTCAGCACCTGATTCACAGAAGTTCCTCCAGAGCAATCACAAAGTTTCAATGGGTAAGGACTCTCCATGGCCATGAACAAGTTCTTCCCATTATTTATATGAAAATAATTTGATTAATTCTCTCTCCCTCTGTATGTTTAAAGAACATACAGTATGTTTAAAGAACATACAGTAACTCAATCAGACAATTACATTTCTTTAAAAGTTCTTTAAGGCAGTAAACCAACTCTGACTAGTTGTTGCACTGGCACAATTTAGACCAGGCCCAATTATTTTAAACCTTAAACAAATGCAAAACACATTGAGAGCAGGGAAGCCTGTACTATCAATGAGCTCTGCAAAAATTACAGTTAAATGTTTCTGATTATATTAGCTTAGTACTTTAGTGAAGTCATTCAATGGGTGAGTCTACACACAGTATTTCCTTTTAGGAAGCTAGCAGATTCTGTTTCCAATTCAAATCGGAAGGCTTCCAGCCTGTACAGCACTGATTCCTACCACCTCCATAGAGACTGTGTGTGCTTTATCTTTGTGTGATTTATTGTATGACACTGAGCAACAGCTGACATTGAGACCCCAGTACCACAAACCATTTCTCAAGGTCACATCTCTACATTTATGCAGAGATTCAGAGAGTAAAACTGTCCCTTCAAAAGGAAGGTTTTGTAGTTGTGAGCTCAAGTCCACCCAGAAGTCAGATGGGACCTTGTAATTTCGCATTACAAGATCTTCAAGGAGCAAGAAATTTGAGATAAATGGTTCCTATTCAGTCTGTTTCTCCTCTCAAAATCTGGGACTTCAGTCATCCCCAGTTTGTACTACAGCCTCTCAAAGGAGCAAGGCTTCAATTTCTCCTCTGATTTATATTATACCATTTAATCAAGTGTTAATGCTTATCTATTTGCTCTCTACTGAGAAACTATTAAAGTTCTGTTTGCTGATGAGCAGACATTCCAAAGCAGCATCCTGGTACAAGCATCTCTCACCTTCCTTTCTCAGTCAGAAACCTCTAAACTGCAACTCCTGAAAAGGAAGAAAAGATTGTCATAACCCAGACTAAGATAACCTGTGCTGGTTAACCCACATTAAAGTCCTACTGGAGATAAGACTGTTGCAGGCTGAAATATGTCAACTGGTTAAGAGAAAGCTAAGATGTCTATGTTTAAATCTAATCATATGAAACTAAGTGCAATTTCTCAAGGTACCTGAAATAAAGTAAGCTTACTGAGGAAATTAAAGTTTTAATTTGCTCATTAAAGAGAGCTGGTGAAAAAGTCTGTTAAATAAATGTCAGATGGTTCTATTACTTGGACTATTAAAATATATTTTTCCACAGTTTTGCACTGTAGGGAAGTTAAGTTTGTAAGGAAAGATGAATTCTCTATATCCTAGTTTTATTAACATTTAAAATAGGAATGCAGTTTCCAGAAGTAGCGAAGACTTATTTAAACTTAAGTGTTTTTTAAATTTTTATTATATTTTTTTTCACCGTGCTCCTTCATTTTGACAATGGAAGTCTTCCCATACACTGCAATAAACAGAAACAGAACTCAGGAAAGTTGCAAATCAGTAAAGCTGATGCTAAAGTGTTCTTTCGTTCAGAATTTGCTAATTGATTGAAAGACTGAAAGTTTGCTTGAGTTGAAAGAATTCTAATAAATCTCTAGTGAATTTTGAAAGTTACTTGACTCCCTCCCTGCTCCTCTGCTGAATCCTGGCCTGTGTAATGTGGTGAGAAGAGCCTAGAAGCTCAGCTGCCTGTCACCGAGCACAGCCACAGGCTGTCTCGAAGCGCTTTCCAATCTCCTGCCCTGGACCAGCCAGAAAACTGTTAAAACTGAAGACGCTAGATCCACCTGTACTCCATCCTAGAGAGCAGCCTTCAGGGAAAGTGGAAAAAAGGTGCTCAGTTTACATTTGTGAATGTAATGAGGCCAAAAGTGAGGACAGCAGTGTTATGGAATTAAATTTCTCCACCAAGCACTGCAATGAAATGATGATCATCCTGGATGAAAATCTTTATTTACTTGCTGCATCCAGACAACGTGAACCCTCCTTCCACTACCCGGCCAAATGGCTGACATAAGTGGTGCTTAGAATAGCTCTCAGGGAACATTAGAGAACAGGGTCTTTCTTTTATGTTATTTATTATCTGTGTTGGCTGATCTTCAATATTTTCATCATCTTCATAGGGATTGCATTTCCTTCCAGTGTCTTTCACCATCCTTGGGGACTCTTAAACCTTTATGTCTGCACTCAACAGGAGAAACTGAAGATATTGTACGTGACTTCAAGCTAAATCCTAGAGTAATATATTACTAGGGAAATTATGAAATTCTGGCAGATCTGCCAATTTTACTTGCAAGGAGAACTATGGAAAACCTGTACTTGCAGCAGTCAACAAGCAGATGTGCACAGTAACATAATAAAGTGTAAGGCAAGTATTTAACTAATCATATAATTGTATGCACTTCTATTGGCATATCAGTATTTGGACCCTTGAATTAAAGGGGAGACTGGTAGTCTTAGCTCATAGATATCACACTTATTTTCCCTCCACCATTCTAAAATTTCAAAAGAGAGATGATAAGGGAAAAACAGAATTATCAAAGAAACCTGATTTCTAGTGTGTAGGTACTCAACACTTTTTCAAGACTATCAGACTGTTTTGAGGCCAAGGATTTGGCTTATCCATTAGTCATGTTTCTAAAAATATTTGACATTATGTATTATCTTATCCATAAGCAGCTCTGCACGAGGCAGATCAGCATTTGTGTTTTTTCTTAAGAAATGGCTTTAAAAATAGGTGGTTAACTTTGAGCTGTTACCAGCCTATTAAGAAATATAATATGGCACTTATCACCAGTGAAATACAATTGTTACCCAAACACAATATATTTTTTCATCATGCTTATTCATTTATGAAGCACACTTAACTCATCACAGTTGAACTTCAGCTTGTAATTTCTTGTGTTACACAACTGAATTTAGTAATCCATTAAAATACTTTATGACAAAAAAGTTGAAATTTTCATTCAACCAAACTCTACAACAAAGTGTAACTGATTCTCTTAGTCTAGTGACACCAGCTATTGCAAACATAGAGTTTGAAAATATAGTTCAGTTTAGCTGATAACTAGGAGTCCAAAAATCCCACAGTCATCAGAACATTCATGCAAAATATTTAACTTTATTGCAAATTAATATCAAGCAACTAAATAAAAGTATTTTACTTTGTGCTTTGGCTACCCTTTATGCTCTAATGAGCAGAGCCCTGTTCTACTCACAGACCACTCTGACTTCAGCCAAGTCCAAGCCAGTTTGAGAACTGTGGGGTCACAGCGATCTGCCCCTCTTTTCCCCTATACTGAGTCATAAGTGACTCCAATAATTTCAGACCTGACACACTGGATTCAGTGGGAATCATCCTATTAGCTTCAGTGGGATCACGTTATGAATTTGAAGTTAAAGAAAAAAAAATTCCTTGTCTTCTTTGACAAATCATCGTATAATTAAAAATTTTATTTAAATTCTAGTTCTATATGAAATGGGAAATACAGGAAGTTGACCGCAATTTGATTTTTTTCTAGTTTTTTTGGCAGCATTTCTGTCATGAGAAAGATGTAGTTTTCTACTATAATCTATCAGTAATTTAGCAAGGATGCTTTGCTCCAGCCCTTCGCTGGTGGTTAAATAATGTTTTAAAAGGAGTTTAAGTGTTTCAGGAGTACAAGTATCATGAGAAATTAAGTAACTACTTGTAAATCTGTGTAAAAACTCATTACTACGTATTATAAATAAGTACTTATAATATTTATTAATATTGCATTACAATAAATATATAAATTATAATAAATACATAGAAATAATTTTTAAATATATATATAAATAATAAAAAAGTACTAATAAAAATTTTATTTAATGTAGCAAAAAAAATTCCTGTGCACTGACATGATCATTGTAAGGGGTGGAAAATTTCAGTATCAGGTAACTTCCACATAGTATTTAAAATCTAAATATGAATGAAATAAAATGGCTTCAAGTAGTCTAGATTTTCAGGTAATTAATTTACATCTTTCACAGAAAGCATTTTTTCAAGGTAGCCTGAAGTGTTTCCAACTTTTGCCTTTTAACACCTTTGCTTTCTGGGATTTATTTAAAGGCAATCATGAAGAAGTTGAATGAACATTCAGTTAATACTTTTATTACCTTGTCTTTACCAGAAATTCTTTAAAATTTATTTGCTCAGATTTTGTACTGTTCTCCTCTCCTCCACCTGTTCTCCTTCACTCTCAGAAGGCTGCATCACCTCAGTGTATTTCAAAAGCTGTCAGGTCATATGTTTGACTGCCTGGAAAATACAATGACTTAAAAAGTTTATCTTGCTTTATTTATTTAATTAATTTAATTTGAAATATGGGCCTCTGGTTCATGGTCATAGGTTTAGAAGGAATATTATGCAAGTTCTTGTTTTTATTATCTGACAGTGAAACTTAATGGTGCGAGATCAGTGTCCTACAGTATCAATTATTGAGAAGATTCCTGAAGGTTACATTGGTAGTTTTTCAGACTTGATTACTCACTTTGCATAGCTCATTCTTTGTCATAAAGTACTGTGAAAATATTTACTTAAGATTTTATGCCATTTACAGAAAATGATTCAAGAATGGTTGTCTCAAAAGAGCACCTGTATTTAGACAAGAGAAAATATCTTAAGTAAGCTGCTGTATCTGTTGTCTATTCTAGCTTTACACTGGGTCCTCATTGTAGAAGCAAGGTTCTACTTTTCCACAGGCTTGTATTACTACAGAAACAACACAAATTAGTACAATAAACTGTTTGTATTTTATGATAAGATAAAGACCTTTTCCTGAAGGTTTGTTTTGGGAGAAAAATATTTTTCAGTAGTGATAACTCATTGCAAGCTGTTTTGTTATTTTCCTTCATCTGAACCCAGCTGTAGGGATCTGTTTAGATTTATTATAGAACCTAATTAGCACCCAACTTCTTTGAAATAAGAAACTTGTGCTAACACTTGTATCAGTTTCACCAGCAAAATGTAGGAAACTAGGCATTTTCCTGCTTTTAGCCTATGAACTGCCTTTTCAAAAGCCAGTTGACATATGACATGGAGAATAGGGAGAAAGTCTGGAAGATTATTTTCATACCTGCTAACCCTGTGTATACGTTGTGATCTATACTGGTGCTGCGCTCAGCATAGAAGACAAAGAACCCAATGTTAATGTACTATTTTCCTCGTGCATAAAACAGATTTCTTCTCCTCTAACATCCATTAACCTAGACTATAAAGAGCAACCATTTTTCTTTACAATGGTAATGCTTCCCTGGATAGGCAGAATTTCTAAAATGATTTGGGTACTGTTCTTGAATACTAATGCACAAAGTCCGGAACCTCTAACTTTGTGATGGTTAGAAGTAATTTCCATGAAGAAATACTACTGTGGACACTTAACTTTTGAAACAACAACAAAAAAACCTCAGAGAAAGTTTTGTGGTTTCTTGAAAACCAAATAACCTAAATGTATATGATTTTTTTTTTTTTTACATTCAGCTGTAATGTGGTGTGCACTCAACATGTTTTTGTAGCATGACATATAAGAAAAAAGTCTAACTTATTTTCTATGCAGACTGAAAAGCTGCTTAAACAGAATTTACTCTGATTTTTCTCCAATTAAAATAGAATGCAAATAGCTGAAAGTTCTTAAACAATGTACACAGATACTATTAAAAAGTATCTGGCTGTAATTTTAGCTTTTAAAACTCTGTTTTTAATTTTTCCCAACATACTACTGGCAAAAAGGAGAATTTATTTATAGGGACAAATGAACAACAATGTAATTGAAATATGAAAAGGTATCTTTTCATGTATTTTGACTTACATTTTTAGCTTAATCCCCTACTTCATCAAGACATCTACTGCCCAGTAATTCACCATCTCAGTCCTCCTTTTAGTTACTTCATGTAATGACTTTCTTACTTTAGACCCTAACAAGCAGCGAAGCTTCTTATAAGTTGTTTACCAGTGTAAATGACCACATGATGCTCTCCTGGTCTCCTTGGAGAAACGGGTGATCCCATCGTTCCCCAGCTGACAGAACTTTGTAGTGAAATCCAAGTTCCCATCTGCAGGATGCCAGTGACACATAATGAAGTCAGATATGTCAGATATGTCATCTTTTTAGTTTCCGTTACCATATTTACTATCATCTGAAAAAGTGATCAAACATTTCACTTTGTAGACCTTCAGTTTCTCAGCTGACTTAGGTAAGGAAGAGATTTTGGGAATGGAGAGGTAGAAGGTGAGCACACATATTTTTGCGCTGACTTAACAGAAGTCAGTCAGTTCTTTCCACTCTCAAGATTAGACAAACTGTTGTCCTGGAAGTAACTGTAGAGTGGAAAGGTGCTTCCTGAATATAGAGCTTTCATACTCCTTACTTCTGGGGAAAAAAAAAATACAAAAAATTCCCTAGTCCTACACAGTTGTAGTTTTGTCAAAAGTACTGTTAACTGTCTGCAGTCTCAAAACTGTAAAAATTAAAGCTATTCAGGTCAGTCTTGAAGAAGAAGGAAAGCTAAGTTTGCTAGCAGGACAAAACAATCAGTTACAAACATTTTTATTCTAACCTTTCATAGAGACCTGTAAAAATGCTAAACATGATTGCCAACAATTGATTCTATTATTCTGATAGCTTCAGATTTTCTTACAGTAATTCCTGTAACTAATAGGATAAAGACTATCAAAATGTTTTTTCTAAATTTATTTTACAATTAGCAATTGAGTTCTAAGTTCCATACAAACAAGGAGAAATAGCATAGTCCATCTATTTACCACCACCAACATGGTTATTAAGAAAATTTTATTGATTGCAGAGCTTCTATATTTTTTTTTGCTATCTGGAGTAATAGTGTAAGTGATGATCTAAAATTTGTGAAATAGGAAAGAATAAACTTCCCCATCATGGCTGAAAACACCACTTCCAGCATCAACCTGTGTGCCTGAGTTCTTATGGGCAAAGACATTAATGTTTATTGCTGGAGCTCTTTGTTAAACATAATGGGCAAAATTTTTCTGCATATGTATGTGGAAATCTGATTGGTACCAGAAAGACCCAGGTTCAGCACAAGAGAGAATTCAGCCCTTAATTGGTAAATATTTCTTGGCCGTTTTTTTCAGTCACTTGCTGTGTACAGACACAGCCAAATGTGAGATAAACCTGTTTGTGGAAAAAGTCTTTTCAGTCCTTTTATATTATGTTTAAATTGTGTTTATTGTTACCATGAAGGAAATCTTCAGAATTAGATATATACGTATGGTTGACACCATGCTTTTTCACTTACAGTTTTTATAATGTTACTCAGATTACTGACATTTTGAGCAACTATATGCAGTTTTTTCTAAGTCATTTCCCATAAGGACTTAATGATAAGGGAGAAGTTTTCAAGTTCAGTCTAGCTAGAGAAAAAAAATTAAAAAATAAAGTGGCGTTTCTGATACTTGATACTGTCTCTTTTGGATACATATGAGTATACATGAAAATTTCCCCCTTATGCTGACAATGTTCAAAGACGATTTAGGTATTTTTTCTAATAAGGATGGTTATATGCTGCCTGAATCTTCCAGTTCAGGCAGTCTGTTCCAACAGAATAGGAACTGGATTCTTAAAAGCCTTCACAGAAATTAGTCTCTCAGCATCCAGATTGATGAGCTTTCCTGTCCAGCTCAGTAATGCATGCTGCTTGAGTGGCACGTTATTGCCAATAAGGCTATGAAATGTTTGAAGAGCATTTAACTGATGACAGGTGAAGTTAAAACCAAGGGTTTCTTTTAACGGTCATTCTGCTTTGTGATCCTTATTTTTACTGACTTCCACTTTATCTGATCTTGGAAAATAAGTTCCTTGCACCAGAGATGCAAACTTCTCAATGTGCTCAACAAAACAGTTATAACGTGGGTCAAATAGCTACTAATGCCATGTTACATTCTTCCTTCCATGTTCTGGACTGTAATCCCACTCACTGGCCACGTGCACCAATTCTGTAAATTCAGTATTATGTTTAAATCCCAGTGAGATTACTCAAGTTATTCAAACATAAATCTTTCTAGGACTGGGGCCTAAGGCTATGTAGTCCCAGGGCAGGAAAACTTTTTAGCTTGTCTCCTACAGGGCCAAGCACACTGTCAGACAAAACAAATAAATAATACTGTGGAAATATCATTATCTGAATCACAAGTCTATTTTTGCAAAAAATATCACGTTCCCTAGTGGTTGAAATGTTATTCCAGGCTAGATCAATCTTGAGTTCGTATTTCAATATTACATATCATAGCATAGCCAAATACTGTGTAATTAATTCAGTGGATTGCTATTTACCAGTAACAACAGCATAGCTTTTTTCAAGAAAACTCACTATGTTCTTCCCATGAAAATAGTGAATATAACACTAGAACAGAAAAGCTCTACTTAATCTCAAATGCAGCCTTCCATTTTTGTAAGGGCTATGATAAGCTTTGACCTTCTAATTTTACATTGATAATGCCTACTCCACTCTATTCAGTCGCATGTAGTACCTGGAGTTAATTACCATACAAATTCTTGACTCATGTTTACATGTAAGGTTATCCCTATAGTAACACTTGAGATCAGCCTGGTAGAAACACTCTCTCCAGACTAGGTGAGAAATGCAAAACCCTGTAGATTTCAATCTCTTTTAAGCGCTACTTTTCCTGGACTATAAGAAATTCTGCCTGGGGATCAAAATAGTATCATGTGCTGTTGAAGAAGACTATTCCTCTACTGCAAGGCAGGATCTGTTACACCACTGTCACCAACAGTCTTTTGACACTCTGAGAAAACTAGAAAACTCAAATGGTGGAGACCCTTTTCCACCTCTGAGCAAAATGCTTCACAGTCTTTACTGCTAGAGAGTTTTCCTTTATGTCTAACCTGATCTTTCTTTTGTAATTAAATAGTAGTATTTATATTCTGTTTTCACACTCCATTTTGTTCCCTTTCCCTTTTTCAAACCTTTGAAAGCTTTTACCGAGAACAAGGCTTCAGCAGCAAACAATAAGGTAGTTAAATGCTAGATCATTCAACTCTCTGGAGTCATAAGACTGCAGATCAAAAATGTTTTCTCCCTCATCCTTTTGTTTAGTTCATTGGGCAGAACTAAAAATATGGGTATGAGGGCTCAATCTACTCAATTCCCTCACAATAGTAACCACTGATTTTCCTTGTTTACACTTAATTTCTAGACACTTTTTTTCCTAATCACACTACTACCTCAAATTATTCTTATACAAAGTTATTCTGAATTACATTAGCTTTTTCATCCTACTCTGGCTACAGGTACCAGGTGGACGTTCCTCTCAAGTAGCCTGTTTGTTGGTGTTCCTGCTCCCCAGCTACCTGACAATTAACACCTTCTTACCAATCCTTTAGTCAAGAGGCACCCAAAGGGAAAGGAAAGGAACAAGGAAAGATGTGCTTTGTGCTGTGATTCTGGAACCACAAAACCAAGTCTTTGGTGGTGTAATGTAAAAACTAGCAATAAAATAAGCCCCAGCACAAAAATAATTGCAGTTTTGCCAGCCCATTCCTCTTTCTGGTGGGAAATATTATCCAGAGAAGGCCTGCATGCAATTTCTTTTCCTGTCCCAGGAGCAATTCTACAAATATTCCCATAGATCACCTGTCTCCTTCTGTTCTCCTTCTCCTGAACTGAAAGCTGGCAGCTCAGCATCTCCATCTCACACACCATCCAATTTTTCAGCAGAAAATTGCCCTGCCCCATTAAGGTGGAGGCACTGGATTGTCATAAAAGAAAAGGTTAGTTCAACATTTGGGGATTGTTCTGGTACATACCTTGGTTCACTCTTTCAGGACTGGTCTACCTCTGCTCACATTTCTGATGCAAGTATTTCTGCAAGTCCTTATCTATTTCCATCTGTCAGATACTTCTCTCTCTCTTCACTTTCTGTGACCTTTATTCTAGCCAGAGCCTACTGTTTAATTGCTCCTTCTGGGACCTGGTTGTTCATTTTTACCCTGTTTACTCATGGTCCAAGCAACAAAACTAGTAGTCAGACCTAAATGGTAGCACAGAGCATGTTGTATGTGCCACTTGGATGGAAGTGACTGCTCAGTGAACAGAACAGGAGTGAACTGAGCCCATTAAACCTTTCTGCTCTCAGGTATGTGCTGCTCCTTTCTTGTAGAAGCTGCTTCCCACTCCCTGTGAACTGGTGAATTTCTTGGGCTCTGTTTTTAAATATGCTTGTTAATGGAATTATGGTTATTGCCAAAACTGCAAAACAAATATAAAATACAGCCCTATTGAATGTGCAATGAAAAAAGACAGAAAATACAAAGCTTGTTGGAAGCATCAGAAAAATTACTTGCTTAGCTAACAGGACTGTGGCAGCATCACCTAAGACAATAGGTCTGAGGCAGCACCACTTAAGACAACGCTGCTGTTAGCAGCTTGAAAGTTTCTGCACCCTTTGAACCAGTTTGCAGAAAAGTTACACCAGCTCTCATTACATAATAGTGTTTTGCTGTGAATATGCAATCAACAACAAAAAAATATAGTTTAAGGATCCAGTAAGACTTAGCAAGCAGAAGGTCTCTTAGCAACAAAACCCCATGGCTAATGTGAAGCAGCTGTGGTAATTTTAGAAAATGGCTCAAACTGTTGAAAAGCCATTAGGAAGCTGATATATAGAGAATAAAAAGAACCACTCAACTTTAAAAAGATTTCCCAATATGGAGTGTTATGTTATTTTATAATCAAATCTTAGTCACCCAAAGTTTACATGCCACAAAATGCTATTTATGACTGTGTGGCTGGACTTTCTACAAGTAGCTGGAATTCCACCGCATACCTGAAATTCCCCCACAAAAAAAGAAATTGCCAATGGCTAAGCACATATTCTTCTGTGGTAAAGGTGCAACTGCTATATTTCAGTGAGGCTGATGCCACTTATGGTTTGATTTATTATATGCACTTGGAATGCGATCCTAAATAATTGGAATCAATTTCTTTAATCCTATAACTTTCAGTCTCTATTGGAAATAATGAAAGCCACTTGCTTTTGGTAGCTTTGCGTATAGCTGATTGTCAGATGTTAGCTAACAGGCTCTCTAGCTTATTCGACTGCTTCTTTAATTGGAAATATCCAGTAGCTTGAAGAATGACATATTTTAAAAACAGTATCTGGATCAAAAAATCAAAGGTGTCAGGAACAACAAATTTTGTTGGTTTACGCTTCATGCTGCTACTGATTGATGCATTACCAATGATTTTTGCTACTCATATTTATTACTGTACCATGGTCTCAAAATAACCTAAAACCTTGGGCAGGCTAAAATTGGTCTTAGTTACCAAGCATGTCAGCTGGCTTCTACTAGATTCAAGGAGGTTTAAATGCTTTTTTGAATAAAGGCTGAAGGTTAGAAAAATAAAGAATATTAATTAAACAATCTTCATTAGACAGAAACAACTATACAAGCTGAGTTGGGTGGGCTTCCAGATATGCTGCAGTCCTGGATAGATGTGGATGGAGTTACATAACTGATCTCTGTGTGTAATGTGAAAAAGTACTCTGTGCAACCTGGGCACATCAGACTTACTGTTTTTGAATCTACCCTTGCCATCAGATCTGACCGCACATAAGGAGACCAGTATTCAGTCCCACTCACTTTTGTTGGATGGTTCAACTCCCATTTACTTACATAAAAAGTAATTGTAGTTGGAGATTTGATCACAGCTAAACTTACTCAAAGGATTGTTGGCAACGTCTGTTTGTCAAGCCCTATCTGCTTCCTAGCAGAGACAACAAAAGGGATGTTTCTTGGACAAGCTGCCTTATAGGAGACAAGAGACAAGATATATGCTATGGTATTAAATGATGGTTATTAGGAAAGCACATATCTAGTCAGCTTTATTAAGTTTTGAGGGAAATAATTGAAAAAACAGCAACACAATTTAGGATGATCAGATGATAAAAAGTGCATAGACTGCTTCCAGCTCTGATATCCGCTAAGCCATGAGCCCTAAAATTAGTGTTACCTATAAAAAAATACAAAAGTAAACAAGTTTTCACAAATAAGTGAATTCTTGAAAGCTCAGTAAGTTATTTTTAATATTCCCCAGTAAACAACAGGGAAAGCTCCACTTCTTTAGTATCATGTTTGTATCTGCCTTTTTAGATTCTCTATTTTATGACCACTGATGTTAGATGAAGGATGGACTGCTTGTTGCAAAACAAGTGATGAAACACAGCACAGAAAAGACTATATCAAGATTTCAAAATCTGATATTTTAGACAACTTCTAATTGTACTGACTCATATAGTCTCTTTCATCTTTTACCTTGGATAATGTTTATTAATGTAAAACAAACAAATAAAGATTACTGGATAAATAAACTAAATCTAGTGAAAGTTATGGGATTGTACAGAAATTGTGACATTTAGTGGCTTTGATTCAAAGTTGGAAGGAACTTGGTAACAATGGCAAAGTTTCAGTTTTGGCTCTAATTCAGCTTGGAAACCAAATGAAATCAAGTAAAGAAACAAAAGACCATTTTTTCAAGGATGTCCATAGACCTCAGGCTATCAGAATTCATATATGTGAAATAAGAGATGTCTTCAAGTCCATTTATTCATGCAGTTAATTATGTCTTTTAAAAATGTCATAAAATACCTACTTTATAACCTGAGTATTTTCAAATATGCAGTGAACAATTATCAGGCCTAAATCACTGTTATAAAAAATGGTTGATTATATAGAGGACACAATCTGGGATGAAATTTTCTGCAAATGCAAACTGCATAATTTAATTAATGAAATACAGGGAAGGTCATCTGTGATGAGAAGGAATAAAAGAGGTATAATTTATATTCAACTGCTCTTTGTTTAAAAATTAATTCCATTTTCAAAATTTACTGTCAGAGAAACTTGATAATTGTTTTAATAACTCAGTAGCAATTCAGTGTTGTTATTTGGTGTAGTTGATAAGATTTTATTCACAGTAAAAGCAGTTGATTTATTTTTAGTGACCTGTTATATCTGGCAGTGATAGACATAGAAATAGAACTTTACTTTTCATTGTTGACAAAGTACAGAAGCTATTATCCAGTATCAAATGTCAGGGCAGTCACCTTTTTAAACAAGCCAGGTAGACAAAGGCAATCTGTGCTACTGCTTGGAAGCTTCCTGAAATATGTACCTTCTCTTATCACCATCTTTTCTAGGCTGTATTTCTTGCCACCTAATTTCCCTTTCTTTCATCCAGCTCCTACTTTCTTTAAAATAATTCAATCTAATGTTCCTGTATGCTTCCTCAAAATCTTCTTTCATTCTACCATCCTTTGCTCTTTCTCCTTCATTACCACATGCATAGAATTTCCAGCCTAAAAAAGTAGACTATCTTGGATTTTGCTTGTGCTTTGTGCTTGTGTCAGTTTTTATTTCACACTGAGTTTAGTCATCTGTTATTTCTCTTACCAATATAAATAATTATCATGAAGCTACAAAAACTGCTACATGTGTAAAAGCCAAGTCGGTATCCACATTTTTTGAAAAGTCAGGCTCTTTGGAACATATTCAGCAAAACACTTAGAGTCCTCAAGAAGACAATCTGCAAGTGCCTTGAAGCCCACTTCTGTGATATACAATACTAAATCATAGCAACCAGTACTTAAACTGATATCCTTTCACAGACAGGAAACCATCACAGGATGAAACTGTCATACTTGGCTGCTAATTAGCTAACTTTTGGGGTAGTGTAATTTGAGAGTAATAATAGAATAAGAGGTCTCTTTCAGTACTCCTGAGTGATGTATTGACTTGAAGTTGTGCCACTGGCCTCACTACATGCTTTGGAAATATATTCAGAACAGTGTCGTCGAGAACCAATACTGTGTTTATAACATACTGATGAATTATTTATTAATAGTAAGTGTACAAGATCCCCAACCCACCAACCAGAGTCCATATTCATCCATGGATTCAAACGTCACAGGATTTTTGTGTCGATATCCTTGCCATGTATCAGGGATCTTATTCTCTGTGATGTAGTCCTTCTATTTCACATAACAGGGGTATTCTGTCTTTTGATATGTAATTTAAGAGGCCAATCTTCCTTATACGCAGTGGACAGAGTTAGGCTCTACCCAAATTTTACTGTGGGCCAATACATTAGGCTTCTGCTTTGAATGACTATCTGGAAAAACATTATCCCCATCTGCAAATAAAAAGGAGGGTCATTAGCCTTTGTTAGTTACTAGTGTGGATATGAACCTGAATCTTTACTCTGGTGTTGTAACTATATGTTATGCAAAAAATTCAGAAGATTTAAATGATATTAAATTTCCATTAATGTGTCTGCAAGACCATATAATGTGCCTGACTTGCCTTCATGGACAGGAGGTCTGGGGCTTTTTTGCTAATACCAGTAAGGGAACACCTGGGTGGAGGATGGACTGAGCCTCCTTAACACCATCTTCATGTTTAAAACAATTCCTCAATTTTGACTGCTCACAGTGAGACTTTCAAGATGGCTTTTCTTTAACTAAAACTACAAAATATATCATGACAAGGAGTACTTTAATGAATTTATCCCGTTGACTTTCAACTCTGTTTTAATATGCTACTGATATGTCTTAATTTGTGGATGGAGAAAATTATGAGACCTATAAGTCAAATGGGAGAGAGGATAAGCACTCCAAACTGACAATTTGATTAATATGAATTAGTACAAGTCTACTTTAGTACTTCATTAGTTCATGTCAGCAATGATAAAAACCAACATTAATGATGATACTGAAACACTGAACTTTTGAAGTTCTAACTCAAGTATTCTTGTGCATGCCGTAAAGCAACCTTGTTGATCCTCAAACACTAGCTGCACTGTTAGACGAAGAGGGGATGTAAAATAATAAAACTGGAAAGAATGAAGAATGTTTGGTTGGGATGGATATCTATAAGCGGAGTAAGGTTTTCAGAAACTTTGATGATATTATTATTCTTAGTTTTTAATGAAAATAATCATCAGTTTTGGTAA
Source organism: Falco biarmicus (assembly GCF_023638135.1). Taxonomy (NCBI): domain Eukaryota; kingdom Metazoa; phylum Chordata; class Aves; order Falconiformes; family Falconidae; genus Falco; species Falco biarmicus. The sequence goes on from NC_079288.1 coordinate 91,543,035, forward strand.
GCTGGTACCAGATATATGTGCTATAATCATATACCTGCGTCTTTGAAGAGTGAACTCCCTCGATTACTGCTGTAGGAATTATCCCAAGGGCTGAATGAAAAAGTTCAACATGTGAGAGCATTGGTCCCAAGTCTGTAGTTGCTGTGAAGAGAAAATTCTTATCATCAGATTCTGATGGCATCACATTTAGGGAGAAATGTAAGGAGCGATCAATCAAATAATTATAGCTTAGGTTATGAAGTGGTCTATGTGTCAAGGCTAATACTCTAAAAATGGATCTGTTGGCACAGTGGCAACAATTACAGAATAGTGTGTAGGAGGCAAGAAGCTTCTTTATTGCTTTCAGATATTAAGAGACATAGGGTGACAGTTTGAGAATCCAAGATGATTTATAAATAAATTGACCTCTAGAGTATTAGTCTAGCAGGATGATAAGAGTGTGGAAGACAACGGAAACTTTGTACATGAGTGAATTACATGTGAGGATTACTATGGCAGGAGGTGGATTTCCATGTTGACAGTGTCAGTATTCATCTTTTCATCATGACTGTGCTGGGTCTGAATGCTGGAGAGTCATCCAAATGCAAACTTTGGTCAGAGACAACTCACAAAGGATTAAATGACAAGAAAAAGAAACGTGTCCCACAAAAATTGCTAAGAAGCTAAAAAGAAGCTAAAAAACCCTAGAAGCTAAGCCCATCATGTGCCTTGGGGGAAGAGAGCTCCCAATACCACACAAATAATATAGTCAATTTCCACCTTCTAGAACCCTTCTGAGGACACCTTGTCAATGTCCACACAGTCCTACCACTGACACTGAAGGTCACTGCCAAAAATGACCAAATGTGAGCATTTCTTAAAGAGTTAAAATAATAATGATTTTTCCTTTTTGCCCAGGACCCAGTTCCTGTAATTGGCTGTATAGGGAGTCACTCTGTACATCTTTACAGGGTTCTGCTCAAGCCAAAAGTTCTCTGAGGGGTCACCAGGGATGTCGCCTGTATGACTGTCCTAGTAAGGACTGGTACAATAGTATACAAAACCCTAGATCCTGGGTGAATAGTGTGTACACGTGTGAGTAGCTCAGGTTTATCTAATATGGAATATCAACACATTTGCAGGTTTATCTCCAAGTTCTTGTGTCATTGCTCCTCAGCCTGTTACAATGCTGTAAATAAAGTGAATGTGAACAGCAGAATAACTGATGTATAAAAATCTAATCCTGTTGACATCAAAGATACAACCCCCTGATTTCAGTGAGCTGATCCTTAATTCTGATCTGATTATAAGGTAATAATCTATTCTTGGGCAGGACTTCAGCTCAAAATTTGAAGAGCTAAACTTCCAAGTTTATTGCCAACTTTTCTGCTTGCAGGTTTATTTTATGAGAGAATTTTCATTTTTTGCAAAACACTTTTCCTTATGTGCTACTGTACTAACTATTTAAAGTAAGTCCATCTCATGTATGGAGCCACTTTAGAGTGTTTATACTTTTTTGTTTTGTTTTGTTTAAATCAGGGCACTATTACATTACTTAGTACAACAAAAATAAACCAAAGGTTTTTCTTCCGGGAACTAACTTCACTATGCTTAGAGATATATAAAGGAATAGCCTCAGGCTTTTATGATGTAGAAGTAAAAATTAATAGCTAAGTCATATGTTATACTTTGTCTAAAAAAGCTCATTTAATTTTATGGCATGGGGTTTGCATCTGTTTTCTTTTTTCCAATGATATTTTACAAAGGTTTGGGCCACAGATTTCAAAGTCACTTATATAACAGAAAAAAGACTTTAAAAACACGTAAAAAGCTATTGTGGAAAAAGAATAATGAATTTCCTCATGTTCTCCAGTAAGTATCCTGCATGTTATTGGGAGATCCTTCATCATAGAGGGTGGTCCACTGGTAATGTACGAAAAAAGGATAGTGTACAAAAATTAAATTATTATTTGACCTCACATCATTATATGCCACATAACTAATTAAAGCACACTTTAACAATGTACTCTTAATGTGCCGTCTGTTACTTGCATGACTCACTCATCTTTCACAAAGAATAAGTGATTTGTACTAGATGAGAGTTGTTAAGGATGTTTTTGGGGCTAGCAATTGCTGTCATTGCTATGTTAAATCACAGGCCCAAGCCTGGGATAGAAAGAGACAGGCTTATCATGAGCCAGGAAAACAGCACCACAGGACTCATAGCTCTGACTTAGGGCCTTGTTTAAAAAGTTATGACTCAGTGCAAGCAGCCAAGGATCCTTAGCCTTCCTCAGTTCACTCCAAAGCAGCCATTATGAGCCCTAATGTTCAGGTTGCGTGCCTCACTCTGATTATTTTTGGGAAGTTGATCACAGCAAGCCTTTTTTTTTCCCTAATAAGCATTCATCTTCATTTACTGGATGAAGGGAGCTCTCAGTGAAAGCTTTATACATGGGGCAGGATAATGGTAATTTCTGCCAAGCTCTGTAACTGTACGGGTGCATGGACTGTGAGCTTCTCTTTTCTTTCTTTGAGTCGTAAAGTCAAAAGCACATATCATAATAGCTCTCCCGGATACAAGTACAAGCAAATTATACATATGGATCATAATTTGTGAGGGGATGGAGCTCTTTGGTCCAAATCTGCAATTAGCACTGCTAAAACTCTTGTACAAGTACACAGAACATATAAGAGAGTTATGCAGCAATATCAAAGCTTTAGAAATTGCAGAAGATAAATTTCTTTTATTATTGGCACTCTTCTCCATGCTGCCTCATTCTTACAGCCAGACTTCTTCAGCAGCATGCATTCAATTTGACAAGGTATGCAGTAAGAACGTACATCATATTTAACACATTGCAAAAGTGACCTTAGATAACTTGTATATGCTTAAGAATATTGTTATTTAAAACTATAAATCTAGGAGTGCTAGTGTTCATTGGAAATTGTGAGAATGAGTTTTATTTTCCTCATTTGACATAAAGTCTTGATTTTCAGTTCAACAGTACTGTGAGATATCTGAATTTCAAAGCTTACTAGTCTGGGACTATATGCTGGCTATCTGAGCATTAAGCCAGCATAAATCTGAGAGAAAGAGAAAATAGATGAGGAGATAAAATCCCATTTTCCAAGGGAGTAAGAAAATTTTCCTCAAGTTATTCAATCCCATCAGCTCTGAAGGAGTATTTTAGCAGACAGATGGTAAATACAGCCGTGACAGATACAAGGCCAGCGATGTGAGTACATAATTTAGCACATATCATATAAACTGATACCTATTTATTTACTTGTGAGAATATGTCGATATTCTAAAGCAAAAGCAAATGGATTGTCAAGGTGATTATAGTGTTAAACACACAGAAGTTGATGAATCCACCACTAAAATTGTAAATATTTCCCTCTGTCCCTCGAGAGCAGGAGTCACCAAATGGTTCATACACATTCAAATAATGGGATATGATATGTCAGACAAGATGGTACTGTGTGAAGGAGATAGATCTGAGGCATTAGCTACACTGACATCTGCCAGCCTGATTGTGAAAATGTTAAACAAGTTTAATGGTATGAATGAGGACCCAGCTGTCCTGAGGTCCTGCTGAATCTATAAATAAAATTCATTCAGATTTCTAGCAAGTAATTTACAATACAAAATGCCTCCTGTTCAATAGAAAGTAATCTTTCTGTGTACTTTCTTACAGGGATTAAAAAATATACTGACATGCAAAAGAATGTCAATAAAATGTAATCTCCCCCTCTCTCATCACCCACCTGCAAACAAACTCTAGAAACTCAAGGAGTCCAAACTGGTTAAAATATGAAAACTGTTGTTTCAACATGAGACAGAATCTACCATCTTTGTTTAATTCTGTAAGTCTTGCTTACATACCTCCTCCTTCAAAGAAATAAACTGTGTTTTTATTTTTCTGCCTACTATGTTCTTCTCCCTCTTTCCCATTTTATCATTGTTGCCATGGAAAATAGGCTCAAGAGAGGAAATAAAGAAAGGTTCTCTCAAAAGGGGAAAGTACCACAACTAAAAATTATTTTTCCCTTCCATGTCTGTTGCATAGTTTATGTATGCTCTTACAAAAACAGGAGGAGGAGATAGGAAACTTTCACAAGGCATCTAATTATATGAAGGATATAACTTTCTCGTAAAAAAACCCAACCTAACAAAAAGAAAACAAAGAAACATTGTGAGTTTTGACTAGCTGCAGTACTTAAATTCCTAGTCCCATGATCAGTCTTGTCCTCCTTTTGCCCACAGTGAATGCCTTTATATTTTGCCCCTCTCTTTCTATTTCTAGTATGGGTCTTTTTCACTTTTCTCTGGAGTTGTCAATACTGATGCTGTAAGCCGGATCAGGGAGTCATTGTAATTCTCCAGAACCTTCTGTCATGCTGGGCTCTGGCTGGCTCTGCAAGGTGGTCTGACTGCAGTGTGAACTAGGTTCCTTTCAGGTAAAATGAATTCTGGATGATCCACTAGTTCCAAATGGGTAGTCAGAAAAGGACATGAGCCCTGAGCCCACGTAAAGTCATAGAAAATCCTGAAATGCATATGTTACTTACATCAGTCTCTCAGTAGCAACTCTTGTACTCTACAGACCTACTCCAATAGTGTTGTGCTACTTGCTAAATTTTCCAACTGTAATCTTTAAAAGGGGCCGATAACTACTCTAGATAGTATCTCCTAAATCTACCCCTGCTGTCTCTCTGCTCAGTGCTAGAATCTAAATTTGTCTAACAAAGCAGAGAGCAGGACTGGTGTTTAATGCAGTCTTGTATTTGTTACAGACTTCCTTCCTGCTGAGATCTTTTTCTTGATATAAAAACATTATGGAATTATCTGCAAGTGTGCAATATTATGACATCACATGCTTCTTGCTACATTACGACTTTCTTAATATCTGTTATTTGTTATCATATGAGTCCAAGTTGGCTAACTGCAAAACCAGAGGAAAAAAGTCAACCCAATGCCAGTGCTGAAAGCAGTATGAGCCTGTACCTTGTGCTATTGTGCACGCAGCTGGTGTTGGTTTTTTTTTCCTTTAGCTGCATAAATAGATCCTGCTTTACTGCATTTCCACTTCTGTAAGTGCAGGTGATGGCAGAGGTTATGTTAATAAGAAGTAACCATAAGCAAGGAATTCTAAAATAAATTTGTAGTATTTTTTCTTTGCAGTTCTCTCTATGTGTTTTGTCTCATTCAGTGTTTTTTCCACTATGTCTTTCAGAAAGTTACAAGATTGAAAGACCAAACTAGTATGAACTTGTTGGAAATATGCATATGAATTTCTGGCCACAAGCCAGGATATCGTACTTAAGCAAAAACTTAGGGGAGGAGAGAGAAGAAAGAAAATAGGACTAGAAGATGTTCTCAATTTTACAAAGACTCCTCTAAAAAGCCTGTGGTGGATAATAGAAAAAACAGACAGCAGTAACACTCAGGGAACACTAATATTTATAAAAGTTATGTGTACTGTGTTACAAAACCTGATGGCAATTAAACAAATACTTCAGGTCAATGTTTGATATGAAGCAAGAAGGCATGAAATCATGGTCACTTTTCAACACGTTCTTAAACTGAATACTAAGTGGGTTAGATGAATTGGAAGACATGACTTTGGATGATCTAGAGTTAAACTCCTTAGCCCACTGATAACACTGTAGAAGTGTCAGGCATGCTTAAATAAATGATGGTACTTTTCATTACATTGGACATCGGTAAGTTCAGACTCATAAATGCCAAGATGACAAAGCAGATGAATCTTGGTAAGGTAATAAACAGTTACAGTGTTGAAATGCAGCCATGGTAAGGCTGTGAGGACATTCTTTTATACATTTATCAGCATCAATTGCTAATGACTCCTCATAAGCTGTAAGCAGCCGCATTAGAGAGGGCTGAAGGAAGAAGAGAAATGAGTTTTCTGAAAGATGTAAAATTGAATGATTTGGCATGGTACAATGGGAACAGGATTTAAAAGTCAATGTACAGGGCTAGTTACACCTGAAAATAATATGATGGTGAGATACTGCTGAAAACAGAGGGGCCAGAATAAAAACCAAAACCATATATAAGCACAGCCAAGGCCAGTTTGAAACAAGAATCAACCATTAACTAGGCTGGGGTTTATAGTAAAGTGCTTTGTCCAAGTTTGGCTTAACGGAAGAAATTGTCCCCAATGAGAATGACCAATAATACTGTACTCCAAAGATCTAACAGAATGCCCTAAGACTGAAAGACTTAATTAATTTAGTAGATAAGATGATGCGTATTTGAAATGCTATGAGAAGATAATTTTGATTCTTGTTTTTTACCATTTGGGGAAGTAACAGTTGCAGGGCATTACAAATACAGATTCTAGCATCTGCTAGCTGTAAGCAATTGTAAGACTACAGAGAGACATACTTTATGCAACATTGCTCAGTAAGGCACTGACTGGCGGACTTCTTCCAGGCCCTTTGGTTCACAGAAAAAGCATTCTAACCTAATGTGAGTGTTTAAGGCTTCAGCTTGCTAGCCTGCCTGATTCTGCTCCTGAACTTTCTTCATGCCTGGTTTCTTTCCCTGCTTTCCTAACAAAAGTGTCGTTGTTCACATCAACCACATTATGAGCTGCTTGGACAATCTTCAGAATGTGATGGAACTGGTTTCCTTTGGAGCATAGACCATAGAGTAACTCTAAGCAGGTTCTGGCATCACACATCTAAAGGTCTTACTGCTGAAGTTCATAGATACATTACCAGGCTGTTCAGTGAGATGAGGCTGTCTTTCGATCAGCAAAGGAGACATGGGTGGATATATGAAAGTTTTGGGGAACTCCCTGGGTGTTTCCGTTTTAATGTATTCTGATAGTCATGTAGGAAAGAAATGAGCTACATAGTGTATATAACAGATGTTTAATTGCATCTGGGGAAACATTCATTATGGGTATCATTCACACTATATGTTACCTGTTCCTCTGGTGTACACCTGTGTGTTAGTAGTGCACGTGGTGGTAATGTGAGAAACTCTCACTACCAGCCTTTTAAATTTTACTATGCCCTCTTTTTTAAAATGTGCTAAATTAGATACAGAAACAAAGAAACACACCTAAATAAACAAAGGAACATAAGGAACATGAGCAATGCCACACTGCCAGAAAGAGCAGGTGGAAATGTAAGTTTAAGGGCCATTAAAGCACTGCAAAATTTTTCAATGTGTCACAATTACAGGAACACCTGGGTCAAATAAATTAGGACTAATCCATTCGGGGTGTTCTTTACAGTCTACACTGGCCTCAGAATGGCTTGACCCTAACCTGTAATTCCGAACCAAAAAAGAACAAATCACAAGGAAAAGCTTACCAGTTCAGGTGGCTGTTGTCAAGGTAATCCATTGCTTTGTAATAGACTACAAAGAAGGCAGGGCAAGAATATGGATGAGGAAATGTCTCCATGGGCCTTAAAGAGGAAATTCAATATGTATTTGTCTTTGGCTAGCATGTAAATCTTGGTAAAGGGCCTATCTCTGATTGCCACTTAATTTCAACCATAATAAAGGCAGCACTGAGGTACAACTAAATAAAAATTTGGGTATGGGAGCTATTTTCTGAAATTTGTTCAAATACTAGATCAAGTTTCCTGATTTCTGAAGACTGAGGAGACGTTCTGGTCAAGCAATATGTCTGTAGCTTTAAGGCAACGTCCACAGGAATATCCCTTTCCCTTTGCTCCTTGGAAGGGAAAAGGAACCAGTAGACATAAACTATCCTGGAAAGCAGTGAAAGTTGAGAGCTTTCTATTACTGTACCTCATATACTAGTCCCATCAGCAGGAACATTGTAACCTCTAATTTTCCTGCCAGGCACTAGCTGACACTTCTATTTTGGGTTCCTTTACCTTCATTTTATCCACTGTGGCAGTGGAGCAGACTTTCCGTTGACCTAAAAGGAAGTCAGAAAAAGGTCAGAAACCATTTTCTACTCCTCACAATTCTGCTAAAGATACCGTGCTTTCCTCTTTAGAAAAGCAATGATTAGTTGAGAACAGACAATCACCTCTGTGCATTTTTCCCATGGCAAGGCTTTCTGCCACAGAAATATCACTGTTGCAGGGATAATTTTTCAAGGACAAATTTTTTTTTGGTTTAATTAAAGAATTGACAATGGTTTAAAAGTAAAGCCCCAAATCTCTCAGTGGCTATATTAACTGTACTCTAATATCCTACTGTAATAACAGCTTCAACAACTAGAGAACAATAGCTACCATCCTAGCGCTTGCACAGACACACAAACATCCATCTTACCTAAAATAATAAAAAAGCCAAAGGAAACCACTTTCAAATCTTCTGTGAATTCAGAAAGCAGAAATGTATTGACAACTAATCATGAAATCGTGCTTTCTTTGCTGAATGGTATGCAACAGTCTCAACAAACAAATACATAAATGTCTGGAAACATTGAACCTCATTTACAAAGTTCTAATATATCTAAGGAAATTCGAAGAACATAAATTCAACCTTTTTAATAACTATGCCAGCACTTAAAACAAAGGACCTTTTAAAACAAGAGTTCCTCCTTTTTACAAGGGTTCTCCTCCCTCTTAGATTTAGGCAGCAATATCTCTGCTTCTGAAAACAGATCATCTAAAATTTATTATCCTAATCTACATGGAAGGAGTCCTAATACCACAAATAAACTGAATTGTAGTACTTTGAGGACATTGATGAATGGCCATTGAAATGAAAGAAAGAGAAGACTGTACCAAGTGAAACAGCATTAATATGTTCTTTACTTTAAGCAAAAAAAGAGCTGTTCTTAGCAGGATGTGATTATTATCTCTTTAGAAAGACCAGAATGTGAGTTTTGCTAAAATGTGGACAACATTGTAGGCTGACCCACCCCCTTGAACAGAAGCAGAAGCCAAAGTCAAATAATCCTTATTTCAAAATGCAGTCCTTTGAAGACCAGTGTTTATGAAGGGATGAACAGTTGAAGATGAGCTTAGGGATCACAAACTGAATCCATAAAGGGTCTAAATGGCATATCAGGAATCTAAAGCCTGCATTTATCTAATGTGAAGTCTTTCAGAAGTTCATACAATTGCAGGCAGAAATTCACCACTTTTATTTGAAATACAAAGAAACATCAAAGTCCTGATCAAAAAGCTGCTTGTGTCATACCTCCAGTAGCTGTCTTAAATGTGATGTTATGCTTATCTTACCAGTGGAAGTCAAATCTATTTTTATTTCTTGAGAATATTTGTCTAGATCATAACTGACATGCTTTTGCATCACTTTAAATTTTCATGAGGTTTTATAATTACCCAAATTCAGACAATGAATATATTTACATGTGTTCAGTACCTACAGCAAACACATCTGAACTAGAATACAAACACTTGCAGAATGCAGAAGGCTGTGCTTTAGCTTTGTAAAGCTTTATTTCAAGGTTAAAAGAAAATATTTTCAAGACACAGGATTTCAGTGTGACCTATACCTTGAAAGCCTTGCAACATTAGAAATTAGAACAATGTTAAAATAAGAAACTACACATAAAAGGACAGTTTTACGTACAATGGGGTTGTAATGCCATTGGATCTGCTGCAATTTTGGAATTTGCACAGAAATATTCTACTACAAATGGGACAGAATTTGTATTTTAACTTTGATGCATAAATTAATTTATGTGTCCTTTTACATGTTGCTAAGAAAACAGGTTTTGTTAGGTAGAACCCAACATGAAGTCAGCTGAAAATCCTTATGAAGTGGGCACATATAATCTGAAGGAGTTTCCTGGTAAAAACTTGCCTCTAAATATCTGGCATAGTGTTCCAGGAATAAACCCATGAAGATAAATGAATTTGCATAAAATTTAGTGCAGATAACAGACATACTGGTCATCTTTTGCATATTTTCCCTCTTAGTGTTGTTTCTAGTAGCTTTCCTTATAGGGGTTGAATCTAGAAATAAAAGTAAATTCTGACTCATTACTCTGCAACAGTGACATTTTCTATGAGTGCCAGTGTCAGTAAACAGCAATCAAGACCCTCTTGTTCAAAACATACCTTTTGTTTCAGCTATGAAGAGAGATGCTAGCTTACCTATCAGAGCTCTGCTACATGCCAGTTGTTTCCATTATTTTAAATAGAAACTTAGGCTGCTTGGAAGGCATTAAAAGTTTCAGCCACCTAGAGCTGGAATTGTAGAACAAAACATGTTAATGCTTTGTTAACAAACAGTGTTTGGCAATAGCACGTTGTTTGATCTTGGTATTTGCAGCTGGGAGGTTACTCACATTGACTGTGGAATGATCAGATGGCAGGAAAAAGATTAAGGCAAGAACAGAAAAGACACGGCAGAGTTTTAGATCCCGTGGATTTGACTTGAAAAGTATCTTTCAAATGCAAAGACCAACTCCTTAGCTGCTGTTGGTACCACCTTAAGGAGGCTTTATTGCCTCTGAGCAAACCATGCCAATTCACATCAGCTGACAGAACAGTCCATCACTTATTTCTGCAAGTTGTGTATATGCGAATTTTATGTTCACTGAGTGTTTAGTTCTAGTGGGGGAAGGGAGGGAATTCTGAGAGGTTTTGGCAAGGGCCAAATTAAATTTCTTTTCCTGAGCAAAGCCTTACTTCTATTTGTGCTGGCCAGAGCAGATGAGGTACTAAATGAAGCAGACCTCTGTTGGATTGCTTGGCTACAACAGGTACCAAATGTGAAAACCCAAGCAAATGAGTAAGACCTGTACAAAATGTTGGTGCAAGTCCCACCAAATGGAATGCCTCAAGAAATACGGAAAGAAAGTTTAATACCTCAGTCTAAACTACTTCATGTTTTAATGTCTTTTCAGTTACTTCAGCAAAGAAAACTAGTTATGAAATTGTAGGACGCACATTTTAGGAACTACATGCTCTCAAGCAGAACTGGAATATTTCTGATGGATATGAAAAAGGATGAAAATGCAGAATATAGGAACTTAGTTTAAGGCCAAAGGGCCAACCTTACTATGGAGATAGAGACTGGGGAGAGCATGTGAGGTAGGGTGCTGTCAAGTGGGAGGGGCAAGGAGAGGAAACAGGGACTGAGAATTTCTGAAATGAGTGAGGGAGAAGGGTGTTAGAGTAGGAGAAATGTGAAGCCAAGATATGTTAATACAGGAAATTCACATAGGACCTGAAAAAAAAAAAATGGTAGTAGGAACAAAGCTATGCTAATTTAAAATGTATATGAAGAAATTGTTAAGTTTTGTTACCAAAAACCAGACCAAACCAACAGGAGAGCACAGGACAGTGCCATGGGAGTTGGCATAGCTTTTGACTGCCTAAAAAAAAAGATGTTCTTGCCTAATCTACTGCTCTTGTTTTTTTAAGAAAGCCTTCCTAGGACTTCTACAGCAAGGCACAGAGTCTTTTCTTTTGCTATAACAGTAATGATAGTGCCTGTGAGTGGGCCATAGTTTGGTGAGTGCAAGTTTAAATCATTTGCAATGAAATGCAGACTTACGTGTTTCCTTGTTGCCAATATACTCAAAGCAATGAATCAAAGGTATCAGGTGGCTGCTGGTAAATGCTGTGAGCCTACTATGAAGTCTGTCAAGTTATAACTGTTAAATTATAAATGCACCAATGGAATATGATTGTTAACACGTTGTTTAATGGATAATAAAAATGTTGGTACTCCGAGAAACTATTGTGAAAATTAATGGAGACTTGAAGATATTTAAAGAGTGTCTAGAAAAAACAAAATGCTGGTAAAACCAGCTCCATGTTTTATATGTGTACACCTGTGAATTTATTTATTATTTTGGCTGTTGAGTTTAATATTTGCAAAAGCTACAGATTTGGTTTAAATGAGAGTTAAGTGTTCTTGCAGCTCTTGTAGCCAGGTGTTCAGGTATGAAGTTATCTACAGGAATAAGTCATTGTAACTTGAAAGGGATAGAATGAACTGAATGAAGAGAAGCAGAGGTGTGAATTCGGTCATAAAGAAGATTTTATCTCCCCTTCTGTTCCTTTTCCATTCTACCATGGCCATCCCTAAGCTATGTTTCCTAAACCGCCGGGTAGTCCCTTTCAGCTGGTTGCCAGTGCTAAGGAGAGAGTGCAACCATGTCTCCCAAAGGAGTTACACTGCCAATCCTTCTGAATGAAGAGCTGCAAAAAAGAAAGTAATTATCTGACCTCCATTCCATACCTGGCTGTGGCAAGAAAGAATAGACTAAAATGCAGCCAGGAAGATTCATTCTCTATCACTAGGAAGTGACTTTGGGGTAGTTAATCACCAAAAAGACTGTCTGGGGAAGTTTTGGGTATCCCAGCTCTGGAGGTCTTTAGGTACAAGCCAAACAAACATTTTCAGGAATAACACAGCTAGAGCTGATCATATCCTGGGGCAAGAGATAGACCAGATGACCTCTGAAGTCTCCTTCCCAGTCTGTTTTTCTGTGGCTGTATCTGCTGCGACTCGCCCCTTGTACAGACAATATCTGTTGTAGTACTGGCTATAAAGCAATAGTACCCAGTTTTCCATCACTGAAGAGGCTCATCATTCGTTACTCTAGCAAATGGAACAAGACCAGAAACTATTTTTTTTATTTCATCTGTGTACAGAAATCCCACTAACAGCAGTAACTTCCAGCAGAACATCATGTGTCTGCCAAGGGACGAGAGTGGGTGTCCAAGTGTTTTTTACACTGATGTATTTTCACAGTCTTTCCCCCGCAAACTGAGAGAGTAAAAACCCAATAGATACAAATAATAATGTTTGCTCAGAAAGGCAGGCAAGAAACATTTAACAAACAATGTCACTGTAACCCTTAAATAGTAATTGTACTGCCTAAGGCATCTGATAAAGGATTCTAGTGTTCTTGCTATATTGTGTCAGGCAGATGCATCAATCAAACTCCATAATGGACTAAATTGGGAAATAGGGTACTGGGAATAAACAGTTCTAAAAAGAGGTGAAACTTTGTGACAAGCAGCCTTAACAGACCAATCTTGATTCTAAACATAGAAGCAATTTCAGGGCTTCTCTGGAGGCAAAGGACAATTATTGCCTAAACAAATAAACTAGTGTCTCAGTACCTCAGGCATTCACTAAAGCTAGTTTGAAACACAGTTTTGAGATCTGGCTAGTGGAGTTTCAGGGACATTGTAGCTTGACCCATTAACTTTCTTTGAACTGTATATGGACATCCTTTTAGATAATCCATAAACTAAACTGCAATAGAATGAGGAAACTGGAATGTGTTATGATTTTAGCACCAATTCTGCTGCCAACAAAAATAACTAGGTCTTAACTAAGATTAAATATATGTCAGACTCTCAGTTTGAATCCATATGAACACTGCACACTTAAGGTTCTTAAGTTCAATAAAAGACCTGAACTTCAGCTTCTATTTGGAGTGTTTAAATCTATATGGCAAGCTGGCAGCAAATCTGACCATTGAACAAAGCAAAACAAAACAAAAAAAGGATTTATTTGGCCATTTATACTGTATTGTGCTGACTACCTCAGTACCTTGTAGGTCAGCATGGAATCCAAAGCCTACAGGCCTGTGCTTGCATTCACACTTGCACCATGTACTGAATGGTATCACACTACAGCAGTGGAAAAAAAGTTTGCTGATATTTTTTCCTCCATTGACAGTGGTTATTCAGACTCTGAACAATTTTAAATGTCACAAGGATTTAGGTTTCTCTGAAATAGTTTAGCCTCTGTTATAGCTTGTGGTTGCATTTTACTCATACCCTCTCCCAAGATCAGCTGAAAAGATTTTCTCAAAGGACTAACCAAGACACAAAATTCAAATAAACTGTTTATGTGAATATAATCAGCATGGTCCTCATGGCATTATGATTTTAATGAAGTCTTGAAAGTAATGCATAATCTTATTTAAGTTGCGTCACCATCCTGTGACATTCCATCTAATGTGATTTTATTTCAAATGCAAAGCTATATCAGCATGTATTGTGGAGCAACAGCAGTGTTTTTGATGCAGTACCACATTACTCAAGTGGTATAATTTGGTGGTTTTGCATCTGAGAACAACATGGCTGATAAGCAGCTGCTCAGTTATGATATTTTTTTTTTCAGAAGAACTTAAAATAGCTCCCCAACTCACAGTGGAACACCCTGATTAAACATCTACATCTGCCTGAAGAGATGCTGCCCAGTCACACTGTAATACTGTTCCCCATACATACGGCATTATGTTTTCTGTGCACAAACATACAAAACAGATTTAAAACCAGGACCATTATCTTTCCTTTCTACCAACTGACCTGTGGGTAGGTTGCTTCTAGTAATTGAATTTTAATAGTCTTTGGATTTTTCTCATTTCTTGTTTGCTTATCCAAGTACAATGTTGTTTTCTTGGAGGTTTCTCTTCTTCCTTCTTTGTGTTTGTTCTGGCATCAGTACCCTGAACTCTTTATTCAGTTTTCTTAGCTACTTTCAGAGTTTCCTCTGCTATTCAGAAGAGATGCTTCTGTGTCTTACTGTCATTGTGTCACTGTAGTATGTTGTGTAATTCAAGGAATGCAAGTTTCCTTTTATTTTATTAGCTTTGTTTTTACTTTCTGGTTTGGTTGGGTTTTTTTCTTTCCTTTTTTTTTTTTTTCTCTTTTTTCTTATTAGCATTTCTCTGACACTTCAGATCTACATCTCCCTACTGCTCATTCTTCCTGTATATCTAATCACACTTTTTCATTATTCTGACAGGATAAAATATACTAACATGACTAGGCTGAGGGGACATAATTTATGGGAATGAGCACCTTTTCTGTACACATTCCTTTTGGATTTCCATTGAGTGAGTACATCTGTTCCTCTAAAAAAAAAAAAATAAAAAATGCTGTTGTTTCTATTTCTTCAACTTTAGGAAATATCCACCCACAGTAAAACTGCAAAGGATCACACTGTACTAGAATTACCAAGCAGTACAATACTCTAAGACTGGAAAAAGCAGCCATACTAGATCGAAACAAGATACATGTAATGCCATATTCTGCCTCCAGTTATGACCAAAACCAGAACCCTGAAAAGAGTTGGAAACTGGGCAAGTCTAGGTGATATTTCCCCCAAGTACTTTCTTAGTCATTTGTGGCTTACTAAGCAGCTCAGTTAAAAAGGTTTAAAATTTGTAATAGAGGGGAAATAAAAGTTTTCACACAAAAAGTATCTAGTAGTCTATGCAATTTTTTCCATATTTTTACAAAATATGTCTTTTAGTGCACTTTTGATATAATCACCTATATTGAATATTG
Source organism: Falco biarmicus (assembly GCF_023638135.1). Classification (NCBI taxonomy): domain Eukaryota; kingdom Metazoa; phylum Chordata; class Aves; order Falconiformes; family Falconidae; genus Falco; species Falco biarmicus. The sequence continues at coordinate 91,558,275 of NC_079288.1, forward strand.
CTATAAACACAATAAGAGAAAAGCCAGCAACACAAGGTATTTTATCTGTAGACTAAAACACCATTTACTTTAGTAATCTGTACATAGGATGTTTTCTAAACTCCATTGCTTAGAGATGAGAAAAGTTTTTGTTAGACAAATTTCTGTTAAATTAGAAAGTGGATTTGAACAATTTGGAACTATTTAAAAATTAAATTTTGACAAGTTGTTTTGACAAGGAAAAAAGTTTCCTTCATGTATAACCTCATGAGTTCTTAAAGTCTTTTTAAGGGAAGTTAGGCTGGGTCTAATTTAATTTCTAGAAGTTTATTCATCCCTAACATTACTACTTGGTTGCAGTACAGTTAAAGAGCTACATGAACAGGTAGCAGCATTGTATTCCTCTCCTACACATGGCTAATCTCTCTTTCTATGCAGACAGTATCTGATATTGTATTACCATCCTGTGAAGTATTATTGCAGCAGGATGAAAAGCCTCCTATACTTGGAAAGGGTAGAGCTAAGGAATGCATTCTGAATTTAAAATTCAGTTTTGATGTGAATTTTGCTAAAGCATTCATACATCTGATGTGTGCTGATTCTTCTGATCAGTCATTTAATTGATCTGACATGAAGAAGGTTAACATTTCCACCCAATCAAGATCACTTAAATCTTTCATGCAGCTATGCAGAGCAAGCAGTCTGGGGAACCCTGTGGCAAAACTGTTGTCGGTGCCAGACTGATGAAACATTTAGCATTTGTCAGTTACTGGAGAAAAACTGGGTAATAGTATATAAAGCAAGTATAATATTTTGGTCTGAAAGTGCTCAAACGGGTTAACTTTACTCTTTTTCTCTTTTTCAAAAATAACATCATTAAAGGGATTTTGACAAAGATTAAACAGAGGACCAGGAACTTTATCTCAAGCATTGTAATGTGTCTTTACACTTTATTTCACAATTATTAGGACTAGGTAAAGTACATATATTATTACAGTTGAATCCGGCAATTTCTCTTACATTCTTCTGTTCTTGAAAATCTTGCATTGGCTACTAAATGAAGTGGCAAATTACATACATGTATTTCTTTGAAGCTTCTTCACCTTCCATTTTTCTTTAAATCTCTGTTGTAACTTCTGAAACACTTCCAAACTTGACAAGTACTGAGTATCATCAGATTAATCATTGTGGTTTTACTAATTTTTCAAACCAGTTTTCTGATGATCAGTCACACACATTAGTGTGAATCTGTCCATTATAAATAATGAATTGTGGATTGTTTGCTTAGTTGAGCAGAGTACACACATGGAACAAATGGTACACTGTGGGCTTGTATTTTATTCACAAAACTCCAATCCTAGACACTTTGCCTGGATATACTTTTTCCAGTCCTAGACACTTTGCCTACATATACCCCCTTCAGCTGATGCCCATGCCCATGTACAAAGGCATGCCTCTCACATAAGTCACATGTAGTGACTTCAGGGAAGTTTTCTTCTTTTGCAATCATTACTATTTTAGCCTGTCTGTCAAAGAAAATGCAGTTTAGGGAACAACTCCACCTCTACCAACAGCCACCAAGTTAGCTGTGGCATGGAAGAGATCCCCTATTACCCTGATTGGTGCATTCTTGCCATGGTTGCATACTGGGTGGCCGGGGACAACCCACCACAAAGGCCAAGCAGGATTCTTCAGTGAAAAGGACAAAAAAAAAAAAAAAAAAAAAAAAAGAAAAAAAGAAAAAAGAAAAAAAGAAAAAAAGAAAGTACTGCTAAAAGGCGTTTTCTTCACCTTGTCTTCAACACTTTTCTCCTCTTGTGGTCTACACAGTCTTTCTCATCCCCTTTCTGCAACAAATGAAGCAGAAGTCTTATGGGTATGGGAGGGGAGTTCAGAAACACGTGAAAAGTAGAGGAGCTGAGTACCCAGACCCCAAGTTTCATGCCAGGATTGGTAGCTGAGCTGGAGGTGGGGAGGATTATTGTCAGGGCACACTGCATGGGCTGGAAGATACCAGGGGGGCATTAGGGCAGGGCCTGGCAGCCAGGACTCAATCTCACCACCCCAACCAGGAGCAAAGCAGACAGGGGATGCTGGGGCAGCCCCAACCATGGGCATCAGGTACCTCCCTGGGGCCTGCAGGGCTGTGGAGGGCTGGAGACCGACACTGCTATGGGGTTGCTGGGACAGGGGCTGATGGCCCTGGGGAGCTGAAATACAGTCCTGGGCCCTGGGTAGGTGGGAGTAGGCCCTGGGTGGGCTGGGAATGGACAGTCAGGGCTGTTGGTGCCCTCAGGAACATGACAGTTATGTTGCCCCTTACCTCTGCTGGGTAGCTATTTTTCACTTCACATTCCTGACCCTTCCCATCAAATCCTGTTTCCATTCAACTTATGCTTCCTCTTTTCTGCTGCCCTTGCCCTGCCACCTTCTCAGCTACACCTGATTTCAAGCTCCTGTACTTCTTTCCCACTTTTCTTGTTCGCTTATTTCCCATTTTTATCCAGTCATTGTGCCCCTTTCTTTCATTTTCTCCTCTCCCACCTCTGGTCCCTACAAATGATGTCAGAGAAGCCCTGCCCCGGATTTGGGAAACCAAAGTAAGGGCACTGCAGTTACATGCTCACTTGCTTCTGGTGATCTTCAGTCTTTTTTGATCCCCTGAACATTTTCCACTGTTGTACAGACAGACCTAACAATTTTAATCCTGTGAAACAGCTGGCTTTTCTCAATTCACTCATCTCTTAAAAATTACTCAAGGCACAGTCACTCCTCTATCAACTTTTGTGGAGAGGCTAGGCCCTCTCGGGCTGTGTTCGTGTTAGCTAGTAGTAGGATCATGCAGGAATGGAGCTGAGGCTCGAGGTATTCGATGCATACATATGCAAGTTTACTTCAGACTAGCTCTAGCTTAGGAAGCGAGGACAGCCCTGGAAGGGTTGGGAAACTCTCCTCCAAGGAAGCAACAGACGCTTCCCTTTGCCCACTAAAATGGCTCATTCCACCTTCAAACCCTCTGTCTTCATTGTAAGGGGGAAAAAAGCTTGAAACATTAGCTGCACTTCAACAGTGGGAGAAGAAAGCACACCATTCGTGTCCTCCCATTCATCTGAGTATTAAGAAGCCTAAAATTTCTCCAGAACCCTGGTCAAAAGGAGAGCAGAAAACACTGCCTTTCTGTCCTTAAGAGACAGAAGACTGGGGATGGAGGTGTTAATTGAAGGCAGGCAGAGTGGGAAGTAGTGCAAGCACTTGAGAGAGCTCTGAAGAGCTGTGCGCTGTGATGATAATAAAGTGGTTCCTTACCTCTGCCTGATCCCAGCTTTCACAATATGCTTTCATTTTCTAGGCACCTGACTTGAGTCTCTGAGGTCCTCTTTGCTGAAGTGGTAAGTGCTCACAACTGCTCCTGAAGCTGATGGGAGTTTGTCTTTGAAGGTGCAAGCTTCAGTGAATGTTACTTTTCCTACCTTAAGAAATGGGGAAAACTTCAGCTAAGTTGTTATATGCAGCAGCTGTCTATATATTTTTCTTAAAATCAAATACCTGAGAATGAAAATATTTTACTTTAGATAGCCAGCCACAATATCTTAAAGGAACTGTATTTCGAGTTTTTTCTCCCCTGCTTAACACTTCTTAATGGGCTGAACTCTCCAGCCAGGCTACATGTGTTTCAACACTGTAATCAGGGACCATATAAAAAAGCAACCTCTTCTTACTGTTGTTTTGCTCAGAAAGCCTGTGCTACAGAAGAAGATGGGAATATTAAGATTATGAACTACAGCTGCTTGAGGTAGTATGGTAGTATTTCATTACTGAAGTATTTTAAATGTGAGCCAAAATATTTCAGATTTTGTTTACTTTTGAAGTTGAAATTTTCCACTGTTTAATTTCCCTAAATAGCTTTAATGCTATGCAGTCTGAGTATGATCCTAGATATCTCACACCGGACATCCAAAATTAATGAAGCTGTTTTGTTTTAGTCTCCCCATGTTACTGGTCTTAACAATAGACATAATAATAGAATGTGACCATTAAGAAGAGTTGAGAAATTAAATTAATGTTAAAGCATCTGTTACTAGAGTAGAAACCCTTTGAAAAACTGTTGTAAAATAGGAATGTGTTGAAATAAGATTGCTGGGGGATCATAATTATGGGATTAAATAGTATTTTTGTGGGAACTTATGCAGGTATCTAATTTACTAAAACTTTGAGCTCATACTGCAGACCTATTATGATTTTGTGAAGCTGCTTTAAGAGCATTGCAAAATGGATACAAGTACTACTTCTGAAAACATTGTACAGCATCTTTATTCAGGACCTCACTTTTTAGTAAGCATAAACAGTTTTCAACATACTTCTTATACCAGAATACAATTGTTCTTCACCTATACAATACTACGGTATTTTCTAACAATAAGTGTAACCTTTAGTAAGCTTGTACCTGGATTTCACTGTTTCCAAGGTGGTGGTGGGGATGGAGAAACATTCTTACCAACTACAGTCTTCAGCCTTTTTTAGTGCTGTCAGGTCAGAAATATTCTCTCCATGCTGATGCACTCTCAAGTTTGGGTTACAGAGACAATCATGTTGTATTCCTATAAGTTTATGGGCAATGTCATACCTGCCCATATGCAAGCAATGTAACCCACCAACTCTGGTGACTCAGGAACTTTGAAGTTTGATGATGATGTAACTCCCAGCTTTGGAAAGGCCACTATTTTTAACAGTGACGCATGCTTGTCTGTTACCATTGCATATCAATGACGTGTTCTGCTTTGTCAGAATTGCTTTAAGCATGTCTGTAAGGGATCTTTACTGTATGTTTACAGTGCTTGCTCCTTGTCAATTGGTGGACACTACAGCTTAGTAGGCTTATGCACAGGTTTTATAGGATGTCAGAACAAAATGATTTTTTTATTGAGGAAGGGTCAAACAAGTTGTGCTTTTTGTTGTGTCACACTAAACAATATAAGAAGCATGTTAAGAAAGATCAGGGCTCTCACTAGAAGGCAAAGGCTATGAGAAATGATTTAAAGCTACATTATCCTGTTTCTAATTCCTTTTCTTTCTTCCTGCGGAAATGTAATTGCGAGAGGCTGGGAGAAGGGTTTGGAGCATTGGCTTCTATGTCAGCCTTGAAGAGAGTCATAAAGTCTCTTTTATGGGTTTTTCTCTAGCCTAGTTCTACTTTTCCAAATTAGAGGAGACAATATGACAATCTTAGCTAGCTCTGATCTTACATCTTAATTTGCAAACTCAGCAGCAATATCAGTGCCTAACTTTAGTAGATATGAGGAAATATTTTTGTATGTAAACAATTTTCCATTGACCTGCAGTAAAGGCCCTTTTTACAATTGTCTGCACAGTGCTTTAAAGACCACCCCCCCTTTAATAGGTTTAGATAATAAATATTCCCGATATTTAATGTCTGTCTCGGGTAAGATGTCTGTTAGATCGTACATAGAAAAGTCAAATATGCAGCTGGAAGATTCAAACAATAAGCCAATGTAGTCAATTTTTTCTGAAATTTTTTTCAAAATTTGCACAGCAAACATAAATACTAGAAATACATGACTCTTGAAGCAGTTGAAGATTTTATTTTTTCCTACTAATTTGCTGAGGACTGGCTCAGATTATTTTATGTCTTTTGAATAATTTTTAACTAACATCATCATGTGTAAAAACTCAACAACCTTACAGTACCCTGTATCTATTCTTTCACATTTCCTGGCATCGGTTAATGAAATACTTGAAGATCCAGCATGCTGTTGCTGTTTGGCGTACCTTGGTCATGACCTGGAAGGACCACCCACTCCTGCAAAAGAGAGGGTAAGTCTGTCTCTATGCTAATTTGATTTTAGACCTCCTTTGAAGAAAAAGTATCCTTCAGTCAGCTTCAGTCTAGGCTGAGCTACTTCTGTGATGTAAGTTTTGGTCTGCACAAGCCATTTATAGCTGTGTGCATAAGGCAGAGGTTGTTTTGTGTGTGTGTATGTGTGAAGGAGTAGGGAAACTTTTATTGGTACTTTTGTTTCTTTTCCACTTGAAGAAAACCCAGATATTTTGCTACTTACATTTGAAAAAAAGTCCAAGAAAAATAAAAGCATTAATATTAACCAGAACGAATCTTTAGTTAATGAGATGTGATTGATCACTTTGAAGGGAAAAAAGTAATATCCTATGACATATAAATCTAAATGTATTGGTTAAAGATCTAAATCATTTTATTTGCCACAAAAGAAGCACTTGTAATTAGGAATGAAAAATGCAGTAAGCTAGTGAAGAGAAAATAAATTTATTGAAGTGATTTTGCAAATCACAGTTAATTGAGCCACAAACAAAGCAGCAAATAAAGGAAATAATGTGGTAATTGGAACCCTCATCCCTTATTGGCATACATTATGGCTTGCTATCTTTTAGCAGCATTAAATCATTGCATGTGAATGTTGCCAAAAAAACTCTTCATTTCCTTTTAGTGACTTCTTACTGCCCTCAGTTGAAGTTTAATAGAAAAGGAAGGACATGATGTAGTTTTAATGACAGGAAACCCATGGCTTCCAAATGAATAAATTCCATCACTGGCTGCCACAAAGTGTGCTAATTATTTCCTTTGATAAATTAAAAGCCGTAAAAGTCCAAAGTATATAGCATGTGGTTTACAGTTATAGTCTGCCTGTCTGCATTATTGAAAGTTCATATAAACCTCATTATTTTAATTTAATAAACATTATAATTATTTTTTATGCCAGTAGGCAGTATAGAAAGCATATGTCGAATACAAACTTGTCTGACAGCAGGGTAAATAGCCCACAAACTGAATAAACAAGGAACGTGATGTATCATGTTGTGATAGCTCAGGTTTTTTATGATATTTTTGTATGAGAAGATGCTTATTTTTTTTTAGTTCTATAAACAAGAGACTAGTGACTAACTTTATCTGGTAAACCAGTATTTCATTCTGCAAAGTGTTCTTTGATGAATGATATAGTCCCTTGTGTTTTGGAACAGAAGCTAAGAAAATGAGAAAAAATTAGGGAAATATAGAGAGGAAAATTGGGATAACAAAGCAAACAAAAATAAAACAAAAATAAAAATCCTATTCTGTCTGAAGGAATGAAACACATATCCAACAAGGATGTAAATTACCAGAGTTAGTTTTTTTTGGTTTGGTTGTTCCCCCTGCCCCATCCAAAAAAGACCATGTCCAATGAGGGCCTGAAACTTTTTAATGACTATTGTACTAATGACATTCAGGCCTGCTCAGTACCTCATGGGATTAGACCTTAACCTTAATTAAAAGAAAAAAAAAAAAAGACTGAATAATGAGAAAAAAGGACAGTTTATGTATGTTATGGAAGTTCATCTTGGATTATTATTCTAAAACTTTTTAAAAAGCAAATACTAGCCAGACAATCTAGTAAAAGAAATCGGTTACATACTAAGTCTTTTGCTGTGTCCTGATCTGATGCACCTGACTCCAGCTGTAAACTGACTCAAATGGGTTTTTTTAAATAAAAAAAATACTTTAGCTGGGCTTCATGACTGATTTTGCTAAGTGTATTCATTTGGTAACGAGACTAGGAGTTTCTGGATATGTGAGATGGCAATGGCATGCCAGAACAGAGGGCATAGGATCACAGCAGATACTGGAGCCAGCAAGAAGAACAGAACTAGGTCTGGCAGGACCAGGAAAAGGCAAAAGACAGGTAAATCATTTTGCCCTCTTAAATTTAAAAAGCATGTTACAGAAAGCAATCACAGATGCTGATTAAAATTACAGGAGTTGGAGCATTGTTTTCCATGGTATCTGTCCAAATGTGTTGCAGAGGCGGGTGTGCACAGAGGTCTGTGTCTTACTGTTGGGGAGCTGAAGCTCCTGAAGGGCTGGATCAATGTGTCTCACCAAATGCTACAGCTTGTATGGGAAAGCTTCTTTGTGCTGCTTATTGGACTGTCCTGTCTCCCTAGCACAAATCAAACTCTATTGAGCAATACTGCTGCTCTGACTTGCTTGTGTGGAAGAGCAACTTTCCTGCAAATGTACAGGGAATATTGGGTCCACTTACTATGTATGTCTATGACCAATTCATTTAGTAGTTCAGCGTAAATCTAAGGATGTATTTCCCTTGTTCTTAGAAGTATATGCCTAGACTTTATAAAGCAAACTCAGACTTGCATGTGCTATAGGGCTGAAGTCAGTGGAATTGTGTCTAGTAGCAACGATGCTGACTTGGTGTTGCAATGACTTGATGTATCAGCTAGAACTTACCTGTTTCAGAGTGACTGACGCTGCACTGTGTTATGGGGAAATGTGTTATTCTCTGGAAGGAAAAAAAAGTGTACCTGACTTCATGAGAAAGTTCCTGAGTCAACTTCTGAGAGACTTTTTTTGCCTTTTGGTGAGCTGAAATGGAAATATATTTCAATTTTTGTTTGATGGGCCACCTTGGCACTTTTCTGTCATTTCATTGTTACACAGTAACACAAAAAAAAAAAACAAACCTATTTTGAGGGAAATAGGGTAAGAAGTTTTTTGAATCTGAAAGCTTCAAAATTTTGAAGCTGAAAAGGAGTTTGAAAGAGAACTGGGGGAGGTGTTGTAGTATTCTTGCAGAAGTAATTGGTGTTGCAAGGAAATGTAGGAGGGTGAATTCTTCCACATTGCAACATCAGCCTCAGGAGTACTGAAATATACCATACATTCTAGTTGAGATATACTTAATTGCAAAGAGTTAAATAAAGTAAATTAAAAATGCCAAATCTATAGTAATGCTTGTGAAGAATATCACCTTGAAGAAGGACATATTCCCTTTACATTTAGATGTCACTACTCTTTAATAATAAGCCTATGAAAAAAGGAATAGAGGGCTATAAATAACACAGTAAGTTCAAATTAACTACAAAATAAAAATGTCATAGTAAACTGCAACAAGATTTTAGTGTACAAATGACTATTGACTAACAATTAAGGGATCTGTCATAGACTTGTTTTGTCTGTTGTATGAAATTTGGGAGAGTTATGGTAGTAGTACTTTATTTTTGGTTAATAAAGGCTTACTAGTGCTTGCTTGGAAAATACAAGCACATTCTGACCATGCAAAGAAATTCTGTTGCTTTGCTCTTCCTTTTTATTTTTTTTCATCCTTTTTAATTAATGGGAGGAAGATAAGATTACTGCTTCTTTAGAGATTATTTGCTTCAATGATTTTTACTTCTGTAGTTACAAGAAATCTGCTTGTAAGCTGAAAATGGCTTGCATAACGGCCAACTATGCTTATTTTCATAGTATTTTACTTGGTAGAATAACAAACTTTTTTATTAACACTGTTGTGAAACTAGCTGGAGAGACCAAAATATATTGTAAGAGTTTTCTATAAAATACTAGTGGGACTTGAACACCTGATTAACATTAGCAGCACGGAGTAGAAATATTCTGGTTTATTCATTATCTCTTTATTTCTTCTCACAGTTGTTCTTGAGATAATGATTTGCATTTTGTGTCTTAAATTTCATAGGCATTGATTTTTCTCTTTGATAACACATTATTATTTTTAGAGAGAGCTACATGAATAGCATTTACACTGCATGCAGGAAAACTGGTCTGTAACTTGAGTGGAAATATAAGACAAACCAAGGCTTCTGCACAGTTTTGTATTTCAAAGGCAACTGTGATGGACATGATATTTAAGGAACAGATAGAAGCAGAAAGGCAGGGTTGCTGTGAAAATCCTTCTTTCTTACCATTTGTCAGAGGTTAAAGAAGGCTCCAAGGGAGCTGGACAGGACTACGATGAAATGGATAGTCTGTCACTTGCTGGCTTTTCAGTCAAAAGCAAATAGGAGTTACCTCTCTGTGAAGAGTTATTTCAGTTGACTATGAGAAACAGAAGGAGGGAGGGGCTGTGGTTTCTTTCTATACCTGCAGGAGGTCAATGTAAGTGACAGTGATGAAATTCTCTCCTTGATTTTTCTGGGCTGTTTACAGCTTATGTAGTACAACACCACAGCATGTGTGAATGAGGATATGACACAAGATCTCTCTGATGTTCTGGGGTAGTATAAATGCATGTTCAAGTGTGTGTGTGTGTGTGTGTTTTGTTTAGGCAGTGGAAGAGTTCTTTATTTAAAGGCTATAAATCAAATGCTCTTCCATACTCTAAACATGTCGCTGGCATTCCCTGGAGAGTGGATTGGGGTTTCTTGGTTTCAGGTTCGGCAGAAGCAGCAAATTTTTTCTGGGCAGTGTGACTACTTCTGCTCTATCCGGGGAGCATAGAGAAGGGAGATGGTGAGACTCTGGTGTGTTTTTTGACACTGGTCCACCTTCACATTACAGTGCATATTTACTTTGTTATTAACTCATGCTGTGTATCTTATTTTCTGGTCATCTGTACTTCTGGGGAAAGAGAGGTTAATTTTTAATGAGGATCATGGTATTCCTGCTTCATAACAGCAGTGGTCCACTTGAACTATGGACACATTCTAAGTAATCTGAATTTCACTTACCTAAATCCTGTATCATACCAGCAGTGAGGCGATGTTAACACAGGAGCTCCACTGTCATCCTGACACGCAGTTTAAGTGAACTGGAACTTAGGACCTGCACAACCAGCCAAGCCCCATCTCGCAGTGGGGCAGCAGGGCTCTTAGAGAGTCCCTTTGAGCTAGTGTGTGTGTCCCTGCCCCTCAGTTTTCTGAAGAATGTGGTGCATGGGACCCACTCCTAGGAAACTTTCTATGTGCAGCTCATAAAAATTAGCTGGCTTTACACAGTGGGTTTCTTTTTTTTCCATTTTTTTTTTCCCCCCTGAGTTTCTTTACCAGTTGTTTCTCTGAGAATTTGCTTAGTGGTCTATTTATGAAGTGATCTAACCCATCATCTGACTTGGGTCTATGCAAAATGGCTGAAGCTGAGGAAGAGAGCATTATTTTTAAGCTGGTCTTCATACATTATTGCTGATAGGTAGAATAATAGGATGTATAATTAGCACATTTCTCATTTCCAGATGCCATGGCCAACACAGGCTGGTGCAAAGCTGTAGATGTAATTAGCACCTAGAAAAATGTTAATGTCTGCATTTGTTGAAACATAGGGCTTCTTATTGTCACAAACGTATTAGCTGCTTTTATCTGGTTTCTGTCCCCACCAAGGAGAGTAAGCTACAGTGATGTTATGCTATGGTATACAGTGTTTCCCTTGTCATGACATGGGAAAAACAAGAGGGTTAAATAGCAAATGGTTTGCTTGAAGCTCTAATTTGAAATCCCATCAGGGTCACTTGTTTACTAGCACTAATAGTTAACTAGTGCACAGCCTTTAAATTACTGCTTGTTACAGCGGTGCTGTTCACACCACTGTGCTTAAGGACCTGTCAGCATTTCCAGTGGAAAACTCTGGTTTCAAAGGCTTATGACTTTGTCACGAATATTTGTGCTGAAACTTGCCAAATGTCATCTCAGGCTAGAAACAGATTATTTCTTTTATTGGAGACCGCTTGACTTGAGTGAGGAATAAATCGGCTTCCAAATTATTTTGAACATAAGAAGAGATGACTGAAATCTTTTCCCACCACCATACTCTGTTGTAATTAAAATAATGTAAATGAGGAGGATTCTGGGACTCTGGGCTAGTGACAGGGCAATACAGGGAAAAAAATGAACGTAAAAGCATGTTGATTTGTTGTATCTTTGCAGTGAGTTCTGTGGTGGTAACGGCACACACTGGCAAATTTCTCTAGCTTTTGTAAAATACTGTCAAGGCTTTGGCTGTTAGAACTCAGATCTTCTTTAGTGCTTTGATACTCCAATTTACTTCTTTATATGGACCTTTTTATTCCGAACTATTTGCTCTAACTACACTTGAACTGAGGTGGCTTGGGTTTATTCTTAGCTGTCCATAGATATTTTTATAGCCTCAGACATGTAATACAGACAAACTTATGTCCCATTGCTCCATCAGTAATGCTACCCCACAGCTACCTTCCAACCCCTAGGGTCTGCTCAGAAGCTAAGGAGGTGAAAGCTGCTTCAAGACCTCAGCTTCAGTGCTGTAAATGGCACTCAGAATTCTCTAATTGGAGCAGTGTTATTTTTTGAGAATTTCCTCTTGCCTTTCGGAAAACAGATGCTTTATACTTTTCTTTGCTACCAATCAATATTCAAGAAATACAACTTTTCTCCACAGCTCAGAGCTTTTAATGATGAATTGCTTTATGAAGGAACAACATCCATAATTTCTGTTGACATGGTGGAGGACTTTCCTTCTTTATTTTTGATTAAGTTTCTTAATTTTCCTTGAACAATAAATATACCTAAACCCTTATGTTTTAAACTTGGCTAAATTTTGTGGACTTTTGTTCAGTTTGATTTACCTGAATATTTCATGAATCAAATTAGTGTCTTCCTTGAGGCCAGGTGTTATACTGTGCTAAAACCGGGCATACAACAGCTTCAGACTTTCAAAGGTCTTTAGGTGTTGGTGTTGTTTTTAAAGTACTGCTTTGATGAAGCTGATATTTTCAAAACTCACATATCGTGCTCAAGCACATGCACAAAGATTACTGTTTTGGAGATTTAATGCACATTTTTGAGAAATCTGTAAAGATACATGTTTGGAAATAGCTAAGTGTGCAACAGTCCTGCATGGTTAGCTTCATCTCCATAGTTTGGAATGTGTTTGCTGCTGGCCAGCCATCAGGTTTCAAGGCACAACATTTCTACCATTTCTACAGCATTATTGTTCATGCTTTCTTGTTTATAGCTACATTGTGTACTGTTCAGCATGCTTGTGTCTCTTGCTGTCTGCTTATAGGTGTTAGCCAGGGAAAAACATGCATATGCTAATAGGTTATTTCTCTTGGAGGAAGAAAAAAAAAACCCCTGAAATTTCACCAGTGTGTTTTACATATAAAGGAAGAGCACCTAATGGAAGTAAACGCAATTTTATCTTTATATTTTGCAAAGAATTTAAAGAAGTTACTGGAATAAATATGCACACAACTGTACCAAATAATCACTCAGGAAGTTGGGTGAAACTGCAGTGTGAAACAAGGCCAAGGGGAAAGTAAATATGACAGCTTTGAAATTAGTTTTGAGATCTGATAGGAATTGGTATATAAGCTGGGGAAAGGCAAAGTCAGATTCAAAATCCAGGAGTAAGACAAGACCGAGCTGACAGGCCCATAGCACTTAATATGATGGATTTTTTGACTAGGGTCACTGCAGGAGCAGGAAGATAAGTGAGCAGATTTCAAGACCTATTTATTATTTTTCATGCAATAAGATATGCAAGAAATAGAAAGTAAGTGGGAAATGCACAATTATCGTTCTAGGTTATCCATGTAACCTTTAGACTGAGTAGAGATACTCTGTGCTTATAGTAAATGTTAGCTTTCATCCACCAGGTTTATTGTGGATCAAATGTACAATGATTAGAGCTGAAAAGCTGAATAAAAATGAATTGCAGTGATGTTGCAATGCAAGCTTAAAAGGACAGGGTGAAAGACCATTCTAAGGGAAAGATGCTCTGAAGTGTTGGGGCTATTGGTGAAGAACCCTATTGTTCATCAGTAGTATAAGCTAGGATTACAGAAATATTATTTTAACCCCTTGGCTTCGCCATGAACATCTGTGTAGAATTCATCTACTGGGTTTCTGAACACGTCATGCACACTCATGTCTCCACTGATCTGAGTGCAATGCTAACAACATTGATTCATTGTTGTGGTGATTATGCTCAATGCAGAAAAAAAAATAACCTTGAAAACCAGTAAATCTACTTTCCTTCGAAATCTTTGTACCACATGCAGATGTTAATTATTTCCTATACTATTTCTGTCATTTAGGTGAAGGATCCATGTGTGCCTTCCATGACCCCAACTAGGCTGTTAGCTGCAACAGAGAAACAGGACTTCAGAGGGAGTTGCTAACCTTCACTGAATAGCCTGTCAGCCAGAGAATGATACAGAGCACCTTCAAAAGGTCCCCTAAGTAATGAGCACTAAGGAGGGTTATAATGGGCCCATCATTAGCTCCAGCTAATATTTTGACCTAATGCCCACATATACTACAGGTGTCATGCAGGGCCACCATAGGATTAATCTGCAGGACGTTTTGTGGCTATATGATGACAACACATTTCTTCAGCATGTTTCCCAACTTGTAAGCCTTTATATGTATTTTATATAATGCATGTAAATTATGACCTCTTGCATATATTTTTTAATTCTTTCCTCAAGCTCATTCACCCATGGTGACCGATGAATCAAGTACATAACCATACAAAAGAGACAAATAAATGGCAAGGCATTAAATGCTTACAAGGATGTAACAAAATATAAATACAGCTACTAGGAAGATTCGTTCTTCCTCTTATTGTGTGTTCTTTCCTTCAACTGATTTTTTTTTTTTTTTCCTTCCCTGAATCCTGGTACCACTTGGAATTTTGAAAAAGTTGAAGACTTGTGCACTCTGCTTCTGCATGCATTTTTATGGGTCTCCTGTAAACTCATACCCTGCTTTCCATGGAGAGCTTGCTTTCATGATAAATAATTTCTTTTGGTCTTTCCATTCATGCGTCTGTTTTCCACTTTATCAGACTTCTTCACTTAGTCACTCAAGATGTTCATTCTTGCCCTCTTACTTGATGGTTAAGAATCCTAATCATTGTGGTGGTGAATCCTTCTCAGAACTTGGAGCTTTCCTAGATTTTGTGTTGGTGATTTGTTTACATCGCCTCCTAAAGAATGGCAGTCACTTTGTCAGCCGAATTGAGCCAAATATTAATATTGTTCATATTCTCAACCAGATTTAGAGACAAATTCATCTGACTCCATTTGTCTGCACTCCTATCTGCATGGTATACGCAGTTATATTTTATTAACCTGTGCTGTTCAGCTGCTGAGTGAAATCCATGTGACTGTAATCAGACAGTCATATTGTAGAATGCATTAACTATAAAAAGACAATTCATACAGTTTTTGCTCAGTAATACCAAAAAGACATCAGAAGTTTATGATTTAATGATGTAATGGGGTATTTAATATAAGGAGGCAATACTTGACTGATAAGTGCCTACTTTAAAATTCTTTGCACACTTCAATTAAGATTTTGTATTCCTGTATCACTTACCTTAAAAACATGCGCACCCAAAGTGCTGGGTGTTATTTAAACTTGCAAAGATGAAGAAACAGAATTTGCACTAATGCTCCAACAATAATTAAAATATATGTTCTTTAAAAATCACAAAATTTGAGTTAAAATTTCAACTTATAAACAGAAAGCTTATTCTCAGATTCACTTAAATATAGAGTGCAGGCTATATTTATGTGTGCGTACATACAGATTTTTTTTCTTTAACTGTAGATGAACACAAGTTGCTTTTTTGACTGTGCAGGAACTTAAGAGACAAGTACAGAGTTCATGAATAAATGTTAGATGTCAGTTTAAAAATCAGTAGTATCAAAACTCACTGCATTTCTGATTACCTTTATAATCAACAATTAGGTTAACTATGCACATTTGATGCTGAGATACTTGTTAGAAATGGGTTTTGTGTAGCTCTGCCAATTTAGACTACATATTAAAGGCTCTATTACTTTGAGGAGTTGAATAATGTTAAACTCTAAAAGGCCATTGCAAATAATTTCATTCATTGAAAGAGAACTTCCATTCACTTACCAGAGAAGAGAAAAGAAAGTATTTTGTATTATGTTTAACTTGACTTCATTTGGGCATAAGACCTTGAAATTCTCCTATGGGCTTACTGAGTACAAATTAATGTTTTGTTAGTGTTTGGGGTTTTTTTTTATTATTATTCTTTTTCCCCCCATCCTTTCTCAATTGGGTTATTTTCAGGGACATTTATGCACTCTGAGTACAGTCTTTTTCTTACCAAAAAAATAAAGAAAAAAAGAGAGAGAATTGAAAACTTTCTTGAGACAAAGCTATTCAATGCTTAAAATGATAAAATCTGGTCAATCCATGTTTGTTGTTTCTTTCTGTATAGCCACTAAAAATAAATCCTTCAGGAGAACATTTCTTTAGCTCACTTTTTCATTATTTCCAGAGGCAAAAGCTGGCAAGGCAATTTATAATTCAATTTTTGCTAAATCCACAACACCTAATATATATGTCAGGCATTTCAACGGCAGGGTACTTTGGGGATAGGTGATAAATTGTACTGATTATAAGTGCAAGCTGTTCTTCCAAAACATCATATCAAAAAGAAGGCAAGTATTATTAGGAGAATGTAATGTATCTTTAGAATGTCCAGAAACATAAGAGATAATCACTTCATGTGAATATATTCTCCCTTGAGTTTTACAGCTCAATATTAAGGTCTTACCATGTTTTTGATAGCACTCATCTGGAGGGAGGGACCATCATGGGTTGGTAGTCTTTCAGCAGCCACATAGCTCTTAGGCCTGCAATAATTCATTTCTCCTGAAAAAGAGCTTACTATGAAACCTGAAACATGGTCATAATAATTTTCTAACTATGTTGGGGTATGTTAAAAGTATAAATATTATTTTATAATATAATCTCCCCTGATCTTTTAAGCATCCTTTCAATGTTTCCATGCTTTTTCCTGCGAGATACATGTGACTTTAGCTGTTTATCAATACTGCTGAGCAAAACCAGAAAACTTCTTCATATTAGCTTGACAATGGAGATGAATGTGAAAATAGGGAAAAAGACACTACATCTTGGGATTTTTCCTTTTAGTTTCTGATGTTTTAAATGAAAAATGTGCTAATCTTACAAAGATGAGATTGAGATATCAGCTACAAATATTTAGAACCAAAAAATAAGCAAATGAAACTGGACAGTTGAGATTTGCTGGAGTGATGCAAACTTTTTCACCTTTCTGTCATTGATGTGAATTTAGCTTGGCTGATTTTTGAATTGGCTGCTCAGCAGATGCTCCTTGTTTGTCTTGCTAACCATAATCTGTATCCTGCTCAGACTCTGAGGAACTGACTGTTTCTGTGACCATGGTATTGATTTAGGACCCATCCTATACTATCATCCTGTTTTATGCATGTTTCCTTCTCTAGCATCTCAGGAAATTATTTTCTTCTGTTAAGAGCAGGAACCCTTATTAATTTTTCTAGAACAGATAAAATTCAGCTTAAAGGCAAGAAAATAAAATTAAAGAATTTATCTACATCTAAGATTAACTAAAGTGTCAGTAATAAAAGCAATAAGGCTTAGGGTAGAAAAGACAGTTCCAACAACTCCTGTTCTATCCAATTTCTATTTGTCTGCTACATTTATGTCTCAGTTTCTTCCAAATTGTGTCCTAAGCCTTCTCAGAAGTTCTTATTATGGATAATGTCGGAAACGTTTTGTAGATTCAAGGCAGTATTCTAGGCAGTAAAAAACACTTTCTGTCAAAAGGTTTTTCTGTAAAATTTTTTTACAAAATTTTCTATTTTGCATTGCATCTACAATTTGATCCCTTCTTTGTGGAAGAAGGAGGATTTTCACTGTAAAATAAAAACCCTTTCAGTTGCTACCAGCTGAATAAAAAAAAGTTGTTAAATTTCTCAACAACATATTTCAATTTTGAAAATATCAATTTTCTTTCACGCTTCTAATGAAAACATAATGCTTTTTGTACATTTTGGTCAGTATTATGTGACTCCATGAGTCCACTTTTAAACTGAGCCTTGCGTGAATGAATACAGCAGTGAAAATGAGGAGTGAAAATGAATGAATGAAGGAAAAAACATTGTCCTCCTTCTGAAAGAGACCTTCAGATCAGCAAGGGAGCTGAGTGCAGAGAAGATTATTTTTTTTTTCTCTCCCTTTCTCTCTTTTGCATCAGTCCCCCTCACTCTCGCATTCTTAGTTTTGTCCTTTTTGTATCATTTAAACTCATTTAATGAAGAAGATAGACAAAAGTGGAAAACAAATTACCACTCATGAAACAGACCAGCTTAGTCTGCACGCTTGTCTGAAAGACTGATGAGATAATACCTGCAAAAGAATGGTCTGCTCTGACAGGAAAAGGAGAACCAATGTATCCAGAACACTCAATAGCTCATCTGGCAGTAAACGAGAGGTCAAAATGTCAATCTTCCAGTCCTGCCCCTTGCGGTGTTAGAAATCTATTAAAGAAGTCCTAACATCTATTCAATAGTATTACAGCCATTCTTATAGCATAGATGGGAAATTAAAATTAGGTGGAAGCATGGATAGCAAGGAGGTACTCTCAAAGGAAAAATGAAACAAAGTTGGAGAAAGATTGAATAATACACTGCAAAAAAGTCAGTGAGAAATGGAGACACTCTGGAAAGAGGCAGGGAAAGAGATGCTTGAAGCTATCTAAGAAATAGCAAAGAATAAAACAAGGAAGAGCCATGAAGGTGTTTTCCCCTCTTATTCAGTTTTTTCCTTTGAGATTCAAAAATAATTCCTTAAAAATGTGAATAAGTGTAGTTGAGAATTGCCTGCTTGTCATTGATGATACCAGGCAGGCATGATTTCTGTTTGGCTACATTTCTTGGGCACAGAAGGATACTGAGTTGTAATACCCTGCTAGATAAAGACATGCTGAAATTCATAAGGCTGTTAGTGGAACCTAATCACACTGGAAAAAGCTGTTACTACAGCAAGCCAGATTGAATCAGCTATTAATAATGCAAAGATGTCATTGCTTCCCAAAAGAGATTCTTAGCACAGCTTGTAGGAGAGATTATTATTATTCATGTTATTAGAAGCAGACCTAAAGAGGGATGCCTACTGTATGAGCAGAAAGGTTTTTGTTTTTCCTGAAGAGTCTTTGAGAAAGCAAAGAGAGGATCCAGACTAGAGGAGTTAGTGTCCCGCATTTTCTCATAATTTTTCTGTTAGAAAAATTAAAATCTGGGCTTCCATTTGTACAAAATTTGAATTATGGATACATTCTTGCCCTTGAACAGCATGGTGGAAAAGGTAATTTTTTGGAGTGAATGTTTACTTTTGGATATATTTGCTTATGCCCTGATGACACATTAATGGGCTTGTTAGACGCCCTCTGAATTTAATGGGACCAGATTGAGGCTGATGTGTAAATATCCTCAAGCCAGTGTAAAAAGCATATTTCTCAGCCCTCTGGAATAAAGGAAGACATTTGTTGCAGATGCAAATATTATGACTTCACACTGTTTTTTTTATTCTTCATTTTTTTTGAGGGTGGAAGGGCTTATTAATTTGTCACTGTATTTGGGGGACAGTATCTTTTCTACTCTTGTGTGTGAATTTCTGCACAGAAATCTAGAATTTGAACCACTGGCATTGTGTTTCTAAGACTTTTCTAGCTGAAAAGATTGAAGAAGAAGGGGAGGTTGTATGTTTTCATGAGTCTGAGGGACGTTGAAGCCACAAAAAGCATAAACTTGATACTGAGATATAAACAACTATTTTCAAAATAAATATAAATGTAGCTCCTCCTGAATATGATAATTAAGTGAATTGTTAAAAACGTTACTAGTCCTTAGTCTGTGAGATTAAGAAAGACAATTTCAGTCTTCACACAAGGGACAGCCTTCAGTCAGTCCTCTAGTTATGACAGTCTGTTCTTCTACAGTCCCTAAAGTAAGAATAATCAAATAAAGATCCAGGTGGTTTTTTTCCCTCTTCATAGAAATGAAGAGTGTGTAGCATTGACTTTCAAAAGATTTTGCAGAAGGGTCCTGTTGCGTGCATTTGTCCTTAAAAGAGATGCTGATACAGCATAGGAAGCAGTGGATGAATAAGAGAAAAGGAGGAGCCCTGAGCAGCATCTGAGCAGTATGTAAATGCTGAGATGCTGCTGAGGTGGCTCTTTGGGCTTCTGGTAGAAAAGAATGGACATAGAGTCTGGATCGGCCTTGTGATCTCTAGATCTGAGCAGAGGGTGAATCTCTTCTCAACCAGTCTGATGAGATTTTTAATGAATGAAAACTCTTTGGGCAATGTCATAGGCCTAAAAATATATGGTAGGATAAAAAAAGTACAATGGAAGGTTTTCTTAAATTACTTCAAAGCAAATGTGATATGGTTCTTGGTTAGTTCAAAGGCTTCTGTGAGAGGTATTTTTCCTGGCTTTCCTTTTACGACTGAATGTTAGGAAAAAAATAGGCATGAGTTCATTTGAACATGGAACAGCAGGTAGTTCCATATAAGATGCTCTCACTGTTTCATTGTAAAAAACAAGTATTTAGGGTTGAGATTTTTGCAAGAAACTTCAGAAACAGCTGACATTGAGGGCGTGCAATGAAGGTAAGATAACAGGATTGCAATTAATTTTATAATGCTGAGGGAATTTTAGTGAACTTAAAATACATAAATAGAGCTCTTGGGCAAATGGAAGTCAAACTTTCAATTACTCTAAAATAGATTCTGGCTCATTCAATCTAGCTGACACTTTGATGTGTTTAAATCTTTGCAGACACTATGTAAGAACTGAATCAACGCCAACTACGCCCCCTCTGTTCTCGCAAATGCAGAAGCCATAGTATCTAAACAGTAAGAAGACCAGCTCTTTCAAGAAGGAAATTTGTAGAGATAACATGAACAGTGGCTGTCATTAAAAGCCAAATGACTACTATTAGATATTGTTGGTGAGGGTTATCAGAAGGCAAATATGGCACATGAGATTATGCAATCTACTTTCAGGGTTTTGCTGTGTTTTCTTGTCTTAAGATGAGCATCTTGTGCTTTCTGATAAAACAAAAACAAGGTTGCAAAACACCTGATTCAGCAAAATAAGAAAAAAGGCAATATACATAGCATTCGTGTTACTGTACTTCAACAATAATTCCATAATCAGAGATATCTTTTCAAGCATAAACATTTCCCATTCCTACAGTTAATATTGTAAAACTGCAGAACCATAGCAGTACTTTTACAGTAAGCAACAAAACAAATTATTCTTGTATCGTGGTATTTACAAGATGCCATTAGAAGCAAAGTTTGTGTTATCAACAACTGTTATGAACTGGACACAAAAATGTCAGGAAACATGAGGAAACCCACAGACAGTATAAGTCTAGCACTTGGTTTTAATTAAAACCTTTTTCTAGACCTTATGCCACATGTTACTTGTATACATTATCAGGATACAGGACTGAATAGGAATTTCACTAAGGCTTGTTAACCCTATATTCAAGGCAGTCCAGTGAAAAGAAGACCAAACATGCAATAAATATTAAAGACTGTGAAGTTCAGGTGACATCCTTTCAGTGAAATCGGAGTGATGGCACTTCATAGCCTGAGATTCCAGAAAGTCACTGAACTCTCTATAAGGTTAATTAATCCTTTTCTAGTTTCATAATATGTTCTTCTGAGTATATAAAATGTCAGGAACAGCTGCTTACTAGATCTAAAAAGCCACTAAACAAAATTAAATCTTTCTTGGAAAAAAAAAAAAGGTTAACTGTTCCCCAAATGAAGGTCGCTATGTGTATCTTGCAGGGTTTTTTTCCTTTGCATTTCACCACAGTCAGTGAAGTTCTGTGTTAGCATCCTAAGTTCAATTTCCTGTTTGTAAAGAAAGTAATTAAAAATAATAATAATTCTGTGATTCATTTCAGACTGGTGAATAACATGGCATTGTAAGTAATTCTACAAATATTCCAGTATATGATGCAGGACTGTAGCCAAATAAAGCACGGTCTGATGGATTTGTAAGTAGATAGGAAGGTGGATCAGCTGAAAAAAGTTATCTAAAATGGATTGACTTCCAAGGCTGCCTGCAAAATAGCTTTAGCTATGAAATATGTGCTAGAACAAGAAAGGAAAACCACCAGATGATAAAATGGATTGGATAAAGTGCGTGACACAACAAAACAAAAAGCTTTCCTTAAAACTCCATTGTCAAAACATATTCCTCCACTGGGTCCGTGAACAAAACACTTCCCAGGAAGTGCAGTGCAAGAGCAGGAGGTCGGTGAAAGTCATAGATGTGGAAGCAAATGCAGCTGCTGTAGATAGAAAACGAGAGGTTCAGAATGGGGTATATAGCGCAGAGCTGTGAGCAGGAGCAGCTCTGAACAGTGTGCTGAGCACAGGATGGGACAGTGCCCAGGTGCAAGCATATTTTGGGGCTCAGCCCAGCTGGGTATAATTGCAGTGTTCTTACAAACAAGCTACTTTAAGAAAAAAATGATGTCACTCTTTTCACATTGCAAAAATGTAGTCTAGCATACACTCGTGATGGGGAGTGCAGATACAGTGATAGGGCCAGGAGAGCTATGCTTGAGGTTAACTGAATGCCTAACATGTGTGTCCAAGTGGGAGGAAGCTGTGGTGAGACAAGAAATGAGAGAAATAATTCATTTAGAATCTGGCATGATGACTGTGAATTTCTTTAAAGATGATTTCTGTATATTGTGTAGGCTTGTGGGCTTTCGCATCTGTCTTTATTGCTGCTACAAAGAAGTACATCTCTGCTAGAACTAAATTATGATCACTTCAGTTTTGTGACTATTAATCAAGAGAAGGCATTTGCAAGCCTTTCCCAGCCACATATCCTTTGAGGGTTTTGAAAGCTGTAGAATGCAGTTTGTTATCTGTCATTGCAAGGCCGTGCCAAGTTCCATGATGCAGTGAAAGCGAAGTCGTAAGCTGCAGCTGACACTTTCCCACTGACCTCAGCTTGTTGCACTGCATAAACAGAAGCTATTACAAGTCAATATGGTTCTTGGAGCGGGGTTAAGCAGAAAGGAGCACAAGACAGTTTTCCATGTTTCTGCAAGGTTCAAAGTGAACGATGTGCTTTTTCTGTCACATCAGCAGAGGCTGTCATATCCTCGGTTCACCTCATAAATAACAGGCGCAGAGGACGGTTGTATAAGGCTGCAGTTCAAAAGGATTGAAATCTTTCCTTTCCTCGACGTGCTTACCTTTAGCCGTGCTTAGTGGTTGGTATGTCTCGATTTAATACGTGCCCGTCTGCTTGGTGAATCGGCACCCAGCTGTGTAGACAAAGTCTTGTGAGAGGAAGCCGCTGGGGCAAAGCGTGAAGAAATAGTTGCTGGGAAAGCCTGGCAGCACTGTGACAGCTGCTGAGAGAAGGCACAGACCTGGGAGCAGGTCGCTGGGCCCAGAGACCTGCCACAAGCCTGGCCCGTGTTGGTGGCAGCGGTCAGGGAAGGGCACTGAAAGAGCTGGCTCTGGGTGCCGGGGAGCCACCAGCAATGCGGTGGTGGTGGTGGGCCGGGGGCTGTTTTCCTCCCTCCCTCATCCCGGGGGGTAAGCATGAAGGACTGGAGGAATAAAGCAGGGATTTATAGGAAGGGAACAGATTTACTAGGAACTAGTGGGCAGGGGAGCACTAACCTTCCGTTCCCCCTCTGAGCGGATGGGTTCGTGGGGCGCACAGCCCCTCACCCTGCCTGCCAGCCTCCTGGGGCCTGTGCGCAGCGGCGGGGCCGTGGCACCCTGCGCCGGGGCATTTCATTTCCTCCCTTCCCCCCGTCATCTGCCAATGTAAACAACTGCCTACTTTTACCTAAACTGAAAACCAGATCTGCCTCTAATCACGTTGGGTGACTGTTGACATGTGTAGAGTTTGATATTTTGATAATATTATATGTCCGTGATAATACTTCATTACAGTTATGTCCTTGGCTATAATTCTTTCAACACAGTCGCTTTTGTACGGCCCTTTGAGTTACAGGAAAGCATTGTAAGGCCGAGTTTTGCTCTGATGGTCACATTAAAATTCAGAAGATTTAGACTTAATCAGCATTTGATATACCTCCGAGAAAGAGCAAGCAATGCATTTATTTCTCTTGCGTTTTCTTCGGGAGGAAATTGTGCGTGTGTTTGGGGGAAAGGGGAGAAGACTTTTTTTTTTTTTTTTTTTTTTCCTTGTCCAGGTTTACCTGTAATTTGAAACCATTACTGGTGTGTTTTCATATAATATTCTACTCCTCCATTTTACAGACTCAGTTATTTCCCTGATCACTTACCTACACAGAGAAGTTAATTAAACTACGACTTGTAAATTGCTGTGCCATCCCACATTATGAATTTGTGGGGTTTTATTCTCTGTATATACAAAAAATGCATGTTAGATTTTGCTTTTAACTTAATTTTGACAAAGTAAATCCATCTTGTGATTTGAACAGCAGAAACTTGTTCTCATATTTTGAATGATCAGAACTGTTACCCTTCCATATCTTTCACAAAAGGTAAATCCTCTGCTATGTCTTGTCTACAATGTCCTGTCTACAGTTTGCAATTTCACAAATGCTCTAGTAGGCATGGTATCATATTTTACCATCTGCCAAAATGAAAGCTTCGGCCTGGTCAGAAAATGCATTTTGTGACCTGTAGAATCTTTAAGAATATTTCCAATATGTTCTTGAAGTAAATTTTTCCTTTGGATCAATCAATCAAAGTGTTTAATTTAGATGCACGTGAAATGTATTGTGTTGATGTTGACCAGTTTTTAGTAATCACACAAATTAAAGTGGCTTTAGAAATAGAGCATTCTGACAGTTGAAAACATTTCCACTATTTTTGAGACCAAGATAGTAATTGTATTTGCAAAGTTGCCCAATATTTTCTAGAAAATTGTTCTGAAGATCACTGGGAAAACTGCAAATTGTGCCTTTGTTTTGAATCCTAAAAGTAACGAGTTATACCAATAAAAGAATATTTATATTCTGCAAGGAGGGTAGGGAATGAGTGCCTTTTCAGGAGATCCTATGCCCAGATTAAAATGCAGGTTTCGTAGTTGAATCTAATTCCTAGAAAATTTTTATGAAGTAGTACCTGACATAATTCCGGCATCCAGCGTTTCCAAAAGATGGACATTTTGAGTCTGCTAAAGCACACATCTGCTGTATCTCCCTTCTGGTAATCCTGAGCGCACAGGATTCTGGGCGATATGAATGTACCTCTTTTCCTGTTGCTCATAATGGAAGATGGAGGTGAACAAATCTATGCAGGAGGAAGTGGGAGTGTGGTGACTTAATCCTTAATGAGAATTGTAAGAATGTTTTCCTTATGCAATCTTATCATTTGACTGTCATCAGTAGTCAAGACACCGCTATAATCCTTTTAGAGGTAGTCAGGATTATGGCCTTTCTTGGTTCATTTAGATTTACTTTGCTACTGATGTATGGACTTGAGGCAGGACTATTTCAATGTCTCCAGATAGTACGGTGTGTGCAAACCTGCAGAGCATACAAGTTCAAGTGTCTCCTTGTGCATGGAGTTCAGCTTATTTCTTCATCATGTGAACAGTATGCACATATATTACAGTGCTCATGCTTCTGTTTTCCAGTAGAATGGTGGGAGCTCTTCTCCAACCACATGTAAATGTCTCTCTGGTGGAGGTTTGCATCTGAATTCCCACTGGGTTGATATGGAGGTACTGATCTCAGATCTAAAGTAGCTCCAAAGATGCATGATCGGACGTTACCCGTTTCTCCTCAAGATCTCTATAAAGAGATCCCTGCAAACACCTACATTCAGATGAGATGAATGCCTCCTCTCTCTACAGCGTGACTACAGTTTGCACTGTCAAAAACTACCTGAGGGTTTGAGGTAAAGCTATTATTTTTCATATTAACCTGATCTATTTCATCTTTTTATTTTAATTTCTTGTTGTTTTATGTAGAGTGGGCAAGTTGCAAAGACAGGCACTGACTCTGCAGATGTAAGGGCTCAAATATACATTGTGGAAGTGAAAGACATGAGGACTGAGAGTGCAATGTGAAAACAGCTTCTGTTCTTCCTCTTACTGGCCTTAAGACTTAACTCTTAAAAGTTGGTGTTTAACGAAAGGGGAAAGGAATAGACATAAGAACCAGGCAGGAACTAGACCCAGCTGCTATCTCTTTCCTGTGAGTACCTAAACCACTGAGCTTTTTGTGGAAGTCTCCCTTCCATTTTGATTTTATCAAGGTCATCCACCTAGGGCCTGAATTTTTTTCCCAGCAGACGTTAAATCAAACCCAACCTTTTCCTTGCAAGAAGTTTTGTTTTGATGATTCAACATAGTCTGAAAAAAAAAAAAAAAAAGAAAATGTTCCAAATCAGATAAGCAAAGAATAAGCAGTGTTGGGAGAATATAACTGATAGAATAGTAACCTGGTCAATTACTACAGTTATTACAGCTAATGGCTGGTGTTTCACTTACTAAACTAAATATTCACGACATTTTTTTCACTTAGGTATTCAAACTGTACATGGATCTTTTCTTTCTCCATGAACCTTTCATCCTATTACTGACGTTTATTCTTCTTTTTATTCAATTAACCCAGAAAGAAAGCTTCTGGCAAGGCAAGTCAGCTGTTGTCTGCTGAAGAGAGACATACAAATCTTGTCACATAGCTTTTATTTTTATGGTCAGGAACCCTCAGGCCTAGTATTAAGGCAACTTAGGGTTGTGTGGAACTTCACTGTCTCCTGCACACTCTGAAATAAGATTACATGATGGAGAAGACCAATTTACTGAGAACATTTAAGCTCAGAAAATTAAGCTTTTTGTGCAATCATATCTTCTCTCTAGCTGTGTGGCAGAAAAGCTAGCCACAGGATCCTTGACAAATTAGATATTACCACATCTAACTGTGTATATTTAAGCTTATCAAACTGAATCGTTGCATTGTAACTGTGCTCTTATGCAGACAAGGACTCCATTTAATAAATGCAGTGCCATTTAATAGTAATTAATCACCCAACTAAAATGTCACATTAAGGTCAAAGAGACCAGAAGACAAAAAGAAGAGAACATTAAATTCAGCTGACAAACATAGGAAAGGAGAATACAGAGCCAAAGAAAGTTCTGGGACATTGGCACTGGTAAAACTTTTAATCCAAACTTCTTAACTTCCCATTCAGTTCAGAAGTAATCACATTCACTTGGTTCAAAGCAAGGTCATTTTTGGAACTTTTAAATGAAATTTCCTCTTTGCATGTGCAGTGACAACCTATTGTAAGCTTGGGATTGTTGGTGCATTTTACAGATGTTGTGTTCTCAGTATTTGCTATTTCCTTCCTCCCTGCTTCTTTCTTCTTTTCTCTTTGCTATTATGTATGATATTCTTCATTTGTGTGGAATTTTCCTCAACATATCCTGGAATAGAAATGGTTTGGAAATGTAGATTTTCTGTAGTGGAATGAAATAAAAATAATTATGTGTAAACAAGGAGAGAATAAACCACCATCTTCAATCATGTACTTTACTAATTTGAGAAATAATTTAGGAATAAACCTCTTCCTAATATTTGCAAATTGTGGCAAACTTCAAAAGCATGCTGCAGAATATTTTGATCCAGCTGCTGTTGGTCCTAGAGCTAATGACAAGAGCACACTAGAAAGTCTCACGTTTATGGAGTATGTAACAAAGAATTTGATTTCATGTTACTTACAACTGAGTAATGCTTTAGCATTCAATAGAAAACAAATGAGTAGGGGGATCATTTGTGACCAATATTCATCATATAAACAAAAACTCTACGTATAGGTCTTTATTTCAGAGCAAACACATTCACCACCTGCAGAAGTAAAAGTTTATGGAGTTCCTTCACATGGAAAGCTGCAGAAAAAGTACATGTCTATTTTTGATTCTACCTCTTCAAAACAGTGTTTATCAACCTCAGTATAAGTGTCGATGTAGGTTTATATATGTGGTGTTATGTGTATATATGTTTGCATTCTCTCTCACATACTGTCCTTTTTCCTTTCTTTTATAAAATGTAGAAGTAAGCAAGCACTATCCAGTTTTAAGACATATCTTTTGAAATGCCATGAGCTAAATATACTGCTTTCTGTGCATGAATAAATGAGCTAGTAAAATACAGTCAAGCATGAAAATGTATTATTGTCAGTGTATATTACGGAATTCAGATAAACTTCTTCTAAATAGACTTCTAAAGCATCTATCATTTCTCCTTCCTGTTCCAGAGTTCTTAGTTTCATGTCCAAGAATTTTTGTATTAGTATTGTGAAAAAGAGTAATTCTTAAAAAATTACGTTTGGCAAGATCTAGCTTTGTAACTTCTATGTCAGTCCAAAGAATTTTGGCCTTTCCAAAGGTTAAATATTATCTTTCGAAATTGTGTAACTATGACTTTGACAGGAAATGTGTCCATTTTCTAAAATAACCTTTTCTTTCATTACCTTTTATGTGAAAAAGTTATAATGGGCCAAGTAATTATAAATTATTTGTTCACATATGAAGACCCAGACATGTGATATTAAATTATTTGGCATTCGTTTCTCACATTTAGCAACATGATGAATATGAACTTAGTACTGGTTAAGGCTGTGACACATCCAGGGAGATATTTTCATGTGTGACGTGGAACCATGGTTTATGGTGCTGGTTACCATGCATAGATCTCTATTTCAGTTTTTAATGGAGGTTTTGATATTGCAGAATTTGAATGTTCTGATGTTAACATCTGAATGACCTTTACAGACTCTGTAGATGAAAAAATACCATTCTGTTTGAGTTATCTATGTTTGTGCTGATTTCTGGAAAAGTATTTCTCCTTCACACAGTTCACTGTATTTCCACTCAGCTTCTGTGGCAATCCTATAGACAAGAGTATGTCTTACTCAGCCTTGACAATCCTCCAGGAAAAGCTCTCCTTTGTATGTTTGGCAGTATAGATTAAAAGATTATTATGATTATTTCATAATCCAGTGGTTTCCAAACTGTGGTCTGCATTCCAGCCTAGTGGGCCATCTCTAACAGTGCTTGGCTGGCCTGTGGTCTGCAGCAGATCCTGTGATCTGGAGGAGCTTCATTAGGGACTACATCCCCTGGCCACAGTCCAGCACCACAGCTTCTTCCAAACAGTGTGAGCCATAGCACCTGGAACACAACAGGGTCCTGTGTTAGACCTTGCCCGTGTTTGAATGAACTGCATGGGAAAAAAACAATAGGGACCCGTTCTCATGAAACGTGAATAAGTGAGAGGAATTAAAGTCACCTGGACAACCTGAATGTTAGAGGTCATTTCTGAAATGTAATTCCACTTTTTGTACTTTTTGTATTAAAAAACAACCCAAACCCCCCATCTCAGAGTTAGTTCTGTCATGTGGAACTGTGAAAGGCAACAACAGATATCATAGACAGTTTTTTGTTCTCAAAACCTAGTTTGTGCTTTGTTAGAACAAACATTTGGCTACATTGCTAGCTGTAGTAGTAGGCAATTTGCCTTTTTGAGGCTATTTTCAGCAGCTAGAGGAAAGCCAGTCATTTTTGTCAGTGCATTTCACAGCTTATAGCAGAGGCAGTCTGGAAACTTTGAACTAAAGTAGAACATTCACCATTTACAACTTCTTTACTCGTCAACATCCCTGTAATGTCTCTTTCTTTCCCTGTACCTCTACTTGCTTCTTGCATTCATCCTTTCATACAGTCTGGTTCTGGCCCTTCTCTTTTTCTATGACTTCACCTTTGGTTTCTGCCTTTGGTTTCCTTCCCACCTTATTTCTTGCTTTCTCATCTTTCCAGCTCCTATAAACTTGCTGCATCTCCAAATATGCATTCTGCTTCTCATGGCTCTGCAGGACAATCCTTTTCCTTCATTGCCTCTGTTCCTGGAGTGCACTGAGAATGGAAGTGTTTTGCTTTCACCTCTGTCCTTTCCAGAGACCACTCTCTTGCTATTTGTTCCCTCAAAACCCCACCTTGTTCTGCTCCTTGTAGCTCTAAATTGAAACATGCTCTTCTGACAGACTTCTTGGGGAGTAACTAATTTTTGTACGTACACTCCAAGCATGTACAATATGAGCTTTTGTGGAGTCTTTTGGTTAAATACAGGTGCAAATATGTTGCTGTTGCTTGGCTAACCTTGCCAAAGCACACAGCTAAAACAAACCAGTACAGAAAAAGAGAGAGAGCTGGAAGGGGGCACCTGCCACAGGAAAAGTTTTGGCTCAGTAGTAAAAATTTAGCAATGCAATCAGCAAAGGTTGTGATGGGAAGCTTTCACCCTTTCTATACTGGTTCTAGCAATTTCATCTGTAGTATAGATGTAGGAAAGACAGAAGGGCAAGCTCTATGCATGTGTGTTTTATTACAAATGGCTTCCTAAAATATCTAAGTCTGAACATGTGGTAGGGAGTAGATGCTTCCTCCTTTATATCCCATATATTTGAAGCAGTTTTAGAAAATGTTGCTTTGTGAAGAAGATGGTTAAGCAAAAATCTCATTATAAAATGTATTTTCTTTTGCCAGAACATTTGGCTGTGATGTATATAACACTGTGTTGTCTGTACACTTTGCATTTTGTTGCACAACAGCATGGGTGCGACATGGTGTCTTTACTTTCCGCCTATGATCTGCCTGCATTCTGCACGTCTTTTCGATGGAGCTATTGCCAGGAGCTGGGCCCTTCTAAACCCAAAGAAAGACAGAGTTTGCTGTCTAAATGAAATGTTGTAGCTTGACTTCTGTTTTCCTATAACTAAAGGTCACTGTGACAGGAAAAAATGAACACTTTTAAAATGAATTCAAGTTTAGTTACTAAAAAAGAAGTCTTGAGCTCTAGTGTCTGTTAGATCTGACTGCATTTGACACTCCTTTTGATAGTGACATAAAACCACTGTTACAGTGTGCCACTTTAAATTCCCAAGAAATTATTTACTGCAGTGGATCCCAGGGCAGAAATAAATCACTGATGCAGATGCTAATTTAATCTTCACTAAGTGTTTGCACGAGGCTGATTATCTCAGTGCCGTCGGTAACTAGCAAAAACTGGGGTGCTCCCCTATCCAAACTCCCACCCTCCCCATGAGCAAGGCCCAATCTAATGGGGTTTTGTTTACCAAGCTGAGCTTAATGCAAAAATCTGACTGTGGTGTCATTAATTAAGACAAATACTTTTAAAATCCCTACACATCTAGCAACTATTTCTAATGCAGGAAAAGAAGTCTTCTGGCTTGCAGTGAGGGATGAATATGTTCTCAACACACCCCTCTCCTGAGCCTTGGGTGACACTGGTGCCTTTGAAAGTCATGCCCCCGTGGTGGGGCTTGCAGGGAGTAAGAGCAAATGCTGTACATATATGTATCTATCTTTTAATGTAAATGCTGTGCAGCCTGGTCAGAGTACAGGGGAAGCAGGCAGTGCTGACAAAGCCCCTTTCTTTCTGATGTGGTTGCCTGCCTCCTGAGCCCTGCTGTACGGAGCTCGCCTTGCTGAGGGCTCCTCACCACCTCGAGGGGACGGTGTTCCCCAGCATGTGTCTGAGCTGGAACATGCTGGGTGTCTTTTATTTATTTTCTTTCCTGGTGATACTACCTCTCTTGGGGCAGGCGCTTTAGTGAGATGGATCGCACTCAGGTAACCGGCAGTTCAAGGAAGTCCTTCCCTGGGTTGTTTACACCAAGGCGTTTTAGAGCAGCCATTTAGCTTCCACCCCGTCCCACCCTGCTGACCAGCTGTAAGAGTAAAGGCCGCCAGCGGGCCCGCGGGTCGCTGATAAACTAAACCCCCATTTGGCAGGCAAGGAAGCCGGGATGATAAGGATGTTGATTTATGTTTTATCTGTCACTACATTTTCAGTAAAGCTGGGCAGCCAGCCTTAACGGACCGAGGGCTGTTATCACCTCTCCTTAGCCCTTTAAGTGCAGCAGGCTCTTTGGTGTCTCTCGCTGAACGCGGCTTCGTTAATTGCGAGGGTAAACAGGACACACGGCACCAGCCCTCACCATGTTTTGCTCAGGCGGCACTTAGCACAAAACCAGCAGATCTGGGGAAGGCGTCCAGGTCTGGCGGGGGGATGCACATGAAAGAGAGTTCCTAGAAGTACTCAGCATTTCCTAGACTTCTTTCTATCATTTAAAATGTATTGCATACCTTGAAGTCAATATAATGGCTGGCTTAATTGGAGATACCTTCACCGAAGTGGCTGTAGTTACCGTTTATGTCAGCAGTGAATGCGCCCTTTAATGCCGTGCACCTCAGGTATGATTGTTCAACGTAGGAAAAACCTGACAAGATTCATTACTGTGGAAATAAATGTGAATTCTATGTATGATTATGTACCATTTCCCCCTCATTTTGGAAGTGAGCGTTATTCTTCTGAAGGCATTGTAAGATTTTACACATTATATTTAATGACAAACACATTTTTAGTTTTGAGAAGCACCACGTACTTTTTGGGGCTGTAGAAATGCCCACAGGGAAGAGGGTGAAAAGAGCTGGGACAGAAATGCGAGCATTAAAATACTGAAGCATTCTGGCAAAACCAGAACACGGAAAGTCTGAAAAAAACCCCTCAACCCTAAGCAATTCCTTTTACATCCTATGTAAAATGTTAAAAATACAGCTTTTTCTTTTCCCTTGTCCCCTTCTGATTTCTTTTCCTTTACTCCTCCTTCTCTCCCTCTCCCCAAATATTTCATCTTACCTTTCAAGTCTGTCATTATATTTCTTTCTAAACAAAACTAGAAAGAGAAAAAGAAGCTAGTTCCTGCTTGAGGTCAGTGGGAACTTTGCCATTGTCTTTAAATAGGTCCAGAAGTGGACCCAACAGAGCATTTTATAGCTTCCTTTATTTATCTTAGGTTTTATTTTGAGCAATGTGTCTTTTGTATGACTGCATTATTTCCACAGCGAACACCATAATAATGGCCTCATATACGTTATTATATACACACATACTGAACAAAGCATTCTTGATACTTATACTCTTTCAAACAAGAGTAAAAGACAGTTATAAAAATATGGCACAAGGATGCTTATGTGGTTCAGGTTCAATATAGGATTAGCATTCTTTGTATGTCTGTACTTGGTGTTACTGCATATGAATTTTCAAGTACAAACAAGAAAACTGTTGATTGCTGAGAAACAGGTGATTAAAAAGGAGTAATTAATGCTTTAGTCAAGGCTGCAGTTTCTTCGGTATTGTTAATGATGCCCATAGTTTATGTACAACTAACCATTCTCCAGACTGGAATATGGTAGCAACTGTATGAAAATATTTGAGCTTAATATCATTAGGGTAGTAGGCCAAGGATAACAATACAAAGTTTGGCAGAAATTTGGCTGATATCCAGGGATCTCAGCTGTGGAGTGTGCTGGCCATTTGTAACACATGATTCAGAGGCACAAATGATGGTAGCGACTATTTCTGTTTCTTGTTGATGACAGTTATGAATCTTGGGTTCTTCTTAAAACTGTGTCCAAGGAATCCCCAAAGAGCCATCTCATGCATGGAGAAAATTTATCACAATAAAAGTGCAGAGTATTACAACCATGAGTAGAATAACCAGAGATGCAAATAAATGAAAGAGATGAAGGTGGTTTTGCTGCAAAAGCGGCTGCAGCCATGAATCAGATCCACCAGCCTGCCTCTGTCTTATCAAAAAATAAGGTAAACCCCCAGCTGGTTAAAAGGTTCAGCTCAAAAAAATCTGACAGTAAGGATGGATCAAAGGAATATTTTTCTCTCCCAGTCCTGCTGAGGGATACTCTGGATCAGCTGTACTTGGGACACTGGTCTGAGAGAGCTGCCCCTCTTCTTTCACCTCAGCTGAAAGAGCGAGTTGAACTTATCTACATGCGGGTGTGTTGCAGGAACAAGACAAAGGCACTGTTGTGCCCGTTCCCTTCAGCTAGATGAAGTTAAAAATCATTTTTCTTCCCAGTTAGTACGGTTACATTACTTCCAGGGCAGCTTTGATACTGCTGGGTTTGTCTTCCACAATAAATTACAGCAGCTGCCTGGAGAAAATACTTCTGGTTGTCACGGAAAGAAATCTACTGACAGGCAAAACAGAAGCATTTATGGAAACCCATTGGTAAGTAGAGGCCACGGAGCTTGGGGCTTACAGCAGCTGTAGTCCTTCCCTCTGAACGGGGGCACACAGACACTGTCCCACACTCGGGGTGAATACTAGTGTGTCACAACATCCATAGTGGGATTGGTGACACTGCTTGCACTCAAATACATTTC
This sequence comes from Falco biarmicus, assembly GCF_023638135.1. Classification (NCBI taxonomy): domain Eukaryota; kingdom Metazoa; phylum Chordata; class Aves; order Falconiformes; family Falconidae; genus Falco; species Falco biarmicus. Next base: position 91,592,159 of record NC_079288.1, read on the forward strand.
TGAGGATGAAAACAAAATGTAGTCATTAGTTACCACAAAAATATACTGCTGGCAATGAAAAGTCACTCTAGCAACCTCAGGGGAAGGAACAACTGCTTTCTGGGAGAGCAGCCCTGGCTGCAGCATAACAGCCTAGTATATTCGTTAGACTGGAGCCGAGTAAGAAATTTAACAAATATAATCTGATTTTTTTTTAATAGATAGATTTCCCACAAGCCATCATGGCTGCTCTCCAGTAAATTTGTTTTCCCAGGTATTTGCTGAAGATTTTATGCAAACATATCTTCAGCGTTCATAAATTAATTTGCCTGAATGCACAGTTTTCTAGTGCTTTTATTACTTATCTGTGGCAGAACAAATGCATCTTTTAGAATTTGGATCTTATAATACATATATAGTCTGGAAATGCCATATATTCTTGCACAGGCTTTAGTTTCTGTTTTTCCAAGCTTTCCTACCAGTAAACTTGATATTCATGGAAAATGGATTGAGAAAGGGTGTCAATAACACTAAAATAAATCCACTGTTTTATTCAAGTGATTATCCAGGAACATTTTTGGGCCACTTTCACAATTTCTATTAAAAATTTAGAAAAAAAGAGAGAAACAAGTCCTCCCATCCATTTATGAGTTAAGCCATTTTAAAAGTTGCTGTATTCCATTACACAGTCCCACACCCACTTGTTTGCCCAAATACAGTTTGCTACTAGCTGGGTCCAAAGCAGCCGCCTTGCCCGGGAACAGCTGCTGGTGCTCTATATTTGCAGCTTCCTCTTGCTCTCTGATACTCCATAAAACTGTTTATATTCACTGTAAAAGTATTTTCACTCTGTTTGCTTAGTGACCGTGCACCACAAATATTCTCTTTACCACTAACAATCATGAAATGAAAATGTTTACAAAACTTTATTTAGTGCCAGTACCTAATAAACTACAGAAATGTTCTGAAGTGAATGTGTGTACGCCTGTGCGCATTTGTGTATGAACAAAGTATTTGCCTAATTTTTCTGTGCAGCAGAAAGGTGGTGATGTACTTTTATTAGGACTACTCTGAGATTGCATGCATTTGGTGTCTGCTGCCTAGTTTTATAACTCTTTGAAGCTTATTTATGGCCTGTGGAAGAACTGACATGAGAACTAGGCTGAGTATTTTTGAAGCTTTTTTTGGAGCCCTAGCCATATCTATTCAAGATCATGTGTTTATTCCGCATCAAAGTGAACTTGTTGTTTCTCCTACCTCAGATCATGTATTTAAGCTCATTTGACTTGTACTGCTTTAATGCTACCCATCCCAAACAGTTTGCACATTTCTCCCTGCATTGTTGTAACATGACATGTGTTCTGAAAGAGGAATTGACCCACAACTTTTATTATGGAGACACATTTGAAACCTTTTACTTTAATATTTGGAAAGCAAGTATTTGCCTTTAAAGGAACTCTGCTCCATAAAAGAGAATCATACAGCACATTTTAGTTCATTGAATTAATTTCTACTACCCCGAGAGTCTGAGACAGACTTCTTGTTTGCTGTTCTGTTTGCTGCTGACTGATCTTTCTCAGACGATGCACAGGATGGCTGAGCAACACTTGGTAGCTTTCATCCGTTCCTTTGCTACTTTCATTTGGTATCTCACACACAGTATGTATTTCCAATGCCAAATCCTCTTTATCACACTCACAAAAACAGGCTCTGATGTGTTGCCAGCGGGAACAATGTGCAAAGGGGTTTCCTTTCCTTGGAACAGAAAGCTTTGCTTCTGCACAAAAAGTATTCAGATCCAGCAGCAGCAGGATTTGCTTTCTAGCCGATCTGCTTTTGAGGCAGGGTGGGATTTAGGCTGGAAGAACCACAGTCCCCCATCTCTCTGAACTTCAGGGACTGAGAAGCTGTTTTTTAAACCGATTGTTTTGGGTATTTTTTAAGCATGTAGTTTGGCTTAAAATATTTATTATTTCTCTCGCAACCCTGAAACCCATGATCACTGTCAACACAGTAGCTTGATTTCTTTTATGTCAGACCTTGTTCCCACAGATTGTGCACGTGACAGATTCTTTGGTTTGATGCTTTTTATTCATATATAGGTGAAGAGTAATAAGTATAGGGATTCCTTATTTTCAGACTTTCTGATAATCTTGTAAATTGCATACATTGGGATTTTTTAGTTTTTCTGATTTTTGTCTGTTTATTAATTTATTTACCACTGCTACCCAAGGACATAGCTCAGGACCCTTCAGTTGAATTTAGTGGTTCGGTTCCTTTTCCTGTTCTCGTCAAGTGCAGGAACCAACACTACAAGGAAACAGACTGGGAAATTCTTATTTCACAAATACACTTCTGCTGTCTCCTGCATTGTAAGAGTCTCACACTCCAAAAATTAGAGCCCTCCACCTTGTACAGCTGCCGGTTGACAGAGGAACAAAAGATGGTGCATGCTAGCACTGACAGACCTTCTTCTGGTGGCACTGCCAGATATTCTGCTTTCCTAACTGGATCTGAAAACACAGAGCTCAATAAACCATCTGGGCTGAGGCTGAGAGAGTTTATAACATGCCAGTGTGTGATATCTTTATTTTTTTCTGGGATCTCTGTAACAGAACTGTTCTGAAAATGGCAAGTTTGTGGCATGGAGACACATGAGGATTTTTTGAGGCTTCAGAACAAAGTCTTTCAAAATGCCTATGAAAATTGCCTCTTCATCTCTTTGTCTGTCTGGCCATAAGTACTTTCCATTTAAAAAAGGACTTTACTTGGGATCTTGACAGTGGAGAGGTGGGTTTTGTTTGAAGCATTAAAAGCATTGCACCTGTTCCTGTTCCTCCTTTTATGGTGCACAAAAAGATAACGTGTGATACTTCTACCTGGTATTCTTCCACAACATTCACATTTCAGCAGGTACCTCTCTAATTCAATTAAGATACCACAGATTGGCTTCTGTGCACTGAGGGCTTGTGTTTCTCCAAGTTTCTCTTTGTCTTTGGGAAAGCAGCCAGAGCTACCTCATGCACCCTAAATTTAGGGGGGGGCTCTGCTTGTCCAAAGCAATTCAGAATATCCGATACTACAAAATGTGTGGGAGAGATGGTTTTATCTCTTAATCATCCTCATCCATAGCTTCAGAAATAACTTTTTCTTTAAACCTGTAGACTGCATATGTTTTAGATTAGTTTCATTTGTGTTTTTGTAGGTTTTATGAGTTTTTAAAAATAATTTTCCTGTTTTCTGAGTAAATTATATGAAACATCTGCCCTAAATTTAATCTATCAGGCTCATAAAGGGAAAAAGCAGACGTTTTATGAGTGATATTATAAAATTTAGATAATTATCTTGTTTGTTTTAGCAGTTTCTATTTTGGTCTCTGTACAGTATTCTTCCATTAAAAGACAATTTTTATGTGGTGTACTGGTCGAGGGGAACAGCCAGTGATCACATAAAACATACATCTAATAATGATCATGTTAATCAGTAATACCCTATGTATTTTTAACTAACTATATTCACTGTATAAGCATAAAACTAATTTCAAGCCCATTATGTGCTTCTCATTAAAAAGGAAACAAAAGCCTCTGCATAGACAGTGTATAATTCCACTAACCTTCATTAACAATGCTACTTATGCAAGTGCAAGTAGGCTATTTAAAAGTATGTTGACAGCAATGAATATAAGGTATACTCATGACAGCCTTTTCCACTGCCATCTGCATTGGTGCACTGAAGTTCTACCATCCTGTATCTACTGTATGTACAAATATTTTTAAGGGTAAGCAGAAGAATGTTCTGGGGAGATGAGACACCATCATGTGCACACCTGTTCTTAGTAGACATCTTTAGTAGATGTTCTTTAGTAGACATCTGCCACTGCCTGCTGTCAAAAACAGTATACTATACTAGTTTAAACCTCTGGTATGCCCTGATGTGGTTATCCTTGCTCCTTATGTGGTAATTCTAGCCTTTTTTTTTTTTTTTTTTTTTTTTTTGTGTGTGTGTGTCAAAAGCAGTTCCTTCCATTTACTTTGCAGGATATAACCAAGTATTGATTTAGGATTCAAAACTGATGACAAAAGTATTTTAGTTAGGAGAAGATGCTGATGGTTTAGCTTCAAACAAAAAGCCACTGGGGTTCTGTTGCTTGTAGGCATCTGTGAGAATACTCACCAAAAAAACCTTATTAGAGTTGTAAGTGATCTTCCTTCTCTTAGAGCTGGATCACAACCTTTCAAAGCTTGTATGGATTCACAATAATGTTTTGACTGCCTTGGTCAGACTCCCATCTCTTCTGGGCAGTTTTTGGATGACACTTGCTCCAGCCTTCTTACACCTTCTTTTCTGAGTGAGATACCAATTGCTCTCTTTCTGCTAGTTCCCATATTTTTTTCCTGATTTCCGCAATACTTCCCTCAAACAATGCATGCTCAGCTTGCATCTTGGGACTCTGCACTGGTGAGGAGGCCCAAAATTTATCCAGTTAAAAGTAGCTTCTGCACTAGCTTAGTGGGAAAGACTAGTCATTTCTGGCTTCAAAACATTTTCACATGGTCTGTGAAAAAAAGGTAAAAACGTGAATGAAAAACAAATGCCCAGTAGAAATACAGCAATTTTTTTGTCAGCAGTATAAAATCAGTGCATCTTTCTGAGGGCTATTTATGTTGCAGAGGAGCTGAGAGAGGAAGGTAAGAGAAGCATGCATGTTGGTTTTCACTGTAGAGAGTCTGCATTCTTTTTTCCCCAGTATATATCAATGGATAGAGAATTCATTCATTTGGAACTTGCTAAGTGGTGCCAGAAGGCAACAGAAAATAATAGCAGTGCTAAAGGCATAGCTGTATGAATGATATGCAGTTTGTGTCCAGAATCTATTATAGTTAGCTGGAACTTCAGGGCTTAAAAGACATATTTTTTGACTTTTGTGTTAATCCAAAGACTATGCCAACATGGCTCCAGGGTCATGAACTAGTTAAAATTTTGCTAATTCTCCCTTATGGGTAGAATATGATATAGCATATTTTCGTAGCTCTTGTGATCATACTAGTAATCAGAAATAAAGGATTAATTCCCAGCAAATATCTGAATATTTTTCCTTGATTTCTGTTTCAGGATCCATGATTTCCACACATTCATCCATGATACAGTTTCACTGAACTATTTTTTCACATTTTTCTGACCACTTAATGTTTTAAATTCAGGACTGTGTTAGTTAGCTTTTCTTTGTTATCTTTGCCATTATTCCTGCTCCCCAGTTGGATAAACACAATAATTTTTAACCATCCTCCTGATCAGTAAGTTTAAATGAAAGAAACACTACAGACCAGAGAGGTCTGTGACCCCGTCTGGATTTCAGGCTCTCACTACAAGCTGATACCACAGCTTCATGATGAATTTAAACCACACGAACCTATAACATCAGTGAGAGGCGCTCTTGCACTCCTCACTTCTTTGCGGCAGTCCTGGCACCCACGCCAACTTGTCCGGTGGCACAAGCAATCACAAAGCCATGCCACCCCAAGCCAGCTTGTCCTGCAGCCATACCCATTACGTGCTCTGTGGGGGCCTGAGGAGGAGCAGCCGGGGTAACGGCATAGGATTTTACTTTTCAACAGCAGTGGCAGCCTGTTATCTTAAGCTGATCGTGAGACTGAGGGCTGAGTAACAGTAGTAAGAAAATGTAGCTGTCTGCCTCAGGATGTGGCTACTTACAATTTTTCTCCATTACAGTAATTTCTGGTAGCTGACTTCAATATTTATCTTCTCTAGGTACGGGCTGATGCCCACTCATTTAGACTTTGATTTTTAGCAAGGCTGCACTGCTCTGTTGCCACTGCCTGCTTCCAAGCAGCACCAGGATCGCTAGGAAATCAGCGGTCTTTCCAGTACTTCACGCTGAAAAAGTTATGCTTGCCTGTAATCCCATGCTGGGAGTAAAAGCACTAACTGTGCATATGAGAAATAGGAAAGGCCATTTTTACCTCAGAAGCTGGGGAAGGGAAGAGAGTTTAAATGCTGGGAGACCATGAGGCTTCTGTTTTGTTGCAGTGTGAGTGGAGCCAGAGTGAAGCCTACCTGTTCTGCCCTCTGTATATCCCACCAGCCCACTGACGTCCTGAGCAGGGAAGGGATAAACATGCTTTTGACCTAGCAGGAGAGCTGACTGAGTCTCCCTATTCTCCTGTCTGTGTAAATCTGGTATAAGCCAAATCAGAGTGGAAAATTAAAATATTTTCTCTTTTATATGTTTGCCATAATACCATTTCTTTGAGGATTTGAAGCGCCAGAAACAATTGCCAAGCTTTCATCTGGTTAGCTTACATGCTGATTGATGAGTTTGATAATATGTGTAGTTTAATGATATTTACGCTGTTTGTCCAGCTAGGTATATTAAAAGAATGTTGAGAAAATAGTAGATGTGCTAAAATCCTACAGTAACAGCTCATACATTAGTGGTGTTTCGTTGTGAACAAAGTCATTTTTCAGCCAAGTCATAAAGTAGCCTAAAAACAAGTGTGGCACTGTTTGCTTCAAATGAGACTGTTACCATGTGACCACCATTCATCTGACATCATTACTGACATAGCTTTCGCTAGTATGATATCTGATTAAGGCTCCCAGCCGTGGTGGAGCCAGACTAAGTAGTCTGAGTGAGGTGGCTGAGGAAAGTTAATGTGTCAATGTTACTATTGGGTGAGAGTGTCTGCTCAAAGTTTCCTTTGGAGAATGAGTATAGAAATGGTTGATGATCTTTCTAATCAGAATCTTCTGAAAATATTTCAAGACCTGGTAGTAATTAAAGATGTGCTGAACTCCAAAGAGAGATTTAATCAGTTCAGCAAAACATACAGATACCATTTCTGTGTGAGGAAATGTGAAAATGGCTGAGAATTAAAAAAAGAAAAAATGTGAGCAAGAGAAATGCAATTAATCGCACACTTATAGAAGCCAATTAAGTATCTGAGTTACATGTGAATAAATGCCTGGCTTGTATATATAAATAAACAATCAGCCTTATTTAGGTCTAAATTTCTATTTTATAAAAAAATGTATAAGGCTTGATGAATTCTTGTTACCTTAGGAACAAATAATTTTCAACAGGTATTGTAAGATACACTTACAGTGTCCATCTAAGATGGGATGTTTCACTATTTCTGCTTTGTTTTTTAAAATCCATGATGATTAGTACTGTATCTAGAAATTTAGAAAACATACTGACTAGCCTGCTGAAGTAAAAAACCCCAAACAATTTCTTTTATGTCTGCACAATGGGATAATGAAACAATTTCTTTTGGCAATTCTGTTTCTGAATTCTGATATTAACCTGTGGTCCAGTTTTGGTTTTGGACAAGGGACTTCTGTTGTTGTTCACTTTTCCCTTTTTAAACTAGAATATGGTAGGTTATTTTCCTTGCACAGATGTCATAATGCTTGATATATCTACTATGCTTTGAACTGTTATGAGACTAAGACCCATCTTAGGCCGTTAAGGGACTAGAATCCACAATTAAGACCCCCAGAGAACTAGAAGAGTTTACTTCTCATAGCTGATGCCAAATGACTGCTCAAGTGATTTGGGAGCCCACTTCACACTGTCAAGGCTGACGGAGAAGCATAAACCTCAGTAACTTCGAGTGGGAAATGTGATTCCCAGTGCCTAGATCCCCTTGGAAAAAGGATTTAGGTAATTTAAAATACAATTTTTACTGTCAAAGAGAAGAGTTAAGGATTTGGCACTCACCAAAGAGTAGGTTAGATATAGTTTTAATAAGCATTTTCAGATCAAGGAAATCTTTAATTCTGATGATAAATGCTGGTCTGACCCATAGTGTCTGGGCACTAACTTTGTCTAGATGACCAGAAGTCAGCAGTTCAGAAGGTGTACTATATCTGTATGGCATTTTTTCTTAAAAGCAGAACTGTGGGCACCATCAAGTGATACAGGCCATTACAAATCTAAAAAGGGAAAATCCCAAAGTATGTGGCTTCAAGCGAATCAGTTCAGGTAAGTCCTTTGTTTTCCTGTACGAATATACCTGAAGAAGAATAGAGTACATTTCAAAGAAATACCAAAATATTCATGGTATGGATTACTCACACATATTCAAAATGTTTAATAGCCTAAATTCTGTATAATTTGGCCTGTGGCCAGCCAATGGAAAATACTAAGTTTTTATGTGGGATTAAGCTAAGGCAATTTGGACATTACTCCTCTAATAGAACCAGTTAAATGAATGGAGAGACTTAAACACTGAGCTGCAGCTTATTTTTGCAAGAAAGAATGGTAGTGTCTGTCCTACCTTCATATACCTTGTAAAAATTTAATAAAAGATATTCATTTCAGCTCAAGAACATAATGATAAAATCACATTCAAATTGTTAGAAAAGTGCTGAATGTTAATCTACTATAGCCTTTTAAAATGACTGTTCATATACATTTAATCTTCTTTTCCTTTAATTAGAAAAGGTTGTAAAGTGATAGATCCATTTGACGTTAGACTCAGCAACACATTACATAGATGAAATCACACTTAAGAGTCCTGTGTACTGGACGTGAGTAGCTTAGCTGATAAGGCACTGGTTTGTCATCTACAAGACAACAGTTCAAGACTTCTCTGATTTCTTAAGTCAAATTAATTTAGTTATGTCAGCTATGCTGCCATAAGATGATAATCCAAGCTGCATGGATGCCAGACATACTTTTACCTTCTTTGGCTAGTTTGAAACTGTGTTAGAAACACTGTGGGTAGCTAGAATTCATTTCAGGTGTGATGAGGAGAATGGAACATTTGAATTGCATGAATCATAAAATAAGTGTCAGTATATATTTGCTCTCCTAATTCAACTAGTCTACGATTTTTTTTTCCTGTAAAATAAGCTCAGACCCAGAGCAAAACATTTCAAGCCCACTTGAACTCTGGTTGGATCTAGGATCTGTCTTTTAATTTTACTTAAAAAAACTCCAACAACCAAACAAAAAAACCCACCTCACTGCCTTCTCTGCGCAGGGGTCTAGCATGTGTTATTATGGTGACTCAGCAGAGGAACTGGTCACTTTGTGTGTTTCTAGGATCAGCCAGCATCTTGCAAACCATTCTTCTAAAGACACACAGTCTTCACTGCAAAACTCTGTCTCCTAGGGTGCCTATTTCCTCTATGAATTTCCACTCTGACAGTAAATCTTTTCAGGAGAGATATGAGGATAACAGAGCCTAAATGCTTACAGAGAAAACACAAACATTTTTGTGCAAAAGTGACTCACTCAGAGAAAGATAAAGGCTCTGGAATTTTCCTAAGGAAATGTCTTATTAACTTATGTTTTCTGTCTGTATCTCTGTCAGAAACAGCTGTCATTCCCTCTACTTCCTCAATAACTTCCATTTCAGTTAAAAGGTTGCAGAGGGAGAAAGGTCTTAGAGTTGTAAAATACCTCCCAGTTTTGCCACAGTATGTGGGTGAGTTGGGAAACAGTCTTGCATTGGTCCCAGTGATAAAAATGATTTTCAGCCTGAGCCATCAGAATATCCACTTATGAAAGAATTGTTACAAAGATTCAAACTACAGCATGTGTACTCACTGTCCTGCTAGCATTGTGCATAGATTGCCATCCCAAAGTATGCTGTGTAGTAACAGTGTCTAGGACAGCATGTTGACAGAACTCAGCGTAAAAGGAGAATGAAATAATTCTGATTCTGGAATGAACTGCCCAAATTTATGCAGCATTGCGCCAAGATCTGGAAACACTGGTACCTTTCAATAACGTTAAACCTGGAAATAATGAAGCTAAAATAACATCCCTCCCTATTTTAATGTCAAGGGAAGATATTTAAGCCTGTTGCAAAAGATTAAGATATCAGGGACAGAGAGAGAGAGGTGAAAATAAAACTTTGGAATTAGTGTTGACTCTAGGGATTCCATCAGTTTAGTCTACTTCAAGCACAGCAACTTCAAGCTCAGCTTGAAAGGTAACTTGTCTCCCCAAAATCTGCCATTGTCATGTTATTTCCAGGAGACCTTGCTTGCTGTGGAAACATGTAATGAAATTCTTATTCAACATTAAAAGATGTGTTTAATATAAGTCTTCTCATGCAACTTCTACACTGATATCTCAATTATAGGATTTACTTAGTTGGTAGCATTGCTTTGGTTTTTGCAATAGCCTCAGTGATGATCAAATTTCTCAGGAATGGTTGTCCACAATCCATCAGAGCTTGTAAAACTTTTACATTTATCATAGAGCAAATAATCTGGTAAGCAGCCAAGCCTTCATTTTCCACCAAAGAATACTAAAAAGAATCCGATTCCTGGAATCTGATGCAAATGTGTTTTCCGTGAATTGCTCTGTATCCAGGCACAGTTCAGAAGACGACATCAGAGAAGTTATTTAATGAGTAAAATATTGTTGTTTCTCCCCCTCCCTCCACTAGAATTCCACATATCAAGTTTTCCAAGACACATATGCTCTTTTTAATGACTTGAAATACTTTCCTAATGATTAAATTCTGCTTAGCTGTAGTAGGCAGTTCCAGACCTTTTAGAAGCCAATATAATGTATACAACTGATGATAGGCTATGTATTCATTTTAGGCCACTAAAAGCAATGCTTGGAAAGCTGAGTTGTCTGTACCAACTTTGTTTAACAGCTTGTGTGATAATAATTCCTAAAATTACATAATATGACTCAATAAAGCCATTTGGCAGTGCAGTAGTGCTGTCCAGCTGTCCATGCTGTCCAGCTACTTGAAACTGCAGTGTTCAAGTTATTTAGTTGCATTTCTGAAATACTTCAGAGTCATGTAGAGTATGTTTTGCCTTGAATTTCAGTAGGCTGCTGGACATTTAGGAGGCTCTTCTTGATGGTTTGAGGAGTGAAAATCAATTGCTGTATATAATGTGAAAGTAGTGCTTTCACGTTGTAGTGATTTCTGTTTATTATAGTTTTTGATGGTTCAATAACTTCCAGCCTCAAAATATGGGGTAATTTTTTAGTGTGCTGCAGAAGGCTACTGTCTGGTGCTTTACAGCTCAGACGTTTCAGGAGATAATTGGTATATACACATGTAAGTGGTCAGAAAAAGGCCAGCTTGGCCAAAGAGAAGTAATGATGTGGAAAAGGTGCCATCTCCAGTGCAGCTTTTGTGGTTGAAGCAATTGGACTCATTTTCTCAATCACACAATTGTTTGTTAACATGTGAAATTATCAGCTCTGCCACATATAGAAAGTGGCAAGTGCTGCTGTCCCATTTAGCATCTTTAGTACTCTGTGGTGGATCAGCTACAGTATGTACTGAGAAGCTGGCACTGCTGCAAAATTGGGCGTCTACACTGTGTACACAGGCTGGCAGAAGTACCATCTTTCTAAGTCATCTTCCCACAGCTGCTGACAAGGAACACATTTGTATGTTATGAGGGAGTTTCTTTTCTACTCACTCACCACCTAATTTAATAAATTGAAGCATTTACTATAAAATCGCCTTATTAATTGTATGGTTTTCAATTGTTCCAAGTGTTCCGAAGAAGAGACAGTTTATGACATAGAGGAATGAAGGAGATCACAGCATGGAGATCATTGGACTGTGCATCACTTTCCATCCCTTCCAAAACAATGTTCCTCCTGTACATATTTGTTCCTGCAGGGATCAGGAGAACCTTTCAGTACTTCACCAGACAGGGATGACACAGGAATTGCACATTGATTCTGTAGGCTGAGCAGCCAAGCAGGCTGATGGCCATTCATCAGAAGTTCACATTTCTATACCTAGTGCATGCGCTTCACCAGATCTTCCTTTCAGTAATTACTTTACGTCTGCCAAGAATCCTGTGGATCAATGATGTCCCAGTTTCCACCTTTGTCAGGAGTAAGGCATTCTGTCATCTTCAGTATCTCCCTCTTTTTTCCTGCGTGGCCAAGTTGCTAGTTCTTCTGATGTCTTGACTCTGGATCCCAGCTTTTAAACTTACTTGTAAAACTCTTCCTGTTTTCCATTAAGTTTTCCTGCTCCATTCTCTGGGTTCTTGCCTTTTTCTCATATTTCTAAGTTCACTTTTTCATTACTTCCTCTTCACCCCACATCTGCCATTGCTCTGGTGCCTGCTGTTTCTGTCTTCCTGCATTGCAGTTTTTGAGTCTTCCCACAGGCTGCTCTGGAAAGCTCTTTTTTTTAGTAGACTCTCAGCCTTTATCTGCTCACACATAAGATTAATTTGCTGCCTTTGAGGTATGCAGGCAGTAGAAAGGAGCAGTAGTAGAATTTAACAGTCTGGAGAGCCAGACTGCTCCCTAAGCAAGGTTTTTCTTGTGTTTTAAATTGCACAAAAATCAGAGCATTTGTGTCTATGGGTTCCTGGAACATCTTGACACTTATCAGCTGAAGTACTCCTGAACTGTCATCTTACAAAAAGAGCAACTGGGCCTGGTATTGGATTTTACTTTACCATGTCATTCAGAAGCTAATGGCATGACTGGGGGGTGGGTGGGTGGGAAGCTTTAAGTGCTGTGGAAATTTTGTGGAAGTTTTACAAAAGTTGTATAATACTTTTATACAATCTTTTTTCCCCCCAGAGTTGTACTGAGTACTATTCAAGTATGCAGTTTCTTAAACTCCAAACCAGAGTGGTTCATAGTCACTTACTGGTATTTCGAAGTTCTTTGCTTAGATTGGGTACTTTGTACCTCCAAAGGAAAGAACCATGCATATTAAGGTTTAAAAACAGCCCTCAGCAAGACCCAAAGTAAAAACCTGGACTTAGTATTTTGTTTGCAATATTACTACTGTAGCTCTTTGGAATATCTTGGCATTGCGGTGTAATTTTCCCATATTTCAGAGGACACCGTGAATTAAGTTCTCTGCACAGATCATCTCATCCTCTGCTTCATTACCCTACTGTGTAAATCCAGCTGACACCTTGAATCTCAAAGAGATAGAGTAGATCTGGAAAATACTGAGAGATGGGGGACAGGATTGACTCAAAGCAAGGAAAGACTTTCTTAGAAGAAAAAAAAACATTTTGGGAAGAAACAGAATGGGGAAGGCAGAACGTGAAAAGAGGCCAATAAAGTTGTGACTAGCATGGAGAAGTTAAAAAAGCATCAGTCGTTTGCTATTTCTCTGAATATTGAAACTGAGGATCATCAAAGCAAACAGAAAGAGAAGAGGTTCTTTGTGCAGTTGGGTAGTTCAGCTGTGGAACTCTTTGCCAAAGGATGTGGCAAATGTTTAAAAAGCATGTGGTTTGCGGAGACATTTGACGTGTTCATGAAGGAATAAACTATCTGGTGTGACTATATATACAGAAATGACTTCTGGTTCAGGAAATCCCTTAGCTAAAAAAAATAAGCAGATTCTGAAGCTATCTTCATTTTCAAAAGCTTTTTAACATGTGTTACTTTCGGAGACCAGGTACTGTCCTACATGCACCATAAACAGTGTACCCAGTACTGTTTTTTTGTACTTCATCACTTTACCGAATTGTCTGAGAGGCGATTTATTATCGTTCTAACAACCATATATCTACTCAGCAATTTAAAAAAAATTGTATGGTATTACAAATATTGTAATGTGAAGGCTGAATTCAAGAAAAAAAGGGGAACAAGAATGTTTTAGTTTCTATGGATTTATTATTATGCAAGAATTGATACTTCAAAAGATATTGGTTCCCACTGACTGTCTTTTCTTGGCTGCCACATTTTAACAGCTTGGTTGAAATTCTGTACATCATAGGCTCTCTTGAATGACAGATACATAACATCCTTTGCCAAAGTCATGTATTTAAGAACTTTTTGAATAGAGGCAAAAATGTGACCATGCCCCAGAAATGCAGAATGCTGTTGTGAGTAAAAGTCCAAATTGAGGAATCTACAGATACAGCTGCTGGGAGGGTATTTCCTGTTCTAGTTCTCAAGACAGATTTGGCAAGATTCATTAGTGGGACTCTGGTAAGGAAAATAGACTTTTCCTGGAGGCCTTTAATCTCTGCAAGCTCTTGAAGAACTTGATCACTCAGAAAAATTGGCCCTAGAACTTAGTGTGCACTTATCTATTTTACTACTCTGTTCAGTTTTGTTTTAATGAGTACTTTCAGATAATGAGAAGTCAGTAGTAATGTTTGATTTCTTTTGAAGCAAGTTCAATTTTCATTTTGAACTTTTACATTTTGCCTGCTCTTGTCTTTATAGCATATAGCCAATATCTTTTCTGTGTGCACTTTCTTGACAGTTTTGTTTAAGAGAGAGGGAAAAATCAGAAGAAAGCTACTGCAAAAAATAACAGAAGATAACACAGAAAGGTATACTGGGATCAAGGGAGACACCTTTAATAACAAATTTAATACTCACATAGGTGACAAAACCAACGGTACTTATTTTTCCTCTGCTAAAAGATCTGTATGCATAGGTTTTTAACCGATTAGCCATTCTTTTTAATTTAGTTTTTAATAGCAAGCTAACAGAACAGAAAACCAAAGGAGTTCAAGACCTGTAGAAATGAGAATTAGCAGCTTTATTCTTGTAATACTTTTCCTTACCCCTGGGTGGTGGGGGTGGTGGTGGGTGGTGGGGTGGTAAGCTAAATATGTTCTGTCCTCTCTTGAAACCTGTTTTGAATTTGGGCCAATGTGGGTGTAGACTTCAGGTGCCAGCTCAAAGTCTTAGTTAACTGTAGAGCCCATTACTAACCTGCCACATGTAATTTGGCACAATCCTGAGCTAGGTCTGTGTATAGGTTAGGAAGGTGAAGCTGGCAGAAATGAAGGTCAAGAGATGGCAAAAAGCATATGTAATTGTCTCCAGTGCTCACAATTAATTCTCAGAATGACACTGAGAAGAAAGTTGCAATGACAAGGCCAGGCAGGCCCTCACGGGCTGAACAAAGTCTCAAAATGCCTGTAAGTTTTGGGAGGCCAAGGTTATAGGAGCAGTATTGGGCCACTCCAAGTCTATGTCATAAACTGTCAATAAAGAGCTCTTGTGCAGAGCAGACCTCATGTTTTCTCTGCCTATGTTTGTTTTTCACCAGCACCCCATCAATTCACAGTGCAGGATTAATAAAAATCCACACAAGTCTCAAGGTGTTTCCTTTAAACTTCTTTGGCGGTTGTGCGGATGGACAGTAACAGCAGCTGACTGAGTGCTCAGACCCCTAGTGGTCCGAGCTCTTTATCGCAGTACATTTTAACCTAGCTTGCATATATCTGGCATGATTAAACTGTGGGGCGGTGTTTTGTAACGAAGTTTATCTGAACAAAATTTTTGCATGTAACATAAATCCCAGGAATCTGTCACCGGAGGAAGACCTGAATCATCTTGGCCACACTGCCAGCATATCTAATCCATTTTATCACTGCTTGACAAAGATTAACCCCCAAGTCTGGTTAAAGAGAAAATGAAGCTCTTCTGCCTGATCTTCCTGGCCCTCGATTCATTTTTATGCAACTTTTTAAAAGGATATCTATGACATTTGCTCTCATTTTGTCTTCTTAAATATCTTCTGGCTGTCTTCAGATTCCATGACATTTTACAACATTGCATTTAGGTTGAAAATTCATATTAATAGCAAGCTTGAAAGAAGCAAAGACTAGTATCATGGAATCACAGCAGCTATTTGTCAAGTTTAATTGCCATCAGGTCTACTTAAAAGATAGCTGATTTACCTACACTGCATTGCACAGTAAAGAGGTGTTATATGGAAAATACCAGAAAGAGACAATTATTTTAGCAGGTGCACACTGATTTGTGGTTGAACTTATTTCTAACCTAATGAGCCAAGTTCCCATGTTTTGTTTTGTTTGGGTTTCTTTCTGAAAAAAGCAAAAGAAAAAAAAGAATAATTAAAAAAATCCTTTTTTACAAGTCAGTTGGTTTTGCCAAGGATTTCTATGACCGTAAGAAAAATTTGTACATAAATGATAGAAAGCCAGACTGATGCTGTTCAAACATGGCTGTTTTGTACATCTCACTACATTAAGATACAGAGAGAACAACTGAAAATTATTTGATCAGTTGTCTGTCAACATCAGGGCTCCGTGATGTTTTATCTCCAATTCTAGTCATTTAAAAGGTCAAATGATATTTTTTTAAAAAAAAGACAGCTAAAGAAGAGTGTCAGGAAGTGAGATAAGGAAAACCCTTTTATGTTTGAAAATATAGTCTTATCTTAAAGTTCACTTTTCATTTAAAAATAAAGGCTTTCTCTGAAAAGAACAAACAATATTGTGTTATGCAAAGGAAGCAAATACAATTGGTCCTTTTTTTTCAGTAGAAGAACACAAGCATGTTGTTTTTTATAGTTGTCAGTCTGTCACCTATCATAACAACTGTGGGTTTATATATATACTTTTTTTTTTTTTTTTTCCATGAATGGCCTCATCTTTGTGGCAAAATGTAGTTAATGAAAGAGAACTAGACCTGAAGTTTTAGGATAGACTTTGCTATAGACAAGTAATTTCTTCACTGGATTCAGAAATTATTCTGGGGAAGAAGAAATTTTAATAAATCAGAACTAATAAGACCATGACTGAGAAAATTATCTAGACCTCCTTATGAATAAGAGTATCCATTTCTCACAACTGATCATAACACATTTATTCCATAGGAAACTATAACCCTTTTTTAGTCTTCTAAACATCACTATTAGACCTTGACCTTAAAAAACTGACAGTATGCCACCAACCTAAGCAGTACAGTGCAGCACCAATGCTTCTGGGATTAAGAGAAAAAAATGTGAGATAACATTAACAGTATGGGTAGTGAAATACCTGAATCATATGCAGGTAATTAAATGTACTCCCAAACCTCAAATCCTGATTAATCAGGAATTACCACAGCTGCACATAGTGTTGGCAACAAAATATAAAGCCATTTGATACTTTCCTGGTTTGGAATTTATTATCAATTTGAAATACAGACCTGGCCAACTGAAAGGTTTTCTACACGTTTTATGTACTGTTGAACATAGGCTTATTGTAACTAAACAATTTTAAAGCAATATAGTTAATTCAGTAAGCGAATCTTGTCAAATAGTTTTCTGGACAACAAAGATTTCTTCAGAACATTGATTGGCTGCCAAGTTGTTCTTAGATATTTCTGTGTATTAGTTGCTGAAACATCTTTTTCACCTCCTTATGCTCTTCCTTGCACAGACCTTTTGCAAGAAAGGAGGTAAACGGTCCTTGCAGAGTGATCACAAGTGTGACACTTGGGACAGGAAAAGATACCTCTGTTAACCTCCTGCATGAGACATTAATTGTAATCTCCTTTGAAATTCTTGTGGTGATCTTTCTGCTCTGCTTAACAAAAGTCTAACGTTAGGATAAACAACACATGAATTAATGTAAGCCAATTAACATACAAACAGAATCTGTAAAAGCATCTTGCTAGCTGAAAACTGATCAATGTGACTGCATCTCTGAGGTATTAGTGTCAGTGATGAGCTCATCATCACCTCAGGACCACACAGTACATTAGCTGCTTTTGGACATATATTCTCATCTGAAAAAAAAAGTGGTTCTTGGGATTTTACAGTCTTTTTCACAGCCCTTTTAGTCTTTTCTGATTTAGCCTTATACATACTTCATATTTCTTTCAGCATTAATGTACTGAATGATGAAATATATAATGCATTACATCTGTCAGACGGGAAGCGTCTTGTCATCTATATATACATAGTATGGTAAATAAAGGTTAATGAAAGGTAGAAGCATTGAGATCTTTGAGAAGTTCTATAGCAAAATACAGGTTGTCCTACAATGTCTGTTTAGGACCTACTGAAGACATGAATATAGCCAAAAGTATAGAGAACTGTGCAATTCCTATTTGCCTGTTTATATTGTTTCTAGATTGTTTTCTTCTAATAGCTTTCATGTCCTGGAGGAATCACTGTATTTTTACTCATTCTGATCAAGGCAATTATGGTTCCAGCTGAATTGTTTCCATTCTACAAAACTATTCTGCAAATATTTGCTAGTGTATCACAATAAGCAATTCTGGCAATTAGAATCTTTTTGTGTGAAGTTCTCATATACTTTTGAGAAATATTCTCGCGGACAAAATTTTGTTTGCAGGGGAAAGATCACAGAAACAATGCTGGACTTATTTTAAAAGTTCTTGAATGATTACCCATGAAGCAATAGTGTCAGATGTTACCAACACAGAATAATAAAAAGCTAATAATTGGAAAGAATTATTTTGAGTCATTCCATTGACTTGAAAAGAATTTTCTATTAACCCTGATAGCAAATTAGATCACCTCTTTTTGTTTCCTCTGGGGAGGATATATTTAGATGAAGAAATAAGCCATGCTTATTTAATGAATTATCCATTACAATTTCATCCCTCAATTCCAATCATCACATCAAACCTGTATTATTGCCTGGGAAAAATCACTTACAATCTGTTAAGTACTCTAAAATGTTTACCACATGAAAGTGGAAGAATTATATTTGTTTTGTTGTGGAAAAGCAAAAGGAAACATTTCTGTAGCAAATGACACCCAACCTTCTGAATTGCCCAGGTGAAAGTTATGGTCTATCAAAAACCTAGGTGCTTCTCTGTCTAGGTCAATTTTATACAGCAGAAAAGTGAGGCATTTTATTGAGCTTCCCCAAATTACAAATGTAACTCTCACAAAAGTATGAAAAAGTGACTTTTGAACGACTGGTAGTGGTAGCAATGTCCTATTTCTCCCATTGAAATACATGGACAAGCTAAAGCCTTGTTTCTCTACAGAATTTCTGCTTTTTGCACTACATATACTTTGTAAGATGCATAGCTCAAAGCTTCCTTTTTTATTCAAAATAATGGAAGATTTTCCACCTAGTTTAAATTGTATGCAATATGGTCCGTAAAGTTTTAAAATAGGGACCAGGCAAATGATTTGGCTAAAATAAAACTGACCCGAAGCTTTATGCAAGACTGAAACAGAACCTTGTAGCTTGCAAAAATCTGGTTTAAAGTAATCTGCAAATTTAATATGTTGTTTTCAGGAGAAAAAAATACAATTTTTGCCATGCTTGTGAGAAAGCTTACAAGAGAGTCTCTTCTGTAAGACCTACAACCTTATTTTGGAGGGCTTGAGTTGGTTCAGATAAGCATCCAGAATTTTAGATGCTTATTTAATTGAACCTCTAAAACTTTTGAGGTTTGCCCATCTCCAATTTAAAAATTCTCTCTGGAGGAAAGTTATCCAGCTGTAAGCTCTACAAAAGCACACCTGGCAAAACAACATCTGCCTGACAATGACTTAGTGAGCCTCAGTAAAGGCTGACATATGTGCACACACAATTGGACCTTATAGCAACAAGGCTTTTTACGTATTAGTGTACACTGGGGAGTCCTGACGCCTGACAGAAAAATATGATGGCTTTTACACTTTAAATTACAGTGAAGCTGTATCCACAAATGGCGCAGGTACAACATGTGCTCTTATGCAGCTGGCAGGTAGAGGAGGTAATTTCCGTAACTGCCTCCTCCTGATTTCCAGTGTTTGCTTCGATGCAGTTGCAATTTGAGATCAAGATTTTCAATGGGAGTTAGTTCCAGCTGCTGATACAGTGCTGACTGGAAGCCTGTAAACTCTGGTACTGATGCAGAGGCTTCTGTTGACACTTCTAGATGAGGAAATATCAATCCCTCTCCTCTATTACAGCATCTCTTTCATAAGGTACGGGGCACAGTTTGTTGTCTTTTGGTCAGTTAGGAGAGACAGACACTAAGTTAACAGAGTTGCTTTGAGATTAGTCAGCTGGAGAGCTTGCAGAGCCATTACTGTGTGCCAAATGGCCACGCTTTGAAGATAGGGAAAGTAAATCTTACATGGTCAGGTTCTTGAAAACTAACAAAGGAGCTTTAATTCTGAAGGGAAAAGGACTGATACATAGCCTGTTTTCTTACGCTGACCTTTGTTTTAAGATCGTAACAAAACTTCCAGAAAATATTCATAGTTGGCCAAATTCTGAGCGTAGGACATGGTCCAGCTGACCACCAGCATCTAAGTGAGGGTGGGATAGAAGGAAATCTACATCCATGAGACAGAGCAGCAGTGCTGCACTGCCTGTTTCAGAGCTGCCCAAGCCCTCTGACTGAGGCAGGCTTTCTTCTTTTTTTCTTGCAAGCAGTGTATTCATCTGGATACCCAGCCTCACTCTTAGTCCTTCTTTTTCTCAGCCTGCCTGAGAGTTTTATGCTTGTGGGATGAAGGGAGAGTTGTGCATCTCAAAGCTTTGCTTAGTCTTAGTGGACCAGTACTGCTTTTAGAAGGGCAGGTCTAAACTTTTATTAAGGTGGTTTCAGAGGACTGTCAGGGGTAAAAGCTGTCTGAGAGTTACTGGCATCCTCTGCCTACTTCTAAAAGGCCTATTCTAAGCCCAGAGTGCCCTCATCCATTTCTAAAATAACCCTTTTCCCTCTCTTATTTTGGCATCTGCAGTTTATGGAAATGTTCCTTCGTTTCCAGACAACAAGAGGTGGTTGTGATATAGCGTAGGATTAACAGGGAATTACAAATTTTTGTGATGGTTCCAAAAGCAAGTTGTATCACCTCGTGATAAGGAAAAACGAGTCAGAAGTGTAAGTTTGCAGAGCAGGAGGGACAGCAGGTCCTGCTGGGAGGACATAATAAAAATCGTTCCCCTGTTTCCAAGCTGGTCTTTTTAATGTTATCTTTAATCTCTCTTACTTGGGGCATGAAATTGTACATGTCCAAAGCCTGCACTGCACAGTATGTAAAATCCGAGCTGCCTCTTCCAAACTGTTTCCTATGATGAAACCTTGTGTTGTGGCACCACACTGCCTCTCAGCTCACTTCTATACTCCAGACTTTTCCAAAAGCTTAGGTCTGTCTGTGGGATGTATGATGAGGTATGACCAGGTGTGAGTCAACTTAGACCGTTGGATAACACTTTCAGCAGAGATGAGGGTCATCAAGGGGTACAGCTGTCTTCCTAGCAAACGTACTGCTCCTAATGCTGTGCATTACACTTCCCTCTTTTCTGTATTCAATGCTAAGTGCTTTTTAGATGTTGAAAATTCTGAAATCAGATTTCTTTTCCTGGAAATTGGTATAAGTATTGAATAGGTGCAAGCTAGACTGCATCTGCATCTGGAATCAAATAGCCTCTTGGGATCTGACCTTAAAGACCAAGGCCAAATCTTTTAATGAGAACATAGGCAGTGTCTTATAGCAACATAACTGACTTTTTGGGAGGTTTGTATAACACCTACCAAACTGAATTTCCATCAGGTTATGGCGTTTATACACTTAAGCAGTGTACCTTTTATTCCATTTAACTGTATTTCATTTAACTCTTTCTCTGCCAACAAATGTTCTGTTTCCATTCTTTTTTTGTTGACTGAGTAATTTTTTTTTATTTTATTTCAGTAGTAGAACAAAATTTCTGTAAATCATTAGATTTTTATAAATATTGGAAATAACTGATTATCTTCAGATTAATATCCCAATGTCAAAGACTGAGAGTAAATTTGACACAAGCATAGGGGAAAGACCTAGCCAAAAGTAAAGCTTCTCTGTTTCAGCAGAAAGCCTCAAATCTGACTGAATAGTCCAATGAAATATTGGTCCTTTCTTTCGCAAACAATGAAGGTTTCAATGACTGTCAACACAGTCTCTGAGGAAGGCTAATAATTGTCAAATCAGCAGATTAAGTCAGATAATGGGATGGATACCAGTCAAAGTCAGAGGAAAAGTAAGGCTAATGAACTGAGATTGACGATGTAATTCACACTCTTTATCCTCACATTGTCCAACTCAGAGAAAGGAAAACCAGAGGATAGGAACTTCTGTGGAGTAAAAACTCTGAGTGTCTATACCCTGGCAGTGCAGGACAAGCTAGCCAAAAGCATCCAGAAGTTGGATAGAACAGTTACTGAACATACTGCAAAAAGTTACTAAAGACCTCACCAACAGGCAGTTGCCCAGCGGGAAATACCTCCTGACTTTGGGCACGAGCTAATTACAGCAAGGACAGTACGGTTACAAATGTAGGTGGAAAGAGCTATCAGTCCACCTTTTCCACCTATCATTGTATCAGGACTCTCAGCTGAACAAGGCTTAAAGAAGTATCTTCTAACACTGATAGCACTGATTCCGCTGAGACTACAACTGTTTGCTCTCACCAGTTGCTGAAGATCAGGCAGCTATTAGCACACAGGCTCCAATACTGCTGGCTTTGGTGGTCTCAATGCATCTGTTGGAATGGATCAAAAGAATTTGAAAAGAACTGAGAAGCTGCTGGGTATTTTTCAAGCTTGGAAGAAGCCAAATGACTCTGTGCTGTGATTACTCTATTCATGAGACTGGAGAATGAAGAAATCTGAATTGATTGGACGGGACTATGTCAATTAAGCATATAGGAATGTATTTGTTATGCTCAACTATGCATTTAAATTTAAATAATGAACATCAGTACAACATTTTAAAAAATGGGTACTAGTAAATCTAGCCTCCAGAATGTTTTAATTAAAGTTATTTTAAATAGTATTACAAAGTTTATATTTTAAAACATTTCCTGTGTGTAGACTGCAAGACGGTTTTTGGTGATTTTTTTAGGGTAATGTTGAGGTCTAATTCTGTAGTTTACTTTTTGAAACACTGTAAAACAACAGAACCCCAGGGTCTGTTTCAGCGAGGAGTTAAGGTGAGGTGCAGAAAAAAAGGGCTGTAATAACTGTGCATAATATTGCCTTATCACCCCTCCACCATTTCAGTCATACCACAGATATTTCTGGATGCTGTTGCAGCATCTGTGGAAGCATATTCCAGCTGTTCTCAGACTTTCCCATTTCTGGAAGCCCTGCTCCTCCCTCAGCTCCCACAGCAAATGTCCATACAACAGAAATTCTGTCTTCCTCCAAGAGATCAGTCCCAGACTAATCAAAGATTACACCAGAATGATTTTGTTATTTTTTCACTGACATCTAAGGATATTTTGAACTACAGTCAGGCATGAATTCATTAGCTCAAAGTAAGACACCAATGCTTTTGTGATCTAGCCCTGGCAGAATTGCATGTTAAGGTCTTTCCCAAAGTTACTGAGGTCTTCAGCACAGGTATGTCTGAGCTGTGAATCCAAAGAATGTCAAAACATGCAATAAAACACATTTTAATTAGTCACAAAAAAACCCCAAAGAATTGAATGAACATGTTTCCTGGTCTGTCTAAAATGTAGGCAACTTGCTTGATGACAATCAGCAGTCCTGTCACTTTCAGATGTCACCAGCCATCACTTGCTGCTGCATTACTTCAGATTTGAAGTTCCATCTGCCCTTCCTTTGCTCTTTCTTTTTTGGTTTAAAAAAACTTTCTACCGTAGTGTCTAAATACTTGGGAAAGCATTCTCAAAATGTACAAAACTTATGCAGAATACCCCAGATTTTCTTTAAAAAGAAAGGAAAAGGAACAAACCTTCAAAGTCCTGTTGGAAATTTGTATATCTGCATATATCTGATTCCTGATCTCTGTAACCTCAATTCTACTATACAAAACTCCACTGGATTGCTGTTAGTAATATTATATCCTACTTCATTTTTATAACACTACACACTAAGTGTACCTTTATGTGGCTCATGAGAACACATACAAGACTGTTTAAATACGTACATGTAGCATGCTTGTGTGTGCACAGACAAATTCAAAAGAAGAAAAAACTAAACTGCTAAACCCAAACTATTCACATAAATAAGTTACTTTAAACCAATCTAGTATTTTTTTTTGAGAAGAAATCTGATTTTGCTGCAGGATTTTTTGCAGGTTTGCTACAAGAGCACAGGATTTAACTAATGGATGTGGAATAGCAAAAAAAACCCCAAAAACCCAACCAAAAACCTGTATCCTGGAAGCATTAATGTGCACTGGTTACACACTAGACTTTAGCTTGTCTGCTTGAGCAACAGGGAACAGTTTAGCCTGTGCATCTCATTTCTGGACCATATCTTTCAAGACAACTTCTAAACTTTCTTGTGTTCTAAACTTTTCTTATAGTGTAAGTTCTTTTGATTCTTGTTGATATGTTTTCTGATCCTGTTCAAAAGGAGGGTTATCGTCTATTTAAAAAGAAAATATTTCAAAATCTGTTAAGCTGATCATTAGATGCTACTGGGATGAAATATAGGGATAGTCATAAGAGTTTAAAGCAAATGCTTATCATTGTTACATAAGGATAAAAAATATGTAGCCTTCATTACACAGGTCACAGGGAACCAATCTGTTTCTCTGTTATGATACTAAAAAGCATACTAAATGCCACATATTTCTCATCCCTAAAGTAAAAAAGACAAGAATAGAACCAAAAGGTAACACTGTTAAGGGAAATTATTTTCCTATGCAATTAACATTGTCATTTCATTTTGCAAGAAGACATTGTAGCCAGGAGTTCACAAAGATTTTTTTTCCCCTAAGAGGTTTTTTGGTTATGTAGAACATCGTGTGTAGTCAGGGCTAAAACAACAAGAGTTTAGGTTAGGGTGAGTTGCAATTATTTGACTGCAGCATCTGAATAACAGCATAGATAAGAAAACTTTTCTTCTAAATGTCTTATTCTATAGCAGGCTTTCTACACCAAATTTATCTCCTCTTTTTCCAGAACATCAGTACTGATGTTGAAAAGGAAAGTATACAAAACTAGCTGGTCTAGAGGAGAGATACCCAGCACAGCAAGCTGCTGGCAATATGAGCAGTAGCTTTGTGTAGAAAGAGAGAAGGCTGTACAAGCAAAATAACATCTTTTCTTATCCTAGACTTTACTGGAAGGCTTACCAAAATTATCATGATATTCAGAGATTTCATTTTGCTATGTTTTTGGTCAAAATTAATCTTTGTCCAAAGAGCTTGACAAATGATAGTGGCGCAAGTAACAGACAAGCAGATAGAGATGATATGAGAGTGATTATGGTTGCTTGCAGAAAAAATGTCTGTGCTTTGATCTGAGTTTGATTTGCTGTGGCAGTGTTTTTCTTAATTTCCATAACAATAGCAAGAAGATAGTATCTAAAAAACGTGCTTTAAAATCTTGGCATTATTTTTTGCTTGGCTTGTACTAAATAGGCAGCGTCCGAGAGTAGTGCTTATTTTCCAGGATCAGAAAAAGTGTGGGAATACTGACATATTGTTCATTCTTTTCAAAGAAATGAACTTTCCTGTATAATTCCTGACTTATTTTCATGTCTCAACTGTTTGCATGCAACTGCTAAAATGAAACGAGTACAAAGTGGGTGGCAGAAAAATGTATTTGACAGTATCTCAGTGATACATATTTAGAGAAGGATGAACACAACTCTAGTCTGAATGAGTATGGGGAAGCCTGCATGTTCATGATCGAGTCACACAAAAGGGTAAGCTGGATCAAACAGCACTAATAGGGAAACCCCTCTTTTAATAGTTTTGGGAAACCAGTGCATAATTTATATAAAAATAAATGGAAGTGGAATATATGACTAGTAAAAGGAGATAGCAAGCTGCGTTAAGACATCTCCCCTCCCATATCCGCCTCATCTTGGTAGCGTGTAACCCAGCCCATGTGTTAGAGTAAAGACTTCAGGCTTGAGTATGAGAACTTCTTGATTTGTCTCCCAAGTTGGCCCTTATAAAAGATAGCTCCTGTGAGGTCATAAAATCCTTTGGATGTGGGGCTTTATAATGATTGCCAAAGTTACAGTCGGGTCAGGCAAAATAAAGATTCTACTCCAACCCTGTTCTTGGGGATTGGGGAAAACTGCCACCCTGCTAATGGTATTAGGTGGACTCTCTTGAAAGAAGATGACATAGATTGCAGAATCACATTTTGCTTTTGTCAGCAAGCAGGCTTTGATGCATATCTTTCCTAAATCCAACCCTTAGGTAACTGAAAATGGTAGAATGTATTTAATTTTGGACGCATTCCATATTTTCTAGCAATAACTGCCCTGGGAGACTCATTAATGCTTTAAAGCTTCCTATTAAATGGAAACCTCACAGTATTTTCTTTTTAATAAAATAAACTCAAAGGTGAAAATATTTTGTTTGTTTTTTAATTATGAATGCCTGACTCAAAAAATTACTCTTAATTTGTTGGATTATTTTAGTTTTATGTCCTTTCACAAGCATGTAAATGAATAATGAAAAAAGTCTAATAAAAGCAAACAATAATTATTCATATTGACCTGAGGCATTTAATGAAATAGAAGACAGTCTAAAGAAACAGATTTCCTATAGCACTACTTTCTTAAGTATACTAAGGTAATTGGCTTTAAGAGGAGATAATTTCAGTTCACTGAGGTTGCTCTTTTAAGTTTTTTCTGGGAAATTTGGATTTTCCATTGATAGTAGTTTTAACATGTCACACTGGAGCCAGAGTGAATTAAAGTGAAGAGCTACACAGTCTAAACAAACAGTCCTTCCCATTATCAGAATCCTGACAACATAACAGCATAAACGATAGTCACATGCCCACAAGTAATGCAGGAACAATTAAAAAAATAATAACAAAACCTCACTGCAATCCATAAACAACATCTGATGGCTTTTGTTGAGCTAAAATTTTAAGCTGTCTTATTTTCCAATTTAACATGTTGCATTCTTACTGATCTTAAGAAAATAAACAAGAAATATTCCCCCTCTTCTGCAATCTTCTATTCTTTCTCCTGATTAAATGGTGACACAGCATTCTTTAGCAATTCCCCATGAAAATAACTGAATAAATCCTCAAAAACATCAATGAGTAGCAGGCAAACTTCAGTTCTTATCCCATGTTGAAGGACATTTATAGTCTATACAATATATTTGTGGAGAGGGATCTTTTAGTAAGTTATTTTACATATTAAAATTTTGTACTTTAGTCTGTGTTTTATATATCTATATTATGTTTTGTACGGACTTGAGTCTTCCTTGTCCCTACTAATTTTCACTCAAAGACACGTCTTAGTTATCTGTTTTTTCCTCTACTACTTTGGATGTTGCCAAAACTCTTCTGTGCTTATTTGCATGTCCTCTACAACCATTGTGTTATTTCCTCTCATGCTACTTTCTAACTACATAAGAACTTAAAGGGTCCAATTACTGATGGTGTGAGGATCTCCCACTCTCTGGCATGACTACTCTCATCATAGGATGTCCTCCTTACCTGTAATTGTGGATGGAGAATTCAAGCACAAATCAGTTAAGGGCTCTGACTCCTGTTTAGCAAACAAACATCTAAAACTGTTTTGGGCATTGCCACCTCCCTCACTCTTCGATCTTCACAGGTGTTTTCTGCAAGATGCTTGTGCTTATCTAGGAAGCTTACATTTGATCTTTTTTAGGTCACAGTCTTCAATGGCAACTTCAGATAGTATCTGGAAGGTGGATTGGAAAGCTTACGTGCAGGCATGTGCGGCAGCACCCAGCTCATACCCCTGCTCCTCTGGCTGCATGGGGGCTGCAGGCTTGGTCACAGTGATTTGGCCATCATACGATGATGGACAAGGGGATGAGGCTGTCTCAGTAAAAGGTGATGAAGAGCCAGAGGATGACGTGTTTTACAGCATCCAAACAAATCCTATAGCTACTGAACTGTATGTAGCCTTTGTCCCTGATATCCCTGTGAGTAAATGCCATGCTTTATCACTCCCGTACTGCTTCAGTTAGCCCTCCAGCAAGGCCTTCCCCTCAACACCAGCTACAACAGGAATAGGAAAAAGCCCTTTCACCTTTTGTTTTCCTAGTGCATATTGCTGCAGGCCTTTTCTTGTTTAAGATTTGTTCTTTCCTTGCACCTCTGTCTAAGTGTAAGTTAAATGTTAAAGTTGATGGCAATGCCTCTCATGCATCCTCCTGTTCTTTGTACTTACAGACAAGAGGCACTTGATAAAGACAGTGCCTCGAGGACTTCCCTAACTGGATGGTAAACAGGAGTAGTTTTTCCCTACCTGAATAGTGTTTAAAGATGACTCTGTAGCACAGGGAGTGAGTTTATGCTTCTCAACACAAAGTCATCTAGTCTGACGCTGCAGATAAGAAAGGATATAAGACCTCTTCACATATCACCTTGTCTTCTCCCAGCATCAGTCTTAAGATACATTGTTTTCAGAGATGTTTGTTCATCACATATACATGGTCAACTACAGCTCTGGGAAGTGTCTTAAGAATTTAGACCAAAGGCTACAGAAACATCATTAGTAACTATGTAGAGAAAGAGAAATCACAGTATATGAATTTCTAGTTCAGAATGTGGATACTGTTCTCAAAACTGGCTGGCTTGGTACAGAGCCTAAAAGCATTGGTTCCCCAGGTTTTTCAACACCAGCACTACAGAGGCAGAATTTAGAGTCTTCCATTACTCTATTTTTAATCATTATTTTTCACTTATAAATGTTAAGGATATATTTCAGTGTTTTTCTGGTTTGGATTCCTTTTATTTCTAACACTGCATCAGTCAACCACCTACACCTGCAAGAAATTGTTTATGTCTTCTATTGAAAAATAACATTTGGAAAGGATAAGTGAGAGATGAAGACTCCTATGAAGCCTAAATAAACAGTAAGCACTTCATTAGTTTCATGTCATTTTCCCTCTCTATATAAAGCATTGTAAACAACATCAAGTTAGAAGTTAGTTCTATATTGTTATGGTTCCACACCAATCATGGCAGCCATTTTTAAAAGAGGCAAATAAAATATTAAAAGCCTAAGTGAATTAGGTGCCCATCCCGTTTTAGAATGACCTAAATATTAGGAGCAAACACGTTACCCGAACTCCTAAAATCAAGACCAGATGCCTTTCTAATACTATGCTGTAATTCAACCATATTTTTATTGGACACGGTACAGGAATTAGAGGGTGAAAT
Source organism: Falco biarmicus (assembly GCF_023638135.1). Taxonomy (NCBI): domain Eukaryota; kingdom Metazoa; phylum Chordata; class Aves; order Falconiformes; family Falconidae; genus Falco; species Falco biarmicus. The sequence continues at coordinate 91,620,944 of NC_079288.1, forward strand.
TCCATGGTTTCTGTTATGTAAGAAGTCAGACTACATGATGGTACGATCCCTTATGTCACTAAAATAATTGAATAGCTGATCTATGACACTGAAGATGTCATCTTGTCTTATTTGCTCAAACTTCATTTCCTTGGTTCGTGCAGTGTCATAATCCCACTCGACCACCAGCCACTGAAGTAGGTTCTAGGGAAAACTTTGTAGGCAAGATCTGGATTTTTAATGTAATAAACAGGAAACCCCCCCAAACCTCAGAAAAACCTTCCTGTGGCATTTCCACCATGCTTTATGAGCTTATTTCACTTCAGGAGCAAGCTGAATGTGTTTTTGCATTCATTTTAACGCTGTTATCACCAGGTAGTAGATCAAGGAATTTATGCTGGCTTCATATCTGAAGCATCAGCTTTATCAGAAGCATCGAAATAATGATAAAAATAAACAGGATCTATTTCTGAAATAGGACTTCCCGTGAATTTGCAAATTATAATGCCTACTGAAAAACAGAGGCTTTTCTTGTATCCTCAGGTTCACTTCTGATGGCATTCACAAATTTTCATCTGAGCTTTGAAAATCTCTTCTTCTTTTCACTGGTCAGCATTCTAAAAGCACATTATTTAAAAGAGTCCAAGTAGTGTTAAAACTTCTGAAGAACTCTAATGCCATTAAAACCTCTGCATGTTTAAATCATATTCAACTATAAAATGAGCTTTGAATGGCTTTGCTTTTTTGTTAGGCAAGATCATTTGAACAGAAGAAAATTGGAGATCGGTGCTGTCTAATGTAACGCTCAAGAATCAAAAACTCCACCGCCACCCTACCGAAAAAACACCCATAGCAATTAGCGCCAGTGGGAAATGGAACAAAACAATAGGTACACTTTGACCTCATGATTGTTTTCCTTCGGGTCTGGGAAGTCATTAGAAAACTCTGGTACCCTCTGCTGGCCAAGCAATAAATCTGTAGCCCAGGAGCAGTGCTGACATTCCCACGGATGCTGACAAGCAAGCGAGTGTGCAGCTTGGAAGCAAGAGCCACGTTGGCTCACATCCTGTTAAGAGAGAAAAAAAAACCCACCTACTCAACCCAGCCCCACAAAGGAACATATAAGAAAGTGCTAGCCAGGAAAAAGTTTCAGGCTACTAGGAAAGTACTATAAAAAAGAACATTGCTAACTAATATATTTAACACCATAGCCTTCAAAAGATTTTTTAAATATTAAGCCTCTACCTAAGGACGTTTTCAGAGGCTTTTCAGAGTATATTGTAACAGTACTATAAAATGACTGCAAGCATGCTTGTGCCGTTCCTCTTATCATTCAGACTGGAACTCGCCACTGCTAAATAGAGGGAATATAATGTGTCTAGTGCACTGCTTTAATATTTAAAAAATGCACATACACATTTCTTTGAAGAGGAGCACTACCGTCTCTTGCAGAGGTACATGAGCTCACTTTTAAGCAGGAATCAGTGAAGCTAAAACTTTGTTTTATCCATTTAAAATAATGCGTATTTAGTGCCTTACAGTTCACGAGGTTAAAGAGGTAAATGGTTTCATGTATACCACAGGCCTCTGCTAAAAAGAAGACAATAATGATGAGCCAGACACTTTTGCAAAGGTGGAAAGTAACTAGTTAGAATAGTTAATCTTTTGAGGCACATCCTCGGCATTAAGTGGATTCTTCTCATTCAGCTGAAGGCGCAACAGCTGGATTCTGTCATCCCTGACTGGGGGCGGTCTTGTTAGTGTAGGATGACCTCTGGAGCACTAACACAGATAATACTGGCACCTCTCTCTGCTCTAATCAACTACCAGTCTGAGCAATTCTACAGGAGATGGGGGCATTAAGGCCGTATTATTCTAAACAAAATTCAGTGATGGTAGCAGAGTATTGTGACAGCAAAAGACAGATTCTACTTTTCCCACCAAAGGTTTTTAACGCAAAATTTGGGGAATGGTCTGTAAAAACAACACAGCTACATATTTTCTCTCTTTTCTTCAAGTCATGTTTTGCAAAGCTAGACTGTTTGTGTCAAGTATGTCTAAGCTAAAACTCTCACAGTTTTACTGCCATATATAAAACTGTTCATTGCAACCACATATAGCTAATGTGCTCTCTCTTTGTCTCTTTCCACATAGACTACAGCTGGCAGGAAAACAAAGATTTCTGGGCATTTAGCTGGAATGTAAAAGACTCAGGTTCAAGTTACTGTTCTGTCCTGTTCTGGAGCAGGGCACTGAACAAGGATCTCCTAGATGTGAACTGACTACTGTCGTGTCTGGACTAGGTGCTGTTTTGGTGACAGATCTGTTGCACTTTGATCATTTTCAAAAAAACTTCATCAAAAACTGACCACTTCTCATGATGTACATCAACTTTCACTGAAAATACTTCCTGTTGTAGTTTTTGGTCATGGCTAATATAGGTAACTACAGATTACAAAAAAGGGGCAACAAAGCTTTCAGTAGTTATGAAACAGCAAAATAAAGGTAGCTAACAGTCAAAAGAGATTCATACGCCACACAGGTATTTGCTGTGTCTCTGCTTCACATTATACTGCAGAGCGCAGGCATGCCATTGATAAGAATGTGCTGGTACACAACATACAAAGTATAATATGTTAATTTTATAAGTAGCAGCAATTCTGTTTATGCTTATCATTTATATATGATTTATTAGAAAATAACCAATATCCACACTGTCAACTAATTGGGCTTGCAATTATAAAATCTGCTTAGTTTGAGTTTTCTGGTGTGCTTGGCCTTTTATAGCAGTTACAAATGCTCTCTGGTCCTTGGGATGCTGGAGTGATGCTACAGTGCCTTGTGCCTGAACAACACAGAAACATTGGCTTTTGTTGTGTTTGATAGTGTTCACCTCTGAAATTCAGATCCTACTGTTGAAAGCAAAACAGAAATAAATGTCTGCATCTGACATAAGAATATTTACATTTACTTTACTGTCAGTGAAGAGAAATAGGGTGTCATGTATCCCCCCACATAAATATTGTTAGTTGAGAAATCCTGCTTTTGATTTTTTCCTATCAAATGAGAAAAGCATAATGATCAGCTGTGAAAAATGTGGGGTGCTTGCCCACAGTCCTTCATGTCAAAGATAGGGATAAACCCCAGTTCTCCATGGTAGCTTCACTTAATTGTAGCACACATTGTGTTCCACTCTCTGTTGACAATTTTAATATGACCACACCAGCTTTATTTGCTATACAGCTGTGATTCTTTGTTGGGAGGAAAATACATGACTCAGTGTGTGAGGCAGGAGTACAGTGTCCATGCAATTGAAGACTATGCCACAACGAACACAGCCATGGAGATCAGATGTGGTGTTTCTTTGATGTGGGAGGAATTTTGTAGAAGTGGGAATGTTCTGTGATTTCTTAGGCTTTTAAAGGAGTATGGAAATTGAAAAGTGATCCTTAAGAAGTTCATCAACACTCTTGGACTCCTTTAGTAGTGTAACATAGTCCTTTATCCCTCAAACTAATGATAGCAGACAGAGGGTAGGTGTCATCCTGTTTGTGAATTGCTAAAGCAGGCTTCTTGAAGTTTTAGTTTTCCCAGATTTTGGTAGAAAGTAGAAGAATTTGGAGGTTGGTGAGTCACAGTGAAACTTTTTTTTGGGGGGGGTGAGAGTGGAGTGACGAGAAGAGAGTATGATTCTGACACCCCTTCCAGCAAGTAAAAGGATACAAATATTAAAGAAAACTGTGGGGGTTTTACTTCAGTTAAAAAAAAAAAAGAAAATCCAATCATCTTGGAAATGACTACTAACTTGTTGCTTTGGACACTTAGTGAGCCCTCAGTTTCAGTCTCATATCTACCTAATATATGTCAGGGCTGTAATCTTGATCTCCCATTTCCCATAGGAGTGCTGCAATGAAATTCCTGTTCTTCCTGTAAGTTCTTTCCAAAAGACCGTTTAAAGTGCAAATGTTAATAAGACAAAATTCAAACCTATCACAACTTTTGCAGCCTTCCCACTCTGCTGCTTAGAAAGGTCAAGGTTTCAACTGCAGATCCTGTAGGGCATGTGGCTTGGTAATGAATCTTTTGCCACTGTGGTCCCTGATTTTGCCCATTTTGCCCAGTGATTGCCTCTACTGTTCCTATTTCTTCTATTAACTGCCTCCAAGTGGTTTCTTCTTTCCGCTGTTCCCTCAAGCCCTTGCAATGCATTTTCCTGATTGAATGCTGTCAGCAGAGGGAGCATCAACAGCACAGGAGACTCACCCACATGGGCTACTGGGTCTTCACGGGAGGAACAGGGACAGGCCCGCTGAATCTGAAAGACAGAAATTTGGCCATTATATGTATTGAAGTCAGTTCCGTGCTGGGAAGTGTTGACTCACATATAAAAGATACACAGCTCTTTATATTTAAATGGAAAGGGAAAGACACCATCCTACACCCATGTCAAGAGTTGCCATAAAAAAAGACAACACTGGAAATGTAGGATTGTGCTTGAGGTCTTTCACCAATATATCTTTTTAATTATCTATTTTTTATATCAACTTTTTGTTGCATTCCTTGTTCAGCGACTCTTTAGAGAGTGAGTTAGTCCTTTGCTAGTGAATTTCAAGGCTAATAAATTATGTTGATAATGACCAAATAAAAAATAAACTAATTTTGAATGTGCTGGCATTGAAAGAAAATGGGTAACCTGCACTGTCTGGACAGGCTTTATCCCTGGCTGATTCTTTCCTTTAGTGAGTCATTGTTTTCTGGTAAATGTTGATTACCCTTCATGTGCATTTGTGAAAATTTCATCTAAACTAGGCTGTTGCAATTAGTGCAAACATCAATGTATTATCAACATATGCCTATAGGGGAAAGGTGCACTCTGGTTTCTACCTTAAGAATCCAGTGTTATCATATATAACACAATATATGACTACTTCTATAAAATTATCATGCAATATTTTGACATACAAAATGAGCCATGCTAGAATCATAGATATATATGCAAAAAAAACCCCAAGTAAAATTCACTGTAAGGTTGTTACAAGGAGGTATAGGTTTGAACTACTTCTATACACTGAGGCTGGGATGAAAATATAAGTTAAAGACTAAATTAACTTTGACTATTCAAGAGAAGAGCTGAACACTAGATACAAATGAACTTTTAACAATTTCCAGCCACACTGGAGTATAGGAACCCCAGGTTTTCTGAAGTGATGCTACTTGGGTGTATAAGCCTGTGCTAGGACCTGCCCCTCTCTTGGCTGAAGTGAGCCATTTGTCATTCACTTTATGCTCATAGCTATTTATGAGTCACAGACAAAATGTCCCTGCGACTGAATTCTCTGGAGAGCCTGAGGACGTAGGCATCTTCTGAATCATTTAACTCACACCAGTTATACTGCATTCAGCCATAGTAAAAATTTTTCAGAGGAAAATATGGTGCTGGCATATATGGTGATGATGGTGATGCACATTTTTATTATTGTCTAGTGGTTAAAGTATTCTTTTCCATTTAATTTCTCCTTAAGTTTGTGGGACTTTCGGTTTGCCACCCTGAGAAGAGGGACTGTCCCAGCTAAGGAAACTCAGTGGTGTGCTCTTCTCAGACCAGCAGTGAATGTTCAGGACCAAGACCAGAGACAGATCAGAAGAGGGTTGGAGTGAGGGCTTACAGCTGGTGCCAGCCTCGCTGCTTCTCCTGAAGAGATGGGAACATCCCTCCTTCCTCCCCACAATTGTTTCTGGTCCCCTGCAGCTAGAACGAACCAGACCAGGGGCCCAGAGCTTTGGCATTGGCAATGCAGGTTGTGGGGCTGTGGTATTTTCGGTACCGGCAGCTGTTGACTGATGTAGGTGGATGTCATCTTTGCCCATGTTTACATCCCAGTTTAAGTGCTCCTTGTAGCACAGCATCAGAACACGCCACAGTTTTTTTAAAATATATTCATCCATTTCATTTTATAAGTATAGAAGTTCTTTTCTACAGCGGAGCAGAAGTACAAAAGGATAGTGTAAGACCACATAGGAAGACTCTGGTAAAGCAAGGCCTTAAATTTTTCTCTTCTAAGTCCTAAAGCTGACCATTAGTGAGCTGATCCTTTTTTATTCTCTGCATGTTCTTGTTTTGCTAGCAAATATTGTAAAGCTGTGATTTTCTTTTTCTACTTGGCTCACCTACAGCATATGTATGTCTTCAATTCTGGAGACTGAGTAGGTACATTTTTAAAACCAGTAAGCCAGTTGGTATATATAGTACTCCTATGTTTAAAAATGCCTTTGAAGACTTGTCCAAAGCTCACTGAAGCCAATGACATATTTGTTTAATTTCAATGGAGTATGTATCAGGATGTGGATGAAAAGACAAACTGTGGTCCTGCTTCTGCACTGAGAATTAAAGCATGCATCCTTGAAGGTGTAGGACATAATTTCCTTGTAGGAGTAATGAAAGCATCTGGGATCGTGAAGAAATGGCTCAGTTTCACACTTTCTGAAGTGTGCACTACTGCCTGAAGCAGTACCCATCTAAACAAAACTATCATACAGATGCCTTCTCTGAGGAGTTTTTTTCACCAAATTACCTTCTATTTTGAATTCAGCAAGACTGGAGAGAAAATGTATCTCAGTCTTTAAAACAGATCTAGAAGAACTTTGTAATCTGCAAGAACATTGTAAAGCAAGTGAAAATAACTACCTGCATTTTACTTTGCATAGCAACGTTTTCATTGGGCCAACAGCTATTGTTCATAGAATCATAGAATAGTTTGGGTTGAAAGGGACCTTTAAAGGTCATCTAGTCCAACTCTCCTGCAATGTGCAGGGACATCTTCAACTAGATCAGGTTGCTCAGAGCCCTGTCCAGCCTGACATTGAATGTTTCCAGGGATGGCCATCTACAACCTCTCTGGGCAGCCTGTGCCAGTGTTTCACCACCCTCATTGTAAAAAAGTTCTTCCTTAGACCGAGTCTGAATCTGTCCTCTTTCAGTTTAAAACCATTACCCCTTGTCCTATCGCAACAGGCCCTACTAAAAAGTCTATCCCAATCTTTCTTATGAGCCCCCTTTAAGTACTGAAAGGCGACAATAAAATCTCCCTGGAGCTTTCCCTTCTCCAGGCTGAACAACCAACTTTCTCAGCCTTTCTTCATAGGAGAGGTGTTCCAGCCTTCTGATCACTCACACAGCCCTCCTCCAGACCCAATCTAACAGGTCCATGTCTTTCCTGTGCAGAGGGCTCCAGAGCTGGATGCAGTGCTCCAGGTGAGGTCCCACCAGAGCAGAGCAAAGGGGCAGAATCACCTCCCTTGTCCTGCTGGCCATGCTGCTTGTGATGCAGCCCAGGATATGGTTGGCTTTCTGCGCTGTGAGTGCACATTGCTGGCTCATGTCCAGCTTTTCATCCACCAGTACCACCAAGTCTTTCTCTGCAGGGCTGCTCTCAACCCCTTCATCCCCCAGCCAGTACTGATACCAGGGGTTGCCCCAGTCCAGGTGCAGAACTTTGCCCTTGGCCTTGTTAAACCTCAGAATGATGGAACAATTATAAAGTCTTCATGGGTCAATTTTTGGACTGTCTTTAGAATAGGAATGGAGGAAAAAACCTTGCCTTTTAAAGCAATAGTAGCATGAAAAAACCCACAATTTTTCAGTGTGTTATTATTAACAGAGTTGATTATTTTATAAAAAAAAACCTTAGAGATGGTTATTTTCTTTTTCTTTTCTTTTTTTTTCAGAGAAAATGTGTCGTTTCTGACAAAATTATTAAGTGAAAAGAAAAATGTTATAGCTCCCATTTCATCTATGTCACAATCTTCTAGGGTTTTAATTTCAAAATATCTTTATTTCAAACTTTAATTTACTGTAAATTACAATACAAGACATCAACTTTGACACAGACTGTTTTGATTCGACCTTAAATATTTTTTTTCAGGAAGGGAGAAAAATGTGCACCACTCTGGAGAGTGAATACATGATGGGCAACATTGAAGTATGCTCACTAAACCCACAAACCTTTCAGCTGCTGGCAATAGTTCACTCCTGATAAATACAAGATGACTCTGTTGCACTGTGAGTGCAATAGTGCTGCGAGACTGCAGAACCAGCTTTGAACAGCAGAACACTTGAATGTGAGACGTTTGCTGATGAGATGTGATCAGATGGAGCTATTTTTTTTCTGACAAGCCGTCAGTACCATCTGAAGCCAGTACTGTTGCAGATTTACCTCTGGTTGAACTTCACTCTCACTCTACTTTCACTGTAAATTTGCATATGAAGATAACAGAAATTGTTACAAAGAGAAATAAAATGGATTTCTGGTAAAATATAGACTTCTCTCAAACACTTTGTGCTGTCTTCAGAACAAAAGCCTAAATTTCAGCATCTTTCTGGACCATTAAGCCTTCTGAACATCTTTCAGCTTTCTCAATTACCCATCCATCTCTACAATCAGCCTGTTGTTACTGAGGAAATACCCTTCCAGAGGGGTATTAGGAAGTCTATTTCAGTGATTATTTTATAAGGAATAATGACCACTTTGTTTCATTAGTGGCTTTCTGGTTCTAATCAAACATTTATTTTTCACATTCACCAAACAAGGATGTACAGCATATGTTAAGGGAACTGTGTGTGTACCATATGGCTAAGAAGAATAAATGCTGTATAAAACGGAGAGAGTGAAAGAGGAAGAGTAAGGTAATATAGTAGATAATGAATTCAGCTACATTATATGATTTTATTGTTATGAGGCTGCAAAGACGAAGGAATACTATGGAGCACACATGGATTTTAAACCCCAGTGACTGAGTTTTACGTTTAATATTCTAAACTGCAATTTCTTTTCCCTCATCCTGATCTGTAGTCATGAAATGACAGAGGTGGAAGGCTTAATTCTTGTATATAGTTGTCCTGTCTAACTCCAGCTTCAACTGAGGAAAAGCACATTAAGTCCAGATATGTGAAACTGAAATCACCACCAAGGCAGGCCTGTGAAGTGTTGGCATTGGGGCAGGATTTTCTGTACTGCAAAACAGCACTCTGATAATTTCTAAGTACCGAAAACACATAGTCTGGCTTATATTAAAAGATGTAGGCTCCAAAATAAATTTAAAGATTCCTTTTAGAACTTGGCTGGATTTCAGAAAGTGAATTTTCCCATTGCTCTAATCATCTGTTGTTAAGGTTGAAAGTCAGGAAGCATCTTGAGCTCAAATCACTAGAATGAAGGGCCGAAATAAAAATGTTTTGATTTCCTAACCCAGAACCTTAATGTTTAAGAGGTGTTCTGGAAAAAACCCCATGTTTGTTGGATATAGCATGAAATATAGATGGGACATTTTGAGCCATAATTTAGTGCAAAGTTTTACCTGATATTACACCTAGGTTGCTGTGATTTGGAGTTTGGCTGATTCTATGGCCAAAATCCCACATAGTACTGAAGTCTTCAGCCGTGGTATTAATAGTGAAATCTGCATTTGGCTGGGCAATTGTCTGAATTGCTATGAATACAAATCTGAAGAAATTAATCAGATTATAAACTGGCACAGAGCTACCTACTTTAATTCACACAGAGTCTCATCTTAATAATGCCACATTTCACAGGAGAATTAATTTTGTAAGTTAAATACAACAAATGCTCACACTTTTACCTTTAAGTTGTGTATTACAGAGTCATGGTTGTACATTATATACTGTCTACAATCTTGCTTACATAGATTATAATTTATGATTGTTACAGCTACAGGTTATTTAATACCAATATCTAAAACCTGTGCTCATTAGGATCCTAACCTGTATCTCTCCCTTGAGAAGCATATTATCATGGTTGGCAATATCAGTAATTTTAGTTAAAGTAACACACCCCTGCCCTGATTTTATGATTTAAAGGAAGTTACTGAGAACCCTCCAGTTCTTAACATATAATTTAGGATCAGCTAAACATACACAAGACCATACTTAGTGGAGAATTAGAGTAAGAGGTGTATAAATCCATATTAGTTTTTCTTTCCAATTTTTGTTTCAAGCATACCTGGTAGATTTATTGCTTGACTGTGCTTCAGTACTCTGACTCCCTGCGGTGATTTCCAAAAGTCTGCAGGCAGGAATATGCCCTCACTGCTGCAAAAGATTATGACATCATGGATGTTAAAAAGAGAATGAATGATGTGGTTAGCCATGCATTCAATATATTACTAGAGAGGGGGTTATATGGAAACATGGCCTTTCTGTCAGGTAGAATGAACGAGATATATAATTTGTTTTGTCCTTCTCTTAAAAGAACAAGGGAAAGGAGATAATCTATCTTAATAAGGGCATGCTTAGAGTATCAACCAACTAGAAAGTAATATATTTTTAAACATCCATATGTGATCCCCTTATTAAATTAGGATGTTGAACTAAATTTAAAGTATCAATATATAAATCAGTCAGTCAGTTAAATTAGCCAGTTTTATACTGATAAATGGGAGTTAATAAAGCAATTACTTCTTTCTGAACCATAAGGCTCTGGTTTCCAAATCAGTTGTATGAGTTATGGATTACTGACATAATTTACAAGTTTTCATTTACCTGACTTACATCCTTGATTTCTGAGGAATTAGTCCTTTATTGTATTAAAGGCATGACAAAGCATCATTTGCATAATATTAAGGTTGGGGCAAAGCAACAAAACTCTGACTTCTGACTTCTCAATTTATGGTAACACAGTGTTCTTTACTTTAGCTGCTGTTGTTCATAATGCAGAGAGTTAAGGACAGAATTGTTGCCTTAATATTGAAGGTCATGACTTTTCAATGTGTGTGTCGTGACCTATGTTCTATACTTGTAGAGTTTTGCCTTTTTTTTCTCTCATTTTTGCAAGCACACACCAGTAGCAGGCAGTTCTGCACCTATGTTGGCCATTTGCTGTGAAAGAGGGGGTATTAAAACTTGTCAGTGTATTGCCACATAACCTTCACATTTTCTATTTTTATGAGGCTCAGCCTTGTATAGGTTGACGTCATTGAAGGGTTGGAAATGATTACAATGTGAGCAAGGTCAAGCTTATACAGGGTGTGCCGTAAATAAATTTTCATTTTAAGTTTTCACACGCTTTTCTCCTCTTAATGCTTACTGCCTGGTATTTATCTTATCATTCTACTCGGCTCTTGGACCACACAAGTCTTGATAAGCTGCACAAACTAGCTGAAGTCAGGTAGAATTTTACTGAAGTCCAATTGGTTGTTTACAAAGCAGTTCTAAAATTCGAGAGGAAGGTAGTAGTTTGCAGATTAAATTTTTTACCGTCCTCTACTGTGCTACTGGTTAGGAGCATAGTAACATAAATGGTAATAGCCATTATGAAAGACAGTAATAAGAACATTTCAGGAAGACTTCATGATGTATACTGATGGTGTCTGTCCAGTTCATTCAGTGTTTCAAAAGACTGAAACAAAACCAAAAAGCCCCAAATCAATAAAATGGTATTCTTATTGAAAATAGCATGTTTCTCATGAAGAACATATTTGGTTGGGAAGCAACAAGCTGCAAGCTGAGAAATCAAATCTGGCTACATAGTGCCTGAGACATTCCAGGTTAATGAAAGGAATGAATAAGAGTATAGACAGAAAAACCAGGTAAAAATAAGGGAACCAACAGCCTGCTGAAGCCAACCAACAAGATTTATGTGGTCAAGAGTAGGATTACCCTGCGATCTGGCCCAAATGTCAGACTCCATTTTATAGACTAGCAGAATTAACAGGAGTCTGGTGAAAGAGCAACTTTAGTCTCCTTGTTTGCTTTGCCATGTTTACCTTGCAGGCAATCCAGAAACTAGATTTAGCACAAAGCATGGATTGAACCATCTGAGAGATTGGCTTCCATCTCCCCAGCATAGCTCCATTCAAATATCCACAGTTAGTAGATAAGCAAGGCTCCTAGAATCTGTCTTTCCTAATGGCATGACCAATCCTGTTGTGAAATATGGAGGCAGTGAACTTAGGCACTCACTATAAAGAAATTATTTTAATTAATAAAAGCAACTTTTCTATGACAAGAATTTAATCCCCCCCCAAATGCATTAAAATACTGTGAAATACTTACTTCAGAATTATTATACACTAGTATATGCACAAGTGCATTACATATTTTAAAGCTTATAGTATCCAAGCTTCAAATATTAATGAGCCAAACAATAATTTGTGACAGAGGTAGTCAGGTGGTGATCTCCTTGGTATGTGTTTGAGACCAAGCATGGTTTTCAGATGTCAAACTGTATAAAAATGCTTCTGAGGAAATATCATAATGGGTTTTCTGTAATTTTACCAGTTTACCCTCAAACCTTATGTAATTGGATAATATCTGTTATGTCAAATAGCTCTGACCAGAGCAATTTGGTCGGCACTACTGGCATTAATATTACCATAAGACAATAAGTCTGCCAGTTCTGTTGGTGTTATGTATCCTCTGAACCACATGCCTGGCTAACAGAAAAGTAAATGACTGTTTAAATGAAACATAAACTTACCAAATGTTATTGAATAAGATACATTCCTAATAAAATATTAAAGCCTCTTAATAAAGTTAATAAAGTTAACTAGAAAGACCAATGTTTGGTAGACCTAACAGAAACTGGCTAAACTGACTGAACTATTCCAATGTTGACACAGGAGCAGCCAAACTGCTTCCATTTACACACCTTTCTCTTTGGCCCCAATGAAAATGGAACTCATTAATCATTTAAGAGGAATGGAATTTTGGCAGAACTTCATTTTTACCTTCAGTCACCTATAATTTTATGGGAATTTATATAATACAACTTCCTTTAATATACCTTCCAAGGTGCTAAAGGTAAGCTATTTGTTTACAGTATACAGAGCAATGCCAGATCTGGCTGGTCTGGAGGCAAGATTTCCCAGACTTTTGATCTGCAGGCTCTGGTTTCCAGAATGTCAAGATCCATGTTAAAAAAAGAATCTGGTGTACAGAGTCTGTTCATCCCACCTCCAAAATTATAAAACAGAACCAGAAAAAGAATAAAGGCTGATAAGAGATGATTAAAAGTATGAAATAACTACTGTATATAGTTATATATACATATATATAGAATAGTGACCAAAAGGACGATGGTCTGTATAGAGGAAGTATTACAAAATCAAGAAGTGTGTGGAAGAGGTGAATATAAGATGTTTATTTACTTTTTCTTCACAGAACTCAGCCCATGAAAACACTGATAACAAAAGGCCTTTTGTCTCTCCCCATATAACTAAATGGTGGTCACAGACTACTATGGTATGGAGTTGTTTGCTGCAGAATGTTACAGAAGGCAAAAATACAAGTATTTGGATTCAAACAGTATTAAAGTGATTCTTGGAAGACAGATTCATCAGTGACTTTTAAATACATAGGAAACTGCTCAGTACTGTGAAAAATTGAGAGATTGTTCAGATTGTTCTGTACTTGTTTTTTTATATCCCTACATGGCCACTGTTGGGGGTGGGATAGCGGGCTATCAGACCTTTGTGCTGAGATTGAGTGGCTGTTATACTGTTAGGGTCCATGACACTTTTAACATGCTCAATTGTTAAGAACATCAGGGAAAGAAAAATTCTCATCTGTTATGACCGATTTTTACCCCATCTCTCTAAATTGCCCTCCAGATCAGGTCTCCCTTTTACTCAGCCATGCATCCTTCCTTTTCCCCATTTCCTTCGTGTCACATATACCCCTGTTATCATTATTATTAGGAGGAATTTCGGTATTCTGTATGGCCACATCTGTGCTCTATAGATAGTAATTTTTCCTTCAGGTTTGAACTAAATGACTGAGTCTCACTCTCATCAAACACTGAAACCTTTTTCCAAACACAATCAGGCCTCTCCTTTTGCAAGAATGGGATATCCTACTAAATAAAAACCCACCAAATGAAGGAAATACATACAATGCTCCATTTAACCATTGACCACTATATTGGCTGCTGCACCAGCATAATATTTCATACATTTATATGAGTAAAAGAAGCACTAATAGAGAATTAGTGTAAAAATGTATAACCTTGCATAGTATTTCCTTCCATGCTAGGGGCATGGTATTTATACAATTACAATTGATCTTTGGATGGATGTACAACTTGTGAGAATACTAAAAATACAGTTGTTTTTAGGAACTGTAAATTGGTATTGCTCAAACGTGATCCTGAAGACAAGCTATATCAATACAAACCTGTATGAGGCTGTTGGTGTGTCTAATCAGGAAAAAAACACAGAAGAGGAAAAATACACCCACTCTGTAATAATGATCCTGAATTCTATTGTAAAGGCCATGTTGATTCTGAATATCCAAGTCATGATATTAGTCAGGCAGAAGCCTCAGATATGTTTTGTTTTATATATATGTATATATGTATTCTATAGAGAAAGAATTCAGCCACTATGTTCATCTCCTCAAGCAGATAACTACATTTTCATACCTGATTGTTCTGAGTCAGATTAAGTGTTTACATTTACCTCTTGTTCTATTTAGCATAGAGGGCAGTGGTTCTAAAGCCCACATGACCATGCCAGTTAATGTAAGCAAAAATCAAAATCCTTTTGGCTTTGAAAAAAAAATAAAATTGGGTCAAATTCAGGCTGTGTGTACTTAACATTCTCCAAAATGTTGCAAATGGGTTGAATGGAAGGCTGATTTTGATGAATGTTTACAACGCTGAAGCCACAATGCAATGCTTGTAAATTCTTTTGGGATGATTAGAGTGATAGTTTAGCATCTACCATATGAGGTGAACTAACATGATAACTGATACAAGTAGATCACTCTATTACTGTTCCTCTGATATGGCTGATATCACTGATATGGAATGACTGGCTGAGTAGATGAGGGAAGAGTGGTGGACGTTGTCTATCTTGACCTTAGCAAGGCTTTCAAAACTGTCTCCTATAATACCCTCATACATAAACTCTGGCAGTGTGGGTTAGATGAGTGGATGGTAAGGAGGACTGAGAACTGGCTGGATGGCAGAGCTCAGAGGTCTGTGGTCAGTGGGGCAGAGCCCAGCTGGGGGCCTGTAGCCAGCTGTGTTCCCCGGGGGTCAGTGCTGGGTCCAGTCCAGTGTACCCACAGCAAGTTTGTGGATGACACAAAACTGGGAGGAGCAGCTGACACCCCAGCCGGCTGTGCTGCCATTCAGAGAGACCGGGACAGGCTGGAGAGTTGGGCAGGGAGGAACCTCATGTAGTTCAACAAAGGCACATGTCAGGTCCTGCACCTGGGGAGGAATAACCCCCCGCACCAGCACAGGCTGGGGCTGACTTGCTGGAAGGCAGGTCTGTGGAGAAAGACCCCCAGGTTCTTCTCTTCTGGTGGACAGCAAGTTGCCCATGAGCCAGCAGTGTGCCCTGGTGGCCAAGAAGGCCAGTGGGATCCTGGGGTGCATCAGGAGGAGCAAGGCCGCCAGGTTGAGGGAGGGTATCCTCCCCCTCTACTCTGCCCTGGTGAGGCTGCATCTGGAGTGCTGTGTCCAGTGCTGGGCTCCCCAGTTCAGGAGAGACAGGGAACTACTGGAGAGGGGCCAGCAGAGGGCTACAGAGTTTATTAGGGGCCTGGAGCACCTCCCTTATGAGGAAAGACTGAGAGAGCTGGGGCTGTTTAGCCTGGAGAAGACTGAGAGGGGATCTTACCAATGTCTACAGATACCTTAAGGGCGAGGATGGGGCCAGGCTCTTTACAGTGGAGCCCAGCAACAAAACAAGGACAACAGGCACAAACTGCAACACAGGCAGTTCCACCTGAATGTGAGGAAGAACTTCTTTACCTTGAGGGTGGCAGAGCACTGGGACAGGGTGCCCAGGGAGGTGGTGGAGTCTCCTTCTCTGGAGGTGTTCAAAACCCACCTGGACATGACTCTATGCAACCTGCTGTGGCTGAACCTGCTTTAGCAGGAAGGTTGGACTAGATGATGTCCAGAGGTCCCTTCCAACCCTGACCATTCTGTGATTCTGTGATATTCAGCTGCTCATCCTGGTGAATTTTTAGGAATCCTTTTTGGTTGAAAGAATGAAAAATTAATTTTCAAAGGAGCATTAATCTAAGTGAATAAGTACTTAATTCCCTTGTACACATTAAAGGACCCAATCAGAGGGTTTTTTTGTTGGTTTTTTTTTTTTTGTTTTGTTTATATTTATGTCTCTGACATTGTGTTTTTAGACCTCTTGCACAAAACTGGAAAAACTGCAGAAAAACTTCTTAGGCTGCAAGGATGAAATGGAAAATGATCTTATACACTCGTTTTTGATTTGGATTACCATGACACATTTTGTAATGGCAAAACCAATATAAATCATTTTGGATGGTTTCATTCGCTTCCCTCTCACTGGAGAAGCTTGGGTGCCTCTCATTGTGGCTCTCATATGTCGCTGCCCTCCAGAGAGCTCATTGGCTGGTGCAGGCAGATGCCCTTCCCTCTGGAGGCAGCACTTTTGAGTACACAACTGTATGGGCCATGCAGGTGCCAGGAAGGTGCATGAGCCCAGAGGGATTTTCCTTCTCCATGCCAATAGTGCACCCTCAGGTCCCATTCTCGTCACCTTTGCGGTGAACCTCCACTCTCTGGGGAAGATTTATATTCTCTTGACATGGAAGAGTTAAACGAGGGGAAAAAAGACTTTTACACAGCCCTGTAAAAGTCGTGTTTTGCTGGCAAACAGCAGCAAACTTGCTAGGCTTTCTTCATTAGAGCCTTGCCATTTAAGCCATCAGCGTCATTTTGTGAGGACATCAAACATGTGTACACCAGATGCCTGCAAAGCAGAGCAGCACTAAGGACCTGACTCAACTTAACAATAATCTGCGGACAGCGGGTGTGAACCTGAGCTGGGCCAACACCTCATCAGACTGCATGGCTAATTGATTTCAAAATTAGAGTTGGTATTTCTGAACAATAATCTTAAAAGGCAGCAATAAAATACATCAGAATCCTTTGAGCTAGCCAAGCTTTCATCCAAATGGCTTATTACAAAGAGCTGGCACACCTGAACTTTGGCATAGACAAATAAATCCCAAAACAGTAAATGGAAACCACATTTGGCACTGGAGGTTTGTCAAGAGAAGTTTGTAGTCATCAGGAAACAAGATTTTGGATTTTTTTCCTTAGTGGCAGGAAATCATTCACTGGATGTATTTTACTCCAACTGCTGTGATTTATGCAATGAAAATATAGGTAGTGTTGAGGAGAATAGGAGAATACGGTGGTTTTTTTCTCTCTTTTTTTTTTTTTTAAACGTTTCACAATCCTCAGGATCCCAGAAGCTCTAAAAGCACAGCAAGGGTTACAGTTATCCCAACAGTGATAACTTAATTGCATCTGTCGGCCTCCCTCTTTGAACTTTGAACTGCTGGTTTGTGGCATCATGGTCCAAAAGGATTTAGATCTGACTTTTGTGTGGCTACAATAAATTATACCCAAGTATCTGAGCAATGCCTGGAATCTTATCTTGAAGGCAGGATGAGGCATCTCACTTAGGGCATGGTATAAATTTGGAATACAAATCTTTCCAGGAACTAGCATATCAGACCTGGTAAAAAAGATTGTTTTTTCCTTCAGAATAGGTTGAATTATAGGAAACTCAAGAATATGTAAATAAACTCATTAATTTCCTCAAATATTTCCTGAAAACATGGCTTCTCAGAACGACTTAAAGATAGGACTAAACGAATCTCTGAACTCAGAGGCTGATCTGTGAAGTGCCTGAAATCCACTTGGACTGCTTGGCTCTTTCCATTGCTTGTAAATATTTTTATATATTTGAATTTGATGAATAAAGATGTAATAGTCTAGAGGCAATTGCAGCTTTCATCATTAATTGGTCTAAGTGAAATGTTACTCACTGTTTGGTTACTAGCTTTGTGTTTAAAATTAGTGGTTAAGTTTCACCATTCTGACAGTCTCGGCTTAAGTTTGTGACAACTGAGGTAGTCTTGTTCACAGTTTTGTATAATTTATATTCATATTAGTATGGTGTCAAAATTAGCTAAAAATGTGAATGTTGGTGGTAAGTATTACATCTTCACAAGCAGCCCTAAGACAAGTACGACTACAGAATTGTACATTACTCTGCCAATGGATATATGCAGTCTTTTAGCTATGCATGTGACAGACGTAGTAAGCTCTGCCTTAGACACTTCAAAATATTGGTTTTTCTTTCAGTTTATGTCTAATTACAATTTTCAGGCATGGCCTGATTCTCATCTCACAATGTGAGTTTCCAGATGTATCCCTGGATTTTCACTGGGTTATTTGTTTGAGCAAAATTGGTCTGTGATATGCCAACTTTCCGATTATACAGGACCCAATTCAGTTATACATGTTTTAAACCAGCCTAATTCTATTAGCTGCCAATCTGTAGTGCTGTGAGAGGATAATCAGACCTTGGAGATTCATCTTGCCCTTTTGAAAATTTTTGCTATCCACACTGTTACATCTCTTGATCTTGCCAATGTATTATTGTGTCTCCAATGGGCTAGGCATGTGAGAGCACCTTTTAGTCGTGTACTATATTTTAGCCATGATCAGTTTTAGAAACGTTCTTCACTTGCACAGGTTTGCAGTGTGTGGGGCACCTCACATTTTGATGCATTAAGTAACTGCAAAGGTTGCTCCTCTTACTATTTCAGTCTAGTAAAAGTAGCTGAAATATTGGATTTTTTTAATAAAATACCTTATCTTTTAGGCAGTTTTTGGTACAATAACTCAGATTTCTCACATCCATACACATATTGACTTAACATCCAATTACTTAGCCATTAATGCTCATCTACTTGTTTGTCTTTAAAACAAAGAATAAATTAACTTAAACGTGTAATATGCAAATAAAGACTAATGGGTCTGATTCAGATCTCTCTTACATCTGCTCAGATGGACTTCAGCAAGGGATGCATAGGTACAAATGAGGGCTGATTTGCCTCTAAATTTTTGCACTGCTCATAATGACACTTGTGTAGTATAAAATCAAGGACTTGTTTTTGTAAAACTGAGTAAGAGACTGATACTTGTAACTCAATTGCAGCACGTGGTTCTTCATGTTTTCCTCCTTCTACATGTATTCATATGCAAAGCAAAAGAATACATCAAAGTGACACAAACAGCATAACAAAAATCCGTCTACAAAGTCCTGCGCCAGCTGGTACTCTTACATGGTTTAGATTAGAATTGAGAGTACTAAGGCTGGACCACCACAGGAGAAACAGCTAGGGGACACTGTGAATGTTCCCATGCACAGTATTAGACAAACACCTGGGTCAAATTAATCTAGGCTTATCCACTGTGAAAATTCACAGGGTTTAATGGCTTTTCTTACCTGTGAAGGGGTGGTCTAGTTATAGGACTTCTGTACAGAGTCTGATGCAGAGGGGTGGATTTCAGATCGTTGTGCTAATGTTAAAGGTCAAAATCTATAGTAAGAGGCAAACAGGTGGGAGTTAGCATACACCAAACAGAAAAATACAGCAAAAGCATGAATTCCTCAGTTTTCATTCATTTTTGAGTTTCAAAGAGGAACTCATGTTACTGAGTAAGTTTTCAAAAGAAAACTATTCTTACGACTATAATGAAAAATAATAAAGTGTATTCCTGCTGTATTCTGCAGGATTATTCCATTCTAGAGATAGTGATACATGTGTCATGTCTGTACTTCTGCCTACTTAGTTTAAAAGCTTTTCCTTTATTTATATCTTAGACTACGCAAAAATACTTCATTATAAAATAGTTCTCTATTTTCTCAAAGTTTGGTCACTCTGTATCTACCTTTGATGTTAAAATATTGAACAGGATCATGCTCTACTTAAAGCTTCTTCAGCTAGGTCACAGCAGAACCAACAGAGAGGTGATATGGACCGTACTCATTTACAAAATAAAAGTTTGGCTGTATGGTGTAGTTTTAAGAATACGCTTCAAATACATCAACGGTCCCGTTAGCTGTCATGCATAAAGAGAGGTAATCAGCTGGTTTCCTAGCTCTAATGCTGCAGTTAAAATAGCTTTGGATTAGGGTTTGTTTGTTTGCTTTATCCGTGCATTAGTCTTTGATAACAATGCTACAAACAAGACTGCACTTGTCTTCTATATGGAGATGGATGAACTGGCTGCCTCCAAAACAAGGCCAGGAATTCGACAAGATAACAGGAGAGAAATCAGAAAGTAACTGGAATTTTTACAGGGCTGCTTCTACACTGTTAGTATCTCCTAAGGTTATTGTACTGCTAGCTGGAGCAGCTCCCTGACTTGGTGCTTACATTGCTGAATGCTCGGTGGGTACCTCAGTGTCCTCAATGACATGAAGTGTTTTAATGTGGCCCACCACAGCCAACAGCAAGCTGTACCATGGTGTAGTGTTACTGCTTTATCTGTAGTGATAAGGCAACAGTCTTGTTGCTGTAGGAAGACTGTTGCCTTATCATTATAGGTAAAACAAAAATCTTGCCAGTAAGGTTTAATGGCTATTAAATATTATACTTAATCTGACACTTGTGTACATATGTCTGTCAATGTATCAGACATAAGATTTGGGTTTTTTTTTTCCAGTTTAAATGAGCTGATCATCAACCTATCAATGCAAAAAGTAGAAATGAGGCATAGAGACAGAGAAAATGAAGCAGTTCCAACAAAAAGGTGATCTGAATAAACTGTGAAGTTGGAGGATGGGCAGAAAAGGCTAAACAAATGTGTTATGCTTTGGAAGAGTAATGATTTTGGGATTGTAATTTATTACAATTTAATAGAACTCAAAAACCAACTTGGACATTTAAATCTGTAATTGCATATAGAATTATATACTGTGGTACATAATGATTGGTGAACGTATGATTGTCCAGAAATGGACTCTTAAGGAGAATGCTACAGGACCCTGCCACCATTGCTATAGTATAGGGAATTTGGGAGGGGGGCGGTGGTGTAAGTAGAGTTATATAGTTCTCATGCAGGGAAGAAGAGAACACTGAGAAAGTCCTACAACCTGACAAGTACTGCAGGCCAATATGAACTACTTGCACCATGGCAGTCAGTTGAGGTGATGTGGTGGCCCTCTGGGAAGAGAATGAAGGGCTTCTCAAAATGCATAGCTAAAAACATCAGCATGTGGAGCTCTTCGTTGATTTCTGGGGCTTGGCCCTTACAAAGTTACAAATAAAAATCCCAAAGGAAAAGATGAAGCAGACATGACAAGAGTTGTGGAGAAAATAATTTGTAATACTCAAAATAACTTTAGAAGGGTATGATACAGGGGTATACCACATGAATAAAACTTTAAATTGGGCTGGAGTTCTTCCTCCTTCTCCCAAGATGTTGCTTTGCTAAATCATGTGGGCAGTTTCAGAATACATAATGCACAAGGCACAGCCTGTTAAAGGCAATGATGATATTGTATTGATCCTCCTGGTACTTCTTCAGTGTGTTTGGCTCTGCTAGCCTTAACTTAATGCGGATAGGAGTCTAATAGACATTGAGGAAAGTGGAAACTGCGTTCCTCCCCACTGTGGACTACATGTGAGTGTCACAGTGTGACCTGGCCTGTCAAAACAATGTCAGCAACCTGCTGGTCTAAAGAAAAGCACACACCTTACAGAATGACAGTGTACTAACAAGAGTGCTAATGACTTTTACTCAGATCAGAAGGGCCAAATTGTCATTTGTACACTTAAAAATTAATTTTTATGTTCTACCAAATATTCCCAGCTTCAGTAAATGTCTGATACAGCTCCACTGACTTGAAGGAAGCAGTGCTAATTTGTGCCAGCTGAAGATGCTGATGGCAGCGATGAAACAGGACTATAATAAGATGGCACAGTTTGAAAGTGGAGTAATGTAAAAAGAGAAAATAATAAAGACACTAAGTTGTCTGATGTATGGTATGAGGACAATAACTTCAAGATTAAACAACATGCTGATTAATATGCCTAATTCTAAGTGTATTATTTTCAGAATTGATTTGAATTTTCTAGTTACCACTTTATCTCTCTTGCTGTGGAAATGGATCTATGCCTTTTTTTCTCCTTTTATAGCCTCGTTTTTTCTTCTTTGTCAAGCATTATCAAACCATGACACAAATTCAATTACGCTGCTGTGATGCCAAAACCTGTGGTCCTGGCAAAATGTATCATGCAGCATATCTAGGTAAGTGAATTAAAAAAGCATCTGAGCAGGTATCTGGTGTGTGTCACAGTTCATTCTTCCATAATAAACTATGTTCTCTTTCCCATTCATTTGTCAATCATAGTAACTAAAGATTATTATTTGCTGTATGTACGTGACACCAGCAATTTGCAAAGTCTGTTGGCAAGAAAATCAGGTTAGAATGACAGAGTGAGAAATTAAGCAGAAGTCTGATGTAATTAGCTACAACAATCAGTGCTCTAATTTCTGATTTATTGTTTCCTGTTTTCCTGCTGCTTTCAGTCCATGCATACTGTATGTGCTTCATATAGGTCAAACAATTGCCTTATCAGTCCTGGCAAACCAAGAGGTCACAGTTAACAATATTTATTTAAACATGCAGGATGCTTCCCACTGCAATTAGGAAATAACTATTACTAATAGGTCTTTGGTGCTATTTCCTCATTTATACAAATTTGTAAAGAAATAAAGGCAATAGGGAATTCAGATTTCAGACTTCTTCATGAATATTTTGTGCAGATACGTTAGCATTTTGTTTTGTTAAACTGACCACAATGTATTCCACCAAATGACAATCTGACAAGATACTAATGTGCAACATTTACATTTACATATACCAGTTTAATAACAATGGACATGTAGCATATTTCGCATTATGTAATGCCAGATCTTAAAAAAAGAGACTATCCAAGTCTTGGTCCCTCTAAAATCAATGAGAGTTTTGCTCCTGACTGTGATGGGATTATGACTTGGCCCTAAAAATTTGTTCTGGCTGCCTTTTTCCCATTGTACAGAGTTCAAGGTCTTTGAATGAGCAATCCCTTTTAAGTAACCCAGGACTGTGCATAATTTACTCTTACACAGTTCTTGCAATTCCAGTAGGAATTCACATGACTGCTTGTTTTGATTTGAAATCTGCACAATAAATTGTGCATCTCACAAGAAAGACATTTTATTCGACTCCTCAGGTAACAGACATACTTTAATAAAAAGTGAAGCTAAGAGACACCCTCAGAGGTCATCTAGTCTGGTCTCCAAACTATTCCTAAAAATAAACTAGAACTGAAACATTCCTGACAGAAGCTGGCCTAGCTTGTTCTTTTAAAACTCCAGAAATGGAGATCCCACAACTTCCTCATGTAAACTATTCCACTGCCTACTCCAGTACCCTTACAGAGAGATAATCGGGGAAAATTCCGACATAAATAACCTTGTTGCAAATTAACCCCTTACTTATTTTCTTTCCTATAGTAGACATGGAGATTAATTTAATATGTTTTTCCTTTGCAGTAATCTTTTATTACACAGCTATGCCACATCTCTTCTTAGTATTTTCTTTTCTAAAATCATCCATTGTAGCTTTTGTTGGAATTCGCATTTTCTTGACCTCTGATCATTTTTTTGTTTTGTGCTGAACCTTATCCAATCTTGATAGAGCAATTGCAATACTAGATGCTGTGCATACAGCTCTTGTGTTTATACTTCCCATTGTGATATTTGCTTTATTGAGATGTAAAGGCATTTTGACTCACATGATACACTGCAAGATCCAGATCCTTTCTGTAGGACTGCTATCTAGGCAAGTCATTCCTCATATAGTATTCGTGAAACTGATTGCTCTACTTAAAGGTTTTATTTGCCTTGATTGAATTGCTTTCTATTTATTATAGCTTCTTTCTCCATTTGTCTTGCTTATTGTGAATTCTAACCTTGTCCTCCAAAATGCTTGCACTCCTCCCAGCTTGGTATCATGTAAGAATTTAATAAATTTACTGCCTGTTGTACCACCCAAGGCATTAATGAAATGGCTGCACGGTACCAGACTCAAGACAGATTTCAGTAGAACACTACCTGGTACAGCCTTTCAAAATTCTGTTTTCCAGTCTCTTCTGCACCCTCATTACAGTAGCATCAGGTAGAAAAGTTGTTTTCCTCTTATTTTTTTTTTTGTTGGTTTTTTTTGGTTTGGTTTGGTTTGGTTTGGTTTCTCCCAGTAGGTTAACATGTATGCAAAATAGTATTGACTGTTTTAATGAAGTGAAGCACAAAAGTTTTAGTTGTTGCTTATCACTTGTTAATCTTTTAAGGGCTTAGAAATAGATACTTTGTTTGTTTTCTAATGGTCTGAAGTCAGGCTAGCTCTTCCATAGTTCTGTGGCTCTCCCTTTTCCTACTTTTGGGAATAAGCACCATACTTGTCTTTTTCTGATGATCCAGAACATTGACCTCTGCAGATTCTCTAATTTCTAATGATCCTAGGATTACCTCACCACTGAAATATCTCTGTGAAGTCCTGAACAACTCGCTGCAGCCTGAGGTTTTACCTTGTTGTCAATGTTAATCACAGAACTCATGTAATCTCAGATAACAACTTTTCGTGAACCGTGAATCAAGAGTATTAAACATTTTACCCATCTTGGCATTATCTAGCAATACTAACAGTACTGTTGGCTTTTCATCCCTGTCAACTACCAGGCTAATTCATTGCTTACAAAATTTAGCTGCTAGGAGAACAGCCACCTGCTCAGAAACACTGGGCAACACTCATTTGTGAGGGCAAATTCTGGAGTCATCTGTCAGAGCCTCAGGGCAGTGCTGGAAAGGAGTCACGACTGCAGCATATAATAGCAGCAGATTTAGCATGTAGGCAATATCAAGGAGCAAATATTCCACAGACTTAGTTTATATCATGTGACACCTGTTGCCTATAGAGTTGTGTGACATTGCTCTACGAACGGGTGCACCAGAATGGAGGCAAAAGGAGTGATGGGAGGGGAAGAACATAAATGTCAAAACTAGCAACAACATGAACTGCTAATATTATTTTCAGGAAACAGAAAAGGAAGAACACTTCAGCTAAAGAATATGCCACACAATATTCTTGCAAAAAAAAAATTGGACTAGGGCAACTTAAAAAATAAAACTTGAACTTAAATAAGTAGAATCTATGCATGAATGGAAGATGGTGGAAAACTTCAGACATTAGGTACCAGTAATTTATTTGAAGTAGTTTTTATAGCCAAACTTTATTTTCTGTTTTCATCCAAACTAAATTTTTAATTTAATTTTATAGTTTATTTATATATATATTAAATATTTATTTATAGATTTGTTTTCTTTTATTTATATTTTAGTACATACAAACTACAAGTAGCCTCTTACATTTATTTATTGGCTTCTTGGACTGTAAGTGTCTCTTGTATTACTGTTAGTGGGTTACCCTGTGTTTCCCTGTAAAGGCTCCTTTATGGACTGAAGGCTGCACTCAAAGCATGAAATTTCGCTCTCCAGCTGAAGGGAACTTACTGTCAATTCTGACTTTCTAACTATTGTTTATAATTTGTTTTTATTTTTTTTAATTTTCAAATCCTTACTTTTCTTCCATTTGTTTCATAATTATTCTTCTCCTTGAAGTATATTGTATGGGTTGGGTTAAAGTTGGAAATGAAAGTCGCCTGGCAGTTTTTCTCAAAGATTTGTAAAATGTAAGAGCACATGGCCTGAGAACTTAGTTATAAGCTAATATTACCCAGACTGAATTTTTCTTTTGGCTGGTTAATATTCCCTTAGGGTTTGGTCTTGTTGCCATTGCTATCAATGGGAAATCTCCCATTAGGTTAAAAGGGTGTGGAATCAGGTCTTTAAAAATTTATATTGAAACATGACATGGTTATAAATGTTAGTAAATCTTCCAAGAGTGATCTTTCAATGGCCCTAAGAATTCAGGTCTAATTCACACCAACTTGCGCTTTCTGAAAAAGAGCAATGCACTGAAATGTTGCAAAATCCTTCCTCGTTCCCTATCCTCCTGAAAGATAAGAGAAGTGTGTGGGGTGCTTCTGAGGAAACTTGTGCATTGAGGATGGATAACTGTCCACGGAGCATATGCATTTGGTTAGATTCCAGCACACGTTCAGGAGCTTTCTGTAGATACTTTGAACACTTGGGTTCCTGGGCTGAGATTTAAGCACTGGCAATGACCTGACCTCAGGCTGCAACACAACCTGAGCGTGTACCAGGAAACCCACACCAGCAAAAAGGGAGCTGCTGTGCCGTCCAGCTTGTACGGTGAAGGAGGTAGGGCTTCAGAGCACAACAGCCTCACACAGCTGAGACACAGACATTTAACAGCAAGATCAAGCAGTGCTTTAGCTTCTCTTTTTGTCTATTCTGATGTCCGCTGTCTGCTAGCATTTCTGGCTGCTTCTGAAGTTTCTACTTGCTTCTGCTTTACCCTTACTACTTAGAAGGCTTACAATTTTGGAAACTTTACTTACTAGTATTACTTATTTCTGGTGCATATCAAAGCACTTCATAAACAGGCAGAGCTTAATCCATCGTTCTTCACTTGTCGAAGTTTGGGTAAAAAGGGACAGCACAACTAGAATGTAGCTGTCAAATGTGTGTGCCTGAAGGTACTGTAGGAAAATATCACCGTGCTGCTGTGCTGGTTATCATTCAAGAATATAGGAAAATATCGTAGAGCTTTCTGTGAGCACAGAATAAACTACTGTAAGAGCCATTATCGAGCTGAAGAATTTATTTTTCCTTTGACAGTTCTTTACAAATTTACATCTTCACCAAATGTTCAGCTAACAACAATCATTACAGCTTCCCAGATGCCAATTTACACCACCTTAGAGTAGATGAAGATAGCTGTAGGATATCATAAAGATAAAATACACACTGATATATAAAGTCCTTTCACCAGGTCAGGCTGGTCAAAATGTAAGGAACTATTTTTCTGCAAAAATAATAGCTTCTTGGCCAATAAGCATGGCTGTCAAGAAAATCATTGGCAAAACCCCTCTTTCTGAATTTAAATTAGTTCTATATTATTTTTTTAACAACTGTGTTTCTCTTTCTTCATAATGAAATGGTCTGGGGCATCGGGGTTCTTGTGCTCTACTGTCTCTGTTCCCCAAAACTGAAAAGCCTGGCACATTGTTGCTCATTAAATAGGAAAATTTAGGAATGCATATTATCAAATTATAACTTCTATGAGACATTCCTATAACATTTGTCACTTTTAAAAAATGTCAGAGTTATGTAGAGCAAAACCTGTAAACCTGTCTATCGCTTTAGCTTAAGACTCCTGTGGGTCTGATAGAGTTAGGGTTTCTTGTACAGACATATACAGAGCAGAGCACCAGGGAACAGAGCAGGAGTCTGAGTGAACAGCAGATCTGTTGCTTTCCACATGCAGTCCAAACGGAATTTCTTTGGTCTGTCCTGAAGAACCTCAGAAACCCCAGTGGAAGGGATACCTCAAATCATAGCAGCATTAACTGCATTTGAAGTGTCACTGTTGACAGATAATATAATTTTGAAGGACAAAGATACACAAATACAAATGTCTATTGTGTCCTAACATTCAACTGACCAAATACATAGTGTTTTTACTGCTATGGACTAAAAATGTCAAGAATTAATATTTTGGCTTCCAGTTAAAAAAAAGAAGCACCTGTGACTTGCTAACTCCACTACATTTATGTTCTTGGTTAAAGCTAAGCACATGCTTCAATGCTCTGATGAATTAGTATGAGTTTTTTTAAATAAATAATTATTTCAGCAAAATTATTGATTTCTACATTTCCATTCATAGCCAATTATTTGCATCACTTGTAAATCCAATGTGACATTTTGAGTATAACACTTAAATTTAACGTTTGTGGCTGATAATCATTGCACAGATTATTAATCCTAGATATTAATTTTCTACAATTTCAGGAAAGTGTCAGCACAATGCTATTGTGGTCTGCAACCATCCTAATATTTACGTCCAGCAAATTTTTAGTGGACTATTTTTGGGGGAGTTTTTTTCCCAAGATAAGTGAGTCAATCTTACTTATTCACTTCAAAATTGTAATGCTGATTTTTTTTTTTTTTTTTTGCCAGTTAATTTGGGGGTAGAAAATATAATTTGGGCTCAGTCGCCCTTGTTTGATAATTTAATACCAATATTACTTACATTATTAGTTTTACTGGTAAATCAAGGAGCAAGTTGCCGGAATCCAGCTGTGACCCCAGGGCAGGAACTTTCTGCTGGCTGTCACCTTCTGACAGTTCGGGCTGTTAATTACCTCCAACAGTTGGAGCACAAGCACCTCTCTGTCTGCCAGCTGGCAGCCTCCACCTCACACTGGCAGCCTGAGAAGATTTAAAACCTGTAACAAAAGGCTGCTATGTAAACAGTTTATTGTATAACACATAATGGCAGTGGTAGACCCACACTGGGAATCAAAGGTAGTCTCTGCACTCAGGAGTACTTAAGACTGGAAATGATGCAAGGTCTTGCTTGCCTCTTTGTGTCAGTCAGCAGACAAAACCAGGAGCCTAAATTGAAACAGTGCGAGCTAAGGCCGCTCAGACAATGAATACTGCCATCTAAATGTCTGAATTGTTGCAGTACTGTTATTACTTTAACATGTGAAAATAACACAACAAGACTGCAATTGCCTGGTGACATGCCAGTCACCAGCCAAGAGGAAATGCAAAGATCACCTTTGAGGTTTTCTTCTCAGAAAACAAATGTGGACTTCATGAGCGTGTTCTCAGGTCCCCAAGTCCTTAAGGTGGCACAAATGTCTCCTGGAGCTTTAGCTGATATATATCAAGGAAAGAACTCATAATTATACATCTGAGGGAGCAGTGTCATTGTGTTGTATATAAAATTTGTGAACTGCTTGAAAGGTGTAAGAAGAAGGTTCCTTATTCCAAATTCATGGAAGGATTTCTATATGTCCATAACTGCTCAGAGCTTGCAGCTAAACCAGTGTCGGAGCCATGCAATGTGAAATGCCCAATAAGTGTCTTGTATTTCAGCTTCTGGAAGGTGTTATTTCATGTCTTTACTTGCCAATCATGCAAATTCAGAAAACTGAGGCACCCTAAGCGAGGGCCAAAGAAGGTACCCAAACCCTTTTGTTAGCTTCAGCTGAGTGGTTAGAGCACTTGCTGAGAGGCAGATTGACATTGTCATCCACCCCAAGTCTGAGAAGGTTCAAGCCCCCATCTCTCTTTTGCCTGGAGAGCAGCCTGATAATTTCCAGGTGAGCTTGGGCCACTGGAGACCTAGAACTGCAAAACTGATGAAATCAAACAGAGCAAGCAGGAGCGTAATGATGGACCAGGATGAGACGGATTGCCCTGGCAGGGAGGTGTTCTGGATCGCATCCCTGTTCTCTGTAATGCTCAGGTATTTTATGCGCTGGCTGCTTGGTGCAGTAAGTACAGTGGTTTTGTAACAGAAATTTGTGGCGTTTTACAGTCCTGAGATAACAACAATATCACAAGTTATTTCACAATTTCCAATTGTGTGTATAAAAATCTGAATGGAATACATATAGGTAAGGAATATCCCCTACTATTAGGTTTGCATATCTAATTTAAGACTGTTCAGACATCTGCTATCTCTCTGCCATACTTAGTTGAATGATACTAATACTGGTGGTAAGTCAGATCTTCCTGGGGCCTTTAAATGGTATCATTAGAACAGCTGAAATAATTTTTTAACTGTAAAAAGCGAGTGGAGCGGTAAACTTTGCATTTCAGGATAAGAAATAAGTGAAAAAGAGATCTGTAAAGAAATTATTGCTGTGGACATGTTTTTGATCATTATAGAACATCCTTTCTCTCTCTCTGTCTTACTAGGTTTTTACTCAGTCGTAATATTCCATTCATATCTTGGTAGAAATACTATTTCTTATGTGGAAATAAAATTTCATGTCAGTGGTACGTTTCCCACAGATGTCACAATATTGTTTATTAAATTTATTCTAATAAATATTGCAGTTTATATTATATGAAATGACTCCTAGAGAAAAGGAACTACTCAGCTTAGTGAAAAAAGTTGCTATTGAACTAGCGAGTCCTAGGGATTTCTACAGTAGAAGTGAGCATGAGTTCCCTTATGTAGATACAGTTCCCAGTTTTTGCAAGTATTTCACCTAGCTCATCTTTTAGATAGACTTCAGTACAGAATTTGCTTTTCAACATGTTTCAGCTCATGTGTGTGGAAACAGCTCTACCCCCTCCATCCCTTGCAGGCGAAGGGAAGTTGGAAACAGAACAAAGCTGTTCAGGAAAAGGGGAGGCCAAACTATCAGCTTTGCAAAAATTAACAATAGCTGCCCAGGTACAACCTGTCTGCTCTGCTGACTTCTAAATGAGTCTAAGCCTCCCAGGCTGGAGATGTCCACATTATTTTTAAAAAAGAAACATCTGGGAATGGCTTTTATATCACT
Organism: Falco biarmicus; assembly: GCF_023638135.1. Lineage (NCBI taxonomy): Eukaryota > Metazoa > Chordata > Aves > Falconiformes > Falconidae > Falco > Falco biarmicus. Next base: position 91,651,293 of record NC_079288.1, read on the forward strand.
ATGGAGCATGCTATTTCACTCCTGTAATGGCAATTTGTGTATTCCTGACAGCTGTTTCAAAGCTACAAGCTTAATGAGGTTTAATCCCACAATGTCCATTTAGACCAAATGGCTCCTGAGGTAGGATGTAACAAATTGTGGTTTTGGCTACAATGGAGCTTCCCAGAATTTACACCAGTACAAACAGGAGCAAAGTTTGGTCCTGTTTGCATAATGCTGTATAATAACAAGGCATAACACTGAAAGATTCCTAAAATGTGTATGTATTCTGGATTTTGAAGTTTAATGTTTGAAAAAGACAAAAATAACTTTAAATCAGTGTTTTATATGATTTATACATGTGAAGCATTGCTTGTAAATTCTTTTTACATTAGTATTGGAGGACGCTTTGCAAATGATGCCCAGAAATGCAACCAATTGCCAGTGTAAAGAAAACCTGACTTCACTGCTAACTGAACTTCTCCTCTCTAAAGTTGTGGTAAACCTTCTGATAGCTCTCATTCCTGCACATAATTCCCCTCTCTCACGATTAACTGCGTCACTGCTGGCCCAGCAGTCACGTCTACCCCATGTTGCCATATCACACGGATGCTCCCTTGAAGCTGGGGAAATGTCAGCAAGATATACCTGGTATCTATCACCAGCAGTCAACCTATCAGATAACTGACTGGAGCAAAGCCATTTCAAAGTAATATTCAAAATTTTCTATGGTTTTCACAGATTGGAAGCACCCTGATAGTATCGCTTTTTTTATTTAAGATGTTTTTTCATTTGAATAAACTTCTATTTTATTTGGCAGTTAAAATAGCAAATATAGAAATATGTCAGCGTGGTTGTCTTTATCATATTTGAATATATTATTTAACATATTTTCTAGAAAAGATTTTTTTTAGCAAATTATTTTTTTCTAGCCTTTTTTAGTTGTAATAATCATTAAAATACAATTTCTTTTGCTTGAACATTTTTGTATTCCCCTCTCTTTCCCAAAACATATTTAGTTTGATTTTTGCTAGAACATTTCTACTAGAAAATCTTTATGGTTACTTATGCTGTTTCATTATTTCATTGGAAAAATTCATAGTTCTTTATTCATAATTCTTTTTCTTTTTCCTAAAATAATCAGATTTCACAGTCTATTTCATAGATACAGTGCTGGGCTTTTAAGATGCTTTGATATTTGAGCTCTTTCAAATACCTTAAAATTTCAAGTTTCACATTTTCGTTCACATAATTTTTTTTAAGTGTTGTTTTTTTAATGATGACAGCTCCCCACGTCCATGCCTTCTTTTTGCCCAGCTGTATCTTCACATCACGTATTTGTTTCCGTTCACATCATGTATACGTTCCTGTTTCACGCCGCTCACTTCATGTGGCTAATTTTATGCATGTGAGTGTTCCCACCTGACTCAGTCACTCTCCTGAAGTTTGTCATGGCATTGGTAATGATGCAGAACAGTGAGCACAGGGAGTTCCTTGGCATTCACTGTCTGGAGCCCATTGTAAGCTGCTGAGTGACAGCCCTGCAACACGAGCGAGCCTGCTGGCCTGCTGCTCCTGTCTGATGAAGACATAAAATTCTGCACTTGAGATTGGAGGAGATGCAGCCTGTGGAGGAGGGATCCCTGAATTCCCCTTCTTTTTGTGATTTCCAGCGCCATAGAGCAGAGAGAAGTGAAGGAGAGAGAAGTTCAGGAGGAAGAGGCATTGCTCAGGCTTTCTTTGATCTGCTCCAGGTGAAGCTTTTCTGACCCAGGCAGAACAGATCAAAGAAAGAAGCCAGAATACAGCGCACTCGAGTGTTTCATGACTGTAGAAAATACTGCCACAAAAGTGCCCCTTTCTATTTTGAAAATGTGCTCACCTTACATATAACCTGTCATGGCACTTATTACTAAAACCAGATGATCACCAACCATTGATTATTTTATATACCTCCGTCAGGAAGGCATTAGCTATATAGTGTCTCAGATAAAAAGCCTAGTATAAGTAGAGTGCAATAAAACCAGCAGAAACAAATGAAAACAAATTGCCCATCTATTTTATTTCTAAAAATATCTTTGCTTAAAGAGATTCTCATTTCAAGTCTCCAGTAACCCAGTGACTGGTAGAAGACTTCCTTTGATGGCTAGTAAACCCTCACTCTCTGGGCAATTGGGTCAGAGGCAGCACACACGCTGGCACATTACCGTCTCCTTCAATCTGCAGGAACAACTTGTCTCTAAAGAATGGAACGGTGTAACCGGGTCGGGCCTAAATCCTGGGTGCAGCATATACGTTGTGCTAAGCTACGTGCTGCGTGCTTTATAGCCATAATTAGATAACTTTCTGACCCAAAGGGGCCTCTGGCAAGAGCTTATCTTTGTGATTGACTTCCCATGCCGGGAGCGGTGCCACTGATGTCCATCGACTCTTCGTGGACCTTGCTGGGATTTATCACAGTGCTTGCACGTCACATGGGAGACATGCCGCGGCACCAGCCACAGGAACAACCCCTTTGCTGAAAAGTCACAATAGCCTGGCTTATGGGGTTTGCTGGTTATATTTTCGTGCCTGGAACTAACGGGCAACACCAGCCGCGGGGCTGAGTGCTGGTTCCCCTCCGAGTCAGAGAGAAGGGTGCCATCTACTGAGGCACTCACATCCCCTCCAGCACACACAGGCTTTTCTCAAAAACCTCTCAGCTCTGTGCGAAGCTGAAAAGCTCATAAGACCAAAGAAAACCCACAAATTTGATGAAACTCATTAAAAGAAGCATTTCAGGAAGAGCTGTGTTTGTTCAAATTACTGTGTTATACCATTTGCTTTGTGCTAGGAGTGAGTGGCTTTATGATGAACAGGGGGGCTGATGCAAAAGATCATTTTGGCACATATGCTTTAAATTCATTATAAAAACCTGCCAATTACACTCTTACGGAATGGGATGAACGGAGTAGTTATTGTGTAGTCATTCCAGTTGTTAACCCTGAATTTACTTCGTGTATTTTTATAGAATCTGGAGTTTCTATTAAGCCTTTGTTAAAATCCACTTGATACTGATGGTTGTACAGTGAATTATCATTTTATGCCATGTACAGACCTCAAACCCATTATCCTGCAAACAGGTTATAGAACTATTTCTGCCAACACTTTTAGCTGATACAAAAAAAAATCCATCACTGTGACATTTTGTATAAGGAGGGTTGCAAATAAACAGCATATTTTCCTCTTGCAGGAACATTTGTCAAAAGTTGCCTTCTAGTACTGTAGTCAGTATGTTTGTTTCAAAAGCCAGATCTGTATTTTGCAGAACAGACTCGTTTCATTATCTGTTGGTATCTGTCTTCTTTAATGAGAAAAGGGCACTAAAGACACTGGAGAGACAGACCAAATACCTTTATATGTGACTGTGAGTAAATCACAGGCTGTGCATAAGCCCAACACATGCTTTCTGTTCATAATCCACAGGGGAGTGTACTAATCATGCATTTTTACTGCAGCTCGATGTATCCAAACATTTGACCAGGTAAAATTATTGGAGATGTCAGGGAAAAAGATATATTTGCTGTTCTTACTTTCACCTCATCTTAGAACATAAAACCCTGTAAATAAAAGCTAATCTTGGCAAATCATGCAGAAAAAGTCAAAATCAAGTTGTCAAAGTAATAAACAGTCCAATACAGCTGACAGGTTTCTTTGTTACAAAATAATATGCATGTCAGCTGTAAAAAAGATAGGCTGAGACCTAAATGTACTGTTTTTGAAACAAGTGTGAAAAGTTCTTGTTCTCAGGATCCTATACAACTAAGCTATGATAAAGTTTAAAAAGAAATTTTGATATTTTTTTTCCCCTAAACATTTCTCATCACCCTACCCTGATCTAACAATTTTTTCCAGTCTGATAGATTGCAAAAGCAAAGAGAGTCATTGGCCAATAGCTTTACTGGCTTCTGGAGATTTTTTTCTTTTATCAGTGAGTGTCAGTTGTGATTGGAAATAGTTCAGGCTTATGCCATTTGTGTCCTTGCCTTTCTTATTAACAGATTATGAAATAAATATGGATTTTCAAATGCAGATGTAAATGCCATGACTGTGTTCAAGAAGCATTTATGGCAGATCAAATTGTTCTGTGATGTTTTTGGACAGATTTTAGAATCAACAGGTTAAATTAACAGGAGTTGTGAATTATATCTGAATGGTATTTATAAACAAGAGTCAAATTTATGCACGCAGGAAGATATCGAGAAGTTTGAATAACATTGCCAGCATGGTAGTGCCAATAGTCTTCCTCCCCTGCTTTACCACTCATTGCTAGGGTTCTGTTTTTTAAGATAAGTAAGTCTCTAACCATGTATGTGTGTATTGATTTAAGCTTCCAAATAAAATAGAGCACTGCAGCTGTTATACTAGAGGTCACCCACTTGCAAAAGTTCTTTTTTTTCCCTAATCTTCCTAGTGTATTGCCACTTCTTTAATGCAGCTAAACTAGTGTTCAAATTATTTAAAGCCAAGTTCATGTTTCTGAATGGAGAAATGCCAATTTAATTTAGAAGCAGTATGGCTTAACTGTTTCTCGGTGTTTGATATCATCACCTATGATATTGCAAAAGGTGATTGAATACTGTTTTCTGAAAAAGCATTGAAGAATAAGGGTTGAGCATACCTGCTAAAAAGTTTAAGTGGATTCTATTTCTTTTCCATGCTTATTTTTGTATTATTGTAGTTTACAGAGTTTCTGAGCTCACAGAAGCCCTGTTGTGCAGTCACTGGACAGAAATGCAACAAAAGGCAGTACCTATTCAATGCACCTTGTAATGATTTGTTGTGTTTTTCTTTTAATACTGCCTGCACCAAAACTGTGAAGAGTCATCAAAGATTTATTGCAGTCTGTCTGGGCTACATCCAGAGAAAGATGTCAAGATGCCATAGTCCAGTGATTACCAAATGATATTTTTAAAGAATTGTTTTAAAGTTGTCAATAAGCAGAGAATAATCAAGAAAATACCACCCTCACATCTCCTAGTTAAATGTGGACAACATGCATGTGAACTTTGTAGCCTATTGCATGCATGGAGGGCTATGAATCATGAACTCCGGTATTTTAACTCCGGCTTTTATATTTAGTCATCGTTTGGCTTTGGACACGGAATTGAGGCACTCCATATTTTACCTTTTGTATGTTTAAGAAAAGGGAGAGATGGCAACAGCATACTTACCCACCTCCCCTTTTAAGGGATGATCAGTTAATGCTGCTACAACACTTTGAAGATAGGCTTTCCAGAACTTAAATATGATTAGACATTTATACAGATAATAAACCATCCATACTTACCTAGGATAAGATACAGGGGATTTAAAATACACAAGCTTCCTGGCATAACTAACTGCTTGAGATTAGGGGGAAAACCTTTCCTACAGGCAGCTTATTACTCAGGGTATTACTTTTGGTGGTTATGAGGTAGCTTGCATGTTTCTTTGAAGCATCACACACTGTTGGCTGGAACAGGATACTAGGTTAAACAAACTGCTGGCCTCAACAAGAGTGGCAGGTCTTAGTCTTCTATGTTTCTAGATCAGGGGTCCTCAAACTACGGCCCGCGGGCTGGATACGGCCCCCCGGGTCCTCAATCCAGCCCCCAGTATTTACAGACCCCCCCCGCCCCCCCCGCCGGGGGTTGGGGGGGGAAACCAAGCAGCCGCAGATGACTGCCTGCCACTGCATCCACACGCCGGCCCCCTGGTTAAAAAGTTTGAGGAGCCGTGGTCTAGATTCTCGCTGGCTGGTGGAGATGAACCCTTTTGCTTCTGTGTCCCTCGGTAAGGTGCACAACATACCTGGCTATGGCTGTACCATATGGCTAAGACATGTCCCATATGGCTCAGACATGTCCCATATGGCTAAGACATGTCCCATATTGCCAAGCTCTTAGGTATTTCAGGTTTTTCACATTTGTTATATGGAATTTCAAAGCTTGTGGTTCTGATTTGGTTCAGTGGACATAATTCAGATAAGAAGAGCCTTATTAATTAAAAACTCTCAAAGCAGCCCAAGTCCCTTTGCCTGAACTAGAGAGTAATTAACCAAGCAATTGTGGCAACAGATTTGGGGTTGTGTCACCTTTGCTGACAGAAGCAGAACAGCACACCTGAGTATCCCACTGGTATACCCCAACTCTCCTCTAGCCATTGCCCACCCATTTTGGGGATTGGGTTAAACCCCAGCAGGTTGGCAGAGAGGACCTTAGGCCACCTGTGTCACTGACTGCAATGCCTGTGAGCGGGTCACTTGCCTATGTGGTGCTGGAGCAGGCAATGCGGAGTCTGAAAGGGGTTTGCTAAGGCATACTGAAACACTAAAGTTGCTGCCAAAATAAAGTCCTTTGTTGGACTACTTTGAGCAAAAACAAAAATAAAACAATAGATACGAACTTACTACTAACAAATAAAAACATTCCTCCTTGAGAAAATATTGTTTGCAGTTTTGCCCTTGTATTTTTAAATACACACCACTACATGCAGTGTGTGTGTGTGGTATGTGTGTATGTGTTTGTGTAATAACTAGTTTAATTTCAGGCCTGTTTATTTTTTTTAACTTGCTTATCAGACAGCATGTCTCATTTAATTTTTATTCAGTTCATAGTTTTGGTTTTACTGCCTTATTATATTCTCTAAGTTCACCGGATATTTCTCTCTCTTCACCCTTTCCCCCCCTTTTGTTATATGCTTTATTATATATAAATATATCCATATATACACAGAGAGAACAAAAGAACTGCTTATGAGAGATCTTGAAACCCTTTTCCTTCACTAAACAGCGAGGAGAGATTTACATTTATATGTAGGGAGCTGGGGGCTGGGAGGCAGAACGCTAACACAGACAGCAGTGAAGTTACACAGATAAATTTTTCAGTTCTTTTATCTAGTAAACATCCTAATGATCAACATCAAAGGCTGAAGAAAGAATCCGTTCTTCTCTTTTGTGCCAGATCGAGAAAGAGTGGGCTCTTTTACATCTCATATGGGAGATATGAGGAGCCTTTGAATGGATCATTGCTTTTTATGAGTAGTAATGAGGTGAGAAGTATTCTAGTGTGTGGCACAGGCTTTCATTAAAAGCGTGAAACAGAATGGCTTATGGTTAAAAGGAGTAATTTGTTCTAACATACTTGCTAAATTGTGCTGTAACCATGCCAGGTCACTGGACTACATTTTCCATAGGATTCCTGAATGCATTTGTGTGTAATTATTCTGCCTGTATGGAGTTCAGGGATTTTTCCAATGGCTTGTGCTAACTAGTTGACAACACTCATTCCTTTACTGGAAACTTCTTTGAATGCTAAATTTTAAGAGGTGCAGAAGAGCCCAGATTCTGTTGCTCAAGCCTATATTTCTTCAAAAGAATAAGAACCAGCAAAACAACATAAAATGAGTGTAACTGATCTAAAAAAAAAAAGGTCTTAGTAACACAAAGAAATCGCAGGAAAACTATTCCCACAGTTTCTGTCTGCCAGGATTTTATCAGAGAGGTCCGTGCAAACCAAAGGCAACTAAGCTGGGATGCAGCACTGTCTCTTACAGTAGCATGTTTGAGCAGCCCGGCCTCCCAAAGTGCTGCTCCGCCGCTCGGCAAGCAACGGTGCTCCCCACTTTGGAAAATCAGCCACTTGTGTTCTGGGGCTGCTGAGAAACATGATAACAATTATGCAGCAGCACAGATACCACAATGAGCAAACGCTTTTCTGAGGTCTCATTCCTGTCATGTTTGAAGTGAGGAAACTTCGGTTGTGTGCGCAGTACAAATTTCTGCCCAGGTAATTTTTTTGGGAGGACAGAAGGAGGTATAGTCTCCTGGAAACACTCTTGAACTGTGGAGGAGTGGAATAAATCACAATGGCAAAGGAATAGTTTTTCCAGAGCAGGTTATGCACACATTAGGAATCCTTTTGTCAGCAAAACACTTGTAGCATCCAGGTCTGACCTTTAGGCATTAAACCCATGCAATCTGCTGAGGACTGTGCATCCAGTCGGTGGCAGAATAAGGAAGAGAATGCAGGCTACAGCCTTCCCCTGCTCCAGTCACCACATCGCACCGCCTCTCTGCTCTCTGTAAACATGGCTCTGTTCCCGGCACTGACAGAGAAATTGCCTGCAGTCCTTGCCATGCAAAAACGCGACAGGTCTGAGTTTTAAACTTGATCCAATGTAGGAGTAACAACTGATCAGGAGATTTTTCTACAAAGCTTCCTTAGAAGGAAGTGCTAAGTCATCTAAATAAAAAAAAGCAGAAATGATCAGCTTCAATTTATGTCTTTTACAACACACACACACACAAAAAAAGTGGGGAAAAAATCAAAACAGACAGTATGTCTTTTTTTTTGTTTAAAAAACCCCCCCTGTTTCACTTTAGGACAAAAAAATAGCTAAAAAGAATAAAAATCTTACCAAAATATTTTAATTAACTCAAGCCAAGCTTTTGTTTGGAATGCACATTGATGAAAATTTATGAGATTTCAACTTGTTGCCCTGAGTCAGAGCAGGAAAATGTTTGAAATCCCAAAACCACCTCATTCCTAGCTTTGAACTAAGGGAAGGGACGGGAGTGTGTGTGTGTGTGTGCGCGCACGCGTGTGCATGCGCATGTGTGTTTGGCAGCAATTAAAATACGAGAGCTGTGCTTAGATCCATATGCTTCCTAGAAACCGATAAAAGTTCCTGTGTATAACTGATGGAGAATTTTTCCCATAATATTAAGACAGCTGAGTTAAGTACAGTTGTTTCTTTAAATCATCTTACTCTTTCTTTCTGTACGAGTCAAGGTAGGCTAGTCCTCTTTAACTTATTTGTATGAATGAAAAATAAGTTCTGTGAAGAACATGAAATCTAGTCCTGTTACTATTTGCCACTTAGAAACCTGAGAAACAGATTAATTGATTGCACCAGATATTTTCTAGCCATACTGTGAAATGTAGAAGAATTCAATGTTTTATGTTCATCCTTAGCGCTGGGGTCGTTCCTCATAATCGTATTCACAGTTTTATTTTAAAATGTTAGTGATGATGATTTAAATGGCTTATTTCAATGATGTGGAAAAAAACCCCAAAATGAAGCAGTGAAGTACAGTCTGCTTTGCTTAAACAGCTACTCCCCCCCAAGTGTATATATATATATATGAGTGTGTGTATGTACATATGTATAAGTATAGTAGGTATGTATTATTATACATACATATATATTATTACATAATGTGTATACATTACACTGAACATGCAACAAATTCCACATTAGATTTTCGTATATGTTACATTGTTTACCCTAGTTTTTCAGGCAGAGAGGTTAAGTGACAGGACTAAGATTGGGCATAATGTCAATAGACATCTGGAAATCCTGAGTCCAGCCAGCAACTATATTTTCTCCCTGGGTACAAGTAAGGAAACTCGTCTGGGTTCTCAGACAATGGGATGAACTCAGGTTGTTGTGAAGGTTTCAAAGGATGCCTCTGACAAATGTTGGCTACTTGCTTATTGGGAAAATCTGAATATCATGGCATTGAAAGGTCTTCATGGGATGAATAAGATAAATATGGCTTCAAACCAGATTAATCAGAATGACTATATCCACACACTCTAAAGTTATGATATTAAAAGAAATTTTCTGTCGTGTATTATGAATCACAATTTTTAACATACGTTTTGGCATTGATGCTTTCTCTATGGTTTTAAACAGTGTTTGAAAAGAGGTCTCTATTTTTTACAGATGTTTTGAAATTTAGGTCTGCAAAGCCGTTTTGGCCACCTTGCAAACACCATAGAGTTTGTGCTGCAACTACAATTAATACACATTTTAAACCAAAATTTACTTCAATATAATGTCACTAGGCTGCCAGTGTTGCCAGACTTTCCCCTTTATCCCACTTCAGATGTAGACTGGTTTTAAAACCATCTGTTTGAAATAGTTTATTCTGTGAATACTTGCTTAATTGATAATTGCTTAAAAGGGGGAGAAAATAAAGATGAGCAAATAAAATACTTGAGGCTATTTGGGAATCAGGACAATGCAATACTCCATAGACATGGCTACCAGAAGGCAGGATCCTGACCACCATTTGAAGCTCTTGAGCCAAGTTTACCCATGGAAGAGATGAAGATCTAGAAAATATTGGTCCCAATCTTGCCCTGATCTTCCAGACAGCATTCCAACATCTTTTTGTTACACAGAAACTAAGGTTCTTAAGTTTGCAAAGGACTCTCAGATTCTGATAAAAGGACCATAAATGCTGCTATTGATGCCTCCTTTATTAGCAATTATTACAAAATCAGGAATATGAGCATTGAAAAAGAATGAGACGCCCTGTGTCTCAGCTTCTTTTTACAGTGTGTGTACAGTTCTCAGCATATTCCTATATGAGTTTCACAAAGTTTAAATGACTTGATGGTATATTCAAACCCCCTATTAACAGACAGAGTCTGAAAGGGATATGTTTGTGCATATATAGTTGCTTTGTGCAACAAATTCATAAATTACTCCAAATATTTCTTTTTAATCTTGAGCCAAATTATCTTCAATCATTCGTCTGCACATTTCTTGCTTCATGGGACCTAGCAGTGATGGTAAAAAAAAAGCAATATTAGAAGGGAAACAAATTTACAGAATCTACTGTTTGTGCTATTTTTAGGAATCTGTGTCAAGGTCCCATTATCCCTATCTATCCATAAAGCATCATACAGTGGAGGGGCGTATGTTTTTCTCAGGTAGTTCCATTACAACCAAAGTCCTGTTGTTTTCTTCCTGTTACCTGAGAATCAACCTAGCATTCAGGAAGAAATTACAGAAGGCAGGGATACATGGCCTCTTCACTCCTCTGATTTTGTACAGGACTGGATTTCTAATTTATGTTATTTTTTGCCAAGCACAAGTTTCTCAAGAAGACAATTATATTCTTTACGGTGACCGATTACATACTTCTGCTGAAAGTTTTACTTAGTTGCCTTCTTTCCATGTCCCTCGCCTTCAGACACAGGGCAAGTCTTCAGCTGGCAGGCCAGGCTCCACTCACGCTCTCCGGGGCTGTTTTTTGGGTTTTAGGCACCAATGCTGTGCCATGACTCCTGCAGGGAGCTGCAGCCTTGCTTCACATTAACATCCATGCGCTGCCAGAACCTTTGACTTACTTGCCCAAAATTTCCTTTCACTCTGAAAGGCCTGACTATGTGCTGAAAGGTCCCGTACGTCAGGGTAACTCATTGCAGATATAACCAATTTAGTAGATTTTGGATGAGAAGTTTCATTTCTTGCCCTTGTCCTTCACGCAGGTGTATGGGGCAGATGTCATCCAAGTTAAAAGCCATGTGGGTATGGAGCTATGTGCACTCCAGTGATCCCCTGCCGCTAGATGTTGTGTATGTACCTTAATGACCTGCTGAGACAGCAGGGGGGAAGGGTAAGGGGACCAAAGTAAGAATTAGCACATTAGTGGTTTCAACCATAAATAGATTATCTCTATCCCTCTACTAAACTTTTCTTTTTGGAATTTACAAAAGCTTGCTTGACATAAAGCATTTCTCTTTGTCACTTCTGGAAAAGCTGGAAGTCTGTCCTGTGGAATTAGTGTGTTCCTCTATTAAATTTAGGATTAAACCTAAGCCTGTTACTGAGTACTTAGGGGTGCCAGAGGCTGGAGCTGAGTAGAAAACTGCCTGCAGCAATCTCCCTCTCTAACCTGCCCGGGGAAAGAGACCTCAGCTGTCCCAATGGCAGCTGCAGGTAAGGGCATCTCCCTCATTTTTCTGTGCTTACAGATCTAAACCAAACAAACCTTGGTGATGTTGCTTGTGCATAGTGCTGAAATTTCACCGGTGTGTTAGTCCTCTAATTAAAATCCCCAAAGCATGGAGTGCAATGAGAAAAGTAAGTCCTGGTGCTAAATGGAAGTGTGAAATGGAAATGTAGCTACAAGAAATGAAAATAATTACAAAAGGAATTTAACAAAAAGAAGAAAAATGTGACAGTCAGTGAAAGGGAAAATTACTGCTGCTGCTTTTTTTTTTTTTTTGAGGTCTTCTTTAACATTTTATACCACTGCACTGATCTGACGTAGAGCACAGCCATATGAATAGTTGCACTGGCACAGCTGAGTGGGCAATAAATTGAAGCTGGGGTTGACCAAGTAAGGAGATGAAAACAGGAAAAAAATCAGATTTTGTTTTCTCATTTTGCTGTTGAATTAATCATAATTTGAGACCAAATCTGTGTTTATGGGGGTTTAACTCCCTGTCCCATGTTTATGCGCATCTCAAAACACCAAAGCAGAATAAGATTTCCTGGTATGACGGCTGGAGTGACTGTGCCCTGCAGCCGTGAGGGACAGTGGGGGTATGGTGCAGGATATGGAAACGTATGAAGTACTGTATCATGTTCTGACCTACTGAAATACGTGGGTCACTGCTAAAACTGCCATTTCCCATAAAGGCTACACTATTCTAATGTGTTTGTTAACATTTTTCTTTTAAAATGCTTAGAGGAAATTAATTTTTATAAAAACAACAGTTAAGCCTGACCTCCAGTCCTTAAGCTCCTACTTGGGCCTTAGAGATCCAGCACATATGGTACAGTATATTATAACCAGCTGCTAATTGGGGTCCCTGCAAACGTGGCTATTAAGGTCAACTGCACTGAACGAGGACAGCTCAAGCTTTAAATCCAAGGGATATGTGCCCTTCTGCTGGCTACACCCAGCTCCCTTTGCTACTGTAAAATGGACTTATCCGTTTTCCTAGCCAGCTTTGTTATTATTTGTAACACTTCTAATATTATTATCCACTTATAAGTGCATTTGGAGCTACACATCAGAAAGTGCAGGGCCATTCCTCAGAATCTTTGAAACAGAAGTATATATACACATTGGATTATATAACATATCATGCATATTAAATTAATCCTTAAGTTCCTGTCTTGGACTTCTTTGCAGTGTATTTAGATAAAAATGAAGTGTAAAATTAGAAATCTATAAATTATAATATTTAAGAATCAATGTCAATATTGGAGATCCTAGCCCTATTTGTACTGTGAGAACATATTTCAAACAGTGCTATGTTAACCTTGTTGACTCTGGCGTATAGGAACAGAGTACTATTTTTAGCAAATTCAGTCGATGTGAGACAAAGCTTAGGAGAATCCAACAGCACTGTCTAATAACAGAAGTCTGCTAATGTACATGCAATCTTAACAGTGACTGTAGAGCATATTTGTTTTTTAGACTTGTTTTGTGAACATCCTGCCAATGGAGCGTGAAACTCACACATATCTATACATACATCTTAGGCTTGACTATCAAAGTCAACAGAATATCTCCTATTGCTCCCAAATGCTTATATTAATAAACTGTGTAAACAAAACATTCCTGTATTCTTCACTGGGTCTGAAGTCTTACAGAACTGTTGCTGATTAAGGAATCTCTTTACTTAGCATTTGACTTTCACATTTATTTTTCAAAGTATTTCCGTAACAGGACAATGTGACTGAAGTTTCCTGACCCTCTGCCAATCACAATATAACCTTCAAAGGAAAGAGATAACCTCCCACTGAAGTAAGCAACAAAGAAATGTTCTTCAGAAGAAAATCCAGTAAAATTCAAATAGGGAGTGCAAAACGGGAACTGTTTTTGAGAGCCAAATATTGAGGTTAATTTAACTCTTTAACTGGTTAGCCCCATAGCAAAGGGACTGATTTAAATCAGAGTTCCTCCTACCCAACCGTGCTGCAGGCAGCAAAAGCAGAGTCAGATAAGACCTTCTGTGGCACACACTTTGAAAGGCAGTGAGAAGCAAGGATGTTTCTGCTAGGACTGCTTGATGTTTATCAAATGGGAAGAGCTGAGATAAGCAGGACTTGAATCCTTGTTTGCATTAGAGCTGAGTGAGCAGTGAAGCTTTGGTCCCCTGAGGTATTCCAATACACTGATATTTATTTTCATCCTAAATCATAATGAAGATTGTAACATCGTGTTTTGTGGGTGGGTTTTTTTTTTCCTTTTTTTAATGAACAATTCCAAATGAACATGATTTTTAAATGACGGATTTGTTTGACTGCTTTTGCCTATCATGCTACAGCACCCCATGAGCATAGTAACCCAGATCCCTTGTGCCCAAATTCTTTTCATGGCCAGGTATTCTGGCTGGATGACATTTCTTTTCAGGTACTGGATGTACCTTATCTCAATCAAAGGTATGACTGCAGAGAATAATAGAAAGTGTAGAAGAAAGTGCTACTTCTGTGAAAGTACCTGTGACAATGATGCTTCAATTTATAACCCTCAGCAAAAGATGATAACCTCCCCCTGATATAAGCAAGCAGAACAGTGTTCTTCAGAGGGAAATTCAATTGACAGAAAATAAAAATATTTTTTTTCATGCTTTACACAAGTTTCACAGAAATGGTAATTTCCACTGAGCCCATTTTTTAATCTGTGTGTCTTCTCCCTAGATGAATAGCAAAATGATGCTGTTCAACTGCTGAGAAACTCAGCTCATTTCAAGTACTGTAGTTAACAGTGTTACCAAATCATCATTAGAGGCTTTGTCTATTTTCAGCATTCATTTTTAATTTTTTTTGTGAATGGTATTTATATAACTTTCTAGAAACTCCACTTTTTGACCTGAAAGTTGAAACTCTTTATCTTTGCTCCATGGTGGTGAATTCTTTTCTTTTTTATTTTGTTTAAATTCTGAAGGGAAACAATTCAGAATCAGGCTGTGTATGGGCCTGGCACAAACCATAGGCAATGACCTTTTTTCTGCTTGTGAGTAATCTCCGTGAGCATGTGTGTTTATTTGGAATATGTGTCTGCAAATATTGCTCACACCTTCACTATCTTCTTCGAGTGGAGGAAGCATAATTATCATCCCTGTTAAATTCCACAATAACCCACCATTGTTTTAACCAGCACCAGCCTTCATTTACAGATGTGAAACCAAAGAAGGAACTGCTGTCCTTCTTGCCTAATATTCAGTCTAAGCTTCTAAGTAAAATGCCATGTTCCCTCTCATGAATCAAAAGACATTTTATTTGTGTGGGTGCAG
The DNA here is from genome assembly GCF_023638135.1 of Falco biarmicus. Classification (NCBI taxonomy): domain Eukaryota; kingdom Metazoa; phylum Chordata; class Aves; order Falconiformes; family Falconidae; genus Falco; species Falco biarmicus. The sequence continues at coordinate 91,666,343 of NC_079288.1, forward strand.
TGCTTGCTGAAGTCTAGAGCAGGAAGAATGGGGAGAGACTGTACAATAAATGATAGTTCAGAAGTTAGCCAGTTGTGGTCATAGAGTCATTATCGTCTGGATAATTGTTTTTCTCACTGCAAGTTAGTCGTGTTTTATTTTGCGCATTTCTCAAGTCACTTAAATTTACCAGCTTTGTGGTAGGAAGATTGTCTCATCCTTTAACAGAAGCTGACAAAGCAGATTTAAACTGAAGCAACAAATACACTGTTATGATAAATATTTAAAACTAAATATTGTCCTTGATTTTTTTCCTTGCCCAGGTTTCATGAAGGCCACTTAAAGTTCTGTTTTGGTACTAAAAGCAAGCAAATATGGAAGGAGAAAGGGAAGAAATCCCAGCTTGTATCTTTAAAGTTTTGGAATGGTGTAAATTATTACAGTGGTTTCACATTTTCATGGGATCAAGGCAACAACAGTAAGCTCATAAAACAGATACCACTAATTATGCAGAGGAGAAGTCATAAAGTCACTGGTGGAAGCATGTTTTATATTCATGAACACATCATTAAAATTTTAAGACGCACTATCAAATTCTACATTTTAATACTACACCGAACAGCATTAAACCCTCCCAACAAGAAATTCAGATTGTTTAATGATCGTGTTTGTCACACAGATTTTATATGTCTGCTGTTGAAGCAGATGTGGACATTTCTGTTGCTGGACAGCTTTTACCGCTGGACAATTAGATATAATTTTTATCTAAACAGTTTATAAAAAAATTAAATACAACAAAAAGAAAAGGAAATCTCCAAAAAGTTAGGAATGTTTAATTGCAGAAATATTTAAATTTACCCAATCACATAAAAATCTTTTTATAGCATTGTCAATTTGTTTTTACTTCTCTTGTATTTTCTTTTTTAATTAAAAAGTCATTTTAAAGTAAAAGGACAGTGATTCAGTCAGGCTACAACCCAGCATGCAAATGTTAGGTGTTTTAAATGAATCTTTAAATCAAATGTGGCTTTAAGTTAGCCATTTAAATTAAGGGAAAATTTAGTAAGAGATATTTCAGTCTTGGCTGCTTGGCTGAATCTCTTGGAAGGCTGAAGAGTGTCCCAAGTGATTTTCATTACTGTCATGAAGTGACTGAGGCCACTGTGAAAATACACATATGAATTTTAAGGGTTGAAATCCTTCGATATAGAAAGAGTTGCAGCAGATGGTAAATAGATGGGTTCTTGTCGAGACATCAACAGCACAGGCAACACTTTCAAAGCTGATTCTTGTAATCTACAACAAAGGCTCCTGTTTGTGGGTTTGGACTAACAGATGCAAATAGCTGTGCAGTTGCACATTCACACATGATGTCCCTCCCTTACCCCTCGTGCGGACAATGCAGTCTTACTGCTCTGTTCCCCTTCACTTCAGAGTGAACTCTGCTGCTTCAAACATTTGGGACCTCTAGAAATAACTTCCCCTCTAGAAAGAGCAGGCACAGTCAAGCAAATTAAGAGCCATTCTTATTTACCAGTGTTGACAAGTAGAAACTCAAATATTTAACACAGCATCCTTTAAAGGATATATTTTTAACACTTGACAATTGATTTTTGTTAAAACCTTATCAAAAGGACTAAACTGGTCTATGTCTACTTAATTGCTTGCTTTGTGATGTCCAGGTACTAGCTAATGCCATAATTAAACATTTATCTGACAAAAAATCAAGTGAGAGTTTCAATTATTAACACAGAATTGTTAAAGTGAATTCTGTTAGGACTCAGCAAAGACTTCTGTGTAAAAAAATCAATGGCTCAATGTGGCCTAATATTAGGTCTTCTCTAAACTTTCCTTTCTCCAGAGCCAATATTTGGCCTACACTATCTGCCAGCATCTTTTTAATGAGAAGCACACATCTAAAACCTCTCACAGCTCTCAAAATTTGGGAGTAAATATTTTTAAATTAAAACCGCATGCTAAGCAGTGCAGATTTGCTGGTGCAGATGTTATTTTTGGCTCATTTTCTTTAACTGATTCGTAACCAATATACTTCAAACTACGTTTCCACATTTATTATTATCCTGAATACCACAGATACAGTGAAAGACATTAATAGCATAATATCTCAAGATATTTTAGACAGTTTTCTACTTAGCAGGAAAATCACTGTTAAAATTCTGTGAATAAGGTGTATCCTCATGACACTATAAATATCAAAATTGAGAAAAAAGAGAAAATGGATATAAAAATTACTTAGAGAATGGGACAAGAAGGACCATTTTTCATTAAATTCTACACTCCACCTCTCTCAGGAGGCTCACATAGTCCTTTGGCATTTAATCCCTGATTGTACTGTATAGTTCTGCAAGCACAATACAGTCAGGTCAGCTTTTGGGGTTTTCGTTAACAGTGCTCCCACTTCATCCCACGTATTTAGGATTCATAATAATGCCTATTTTTGCTGTTGAAATTTATGCCCATTATCCACAGTGCCACTCTCCTCTGGAAGAAACTAAAATCTCTGGTGAAAATCACAGAGGTTTCCACATTCTGCTAATTCTTTGTTAATTCTCTGGTTCTGGGGAACCCAGTTGTCAGCCCTGTTATGTTGGCCAATGTTTTTAAAAAACGGATCATACATTTTTTCCATAAATTGATCTAATTAGCCTTATTCCTTCAAATGTTGGCTATTCTTGAAACCACGCTATCTCAGAAGAACATGGGCATTCTTTCTGGTCATGGGTGGAAAAACACTAACATACTTTTGGATTTCAAAAATTGGGATCAACCCACATTAGCATTCAGAATGGACAGTACGATGACAGAAGGCTTAAAGCACAGAGATACTGTCCATGCCATGTACAATAATCTGTTGAAATATTTTCCTTAGAGACCAACATTGCCAGTTGCTTCTTAGTTCAAACAAAAAAATTTTCTTCTTTCAGCTGTATTTAAATAGGGCAAACAGGTTTTGACTGTATGATTATGCTATTCTTACTGTTCTGAGGAACTACTCTGTAAAAAAATATTTTTAATTTGCATATCATGTAGGGTTAATATAACACTAATTTTTAGCCCAAAACTTACTTAGAGAATTGAGATACTAAACAATTGTGACACTGGGTAAAAGGACTTTTTTTAAGCCAGCCAAGAAATGTGAAATTTGAGAATGAGAAGCTCCTCAGCCACAGACATAAAGACAAAATAATAGACTAAAATCAATTACCTATACATGAGCTTACACAGGGAGTCTGAACATAGATTTAGAAAAATGTCTGGACGCTATGGATCCAATCCACTAAACATCTACTATTTTTGTGTACTACTACGATAAGTAGGCCCACAACTGCTAGAGAACTCATGACGGCAGTAAACAGCAAATGCAGCTTTTGCGGGTTCGAGTCTTTTGGCAGAACTGCAGAGGGTTTGCAGATTTCTCATTTTTATGTCTTGAAACGTTTTTGTTTGAGGTCTTCCTGTTAAGTTTCGCCAATTATGACTTAGACCTGTACAAGATACTTCTCTATCCTTGATGCTGAAACTGTTCACAATTTCTTTAATTACTAATAAGCTATAAAGTAGAAAAACTAAGCTGTTCTGGGGTTCTTACATCTTTTGAAATTATTTTACAAAAACTGTGGATATTTTGCAGAGTCTCACATTTTTTTGAAAAAAACCAAACCAACCAAAACACAAACCTGCAGGTCATTCATTTTTATTGCCCTCTGGAACAGAACAGAAATGTGCAAGTGATGGAAAATGTCAAAACCAACATTTTCATTGAATTGTTAAAAAAGTCCTGATATTTTGGTGAGAAAAGATTCAGGATAAAACTTTTTTGAATTACACGTTTACAGACTGTCATTCCATAACCAGAATAATAAATATTTAAAACAGATAATTCCCTTTACCAAATCTAATAATGACACCTTGCTAGCGACACTGACTAATCAGTCAGCAACTAAATCTGGGTGTAATTTATCAGACAAACTTAATTAAATAAATTTTATATTGTATATTGCACAAAATAAGACTCTATAATTAGGATTAATAGGTACTTTCATCAATTTTAGTGAGGTTAAGGATTAAGTAGGCTTGGAGAATGATCTGACCTTTCATTGCAATTCTGCTCCCACCAAAATCTTTAGCTGTTAAATTCACAGTTGTGGGTTTCATAGGAGATTGCTACAAAGTAGTTTTGGTGCTGTATGGTATTATCCATGCCTCACTTTACCTAGTCATGAAATAGCTAGACCTTAACAGAATAGTTGTTTTGAAAAGTAATGTCAAAATCATATTAAAATGCAAATTTTTCCATGTTTTGATGTTTCTTGTTACAGAATAGAAGCTGAAAAATTAACCAAATTAAAAAGGATAGAGCAAGATTAATGTTTATGTTTACAGGAAAAAAATTCTTAAAGTTAATATGGCTAGCTGAAAATTTCATATAAAAACTCTTTTTCTATGAAAAAACGGTTTATGATTTCAACTTTTCATGAAAATGTCCCTAAACAAAACATTTTCAGCCAAAAACTTGTCTGGTTTTGGTTATTTGAGAGGGAGGAGGCTGAGGAAGAATTAAAATTTTGCAGTATGGGTCTAGAAGTGCTCTGCTGCACTTGGTTATGTATATTTAAGACATATCTCCCTCCTGGCATGATTTGCAGCACAATAATGGAGCAACACTGAGAAACCCACACTATTGCTCTGTACTTAAATTCCCAGAATTGTCAATCTGGCAGCTCTCACAGTACAACATTTACATAATTTTTAAATTACAGACAATTATACAAAACCCTTCTCCATCAAAGGATCAGTTTCCTTCCCCACCCTCCCTCTGAAGTCAATAGCAAAACGTCCTTTCTCAGCAGTGGGGAAAAAAAAATATCTTGGTAATACTTACAGAAGAGCACTGTATGCTCAAAATTGTTATGATTTTTGCTTTTGCCTAACACTATGGTATTTGAGAAAGTATGTTAGTAATGGGGATGTTATAAACAGTAGCTACGAAGGTGTTGGTGCGTTGTTCAGGAAGCTCGTGTATGGTGACTACAGAATGCTAAGAAATAAACAGGTAATAATGGATTTTTAGGGTTGCAAAACTGCAGACTCCTTTGACTTGAAATGAAAAAGGGTTTGCCAGGAAAACTATTGATGGTTTTGTTTTGGTGTTGTTTTTTTTTTTTTTTTTTTTTGTAGGCAAAATTGGCTTTACTGAAATGAATGTAAATTGTAATTGTCAAACAAGGAAACACAGTTTCTCTGGTGCCTCCTTTCTGCTGCCATCAACCCTTCAGCTATATAAGAATTACATTCTTTACAACCGTAAGTGTGAGACAACACAGCTCTTATCTGTCATTGGTACTGTGAAATTTTTTAACCAAATTGTAGACAGATGGATAGACAGATGCAAATACAAATGACTTACCACTTATTTCATTTCAGACAGTGGTGTAAGCATGTGTGTGTATGTGTGTATAATATACAACGTTTATGTGTAGGTCCACATACGCACACACTTATTGTGACTGGTGTTTGGCACGTAACTGTGAGACAAACAAGTGAGAGAGAGAACTTGGTTGCTTTTTTGTGCTTTTATACAATGATTCACAAAAGTGTTTAGTTATAAAAAGCTAAATCTGAATGCTTTTTCTTTTGCTAAAGCAGCTGCTCATATGAAAAAGGAAAAAAAACCCCAAACCCAGCAACTTTTCTTTGATTTTACTGCAGGATACATGCTCAGTTGCTCTTCTAGTGATGCCCACAGAGCCGTGTAGCAGTGGACCTTGCCCCTTTTTGTAGTTAACCAGCAAAAAGGCTGCATCTGTTTATTCTCAGACATTAATATAGCTAAAAGAATAAGACATCAGAGGTCTGCAAATGAGAAGGTCTTTTTAAATTTACAAAGCATTTGCTCCTGAATCCACCTCAGCCAGTTTTGGGAAAGCGCTTTTGGCACCAAGTCACCCTTCAGGGAAAGACTGATAATGATCACTAAAGACATACTACGGGCTCCTGCCTCCCTCACTTCAAAGGCCTTCTCTCTTAATCAACATTAAATCATCATTTCGCCTTGGATATAGGGACAGCTGTACACAATCTATTTGTTTTAAAACAGATTAGGAATGGTTTTCCTGCCAGAGTATAAGCTGCATGATAAATGTACTTGTAAGACATAACTAGGAAAAACATCGCTCCCTTCGTTAGCTAGATCCCAAAACTAGCTGAGAACACACAGCGTCATCCCAGGACTGGATACATCCTCAGTTGTTTGGCAATTCCCAAGGGCACTCAGAAAAGAAAAGTTAAAAAAATCAAGTGTGTGTTGATCCTAACTGTGCATTCTCATGCGTTGTCCGTAAGCAGCAATAGTCATAATAAGTAGCATAAGGTTTTCTAGATCTTCTGCTTTCTTCTTCCTTTTGTTTCACCTTAGAGTTACCTGACTTCATCCACTGACAGTCTCACAAGGTGACAACAAAGGCCTTTTATTATCCAGTTAAAACCTGATAGTCAGTTGTTAAAAAATTAAGTAAAAGGCCCTAAAATATAGAGGAAAAGATCCCTCCTCTAGATCCATACTGGAGATATTTTTACATAGTTGCTAAGCAGCCCTCTACAAGCTGGTTTTCTTACACAATACAAATGCACTGACATGCACACAATTTGAAAGAGAAGCCCAGAAAAAAGGCATATTTCCAGAACAGGACAGTATGTATTGCAAAGCAGTGGTTCCAGAGAAAGATTTGGGAGTCAAAATGAGTACCCAAATGGACATCATTCCCAGTACAACTTTGTGGTGAAATGAGATACTCAGTTTTTGTATGTGTAGAGATAATAATAATAATGGAATACTGAATGAGTCCTATTGCCCACTTTTTAGAAAGATAGTGAAAAATTAAAATTGGCATATAAAAATATAACAAAAAATATTTCTCACAATGAGAAACTTTGAATGTTCAGTCTGTATTATATTCCAAAATAACCCAAAAGATTGAAAAGCAACTTGATTGTGTGACATTTATTGCTTCATGAAGAGAAAATTGTGTTTGAAATCCTTTACATATTAGAGAATAACAAAATGAGTTTAAGAGAGTGGAAGCTAAAGTAAGACTAATTCAAATTAAAAATTAGGTCCAGCTTCTGAGAGGACCAGTAGAAAAATCTGTAAAATGAACTGGCCCCTTCTGCACTTGCCTCTTTTGCTATCTTTAAGCCAAAACCCACCCACTTTTTTTTTTTTTTTAATTTTAATGCAAATTAAATTGAATTCAGAAGAAGCCGACTCAAAAGTAGTGCCTTCCAAAATAAGAGCGATGTAACTAGGCGGGTGATCCACCAGGCTGTCTTGAGGTCACATTTTCATCTCGTGTCCTTGGTTCAAGTACAGGTGCCACTGCATGCCTAGCATTCTCATGCAGCTACCTCAACTGTGCATGTGAATTGACATGCCTATGGATGCCACCAGTTACAATCAGTACACATACAAGGGATTAGGACTGGTGTGTCTACACAGAATGACAGTTGTGCCCAGCTATTAAAATGGTATTGTTAATTTCTAAAAATACCCACTATTGTTAGGACCCTTTTCTAAATCCAAGAAAATAAATTACTAAAAACAAAAATTCAGGTTTCTTTATGCTTTTATGATAAATCACAGTTTTGCCTTAAGCACTTAATCTTTCTTTAATTATTCTTTTCAAAATGAAGAATGTCTGTTCTTGATGCCCTTATGACAAAATTCAAACTATTCTACTCTAAAGGAATCTAACTGAGCAATATTTCTCTCTGTTATATACATATGACTGTGCCATTTTGTGATAAAGGTAATAGAAGATGAGCCATCTTGCCAGAAAAGTAGAACCCGGTGTAGCAAGGCAGATGATACCATTGACTTCAGCTTTCACACTGTGTTTATCACATGGTGGATAGGGAGTAAATGAGAAACATAACTTTATTTCTTTATGTAGGTGTTGTCATAAAGAGTATTAGACTTCCATGAAGCTACTGCCAGGCATGGGAATAAAGGGAGAAGAAAAGATGACTACATTAAATTTTAGCTAGCAAACAGTACAGGGAAACAGCTAAGCAAAGGGAGATCAGGATATAAATGAAGTAAAAACTAGAGAGATTTTTGACAAAAAAGGATTAGAGAGGAGACAGTCCTGGTACCACTGGGCAGAAGAAACTACACGTGTGGGAAAACCGTATCCTGGCTAGAAAAAGGCTTCGCTTGCTAGAGCGGTGTAGAAATATTGAGTAAAGGGAGGCCCGTTCCTTGTCCTCCCAGAGAACCTTTCTCAGTGGATGAGAATGCACCAGATGATCTAGCTAGCAAGCAGGATGCAAGGAAGGAAAAAGCATATAAAATGAATCGTATGCATTTGAAAAACAACAGAATGCAAATCAAGGCAACATAAATTATAGAGAGAGGGAAAGAAAGTTACTCCAGGGGTTTTATCCCCCTCCCCCCACAGGATACAAGCTATTTCCTTTGACTTTGCAATAGTAATTTCAGAATGCTACTTCTGGCATTGTCTGAGCTGCATGTATTTTCAGCACTTGGCAAAAAGACATTCAGAAGATAGAGGCTGTTCTTTTACTTGGGAAAGGGAATTAGACTTCTTGCACTGTGACAGTAAATAATGCATTTCTCCACTGAGGTCATCATTGCACAGACAACAGCAAATTTGGCATTTCCTAATTTTTGGCTCCTTGACTTTGCAACCTAAATAACTTTCTTCTCTTCATTGAATAATTGTCCACATGGAGTCCATTTTTATTTTGCGCGTGCTCATGGCTAGCTTCAGGCACAGGGAGCACGTACAGTCCAAGAATGGACTACATGTGCATAACACATTTCAAAGAAGTACAGTTCCTGAGAGGTAAATAACTCCTTATTAATGTGCAGTATTGAGAAGATTAAGATAGTGTTCTCTGACCATTGCTGGTGCAAATTACTGATCTTTCATAATGTGCAGTGGATAGACCTGGTTTTGATTTCTCAACAAACTTTCACTACTAAGTAATAATTCTAAGAAGTAATTTGAGGCAATTAACAATTTGATATGACTGAAGAATTGCGTCCCTTTTTAAAGTACATCAAGCTGACTAAAGATTAAAAAATTAATTTCCAATTATGTACACCAGTATACTATATTTCTAAGATAATGTTACATAAAAACGCTAAACAATGTTACTAACAGTAATGGCAAGGGAAAGGGTTATGGCTTTAATTTATAAAAGCAGTTATAGGACATAGGAATAGCCATACTGAATTAGATCAAAGCCCCAGCCTGTAACAGTGACCAGTAGCAGATGTTACAGGAATATAAGAGATGGTAACCCCTCCTCTTCTATGCAATCAGACACGGTAAGTTTATACCACTAGACTTCCCTGCCGAGGGGCGGATATGCAGCAAGGTAACAAACGGCCAATATCTTTACCTGGTTATTGACAGAATTCTGTTTTTCAGAATTCTGTTCCATGCAGTGAAAGATTGCACTCTTTTGACAGAAGATGAGAAGAGGTTTTGTATATTGCTGATATTCACTGAGCAAAGGATATCATCCTCTTCAGAGGAGTTACGACACACTGGATGCCAAGATCAAGCAAAAAATCCAAAGTGTAAATCCGAGTTTGTTCCTATAATATCTAATAAAACTGCTGAGATCGCTGGATGTTTGCCACCTTTCAGTGCCAGTATATAAAACTCACAGACCCAGCTAGGTAACTGACCCTTATTGAACTGACAACTTGTAACTTTGATTTTTAGTTTTATCTAGTACAAAAAAAAAAAAGTAAAACTTAATTTAAGAAAAATAAAACACTTCAAATGTGTACATTTTTAGTCACTGAGTGCTGTCATTTCTTCCTTGTGGGAAGAGACACTTGTAATAGATATGCTGGGACAAAAGAATTATGTTTTCAGTAGTTTATATATTTCAGGGCTTGCTTTGTCAGTAACTGTAATTTTGAAAAATTGGTAAACTTAAAAGAATTCAGATGGATAGTTCTGCTTTCAAGTAGTAGCCAATGGCCACCAACAGGCAGTATCACAAAGCTTGGGAACTCAGTTATGTACCTGTCAGATACAAAGAAGAAAAAGGGAGGAATCTAAATCATGCCTAAACTGTACCTAGTTTGGATCTTGCTGCTCCTTTACAGACCTGATGAACAGAACCTCAGCCAGCAGGTTTGTTCATAGGAAGCTATTCTGAAAATTATGATGGGAAGGTCAGAGCCTCAAACTGTAGTGGAGTTGCTTGAACTTATCGGTGTATCTGGGTACTAACTTAGAGGGAATATCAGGTCTTGTGTAGAAGTAGTACAACAAAGTCCATCGGTGTTCATGTCTTTCAGTTATACATGCCTCCCTAGACGAGAAAGGGTTAAGCATGAGTTAGGGATGCATGTGAAAATATATGGGTGGAGTAGGAAGAAAAAAATCTCTTCTAGTTTGAGCCACTCCATCTGTTCCCTTAATTCAGTGGCAGACCTTGACTGGACCCTGGGATCTGCTAGTCCCACACTTCATACAACTTCTCTCTGTAAATTAAGCTGTTGGCCTGTGCTGCTGAGGGTTTAGGAAGGTGAGTGATGACCTTGGTTTGAGTATGTTTGTATAGAAACATGTCACTGCAGGATGATGTCTTTCCTCCAGGGACATAGGGCCCAATACTAACCATTTGTTAAGAAAATACCAAAGCTAAACATATCCAGTGTATGAAAGGATCCAACACCCTTGCCAAGTGTAACTTTCACTCATCTTTGAAACATCAGTGTACACTATATTTTAAAGGTTATTTTTAGCACTAGTCTTTTAAACTGTTTCCCATCTGATGTTAACATCTTGCAACTTTAAAACTAATATGAGTTATTTTTATTATTAAAATGGGAAATCTCTTTAATATATTGTAGTATGGCAATATGTTTAATATATGTTTTAAAAAGGAGATCTAAAATAGTATTTATTCTCAAGAATGAGGACACATAATTTCAGAGAAGTCCCACAATGCTTTCAAGTTCTATGTTTCTTTATATAGCAAGGATTAAAAGTAAAATTTTAAGGAGGATATAGTTCTCCTTTATTCCGTCTTCTCTGCAGTATTTTCCTGGCAGTCTTCTATGTTCCTGAGTTCTGGTGCATGTGTGTTGTTTGGAGATTCTGTTGTAGTTGTTCAGTTTTCTAAGAAAGTTCTGTTGTTAAATGACAGGAGTTCTCCTGCAGCATTAATTTTGAAACCAGATAAGGTGTTCAGTCAGACCAGTAGTTTGTGAAGTCACAAGAAAACACAAGTCAATAAATTCAGATTAGAATCACATTTTTTTAAGCCAGGTAGTCTTAAAACTGAATTCCTAACTGTGGATTTAGATCTGAACTTTAGGCATCTGAGTCTGAAAATGCTGACCATGTTTAATATCCCTGTTCAGGATTGATTAATATACAGTCAGGATGTTTTTCCATACAGCCAGCCTATAAATGTTACCTTTCTAAAGTTCAGCCCATACTTACTTGGTATGTCTTTAAATAATTTATCTTCCTTCCCTACACTTTTTAAATATTTCAGCCTAGTTTAGGTTGTGAAACACTTGTGGAATTGCTGATTCAGCACTAGAGCTTCTCCCAAGTATGAGGGATAACTGGTGTGGGGGACAGCCTTTGTTTAAACAGGAAAGAATGAAAACCTAACACCATCAGAGTCAATAGGAGCTTTGCCACTGGCTTCCATGTGGCCTGGATTTTACCCAGGGAGCCACCTTTGGTCTTAAGTAGTGTAAAACAAGTGTGGCTGCACTGAAGACTGTGAGGGTGCAATGTACAGAAGTGGTATGTGAGGGGAAATCAGACAAAAACAGTCAGAAGAACTACAAAAAGCTGGTCAACGGAAAGTACCTGTATTAGAGGAGGGTGCATTTTAACATTTTCTCCCCTGCAATTTTTTTTCTAAACATATATTTCAGGAAAGACAGCCTACCACCACGTGGAACCATTCCTAACGGGTGTGTTGTAGAAAGTGAATTATAACAATGCTGTAACTGTGGGGTTTTTCTCTCCTATAATGGATGGTGAATGAAGTTAACTAAACCTGATCATAAACCATTTCTAAATGTCTCTTTTCTTCCGCATGTAAACACATGTTTTTCTCCACATGTAAAAAAAAAAAAATCATACCTGAACTTTTATCAATTCCCAGTTCCTGCTCACTCCAGCATAAACAGAAAACTGCCAACACATTCCAATTGTTCCTCTCTTGCAACTGTGTCCTTTAAAGAACTGTATTAGTTAAGAATGACTTAATGTAAGGAATGCACTCAAACTCTTTAGCTGAAAATAGTCTTTATTTACAACCAGTTTTGTATAATTTTTTTGGAAGCTGTCATTCCATTATTTTTCACATAAGTCAAAGCAGAAAAGAAATGTATTTGATTAGAAGAGCAGGAACTAAAGGTCATTGCATTCAAGAAGCATATGCTTTATTTGGCCCAGCCCTGAAGAACAGAATAAAAGATTGGAAAGATATATGGAGAAACTCTCCAAATGTTTTCTGGGTGAGAAAACACTTTTAAATTAATAAATTAATAAACTAGTAAATAAACAGAATAAAATGTTAAGAGCATTTTGTTTTATACTGAGTGTAAAGAGGAGAATAAAAAATCCTTTTAACAGCAGCCAGCTCATTATTCCCAAAATAACTTCAAGAGATGCAAAAGCCTGCATGGTTAGAGGGCCACAGCTAGATGTCTTTTGGTGTAGGTAAATTGCTCCGTGGGAGCTGGGTGCAAACCACCTGTACTCCCCTCCTTCCAGAACACACCTCCGCTTTGTGACAGCTCTCAAATTCTAACAGAAAGAAGCCAAAACCTTTTAAACCCTCTTAATACGAGAGCTCTCAGAATTTGAGTTTGTCGATTGAGAAGTGCACATTAGGAGGTCATGTGAAATCCAGAGGTGCATGCTGGGGCTTGAATTTTATTTGTAATTAACATGGTGGGCTGTGGGTTGCAACAGTTGAGAAGGTAGACGCTGCTTTGAGGAAGGTCTGCTTCCAAGCAGAGGTGAGGCAGCCACCTCTGAAGTTCAATAACCCTCTCTACCCTACCTACTGTAGACTGTTTTCCTTTAGCAAAAACTTCTGTCAGTTTTTCTGCTTCAAGAGAAGAGACACACACAGAAGTCTCCCACAAATTATAAAGCTCCTCACCCTTTGAGCTAGCAGTAAATGCCATAACCTGGCTAAAAACTGAAAACATCAGATGCTGAAGATATGCCAAATCTGCCAGTGCTTCAGACCTCCTGTGACAGAAACTCCTTGTTTAGCAGGGACCCTTCACGTACATGGTCACCATCCCCACCTGCAGAGAAAAGGTGGTTCCCCACTTTAGATTACTCCAGTTGCTACACAGGTGGAGCATCTTTGCATGGTAGCTGGAGAACAGCTGTTCCCTCTGCTTCTCTATTTCTTGCTCTGTTTCCAGCCACTGCCTCTTGCTGCCAGGTTTGAGGAAGAGCACAATCCTCCTGGGGCAGTGGTTAAATATAAGACATGAAGCACTACTTGAATTTATTTCCCTTTACTCCTATTTCTCCAGGCTCTAGTAGAGAACAAAGTGAATGAAGCCAATGGGACAACAGGCTCTCCAAAGAAGCATTTTCAGAAGAGGTGATAATACAAAAGGTCAGCATTATCTTGCTCCTCTTCTTTTTTTTCTTTGAGTTGTGTGAACCTGGCATAATTGTAACAGATTTTGAACAGTATGTTATCTTACCTCAGTTTAACAACCAAGAGCTTCCTTCCTTGGGGCCTGTTTCTATGTGCTCCCAGACAGAGGAGAGGTGCATGGGCTAAACAAAGCCTGTTTATACATGACACTTTGAGTGAATTTACAAGCCTGCTTGAAGACTTAAACGAGCTCTTGTCTATAAGATCTCCCTGTGTGGCTTGTCTTCTACTTGTCAAATATGTATATTTTTATACTGATTGACGCAAATCTGAGAAAATACTGGTTTCATCTTTTTATCTTGTGGGTTTTTCCTACTCTTTCTCTCAGTAGCCTACTAGTAAAGCAACATCTCTTAAATTTGTTTTGTTTCTTATTATATTAATCACTTGTATCATAACCTTGCTCATTCATCTTTTGCCTTTCTTAGTACCAGTATCTGTAGATGCTGTATGTTTCCACAGCCATGAGGCCTGAGCAACCAGAGGGACTGAACAAAAGAGCAATGACAAGAAAATTATCTTAAATATCTTTGCACTTTGTGTTTATTAATGCTGACTGTAGAAAAACAAGTTATACCCTGAACACTTAAGATTTTATTTAAATATTTTGGATTAACATGGTATTCCTGTGTTTACTGCATCTTTTTTTTTTTTTTTTTTGTTAATTAAGTAAAGTAGATTTATGGCTTATGCAATTATGTCACCTCTGGTTCCTCACTGGAATTAGTTGTTTTGGTGAAGAATGAAAAGTGTGACTCTGTACCACTTTCAGAGAGGAAAATGATGGTTTCAAATTTTAAACCAGATTTTCTTCAAATGTATTTTTAGTCACATTTTTGAGGGAAAGTCTGTAGATGTCAGTCAGTGTTCATGTGCATGCCTGTGATTATATTTCTATCTTACTGAGAGCCTAATATTGCTTCTCAGTATTTCAAAGCTGTAGGCAAAGCTGTTAATGAAAAAGATCTATTTCTATGGCAAGTACTTGACATGGTAAACAGAAAACAGGCTGAGCTTTCAAAATTCAGATTTGGGCTCAATGTTTTCAGACTTGATAATTTATTCTCTGTTGCCCCCTTTTAGAGATGAAATGAATGTGTGAAATTTTGGCACAGTTGGTGTCTGAATTTGTCACACTCTTTTCCCAGACTGGGGTGTTTGGTTTTGTATTCTGAGGGAATTGTTCTCTAACAAATTACAAGAATGTCTCCTGGCAGGCTAATCTGAATATTTTCACTCTAGATTTATTTTTTGGTGATCATTTGGTGTCTTTTTTTAAGATTTACTTAAGAAAACCCCACGGCAGTGGAGTACCTAAAGAACAGGTACTTCTCTGCTCTTTTCCTTTAGAATTCAATTCAAGTTCAGTTTTAGTTTTTTTACTCTTCCCCTTCCCTCTCTGGCAATCCCCTGGAGAAAAGCTGGCATCCAGGGACATTAACATGGTAACACAACCCCAAGACTGCACTGCTTCAAAGTGAAGGGAGGCAGAGCACAGGGAATGCATGAGAGCCAGGAACAAAGGTGTTGTGGAAGGGAAGAAATCAGACCAGCCTCCTCTGAATTTCTTCTCTTCCTGGACTGTCTCATGGCACTACATACGCAGAAACCCCTCCACCTCTTGAAATCAGGAGAAAAGAAGCAGGCTAGATTGGGCGCCTTGGCTGCCATTACCAAACAGAGAGCAGCACTTGGTCCTGCCCGTGCAGCCCCGGTGCTTTGGGGTAAGTCTCCATTCAGCAGTTGAACCGTGATGGTAATGATGGCAAGTAGTTCATTGCAGAAGGTTTTAGCATCCAAACAGAAACAAACCTTGGAAATTACATATAAAGACCAACAAGGAAGAGATGTTAAAGTTGAAAAAGTCTAGGGTTTGAAAATGGAAACACTGAATTTATACATTTATATTTCTATACAATCTGAACTCTACGGTCTTAACTCTGTTGTAATCTGCAGGTGCATTAGGTTTGGATTTTATTAATTCTGCTAACTCACAAGATGTGAAAATGAGCAGTGTGAAATTTATAGTGCAGTGGTGAGTGGCACGTATACAGACAAGGAACTTCTCAGCATAGAAATACTTGTGCTAAATTTGAAACAATAGCCTCTTAATTTAAGATAGTTTTGGCTATGTAACTTAAGATCTAATTTGAAAGCTAATTTTCTTCTGAAGTCCCCTGTAAGAGTCACTGAGATTTTAGAGCTTGAGAACTAAATGTGTAAAGAAATCAGAAGCTGTGAATAGTAGTTTAA
Organism: Falco biarmicus; assembly: GCF_023638135.1. Classification (NCBI taxonomy): domain Eukaryota; kingdom Metazoa; phylum Chordata; class Aves; order Falconiformes; family Falconidae; genus Falco; species Falco biarmicus. Next base: position 91,682,300 of record NC_079288.1, read on the forward strand.
GTCTGTTAATGCCTTCCAAACTCAGAAAAGTAATAATTTCAGCCATTTGACTTCTGCAGTGATGGCAGAATGCTAAATTTATTAAGCACAACAGACATTATCACAATATTTTCTAATAATAGTGAAATAATAATTGGAAATAATTACTGCATGGCATGTTAATAGTCGTGGAAGAAAATGCAAAGTAGGAGAAATTAAGTTAATACAATGCTAAATCGGTTGTTTCTTATTAAGCTTACAGAAAATTGTACTGAATATTTAGGAGTTTTAATGACCAATAGGAAATTTTATTTACTTCCTTTTGATTCAACACTTTCTTAGTGGAAATTGATAGCTACTGAGCAGCATTAATATTGTAATAGTAGTTTATTTGAGGGGTTTCTATTGCCACCTAGTGGCTACCCCCCCACGCCCTCGCCCCCCTTTTTCTGCGCACTAGCTTGAGCTCTCAAAAGATAATCAGTTGCCTGGAGCAAAGGATTTTGTTTACTGACAAGTGAGGAAGTGATGCAAATGATTTAATTTTTTAGGCAAAAAAGAAAAGGCATGAAGTTAAGCTTCCTTGTTATATGGACGAAAACAAATTTGAGTAACTAAGATCTTCCCCAGCTGACATAAATCAAGATCCATACAAAACTTAGTAATGAACACTACTTAGAAAAGGAGAAGCTATACAAATGTGCTTTTTTTTTTTTGCTGCTCAAAGCAAATAAGTATTTGACGTGGCTCTCTTGCCTGAGTGTTAATCTTCTATAGTTCTTTCTGATTTCTGTGGAATTGATCCATTTTTACCCCTGGAACAAAAACCTGTTTCTGGTCTTACAAAAAGAGTGAGAAGTTCATGTTGGTCTTGACAAGGTATATTGAGATAAATCATAAGAAATATGAGGTCTTCAGTTCTCATGACTCTTTCTTGATAATGGTAAATATAAAACAATTTTCTGAGCTTTTGCTCTCAAACACTCGCACCTGAGAGTTAAAATAGAAATAGATTAGAGTCTCAGTACCCCTTAATTATGCCAATATAGAGTCTGAGGGTTCACTGGAGCTGGTGGAGGTACTCATGTCTATTGAGGTAAGACTTGCTGCAAATAAAATTAGAATGAAGCCCACAAACTTGAATCAAGTCCAGAAGGTTTTCTTTGTACCTGCTCTCCTGTACAGTATTGTAATATAGATTATAATACAAAACACCTACATGTAAGAGTTCTTTGTATCAGTTTTGTTTCTCCACGAAATTTTTTAAAAATATCCTTCCCTTTGAATGAAAAACTCTCTTGTATATAAATTACTATAGGTTTTTTTTGTTTCAGTATAGGCTAAAAAATTGGCAATTTTATTTCTCGAAAGTTCTATTTTAATGACAAGTAGAAATTGTAAGCATTAATTTTACCTCCACTGCTCAAACAGAAATGGTGTGTTCTGTGATAACCACTCCTTCTTTTAAGATAAACCACACAACTTTGTCTTGGCAGACATTCAGCTGTAGAAGACTTATCTGCTTGTAAAGTTTTCCTTTGCATACATGGTCACTCAGTTCAAATACATTTTTAAAGTATAGAGCAAAATACAGAATGGAAAAAAGTGTAAAATCTTTGATATATTGTCTATCTTTACTGTGTGTATATGGAGTTAACTCTCTCTTTCCTTATGAATGACTCCCCTAGACCTGGTATGTCTCTTCAGAGTCACAAGAACTGCCCATCTGAAATTTGGAATTCCTGCAATTGGAAGCTTTTCTGAACGTTTTTAATGAATAAATTGACTGGGAAAAGGAGGACTGCTATGAGCCTGACATGGGACTCAGATGTGCATTAATTTTTCCATTTGGTCAAAGCTTTTTTGTGTAACCTTGGCCAGTTCACTTGGGCTCAGATTTTCAGTTATTAAAATACATTGAGGTACTTGTTAAATACTCTTCTGCCTCAGTTTTCCACCTATAAAAATAACATCTTCTGCAATAGCCCTTCTTTTCCCTGTCTTGTGCTTATTTATGGAGAGTAACCAGGAGGGACAAAGCACTCTACCTTGCTTTTTGTGTCTGCAAATCCTCCTGAAAGGACTGCAAGTTCTTAGAGGCTCATGAAGTCTGTCTCCTCACGAGAGGATCTACGGTTAGGATAAGGAGGCCCCAAACTGGGTTTAGGCTTTGAGTTGCTGCCACGTTTCAAGCCGTAAAATAAAACAGGAAACCAGTGTGAACGGTCATTCTTCAAACTGAGTGTGGCTTATTCACACTGAAACTTCTAATTGCGGAATGAGTGATTACAGTGATTGCACCCTAAAAAATGAACAAGGCTGATGGAAGAGGCAGGATGCTACAGTGAGTATATCAAGGCTACCTGCCAGTCCTGCATCTGTGCTTGCTTGACTGCTCCAGGACAGGGGCTAAGCTGGTGTCCCTGGGAACAGCAGTATCTCCAGTGGTTCCTGATGGAAACTAGAGCCAGTAAGAAACAGCAGTGGCTTGCAATTCCAGTTCTCTTACTTACATGCAACTAATCTATCTACCTAGATATATGTGCTTATGTGTGTGTACGTATATATACAAACATTTGATTCAGAAAAAGCTTGTCCAAATTTCCAGTTCAGAGGGCAAATTTTCAGTGTCCTCTTACATTATTTCCTGAAGTGTGTTTCAAAGTTAGTCATTCCTGTGGGAATTAGTAAGCAAGTAAACTTAAAATTAGGTATTTTTTTTTTACTTTTATTCTCTCTAGAGACATTTTTCAGCTGAATGCCCTGCCTATGCTAATGCAATAACCATCTTTGAAGCACACTTTAAGAGGTTTATTTATAGCATATTCCAGTTTGCACATTGTGTATTTTTCCTGAGTGAAAATAAACTTTGGGATTTCTTTTGATTTTTTTTTTAAGGGGAAACACAACTTTCAAATGCAAGTTCTCTCAAATAACACAAGAAAAAGCCTTTACTGAGTTATATGTTTAAACTCATCTGTTGTGTTTCAGTATGATGAAAAGTACAAATATCTTAATTTTAGGAGTGGTAGTAACCAAATGCATAATTTGCCTGGTTAAAGACAGGAGTTAATGGCAATTTGAAGTTGACTTTACAGCTCAGTAATTGTTAAGTCTCTTGAGTGCTCTGTGGTGCCAGGTTGAGCTGTGGTTTACAGGGTTAGGCACTGGTGCCAGGTAGCTGGTGTGCCGCTCCTGCCGTGCGGTTGCACTCTGGCCAAATGTAAACTTTCCCAGTGCGAGCATTGGGGTGACTGTGTTTAAGCTACAGAGGCCTAAGAAAAATTTCTGTAAGGGCGTAACAGAAAAACTCTACAGCTAATTGATAGGGTGAGAAGGTCACAGGGAAAATCTGGTCACTTGGATGCCTGAGACTGTAAATATCTCTCTGAAACATTATGGTGTTTGTACGGCTGCAGTGGGTAAGTAAAAAAAGAGAATGAGGCATGTGGGAAAAGATTGAAACAGTCGAGGTACAGAGAAGTAAATGCTTCTAGTTGCTCTCCAATGGGCTCAGTGATTAATGATGGGTTTTGCTGAGCCTCTGGGTCACCAGGGATTTAGATGCTTACCACAGCAACCCTCTGGGATAAACTGAGGTGAGTTCAGGAGTTGTGCCTCTCCATAGCAAGATGACTGGGTCCTATTCAGGTCCTCACCAGAAACCTCCCGGTACTGTAACCAGTACTGTATTGGGTGCCACAAAGAGATTTTTTTTTTTTAATGGTCTGGGATATTTTGGATAATGGGAAGGATGATTTTATTTAGCAAAACTAGACATGATGCTGGTATTCTCTGCTATCATCCTGGAGGTGTCTGTCTTACCAGCTGGCAGTGTGCAGTTTATCTCCAAAGTAGCTCTGGGCAGCGCAGTCTTACTGCATTTGGGTTTAGCACATTTGCAAGTGCCTGGGTAGATGGGTACCTCCCTGGCTTTGCAAGGGATATCCCCTGCTCCAACAATGTATCAAGAGGAAGATGGGGATGTGTTGCCTGCTCATCATCCTTGCCATGACCTGGAAACAGGACAAAAAAGTGTTATCGGGCTTTAGGCTTCTACCTTCACTTCTCTCAGTACTAATGTAGTAGCACATAAAGTCTCCCATTCAGCAAAGCATGTAATTTAAGTGAGTAGGCACGTGAGTAATCCCTTTCCTCTTCAGTGACGCACAGCATGTGTTTAAATCCTATTAAAGCTTGTTGGATTTAAACACATACTTAAAGATTGGTAGAGTTGAAAGGCAGATGTGGAAAATGAAATTGAAGAAACGTAATTCTGCCTGTTAGCTTGACAAAGGGCTGACTGCACGCTCACTGTGTGTGGATTCTAGCTGCAGTGTCTGACAAAAATATCCTGGTACAAACGGGAGGATTGCTTCCCTATTATGGAGGATTGCCACACTGTGCAGGTAGATTAGGATTTAGATCCTAATTGTCTTCATTCTCCAGGTGATTTGCCAAAGTAGCATACTGGGCACAAGGATGTTTTCCCTCCCACAAGTTTTGGGTCCAGTACAAGTATTTGATTATTTGTCAGTCTGCTCTGAAGATAATTTGCATTTGGAAGTTTTTGGCTACTCATTCTCCAGCTAAATTAACTTTCCTAAGAGAAGCTGTCAAGCAGCAAGTTTGAGAAGGAAATGAAGTGCATTCTCAGGCTCAAGGAAAAGATGTTTTAAAAATATTCTTAGTTCAAAAAAACCAAACACACCAAACCCCAAACAACAAACAAATTAATTGGAAAAAAATCCCCAAAACCAAACCAACACCACCACTTATTTTCCACTAGTTGATAATCCTGAAACTCCCTCTGGGAACAGCAAGTCATGCTGCTGAGGTGGGGGGAAAAAGAAAAAGGCCCCAATGCTATTAGGCCCCCTGGGTACTGTACTGCTTTGCTCTCTCATGGCACACAGTTCATTTCCTGACCTCTGGAGAGATGGCAGGGAAAAAAAGGAAAGAAAACAACTCTTAATGCTAAAGAACGAACATGGAGTTCAACTTGAAATATAGGGAAGACAGTCTTTCAAAAGTTGTAGCTGTATTTAGCATCAGAGTTCATGAGATCCACATGTCCCATCATCTTTTTCTACAAATCCCAGAGGGGAAAAAACACATTTATTATGATAGCCTGGAAGGAAAAAAAAAATGTCTGTTCATCAATTTCCCCTTTTTTTAAGAGATAACCACTGACTCTACCCGTATGTTATCTTTATCCTGAGGCAGCAAATTTATCATAATTTATTCTGCTATATTCTAAATTTACCATGTTGATTACCACTGCATAAACAATGTCTGGCATTTGCCTCGGCCAAAGAATTGAGGCTGGCGCAGATTTGGAGTAGAGATCTGTGGAAGAGCTTCAATTTACTGAAGTGGCTGTAATATCAGTACAAACACCAGAGATAGATAGCTAAGGATATGGTGGTTTTAAAAGGAAAAAAAAATAAGGATTCTTCTCCTATGTAATGCTAATGAGCCACTTACTGAAATGTATCTGTTTGGAGAGGGAAGTCCAAATGACCCAAGGTTAAAAAACACTAGAAAGTGGTCTGCAAGTACAGCCAACTGGACTCTTTTTCATGGAAAAGCTGCTCTTAAGGCTTCTTAGGGATCAGTGGGTAAGGGTTAAGAAAATCTTTTTGTAATTACTGCTTACAAATATAAGCAACATGAAAGCATTCTCATAAGGTTGGACTAAAACCAGTCCTAACCTTGGGGACTAAAAAGGATTTAAAAGGAGGACCAAAAAAAGGGGAGGGAATATTTACTGAAAAATAATGGAGACCCCATACAAGCAAGTAGATGGAGCAAATCTTGTGTAATTCATAATTTATTTTATTAAATTATTATTTTATTAAAATTCAGAATTTATCTTTCTTGGTGTCCTGTTTTTCTGTTGTTTTGTGCAGCATACTTTTTCCAGAACACCACTTCTTCTGCATTAACGCTATGGGTGAGCTGTGCCTGACTTTAATGAAGCTGGAAAAGTCTAAATTGACTTCCCTGGCCAGAATTTCCCTCTGGTCTTTTTCTTCTGTGAGACATATCCAGACAAGGTGCAATGTATATATATTAATTTTATTAATTAGGAGTTAAAAGGAATTAATGACAATATTCAATAGCTTATTCCTGGGTCAATGTTGTGTTTTCTATTGTAAAAAGAAACAAAACCATAACCAAACATAAAACAAAACAAAAAAATCCCAACCCCCCAAAAATAACCAACACCAAAAAAACCCCAAACAAACAAGCAAACAAAAAAAATACATTAAAAAAAAAACAACCAAAACCCACCAACTTGCCATTTTGGAGCTCTAGCTTGTGCATTAGCTGATTAAAATGAAAAATTAGCTCCTGCCATGTGTGGAGTGTGCACTGTCATGATCTGTGTGAACATGAGAACTTTGGGGCAAGAAGTGTGTGTACAATCTTAGCAAATGCATCTTTGGAAGCATCCTGGAAAGTCTGTCTCTAATATTCCGTGGTTTTGTTTGGAATTTTTTTATCTTTGCTTAATAGTGTTAAGGAAATCCAGACATGGCTATGTTTCTGATTTTCTGAGTTAAGCTAGAAAGATAATTTCAAATCGTTTTCCTCCAGCTTGGCACTTTCTACTGAGTCTGCTGTACTCTGCTCTTCTTCCCTTGCAGAGAAAGCTTAAATTTAATATCAAAGTATGATTCATCTTTAAACAACAGCAAAGGAAATATGCAAGGTTATTTCCAGTGACATCAGTAAATATACTTTCTTCTGTTTTCAAAGACAGAATGCATCCTAAGGGGAATGCAGATATTAAATGTGACTCTGATACAAGAGATGCAGTGTCAGAAAATTCTGTTTACCTTTAGACCACAATTGCCCTGAAACTCATGCATAATGTCAATTACTTGAATTACACCAGTGGCTTCCTAAACTCATGGCATTGCTTTGTGGATCAAACTGGACTGAACAAAAACTTGCAGGACTAAGTATCAGAATGTATTTTTCATGTTTCATTAGTCAGTTCTGTTATTTCAGCCTCTGTTCAGCATCTTTGAATCATGCTACACACAGATAAGCAACATGGTGTATCTTGCAAATAACACCAGGAAAACATGGGGAACTCAGTATAAATAAATTAAAATTCAGCACAATTCCAAAGTGTCTTTTGTGGCTGTTACTATATGAGTAGCAAACTCACAGGCTTGACCCAGCTAAGTGCAGGAGCATGTGCTGACCTTTGAGCATGTCACCTCACCTGCAACGTTACATGCTTGAAGGTAAGCACTCTGCTTCAATGTTTTGCTTTCTTGGGGTCTACAAAGTATGCTAGCTTTCCACTTTAAATCCCAAGAAAGTTTTTAAATTTGGTCTTTGCTTTTTACAGAGCTGTATTATGATATGGAACACTTCGCATGACACTGCATCAGCATGAAATCTGATTATTGTTTTTTCTAGTACCTGAAAATGAGATTATAATAATAAGAGCTGAAACTGTATGGGTTTTTTTACTTTCATTTATTTGCTGGTGTGCTGAAAGCAAGCTATAAAACCCAGTAACTGCAGGCCAAATCAGTCTCCCATCGCTATGCATATGCAAGGTAGGAAAGAAAACAAGAACGTCAGGTCTCTGCACCAGGAGTGGGCAGCTCCTTGGCCCCCTGTAGCACAGATTTAAACATCTTCATATGCAGCTGGCCAGAAGATATTTGGGACAGCCAAAGGCAGCCATGGGAGGTCTTCATTAATCAGTCTGTGCTACCTTCTGTGGCAACTTTACCAAAGTCTGTGCAGCAGCAGTATTGATAGTGATCTTTAGCCTGTGTGGTTGAAGCACAGATAAAAATGGGGGTGTATCTCTGTAAAGGTAGCTTCTCTATAAGCCAAATAAAATGAAAGGATTTTTGCTTAAAGTGACTGCACTCAGCAGATGTTGCAGTGTTTGATAAGCATATTCTGTGATTCTCTAGTCCTCCTTCCCCATTCCTAAATCTTAAACTTGGTTTTCTGTAAAGCCAGCAATTTCTGTGAAGAATCCTTCTGTCAGTTCTTTTCTGTGTTCCATTATCAGTGTTTCTTTATACAGTCTCAAAAATCCACTTTGTATAATGCTGAGTACATGTTTATAGGAATTGATTTTGACGGAGCAATTTGAAATGCTAAATTTTTCTTAATGCCATCACAATCTTCTGGGACTTGAAGACAGAGACATTTGTTCCTACTTGATAGCTTCTGAATAATTGCTTTGAATATTCTATTTGGAATTGGAATATTGGAAAGGAAAAATACAGTACCCTCTTCTAAATGGTTTGGAGGGATTTTTTGGCTGGAAGACAGAGACTGAGTCTTTATTAATGTGCTCTTTAAAGCCCTGTATTGTGAAATACAGTATTTTATTGCAGAGTTTATAACAAACACGCTTTGCCAGGAAAAAAAAGCTGTGCTAATTCGTTTTGTGGTATAGCAGTTTCTTCTGTGGCTTTAGCAGCTAAGCAGTGTTATCCATACATCGTTTTGGAAAGCAGTTTGAGATTTTTCAAAAAGGTATGGTTAAAACCAATATGGTTAAAGTAATTGCAGGTATTTAAATTCAATTTCATGTACTGCCATGTTCTGAGTAATGCCATTAAGAAAAGATGGAAGTTCTTTCACAAAATATAAACTAGCCTGAAAATATCTTTAATGTTGTCTTGTAATTTGGTAATTAATATAAAAATGTGCTAGTCTTCCCGCAAAAGAATATACTTTTTCCCTTCACAGGCTGCAAGTTAGGATACAGGTGAACAAAGCAGAGAAAAGGGGTACACTACTAAATTTAAGACATAAACCAGTAATAGACTCACTGCTTTTGATGTGGCTATGTAATAAATTGTTAAAGACAGAGACTGCATAGAAGACTTTGCTTGCCGCAGACCCACACAATGCTGGGTGAGATGCAAGTGGTGGTCACTGCTGCAGGGTACAGAGTGGCTTTTTGGAGTCTTGATCATGCCACTTTGCATGTTCTTGGAGTTCAGGTGAACTACTTTGGCCCAGCTTCTCATGCGGACTAATGGTTGCCTTTGGGTGATGGCACTGCCCCTTCCCGGGAATACACCAGCCAACATCTCAGCCATGTGATAATGTCTCAGGTAAAAGGGCAATAACATTGTGGAGTGATTGTGGGTTTATTTTGGTATTGTATTGGGATTTATTATAGGGAGGAGGGGAAGTGTGAGCTGGATAGAGCAGCTCCTTGAGAATAAATGAAGCCATGGCTCTGTTAAAAGTACTGAGGAATGTGTGTCAGAATATACGTTGAATGAAATACACTGCAGAACACTTCAATACCTGAAGATCTCCTTAATACATTGCTCAACTCTGGAGAAAAATGTATGCTCAAAGAATATGTTGCTTTCTGCATACAGAGTACAAACCACCAAGCTCTAATGCACTGTAGTGAAAGTGGTGGAGGTGGTAATACCAACATTCTGGAGAAGAAATTGTTGCCAGCAGCAGCAAACGTAATCTCTGTTTGCAACTAGATTTATGAGATCAAGATCTGAGAGAAATGTCACATCTGTCTCCTAGGGCACTCCTTTACAACATTCTAAAAAGGCATAAAATGGATCTGGGCATCCAAATACTTTTCAATACATCTAGCACAAACGGAGGAGGGCAAAACCTGAAGATGCCATAAACAGAATTGCCGGTCAGGCAGCTACATTTCCTGTGAAAATTGCTCTTTATGTGAAAGCTGAAGTTTCCTTGCACCTGCTTTGCATTTCTGACTCATTTTCTTGGAAGTTTTTCTTTAAATTTGGTCACTGAATTTTAAGCAATTGAACTTCTCAACTGGCTTGCCAGGGCAGAGACAGGCTTTTGAAGGTAAGAGTTAGGTTTCCCAGAATAATATCGCTCTATCTGTTTAGTTTTATCCATATATTGCAAGCTGCTTCTACTATGACAAGTCTAAACATATTTTTTTTTTTTATCTCAGTCTGTTTATATTTTCAGCATGTAATTTAAACAAGATATTATGATGTCTTTGTATCTGAAGTAAACATTTGCTACTTTGACACTGCTAAATGTGATGCTGTAAACTGCCTGGATCTTTTCCAGCTCTACCTTGTGTGCCTTGGCTGGCCTAGAACCAGATTTTAATGTTACTATTGGGACTACATTTTCAAAGTAGTAAACAATTAAACAGTAGCAATGTGTGGTGAAGAAATATTTTTACTGTAAGACTTCAGCTGGCTCAGGTTTCTGTTTCCAGTGATTTTACAAGCAAACACTAAATTCCTTCTTTGTTCTTTCCTCGGATAACTTACAATCAAAACAGGGCAGGAAAAGTTCAGCATCACAATTTTATACAAGAAATTAAATTTTATTAATGATTTGATTCTGTGATTCTCTGTCAATTACAAAAACCCAGACTTTTTTAATCGATGGTCTCTTAACTGCTATTTTTATCATACTTTCTGTTGATGGAAATATAGGACCGAGGCCACATACTATACAAAGTCTCACTAAACTGCATTTTAGTTTGATTGCAGGCAATAGTCTGCAGCAAATAACTACGGCCTGCAATAGTCATGCAGCAAATAATATAAGAGTGGACAAGAAGAAAGCTTTGAGGGACATTGTTAGGTGTATTCAGTACTGACTTTCACACTGTTATAGAGGTGGAATAGGAAAACTTGTATGAAAATCTATACTTGTCCTATCACTTTATGCATTCTCGAAGACTTACGTTCAAGTGGGTTGCACCCTTTCAATTTATATTTTTTGTCTCGTCTGGATCTCAAATGGAAATCTCAAAATGGAAAGCTACATGTCCTCCAATATGTTAAAATATCTATAGGAGTGTTCGTAGGTGTCACATTGTGTCTGCTTGAGAGGCAATTTGGACTTCAGTCCTGTGGTGTGCTAAATTTAATGATAACTTAATCTCCAGTCAGAATAATGGGTGGACTCATTAGTAGAGAGAATCCTTTAATGCAAAACTTACAAGAACAAACATCAGAGCAAAAAGACAGAAAGCTAAATTTTCCTCACAAGGCAGGAAAAACCTCACTCTCTCAAAGGTCTTACCCTATACTTTGGATACACTGTTGACTTTCAGTGGAAATATTAGGCAATACTGGACAGAATGCTGGGTAACAGGAGAAGTAATGGTTATTCCTTGGATTGCTAATTTCTTTGCTTTGCATGGGTTTCAGCAACATGGGTCTGGAGAAGTGTGTTGTGTACCAGTGGTGCTCCCAAACCTGCAGTACATGGATCACTGGCCTGAGCTGCAGAACGGACTGAGATGGTCCCTCTGCCGCAGCAGAGGTCACCAGACGCAGTTGCGCTCAGGTGTCCTCCCCTAGTTACAGCTTTCATGTAAATACTACCCAAGTTATTCTATTTCCTGCTCTAGCCCTTTCTTATACTTCATCTAGTGCCACAAAGTTTTAGCAAGCTTCATTCTGGGACTGATGTGACAAAGCAATGCATGTCCTTGTAAACTGTCCCACTGGTAAAAATAGTGTAAGAGAACTCAGGAAGCCCCTTCCCTCTCCACTTCTAAGTAGGCTTTTTTTGTGCTGCTTTCCCAGACAATTTTCCAAAACATTCAACTGTAGTGTCACAATTTAAATCCTTGTGCAGTTGATGTTCTTTCCACTGACTTTAAAGAACTTTGGATCAGGCCCTAAGTAAATAATGAGAATTTCTTCTGCCTCAATTTACATTTAATTTCCAAACTAAGCAGTTATGTCTTTAATCTTTATTCTTTAAAATTTTTTTTCATGACTCTGCTTGTTATTTTAAGGAAGCAGTAATATATACAGCATCTATATACACCAAGTGCAAGATATATATATATATTTATATATATATACTCCCTGAAGTTCAGTGGATTGTCTTGGTGAAGGAATGAATATATGACTGTAAGAAACTCTTTAGAGTTCATCCAGAATACATAGTTGCTCATTACATTGCAGCCTGGATTCAGTCAAAGATGAATTTAATAGTAATTTAAAATTTTATTTTTTACCAGTGCAAACCATGGTAAATGGTTCAGAAAAGATGTGTGTTCAGGGAAAGAAAAAGCCCTCTGTTAGCATCCAACTTGCTGCTTCAGCCTGTAAAAGTCAGGAAATGTTAATATATGTTCAACAACAAGTTAAAGAATAAAGCCAATTAAGTCATCTACCATCCAAGGCGAAGTTGTTCCCAACTGTACATTTTCTAGTGTTTGGTCCCAAAACTAAGTGCTTTCAGTTCCATTCCTGTGCATGTGCACATTTATGTGAGGGCCTTTCAGTACAAAATCATGTAACACTAGAAATATTGGCTTCTCCCTTCCAGTTTCCAAATTAACCATTGTCTATGAATGATATCACCACTGGCATGCTGTTTGTAAGCTGTTTTTGCTATGACTAGAAGTGCTTTGCATCATACTGTACATTCTGTCACACGCTAGCTTTCATTTTCATTTCTGAGCGGAAGGGTGCAGTGGAGGAAAGAGCATGTCAGATTGCAGTGGCTGCCATGCCCTCATCATGCGCCATGCCAGGCCTCAGCCTGCACGTACACCTCTGCCCTTAGGGAGAGAAACCTAATCCCTCATTTGAAGTAACCTTGGCTGAGATAGCATTAACTTAACCTTAGTTATGTTAACTTTGAGCCTCATGACCAGTAGAAAGGCATCTCTGGAGGGGGGAACTGGGGTTCTGGGTGCCTCTCCCCACTCCTGGTGGAAAGGGTAACAGAACTCAGTGTCTGTGGTTAGGTGGTCTGGCAAGGCGGACCTTACCAGAATTTTATGCTGCTGAGAGGAACAATAATAATTTTAGAGCAAAAAAATTAGTATCTGGCCATCACCTATGTGAATGATGGTGGCCAAAGCATATTTAGGGGACAAATCTGAGAATTAGGAGAGGGACTGTTAAGGTGATACATAAAATCTTAAGTATATAGACCCATTGGCTGAAATTTAATGCTTTCATTTCTGTACTAACTTTACCATACTAACATTACTTTAGAATTAATTAGCACAGCTTGTTAGCCTTTCCCCTTCTTTAAATGATGCACTTTTTCAGAATGTGTTTATTTTTTTCCTAATTCTTACATATATTTTATTAACGCTTTATTGAGAGCTGCCATGTACGTGTTTTGCTAGTGCTAGCAAAGCAAAGAGGAATAATAAGGACTGGAAAAGCTACGGGCCAGATGGCACATGGAGAAATGATGGTGGGAATACACTCTTTGGGTTTGAAATGTGGGTCTTTGGGAGAGGAAGAGCAGGGAAGGGGGAATGCTGGCAAGTGTGCCGTCTCCCTAGAAAGTAGGAAGGACCAGAACATAAGAACATCTGATGCTGCAGCTCCTGCAAATGTAAGAGAGAGCAGTGGGAGATTTCTTCTTATTAGCCTTTAACATGAGATCCGTAGCGTCTGTTCATATAATATCCTTTTCATACAGATACTAAGAATGCAATTTAGATCACTTGGGGTTTATTTAACAAAGGAACAAAGCAAAATAAAAACAAACCTCTCCCAGATTGTGAGGAAAGTGTTTAACTTTCAACAGTTAAGGCATGACCGAAAAGAAGGAACAGAGAAACCCCTCACCTAGCTATTCTGAACCAAGTGTGCACAGCAGCCTCTCCCCAGATGTGTACCCTGTGCAGAACCAGCCTGAGAATGAATTTCATTGTAATCCTCTTTGCTCAGTTCCAGGCTATGATTTGATTTCAAAATTAAACCAAATTAAAAGACTACTCTGCTCAAGTGCCCAGTTATTTCAATGCTTCTCTTCAGATATCGCTGGTCTTTCTACAGCTAGGATTCACAGCTTTTCTGGCCGCTTAAAAATAGTAACAAGTAGATAGTTTCAGATTATGTATGAATTGGCTGGGAAATACTGTTGTTGCTTATACTTGTTCTCATGATCCTGCTGAAATACAACCTTATTTATGTGCAGCTCTCGCTGCAGGCTGAAAGTGTGCTTTTGAAATAGCTCTTGCTCTGTGGCCAAAGTGAGTTGCACTATTTGCCTTTCTACTGGGAGAGCTCTACTTAAATATCTGGTACAACCATCCAGTGAATATATTACGCAAAGTAATTGAATATTAACATGGACAGTGACTTAGAATGTCCAGGCATCAGGTTTGAACAGCAAAAGGATTTAGTTGATCCATTTCAATGTAGAATATTGATTAACCTACTTTTGTTGTTTCTGGTATAAGCCCAGAAGCTGGTGTTGCCTTCAGACTCACTACCTGTACATCCATTGCTGATTAGCTGGTGAAAGTAACTGCAGACCCTGTTGAGCAACTACTTATTTGAGATCCTTCTATCTGAGCACATAGCCTGTAACTTACGACAACAGAGACATAGATGTTTGAAATAATGCCCTACAATGTCAGTTTCTTTCATTAAGTATAAAAGATAATCTAGGCAACCGGTTTTGCTGTGTAGGTAACTGTACACATGGCAAGTATTTAAATCTGATCAGATGATTCACATCCTTGTAAGTTAAATTATTAAAATACTTTTTTTTTTTATGTCTTATTTTAAACCCAAAGAACTGCAGATGATTTGATGTAATAAGCTCTGGTTAGAAAGTATCCTGTCTCCAGGATAGCAAAATAGCAAAGACTTATTTGTTCTGCCCCAAGAAAATACATGTTTTGTTTTCTGGAATGTACACCAGTAATGGCACAAAATGAATTTGGCTGATGGGCAGGGCCACAGCTTAAATGTCTCCTGTACTTCTCTTTGAGCTGTTACTGAGTGTGGAGGTAACTGCATGTAACTCAGGTATGGGCCAGTAAACAAGGCTTAATAATTTTTACTCTGTCTTTCGTACAAATTCCTTCACCCAAAATAATGTCTATGAATATATAAGCAAAGTTCAGCAATGAGAGCGAGCATGATGACAATGGTAAGCCCACTGTTACTCATGTATGGCCTTGTAAAGCTGAGCTATATCTACAGATGTACAGCCTTCCTGCACTTTGTTCCAAAGACAAAATGTCTTGTGACTATGTTACTGTGGGGGATAATTTTTTAAACCAAAACCCCAGCCCTGGGAAATACCTTCATGGAAACCTGTAGACATTTCCAAATAAGAAACTTGATGTTCAGGTGCCCTTGCCCTAAAGCATGTAGGATTCTTCAAATTAATCACAGTATCCCCAGAGCTAGTTTGATCAAGTCCAGAGACTGGGCACTTGGCATTGCTCCTTTAAAGATAAAATATGCCTTAATTTATTTTTTTTTTTTTTTGTTAACCAAGGAGGGGTAGGGAGAATATGCTTCTTTATTTTTCTTTTGATTCATTAAGAAAAGAAGCCAGGAGAGGGGACGGTCATGAGAATTAAAGCCAGAGAGCTGGTTCTGTGCTGCACGGCAGTACTATACTGTGGCCCTGCTCCAAGGTGGACCAGGCTGCTGTAGCGAAGGTGACTGTAGGAGTTGTGCCTGATTTATCACAGACGCTGGAAAGAGATTAAAAAATAGGGGGACAGGGAAAAATAGGCTCTCAGTGAATGCTGCCTTGAGATCCCTCTTTTGGGGTGTTTTCACTCCTGTAGATGAGGGAAATGGCAAAGTATGCAAATGCCAGTGCTCTCATTCAGATGTTTATATTCATAATATCTTATGTTAAATAATTTGGAAGACCTGTGGCCAGCTTTCCAGGAGTACTAAACCCTCATGAGTACTGCTGAAATTGTTCAGTGCTGATTTTCAGAATCTATGTATTTAAGATCCAGTTTTTCACAGAACTATGTATGTTAAGATGGTCTTACAAATTTATGACTGCTCCTGATCTGAATTTTTGGTTTCTCTATAAGGATAAAAATACCAGTAATCTCATGGGTCTTAATAGCAAGGTGGTATGAAAATAAATCTGCAAAGCACTCCATTAAACCGAGTATGAGGGAGAAAGGTGGAAGTGCATATAAAAACATGAAGTTCATACTTCTGTATTCAAAGCAGGGCTTGGGTAACGTGCCTCTGTGTAATACTTAAACATACAATGAATGTTGAAGACATAAAAAATGCAGTATTACAATTTCATCAAATAAGACAGGAGCCGTGTTGAAAATCTAATGTAGGATAATAGAATTAAAGCTGGGTAAAAATAGATTTGCACAGAGAGGCAGGTGATAGGGTAGGTTGCATGAATTCAGGCAATATTATTCTGGCAGTTCCAAGCTTAACCTGGTCAGCCTTAACATTTGTTAAGTATCCTCTGGGGGGATACAATTTATGCAATGTTTTCCTATTTTGCTCAAAGTGCTGTGAAGAGTTAGCTTTGCTTTTAAGTAAAATAATTTGAATGTTTAGATTCAGGAAAGTAAGGGTGCTTTCAGGCAGAAGCTGGTATACATGATAAGAACCCCATCATTCTTTGGCATACTTTGTAGTTGTAATGAACCATTTTGCAGTTCTGTCACAGATTCTCTAACACCTAAATGCACAAAATCTTTGTTGATGTTGAAATGTATGATACTATCACTAACACTCATAGAACAAATCTATATACCTTTGAAATATCTAACTATCCCTGTATGGTAGTAGGCCCAGAATTCTGAATATGCTGTTTGGATGCCTTAAATTCCACTTTTGCACAGAGGTGCTGAATCTGAGAGATTTGATACCCATAAGGAATAAACAGCAAAGTCTGAATTGGGAAAGCTTCTGAGTTTCTTTGAAAATAACTCCAACCATATCCTAGCTCCGTTTGAAAAGAGGGATCCTCTCAATCCCTCCTCTTTCTGTGTCCTTTTGCCTATGGAGAGAAAACCTATACACAGAATCCAGATGAGAGCTACATTGCCTTCCTTCCAGTCTTCCATTTAGAATGAACAGGGGCACCTTACTGTCCTCACCCATGCACTAGTCTAGACAAAGCCAACATATCTACATCTGGTGTGGCTCTCAAGAAGGAAATTAGGGAAATTGTTCATTTCCCATTCACCAGCATGAATGACTAATATTCAGCGTGGAGAGGGGAGGTGCATTGTCCTTTATTTGTATTCCTGTAGTGCCTTTAAATTCTAAACATTGGCTGTGAACTAAACTTGTTTGTTGGTCCATAGACACCATGAAAAAGGGTACTGTGTAAAACTACAGGATTTGAGCAATAAATATACTATGATCTTGGAAATTATGTGGGTTTTTTGAGGCTGCACATTTTCCTAAGTTCTTCACTATAGAAATTTTGGCAATTTCTTTTGTCATTTTAGGAATACTATGTCTATATAGAGAAAAGATCCAATTACTCTGCAATGTGTATGGAGTGCTTTCCTGGCTGTGATTTTGGCACATGATATGGGAAGTATAACTCTACAGTTCTCTTGATTCTATGTCCCAGTGAAGTCAATATAAAGCTTTTATTGATTCCAGTGCCTCAGGATCTGGATCAGCGTTTTCAAAATTTAGCTTCAGAAAATTAAACATGTATTCTTACAAATAAAGCTTAGAGGACTGTGGATAGTAGTATTTGTGTAAATCCAGACCATGTTTCATCTCTTTCAGTTTCATTTCCGTGCACAGTGTACACAGCATATTCCTTGGTAGTTACACACACATAACAGCCTTTTAAATTTGCTGGTATCATTTCACTCTCTCATAAACACAAGTTTCCTTGTGAAAGCAATTAATGAGAGTGACATTACATTGCAGAATCTTAGCTGTTGAAGAGATAAGAAGAAAGCTGCAAGATAGATACGTTAATATCATTCTTGAAGCAGAATGAAAATCTCAGCTTCAGCAATGTCAACAAAAACATGTTTCTTCTCAGATTTAATTTCCATGAGAAACTATGTTAAATTAAAACCTTCCAGTGCAGTGTCCTTCCATTTTTTGCATTTTTACTACCTAGAGATCAAACAGTTTGACACAGCAAAAATTCTAGTGAGTTAGGCAGAAATGCTGATTGGTCTGTTGGCTGGTGGCCGGGGGAATGTTATGACCGAGTAATTATGTGTTCTGGACAGATGTATTAACCAGGCTTCGAGCTGGAGCCACTGGATATTATTTTAGTCATAAGACTAGAGGAACTGAATCATTTTCAAAGAGCTGGCTGGCTGACACTGCTTTAGTGATGCCTGTTCCAATGATTCTTTGGCAACAACTTCCAACACTGCACTTATGACACAGTAAACAAAAACTACATTAAAGGTTTGTTTTTTAATCATAAAGAAGTTGAACATTTCCACTGCACTTTTTTGCTATTTATCAAGAAGCACTGAAGGCTATTGTAAAGCTTCCACCCTTGTTTCTCTTACCAAAGAAGGGGAGCTGTTTAGCAAAACTGTTTTAGATCTGGTGATAGTAAGAATACTTCAGAATTCAAGGTTTTTATCAATTAATTGACTTCTTATCGCTAAACCTTCTGTGTCATATTTGTTTATTCACTCACTTTGTGAGGTGAGAAAGAATGGGGGATTTTTTTGGACTGACAAGTAGAATGAGGGAGGTATTCATTGTCAGCTTCGAGTTAACAAGAGGGTGAGATTTCTCCTGTTCTGGTAAGTAATAACATTATTTTGCAAGATCCTGGAAAATTATATTGATAGGTGCAAAAAGAAGTTGGATGGAAAAAGAAATCTGTATGAAATGCATCTTCACTAAAAAAAAATGTAACTTTTACATGCAAAAGGGCATAATGTGTGCATATTGTAATATTTAATCTGTTCTAAATGTGATACTTGAGATATTTCATCGGGATTTGTCACCTGGTAACCAGCCATTTAAAAGGCCTTTGAGCTTTGAAGAGAAGTTGTTTTATTCATTACTAAGCCACTTGATTCTTGCAACTAATTTGCAAATGCACATTGCCAAGGACGAGGGTTTTTTTGGACGGGTGTTTGATGTTTTTTGTAGTTCTGATTCCTTCACTGGTTCTTTCCCGAGGACACAACATAGAACAAGAGCAGCCCTTCAGAACGAAGCGGGAAAGAGTCTGTTGTTTTGATTTCTTTCTGCAGTGATGGATTATGAATGTAAACTGTTATGTAAGGTCATTTTGAACATTGCCCTGGAGGCAGTATGTCAAGTGAAGCATAGCAAACAAGTCAAAGTTTCTCTTCCTTGGAGTCGAAATGGGTTTAAATGAAGAAGGCTCTTTTCTGCCCTCAGATTCTGAGGGCACGGTATCTGACTGGAAAAATACAGATATGTACCTAGAGCCCTGGAAGCTGGTTATAGGAGTCTTGAGAAGTTTTATTTTTAGGTTTCCTACTTGTTCAGTTGGCTGTGGTAAATGGCAGGCTCTCTGTGCTCCAGGTTCACCCTGCGTAAAACACAGGTGATAAAGTAGTGGGGCTGACAACA
The DNA here is from genome assembly GCF_023638135.1 of Falco biarmicus. NCBI lineage: Eukaryota > Metazoa > Chordata > Aves > Falconiformes > Falconidae > Falco > Falco biarmicus. The sequence continues at coordinate 91,701,580 of NC_079288.1, forward strand.
GCTACCACGGTGCTAAATGTCTGAGGCTTGTGTTTTGTTTGGTTTGGGAGTGGTATGAACAGATGAACAGTAAAAACTGATGAGAGAAAGTGTGCTATGGAAAAATGCAGAAGAGGAGATCAAAATTCTTCTTTCAGAATTGTGCAGGGGTAAATTCTCCTGTTCCTCGATGATTCATGGTGTCTTTTGATGGTTCTGTGCATGTTGCAGTGCCTTTATAATTTGTAGACCCTGACCAATTATGAAGGAGCAATTTGGCCTGCGTGTTTGTCTTCCACCCAGCTTCTGTTGGCAAAAGAGGGGTTTGTCTGCAAACTCCCTCCCCATATACCTCAACTGCCAAAACTCTGGAGTCAGCTTGCTAAGACAGTGAAAGAGGGAAGAGTGAGACACTGATTATGTATTTGTTCCCTTTCTTCACCGGGGTAGCCTAGTGTTTCAGAAAAGCATAATGTTTCTCTCTGAAAGAGGAAAAGAAAGGGAAAGAGATAGTAAATGGGTTCAATGTGCAAATACTTTATAATTGCTTTTGTTTTCTTAATATTTTTATAAACTGTAACTTGTTGCCAGTGCAACATCAAACATTGCAGAGTTCTACATATTTCCTAGCTTGATGGAAACAGCAAACAGCAGATGAACAGATGCTTCTCCAACAGGGAACCACTGAAGGCAGAATCAAGGGTTCCTTACATGCTTCTGTTACATTGCCAGTTCAGCAATGAACTTGGTCAGTGCTCTGGTTTGGGTCTTTCAAGTACCTTTCTTGTCCTTAAAAGACTTGAAAGAAAGTAATTTTTTTTTTTTTCCTTCTCAGAATCATGGAAGGGAATCAGAAAAGCATACATTTAATTTTCTAAATAAGACTTTGTGTTTATGTGCATCCATGTATCTCTGTCTGGGTGTGTGCATAATTTATTCAGATTATAATCTGAGAGTGATTCATTGGAAGAACAACAGACAAAAATTAAAGCTCCAAGTGGCACTTCTAAATTTGTTCCAAACTCACAATGTGTCTAGGAGTCTGGCCAAGGTCTGAAAAAGTCTTCAAGAGCTGCTTTCTTCACTGGGCCAATCAAAACCACCCCAAGTCAATAGGAGAGTCTCCTTTTGCATTTGCCTGATTTGGAATGGGCCCAGTGGATCCAACAGGTTGTTGTGGTGAGAAGCTAAATTACTGCATATGCATAAACGAAACCCTGCTGTCATACATGTCTAAATTATGCTCATTTAAATCCCCAGGACATGTATGAACGCTCAACAACCATTAATCCTTATCTGCCATAATGAGCTTAAGTTGTGAGCTAAGGTCTCTGGAAGATTTATGCAAGTTTCTTCTTTTCCTTAACTGAAAAAAATTGGCTTTTTTTTTTTTTAAAGAGTAGTAATAATAATAAAAAATTAATCCTTCTGGTTTAGTTGTGATTCAGTTACATCTGAGATATTAACACTGAAGTATACAACCCAGACACTGAGGTCTCATGAGGCAAATACGTTAATGGTTTATAGATTGCAATAGCTATTATCCCATTTACTCTCAGAACAAGCTAAGAGATATAAAAAATGAATGGTACAATGAATAAATCTACTGTAACCTAGACTGAAAGTTTTCTAAAGATGAAAAGTGGAAGGTCATGGGACTTCAGGCTGACACTCTTTTAATAAAGTGTGTTGACAATTGTGTCAGGCAACTATAATCCTTAGACTACAACTATACATGATCCTATAAATTGCTGTAAATGGAAATAAGCAGTGGTGCTTATGGGGATTGGCTTAGTTTACACAAAGCAAAATAACCCACTGAAGGTACAAATGAAGGCCATCAATTTTTCCCTTCAGTTAATTTCTTTAAAGTGTGTATATACTAGTAAAACTATGAAATCAAAATTAGAAATATATTTTGCATTGGATACATGGGCGCACATACAGAAATGAGATAGTTAAATGCTCTCAAGCACTGGGACCAGCAATCCACAATTTTTTTGATTTTGAATGGTAAATGGTCCACTAATATAATCCTAGGAGATGAGAACCAACAGGATATTTAGAGAGAAATCACTGAGAAATGACGTTTCTCCTCTTTGATATTTGGAAATCAGCGGGAGGTAGGAACTGTTACCTTGAAAGAAATGAAATCCTGCTCACCTGCAAATTGGTGCCATCTTTCCTCCTTCATTCACAGCAACTGTTTGATCCTGGCTGGCTTATAATTTTAGTTTTATAAAAATAAATACTACATTCAGTACTGTCCTTAAGAAAAGATGGAGCGTTTTCATCTCGTCCACTGCAGGCGGCTGAAGTAAAGTGTCACCTCTGTTTGCCGTGCTGTGTGTGCTAGCTGTAACACACAGGTTAGTTTGCCATCTGGCTGGTGGTAGGTTGCTTTTGAGTGATTAGATTAGGTGTGTGATTTGTTTTGCCCTGCTATATTGGGACTGGGCATTTTTTATTTTTGTTCTGGTTTTTGGCTGGGGTTTTTATTTGTTCGATTTGGTTGTTTTTGAGTACAAGAACAACTAGGAAGGTCATGCCACTTTTAAATAAGTACACAGCAAAAGCAGAGTCTGATTTACAATTTTTGGGAGTATATAAAGTGAGAATAAATTAATTTTCAATGTTGCTACATGGGCACTATATTTATACTCAGAAGGCCACCATGCAAGTATTTGTGTTTTCTCACAAACTGGATCACTTTCATACTGGCAAGACTCCTGATACAAATACATTATGGATACAAAGGAAAGCAGACTTTGAATGCGAATATTTTGTTTTGCTTTCAAAACAAAATAAAAAATACAAATCCTAGCGCTAGTGGGTTGGGGATGAGGATGTTTACAGGATAATTTGAGTGGGGACTAAAACAAAAGGAGTGTTTTCATAATTTCTGATCAATAGATGTTTGTACAGCACCATGAAGATGAGAGCATGTTAAGTATTATTAATTAATATTCTTTCAAGATATTTATAAGATATTTATAATATTTATGTATTTGTGACAACAAAAAAGTTTCAATATAAAAGTGAATTATCCCAGAAAAAATGCCAAGCTTTTGATCTGCTTATACATCACATCACTGCAAGCCTTTTCCTTTCAACCTAGAGTTACATTCAAAAGCAGACAGATATACAGCTGACGTTTCAAACTGAACGACACTACGATAAACTAGGGTTTCTCTAGAAGATAAAATACATCATAAATCGGTGTAACACTTACCTCATTTTAAATATTACTGTCTCCTTTTATCAGGTAACACTATATAACCTCCCCTTACCTCCTTTCTTCCCATATTTTATTTGGTATATTAATTCTGAACAATGATCACAACCAGAATTTTTTTTAATTAAAATCAAATATATGGCTTTAGAGGCTTAGGTTATCTGATAAAAATATTTTAATTAAAAAGATACCAAGTCTTTTGATTCCCTGATGAATTGATAATAATTGAAACGTACAGTGTTAATTTTAATCTGCAGCCAGTTGTTTAAATAAATAATTCTTAGCCTTCTTCAAAGTCAAAAATTAAGAAGTAAAAATAAATCCCTTAAAGGGAAGGGGAATTTCTGGCCCAATGGACTTTTTTATTGTAGATTGTCAAAAAATCACCCATTATTAGAAAAAGCTTGTTATATTTACTTATAAAGTTATTTTGTTTTGTTTTGTTTTTCTAAGGATAAGGAATTACTTGTCTGACTACAGTACCTGAGTTGTTCCTACTTTCATGGCATTCTACAGGAACATTACATCTCTTACAAATATATTTGCTTTACAAAATGCTGGCTCCATCATGATCAACTGGGAACCAGATTTGCCTGAAGTGAGGATTCCCCCCAGGCCTTGCCCAGAGTATGCAGGCAACAAGGACATATTTCAAACCAAGAAAGCTATTTGCATGTCCCAAATAGGGTTGTTGTGTAGCAGCTCTGCAATGCCCTGTTAGAACAATATGGTTTAAGGAGAGGGTAGGAAATAACATTCTAACACCTCAAGAAAAAAATCAAGAGCATACAAAACCAGGAAAGAGAAAGTAAACATTGATTTTTAATTTTTTTAAATTTTTATTATTAATACTGTAAACCACTATCAGAACATTTTTCTCAGGTATTTTTGAGAACTTCTGGGTCAAACTTCTATTTGAAAATATACTTCAGTACAAGCTTTTTAAGATGGATCAGAAGTTTAGGAGTAGTTAATTATTATTTTGAATTGACACCCAGTGTAACATGATTTTGAAAATTGGGACTGAAACCAAAGTATAGCTTTTGAGTGGCAGCTACCATGTAAGAATTTCTATATAAGAAAAGTTGGAAATGCAAGATACATGTGCATAAGTTACTGAAGCATTTTTTTCCCCTTTGAGACTGTTCTATTTAATTAGATATTAATTCCAGGTGGGATGTCACCTGGAATTCTTTCATTTAGAATGATTGATTTTTAAGATCTAATCTATTTTTATAAATCACTGTATTGTGATTTTGAATGGAGCATGACTCTATTCAGGACAGTGATTTAATTCTGTTGTGACTATTTTGACCTTAAATATTAAACACGCATGGGATACTCAGTAACAACTACTAAGGAAGGCTCTTCTGAATAAAAAAAATATCTAGATTTACTTTTTTACAGAAATTTGAGATGTCTTTATTTTTCCAAATCTGATGATGACTAACCAAAATCAACTAACTACAATCAAAATCAACTAAATTCAAATAAACTGTTATGTTTTCTTTGTTGTCAGGGTTTTTGAGGGTTTTTTTTACATAAAAGTTTAGGTTAATCTAAACATGCACTGTCTCCAAACCACTGGTAAAATAAAAAGCTTGGGAACAGGGAGATGCTGTGTGTGCCTTTGAATACTATGTAAGAGTAAAAAAATGTTACTGTGCTTCCCACAGATAAAATAGCACCAACTATGCACGGTAGCAGCCCAAGTACACTGAGAGCGTTTGTGCAGATGTCAGGATATGGAGGGTTATTCCCTCCCTTTAATATGCCTTCTGCCTAACGAGCCACCTTATTTAGGCAGCTCAATAAGTGTTGCAGTTTTCAGAAGTGCAGGACACTTTCCACTAGCATTAGTGGGAATTGTTGGCCAGACTTTATTTGAGGGCCAAATAAGATCCTGAGAGTCCAGCTGTAGGCATATACCTCTAATGCTTTTGTTCAGCAGCCTGACCTTGAAAAATTTCTTACTCTATGCATAGTTGATTACTGTCAGTCTTTCCAGATCTTGCAAATATTCCCAGTGTCAAGATTTTGCCCAATTGCTTTCTTGTGTATCAATTTTCACTTTGCACACATTGTTTTGCCTTGATCCTGTAGTAGGGGAAGGAGTAGTATTAATTTATGCGTACTATTTGTTATTTTATATGTTATTTCTGAAAAAGTTTCATAAATTCTAATAAGATTTGCCATTTTTAATATTTTCTGAACATGTGTGTGTGTTTAGGGTATGAGACAGGATGAAACTCAAATTGGTAAATCAATGAAATCGGAAAACAGAATTTAAGAAACAGGTAGTTAACTAATTTAACTCTGACATTAAATTAAAAAATGTTGGTGTCTAAAGTGATGTTGCTATTTTCTCATCATTTAATTGACACTTTTTTCTTCCTTGTATCCACCTGATTACCACCAGGTAACCATAATAACAGAATTAAGGAGGCATTCTGGACAGGTATTTTAAATCAACATTGATCCTTGGTGAGTAGTATTCCCACTTTAAGGTAAAATGGATTTGTTATCAGCCCCACAAAAACATGTTTGGTTGGTACTTTTTAGTCTTTTTTAGCTCTGTAGTAGGAAAAAATAGATGAAGATCAGTGTGCAAAGCTCGCCTTCCCCCTTGGTTGATAGTGTGGTTTAGAAACAGGTTTGCTGCAACCAGACATCCAATGGCTTGTCTTTCATCTCGTGTCTGTGCTGTTTGCTCCACAAGACAATGGGAACAGCCAATATGAAGAAATTTGGGCTGCTTAAAAGTTATGTCAGCCTGTGCTTTTCTTGAGTATAGCTTAAAACAACATATTTCTTCTCCCCTCTGTGATTTTTTTTTCCCTTTAATGAATTGATCTTTTTATTATCTCCCTTCACAGAAGGGCAACATTTGTTTCTTTATTTTTGTTTTGTTACTACAATAGATAACAGGATATTGCAGTCTTTGTGATGATTTAGAACCAAGGGGTGGGGGGGAGGTGTCTGTCTTTCCTTTTTTTTACGTGCTATTTCTTTACCTCCTTTGCTTTTGGTTTTGCTCATCTTGGATTGACCTGCACATGTGCTGTAGACAGTCTTCTGGCTTGCATGCATACACGCACATGTGGTGCATATACCAACAGGATCCACCACGAGAGTCTGCATGCATCCCTGCAAATAAAACTGCTCTCTCTTTTGAAAATGTGGCTTACTGACATGTCTCACAACAAACAAAAAAACCCGAAAACCAACACAACCTCAAATCCAGCATATCCTGAAAGAGGAATGCTCAAAAGCAATGCTAATGTCTGGGGCAGAGGTCTGTGCTCGTGACTGCTTGTAGCTTCCCATTTCTCTACAGGAGAAATCCTAGTACTGTGTGGGTTAGTCTTTCAGCTTTGAAAAAGACACACACACATTGCAGCAACTGCACCCTGAATACGTGCTTAGTGCATGTTTTGATGATGAATCAATTCATGTTAAGAGCGTTTTTCATTTTCTGATGATAAAGCACAAGCAATCATACAGATCACAGAAGAAAATAGTTCTAAAAATTTACATATTCACCAGTTAAAATGTCAGTGGAAAAGTCTTCTAAATAAGTACATTAAATTGTTTACTCTTGATTTTTGAAAATAATGTTATTGTTTTGAAAAAAAAATCGCAAAATTTCAGAGGAAAATGACATCAATTCCTTTGAGATAACGTCTGTCATTCTGGTTATATGTTGAGCAAAACTATAAACTCATGGAGTTATGTCTGCTTACATATTTAGGTCAGAAATTAGTTTTATTTATGAAATTGACTTTTTTTTAAAGCAGAAATAAAGGAAAAAATTTTAAACATCACAAATATTGCTGCCAAGCTTTGCATTTTATAAGTCTCTCTATCATTCTTTAAATAACTTTATTCCCACATCAGGGAAAAAAGACCCGACTTCTGACTGTGCTTTACTGCTAAAGGTATGAAATTTTTTTTTAAAAGGAAGTGTAGGATCAATTTACTGTTAAATGTATTACAGAAGTGAAATATTAAAACACTGCAATGGTATGTTGGAAGCATTTAATTTTGATAGGCATGATGTATAGCTAGGGAAGTAAGTGTACTCAAATAATTATGCTGTCTTTGAAAGACTAGGCAATTTAAAAGTAGATTATCCAATGAGACCGAAGTACTAGTTGTCAAATTTTCAGGAAGTAATTAAACAAGCAGAGGGTCTCTCTTTTTTACTGGCCGTTTCTGGGTTACATAGGGATTATGAAGAGAGACAAGAAAAATGACAGAGCAGGCTAAACAGCACATCAAACTCCCCTTGAAGAAAGCTTTTTTTTTTTTTTTTTTCCGACTTACAAGTAAGCTAGGTAATATTTTGCAATATTTTTTGTGCAGGTATATAAGAAAATGTGCCCTTTGGAAAAGCAGCAGACAGCATGGACATCTTTTTTTTTTTTTTTTTTCCATACCTCTCAATGAAATCTGTGTTGCCCCAAAAGACTAGTTCTCTGCTTAGCCGCCTTTTTTTTTTCTTTTTTTTTTTCTTTTTTTTTTTTTTTTTTTTTTAGGGCTTTTGTTTAGAACTCAGCTCTTCTGGTCGGCTGCCATCTGGCACTCTGCCTTTTCTTTCCAAAAGTAGGGCTGCAATTGTTTCTCCAGCTGCTGTCGGTGCTGCCTGAGCCTTCGCACAACTCCACACCACTCACGGGGAGCCTCAGTCCTCCTCCAGTGTACACAGCTCAGCTTCGTAATGCGCTGGTTTTTCCAGTTCACACACTGCAACACGTAATAGTTGCCTCTGGGTTTCTCAGCAAGATTATGTCAGGTAATGAGCAGATATTTACACGGGTCTTGGTTTGGCTAAGAAATTTTGGTGTCAGACCCTTGGAGCAGAGAGCAAGGGTCCAGCACGGGGATGCAGTTATATGATCAAAAAACACCCACTGGCCAGCGGCAACATGGAGGGCAGGGCTGTGTCTTTAACCCCACCTATTTCCACTTGCCTTGCTTAGGGATGGACAAAATTGCTCAATTTTTAATGATTTGTAAGCCTAAATACTTCATGGAGAAGCAAGATAACTCCATGCATCCTTTGACTTCTACTCAATTTCTTAAATTTCTTTTAAACACAGAAATTGTGGTTTCTCCTTTAACACACACACATACACACACACCAAAAAAAAAAAGAAAAAAAAAAAAAAAAGAAGAAAAGTATTCTAGCCCTTTCAGGTTTTGAAAGGCACTGAGTCTGTCTTCCATTTCCTCGGTGTCTGAGCAACAGTAACACAACCATGTGCAGCTCTTTTTTATTTAGAGTCAATATAATTGCAGTTGATAAGGAACTTGATCCAGCGATTACTAGATGGTATTGTGAGAAGATATCTTTTGGATGAGCCACCTTGGGGAATTTCTGCAGAGAAATCTATGCTTTCTGGATCCTAGGTGGGGTCAGGGTTTAGTTGCAGTTATGCTGAATCAAATTCAAGGTACACAGGAAACTTTAGAATCAGAAAGTACACAGTTACAGAATTTAAGTAATATGAACACCAACTGAAAGCAGAATTAAATACCTGAGTCTAAAACTGTGATTCATAGATCTTAAAGCTTTTAGTGTGCTTAATTCATAGTTGTAGCTTTTCATTCTTGTCCCCATAGTCAGGTTTCAGCAGTCATAAACAAATCACGCAAAATGTAGTGGTTTTGTAAATTCTTCTGTAACCAACCTAGGAATCAACCCTTGAGTATCTAGGTAGTAAGTGCTGTATCAAATCAAGAGGGTTTCTGACTTCAGAAAGCTGAGAAAAAGGCTGATTTATCTGCAGTATGTATTCTGGAGCATGTCTAATAATACAATGTACTCTGAAACTTAATTGCAGGAAAAAAGAAAGGTTCAGTAGTTTGTTCTTGTCTTTACTTGCATGCCAGGGTCCTCTGGTAGTCAGGCTAAAATGACAAGGTCAAGCTATCCCAGGAAAAAGAATAGCCAACTTCAGCGTAGTTATAATGTTTGAATACTTTGAACTATGGTTTAGTTTTGAATTCTCTAAAAACATAAAGAGCCCTGAACAGTAAGTCCAGCTCAAGGCTGGGCTTTGGCACATAGACACTCATATCAATCTCATATCAATTGTTTTTAAGTGAAATAGAGCTGAAATCTGAGGCTCTTCAGAATATACATTAACTTTAATGGTGTTTATGAATTTGTAACAATGAACGATCTAGCTTTTGGCAGTAATGCTGTACTCCTGCTGTTTTCTTAAAAAAACTCAACAACATCCACACAAAAAAAGAAACTCTGATTAATAGAGAGTAACTCCATTTCAGCCGTGCCCTGTTTTGTCCAAATGTCATCTCATCACCAGAGTTATATTCCTAAATTTGTATACACAGAGCTGATCTTCAGGGAGGAAAATAAAGCTCAGCATACCGTTGTGCACTTTTGTGTGTGCATTGCTCCTTTTCTTTCTCTTCTGGACAGGCATGTAGTGACTTTCTAAAAGCAGCCTAGCCGCTGTTTGCAAGATAGCCAAACTATTAAGCATTGCCTGAATAATGAGATGTACTACTTCTACCACAGGGCTCACAAGCTGTTTGGCAGGGTTGTTAACTCAGGCAAATAGAGACATTCTGCTTCTGCATATCTATGCTGACTGTACAAACCAGCTCACATCAGTCTGCACCATCCTCCCAGCTCTTCTTGGTCTAGCACCAGGACAGTTCTTCAGGAGCCCTGGCTCCTTATATGCTCCTTTGGGTAACAGCTCACCATCCATCTCATGACAACACCCATAGAACATATTTCCAAAGTCTGTAAAAGCAGGAATGTAGGAATCTTATACATGAGTGTCCAGCCTCGAAAATGGCTTTCATGCTTATTCTAATATTTCATCCCTCTTTCTCTGTGTACTCCAGTAAAGCAGATGCAAGAGGAGAAATCATCCCAGAAGGTGAGGAAGCAGATCAGATCACTGCAACAGGTTTCTCTGAGAAATGCCCCAGTAAAGGGTCACAGGCAGTAAAAATCCCACTCCCGTCCCTGCAGGAGCCTTTGGGAAACCTCTGGCAGTGTCCTGTGCCCAGATTTGTCGTTGCACTGCCCAACGCAGTAAGCAATACCTGAGACCACTTGGGGGGACTCAAGGTCTGTCTGACAGGACTCTCAGAAAAATAGGATGGGAACCTAAGTATTGTGAATAGCCAGACTGACAGTATAATTGCCTACAAGTAATTGTTTCTCTCTTGACTTGTTCCTGAGGCATGACTCTCCTGTGAGCAAACTGCTGACCCTGCCATTTTCAGTTGCCCAAAGAGCTAATTCTTCCCCCCCTACCAGCCAGCGCTTCTCTCACCTGGTGCTAGGAGTGGTGTGGAAAATTTCCATACTGACAACCAAGCCAGCAAAGGCTCTCTTCACCTTCTTTTTTACCCTCTTATACGATATGCAGGATTTGTCTCTAAGACATAAGGATTTATAGCTGTTTACCTTACCCATTCATTGCTTTAAACTGCAGGACATAGGCTCCTGATTAATGCTGCTGACTACTGAACAGCTGCTGTGCTCTGTTAGGATGACTGGAAGTTGCCAACATGAGCTCTTGGAGCAAAATTTCCTTTTTAAAAAGTCTATAGCTGCCTGTGCAGCAAATAATCCAACATTTCCATAACAAAACCCTAGAGGTGAACTTGTAAATGAAATGTATGCTTTCACTTTAAAAATGGGAATTTGAGAACCTCAGTAAGAAGATTTTTTTTTTTTTAATTTTGAGGCAATCCCCTTAAATGTTTTCACTTCCACATCTCATGAATGGTTATATATTTTTTAAAAACAAATTACCTTTACTCTTTTTTAATCATCTTTGTATTTCTACATGAAAACTGCATTTTCAAAACACTTTCTGGTAGTTGGAAAATTGAGATGGTAGGACATGATGACTAGAAGATGATAGCTATTTTTCTTAAGACTTTCTGCAGTTAGAGTTGTGATGGCCTGGAGTGAGGTGAGAGGCCATTGCTCTTCTGCAGTTGCACCATCTGATTAGGAATGTGACACTACATAGTGTTGATGACACTAAACAGGCCCTTTTCACCCTCTCCATGCCTGGTAAAGCCAGATATGCACCTGCATATCAAGAATATTATACACTGGTTGTAAAGACACTTATGACTGCATCCATAATATACAGGAGAGGTATCAGAAAAAAATACTACTGATATTTGTTAGGAATATGTATATGTGCGCATCAATTCCATTTTAGGACAGGTCTGTTAACGGACTGATTTTTTTTCTTAACTGAAACAGCTGAATGGAACTGGTTGTACTGTCTGTGGAGTCACCAGCCTGCTGGTTTTAATGGAAATTATGCTGGAATCAGTGTCGTGGGAGAGGCTGACCTGAGAAGAGGCCAAATGATTGCAAACCGGTTTGGGACAGGTGGGGGAGGTCCCCCTTCACGCCCCGGAGAGGGGTACCCTGACGGTCATATTTGAGCAAAGGAGTGTTTGAGAGTGGTTCTGTAGATGGCTGTAACACTGAGATCTGCAGACTGCAGATCATCGGTATATTTTCATGTGGAGAACACTGAGACATTAAATCGAAGCTGTTAATTGCAGTTGTTATCAATTACTGCGGGTGCAGAGGGATTACAGGCAGGAACATGACTGATCTGCAGTCTGAAAGCGTGTGTCCAGAGCATCCTTTGGCATCGTGCATCCTCTCAAGCTGCCGAGCGAGAGTAATTCTTTAAAAAAAGAGTGGTGTGAATAACTTCACAGTTCCAGTGAAAGAGTTTGGTCGTATGCATCTTCTTCTGCGTTTGGAAAATTATTGGGCGTGATTACAAATGCAGGGAGAAAAACTTGTGGGTTTGTCTGAGAGACGCCGAAAAGCCTTCCCTCGGGGAATCGTTTTCAGCCCTTTGTCGTATTAGCTCAGAGTTAGAAGGCTCTGGATTTTGCCACAAATAATTAAGATACAACTGATTTCGGGGACCTTGTTTGATCCTTTGGTTTCTGTGCAGAGAAACATGAGTACGAATGCACTGGCCAATACACTTAGTTTAAAAAGAAAACCCAAAAAGCTCTGCCAAAGCTTTTTGGGTTTTTTTTCCTCTTTTCCCTAGCTAAAAGGCCATGTTCTTTCTTTTGCTAGTCCCGCTGCCCTCCTCGAGCAGCACAGGTTATTTGCAGATGGGGGGGCGGGAAGAGGTGTTTCCTTTCATCGGCTTTTATTTGCACGTTTGCAGCCGGGTTGCAGGTTCCCCGCCGCTCCCTGCCCCCGCCTCCCGCTGCACCCTCTCACGTAAAGAAGAAGCCCCTGGGGAAGGTTTTCGTGCCTCTCAGCCTTTCCCCGTCTCCCGGACTCCTCCTAATACTTTTTTTTTTTTTTCCTTCTTTGGGGGCGGCTGGGCTGGAGCTGAAGGCGAGGGTAGGTGCCCCGCCGCGGGCTGGGGCAGGCTCCGAGCGCCCCGGCCGCCCTCCCCGGCGGCACCGCCTACACAAAGGGCTCGCTTTTGCTTTGCAATGAGTTCGCTCAGATTTATTTACTTTTGCTCTTTCTGCCGTCCCTACACGTATGTAGTGTTTGTAGCTCCTGTCAGCTTTGGGATTGGGTTGGGGGTTTTGTGGTGGTTTTTTTTCTTCTCCCTCTCCCCAGGTTGTTTATTTGTGTTTCTGTGGAGGCGGTTCTAAGTCAGATGCCGGTGCCGGGGAGGGCTCCGTCCAGCCCGACTCGACGCAGAGCCGGCTCCCCGCCGCGGCGGGCGGGTGGCGGAGCGGGCTGTCATGAGCCGTCGGGACGGGTGAGGGCTCCGGCCGGCGCAACCCCCGCCTGGGCATGGCTGGGGGCTCCCCGCGGCTCTGGGAGTGCCCGAGGAGCCCCAGTTGGGTGGGCGGCTTCTTCCCGACACGTCGGAGGGGGCATGCCGAGCCCAGCCCCAGCAAATCCCCTAAAAAAACCAAACCAACAAACAAAAAACCCCCAAAACCAAACCCAAACAAAAAAACCACACCGAACCCACCAGGGTTTTCTAGGAGAAGAAGGATTTCCCCATGACGGAGGGGCTGAGGCGAAGTGGGGTGACCCGAAGCGGCGGGGACCATGCTTGGCACCGGCGGGTCCTGCGGGACTTTCCCGGAGCGCCTTATATGGCGGGGGGGGGGGGGGGCGCCCCGGGCACGGCTCCGAACCGCGGGGGAGCTGCTGCGTGTTACACGCACGCGTGTGTCGTTCTAGGTGACAGAGGCAGCGGCTACCGCAGGAGACGGGGGATCTCTGAGGGGAGCCCGTCCCGCCAGAAGGGAGAGTAATGGCATCCCTCCCGGCCGCGGAAGGTAAACCTCATGTGGCCGCTGTGGGTTGGGGGTTGGTTTGTTTGTGGTGGTGGTTTGAGCTTTTTGGTTTGAGTTTCTCGTGGGGTTTATTTTGTTGGTTTATCCCATTTATTCGTTTCTTCTTCTTCTTCTTCTCCCCCCCCCCCCCCTTCTCTTTTTCCTTCCTCTCGGCGTTTACTGAATGGCACGGACCTGCCGGGGGAGAGGGGGCTCTGGCCCCGCGCTGGGTGGCGGGGGAGCAGCGCGGGGACGTGGCGCCCGCCCGCCGCCCCCTCCTCCCCCCGGCGCCCCCCGCCCCTCGCTCCTGCCGCGCAGCTTCGCCCCCAGCGCCGCGGCCTCCGAGCGGTACCAACGGGCGGCGGCGACGCGGCGGGAGAGGGCACTTCTCCCCCGGAGCTCCTCCCGTTTCTTCCGTGAAGAAATGGAGGGTCTGGGGGCCCTGGGAGTAAAGCCGAGGGTCTGTCTATGTTGCGTTAAAACGGGGGAAAAAAGAGAAACCTCTCGGAGCGGCCACCTGCTCCTCCCGCGGCTCCCCCCACGCCGGAGCTTTTATGGTCCATACACAGTACAACAGGAGCGGCCGGTCATCGGCTCAGCAAAGGAGGCGTTAGAGGCAGCAGCGCTCGGGCACCGCGGGCCGAAAGCCTGGCCGCCCCCGGCGGGCGCGGGCCGCGGTGGTTCCGCAGGTGGCTGAGCCGCGCCTCGCCCCGCCGGCTGGGCACCACCGGCCGCCTGGGGGGCGGCAGCCGCCGGGCGCAGGGCTCCGCGCCGCAGTAACGGGCATTCACCGAGAGAGTTACTGCCAAATGAATGCCGGGATTCAGGCTTCCATTTAATGCCGGATAAACATCTCAGTAACCATGAAAGCAGGCCAATAACTTTTATAGAGGAAAGAAAAATATTTAAAGTCGGTAACCTCTCCAGTAGCTGAAAACTACCTTCTGACAGCAAACGGGATTTTTCCCTCCTCGTCGAATCAAAGAAACTTCTATACTTACACTTCACCCTGAAAGGTCTACTATTTTAAAAGTAACAACACCCCGCAGGACAATTTTTCAGCTTTAGAAGTACCTTTTGAACCCAACCAAGCCGAAGCGTTGCCTGCGGGCAGCCCTGCAGGCTCAGAGCCGCGGAGAGCGGAGCATCCGCAGGGTGTGCTAGGACTGTCGCCTACCCGGGGGGGCGCAGAAGTGTCACCCTCCACTGCAGGTCCTGAAGCTTTTCCTACAAGTTTTCTTTTTGATCTGCTTGCTGTCAAACGAAGTAATTGCCGAAAGGAGTTACCCGCTCTGGCGCTGTGCCTTCAGGTAGCAGAGGTTTTACAGCTGTAAACTTCGCATTTTCTGAGCGTCTCCGGCTCATCTCCCCCCCCCCCCCCCCCCCCGCCTCCTCCAAGCAGCACCGCAGCTTCCGAGGGCTTTACAATTCGAATCTGGTTCGGTGTTACTCAGTCGCGAAGGGGTGGGTTATGTCGCCGTCTCTGCCCATTTAAAATGAATCGACTGGTTCTAGTGACTTGGCGGCTGTGGGTGGAGGCCGAGCGGGGTTTTCGCAGCGCGGCAGCGCTGCCCCCGCCGCCCCTCACCGGGGTCCCTGCTCGGAAAGGCAGACGCGGCGTCGATGACCGCCGCTGTCGCTGGCTTCGCGAAGGCTGCCGCCTTTTGCCGTTGAAAATCCACTTCGGCAATTTCCCCAGGTGGGCCCCTGTGTATTAATATTCTCTTTAATGTTAACGTTACTTAAAAAAAACTCAAAGAAAGAAAGAAACAAACACAAAAAACAACCCCCCAAAAAGGCGCTTGCGACTTTGAATTTTTACCTCTTCTCGGACATGGTTCTAAGCTCTTAATTTTATCCGTGTGAACGAAAGCCGTAAAGATTGAGGTATGGATTCATAAAGGTAGGTACATAAGTGAACATGCAGCTATATGTGAGTGTGTGCTTATATATATAAGCAGTTTTCTCACTTGTTCATAGCACTTCCCTTGAAAAAGAAAAGAGGCTGAAACGGCTAGCCCTCCTCAGATTAAAATCTGCCTGTTATTTTTAAGTGTTTAAATCCTTTCATCGGGATTACGGTTTTATTCCAAATGAAGAAGTATAGGGATCTCGCTTGTTGCAGGAAAAAAAAACAAACAAAACAAACGAACCAACCTCAAAATATTTTCTCCACCTTCCCACCGCCAAAACAACGAAACAATGAAACCCCTGAGCATCCGAGCATTTTGGGGTTTTCTTTTGCTTTCGTTAGTCAACGCTGAGATTTAACAAACGGTTACAGGTTGGAAAACACATTTGAAAACAGTAGGGTCACGTTACGACAAAGGTCTGGCCAGCATTAATCCAGTGTTTGGAAAACAGTTGACAGTTGTGAGGGTTTCCCCCCTCCCATCCCTCTCCTTCCTTTCCTTTAAAAAAAAACCCCAACCCTTCCACAGGGAATCACAAACCCTGTCTCAGTTGCTCTAGGTGGAATCCCCCCTCCATTTCCACTTGCAACCAGCACGAAGGGGTAAATTAGAAGATCATTTAATTATTTTCATTCTAATCTCTTTAATCCCCCTTATACTAGGAGCAAATGATGATAATGGGATCCACATGGAAAAGACCCCCGGGAGGGCGGGTTAGGGCAGGGGGATCTTCCCAGCCCTACGCCCTGGCAGGTGGAGACCGGGTGGGGCGGAGCAGGGCTCGGCTCGGCTCTAAAATAAATAACGCGTTGGAGTAAGGCTCCTTCATCCCTGGGCAGCTTATTTTATTTTATGCTTTTTTTTTTTTTTTTTCCTCCCCTCTAAGTGACGCGGCTGTAAAGTGACCCAGTTGTCGCCCTGTAGTAACAGGGGACCCTCCTGAAACAGGGAGGCAGGGCGGGAGATAAGACCCCGCTGACCCCGCTCGCCCCGCTTCCCCCCGCTCTCTCCATCGCCTCCTCGGAGCCTCAGCAAGGACGAGCTGATTAATTTTCTGCGTTCGCCTCGGTAATCCCCGCGGGCACCCGCGCAGGACCCCGGCTGCAGGGGCTCCGCTCGAGCCCCGGCCGGGGAGGTGGAGAGGAGGAGGAGGAGGAAGGGCATCTTATCAGCGGTATCAGTAATAACCGCTGCCGTAGTAATACTGCCGTCTGAGGTTGCAGGAATAGAGCCAACAGCAGGATCACCGGGCGCTTGGCTTTCTTTGGATGTTTGCAGATCTGTACAAACACGGAACCTGCCGCTTTTTATAAACACGTTGCAGGACGCAGTCAATCAATCATACTGGCAAGCAAGCAGACCAGGAGCCTAGGATATATGCAAGGTAGAAATATACACATATAAACCCTGTCAACTTTGTAGTATTTACACTTTTTAATTTTTTTTTCCTGTAAGCCGTTCTAAGAGAAACTGTATCTAGAAAGATCCCAATAAAGCTAGGAAATCGCAGTGAAAAAGTAGGAGGTGTTGTTAGAAAGTTATGTATTACATTGTATGTTTTAATACCAGCAAGGGAAATGTTAGAAAAGAGAAGGAGAAAATAAGTGTTTAAGCAAGTTGGAGACTTAAAAAAAAATAAAAAAATCCTATTATACCTATGGTCAGGGACACAATTTCAAGAGTATGTGGCTGAAAAATGTGAAACCTGGTCATTTTAAAATACGAGGCAATAGATATATCTGGAAAAGACATGAGTTTACCAGATTTTCTAGTCAGCAAAGTATTCTTCATGTTGCAGTCATTTCTAGTCTTACTTTAATTTGAAACATATTTGTATCCAGGGATAGGTCCCTGCAAATGCACCTCTGCGCTTTTTTTTTTTTTTTTCTGCTTTTTTTTTTTTTTTTATGATCTTTTGATAATAAGAGCTCTGCACGGCATGGAGTTTGTGCCCTCTCTGACACAGAGTCTTTTGCTTGCAGGAGGACATGTGTGAAGAAGGAATCCATAGCACAAAGAGCATAACAGATCTGTAGCATCCTAGTAATGCAGAAAGAATAGTTACATGCCAAGGTAGGAGAAAATCAAGGTCTGGGATTTAAAAGAGGGGCATATTTTGGGCTGGTGTAAATTAGGAATTTCACTGAAACAGAGAGGTGGCTGATACTGCAGAAATGGTGTGTGGTTGTTCTTACGTTGCCATAGTCTGAAACTGTGGCCCTTTCTTCTGGATAGTGAGCATCAAGGAAAGCCCTGGGCTGCTGTGGCCTGGTGGGAGAATGATGCTCAAGAGAGCAGAAGCTGTGCTTTGACAGGAGTATCAAGGGAAGCTTTTCCCAGCTGGCAAAACCTGCCAAACATGTTTGTAGAACTGGGGACCAGAGTGTTGGTTTTGCTCAGGAAAGACCTTGTGACTGCCTTGCTGCTATAGAGCCATTTTCAAGCATATTTTTCTTTTGTTGCGGTTACTGCATTTGTTGTAATAAAGTTTTCTTTTTGAGAATAAACTTGATATTAAACTCACCTTCATTTCATCGTAATCTGTTAAAACAAATCTTAGAAGGAGCCCGAACCAAATACTACTCATGTCAAGAGAGTGGTTTGTGGTGCTGCCCTTCCAAGCTGGCTGGGTCTTGCAGACATAAATAGGAAAGTTGGTGTCATTGGTTTCTCAGAAATTTGAAAGTATGCGTTTAAAAGGTGTGTATCATCAGCATAATAGGGATTGGGTTATTCATCTGCTTACACATAAAACCCCCTCTGTAAGGACTTGTGTTTAAAACAGATTGAATCACTTGATTGCTTAAAGGCCATTTTCATTTTTGTATAACAATTTATACTTATCACCATGTGAGAGCTTCATCAGTCAAAGCTTTATTCTTGTGAACCTGATATATGATTTTCCATAGCGACATATTATGGAGTCCTTTCACAGAAACTTGTCTTGAGCTAAGGTAGATAAGACTGACACAGTTGGGGATAAAATTATTAATTGACAATTTTCAGTTAAAATAGTACATGAAATAAAAAATAATAATAACTAATAAAAATAACTAAAAAAAGATTCTGTAAATATTTAATAACTTTGATGTAAGTGATATTTTTGTAAGCACAGTAACACCAGTTCCACGTTCTAACTTTCTGGGGTAGTAATTGTAAGGTGACTCTCTTCTCCTCTCAGATACCAGTGGATCAGTTTGGGCTCACACAAAGTTTACAATCTTTATGCACAAAAATTCCACAGGAATGGTATTTTAATGTTACAGAAAAACTGTGAAAGCTCACACATTTTTTTTTTTTTTTATACTCAAAGATTCACAGTCTCCCCCCCTCCCCAAGTATAATTGATTGTTAAGAATGATATAAACAAGGTCTTTTGGAAATGAAGAAAGTGAAAAAGGAGGAAAGGGGGAGAGATTAATATAATACACATACCTGGCAGTGTAAAAACCCCACCCAGCCAGCCAGCCTGGTTTTCTTCAGCCTTTGAGCATACCTTCTAAACGTTGTGATATGGCAAGTGTCAAATCTCTTTCTGAAAGATCTTACCTCTGAAGACAACGCTACTGACTCACCAGACTCTGAGAAGTGCCAGCCAGAGCAGACAGGTGCTATTCATTGGCATATGAACAAATACATTCTCCTTCGCTACGTTATTTGGTATACCTGCACCCTGAGATTTGGCTACAAAGGGGGTGAAACCAAAATGGCACTTTAATCACCACTTAAGAAAATCAGATTATAGTTTACTAAAACTGAGACACCTTTTCTTTTAGACCAATATTCTGCTATGCCTGTACAGGTGGGACTCTGCTATTTATTTTACAGACCTCCTATGCATCATGGGCATTGAATTTCATTATTTCTCTTTTCTCTGAGGTTAAATGCTTTTTGACTACGGCATTGCTTATGTTAAGTACCAGTATTACTTGCACTACTTGTAGTAAGCAGAAAGCCTCCAGAGAGTCAACCTGCTTTTGTTTCTCTGCTTTACTGAGAATAGGTTATCCAAAAAGATTTGAGAATACTGCTATGTTGCAGTCGATAACACAGTGACATTTATCAGCTTAAACAGTGTGCTGAAACCATGGGTCTGTCAGAAGGTCAGGGATTAAAGATACTTCTAAGCTTTTGCTTCTTTCAAACCATATGACATCTTGACTCTACTCCGTGAGTTACTGATTGGCTTTTGACAGTTGTGGGGCTGGAATTTCACTAGGGTGTATCTTGGAAGTTGTGTGGTAAGGATAATGTTGATAAGGCTCTGCAACTGTTACCTCACAGTCGATGCATAATTATGGTTAGTTCAAGCATGTAGTGAACAACTTCTATAATAGACTAAAGACCACTAATCAGCATTGGTGGAATTAATTTGAGGATGATTTTGGAATAATTACGAGGTTGAAGTTATTGACATAAAGCTGTTTGATTGGCAACATAGGCTTCCTTTTCTGTTTTATTGTTGTTGTTTTGTATAATAGAACAATGTACTTAAAAAACGTTGACTCTCACTGAGAGTACATCTTAACTGCTAACTTCTCATTTCTGTTATTTAACCAGTGTTAAGAAATTGCAGAGAACATTATATGTTTTAAAGATAACAAGACTACACACCACCCATTTACTAATTTGAGGGGAAGAGCAGAGTAGGCTGCAAAGGGAGGCTGCTCAGCCTCACTGGGGACAGCTGCGGAGAGGAGCAGACTTGTCAGAAGGGCAGGAAGGCTGTTAGGTTACCGCAGGAAAGAGGGAGGATGACGTATGAATATGGCTGGGACCAGGTATCCTCTTACAGAAACCACCAATCTCACCTCTCAAAACTTCTGTCTTAATCTGCATTAAAACTAACAAGATATTAGTTTTAATGAAGCCTTTAATGAAAAGAAAATAACTTCCTTTAGCTTTCCTCCCTTTTTACTAATTTCTGTTTTCAGACCCAGGTCATAAATCTTGATTTATGTTTAACAATTTAACTTAATATTACTAAATATTACTCAATTATAGGAATTTCCAATGCATTTCAGGGTCTTCGTGATTATAAATACAATCTTTTATATAGGAAGTCAGCACAATGTCTATCTATGTACCATTTAAATCTTCAAATTAGCCCTTCAAGTGCTGTGATTTTCAGTATATGTTATGCAGCACAATGTACACTGTGAACACTTAATACCAATAAAAGGAAATAATAATATATTTATACATTTATTTTTAAAAAGCTGAAAAAAGTTTTAGTAAAAGCTGAGTACTAATCATGTCACTTCTGTATTTTATTACACATCTAAACCATATATATAGGGAAAAAAGATTCAAGTGTTTCTTTATCATATTTTTACTGTTATAGATAAATGTTGTATATCTACTGTAAATTTTGCTGCTAAGCCAGAAAAAAACCCCACGCCCAAGAAAACCAGCTTTTGCTAGTACGAAGCAGAAATGGTACTGTGAGACAGAGACAGCATGGAACAGTAAAATATTTGTTGATATAAATTCCTAAGTGGAATTTAGAAATAATATAAATGTTATATATATAACTAACTAATTAAATAAGTTATATGTAATATGAAATGAAGAATGAAAAAACGCATGATCTTGACAGTCACTAAGAAGCACACTGAGAGATGCGCTTCCGTAGCACTTCTAAAGCAGTTCTCTGTTTTCCTTGCTTGTTCTGTCACACAGGTGATCAATGCTGCAGAAGGCAAGTAAGCTTAAGAAGTTCTGCCATTACAAAAAAATATATTTTGATTCAGTTGCATTACATGTAATATGAGAATTAGTCTGAATTCTGGATATGGAGATGGAAGCAGCAGTTGTGAAAATGCTTTTTTCAACAGGTAAGAAATGGCAAAGATAAAAGTCATGCTAGGAACACCTGTGGCACCATGCTCCATAGGAGTATGTTCTGCCTGGTGTAGCAGAGCAGTACCAAGTCTTTTTCATCATCTACATCTCTGTGAAGCCTCACAGGAGCTTTGGCCTGCTGACTTAGTGGGTAGGACTCATGTGCAAGGGGGTCCACAGGAGCGAATGAGAAGTCAGTTTTTGGATACAGGGCTATGTGACTGCAGAAAGACTTGTGCAGCACAGGCAGTTGATATATGTTTTCTTAGAAGGGGAAGGCTGCTTTTGAAATTAAAATCTCCTTTCCTGTTCTTGTTTATTTCATGTGGAAGGAGAGCACAATGCTCAAACGGTGGCCCAACAGATTAAATTTCACCAAGGAAAGTGAAAAAGGCAAATTATAAATAATTATAAATATCTACCAGACATTTCAAAAGAATTGCACATTTTCTTATGTTATGGTTACATACAACTAGTATTGCAAACTTGCTAGGTTTTGGGTATTGGCATCATGCGCACACAGCTGTGCTTGCCTGGAGTCCACCAGAGCATTCCTTGCCACTTGGCAGCCTGTTTGCATGCGTAGGGCTCAGAGGATGAGATCCCCCTAATGGAATACAGCCAGAAATGAGGCAGGTTGCATAGATGGTCTTCGTCCAGAAAAACTTACCGGAATGAGCTTTGATCATCCCTGCCGCCTTTAAAGAATTTCTTGTTTGCATGGATTATAGGATTTTCCAAATGGTTAAATATAAAGGCTATGCCTGCTCTGAAAACTTAAGTTTATACTGGTATCCACTGTCAAAACCAGACTATTGAAATAACAAATGAGGTTCACTTCCTCAGAATGTGTAAATGTCCCAACTTAAGAGTTAAACTTTCAACAGCTGAAAGACAATACCATTGACATGTACCTGGCACTAGTTACTCAGGTTTATTTTTTCCTGGAAAGCTGTTTTGGGCGACAGAGTGGCGTCCGGGTTTCCCAGGTTGTTGTGCTGACAAACTGCAGTGGTGGTAAAGGCAGGGAGTCTGACAAAATCTCATTAATCATTTTAAATTAAATCCAACATTCCTCTCCAACACTGCCAAGAAAAAAGCTAACTTTTACAAATGAATACCCTCTCTGAGAAGAACTGGTATCCTGACCGTGCTGCTTTCACATAAATATGCTTGACTTCCGTTACATACACATACTCAGTAAGCGGTATTTTTAAACTTAAAAAATAATGTATTTGTTGGATTGCTAGAAATCTGAAAAGTGCTTTTTGCTCATTCTCTGTATTAGGTGCTATGAGTGAATTACATAACTAAAAATCAGAACCTCTTCAGTCTTTCAATGAATCATAGGTTTTTGCTTTTTTAAATTATAGAGCAAATACAGAAAGTTCCTTTTCAATGCAAAAAAAATCACATAGGGAATGCAAATATTCTGTGTAAACGTTTTCTAATCCATCTCTTCTTTAAGCTTTTTTTATATGAATAAGAAAGGAAAATGCAAATTTATTAACATCATTGTCAGCAAAAGCACTGAAGTGATGAAGGAGCAACATGATCTCTCTGAAGCTTTTCACATACACATTAATATCTGTAACTAATCCTAACTATCTGGTTATGATTTAATTACACACATTGTATGGTAAATCTTAACTTTTAACATCTGATAAATAATATTAAGACAATCACATAAAATTTTATCTTACTAAAATCACTATTATAGGTAGATTATATAAGTTTGTATATTATTTCTCTTTAAGGCAAAATGAAACCATAATGTGCCTATGGGAGACACAGGAAATCCTTTAAGTCTGTTCTTTGTCCATTTTAATAGTGCTTTTGAGATTAGAGTGGTAGATTTTACAATGGCAGAGAACAAGTCATCAGCCTTAATGTTTATTAGTTTTGATACTTACATGAAATATGTGAAAAGAAAAAAAAAACCAATTCAATATATTGCAAGTAAATCTGACTTTTCTAAATACTTACTGTTGTTATTTTGACGTTTTAACATGATCAAGTAGGTATTCCTCAATTTTGCTTAAACACTTAAAATAATTTAGTACTTGTTTTCTAAAAATAGAACTATAAAAAAAAATCAGATTGCACAATGACAACCTTACACAGAGAAAAAAAAACCTATTACCACTTGAAAACAAGAGCAATTCCTGTTGATAAATTTGTTTATATAAAGAACATTAGTAAACTGCAGTATACTGAAGAGGAAACAGTAATGTTTATTTGCCTAGCTAGACAGTTTATTTTCCTAAAACTGTATTTTGAAACTGTTTATAATTTTTCTTTTTCCATTGAGGGCGAGTGGGAGGGAAAGGTTGAAGAAATTCAGGGTTTTTTTCCCTGAATGCGAATTTCTTGCCCACATCAAAACTGACAAACGTCTCTAACTTACAATTGTTTGGGCTTTCATATGTTGAAGGACCCTTGATTTATTTTAAAAAGCCAAAGCTATATAAATCTATTGTTTAGAGTATGAATGGAAAGTATTCAAGACAGAAGTAGAGTTTTGCGAAAATGTAGATTATCAGACACTGTCTATAACTAAACCACCTGAATATGTAATACATGCCATATTCCTTGAACAAATGCAGCGAGTCTCAGACTTCAATACAGGCAAAAATGAGCTGTATTGTGTGCCCCTTTACAGGGACACAGGTATACTCATTTCCTCTTCATGAACAAAAAACAATTGTCCTTCTGTCACATCTGTGCATGCTAAAGTTAGCAAAATTTCAGAAATGGCCATTCTGAATACTGCTTGAGTGTCTTTTAGGACCAGAATAACTAGTGTTTGCAGGGGGATGGGCTGCAGGCTCATTTTTTCCTTCAGCACTACGTGCAGCCGGTGTGAAGGCAACATCACATAGCCAAAGTTCCAAGGACAGGCAGTGGTGGAATCACTGTAGCTCAGGAATCACTTTGCCGTTATGAGGATGATCATGCTCATAACTTAGAGGTCTGGGATCCTCTAAGTCTCCTGAAGTGCTTCATCAAGTAACTATGCCCACATCATATCATTAATGATGCCTGGATCAATCACTATTTTCTTTTAAAGTACATGGAGACACCAATAGGACACCAATGCACTGAAGACGACACTGTCCAGCACTTCGTTTTTTGAGGGCTTTTAGTGGATGACTAAGAGAATTCAAACTTTACCTTCCACACTTTGTTACTGTTACTTTGCATTGTTACACCTACTTAAGACTTTTTTTTTTTTTCTTTCATGACAGAAATTTGCCTAACTATGAAAAGTCTAGACTCTTAAACCACAAAAAATTACTTCTCTGCCACTCTGGAGAAATACTTCAAAAGAAGAAAGGACAGAAGAAACGTCTATTGTAATTTTTTTGTTTCTTGGTTGCCTCTAATAGAATTCACACTTGGCATGTTGTGTTTGCTGTTTTCTGTTCCAGTCCGCATTAGTAGACTAGTAATTAGTAATGTAGATTAGTAATGTAGAGCGTGAGCTGGTGCTAACCATCTAACATTGTTCAAAATCCTATTGTAAAGATCAGATGCTGTTATCTGCATGTGATTAGGACTATTTTTTTTTTCTCTCTTTTTTTTTTTTCCCCCAGACTTGCGTCTTACGGAAACTTTAACCATACCATCCTGTTTCTGATTTATCTGCTTGGATGTTACACTGGCCTTGAAGCTTTCTAAACCTTGTTAATAGACGTACTCATCTGTTCCAGAAAAAAAGATTCTGTCTGCCTGGAGGCTTTGTTCTGTATCTCTTTGAGGATGGGAACTAAGCATAACTCGAAATTAAGAGAAATGTAGATTAACAATTCATACTCTTGAATCAGTGCAAAATCAAAACCAGCATCACTAATGTCAACATAAGTACAAGTCAGAAGAGAATCAGACCTCACTCTGCATTTGTGGTTTGAGAAGAAAACATCTCCTGATAAATCAGTTGTAATTAAAATCACTGAATTCTTCTTTTTACATGTGTAACTTCTGAGAAGTGTTTTGTGGAAAGCCATATTCTGCAGTCTTCATATAAGATCGCTTTAAGGAGCACAGAGACACATCCTTTATTGTTGGTTTTACAGATTATATTAAATGTTTTTCAACTTTTTTTTTTTTTTTTTAATACAGGACCAAATATGTGTGCCTTAAAGTTCCCCAGCGTTCTGTATACTCTTTATTTGCATTTGAGATTACTTGACCACTGTGGAATGCATCCTTGGGCTTTCTGAAATCCATGAAATGACACAGGGTGATGAGAAGTTATCCTGAGAGAAGGGGGTGATATTGCAAAACCTGTCTGGAAGATAGCGGCAATACTGCTGGTTCCTGGCTTGGGTTGTGTATGCTACACGAATACAAATGGCATTTACGCTTGATTAAAGGTAATGTAATCAAACCCACAACTTTTTCTGGGTGCATTTTTGCATATGAACCAGGGCTATAAACAAAATGTACTAAACCCTTGAAATAGGAGCAGTAGCTACATTTCTTTTTCTCCCTGTCATTTATGTAGCCCTTATGTGGACTATCACTGTCATCACTCTTCTCATATCCAAGACAAATGTAACACCCTCTAGGTGCCAAACAGAAAGCAGCACTGTGGTCGAAGTGCATGCCTGTGTAGAGTATGACCTGCATTCAATTCCTGGCTATGCCACAGGCTTCCTACATTAAAAATCAGATTAATTTGTAAAACAGAACACCTTCCTACCTCACCTCATGGTGTGGTAGGGAAAAATGACACATTTACTTGTTACCATGATAAATCCAGATGATAGCAACAGCTGAATAATATGTAAACAAACATAATCAGGAACAGCTCTGATTTCAACTACGTGTTACATCAATTTCAGAAAAGCACTGCTCCACGAGTTATCTGAACAAAAACCTGCAAATTCTCATTCAATTCTTGCACATGCATGGTAGCTGCACTGCTAATATTCTACATACTGCAGAAAATTTGTAAGACACAACCTGACTACAACCATTTTTAGAAGTATTTTCGTAAATCCAGACCTATTTAAAATCTAACTACAATGACAGATTTAGAAAGAGTAATTCAGTCTCTGTGTCTGAAATAGCTCTCCAGTCCTGCACAGTCACTGCTCTAATCTTGCACAGTCAGTTTTTACCAGCTTTAGCAATGAGTCATCTGGTACATATTTGCGTAGGCATTTCCATCATTGACACTTCCAGACTGAGGGAAGCAGTTGAAAGCAGCAACAAGTTA
The DNA here is from genome assembly GCF_023638135.1 of Falco biarmicus. Classification (NCBI taxonomy): domain Eukaryota; kingdom Metazoa; phylum Chordata; class Aves; order Falconiformes; family Falconidae; genus Falco; species Falco biarmicus. Next base: position 91,728,071 of record NC_079288.1, read on the forward strand.
GCTGCCCCTGCCACTTTCCCTGTTGAGATTTTTGCCTTGCTTACCATGCTGAATAGATGATTGTAGTTGTCCTACCTCTCCAGTAACTGGTGTCTGCAATATAGGTCAGCTCTATCTATGCAAACTGCACGACTTCCCTAGGCTACCCCTGTATAACATCAGGGTTCACCTAAAACAGTAGTTGTAATCTCCTTTCAAATTGAGTGAATAGCAGATTGGCAACTTGCTAATTCAAGTTAATCAATATAACATTAAATAACAGCTTAGACATTTTACAAGTCTTCTGTCATCTCCTAGAATAAACTTCACTGCAGTATTCAGACCAGTGTTTCTCTAACTTAAGTAGCTGAGGTAGGCATCACTGTAAAAAAGATGCAGAAGAAAGAAGTACAACACTATTTTAAGAGATAAAAGGAGAAATTTTAGTTAAAATATTTTACAATAAAATAATTATGATTATAAATCTCTTTAGTTAAATATATACACATTACAGGGTATTCTAAAAAGAATGAACTTATTAAAGTTTCAAGCAGATCTAATGCACAAACTCACCACTTTGTCAGCTTAGACTGTAATGTCAGTTTAACATTTGTGAATGGCTATATCAGACTAATGGTGGTGTTTTGTGCAAACCTAAAAAAATTATGAAAAGCAAATCTCCAAATCCTTCCGTTCCCACAGTAAATAGATAGAAAAAGTAGTTTACACATACACACACTTACACACACAAACTTTGATTGCATACAGAGGTTAGAATGACCAGCACTAAAATAACCCCCATTTCTACAAAATAATTAATTTCTTGATGTAGCTTTTGAAAATTACAAGTTTTAAGTGCTAGCAAATTGTGCTTTTAGGCAGCCACATGGCCAATAAGGTAGATGTTGTCATAAAGGTGCCCTACAAAATCTTCACTAATATTCTGTGCAGCTCGTCTTGTATTTCGGATGAATTCCCGCTTTGACATTTTGTTCTTCACATGAGGGCTTGTTAGATCAATGGAAAGTAGAATCAAAGAGTAACACAGTACATAAACTGCATCTAGACAAGAGAGAATAAATAAAAAAAAATTTAGAAAGGACACTGTGATCATGAATAATACTGTTCCCTGTCCGAGAACCTTACAGTCTTCATCATCTGGGCTTACCATTATATACATCTACACATATGTAACAACCCAAAAGGGTATCCCAGTGAAATATAATATACTAATTTTCAAAGTAATAACGGCAGCGTATCTTTTAATGCTTCTACATTATCCAAAAGTCACTAAGGGCTTTATGCACATGCATTGAAACAGATTCTTGAAGTTTTTGTAAATTAAGGCCAACATCCTGCTAAAGCTTATCTCTAAATATGTAAGCAGTCCAACTGCTGAAAACTGGCTTCCCCCCAATCAATTAGAAATGCTTGTTAACTTGAGCGAGGCCCAGAACTCCCTCTCATTTCTGTGGGACTATCCACAAGGCAAAATGTGAAGTGTCTAAGTCTTTGCAAGAGGGAACTTAGAGATAGTACACAGCTTAAGCACAGACAAAAGTGAAGGAAAGATAACATGAAAATAAAACTCACTTACCATCTGGTTTAAGAAAAGAATCTTTATGGTTTTTTCGTTTATTTTCAACCCAAGTAGAATGATGCCTGTATACTGAACCCTCCCAAGCCATGTTTGTACTTGGAGAAATACTTGTTTAAGCGCTGAATTTAAAACTATCACAAAACAGTATCATCATCCAGAAATATAAAGACTGATCCATTGAATATCGAAGCTCTATTTTGCTTACCAGGGCTAAGGCCAAGCTCTCTCATCAAATCAGGGTTACAAGCACAGAATCTGTGAGAGAACTTTGTTATGAGAGTCTCAAGGTACTCCCCACGCTCCTCAGGAGCATGAATGTGTCTGAAGAACTCTCTCAGTGCATTTGGCAAGAACTGATTTCTGAAGTTGTGCAGCGTCACAAGGTCATCCAAAACATCTCGCCTGGTAGAATAAAATCCCATGTAATTAGAGAAGTTTCTTTTAACTGTTTAAATATGAAAATGTAGGTTTTAAAAATAAAAAAGCTTTATAGTACTTTATGATCTTTGTCTCTTGCTGAAAGACAAAGGAAATTATCACTAACAGCACAAAGATAATATAAACACATGTTCTTCATACACTTACAATAGTAGCCAAATACTATAAAATTATACATTCATCAGGATTCTAAGTTTCTTTATACGTATATTCAATCACAGTCTACATAGATGCTTCACTTCCTTTAAACTGTCTGACAAAGCCATTAAAAAGATAGTAAGGGGAATAGATTCATGTGTGTCACACATTTTGGGGCCTAAGTAGAAGCCGTTACAGGAGTATCTTGTTAAAACCAGGCTTAAGTTAGATAAAATTCGGTCACAAAACCCCTTTGAAGTCTAAGTCCATCAGGGTGTGATGCTCTCAAGTGTTTTCCACTGAACACAGAAATATCTAAAGGATTCAGACTAGCCTACATGTGCAAAAAACATCTGAAGGAAATTTGGAAGCAAATTTGAAGTGAACCAAAGAATATTCTCGTATGTTTATCCTTTCTATTACACATTTCAGTATTAAAAGGAGTTTCAACATTTAGAAACCTAGTTATTTTTAGTGCCTGATTACACTCTGTTTATGAAGAGAAGATGAATGGCAGTAGTGTTGCTAATATAAACTTGCAATCTCATCTGCTAAACGGTTCTGTATTTTTTTTTCTGTTGCCAAAAAATTGGTAATATGAAGTTTTACAGCACAGAACTGTCAGCAGTGATAACGCTACAGAATGACTTCTTTTATTCCTTTAGTGGTACAGGCTGAGGTAGATGAGAAGCAGGAGAGGATTCCTGCTGGAAGTGCTGCTGTCCCTCTGCTCTTCCTGTTTAGGTCCAGTTATTACTCTCCTCCTCTTTCAACCTCTCCTGAACGTTTGGGTACTCCTTTTTCTTGATACTGCACTACCCCAACCTGAAGATATCTTGGAGGGCAAGAGAAAACATTGTGGAGGTAGAAGAGCATGCTACAGCAGGCAGTGTTCCCTACTGCAGCTCATGCTGCCTCCAAGAGGATACTCCATTGCATCTTAGGAGGTGGGTGTGACTTCTGTCCGAGAAGTATCAGATAACCAAACAATGGCTAAATGAGTTAACATTAGTTAGAAAGCTATCATCACTTGGTAAAGTGGTAACTGCTTTTGCTGATTAACACTCATACTAGACAGGAAAAAAAGAAAACTCAAGTGAAAAAACCCAACAAAATCGCTATAATCTTCATGCTCTATGACATCCAGATTTTATCCTGCACAATTTAAATGCTCACTGCAACTTCAAAAACATTTTATGCCCAGAAATGCAAAAACACAGAAGCAGCACAGGATGTGAGATTTGCTAGTGTTATCCGTGGTATTTTCAGTGATTCTTATAAAGTGTTACAGTCACTTAAATCCCTGTTAACTGTTCATATTTAGCAGCAGCGTTACTTAGTTGCATTTTCTTGATCTTTAAAATTACATCCGTACAAGCAAAATATTGTTGAATGGTGCTGTACATGGAAAATGAATAGGAAATGTCTGAAGAGAAATTCAAATTACCTTTCATCAAGGTAGATTCTCAGCTTCTTCCAATTTAGCGTTCTTGTGCAAAAGATAAACTTAGCTATTTCTTTTGGCGAATCATCTAGTATGCCCTTTGACATAAAGTAGTTGACTCCCTGAGATAAAATACATGTATGTATAAATATATTTACTCTTCATAATGTGTTTATTGTACTTGGCAATGTAGGAACATAATCCTACTAATTAGTTGGTTTGTTTTTCAGAATTATTCTTCTTCCTCTAAATCACATTTCAACATGCATAATACACTCTAAAATTATAAATCAAATGCAAAGAAACAATTTATTGTTATGGTTGAGATTTTACACATACTCACAGCAGGAAATTTAAAATTATGAACCCCATAACAAGCATGATAGTTCTTTAATAATTTCTTCACAGTGTGCACTAGTATTTTGATATTCATACTTTTGTAATTGTATTTAAAATGCTGTGGGGACCATAACTTCTAATTTCTTAACCTCTGTAAATAAGAAAATCTTAGCCATAATGTGTTTAATCTTTAATATCTTTCTGTAAAACATTGATGTTCTCACATGTATACAATGTATCACATTCAAATAGATGCAGTAAATGCATTTGTTTAAATGTGTAATAATGTAAATAAACACAAGCACACTGATTTCAAAGCATAGGTAAATATCAACATATATAAATATGCATACACATAAATAAGAACACTGTACCTAACAAAAAAAGTTTTTAAAGATAGGACAATTGTATATATCTTATATTAACATTATGATTTCCAGAATTTTCCACACTTTGCCAAGCACACATTTCTTATAGATTCCACATGCCAAATTTAATCTAAAAATATTTCAGTGATATTCTGGATTCTCTCTGTTCATTGAAATGTCTCAAAGCATAAAATTATTTTCCTTATGATCTCAGAAATCAAAACCAACCTAAATGGATTTTAAAATGTTCACATTTTTCAACAACAAAAATCTAAATCTGAGAATAACTATAAACAATTATTTTCAATTCAATTTTGCAGGGGCTGGGAGTAGTTCTGACCATTTGTTACAAAGACGTGTTACTTAAGTACAATATTTCTTGACTATACCATAATGTTGAAATAATGTAAAAATGTGCAGGACAGTGCATTTCTGCAAAGGATAATGTACTAAGGCCACAACCTAAATAACTTTTAAAATACTTATGAAATCTTTTTTCATAAATCTTCTGATATCAGACTTCACAATATTTTGCAAGTCTGCCCTTTTAGATTACATCACATCAGGGGCAACCTGTCATTCAGTGTATAAACTAACTTCCCAGGGCTCTTCAATTTTGGTTAAAAAAGAAATAAAGGGCTGAGTGCAGGTTTGGAAAGTTGTTTTATGAAGTCGCTTAGTAAAGCAAACTCTCAATTATATTAATCAAAAAATAAACTACATTATATGTTTAAGATATTGATAACACAAGTAAAAAGGCAACCAACAGCTGTAATATTACCTAGCTGTTTTCACCAGTCCATAATTGCATACATACTTACAAGACAATAGCAGCTAATCAGCATACCTTTTTTTGTTAAAGGGATGTTTTATAAAATGAATAAGAAGGTTTTATATAGGTAAGACAGAAAAAAACCTCTACCAATTTTAGACCCCAATTTTAAGAAGAATCTTTATTTAAGACTGTAATGAAATGTGTTACACTATAAGATTACATATAAGTCCAAATTAGATCATATTTAAGTTTGACCATAATACAGGTGGACAACATAAGGTTAAGTATTTTCTTGAATTAGAGCTAAATAGTAAACTAAAAATGGGAGATCAAAGTTAACATCAACTGTGTATTAATTCCTCAAGCATTATGGCAATTTATGCAAGACTAGCAGAAGAACATCTTCACATATATCCTGACTTAATGAGACTTACACATTTGCTTTAGTAATAAGTGTTAGCTTAAGGTAATATGAACTGAAGTCTGGCAACAAAGACTCAGTAGTATTCCTGCTGCATTTATTTAACAAACACTGCACCATATCCAGAAAATACCTGGCACGTCACAGATGAGGCAGGATGAAAATAACACCTTCTTTAAGACAGACAATGGGTTGGTTTCTCTGTGACAGTAAATACCGTAAGTAATTTCTTTCATGCACTATATTTCAACTCAATGTAGGATCTTCCCCTGATAAGCTACCAATTCCTTGCAAAGCATTTTTATTCCGTCTTTAATTCCCTCTCTCTCCTTCCACCCCCTCATCCCCCCATCATGCTTGATGGTATCTTCCCGTGAATGTCGTTACTAATTTTCCTCATCTCCACAAATAAACAGGGTATAAATAAAATATACTTCAGCACATGCCATCATTTTTAGTTGCTTTTTATTTCTTCCTAAGTAACCACAACTACTTTGCAACAATAGAAACCTGATTTCTCTTTAAAGTTCTTAAATTTTGACTCACAGCAAATGAAATTTATTTACAAGATTTACGGCATGCCATTGAATCTGCTTTTTGTAACACTGTAAACACTGCCTTGAATTCCTCCCTGAAGCCACACTTCAAATAAATCACTTTTGGTAGCTAAAATGGTCACTCCTGGCAGGTATACTGCCTGATATAAGTAGCTCTACACATTATTAAAATGTATGCTAAGATTATTTATCAGTCATCTGGTGATTCTCTTCGGAAACGTTTGACTGAAGTCAGGTAGGCAGATCTGTGCCACTATCTACCAGGTCTGAAAAGGTCTTTTTAACACTCAGGAAACACTGCAGGATCAGCGCACACGGTTATGTTCTTCTAATTCTGATTTAGTGGAAGAGTAGTTAGGTGAACAGTACAACAGCAAAGATTTCCAGTAGCCTTGTCTGCCTAACTTAGACGAGGAACCTGCTTGTCACCATAATGTTCTTAACATTAGAGAATTAGGAAAGATGCCTTAAGAATATTTTGCCTTTGTGACAAGAATGGTGCCACTGAGTTTCAGACAGCCCTCGATAAAATCTTAATGTATGAAAGTGCTGATTTAAATTATATATGGAAATAACAATCATAACTATACACTAGTTGTAACAACAAAAGCCATTCATTGTATTTCAATGTTATTTTCTACATAGGTTGCTCCTTTTTGTACAGTCAAAAAATGCTTCTTTTATCAAGCTATTCTATTACTGCACTGACACTCCCTGCTTGCTTTCTACCTGTTCCCAAGAGCCTTTCCATTCATTTATATCCATACAGGGTATTGAAAATTGAGAAGCTTTCTTTTTCAGTATTGGTTTCATTTCTGCATTGATTTTCTTCTCTGCTAAGAGTACTTTCAGAACATTTCAGTACAGCAGTCAACACTAGAACTTTTGCAGTTGCCTTTGACATCTCTGTTTAGATATGCATACAAAACAAACCAGGCATGTTCTAAGGTAATGGCATAGAAATTTTGGAATCAGTATTTTTCTACACATATATGTGATTTCTCTTTAAAATATTTAAATGGAATTGTTTGCAAAGTCAGAGTTGGAAGACAATGAAGCATTTTACCCAATGCTTATTTAAAAGTAGTGCAAGAAAATACATGACAAATACATTTGTCAATAAAAACAAGTTCCACTTAATATTTGAAATTTCAAATTTAACATAAATGGTTGTACATATGCTCTATTTGTTTAGCTTAAATAGTTTTGAAAGGTGACTAAATCACTAGTAGCAGACTGACAGTAACATTTTTAGGTGATTTATAATTCTGTGAGTTATATGCTTTTACATTTTGGTAGGATTACATGAGTATCAACAAAAAATGCTGATTTCTTTGTAATATGTACTGTATTAGAAAAAGACGATTTTGATCACTGACCAAATTCAAGTATCCTTAAGTAAAAGCTGAAGAAATACATGAATTCAAGTTTAAATACTAGCTTAACCATTTAGATAAATTCTTTGGGGGCCGTGACTGTAATTTTATTCTGTACATACAGTGTCTGGTGTAATAGGACCTCAATTTCTAACTGGGGCTTCTAAGTAACACTAACATTATTAGTAAATAATAATTAGACATGTATGGTATTATTCTGATTTTTCCAGGGAAATGCAGTATCTTAATATATTTCATGGTGCCTCCTCTAGAACAAAATGCACAGTACTGATGCTATATTTTCTAATAGAAACTTTTAAGATTCTTTTCCTAAGTTACAAATCATTTGGTGACAAATGAGGACACAATATAGAACATACACTTCAAACAGTGTCTCTTTCACTGTGTGTCTTTAAAATATAGTCTCAGTGATACACACTTATGATGGCAAAAATCACAAGCACAACGTAGAAATACTTCTCATGTTACATGGAATCTATAACTAATAACTTACAAGATTAAATTTCTCTGCCTTTAACGTACAGTTTTAATAAGGTTTCAGCTGTCTGGTCCATTTCAACTTTTTAGATAAATCCCACAAAAGAACTTTTTCCTTCTACAACAGGGGTCCTCAAACTTTTTAAACAGGGGCCGGCGCGCGGATGCAGTGGCAGGCAGCCATCTGCGGCTGCTTGGTTTCCCCCCCAACCGCTGGCGGGGGGGGGGGGGGGGGGCAGGGGGGTCTGTAAATACCGGGGGCCAGATTGAGGACCCTGGGGGGGCCGTATCCAGCCCGTGGGCTGTAGTTTGAGGACCCCTGTTCTACAACATACACATACTTCTAATAATCTCAGGGCGAATAAATCAATGCATCCCAAAATTGGCTTGCTTAGTAGATCACTAAATTGGGTAAGTTTAAAAAAAAATTGGTTAGAAACATACAGCATGGAAACATTCCATGATTTATAGGCTATCAATAATTAAAAGTCAGGTAAGGTAGCTTTATGCAAGTGGCTAACAATTCTTTTATAATTAAGAAAAGGTCAGAAAATTGACCCCCCTAACAAAAACTAAAGCTAGTTGGTAATGAGTGAGACATTCAGAAGAGTGGAAATCCAGCCTTACTATAAGCACTGTCTTACTGTACTTTATTGTTATTATGCTACATAAGGGAAATCCTGATCTCTATTAAAGTGTGAGAGTTTAGATATAGTCCAGATTGCAACAGATCCATAAAAACACATGCTATTAAACAGAATCAGTTAGAATAATTATTATTAAGAATGAAACAAAAATTAGATCTTCTTTCCTGACAAAGGATTCTCTTTTCCACCTTCAGTTCCAATTTTAACTACATAAATAGGTCCATGTAATAAATGTGACAAAATATTTTGTAGGGAGTTAGAAACACCATACAAAACAGTGGGAAATAACTCCTGGTTGCTTACAAATTCTGAGTCATAAGCATATGAGCTATGAAATGAGCACTGCGTGAGAAACATTTCACATACACATACAGTCTTTAGAATAGAATACAGCAGAGACCACGTAGGCAGATTAAACAACATAATATTCATATTGAAGTGTTAATACTAACACTAAACCACCCCCTTTCCCCATAGAAACAAAAAACAAGTTCCAAAATCTTGGCTACAATGGTGCTGCCATATGAAAAAATATCCCCAAACCAACAAACAAAAAAAATAATGAGATACCAAACATGCACTGGAGTTTTTTTTCAGATTATGTGTAACGTGATTAGGCACATCCTTCCAGCAGAATGTGAGCACCTGCTATGAATTATGCAAGCTCATGCACACAATCAATACATTAAATTACGGCAGATACCACAACACCATGCACACAACAATGGCTAACCAGAGAATCCTACCACAAAGTGTGTAGATGCTCTTCCCTACCCCGTGAGCCACCGCTAGCTCTGGAGCTGTTGCTGTGGAGCCTGGTTACCCATTTTCATGACATGGGCGGTGTCCTTTGGAGAATCTTGCTCCTGTGGCTGTAAGTATTCCTATTTTTATAGTAATTTGATCAGGTCTGTTATCAAATGTAAAGCAGAGTTTGGCAGGAAACTCAGAGATGCAATTTGTAATAGTGGAATGTCATATCATATATTCCAGTCACAGTGTCCTTATAATAATAATTCTGCCAATATCACAGTTGTAAACAATAAACGCAATGGTATCTGTGAATTCTCCTGAAACTCAGGTCCTCAATGATTCCTACCAGGCTATGGTGCTCCACAGGGAGAGAGGAACAGAAGCCCTTAGGAGATACCCTGAGGTTCTCATCTCTTACTAGGCCTGAAGCAGACTGTTTGTACTACTATTGTACAATATAAGCAAAATGAACCCAGAAGAAGTAAGTGTAGTATAATAAATTTAATACCTAATTTAGGTATACTATAAGGTAGTTCTAATTTGCTTCATTTCCTTTAGTGTTTTTTTTACTCAGTGCCTTTTGCAAAGGCTCCAAATACTTTAAAACTACCAAGGATACTTTAAATTAGTTTGGAATATAACAGCATATTATAAACTAAGATAGTAAGTGAAAAATTACATTAAAACAAATCAAAAGACAAAAAATTGGGTAGACAAAGATGCTACCAATTAAAACTTGATATATTCTTGAACATAGATTTTTGTTACCTAAATATTGCGTTTCATTTATGTAAAGCTTTACATTTATTATTATCATCATCACTAAACTCCTGCTGAAAATCAAGGCTAATCACTAAAGTGGCAAGGTGCTGGTAAGATGTCTTGGCCCTGCAAATTACAGTTCAAGGCAGCATTCTACCAGAAAAAAGAAAAAATACTGTAATTTGTAACTAATAAAAGCAGTGGGTTTCTTCATTTAACAGAATATGAGATAAAGCAAGAATTTAAACAAAATCACATTATTGTAATGATGCATGTGACTGCTTTATTTACTTCACCTCGTGTCCACAAGTTCATGTTTTCTGTATTCTATCAGAGTGAATGATTTGCTCCTAGAAGTCTATCTTTTCATGTTCCTTTAACCTATTTCCTACTTTGATTTATCCAATCACCACTTCCTTGTGTATGAATAAATACATGCAGGAAGTTAACACTACTTTTTGTTCTGTACTGCGTACCTTCTTTTCCTAGGAAACATGAAGCAGGAGTATGGTTTTGTACATAAAAGACTCCCTGTCACTTGGGTGTCAATTGCGTATCTCCCAGGCAAAAGCTGCCTACTCTCACTCTTTTCTTCTTTGAAAGGTGACAGTGAAAGCAGAAACTGACTTTTCCAGGTAGTTAACAAACTAATAAATAGAAACCTTTTAGTCTGACATGAGGTTATTTTTTGAAAAGGAATATATTTTGTTATATAACACAAAGAAATATTATGTTTGTGCATAACAAACATCTACAGAAATCAAATCAAACTAATGTTTAGGATAGTTTAGCAGTACATCTTTTTCATATTTCAAATTTGCTCCTTGACAGTGGAAATATTTAAAAATCCCTTACAGGAACAGTAACTGTCATAAAGTAATTCGTGTTACTTTATATCTCATCCTGCCTTAAGTGAAGCTGGATCAAACTCATACTCTGCAGAAGCATTTTAACATTTAAAATTATGTAAGCATATTTTATCCTTTTCAAATTCACCATATTCTCTTCAGTTAGGATATCTGTCTCATTCCTAAGTCAATACGTAGCTATGAACTTCTGGCATCCATAGGTCAGACCACTGTACAGAGAGCTCAAGAGGCAAGCCACGTAAATGACGTGCACATATACCATATGCAATAAAATATCAGGATAGGGCTGTAATTTAGTATTAATCATTCCTACAGTAAAACAAGCACCTATTAAAACTTGGCCTTTAATATGGCTATAACTACAAAACAATCACAATTATTTTAACTGTTTATCACTGTCAGCAACAGTTCACTTACCTCATCAGGGTTGGCATTAAAGGTGAGACTGCCCTCATCTAGCTGCATATACAATTTTCTAAAAGAAAATCCTAGAGGCGGATTCTTATTGTATATAGAACAGTGACCCCAAGTGGATTTGCACAACCTATGAAAATAGAATTAAGTCTATTATCAAAATTCCTTTCTGTATTTCATGTATGTTACAGAAGCAAAATGAAATCAACACTACAAAGCCAAATATTCAAACTATTGGAAAAGTTAGAAACAGGTTGATCGTAACACTTAGTTGTTAAGCTTTCTGCATGTGTGTTCCTGAAGTCTTCAATTCGATGATTATTGTTTTCTGCTCTCATAGGTTTTGCTGTAGTTAAGTACAATCTCAAAACATATCCCAGTAGGTGGCATCATAGCAACGTCCACACAGCTGAGATCTCTGGCATTCCTAGTGTCTGAACACTGGGTAACCGTGACAAGTTGCCCTTCCTGCTGCAGTATGACCGATTAAAACATTGTTTCTTTTCTTGTGCCCCAGTTGTGCAGTGAGACACCACATCTGACCAAAATTATGCCATTAACTCACTGCTTTCCCTGTCTGCCCTTTTTCCAGTCTTGACTAGTCCTAATTGCTTGATCCAGCCCCATCCCAATCTTCCATCACTTCTCAGTTTCTCTCCCTGCTATCCCACCCTGACTCTGTATTCATGTTTCTGTCTCTCATCTCAGTCTCCTTGATGACACTATCTGAAATTGTTGAACTTTCACTTTCTAGGCACTCTGCTACCTAGATTCCTTCCTGAACTGGTAGCTCTGCTTCAACACATGTGTTTTGTAAATAATTATGAGGCACAATGCTTAGGACCCAACAGGTAATCACTGAGACATGGGAGACACTTCGTTTTCAGTTCAGGAACACTTATTCTTTGGACTGAGTTCAGAACTGCAGCCTCAGGGCTTGCCAATACCGAAACTCAAACACATCCAATACATGTGGAATATGGAAGACTTAAGTTGTCTATAGACATTAAGCAAACTGAGATTTTTATTTATAGCTAAATCAGGATATATTTTTCACTACCAAAGCCTATACTTTGAACTGGGTATTTTTTTGGGAAGATTTCACTAAAAAGCTATTGCCCGGGACGAACTCTGAGGAAAATATGTATTTCCCCCCTTCCCTGTATGTTAAGAATATACACTGCTTGTAGTTAAGTAGCTCTAGTATCTTCAAGCTTTGGTCCAGGGAATATATTTGTATTTAATGTGGTTTTGATACTAAGAACTGAGTACAGTACAAGGCATACTGATATACATAAACTTAGAAGCTTAGCAGGATCTTCACTAGAATTCCTGTTTCCTGCCAAGACAACAGTCCCCAACAACAGAACTGTGACTAAGAAGTTATAACTGCACTGTGCTACTGCTGAGTTCACAAAGTATGATAGGAAGGGAAGCTGCTTAATTCAAATGCAGAGGGGAAGAGATAGATGAGGGAAGGAAGAGATGTAGAGCACAATAAGGAAATTGCACCTGAAAAGCTGCCCAACTATTACAGAAATACTACTTAACTGTCTGTGCAGTTAAAGGGTAAGAATACGTTGTGAAAGAAGATACAAGCTCTGCTGACCATCTACTCTAAAGATAAGCACGATTTCATGAGTCTTTCCTAGTCTTGCAAAACATAAAATATCAAAGAAAATACTTTTAATTAAATTTTGATCTTATTCTGTTTGACAGAACATTCCTTTATCTCCTGGACATATGAACTCTGCCTATATTATATAGATGTGTTTCATTTGTTAGACTGCAGAAATTTCACTTGATGCATGTAAAGAACCAACCTTTTCTTTCCCCCTTCCATCACTGTCTCCCAAAAACCATGCACTTAAGTTGCTTTAAGACAAGTATAATAGATGAGTTCTCATCCTTTTCCACCTGGACTTTCAGCTGAATACTTTTGCTTGCTAAAGCTAGATATTTTTTTGAGGTTCAGAGAAGCAATACAAACATTTGAGATGTGTTTTGAGCTAATAAAAAGGTGAAGACAAGTCCTTGTTTTTTTTCCCCACGATATATTAAACAACAGGTGTGTAATAATACACATGTACTTGCACCAAGCACACTTGTATATGTAGTCATCTCCAGTAATCCTGGACAGTAATTGGAAATCCAGAATAACATTTTTAAACTATATTCATGTTTCCCCATGTCAAATCTCATTTAACTTAGGAAACCTTTGCTAAGGTTAGAATGACAAAAAGCATAGACCGAGCCAAATTTAAAATGTAATAGTTTGGTTTTGTTTTTTTTTTTTGCTTACCCTTGCCAGAGAAGCTCATCATTAGCAAGATCCTGCCAGACGCATGAAGCTAGACAGAGATCAGTTGCATTCAGGTACGACAAAATAGTAAAACTAAGCTCTGGTGGCAACATTTCCAGGTTAATGAATCCTTCTTGTTCTTTAGATTTTCTTGTCTTCAAGAGGTGGTAGATGTCAATGCCTCCTTGGGCTTGCTTGCGATGACTTGTGTTGGAAACACTGTTAGTAGCTATCCTCCTACCATGTTCTCTGGTAAGATAGCCTTGACTGCTGTATCCTTGGTGTTGCAGTTGCTGGCTCCTAGCAACTCTCCAGAGTCCCTGACCCATCTGCGAGCCTGCTGGACATAAAATCCAAGTTAAATGTTGACAGCTATTTATAAATATATGTAAGACAAACTCAGCACACACTGGAAAAATAAAATTGTAGGACTCATCTGAATAGGAAAAAAGTGAGTTTTGTCAAAGTTATGCTGATGATGTAATCAGTCTCCAATGGAGCAACTGAATAAACACTGAAAACAAACACCATAAAAAACTAGATTTTTTAAAAAAATTTCTATGCTTGAAGAGTTAGAAAATTAACAACGAGCTTCTGCAAACAGCACCAAACTTAACTTGTATCTTATGCAAGTTAAGAAGCCTTAATCATCAGAACATTTGGAATTATTATCTTTAGTCTTCCTTTAAAATTTAACAAAAATAGCTTATTTAGAGTCAATGAAGTGCTATGGAATGTAAGGAGAAACAAAAATGTTGTGACATTAAGACAAAGTTTAATGTCTTCAATGACAATGTGTTAAGGATTCAGTTTCTTGGCTTTGAGCACCCAAAGTATCTTTTCAAGCTTTCTTGCATAGTAGCATAAAAACTTCAGGTTAGGGCTTCTTATAACTGTGTTTGTTATTTTTTGTCAAACTTTGCTGCAGATAGTAATAATAATAAGAGATCCTGCATGTTAGTCAGTTATTAAGACTTCTGAATGCCACAACTCAAATTTCAGTAACCAACTGTATTTACCAAGAGGGAAAATTAAAGTACAATAAATCATACCAATTCAGTATGCGAATGTTGTCTTAATACTATCACAAGCAGTGTATATATGGTGATTATCTTATTAATTTTTGCCATGATGACTGATCACTAAAGTGATCATACTAGTAATCTGCATGTTCCTGATGCCGACTTACAAAAACAAGAAACACTTACAGCCTGGCCTGGTAGGATCTCACATGTATTTGAAATTACGTATATTCCATTAGCATGGGGAATTAAAAATGAGATTTTAACACAAAGACTGGACATGAATGCAAACTGTTCTACATAAGCAGAAGAAAACAACCCATGCTGAGTGATTATGGGAGAAAAATGGAGAAATTACAGGAAAAAAAAGCATAACCAAGATGGAAGTAGACAACAGACAGGTTCAGCTGGCTGGTGAAGCAGTTCTCTACAACAGCAGCCATTCAGAGGAAGTTCAAGAATTCATTTCTAGATGAGGCCACAGTTGTGAAGAAACTGTAGCCACATGTATTATATTCAGTTTGGTAATAACGCAAGTTTTTACATAACTTCATCTTTATTTTTATTCTCATGTCCTGTACAGTTACACATTTGGCTTAATTTTGTCTTACAGGGGTAGGTTAAACCATGACTAACTGCTACAAATTATCAGGCAAGTTCAAGAAAACAAAAGCTTACTGAGTCACAGCATAAACAGAATATACAACTGCCTGCAAGAATGTATGCATAAAGAAGGTAATCTCATTTTCTTGAGACCAGCATATAACTTAGGGCTTAGGTCTTAAGTCCTTAGGGCTACTGGTAAAGCTGCTTCTCAAGAGGAAGCTATACCACAATCTGCCATGTGAATTAGCCCTGTGAATAAATTGAACACTGCCAACAAGGTATTACACTTTCAAATAGACAGATGCCAAGTTTAGAGGCAGTGTTAACTCTCAGAAGATACCAGATGATCTGAATGACTGAATAATAATGATCTTTCGATTCAATTATGTGAGAAAGTTGAGGTTTTGAAAAAGATAAACGTATACATACACATGTAGATGTAACTCACATACAATCTACATGCTTTCTCAGTGTACCTCTTCATGTAAAAACCAAAACAAAATCTGCCTGAACAATATAGCATTGACTCCATAAACAAAATGATAAAATAGCCAGTCAGCAAAGTACTAGTTTCAGGGACAGACAGAACCAGGAGTGAGGGCCTGCAATTCCTCATCGCTGTTTCAAATCCTTAACCACTAAGGCAACAAAAATCAGAAGAAAAAAGTATGTCAACATTACAATGTTAAACCTTGCCTTTTACAAAAGATGAAACAAGAGAACCTATTCTATGTAAAGTGTGTATGTCAAGTAGAGAGAAAGTTCTGCCAAATGCAGAAATTGTTTGCTGAGGTAACTTTTTGCAAGACACATTAATGAATTTGTTTTGCTAGTATTTTTGCCATCTTTCCTGACATTAGTTTATATCATTATAACAAAGCCACATTTCTATACCCATTTGTTAACCTCCAACTGTTAAAAATTGTCTGAAAATACTTATTATTTGGGCACTGTTAAATAAACAAACAAAGGAGTAACAGGAAATTCAAGGCTCTAAAGATTCATTAGGAATTATATTGTGACAAGTCTCATAATCATAATACACCAGGAAGACAAGAAAGACCAGCAGCATTATCAAGAAACTACTTCATAGAAAGGCCTTCTATTTCATAGAAAGGCTGTGCCCAGTCAATTATCAAGTGAACTTTATGCTATCAGGTAAGCATCTGGCAACTTTATAATAGCTTTCAGACCTCTTCAAAGTCACATTATCTTTCTGTTTTACATGCACTACTAGTAGCGGTCACAGAGGACCAAGGTTTCCTACCTAGCCCTAAATCAAATATCCAAATTTTATTTGCTAGTTTAATAACTTTATTGCAATACTCAGCTAGAAGTTCCTGTCCACAAAATACGTTCTATTGAGGAATACTGAGCTAGCAAGAATATCAACAGCTCTTGTTGGTGCTCACAGAGTTTTTCTCCCCACACAGAAGTTAACTACTATACATCACCAACAACATAATCAAATCTGAATTATTTAAAAAATACTGTCATTCAAGAAACTAGCCTTCTTATAATGCATTCACATATTTAAACAGAAAATATCACTGCAGAAATAATTTTAAGTCTTTTTAAATGTAAAATATATTTTGAAAAATATGTATTTGCTATTTTAGGTACCATCTGAAGAAATTTCAGAGAAGAAACAGTGAGCCACAATTTAACCCATTCCAGAACCAGGTGCAAAAAATCCATAAGCTTTCACATGTGTGTAGCAGCTCATGTGCAGTTTGTTAGATCACTTCTTATCTTCCTCATTGGGCAATTACTTTCAACTTTGTAGTAATTCAGGAGGAATGCTTTGAGAACTCACTCGTAAAACAAGAAAACCCATTGTTATTATAAAGACTTTTAACTAATGGTGTCCAGAACTATGTTTTTAAATTACTTTGAACATACACTTTCAATTTCCAGATTCAATAGGCGACTCAATTGTATGTTTCCAAACTTCCAATTAAGTAACTTTGATTATCTAATCATTAAAACCTCTTGATAGCTTGGCTGTAATAACTACCACAGTAAAAATGACATCTAGCTTGTTTATAAATTGCTGATACTCTGCTGGCTCTGTCTGATTCCGATTTTACTCATGTTTTCTTCATGTTACTTTCTTACTGCATAATAAATCTTTTGCAGTGTTGATGAGCATGATAGGATACTAAAAGCTAAATGTAATCTAGATGAATGCTGTATGGGTGTCAGCCTCTGCTTTATTAAATTAAATAAAAGCCCAACATACACTCTCGATATGAATCCCCTTCCACTTTATGATAACCGAACCCCACAGGTGCTGCTTTGCGACCACAACTATCCGCACAGGAATTCGTTCCTTCCTTCTACGCTATCGAAGCTGAGGCTTCGCTCACGCAGCAGCATCCGTGGCCGAGGCCTGCTGAGCCCCGCACCGTTAGAGCCCTTCCAACCCGGCTCCAGGCCGTTACGCCGGCAGCTCCGAGGCTCAGCCAGTCCCCCCCACCCAAGGAAGCCCCTCGGCCGAAGGCCGCGGCTGCCCTCCCGCCGCCCCGATTTGCTCCGCAGCCGCCCTACTCGCCACCTCCCCAGCGCCACACCGGGCTGCGCCTCCCCCGCCCCGGGGAGCCGGGGCCTCAGCCGGGGCAGGGCCGCCTCCTTCCCGGCGGACGCCGCCGAGCCCGGCCCCCGCGCGCCATTGGGCCGCCCCACGGGCCGCGGCTCCGGATTGGATGCGCCGCCTGCCCATCCGCGCCCGCCTGCCCGGCTGAGGGAGCCCCGCGGGGCCTGTACCTGTGCGAGCTCGGGTCCCAACCGCCGCCGCGACGAGCCCGGCCTGAGTCGGTGCGTGAGCCTCGCCGGGCAGGAAGGGGCTGAGCGGGCCCCGGCGGCGGGGAGAGGCGGCGAGAGCCGAGGAAGCCCCTCCAGCACGCAGGGAGACCGCCGTCACCCCGTCTCCTCGCCCGGCGGGTTTGACGTTCGCTGTTGTTGCCGGAAGTGACGTCACGGCGGAGGCACGCGCGGGAAGCGGAAGCGGCCGCTGGGTCTGACGGCGGCAGATTCGGTTGGGAGCTGCGGCGGGCCGGCGGGCTCCTGAGCGGAGACGGTGGGGCACCCACTGGCCCGGGCGGCGGCTGGCGCGGGTGAGCGTCAGGATCTTTCTTGGGGCAGGGGCTTGTTCCCCCTTAGGGGCGGGCTGTGCGGGACGGCCCCGAGCCCAGGGCCCTCCCTCGCCTCAAGGACGGCGAGCCCTGCGGCCGAGCGGGGGAGGCCCGGTCTCCGCCTGGCATAGGTGGGGGCAAGGAAGGGCGGGCAGGGAGCTGGGCCCGGTCCTGCTTTTGCCAGTTCTCCTCAGGTCGCTGGTGCGGCTCTGGGAGTGCAGCCGGCCTTGCCCCTGGCAGGGCCGCGGATTTTTCTTCTGTTTCGGTGGCGCCCAGGGCAACCGGCCTGCGACGCGCAATTCCTTCGCGGGCTTCGCGAACTTGTGGTTCAGTTGTTCGCAAGTACCTTGTGTGCTTCTGGTGTGTCTGTTGCAGCTGGCACGACAGCGAAACGCAGTATTTGTCCTTGACGTTTTTGTATCTCTGCATAATGCGTGACTTCCTCTCCTGCTCCCTACCTCATGTAACAGAAGAGTCATATAATACCATTAGAAAAAATCAAGTCTCTTTTTGTTAGACATTTCAAAGACAGGGTTTACAGTGTTAAGATACTTTGTAAATTGCATGGGTTTGAGATTGTTTTTTTTACATTCATTAGTTCTTTGAATACCGTATGCAATTTTGAGAGTTGTTCTTTAAACTGCTTGCAGTTCTATGTTATCATCTCTTAAAACTTAATTATATATGATTTTATTTTGGATAGCCAATGTTCTGTAACTGTTCTGTCATCCCTGAATTCCTACAGGCAAAAGCTATGTGCAACTTACTACTGTTCACCTCCCTAAGATGTTAAAAGTATTTTCTACTTACTTTGTTATTTTTTTGATCTCTTGACCTATTCTGTTTGTATTGACAGTAGTTGCCAGTTTTTACATCCAGAGGTCTGGTGTAGAAAGGATTGTTGATACTTTGGGAAGCAGCCTGTATGATTAGATTAATTCCTATGAGAGAGTCTTCTGTAAGTATTTGCGTTGCAGATTAGAGCTTCAGTTTTATGTCAGACTCCTTGAGACTTGTCTTTGAGATCTGATTAAATTGGCAAAACCATAGGATGGATCCTCTGTAAGGTAATGCAGGAAGAATAGCTGCTTCAGTGTCTAATACTTGAGGTTAAATTTTCCCAGCCTTTAATGCTGAGTGTTGTGTACTTATAACTAGCATGGCTAATAACCCGTAGTAATAATTAAAGAGGAAGAACCTGATAATTAAATAGGAAGAAAATACTTTAACAAGGACAGAACACAAGTGAAGATCTTCATCTTTTGAAGACTTCTGATTTAAATACCAGAGGCACAAGGAGAAAAAAACCCAGACCATTGTGAGTGCAAGCTTTAACTGTTGGTGTTTTTTTGTTGTTTTGGATTATTTTTTTTTAATTACTCTAAGTGAAGTGTGTGGTCAAGAAGTTCCTTTCAAGAAGACTCGTTGCTTTAGTGAGTAGGACCAAATAACAAAGCTCAAACTGGAGTACCCATTGGAATTGATTTCTGACAAGGCTAGGCATAATCTCTTTGGAGTATTTGGTCTTTTGGTCTGAATCTCATATGTCAGCAAGAGAAATGATAAAAAGTTCCGTATTTTGAGGGTATCTTTTCATGTATGGCAATGCCTGTTTACTGCTCAGGTTGGTAGGCTTCAAATTATTTGTTCTCTGGCAAGAAAAATTCAGTGAAGACAGTGACAGGCAATTATCTTCCAGGTTCTTTCTGTTCTAGGGCTTTATACTGGAATAATTACTTTTACTGGGGCTTTTGGGGAAGTACTGTAGAGGATTATGCCAGTCACAAGCAGTTCTCAAGGATGTGTGAGGAAGGAGAACTGTTCGTGTGAAGTGTCAACTTTATGTACTTCTGTACTTCAACTTTGTCTATGCCCCCCCCTCCTTTTTTTCATTGTGTTTTCTCAAAACCATTCAAAAACCTGAGTTTGGCAGTTTTCTAATACACTTTCTCAAGTTCTGTCAGTCTGTCCAGATTGCTAAGATGCAAGTAATTTGTTTTCCATTGTGACCTAAGAAGCTGGGCTATCATCCTGTCTGGGTTGTAGAAGAGCTTATATTGGTTGCTTATAAAAAACGGTTGCAAGATACAGTAAACAGTACTTGTATGCTCTCTTTAAATATAAATGTATTTTGAAGCAATGGAGTGAGGGACAAGGTTCTTTAAGGTAATTAGTAGTACTGATACTTGAAGGTACAGCTTCAGGTGTTTCATTTTCATGAGCCAGGTGGAGTTGCCAGTATTTTTAGAGCTTTTATGGCAATCCCCCATCCCCCACCCCCATTTGAGAACTGACTAATCAGTTCTGTTTGGTAAAATGTATTAAAAGTGTGAGTTTCCTGTACTTACCCCTTTGACAGATCTAAAACCTGATTTGAATGGTGATTTCATGCTTTACTGACTCCTTTTTGTTACCTTTTTTTCCTCTCTTTTTTTCCCCCTTCCTATAGTTTTTTTTCTTGCAGTCTTCAGTGTCCCTGTGGGATAGTCCTGCAGAGCAAAAGGCACCTTTTTGTAGTTTGCACAGTCATTAGATGAATCCCTTTATTCTGTGAAGCAAAGCCCACAGCAAATTAAAAGCAGATTCTCAACTTGTGTGTTACAATGTAGAAGTTAAACTGGGATCTTTTTGTTATAATCTCAATAAACTTGCATCTGTTTTGAAGTATCTAGGCAGTCTGTTACCCCCTTCCCCCTGAACAATTTTAGGTGTATTTAATGGATCATCTAAATAGGGAAGTATTGTCTGTGATGAGTTGCTAGTCCTGTCTTCTGATGTTTACACGTCCAAACATTGTTCTTTTGGCCAGTGAGCTTGGGGCCAGGTGAATAAAAGAATAAGAAGCATTCTAAGCTGAAGAATGCAAAAGGTTTTCACTTCTGGTGGGGTTTCTGCTCCTTTGAAACAGCAAAGTAACTTTTTTTCACTCAGTGGATTTGGCCAGTCCTAAATTCTTATTATGCTTTCAGGTATCTTTATCTTCAGAGGTCTTTGATGGTTGATCAGATTGAGGATTACTATTTGATTCTATTTAGAATGAATGAAGATGATGACTGATATCAGTTGGTATGGAGCCGTAGCTCTGTGCTGTATTGTAACACTTAAGGAATAGTAGTGTCTAGAAAAGAAGAGCAAATCCCTTTGAATTTCAGTGATAATTCTATTGCATTTTATAATTTTTGTGTACATTTTTTTTTATTTTTAAGGAGGACAGTGTGTACTATATGACATTTATTTCATAATCTGAAAGAAGAATAGCATTTGGAATAATGGCAACAGGAGACCTAAAAGGAAGTTTAAGAAAAATTGAACAAGGACTTCGCTTGTTAAATTATCCAAGAGATGTGGATTACACAGTGTAAGTGGCAGTGTGAATAGATTTGTCCTAATACATGATGACAGCAAGATGTGTAAAGATATGTATAAATATTAGTGTTGCACCTAGTGATAAGCAAGCAGACCGTATGTCTGGGGGAAGTTGAGGTTCGATACGTGTGAACTGGAAGATAAAAGGATACAGTTTTGCTGTTCTGAGCAATCCTTAGAGTAATCCTGAAGTGTACCATTATCTTGCTCTTTCTTCTGCTTTTTTTTCTTTGATTAATCTCTCATCTCTCAACTTTCTAATTTCTTTGAAAGTACTAGCAAAAGAAAATTTCATTCTGTAAAGATTAAAAAATGTTGAATGTTGAGGTGGAAATACTGGTGGGCTTTAGACCTGACTTAAAATTATATGATGGTCACAAAAACGTTGTTTTGAGCGTTTTACATGCTGAAAGATATGTCTGGGGGAAAAAATGCCTTAAAATGAAGGAGATACTTGGTTGTAACTTGCTGACTATGTTAAAACACCTTTCAAGTTAAATGTGTGAATTCAGGTAATGAAAGGCTTTTGTTATCTTCTGCTGTGTAAAATACTTTTGTTTTTCAATAGGTTAGTAAAGGGTGATGCAGCTGCATTTTTACCTATCATCAGCTATTGTTTTACATCTTTTTCAACTTACATAGCAGAGCTTTTGGTAAAGTGCAATGTGGAACTCACAGCAAAGAGTGACTTGCGTTTTATTGAAGCTATTTATAAGGTATTTATCTTTATGTTCTTTGCAGAAGAGATAGAGTTTTGAATATGGCCTCATAAAAATGAAACATCTGAGTTTTACTATGAAGCGAAAATTTTTGGCAATGAATGTGAATTGTGATTCTATTAGAATTGAAGATGAGTAGTAAGTCATTGTGTGGCAAGTCTTCATTTAGATTTTCATGAAAATAAGTTTGGGTGTTATTAGCCAAATCTCAGATTTGAGGCAGTTGCAGAAAAAGTAATATTGTTTCATGTAGTTTTGCAGAATATCGAAATACCTATTATATAATAGGTTTTATAGTAGTGGCATTAGAAGAAATCATAACCAGCAAAAAATCACATAATTATGATGAAAGCACAATTAAGAAATACAGCTATTTTAAAACACCATGCCATATTAATATATAAAGTCCAATACTTAATTTATAAGTTGGAATAAAATTATTAATGGAATGAAAATAATTTTGAGCTATCCTAAAAAATATACATAAGTACATTTTTGTAATTGTGGCTTGATGTATTAATGAATACTATCTTATTCAGGCTAGTTTTTCATCTGAGGACAGAGGCTTTTCTACAAAGAGACTTTGTGGGAGCCTTACTTAGCACTCTGACGCATTTGCCAAAATTGATAAACTTTTTATTGTGTGTTCGTTTTAAAAAGTTTTTGTTTAACTTTTTTCATATTAATGTCTACAGTCATGTATTTAATGAATCTCAAGACTGAGTTAAATTTTACAAGAGTGATGTGAATGAAATGTTTCTGGAAGAGGCATGTTTCAGGTCTAGTTAGAAGAAACAGCTGAGAATATATAAAACAAATGAGAAAAAGTTTAACTGCTGAAGTGCAGAATGAAATAAACAATTGTAGAAAATAAGAATCTGAGCATGCCATTTCTACAGCAAATTGCGCAATCGTTTTGAAAGTGAAATAAAATCTTATTTTATTGCAGCTTCTTCGAGATCAATTTCAATATAAACCAATTTTAACAAAACAACAGTTTCTTCAGTTTGGCTTTGCGGAAAGAAAGATGCAGATTGTTTGTGACATTATCAACTGTGTGGTGAAAAAACATAAGGAATTAAGTAACTCAAATAAGGTACTGATTAAATGGTAACTTTATTGTAAGGTTTCTTTTGACATACTTGATGCTGCAGGTAGAAGATGAAGACCAGTTTGTTTGAAGATGCAGCATTGCTGATGGTCAAAATTGGGGGAAAATTAGTATGAAGTTCCATTGTAAGATGCTGGAGTGCTATCAGGTATACAAAAGACATGAAGCTGCTGATGCTTTGTAGTATTAAAACAGAAAACATTAGAATGAAGATAAAGCTGGTACTTGGTATCTTTACAGTAAGTGATGCTTTTTCTTTTACACTTCTCAACACAGTGAATGTGTAACTCAATAGACTTAGCAGGTAGATGTAAAAACAAAGCAAAACTGATGTTGAAATTCTGGTAACATCTAATTTAAACATGACACGTTTCAGTGGTGTACGATTTAAATCATTATTTTCAGTAGTCAAATTTGTTTTACATTAAAGCATAATTTTTTCAGTGTATGCTGTGTATCTGTGCTTTAATAAAAGGAATTTTCAGTTCATATTTAACATAATTTTGTTTCATTTGCATTTATAATTGTAATTTCTGTGTTTGTCACTTTTGGGGGCATAGCTACATTTTTTGGGGTGTGTTTGCTTGTCATTTAACTCTGCTGCAAGTTGTCTTTTCTGTTTATGACCGACTTTGATGCAGCCTTGCATAGGCATTAATGAGTGTATGAATATGGCGTTCACTTCCAAATATTTTCTCTGTAAATTTGGGTTGTACTTATTTTTTTATTTAGACATCACTGTACTGCAGAGGTTTAAATGTGTTTGTGTGTGTGCCATGTAATCTTCCTGCTTGTTAGTGATGTCAGATAATGGAGTGTGTCATCCCATTCCCATGTTCTGTGTGTGTCCTGGAAAATATTCCGGTGTTAGAAGCATAATATTTTCTCCTTTTCACTTCAAAGGTTAAATTGCAAACGAGGAAGAAACTCAGATCTGTTAAATGTGAAGTATGGTCAAATTATGGTAATGTCCTTGCTGATCCTAGTGGCAGTGGTCTGAATTCCAAACAGGTACAATCATAGTTTTATGTTGTATTATGTCTAAAGGTTAATCTAATCTGCAGCAAGTCAGGTTCTTTCTGGAATGTGTTTTCATTTAGGTTTTTATGCTTGTTCAGACCAGAGTTGTTGTTTGTTAGTTTTTGGTTTTCTTTAATTTACTTTTTTCCCCAAAGTGTGGTTGACTGAAATAAGCGCTCAAACAGAGAGGATGTTGCTTCTTTGTTTACTGAGTAGTTGATCTCAAAAGTTTTGGTGGTAATGATCTAGTACCGTTGTTTGCCATTAGAATTCTACCAAGTTGAGGAACAGCAATGATGATGCAATTGGAAAAAGGATATGCATCTAGTTTGGAGACTGAAGTGTGTTTGGCCTAACATTGCACTGTTTTCAACATAGCTTTGTATGTATGTAACATTCCTCTTGGCTTCAGTTTTATGAGAGTAACACTTCATCCTATGCATTATGCTACTTTTTGCCTGTGGAGGAGACACCTCTCCTAATATTTTATGCTAAAAGAGTGTAAAGCAAAGTTGTACAAAACTTATAGGACTGTGACTGCCCATAAAATGTTGGTGATTTCTATTTAGAAGGAAAATACTGCCTTTAGCAGTGAAGAAAACTTCACAGAAAAGGTATTTGGAATGACTTATCTGGCACTTCTGGTTGTGGAGTGGTAGAACCAAATGGGGATATATGTGAGCATATTAAGAATTCCCTAGAAAGACAAGTGTTTCAGCTTCACTAAAGTGTCTGGGAATCTGTAAATATTAAGATGTCGCACAAATCTAGCAATTGTGGGTTCATAATCATTAGGTAATATATTTTGTTTTGTGGCAGGTAGTGATCATAGGACTTGATCCACCTGGAAGGAAAGGCAAAATTTGTCTGTTTTCTCTAAGGGAAACATTCAAAGGAAACAAAATGTGTAGCTAGTAGTGCTATTTTGCTGACAGTTGTCAAGGAAAAAGAGTTCTGATCTTCCTAGTTAAACTTCTTTTTCTAAACATTCAAGTGGTGATTTTGATGTTGGAACTGTCTATACATATGTTAATACATACAGCGAGATTCATACCTCCTAATCAACACTTTGCATCCAGTTGGTATAATTTAGTCAGATTTAAATAAATAAATAAATGCATACTAAAATGATAGGTCTTTTGTGTCAGTTACTTGGCAGATGAATTGAAATGTTCTTGTAATAATAACACTGGTAACTTATTTTTTTTTAACATACTCAAAAAGAAGCCTCAAGTAGAACGGCACTCAGGAAATGAAGTTAATTGTGACCTTAACCCACTACCCCTTCCAGCACAGGGATGTAATGAAGAAGAATCGTACCTTGATAACGATGTTGTGGAAGTCAAATGTGAACAAGTAAGAACTTTTATTTTAAGATGCTGTCTGTATGTATTAACTTTTCTTACAGGACTTTTCTAAAGGGATAAAGGTTTTGACAAGGTATCTGGATGGTCTTGAAGTATAACGAGTAGATATCTATCAAATAGATGGAAAAAGTTAAAGTCAGTTAAATTGTACTGTCCTTTCAAGAGCCAATACTGTGAATAGTTTCTTTTAAAAGCTGAGTTCCATGAATGGGCATATTGTGGCAATTCTGAAAGAAAAATAATTTTCTAATGTAGCAGCACATGGTTACTGAACTTGAGGAAGATTCTGCTTAATTTTATTGATCAAATCATGAATTATATCTGTTTTGAAATTAGAGGACGTGTGTTCCATATTTTCAGGTAATAGAAGATAATACTCAGATTGAGTTCCTGAAGAGTCAGCTTGCTGATTGCCAGGAAAAACTTCATAAGCTAGATTGGATGGAAGGTAAACTACATGTTTTAGAAGAGAAACTGAAAGGAAAGGTGATCATAGATGAGAAGGACTGGAATAACTTGTTGAGTCGAGTTTTGCTTCTTGAAACAGAATTGTTGTTGCAATCCAAAAAGGTATGTTAACTTCCGTTTTTCTTCTATAACAAAAATTGCTCAACACAATGTTGTCAGCCTGTTTCTGCTCTTCCTGCCTCCTGATGTGTGCTTCTTCATTATTTTCAAAGACGTCATATGAAGGGGCTGTTTATGGAGTTGGTATTTTTTTCTTAACTGTTGTGTTGCTTTCTCATGCTCTATGAAGCAAAGCCGTCCATTGGAAATTGTTTTCTTGCAGGAACAGAAGGTATAGCTAAACCTGTTTTCATTAGTAATGACTGTGTGTGTTTTTATTTCTCAGTGAATTTGTAGAAGGAAGCTTTTGAAGAGTCTTAATCATGCTGTCTTTGAAAGCTTAATATTTTTGTAGCTAAGAGTTTCATCATGCTAGTGACACATTTAAGGGTTTTCTTATTCTGGTCTACATTATTCTGGCCTGCATTATTCTGTTTTTCTTTTAATGGCCTGCAAATGGTTGCTGTTGATACAGCTGAATATCTATTTGTTAATTCTCCAAACTCTAATCAGGTACAGATACTCCCTTTGGAAGATTGTCTTCAGTCTGTATAACTCATGTTGACAAAAGTAGATGGCTTGCTCGATGGAATATACGAGGTTAATGGAGAAGTTAATTCTTGATTTAGTTTGTGGCTCTTTGAAATGTCTAGCCTGATTGATGGTCTTTCTCCTTTTTGCACCCCCACTCCCTACTTTTTATTTCTTGTCCATGGTGTTCACTGCATTTTTAAATGTGTGAAAGTGCTATAGTTGTGATGTGGCTATGTTTGGCATATTTGTCAGAGTAAATCAAGTATTTTGTTGTGTTAAGACTTATTTTTTGTGCTGTTGAAAGGTCCCTGTATGCACATTATATAATTTCATATAGGTACGCATGTAAGTACATGAGTACTTGAGATGCAGTGAACCATAGCATCAATTTTGTGATCACATGCTTAATTGCAAAGTGTATTTGCATATGTATCTCCTGTATCCTTCAGACACTGTCAGATGCTTTCCAGAAGCTAAAAACCCATGTGGAAAATAGTTGATCAGTGTTGCATTTTTATTTGTAGTTGCAAAAATGTTAAATTTACTTGTAAGCAGGAGTTCTGTGTGCATTGCTGGCCCTGCAAATTTGAAAATGTTGCTAATACTTATATAAAGACATGTTTTTGTTTTTTGTTTTTCCTGTGTGCCTTGAAAGTGTGCTAGTTACGCGAAGTCTTGAAGAAGTGTTTGGATTGATCACTAGGTTGTTTCTAAAGGCTGTAGCTCAAACTGTAAGGACCTACATTCTCAATTGCTTTTTTTCTTTTTTTCAAACACACTTTGAGGTCAGTAATGGCTCAAGTGATTTACCCTTTGAAATCAATTTCTTATGGATATTGTAATTTAACTATCAGTAGACATATGTCCAAATAACACCACCAATGATAATGTTTTCTTCTGCTAGTATTCAGCTGAACAGCCACAGACAGTTTTGGTCCTGTTTCAAGTGTATTCTCTTTAAAAGGTGTTGCATTTATGCTGGTAGCAGCATGGGAAAGCTTATGTTTCAGCCTAGGCTTGTTCTTTTATTTCTGTAAATCTGTTTTATTATCACTTCAGTAACATGTTTATTGCATAAGCTTTGGAATAGTATTTGGGTAATATTTGGAAAATACTTAACATTAATATTACTAAAGAATTTCCAGTAAGATAATTATATTTCTGTACTGCATGTTACTGAAATAAGTAATCTGCAGAAACATATTTGAATGTAATTTGTGTGTGGCATTGTTGCTTGTCTCTTTCTCAAAGCAAATAAGCTCTCTTTTATCCTTAAAATAATCTTGAAAACCCTAATTTTTTTCCAATAGGCATTTGAAAATTGCCGAGAAATAACCCTTTGGGCCAGAGAATTGCTGTTTTTTTGTTTCATGAAATTCGATCCAAGTTGTGCTTCACAGATATAGAAGCAATTCAGAATTACTCTTGGAATTTTTCAGGGAACTTTTGACATCTAGCCAGCGTAGCAGGAACACGCTTTGAGATGTGTCTTGCACTGCTGCCAAAGTAGCAGTAGTTGTGCATTTAGCTCTGCGAAAGTCTGAAAGCTACCAAATCCATTTTAATGAAAGGAACCGAGCAGAAGTAGTCAGTGCAGGTATCTGTTTCTGTATTAATTTTTTTAGAGGTATTAATTACTACAGGTTTTTCCAGCTTCTTCCCACATAATATGTGTTTCTCCCTCATTCACTTGTTTGGGCATAATATTCCCCGTTAACTGATACAGTTACTCCAGTATATAAAGTGCTATAATTTACCAAAGGCTGAGATTCAAATCATAATGATGACTAGTTGGCGAAAAATGTCTAGGTGTTAAGTGTTGGATTTCTTTTATTTTGAAATTAGGAGATTGTACTAGAAAACATTATTGTTAGTACAATGTTAATTCTGATTCCTGGTTTATGAACAACCTTCTATAAGCTAGATGGAGTTAAACGGAGAACTTTTCTTAAAAGAGCCCCGTCTCATTTAGAAGCCTCAGAAACTAGCTTAAAATAGACTCTTGAATTCTATGCATTTAAGTGGAATGAATTTCAGTTCATTTATAGGCTGATTTTTTTAGGACTGAGGAGCTGCATTTCTGAGTATCAACCAGAAGTAGAAGGTACAATTATTTTGCTAAGGTAACGGCAGTCAATGTCAAGATGTAAGTGTTAGCCCAGCCAAGAACAGTCTGATTGTTCATTCTACTCATACTGACGTTATATGTACTGTCCTTGGACCTGGTTTTGGCCTGTTCATGAACAGCAATATTGATGCTTGTTGAAAAAGCGCCCGTGAATTAGACTAGGTTTTTAATGCAGTGTATGTGTGTACATGTTGGATGTTTTAGTCCTATAAAGACACTTGTGCGGTGCCAACATATCTGGATGGTGTAGCAAATACACGCATAGCTAGTACTTAAATATACTTTTGTTCAGTCAAAAGATGACTTAGGGTATATGGCTAAAATGCAGTAAACTTATATTTCAGAGAGACTTACCTACAGAGGTCAGCAACATCGGCCAAGAATGTACTGCTGGTAGGATTCCAGTTTCTGCTGGTGAGTATTATTGGTTTTCTTTAATTGACATCATATATTAAAAATTCTTGCAGATGTTGACTAAAATAGTGTTTTTTAAGTAGACAATTGCAATTTTGTGACTTAGGAATTTAAATGCATGCTGCAAATTAGAAGTTAACCTGCTAGTCACTTCATGTTTGTAATTTATTCTTCGGAAGCTTTATTTACTGAAATAGTTTTTAAAGCATTAGTGAAAATATAGTGTAGTAATTAATGTTTACAAATAACTACTAAAAATCTCAAAGATGCGAATTTAAAGTACTTTAGCTAAAGCTGTGAAAAAGCAATGTTATCTGTGCTTTAAAGTAGCTATAATGCTTTAAAAATAAGCTGCTTATTTGTAAGCACAAAAAATTATATTGCTGCAATGGGTTTGTTATAATTCAAATAGTGTCATATTTATGATTTTTTTTTGCTTTTATAATGGGGCTCAGGACGAATCAGGTCTTTCTCATTCATAATCCATGTTATTTTTCAAATCACTGCTGAATATTCTCTATAGTTTCATCCCTTTTGAAGCAGTTAGCAGGCATCCAACTAGCATGTTTACTAAACTTTCTTATTTTGAAGAGCAAGACAAAATCTTTTTTTTTCTATTTCCAACTTCATTTTGATAATGTACAAGAAGTAAATAGGACAGCCTTAAGTGGGAAAGAAATTAAAAATATTCCCCAGGCCATAAGTAATTCTGTCTTTCTCAGTCGGTGGTAGCTCTTTAGCCCTTGCGTTGCATCATTCTCTTTAGTAATTTGGCCTGTTTTCCCTATGGCAGCTGTTATTCCTACCACCAGTAGTAAGGAGGGTATTCAGTTTCCCATTCTCACTTACTAGGTTCGTCCAGTGCTGGGCTCTTGCATTGACATTAAAAGGGAATCTCAGTAATGCAGTTTCTGTGGAAATTAGGAAGGTAGTTTCTCGGTTATGTTGAAGTTTGTTTTAATTATGAAGTCTCAGAAATGGGACCTTTTTACAGACCTTAGACAGCTTGCTGCATGTTTACTTCCTTTCATATATTTAGTGGTATGTTACTGACACTTGAGGACTTTATAGTTAGCAAGGAGGCTGGTGGTATTTAATAGAATTTTCATATTTTCAGACTTCTAGAATTCTGAATTTGTTACTCCTATTTTTCTAAAATATGATTCAGGAAATTTTAGGCCGGTCTTAACTTTTCTGTCTGAGACGTACAGTACTTGGAATGCTTTGGTGCTTATTTTGGTTGTAGTGCTCTTCAGGAGTGACAGCTATACAGAAGAAACATTTTTTAATTGTATTTTATTAAAAATAATTTAATATTATTTTAATTAGAGTAGTGTAGCTAAACATGTTCCACAGGTATGATCTGTATATGATGGCCTTACTAAAAATAAGCGTAAGGGAACACTTTTTTTCCTAAATACTGATTTCTCTTCCTGACAATAGTATTCTAAAATTGCAGAGTATCAAAACCTTCGCAATGTAAAAGAAAAGTTTTTCCGCTGAATGGATGCTAAACCTATACCAACAGGAAGAAAGCTAGGGAAACAGCAAGAGGCTGGTACAAATTTTAAGCTAAGCAAGGAGGTGATTTTGTTTATATTTCTACTGCTTATAAGATGGGTTACTTAGCACAAATTAAAGACATGTTTGAACTGCAATAAATATAATATAAACTATTCAAAATTACTATTAAATGTTTGACCCAGTAATTAGGCTTAAGTCTTAAGTGTTGGTTTTACTGTAATCAGGATAAAGGTAGAATTCCTAGTAATCTTTTTTTGAGTTTGTCTGTGTGTTATACACAGTATACTGCACTTACCTTGTTTTAAGAAAATGAGAAACTTATTTTGGATCCTCACCAGTGGCTTTTTTTTTCCCCCCTTTCTAAACAATACATTCTCTTCCATTATTACATACTGTAAATCAAGCTATTTGATAGCTGACCTTGCAATAAGAGAGTGAAAAGACAAAGGTGACATGAAAATGAGTATTTCTCCATAGATACAGAGAGGAAGGAGGACATGCCAGAGAGCCTTCATCAGTTGCCTGGATACAGTTCACTGTTATCCCCAAACCCATCTCCCAAAGCCATGACCATTAATTCTCAATGTCTGACAATTTCAAAGGTAAGTAAAATGCTTAGCTGATTTCGTTTGTGAGGTCAAGAGAACAAGTAAGCATTAGTTTTAATTGTATATGCTAGTGAAAAACAAGGAAACTGTGCAAAACTACATCTAGGTCTGTCTCATAAAAATCCTTTTGATATGTAAACAGTGCTTAAAGTCACATTTTCTCTATGGATTTTTGGGCTGAAAGTCCATTTGAAGAATGTTAGCTTTGAAGAATTCACTAACTTTGTTGCTTTTAAATTGCAGGAGACAACAAGACAAAGAATGGAAAGGATAAGTAAAATGTAAGTAATAGGAAAGGGCAGCAGGAATTCATTTCCCAGGAGGGAGTTGTACTGGACTGAGGCATTATAGAGAACATACATATGTGTTCCAAACCTCAAAGGTCTCTACATCAGGTGTGGCATTTCCTTATGACTCCACTGGATAATAAATCCACTTACAGTTCTGTATTTGTGGGATGAGTCACTGTTTTGGTTTCTAAAAAGCAATAGAAAGCATTCTTAATTATTAACTAGATATTAAAGAGTGTTTAGAATCTGGTTGGTAAGGAATAGGAGTATTATTTACTTTCTGATAGGAATTCCCTGGAACTTCCAACTTTTCATCCTGAAAAATAACTACAATATCTTAACTCTCTTTTTTAGTATTTAAGGAAAAGTAAAACCAATTTCAGCCTAAGCATTGTGATAACTGTATTAAGGTATATTTGATGCTAGTTCTGAGATCCGTTACAAAAATTTTTTTTTTGTTTGAAATCTTTTTATTATACTTGAAGAGAAAACATTGCTGTGTAATGTTTCTTTAGCAAGAGATTTCTATAAGTGCCTGAACTGAAAAAAGCTGTAGCCTTTTTTGTGATGAAATTTTATTGTATGGGTTAGTTCTTTATGTATATTTAAGGTTTGTTGATATGTGGTAGGCATTTAAAATACAAAACCAATTGCAGAGGAAAAGGGGAGATGAGAGGAAACTTCAGGTTTCTTGCTGCTTGGTAGTATTTTGGATTCATTTGAGAGTTAAAGGCAGGTCAGTTATTTCCTACCACATTTTAGTAAGTGTGTGTGTAAACAAAATTTATTTTCAGAATTGAAGAAACCTCAGAATTGTTGAAAACATCAAGCAACACCACTTGAGAAGACCTGAAAGCACAGGTCTTCAGACCTGGTCTCTGTAGACTTGTGGATATCAGAACTAATATGTATGTTTGTACAGCATTAAATTTTTAAGATGTCAAATTTGTAATAAATTTTGAACAAATATTTTTCTAATGCATCTGTGTGTTGATTTTCCTCCCCTGGCCCCAATTTTTGGTTTCAAAAATTGTTCAAATAGCTTCCTCCCTGCACATCCCCCCCCGCCCCCCCCTCCACCTTTGTAAAGTGAAGTCATTACAGCAGTGTATTTTTGTGTTGACATTTGTTAGCAGTGTGCTAAGCAATACGTTTTTTAGAGTGCAGGCTTGAGGACCGTGGTTTACATCCTGTTGGAAACGTTCCAGCTGGGACTTGCATATTACACCCAAGAGGCATTCTTACATACCATCCTACCATCTGTACTGTTGAATAAGTCTTAATGAAAACTTAAATACACAATTTCAAATATGTATCTTTTTTTGCTGTTTTTTTTTTAAAAAAAACAAACAAACAAAAAACAAATCTAAGGTTTCTTGCTGAGCTGGAGTGCACCAGTGCATTATGGCTTCCATTAACACTGGCAAAGTGAGGGTCAGTTTGATCCTAAACACTAAAATGTGCAAGTAAGTCCACAGACTTTGACTGCAAGAGATGTGTTGAGTGTTTTAGTGCTCTTACCCAATGCATTTTAAGACCAGCAGCACAGATGGAGACCATCCAGTATACAAAGAGATGCAACATTTTAATGATTTTAAGCTGTATTAAAATTTCTCTTTAGAGACGTAGGTAGATGTAAGACTCCCGTAAACATTACATAATGAAATCAAAGATGTGTGAAGTTTGATAAGATTTATTTATTACTCTTAAGTAAATTGTTACCCTATTGTATCAAGGTGTCTTTGTGCTATAATATTCCACTTATAAAGTTTTTTTGAGTTTGATTTTGCAAAACCAGTAGATTTTTTTTGGCAGGGTTTGTAAATGAAGGTAAAAGCAGCTGTTTGACATTATGCTGTAAAAAGTGATTTATATGTTTTAACTAATTATGATTTTTCTATAACCATATGGAATATAAATTGACTATTTTACATACAAACAGAAGAACATAGTGATCCATTATGTTATATAAACTAGCTGAGGTTTTTTTTACTTTTGCAATAGAATTTACTTTCCCAGTTGTTTAAAAAAAATAAATTATAAAGTTGGAAAGTTAGATGAT
The DNA here is from genome assembly GCF_023638135.1 of Falco biarmicus. Classification (NCBI taxonomy): domain Eukaryota; kingdom Metazoa; phylum Chordata; class Aves; order Falconiformes; family Falconidae; genus Falco; species Falco biarmicus. The sequence continues at coordinate 91,762,223 of NC_079288.1, forward strand.
GTGAACATGTTTTGCTCCTTAATTGTAAATAGACATTGGAAATCACTGTTCATTATCCTAACAATGAAATGAGGTTTTCTTCTGAATTTTAGACCATTTCAACAGAAAATAGGTGAAGTTTTTCTCAAATAGGACTACAGCACCATCTTGTGGAAATCCTTATACAAAGTAATTACCAAAGGAGGAAAAAAGTATTTTCTTAAACAGTTAAAGTTATTGCTTTAAACCAGTAATGATCATATATTTTGAAATATTACCTCTCTTTAATTTTTCTGCTTTGCCTTGGAATCAAAGAGGATTTTATGTTTTTATATTCTTATAATTATAATCTGCATGATAATTAGTATGTATGATATCTGATAATCATGGCAGGAACCAGGAGAAAGAATCTGTTGTTTGTTGAAGTTACGGCAAGGATGGGATGTGTTAGTCAATATAAATTATTCAAGTTACAGGGATTTATCATTGAATGCATCTGATTAATGCAGCGAAAGTTAGAAAAAGGTCTTTCAGTAGGTATGCAATTTAATATGTAGTGCTGCAAAATTGAAAATCCAGAATTGTTGAAACTGTTTCCTTCTTCTGGAAACTTAAATGCAGTACTACGCAATGGTTCAGCCTTTGTACATAAAGGCTTTGTTTCTCCTGTTTTCAGGACCAAGCAGGAGCTCACTTTGATCAAACTGAAGCCACGGTTGTTTTACTGTTAGGGCAACAGAGTGAATTTGCTAAAGGTGGTCTTCTCACATCTGCTTTCTTTTTTAAAAAATGAAATTTGGTTTTGGAAGACAGTACCATGTTCTGAAAAAGAAAAAAAAATATTAAAAAAACCCTCAACCATGTAAGGAGGGTTTGAATGCACTATTAATATTTAAGTCAGTTCTATCAGTGGAAACAATTAGTTCTAGTGATGCTGTAAGTCACAGTAAAACCACCAAAGCAGTGCAATGCTGGGGAATACATGTAATGACTGAAAATAGCAACAGTCTTTGAGTAATTGCTGATGCAATGCTACTTCAAGCATTGTCACAACAGTTGAAGAGTTGACATTCTACATGTGTGAACAGTTGGGTGGGAGGATCTTGCTGAGTGCCAGGAGATGTTAGATACCTTCTGAAACATAATTTTAAAAAAAATCCTGAGACTATTCCTCCTGATAGTTTGTCACGCCTAGTTCTCTCCAATGAAGAAAAAAATTCCTGTTGTTCAAGATACATGTTCTATGGTTATAAATCATTAATCGAACCAGTGCTGTTTCTTAAAGTTACTGAATTTAATTTAGTTTAACTATAAAATCAGTAGTATAGATATATAAGAATTGTTCCGACAACTCTGTTTCCTTAAATATAAATAGAATAATTCCACCTTATGTAACAAAATATTTATGCATTATGTGGGATAGTGAAGCATAATTGCATTAAAGTAGAATGCTAAAACTGAAGCTTCTACAAAAAAAAATACTTTCTAACCTAATTTTTTAAAGCAGGTTTATGAATCTATTCAAACTTATGGGATTACCATTGAGATCTTTTTTTTTTTTTTCTACTCTTTCTTATCCAATATGACTATGCACTTACTGAAATTAAAACATGCTATGGAAAACATAGTAAGAATCCTCTCACCCCAAATCTGTAATACTGAAAAGCAGTCTGATAACCTCTCAGTTATATTTTCCATCTGTGTATATACTACTACATGTTGTGGAATGCTAGTGCTCTGGGTCATAAGTACTAAGAAAATTATTGTAGTTATGACCCTAGAATATATTCTTTATGATGTTACTTTTGATGTTCAAGATCTGATACTTGTGTTGTAGATCACTCAAGTCTGGTTGTACCTAAGTATGAGACAGGCTCAGTTCAGTTATATCCTGGTGTTTATACCTAACTTGGAGTTGGTTTGCATCTCCACAAGTGTATTCAAAGCTCAAAGCCTTAATTACTAAGTGTGTTCTATTTTCTTATAAGTATGTCCAGTTTTCTTATGCTTATTCTTGCAGTTTTTTTATGTGTTTCTGCTCTGGTTTAGTCTCATGTCCCACATCAGGCTCGATTCAGTTTCTAGTCCCAACAGCAAACGCGGTGCAGAAGAAACCTGGACTGAAAATGTTTTTGAAAGTTTTACATTCTTTTAAATTTGCCTGTTACAGAATACTTGTTGTCTTGAAATCAGTTCAATTAAGGAGAAAATCTCTCATGGAATTTGCAGAACTGTAATCTAGACTGTGAGGAGGGCGGTTACTTGTTTTTCCTTCCTTGTAAGTCTAGCAGCGATGAGTAGAGCCACCTTGTTTGAATTCTAATATAAAAGTAATTTTGTTGCTTTTTTTTCTGGTAATGTGGTATATTTATTGTAGAGTTTTGAAGAAATATTCCAATGTGAAAAATATTGTACATATATATATTTATGTATATAATTATTTTTTATAGCTTGAGCTGCTAGTAGCATGTAGTGTTGTGACAGTTTATACATGATGAGAGTGGCAGTTTTCCTCTCTCCCTGTGAATTATCAAATAGGTGATAGCTCTTTCAAATGAGGTACTCTTTCTAATTTTTTTTTTAAACAAGAGTATCTGTTGAGTTGTGGGGATGGCTGTCTGGTGCCCATACGGCTTCACAGCAAAGTTTGTGTTGCTAAAGTTGCTATTACAGCCTGTGGTAGAACCAGCCTATCAGCCTATTGCTCATACTAAACCCAATTTTTTGCTTACAGCTATTTGTTTTTCCTCTTCTCTTGCACATTTTTTTTTTGTTTGATCTATTGTATCTATTTTTATTTTATTATTATAATAAAAAGCTAAAATCAAGGATATAGATACACTGAAGTTTGAGAAGTACATTCTTGTGTTGTAAAGGTTAGTTTTTCTGGAGAAAGAAAAGAAAGATGGTCAAAATATATGAGAAGCTACTAATATTCGTGGAATTTACTTAGTTACTTTTCATTAGAGGTGGTTAAAATTCTTTACTAATCATCAATGAACAAGGGCTAAACCAGCTTTTTCTGTTAGCTGCTTGTTTTGATATGGGAACTTAGCCTTCATTTTGAAAGTTGCAGTTGTAATTTAATCTGCTTTTAAAATTATTTATTTTACACTACCTTTCTTTCCAAACACTTATAGTTCCTTTGCAGTTTCTTTCTAGAATCTGATTTTAACCCTGTGTGGTGAAAATCTAAGTAGTTCACTTGTAATCCTGAGACAGCAAAATGCACTTCTTCAGGAAAGCTATTAAATCTGCAAAAATTGTTGAATGATAGTATGTTGCTTCTGTGGTATCTAGGCAGATTTCTGTGCTATAGAGGCCTGTATTGTGTTCTTTGTAGGATACCTAGGATGATGCAGTCTGTCAGCTGTGAGATGAGCAATCAATACAAGGGTACTAGTTAAAACACTTGTGACTTCAGTGTTTCAAATGGGGAAAAGAAGTCATACTAAAAGTGTGATATTCCTTCACTTGAGCATCCTACAGCTGATGTCATGAGGTGTAGGAAATTTAGTATACCTGTTTATGCAATGTGACCTTATCTTAAGAGAGAAAGATGCTATATCTGTGGTTACAAACCTCATCCTCTTTGGAAGCAGTGAGTTTTTTTACTATCTGGGAGAAAACCCTTATTATAGGTTAAAAACAATAAGCAGTAGTGTGAGGCACTGTTGTTCTAATACAGCGATGTGTGTTGGTTTTCCCCTCCCCTTTACCTTTCCAGTTATTGTAAAGGAAGCTTCGTATGCTGTAAAGCAAGATAATTTTTGATGGTAGGCTCTGGAATCAGCAGAAATATAATTGTTCCCATTAGGTTTATAAAGATTAATTTTTAGTGTAAGTGATATCAAAGAATATTATGCCTCAGGGTATTTTAATCAAAGACATAATTATGTTTCTAAAACATACTGCAAGATCTTCACAAACTTTCACGCTTGTATGCTCATTTTACCTGGTGTTGCTGCGCTTCGTTGAGTGCATGTTGAAATATGAACTGGGATTAAGAGAACTGCAGTTAGTCCTGAATACTTTCCATGAATGCTGAGAATAGTTTCACAGAGCTGAAGTGTTTGGCAGCTTAAGGGATTTCCTCCCACTGCTGCTCATTCCCATCTGACTATTCTGTGAACTGCATTTTGTAACTGATGTGACTTAAGCATACTCTTCTGAAAATACATTGTGAGGGATATCGATAGTTTTTTTCGGTTTGGGAATTTTTTTTTATTGTGGTTTGTTGGGTTTTTTTTCCCCTTCACATCAGCTCTGTGGTCCAGCTTATGACATTGCATACAAACATTTGCATCTAAACTTTAAGTTGGAGCAGCATGCTGTGGTGTCAACAAGTAACTGGGCAGCAGGAGGTAGAATGGGTTAAGTTAGTGTTCTACTGCAAAAGGATTTTTTTGTCTAAGCACAGAGTGAGCTAGAAGCGAAGAAGTTCCTATGCAAAGTCCCAATGTACGTATTCATGAAGACTTGTTTATTGCATGTTTGTTTGATTTATGTTTGACTTGACTGAATGAAAGGGCAAATGTGTGTCTGAAAAAACATGGAAAATAGGATTAAAGAGAATCAACATTTTGGAATTGGGTCAGTTTTCAAGTGTTAAAATAGCTCTATTTATTACATGTACTTCTGCTTTATTTATCTTTTCCCCTCCTAGACAATTTTTGTTGATCTGGAGGCATATTTTTCATGTGTCTTTAAAAAAATATTTCTCCCTTGTTGCTATGTAAAATGACCATAAAACGTACAGGCAAATGCAAAAAGCAATCCTCAGGGAATGTTTGGAAACGTTTTGTATTGTGTTTTAACATGTATGCACGTGTAAGGCATTTAGAATAGTATTTCATATTAGTGATCACACTGTATTGTAAAAATATGAAAGAAATCCTCCCTTCAACCTTAGTTTAACCATAAAGTGATAAGCTAGACAATCTAATTAATGTAGTTTGAAGCACTTCATTACTATAAGTGACATTTAGCATATGTGAAGACTCTCCAGTTATTTTTAGCAGTGCATGTTCATTTACTTCATAGGTGATCAGGTTGAATGTGCTATGCTTTTCCTATCATACTGACTTATGATCTGGGATTACATAGAGTCTTTATCCCTATATTGTTGCATAATTCATTTATAGTAACTTCTTTATGTCTGCTTTCTCCAACTGTAAAATTAAGTGATTCCTCTTGTTTTCCTCCTGAGGGTATTATGTGGTTTGGTTTATTGTTTATGCCCACTTTAAGAATGACTTAAGAAAAAAGCTAATGGAAAAAATGTAGTCTGGTTTTAAGAGTTCACTTAATTGAAACCATTCCATTGGAACCCATGGAAGGAACTAAAGGCTAAGTTCATGAACTTATGTGAGCTTATGTATTAGTAGTAACTTAAGCTCCAGCTTCTTGTAGTTATAAAAGTAGTTGACAGCTGTGATAATTTCAGATGAAGTAGTTGTGCTTTTGTGTGAACTATAGAAAAATAGGTGCTGATATGGTGGGAGATTGCTAGCCTGAATACCTTATCAAATTCCTTTAAGCTGTGATATAACAATTTATGACAAGTGACTCCAGTTTTCTGTAGGTTTTTTCATATGTCACTGGTGGAACGCTTCTGTATTCGCTATATTATATATAGCCTTTTTCATGAAGATGTACCAGCAAACAATTGCTTTAATTATTTTGTAATTGAACACATTAAAAACTGTTAAAACTTTTCATTTGAAGCTGACTTTGACTTGCATAATTTTACATTGATGCACTGATCATAAATTGTCTTCAGTGTAAATTACTCCTTTACTTCTACAGAGGGAACGGATACAATCATTATGTTATTTTAGTATATATAAAAAAGCAATTGTTCTAGTGAATGGGAGAGCACTGAAAGAGATTAATGTCTTGTTATTTCATAGTTGGTTTTGTGACTTTAGCTTTGTGTAAAAGTATTTTTATTACAGGCATGGCTTTGATATACTTCTGGTTTTTGAGTTTAGTGAGTTTTCTGATGATCTTGCCACCAGCTTAAAAGATTGACATAAATGTGTACTAACTAATACTGATCCAGAACTAGAAGAAGCTGTGATGATCTGTAGGTGTTCTTGAAAGGCTTGTGAGCTTTGTTGTACAGGTACAGTTTCACCTTAGCAACAAATTAGGTAAATCTTCATGATGCATGAACATCTTCCTGTTTAAGAAGAGAAGCTGCTGGAGTAAAGAGCAAACTGAAGTCCTTGTAGAAGTATTTATGGCCTTGAAAAATGTATGCCTAGAATATGGAGGTCTTTCCTGATTGAAATAAGGTCTGCATAGCAGGAGATTATCCTGGATGAGATAAAAGTGGAACTGTAATGGAAGCAGGAAAAAGGCTCTGGATGAACCAAAAGCAGGTGTCAGTGGGACTTATGTTATTTAAATAATGCTTAAAAGGTTAGGTTCGTAATGTAATGTGTCTGACAGTCAAGCGAAATGAACTACAAAGGGGATGCATTTAATTAAAAGTATACTGAGAACCATTTGAAATTAGAACGGCTCAAATGAGTAGGAAAAATACACTACAGTATGATGGCCATACTGATAATGAAGTGGAATAGCTCTTTTTGTGACCAAGGCAACATGATGATTACAACTTAATCTTCAAGGGTGATGTGTGGAAAGAGAGGAGATGGTTCAGACTCGTAGACTGCTCAGAAGTTTAGCAAACATTCTACCCAGGAACCCCTCCGAAACTGGGAGAGTGGTGAGCTGTGGTGTAAAAATGAAAATGTTTGACACAATTCTGTTAAAAAAAAATAAAAAATGAGGCTGTATGCCTTTGGAGGGAGGTGGTTAGACTTGGGAGTCTGAATTGGTGTTTCTGTTCAAAGCCTTTTTGTTGTTCTACTTCCAGGCAGGATTTGGGTAATACCCTCTGCATTCTCCATGTTTTCATCAGAACACTTCTAACTCCCTGTTAAAACAAAAATATCAAAATATCATGCTTCAGAATGTGGTCATCAAGGTCAAGGAGGAATTTGTGCCCAGTGTATGCATGATTGATGAGGTCTATCAAGGGCTTGTGGGGTATGGAATGGGCTTTTTGTTTGTCTAACAAAAAAAAAAAAAAGGGTCCATATTGCTAATCTTAATAATTAATTTCTGCTAATATTGCAATAAAAATTAATGCAAATTTTAATATAAATTCTTTATTGGTATGTTTTTCCTGCTTTGCTGACAACCATATGGACAGCTATTCAGGATCGGGGTCCTCTCTGACTCACAGATGGAGTGTCAAAGATCTCAGGTATTTTATTTTTTCTGCTGCATGAAGCAGATTTTTACTTACTAGCCTAATTTGGGTATATCTCAGCTAATTAGACAACCACCATTATAGAAGCTTGTTGGAGGTCCATAACCTTTGATAAGCCAAAACCAGCAGCCCTCTTTTTTTTTTTTTTTTCCCATGAAGTTCTGCCCTGACCCTTTGTCTGTCCCTCTTAATGAATTGGTTTATCAGGAAGCTCTGCACACAGAAATGTGTGAACTCGATCATTTCAGCTGCGGGGAGACCAGGTGCAAGAGAGAAGCAGATTTCAGTCAAACTGAATTGGCTAGGCACAAAGTCAAGGCAACACCAGAAGAAGATGGGAGTAAGCGGTTGGGGGTACCCAGAAGCGAGCTTGGGACAGCTATCCTCTTTGGCAGTAACAGGCTGTGATACTGTTGTGTTACAATATTTGTTGCACATCACCCTCAGTTATCTGAGCACTAAAAGTCCTTTCACTACTAAGGACTTTGTTGTGAAATTGCCTGCACAGGTTAATTTGCCTCTTCTATGATTTGAGGTGAGTGAATACTTGGGTACTTTGTCCTCTATTATAGTACCTCCTCAGAGAGGCTCTTCTCAACCTACTTTACATCTGCTGTGGTGATTTTTGAGTGCCTGTAACATTTTAGGGTATATATGAGGTCAAGGCTACTATCACAGATATCACAGTCACCTTGAATACAATGAAACCACACAGTGCTTTAGTTTTTTGGTTTGTTTTTGTTGTCGTTTGATTTGGGGCTTTGGGGTTTGTTTTTTTTTTTGGTGTTGCTGGCCAGTTATGTGTTCCTGTATATGTCTACATTTTTCTTTTCCTGTCTTAAGAACACAGCAATGACTACATGGCTGTGTAATAATAAAACATTGTAGTAGTAAGTGTAACAGTTAATAAATATTGTCATTGTTCATAGCTCTATAAAGCACACAAAACACTCTCCTTTGATCAGTAAATTAGTAACATTCAGTCACTTTAATCTTTAAATATCTTCCAACGCTTTGTAAACTTTCATTTTGTAATGGGATGAAAAAGAAGAAATAAACAGGTTGTTAAGGAAAACCAAACACTGGCATGGTAAGAAGCTCACTGCTAAAATAGTGTTTAGTACATAAACTGAAATATTTTCAAGCCTCTGAAATACAGCAAAAGATGTTCCAGTCATTCCTTATTTAGATTCTTGTGGCCATATGGTTGAACTGATATAATAGATGCATACTGCCTAAAGATGCTAGTCCTTTCCCTGCTGTTGATGCAAGTTTTCACTTGCACTTCTAAGCCTTTTCTCACCTCAAGAGAACTGTTCTAGTGTTCCATGTTTCATCTTTAAAATGAGTGTTTTGACCCTGCAGGGAACCATTGCAGCCAAGCACCTTATGCGGGAATGGAAAGGAGTTCCCTGAGAAAAGTAGCAGAACCAAGACCAAATTGGCTTACAAGACAGTCAAACTAAATCACTACAGCTTCTCAGTGAATGTGTTTTATATCTTCTCATTATCAAATCTCATTGTTTGTGTACGTATCTACCACGTAAGTCTGTGTCTGTATTTTCTTGTAGGCTTTTGAAGTGCTACAGGTTATTTAACATGTACTGTCCTAGTACTAGAACAGTAATACTGCTTCAGCAAATGATGTCATAGACCTTTAGTCAATGTGAGGACAGAACGTGACAGTTGGTATCTTGAATTTTTTTACACAGACCTGGAAATGAGAGGAGACAACTTAAATTGACAGGTTATTTAAAATTGCACAGATGTCAGAGAAGGTTTTCAGGCTTTAGGTAAAGACTTTTCAGACCTGTGCTGACCCTCAGCAGCACACTTTAGCCCACAGATAACTTTAAGGAAGTCCACCTCACTTAAGTTGTCTTGATTACTCATTTAGCTCTCTCCTCATTTGCAGTGTCTTCTGCATTCTTCTCATGGTAGGAGTCTCGTCAGGTATACTAACAGCATTTATTTCTGTTATGCTTATGTATTTAATGTTGGGGGGGAGGGACGGGACACACAGAACGTGACGAGGGGATGATTGGATTTTTTTTGTTGTCTACCTGAGTGAGCTTTAATGTGGACACTTAAACCCTGGGTATATGCAGCAGCATAAGCTGGCTCAGGAAATCTTTGTGTTTTTCACTTAAGTCCATTTAAATAAAATTGTAACTGTAGCCTATGTTACATACCTAAGTTACCAGTGAATTGGGTCGCTCAGGTCCTGACTTGTTACTGGGGCTGTAATATTGAGGTCAACACAAGCTACATGACCCAGGAAGCCTGTTGGCCAGGACACACCAATCTCTGTTGCTGTAACTGTGCTCTTGCTGATAACTGGGCTAGTTTGATAACTCTAGTCTTAACAACTTGGACAGCAGCATATACATCATTAACTGAACACGGGATCTAAAGTTAAACGGTGTTCTCAGTAGTTCATGCTGCGCAGTTGTAGTATCTCATGAATCCAACAAAGATTGTTGTATCTATTTTAATGTGTTTTTCTATGGGAACTAAAGGGAAAGATATGTTTTAAAATATGAATAAAAAGGTTCAAAACATAACTTAGTTTAATAATCTTTAACAGAAATGGTAAAATCAAGTGAGGAATAATCTTTGCTTACCTTTGCATTTTTTCATTACACCTTAAAACTAATGAGTTTTTGCTGGGCTTGAACTTACCAGAACTCAAGACTTCTATTTTAAAATGGGCTCAATCCTTTCTTGATTTTGTTGAAATTGTATTTGGAGTAATGTAAGGAATAATATCCTGTTCCATGTAAAAGAAGCCTGGTCTTTGTGCAAGAATAATGTTTTTAGGTCTGAACTTTAAGTCAGATAATTTACTACAGGATTATTTTTTTTTTTTGTTGCTTCCATGTTAGTCATACAAAATAAAAAGTTGACTCTTACTGCAAAGAGAACCTATAGCATATTCATCTAAATAAGGCATATAAATTTCGATAACTGTTTTCTATTTCGGTATAGTTTATTGTCAAATGTAGACAGACTTGTCTACTGCAATATAAACGGTTTAGTCTTTAAGCTACATCTTTTTTGTAAAAGATTGACATTTGCTGCTTTTTCCAGATAACAGTAGCCAATGTTGTCCTATCAGGGAAAAATGTTAGCTGCTGTTCTGTAAGTCACAGAGAAGATAAGAACATCTTTGAATAATAGAGCAATGGTGCAAGTTTGCAGCAAGGCCTTTGTGTCTGGAAAAAAGATTAAACACTAAAGAACTCAATAAGCTGACAAAATCAGTCCTTTTTTCTGCGTAAAAATTCTCAATTCAAAATTCAGACAAACGTTAAATTACATAGGTCATGATAAAAAGCTTAAGTTTTTGAACTTTAAAATTATAAAGCTGTCTACAATATAGAGAATATTTCGAAATTGTAGGGTTTTCTTTTTAAGAGAAATTTACCTATATGTTCACTTTTTGTTCTTCATGTGAACCCTTATTTTAACACTAAGCCTGTGTTGCAGTTATAAACCCTATAATTTTACTTTTTCTAACTTTTAAGAGAAGATACCCAAGAACATTTTCTTGAAATCTCTATGGAAATTTCTGTTTTGTATTTCTTGCATCTCTAAATGCATATCTACTCCCTCAATAAGAAAGATTTTCCTGATGTTAATGGCGAATACTTTATTGCCCATAATGGTGGTTAATGCCCAGTTAATTCCAGGTCTATTACTATCATTATTAGCAGGTATGTCCTTATCATAAATTCATTTAGAACTACTTTTGTAGCTGAAGGGGTGTGTTACTGCCGTTTCTCTTCCTTTCTTCTACGTTCCTCATACCCACCCTGCTAATGTTTTCTTTCTTTACAAATAAAACCTATACTTTTCTGTTTCAGAAACTACTTATGCATTCCAGACATTAAATGCAAGATCTGGGAGATGAGAGAAGAAAGAGGTTCTGTTACCAGTACTAAACCTGATTCTCCTTTCAAGTTTTATCTTATATTTCCTGTTGAAAATGAAAAAGATCAACACTGCCTGCATTTTAGGATAAACAGAACTTACTCTGTGATGATTTGAAAGAAAAAGAATCCAAAAGCAAGAGCTTTAAGAAATGCCAGAAATACTGTTTCCAAACATACTATTCTAATATGGCTTTGAACATACCTATTCCTTTAAGCCTTTGCATTATATTTTTTGGGTAACATTGTGCTTAAGCTGGGTCATTTTCCTGTCCTTCAGTAAGGAAGGAGTATTAATGGTGTTTATTGCTGTATCAGGTGAGTATGTATCTTGTTTGCCAATGCTTTCTTTTTATGCCTTGCATTTCAGGAGAGAGCTATTACTGTGATGGGTTTTGTGTTCTGAGGAACCTACAAGAAATAGAGGGAATAAATAAACATATCAGTCAAGTTCCATGGCAAAAGTGCTGCTTTTATTATCTTAGCCTGTTGTATTAGTAGAGATTCTACATCACTTAGGATATTTTTCGGGAAGGGAAGACCACTGTGGGCTTTCTGCAGGCTCTTTCTGTTTGAAACCTGAATTCTTCAGAGCAAAACGTAATTTTTAAAAAATTTCAAGAAAAAAAATTTTCAAAATTCTCAGATTTTGAAAAGGAGCTGTTTTGCCTCTTAGACCCATCTATACATTCAGTATCTCCCTTTTGAATAGGGAGAATCAACTCTGAACTCATCACTGCAAGGTTGAGTTGTCATATATCTTGTTTTATGTTTGTCAGCATTGAACTTTTTTAGCAATTTTTTCACTCTGTTAGTATTTCCAGTAAATATTTTTTTCAGTATTTCCCATCTTAACAAACTAAATATTATCAGGAAAATTGTCTTATCACACAATCACATCTTCCAGGACATTTAGGAATAGATTTGGATTTGATATTTCTACTTTCTAGCAGTAGATGCTCAGCTAAATCTGTTAAAAAGATAGTACTCATTAAATCTTTGTCCTAACATAGCCTTCTTGTAAGTTACTTGAGCTTTTTGTTGTCTGACCCTTAAAAAAAGAGTCACTCTAGAAATTTCAGAGAATTGTCTGAAAGAAAAATTCTCAAAATTCCAGAATGTCTGTTAGCTTCAGAACTTTTTCCAAATTGAGGCCTTGTATATCCATACATCTCTGTTTCTTTACCTGTTCTTCCTGCTTTATCTAGGTGAAACAATTGTATATTTTACTGTTTAGCTTTCTTAGGTCAAACATTTAGTTTTCTTTGGCCTGTTAGCTCTATGTGAACTGTGGTCCTTAACGAAGAATATTGGAAGCACAGTATTGAACAGAAATTCTCACCTAAATATCCCTTTAAAATGAACATGCTAGATAAGGCTTCTGCTTCTCCTTTTGAGTACTTTGAGGGTATTGTGTATCTAATGCTTATATGATATGAGGAAAATTAGATATTTGTCACAAAAACCTGCAAAAAGACAATACAGATAAACTTGATGGATTCTTAGGAATGGGCATACTTCTTGTGTAAGTGCAGAAACGACAACTTTAAATAAGAGTCTAGCACCCTTCAAAAGGAACTGAATTTCATACTGTCAGTGGTGTAACATAACTTACTGCTTGGTATTTAATAATAACTGTAACCTAGGGGTAATTATTTTACATTTAAACTCCCATTAAAAAGATAAACACCTTGAAACTGACCACTCAGCTCACTTAACCATGGTGTCTGTTTAGTATAGGGGTCCTCAAACTACGGCCCATGGGCCGGATACGGCCCCCCAGGGTCCTCAATCCGGCCCCCGGTATTTACAGACCCCCCCGCCGGGGGCTGGGGGGGAAACCAAGCAGCCGCAGATGACTGCCTGCCACTGCATCCGCACGCCGGCCCCCTGGTTAAAAAGTTTGAGGACTGCTGTTTTAGTATGAAAGACTTTATGCATTTTTTCTTCTTTCTTTTAGGTTTCTGAGGCCCTCTGTCTGGTACTAAGCTTTAACAACTTGTCTGCCTGAGACCTTAAGGCTACTCAGAAGTCTCTGATGAAATTGAGGAAGATTCAAAGCTACTTACTTACATAGCTAAAATTGCATCAGATGACCTGTGAGAAACAGGTACCATTGCAAATTCAAGTTACTGTTAAGGTTCCTGTCAGCAAAGGCAATCATTTCAGCCCTTTCTTGCAAAAGCAACCAAATAAAGTATTACTCAAACATCTGTCAGCAGAGACTTGAGGGTCTAATCTTCAGCTAAGCTAGAAACCCATAATGAAGGACAGCTGGTCCAGACTACTTCTGCTTACGTGAAGCTTCAGCACTTCTTCGATGTAGATAGGTAGGTCACATTTGTGACAATATAATTTTCTAGAAATACTTTGTCCAACATAATTTATGCAGTCTGTTTAACTTTACTGTTTAACATTAGGCTACTTTGTTGTTTATCTTCAGATTCTTAAAATGCTCTGCATCCGAATGTAACGTGTCTTTCTTCAAAGCTGCTCAAACTTGCTGTACTCATTTTCACTTGTAAAGCAATTAAGAATCTCTTAATTTCTGAGATAAGTAGAAGCCTTTTGATCTCCTTTCGATATCCCTGTCTTGTAGCAAGCCAGAATAACCCAGTTCCTTCCTTTTCTAAAATGGTAAATATTCCACTATTTATCTATAATACTTCCTTGTGGCTTCTTCCTCCACTTTAATATGTGTATTTGCTCTTCCAACCTCTTAACAAAGGGCTGGGTTTGCTTCCTTCAAATTCACCTTCTTTTAGGTACTTGGATGCTTCCAGAAGTTTTTCAAAGCTCAGGGTAATCTAAAAGTTGAGATCTAAGAAAAACTAAGATATTTCACATTGTGTTTCCAAATGGGGTAAAAGGGGGAAGGTGAAAGGCTGTTTTTAACAAAACAGTGTATAACCATTGTCACATCAGTAGAGAGTTTACTGCTGCTGTTGACTAGAGACTGCATGGTTCTTGTACTTGGAAAAAACATAAGAAAAGTCATTAACAATTGTTTATGGTGAATGACAGCATCTTAGTAATTTCTACTATTCTACTAGTAATAACCTGAAACTTAGTGTTGTCTTGGGGGGAAAAAAGTCAGAATCCCACAGAAAACAGGGGTTTTGTCTCCTCATTTTTGCTTCCTACTTTTAAATGGCATTACTGTTAGGAAGCTTAAAACTAAGTACCTCATAGTTAAAGCTACTGCTGAACCTGAAGACTTTTTTACACTGCTGTTCGTTTTACTGTTCAAATTTGACATTCATGGATTTCTTACATTGCAACAAACTTGTTTTTTCTCTTTTGTAGCATTCCTGTAAGGATCCCTGATTCTTTGTTTCAAATACTGTATAGAAGCTGTTGAGAACAGTTTAAGTTGCCAGTTGCTTAAGGAATGCATCACAACACAGGATATTTTTTGGAAAGTTGAGTATATACAACCAGAGTCCTTAATTTCTCAACCTTTTGGTTAGAAATCTGAATGAAAATAGAATCAGTTGTCTTACATAAAGCTGTCACCATCCTCAAGAAAATGTTGACAGTTTTTGCAGGTGGAGAATGGTTAGCTGGTGTGGAAGATCATGTATAATGCTGAGTAATACCTGACCATTCCAGGGATCTTTTTTTAATGTGTATCCACACTAAGATGATTTTCCATGTTTAAAGGTGAGTTGGCTACAGCAAGACCATGTTCTTGGTTCTGATGCTCTGATGGAGAAGTGACCCTAGGAATTGTCAACTGGCTGTGTGTAGATAGATGATTTCCTGATTCTGCGCCCCCCCCCCCCAAATGACTCTTAACTCTACATACATTTTTTGATATCTCCAGGTGTTGTTACAGGTTACCTTAACCCTTAACATGTGTGAATATGACTGGTAACAACCTGAGGTACACTGTAAGACTTATCAGAGATATTTTTTTTTTATTTTATTTTATTTTAACAAACTCCTCTATGGATTTTATGCAGACTCTTTGCTTCACTGTCATTTTAATTGGGTTTTCTGTATGGCTTTCATGCTTGAAAGCTACATGAGATTTAAACAACATATGAATTATACTTCTGTTTGCCAAAGGGCTTTGCGATGTACTACTATTGATGAAGTAGCTTGAACTATGCCAACTCTTAATTCAACAGTGACCTCTTATACGGGGTTGTTACTCAAAATTACTGATGACTTAATGACATAACAGCTAATGCAAGTCTCCCTTATATTCAGAAAAGAAAACAGTTCATTACTGTGATTCTTTCAAACTTCTTTTTTGAATGGCTGTTCCTGTGGATGGTGCAGTTATATCTTTGCTGATGCAAGATAAGTAAGTTTAGTAACACGCAAGTTTTGCCATTTTCCTTAAACATGTTAATAAAGTTGTATTTTAAGCAATGGAAAAAATGTCCATTTTCAACATGAAATATTTTTCCCACTGAAAATACTCCACTTATGGTAATTGCTGAGGGGTGTGTAAATCCCTTTCTAAATACAGAACAGATTGGAAACCCAAAATTGGCTATGATAAACATGTTCATGTAATTTTATTACCTATTCTAATGTACAATTTAAAAACAGACACCACCCCCTCCCCCCTCCCCCCAAACTCTTTAGTCTATTTTTGTCCTGTTTTTCTTTTCAGAAAAATAACCAAACTGGTAATAGCCAGCCAAATTACTGATGCGCAGTACTCGAACATATTTTCTCCCTTTAATGTTTAGTACTATTCTTAGTATGTTCTCAAGAGTATATTGTACATATTTACCATAGATTTGGAAGACATTATTTACACTGTGGTACAAACCTGTGATTGAATCGTGAATGATGGGTGTGAAGAATGCAGCAGGTCTCAGTCTTGCTCTGACTAATTTTCAGAATTGTGAAGGGGAAACTCCAGAAAGTACTGCTGCCTGTTCCTGTATGCATGTGCACCTCAGTCCATTTTCTAGTGCTAGAAAACCTGAACTGGTGTAAAAATCTGAAATGCAGTAAGAAAATTGGATGATTAAATTATTTAAACTCTGGACTTGGAATTTGATGTGCTAAATGCAGCACAGAATCACGGGTAACTGAAAAAACTGCATTGGCAGAAAAAATGTAAACAATACTTCATATAATTTTAAAAGTAAAAAGGTCCAAACTAATGTTTGTTTTTAAGTACTTTTAAAAAAAAAAGGAAAATTTTGAAGAATAATTGATTTTACTAAAGCAGGTATCATTGAATACCTATTGAGATTAAGTCACAATGATCAGAAAAAAAATCACTCTAAAAGTAACTGGGCTATTTTGATTCAGTGAGTTACCTAATAGTGGATGTTTTACAGGCTCCAAATCTTAAACTCCAAGTATTTCTAGTGGAAATCTCAATTAACCATCTGTTCTTCTGAGGTAAATGTAAAGAGAAATATGTCTCTATAAATATATAGAAAGAAGTCTGTGATCAAGGAAGGTCTTGGCTGGTGCAAACGATATATAAGCATTATTCAGGCAGTCTACCCCAGCACTGTGTCTATAGAGCATGTAAGTTAATTTTCCTTCTAATTAGGTAAACCTGAAGGGTATCACTGAACCTTTACTGTCCTGGAATTGAAATACAGAACATAATGTGAGCGTCTGAGTTACTTGCTAATTGAAGCAATCAGTCAAGATAATGAGGGAGGATTTTCTAGTGAGTAAGTAGGGGGGGACAGGGCAGACATTCAGAACCTCATTGAAAGTAGAAACATGATTAGTGGGTACAGACTTGGGAGGATTTGTGTTAGGGTTGGCAGTGAAGAAGTTTTGTGCTCTGCACTCAGGAATGATGTTTGAAAAGTTCATTGTTTATATTTGTTATGCTGAGCTTTTTCATACTCTCACTAAGCATGTTTTTCTGATATATGGCAACCACAGAGTAGCTATTGACTTAAATTGGAGGAGTAACTACAGGTTCTAATTTAAATTGAATTGTTACTTCAGGGTGGAATTTTTAGTTGCTTACTGTAGTTCTTAAAACTATGTATGTGATCTGGATGGTGTTCAGCCCTCATTTATCACTTTTGCATACCCCTTTTACAGCTGGATTTTCAAATCTGGTTTTGAAGTTCATTTAACATGCCTTCCAGAAAGTAAATATGTCAGTAAGTTTTGGTTTATTTTACATACTCATTCTTAAGATAGTTTAACTTAGTACAAACCTGTACTGCATTCAAACTTTATTAGAGTTGGTCAAGACTAGTTTCTTTTCAGATTATGAAAAGTGATTCAGAAACACCTGGAGCCAAGATTTATATCCTTAACTAAATTCTGAAAGCACTGTGTTGTTATAGCGCTTTAGAGGACAGGCAAGAACTGCGTTAACACTCATTAGAGCAACAGTTAATGCAATGCTGACTAGAACTTCAAAGCTCCAAGTATTAATGTCAAAATGTTAAAAAAAAAAAAAAAAACAACCGATGGACACACACACACACACACTCTCCCCCCAATAAGTTTTAATGCTTGATCTTTAATGAAGGAAATTACTTTTTCTCCCTTTGGGGAGGAAAAAACAGTCAAGTTTTAAGGCATTTGAGGGACATTATAGTAATGTGAACAAGGCTTGTTTCTTTATTTTCTGTTGATCTGGTAGCAAAAATAGACCTCAAGCCCTACTGAAAGTTATTTCACTGGAATAGGTATGTGCAAATTTCAAATCCTCACACATTATGTACACCACTCAGACTTGGACAATGATGTATTTCTCAAAGAATTTAAATATCACATTATTATTGAAAGTTACCTTGTGCTTAGCTTTTTCTTGTAGCAGAGAGATTTGGGCCCAGTATGTTGGAAATCTAGGTTTCAAGTTACAAGGATTTGAAAACATCTAACCTTGAGTACTCTTGTATAGTAACGCTCTATCAGTTGGAAAATTGGTGTCTGCATAAAGCTATACTGATATTTAAATCCTTCTCCAGAGATGATGAAAATTACACTGCGTGTGGCCTCAGGCCCCATAATCTACACTGTGTAATTCCTTTGCTTTAAGTAGATAGTGGAAAACCACTAGTTACAGAAATTCTGGTGGATTTCAGCACACCAGGCTGCTTTCCCAGGCTTTAAAATAGTGCTATGATGCCATCTTTTGCTTTCTTTAGTAAATTTCAATCAGCTGGAATTGTCATTCATCACTGACAGTACTCCATTCAGCATTGTTTCACTTGAGTTAGGGTGATAAATCATACTACGTGATTTCTCTAAAGAGTATAAAACCATTCTCACACTACATCTGTTAAGAATATAATACTAGCCTTTCCATGCAGCAGAATGTTGAAGATTTACTCATAACAGCACTATTTAGAAGCGTCCATTCATGTATTTGGGTATTTTAACTAAGAAAGATCGGTTGCCTCCTGAATGAGAAACAGGTATGTCTTGGGGTAATCTCTTCTATCCATTATTTTCTGTGCCAAATGGGGTTTTGAGGTATACTTTTTTTAAAATACCTTCAGGAATTTGAAAGCAACAGGTGTTTCCAGTATTTCTACAGCTGTGTGAAATGTTTTGCACATAAAAATGAAAGTGGTCAATTATAGTTTCACAAAAGGGGCAAGCAAATTCTATTAAGACTGTCAGAAAAAGTTGCTTTTGTAACTTCCTTGAAGAAGGAAAAACTTTTTCTGTTAAAAATTACTACAAAATAAATGAAAATTATGTATTTGATTATTCAATCATTTTTAGAATTACATTGTGATGCATTATTTTTGTCTGTCTCCCTAAATATGTTCTGGAGAAACCAAATTTCTGCAAGTATTGGAGGAAACTGACAAAAGTTGGCAAATCTGTCTCCTGAATAGACCATACTCTCTTCTTTTCTACTGCCTAAATCCCCAGGACTCGCTCACGTGTTCTGGAGCAGGGGTCCTCAAACTACAGCCCGCGGGCTGGATATGGCCCCTCAGGGTCCTCAATTCGGCCCCCGGTATTTACAGACCCCCCCGCCGGGGGCTGGGGGGGGAAACCAAGCAGCCGCAGATGACTGCCTGCCACTGCATCCTCACGCCGGCCCCCTGGTTAAAAAGTTTGAGGAACCCTGGTCTGGAGTCTCCCCTCTCTTTTCCTTTCTCCTCCTAGTATAGTTTGTACTATGAATAGGGCTTATTCTTTTGCAGACAATGTCACATTAGTTCTCTTTCCAGCTTAGAGCTGATATAAGTTCTAAGCTTTATTTTATTCACTGAAGAAATATATTTTTTTTTTACACACATTTTGTGAAATATAAGGCTTCAGGTGCTGTTACATTTAAAAAAATCCCCTTGGTGCTCATTTTTACCCCCTTCAGGGCATCAGCTCAAAACCTGTTGAAAAGCTTTATTTGGTCACAATTCAGAGAAGTGATTTTCTTTTTTCCGCACTATGTTTTTTTCCGTTGTTCTTTCTTTTCTGAGTGTGCAATTGTCACTCAATAGTACCATTTGAAGATTACGCTTGTAATGCTTATGGATAATTTCACACTCAGTTTTGAATATATATTGGATACCGGATTGCAGGATAATTAATTTTGTGCCCAATACAAGTATTTTATAGTGTTTTTTACCTGGTCATTTGGCCTAGAATTGGAACATGTAAGGTGAGTATAGACATACTGGGCAGAGCAGTTGTCAAGAAATTAAAAGTGAAGGGGTTTCAGAAAGTATGTTACAGCAAAAATTAAGTTTTGTAGTGAGGGGAGAGGCAATTTTTGTAAGGCTATGTCTATTTTGGTAAGCACTGCAGCACTGTAAAAGTAGATCTTGAAGGTGAAACAGTTGGTAATGTGAACTCGGTGTCCCCTACAGCATATGCTTTGCATGTTTTGATTTGAGTTAGACCTGATCTGGCCCCATTGACTGTATCCAAACCATCAGTAGTTTGAATGTTTTAGCTGCTCCCCCATCAACAGTTGGCAAACGGTTGTTTTTGTTAAATCTGATTTAACATTCCAGAGGTGTCTGTAAATTTGCCAAATATGTGACAAAAAATGAAAACAAATGTAGTTCTTGTGAGGCTAGAATGTAGTTAATGACAAATTAATTTCATATGTATGTCATCTTATTATGGTTTGTACTTTTAATTTCACACTGTGCCTGTAGCTTCAACAAAGTAATGAACATTGGCCTAATTTGCAGGTTTGCAGACTGTTATAAAACATTTTCAGACAGAAGTATTTTCTGCTGTTGATCAAAATTTTATACTTGTAGATGCCTTGCTCTTCTCAACATATGTGTTTATTATTCATATGTCTTTCAAGAATGGAGTCGTTTTCACTGATTAAATCATAGTATGTTCTCTTCCGTATGATAACTATTTTTGAGAAAGCATCCATCCACGTTTTTAGTAATATCAGGTATGACATCTCCTTTTTGGGATATGAACAAAAATGTTGCCTTATGAATTTAGAATTAGCAAGAGGATTCAAAGGAGCTATTAAGCTAAGTTTGAAGAAAGTTGGCATCAAATTAAATTATGATGCCAGAGCACAAAGCTGTCTCTTGAAGGCCACTAGAATTCAAAAGAAACATTAAAACAAAAATTCAGATAAGTGTATAGTTCTGTAGAGCTCTGCACTGTTTGTGTCCCGTTCTAACCAGTTCTGAGAAGCATTGCACCCAGTTGGTATCCAAAGCCAACCAGCTCATTTACAGTAATTTTCTTGGGGTTTGGTCTGATAGATGTCCTCAGGTCCCACTAACTGCAGTGGTCTGCTTGCAAGATTGGTGGCAAGACTTGCCTTTTGTATTATGGCTTAGGACATCTGGTAGTTTCCTCAGGGGTGGGAACCCAAATATGTGTCTCTGTTGTCAGGGATGGTCCTAACCACCAATCTGTAGAATAGTTCACATAAGAAGCATATTGGTTTGTTTGGGTTTTTTCCTGCTTCACAAAACTTTTCACTTTTTATTGCATTATACGTGCAGTTATAGGGTAAGCAGTCTTGGGATAAGCAAGTGAAATGTGAACTGTCTCTCTGTGAGCTCCTGGATGGCTAGACCAGAGTTTCATGGTTTTTATGTGATTGCAGCCCAGACAATTTCCTCTGGATTACTTTATAAACATCATCACCATATGTGTTTTAAAAGAGAAAAATGCCTCTCTTCCAATAATATGTAGGTACTTATAATTTGGAGAGTGTTTTCATCTGTGATCCCAAATAGAGAGAGGAGCTTACTGTAGGTAAAACACCGAAGCCCCAAAGAAGATTCCACCCCACCCCCCCTACCCCCAAGATTTTTCTGTAATTGGCTCAATTCAGGAAGCAGCTTGAAGGAAGGAAGGAGTAGCTGGGGTCAAGGAGGAAAGGCATGGGAACATCCTAAACAGCCTTTGCTGACCGAAGACAAGACAACGTATCATGCAACTATGCCATAATACAGATGTTTGTATTCCTTCGAATTGCTTTGAGGGAGGAGCTGGTGATGTACTTAAGGGGTTCTGCAGCACCTCTAAATGTTTTAGATGTGAAATTACAATTTATTGGACTGTGGAATTCTTTATAGTACCTGTCAGAATTCAGTACTCCTAGCAGTACAAAGGAAGTTGGTATAATTTATTTTAATACTTCTGCATATAGCCGCAAACATAAGGCTGCACATTGTCCTAACCACCAATTAAGGTGTTAAAAACAGGTTATATGTAAAACAACAACCCCCCCCCCCACAAAACAACCAACCAACCCCCCCCCCCCCCCCAAACCAAAACCAACCAAAAAACCCAAAACCTTTACATATAACCCAAAATGTAATTAGTACTTTGGAGATAAGTCTCTATGTTACTTTTTTTTTTCTGTTTTCTTTTTTCTCTTCCAGCCAAGAATAGCTTGAAAACAAAAGCATAAATTCATCACCCCTGGCCACAGAATTCCTATTCAGGAAAGGCATTCTGTGAGGAATTAACTTGTCTCCCTGCCACTATGCACTTGGATCTCAAGTGCATACCAGGTGCTTTCCTTAGTTGGGACTGCTGTCATCACATAATACAGAGGAAAACAGGTAAGATTATGAAGTGAGATTTAAATAGTATTGTAAAGTAGAAGGGGTGGGAAGATGGGGAAAGGCTGCTTAAGGAACATCATTGTATAAGAGAGATTTGCATGTAGTATGTGTGTATATTTGCTGTTATCCATCTTGGGCAGTCCTTGCCAAGAGAGATTATTTGTATCAAACTGCTTTCTTCGGTTTACTTTAAAATTAAATGGTTTTATTCATTTTGATTCCATTCAAATGGCATAGACACAAAATGTGGATGCCTTTACTTGCAGAGAGCACGCTTTGTTCCTTTACTTTTCTCTGAATCTTTTCATATTTTCTTTTTAACTTCTCATTTTTTTTAGTTGTCTTTTGAACACAAGCTCACCTGCTTCAATGGATCCAAAAGTACTAATAAAAACATCCCTAAATATATAACAGATGCAGAAGTGAATATAAGCGGAAACAGTTGAATAAAGGAAACAGACCCAGAGCTGTCATCAAGCTCTTCGCAGTCACTAGATTTTTTTTCACCTGCTCATGCAATGCTTGCTCAAGACCTGTTGGCAGTGAGTATCTATTTCATATCTCACCATTTTTTTCCCCCGCCTCCACCTCACAGGCTATTTCTGAGAGTTTTTGACAGTATTAGATTCATCTTTAAATCCTGCTAAATGTGCTAAACAATGTAAAGTGGTTGCCATTAAAAAGACAAATTTATGTGCTGCCAATATTTTAACTAGGGTTTCCTGCTACAGTTTGTCCTTGGAGACTTTCTGGAATCCTTCCAGCTTGTGAGAATCTGATGTGGAAGGCTGCATGTCACCTTGGTGAGGAGAGCACCGAAGGGCTAAGAGCCTGTTGGCTTGTTTTCCTGTAGAAGCAAAACACGCTTTGGGAAGAAAGGTGGAAATGCCATTTTACAAACGTGTTTTATGTAGTGTTTTTGCATCTGAGGCATGGTAGTCTGAGACATACAAAACCTATTGAAAATACCATGATCCTATCTGTAAATTGAAAGCAAAAGAAATGGCATTTATCTTTCTTCAAAAATGTTTTTGAAAACAGTTGATGCTTGCTGTTCCCTGACACATTCCACATGCAAGAGTTGTGTTTCCAGAGATTTTTCTAGATATGCGAAGAAACTTCTGGGCAAAATGGCTTTAAACTGTGTGCAGAGAAGTTTTGATTTGGTTGCAAAAATAAGGACTCTGGAAATGATAATTTTATATACATTCCTTTCCTTCCAGGAGTGTTCTCAGATCCCATTAAATGCACCAGGCTTTGCTGCCTTATGTACTTTGTGGATACAAGAAAGAAAGTAGATGCTATCAAAACAAGCTTACAATCTAACAAGTGATTTGAGGTAGTAAAATCAGTTGCATTCTTCATTGTGATCTTTATCTCCATTTGTTAGTTGTAATAACATAGTTGAACAGTAAGCTCATGGCAGAAGGACTCTCTCAGTGGCATGCCAGCATGATTCTATTCAGTTAAAACAGAACACTTAACACAGAAACCTAATTGACAAATCTATGTGTCCTACAGTGTTTTCCAGTACAATACTGGGCAGTGAGATAAGTTATAGAGACAGGCATCTTTTTGGAAGCTTTTTCAAGGACATGTGACCTGATTGACTCAATCAGCAGCATAGAGAGCACATCCCCAATTCCCTACCACAGAGTACAAATGGAAAAAAACTACTTTGGTCTCCTTCCCTTTCTCTGTTCCCTTTCCCCTATCTACATGAAGTGAAATGCAGCACTCCAGAAAATAGTTACAGGGTTCTTTTTGGCTAAATTAAGCAGTATCATTTCTGCAATCAATTGGTGCATGTTCAAAGGCATTTTGTAGTTTGTGGTGTTGATGGAATTGATCTGTTAATGTTTAGTATGACTGTTTCATTTTCTTTCTGCAACTGAGCTACAGGGTCCTGTACTTTCCATTCCATATATGTCTTGAAACCACACATCTTTTTGTTGTGCAATCTAGTGATCACTTGCTTGTACAGAGAAAGAGCAGGACAGCAGTGAAATTCAGTGGCTTGTGAAACTGCTGTTCTTGTTATACTATGCACTTCCTTTCCCCCTGCTGAATATATATCTTTAAATACAAAGTTCAAACTAGCTTTGCTATAGAGAGATCCATTTCTCTGTTTGTGCACAGACGCTCTGTATTGGGCATACAGACAACTTATACTCTCCTTTGTGGCCTCATTAGTTCTGTATGGTTCCAGAGTTTTAAATATGTATAGAAATAACCCATGTGCTAAAACATATGGATCCAAGTGCTGACCTCAGTTACATCACTGTAAGTCTAGACAGTAACTATTATAATTTGGATTTATGGTAGTGCTATTAAAATAGAGAGAGTGATTTATTAGTGATGAACAAAATTTTTATGGCTATATCAGTCTTGCACAAGTTTATAAGGTTGTTTAAGTACCGATACTCACAAGTCCAACTCTTTCTTTTATTATGTGTAAAGAAGTCTACGGCAGGTCATTCATTGCACAGTAAATGAACAGTACCTAAAGTATATTAAAAGCTTTGTTATTTGAAGAAATGGCTGGTTGGATTTTCTTTAAAGTCTTGGAGCTCTTGTACAGTACTTCATTCAACTAATTTACTTTTTTTTTTTTTATTTAATCTTATTGTTTGATGTATGTATCACTATTGCATGAGAATATCCTTGGGCCAAAGGAAGAGCATTAGCAAGACAGTGAGCATGTTTATAATTTCTTTCAGGTATGGCAGATGTACAAGTGTTCAGTGGGATGCTTTTTTTTTTTTTGCCACCTGCAGAAACTGTAACCAACATTCAACAGCAAGGTGGGGAGGGGGATGCAGGGAAAACTTGTTTCAGGGGTGTTGATCATGATTCAGATTTATATGCTGCTGTTTGGGCTATTCTTGTCTATCTATTCACAGCTTCTTGTGTTGTTTCAAGCTGCACTGAAAAGGACATAGATAAATAGCTAAATAGGTTTGCATATGTAGAAAGAATAAAGAATAATATATGAGTAGAATAATCACTTCAGTCTATAAAAACTTTTGTTTTGGATAGACAGTTTAAGTATGCATTGAGCATGAAATACTGTGTGCTCTTATGTCTTTTAAATAGTGCCTAAATAAATTAACATTGTAGGATATACTTAATTACTATATTTATGAATGCTTTGAACATTTAAAACATTCTGTAATGTGCAAAAATGAGACTCCTGTGAAAAAACTTCCAGTAAAATAATTTGAATTTATAAGTCACAGAAAAGACAGGAATGACTGCTCTTGAAAGACCTTACACTGCACCACTCGAGTATGTGGCAATACTATCTTGTGCAGTAATTGCTGACTCTCTGTATAAACTACGCAGTTTCTCTTTAAAAGAGCACCACAATCATTTCAGATTTAGGAGAATTTGGAGGCTCAAGCTATGTATATGGACCTGAGCACAACAAAATCATAACTTTTAGGAGGAGTGCTTTAAAAATACATCTTTTAAAGAAGGTCCCTGGTTTCTGCATCCTGAAAAACTGTTTGATGTCCAAGAGTATAGGACTGAAGGAATTCTGAGACTGTGCCATTGGGCCATTAATATAAGCAACATGTAGAAAGCAGGAATTTTCCTGAGATAAACATGAATAAATGAAAGTCAAGGCCCTAAACCAGTCCAGTAATACTTTGCTCTCTTGATGTCTGCAGCTTTTTGGAATAGATCCTACTTTTACTTAACTGAAAGTGGCTATTCTCATCTTGATACACATGTGTAAAACTTCTGTGAGTTCCCAAGAATCAGAGAAATTGTGAAAGTATAGTGTGGGGAAAAGGGGCACAAAATCCCCTAGAGGTGATTGTTTAAATGAGACAGGGAAATTGTGAACCAATATCAAATCCTTATTGAACAGAACATGAAGCCGTGGTGTTTTCAGACACTGAGTTGATAGCTCTAAAATATTAAAGTGATTTCTGATGTTCAGCTCTAAGGCAATAAAAATAGATCTTCAGATTTTTATGTATGAAAACTGGGCTTATAGAATAATAATGGCCATCAGGAGGATGCTGCACATTTGCAGACCTGTCATTTTCAGTGCTGATATGCTACCCATATGTTTCTGTCTGCGGTTTTGAGACCACTGAGGCTGCATAACAAAAGCTCTTGTTCATCTGGCCTCTGAGTAGCCTCCCTCAGTGCCAAGTACAAGCATGGCAGTCGGGACTTGTCTTGTGGGATTGCATTGCAATCAGCTGTTACTGTTTGCTTTTTGTGGCACAGCAACTTAATTCTGTTCTGAATTAAAGGAAAACATTAAAGGTGTCCTGAAGTAGTTCTGAAAGTAGGAAAAAGAAAGACCTGTCATAACAGGTGGCATTATTCTTGGATATTGATTCTTGACTTACATGTCTTTGGAAGAAAGGCAATGTAGTTACCTAGACAGACCTGCAATTTTTAAAATTATTTTTCAAGAGTGGATTTCTTCCATGGCAAACCCACCTTGTTATCTCTGCATGAATAAATGATGAATAAAAAAATAAAATAGTGTGAGGTTACAGAAACATTCTTTGAATTGGAAGTGGTTTTGTCAAAATCTTGAAGTGTGCTGTTTGTTTATACTTCTACCCTGGGTTTTGTTTTTTGGATTTTTTTTTGTTTGTTTGTGTTTTGTTTTTTTTTTTTTAATTTCCTTCTAAAAAAGGCAAGAAACAAGATTTTTGAAGGACACTTAATTTTCAGCTTGCATTCATTACATAATATCAACATTCCAGTTTATAGTCTGACAGAAATGTTAGAAAATAAAAGTAGGAACATGTAACTTCTCACCTACTTTTTAACATGAAAAAAATTTGTGGGTAACTACAGAAGAGTGTGATCCCTGAAAAAAAATTTGTTATTCTCTGAAGCCAAGGAAGCTATTTGATAGACTTGAGAGTATCTTACAGAGCACAGCAGAGCCCTTAGAGATGTCCTACAAATGATTCATTATTTAGGGCTCTATAAATTCCAATTCATGCAGTAACTATATTACCTAAGTAAGTAGAAAGTATGATTGCAACAAGAGTTAAACTATCATCTCAAAATATTTCTTTGGTTGGTTCTAAATCTCTGCAGTCAAGCTGACATAAAATCAACAACGCTATGTTGAAGCCAGAAAACATAGTTTCTGCTATTCAATGCATCACCATTAATTTCATATTGAACACCAGAAAAGAATTGACAGTGGAGTCACTTTTGGTGAATTTGTCCCATTGCTCTGATTTTCCAGGATGTTGGTTTCCTTTTAGTGCCTGGGAACTCCAAATCAAAGCATCTAGGATATTTGGCGTTAGCATGTATAGAACAACTTTACCAATTTATTCTGTAAAGCGAGAGGCAAATCTACTCATATCAGCAAATGAGTGATGAGATACTGGATTGCACTAATCAGAATGGAGTACTTCCATCTGCAGTTAAACAGGTAAAATAATTTAACATGTAAGAAAGGCAGATAGTCATATATATATGTAATATATGGTCATCTACAGATCAGATTGTCTTTTTCCTAGTAATTGCTGGTAATTTGTGTTAAATTAGTAAATTAGTCTATACCCCTGTGTGACACCTATATAACAGTTTTTGCAGTACTCTATGGTGGAATTATACATACTCCCTGAGACAGGGAGATCCAACAGTAAAAAGAGTTATGTACTGGAAAAGACAGCAAACCAATTAATTTCATGATATGTAAGGAGAAAAATCCTGTCTTCATTTAGAATCAGTTTTCAAGGGAAGTGATTAAGTACAGCCGTTGGGGATTTCACATATAATTAGACAGGTAGAAATTAATTCTTATGGTGTTCTGCTGTATTGTGATTTTTACTGCAGAATCTGCCTAACAAATAACAGAGCCCTATGGTTTGGTGGTTTTTTGGTTTTGTTTTTTGAAGGGTTTTTTTTAGTTACGCGAAGTACCTTTGATACCTCATGCATGGATTTAAGTTTATGCCTGTCCCTAAGGTTTGAAAGATTCCAGTCATATGCTTCCTATCAAATACATAAAGAAGCACCATATGTATTTATACATACAGCATATGATGTATTCTGAGCATCTTCAATTTGTCTGAGCCAAATTCAAGACAGAATTTCTTTGGGTTTAACTGAATTCTGAGAACAGGTTTGATTTTTTTCTTTGACTTTTTTCATTGTGACACATTTCACAGTAGCATTATATAGTTATAATTTACTTTCAGCCCGGTTGGTGAGGCGCAGTTGATATTTGATCTGCTGCCTGGATATGCCACGTGATAATTACTTCGCAGCATATTTACCATCAACATACGGAATTCTTCTAAAATATTTCTATATATTCGACACTGAAAGAAATGACCAAATGGCCCTAAAGCATGTGAAACTGCTTAATATCTCTTCACAAAGCTGGACATCCATTAGTACGACTAGATATCGGTCTCTTGGTACTGAGAATTAGTATGGAATGTTTGGCAAGATTAATTCTGTACACATATTATGTATCTATCTGTTTATTGCTACAGTAATACAGACATGTGCACACACATACTTGGCTCTGCTAAAATAATTACATCTTATAAAGAAAACTAATTCAAAGAATAAGTCACCATGTAAAACAGTTAACTGATTATCTCTCTGTTACCGGTCTAATTTTATTGAGAATTGAGTTGATTCCCTTCTAGATTTATTAAAATTAATGCATTTTATGTTTTGGTTATTTGTCCTTGGATTTCACCTGTGAGGATCTTGGTCTTCTGAGCACTTTAATCCAGTCCTTCCTCCCATGATAGATACCTATTTTTTAAAGACTATAACTGTGACAAAAATACTAGCACAATATTTTATAACTTCACCAGTAGGCTTTGGAACAGCCTCAAAATGTAATTTATTTTGTGATAATGCAATGAGAAAATATAACATGACAATGTGTATTTGTTTAATTTATATCATAAAAATAAAATTAGCTCACGACAACGTTCTGCAAATGCCTGAGGTATCCCAGTCTGTCCGCACAGGCATGATGTGCTTGCTAGAGTTATTTGACAAGCAAGCATCCAATATATGTTGTGTTCAGGAAACTGCAGCCTTTGCCAACCTTACTTACATTGTGCTAAGTTCTGTGTTTGAAGGGGATGTGATCTGCTGAAGATTTACTTATGTACACTATTAAAGCATGTTATGTGTTAGTCAAGACAGATACAGATATAGCTGGCATATTAAGGTACAGAATGTATATTTGGTCTTAGACCTGCCACAGTCAGTGTGCATATACATTTTTGTGTACATGTTTGAAAAGATTGAATGCTTCTATTAAGTGTTCTCATTTTTTAATCATTTATTGAAATTTATTAAATGGGTGTTTTCAGAGTTTCTCACACTTTCACCTGGGTTCATTCTATCTTAATTTGAAACTCCCCCAAACTCTATTTCCCCTTTTCTTTCTTGCACCAAAAATCCCAGGCAGTTTTGATTATGATTATTAACCTAACCTGGACAACAGTACATATTCCCCAAAAAGTCTCTGAGAAAGTAACTTCACAGTCTTGCGAAGCTGAAGAATATCAGAAGTATTATTCATTGAATAATATTTATTTATTTAAAACAAACCTATTATACTGTAGTGGGTTTGCATGGCAAGGTTTTGGTAGTGGCGGGGCTACAGAGGTGGCCTTTTTGAGAAGCTGCTGGAAGCTTCTCCTATGGCTGGTGGAGCCAACTCCAGCTGGCTCTGAGATGGACCCACCGCTGGCCAAGGCTGAGCCCATCAGTGATGGTGGCAGCTCCCCTGAGATAGTGTATTTAAGGAGGGAAAAAATTATCTGTGCAACAAAATTGCATCTGGGAGAGACAAGTGAGAGTATGTGAGAACAACAATTCTGCAGGCATCCAGGTCAGTGAAGAAAGAGGAGGAGAAGGTGCTCCAGGTGCTGGAGCAGAGATTCCCCTGCAGCTGGTGGTGAAGACCATGGTGAGGCAGGCTGTGCCCCTGCAGCCCAGGGAGGTTAATGGCGGAGCATACACCCACCTGCAGCCCGGGGAGGACCTCATGCTGGAGTAGGTGGGTGCCTGAAGGAGGCTGTGACCTTGTGGGTGGCCTGTGCTGGAGCAGGCTCCTGGCAAGACCTGTGAAGAGAGGAGCCCACTCTGGAGCAGGTTTTCTGACGACCTGTGACCTTGTGGGGGACCCAGGCTGGAGCAGCGTGTGAGGAATTGCAGCCCGTGGGAAGGACGCACATTGGAGAAGTTTGTGGAGGACTGTCTCCTGTCGGGTGGGACCTCATGCTGGAGCAGGGGAAGAGTATGGGGAGGAAGGAATGGCAGAGACAGCGTGTGATGAACTGACCGTAACCGCCATTCCCCATCCGCCTGCACCGTGTAGCGCAGAAGAGGTATTCAGGAGGGAAGTTGAGCTTGGGAAGAAGGGAGGGGTGGGTGGGAAAGGTGTTCTTATGTTTTGGTTTTATCTCTCTTTATCCTACTTTGATTTGAATGGTAACAAATTGAACTAATTTTTCCCTGAGTTGAGTCTGTTTTGCCAATGACGGTAATTGGCGAGTGATCTCTCCCTGTCGTCTCTGCCACAGAGCCTTTCATTGTATTTTTTCTCCCCTCTCTGGTGAAGGAGAGCAGTGACAGAGCAGCTGTGGTGAGCAGCTGGCATTCAGCCAAGGTCAAACCACCACAATTACATACAACTTTCTAATTAATTTTGTTCTTGTTTCTCACAA
Organism: Falco biarmicus; assembly: GCF_023638135.1. Classification (NCBI taxonomy): domain Eukaryota; kingdom Metazoa; phylum Chordata; class Aves; order Falconiformes; family Falconidae; genus Falco; species Falco biarmicus. The sequence continues at coordinate 91,793,097 of NC_079288.1, forward strand.
TTGGAACTGCGACAGGTAGAGCTGAGGTTTTCTGAATTGGGCCAAGACTGTGGTGGTGCTGCTGCTGTCCCTGAAGAGCCTGAGGAGGCCAGCATGTGTAGGAACTAATTCATATCCTTAGATAAGTAAATGTTTAGATTTATTTCATATAATCAAAAATATGTAAGCAGTTTTGTACGCACAGTTTTTAAAAACTTTCATATAGTACTTGTCTGTGGAAGCAGAAGTTTTACCTTTGCACTGTCTTTTAAAGCTTGTTGATGTCTCCATTTTAACAGATGTGCAAAACCAGGCAGATTTAATAAGTTATGCAGGAAGATGACCTTATATCTGCAAGATAAAAACACAGCGTATTTTTAATAGAACAGTGCCAGGGATAAGGGAGAAGAATTAGGGAGATTAACATGAATGTAGAGTAGGTCAAGGTGAAAATGCGGAAGGCTTGATGACATTTGTTAAATATATCAAACTGACAGCCCACAAAAGAGGCTTCAGAGTGCATTTGCAAAACTTCAGACTTGATCCCAACTGTAGTTTTGCTGCAGTTGTTATAGTTTATGCTGCCAAGTTTTGTGCTGTGGTGTGGTATTTTGCTTTTTTAACTTTTATTGGTGGTTCCTTCAACATTATCAATCATAGTATAATGAAATTCAGGTAAACAGAAAATTAGACAAGTTCTTATCCTTTTGCTGAATCTACACGATATGCTATTTGTAAATGAATAAAGGTTACTTGGCAATCCCTGAATGAAAAATGCATATGTTGTAGTTTTTGCAGGGTATAGTGAGGAGGAAGTATGTCTTAACCTGTAAAGGCTGATGGAGAGCTTCTTACACAGGTGCTTCCTTTGTATTTGCTGCGAGCTGGTCCCAGTCTGGCCATGAATTCTGCTCAGTGACAGCTCCTCTGAGGGTGAGAAATCTTGTACAGGTGTTATTGGGGGCCTTACTGGAGCTGCTGAGTATATAAAGATTAAATTTTAGGGTAGAGGATGTGTTTGAAAGGGGGATTTTACAAGGCTGGCTCTGGAAGATGAGGGCATTCAACAACTGGTCGCTGAGATGCATTCAGGGTGCATTTTTCCTGTTACTGGTTTTAGCTGAGTTGCACTTTAAACTGTGAGTTTGGTGCAGGATTTATCTCTCCTTTTTACGTTATAAAGTAGAAAAATGAGTCCAAGTTAAACTGATACTGCCTTATTAAGAAAACGTTGACGTGTCTAACAGGTAAGAGCAGCATTCTAAAAGAAAAGGCAATTTCCTTTTGAAATTGTGTTTGAGCCTGTCCAAGCAGTGCAAAAGCGATAACTTCCACAAGGTGGCGGTGTAGGTGCAGTTGTTAACTTGTTTGAGCTAAAATAAATTGTTCTGCAAAAAAAAGTGTTAACTTAGTAATTATTTTATAGTTATAAATGGATAAGTGTTTTATTATTGCATTTAGTCAAATCCTGAGTGATACAGAACTTCAATAACTTCTATTACCGCTGGGATTTAGTATAATTTATTTAAAATAGATGTAACTGCTTTCTTGCCCTTTGTTTTGTGGTTAGAGGCCATGAACACTCTGAACAATGAGGTGTCTGTTTAGATTATGTACAGTGAGGGAGCACCAAAAATGATGAGCAACTTTTGCATCTTTTAGCCCAAAGGTAAAATTACAGCTAAAGTTTGTCATCAAAACATAGAGGAGAAGTTTCTATGAGGAAAAAATGCTTTGCTTGGATGTTGAGAAACAAATTGCCTCCTACCCTCAGTATTATTGGCTTTAAATTGCACTACATTTTTTTTAAGATGAGGCTGGTAGTTTTGTTGTTTTTTTTTTAGGGGGGTGGGGATGGATGGTGGTGTGTTGTGTTTCTCTGCCACCCCTAGAAATTAATTGAGGGTTTGAACTAATGTCTGATAAATTTAATATTTTGCCTTTTGGAAGTGTTTTAGCAGCGTGAATTTTGCTGCAGCGTATTCCATTCAGCAGGACTAATTGCTCTCTGGCCCATCAGGGAGTGGAGTTTCATGTGCGCCCACAAATCCATATTCTGATTTTTAAAACTTCTTAATCATGGAGATATAGTACAAATCTCATAAGGAAATACTAGATAAGACTGTACTTCATATAGATTTGTTAGAGAATACCAGGATCCCAGAACTACTCTTTGACAAAACTACAGCTTTTTGTACATGTTGTTTTAGAGTGTCTCCAGCAGATGCCCCTTGAGAACTTTGCGTTTTATACGGGAGCAACTGCTGCATCTGCAAAGGACTAGAAAGTGTAGCTGGGAGGCTTTCTGGAGACAGCTGTTAGCACTGCTTTCCAGAAAGAGCTGGACAGATTATCTGTTAGATTGTTTAATCTAGGTATTCCCAAAAAGGGTTTTCACAATGCAGATAGGTATTGTTTTGAACAGAGCTGAGAAGCATCCAAATACTTTATTTTTCAGACCCATGTGACTTTTTTAATATTGTAAAATGTTAATGTATGTTCTGGCAGACTGCTTTTTTTTTTTTTTTTTTGACTGTCCAGTAGGGAAAATTAAGAATAATCCTGTTTTCTTGTGGCCAAGGAACAGTGGTTTCATCTACTTGTTAGTCTGTTTATGAGATCTGAGTGCTTTCATTTGTACAAAACTGGTGCAAACATTCAAAAGAAAATTAAGAACTCTGAAAGCACTTGTATGTAGAATATCTTGAAGTCTTGCAAATGATCAGTTAAAATTTAGATACACTGTCATCTTTAGGCACTCAAGAAATTTTCTAGCTCGCCGTCTACATCATGAAATAATAAATTATTGTAATACAATGTGTATTTGATACTAATAGCATGTTGATGTATTTTAGAACAGAAAAAATAAATTATTCTTCCAGTCAAAATGACAATTTATGACAATATAAGGCTGCAAATTAAATGTAATTGCATTATCTCAGTTCATTGAAAAACAGTAAGGGAACTTCTACTAATCATAAGCAGTCAGCAGCTGTGTTTTCATGTCTTACAAAAGAGGAAAATGGGCAATACTGTAGCTTTAAAATATCACTATTGGACTGATAAAATAGAATTTTGCAAACTGAATGGTTAATGCTACTTTTTGTCTGAGTTGGGCTCAACAAATGTTTGAAAACAGACTTCTGTGTATTATCGTAGGATCAGAATTTCTGTGTATATACAGCTGTGGTTCTTTCCCTGGATACCTGTTGATCTGTGTGTGTACACAGTTCTTAGAGGCCTGATAATGCATTCAGTCCTCTAGTTGTTAATAATTGCTGTTCATGTTGCACGTTTAGAAGCAAGGCAGGATTATGCTCTTAAATAATAGAAACTGTGATTTACAAATATTCCATACATGTGTGTTGGATTTTTTACTACATTTGTAGAATTAACTTGGTTCTGTCTATACTAATGGTATTCTAAGAGAAATATTGAAAGCACTTCAAAACAAAGAAGGTGGAGAGGCAAAGGGACTGGAGGTTAAACACTTGTCAAGCAATATATGTGACTGTAGAGTTTGTTTTGGAAGTTGAACCATAAATGCTCTTCTAAACGATGTTCAGGAACTTTCCTAATTGGCTGGCAATTATTGTACTGAAAAGTGTTTGACATCAGTGAAGTCATGGAAACTTACTGTACAGGTTAAATACTGATGTTTGTTTAGCAGATTTCAGTACCTTGTTGAGGGCTCAGTCACTGCCCTGGGGAATTTGCAATCAAAGATACATAAAGATGATAAACCCGCATTGAATTTACTTGGCTCAAAGCTGTTAGCCAAGCCAAACATGACACATCAGGCATGACAGATACCATATACCTTGCATTCCAGTATTAGTGAGCCAGCGAACATAATTCAAGTATTTAAAATAATTACAGGAGGAATTAAATTGGAATTAGGACTGGAGGAATAGGGTAGAAAATGAGGTAATTTACTTTGCCCAGTGAAAGCTTTAAAAGGGGTAGATTTTTATGTTCAAAACCAATATGAAAGTTGGAGATAGGATTATTTTATTCTTCAGCGCAAACTGTTTATGTAGAAAAGTGGCCCAAAAAGTGTTGAGCTTCAGCATTGTATATAAAATTCAGAGTGAGGGAAATAGGGTTTAAACCTGGAATATTTTCAATTATTCCTCAGCATTTTGAAGATGAAAGAACAGATATGAACTTTTTGTGGGAAACTAATTATCTGACTGCCTTCAGAATTGTTTTGGGTTTGGTTTTGTTTTGTTTTGTTTTTTTCCTTGAAAGCAATTTGTCTCATTTGGTTTATTGGGTCAATGGCAGCCCAATGACAGTCTTGAAGCTGAGTCACAAAGTGTGTCAATTACTTGGCAAGCTCAGTGCCAGCCTGCTTTGTGCTGAATTTCAGAGCGCGCTACTTCACCGCATTGGTGTCAGTACTTCATGGAGCATTCAAGTGCAAGTCCCACGTAGTTGTGTGCTAACATAGGCCCTTGAATTTTAATCAAACTTAAAGCTGTCCTTTCTTATCTCATCAAACAGTGACAGTGATGTTTTTTATCACTTACAAGAGAATCACTGTACGTAAATTGAATGTCTTGTCAGTAAAACCATCGCTATCTATACAGCACAATTGTTACAGATCCATTGTCAAGGTCACTGCAATTCTTGTGTAGTTTTATTGAACAGATTTATCTTGGCTTTGTGCAGTTATATGGCAAAGATAAACAAAACACGAGAAATAATTTGTTTCTTTAATTTCAAATTTAAAGATGGATGAGGTAGATGGATTGAGTAAATCTTGATTTTCTGTATGCAACTTCTGTGTGGTCTGGATTCTCTCACCTTTTTTACATTGTTATGATTTCCTTATTTAATTTTTCTGTATGAACTGTATTCACGTTTATGTGCTACGTTATTGCAAGACTTGGCTGAGTTTACATTGTTTCATTTGTTCCTTTTCATTTTTATTCTACAGCATTGTGTATGTTCTCATGTGTTCAGATGGAAAAAAGCTTCGTCAGAAAACAGAAGGTGGAAGCTGTGTGCTGTAAGGAGAAAAGCAATAATCTTTCCAGTCACAAGCCCTTGTAAAAAGAATTTTGGATTAAAAACCAGAAGACTGATGTTATTGGGAGCTTTGAAGAGGTGAACTTAAAAGGGCAAAAGGAGATAAAAACAGGTAAGTAGAAGGAAGAGCCATACGAATACTTAATAAAAGTAGGCAGTGGAGCAAAATGAAGAGAAGGCTTAGAAAGTATTTTCTAAAAAAAGCAGCTATGGTGTATGGTGGTAGGGGGGAAGGGCTGAGGATAAGAGGCATGCTAGAACTATCAGAAAGGCAGAGACATTTATGGATAAGTTATAGGAACCAAGAAGGATTTAAAAATAATAATATAAAAGCCAAGGTCCTGAGGCTTCATGAGTAACACTTCAGAGTATGAAAATATTCTTTCTGCTTTAAACAGGATTTTACCTTGGTTAATTATTGTGTAGATTACTAACTTGTAAAGTAACTTAAACCTTTCTATATTGTAGTTTTTTTGATATGCTTTCTAAGGTGAAATTCCCTGTGCAAAAAGTCTGCATAAACAGTTCTCCTGTTTGGGTTAGCTTTTGGCAGGCTAATTCACCTTCCCAGCTACCCCTGTATGATAGGTTTGAGGCTCTGGAACTTGAGGGCCAGGAAAATGATTATGTGTATGAAAGTCTGTCCGGGTTGGAGGGGCTGTCTAGGCTGGTGAGTCAGTCAACACCACACATTGCCACCGCCTCTGCCAAGAAAAAAAGAAGGGTGATTGTTGTTGGTGACTCCACTCTGAGAGGAATAGACGGCTCATTATGCTGACTGGACCCAACCTACGGGGAAATCTGCTGCCCCCATGGCACCCAGGTAAGGGATGTTACTAGAAAACTCCCTTGTCTGGTACAGCCCTCTGGTTATTATACATTACTAGTTTTTCAGGTGAGCAGCAATGAAGTCCAAACAACAATAAAACTGAGGGCAATCAAGAGAGACCTCAGGGTCTTGTGGCAACTGGTTGAGGGATCAGGAGCTCAAGCAGTGTTTTCTTCTGCCAGTTGCAGGGAACGATGGTGCAAGTAATTGAAAGATCACACTGATCAATACCTGGCTCTGGGTCACCAGCTGAATTTTGGTATTTTTGATCATGGGTGAGGTACTTTATGCCTTCTTTGCCTCAGTCTTCAATAGTCAGACCGGTTACCCTCAGGGTACTTGGCCGTCTGTGCTGGAAGACAGGGATGAGGAGCAGAATGAAGTCACCACAGTCAGTGACCTGCTGCTCCACTTGACACGCGGAAGTCTATGGGGCCAGATGGGATCCACCTGAGGGTGCTGAGTGAGCTGGCAGAAGAGGTTGTTAAGCTGCTCTCCATCGTTTATCAGCAGTCCTGGCTAACTGGGAGGTCCCAGAAGACTGGAGGTTAGCCAGTGTGACACCTGTCTACAAGAAGGACAGGAAGGAGGATCTGGGAAACTACAGGCCTATCAGCCTGACCTCGGTGCTGGAGAAGGTTATGGAGCAGATCATCCTGAGTGCCATCACATGGCATGTGCAGGACATCCAGGGGATCAGGCCCAGACAGCATGGGTTATGAAAGGCAGGTCTTGCTTGACTAACCTGATCTCCTTCTATGACAAGATGACCCACTTAGTGAATGAAGGAATGGCTGTGGATGTTGTCCACCTGGACCTTAGTAAAGACTTTGACGTGGTCTCCCATAGCATTCTGCTGGAGAAACTGGCTGCTCATGGCTTGGATGGGTGTACTCTTTGCTGGGTACAAAACTACCTCTATGGCCAAGCACAAAGAGTGGTAGTGAATGAATGGAGTTACATCGAGCTGGTGGCTGGTCACAAGTGGTGTTCCCCAGGGCTCAGTACTGGGCCCAGTTCTGTCTAATATCTTTATGGATGATCTGGATGGGGGGATTGAGTGCACCCTCGGTAAGTTTGCAGATGACACCAAGCTGAGTGGGACTGTTGATCTGCTGAGGGCAGGAAGGCTCTGCAGAGGGATCTGGACAGGCTGGACCAGTGGTCTGAGGCCACGGTATGAAGTTCAACAGAGAACTTGCAGGTCCTGCACTTGGGTCAGAGCAACCCCACACAACGCTACAGGCTTTGGGGAAGAGTGGCTTGGAAAGCTGCCTGGTGGAAAAGGACCTGAGGGTGCTGTAAACAGCTGGCTGAATATGAGCCAGCAGGGTGCCCAGGTGGCCAAGAATCCTGTCTTGTGTCAGGAATAGTGTGGCCATAGGACTAGGGCAGTGATCGTCCCCCTGTACTCAGCACTGGTGAGGCTGCACCTCAGATCCTGTGTTCAACTTGGGGCCCGTCACTTCAAAAGGGATGTAGAGATGCTGGAGTGCGTCCAGAGAAGGGCAACAAAGCTCGTGAAGGGTCTGGAGCACAAGTCTTGCAAGGATCAGCTGAGGGAACTGGGGTTGTTTATCCTGGAGAGGAAGCGGCTCTGGGGACACCTTATTGCTCTCTACAGCTGCCTGAAAGGAGGCTGTAGGCAGGTGGGGGTGGATCTCTTCTCCCAGGTAACAAGCGACAGGACAAGAGGAAACAGCCTCGAGTTGTGCCAGGGGAAGTTTAGGTTGGATATTAGGAAAAATGTTTTTACTGAAAGAGTGGTCAGATATTGGAACAGGCTGCCCAGGGAGGTGGTGGAATCACCACCCTGAAGGTATTCAAAAACACGCATAGATAGGGCGCTCAAGAACACGGCTTAGTGGTGGACTTGGCAGTCCTGAGTTAGTGGTTGGACTCTGATATTTAAAGGTCTTTTCCAACTGAAACAATTCTATGATTCTGTGATCCAGAGTGTGACAGAGTTTACATGTCATCCTTGCACAGAACAGACCATCAGACTCAATTAAGGTTATTTCTTAGAGTAAAATGTCTGGGTTTGATTGTGAGAGGGAAGAGGGCTAATTACTAGTAATTAGGTTTATCTTCTGTGATAACTCTGAATACTGAATGCAACGATGCAGGTGAACCATCCTATCTGGTATTCACAATCCATGTTAAATTCAGTAACAAAGTTTTGATGTTTCATTTACTAAAGGGAGGTAAGAGAAGTAGGGAAAAATGTATTTTTGTGATTAAAAGCAAGAAATCATTTCTTCTCCCTGAATTATCCTTCCCAACTCCATTCCAATAAAAACAGAATGAAGTTGTTTCATTTTATTTTGTTATTTTTTTACATTCAGATTGTTTCAATTAGAATAACACTTTCAAGGGGTCTGTGCATTACAGTCGAAGCAGGCTCTGGAGTTGGTTTTAAATCAGGTGACCTCCCCAGCTGGTATATTGATGGAGCTGTGGATTATTCTCCTATTCAGATTTCTTGTGGGAAAAGCTAGGGGAGGAACAGGAAAGGGAAATTTCACCCCTCCGCCCCTCCACTGAACACCAAACCCAAAAATCAACTCCACAGGAGTGGGAGGCTGCTTTAGAGCAGAGGGAGTAGACCACATAATTGATGTGCTGTAGAGCTGGATAGGAGTTGTGACTGTGTTATCTGTGACCTGGATACAAACTTTGTACTGATGGGAGTCACAGCAGGATATTTGTAACCTGAAGCTAAAAAGTCCATTAAGGGGTCATGCTACTGCGTTGTTACTTCTTCTGTCTCTGAAATCCTTAGCAAATGGTTATTTAACTAAAAGGTTTAAGGAATAGCACTTTTTATATTACATGTTTCTAGTAAGGTAGTTCTGGAGTTGTGAAGACTCATGTGTGGAGCCCTGACAATCCTGACTTGTTCTGGATCTTATTGTAAGCACTTGTCATATATGATAGTGGTAGGCTTATAGCAACATCCTTTAGTGGAGAGATTACCAGGTATGTGCACATTTACAATAGGTTCTGGCAGGCTCCGGAGAAGCCTGAATGATGAAAATAGTCACTAGGGGTCAGAGTGCATTTTCCCCTTTTTCTTGAGGCAAGAGCACAAATAAGGAAGCTCCTAGTCGATGACACTCTGCCCACAAGTCAGTGATTTCCTTCTTTATTTTCGTTGGGGCTTCACAAGGCTCTTGTACCTTCTAATTTGATGCAAATCACCTGAACAGCAACATATTGTTGGGAGCTATCAAGTGCCTTGTCCAGTTGCTAATCCTTCAACAAATTTATTTCAAATTTCTGATTTTATGTTTCCATTGTCCCATACATCCTGGGATCATACTGTGCTTGCTGACAATATGCTGTTTGGGATGAATCAGACATGTGTTATGGCACTAGTAGTATGGACTGGAGTATCTCACTGGAGTCCCCATAATAATAATAGTGAGTATGAGTCAATGCAGGAGTGGCTAAGATTAACTCAGAGTTTCGGGGAGCCAAGGGATGATTCATCCTTTGAAATAAAGAGAAGTTGCTAGTAAACATTAATAGACATTTTCAGTTTTGTTTGCGGCACTTGCTGTGTGTAGATACTGGGGAAGCAACACAAGGAACTGCGAATGTCATTCCAACAGCAGCTTTGTAAGCAATGACAGTAGATGTGCAGGGTTGTTGCTGCTGGAGATGTCGCCATTCTCTAGTGCCAAGATAAAGCAATAAACTTTAATGGTTTTGCTACTGTAGCAGCTGACTTTTTTCCCAGTCCTTAGTGCTGCTGTTTTGAGATTTGCTGGGCATTTCCTTGAATTACTGTGTGTTAAGTGCATTTTGTCAACAAATATATTTAATTTATAGTATTTAAAGTGGCACATGAGTCAGATAACAGGAAAGCCACTCTGAATATGTTCACTGGACAGGACAATGAATTTGCTGTCCACATAGTAGACGTGTTTGCTCCTCCAGCTTACAGTAGTTTTTGCATATCCACCAAATAATTTGAACTGGGACCTCATGCTACTCTGCCTGCTGTGACAGTTACTCTGAATTCCTACTGCCTTGAAGCCATCTTCACAATTCAATGCTGAACTGTACCTGCTTGTCCCACATGCTTCCAGGTCATGGAGAACTCGCTTGCTTCAGAGGAACAGTGTGAAGCTTGTTTTGCTCAGCTGTCGGACAATGTCTTGGACTTCCTTGCTGGTGTGTCCACTTGTAAGAGAGCTTTTACACTTTCTAGTTGCTGCAGATGTTTGGGTTTTTTTATCGGGTCAAAGGAAAGAGAGAGATGAGAGCCAGACTTGAGAGTATCGTGATAAACTCCAATTTCTATCCACTATGATATACTCCAGTTGGTATCCAATGTGATACAGAGCTTCCTGCCCTTGGGGATTTTGTTCCTCCCTACACATTGCTCAAAGTGGAGGCTAGCCTGGTGTGTCACAAACTGTCATCTTTTCCTGGTATATTTAATGCACATAGAACTGCTGCTTTTGTTGTCTGTGCAGTGCCTCTGACTGTGGTGGCCACTGCTCTTCCTTTGTTCAGCCAACATAGTTTCATTGTGTAAACTAATAACTTAAGTGTCTTTCAGAAGCAGAGGCAGAGAAAGAAAGCCCCAGGCATACCTTTACTGACCATGTTTGTGTCGATTTTTTTGAAAATTATTCATATTTTCCAGTGTCAAGTGTTTAAGTGGGCCAAGACCTACTTCCTAAACATTTCCAGAAAAAATGTTGTCAAGCACTTTTCTTAACACCCATACACTCCTCTCATCTAGATCACTGTAAAATTTATGTTTTCCATACATGCTCTTTAGCTGTATTTTTCATTCTTTTTTTTTTTTTATGGAGAAGAAAAAATGTTGCAATTTTCATTGCAATTCATCTTCTGCATTATTGTTTTCTCACTGACCTTGTACTTGCTTTGAGGCACCATTCACACAAACAACTGTCCAACAACAACTTCAGGTTTCTTATTTGTCTTTCTGAACAGAATTCTCCTGTGCCATGGGGAAAACACCTTTGTGCCTGGGATCTCAGAAGTATTTTTGCAATATGTCCTCCTTCCAGCACTTAAATATCTCAAATTCAATGTGCATGCTATTAAATGCTCACTAAATTCCTCCTCTCCAAAACCCATTTGACTTGAAACCTTGAGAGTGCAGTTTTGTTTGTTGTCTGTATACATCTGCTTTCACAGGAAAAAATCATTTTTTAAAAAAGACTGTAAAGTATACACCTACCCTTTGCATTTAATGTTTTGCTTTCCTTAAGTGGAAAATGTTGAGTAGATGGTGATTTCAGAGGGACTGCCTCCACCCCTCCATTTTGATTTTTTTTCTCTTTTTGTAGCTTGTAACAGCCTGACTTATAAATTGGGCTGACCTGACTCTGATGGTGTATTTGATCTATATCTTGTTAAAGTATTGTGTTTGTTCTGATTAGGGTTTTATTTTTCCCTGTGTCTGAGTGTACTGGGTTTGGCTGGGATAGAGTTAATTTTCTTCACAGTAGCTTGTAGGGTGCTATATTTGTGACCAGAACGGTGTTGGTAATACAGGGGTCTTTTAATTATCACTGAGCAGCGCTTGCCCAGACCTGAGGCCTCTTCTGCCTCTCACCCACCCATCAGCGAGCAGGCTGGGGGAAACAAGGAGCTGGGGGGGGACACAGCCGAATTCCCTATTTTGCTTTGCTTGTGCATGCAGCTTTTGTTTGACCTACTAAACTGTCTTTATCTCAGCCTTGAAGTTTTCACACTTTTACTCTTCAGTTTGTCTCCCCCATCCCACTGCAGGGGGGGGTGTGTGAGCGGCTGGCTGGGGCTTGGCTGCCTACTATCCATGGCAGTAAGTTGTCTTGCTCCAAACTTTTCTTATCCCCTCTCTCCTAATGAACTCTGGAGTATGTACTGTGTGTGAAGACTTTTATTGATCTGTCCTTCTTACCTATTCAAAAGTGGATAATCCTTGGCTTCAAGTGAATAATCTGCTCATATTGAAAGCATTCAGATGACACTGTGAGGGTGGTTACCACGTAAGATAGCACAATGGAATTATCTAAAAGAGAGATAGAATTGAAAGCATATAGATGTCATTTTGTTTAAAATAAATGTAGAATGTTACTTTTGTGATCAGTGAAGTGATTACTATCTTCTTAAATGCATTTGTTTTGCAAATTTTGTTAAATCAATAAGGCAACTGACCAGTTATGTCCCATCTAGCAACTCATATGAAAAAAGAGTTGTGTTATTGTCATAACGTGTAATCTTAGTGAATTTCCATCCACCAAAGGCACCAGGAATCTTTCTACCCTGGAAACGGAATTACTTTGTACAAATACTTCATTTTTCTTTCTCATGCTATCCGTTTATTACATGCTATGTATTACATTACTATGGCATTCAAGCAGATTAACTTTCCTTTCCTTTCAGATTTGAGTACACACAACATATTTGTCTCTTTCCCAGTAGAACTGGTAAGCATTATATAAATCAGATACTTACTAAACCCAAATGTTACTCAAGAAAACTACACAAGTTTTCCCAAGTTGAGACATCTTTCTCCATACCTTCTTACAAAAGTTGTCAGCTTTATTTAATTAGCATTGACGTGATATTGACTGACGATTGTACAGACTGTTCAGAGACCTTTGTGTTGCAATGTAGTGTACCTTTCCTTTGTGGGATGACTAGATTCCTCTGCAGTACTGGCCTCCATCATAACACATTAAAATGTTAATCCATTCATGTTCTGGAAATAATGGGGTTTGCCAGGTACCACTACACTTCTGTTGTGTAGGGGTAGAAACTTTCCTCTGTGCAAAGTTTGCAGCTTGAATAATTTAATGGGAAAAACTGTAACCATTTTAGGGTTCCTGGATAAGTATTTCTTAGGCAATAGTTAGCACCATCTGTATATACAACAACGTTCACATTGTTGAACATGGAGTGAGAAGAGAAAGGAAAGAAGAACAGAAAACAGAGATGAGAATCTGGTTGTCTTTATGCTAAAGATATTTCAAGTTCTTAGTAAGCTAGAGAAACCATCAAAAAGTTGCAAGATTATTCACTATTGAGCTCCCAAGCAGATGGAGCCTACTGTATTTTTCTTCAACTCTAAACAGTTGATTAATTCCTTCCAATTAAATGTACGTTTCAGAGTGGGAACATTCCTGTGGCCTTGCGAAAACCAGCCAGACTTGAGGTGATTCATAGTAAGGCTCTCCTTTGTGGGGATCCTGAATTAATCAAATACTTACGGAGAAAATAATGCAGATATCCAACATCCCAAAAGATTGAAGGGTTTTGTTCAAATTTTTTTTTATATGGTCTGCTGGTTTTAATCAACTAATTCTACATGCACACTGTACATAAAAAAATACTGCTACATGAAAAGAATGTAAACATTATACTTCCCCTCTTCACATTGTTTTTAGTTTGGAAAAGAAAGTAGATTAGTCACTGATTATTTGTTAAACAGAATAGTTCTCAGTGTAAGTTATTTTGGAAGTTTGCATCTCTGTGCTGGTTCCCAGTGTATCTCATACTAATTAGCTGTGAGCTATTTCCCTTTTCTTTAAGAGCACTTTGTGGCCTCTCTCTTTGCTGTCCCTCTTCTTTCACACTCAGCTGTAACATGGCCTTCATTTCTTTCCTGGTATCGATTATTAGTTCAGAAATGTGGCAGAAAAAAGACAAGGAAGAAAAAAGCAAAAATCAACCTGTAGTTACTTATGTTTTTGCATGTAGAGATACAAAGAATAAGAGGAATTACTTACTGTAATCCACTGAGCTAGAAGCCAATGCAACAGGGTGAAATCTGTAAAATAAAATTAAGATTTGAATATGTAAAAGCTTCTTAAGATTGAAATCTATGAAGAAAGGGACATTTGATAGAAGTTGTGGAAATCCCAGTATGGTGGATTTTTGTAGAAAAAACTACACCAAATCCTGTCTGTGAGGAGCAGCCTGTATTGAAATATGCTGGATGATCTAATCCAGCAGGTCTGGCTAGCATTTATTTTTTTTTTTAACAGCATAGAAAGACTGGATGCAAAAGATAAAGAAAAAAGTTAATTTTGAAATCCTATACTAGCATTCTAAAAATAAATTAGTATTAAGGTGAAATGCAAAATGAAAACTCACTCCAAAGTTTCATCTAATTCCTTCACTAGAAGGACATGTATTTCCCATGCAATACAAGAACATGTTTTAATTGTGACTTTTCATTATCATCTTTGAAAACTGACTTTCACAAGAAATTGTATTTATGTGACCTCAGATATCAGAGAATAACATTTTTGAAGCTTTTGATGGAGGAAGTTAAATGAGTTTACAAGTGACATTATTTTTATCAGGCTTATTTAAACTTACTTTATGCTGAATTTTCTTTGCAGTTTTCCCAGTGGGAATATTCAACACTCACATTGAAAAAGCTCCTTTTCTAATTTTGTTTTTCAGTTCACATTTGAGATGACTTTGAAGAAGACATGGTTTCTTACAGGTAATCAGAGTACCAGACCTGTAGAAAAAATGAAATTGTTCTTTTTGATTGGTTTTACAGTATGCCTTAAAAACTAGAGGTGTTTTAGGAAGGTCAGAATGACTTTCCAGATTATGTTGTCTGATGCTGAGAAGCAGCACTAGGTTCGCTAAAGTCCTGTAGATTGTCACTGATAAAGTAGAGAATATAAGGGAAAGTACTTTGATATCACTAGTACGTTTCTGTATAAAGTTGCATAATAATTTATTCTGAATTTTAATGATGACCAAACCCACTGCATAATTTGAACCTTATTGATACAACTTGAGGGTAGTTGTAGAGTAGAAACTTTGTACAATATGTTTGTCTGCTGCTGTTGGCAGTCCTGCACTAGAAGTTCATGTGTCTCAGCTGGGAAAAAAAATGGTCTTCTATCATTAGGCAATAGAACTGAGTGGGAGATGGGATCTTGTGCTGTGATGGAGATATGAGATGTTTTTTTGAAAATACACCAGAAGGTCAAGAATTCTTGTGTAATGTCAAAGCCAAAGGACTAAAAACCAGTCTGCTACTTTGTAGAGGTAACAAGATTATTTGTATTTTTTAGTTATCTTGAGGATAGATATCTTCTAGGCATGAATCAATTTCAGATGGTGTGTACAGCTTTCCATGTTGATAAGGATCTTGTTACTGTTGCCTGCTTTCTTCTGACAGTGATAGTGACTGCTGTCAGAGACAGGATATGGAAGTTTGACAATTCCTGTGTACCCTCAGATATGTGCATTGTTTGCATAAAGGAGAGGGAAATACTTTTGCTCTACATTGCTTTTAGTTTTAATGGAGAAAACAGATCCAAAAATACTAAATGAAAAGTCTGTGTGCCAGAGAAGTACTTCATAAAAGATGCAGGAGAAGCTCTATGCATTTCAGATGTGTAACTTTACTAATTTTCCTTTCCTTGCCCCGTAGGAGGAACAACAGAAAAGACTATGCTGTCCCACTTTTTGAGATTTCGTAACAATTTTGATCCTTGTTTTTGTGTTCAAAAAAACAAACAGCATAGACCAGCTACTGAAAGTTCCCACTTACGTCATCTGCCCGACTGTAGTCAGTTCTGGGGTTCAGGATCTGCCCTGTTTACAGTGACTGCAATCGATAGATGTTCCTAGGTAATTGGATTTGTTTCTAACAGTGTAAATTAATTCTCTTGCATTGAAATATGTTTTTTTGTGTGGAAGTTTTTTAGGAAAGAGAACAAGATTAGAGTAACTACTATACAAAGTGTTCCCAACAAGCCCAGCAAACAAAAGGAAGCCAAGATTGCAAGAGATAAGGAATGTCATTACGAACATTGCTCAGGGCTATTGTGACTTGTGGCCATAAACGCAGGAAGTAATTTTCCTCCTGGATCCTTTTTAAATATAGGAACAAAATAAGTGTGGTGATTGTAGGTAACATGCATGGAAGATCATGAAAGTACATGTAAATGTCTGGGCAATAGGATACAGGTATCCCCACGTATTTAGGCACAACAAAAGCTTTTGAAATGATGAATTAATTTTGTTTGCATGTATATGAGTTGTTAACTCTTAATTTTTTTTTTAGGATGTCACCAGTAATACACCAGCATCTGAGGCAGAATTACTTAACTACTTAACAGCACTTCCTTTCTTAACAGTCAAATAATGTGGTAGGATGTCCCTGTTCTTATGCTCTGAACAGTATGTTCACAGAATTGCTTAGAAAAACTTGTCACTTCTGTTTCCATTATGTCAACTACAAGAAGTACATGCAGAGGCTTTAGGCATTTTAATAATTAACAGGAGAACTGTCTAGATTGATTAAAAGCCCCAGACAAACCATGTATATGAAACAAATTAAACCTGCTGAGATAATAAACCACAATTTAATTTCCAGAACTTTGCCTCCTTTTTTAGTACAGATCAAATAACGTGTATGTTTACCTCTACATGTGCAGTGTGTACGTTTACCTCTGCATGTGTTATTTTCTATGATTAATAGGTATTTTTTTAGGTTTTATTTACAGTTCAACCAACAGTACTTTCACTGCTTTCTCAGGAGACTTTATTAACATTTATGTTTCTATAGTATGCATATGCTCTTTAATCCTTCTATAAATATATTCTCCATAAGGACTTTTTTTGGTGTTGAAGTTTAGCTAAGTATCTTGCTATTGGATTTTTGACTCAACCACACGTTTTTCGTGTTGTATTTCACAGTTAATTCTTGCAAATTGAAACTGATATCATGTTCAGCAAAAAAAAGCTTATTGCTTATCTGACCATCTCATTTTCCAGTTGCATATTTCCTGCAGTCCACTGATTTTTCCTGAATGTTTTGAAAAATGAAATTTTATCTGTGAATATTCTTCCTTCACTACTTATTCTACATTTAAATTAAATCTTCTCAAAATCTTTGTTTGTACTAAACCTTGAGGGCAAACCAATTGCTTTTGTTTTAGATTCAGACAAGCAGCTTCCAGAACAAACAAAAATGAAGTTTTGGCGAGATGAACAGAGTTTGCACATTACAGGAACTCTTCCTTTAAAATACAATCTGCAAGTCAAAGTTATCAGAATATGAAATTACAACACTTGGAGTGAAATAGTCATCTGTGTGGTAGCTGGGAATGGCGTTGGGGTTGGTAATAATCTTGCAGGTTGTTTCATTTCTTAGTGTTTCCCAGAGAAAGTGTTGTTTTCCTCTCCTCCACTAATTAAATGCTAGCTAGAAGCAAAGCGTAGCACTGGTTTATATAAAAAGGACAGGTCAAGAGGTTAGAGAGCTACTCAGAAATTTGTTTCAATGCCCCATAGCTATGAAGCACCCATATACAAAATACTGTCTCCATTAAAGAAAACTGTAAAAGCCCATAGACTTTTTGAAGGTAGGATTTAATGTCTCAGTTTCAGGTTCTTCCCTGTAGATCATAGTTGTTCTTTACTGGACAACCAGGCATACAAAAAACCCAACGTGCTTCATTCATGTGAGGATGGGAAATGTAGTAACACATGAGAGCAGTGCAGAATGTGGTTGCAAGACTGGGCTTTCTATAACTTACTTAATTTTGCTTAAATTTGTCTCTGTCTGGATCCCTAGCAGGATTATGATAGTGCAGAGAAAAAATATGAAGTAATCAGCATTCCAGAAATCATACAGTGGACTCTAGAGGAAAGCATGCAAGCAAGTTAAGTAATGCATATTTCATTTCATTAGTGCTTAGAAATTATCAGAATAGAAATTGATCAGAGTGTAAAAAAAATATAAAAAATATTTTAAAAAAAGAGACAGAATGTGACAGTTGACAATTTTTGTTTCAAGGGAAACAAAATGCTTACTATTCAGTGGAAGCATATAAAAAAAACCTTTTCCTTTAAACAAATCTAAAACTTAACATTTATAACATTTAATTTCAATATTTTTTTCATAATTTATAAATATTTTTCCGAAGACAAAATATCACAAAATTCATGCACATTTTACAAGCATTTTAATGATAGTATACTGGCATTTTACCCCTATCAAGTTCTGTAGGGAAAATTTAATCCAGGTCTCAATGTTAAAAGAAGATAAGGTAGTTTACCACACAGCCTTAAGTCAAGATTGACTATCGCTAGCTATAGCAATGTAAATTTAAAGTTAAGATATTCAAGGTCTTGTGGAAGCATTGGTGACTCTTCTGAAAAGTAGCCCAAGATGCTGCCTTTGGGGAAACTTGCCATAGGACAGTAAAATCATCACTGCAAGTTTCATCACAGTTCTGGTGAAGTCTTGTTTTTTTTTCCTTTAGGCTGCTTTTCTTAGAAGAGGCTCATTTACAGAACCCATATTCAGCAAAAGTCATTCTTCTGAGAAAGAGGTTCTTGGTAAAGTGTTTTAAGAAAGATTTTTGGGTTTGCTATGCTATTATTAGTCATGTAAACGCTTAGGGGCTCTGTCAAAACAAGCTGAGTAAGAGATTCAGAGTAAACATTGTATAACATTTCTATTGTATCATTTTATGTTACTTGGAATTCCATTTTTATTTATTATGACCATCATTATTCACTCTTTGTTTTCTAGTCTCATTTTTAAATCCCTTTGCCAATCCCAGCCAGAAGCTGCTGGGTACTGTTAACTTTTGAAAGTTCCTCCTCTTCAGTATAGGCAGTTTGAGAAAAAGGTTTATGATCAAGGTCAGTGGTTTGGGAGAACCAGGGACAGAGTAAGAAGCTGCAACAGACTTCTGGATGAAGAAGGCACTAGAGTGTGGTCTAGCGAAGAACAAGAGGAGAACAAATGAGGTTCACAATTAATCTGCCCCTGTAAGCATAAAGTAATTTTTTATGTTCTTTTTCTGTCTTTTGCTGAAAAGAGCTTGCTGAGAGAAGACAAAGAAAGGGCCTGCTTATCAACCACTTAGTACTTCATCAGTTTTCCTTGTTTTTCCCCATATACACTCTGTCTGCAAACCTTCTTGTAGCAGGGAGTCAGGCTTTACTTATGAATGTAATTTTTCTGCAGCAAATTTTTTTTACTTAAATTAGGGCTACTGATTTTACACTGTACTATTTCTGCTGAGAACAAATTTCACATGGAAATGTCCCTCCCAGGAGGCAGGAATTTCACAAGACATTTTACTTGCAATGTTTTTCTCAATCTTCTCTTGATGTTTGGCTCACAGACCTTTCATATTCTTCTGCAGCATTGGCTGGTGCAAGGTTTCTAGTGAGAGAGAGGACATTCATATGTAGTAAAGAATGGTTTCATAGCATACCAGAAATCACAATTTTTTTTGAAACCAAGGATACACGGAAACCTATGACTGAAATCATACAAGTGCAGAGAAGTAAAAGATAACAAACTAACAGCAGACAGCTAAAAGGCAGAGAAAAAAACCTGAGACCAAAATAGAGAAAATTATAAATGCATAATTTAACTCCCCCAAAATTTCAGCATCTCTGCATTGGCAAGTGCCCTCTGAAGTTTTGAAATTAAATGTTATTAAAAGTTAATCCAGTAGGCTTTCCTCCTTGGGCCAAGTGTAAGAAAGAAAAGCAGAATGTGCAAGCCTGGTCTGTACTTAAAAACATCTTCCTGTGTGGTCAGGATGTGGGCTTTGGGCTTGCTAGTCATTCTCATGCCTCCATGATCCCATACTAGCGCTGATGCTGGTGCTCCCTGGTGGTGTGAACTGGTTCATCCTTCTGAAAGCTGAGTTACACATATTGCGAGGTACAAGACTGCAGAGAAGCTCTTGGATTCCTTGTGCCACTTTATCAGCAGCTGGCTTGTTTACAGGAACAGCTCATTAAGAAGGCCTGTAGTGTGACCAAATGGGATGAATGGCCGGCAGTGAAGGAGCAAGGGGCAGCATGGGTATAGTCAGGTTATTGATTCCACTTTCTTTACCTTTTTAAGCTGACATCCTACGTTTCAGCCTTACCTGTGTATGTAACGATAAACTCCAAAACCGTGGCTTTTCAATAAACTTGTGTTATTCTTGTTTTATGCAAGATACAGAAGGTGGCATACATTTGTTCCATTTTTTTTCTCATGGAGCCTGTGTAGTAAGAGTGATTATCTGTAAGTTGGAGCTATCTAAAGTATGTTTGTTTTTTCAAAAACTTATGAATTACAGAGTTTGTGGTACAGGTCACATGCTTGTTAGTACATATTGCCACATGTGATATCAGAAACATTGCAATTCAGCCTTTTTTCTGGAGCTTCATCCATAATAATGCAATGTGACCTTCAAAAACCTGCCTGGCTACTTCAATTGTTTACAAGAGAGTAAGGAAGGTATGGTGTGCTCTGCTACATAGATGTTTTGAAAGATCATTTCTTTCTATTAATATTTAAACTCTTTCCCCAATTAGTTTCATTCCTTCTAAAATATATTGTACATAGAAGTCTAATCTATGTAATCTATTGCAATGTAGTATGATAAATATATGACAGCTAGTGTGCGTGAGAAAATATAAATCATATTTGGATATAAATTACTAGGTAAAAAATAAAATTGCTACCCCTACACAATAGGGTAGTTGCAGTACGTAGTTATGCAGGGTCAAAGTGAGTTTCAGTTCCAAACAGGTCATGGATTCTTGAGACTAAATGATATGAGCTCAGGCCAGTAACGCTGGAAATACTTTCTATGATGTAACAGTATACATTATCTTTGAAATAGAAGTGTTTTTCCCTGAGCTCAGACTACCTGCAAAGGAAAATAACTTAAGTGCATCTAATGCTCCTAGCGTCAAATAGACCAAACAAATTCAGGATTGTGTTTATCACTGACAATAACATTTTTATATGAAGCATTTTTCATCTTTTGGATAAAATGAAACTTCTACCTTTCCCCTTAATGCTAGAAAATATTAAAAGCCTTTTGAACATAATGCTAACACAGCCAATGATGTCTTCTGAGAAATAAGAGTATACAGGGAAATTAGAAGTATGAGACTATTTTACTAATTAAGAATGTGATATTTTTATGCGAGGAATCCTGCCTTACCAAAGTAATCCCATTAAATTTGCCTTCCATCTTGAAAACTGTCTGCTTTTGCAAAGGCAAAAAATACTATATCTCAGTAAATGCTGCAGCAGGGGCCTATGAGTGTAAGTCCCCTCCTTAGCCTTTCAGTCCTTCTTGCCAGCTTCCTTCCTAAGCTGGCAGCTGTGCTTTTTCCTAAGCTGGCAAGCTGTGGAGTTAGGACCAGCCAAAGATGCACTTGATGCATACTCCGTATCAGCTGATCAGTTCTTGCTGGTGCATGGGCCAAGAACAGGGGAGGAAGGGCAGGTACAGTTATGTCCCCAGACCTCCTCCTGGGCAGAGCTGATGCTGGAGGGATATACAGGCATTCATATTATTCTACTCCATTCCAGTCTGTCAAGTCTGGAGTTTCCTTAATGTAGCAGCATCTGGCTGCCTAGGAAGCCCTTTGAAATGTTAGATACCTCCTTTTCACAGCTGATTCCAGGCCAACTTAGGAAAAAAACCCTTCCTTTTCTCAGACTGAATTCAATGTCTACTTTCTGTCCGTTAATGGTAACTCGGAAACAATGAAGGCATTGCACATGGTGTCCTCATGCTGCTGGTAGTGCTGGGGTTTTTCTACCATAAACAAAAGTTTCCCTTCCTTCATCAGCATGTGCACATGGAAGCAGCACTTCTACTGTTTCAGACAACCTCACAACTGGTTTCAGGTTTTTGTGTTGTGTTTTGGTGGGGGTTTTTTTGTTTGTTCCCCCCCCCCCCCCCCCCCCCCATTACACTACAGTTAGCACGGCTGTTATCAGTTGGTATGAGATAAAATCCTGCAACCCGTTCTTCTATGTGTGATTTCTAAACCACTGGATCTGACATGGGAAGTGGAACTTTGCAGCCATGCTCAGTGACTTCAAGAGAAACCAAGAACTTTGCATCCAAAAAAGTATTTTTCCCTTCTCTTCCTTCTGACCCAAAGCCTAAAACCTGACTTTTTTTTTAGGAAGGAAATTCATAGCTGTCCACTGTAAAGTGGGTTTTTATGCCATTACTTGCCACCATCTGTCACGAGCAATTTGTCAACAGATTGGAATGCTATGGTGGTCTGCAAATGAGTAGTTCCTGAAGCACCATAGTATGGCCCATGTAGAGGCTATTAAAAAAGTAATGTGCAGAACCATAGAGCAGACCAGGTTGGAAAGGACCTTGAAAGACCATCTGGTCCAGCCTTTCATGGGAGAGGGAGCCTAGATGAGATTATGATCATCTAGATAAAGTTCTCTGTCCTGAAGCAGATGCCTCTAACAAGGCTTTCCTGAAGCTTGGGTGGATTCTTGTCTGTCTCCTTTACCCTTTATTCTCTTCACTGGCACTGGTTCATGTTCTTTCCCCATAGGAATTTGGAAAATTCATCGGGCTCTGGGCTGATCTCCAGCCAGTGGGTAACAAATTCCTCTTCAAGTTCTTTTCTATTTAGCCATCTAGTGAATGTGTTTCACCAGAATTCAAGTGAAACTAACCTGGTACTAATGTGATTCTAAATATGCGGGGAAACACCGATTCAGTGTCCACTGATTCTACAGCTCTACAGATTCACTTTGTTAATGACTACCTTCACTGCACCTTCTCATCCTTGACCATCAGACACCCTATCTCAAAGTGTAAAACTGTGAAGTTGTAGGTGTAGAAAGGTCAAATACAAAAAAGAACAGTGTAATTTCATTTCAGCCTGGCACTGACAGAACAAGAAATTAAAAACAATGCTTTACTAGATAAGGAAGAACTGATTGCATATAGAGAGGCCCCAGTCCTCAACTATCAGATGTTCTATCTGACTCTAACCCACACCATTTAGAACAGGAAACCCAGAAAAATCTGTTTCCTCCAGATCGTGTTGACGTAATGGTATACAAGGTAATTAATATTCTGGATTTCAACCTGGCCCACTGGAATCCTCAAAGGCAAAATGAGACAAGAAAGCAAACAAAACATTTCCTTTCTTTTCCAGAGAAAGATAAATAGGAACAGCTAAGCAAGCTCTGACAAGCTTTAAGGTCTGATACGGAATTGGATTATATTATACCACCTAAAGAGGATGCCAGAGTCATCAAATTGATAGAAGTTGGTTGTTCCACTAAATAAACCTCTGGTTTAGGAGGAAAAAAGTAACATAACAGCTGGTGACTAGAAACTCTTAATCCAGAACTGCAATGCTGTCTTTGGGACTAAAAGTTGATGGTTTAGAAAGCCTAACTGTTTGCTAGATGTTAGAGGAAGCAAAGCAAATAATTTCTCAAAACATTTATTGTGTTTTGTTGTTCTCAAGCCATTTATTTAGGAAACAACTCCTGGAGGTATGAAATCTCTGCAGGAAGGTAATGGAACAGTTCTCTGAGTGATAAGAGAAACATTATTTCAGCATTACATCCAACTTTAGCTTAAAAAGCAGACAAATGTGCTTGCAGTTTACTACTCTTTCCTTAACTTGATTAAGGGTGGGGGGAGAGAGAAAGAAGCAGACAGAATGTGCTTTCTCTCTCCCCATAGCGGTCACTATCAGTATGCAGCAGGCTAAAGTCGATGCTACTTGTGATGAATTGATTGAGTTTGCACATTTGGTATGTCCACCAAGTTCTCCTGTCAGAGAAGATACAGTATCCTGGTGGATTTAAAATCTGTTCTTTTAATCACAAGTATGATTTGTGGCAAGAGGTTTGCTTTTTACCAGCTTTTGGCCACCAACTAAGAGTATGGTGCAGGATGTAGAAAAAAAAATACACTGATCTTTGAGTACAGTTTTAAAACTAATTTTGTACAAATTTATCACTGATTTTTTTTGATATGGGAGTAGAATTGTGTATCCAACAACAGATACACAAAACTCTCAAATGCTGCCAAAGAATACAAGTTATACAAGTGGGCATGTCACAGGCTGACTTAGTGACTCAAGTCTTGGCAGCTGCCCTATAAACAAAGCTACTGAATTGGTTTGAATCTGGCTAATCATAGAACTTCTTATGCAGCTCACTTTCAAAGTATGCTTTAAGAATTACTAGAGAGTGTAATTTGGTCAAAATGCGTAAGTTGCTAATGAGTTGAAAAATTAGAGTAGAAATTTATAAATTCAATTGTAATAGTTGTATTTCAGTCTCTGAGTTTTAATCAGACCTGCAAAATCTAAAGCAAAGATTTGCAAATGAAAATGCATTCTCTTGCTGTGTTTGCACTTCTACTTTGGGGCTCTAACTCCTGGGCCAAGCAGCGCTGTCATAATGGCTGATCACCTGCAAAAACTGTTTTTGAATATCAGGCAAACATTGAGGATATTTGCAGGTTGCTTTGCAGATGATTAGAGGCCTGTTCATATGTTCTGAGTGGTTTAAATATACAAAAAACCAACAGCATGCAAGGACAAAAAAAAAAAGTAAAGTAATGTAAGTATTTAGAAACCAGTAACTATGATTCTGCAGGTCAGATCTTTCCTCAAAGTTCTAATATGAAAGAGGTAGCTGAGTTCCAAGAGACAATAGTCATGCTGCTTATTAGCTGTTATTTGCCAGTTTATAAAAGTGTAATGTGTTTATACCCCAGAGTTCAATGGCAATGAGTGTTAAGTATTAATATTTGTTGAGGATACCTTTGCTAGCATAAAATTACCTGCTTAATTGATAGCAAGCCCTGTTAAGCAAATCCCTATAAATACTGAAAATTTAGAATGTTTACTACGCTATAGTGCTAGAGTCTTTATAGGTAGATTTGTGCTAATCTGCACCTGTGACTGTAAAGTCTCATCTTATGTCAGCTCTTTCTTTCTCTTTTAATTTCTTCCAATGTTGTTTGTTGATTTCCAGAACTGGGGACTTGGTCACCTGTCCATGGAGAGGAGGGAAAGAGTGTGTGTGGCCAGTAGGGTTTGACATTGGCATTTCATTTAGAAATTGAACATGAAATCTCAGTTTATGCAGTTTTGCAACTACTGTTAGCAAATCTTCGTGGTTTGTCACATTCTGTGGAGCATCATTTAATGTTAATTAGTGCCCAAATCCATGTAAATTAACACTTTCTTCTGCATTTTCTCTAGAATTGTGCAGCTCAGAAGCTGTGACCCAATACGTATGGAGATGAACTTTAGTTTTCTGGTATAGGCTAAAAATGGCTTTTAACTGAATGTTTATCTGAATATCTAGAAATTAAGGAAAGCTGGAAGCAAAGAGCTAACTACAACCCAGACAGCTAATGAAGACGGCTTTTCTCCAGAAGGTGGAGAGCAATGTTGTGCAGGAGGCGTTGGAGTGAGGCAGAAAATTCCAACTAATTTCTTTGAGGGATTCTTGCATAGCTCTTGCCTTCTCTGACTACAAGCGCTGTCCAAAATGCTTAGTCCTTACAAGAGGATTTGGCAAATAAGGAAAGCTCTGTGCCTTCAGGAGCTGTATGCAGTTAATGCTTCACTGCTATATGCTAACTCATGACTCTTTGTCTATAGCACAGAACTAGACTGATTCAGTTGACTTGTATGCTGGTTTCAGTCTCACTGAAATTGATGGGGTCTAAGCATTTCCCTGAAACTGAGTGTGCATTTTCAAATACTGCCTTATATACAGATGTTTCTACAAAATGACTAATGTTTCAGTGCTGACATTCCATTTAATTTGAGAACAAAAATATTTTGTTGTAAATGCAGCACCAAGGTCTACAGAATTTAAATTCTACCAAATCTACAGAAATTAAACATGTTTAGTTTATTTAAATGATTATGATTGCTTTTCAAGCTATCAGTAATTGTAAATACCATTAACAAAGTGTAATAGGTTTTTAGTCCCTGTGTCTGTTAAACAGACCCCACAGATCTTTGTTGGCAACCTGTAATATTTTAATTTATGTTTATAAAAATAATCATATTTTTGTGGTCAAATGTTCTAGGAAACTCTCCTTGGAAATGAAGTTTGGATGCCATTTCAGCATGTAGAGTAATTACTGAACCATTTTTCTTCCTTAAGCTGTATAAATATTTTTTTTCCAGCAGTATGGTTTAATGAAAAATTGAGGGAAAATTAGTGGCCAAAAGCAACCTTACTATTCATAACAATATGTATACAGACTCTTTGTTGCTGATACAAGCGAGTCCTGTTCTTTCAGCCACAGAGTTTGCACCATGTACGTGTCACAGACAAATATCTATACTGGAAGAAATAGCTACTTATCTTCAGTCCAGCTTGTACTTTATGGAAACATTTTATTCTGTTTGGGTTTTTTTGCATGGTTGACATTATTAGACATAATGAGGAATGACAAACAATAAGGAGGCTACTCAGATGATATATTTGATGATTTTTCAAAGAACACAGTCCCAGAGATGGACCTCCTGATCACATTTTTGGTTTTGGCCACGCTGTAACATCTTATTTTTTTTTTAAGCAGAACTCACTGTTGCATTCTGTAGACAGTTATGCTCAATAAATGCAATGTATGTTCTCTTGTGCCTTTTTTGACTTGTCATTATTCTTTGGATGGATAGCTTTTGAAGGCGAGTTGTTCTTTTGGGAGTTCGGGGTTTTTTTCTTCTGTTTTTCCGTTCTGCAAGGAAAAAGTAATAATGCTAGCAGCTCAAACAGCAGGAGGAAGACCTGTATGGAAAAAAGTAAATTTGTTCTGCCACAACGGTGGATTCGGTGATCTTAGAGCTCTTTTTTTCCAACCTAAATGATTCTATGATTCTAAAGACTCTCACAAAATATTTGGGAAGTGTCCAATGCATAGAATCACAAGCATTTCAGTGACTGGGAAAGTTATCTATGATAATATATAAAAATAATATATAAGAAATTATAACAGATAAGGCCATAGATTTGCCTCAGCAAGTAGACACTTAGAATACATACTGAGTCAAAGATTATACGTCAGCTAATGTGTGAATGTTTAAAGAGTAAATCTAATTTTTATGTACTTGGGAACAGAGAAGAAAAATTAAATTGCAAATTAGACTTAGATGAGGTAAAACCCGATCAAGGAAATGTAGTTTATACAGATTTAAGCATATTCCATGAACTTCAGAGAACAGATTTGGCAGATGAGTGTCTTTGAAAAATAATGCTTTACAACTTTTATAAAAGTTACTAGTTGCAGGTACATGCATAGGTAGTATGTGTTGCTCTAGAACAAAAAATAATTTCCATTCTATGTGTTTTCTGTGAGTGTGTAGATATATATATAAATACATATATGTGTGGAAAAAAAGTCACATATAGAGTATGTAAAAATGAATGTGTAGTAGTCCCTGTATGAAGTCAATATTTAGTGTTCTTCCTCTAGGAGAATATGAGTATTAGACGAAGGGCTGGTGTAGCACAGGGCATGTGTGGATGCCTAACTGCATTTTCTCTAGCGTTGCATTAATACATACCAGAGAAAGTAACTCTCTTAAATCAAAACAGCAGCAGCAACGGCTTTGATAAGTGTCAGCTAATTTGTAAGCATTGCTGAGGGCTGTGTATTTAAACAGCCTTATGAATGCAGGGAAGAAAAAAAAGCTTTGTAAAGGAACAGTATATCTGTTTGAAGCGAAGTTGCCAGAAGGATTTTGTACAAGGAAGCTGATTTACTTTTGCAAGAGCTGTTCCAGAATGAGTGGCAGAGATTACAGTATTCTCTGCCCGTCTGTGGGTCTTTGAGAATGGCAGCATTCATGAGTGTATGGCGTTAACTGCTTGTAGTCTTAATTGCAGAAATGCGTCTTCAAGGTCAAACGCTGTACAAGATTCTGAGGTGTTAGTCATTTATGTAAATAGGAATGGCTAGATGAGCTGAAACACAACCATTTTTCTGAAGCGTTTTACATTCCTGTGTTCCAAAAATATCTTTATTTCGTCTTCTCTTCTGTGGCTTTTGTTTGCAGCTGTGGGAAAGTGCACTTACAGTTGTCTTTGTGCATTTTTTTTTTTTTCTGAAAGCAGGCAGAAGTGTGCTTATTCTCATGTCCTATAGTAAGAAGTTCAAAGCTGCGTAACTGAGAGCCTTATTTCCTATTCTTTAGTTTCTCAAGATGGTGGCTGCTGAGGAAAGCTCACATTACAAAGTGAAAAATGCTGCTGAGATACCTTGGGTCACTTCTGTGGAGTGAAGCGCTATGTGAGCTAATAAACTGGCCTTACAGCATTTCTGAAGTCAGCGAAATGGGTGATGTCTTAAGTGAGTGTGTTCTCAGTGACTGCTGAAGAGGAGGAACAGTTGTGTTTTGGTGTAGCTGGAGCGTAGTTCACTGCTGAAATGCTTGTGTTTAAAGTAATCCAATGGAAACATGCAGGGAAGGCGGTGGCAAGGTCAGGGTGATTGATCTTTTGCATTCTTCTTGGATGTCACTGCAATAAATCTGTGCTTCATGAGGCTGAATTAAGAGCCTTAAACCATCCAGAAATCCTGGACAAGAGGTCAGAATCTTGTCACCAGATGATCATACTGTCCTGCGTGGCCTCTGTTCTGGCTGACAGCAGGAGGGCTAGGAACCCTCTGATGAAAGTCAATGCTGAAAAAGTGCAATTCTGTAGCAAGAAATTAATTCTGCCTTGGCAGTGGTAATGGTCTCTGTAAGGTTTGCCCAGCAGATGCCAGCAGTGAATTAGCACAGAGCTTGTAGAAAACTAAAAAGAACTGAATGTGTAACTGTTGTGAATGCTTCACTGCTTAAAGAATGATTGCTTGAAATATATATTTTTTTTTTTTATTAAGGTTAATTTTTACTGTGAAAATCCTCATTTTATCCTCTGAATCCCTGGGAATAGTGTGTTAGACTGTCTCTGTACAAGTTTAAATTTAGTCCACGGTTCATAATAATGGCCTTCCACATAAACAGTGAAGTTACTTATTTTAAAGATGCTTTAGGTTTAGCCTTTTTGCATTTTATGTGTTTTTACCCAACCTGTTCTCTTCCTGCTTACTGTCCCTTCAGACTAAGAGCGTAACTCTTCTTGTTTACTGTCCCTCTCAGTTTGAATTGCAAATTTGACCTGACATTAAGCTGTTCCTTTTTGTACTGGAGGGAAAAGAAAAAAAAAAAAAAAGGGAGTAATCTAAGTCATATGGTATTATCCTTCACTTTCATTGAACCATCTGGACTTCTGGAGCTAGAGCTGAAAACTGTCAACATCCCTTGATGCAAAGCAAATAGACTTAGCTAAAAAGGAAGTTCAAGCTGGAGAATCATCCTGTAGAAAGTTTATGGCAGTTCAGCACTGGAGGAAGGAAATCATTATCTGTCAGAAGAGCCCCATCCTGCTCAAAAGCCATAGAATTAGGTATCTGATGCTGTTCCTTTAAAGATCGGGCTCATATTCAAGATTTCAGTGGAAACCAGATTCTGGTGTTACAAAAGTTTAATCTTGGTTTGCTGTTTGTAAAGCTTATGCTCCAAGCAAGAGGAAGAGGTCTAGTCTCTCATATCAGGACTTTCTTAATTTAAGGAAACTACAAGAAGGATTTGTTACTGCATGGATCATCCCCTTGATAATAAAAATATTACACATGTAATTTTATGGTACATGTAATACAAGTAGATTCCAGGTCCTTCTGAACTATAGAGAATATAATGTCTTACCCCCATAATTATGTTGATGACTGGTTATGTACCTTTTAAAAAAATTACCTTGAATCAAGACATTAAATAATACAAATAAAATAACACTGTCGTGTCACAAAGCAGTTGAAATGCATTATGATTTGGGCTTTCATTTAGTATTGTAAGCACTGAAAAAATGGAGCTCACTAGTAATATTTATTCTTTACCCTTAAAAGATTCTTATTTGAAACTGTAAGGACCCACTGAAAAGTAAACTCTTGTCACATGGGATTAAATGTTCACTGCAAATAATGATTATTATATGAGTCTAGATTATTACTTCTCATTTTATGTTCTTAGTAATTAGTGTATCTCATTTAAAATATTTATTTTTCCTTTTGGCTGAGTTTCCCTACAAAACTGGAACACTCTTCTTAAAAACGATCATCTCCTAGGCAAAATAAATTAAGTCTTGAAATTGTGTCAAGACTTTTAACTGAAGATGAAGTTTCAAAACAATCTTTGTGCAAAAATGAAACTCACTTTCTTCCTTTAACTCATCTTTCTACTTACTGCTTCTCTGGGTGTTTCTGTCTGTAAATCAAACATGCTCTTTTTCTTGCTTTCTGGAAGACTTCCAAAGGTTAGGGGGAAGTCTTACAGGAAACCCTTCCAAAACATATTTAGGACTTGTTCTTCCTGTACCGATAAAACCCTCAGATGTGTTTTAATACAGACTAACTGAAACTGGGAAACTGTAATGTTTGGTTTGGGGCATTTTTTTTAATTAAAAGGTAGAAAATTGATTTTTCTATTTTTCATATTAGAATTTGCGTCAAGGGTTTTTACTTCGTTGTTACTTCCTTGTTTCTTTCAGTGAGTTCCAGATGTGCTAATAATTTAAGATTTATCTTAGTATAAACATTTGATCAAATGAGCATCTATTGCATTCTGAGGCTTCCTTATCAAATTATCAGATGGAAGTGAATGCAGTATCTGCCTTTCATGAAGTTTTCTGTATGGCTTTGATTTGAAAACATCTCTTCTAGAAGAGTTACAAGAAGAATCCAGAAGCGACCTATACATAGAAGAAAGATATGGCTTTAAATCTTTCCCAGTTATAAGCTTAGATTTTCCAGGTGTCCTAGAGTTTAATTACATATCTAATTTATTCTTGTGTGACTATTGATACACCACATACATGGAATCCATTTTTAGAGTACTGCCAATTCACAGAATTAAATTTTGTACCTGTGCAATACCACAAGTTAATTGTGCAATGTCTGAAGTGATTGGCTTTAATTAACTTTAAATTTCTTTCTGTTTCTCTTCCTCCAGGAGGCATATATTGGACCTTTGGCCTCTTTATTACTAACGTTCTTACATATTCTTTCGTTGATCCCTTGGAAAACACAACCCTCACTATTTAACAGATATTTCTTTTGGGGCAACAAGGAGTAGAGATGAAAAAAAGCAGTCAAGGAAACAATATATCATCAATATACATATTGGCATTTACAATATTCCTATCGTTAGTTGAAGTATGTTATTAGAAGAAGCTTCTGTGTCACTATCTAACAGCATGGTGTTAGCATAGACTATCATTAAACCTTCCCTTGTTTATAAACTACATTGAAATACTGCTGCTTAACAAGGAGAGAAGCAGAGGTGGATGATTATCAGTGTTAAGACCTAACTAAAGAAGTATGCTGACTTCAAGTTTGCATCACATTTTTTGCATTACTCTGTCGTGTGTGAGGAAATGCTCTGATTGTAATGAGACCAAAGTAGAAATTAATGCAATCAAATCAGATGGTAACTGTTAGACCAGAGGCATACACAGATGGTTTCAGGGATGCTAATGGTGTGGCTAGCATCATGTGTGCATTAAAAATAGGCTTTAAAAATACTGTTAACATAGTGAAAAGTGGAGGTGGTGGGAGAATGATGAGTAATTCAAGGTACATGTGTCTGCTTCTTTTATTCTTTCTACAGTTTTACTACTCCCCGACTTCCTTACAAGGTAAATAGTGTTTCCACTCTTTCAGTCACAATGCTGAAAACCCCAATGCTTACATCAGTGAAATTAATGTCAGTACTCCTAGGAAGGGTAAATATTAACTTTTCCCGCCTTTCCCAGGAGTTATTAAAACTTCTTGTGCTATAAGCATAAATAAATTGCCGTGTAAAAATTTATTTTTATCAGGCATGTAACCCATGGACTACCAAGGTTTGTTTCATAAATATAGCTGGGGATTGACCTGGATTCAGGAGGTCTGGTGGCACTCAGGAGGTAGGAAGCTAATTTTTTATTTTCATTGCTGCTATATGACATGCTCCATCTAAGGTTATATATTGTGATACCAAAATGGACATGTATAAAACACAAAAAAATCAGATTATTCAGGATTTAATTGAGGTTTCAATCAGCCAAGGCAAGAAATTAGATTTAAATGATTAGAAAATGAGATTCGATAAGTAAATAGACATTTCAACCAATGCCAAAGTATTCATCCTTGTATATACAGAGAGCAAAAATTCATATATATATATATCCATAAAAGAAAACAAAAATATTTCTGAACTAATTTATAAATAGCTAAAATCCAAGCAGATAAAAAAAACCTGTACTTGTGTGATATGCAACATATCCAATTGCATATACAAGTGAGGAAAGAGAATTTTGCCTCTTGTTCTATGTTATGTTTCCTAAGAAAAAGTAAATTCTTAACTCCTTATAGGGGTATTTGTGTTCTAGATTCCTGAACTGAATTTTTGTACTGAAGAATTCAAGATGTAGGTAAGTAGACGCTTACGACAGTGAAAAGAATTATATGAAGTCCACCAAAATAGGCTTGGAGTATGTAGATCAGAACTACCAGAAGGAAAAAAAAAAACCCTGGCCCCTATTACTACATAATCAAAAATCTTCAGAGCAGTGTATTTATTCTACTGAATAATTATCTGAATAAATACTATTATTAGTACTAATAGAATCAAACCAGGATGGTAACATTTTACCACACCAGATTTTCTTGTCCATCTCTTTGTTATTAGGATGCAAATGTTTGAACACTGCCACTGCTCTAGATACAATATGAACCCTTTTTTCCAAAAATAATTCTTTAATTTTTTTTATACATTTAAGAAAAGCAAAAAATAATTAGCATAAACCAGTTATTTATCTCTTTGATGATGTAAAAGGTGTTTGGCTGTATTGTTGAAAATGAATCCCTTGGGATGCTGTAATCTTCATAACTTCTCCGTTTAGAGTATCATCTTCAATTATAGTTATCAGTCCCTCAGCAATTATCGATGGGCTGAAAAAAAAAAAGTTTTTATTTCAGAATCATGGTGTAATAGAACATGTGGAAAACAGAAGTAAAGAAACTCAATGTAAATCTATGTACCTGAAAATGAAACAAACTGATATTTGAACAAATTAATTTTCAAGAAAAGCAGAGGTGGTATGAGTGCTTCAGGAGAGAAATCCAGTCTCGTCAATCAGGGCATACAACATAAAGCAGCAACTTTGCAAATCGTTTGTTTGCTGTAGTTGCTGCTAAATCCCAGTGGACATCCAGCTGCCACTGGGCTTCCTTTTTTTTTTTTTTTTTTTTTTCTTCTCTCTCATGGCAATGGACAGAAGGAATCCTTACACAATCCTCTGCAGCTCTTTGCTGTTGATTTATCCTGTTTCTGTAGCAGGACTGACATACCAATTAGCTTAAGGAGAATTTTGTCACATGCAGTTTACTGTGGTCAATAGGTACAATATATTTTACATATGAAAAAGTGAAACAACACAGTCATACAATTTCCTTTGTGGAGAAGTACCCAATCAGCTAATTGTTAGAGGCCAAGAAAGTGTTAAGAAAATATCACTTTATGCTTATCTTGTTCTCACACTCTTTCCTAGCTGTCTGCTTTTGGCCTTTGTTGGCCATACCGTGATGGGCTAGGTAAATGATCTGATCCATCATTGGTGCTACTGGTCTCTTGTGAGCTTAGACCAGTTTTGTTAGTTCTTGGTCTGATTTTTACCTTGGTTCGCTTGCAAATTTTGTGGAAGTTCAGTACAAATTATATACCCTGTATTTCACAATAACCCTGATCAAACAAATTTATGGAAGAATGCCAAGGGCTATTAAAAACTACACCCCATCACCTTTAACTTGGGAATTTGATTTTCACTTTGGGAAATAGGAATGCATAAAGGGAAATATTGCTATATAGGTGATAGTCTTAAAATAGCCTTAGATATCTGCCATTTGTTCCTTGTATGCAGGATGACATATTTGATAGGCTTTTATCTGAGGCAGCATTTCCCTTTTATTGTAACTCTTCTGAAAGTGCTGTTGTTCGTGCTTGTTCTTCACTAACAGATGGCGAAAACCCTCTGTATCTGACTTGACTTACTCCATCACGCCGTAGAACTGCATCATATGTTTGATCTCATCCTTATATGAATAATATTGACCCATATTCTCTTCTTTATCTATTGACTGAAGAATTGGTGTGTTCACAAATCCTGGACAAATTGTGTTGAGTCTCACACCGTAGTTTTCCATATTAGCAGCTAACTAGAAAAGAGAAAAAGTTAGGCATTTGTCATCAGCATTATAGAAGTGTATTGTGTAAGTAATTTTTCAAAGAATGAGATTTGCCACTGAGTACTCTTAAACCTTACCTAGCAAGCAAATTTTATTACTACTGATCGTTTTGTTTCAACAACTAGGTTTGAAGCACATTTTCTCTAGTAATTGTACTAGACTACTAGAAAAGAAACATTGCAGGGAGAACAATTCTACAAGAAATCAACGCTCTTCTTTCCATGCAGCTGTTTTTTCCCCAAATTTTTCTTATTAGTGCTATTGGCCTGTACATTAACAGTATTTGAGGGTGATGATGCAACTTTCATAAGCAAAACCAAATGAAAAAATATCTCCCAAATATATGCTTCCAATTTTATACGAACTTTCTTATTAAAAGAAAACTATGTGAAATCAAATGGAGATTTAACTTGAGGATTGTATTTAGCTCCCTCACGTCAACAGAAACACGATTTGATCTCTACCCCTAGAACTGTAATGCTACTCCATTCCAGCTGCTCTATTGTCCCTGCCAAGGTATGAGTCTGCCACTGAGCATCTTCACAGGAAAGCCCCTGTGAACTCCAGGAAACAGTCAGGAGTTTTTTCAGGAAGCAGTTCAGGAGCATGATGAAAACGGGCAGCACAAATTGTGCTGGGAATGGTAGGACTCTTCACTTGTGGTGCTACTGATGCATGTGTGCAGCAAAGGAGTCTGATGAGCATCCAGGCGTATGTTGAAGGCTGGATGAACTTAGCGATAGCACAGAACTTAGAAACTACAGGGGATACATCCAAGAATAACCATAACTGTTCAACAATGAGTTCTATTTATTTTAACATTTAGCAGGAATCCTTTCTGGTATTATTTAAATCACGTGTCATCTTCATGATATGGTAGCCTGCTCTTTTGGTCTGGAGGAGAAAAGAAATGGCAGTCCTAGATGTTTTGTATCATACCGGCCCAATGTTAGGCTGTACTGCCTTTTCTGGTACACAGAGTGATTCGTTGTGTTTATTATTCTTTTTCTCCTTGGTATTCTCATGTTCCATAGAGACAGCATTTCTTCCCATTTTCTAACAGACCCTTTATTTTTGAACTTACATGATGATGGTTATGTTATCATGAGAAAAAGAAAATGGAAAAGCAGGTGTCAGGTTTATGCTGTGGCTAATATTATATGCAACACTTATCTATACTAATCTGTTTAGGTTAATCTAAAAGAGAAGTTATTTGAGTGGGGGTTGGGGGCATAAAATATGGATAAACTATCCACATTATCATTTCTCGTGCTTTATTCTGGAAATTAGATTGGAAATCTTATATGAGTAGTCTATCTTTAAGCTTAGCCTATGAAAGTAATAATATTTGCTCCCTCCAAGTTATTTTATCATACTGCTTGTTCAATTTAACTAGAAAGTTACGTAGTCAGGGGCTAAGACTTATTATGTGGTCATATGACGTCTAACATGTCCCATCCTCAATGTGTCATTTTATATTTTCAGCATATTAAGACTTGGTGAGAACAAATAATGGTAAACATTTTTGTGCTCATCACTTTTTGTACACTTTAGTGCCTGTTTATGATAAAAGTCATCAACCTGAGTTATGAATAAGGAAGCCAAAATGTTAGATGACTGGGATAAAGTTATGAAAAATATTTTTAATGCTTGGATAAAACTTTTGGGCTCCTCTGACTGTCCTTAAATTACTTTGCAACATCATTCTTCCATGCTCCCAAAACCTTACAGCAGTCATAAACACACACATGCCTTACTTATTCCATCTTTGGATTCCCTTTAATTTCCACTGCTTCAGACACTTTGTTTTCTTTAAGAAAATTAGTTCCAGTTGTGTGATAAGAGAGAGGGAACATGAGAAACTTAGGATGTTCCCAAGTTGCTGCTGAAACTATTTTCAAAAACACATACTTACTGCTATTGATCGTGTGAATCCAATTACACCATGCTTTGTAGCACAGTACACAGGTTGGAATGCAGCAGGCATGAGTCCTTTAAAATAAAAAGGTAGCTGAATAAGGATGTTGGGTACTCCTATTTATGATTACTTTAAACACACATATAAGTCTGTAATGTAAAAAGTGATCGATTTATAGAGCTGTAACAGTATAGATTAGTAAAAATTTTCAAATTGTATTTTGTAATCTGAGATAGGCTGGGAAAAAAAATTGAGATGGATAAAAACATGAGGAGGCAAAAGAAGAGTAATAAAAAGTGTAACTTTGAAGAGGAAAGGTTGTATCTGTGTAGTATGACTTAAAATGAAGGACAGGATCTGGAAGAAAACACTCAAGGATGAGACTTTTGAGCCTTCTATGAATCTGTAAAGTAGTTAAAGTATATAAACTATGTAAAGTATTTTAGATAAACTCTGATTGCTGACACTCCAGCTGTTGGTATGTAAACCAGCCACCTGCAATCATTTACAGTGGTTTTAGGGAGGAAGTGTGGGCAAAAGTAAGGGAAATAGTAAAATCCATTTTGACTACTGTAACTGATTTATTATCTTTGTAATATATCAAAACATAATGTCTACTTAAATCCCTTGCTTATGTTGCTTCTGTGGAATAGTGACAAAACAGCCTCAGATAAAACTTTTCCCATAGCCCTAATGCAAAAGGTAGGAACGAGCGTGCTGCGCAGCTGAGTGAAGCACAGTGAGCCAATACATCTGCCCGCGCAATGTTCTTCCTGCCTGTTTGTTTGACAACGTATGTAACAAATGTATGCATACTCTTCTGTATAGTGCATTTTGCTCAAAGAAGCAAAGTAATTCAGACTTGATCCACCATCTGAGGCATTGTAAAATTTATTTTAGAATATTACTCTGATAATATTTCATAGGTGATAGGTTTTTTAAAGAGATTTAAGTGAATTAAGGCAGCCATTTTGCAATAAGTAAATGGAAAAAGCACTAAAAAGTGAATGTAAGATCTCAGTGCAGAGAGAGTGTAGAGATAAGTGAGTAAACACTGGGAGTGGAACGGTAAGAAGATCTCAGGTAATGAGCAGAAAGAAATGAAAGCAGAGATGTGGATAGGAAAGCTTTTTGAAGTGTTTTCTAGACTGAATTAGATTGGCTGAAAAGGATTGAATGATATGGTACCTCCTACAGTGGGTTCTGGAATGAAAAGCCAGGATGAAGATTTTTAGAAGGGAACAGGAAAAAGAACAATCCTGGGTAATATCATTGCCATCTTCTGTAAGGAAATTGAGAAGCAAAATAAAAAATGACTGCTGAACCTTTATGGTGGGAGAAGGAGAGCATAAAATCATCATTTATAGTACAGAAAGAATAGAACAGGTTTTGGAGGAAAATTAAGAACTCAGTTCTAATAAGGCTGAGTTTGATGTCAACAAGCTGGCCAAGGAGACATGAGGGACCATGAGTGTATATACATTTCTGCCCATTATGCCAACAATTTCCACTACACAATGACAGCTGAACTGGACCACAATAGGTGCTGTAGTCCACCTGAAAGGTAGGGTTTTGTGAATAGCAAACCACAGCTTGTCCTGAAGTTAGAGGATAAAATTTGCCAATGTTCCTGAATGTGGTATTGTAAAACTGGATACTGATTTTGGTGTGTTGATGTTTGATTCTAATGGAAGTCATCCCAATTAATATCTCAAGTATGTTTTTCATTCTTCATATTTCATCTCTTTAAGTGATATAATCAAGAAGGGGTGTGACATCTCAGTGGAGATAGCTTTAAGTAGGGATTTGCCAGAAAAAATTATGTATGCCAGAGACTTGCATGGGCTCTTTGCTCTGGAATGCATTTTGTCTGAAGGAAAACACTTTCTATGATGGTCCAAAGCTCTAATTACAATCCTGACAGCTTCAAGGTTTTATCTTGGTATACAAGCTACATTGGTGATCCAGTGGAAGCAACACTGTTATTAGCACTGTCCAGTGGTGGGAAATTAGGAACTTAACCTAGTGGTGGTTCTCTTAAATTTGTATTTATCTTAGCTTGGATTAATGTGTTATGCTTCTGATTGTGAAGCTCACTATGAAAAATGGCTTTTATGTTGTCTCCTGTGGGTTATGGTCACAATGAAGGGTTAATATTCCTGTTTGGTGACTTTTGATGATCATCACCATTCTTCAAATAATTGGAAACATTGGAATATTAGCATGTTAGAAGTGATCCTTTTTTTAAAAAAAAAACAAACTCCTGAGTAGTTTTACATGTTTTAAAGAGAAAAAAACGTTCCAATGAGGCTGCAGCTAACAGACATACAAAAGATGAAATCTACTAGGAAATACAGAGGAGTAATTTAAAGGTCTTTTTTCTTTTCTTTTCTTTTTTTTTTTTTTTTTTTAAACACAATAAGACAAATGACTTGTTACTTGAGAGGGAAGAGAAACAAAGTCAAGAAATAAACGAAGGAAGGGCACAGCTCACAATGATAAAGTGGAATAAGATGCAAAGACTTAAATGTCAAAAGACAGGAGGAATAACTAGGCAGGAAGGGGGGAACAATTTTTTTTTTTTTTTAATCGAAGTATTAAACCCAGTTATTTTCTAACTGAAATTATTATTTTTGCTAAAGTGGAGAACCAGTAAGAAAGCAATTGCCTCACTTTCAGCCAAAGCAGTGACAATGAAAACAACTCCTAGCATCACTCACCAAAACTATGACAGTCCTGTCTCATTTTTGTTCCTGAGTTCAGTACTTGGAACTATGGTGTCGGATTTCCAGCTCTGAGCCACTTCCCTGCCCTGGGAAGAGCTGAACCTCGATCTGCTAACAGTGTGCCCTAGGGACACTGCTAGCAAGTGTCTTGGGATGAAACAATGTGTGACATTGAGCTTGCTCTGCTTGAGCATTTATTCAACCAGTGAGCAAAGATGAATTCATAGCATATTAGGGCATTCATTTGTTAGAAAAATCTGGATTCTGTTTGCTGCTACCATGAATATTTAATTGTCTTATGCAAAATGGAATGGAAGTGACAGACTGGAGAACATTGTGCACAAAATAACAGGGGGAGGAAGGGGAGGATGTTCTAATGGATGGTGATGGGGCAGTGTATTGCTGGAAAGTGGTACCTGTGGTTTTATGTTTCTCTTAGCAAAGGGAGGCAACTATGCCTAGATGTTCCTCTCTCTGAATGTTGCTGCATCACTGAATTGTTACAAGGGAGAAGATGGGGAACTTCCTTCTCCCCTCAAACAATGTTCACTGAGAATTAGGTTTTGAATGCAAATGTTTTCATGATGACTGAAGGTGCTCTTTGGTTTACCAAAACCAATTTAAGCAGACAAGTAGTAATCCTGTGTGCCAGTGTTAATTATTCTTTTTTTATTTTTCTCAGTTCCTGGCAGGCTGAAAGAGACAGGTCTTGCCCTTGGTTATACTCAAGTCCCATTGTTGTTACAGTGTCAAGACCACTCTACCATTTGAAACATAGTGTCAGGCTTCTCACTACAATGGGTTATTTGTCATGGTCAATAGCTTCAGTATCCACATCTTGAGAAATTAGTATTGGAGGTAGAGGGTAGTTTAAATAAGCTTGA
The DNA here is from genome assembly GCF_023638135.1 of Falco biarmicus. NCBI lineage: Eukaryota > Metazoa > Chordata > Aves > Falconiformes > Falconidae > Falco > Falco biarmicus. The sequence continues at coordinate 91,832,585 of NC_079288.1, forward strand.
ATTGTATCAGTAAGCATTGCTGAAACCAGTATTTCCCTTCAGTCCCCTGAAGAGCTTTGATGAATATAGAATTAAGTAATTTTTCCCCAGGTGTGCTTTACCACTGAACATGTTGCCCTCAGAGATTTGAACGAGTCTCTTTCTCTGAACAAGATTTACTAGCTTTTAGATGACCTTTCTGCCCACTGTTTGTTCCATGGGTGCACTGTTAGGCGGCTAGAGGCAAATATAATTTCTGTTTGATGATATCTTTAAGTTTCATTAATTGTTATAAGCGTGTACTTCATGTTTGGATGAGCGTGGCACAGAATAAAGAACCACAGTCCGGTTTCTACCAGAGCTGTTGATCTCACAGAAGCTTTGGGTTCATCAGAAAGCACTGCTGCTACGCTGTGATTATGCAGTGATCAAGCTCTATTCCCAGTTATGCTGTAGACAAATATATTCACTGTTAAAACATTTAAATATTCCATTAAAATATTCACATTTTTTCTAATGTGATAATCACGGTATTGTGTGGCATTCTAAAATTCTAAAATTTTCCTTGTTTATGGAACAGATACGTGGAAACATTGAAAGGTAAGTTTTGGCAAGCGGATGGAATGTATTTAAAAGCGAACCAAAAGTGTACTTCTCTATGCTGGAAAATATTGCCAAAGTAATTTGTTTTCCTTTCTGTATTAGGTTTGTTTTATAAAATATACTTATCAATGCCTATTGCAAAACACAGAATGCTTATAAATAAATAACATTGCAAGATTTAGCTGTATTTACTGAAATGAAATGTCTTTCCAAACCACATTACAGAAATCTCCTTTGTCGCCCTTAGGCAAGTCTGGATAAAGCGTATGGAATGTGCTTACAACGTTCTTTTGAAGGCCAAAGCTTCTTTTGAAGAAGCTGATATGTAACTAGGGAAAGGAGCTAGGGGCATGGTGGTCCTACAGAGTGATGAGAGAATTTATTAAAGGGGTTATATAATACCCTGTTCTTAAGAACAGGGAGAATTACACAGTCACATTTGTTATGTCCGTTATACTGACGTGATCTGTGTCAAAACAAGGAAAACACAGAAATCCTAGAAAAAAATCTAAGCTGTGTCATTTCTAGGAAAGTTTTTAACAGTGAACCGAAGTCCCAAGGGAAGTTTCTAAATTTTCTAACCTCATCCTTATGGATTCTGCTCAGCATCCTCCTTTTTACAAAGGAGAGGGACCAGAAGCATTTCCATGACGCAGAACTGAAAGCACCAGTTGTACAGCCTGTCACACCTTTGTTCCACTCTATCAAAAAAAGAGTCTTGCCATTACTCAATGATGTTAACCATATGCTCAGCTTTGTTCTTGTAATATATATAGGATCAGGTCCTAAAGAAATCTGTTTGCTGTGAAGGGTTACTTTAAGTATTTCTTTTGGCTAAAGGTTTCTTTCTATATGATGACAAACTGGCTGCTTGTAGAGCCCCAGTGCTTGAAGTTGAATGCAATCAAACTGTCAATATGGCTATTTGGAAAGGTATCCAGATACACTACACATTGAACAACCTCTCAAAAAAATCTAGCATGATCTTATGCTAAACATTTTACCATTTTTTAAGTTCTTTATGAATAACTAATTTTTTTATCTGCCAGAATCCAGACAGATACAAATTCAATTTTACAGAATACCTTCTTGAAAGTATGAAAGCTATCAAAACAAAAGTGCATACATACATGACTTCCCCCTTTATTTACTAAAAGTGTACAGGTACCAGGCACCAAAAGGTAAGAGAGAATGCTAAATTTAATCATGTAAATGATGTCATGAGTTAAATTTATTTCTGTATGCTTTTTCTGTGCTTGTAGCTGTTCTGTTAAAATTAAAATTAACATGCATAGCTTCCTACAGAAGAAATTTTAGAACATTTTATTTTTTGATTTTAAAATGAACTTTATTACAATGCAGAAACCTGCAGTCATTGGCATTATGTTTTATGGGACGAAGTTGGCAGTAAACCACATTTCCCATTATCTCAGTTGTTCAGCAGCATTACATCCTTTTGATATGAATGCACAAATCCCATAAAATTAAGAATGTTTTACAGCTTTAAATGGGTTGGGATTTTGGTGCTTGCTGCATGTGCTTACATACTTCTCTCCCTTTCTTACTTAGTCCTGTCTTGTGGGGACACTAAAGAAAGGAAGATTCAATATGGGAAAGACAGGGTGGACGCTCTGGCTTTTATCCAGCTGATTGAACACTTTAAGCTTCTACTTCATACGAATCATTGAGGTAGTTCCATAGGTGTTTGGAAATACAAAACAGTAAGGCTTGATTCTGTCCCTAGTTCAAATCATTGGCAAAAGTCCCATGGTGAACTGGAAGCTAATTAACGTGTAAAGCAAATAGTATTAAATATTACATAAGCACTAAATATAACTCTTGCTACTCAGCAAGACACAAGAATATTTGCAATCTGGAGAGTGTATCTGATAAAATATTGTGGAGAACTTGGACGAGGGGATCAAAACCACTCAAAAGTTTAATGATCAACAGAAGCTATCTGAGAAAAGAAAACACTCAAATGGAATTTTAAGCAAGCCAATGGCAGTTTGTCTTTTATATATGGAATAAACTGCAGGACTTAGACCTTCAGACTGGAAAGGATAATTAGAGTCACAAAGCACAAATAGTAGTAAATAAATAAACAATAAAAATTAGTGTATGTCAGTTTTTATAATGTGTTGTTCCTTATGACCTTGGAAACTAGTACTAAATACAAGCCCTGTAAAAACAAACAAAGCAAAGAACACTTTTGTTTTGACCCGTGATCATTATGGCACAATATTAATGTTAAAAAGTAAGTAAATATATGCAAATTTTAATCAAATAATTAAAATGGCACTTACAAGCTCTTAACAAACCAAGAAGAGCCAAGCTGTTAGGTCTTAAAATCAAAATTTTGTGTTCCTTTGGGACTAGTTAGAAAAGGAATCAAACTACTTGCTACCTCTGCCCGCCTTTAAGGCACTGCATGGGCATCAGCACTTCTGTGAAAATGTTTAATCTTTTACTTGTGTTGATGAACTCTCGTACTGCAATAGCAGTTTCCTCTGGGTTAATTTGGTCCCCATACAATGTCTATTTGAGCCAACGGAGCTAAACTTACTGGTGGCAGTAGGCAATGTGTTAGGCAGTATTGCAAGTGCTGACTTAAAGGAACATGGAGACTTTTAATAAAGAACCCCTCACCCATATGAGATAGGTGCATGTATTAAGTCAGACCCTCAAGATCCACATGCGTTATGTTAACGGGGTGAGCTGGACTTCTCAGCACAAAAGCAAAGGTTTAGAAGAGAATTTAATAATACTCAGAACATGCATACCTATCCACGGTCAGGAGCTACGGCCGCTGCTGTCTTACTGGCTTTTCATTGTTAAAACACATAGGAGTACACTGGAGTAAAATTGCTATCATTTGGTATTCTGCATGGATACCAAAGAAAGCACTGACAATCCAAGTGTAAGCTAGCCTATGTATTCTTTTTCCCAGACAGTATGACAGTAGCAAGAGAGAACAAACTCTTCGAACAAGCATGAGGGAATGCAATTATTTCCCCACACAATTTTTGAGGAAGGGTGCCAGGTGACATCGTTCTCCATTTACCATTTCCTCTGCAGTTGTGCTTTTTTGCTGTGAGCCCAGCTACTGCAACATTTAGCGTACCTACAGGAAAGGGTACAGAATTTTGCCTCACAACTGAGCAGCAATAGCCCTGACTGACTTAGAAGCTGTATAATTCTATTTTTATGCCAAGAAATTGAAATACAGTTATAGCATAGATAAGTAGTGAGCAAAGAATGTGCTTGCTTAAGCTCAGTGAAATATGAGTGTTAATTTTATGGCTTCTCAAGTAGAGGTAGATCACATCTGAGGGGGCTTGGAACATAGAATTGGTGTGTGACAATCTTTTTTAATAAAATAGATATAGATGCAGTCTGATCTTAAATATTCCTACAGCTGTGCTACTATGGAGTTGAATGAAGGACCTGTTACTGTTTCGTCACTCTCTGTGAAAAAGATATCTGATTTTCCATATTCGACACCCAGTAAATACTTTATAATATAAAAAATAATTAAATTTACAGTAACTCAGAAGTCAGATTACGTCTATATATGTTACACTTTGTTTTTTACACACAGTGTGGTGTACATTATCTTTTAATTCAGCAGTGATATTGAAGTGTTGAATAAGCATGATGAATTCAGGCTAGTTAGGTTTTCCTCAATCTATGACAGTATTGAAACCTGAAATAAACTGTTTACATTATACTTAATATTATTAAATGAGACTTACATATTAAGAAAATTACTGAATTTTTCATAGAACTGGGTTTATAAAAGCAATTGAAAGTTGAGGTCCTTTGATATTACTTCTGTTGCTATGATGAAAACCAGATCAAAATTGGAATAAACAGAGAAGAGCCATAAGAAAGAAGAAAAAGTATGATGGATCAGTAAGATTTATTTATTTCAGAAACAAACCAGTGAGTAGAAAGTGTTTATACAGAAAATATTCTGACCTGCTAAGGATGAGATATTAATGATTACTCCTCCATTGCCTCCATTTCCTTTTCTCATGTATTCTAGGCCGAGGTATGTTCCTCTAATCACAGATGTCTGATATGGGGGGGGAAAGGGATAATTATATTCAAAATATCAATATTAAAATTTATCAATATTTGAGCTTCTAAAAACTGAAACTTGCTTTAATTGTGGTGCCTAGAACCTGCATTGCTTTACCAGTGATCTTATTTATACTTTGAAGATTATAAACACAGAATACATTCCACAGTAATGCAACTCTAACTTCAGAAGCACAATTACAGTGGACAGAAACAATAGCAGCTTAATTATTTTTCTTACTAAGAATCAATAGTCGTACTAAAAAGTTACAATGTGAAATAAAAGCTGTAAAGAAAATGAAATAAAGAATAACTAAATAATTTACAGATGAAACACATACTTTATCTAAGGATAAAATTGGTGGATAAACTGATCCACATCCCAGCATTTTTGTTTAGATGCACTGCTCGGCATTATAGAAGTCTACACTTAATCTGAAGATAACACACTTCTAACTCTGTTTGGCTCAAGGCATGATAAATTTACGCTTTTTAGGATTAAGTTATGTGATATATTTCTGGACCCAGGATATTAAAAATTTGTATTCTTTTCTGAGTGAAGTTACTGGAGTTTTACCATTCCTTTCAAATGAAAGTTAGCCCAAACAGACAAATACAGATAAGGTAAAAAAGCATTCTAAGAGATGTACAATGTTGTTAGGATAATATTAGCTGCAACATGATTTTTAAAAGTATTGTTTTAGGTTTTTTTTTTTAAAGAAAACTTTGAGGAAGAAATTTACTGAGAACTGTGTAACCATGATTCCTTAAAATATATGTTTGAACCCTACTGCATTCAGAAATTCTGCTGGGATTCCTCTCACCAACCCTTAGACATTTAAACTGAGATGCCTAAAGATACACCAAGCCTGGGGTTCTCAGCCTCCTGAACGAATTGAGAGAGTCTCTCCCAGAGAGTAAGTCAGTCCCTTTCCCTGAGATTTTAACAAGTTATACTAGAAAGGCAGCAGATGATGCTGCTTGTGGAAGATACTAGCCTCAGTGAAATGTTGTAATGTTACTGCATTAGTGGTGAATGTCATAATTATTTACAGATCTATTTATTTATTTTTAGATCTCCCTGCAATCAGTTCACATTTGGTTTACAATTTTTACTTAAAATGAACAAATGCATTAAGTCACTTTTTATTCTTAAGGAAATATTATTTCCACTTTTAAACGAGATTTCCATTTATAATTTATTACTCGTTAGTGCTATTTATTTGTCCCAAATAAATGAAGATGTTCAAAAGATGAAGTGGCCCTAAAAGTATTTCCACATCTGTGCATAATTATTTTTTTTTATTTTTGACCAGGGAACTCTACAGAACTGTAAACCGTGGAGACAAAAATTTCCTAAAGGAATAAAAAAGCACAGTGAAAAATCTGTATATGCCTAAAACCTAATGGCTAGTGGCTAGTTGTATTGGAAAAAAAAAAGATATTTTAAAATCAGAATGTTAAATATTTGTGTACTATTATTTAAAATCTCAAAGTAAAATTGGAAATAATTTTAAGATGGGTATTACATTTTATTTTTGTAGCTTATATTTTTAGACATACATGTTAAAACACATAAAGTAAATCTTCTAATTCAATTTCAGTTGTCCTTCATGTTTGTTGGTTTTTTGGTTTTAATAGGAGTCAGATTTGGAAGACTGGATGTCCTGCTTTATTAATGTCGCTTGTTCATTTTCCAAGTAACATCAAATTAAGCTGCCCATTGCCAGAGATAAAACAACTTGAGACCTCGTTGCCAAGTTTGCTTTGGAATTTTGATAATGAATCAGCTTTTTTAATTTTCTATAGTTGCAGCATTTTATATGATATTTTCACTATTAATATATTTTCAGTATAGCTATTTCCTGGAATAGTGTAAAAAATCACAAAATATGAATAATTCAAAATTCTCAAACAATATTTTTTTTTTTTTACTTAAAAAAATCCCCAACAACTCCCATAAAAAGCTTTTTTTGTTTCTCTCCTGGAAAGTTTTGTTTCAGGCAACATGGTTTTTAATAATGTTTTGATTAATATCCAAAAGAAAGTTACTCATGAAATGTTTTAAAAGAAACTTTCCAAAGAACTGTCTTCAATGGCTTGACAAATGCCATGCTAAATCTGATTTCTCTTGCATGTCCTGGAAAGTAGCAGAGCCCTTATACATGCAGTCTAGTGCTGGTTAATGTTGATTGTCACATGTAAGTTTAAAGAATGTATTGAAAAACAAGATCATTAATGCCGGGGACTGTTGCTGTGAGGCAGACTTATTCTGAACATAAACTCATTGGCAGCCCAACTGAAATTAGACTTGGACTTAAGGTGGGTGGCGGTTTTTAACATGTACACATGATAGGCTGTACACAAGACATTTTAGAAAGGCAGGGGTTAATGATGTCTATGGAGAGCAGGTGCAGGTCCTATCACACCCTGGAGCAGTGGTTCAGCCTGCTGAACAGAAAAAGAGAATTCCGCTTAAGGTGATTAGAGGGAATAAATCAGCTAGAGAAGGAAGTAGCTTGGGGCTCCTTGAAGATTTTTCTATTCCTCCAGCCTTCTAATTCAAAGAGATAATAGAGCTAGATGAGTCCCTGGCCAAACCACAATTATAAGACAAGAAAAAAAGTGGGTAGCTTGACTCTTATATCAAAATCTCTGTACTGTTCTTTTTTCTCTCTAAATCCATTAACTTAGCATTTTTTCAGGTGTCTGGGGAAGCCTTCTTTCTCCTTTACATAGGTATTGTGAGAGGTTGTCTTCAGAACAAATGCAGACTTTCATTTGGATATTGCCCTTACACCTGCTGTTACCCTTGAAAAAACCTTATCTTGTGGCTGATCTGCAGTGACGTGGCTGTTTCTGATGTTTGGGCTGATAACATGAAGAATTATTCTGGAGATAAACTCTGAACCAAATATACAGTGTGGGAAGAGCCCAGCTGTCTGCACACTCAGCAGATAGCAATTCAGATGAAAAGCGTGCTGTGAGAGATCTCCCACTGTCTTGCCAGAATTCCCCTCTCCAGGAGAGAGAGTCCTCTCCATAGTTATCCAGGGAAGAACAGCTGTGGCTGAATTCACTGTAGTACAGAAGTCATACAATGTGTGCTTAGAAGCCTTAGTGATGCCTTCTGGTCGAGCCTGTTGATCCACCTGAGATGATAAAGTGTGGCTGTCATATCTGGGTGCCAAACCCTCAGATGGGAAAGAGGTGTACCAAAGAACAATAGTCTTTAGACTATTGTTTTCCAAAGAACAATAGCGTATTAGTTTTCAGTTTTGTTAAGAAATCCATCTTTGCAAGTGCCTAAATTGCAGCCTCAGACATCTTTTCATACGAAATGTGACTTTGGATTCTTATTGATTGACATCAGAATACTGAGTCTGAATTCTAGAAGAAAGGTTGTCAGCTGTTACTTCACTATACCATGAAACAGACAATAGGAAGTAAGACAGGCAAAGAATGGTGTGTTCTGTGCAGCCCAGTTTCCTCATTTTGGGATATGATGACAAATGTCTGTAATTTGTCTTTCAATAAATGGAAAGAAACTAAAGGTGTCTTCAGATTGTGTAGTTCTCCATGTATACTTTTAAGAAGAATAATTTAATCCCATACTCATAGCCAACAATAATTCATAGTTTGTTGCAAACAGAAATTCTGGGAAAGTTAAATTTAAGATTACGTAATTAAAAAAAGTTGTCTGACTTGTTTTAAGATGAAAATATGCTGGGATACTTAACTTTGTACAAGGAAGCGTGTTGCATTTTAGACTTGAATTTTTTACAATTCCTTTGTTTAGAACTGCATTTAGCTGCATGGATGTTGTCCATAAACATGTCAAGAACAAAGAGTAGGAAAGTAGTCAAATTTGCAATTAAATGCAGGTAAAGGGAAAATTGGGACAGCTGATTCTCAACTAGGTTTCTTTGCTCCTGGCTACTGTAAACTAGTGTCATTAAAATCAGAAAATAATCTAAATGGTTGTCCTACTCACTGTTGAAAAACCTGTGATCTTAGTGATACTGCTGTTTGTTTTCTTAACAAAATACATTGTTTTACTATAGCACATAATGAATATGGATCATCAAGGTGCACTGCAAGTCTGAACGTGCTCCCAGGAGAGGCAATTTTACTATTCAATTGTCCGTAGAAAATTTAGGATTCTTTCTAATGAAGTTATAACAGTGAGTGTAGGAATATCTCCTAGTATCAGCTTCCATAAATGATTTACATTAGAGGAGATCAGACATTCTGAAGCACCAAGTAATAAATACAATAATAAATCCAAAACTTAGTATCTGACAGCATGGTAAACTTTGCAAAATAATGGTGCAAATATTCAAATCGTTTGCCATTGCTGTTGGAAGTATCATACCAGTAATCAGCAACTTATTTAACAAATGGTTAAATGGCAATTTAGGTATAAACATCAAAATCAGAAACAAACCTTAAAAAAATCTGCGACTCTTATCATTTCTATGTATCCCACAGCTGGATAGTTTTAATTGTATTGTTCTAAAAGAAATTACGTATTTAAAGTCTGATTCTAGTAAGACTCCAATTCTTCAATAGAGAACTAATTAATTTTTTCTGGTGTTAGGAACCAATGTTACCAAGTGTTGTACAATGTTCTTGTATTCCAACTGTAAGTCAATTTTCATACTCTGTGTTTCATTTTACCTTGATCTACAAAATAAAAGTGTGTTCTTTAGTGATGGTGCCCAGAATATTGTTAATCATCATCCTTTGCAAGTGACAATTGTTTTGAAAGTAATTTAGTACACAGTGCTTTTTTTCCTAGTGTTTCAAGGCAGGTTTTCCAACTGACATTGTTTCTTATACCTATTTAATATACCTTGCCACATCTTGTCTGATACTTCTGCTGTCTTGTTATGCATGCTAATATTTTATGCTGAGAAACTATAGCTGCATTCTTTCTGTGCTGAAGATGACTATAGTTATTAAGGTGATAAGGCAATATGAATTCCTTTGAGAGAACAAAATGGTAATCAGTTATCAGTCCTAATATTTTATGTAAGTTTCTGAGCTAATCCAGTTCAGTGCTAGGGATACCGAACAGAAAACAAATGAAAGAGCCATTGACTTGTGGTTTCATAAAGCAGGTTAGCACAAGGCTGGAATTTGACCCAAGATCATTTGACTTTCGTACTGTGATGTTGTAAATTGATGGCTATCTATAAGGAAACATTTCAAAGTACTTTATGAACTGCGTAAGACAAACTTGAAAAGTCTGAAACTAAGTGCTGTTAGTGATATCCATGGAAAAGTTTAGCATTTTGCTGTTAGACAGGAAGGTGGGACTGAGTTTGTCTTTAATGTAGGTTTTCTAGGAAGCAGACAGGTTATAGCAAGCATGCAAGTCCCTTGGCATTCCTATGTATAGGTTAGTTGCTACATGAAATGAAATTGCAGGCTCTTGAATTTCAATTTCTAGCTCAAACTGTGGAAAACAAGAAGCCTAGGGAGGGAGAACCAGAAAGGAGAAAGGAATGTGCAGTAGGATTTGATTATTTACTAGAAATCAGTAGCTTTTATACAACATGGGAACGAAACACTGTTTTAGTGTTTTACCATGTGGCTTTCTTTATAAACCCACCCCCCCACCCCCACCCCAATTCCTGAAGGACAGAGGAATAGTATTACATTTTGACTAGCTGGGCTTAAGTAGTTAGTTGAAAGACATTTGTTTTTCATTGTACTTCAATATTGGTTACTGTAAACTTACATTAAAACTGTAAGCTAAGAAGTTCATTGACTTACAGTGCAATTGAGGTAAGTCTGTGTCCTTCCTAGTGTAATATGAACAACAAAAATAGTTATACTTACAAGCTGCTTTATGCACTTAGGGGATTGACTCCCATGCCACTGATTTCAAGGTAAGTGGTACTTCTCACTTTTTGATGGCCACATCTCTCCCTTGGCACTTAGTCCTCTTTCTGACATCAAATTATGCTGAAGAATAAGCAACTAGGCCACTGAACAACAGAATTGCCGTGTTTCTGGTTGTCTTAGAATGCAAGCTTGGTGAACTAGTTACCTGTGCCATTTTATCTTCTACAGTTAGCACTTTGTTTTGTTTTGTTTCTGTGTTGGTAGCATTATGAAATGATGCTTGCCTCTGTCTGTACTGTGGGACCTCATGGTAATTCCCAGCTGCTGAATCCAGCTATGTGTCCTGGTCACACTATTTAGGGTTGGAAGTTCAGTCCTTGTCATTTTTCTGGGTACACTAGGAAAGGAGAGCAAGGTGTATGACCCAAAGAAGGTTGCAGCAAACATCCAGGGGATCCCTTTTATGCCTTGCATGATGGAATAGCTTTGTGATGATCATGAAGTCTTTGTCCCCCAAATAAATAAAATTAGTCACTTCTGAAGTTTGCCTAGTTACCCTTCTGGTTTCTGCTCAGACATTAATTGGCCTTTTGAGGAATAGTTCCTTACTGATGAGCAAATGAATTGATTTTGCAAGGTTTGCTAGTTGCTGGAACCTTTTCTTCACCATAAGCTGTATTGAACAGAGCCACCCGTATATATACGGTGTTGCATTCTCTTCTCTGTAGTACCAATTTAAGTATTTTGCAGGGACAAACCCTGAGTTAGGTAGACTTGCTTTTAGAAAAGGACTTTCTTTTTAAATTCACAGAAACTTGTTACCTTTGTCATTTGTGGAATTAAATTATGCAAACCCTTGAAAAATGTAAAAACTTTGAATTGTTGGGCCCTACCACGTTTTGCCTGGCAATGAAGGATGAGATTGTCATGCACCTGAACAAATTTTATCTGTGTATTTGAATTCTACTTCTCTCTGGGCAACACCTAAATAATTGGATCCCATATGACTGGGGTTTTTCGGCATGCCCAAGTTGTGCCCTGCAATTTAAAGTTTTGCCAGAATAATGTGTTAATACATGCAAAATCAACACATAAACAGAAGATAATCGTGATTTTCCTGTCAGATTCTTTCACGAGTCTAATTTCATTTGGGGAATCCATTTAAATATATCTACAAAATAATTAAATTGTTGAGATAAGAAAACAATAGTCAAAAGTTATGTAATGTGTTTCTGTACTTTTGATTCAGGTAATATTTAAAATGTAAGCATATGTGATACCCATACTGCTGCATTTAACTGCTACCTATGTCAGTGTGCAGAAACCTCTGATACAAGCATAAGAGGAACCTGCAAATAATTTTTGGGATTGTCTTAGTATAAAACGTGCTAAGTGCATCTATAAACAGAAAAGATACTGTAATTACAGCAGCCACTATAATTACAGTGGTTCCAGAAAGCCTACATCATCAACACAAGATAAAATTAGGGAAGCTTCTTAGAACACCAAACTGTTTAACTAACACATATGTGTAAGGCTCATAAAGATGTGGGCACTTTTCTTTCTTTAGGGGCTTGAGAAAAAAGTTAGACTATAAAATTTTTGGATTCCTTATGAAGTTCTTATGATGTTGAATGCAAGGAACGCTGTTCTTGTCATGCTAGAGGACTGTAGGTAGGACTCTTCATAAGAATGTGTGTGTCATATGTCCTTGTGCTATTCTGTGCATGGAGGTCTGTGTGTCATGGACTGTTGAAACTGCGCTGGTAATATCCATTTAAAATGGAATTCCTGTATGGTCGCCAAGATCTTTTTTTATGTACTATAATAACAAGAGTGTATATTTGTATGGATATGAGTAGTTGAAGCTGCCATTGATCAAGTCAACCCTATCAGCTTTGGAGTTTTCAGGTGTGGAATGAATGGCATCGCTGGAATATTTCACTAAAGAAGTTAATAGAAATATATATGAAGTAATGAAAAGGTGGATGTTTAGCACAAAATATAGCAAAACGGTGAAAATCACTGCAACAGGAATATCTTTTTAGTAGTTGATACTCTTTCCCCTCCATTTTTATCAAGCTATCTTTTCTCACTCTCGGGAAACTGTAATGGATAAAAGTAGAAATTGTGTTTTCTTCCCTCTTACTCCTTTGAAATTAAGTCTCACTTTTTGAACCTGCTTCTTCATTTCTCTTCTTCATGCTTTCTCAAGCAGTACTATCAGGGAACTTCCTTACACTCCTTTAAAAACATTCCTGGAGACCAACCGGTTCTGTGAACTGTTTTAGCCATAAAGAACACACCCCATATGTGTTTGTTCTGATTTATCTTGCTCTGAACTGCTCTACTTTTGTACTTTGTACTTTAAACTGGGGAGGGAATATTTGTTGTATCAATATATGTGATATCACTAAGATGAAGACTGGCATGTAGAGGATTTTTGTCCGTTTTTCTAAAGTAGACAATATGCACATAATGTATATCAGAATGTGTGGCCATAGAAGTTATTCCTGTTCTTAAGGACAATACAAGGGATACTTCAAATATCCAGTGTTGGGGCAAAAGAGACATTTTAAAATCATGTATTTCATATATATTTTGCTCCTTTCTGTACAAGAAGCAAAAAATATTTTATGGAACCCATCAATATAATGTATTACATGCAGCAGCTGTTATTCTTCCATGGTTAAAAAGTAAAAAGTACAAAATGTTATATCTTGGTTTATGGAAATTACCATAACTAGATAGAAATGCCCTATGGAAATAAGCTAGTTAGTTGAATCAGGGTTAGACAGGGGAAGAATATTTAAATTAAAAGATAAATTAGGATATTTGGCTCTTTAGAGGGTCCTTGATTTAATCCACATGGCTTTACTTCTACTCTGCTTGACCATTTTAGATGTTCTTATGCCAGTCACCAGCATGTATTGATGAAATTTTTCAACATTTAGCTATTAAGCCATTAGGACATTTATGGTGAACTTACCTGTACAATAATGTATACACTATATAAACTTCCCTTTTTTAATTTTTAGGGGCAGTAGCTTGATAGTTAAGCATATAGATTTCTAAGACTTGAATTCCAGTTTTTCTGCTACTTGAGATGGTTCAAACCCACGTACAGTCTGCTTCAGCCTAGTGACTGGTGATAAGACAAAAAGAACAGAATCACAGAACCACAGAATTATTTAGGTTGGAAAAGACCTTTAAGATCATTGAATCCAACCGTACACCTGACACTGCCAAGTCCAGCACTAAACCATGACCCTAAGTGCCACATCTGCAGGTCTTTTAAACACCTCCAGGGATGGTGACTCAACCACTTCCCTGGGCAGCCTGTCCCAATCCTTGATGACACTTTTGGTGAAGAAATTTTTCCTAATATGTTACACCTGGGATTTCACTGAGTTTTATAGAAAAAGAATGTTGTCTGGTGTTAGCCTGAGTACCTGTACACAGGGCTGTACATCTTGGGTAGACAACTTAAAGGACCCATCACACACTTTTATTGGTTAGTACATGTGCAATTACATGGTTATTGTTTCAATAGCTGTGCTTGCCAATCAAATAATTAATGTTCTGTAATATGGCATGCTCCATACAAGCCAGGGGCTGCTAAGTGTATTCCAGCATCAAATACTGAAGTATGAACATGTGAAAGGAGATAATGCTTACCAAGTTAATTTGTATAGTGCTTTCCCAGTCCTTCTCATTGTTCACTCCAGCATTATTAACCACAATATCCAGCCTTCCAAAATGTTCAATTACTTTTTTGAAAGCACCTATAGTGAAATCCAAGGATGAAATTTCTTAGTATTTCTAGAAAGTAAGGTATAAAAATATAATGCATGCATACAAATTAATGCTTTGTTAGTCCACCAAAATTTCTTCACTGTTTTCTTAACCACTAATGAACAACATTCAATTAAATTATTTATCTAACTGCGCACCAATATTAAACATACTCAGGAAAACTGAAAGGTTTAAGATACCATAGTTGCCTTTTCATTCAGTTTTGTAAGACTTGGTAACAGGAGATAAAGAAAGTTCCTAACACCCATACATTTTGGCTTTATACAATCAGTTTGGCACACTGATTATATAAATTAAGCATTTATAGCTTGATTTGTAACAGTTTGATATAGTTAATGAACTCAAGATTTGGTGCCATCTATTTTAAATGAAAAACAAAAGCATCAGGTGTTCGTAAAAATTTTCTTGGTTGAGTCTGAATTTAACCTAAGAATGCAATTCTTAGTAATATAACTAATATGAATCTTTCAACTACAAATAGTTCATCATAATTCTTGTTTAAATATATCGATTTATGAATAAGTAGTTACACATCCTACTTGTCAGGTAACTTTAATAATGTGTTTCTCAAAATCAAATCTTCCTTCTGTTGGTGAAAACAGTGACCTGTCTTCCAAATAATTTCAAAATAAAGGACTGGGAAACTTCCACAGTGACATTGTATTCTCCCAGGTGACAGTGTTTGAACTAAGATAAAAAACATGTATGGAAAAACATGATGATGTATATCATAGTGATGAGCAAACTCATCTAGGCTGGCTCTGCTTTGACAGGATAATTGGATGAGATGACCTCCAGATGTTCATTCCAGACTAAGATTTTTTCCATGACTGCAGACATTGTCTGACATATATATATAACTTGTTTGTTTTTCCCTCTAAATGTTGTTCCTCATCACTAAATATTTATTATTATGTAAACCAAGACACTACCACTCCAATACTGATACAAAAAGATAGCATTTGGTGACTGATTAAAAACCTAGACTGTTTCAGGTATGCTGAAATTATGCTTGGCAGGCCTTAATGAAACCACTTAGTTAAAAGGTGATCCCAAGACCATCTTAATTCTCTGGTCTTTAGTCTTTGGCTATTAGGGTCAATCAGTAGCACAGTAGCTGCTTTGAGACACTTGTCTTTTTTGCAGCAGTTGCAGGGTTTACAAAGTTTTTCTCTTGCACCAGATGGTCGGTACTGTTGCAGCCTTTTCTTTGCCTGAATGCTGGAGGTCCATCACAGTCATCATCTTGTCATCAAAACAAGAGCTGGGCAGCTGTTTATTTGTCCATCTGCCTTTAATGTACAGATTTTTCTAACATTCTTATTCTGTACTAGACCATTTTAATATTACTAAAGCCTCTATTTTTGTCTGGCTGCCTTTTTGGCTTTTGTTATGTTTGTTACTAATGCATTCTCTGGTGTCTCATCTTAACTCCTCAATCAATTCCCATCTTTCCAGTCCTGTATCAGCAAGGGCAATTGGAAACCTCTGGCTTTATTAGGAGCAGAACTGGTTATCTAACTTAGTTTCAATGAATAAAATAAATACAAATCGGGTCCTCAATTAGTTCCCAAATTCTGGAAATTTTCAGCTTTCTCTAAATAGCATCTTTCATCAACCTCATTCTTAACAGAATCTTTTGCCTTCAAAAAATACCATGGATAATGGTACTTTTGCCAATTGATACTTATTAAAATCACACAGTCTTGACTAATTGTAGTTTTCTAGTTTACATATTGAGAAAAAAGCCAAATCTTTTTCAGCTGTTTGCATATCTATGTTAAAATAAGGAATGATTACCAAACTTGGAATATTTCTGGTAAAAGTTTACTTGTCTACAGTAGTCCCATCTATTACATATCCCCAAAAAGAAGGATTTCATTATAAGTTCTCAATAAAGTTACCAGCCACCCATTACTGTATCATCATTCATCACCCATCACTTGTTGTTCTCTTTTCAAAGGTAGAATAATTCTCTGTTTGCATTGCACACTAGTTAGTGCTTCTAGAATTATAAAAAATAAAAGCAGATGATCATGCAAAATATTAGATGAAGAAAAATTAAAAATTAAGAAGAGGATCGATTTTAAAGGAGAAGGAAGAAAAAAGTGGAAAGTAAGTACAAACAGCAGTTTTATATAAGCTTCTTAAATATTCACGGAAAGCAAAAGTAAATAAATATATAGTGATTTTTCAAAAGTGGGACAAGATAGAAGAGTTCTGTAGGGGTCTATATGAAAGAGCCACCAGAGAAAAAAGCACAGGCAAGACTTGAGAGTAGAGGAAGCAGCTGACTTCCTACCCATAAGCCTCATGTAACTACAGATACTAGTCTTAGTACTATGACTTGTTTCATACCAAAAGGGCTAAAGTTAAAATAAAAGGTACTTTATTCACACACACACATGACCTTTAACATAAAAAGCAAGTACAGAACTTGATGCATCCACCAAGAACTTTAATCACTAGGAGTGAAATTAATCTAAGTTTTTTAAGTGGTAGCTTGCAATTACAAGTGAAAAAATAGGAAAATAAAGCAGGAAAAAAACCCCACAAAACCAACCAACAAACAAACCCACTAAAAAATACCCTAGAAGCCCCAAAGAATTGTAAGACATAATTGCAAATTTACACTAAAAAACCCGCAGCAGGAATAATGCAGTATCAGATATGTGTATGAAGCAGCAGCTGGCTGTTCCTGCTCTCGCTCCTTGCGAGAGCCCATTCCGATCCTACTCTGTTTGCTTTTTTCCTACTAACTTGGTTCCAAAACCTCCCTCGCTGACCCGTCCCGCTCACTGTGGTTCCCAGCGCACACCCTGTTGGTCCTGCACTAGCCTGGCACTAAAGAGAGGAGGAATCAAGGGAGAGAAACACACTGGGGTAACACCCATGCTGCAGCCCATGCTATTCCTACCCCTAGGATGCTTTTTCTTCCTCCTAGGTTACTCCTCCCACCTGAAGGAAAAGTCAAGAATCAAAATCGTAATCAAATAATAATAATAAAAAATAATCAGCCTGACTGATATAAACTTTGTTTGCTGATGACAGCATATCTCAAATTTGAAGTCCAGCATCTATTTTACAAACAGACGGTATAAAGCTTTGTAATTAGATCATGCTAGCTTGGAGCAGTGAGCAATATTGCTGAATTCTGGACTAGCTGCAATATTTTGCGAAAGAGGAATGGACATGCTCAATCCCCGCTGTTGAGAAAGCAGCCAGTGAAGCATAGTGAATAAAAGCAGAACTAAAAACGTTCACATCTAGCTTGACACGAGTGAATCTGGGAAAAAGGCACTGACAAAACTGATGTCAAAATCTGAATCTGAGTCAGTACATATGAATGTATCATTTAATAATGAAACTTTGATGAAGTGATGTGCCTGTTATGAAATACTGTGGAGGGTACATCAACGTTATACAATACTCTTAAGAACTTACTAGGGAGCACAATTTGTTCGCTAAGTGAAGACACAAATGCAAATCACACAAGGGAAGCTCCTTGCCACTCCCTGTATCTGCAAAATGTATGTGAAATGTTATCATCCCATGTTTAACACCATGATAAAGCCATGTACCAGCTTTTGCCAGTTGTGCGTTCAGCTACAGCAGCACACGTTCACAGTAAGTGTGCTGTACGGAAAGAGCACTGCAACCCAGAGCAGAATTTATTACCCCTGTGATGAGGGAATGCAGCTTGGAGTCTGTACTGAAGCCTCATAAAAAGCTAGTCTCTGCTTTAAAGTTTATATATATATTACTCATAAAATAACAATTATCTTCTGCAGAGGCTTTCATGCAAAAATGTCACACACAGCACTCAATGGAAATGATTTCTTTGGCTTTTCTTTACGATGTGCCAAGTAACACGGTGAAACACACGCATGCTGATGGTAATATTTCACATCTGCAGGTTCTGAAACAAATCCTTTTTGAGTCACTGTCAGGAGCGATTGGGATTAGGCTGTCCTCCAGAAACCTGAATGGCACACTTACTGGTGCAGCAGCCCGGGCTCCTTCAGGTTGCTGCATGTTTCGCCGGAGCGCAGCGCTGACAGTTTCCTCCTTACCTCTCAGCTGCTCCTGGTCCGTAACGTCGCACGGGATGAACACCGTCCTCTGCGCTTCGAACTGCTCGTCCAGGGCCGCCTTGCTCTCCTGCCCGGCCTCGGCGTTGCGGTCCAGCAGGGCTACCTGAGCGGGAGCGAGGGAGGCTGGGCGGGGGGGGCCCGCCGAGCCGAGCCGAGCCGAGCCGAGCCCCGGGGCTGCCGGCCGGAGGGCAGCGGGCGGAGGCGGAGGGGAGGGGGCGCTCGCCGGGCCTTACCTTCGCGCCCTTACCCAGCAGCGCCTGGACGAACGCCCGGCCGATGCCCTGCGCCCCGCCGGTGACCAGAGCCACCTTGCCATTGACATGCATGGCTGCCGCGCTGCTGCCGCCGGCCCCGCGCCCGCCGAGCCGGAGCAACCTAGTGCGGTGTCACCTGCCCGATTTCCTCCCTCCCTCCCTCCTTCCCTCCCTCGCTCGCTCCCTCCCTCCCTCCCTCCTGCCCTCCCTCCTCCCCTCCTCCTCCTCCTCCTGCCGCTGCTGCGGCTCATTCCCCCCCCGCCCCGCTCCCCTCTCGTGTGACCGACAGCCGCCCGGCGCTGCCTGGGCGGGGGGAGCAGGGGCGGAGTAGGTCACTAAATCCCTCTCCCGGGTGCCTGGAGGAACCCCAGAGATCAAGGGCGGGAGAGGAGACCGGCTCCATCCCCTCAGCCCTCCGGGCTTTCCAGCGAGGAGCGGCCCCGGGCGGGGGGTGGGGGTCCCGGGGCAGCGCTCGCCCCCTCGCAGCGGGGAAGAGCCTTGCGCCCCCATAAATCGCGTGAGAAATGGCTACACGCTTTGATAAGGGCTCTTGGCAGCTCCTCAGTCTGTGTGCGTTTTGGTTGGCCCGAGCTGCACGAACAGCAGGGTGAGGAACTGAAAAGAAAGTTCAGCCTCGAAAAAAACAAACATGGGGCCTTTTTTTCACACTTCAAAATACCCCACCTGCCTTCTCCTTCTGCCTTATCCAGTAGAACCTGTATGAAAAACCAGCCGTCAAACTTTATGGATATTAGACATATCAAGATAAGTGCTTTCTAGAAATTTTTGGGTCTGTGGATAACATAGCTTGTATCTTAAACAAATGTTTAGCCACTTTTACAGCTCGTAAGCCAAGTTCTGCTACATGATGTGAATTATGTGCAACCAAAATTCATCGATACTAAGATATATATCACCATACGGTAGAAATAAGAGCAGCCTTAATGACTAAAAGCCAAAATTGATTTTCTTGATCATTAGTCTGTTATAAGAATCACAAATGTTATCCCATTGGAAATACAGTGTGGTGGAGTGTTGGGTAGGTGGGGAAAACCCCTGTTGTTCCAGTTCTAAGCTCCATAAATGTATGTACGTCATGTATGTGCATGTGTGTTTTAACACACGTGCTTGTCTTTTGGCTTCTCTGTTTTCTTTTGCCTAGTATACCAGGTTTAAATTTTTTGCTTGTGTTTTCAAGGCCCTGAAGTACTCTGACTCAGACTTCATCTCTGTCATTAACTTCTGTTGTCATTTTTCCTTGCTTCTCAGCAACAGTGTGCCTATCTTGCCCTGTCGGTTTTCTGCTAGGCTGCCTTCATGTACGGACTTCCTTTCTTTTGTATTACCTAGAAGAAACAAATTATATTGCTCCTAACACCAGCAAACTGTTACAGAACCATTAAGGTAACTATGTTACCTAATTGAGTAAATTGAGTAACACAAGATCTTGTTATTATAACCTTTGTCCTTAAAAATGTGAACTAATATAATCCAGCTGCTAAATTGGATAGCAGCCATTTAGTTTTCCTAAAGATCATGATTCACAGTACTTCATAAAAGCAGTTGGAGCTGGCCTCTGGGATTAGTGATTTGTCTGAGTATGATACCTGTACTTCTGGGAGGGCTCCAGATTGCTTTGGAGCTGTGAAATTTGTGCCACCTAAAGTCCCATGCCTAATGAGCTATTTCTCAACCAGCTGAGCCAGCTTCCCTAATTTCTTGAGAGACTAGTGCGCTGCCAGGTCAAAGTCACATTGTGAGAACAGTATTACCATGCAGAGACCTAACAATAGCATTGCAGTGGAGTCCTTCACCCGCAACCCAACCCTCATAACACCCCCTCCTTCCAACTTTCGGCCAAGCCGTGATTAATATCTGTCATGGTCTTTCTTTATTTCCAAAATGTAGTAATATTGTTTTAAAGTGTTATGCAAAGGAAAAGATCAATAAACTCCTCTGTATTTCCAAACAGCTGTAGTTTGAATGACCTTTGGCAACTGTTTTCTAAACTGTTGATAACTTGGCATGAATGTTAAGAACAATCTGGACTCTTCAGAGATGCTGGAATGCTTTAAGATCTGAGTGCACACACTGTTTCCATAAAACAAATCTTATAAGTCTGTGTCCCAAAGATCAGCTTGGTTGAATATAATCCTGGGTATCATAGGTTGAAATTGTTTAAAAGTATTGTGATAAACTAACCCAGGGTTTCTAACTCTGGTTTTGTTGGCTGAATAGACTCTTCCCATTATTCCATTCAAGCACCTAAATGACAAGTCTTGCAAGATGGCAGGAAAGGTTCCATGTCAATACCCATAACTTTGGCGAAGTATATTTGAAATTAGAGCCAGTGTTCCTACTAGAACAGTATGTGTCAGTCCTCCAGGTCCAGGAGGAAGTAATAGAAATGTTCTGTGATTTACCCCTGGAGCCAGCAGAGATGGCTTGGCTGTAAGGGGTGTGTGTGCTCTGCTACTTCGATCCGCACCAGCTTTGCTACTAACTCGCTACAGGTGCTCTGAAGAAATTTGTTGCAAGATTTTCCTTTACTACCCTGGACTTGTAATATGACCAACCGCATAAAAGATAAAATGTTGCCCATAATAAAAAAGGTCTTTGTAGACATTTACTTTGTTAGAAATCCGGAGTTAGCATCTCAGTCTTCTTGCTGACACTTGGGTGGGTAGTTATGAAACATTTTTTCTTAGTGATTCAAAATTGACTGTTTTTGAATCTTGCCTTCAATTTTCATTAAAGCTTTCACAGAAGCGTTAGGACTTCCACTTCTCAATGTTTCGGTGGTCTATCTTTTCAGATAATCTATCCTTAAGAAAAACCAGTACCTGACTTCACATAAAAAGTTGGAAGAGCTGTCACAATAGGCAGTAACGTACTGTAAAGGATCTATATTCCTAAGTAGTCAGCTTACAGAAGACTGAGTATATGCTTTGGGTACCTTATTCTGTCTGTGAGAGAGGCTGATATACTAATTTAAGAAAATGTGAGACAGTTAAAAATGATGTTGCATTATTCAATGGTAGAGTCAAACCAAATCGTATCATATTTATGATTTTTTTTCGCTGAAAGGTGCACTAACACTCACCCTAGGGGACTGTTATCCAACATGTTAGCTAGAGTCAAAAATATGACAAAAAACTACTACCTAAAATCAAAGGTATGAAAAGATACTAAATGAGTCCACGCATGTTTGATTTGGGTGCTTTGAGAGAGAAGTAATTCCATATAGGCAATCTGCACATTCTGCTAAAAGTTAAGAAATAACCATTATACTAAATAAACCCTTAGATGCTGAGGCTGTTCAGAGTAAAACTTTCATACGCACCCCTGCTAACAGTGCAATGCCGACTACATATTAACATTTGCATGCTATTTGTATGCAGAATGTGATTTCATCTACTGTTTTCCAGTAGATCTTTTGGCTAGTGATACAATGTCTTTCTGCTTTCATTTTATGGCTGTGGTGCTTCCTCTTCCATTTCCCTCCATTTACTTACATTTATTCTTTTCCATGGCCCATAGCCTATGCTCCACTGTTCTGCATAGACCACAGTGGCATCAAAGCATGAAGAGATCCAGATGGTTTTAATCTGTTTCTGAAAAGGAAACAGGACTATGATCTCTCTCAGACATATGTCACCCTATTAGTTCAAAAATAGTTTTTCAAAAAGCAACCCATGCCTCATTTTTGTTATCATCTCTTCATATTCTGCAAGGTGTTACTCAAGTTACTGTGAAACCTAAATAAACTGTATCACCTCTGTGAATGGATTATCAGGCAATGCATTTAGGAGAGCATCCAAACACAGTTATGCAGCACGTATGCTTTGGTATGTAGTTTAGTGTATTTCTCCAACTTCTGCTGAGAAAGAATGAGTAGGAAAAAAAAGCTAGAGAAATGCCCCAAATGCCTAGCTTTGTGTAGGGCAGCTGAAAGACAGATTTCAGGTCACATAGTTAATGTGGTGTGACCCAACCTTCCTTAGTAAGAAAGTTAAGTGTTCAGCAAATACAAGACAGTCTTCTGTGTTCAGGATTTTTTTTCATAATGTGATTTCTGTGTGATCTCTTTGTATGCACTGTTAGAAAAACAGCAATTACTGCATAAGAAGATGAGGTTATGCAGCTATGCTTTATTTCAGATATTATACCTAGCTGTGTATACAAAATAATTCAAGACAGATAGACTGGCTGCCAGAAACGTCAAACTAACTTAGAGGGCAAGAAACTGAATGAACAACAGGCTTGAGATTTGCCAAAATGCATTTTTACAGCACAACATCATATCAGCTTGTGCTAGGTCAGTGGCTAGATTATTTTGCTCATCCAGGACACCAGCAGTACGTGCACAAAAATATCATGTACTTGGGGAAAATAAGAGAACACAGGATGCCTAAAAGCAGAGTATAAGAAAATAGTTACAAAAAATCTATTATCAGAGCATACTCATACTATATGAGTTGTGCAAGATGTCAAGACTTCCATGGTGAGATTTAGAGGAATCCATTAAAACAAACAGCCCTGTGGTTGCCTGTCTTTTCAAAAATAGCAGGCAGGGTAGGAGAACGCATAATGTGCTTTTTGAAAATACGAGAAATCGCAATTGAAGTTAGTAGTAATGTCAGAATAGAACTGGAAGTTAATGCCTTAGCAGTATACCAGAATAAAAAGGCCTGGTTTAGTAGCTTAAGGAGGATCGAAAAGTGAAGACTAGATCACTTTGCTTTATAAAGTAGAAAAGGGAAGTCACTGGAGACATTCAAAAAGGGAATTAGAAACTTGTAGGGTGCAATTTCCTGAATTGTAAGAATGCCTAGAAAGTATGCAGTTTTTGTGAAAAGATTTGTCAGAGCATGTGGGAGGATGTTACAGTAAATGGGAGGTAAGAGAGGTGATGACTGGGTTTTAGATTGCCTTTAGCTGGCATTAGAGAAGGAATGCCAAGAGTGAGAGAGCTTTCTGCTACTTTGGAAACATCTATGACTGAGAAAAAGGTTTTGGAGTAAAAAAAAGAAACTAGTGAAGAGGGGTAGGAAATAGCTGCCTAGCGAGTTACGGACAAGGGGATTTAGGAATCCAGTCCTGGATACCTGTTCAGAGAGGCATTCTAGCTTTCCTGCATGCCTTTCCTTGATCAAATTCCTACTGTCGTGCTGAACATTACCACAGCCTGTATCTTAGGCATCACAATGGTAAATTTTTCAAGCCATTGTCCTGCATATAGGTCAAAGAACTGGGAAACGATAAGCTGCTAGCGTTTCATCTTAGATACTTAATGCTTTTAAAGAAAAAAACAAACCAAAAGCAGTTAAGGCAACAGGGTGCTCAATGATGATATGAGTATTATTATTTAAATCACTTTTTAAAAGTCACTAGATAATTTAGGGAATATGGGGTTAATTCCATACCTAAGAACCAATAACACATTTTAAAAAGTTATAGTCTACTGGAAGAATGAGAACATGAGCTTGAACGTGTACAGCCAGGGCACTACAGGCCTTGCTAGGAAGGCAGTTCTGCAAGGTGTTTAACTTCTCAAGGCTTGAGCCAGGCTCTAAATGAATAAGGAAGGATTCAGTGTTAAAGCATGCCCTGCCCTTTCTCTATCTGATATAATTATAGGAGAACCTTTAAAACCCTGTATTTGGCACTGTCTTTAAACACCACAGCAGTATGGCAGCTGGCAGTAAAAACAAAACAAAAATATGTGAACCCCTCCCATGCCTCTTGCAACTTTGGCAAGACACTATATGAAGGACTGACTGTCTACCCTATTCATTTGATTATCAACTCATCAAGCAGTACAAATATCTATACCTTTGGAAAAAATTGTTGTAGGCTTACGCTCAAACTGTAAAAGGCTTCTTAAAAGCTGGTGTGAGCAGTTAAAATGAGACCAGACACCCAAAAGTAAAGTCACTTGTGTTTCTTAGAACCATACAATTCTAGTGCAACTGAATTGTTGTCTACTTCCTTAAAGGATTATAACTACACAGATAAAACTCACGCTTTTTGATATTTGTTGAAATGCTGGAATCTTATTAATGATCTTCTTTGATAAATACTACTAATGTACTTTCTTTGACAAATATCCAGTTGAAGAGAGAGGGAATATGTTTTTTTATTATGTTGTAACTTTTAAAAAGTAAGAACCTAGAAAGAGAGAGAGAGAGAGAGAGAAATCCCAGAAAACCTTCATTCTGACTTTGAAAAATAAGGAGTTATCAGGGATACATGAATACAGTGATCCTCCTTATTCTGCTCTTCAATTTCTGTAGGGTCTGACAATGATAGTTATCTTTCAGGTTAATGTTTTGGCTCCCTCTTTTTTTTTTTTTTTTTTTTTTTTTTCTTCTACACCTAATCACTGTCTAGGTAGATTAGTTTCTGGATGTTCTGTTTTAGAAAAAAAATATCACATACAGAGCCTTTTTGGGGTGGGGCAGAGTATTTTTTGCTGCCAAGTGGTTGTCATATGTATGTTTCAGGGAATTCAGAGAACTGCCATAATTATCTTGTGTGCAAAAACCTGGAAGTGCTACAGAATGCTTATAATGTACTATAGATTACCACCTGGTCAAAAGAAGGCTGTGGTGGCATTCAGAAATAATATGGAAAAGTGAACCAAACCTCAAAGAAAAGGTATGAAAAGGGAAGCAAAAGAAATGATGAGTGATGTACTTACTAGAAATGACACTTATCAGTTAAGGTGAAATTAAGATGAGTTGAAAATTTCAAATGTCAACACCATGACACTTTTGCTTATAAGTTCATGCCTTTAAATTATTTTTTATTAAATTAAATGAGAAACTGAGTAACAAGAACAAGAACAAAAAAATATAAAACTACCAGAATCAAGTTCTCAGTTTCTTAAGGAAATGTAACTGCTTATATTAGTTGGTGAAGAAGAAAAACAATGCATAAATCTTTATTTCAGGAATGGTCCATGTAACCTTAAATGTAGATCTTAAAAATAACAGCAGTTATTAAAAAAAATTATTAAATATTTTAATAAAGTTATTCTAGGTCAGAGGGAAGACCATAGCTAATACTTAAAATTTAAGCCAGTAATCTGTGAAGTATTTTAGCTATTAGAAATTCACAGTCAATTACTGGATGTTTCTGAGAATTTAAAATGTTTACAACTAGAAAATAAACTGCATTTGCTAGTCAATTGAGAATGATGTATTATGGGCTTTCTAGTTGAGATCCTTAGATGAATTTTGACTTACAAAGGAACATTCAGGGTTTTAAGAAACTTGTCTATGCAGCTTGGTAAAAGGATCATGTCATGCTGTATAAGTGCCTTTATTTTTTATAAATGCAGCCACATTCATCCTTCTGTCCATATTAAAAGCTCTAAACAAAATATTTAGTACAAATCTATGTGGAGGCATCATCTGCACATGCTGAATTCATTTGCTGAGACCTACAGATTAGTTCCTGTTTATGTGATAGTGTTTACTTCATATTACCATTAGGAAGAAACTGAAATCCTCAGTGTAATTATTAAGCAAAGTTCAAATTGGCCATTATATTCTAGGATATCTGGAAATCTTACTAGTAAGTACATTCCTCTAGGATGATATAAATAGATATGTCTCTTCCATTTTGTATTTGTGCTATTCAAACATGCAGAAATAGACTTATTCATTTTCAGGACTAAAGGCATCTGAAAGCCTTTTTTGCTTCCAGAAAAATTATGTCTTTGACTATGTTACGAAATGTGAAACCTCCTGACATACTTTTGTTGGAACGGTAAACCTGTAATGCGTTGCAAAATTGTTTATGCAAAGCTGTATAAAAAAGTCTTCCAAGATATTTCAGAAATCATATAAAAACACAATCCATGGCCATGTCAAATACAGTAACATACTTAGGTTACTAAATAATTGAACATTAGGTGTTCAATAAGGTCACCAGCATGTAATTTTAAATGACAACACAGAAAACCCAATCAAGAATTATTGTGAAATAAATGAAGACCTGGAATGTGAGAATGTCATATACAAAGGGAGATACGTGATACAGCATTAAGATGTGGTCTGAAGTAAATCAAGCAATTTATTTAAGATCTAAGAACAGGTTCAGCCCAACACAAAGTTCCCTTGCAGCTGACTGTGAAGCTATTTTTTCATAATGATTTTGGTAATGGTGAACAAAACGCTGAATATGTGCCAGCACTGTGCCCTTGAGGCAAAGAAAGTAAACAGCCTCCTGGGCTACATTAAGCCAAGCATCACCAGCAGGTCGAGCAGGGTGATCCTTTTTCTCTGCTCAGCCCTGGTGAGATGCGTCTGGTGTGCTAGGTCCAGTTCTGGGTTCCCCAGTACAAGAGAGACATGGATGTACTGGACCAGGTTCAGCGAAGAGCCACTAAGATGATTCAGGGACTGGAGCATTTAGCATATGAAGAGACACTGTGAGAGCTGGGACTGTTCAGCCTGGAGAAGAGAAGGCCAAGGGGCATCTTATCAATACGTATCAATAACTGATAGAAGGGTGTAAAGAAGACACAGCCAAAGTCAGTGGTGCCCAGTGACAGGACAATTGGCAATGGGCAAATATTGAAATTCAGGAAATCCCACTTAAACGGCAGAAAAAACTTCTTTGTTCTTGTGAGTGTGAGCACTGGAGCATGTTTCCCCGAGAGCTTGTGGAGTCTCTATCCCTGAATGTAGCAAAAAATGTAAATGAACGAAGTGTTGAGGAACCTGCTATAGGTGACCCTACTTTGAGCAGGAAGGGCTGACTTGATGATGTGCAGAGGTCTCTGCAACCTAACATTTTCTGATTCTGTGAATATTATAAGGATAGTTTGCACTTGTAATGTTATCAAGCTAAATCACCAACCAGTAGATCAAAATACACATAAATATCTTTTGTTTACTTTTTGCTGTTCAATATGAATATAGCTATGGTTAGATGATAAATGCTTCCAGTGTGAAAAAGACCTAAGTCCATAAATAAGCTATAAATAAGCACAACAGATTTCTCCCTACAGCTCATTAACATAACATTATGCATTTACAATTGCAGAGCAACCTGGGATCACTTTGTAGAATCAAAGAAGGAAAGCAGATTGCTTTCCCACCTCTTTCAGAAAGTGGCTTTTACTGAAGTAATACAGCTGTACAAGGAACTACTGAATACACATCACAGCAACTAAAAGGTGTTCAACACAGCAATGTACTTACTTCAAACTGAAAAGTAATTGATTACATTGGTGAAGAAACCTCACTAATACCAAGGCATGCTGGATTGCATGAAAACTCTCTATGAGGCTTCCTCACTTAGGAAACTGCATTGCAATGTGCGTATAGTCTGAGTATGTCCCTGGTGCATACTGTGCCTCCATGGAAGTTGAGTCAGACAGTTTCTGACAGTAAAGTAACTGATACACTGTTTTTAATGTTTTCATATTTTTCAATTAGTAGTTACAGTACAGAATTAAAAAAAAAACCACCAACCTCAGCTATTAGTGGATTAATTACATTTTGAGGTAAAACGGACAGCACCTGGCACTAAAAATCATTTAACCTTATTTCATCTCATACATGTACATTCCTGAAAAGAATAGTATGAAAAGGTTAAGGTCACGTATATCTATGAACTGGGGACAATAAAAAAGATTTCCAGAAAATATATTATTTTGTTCATGCACTGACATTACTGCAGTGAACAAATTATTTTCTTCAAATTTAGTGGTTTTAAACAAATATTTTGGTTTTTTTTAAACAAATATTTTGTTTTTTACTTTCACAATTATAGATCTTAATGAAAAAGAACATAAAACCATTTGCCTAGAAATTATTACGTGGGTAGCTATAAACAGGGTTGGTAGCACAATCTAAGAAGTTTAGAATTAGTCCACATAAAGTTCTTCATAATTCTACCATGTCAAAAGTAAAAAAAATAAAAATCATACCAGGTCTTTTCTTCCAAATGGAAAATGGCAGGTAAAGACAAGTAAAGAAAGAATTAAGACCAGTGAATGGTAGTCAGGAATTTGAATTGGCTCTGGTCTGCCATGGAGTTCCCAAAAGAAGGGAAGGGAGGCCTTGGAAGTTTCATAGTCCACATTGTTCTCTTGTTTTGGAGAAATTAATGGGATATTACCCTTTTTGGCAAAGCAGAGGCTCCACTTTCCTGCTCATTTGTCCCTCTGAGCCCCAATGCTATTAGCTATGTCCTTCCATTCTTCAGTAGCTGTGCAAAAAGGCTGTAGAGTGACTATAAATAACATCTTACAAAATGTATTTTCTTTGTGATACCAACCTATGTTTTTATGACAATTAACTCAATTTTCATATTTATTAAATCTGATAAAAATTTTTACTTTTCTAATAAAGCTTTGATAATTTTTTACTTTCCAGTTCTGCTTTGCTTATGTTAATATTTCATTGCAGCATTGAAAAACCTGGATGAGTCTGAACAAATAAACCAGGAAACTTTCTTGGGGATAAAATGCATGATGTCATAGTATTTAATTTCCTAAACCTTTCCTTTAATTTAACATTTTGAAGATGATGTTTAATGCTAAAAATGCATATGTAGGAGTGTGTTAAAAGGTTGAGGATTAAAATAAAAAAAAATTAAAAATTAAGACATAGATAAGGTGAAGAAAGAACTGATGTACCTTAAAACATTTGAATGGCAATTAATTTAACACAGGGGTATGCATTTAAACCTAACGACATTTGTTTTGATGGTGGGTTTAAACAAGGAATACATCATTGTTGAGATTATGGAGCAGTGGTTGCTTTGGAGGAGGTGAACTATATGTGAACAGGTAAGGACATACAGGTAAGGACATTGCTAGTCATGTTTATATGCGTTAAATATGTTGTCTGGTACACTCAAACAGTTAATGCAGCATAGGACAAGATGATTTAAAAGAATTCCTAATTCTTGTGACCTTTTGTAGATTCAAACACAGATACATATTGTATTTCTCCCTTACATGCATGCCTTGTGTACTTTGGCTGTGTCATGCAGAGCTACATCTGTAAAAGAACTTCAGTAGTTTTTCAAAGAAGTGCTTAGCTATTTGGATGTTTTTGTTTTTACCAGGAAAACTCCCTCACTGACAGTGCTAATATGTGAAGTGTAAACTGTGTGTTAATCTTTGTCTAGTACAAGCATAAAATCTTCCAGTCTCCTGATCAGTCCTATATGCTGCGATGTGAGCCATAGGCACAGATACTGATTTTGGCTTTGTACATAATACCATGGCAACGCCTCTCTTGCTAGATTATATTTATGTGCAACTCCTACTTTTCAAAGTAATTCCATGGCAAAATATTTGCCTAGTCTGTGGTTCTTTTCTTTTTCCTATCAGGGAGAGGGGAAGGTTCAAATCCATATCTGTATCTTTTGGGAGGCTTTTTTTACCCACCTAAGTTTAAGCTGCTTTACGGTCTAAATGCTTCTGGCATTCTTGTGATACAGGGAAACAATGAAATTTCATTAGGCCAGCCACAAAATGAAATACAAAGGCAGGGACACAGCAAATACCTTCCTCTTCTTGTTTCCTACTTACTACCTTTGAACAAATTTACAAATGTGTACATTGAACGAGCTGAACAATCTTGTATTAAGCTATGCAGATTATTTATCGGGATACCCAATTTCCCTCCTATATTTTATAATGCATTTCTATTGATGGAGTTAACAGGTCTATAGAAATGAAACATGTACATAACTACAGAGATATAGACATCTTTTTATGGATCTAGACCTTCATCCTTATGTGACTGATTTTCAGTTTTTGGAATGATGATTGCCAATACCTTAGCATTATTCTTTTTTTTAAAAAAATCTATTTTTGTGAAATGCTTTATCAGTTAAGAGAGAAATATTGTTCCTATCCAAATTATTTTGTTCCCTGTAATGTTACTGAATAGCAGCATAATGTTTGAGACATGAAGGATCTCTATGTAGTTTTTTCAAAAGACAACTGAAAAAAAATCCTGAAAACTGAGATGTAAAAAATCCAAAATAAGAATATGAGAATGAATATAGGGAAATGGGAAATACTCTACCGAAAATCTGTGAACCATGTAAGACTAGAATGAGTCCCAGTGACAGTCTAAGTATTTTTGTAAATGTGAAATTAATGAGAGTGGATTATTCCACCTTTCTAAATCATTATACCACACCATGTTTCAAGTCATTATTCTCTATAAGTAATAAAGTAATCCCATAAGTAGGGATGTTCAGTGTTTCAGTATTATGAAAGCCCAAAAGTTCTCTTATGGAACACTTATTTTGACAAGTTTCAAAGAGAAAACCCGTTAAAATAGGACTGTTCTTATTTCATTAGTAATTATAAGATTTCTTTTGAAAAATGAATGTGTTTCATTCTGAATTTGTGTTGTTGTTGTTTATTTGGGATCTTATATTCTATCAGTTCTGTTATGCCATAGTGTAGTTTCTGTTATATATAGTATTTCTTGATATGTTCCAATTTCCTAGCTTTTTTCCCTTAATTTCCAATTTCATAATACCATGAATAATTGTGAAGTTTCCTAACTGTGAACTCCCTTGTAGTGATAAAAGTAAGTGTGAAACATGAGAATTTTCCATAAAGTTGAACTTCAAGTTCTCAGCCATTCTGGTCAGTGTTTTAAAAAAATTTATAAACAAATACATTTAGACAGATTTTCTGCCTGGAGAACAAATAAAGATAATACTATTAGACTGCATTCACATGAGTGAAACCATCAATTCAGTGCCCCCACGATATTCAATGTCTTCCAATTATTGACTTTTCTTTTGCTTTAAGTCATGAAGCGCCAATAAGATACTAAAGTGTGTGCTGTAGAAACATTTATTAGGTATACTGGGATATGATAAAAACATCCTCCCAGTTTTGGAAGGAAATTTTGTGTTGGCTTGTGAATTGCAGCCTAGGTGTAAAGAACTACGTAATCCATTTCTAAGCAGCTGAGACAGCAAAATCTATAAGGCAGTTTCCAGTATTGCAGCAGAAATCTTCAACAGAATTTAATTAAAACGTTTTGGTGATCCAAAGATATTAATAATCCAGCACTGAAATTAAAGAAGTCCACATCAACAGAACTTTTTCTCAGGCTTATGATGCCAGTTGGCATTGTTGTGCACATATATACACATATACACTCACGTGTATAAATCTACAGTTAATGACCAAAATACAGAATGGCTGTTCAACCACCTCCAAGTAAGAAAAGCAATGCCAAGATATGAGGCACCTAGTCCCAGCTGGTTGATTCAGATCACTTAAGTGTGGCATTCTACGCATAAGTTTTCTATACCGTTCATGGAGAGAATGAGGCGTGTGATCTAAAGGGGAAACTTTTCTGCTAAGATGCTTAGAGCTTGTGAGTAAGAATGTTAAGCTTCACATAGGGCTGAGCCCTGTGCTTTGGGTGTCTGTTTGTTTGGCTCCAGCACCACTTCTTAGCATCAGTGTTCAAATAAAGGAATATTTGGCTGTTTAAAAGACAGATGCCAGTGGTGATGGAATTATTACAACATACACAATGCAGTTAGACTGTGGAACTTATTGCCATAGGATGTCATGGTAATTTTACATGGGTTCAAAAAATGCTCAGCCATTTAGGTTGATTAGACATCAAATTACCATCACTGAAGGCAAGACAGCAAAACGCAGAGGAATTACAATACATGTATGTTCTGGTTACCGTGTCAAAGATAGGATTATAGAATATGCTCAGAACGAGTACAGTCACGTTTTTCATATTATGACAGTACTATAATGCCTACCAAGTTAACTAAATCTATTCCACACATTTTTCAGAACATTTTTCAAGAGAAAACAGAGTATTTCTGAAGAATGTTTGAATTTTTTTTAACCTAAACTAGCTATATTCCAATCTGTCCTTCTCTATATATCAGTATGCATTAAATAATCTAAATATTTTTCTGTGTATGTGTGTACTTATATACGTAGCCTGCATACCTTTTATACCTAGGAAATAGTCTGGTTCTCCATGTCACTAATTTCTACTTGAAAGATAAATTAGCCCTTTACAAACTCCCCAAACTGGTACAACCTGGAAAAAGAGCAACAGTATTTACTGAGTGAGTTTATGTTTTTCTTCCTGGATTAGGTGACATTAGGTGGGGCTGATAGAGTTTGGTGCCAAGAAAAACATATATATGTATCTCAAAGTGTCTTTTAATGAACTTATCTGTTTCTATACCTTAAAAAAAATTGTTCTTGTTTAAATGAGAAGAAATTTTGATATATGATATTTTTAGCACTTTTACAGTAAGAGTTTTTGTTCTTGCTCCTCCTAGATTGTGTGATTAAGGTCAAGACTATAAATCCAATTTCTGTGTGATTCTAAATTAATTTCAGATAATCTGGAGATATTTAATGGCTCTTACAGGCCTGTCAGTCTCACCTCCATCCCTGTAAAGGTGATGGAACAGCTCATACTGGAGGTCATCTCAAAGCATGTGTAAGAAAAAGAGGTTATCAGTAGTAGTCAACATGGACTGACCAAGGGGAAATCATGCCTGACCAAGCTAATAGTCTTCTGTGATGGAATGGCTGGCTGCGTAGACAAGGGGAGAGCAGTGAATGTTGTCTACCTTGACCTCAGCAAGGCTTTTGACGCTGTGTCCCATAATATCCTCATACAGAAGCTCAGGCAGTGTGTGTCAGGTGAGGGGACAGTAGGGTGGATTGAGATCGGGATGGCTGGCAGAGCTCAGAGAGCTGTGATCAGGGACGCAGAGCTGAGCTGGGGGCCTGTAACCAGCGATGCTCCCCAGGGGTCAGGACTAGGTCCAGTCCTGTTCAGCTTATTCATCAGTGACCTGGATGAAGGGACAGAGTGTCCCCTCAGCAAGTTTGCTGGTGATACCAAACTGGGAGGGGTGGCTAATACCCCAGCCAGCTGTGCTGCCATTCAGTGATGTGAACAGGCTGGAGAGTTGGGTAGGGAGGAACCTCATGAAGTTCAACAAAGGCACATGTCAGGTCCTGCACTGAGGGAGGGACAACCCCACACACCAGTACAGGCTGGGGCTGACCTGCTGGAACGTAGCTCTGCAGAGAAGGACCTGGGAGTTCTGGTGGACAGCAAGCTGCCCATGAGCCAGCAGTGTGCCCTGGTGGCCAAGAAGGCCAAGGGGATCCTGGGGTGCATTAGGAGCAGTGGGGCCAACAGGTTGAGGGAGGGTATCCACCCCCACTGCTTTGCTCTGGTGAGGCCACACCTGGAGTGCTGTGCCCAGTTCTGGGCTCCCCAGTTCAGGAGAGACAGAGAACTACTGCAGAGGGGCTAGCAGAGGTCTACAAAGAGGATTAGGGGCCTGGAGCACCTCCCTTATGAGGAAAGGCTGATAGAGCTGGGCCTGTTTAGCTTGGAGAAGACTGAGAGGGGATCTTACCAATGTCTACAGATACCTTAACGGTGAGCATCAAGAGAAAGGGACATCAGGCTCTTTTCAGTAAAGCCCAGTGACAGGGCAAGGGGCAATGGGTACAAACTACAACACAGGAAGTTTCATCTGAGTATGAGGAGAAACTTCTTTACCCTGAGGGTGGCAGAGCACTGGGACAGGCTGCTCAGAGAGGTGGTGGAGTCTCCTTCTCTGGAGATGTTCAAAACCCACCTGGACACGACTGTGCAACCTGCTGTAGGTGAAACTGCTTTAGCAGGGGATTGGACTGGATGATGTCCAGAGGTCCCTTCCAACCCTGACCATTCTGTGATTCTGTGGTTCTTATGCTTCTAAGGACTGAGAATCTGGTTATAATCATGATCACATACATGCACAAAAGACAATTCAACCACAGAGTTTATAATATGGTTTAGAACAACAGACAACCAATATTTTATAGGGGATGAAGGAAAAGAATATCACTGGTTAGAACAGATTTTCATAAATGCGTTATTTTCACAAATTACAGAGCTACAAGACATTGAATATAAGCTAAAAATATTCTCTGCTTCCATAATGCCTATTGACCTACTTGAATTATGTAAAAGAGTGTGTGTTCTTCTTAAAGAAGATAATAGCACAGTACCTTTTATTATCATTGGATAGTCTATTCCTAAATATAATTATTTATTCTATTTTGGAATTTTTGCTTTTACAAGTAAACCTGCTTATTCTTTTTTGTTTAATTAATGTCTATCTTCTGTAGGGTAAAAATGTGTTCTCTTGAAATCAGTTCTGTAGGAGCTTCCCAGGTTTAAGACACAAAAGGCAATTCTCTGTATGTTGAATCAGAGGTAGCTAGTAAGTACAAGTTGTGCTACTAGGCTGAAGCCTTCAGGTTTCCTTTTGGCCGTTTTTCTGAGGTTCATTTTTTTTCAGTGTTGGGACAGTGGATGAAGCATTTGTTTGCTCAAAATTTTCAGAGTACCTTCTACGCATAAAAAGTGAGGGTGGATCTTGGCACCACTGTAGGTTCTTTTTCCATATCTGTTTTGGCCTTTTCTTTTAGTTTCTGGGCTCTAGCTCAAAGTTACTAACCACATCTGGCATCTGGAGCAGAGAAAGTTCAAGGCAGGATGTCTCAACAGCCAGCAAAGATGTCCAAAAATTTAGAGTAACTATGTGCGAATTCAAAATCATACACTAGGAATCTAGGAATCAAGACAAATCAAATATTGCATGACTAAATGTAATCCAATTAAGCTAAGACACACATGAATTATTTCATGCTGATTCACTTAGGTATATGACTAATCGGGCAGAGCTAACACAGTAGCAAACTCAAAAGGGAGAGCTGGAGAAATCAGCAAAGTTGGAGAAAATATCAGTAATTGGGAAAACACTTTGTTTAACACTTTTTATTTTATTTATTTTTATTTATTTATTTTATTGCATACCTACACCTTTCAACCATTATTATTAGTGAGGAGGCAGTCCTCATGGTAGCTGATACAATACTTGCTAGCACCAGTAACTCTTGGCACTCCTGACTGCAGATAGTGTGGGGGTCAAGGGTAGCAGTAACTTTCCCATAGTAAACAGCTACGGTTTCTTGTAGTACTGGAGTTATCCTAGCTTAAATCAAGGCTCAGGGAGTTTCACGCCAAAATCCACAAAAATATTACAGTGCCAAAACTGGATCTGTAGATGGTTTAAGCATCTAAATCCAAGACTGTGATTCTCAAAAGCCCTGCTGAACAGTGTTAGGAACTGTATTTTTGGCAGTGAAACTCCACTAACGCACAAGATTCCACTCTTTTCAGTGACTGCCATCTTGCTAGGATTAAGGCTGGTAGCTGTTTGAAACATAAATCTGATCAGTATTCTGAAAATAGACATTTCTTTGCCCAGGTATTTACCTGTCCTGCTTCATATTAACTTCAGAAAAAAGGTAGTTGTTTTGGCCACTTTTTTTTAACATTTACAGAATAGGTAGGAGAGAGGAGCTGTCCTCTGTTTTGTGGAATACCTGAATAATTAGAGCTTTCCCATTCAACATGGGGCTAAGGGGTTTAAGAATTTCCACAAAACAAATGAACTCAAATCCACACCTCCCTAGAAAGTATCTTAACCATAAGTCTGGGAGGCTGTATGGTGGTACTGTTTTGGCATGCAGGACTGCCCTTCTTTTGAAACTATGGCACTTTAAGTAATGCTTCCAGAAGCATGCCTGTATATCTTAAACTAAATGATCATTTTATGTAGCTGTGGAAATAACCAGGATTATGTGAGGTAATTTTGTTGTTCTTTTGTTTTTAAGCTTTTAAGTTAAAATATGTACCAGCATGATTAATTTAAAGTCTAAACAAAATGATTCCTTGCAAAGGCTGCTTTCTCACCCTGTCGGGAATAAAAGGAATCCTGAAAATATCAACTCCAATTAGAAAATTCATCTTGTCAGAACTGTAGAATAATTATTGCATCTAGATATAGCTAAAATAATTTTCAGGAAGAGCACAGAATGAAAGAAGGAGAGATGCAGAAATAAACTAGAAAGATCTGTGAGTCTGTCGAATTCTTATTTGGGATTGTTGTTCGTTTAACCTAGAAGTTACATCAGCAGGAGATGTCAGTTCTCATGACATTAACTAGTTGTGACTAGTGTTTAAAATGGTTATTTTTTTGGGGAAAAATTTAGGTAAATAAATACAGCTGACTATCAACCTACACTGAGACAACTGTTCTCACTGTTTTTCTGGAATCAGACAGCATTTTTTTTGTCCCAGAATCCAACTGGATTTTCAGTGCTGTAATTATGAAAGGCAGATGCAGTCAGAATTAATGTAAAATAAGAAAACCAGAATTAGAGAGAAAAAGACAGTAAATGAGAAAAATAAATAAACACACAGTATGTGTTAACCACGATTTAGTAAATCATGAAGGTGTAATACAGGTGGAGTATCCTGTGATAGGGAAATTGCAACTAAATGTTGGTTTCTTCCAAATGTCCAAAGAAAAATAGATTTATGTCTTATGCCCAGTCATTTAAGGAACTAAATTATTTAAATATGTCAGAAAATGTCAACTTCATATTCAAATTTTAAGAACTTAGTTTGCATGTTTATAGATTGTCTTTAGTACAGTCACCAGCAATTAAACAATAATCAACAAAAATGCAGATTTACCCCTTATGATTATTTTTTTCCTTTAGTTCAAAGACAACAGAAAGTATGTTATGTCTTTTGTCTACATGAACTAATAATGAAGGCCTGACTTTTGAACAGTGGCTATTCTGGCTATCTTCTGTTCCCTAAGAATTCTCGACATAAATCACCAAAATAGTTACTACTCAAAGGTCAAGTACTGAACTGAATCTTTGACTCATGCTCTACTCTGTGATATACCCTTTACTTCAATTTAGAGACAATAATGGGAAGTATTCTGCTGCTGAAACATAGGCATCTACATCATATTAGATGCTTTAAGGAATCTTAGATATCCATTGACAAATATGACACAGGGCATTCAAGACACCCAGATTTTCTGAAGCAGCAGTGAAATTGTAACCATGAACATAACCCTGAGACAGAAGTCTGCCCTGATGCAACAAGTAAAGATTTCCTGTAAGTAAATGAGTTTCTCAGTGGCATAAAGACTGTCATATCCTGTTAATAGTGTTAACAATCCTGAGATTGAAGAATAGTGCTGAGATGACAGAGCATATATGTGCATCTGTATGTGTGTCATATATATACATAGGTGGAGACAAGGAGTTAATGAGTTCATGGTACATGAAATATTTGAGATCACATAAATGATTAATTCTCAATCCACTGTGAAGTAATTTTAGATTAAGCCTAGTGCTCTCTCATCTCAGAGCGACTCATTCTAAAGGCATCCTAGCTGAGGAATAATATAAGGTGATAAATCAAAAATAATTTAAATATTTTGTTTGTCATAGCAGGATGTTTACAGCTACAGAGCATGAAATGAGTTATTACCTTAGGATGACGCCAAGAAGATATTATATTTGTATTTGGAAGATGGAAGATTTTAAAAAAATGTTGCCTCTGGCACATGAGTCTGTTATTCATTTCAGTTTACTTAAT
This sequence comes from Falco biarmicus, assembly GCF_023638135.1. NCBI lineage: Eukaryota > Metazoa > Chordata > Aves > Falconiformes > Falconidae > Falco > Falco biarmicus. Next base: position 91,870,796 of record NC_079288.1, read on the forward strand.
GGATTCATTAGTAGTGTTTAATTTAGCTGTGGTGACTGTATGCCAATAGTTGCTATATAGATTCGTTACTGCACAAGTACAATCAAGTGACTATTCACTTATGTGTCTTTAGCAGGATTTTAGCTCCTCAGTTTGTTCCTAAATGCTAACACCGTTGTATCACTCCCGAATAGAGGATAGATCTTTCAGGCAGTCAGAGAATACTCTGAAGATCAGGTCTCTTGAGTTTTATGAATCTGCTCTGTACTTTGCAAGAATTTTTCATTAAAGTTGGTCCAAATTTTTCATGAATGGCATTTTTCCACAGAAAATACTGGTAAACCAAAGCCACATAATTTGTATTGGCTTCAGAAAATTTGCAGTATCGTGCCTGAGCTAATTGAGAAATATGTTGCCTATTTGGTACCATTGTGGCTTTACTATTTAATTCTGGTTTGATTTCAGGAAGCTGTACTTCTCTTACATGTTATTGCATGTGTCTGTTGACTATGTGAGTTCACACTGATGAAACACATGGTTCACTGTAGCAAACTGAGATAACACTTGCAGTCCGCCCCTTATCATAGTTGTAAATTTATTCTTTTGAAACTATGCCTGTTTACAGTCATACAGGGAAGGGACTGCCCAGAGGAACAGTAGTAGAAGCAGCAGTCACTGAAGAGGATTCTCTAAAAGAGCAGGCTGGTTGCTGTATACTTTTTGAATGATGAAAAAGAAAATTGGGAGTTATTAATTTTCTTAGTCTCAAGAAAGAAAGAGAACTATCTCTGATAATGCAATATTGCTGCTTGGTCTGGCAACCTCAGAGTTCCCAAAGCCACAAGTGGTGTTTATGGTTCTAGGAACAGCAGTACAGGCTGTTCACAGGCAGCATTCCTCTAACCAGTAGTTCAGAAGGAGAAGCAAAGAAGTCCTCTACTTCTGGAAGCTTGCCAAGTGGAACAGCTAATCTGGAAGTTTCGCAACATGAATCCCAAGATTCAGTGAATATGAATTAGCCTAAAACAAACTCTAATCTTGAGATGCAGCCTGCCACTTTGAGAATGCTAATGATGTGGAAGAAGAAGAGCATCTCTTTCAGTCTAGGATCGTCTGAGGTAACTTCTCCAAAGCCTCAACAGTTGCTGCCCATTTCCCAGAGATTACCAGTTCGTTCAGTAACAGTGGTCTGCTTTCAGTTCTGGCAAGAATGATTTGGGTTTTTTTCCACAGCACCTAGCCAGGCAAGTTCCCTACTAGATCAAGTGACACATGACTTGGTACAGACCATCTCCACTTGTAATTGTTAAATTCTGTCAGCATTTGAATCCAACAATATTGAATGGCACAATGGCATTTGCCAGCTGTGCAGATGTTTTGGCTGTGATCCCAAAAGGGTGGGAACATTAGGCATGATAAAACAAATTAAAAACAATCACAGAAAATATGGCCCAGGTTACTTCAGGCGAAAAGCAGGCAAGCGCTGTGTCTGCTGGCAATCTGAATGTAACACTTACTGCTGCTTCTCATGATTTCATCAGCTCATTGCAGCAGCATGGCTCACAGACTTTAGCAAGTCTTTTCAGAGGCAGTGCAAACACCCTAGAGCCATGAACTTGGCCATGTAATGTGTGTTGATGCTGACCACAGTTATGCTTTCTTCTTGGGAATAGCAGAGACATTAGATGCTTTGTTGCTGCTGTTTGCCTCCAGTGACAGGTTCACCATAATCTCTTTTGTTAAAAAGGTCAGTTGCCAGCTCTGTAGTGCCATGAGAAGAATACTACTATACAGAGATGATGTTGGAAGAGTACAACTGATCAGCTACCCTACCAACAACTGTCAGTAGGATGGTAGTGCCTTTCAGATCAAATAAATAAAAACATATCGTAAGGAGAATATGTCCTAAAAGAACAGTCTATCAGGTGATGCATTTGTAATGGTGAAGAGCAACATGTTCCCAGTAAGTGACTATGGAAAAGCAAAGTATCATGAATGATCGATCCTGAGAAGCTTCTGCTGAGGTTTTGGAACATAACAATAAAACTTCATAGGAGGCACAAAATGATAAATTTTACCGTGACAGATGAGAAGTTTCCTAAAATGCATGTAGACCCATTTTCCATGATGTCACTTTAAAATGCAGAGTCATATTATTTGCTCTTCTAGCAAACTGGCATTTCTGTATGTTTAGGAGCCAAAATACTGATGCATCAGTTGCTACTTACTTTCTTTCCTCAGGAAGCAGCAAATGCAAGAGAAAAAAACCTCCCAAAATGCCTTACAGACAGCACCAAAATCTATGTGTGTTCAAGACAGTATCTGCATCAGATAGAATTAACGTTTAAATTTTGTTACAAAGCCCATACTGAAATGTTTTTGAGTCTATCTTGAGCAACATATGCCTCTTCTTTTTAATCCTGTGGATAGGACAATGAAAATGGCTTAAAAAAATGCATTTCCACAACTCTTTTAACCTAACAGCTCTTTTTCTGGTTTTGAACACAATAATATACATGATTGTATGCACTGCATCATGTAATTGCATGCTGTCAAGTCAAAATATCTTCATGCACCACCTTCTAATTGTGAAAATGAAAATAACAAGTATAAAAATGTTTCAGAAGATAGAAATCCTAAATAGACCAACTTATCATTAAAAAACAACTACAAATCACTGCTGAATGTATAATTGAAAACTTTTCCTCATGTTTACACTATTTTTAGACAAATCAAAGGAATGATTTGGTCTGAAAAAATTAAACTTGTGAAACATTTTTTATGGAATTTAAACTTTCTGTTAACACAGATTTAGTCGGTATTTTGACAAGTTAGCATTACTCTGTTGAGGATTCAGATTTTATATGTAATGGTTAAGAATTTCAAAATCGTATATAGCCCATGTTCTTAAAAAAAGGCTGAACTGACTTGAGCTTTACTTCTTTAGCCAAATCTACTTGCTTACAGAAGCACATTCTCTAAGTTAAGACAAAGGACAGATAACCTCCAAGACCTTTCAGAACTGTACAGAAAATAACAGGAACTAAACTGTCTAATAGTAAAAACATAGTTCTTGAGAAAATGTTCAGAATGAACATTAAAAAAAAAAATAAAAAAAAGCAGTAGCCCTCTTTGAGGAAGTTAGGAGTGTTTTTCTTTGGGGGATGTCTGATGCTAGAAGATATGTTTTGGGTTGAAGGCACCCCAGACCACAACCAAAGGGACTGAAAGGTTGCATATTAAAGAAGCAGGACACATTGATGTAACAGTTCTGAACAAAAAGGCTTTGAAGAAAAAGCCATGGTGAGCACAGGAGGTGTGGTCAATGTAAATGGAGAATGTTTCTTCAATGATGTGAAGAAACTGAAGAAAACATCTAGGCTTTGATCTGAGAGACTAAAGTGTAAACTTCATCTAGGATAAACTGTCAAAACCAGTCATCCTTATGTGGTATATATTTTGCCCTTAACTTTACATGAACAAACACGGAAACACAGTCTTCTTGTTTTTAAACTGCTGTTGTTCAGTAAATTCTGGCTGATCAGCTGCAGATTTTGAAAGAGCTGAAGGCAGTGCCTGAGGTATAACTCCATAATAGGTAACAGCATAATAACCAAATTCCATACAGAATGAAATCAAAAGGCCAGTGTTTCCCAGTAGCAGCAATGAGCATTGTAATACGAGAAGCAGGGTAGAATGGCTCTTTCCCTGTTATACACATAAGGATCTAAAAAGTAAGGAAAAACTTAGCTCAGACTCAAGTTCAGAGTTCCTCTTTAAAAAGCAGTTATGCATCCCCATGCCTGAGACAGTGCTTCCAAGTGAGAGAGTCATTCCTTGGCCATTGGGTAGACCTGGAAGTTTCTGTCAAAATGTCAAAATGTGCAGCTGCAAGAAGTTGTGGTAACTAAGATATGGAAAAGGAAGCAAAAAATTAGTTCTCTAATTTGTCTGCTAAACCAGAATACTTAGAAAAAGAAAAAAAAAGTTTTCTATTGAATCTATTGTTGTTTGCTGTACTGAAATGAGCTTGAGCCTTACTTTCATCCCCACTTTGTTCAAAAGGAATGCTTTCCAGGTTTAGTCAGAAAAGCAAAAGAAAGGAAGGAGTGTGTTCACAGAACCAGTGGAAGATCATGTTTCCTTCTGCCAGGCGGCTAGGGTATTCAGACATAGACTCAGGGGTCTAGTGTTCTGTTCTGCTTGAGAGATTTTGAAGCCAACGTCCTTTACCTTCTAAAAGAGCAGCCTGACTACCTGGGTGCTGAATGGCTGTCTTAACTAGTCCTGATATGCTCCATCTTGTGGAAACTGCAGAAAGAAAAGTGTGAGACACAGAGAGCAGGAAGATGAGCAACCCTGTTTGGTCACTGGGACATTCACTATAGAAATGAGGCACCTTGACTCCTGTTTCACTGCAATGTTTCAATTGCTTTTGTTTGCAAGGATAGCTTAAGTGCACCTTCCACTGCTAAGGATATTCAATTAAAAGGTGGAAGATACATATATTCAGAAAGTTGTGAAGTAATTTTTCACAAATTTAATCTCAAACGGCCTTCCCTACACAGGCTGGTGCTTGCTATTCATGTGTTCAAATTTTGTGAAGTAGAAATTGTATTTCTTTTCATCCTTTCCTTATTTCTAAGGTATGAAAGCATGCAGAACTTTTAATAAGTTCACTGTATTCAGTATTTTGGTATTTAGCATAAACCTCACCAAACTGAAAACATTTTACCAGAAAAAAAGAATCTAGCCACTGTGGGTTTACAATATTTGTTTATATTTCTCTGCGCTTGGATGTTGCCAAGTTTGGTGGTTTTTTTTCCTCTCTCTCTCCAAATGCTTATTATTGTATGAGCAAGCATTACACTTAATCCTTTGTGGTTAAATGAGAAGATTTAGCAACTTCATTCCGTGCTTTCATCTTTAACTGTTCTTACCCATGCATGCATGTCTCTTGCTACTGTTTGATCTGTCCAGGAGAAACTTGGTCCAGAACGTCATCTATATGGAGTTTCATCAAGGGTTATGAGCACATGGTATCAGGGCTGATAACAAATTCTTTTGCCATAAGTTTGCACCTCCTTAGGTGGAAGTAGTTAAGGAGAACTATAATATATTATTGATGATCAAGGCATGAGTGTAAACTGTTAATGGATGAAACCATGAAAACAGGCAAATGTGATTTTGAAAAATTCCCCACCAGGAGAATTCCAGGAGGAGAGCCAAGGAGTGGGCTGATAGTGCTAGGCCTTGGTGTGCAGTCATCCAGGATAGTCAAAACTCTAGTCACAGACGTGAAAAAAAATGAACTGGAAGTAGTTCATTTGCAGAGAAGGCTACTAGGGTGACAGGAGGAATGGAGAACCTGACTAATAAGAGGAGGTGGAAGGGTGTGACTTGTTTAACTTTGCAAAAGGAAGGCTGAGAGGGGATAAGATTGCTCTCCTCATGGATAAACACCACAAGGGAACAGGTCTGTTTAAGTTAAAGAACAATGTTGGCACAAGAACAAATAGATATAGGCTGACCCTGAAAAATCCTGGGCTGGATGTTAAAAGAATATCAGTAACTATTAATAAAGTGTTCTTCAAGTAGTCACAGCCATTCTTCAAGGATGACTAGTCTACACCTGCACTTGAAGAAAAGGTATTTGCATCTCTGAGTAAGGATGAATAGCCCAAAAGAAGCAGAAAGTCTAGCCCTGTAGGTGTATTTCTCTAACATCAGCTTTTTTTTCCCTCTATATGTGGTTTACCAAATGAGTCTGATGTTGTGTTGCTTTTATTAGCAAGGGTCCAGGTGTAAAGAGTCTCTTCCAAGCTCTCTTCCAAGCACATATACTCAGCATATGTTCCCATTAAGCTCCTAAAATTTAACTGATAGAAGTTGAATTTTTCTGTGCTGTGAGATATTCCTATTCAAGAGCAAGTTGCTGAGTTGATGCAGCGTTTACTTGCTGTTCTGCTGTTGATCTTAACTGTACCTTCTAGTCTTAAAGCACATTAATCTCTGGGTGATCTGACCTTAAATTCACTGGAAGCCAGGGTTTCACTAGTATTTATAAATAATAAGTGCATTTTTTAAACCAGCAAATTATTTTTGCCAACAGGAATTTTGTGAGGTGTCATCAAAAAAGCTGCCATCAAGCTTTCTTATTACATTTGCAAAGAGAAAGTAAAAAGGCTTTGAAAATTACATGACTTAAAATAGATTATTTACCTTTGGATGTCACTAATGAAAGATTTAGAGCTTTGCCCAAGCTATATTGCAGAAGAACATTAGGGATTATGAAGTTAAAAGCACCTGGTTTTGAGGTAGTAGAATGATATGAGATGTACTGTCATATGTTGTAATGTTTTCTTGGCAGGTAAAGTCTCTGCTCTGCTGACAGCACTATACTGAGGAAAAATAAAACCAGCTATTGAAGACTGTTTTTAAGGTATCTCCACTTTTGTAGGGAACAGACATATAGGGGCAAACATCTGGCATAAAAAAAAGCTAAGATAAGGTCTATTGAGAATTGTATTCTTAGATAAATGAAAATAAAATGCTTATCTGGAAGAAAATAAAGGTTAAAGCATTTCAGTTACCACCTTTTTCTGAGTTAATGTATCACTGAGGTCTTAGTAATCTTTTTTTAACTCAACTTTGAATAGCACTTTCTAAATTTTAAATTGTTTCCTTGTCCTAGATGATTTACAATCCAGTGAATCAATCCAGAAAATATTAGGTTGAGCATAAACCGTTAAAGAAGCAAAATAAATGTAGATTCTTACAAGGATCAACAGAATTTTTAAGTGACAGCAAGTAATAATGCTTGATTTGTCCAGCAAGGAATACCCTGTTTTCAAAATCCTGTTTTCACAAAAAAGCAGCAGATATTTTTACTTCCTTTCAAAAAATATTGCAATTTCTTCATCCAGATAGCTCAACGATCACAAAGACTAGCCTGTTTTGCTAGAAATGTGTGCCTCACATTTGACTTGTTTTGGTTTCTAAAAATGACAGTAATTTTTCCTATGGCAGGAATATTTAGAAGATATCTCTCCCACGTGGATTTGTTTGTTTTTAATAATGTATGAACTGACGCTGCATCTTTCCTCAGTTTGAAAAACTGCATGGTCTGGATTTTCTCCCTGGCCACCTATTTTCATGGAAACCATCTCCACCCTTCTATGAGATTTGTTAGAATGTGCCAAACCATTCAAGAGCTATTAGAAGAAATCAAACAGTCAGGAAAAAAAATACACTGACAACACATTCACATTAAGTCTTGTTTCCATGGAACATCAGATTAAAAATTAAAAGAAATGCACTGAAAGTATTGTCTGTTGTCCTGCTTTCCTTTAACAACTCATTAGTTATACTGATAGTTGTTTAATAGCCTTTTATACATATTTTGAAAATGTAATAGTAAACTCAACAGCAAAAGGGAAGTTACCTGTAACCTTTTGAAATGGAAAACCTTAGAACTTTAAACATTTTTGATCATGCTTTAGCATCTGACTAAATCTTCTTCTCACAGAAACTGGGAGCCAGAGTGGGAGAGCAGGAGAAAGCAAGCAATGGAAAGATGGTAAGTGAAAATCAGTTTGAATTGCTTAGTCTTCATTGAATGAGAATTTGCTGAGCAGTAAATTGAAAAACAGTGTACATCTGCGGGAACTTGATTTCTAGTACACTTAGGCACTCATGTGAATCTACTGAGCAGGAGGAAGACCATTTCCCTAAGATACGAAACCACCAATTCCCTTGCTGCTGAGATGACACCTCATGTGATCCCAGTGTTTTCTGATGCTTGACCTTCCACAAAGATAAGCAGAGCAAAGATGGCAAATTGACAGCATGTAAGGAATGTTTGTCTTTACTGCAGACTGGCTAGCATGACCCAACATAAACAAGGGAACAGTTTCTAGTCATGTAACTCTCCACACTTTTCTTCAGGGTTGTAAATGTCTTTGTAGCCATAAATGCTTTTTAAAAGTTCATTTTATTACTGTGCTTTGAAAAATGTTATATGCTTTTTTTTTTTTTTTTTTTAAATGCGGGTGCTTACCCAAAGGTACTTCCAGTTAACTGGAGTATATTCAGCATTTGTCATACATCAAGAAACTACAGAAAGTTTTCTCACAGACCTTAATGGTGATGCTCTTTTAGAAAATGTATTACTTTAAGGATGCAATCACAACTGTCCTCTTAAAATCGGACAAGGAGGGATATTCGGGGTAGAAAGGAAATCAAGTGGAACCTGAGGGAAAAACAGTCTTAAGCAGAAGATGCAAACTCTCCAAAATAAATTCTGTTTCCCTCATTGACAGTAGGTGAAATACACAGCACATATTGTGGTGCTTGCTGTCTTATATTCTTGCTGTCTTATATTCCTGAACGTGCCATAGAATTAGAGTGTGAACTGGGTTCCTGGAAATAATTTTGTAGTCTCCAGAAGAAATTTTTCTATTTATCAAAGTTGGCTGGTACACACAGTGTTTTGTCTGGATTTTTTATTTTTTTTTAATGTATGTGTGTCATTGCAAAGAATTAGTAAGAATAAGAAAGTCTAAGAAGAGAAATGAAAAATTGTGATTCTGCTGCAATGTGTGGCCAGAGTCCTCTGGGAAGAGCTCTGAGCAATTTCACGTGACCTGGCAGTGTCTGTCAGATGCAAGAGTCTAAAGGAAATAAGAGAGACTTGAAGTCATATTAGCTTGAGTTTCCCCTCACACGTACCCTTATGCTTGCTCACATGAGAAGTGAGAAGCTTCAGAGGGGAACTAAATTACAGAACTTCAGCTGAAAAGCATCAGATCTGAATTTTGCCATGCAGACATTTCTCTGGGACATGTTCACTACGTGGGCTGAAGATTATCTTTGGTTAAGTTGTTCAAAGGCAGCCTTCTCTTTAAAATCCACCCCAAGTATTCTGATTCACAAGATAATTTATTGCTAGGAGTCATGCTGAAAGGTGTTTGCTGGCAGAGGCAAATACAAAACAGATATAGAACAACCACGTTAATAAGGGAAGTGTTAGACAGACAAACTTTTAAGAGCTTCCTGTTCTTCCCTGAGATCTGGAAGAACAAGCTGTAACTCCGGCACCTGCTTTGTGCCTCGGTGTATCATCTCAGCAAATGTGCTGTCTGTTAAGCCCTGATGCAGAGAAAAAGCTGTCTTCAGGCCTGCAACAATGTTTAGTGGGCTGTTTAGCATGCTGTTTCCTATTTCAAACAGATTTTTAAAAGGCAGATTGATGCAGAATGAACTGTTCAGATACATGTACAAGATATGTCATATAATTCCTAGTATCTTAGTATCAGTGATTTTTCATTTTAGGGTAGGTTAGACAGATCAGTAGTGATATTTAGACCAAAAAATCCCAGAAGCATAAGTAGTCACTATCAAGTGGATTACTGCTGCTAGGACTTCTCTGAGACTGCTCAAAGCAGGTCCCACGCTGCCAGTACACTGCAGCCACAGCATGCTGCGGGAGGAATAAGGAATGGGCCTAACACTGATGCTCATTAAAAAAAATAATTTGTTTTCAAGGTAGGAGCCATTTCTCGTAACTGTCCTGTTGCTTTCATATGCCTCTGGACACTATCCATGCCCATCCAATGCTGCTTTCCCACTGAGGGGCTGTGTTGTATGTTGAGCGGCCAGGGGAGACCTTCACCCCTACCAGCCCTGTGGCACTGGGGCTGAATGAGCACGGCTCCTCAGCTCACCGTGATCTCTTCTCTGGGAGTCCCTCACCCCTGTGTGTGTATCCAGTAATTTTCAATGTCAATGGATCCCACAGGCCACGGAGCACGTCCCCATCCCGCTGGGGACGTGGAGAGGTGGCCTCAGAGGTGCATGGGGAGGCCATGACAGGGCCTCAGGAGCCACTTTGGGCTGATGCCTGCCCCAGAGCCCAGCCTGAGTGACTGCCACTGCCAGAGTGAGCCTGTCTGTGGGGCTGGGCCTGGGCCTGACCCATGAGCTGCCTCCCTGCTGCCAGGCCCCGCATGGCGCCAAGGGCTGGGGCCACTCCAGCTGCCCCCCACCTGCTGTGCTCCCTGCTGGGGCAGCGGGACAGGCCCTGCCCTCATGGACGCCGGGGGAGTCCCTGCAGCTTTCGACTGACATGCAGAGATTGAATTTGAAGATGGTAGGGATAACTGTTCTTCACACACACAAGCACAGGGTGTTATTTGCATGAGTAAATAATTGTGTTTAGTAATCCATGGCTTATTAAAGTTCTGATTTTGAGAGCAAGTCCTCAGATAACTGGCATTTTGGGGTAACTTCTGTAAGGGGAAAGGAGTGGGTAGGTACAGACAGGAGCATGTCTGTGGTCACAGGGAGAGCGAATGGTGGGGACTGGGGAGCAGGGAGGCTGAGGTGGAAGGGGCAGGTGCCAGAAAGGAAAAGCAGCAGGTTGTTACAGATCAGAAGCAAGAGCAAAACCTCTGTGCTGTAAAATTTCACGTAGTCTATAGAGAAACAGGTTTAATCGACACAGCTGCTGAACTGCACTGGATTTTAGTGGGTAACCTGGAAGTTATAGATGGGCAAATATGGTAACTGTAAGTGTGTGATCTACTTGTCCTTGCAGCCAGCAATCTGGTTGTCAGGAACTGGAAAAATGCTTGTTGTTGTGAAAACCACGTTACTCCCTGGGCGGTTTTAGGGACATTCAAACTTAGTCAGTATTCTAAAGGGTTTCCTATAACTTCAAGATTTCCTGTGATTCCTTGTTAGACTTTTTGTTATTTATCTTTGCTAGTACTATGCTGGTACCAAAAGTTCATAGAGAATTCTTCTCAGGTGGCATAATTTGCTGGGAACACACCCATTCACTGATAAAATCACCCATATTTGCCTCCCCCCCCCCTCCCCCAAGTAACAACAAATAATGTCAAGGTAAAGATTTTTTTTTTTCTTTTGCAGCCACACCCAGCATACTGTAACTGTGAGTCAGCCTTGCGTTCATCATATGTAGCAAAGCGATCGGCCTAATTCTGTAAGGGTAAGAATAAATGACCATTCATTTTCCAGCTAACAGTGTAACAGCCATAAATATTTCCTTCCAATGGAAAACTATATAAACTAGTTTGCAGAATATCCTGTTTTTCTCCTTAAAATGTCTGATTATGACTGAAGATGTGAAGTCAAACTAGTTTTTTATTTGCAGTGGTTTAAATCTGGAACATATCCATTGACTTCAGTACAGAGATTACACATATTTAGGCAGAACACGGCTTAGCTTAAGTCCTTATGGTTAAAAGTTTTTACAGGGTTATAACATTCAAAATTCATTTGCTACAATGAATTCTGAAGAAAAACTTTTGGTATGTTAAACTCTTGTGAAACATCCATTACATATGCCCAAAGTACCATAAGAATATTAGGGGAATGTAAAACTTCATGCTTCTTTTATTTCCAAATCTCAAATAACTTTGGAATCAGTCTTCTTTATAAACTGGAAAACTGTGACTAGTTTGTCAAGCAATCATAACATGTCACAATCTTTTTTGCCTCAGGAAAAAACCCAAAGGATTTTCCTAATATACAGTTAGTACACAAAACTATTCCTTTTCTACAGAAATCTTTTAAAGATCAGATTGTCTAAACATTTAGATGTGCTTAAAGTTAAGTAGGTAAGCAGTTTCTATTCGGTTCAATGGAACTACTCTTGTATAATGTTTCTGTATTATTATGTTTATGTTTCAGAACACACATATATATTATAATATTTGCAGTGAGTGTTTGAATTAATACCATTTTCATATGTGTATGCTGATCTGTAACAAATCTAGCTTTTTGCGTAACAGTGATGATGATGAGAAAAATAGTGAATAGTGATGAGAAAAAACCTATGAACAGTAATAGAATTGCCGAGGTTAATTGATATGAAGTAATTCTTAGTGTTTGCAGTCATTTCTTGTTAGATAAGATTGATTTTCCTGGGTACTGCTGTATGTGTCAATATTCTGCACCATAAATGGACAGAGTTAGATGTAATATATATGGTAATAAATTTGCCATTTAGTTTATGTACTCTCAATACATCAGAAGTAGTTTACTAGATATTTGAATGATCATGGTCCTCCCAAGAAAGGTGACACAGACACCACTGAGAAAGAGATGTGTTGATCCCTGTTTACAATTTCCTGTTAATAGACTGTAGAATTGACAACAACTAAATAAAAAAAAAAAACGATCAACAGACTTCACTAGCTTTCCTGAACCTATTTTTTGGAACCTCATTAAAGCCAATATGGAGTTTGACATTGGTACTTCAAAGTATAGACCTTCAGTTCCATTCAGTGGTTAAAAATATATTTATCTTTCATGTTATGATTTATTAAATTTGTGTCAATGAAGGGGAAATATAGATACATAAATAGTACAACCTTATTCCTTATGAATAATATGTGGAAACTGAAGTGAAATAAAACAATATGCTGGACAATATAATAATGGGGACATTCATTATTTTAAATAGTCAACATCTTTGCTGGGTATGAGTGTTTAAATAAATATATAGCCAAACTATTCTTCTAACTTGTTTTTTATTTAGATAACAGGTATATTTATCTTTTATTATATTCATTTAATATTTGTATCTCTCATTAGACTCTTGAAAAGTCTAAAAGCTCTGTTAATTCTTTAAAATAAATATACAAAGTCTCTTACTTCAAAATAGAAAAGTTTTGTTTAGTCTAAGACAGCTGTGACAACATGAAAAAATGAAAACACAGCACAAATATTAGCATTCTACTTTCCCTTTTTAGCGTACTAACAGAACATCATATGAATTGTATGTTAGGAAAAGACAACTATCACAGCTCTTTTAAGACCTGTGTTATTTCTGTATAGAATATATTTTAATGAAAAATCCAGCTAATGTTATAATTCAATCTGAGATGTCAAAATTAAACCTATTTCAGAGAGGTGAACTCTATTAAAATAAACTATTGCATCAGGTATAGAAATCACATATCTTTTAGAGCTAGAAAGAAAAGTGTTCTATTGGCATGGAAAATTTCCAGATCTCAGTAAGACCAAGGAAGCAGCTTGTTTCCTGAGATGTGAAAGTGTTTATGCCTCTTCCTTTCTCCCTTTTTCATATAAAAGAAAAACGTAAAAGATATAAAGTAAAACTATCTCCTTTCTCCCTATTATGAGACAATGCAATTACAATGCAGCTATGTGAATTCATATTGTATCAAAAACCCGTTTTCACAAAGTAAAACCAAAACCATTGTAAACTCGAATACATGGAAGCAGTGCCAAACACAGCAAAGAGACCATAACAGGACCATAATGCTTATCTTATTTACACCACCGTGCTTTCATTGTCAGAATTAATAGTGGAGGGAAAACACAACAAATTTGAGTTTTCTGATGCTAAGTGTCAGTCATGCATAGGAACAGCTCTTAACTGTAATGCCACTTTAGATTCTAGTCTTATAACAGTATTGCTGTGGATTGCTTTGATGTACTCCCATTCCAGCTGTTGTGGCTTGCTCCTTAGTCTGTCCACCTTGTTTTGTAATTCAGCTTCATGGGCAATAGGACATGATCCATTGGTTTACATACCTTCTAATTGCTCTTCCTAAACTGTTGCACCACCGGACATGCAGTGAGACCAAGAATATAGCATTCCAGACAGCTCTTCTAACGAGATTTTGGTTGACAATGGCTTGTACAGATAAGCCAGTCTTGCAGATTCTGAGCCAGTTACTGCCTACCGTATGAGACCTCTCCCAAACTGAAGTTTTCTGATGATTATACATGACTAATTTTAAAAGATAGTATCACAACACACTACCTCTGCCATTTCCCATTAAAAATATCTCAGACAAATAATGTCCTCATCATTAGGCCTGAGGCATACTTCTGACAACCTGCTGATTATACCTGTGTAGGTTAGAGACTGTTAACGCTTAACTCATCTGAGCTCAGTCTTTATCACTGGCTCAGTCTGACTTTGAATACCTGCCTAAGATTGTCATGCAGGTCTTTTTGTTGTGTGGTATAAACCATTTGGCTGTTTCTTTTGGCATAGTACCCTCTTTATACCTTTGAATATTCTACTGCCATGTAAATTTACTGGGACCTTGTGAATCATAACAGTGTGTCACACAGAAAAAGTCATTCTTCGTGTCCTGCTTGTGAACAGATTTTCAGGAAAGCAATAAATACTTGTCAGTGGTGCAGTCCTCTGCTTCAAAAATGTTTATGTTGTGTATCCATCTCAAGAAGCATTGGCATTGACAACTGACCAGCTTTTTGGGAATTATCATTATGCAGGCCTGGAATGACTATATTTCCTTCCTTGTGATTTCAAAACTGTATCCATTCAAAATTGAGTTACAGGCATTTTTTAACTCATAGGAATTGTTTTTAAATATGCTTTTCAACAATGATGGAATATATTCACCTGTTCAACAGAAAATGGACTTACTGCAATGTGGAACAGCTTTCCAAGCTTCTCCACAAAAGCTAATCACAACATTTGCTTATGGTGGAAAAAAATTCTGTTTTAGATAGTTGTTAATCAGAGATTTCATCATGACAGAACATATTTTTGATTAATTTTCCTCTACTTCTGATATAGCAATAAATTGATTTGTTGAATTATACCTACCTAATCAATACCTCATTTGTCCAGCACAAGATCTTGTGCTTTGGAAGTCTTGCTGTAACTATGGAAATGGTGAAGCAAATAGTCATCTGATACCTACAGTCTGTGTTGTAATAAAATAGTATTTTCCACAGGCCCAGGCAATCTGGGCTCCTCTGGTAATCTGCTCTACAACCTGGCCTCAGTTTTCTGTAGGGTTTGCATTGCAGGATTTTTACATGTTCATCCTTGTACATATTCACCTAATTTGTACTCAGTGTGAGAGCTTATGTTTTCAGCATCCTATACGGTAGTGCATTAGATGCCATTCTTGGTAATGTAACAGTAAAGCACCTCTCTACTACATCTGTCCCATTTTCTCCTACTGAATCTTTGTGTGTTATAGTTCCTACTGGCAAACATGGCAGCCAGGTTTCCCTTCTTGGTTTCTATAAATTTTCATTTTGTTTTTGTGAGACCTCACTTTACTTGTAGTAAAGAAGTTCCTAAGCTATCTTCACACATCCAACTGCATGATGACCAGGCCAGGAAGATTAGTCTACAAAAGTATAGAGTGCATGAAAAGCTATGTGATGATTGGAAAGTCAGACAATAGGAGAGCTATAGCCATGAATTTATGTGCATTTATTGACAGCAAGCACTGCAGTTACACAAAACAGAGCACTGTATATAGCTGCTGTAGAGCTCCATCATGTATCTCTGACCACTGCCAAGTTATCCTGTTGTCTCAGCAGAGCTGTCTTCCCTTGGGTGCCCTCTGTGGTTAGCCTAATTATCTGCAGGATCTTTTGTAAAGCTGTTTGTGCTATAAAAATTTCATTTTTGCTACTGCTGAAGTCTTCATCTTTGCTGTCATCTGTCTAGAATCCTTTTGTATTTGCCACCCTTCAGCCTTCACTTGAATTAAATTATTATTTTCTTCTTGGATCTTTGCCTTCCCTTTCTTCTGTTTCTGATCATGTTCCACCTTGATTGACACTGCAATTATTATGTCCCCAGCTATTATGTGGATGTCTATAACATCTCCATGTTTCACTGTTGCTTTGTGGAAATAATTTCTTCATTGCACTTATTCCAAAATCTAGATGTTATCGTTCTTGTAGCTGCCTCAGGAGTTCAATAGTCTAGATGATTCCTCATTTAGACAGACTTGCCAATATCAGTCATTTTTTTTTGTCTAGAAGAGTGAATATGTTTTCACCAAGTAATCTATGCTGAACATTTTAATGAGCAAATGGAATAGTGCTTAGCAAAGACCTGCTAAAATGTCTGGGATTAGGATAAATTACAGGTTTTTTGTTGTGATTAAATTATAAACCATTGCGGATATGTTCATTTTGGCCTTGACCTTTGCTTATGAGATGCTTGGGTACAATTTTAAGTCTGTCTCCTGCAAAGAGGTTATTTTTCTGGCCAAGCTTGATAATAGTGACTGACTGATATATGTACTCTGCTGGCATATCTGCATGCCTGCAAGGGCTTCCTGAATCATACAATCGGATTTTGTGTGTGTGTGCTGGCTGCCTTAATACTCAACACTTGTATTAAGGTATTGTGTTTTCTCAGTCTAACATGAGACACAAAGAACTGAAGACCTGACCTTAAATGGTGTTCAAGGGACTTAGCTTGGAACTGCCTCCTGTTTTAAGTGTAACACTAAAGTGGGTGGGCCCCTGGCATCTCACTCAGAACTTGAACTGAGAAAAACTTGACTTCATGCCCAATATCAGTCTTGATTATTAAAATGTGGAAAACTGAGATTTGCTGTGCATAGTGAACTACTTTTCCTGCTCAGCTTTATTCTATTCTGGGTGCAGGTTTAATCAGATTCAATTGCATCCATACATTTTGAGTATTGCCATACAGGTAAACTTAGTTCAATTCTGCATGTGGAAGAGTAATTAGTTTATTGTATAATTTTGCAGCATGTTACTCAGAAGGCTGAGCAAAACATAGTACTTGTACGCTATAGCACATATGCACTGTTCCTCTGTGTGAGCTCTTCATGTCTCTCTTATTCTGGTTATGTCTACCTTAGCTACTAGCAAGTTGCTGAGGACACCCACACAAGTGTTTGCAGCAGGGAGAGGTTACTTCAGGTTAGCTTGGCTTGCAGTCTGTTACCAGCTGAAGTGTATTATTTCAGAAGTACATTAGGTAAAGCCTTGCACTGTATCTCAGTCTTATCCAAAGAAAATAAATTAATGCATTCTGAGACTGCCCTGCAATGCAAACCAGTGTGTAGTAACTGGAGACAACTGGGGGACTTTCTTCACAAGGGCACTTTTGGTCTGAAAGAGAATGCCACTTTAGAGGTAACCTCTGGCGCTCAAGTGTTGTGACACTCTCTAGGATGCTTTGAACTGGCAAGAATTATAAGGATGGGACAATATTTCTATTTCTGTGCCTATGTTTTGCAAGATCCTGTTAATGACTATTAATTTTTTCCGTTACAAATCAGTATCTGTGACACTTTTCTAAAGTCTCTTATTCCTGTCTCCTGCTTCATCCTGGTTACCTATTTTTCTAATATTTCCAAATACCTAATTTCTTGCCTCTTACCTCTGCTATATTACAAACTTGCACGACTGCTTTTTTCCTATACCTAAAAATGGATAGTCTGTAATTACTCTGAAGACTTTATTAGAATCAAAGCATATTCATAACCATTACACATAATGAAAGGCTGTTATGAGATTTGAGAATCTTTGCCTCTATGGGAATTAAAACACAGCTTTTAAATACCTTACTATTTTGTTGTTTCCTGGAGCCTAGAGCTGTATGAAGAGTGCTGGTCCAGTCACCTCACTTCTCTGAAAAATTGCCAAGAATAAATTAGGCTAGAAATGGCTTACAGTTCTAGTGTATTTTTTAAATATTGCTTTTAAGTTAACTTGTGTTATTTGTTCATTTTACTTTGTCATGTATCTATGGTGTCAGCCAAAATAACCTCTTTTTCTTTTAACTCAACTGGTGTCACTTCTGACACAATGCTTCCTAGCTGTTGGCTTTCTATACTATGTGGATTCAGAGTGAGAACAAAGGATGTTGAAAACTTCTCTTGCCAAATACCGTACTATACCTGCAGTGCTCCAGACTGTTTCATATAAGAGCTGCTTCCACCTTCTTCCTCTGACAGAAGCTTAGTTAATAGAAATGCCTCATTGTAATGCACCATTATTACGGTATAATACACTTGTGTTAACTTAGTTCTTTTGGGGTGTATTTATAGCTCTATATTTAGTATAGAGGAGAAAGAATCAGGTCCTCTGTATTAGAGAACAGGACATTCTTGAAAAAGATGTAGCATACATGTTGCTTCACTCATTTAAACAGCCTCATGAGGTTGAATAGGTGACTTGCGTAGGCAAAATACTTAAACATTTAAGTACCTATGGGATCAGAATTTTAGTGTGTATTACATTAATTGAGGGTAGAAACCTGGATCAACAGAATCCTCTGGGAAGATTTAGTATAGCTTCACTAAAGGGAATTTCTGCATTGCAAACCTCTTGAAGATCTTCAAAGGAATCAGCAATCATGTAGCTAAAGGTGGTCTGGCTGATAGTTTACCTGTATTTGTCCAAAGGCTTTTAAGGTAGCTAAGTAGTCATGGAATAAGAGGAAGGTCCCACTGACAAATTGCTGTTAAAAGATAACCAAAAAAGTATATATTTTTCTTACAAGGAAGAGTGGTTACCACTGTAGTTCCACTCTAGCTGTGCCATCAGCTTATAAATGCCCATCAATTTGTGAATGATTTAGAAAATTATATTATTGTGGGTGAGAGAAATTTCAAATGATATTATTTACTAGAGCATTTGAAGACAGCTAAAGGACCTTAGAAGTCTAAGTGGCTATGTAATGAAGGGACAGTTGACATTCACTGTAAATATATACAACAATGATACACAAGAGGAAAAACAATCCTAACTTCACATGTGAACTGGCAGCCTGAAACTTTGCCATTACCATTCACAAGTGAATGGGCACTGTGATAAATAGTTCTGTCAAAACATGAGCTTAACATTCAGCAGTGGACAAAAAGGAATGTCAAGAATTTTAACAAAAGGAAGAAAAAGCAAATGCTAAATAAATGTTTATGCCACTGTAAATAAATGCTTAATTTTCTAGAATACTGCAATTTTTTTTAATCTCACTACAGAAGATTATAGGCCTACAGCAGAAATTGTAGAGGTTCAAAGAACAGCAAAGATGATCAAAGATATAGAATAATTCCAGCATGAGTCATGATTAAACTGAATGATTTCTGATTGAATGAGAGAAGACTGGATAGCCATATGGTGAAGCTCTACAGAATCGTAACTATCAGGAGATAGACGTGGAGAGGCTGGAGGAAGAGGTAGTTGAGAGACTTGAGAAACCTCTTCAGTGTCTCTTACAGGACAAGAACTAGGGACTAATGAATAAAGTTGGTACGAATATAGCTCAAAACAGAAGGAGGTGGTTGATCATGTAGTGGGGGTGTATATATTCTGAACTTTTAGCCAAAGGATGTTTTATATTAAAAAAATTAACATGGGCTCAAGCAGACAACTGTAAAGATAGAAGATACTTAGAAGTGTGATGCAAGTACTTGGAAGAAGTTATTAAATAGATAAGCTCCATCAGATTCAAGAAATTCCATAAATTGAAAATAGTTGAAGCCAGGAAAATATTAGAGAAAATACAATTTGTGCTTGCCCTGTACTTGCTTTTCCCTAGCTGCTTCCTTTGTCTTTTAGAATTGGGATACTAGAAAACTATCATTACTCTGAACCCATGGTCTCATAGTTTTCTGTACTTCAGTTCTGGTTCATTATTTATATTTTCTACTTATTAATTATTTCTATTTATTCTTGTGAATAAAATTAGTTTCTACATTAGTACATGTCAGTAGTCACTTTGTTGAAACTGACTAATTTACACTGGCATTCCTAACAAATTTATCCAGATTTGGTTCTCTGTTACATAGAAGCAGTCTGTCAACCTCTCTGAGCAATGTGTTTCAAAGAAGAAAAGTGTCAAAGTAAGTTGTTAATGTGATTAATGAGAAGCATTAATAAAAACCATGTTCTTATATCCTGGAAATTACGGGGTGAACTTTGCCATTAAACTAAGTTAATTAAACTTATGTGCAGAAAGTCCATTTAATAGCTACTGACTATGAGTTTTTATTTGCAGTTATTTCTTCTAGGTTTCTACTTACTCTGCTCTGTTCAGGAGCCATGGTAAAGGTGTGGTTCTGTAGGATGAAGTACAAAGTTGCTTTAAACTTTTAGTCAGAATGTACCAAGAAACATGATCTGAGAAAAATTTCAGCTGAAAGCAATGCAGAAGTTAATTTGGTTCCATGTTGGGTTCTCTTGGAAAGGAAAAGGGAACTTGTTAGTATTTACTAAACAGTAATGATTTCAGATTACTACCAGAGCAGGCATAGACTTCATACTCTTACCAACTCCATGTAACCATCACTCCAAAAAACATAATTATAAAAACTTTAGATTGCCTTTCATTATTAAGTAAGCTTTTACCTCAGGGTAATTACTACAAGCAAAATGCATGCAGTGACAAGGAGCTTCAGTTTTTCTACCAGGTAAATAAATATTAAAAAAATGAGGGACCTGAAGGCATACTGCTGACCTAATCTGTTTTATCTCAAGGCAAAACTGAAGAATCTTGCCTCTACTAAGCTTTTACTTCAACATAGGTCTGTAACTTTGGGTGTAAAAATAAAGCAAAGCAAAAACAACAATAAAAAACAATCCCTCTCAAATTACTATTTTCTAAAGTAATAAAGCAGGAAATTATCTTCGCTGAGAAACAAAACAAACAGGATTCTAGGATCATTACATGTGTATGTTTCACTTGGAAAACCAGGCAAATCAACAGAACCCTGGCTTAGATTTTTAAAAGAATGTAAACCTGCAGGTTGTTTGCCAGGAAAAAAAATATTTTATTTGAAAACTCTTATGCGATTTAGTGTAATTAGCAAGTTTTGCTAAGAATGGTCTTTATCAAAGGACCAATATCTATCCCCACACATAGTCCAGCCCCCCAGGGGTGGTGATGAGTTATTTGCATCCTAATAGTTTGAGAAACTTCCTTCTTTTGTAACACTAAGATGATAAAGATCACCAGACTATTCTCAATGTAATCATTAGTAGACCTCTTTGTTTTCAGATGAGTCCTAATTTAGACCTCAGGTAAACAGATGAGCTATCTCATGCATCTCGTTTTATCCAAAAAAATCAAGGTGTTCATTACTCAGTTTAGCTAGCATATGATAACTAAGATTGCCAGTATGAAGTAAAGTCCTAATGAATATAAATGTGTTCATAATTTTAATATGAATTTGGAGATCAAACTAGACCTTTGCTGCAGCACAATCTGCTATAGCGAATTACTAATGTGTGAAAGCTGCAAATTGCCTGTCTTCATTAAGAATTTGTTAGGTATTTGTTACCATAGGTGAGGACACACCTAGTTTCCTAGTGAAGACATATCCTTTGTAAAATAGCTTCGATGTTTGGAAAAGGCTATGCTACCTGCAGGCAGGCAAATAAGCAAGCAGGCAGATTCAGGCACCCAGAAGTTTACAGTCATTTGGACTACTTGCCTGCTTCAAATTAAGCAGCTGCTAAATGCTTTGTGGCTCACAGCCTACATTTTGGAATTTGAGTCCCTTCCCCCTCCCCCATCGGTCTGAGAGAGCATGCTATCAAGACCTTTATGTAGCTGGTGTTAAGGCAGACTTTTAAAGTCTTTTGCTTAGAGAGCTGTATACAGTAGGGTTTTGTTTAATTTATACAGTTAATGTCTCTCTTTTTAGCAAGGGATTGTTTATTTTTGTTTAGTGGATTTTTTTTTTTGTTTGTTTGCTTGAGAGTATGGTCATGCAATGGTAGAAAGTTTTTGGAACCCGAAGAACCAATATTAATAATGCTACAGGGTGGATAAACAACACAGCTAAGATTGTTAAAAAAACTGATAGGAACCAGTATATAAACAAAACTAGTGGGTTTTTACTTGTTTTCAAGAAAGCTAACTGAAAGCAAATTTAGCAAATGGCAAGATTCCAAATGCTGTAGCTAGAACATGCCATAATTAATCTTATAATTTTTTTCTGATGTATGACAGTGATTCATTTTGCAATAACTGTTTAATATAATGCATGACTTCTCTTTTTTTTTGTTATGGAAGTCTGAAAGCAAACAACATAGGAAAACATTGTCTCAGCTATGCCAGTTGTGACTGTGAGAAGGCAGGGATATAGGAATGGTTTGAAGATGTAGAAAGGTACTTCTCTTGCAGTTAGGGCAGATAGTCTTGACAGAAATTATCCATCCAGTTGCACCTTTTCTACACCAATCATATAGTGGTAACGTGCCCATAGCACCACGTATGTTTCCAGTCTCCTAATAACACAGAGTGAAATTCTTGAATTCTTGCTAAATAATTGCTGTCTTCTGCAGGCTAATAGGAATAACAAAGATTTCATGTAGCTAGTATATTTGGTACTGTTTACGTACATGTATATAGACACGTGCATAAACATACACGTAGGCAGAGGTATGTAAAAATACAATTCAAAATAATTAGGAGATATTCAGCCATTTGTTTTCTCATTTTGTCTTATGAAAATCAATTCAATGAATTAATACAAAACAAATTGATAAAAATAATAGCTCAAGATTTAATCTATTAAATGAAATTAACAGCAACTATCAATTAATATTAATTATAAAACAACATCTTATAGTCTTAAGATTATATAAAGTGATATTTTTTAATCTTCTTTTCTTGCAGACCCTGTGTTTTGAATCCATGGTTCCATAGCAGCAGGTCAGTCTATTATCAGTTGTCTAGTTATGCTTAACACTTCCTTTTAATTATAAGTATAACATTTAGCATGACAGACTGTATTTCCCAAATAGAGGGATCTTTCCTGATTTTGATGTATGTGTTCTGGAGACTCATATTTTCTGATCAGTAGCTGTTGTGAAAACAAGACATAGTTTACATTGCTTCTTGAAGGTTAAATTCTTCATGTGCTGAAGCTAATTTAATTTACTTCACTCCTAGAACATCTTGGAGCAATATTTTGACTCCCCACCACTCTGGGTGGGTATAGAGTGCTCCTAACTCTGATTCAAGAAGGAAGACAAGTGCACAATACATTGACCCCTTCAAGATGATACTATTTTTTTCAATCAGAAGACAGTTGTCACATGTAGGCATATGTACGAAACTGGCAATAGAGATATTTTTTGATACCCATGAAGGTATTATGCAAACTGAAATGGATGTTTATATGTGTATGCAGTTTATGAAAGTTCTTTACTTGAGTAGAAAGAAAGGTATGCTAAGAAAGGGCTATGAAGTCAAGGTCATTTAGTTCTGGTGATACTAAGACAACTTGGTCTAAGAAAAGCTGCTTGACCTGCTCTGACAACTTGTGTAGGCTGCCACAAGTTTTCAGTAAGATCTCTAGCTTATCTCAGTTTCTCTGTCAGTAAAATCTGGGTAACATCAATGATCCTACTTCAAATTAGCTCTTGGAGGTTGCTTGTACAACAAATTGGGTACAGAATCTGACTTTGTTCTAACACTGGTGTTGCACTTGGATGAATAAGTGAGATAATTGCTCAGAATATGCTCTGGCTTTACACAGAGCAGGATCAAACTATTAAATGTGGCAGATAATGTGTTTGTCATTGTGCATTTCATTTGACTTTTGTTTGCATTGAAATAGCAGTTAATATCAGTATAGAATAAATTATGTTGTTATGTTTTCTTACCTAAGTGATTTACCTACTGAGCCTAGTGAAAAGCAAATGAGAAGTTTGTGAGTGAAAGCTCCAACAATAATTTCCAAAGAGATACAGTTTTGCTGTGATAACTGCACATGGTGACACAGGTCTCTTGCGGGAAAGTGATAAGTACATTCAGGATTAGAGTTATGCAAATTGATCTGATACTGTATCCCACCCAAATATTTTTATTGTGCTGCACACCTTTAAAAAAACCCAACAAACCAACAAACAGCAAAGTGCTCTCACAAAAATGTGTCTATATGAACTATTCAGTAGAGATGTTATTTTAAGGAAAATTAAACTGGCATAACCCATAAAGGAGATAATATGTTTTAAATTGTTTGTGTGTCCTCATTTAGAACCAGAACATTTTAGTATTAATCTTACTTTGGATATTGTGTTGTTATCACGCTGATATGGTGTATATCACTCATAGAAAAATAAGGAAACTTAGTTTTGTTTTGCATTTCCCTTTATGTGTAACACAAAGCTTTAAATTAATTTGACTTTGAATTTCTCTTGGATTTCCTTTTTACAAGGCTATATGTTAATTTATGAATTGAAAATGAAAGATTTTGCTTAAAATATTGAGTTTTTCACAAATTTTTGCTTACATTTTTTGTGGTAAAAACATCCAAACCTGTTGTTTGCCTTGATCAAATTGTCCAATAAACAGGGCTTTTCTAAGTAGGAGGCTGCGTTTATGTTCACATAGCCATTCCAGGTTGCAAAATGCAGAGCAATTATCTGCTGAGGCTCATATATCACACCAGGGGTACGGCCAGTGTTCTAAATTGAAGTTCTGTACACAGACTCTACAAAAATCTAGATCATACGATACCTAGTAATTTCATTTAGTTTGCGTAATGGCTAAATACTGACTAGTGAGACTGAATCACCATGGAATCTCTGGAAAGACAGAGAACTGAATTAAATAGGATCTTGCATATAGGGTGAAGCCTCATTCTTGCAGTCTGCCCAGCAATTTATATAGATGGATGTGTATGGGACCTGATGCGGTTGTGAGCCAGCTTGTTTGTTTGCTAGTTCTGTGTATGCCTCAGTTTGTTTTTTAATTAGAGATATAGAGGAAATCCTTGCTTTTAATGATACATTTGGAATTTCAGAAAGGACTTATGATTCTTTTTTGGCTGGTCTGTGATTATAAGAATGAGCTGAAGAAAAACATATGTGATACCAAGATATTAATTTTGTATTAAAGCTTGTATATAAGACCTGATGTGATTTCCACAGCTTTTTCAGTAGCAATAACACTGCTGAATCAAACCCAGGGCAGTGGGGGAAGCTGTGTGTGTTCTGGAAGTCTTGCAGATGATAAGATTAGAAACTGGAGTCCAGTAAATTCAGACAACAGTGAACTTAGTGTCAGAGTGGATGGACATTTTTTTCTTGGGTTACGTTCTTATATGCTGTTTCTCAATATACAGAGATAAACCATATGTGTTTGACAGGCTAACTCTGGGTAAGGAAGCAACCACAAAAGAATAGATGAAGTGTTATGTGAAATAAGTGTTTTTCCATTGCAGTATTTTACATTGTTCTGCCTTACAAAACAAGAGCTGTCCTCATGGCCAGGCAATTTTTAGGAATACAAACTGACAGTAGACAAAAATGACATTGTATAATATATTTTGAGGTGAAAAAACCCTGTATTTTTTAAATGGAGAAAAGCTCACACACAAAATCAAGTTGGAATTTCAGTGTATGGTACCACACTGATGTTATTTTTATTTAGATAGTAGAGTAACTAATGGTGTGCACTGTAGATATTAGTAAAGGTAAGTAGCAATATTAGCTTTCCATGCACTTGCTACTGAAGCACATAGACCAGATCTCTGGGGAATTTATATCATAATTTCTAGCACCACTTGGAGAATCTGCTATATGCCTTTCATGTAGTCTTGTCCAGGCAACTCTAGAATTGTTACGGGTACACAGAAATGTGACAATTGTGCTAAGAGTCTGCTTTGATTTCATTTTAAGGCAATTTGGTACTCTTGACTTATAGATGTTTGTGTGACAACTGACTTGAGATACTTGAAGAATGCATTGCTGCGGGCATTTCGGGCGAGCGGGAGTCAGATTCAAATACTCACAGAGTTCAAGATCTGATCCGTTTATTGTACAAACCAGGTAGACTTTTATAAGGCATTCTATAAGCGTGCAATAATGTGGTTGGCTATTTTACAAGCGTATAATAATATGATTGGTTAACAATTGTTTACTGGGAAGATTTCTGTTTCTGCTTTCTCTGGCACGTAGGCTCCTTTCTGCGGTTTCCCAGCTCCTCTTATCACGTCCCGTTGGCCTTGCTTTTGAGCAAACATCTGCAATTTGCTCCTTTTTCTTCATCCCACTGTTCTGGCCGTAACCTCGTCTTATTTCTTCAGTATTTTTCCACTTGCTTCAGAGTTCAGTATAATCATTCAATACAGCAAGAGCCCCAACAATGCATGTTATTGTAATTTAGGTTTTTTGCATGTATGAATACTGAGCAACAAAGTAAGACACCCCCCCACGTTGTACCACGAAAATAATCCAGCCTAAAAAATCCCTGTTCTCACAATCAGTCATAACTCCTGAATTCCAGTCAAAAGCATTTTTGTGCAATGCATAGTTAAACATGGAACTCCATCCCACAGATGTTGTAGATGACAGAATTTTTATCTGCTCCAAGGGAAACTTGAACAAGTTCAAAGGATAAAACTCCATTAGGGATTTCTAAACATGCCGAAATTACCTACAGCTTGGAGATACCTGCACACATTTGGTAATCGGGAGTACTCACAGACAGTATGTTATGTGTTTTTCCTGTCCTTACACATTTTCTAAGCATGTACTATTGACTCATCACAGGCAGGCTGTTGGACTAATGGACCTTTGGTCTAAGGTAGTATGGCTCAGCTATGTTTAAATCCTCCTTCTCAGCATTTGGAAAATTCTAGTTTAGTATTTTTAAATTATTATTATCTGAAGCAAAACCATATATAATTTCAGCTCCATTCCAGTGTAAATTTTACAAAGTTGTCAAGTAGAATTTTCTATGAGTTTTTGTTACTGTGTGTTAAAGTGCACGTTCTACCTTGCAGGTGGACTCTTTCTACTCTGTCTACTGCTATACAGATGAAATTTACACAGAAGCCTGACTCCTTATGTAAAAAAATTGAAAAAAATTAAAATGTTATGGAAAGTATTAACAATCCAGTAGTTTCACACTGCCCTGAACTGGAGTTCTCTCATGCTTATTGTTAGAATTATATTTATTATTATTTTGAAGAACAATTAAAAAAATCTTAATATGGCTAGCTTTAGCCAGAAAGGCAAAGTGCAGCAAGGTATTGTCAAACACTAAATTCAGCCTCTGAGTCTAAATTAGAAATAGGTTTTATTGTTTTCTTTAGAGTGAAAATACTTATCTGTGGTATGAAGTCTTTCCATGAATATTTCTTAAGTTTTTGGTAGAGGAATTAACTGCTAGTTAATTGTGACATATGTCCATATGAGACTGCTGAATAAAAAGCAGAATTTGAAGGGTAGTAATAATGAGATTATTCATTATAGTTATTTTTGGCATTGTAAAACCTGAAGTAATCTTGCTTTATGCGGTCCCCAAGCAAAGAAGTCTGTAATATGAGACCCTGTTCATACTTGGCAGTCTTATAAAACAAATGAAAATCCTGTTAAGCTTTCATATTCTTAAACATTTTCAACTAAACTGAATACTTCCATTGTCTAATAGCATCAAATAATTATTTACAATGGTAATGATGGGTACAAAATGGCAAGAGTATAGCGTAACAAATCTTGGAGCTAATGATGTTTTGAACCACGAAGCATATCTTTTACTTTTTGGAACTTAGCAGATACAATTACACGTATCAGTAATTCATCAATGTCCCATATATTTTAACAAGAACTAAATGTGATTTGAAACACAATTGCTATCATTCTATCTTTTTTTTTTTTTTTTTTTTAGGGGAAACAAAACTATCAGTAAGCATTTTAATATCCTGTTTTCCAAGGCAATAGCTTGACATATTTCTAAGTCAACTGGAAACACTCTTGGCAAGACTGCTAAGTAGAAATTTAACATGTAACAATGAACTTCTTGTTTTTAAACTGTCTACAAGAATATGTACACACTTGAGGGCAAAGAGAATTCTAAATTTAGGAGACTGCTTTAGGCTTAAGAGGTGTTTAATTTAACTAAACAGAAGACCACAAAAAAACCCAAGTCTATTTTGCAGACTCTTTTCTATACTATTTTCCTCTTCTCTGATGTGAATTTCAGGGTGAAAGAGTTCTCCATACTCTTCTCTTAGACCACGTGCCATGAGCTATTTATCACAGGTAGGAAGGCTCTTCAGTGGCACCAGAGCCTCTTATGTGGCTTTGAGGTAACAGGATCAAGTGAGAGACAGTAGTCTATCAGCACAAAGCTGACAAGCCATTCAAATGAGCAGATTAAGCTTGTGAGGTACTGATGAAACAGAAGAAAAAGGTTCAAGAGAAGTAATCTCTCTCTCTCTCTCCGATTTGTATAAGAGCTATATTTTATTTCTCCAGCACACCACCACTATCCCTCACCCTGCCTGAAGACATGAAGTCAAATTATTGTATACCAACTTCCTGAACTATGCCCTCTTTTAAAAGGTACTCTTCAAGGAATCTAGCAAATACCACTTTTACAGTCAATGGGGAAGGCAATTCTTTCAGATTTTTCCAAAGTAAAAGTTAAAACCAAACCAAACCAGACTTTAAAAAAAGAAAAGGGAAACAACAAATAAGTGAAATCTTTCATCATTTTCAAGGAAAAATTCCAAATTACCAAAAAAGAATAATTAATTTCAAGTTCAAAACCCACTTCCACAGGACATTTCAGCCATACGTTTGGTCTTCAGTTTTTCTCCCCTCTCACAGTAATTGCCTTTCTAACACTATATATTCTGAAGAACAATTACCATGATTCTGATAAAGCAAGGTTTAAAGCTCTGTTCCGTGCCAAAAAAAAAAAAAGGCTTTCTAAAATTGCACAAGCACTTGCATTCAACCCTTTTGAGAAAAGTGAATTTTATCATTCTCTTTTTGTCATAAAACACTCCAAAACATCTTCTGTCATGCAGATGTGAAAAAGAGATTAATGAGTTGAATTCACACTTGAGTGTTGCAGTTTGAGGAAGCAGCAGCAAGCGCAGAATGCAGCTAAAGATACTAGAAGAGAAAGAAGAGCAAAGGTCACTGGCTTTGATTACACTGATAGGGAAGCTGGTATCTCTAACTTGGTTTTTGGACTTTGTGTTTACTGCAGTGTGAGATAAAGCTTTCTGAAGTCACATAAGGACACAAAAACTTGCCACTGACTGTATATGAAAGAGGAACCAAAAGAAGAAACTATTCTGATTGTAGGCGTTACAAAGTTTACAAAGAAATTTGTTTCCAATTTTTTCTATATATTTTCTAAGATTAAAAAACCCTAAATTTGTAGTTTAGAGTAGATCCAGTGAAGGAAGGGAAAGAGCATATTTATCACTTACAATTGGATGACAGACGAATTTCAGCCCAGATGTTATGAACTGTATAAAAGCAGATGTATATCTGGTATTTCCATTATTTTCAGCCAGTTTTTCTTAAGAACAAGTCATGTGTTTTGACTCCATTCAGTCTGACTCATAATGAAGCACAAACACGTTTCCTCCGTACACCTCCAGCGCTTGTAGTTTTCATGTAATTCCCTTCACAATGGGAAACCTCTCAACAAAAATAACTATGGAATTGAAAACTAGAGAGTTTAGGGGGAAATGGAAGTGTATGGTACTCATAAAAATTTGATTGCAATCTGTTTGCTGAGGCACAATAATGTAGCTTAATCTGTAGACCCATGGGTCTGATTATAACTACTTATTTTAGCATTCCAGAAAAAGAGAGCATTTCTTTCTTTGGCAATGAACTCTCATAAGTACGAGCAACATAGCATTACTAAGAAGGTACACTAGAGAAGAAAACCAGTGAAACTGCTTTTGAATAAATGAATGCAGAGCTGTATGTGTATAGTCTGTTGTGGTAGGATTCATTCTATCAGACAGGAAAAAACACATATAAATCAACACTAAATTACCTTGTTGCATTGAAAAACAGTGTTATTCAAATGGCATGATAGTGACTATTGAGTTGTTAGGAAGAGAAGAAAAGGTTGTTCCAACTGCCTGCATCTTGCTGGCCTTTTCTCTTGGGAATGGCTGAGAGTACAAGTGGCTCTTGGTAATACCACTGAGCATAAAAAAAAGATGGACCAAGGCAGTAAAGTAAAATATTAAATTAATCCAGTGTTTCTTGTGTCATCATTGCATTACTAAGAACTGAAGGATGGAGCCTGCTGCTGCTATTGACCAATCTTAAGTTCCTCTGTTGATGTCTTTTAGGGTTTTTCCCATTTTGAAATGTTAAAATAATTTATCTTGGTACTTATTTATAATTTCTGTGTTCATAAATAGAAAAGATTCTTTTTTTTTTTTTTCCCCACAGAGGCACCGTAAAAACACAAATGGAACTGTCAGATAATGTGATGATCAGTAATGTAGAAAAGACCACTATTACAGAAGATCAGTATTGCAAATCTAAATTGTAAAGGACCAGTGTTGTAGAAAACAAGACACTGTATCTGCAAACCAATTAGATACAACTAAAAAATGCTGAATATAATGTAGAAAAAACTGAGCTTTTTTAATGACGATGTTCAGATTCTATTTTGCAGTAGCAGTGGTTGAACATCTCAGGTTTAACTACCTGGTTATGCTGCCTGTAGCAACCCACCAGTCTCATCCCTACCTCTCATGGGGGGCTTGAGGCAGGGGCTCCCCACCACAAAACCAGTAATCTGGCTAGACTTGTCCAGGAGGAAAGACCTTAATTAACATCTGCCATTAAACGTTGTCCATTTAGGGCTTTATTTCTTTCAGTAGCAGCTCTGTGGATAGAATACCCTAATCATGGATGGGTATTACAAAATCCTGCCAGAACTACTGTCCCATCAGTTCTGCTAGCTGAGGTATTTGTATATTCATTCCTGAGATCATTTCAGTCAAAATGAACCAGTTTAAGTCTAGCTGTTTAAACTAACCAGCTCATTTTGAAGAGAGTTACTTAGGGACTTGAGAAACTGAGCTAACAGGTAGCTAACCTGAGAAGGGCCTTGAGTA
The DNA here is from genome assembly GCF_023638135.1 of Falco biarmicus. Lineage (NCBI taxonomy): Eukaryota > Metazoa > Chordata > Aves > Falconiformes > Falconidae > Falco > Falco biarmicus. The sequence goes on from NC_079288.1 coordinate 91,901,443, forward strand.
GGGACTTTGTCAGCTGCTTCAAGAAATGCCATAATTTTTTTTGTTCCTTTAGAAATATCCCAGAAACCCTGCAGTACTATGGAGCAAATGCCATTGCTTCTTTTGGTAGTTAGCTTGGTCACTATTTTCCATTCAGAGGGGCAATTCTTGGGGTGAATATGATATGCATTCGTTCAGACCTGTTGGCTTATGGAGTCCATTAAACTAAACTTTGGAATCAGTTTGTTTGTAGTTCTGAGCCAGTAGCTTTAGCCAGTTTGATTACTCTCTGTTTTCATTGTTCCTAACATTAAGTCTGAAAGAACAGTTATTGCACAGGCATCATCTATAACAGGCCTTGTAAGAGATGCCTGCTATTTATGTGATTATTCCAGAATAACTATGTCTATTTTTAATATACTGTGCTACATAATAGAGACAATAAAAATGGTTGTTGCTGCTAAAGAGGATGTACCATGAAGTTAAATAATAAATGGAAATAAATTAGGATTATAGACATGATGCCAATCACAAAAACGTAAATGACTCTTGTCACTAAAGGGAATTAACCTAATATCTGCGCAACACTTTTAATTCTATTTTTGTTTTGTTAGCGATGTGGGAATCTCACTTTAGCCATCCAATTAAAACATGTTAAGTGAAGATATTTTCTATTCTCTTTTCTGTTACTTGAAAGTTGGAATAAACTGAATGAACATATTACTGAATAATAATCTCTAAGTTGAGAACAACTTTTATGTAGGAAAATGCTGAAAGTATCTAGCTTCATTTAAAGAGCTGTAATGGCTCATGTTGGTCTGTGGAATTAATATTTTGCTGTGTTTCTGTACATAGATAAACATAAATAGATAAACAACTATTTCAGTGTAGTTAATGTATTATGATTGGTTATTTGTCATGTTGGTTGGCTAATTCTCACTAATATTAAAATTCTTACTAAAGTGAGATTTATAACACCCTACTCAACATACCAACTTCTTCCCATGAGAAGTTCCTGTCAGTACAAGAGAAATCTAATCCCAAGCAATTGAACAAAGCGGTTTGTATATACTCTTTCTCCTTCCCCTCCTTATCCAGAATAGAAATTCACCCATGCCACAGGTATTTTTGGCTATAAATATTAATTGTGGGTTTTGAAATATGAAATGTTCTTCTTTATTTATATACATAAAATGATCTCACAAATACATGCATGTTTTTATTGATCCAGAAGAAATTTTGATCTCAAGATTAGTATGCACTAGAAGTATACTGAAAGTAAATGAGTGCATTTTGGGGTATAAACCTGGACAAATTACCTTTCTTTCCTGCTCCTCAGCAGAATGATTGACTGAAAGAGATTTTAGAAAATTGTGTTATTTCTCTTGAGAAATAGCATTTTTGATCCCTTTTGAAGATTGTGATTGCAGTTTCAGATGACTGAACCAATTAAAGAACAAGTCATACTAAAAGATATAGCCACATCTCCCACAGTCCTGACTTTAAGCAGCTAGAATTGACTGTTCCTTCCCTGTTTTTATTGGTAAAACAGAAATAGTGAGCTTAGTGAGCTGAATTAGATTCCTCAAGTGCGGCCACAGAGCTGATATGACGGAGAGTTCAGGGCTGTAGATCTGGGCATCAGGGAGGAGAGTGGAAGGAATGAGATCACTTCTTTCACTGTCAGTGGGTTGCTGGACTGACTTAATTTTTACCACATTATCTGGAAGATTATGCTGCACACAGTGTAGTAAGTGAGCTAGCACTGATTTCAGTAGTTCAATCAACACTGTGACTGAACTAACAATAGTAAAAACAGGCCCCACTTGGCTTTCTTCTGACTAATTGTAAGTTCATGACAGAGCAGGAATTTAACATATTCTCCAAAGCTGGTGCTCTAGTGAGTCACTCCTAAATTATACACTGTTTTTAGGGTATACTAAGGTATGCTAGATCCTAACTAGTTCCTGGAAAAATATATTTGTTCTTGTTTTGCTGTTGCGTTTATCTAAGATAATAAAAATATTGTATAACAACTTAATGTCAATAAAAATACTGACTCAGGGCTATACACCCAAAGTACATATTTTGCTTTGCAGTGACAAAAGGTTATGACATTCAATTCCTAGCCAACATTTCACATATCTCTGTTTACTATTCACATGTACATAGTCAGATCGAATAGTACATGCTGTCATGAGTAAAATGCATTATGTAATAACATGTAGTTTCTAAGTACTGGAAATTTTATCTGCATACACACATCTCTGCGTGTGTATGTATGTATGTGCACATGTGCATATTCACACAGTAATGGAAACAATGGACTAGAAAGAAATTACTTAGTCATTGAAAGAAATCATTCTGCTGTAGGCAATCACATTATATTCCATAAAAAGAGTTGTCTTTTTGAAATATTGTACCCTTATTGCTTTTGTTGGAAGTCTATTCCAATTCTTGAATGCTCTGTAGGTTAGAACTCTTTCATGTATAAGAAGAAAGCCTAAAAGACTAATGACTAATTTTGTTCTCTTTTTTCCTGACATTCTTTCTTAGCTTAAAGAGATCTTTTTTGTTCTTAGTGTTTATCCCTCAACAGGTTTATAAGGATATGCTCAGTTTCCAGAGATCAGTTATATATCCTTTTTGTTTCTATTACCAGATTAAAAAATTTAAGCTCTTCAAGCCTTCTCATGTGAAAGACAATTTTAATATTCTTCTTGTAATCCAAGCAGTCCTCTGGATCTGTGTTTTGTTTCCAGGACTGTTGAATGGGATCTATTAATAATAAAAGTGTATCTGCTGCTGTTTCTTAGGATTTCTTTTGCCTTTTTCTCACCTTGCAACACATGACAGTTTACTATAATTCTGTAGTCATCTTTAAGTTCTTCTTGGGCATTTCCAGCTGACTGGCTACCAGTTTACAGCAGAATTTTAAGACTTTCTGTGTTGTACTATTGAATGAAAATCATGTCCTCCCCTCTCCACTGTACAAGATAATTAAGAAGTTTATGGAAAATGTTGTACATATTTCCAAACAGCTGTGTTTTGAAGTTGTGGAACAGAATTTTCAGCCACACTGTAATGGGGAATTACAGAAGTTGCTATGATAGAACACATTTACTGGTAATGCTGATCTGACATTGTGCCTTGTGCTTCTGAAGTAGTCAAGCAGTTGATGGGGCAGTAGCTATTACATTTAGTTTAACCAACTGCACCTCCTTAGAAAGAGTTTTTGATACCAGGAATGTGTACACCTATGACTTGATAACATCTCTGGCATGACAGGAGCCCAGAACAGGGAATTTCCATGTTCAGTGTAATGCATTTTATTGAGCTTTCACCCTTACAGGGAAAATTCAACCATTTATGCCTTTTTTTTTCCTTTTCACTGTTTCCTTTTATGTATGGCTTAAAACCTCTCGCAAAACCCCTAAAAACCCACTCCAAAACTAAAGCAAATGGTTAAGTTGCTCTAAAGTTACAATTAATTTTCTTGTAGTTCTTTTGTTACCCATCCTCAGAGAGGTTTCCTCAGAGCAACACCCTCACAGCTGTTTGGCTGAAGAAATTCACAACCAGCCCTTCTGCTCTATTTATTTTTGTAGTCATTTACACCATTGCAAACATGTATAAAAACAAAATCAAAATAACAGCAGCCTCTTGGATTAGGTATAAGTAAATAAAATAATGCCAGACACCTTGGGAAAAAAAAAAAAAAGAAAAAAAGGCAGGAAAATACTTTCTACCATGCTTCATAATGTAATTTATCTGCATGTCTTTTTTCAACAGAACATATCTCTTTATTCACTGCAGATATAACATTACTGAAATAGTATTCTGTCCCATAATTCAGTATATCTAGTAAACCATGACAGCCATTAAGCATGAGCCACAAAAGAAAACAGGACTCTTATTAGCAAAATAAATTCAGGTGAAAAGAACAAATGACTTTTCTTGAAATACTGAAATTCTCAATATGTAATTCATTGCTAATTACTGTACTTCTCAGGACACACAACCTCATATTCCCTCTCTCACTTAACAATCAGAGATGCAACTGATATGGAAGATGGATGCAAAAGGACAACTCACCTTCGCCAATTAATAGTTAATGTCTTTTCTTTAGAAAGTGCGTAACAGAAGAAATATTCCACAATGAACATAAGCCAGCTAAAATTAAATCAGCCTCCAATTTACACCAAAGAGCTTGCTTTTGATAGATGAAATACTTCACTGCCCTCCCTTTCAATTTTAAAATAAGCATCTTCTTGTGTATACATTTTACACACTAATAACTATATAAGATAAAAGACTGAAAATCAGGTCTATTATCTTCTTTGTGTCTTAAATGATTTAAGAGGAATTCTTAGCATTGGATTAATAATGTTCTTCAGATGTTTGACATTACATCAAAGGAAGCATTTGGATTTCCTGACATTTCAGGATTTTGGAAGACTATTTAGTTTTGTTTTTCTTTTTCCCATGTGCTTTCTGAAATAACTGGCCACCCCATTTAATAATTCTTGACATGCTGAAAAGTTTAGCAAGTTCAGAGAAAAACGTCCTTTAAAAGTAAGTATTGATTCTGACCATATTGATCTTAGCACCAGTAAGGAGGGAAGAGCAGTGTGGGTGTGCTCTTAGAAGTATTGTAAACCCAGCTGTAAAGATATTAAACCATTGTGCTATATTTCACTGCCTTTTAGATTACTGCAATTATACAAAACCTCAAAAAGATAAATTATATCTTCTTTAAGAACAGTGGAAGATAACTTTAAACATAGCTGTCTATAACACTACTACAGATTTCCTGATTCCGCTTGCTGCAAAGGCTTTTTCTTCTCAGCAGATCTACCTGTCTTTCCATAAATGACGTTGCCTTTTGGGGATAACATCAATATAACTGTTGGTACTATGGTCAAAGAATGCTAGAAAGTTATATTTTTTCCCCTTACTAGCTAATGGCTGAAACTAATTTAGAGGAATTCTAAAGGTTCTGCAATAGGGAAACCCAATGTCTTTGGAATTAACCAGTGCTATGCAGATGAAAATATGATACTTATAAAAGCTGTACTTGGCTTATCCTCCACCCTCCCCAGATAAAGCATCAGGGGAACAGAAAGCACTTTGATCAACAAAAAGGTGGAGAGAGAGATGCTGGGCAAGGTAGGCTGCAAGACCGGCTTATATTCTGATCATCAGTACCCCCAAAAGGAATGAAAGGTATCCCAGAAATCAATAATGCCTTTATTGCCAGTTTGTAGTAGGTCATGCCACTTGATTTAATTAAGTTCATTTACAGTGGGTTCTTCTGGAAGCTGTGTCTAGATACTCATATGAAAATGGGCTAGAACATCTCAGTTACTTATTGGAAATAGGTGTTTTCTGTTCTTTCCCTTAGGAGATTTAATGGTGCCCATGTGACTTCTATCCAATGATGCAAGTTTCCTGGTGTTCTGAAAACCTAATGCTTCATTTCTTTATATGAATCTCTCTCATCATTACTAGTCATAAATAATACCTCTGTATCATCGTTTTTATGAATTGTCAATGAAGTCTTATTGTAGAGTAAATTCTTTTTTCTTGTTTGGTGCTTATAAGGTAGCTGTTAAACTGCTAAATGAATGATAACCAACTAGATTTTGTAAGAAAGCAGGTTTCACTGAGTCTGCTAACTGTGCCCTCAAAAATGCATAAAATAACCTTAAGAAGCTCTACATTCTTAGGAGAAATCCCTTATATAATGATAGCTTAGCATTCACCAGGGAACTGCCTCCAGCAGAAGTTATCCTAAGTTATGAATAGGTTGAATACTTTAAATTGATAATTTTCAGTATAAATACATTTGCTGTTAAAAGATTTCAAAATATTTGTGCTAATAGAAGAACATTTAATGTATAAATAACTTGTCTATCATTTGATGGTTGGAAGACATTTTTCAGGAGCTGTTTTTAATGTCTTATTAGTTGTAACATTAATAATCAGAGATGAAATGCTGTAAATTTGGCTGTGGAGCCAATGAAAAGTCAAAGGACAAGTTCAGGGAAGGTGATTATGCTTTGAGCAATACAATATTACTTTCAGATTTTTTATAATGTCAGTTGCAATGGTATTGTTTCCATGAGTCCATTAGCTTGGTTTTACCTTGACCTTGAGCTGTCATTCCTGAGAAATTACATAATTGATTTAGCAGTAACAGAACACAGACACTCCACAGTTATTTCACAGATGTAATTTTTTCCCTTAATAACTTTTTAATTTATCTGCTTACTCAGTATTTCTCATATAATCCCGAAAATTTATTGCTTATGAAAAATAAACCAAGATAGTTCATTTAAAACAAACCTTTAATTTGTATTTATTTAAAGTTCTTGAATAATCCAGTTATTTTAATGATTACATATTTGTTTCTGCCCTTGCATTTTGGTGACCTTCTGTGTTCCTCTGTCTCTCAATTAAAATCAAGTTGTTTACATGGGTCCCTTGCTTAAAGGCTAGGAACTAAATGTGTCAGTGCTTTAATCAGCAGTTGAAGATCTTTCTATATTCTCTAAAATATTGTTATCATGCATATACTTCAAGGAATTACACGTAAAACCTTCCTCCAATTTTATCACAAAAATTTTCCATTCAACAACAGAAAGGCCTCTTCTGTAGGCACCAGCTATATGCTGAAAGTATTCTAACAGCTCTCTAACAGTGACAGTCCTGCATCTTCCATGATAATTTGTGCCTGGGAGTGTACATGGGTGAAAAGGAAAAAAAGGAAAATCTGTTTTTTATTTTCTGAAAGCAAGACGTGGCATGAAATGAATATTTACTTGAAATCTTCATGCTTTCTTCCTTAAAAGCACTGTTATTACAGCATATGGATAATATGTACTTTGGCTGTGACAGGGACACTTCAGAATTATCGAGTGATGGGGACAGCTCTACCAACACAGTCTTAAAACATTTTGAAATGTTGTGTGAAGCTGGGGAAGGAATTTTAAAGGGAGCCTTTTGTTCCTTGGAAAAGATTCATATTACATTGTTTTTATGTCACTTCACACTAGAAGTGAGCTAAGTATTTTGCTCAAGTAAGCAAAACAAGAGACTAACTGGTATTTGTGCACAAAAGAGAATCTATGGATTAGTATGATTCTAATCATGCTAATTATGATTAGTATGATTATTCTACTCTGATTTGATTGTTAATAAATTTTTTTTGTCCCCCCACGTCAAGTTTGTTTTGCCTGTGACAGTAATTGGTGAATGATCTCTCTCTGTTCTTATCTTGACCTTATCTTAGCTTTCAATTATATTTTTTTCTCCCCTGTCCATCTGAGGAAGGGGACTGATAGAGCAGCTTTGGTGGGACCCTGGCATGCATTTGTATGTGTATGTGGGTGTGTTAAGAGCAGGAAGAACTTAATAAGACTTTATTGTGAGAGAGTGGTCAGAGGATTTGGGTTATCAGACTATTGCTGCATGTTACAGCAGTGATCTGTGTCTTTGTCTGTGCAGTCCAGCCTGGCTCATTGTAGCCCTACTATTTATTGTTTATTCCACTGTGCCCTTGGTTTTTCCTGCTGTTTTTTTCCCCCAGGATATCAGTTACTATTTTGTGTATTGCCAGTTCACTCCAGCAGTTGTGTAAAGACCTCTACATCAACTTGATAAAGTTATTCCTTCTTATCAGCAAAGCATGCAGGGGACTCAGGTTTCTGGGAAGGAACATTTGGTAAGAGTGGGATGAGCTGGGGTATTAAAAAGAAGTACCCCATGGGGTGGAAAAAATTAAACAGGTCTCAGTTCCTTGTACTGAACGCTACTCAGATTGTAAATGTTCTGCAAGACACAGGTCCTAGCCTGACTGAGGAGGTCTGGGAATGGGTAGTTACTGTGAGAAAGAGATTCTTACTTTCAACTTCCCAAACAACTCTGTCCTTTTGTCCTTTGAAATGAGGTTGTAACTATTGATACTGGGATACTTTGGGCAATATGAGTCCTGTGAAGACTAAGTCTGTACCTGCCATCACTAATATGAAGATGATACACAAAAGTCATGAGGCCATGGAGGGAAAGTAAGCAACGACACCAAGACTTGAAGACACTTAATATGTTGCATCTACACTATGGATGTGGCCCTAAGTATAACTAATAGCAGTAAGGTTATTTTTGACTTTGGAATGGGCTCAAGTTATCCTTTCTTACTCTTCTACAATTCCAGTAATAACTGGAGTTAGAAGTTGTCCTGGACAAACAGGAAAGGTAATTTGGTTCTTCCTCTTTTTTGGGTAACCTTTTCCTGTAAAATACACTGAAGATTCATAGAGCTATTGTCACAGGTGCCGTATGAAGAGATTCAGTTCATAGCTTTTTGTTCATTCTGTAAATAATAGAAATCGTTGCATCATAGATTGTTTTCCTCCACAAGACAGATGTGGTTTTCATTACATGATTTCAGAATGGAGTTAATTACATGTTCCTGTTAAGTAAACAGAAGTGTTTGTTTTGATTCTGCTGCCTTCAAAACTATGTAGATGCAGCCATGGAGTCTGGCTAGTTGGGCTAGGTTTCAAATTAGCTGCTCAAGAATAATTACCTGCTGTGGATTTATTTGTATGGACAAAAGGACTGGGAATGCATCTACACATTGTTCTTCTACCCTTTTCCCCTTCTGAATCAACTGATCTCCCAAAAGAAGCAGAGCAAGAGTCTGCCTTAGTTTCACATTCATCTATGGAGTGATAAATCTGCCAAATTCCTGTTTTTTCCAGTATAGATAATCTTAGGAGTAGCGTAGTAATGCAGTTAAATGGCTAGAATTCTTGTACATATAAAGGAGAAACAGATAAGAGAAGAGCTGATTGAAAAGAAGGTCTCCAAGGTTTTGCATTTTTTCCCCAAAGAAATGCAACAACAATCAAGAGTGATTCTCCAGCAGGTAAAATCTGTTTAATCACTTGCGCAAGTTTTTCCCCTCTTTTTCCATGAACTCTGGAGAGATCTGATCAAAGACAAGTTCCTATTGGCACAGAAACTCCAGGGATGCAATTTATGTGTTTGGACTAAGAGCAGTGCCAAAGACAGCTCTGTTCCTTGGTATGTCTGTTTGGAGAAGACATCCAGATTCTGAAGGAGTCTATTTCCTTCCACAGGGGATTTAGTAAAGATTTATTTTAATGACCATTACTCTCCAGGGATCCATGAAAAGGCAAGAGCTGTTGTCCTCTACTAGATTTAAGATGTTGATAAAGAAAATCTCAACTCAGACTTTCAAGTAGGAATGGAACAAAAGCATGAACTATTGGGAATAGTTATGGACCCTCTCTGACACAGGCTAAATAAAAAGAAGTGATCTTTTTCTAGATCTCAACTCAAATAAGTTGTATAAAGCTAGGAGATTTAAGTGTTTCTTTCCTTGTTCTGACTTCTTTAATAACTACTTACTGTCTGGAAATAAACAGTACCAAAAAAAAAAAAAAAAATCCTGTTTCCATAGGCTTTTATCCTGAAAATTAAAAAAAAAAAAAAAAAAAAAAAAAAAGAGATTGGAGGATAAAGAGTCAAAGAGTTGTACAATGAAAGGATTTTCTTTTAGTGTTCCTGCATGTTGCCTGATTATTATCTTACCATCTCTGAGAATATTTTCCATGTTTATTCTACTATTTAAAATATTACTGTGTAATTGAAACTATTGAAATTACACATGTATGAAATGAATAAGTCTTAAAAAGCCTCTCCCAGCCATTGCTGAAGTCAGTATAAATATTTCCACTTCGGGCAGAGCAAGACTGGATTGCAGCATGATACAAGAGGCAAGATGGTAAGCATATTTTACAGATGTTCAAGTTTGGTTCAGATGTTCAGTTTACATTCTGCTGCACTATATTTTTATGAACAGAGTATTTTTAAAATAATTCATTAACTTACAGGCGCACAGCAATTAAACACTAGAAAGGACTCATAATTTTCTTAACTCCCTGAGTTCAGAATATTTGTTTCAGGTCTGAAGCAAACTGAAATTTTTCAGAATGATTATGTCAAAGATACTGATTCAATTTCCTTTGGAAAAGTAATTAAATTTCCAGCCTGCAACGAGGCATATAACCACTGCCTTTTAGAAGCAGGTAGGCCAGCTTGATCCAATTTCCTTAGACATTTTTTCATTGACTTAAGATCCATAGAACAGGGCTATTGGGAACTCCCCAAAGAGGCTTGACAGCAAATTCTTGTTCAAACCAGATTCACAGAAAGTCTAGCCACTAAAACTGTATCAAGAATATTAAGTTCAGAAAATGGCAACACCACAATGAATTGTCACTCACTGATCTTAAACAATTGACTAGATGTAGAGGAATGAAGGCAGTGGGTTGATTATCATTGATAACATGCAGCTGTGGCCTTGCTGCAGCGGCAGTGGGTTGATTGACATGGATGATGTGCAGCTGTAGCTTGTTCCGCTAAGTGGTTAAATAGTGCTGAGGATTGTGGGAGAGGGGGGTTGGATGGAGGAGGAGGAGTAGTGTGGTCTGATTTCTGGAGGAAGGAGATTCAGCACAAATACCAGAATCTGACCAAAGGTAAAGCCTTGTTGCAGCCTGCTAGTTTGTTTGTGCTGCAACAACTAGGCACTTTGGAAAACTGGTTATATCTTTTTTGTGGAGCTTATATAAGTTGGATGAGGATGCATAGCTTATAACATTCATAAGTTTTTAATATTGTCTGTGATTTTCTCACTCAGATGTGACACTAGGAGGTTTTTCTTCCAGGAAGGCAGGTCAGAGTGATCAGGTAGTTGTGTTAGCTACCATGAAGCTAGCAGGGTTCTAAGACATTATTCATATTCTAAGAATAAGACAAATAAAATGCCTGTTATTTTGTTAAAGATTTTTGTCTCAAAAACCTGTGACAATCCTCACACAGTAGTTACATCTTAGCCTTTTTTTTATTCCTCTGGTGTGTTAAATATCAGTTAAAAGTCAGTCTACTTTGCTATGCTACTTTTCTGTACTTTCTAGCAGGGGCTAGAAGCAAGCTTAGCAGCATCTTTCCCTGGCAATATTCATATTCTGTTTGGTGTTTTTTGAAAAGTTGAAGTGGCAAAAACATGTATTTTGGACATACTTTACATATACTTCTGTAAAAATATTATAGGGGTGGACAATTCTGTTGGAAATCTGTCCTTCTGCATTTTAGTGCACTTACAGGCACCTAAAGTACCACATGAATGCTCTGTTGGGAATATAATGATAAACAAACCATTTTCAGCACTCCAGTATGGCTGGTGTCTTACAGTATACTTCTCATAGTTTGTCTTCATTCCTGCTAAAAGCTCTGTTTGCTCCAGAACGTCTGGGTAGGCAAGTGCAAGGCGCCAACAGGGTAAGAAAGGTGCAAATAAAGCTTTGGAGGACAACTTCTCAGAATCATTTGTTGGATAAGCAGTTATTTTACCACTTGCTTTCATGAAAATTCCATCATGCTCTGATAAGGCAGCCTTGCCTAAAAATCAGTGGCAGAAAAGCTTTTAATCCTCTTTTGTTCAAGATGAATAGGTAAACATAGCTTGTGCATCTGTACACTCAATTTTTGTGACCATAAATAAAGCTGCAAAATTGTGATGCATATGTAAATTGTGACTGATGTATGTACAGCCTGGCAGGGACAGACAAACACATAGCAAAGAGGACTTGTGTGCTTACTAGGGCTTAAATTTGACCCTGAATTAGGAAACTGTTAAACATCGAATGAATAATGGAAAACACTAACACTTCCTAGCACACTGCAAAAAACAGTTTTATTTGGAATGACTTTGTGCATGCCAAAAGAAGCATGCAGGATATGTTTCTGTGGTTGCTACAAGTAAAATAATCTGCATTATTTTTTGATGGGTTAAGTAACCTTGTAAAATTCACAGGTGATCAAACACTGGCTGTGCCCTGGAATTACGCTGTAGCCGTCTCATAAATATTAGAGAATACGATATGGTTGGGTGAGAGATAGTACAGGTTCAGGAGGGATTATGAGGGTGGACAGGAAAAGACAATGTATGGGATTTTCTGTGAGTTTACAGAAATTACCCAGCAGTCCCTTTGGGCATCCCAAAGGAACGGTACCCCTCAGGTGAAACCAGGGAAGGAATAAATAAATTTTGTAAATTCTGATAGGATTTAGACATAGGGTTAACACTTTGAAAATGTGTCGTGAAGAAGGTGCTTATAGAAGACTTTAGGCAACTTGGACATGTTAATACTGAATACTGAACTTGAACTTTTCCCAGCATTACATAGTAAAGGAAGGAAAGAGGTGAGAAAGGGATATGAGTACATGAATTTTCTTGTAACTCTTATCCCAAGTGATTGGTTATGGTCTCAGGGAAGAGGATGGATTTCAATGTTAAGCTGAGTCCATACTTTCCCTTATAGGGGGAGCCAGGGTGCTAGCATAAGCATGAATGTTGTAGGTAAAAATGGAGTATTAGAAGTTTGATAGTCTGAAAGACAATGTAACTGTTCTACAAGTGGAGCAGCCGTGTGAAATGCTGATGCTAATCAGAAGGGAGAAATAGTTAGAAGGGGAGCAGGGATAACAAATTGGTTCAACACACTTAGCTCTATATCGGACTGCAGCATTGGAATAGACTACCTCTCCACTGAAAGCATTCTGAAGATGTCATTAAGCAATAAAGGAATTAATGCAGGGGTGAAATCAAATCAGGCCAAAATGTAAGGAGCTCTTAGAAAGATGCCTTCTTATACCATCTGTACTTTACCTGATGTCGATTGCATTATTCATACTGCATATGAAGCACTGAATTCCTGCTACCACAACCAGTAGCCTAGATGAGACTTGAACAACTGCTGTCTTGCACTGCAGCTATTGAGTAAAGTCCTCAAAGAATGTCCTAGTCTCCCAGGTGGATCAGATTTGCTGTGAGATACAAAGCTGTTGGGAAGAAAAGATGGAGAAAGGGAGAGAGATGAAAGACCTATTACATTTTCACTGTTCCCTCACCTAGAAGCTGCTTTGGTACTGCTTCAATACTCTACACAAAGTTATGTGGTCTCACATATTTACAATAACAAAATTCAAACGTTTTTTGGAATTTGGAAACCTAAAGTAAATCTGAGGCTACTGAAAAGGACGCTTTTGAAACTGCTCTAAAATTTATTTTCTCAAAACTGTGTGGTGTTTTTGTATTACCTCTGACCACATTTGTATAAAATTGAAATGTTTCCTGTTGAAATGAGGTATACTGTTTTTATCTTTACTGAGCCTCTTTTATTTGTAATAGAGTTATATAAAGCAGTTGCTTTTTAATTCAGTTGAATGATCATTGCAAAGCCCAGGGAAAAAAATTAGTACAACAAATACTATATTAGTTAATTTTTAATTTGTAAATACTGCTGTGAACCTTAAATATATTGTTTTCTGACTTTTAGCAAACAATTTGTTAACTAGTATTTGATTCAAAATTAATAGTGTGCATCAGGGTCTCATTTAACTAACATCTATATTATGAAAGAGAATGTGTTGTATTCTCTTGAGAAATTAAGGAGAAACAGTAAATGGATGTTAATGTTACACTGTAGTATCTGTTTTAGTCTGCAAATGTTTCATAGTATCTACTTGTAATAATATCCTTAGTATCACTTCAGATCAAACTTCAGGGTGTTCTTACTGCTGTTTCCGTATTTGTTCAGTGAATGTGTAAAGTGGTGAAGTCTGCTAGGAAAGCAAGAGGGCTATCACAAGGCAGACTGATCTGCAGATTTACATTATTTACATTGCTGAAATGTGTGTGGTCACCTCATCTTAGATATAATATGAAGTTATATATACATAGCTTTCAGAGAGGAATGCTTCCTTCTTTGCATTTATTACAGCATAACAACATAAGTGTTGTAAATAAGTGGAATAGCTGTCGTGCATAACTGAGGTATTTGTACCTGTGCTCTGAAGGCATCCTTAACATGAAGAATCTACTCCAAAGACCTTCTAACTTTAGCAAATTTGGGAACAGAGTGTAAATTATTGTTTTCATCTTTTTTTTTTAAATGCTTTAAAAATTGGTTGGTGATTCATTTTCTGTTGGATAAAATCCTATATGTAGCAATAAGTATTTGACAATCGATAGATACTTAAAGTAAATTACTTATTTCTGTTTTATAAAGCCTTTTTTATTTAATAAAATATTCAGGTACAAAAATGTTTACATTTTCATATGTGTATTTAGATGTAAACCCTTGGGGTTGGTTCTTACTAAATTAACATCTCAGCTATTTTTGTTCCTAAGACAGCATTACCTCCATACATTTCCATCTCTTTCAAAAGGAGGTGTAGTTTGTACCATGAATAGTGCTTATGCTTCATAGATTTCCTTCTTAGTAATGAGTGTCAGTGCGTGAAGTTTCTACATGAAGGATGCGTTTGGCTAGAGTTTATCTCCTTGAACAGAATCTGAACATTGATGACATCCCCCAATTCATATGAAAGGGAGCCATCTTCTGGTGTAATTTATACTTTCCTAAGAAATTATGATGCTTATTGCTATGAGAAACAAGAGATGGATGGGGAGAGAAACTGGTTTTGCATATAATGCAATGAACAATAACTGAAATTTGTAAGAATTTCTAGCATCCTCTTTGAATAAGTTCAGCCACATTCTACCGATGTGTGGGCTTATTCTGATCTAATATACCTACATGAGGTTTACTCCTACCTCATGCAGTGGCAAACAAGCTGCAGTATCATGTGCTTTTAAAAACAACAGTTTGAATGTCTCCTGTACCTACTGAATATGCCTAATGAGAATAACTAAATATATCCAAAGTAACACACTGGTTTTCAAGGCAGGTCAGGTATGTTATTACTAAAATAGAGGCTAACATTTCAAGAAAAGTTTTTTTCAGTATTGTGAGGGAAAATGCAAAGTCTTGCATCCAGGAAGTAACAACCCTATGCACCAGTGTATGCTGGGGGATGATCAGCTGGAAAGCAGATGTGCAGAAAAGGACATGAGGGTCCTGTGTGCACCAAGCTGAACATGAGCCAGGAATGTGCCCCTGCAGCAAAGGTGGGTAATGGTATCCTTGGCTGCATTAAGAGCGTTGTCAGCAGGTCAAGGGAGGTGATCCTTACCCTTTACTCAGTACTGGTAGGACCACACCTGGAGTACGTTGTCCAGTTCTGGGGGATCTCATCATTTGTATACAAATTTTTTTGGTGATGCCCAGTGACAGGAGAAGAGGCAGTGTGCATAAACCAAAACACAGGAGTTTCCTTTTGAATATCAGGAAACACTTTACTCTGAGAGTGACTGAGCACTGGCACAGATGGCCCACAGAGGCTGTGGGGTCTCCATCTTTGGAGATACTAAAAAAAGCATTTGAACATGGTCAGTTTTCAAAAGCCATCTCAACATGGTCATGGGCAACCAGCTCTAAGAGGCTGTGCTTGAACAGGGGAGTTGGACAAGATGACATCCAGAGGTACCTTACAACCTCAACCATTCTGTGACTTTGTGAATCTGTGAAGTAATGTTGAAATATCTAATTTTTTTCAATGACAAAATATTATATAGAAAATATATATTTGTTTATTAAAGGTTTGGAGATACATTATTCAAATTTTGAAAGTTTCATTTATTCCCAAAATTAAATATTCTCTGTAATTCTTGTTTTGTGGCTGTTTTGGATTGTCATCCAGGGTTTTAAATTCACATGCTTGTTTCTTATTCAGAAAAAAAATCTCAGATCCTGCTAGTGTATAGAGAGTAAGATACTAGAGATAAAATCCACTGCATAGACTACATGGAATTAAATATTTATTTAATTTTAAAAATAATTAGGTGGCTATGTATGTAGACATGAAAAAGAGGATATTTGATATCTGTTTTCCCAGAATTCCATGTTGAAAAGAATGCGCAGTTTATGCAACACAATCGTGTGTTGATCTCTTTAAGATCTGTTACTTCTTTTTTCTATGACTCTTGAGTCACTTTATCTGGCTGTTACTTTCTGGTTTAATTGCTTTTTGCACACCTGGTACAGTGTATTTTCAGATTTCATGCTCTTGAAACTGTGCACCTCAGCATGGAAACATTTGTTACTACTGTAGTTTCATGACTTTGTTGTGAACATACCTGAACAAGGACAGAGGTACAGTTATGCTTTGCTCTTGGGAAGACAAGATGGTATAGACTTGTTGGAGGAACCCCTGTCATAACTAGCAGGGGTCTGATCACACTGTTCTGCAGGCTTTATGACAGCATGGTTAGGATTTCTGTTCCAATTCCACTGGTGGTCCTGATATATTTCACTGTTCTTTTGATAAATTTTCATTTCATAAAGTTCAGCAACTTATGGCTTGGAGCTGAATTACTAACAACAGATAATGGAAATACTTCATTTACGAGTATAGCAGATTTTTTTGTGTTTGTATCCCATTAACATGAAAGGCAAATTGAAAGCAGTGAACTGATGTTGCTTTTTGTCATATAGGGGGCAGGGAGCACAAAGCATCTATGCTGAGACTGCTAAAGATTTCTAGCCTAAATGGCATCATGTTGACATGTGGCTATTACTGAGATGATGTATACTCTTTGCAAGCGTATTAACACTGTTGTAATCAGATCAGCAGAACTCAGACTGTTCCCAAAGGACTTCTTATTTGCTAACTTCACTTCAGTATTCTTGAAATCATTTTCTATCAAGGAGTACTTAGGAGGGCCCACAGATCTATAAAATTTCTATAAGGCTATTTTGCTGCAAGTGAAATTCTTTGTCTTCTGGTAATAAGATGAGCAGCAAAAAAAATATTTTGGAGTGGCTGTAATTATTTCAATAGGCATTTATAAAGATGATTTTCCCTGAGTTTTCAGAATGAACTTTTTTCAGAACTGGAGCCCATCTTCCACCTGTCCTCTGGGGAGATCTTGCTGTTCGCTCACTGTAAAGGAAGCCTTGGAGGATCATACTCCTAATTCAGTGTCTGTCACCCTCCACCATGATCTCTGAAAACACATCTTTGTACACTTCATTAAAACAGTTACAGTGTTTTGAAGCTTAACCTGAATAATATAAAAACTGAAGGCACTCTATTCTTCTTTCTCAGGTTTTCACTCGTGAAATATTTAATGGTAATGCACCTTAACTACTGCTGAGGGTTTCATCCTTTTTTCCAATAGTGTTGATAGACTCTCCTGTGACTTTAAACCCATTGCCTAAAATACCATAAAAATAATCACGCTCTTTCTGAAAAAACTTAAGTTTATTTTTCTTTGATCAAAATATCTACAATGACATGGGTGACACCATAAATTTCACATATTTTAATACTTCTGTCTGCACAGAATGTCAGTTTAAGTGCAATATGATACTGTAATACAATAAAAAGGAATTTAATCGAATCCATGCACAATACATTTATAGAGTTTTATCAAAAAGGAAGTACTTTGGGATGAAATTGCCATCAGACAGAATTCACAGGAGAATATTTTGAAAACTCACAAACAAATTATTAATACACTACCATATTTTTTTTCTTTTTTCTTGCTGTTGCCTTTAAAAAGCTGGGATCACTAACACACAAAATACTGTATATTATGTTAAATCTTTATGTCAAAAGCTTATGGCACAATTTCTTTTTATACAATTCACAATTACACATCCATGGAACATTAGTAGCTACTTTAGTCCATTTCATCTGTTAACATCACTCTGTCATACATTAAAATACAAACATAAGAAATGTTTCTTGCATATTTCACAAAAATGAAAGTGAAGAAGTGCAGTAATATTCAAGAATGTCACGGATACAGGATGAGCCAACATTCTTCTGGCATTTAACCCTCTGCTTCTAGCAATCTAACCTGCTTCTACAAGCCTTCCAAACTGATAGTATTTCAGTAACTACCGTAAGTGATGTGTGTTGCCTGAAGGCACCTTTTCCATAACCACTGCAAAATAGAATACCCATTTTATTATTAAAAAGTAGTTTGGTTTGCAAATTGTATTTTTCTTCTTAGTTGCCTCAAAAAGGAAAAAAAGTCATGATGATCTGATACTGTTCTCGCCAAATAACCATATGATTGTACAGTAAGATGTAGATAAAGATATTTTACTATTTCACAGGGGTACTGTAAGAATTAATAGCTCATTTGGCAGTTTCAAAATTTAAGGCCAAATTTTACTCTGCTGGATTAGATTAATTCCCATGGTAGCTCAAATGAGAGCAGAAGTTGCACATAAAGTGTATCTATCTTTTGCAACCAACCATCTCAGCCTGGGCTGGGAACTGTATGAATAAATTCATTTCCATCTAATATAAAATTATTGCTCAAAATTTTTTTTTAAGGTTAAGGAAGACTTTTTATCTTTCCCTATTGTTAAAAATATATGGTTTTGTACAGTTTATTAGATTCTATTTTTATCTACATTATCAACCTACAGTTCTGTTAGGGGTTATAGTACAAAGTGGAAGCAATACCTTACTCCTTAAATGTAAAGTGCACATCTAAATGACCTAAATATGTCTTCTTTCTAGTGACTAAAGAGAATCATCTCTCACATATCACAAAAGACTTTCTATGAATCAGCCTATAACAAGGTTTTGCAATAAATGCTAATAAAGAGAATCCAAAGAAAACTAATATCTGATTGAGCTGAAAAAATAATTAGATCTCATATTCTTCCTGAATTCCACTAACCTGCTTAAGTAACAATGCTTGTTGTCAAAACTCCTTGAAAGTAGAATGTGCTTTATTTTGGTGTTAAAATAGCTAAATTCTAAACAGTAAATCACTAGTATCCCTTCTTCCTTTTCTTCTCCAAGCCTCCTCTAGATGATCAGTATTACAGAGAGAAAAAAGCCAACCCTCTAAACATGAAAACCTGTTTTGTTGATATTTGAATATAGTTTTTAAAATAAAATGTATTTTGCTGTTCAGAATTTTAGCAGGAGTTTGGTACTGTGGTAGCTGGGTATATCTACTGCACCTCTAAGGGACCTTCCTTATCCTCTCTCAAGATCATGAAGGTTTGGCCTTACAAGGTTTGACATGGATTTGGCCACATCTTTCTTCGGTGCAGGAAGAAAAGACAGTCATATAAGAAGTTCCAGGCACTGCTTTGGTCCCTCTTATGCTCTGTACAGCACATGCTTTTCATCCTGTACCCTCCTGCTCAGCTCCATTAAGAATGTGGATGGTGTGCAAGTCGATTCTCTAACTGCACAGGTAGAAACTACTGTCAAAGGAGAATACATACTTTGCAGCGGTTGACATAAATTGTTTCCGCCTGTAGCTACTGCTTCCATCTGAAGAAGTGTGCCTACAGAGAGGATACGGGGGGGATGGGGGAAAGTAGTAAGGATGCCTCTTGCTTTCTTCTTTCCCCTTTATGGTGACTGTGACAGCTTTTTGGTAGCTGTGTTGTTGGAGCATTCCTCCAGATCCTAGTTTCTCTGTCTGTTTTCAATGTATTGCAATAATTTTCTACTGCCAGTATTCTGTTTTTGGAGTATAGGACTGGTCTAGAGAGACCACAGAAACATGATCCGAGCGGCACAGAGTCTTCACCTATGATGAATAATGACTTGGGGCAAAACTGTGTTAGCCTGTCACATAAGGGTTGTGCTTACAAGAAGCCTTCTTGTGTGGTTTTGCTAAGTTCCTGTATTCTACAGAGCCCAGGTTCAGTGATTGTGAGGTGAGGTAGCTATCTACTTCAGCCTAATAAATGGGGTCTTTTTTAGCTGTAGGAGAAGCCCTGCTAGGTAACATATGCCTCAAGCATTATTTCCCTGATGATTATTTTTCTGCCTCCCTGCTGCCTCTTTCACAGGACAGTAGCATAAATACTGCAGTCTGATAATACTTCAGAGTATTGACTCTTGCATCTTCTTAATATTATTCCCTGCTACTTCATTATAAAGTTACAAAAGAATCATAACCCACACTGATATTAGCTGATGACAGTAGCTGTTGATTCTAGCTCTGCACAGAGGGCTGGCATGCCTGCTGGCATTTTGGGACTTTTCTGCTAGTCAGTGGTGAATAGCAGGTGGTTTCTTATCTCAAATTACATTTCTTTCTTTACCATGTGACTTTACACTAAGTCATTTAGGAATAATCTAAATTAAATTTAAAGTTCTGCTTTCTTTTGGAAAACATGTTATTTAGTGGACAGCAGAGGCTTCTGTTACCTGGCACTTCCAGTAAAAAAAACAAACCACAAAACCATCAGTTCAGGAGAGATTGTTTCCATTACATCAAAATAGAAAATCTTTACTTACCTGGGGGCAGCAGAATCACATGCCAAATGTTATGTGCATTTAAATACATGATAATGGAACCATTTCTTTGCTTTTCCCCTCTGTTTACTCTAGTCAAAGTGAAATGTGGCACAGGGGTTATTTCCCCTCACTGAGGTAATAGGTTCATATATGAATGAAGGGTCTTGTCCTTCTTGCTTAACAAATTACACTCTTTCTGACTCCTTGTTACATTTTGCCAGTGTTACAATCCAGTTTCTCCTTTATTACTTCCAGGATTTCCTGTCTGATTCTCTCTTTGAAAGCAGAGACCTTTTCTGCCTTAAAGAGTGAAGAAAGAAATTAGGGCTAGATTTATTAATCTCTACAGTACTCAGATTTGTTAATGTTTTCAATACAAGGTAGTACTACATGTGTGAGTGCAACAGGCTATATTGAATGCCTGGGTAAGAGGCAATGCGAACCAGGTACCCAAGTGTTACAAACAAGAATAACTATGAGCTATTCTGATCTGGCCAGCATTTTTTTCATACGCTGATCCCTTCAATTAATAATTCCTTATTAAATGAAATTCAGCTACTTTAGAAGGAAAGAAGACAGATGATCCTGAAAGGTAATGTAATTTTTTGATTGCCTCTTGATTATAGATCTAGTACTTCAAACAGTCCTTACATAAAATACTGTTGACTTCACTGACAGGAGAAGCAAGTTAACATCCCTTTTCATGTGATACAGCTAATGATAACTTTAAGAAAGTTGAATATAACCCAACTGAAATGTCAGACATTAGTTCATGATAACCCCTCGCATACATGAGCACCTTCATAAGTGAACCGGATTTTTGGAGCATGCACATAAAGAAATCAACAAAAATAAGACACAGCCTCAGCAAAAAATAATGGTTTGAAATTGAGTTCATTTCAGATCATAAATAAAGCAAAACTATATAAAAATTGTTTTAAAATAAAGGAGGATCATACAGATTCTTTCCGAAACAGCTGAACAAAATCTGAGAGCTGCTATTTTAGAATCTTTCTAACTAATCCTTGGAGGAAAACAAAAACAAGCCCAACCCATCCCAAGGTTGCTGTTATAAACCTCAGTGCAGAGTTACATTGCTTCTGTTATTTCATATGCACCATGCCTTTGGCAGTGCACCAGATGTTTGCCTCCAGCTGGTTTTGCTTTTGTATACAAACTCTGAGCAACAACAAACAAAAAATAAAAATATTTTGCAATGAGAAACAGCCTCAGCTACTGGACTTAAAGCAGCCAGCATTTCTAAATGTCAGATTTCCATATCTTAGCATGTTTTTGGTTTTCAATAGAAAACACTCTTGCCTATAAGCTATGTCTTAAATGTGATCTATTGTGTTACAATTCAAAGAAGCAGCTAATATGAATTTTTTTTTTTTAATCCTAAACAGGGAAAATCTAAGACTTTTAGTAGTTGTTCTCCTGTTTGTTAGTGTGAAGTACAACAAATGTATGTAAAAGACCAGGCAGATCCTACTTCAGGTTTCTGAAGAGCTGCGTGTTTTTCCAAAGTTGTGAAGTGTTTCTTATTCACTCTTAAAGTCATATAAATATACTTCAAAGAACAAGACAGAAAACTTGATATATTCACAAACTAAACTTCCTGTATTTTGGTAACATGTTGGAGGTAAATGCGCATAAACACAGCTGTACTTGTCCTCCAAATGTTTCGGTGAAGCGGTTGACTAGTTACTTTTAATTTTCGTCCAAGATCTCTTTCCCTTGAATCAAAATGAAGCAGTACAAGATTTTGATGTAGTTTGTCTATCTCACAAGCTGTATGAGTTTTATCAATTGAGAAAAAAAGAACCCTTCAAAAAAATATAAATGAGTGAAATATGTTTCAATTATTAAATTGTATGTAATTAAAAGAAAAAATCCTTTGCACTAATCAATACTTTATAAATGTTAATGTATTTCCCATGTGATATGCAGACTATTAGGCTATAGATACCTTGTGCTGTCAGATTATTTCAACATACAGCTTCCGGGGGAACGGTAATATGAAGTACCTTAAATAAATTATATAACTTTAAATGTGTCAAATATGCACATTGCAAAACCACAGGTACCGTCCTTAAAACAAGAAAACATCCTTAACATTGTAATCTGAAATCAAGAATCTGTCATTATCTTCTAAAATTGAAATAAAGGTTAAAAATACTAATCTATTCTGTCATACTGTGGGGTTTACCTAGGGTATTCTGGATCAATTGTTTTAATTAAAAATACACCAGAATTTTAAAAATTTCATGAACATCAAAGAATACTGTACAATTGTACCACTATGTAACAGTATGTATAAATACTTGGCAGTAAAGCTTCAGTAGAGAGTGATTTGCAATGAAAAAGTTAATACTTAGTTTGACACAGAAAGTTTGCAATAGCAGATGTATCGTCTCTGGGTGTCATTCTTCCATTCCACTGTGACTGGGCATTGCAGGCCATGCAGGATATTTTTCCCCCCCCCTCTGAATGTATTTAACTCTCCCAATCACTCCTTTCATGTGTATTCTTAACAGAAAGCCTCCTGTTGAGCATGGCAGCCAGATCCGTATGCACTACAAGCCTTAATCTCTTTTATTGGTGAATGTCCTCATGCCTGATGATTTTGTAAATTACCCAATAAAAAATGTTGAAAATCAGAAAGGCTAATGGGAAACAAGCTCTGGATATTGTGTCTATCTTCTTGGCCCGGTCAATGAATACCTTTCTCATGTCATCAGGGCTTTTTGGTGCAGCTTGAATAGGATTATTTGGCCCCTTTGGTGTCACTCCATCTTTTGCTTGCAGACATGGGCCCATTCCATATGCTGTAAAGCTAAACTGACTTTCGCGTACGTCATCATCCTGTTGAAAAAAAGAGAGGAAAAAAAAAGAAAAAAGCAAGAAAGTGTTGGGTTTTTTTTAATTTATTATTATTTACAGAAATCTTACCAGCTTCTAAATAGCAATTATTACATCATTACCTCAGTGACTTCTTGAATCCACAGTTTATCTTAACTGGTTGAAATTTCAGCCCTATCAGTGTCTGTCAAAAATATTGCAGGTGCATTAATAAGAACAGAATTTTCCTATTTGTTTATAGTTTCTGTAATCTATTTGGAGAAAAGAGAAAGCTTAGTAAACTAGTGGTAATCAGGCACAACTTCTGACTTGGTTTAATTTTCCCGTTTACAGTAAATATCCGTAGTCTTCAACTGGGCACACTTCACACTGGTCTTTCAGAGAACAGCCATTAACTCTATATGTTACTTAACAAAATGAGATCCTGGCCTCTAGAGGTATTCATCGTACAAGTGCTAATGATGTTCACGTTGATTATATTAGTGACAATTCTGCCTATTTGGTCATGGCGTATTTAGTTAATCTTATCTTTATGCTTTATTTCTGCTGTTCCCTGTGAATGCATTAGACAAAGAAAATAGTATGTAAAGTGTCTTTCATTCATTTTATTTTAAACTAAAGACCAGATTTTTCTTCTCATTCATTCTTCTGTCAAATCAGGGGAGATTTAGCAAAGACATTCTGAGTTTAGGGAGCTATAAGAGAAAGTGGTTTTAAATCCTGTGGCACAAACAAAAGTAAGTGGTCTGAAGTGATATATATTTTCGCAGCATGTGTTTCAAAAGAATGTGGCTTCTGGCTTGACAAACATTTTGTACTCTTTACCTGGTTATAGATATTCTCAAATAATAAACGAGGTACAAATGCAGGCAAATAAATGATACACAGACTGTGAAGCCAGGGGCAGACTTGGTTCTGAAATATATCCCAGTGTATTCCTTCACTATGTATGCTACCCAAGGATAGTCAGATGATTTTGATGGCATTCACAATTTTTTAAATACTGATTTTTAAATTCAGGATTTCCTATCTTTTATGTCTAATTTAGACTAGTTGCTTTAGGATTCTAGACTTTTATGAAGTATGACAAAATACTATGTGTTTATTATTTCTTAAGTATTTTGGAAAATAATTTCCATAACACTTAAAAAAAGAATTGAGAAGCAGTCAATTTTCCTTTTGTAAGAGAAGTTTTGATATTTTGAAGGTCTTCTTCAATTAGATTAAAATAAAAGGGTAAAAAGAGTTAATTATCAAAGCAAATAAAATAATCCATATTTCAGTTCGAGTAATTCTGGAAGCATTTGTGTTTTATTTAAACCTCTTTATACAAATGTAATTTCTGAATGAACACAGTTTAAATCCAAAATTCTGAATTTTTTGATTTAAAATACCTGTGACATTTGAAAAATCTGAATTTGTTTTGGAATAGAGAATTAATTCTAAACGTATTTTAAAATCTTGATTGAGTAGTAGAAGAACCATCGTTAATTACTTTTTTAAAAAAAATCCAGTGATATTTATTGTCAATGTCAGTTGAATAAGTTATCTATGAAAGAATGCTGATCAGTTACTTAGTTTGAAGTAAACTAGTTGGCAATCAGCATGAGCATCCAAGCAGAGCTGTAGTTACCACCCAGCTTCAATAGTTTTTCATATATGCAAATTGGAAAAATGTGTAGACTAAAATAGTTCAGTGAAACTACTATACTTCAAATCTGTATTAGAATTCTCCTATAAAAACAAAAATAAAGCAAAATTAACATGAAAGAAACGGAGGAGGAAAAATCACTGACTTCAATATGAAAATGAATAACAGAAATACAAAATGATAGGTTCATTATTTGATGACGTGATAAAAAAAGATCTCATTACTGCAATAGTGTTCCTCTCCTGTCAGAAAAGGATTGGAAATAACATCTTTATAGAAGCTGTATTCCAGCAGAGCTGTAGTGTTGCATTCCAGTTAACAGAAGTTACAAATACATGGACTGTCAGAATTTACACCAAACTTGCCCTTTAAACACCTTCTATGTACACCACTATGTACAATTCAGGGTTTTTTACAATGCAGTTTTTTCACGCTTCTCCAGAAAATAATGTTTATGATTGCACAGCCTCAAAAAGATAATAAAATAATTCTTCTGAGTAGCAACTTTCAGTTGGATATGTTTTCAGGATGAGGCACTATATACTAAGACTTTACTGTCTTTGTTCTATGCTCCTGATCCCCTACAGTGGTTTTCAAGGCCATTTTTTTTTTTGCTTTGAGAAGTCCTGAATTTAGTCTGCAAGCAGACTGCTTAGAAATATTCTCTGTTGTTGAGTGAGTGACGTGAAGGTCCTTCTAGGAGTACAGCATTTCTGCCCAGTGTGTGTTGGATGGCATGTCTGCAAGGGCAGGCAGGATGGTTGGAGCCTGCCAGTCAGACCAAAGTGCCAGGGCTAATGGGTATGCAAGAAAGGGCACCTTCCAGAGCTTTGTAACATGCCAGGTATCACCATAATTTTTTTCTGAGTTACTGGCTGAAATATCTAAAATGTGGTTCTGTAAGTTTTCCAGCAGGTTCATAATGCAGAAAAATCATTAATTTGGCCTCAGGTTCATATCTGAGTGTGCTTGTGCACATCAGGAAAGGTATAGTTACTGTTATTATTGATACTAACATTTGAGTGTGTTTCCAAAGGCATTTTTATAAAATGTCAGTGACACCCATTTGTTTTTATCAAGTGACTTGGCTACAGTCCCTCTTTTTGACTAGAAATACTTCTTACAGTGCACGTGAGTCCACAGCCATTGAAATCAACTAATGGAAGTATCCTGTATGCCCCAGCTGAGAATCTGGACTATGAATCTTCCTGGAAAAGTCCTGCATTTTGGTGGTGGTGTTTTTTTTTAAAAAAAAACTAATAAGGAAGCTTGCTTTTTTTTCCTGGTCTTTTGTGTATTTGTTTAGTGCATCATCACTAAAGAAAAGAAAATGAATGAATTCTTATTGATTTTTGATAAAGCTTTTAAAATCTTATTATGAATGAATTTTAATAAGGGTTTGATATGAATGTCCTTTAATAAAGGTTTGGTACGAATGTGCTTTTCACACATGGTTTTGGAATTAAAAGTTTGAAGGTTATTCTGCATACAGCTACATAGAAATATTTTATCATTTCTATTAAAATTACTGTAATTAAAGAATGGAAATAAATATAGGTAATTTTTTTTATTTAGAAAGAATTCTTTGGAGACCTGAAGGAAATAATTTCAATTAGTTTATTTTCATATCAGTGTTGTTCCACAAAATACTTAGCTATAAAGTATTAGAAAGCTGTCAGTTTCTGTGGCCCTGACTGCTGTTGTCTGTCCATATATTTAATAATACATTTCTCTTGAGTAATATGCATAAGAGCTGAAAATATCTCCATAGTCCTTTGACTGTAGGTTGTAGTAATAGCTTGAAGACTTATTTGAAGCCTTGGCTTGGTTATTTGAACACTATTTTTTATTGTTCATTTTTGAGAGTAAAAGTGTTATTAAATTTTTGGTACTACAGACAGCTTGGTTTTAAATGCTGATGTGGTAGTAACTGATTTCTCCATGAACTGATGTCACTATTTCTTTGCAGTTCAAGAGTAAAATTTTAATACTATATTTTAATCCGATTTAAACAGATCAAAATGGATTACAAAATTAACAAGACAGGTACCTTTATTAACATTTCACGTCATCACATACAGGTAGCAATGAAGGTACATGGAGTTCACGTGGGAAGACAAAAGGACAGGGCCTCTGTTAATGATTGGATATCACGTTATGACAAATAGGACATCTTCTTCATCGTTTACCCTTAAATTTGTACTGTAGATTTGAGGCAAAGTCCCGTCTATAGGTCCTGTACATCTCAAGCCATTGCTATGCTGCAATGATTCACTGATTTCATTTCCATCAAGAACTCCCTCAAAATACTTTCATCAAAACGGATGGGTGGGTTGACCAAAAAGAAAACAAAAGAAAAGAGGTGTGATTACCATTAAAGACAATCTAGTTTGCATGTCTATTTTCCTCACTAAAGATACGTTGATCTTTAGGTTTTTGAAAATAGAATTAAAAGAGTGACTATTCCTGAAAACTAAATATATTAAAAGCTAATTTAAAATCAAAGTATTATTAAGTATATGTGCAGTTAATCTTTTTCCCTGTACAGTGTAAATGCAACTAAGAAAACGCACTGTTCATAGCTATATGTCATTATCCCTGTATGACTTCTGATTCTGCCATTTTTAACTTTTGTTTCTCAAGACTGAAAAGAGTGTAACTGTAAATGGATAATTAATATTCATTCATTCTGAAGGATATTTCCATCACATTAGTAATATAAGATTTGTGAAATAGTTTTGTTCATTGGCCAGATTTCTTTTTCTGACAGAGAAAAAGCACTACGGATCATATATGGACTACAAAATGAAGTCTTAAATTAGGGACCAAAATCCCCATGTTCTCATGATTCATAATGCGATTTGTGTAATCATAAACAAATTAGACCCTTTTTGAAAAATCTCCTATACCTTTTGTGATGCGTATTGAAAAACAGCAATGAGTAAATTGTATATTATGTAGCAATAAGTTTTCATTTATAAATGTATTTATAGCACAATCCCAGACACTTCAGAATTTTTGTCAATTCTGTGCAAATTGGATTTAGCCTCTGAAAAGAAATTTGCCTTTCAGTTATTTGGAATCATTGAAGTCCATGCTTACAACCATAAAAACGGTAGCCAGAGGGTGCAGTTATACCTAAGAATTGCCTTTGATGCTGCTGTTACTGTTTGGGAAGGGAGGCTGCAAGGGAGGATGTACTAGCTGGTCTAAGAAAGAGGCAGTGACTACTTGAAAAAGCATAAGGAAAATGGCAAGAATAGATGAGCTTTGGATGCCAAAATATCTTGATACAGCTCTGTAAATAACTACATTTTATATAACTGTACAATTTTCTATAAAACTCAGCAGCTCTTATTTTGTTTGCTACACTAATTTACTGCAGAGATTTTATCTGAGCTCAGTCAAATACTTTTTAAGAGAGAGATTTCAGTTCTGTGTTTTTAATCAGCATTGAGAAGGAATAACCCATAGTTCTGACAAAATTTCAAAAATACTCTAAACTCGGAAAACCTGTGAATTTGTTTAAGGAGATGTTTGGAGTTAAAATTGAACGTAATGATTTGGACAAAGAATCTGAAAAATAGAGGAGAGCTGGTAAGTGCAAATACAAGGTACTACATTTAGCCAGGAATAATCAACTTCACAAACATAAGATGGAAAGTGAATGGTTCTGCAGTAGTTCTGGAAAGAGACGTGTGAGTTATGGAAGGTAGCAATCTTGATATGTCATTAAAAAGGCAAATGGAAAACTGGTTTGTATAAACCTGCGAGTTATGGAGGGTAGCAATCTTGATATGTCATTAAAAAGGCAAATGGAAAACTGGTTTGGATAAACAAATGTATAACTTCCATCATGTGGTCATTTGGCTACTCTCAGCTGTTACTGGCTAGGCTTCATGTTGCAAACACAGTTTTGAGGAATTATATAGACTTACTAGGAAAATTCCCAGGGAAGGAGAATGAGAACGAGAAAAAAAAAAACCAGATTGTACCAACTGGGAATATTTAAAGAAAAGAAGACTGAATGGAAATGTGCAAATTGCTACATCAAGGAATGAAGTAGTCTGTTCTTTGTCCCACTCTAGACAAGCCATGAGAGTCCAAAAAGGGCATTAGTAAAAAAACTTTCTAAACCATTGGAATAGATTTCAGAGGAGCTTGTGGAATTTTTGTGACTGGGATGAATTAGGTATAACTGATTCTGATTTATGTCAGGAAAATGGATTCATTGACTTCCCAAGGGCATTCCAGCACTGAAATTCAATCGTCTGATCATTGGCTAGGGTTTACTGAGTAAAAGTAAATAATAAATAGCTTCCCTATTGCAATTAGATATTTATTCATGCATGTTCTCTTCTGTCAATGTATACCTGAAATAAAACATTTCTAGACCCATCTATTTTTGGATTTTTGCAACACAGTCAAATCACTAGGAATTTTGCCGTACCCTTGGCAGGTAAAATGCCAGTGCCAAAAAGATCTATATTAATTGGTTGGAATTTACCTGGTAGAAAAACCTAATCCTTGTAAAATGTCCCAAGATGGCAAGCATATAGGATGAAAATGTCAAATAAGTTATCCTAACTGCTCTATTTCTCTAATCTATTTGGACATAAATACTGAATAGAATAACAGTTTTCACTTTGAAAACAAAGAGGATTTAACGTTCAAGAAAACCTCTGTAGTTTGCTTCAAATGCAGCCTTTTAACCTAACTTCTTTTCGTGTCTTATGACTTTGTGGTCAAATGAACAATTCTGTATACGTGGTAGTTTCAAAAGTCAATACAATCTAATTCCTGAGAGCCAGTGGCTGTTTGACCTAGTCCAAAGGGACAACAAACCCTTACAAAACTTTATAAACATGAGCTATAGTAACTGACTTTGAAAAAGACAAAAGAGGAAGGAAACAGAAAATTTGACTTATGATCCTAGGGTCTGCTTTTCATGTTAGAAATCATGGTGAATAAATAATAATATTTGTGGTAAAGAAGGCTAGATATTAACCGTATCTATTCTTATATAGCTATAACTATAGCTTCCTTTAATCCATAAGACATCATTTATTATTTATATACCAGAGGGTTTAGGATGTGATCCATTTTTTTTTTTAAGAGGTAAAATCTCTATGCCATAATGTTTCAAGTTCTTATATATTTATTGGGCAGGGAATTGTTTAATAAAACAATGAGAAAAAGAGAAGCAATTAGCTGAGCTGTCTCTAGAGCTTGAGAAGGTGTGTTCTTAAAGATTAGCTCGGGCCAGGAGCTCTAGCTCTACACAGAATTGGAATCACTCAAGAAACGTTCAGTTAAATTAATCTTTTTAGAAATATTTCTCAAAATCATAACCTTGCATAGGAACAAAGCATTTTTTGGCAGATTTAGGCTGAGAAACCTGTCTCATGATGAAACATACAGATACAGGCAGGAAGGGAAAGCCATATACCGTCCAAATATAGTTAATATGCTCACTTGAGTTTTATTAAAAAAGCATGGAAACGCATGCCTTCATCCTTCAGAATCTAAGGGGAGTACTTGATATTGTACTATAGACCCTGCATTCTCTAAATCTAATCCTCTAATTTTATGAGTACCTAGCAAGCAACCTACCTGAAACTAGAAGACTGTCTAATGAAGTGTCAAATTAGAATAAGGACTTTTAAGTGTGTATTCAAAAATACCATGATGTGAAGCACTCATCCAGCAAAACACTTAAGTCAATGAGACTATTCATGTGCATACTTGTTAGGCGGTCTTCTCTTAGAAGTGCTTTGTATATTGTGGAGCTGTCCTCACATACCTCTAAGGTGAAATTTGATTGATTTTGATTGCTGAAGGTGTGTCTTTGGTGAGCTTGAAGTCTTGCTAAGAGGGGGCTGGAAAAAGATTTGGTTTGATTCTGAAGAAAGAGGGTAACACTACTACCTGCCAATTTCTAAGCCCTGTGATTATAATAATGAATGTGTACTTAAGGAAGTGAAAAGGTGTCACTATAGTTGAATGCGGTAAATTTGCCTGAGATCCAGAAGACACTAAAATACATGGTAAAAAAAATAATGGACTGAAGTATAGTCACATATCACTCACCAGAGCTGTTTGTATTCGACACATGACGCATTCGTGGTGGCTCACCTGCCCCCTGTCCTGCAGTCCATCTCTGCCTATCCCATTCCCACCATTCCAAACCTTTAAGCAGCTTTCAGAGAGCTGCCATATTTCAAAAACAAACACCCTGTCACAAAAGTGCTACTTTCCTCTTGTGTGTCTCAGAAAGCATTTTTTCTGCTACTGTCAGTGAAAAGAAAAAAACACATTTTTCACAGGTACAAATGTTGAAAGCAAGTACATGCAGTCTGAATCATCCTCTAGGCTACAGTACATTAGTTTCTCTCTGAAGCTGAATTAGTTTAGAACTCGACACACAGGAATGTCTGAAAATATCGTCATTTGAGTGTCCAGCCTGTCTTTTAACATGGAGTCTTGCTAGCAGAGACTGCTTAGGTAGGCCTTACAGCATGACAGGTTTTTAATATCTTCTAACTAAAAGCGAAACAACCTGTAAAATATCTTCTTGTGATGTAAGTAGTAAATTGAGGTAAGTCTTCAGGAACAAAAGATGGCTGAAATGAGTTATATTGCTACAGACTTTCATCCACAGTAATATTCTAGATAGTGACTGAAAGCCAGTAGAAAGGCTCGGAGTGACATCAGTGGTGGGTACTCATTTAATGAGTAATTTGGAGATATATTTATTCTTTGAAAAATCAGAAGTAGGAGTTACATATTGTTGTAAGAAATTTTACTTATTGCTTGATTTAACAGAAGAGTTCAGAATTCAAACCTGTAGTCTTAGCTCTTTGACTTTGCACACTGGTAGTGGCATATTTTAGTTAGTTTAGTGGTAGTTTAGTTAGCTTCAGCTATAAATTATATATTAATAACCATTGCTGTATTAACGTTTCTTACTAGTTATATAAACAATCTATGCTATGTTAACATGACAGAAGGAAAAAACCAGCCCCAAACTTCTCAGCCTTTTAAAAGGAAATGTTTGTTCTTCCACCAATAATATCAATTGAATAAGTATTTTTTGTATTAAAATAATATTTACATGAAACACATCTGTTAAGGCTTTGAACTGAATACAAGAATGAAATTAAGAAACATTATTTGTTGAATCTCAGTATAGTACAAACTGCTGCAAGCACCAGTAACATTCATCCACTGAAGTATAATGTAACTCTTCTAACAGAGTGAAATCCATGCTTGTACAGATGGCTCCCACATGGCCCATGCCTCATTTAAATCTTTCTTAATCCCTCTTTTAGGAATTCAAGTTGGATTTATGCAGTGCATAGTCCTTGTAGTGACCCTCTGCCTATAGTGAATTTCATTCTATGCTGCCATATTATTTGTATTGCCACTTTAATCTACAGTATGTTTACCAAATTAACCCTATATCCTGGCACAAATCAATCTCAGACTCTCTTGCAAAGTTGTGAATATGGTAACTTTTACCTTGTTCTTCTTCCTCTTGCGACGGAATCTCAGAAGTTCTTTATGCTGCCTTGACACAAAGTTCACAGCTGCATACTCCAAAAGTGCAGAAAATACAAAGAGCAGACACACAGCCATCCAGATGTCAATCGCTTTGACATATGACACCTGTGCAGAGAATAGAACAGAAGACTGAATATGTTAAGACCACAGATGTGAAGTTTAGTATTTCACATCAGGAGGAAGTGCATTAATATCTCCACATCCCAACACTACTTCCATCAAACAACATTTAGCATGAAAGCCAGCTAATAAGAAGGACAACAATTCAATCTGTAAGCATTAAATATTATTTTTGAAAATGTGGTCTTTCACAAAATGTGTTTACTGTTTACTTCATTAATGGTTCCTCATAGTGTACTGTGTATTTTATCACAAACCAAATAATCCAGAAGCAGCACATGCTCTTCCTCTATTTGTCCTCCTGACATCTGTGAATGATACTAAGGAGGCATAGAATAGATTATAGTGGGACCAGTGGGAATTCCTGTATTATAACAGAGCTGATCTAAAGCCCTGAAATAGAAATTAGGTGGCAGGAAGGAGATATATGACGAACTCTGATGTGTTCATTCACTGCTAATTTAGGCATGTTAAGTCAAAAATATAGGTTCAAAATTAGTCCTGTAATGCTGACACAGTGGAAGTATTGAAAATCAGTTACAGGGTGGATGGAATCGTTGCAATCCTTTATTGCCAAGCTCAGCTGCAGGATATAATCTGAAGTAGAAAACTAGGGCCTGTTCCCTCTCTCTGCAAATCTGCAAGAGCTTTTTTTCATACAAGCCAACATAGCTTCAGACCTCAAAAATGTGATGAAAACATACGTAGCTCTCTTGGGTAACCTCTTAGGTTGTTGCTTTTCTGAGTTTTTACAGCATTCTATTTTCTTATGTGTTGATGCTACGTTTGGATGCATATATATGAGGCACAAAGAACACTCACTTCTGTTAAAGGTATCTATTTTACTTAGGAAAAAATCTAATTAGCCAACCTGAATATTGCATGTTAAAACTAATATAGAAGTAGACTTTGTACATTTTTATTGTACATATTTTATTTCTACGAACTGCAATGGCATGTGAAGATGGTTAAGGAATAACCCTTAAAATGAAAAACAAAATCTTTAAAGCAATGGCAGGTCAGAAATCTTAAATACTTATAGAAATATGTAAGAAATACATTATTTACATTGTGTGGTGAGTGATTCTTTATACCATTATTTGGAGCTATTTAGCTTCACATTTTTCTACATGTTGATGTAAATGTGTTTGTAACTAGTCGAGTTACATTGTAATGTAGGCAGGTTTTGAGAAAGGAATGTAATTGAGAACAGTTTGGAATCTATGACCTTTAGAAATTCAGTCATATCTGCTAGCACGTCATCAGAGACTGGGATCTGGAAAAGGACGAGCTAGTCATTTGTTAAGCAGAATTTATGGAGTACTGAATAACGTTGCTTTCATCAGTTGCTGAGGTTTATGGAATTTAGTAGGTATGTAGTTGGCTAAATAGTTGAGATGGGGATAAATAGAGTATATTTGATTGGTGACTCAAAGAACCTCTAAGTATTTCAAAGTTATTTATCTCCTTTAGAAGATGTTTAAATGCTAACAATTAAAACACATATGGTTGACTGAAGGTGTTTATTTGCCACATAACATTATGACTTTGTACTAATGTGGTACAAAGGAAATTCTGCTTACCTTTGGAAGAGATGCTCGTGAACCTGAGCTTTGTGTTGTCATGGTCAGTACAGTTGTTATGCCTAAAGCCACTCTGGCTGGAGCTGCATCCATATTGATCCAAAATGACACCCAGGAGAGAATGACAATCAAGAGACTCGGTATGTACATCTGGATGAGATAGTAACCCATCTGCCTTTCAAGGTGAAATCGCACCTCAATACACGTAAACTTTCCTTTTTATAACAAAGAAGAAATAGTCAATAGAACGTTCTTTACTGTCAACATCTAGTGTACACTTTAAAGAATTTACACTCCATCAAATGTACTTGTTCTCTAATGAAATATGAATGTTTTAATTTCTCTTCAGTGGTTTTTAATATGCATGTTGCCCATTATAATAGGTGTATCTACTGGAAAGAAAGGGGACAGAAAACCTGAAAATTTAAGAATTCAATAACCTCTGGAACTCTTCTTTCCTTATAAAAGCCAAAGCACAATTCACTATAACAGGGAAGTTCCTCTGTGTGATCACACTTATTTTTCACTTATTGTTTGAAAATACAGCTATATGTAAATATATATCTCCCATTGTATAACATCTTCTTTGTCTTTTGGTTCAATTTTAAGCTTAAATTTATTTTTTTAATCCAATGAATTTGGGAAAAATATAGTGAGATTAATGTGGGCATTAGGTTATCAATAGGAGATTCTGCTAAATCTCTCTTGATCCCTAAACTGTTTCAGCTCAAAAGTACAGTGACCAAGATTCAAACAGAAATCAAGGACTTGATATTAGACAACTTCAGAAAGCTAATTGAATGACCTTATTTTTCCAGGTAGTGCACATCAAGTAAATTCTACTGCTTTAAGCAAATGAGAAAAACAACAACAACAACAAAATAATCTATTGTTAGCTCATAGAAGCATAAAACCATTTCCTTTCTCTTATCCAGATTGAGTGTGTTTTTGTTTTGTTGTTTTTTTTTTTTAACCTTGTAAACTGTAGAGTATTTCACAGATCTTGACCTGGTCTCATTATAGTTTCTAATTCTGCTCAATGCTTATATTAGTCACATATGAATGGTGCTGGAGGCAATGCTATTACTGTAAATAACGTATATGTGAAACAGTTTCTTACAGCAGAAACATACATACCTCAGATTTCTTCCTTATTTGAATGAAAGCATTTACTAATTCTAAGTTTAACATGAAAGCTATATAGTTATTTATTTCTGAAGTTGTATGAAGTTGTTTGGTTATGTTTTCCAATAGTTTTTGATAGATATTTTCCTAATCCATTTATATTTACCAAAATGCCATTTTATAGCAAATCATTCCACATTAATAGTGCTTTAATATTTATCACATTAACAGAATTTATGTAACGGACTTCTTTACGAGCTTATCCTATACTAATTTAATATATTGTGTATTATACTGTGACAATAGTGTTAGGCATACAGAAATGAATTTCAGAGAAATTAAAACCAAAATGTTTTTATTCTAGACATATTAAGTGCTTGCAAATATCTTCTGAACTTCATTATTTTCATAATAGTTCTCTTAAAAGGCTATTAGTTCTTTCTATGGTGTCATAGTAAATGTTATTGGATGAAATTTTTATTCTGCTGAGGCAGTAAAAAAATATTTCGTAAGATGATGGTTATGATGTTCAATTTTAAATTGTTGTGATATCTCAGGAGTTTTATATCTGCTGGCTCAATTATTAGTTCCATTCCTAATTGCTCATGTTTTCTGAATCCTATCTACACTCCTGCAATCTGTGTCCCAAATCCTGGCTCAACCATCTGCTGCCCCAGCTTCAAAACTGATTTCTGCTTCAATCAAGGGATGCAGTCCTTGTTTAACAAAGTGAATGGGAATTTTGGTGTCTACCAAGGTTTTCACCTACATTTCTCTTCCAGTATCTTCAAAAGGATACTGACACAAGGCATTCTTTTGCTTAGCAGTTCAGTACGCCCCGCCTAACTAGAAGTTCTGCACTGACTGGCCTTTGTCAGAATCATATTCTTACTTCAAACTGGTCCTTACCCAGAAGATTCCTTTTTTGTGACATCTATTAATTCAGCAGCCTTGGAAAGCAGTAGTCTATCTCTCATACATCACAGTATATCATGGTGGTAAGTAGTGACAGAAATGCATCTAACAAATCTAGGTCTTTTGTAAAGCCATTTTATGTGGCATCACATCAGCCAGAATTACAGTTCAGCATGCAGCATTTCCTTCTTATAGGGTCTTATACTCTTCTTTCAAAACAAATTAGGAAGGAAAACTAAGGAGCATCAGAATGGGTAATTTATGCATAACCGGAGTGTCAATAAACATTGGCTATTGCTTGTACATTTTTTTTTTCTCCAAAGAAAGGTGGGATAAGAGATCTGAGTTTCTCTTCTGAGTAATCAAGTGGGCTTGAATTATTACAGAGCTCAGCACAAAAATACTGTGGTCCTAAACAGAGAGCAATAAATAATATACTAGCTCTGATGTGGATTATTTTTATGTAGTTGCATGTTTGCCAGGTTTATCTGAACTAAGAGGAAGGAGAGGACTAGCTGTGGACCACAGAACCCTAACAAAATGAAAGAGATTCTGAATGAAAGAATTGCAGATGGAATATACAGTAACCACAGAAAAGGAGAGAAAAGAGACAGGATGATGAAGAGGCCAGAACTAGGACTGAATGATGTGTCGGAGGAATTATACTGAATGATTTTTTTCTTGGTTTTGTACTTTTGTAAACATCATCGGCCAAGGTAAAAAAAAAACAACAATCAATCAAACAAAAAACAAATAAGCCAAAAAAAAAAGGTGAAGTGTGTCTCTAAGTGGTAAAGTACCTTTGCTTAACTCCACAAAATGTGTGACGTAGACTCCTGCCTTTGCCTTAGGCCCACTGAGTTTATGGACATGCCAGTCATAAGTCTACTGTTTCCCAGACAAGACCACTGTGCTCCTCATCTGTTCTGTTCTAGTGTAGCACTGAAAAATTAGTATGTGGCAACTCCTCAGGGAGGCTGGTGGCCACCCAGGTGCATACTTCTCTCTGTTACTCCACTGCTGACTGTTGGGGCAAGGCGGCAGTTGGGAGTGTCTTGGCACTGCAATTGCTGGTCTAAGTGTGGAACGTGTGACTTTTTTTTTTTGCCCTTCTTCTGATATCAGAACCACCTGCATAAACCTGGCTAATGAAGCAGAATGGAAAAAGAACATTTATACTAGCAGATGTGAGCCTCAGCTAGGAGGCAGCCAGCAGAGGCTGTGCTGTTGTTTCCCCACTTAAGCCAGCATCTAGCTGTGGGCCTTCTTTCTCTTCATGTTTTCCATTTCAATTTCAAATCCAGGTTAGCTGTGGTTTATCTATTGACTGGATGCTTGAACAGATCAGAAGAGACATACCCATGAAGTCAGCTCAGCTGGGGAAGGAGATAGACAAGCAACTAAGAACACTGGTCTAATAATTCATTACAGTACGTAAAAGATAAGCTCTAGTTCATTCTAATATGCACTGCAAATGTCATGGAGAGTGGCTAGGAGGAGTATATGCACCTTTGTGGTATCGTGGTTTTGCTGAGGCTGAGTAACAAATGAAGGCCTGATGCTAGTTTCAGACCAGAGCTAAATACAGACACGCACACAATGGACAGATTTTTGTAATGCAAAAGAAAAAAAACAGCTAAGCATTTTTTCCTGAAACAGAGGTAATGTTCTTGGCGTTTGTAAGTCTAGCCTAACCAGGGATTCAAGTGCACCGAAGGCACCAAAAGTGCTGCACTGCTGTGTGCTGTACCCATGCATATGAAGTGAATGTACTGGTATATATGCACATGATTGTGCATTTGTCTCTCTTACACATGGGCTTTGGTAACAATGTCAGATCTGCTGGGCTGGTATGATTACCATACAGTGTACATAGTAAAACCAATGCTGTAGTGGAAAAATGTATATTCCAGTCAGTCTATGTAATTCTTCTTTCTCCCAGAAAGTATAAGTAGCTTTTCTTGAGAGTTAGCATTTAGGTCACATATTCTTTTTTGGTTGTTGCTGCTGTGGCCAACTGTGAGTAACCTGAGGAGAACAATTTTTTACCTTAACACACCTTCACATGACACAGCGTCCTCTGACCAAGGCAAGTGATGTTTAAGCAGTGGGCTATGCAGGCAGCAGTATGCTTGTGTCATTAAAGGTACTGCCAGCAGTGTAGGATGTGCAAGGGAAATCAAGTGTAAGTAGTAGCTTTCAGGCCATAAGGAGTCTTTCTTTTCAGTTTTGTCTGCCTCAAACTGCTCCAGAGGCAGTAGTTGGTAGAGCTTAAATATATTTGTCCCCTTTAAGCAACCCTTAAGATATCCCCCAGGGGAAGCTTTTCTTACTGTATCCTTACAGTGTCACGATCATGTTTACAGTTTTCAACCGAGGAAGGCTGAGTATCTGTTTCAGAAGTTACATAGAAAGTTTTTATAATGGGGAATCACCTTAGGAAACTGAGCCAAGGAAACAGTGTGCCTGAGAAACAATAAAGGTAAGAGTAATAAAATTTATTAAATCACTATGACATTAGAAATTAATAACATAAGAAATCAGAAAATTAATGTGTAAACAAAAAAGAAGGAACTAAGCATGCAGAGATTCAACTATTAATTCATGCAGAATGGTGAGATATCTGCTGAAGGTTCTGGTTATTGACACTACTTTAGATACTAGTAAGCCATAGTCTGTCCTTCCTTATCAGAAAAGCCACTGCTAATACTATTAAGTGATCTACTGTGAAGTATTTTATGGATATAGAGAGGGCGGTGGCTTAAAGACTATACAGCTTCAAGATATTACATTAAACTAGTTACTTAATATAAGAATTTTATACTTGATGAATAAAGAATGATTCAAAGATTAGCAAAATTGAACTTAACTAAGGTTAGCAAATCTGAATAAATCTTTATGGAGCCCTACAGAGTACAAGTTTTAGATCTGGGAAATGGATATTTTATATTCTGTTTACTATACATCTGTCAATATGGATGTAGGCCACACAATTCTGTTTTTACCAGTAACCGATAACCAACAAACAGGCAGCCCAAGGGCTAAAATATTGCTAGCTGTGGAGATTTGCTAACAGAGTCCTGGGACAATTGAACTGTGATGATGGTCATTGCATTTTCTAGCACTGCATTTTCTTCCTTGAACAACAGCTAGAGACACAGGTTTAACGTGAAATTAAGTACTGAAAGATAGCAGGAAAGGGGAAAGGGAGAATGAGACTTCTCCAGTGGCTAGGATATGCTCAGCCTAAATGGCTGAATTACATTTAGATCCCTAATACAATACAGAGCTTCTCCCACTTCTCTGTCTTCTGGAAATTCCTTTCTTATGCAGCTCAATTCTTCTACTCCCCATAAAGATCCTAAGCATTCAAGCTCAATCTGAATTTGAAAATTGTGTTAGACAGAGTATTTATTTCTAGATATTATTCTGAACCTCTGCAGTGTTTTCCATTTTTAGACTTAGAAAAATCAGTTCTTCATTTTATGAGGAAAAGATAACACAGTACAAAAGCCAGCTGACACACTTTTCTCTATAGACAGAAAAGTAGACAGTCCTCTCTTCTAAAATCAAAAGTTAAAGACTTCTTATACGACAAAACAATAGGGGGACTCAAAACAGATTTTTGTATGGATGGATTGATGCAACTCGGCTACTGTACTTTATGACTTTGACTGTTTTCTAATGTTTAATACCTTGGATTCCCAGGTTTTCACTAAATTGTTGCCATTGCAATCCTTTTGAGTTTTCTTGTCTAGTCTCTGTACCCTTGTAAGAAGGAAAAAAGGACCGATATTTACTCAAACCAAATGTCTATTGCAGGACAATTCACATTGAGAATAGTACATTTTATTTATATTTATACATATATATATATACAAAATAAATAAAAAAATATCTAACTGCAGGCCATCATAGAGTTCCCCTTTGCTGTATTTTTCCAGCCCTTCCCTAATGCTGGTTCTGACACTCGTCTCATCATGAGCTGGGACACATCAGTGTGCTAGGTAGTAGAAAACCTAGTCCTTTATGTATGTCTGTGTTAGAGCCCCAGACAGATGAAGTTTTGATCAGTATTGTCCTGAAACAAAATTACTCATCATGTAATTAATCAAGGATTTTGTTACAAGCCCTGCATACGTGAGCCCTAATGTTTCAGATTATCAGCTAGTACACAGGATGGAATCATCCTGGCAAAGATTGCTGTTGCCTTTAGTAGGAGTGAAGGTATTGGTTCCAAGTGTCCTCAGACAAACTGGATTAATGATAAAAAGCCCCAAAACACCAAATAGAAAGCTTCTTACTTTTAAAGTTATTAATGCTAAAATAATTTTCTGAGGACTATTTTGTGTTACAACTGAAATAACTGTTTGGCTGAAACCAGACATATTCTCAGAAGGAAATACAACTGTACTGCCATGAGGGATGGCATGGACTACCAACACTTTCCTTCTGCGTTTTTTTTACCAGCTTCCTTTTTGCTCTGCATCTGCTAAAAGAAGACCATAATTAAGCTTATTTGGCTACAAAGCACAGTGTGTTATGTATCACACCACAAACATAATGGCAGATGATTTTCACGGAAAGCGTGGAGAAGGAGAATGAAATATATAAATTGACTTTTCCATGAGGCAGTACTGCTCTTTATACTTTCTCTCCTGTTTGAGTCATTACCGGAATCACCACTAGGCAAGCGAGTTTACCTTGTACAGTAAAAAGATTTCCTTTTTATTCCTCCCAGAATGTTCCACCATCATTTTAGAGACATTCTGCTTTACTTATTACTGAAATACAGTTAAATACTTTCTGTCCTTTTGCCTTCCTGTGATAAAATTTCTTAAGTACACAAGACAGTCCATAAATTCTGTGTGTGTGCAAAGAGACTGTCTTTATAAAGTTGACTATATATAAGTAAAGTTAGCT
The DNA here is from genome assembly GCF_023638135.1 of Falco biarmicus. Taxonomy (NCBI): domain Eukaryota; kingdom Metazoa; phylum Chordata; class Aves; order Falconiformes; family Falconidae; genus Falco; species Falco biarmicus. The sequence goes on from NC_079288.1 coordinate 91,942,450, forward strand.
GAAATTATTTTTATATATAATAAGGACAAGGAGACAGGGTAATAAAGCAGCACTTGGTAAGTGCAGTCTCCAGACACTTTTTTGCAATTTGCACTGAAATATGAATTGCAATTTGAGTATATTTTGCTGATAAAAAGTACTTATAAAAGTACTTGGCTTTTCCTTGTCGTAAAATGAGGCTATAACTAAGATCATGCAGCCTGACTAGAAGTGATGATTTTTGAGTGTCTAGTATATAGAATACATGAGTGCTCATATATTCGGCTGGTGTCTATCTATCTAAAGCCAAGATTCACAAAATGACTGTAAGTATGTACTGCCATCCATTTTTTTTTTCAAGTCAGACTGTGAGTATCAGTGGCATATTGCGGGGTATCAGTGCTGATGCTGTCACTTGCCATTGACTACGTAAGTTCTTGGTCAGGAAGGAAGTGACTTTACATAGCTTATTTGGAAACAAACCTGGGGCAGGTGATAAACTTAACATTGATGTAAGACTGATATTGACTGCAGTAAAGGAAAGTTGAAAATAAATGTGGAAAATAGTAACTATTTTTTTTTTCAACTTGATGGCTTTGCACTTGCAATTCCCATCTCTCTCAGAATGGCGGACCAAGCTGCCATCGAGAAGGACCTCCATAGGCTGGAGGTCCCATTGCAACATTATGACAGTCATTAAAGACAAATGTACATTTCTGCAATAAGAATGGGGTAACCCCATGCACTTGTACACGCTGGGGATCAACTAGGTAGGCAGCAGTTGTACAGGGAAGGCTAGGTAGTTATCAAGTTGAACAGAAATCATCAGAAGAAATAGTGAGTTGAACAGAAGTCTTGTGAGGTGAAAGACTAGTCACATGCTATAATGTGTTAGGAGGGACAGAGGGGGGAGAAGTAGAAACTAAGGAGGATCTGATAGCAACATAAATATCAAGGACATCTAGATGTAATGTCTCTACTTCCAGGAAAGCTGATCAATTTTTATTCAATGAATCTTTAAGGTAGAATGTGTAAATTTTCATCAGCGCAAGGGAGACAACTGAAGTCTCTTCTGCAGAGAAAAATGCCCTGTTGGACTCAGGCAGTGCTGTTTTCTGTGTCTAGGACTGGTCAAATCCTCAGCCTGTCAGACTCTGTTTTTCAATTTTTTTTAAATATATGTGTTTATATATATATATAAATATATATATATTTATAATTTCTCTTTTTTTCAGTGAAGGAATGAGCAGCTTCAGCGATTCCATGCCCATAGAATACCTCCTGGATAAAAAGTACAAATACCCTTTTCTGAGAAGTGGACCCAAGGGGTTAAAAAAGCATGGCTTAAAAATTATTGCTATAGTCTCCAAAAGAGTGGTTTAGGTGTTTATCAAAACAAGTAGCTGTTTGAGTTCTTGTTGGCAGAAGAAGGCATCAAAGTTATGTCTCCTTTAGTTGCTATGCTGATGGCAGCACAATGGCCCAATATAAGGCGTTAAGTCAGTTGAAGGTAAGGCCTAGAAGGGGCAGTCTACAGGTTGTTAAGCAACTTGTTTGACGTTAAGGGGGAACAAAAGCAATCACGAGAAAAGATGGTGTTTGGGAAGTATGTGTTAGGAGAATGGGGAATGTGGTGTTAAGGAAATGGGCCATTTTTCGCATCACAGATTTAAGCATACAGAGTCATCAGGAAGGGTCACATAGAGAACCCATCGGCTCTGGTGGTGGGTGTAGCAACCACTGTTTCCAGGACCACTATGTGCAATACTTTGAGCCAAACCCCATTAATCTATGTAAGACTGTTCTGAGCAGCACCATGCAAGTGCAGGTTTAGCGTGTTACCCGTGGTGTATAAATAAAGCCAAGATTCAGAGTATTTCTGTTTGTGGCTGTTAGCCAACGCTATTATGTACATATTCATGCTATCATATATGGGTCTTTTTGAAGTTGTGATTGAACATACCTGCAATTGAAAGTAAAATTAGGTGTTGCATAAAAGCCCAGGGGAGCAATGCATGTCACATAGGAGGTGAATGAGGATGTGGTAAAGCAAGACCATTCTTGTAATGGGAATGGTTCAAATGTGATTTTTCTGGTTGTTAATGATTCTACTTCACTTGCCAAATTTGTCACTGTGGAAATGCAATTGAATGTGAAAACATGAAAATGATCAGAAATGTTGCATCACTTCAGAACACAAGACTTGATGAGCCATTATGCTGTACCGTTGCTGAAACTGTAATGTCCCTATATTTAGAAGCAGTTTATTTTTCAAGCTGTGGTTACAGTGATCCATTTTCAATTGGGCATGAAACACTGACGAGACATGCACTGATGAGCTTCCACATACTGTCCTGAAGCTTCAAATTAATTTGTTTCACAGGGAGACTTTTGGTTTTTTTCCTGTTTTATAGGATGTCTCAGAAGAGCTTTCTGTCCTGGGCTGTAACTAAATTTAAATTAAAAACTCTTCTTTGGTCACTTATTGCATACCAGCTGCAGTTGCTTAGCATTCCTTTAAGAATTAATTTTATCTAATCTGTTGTAGGCCAGAGAAACAGGCTTCATTTCTAGGTTTGTTGTTTTTTCTTTTGTTTTGTGTTTTCTTTGTGTGTGTGTGTGTAGAATCCTAAAGGAGTATCTGTCTACAGTATCTCATATCAGGTGCCTTAAGAAAGCACATTACTGGTCACATATGCGAGTGACATAATGGAGGTAAAGAAACTCTTAGTTGTTGTTTCTTTTAATATAATATTTAGGATTTTTTAGTCTGTGCACAGTAGTTGACTAGTAGTAAGAAAGATATGAAAGGCACTCCCACCCTCCTGGAAATCAAACCAAACCTCTCTAATTTGATTAAATTAACATCATACTGGAGACTTGAACAAAAAATAAATGGAGAAAATGTTATGTTGAAGAGGAGAATGTAGCAAAGGTAGTCCTGCATGAGTAAGACTATCTTTTCTTTCTGGTTTGCCCTGCCAAAATTCTTCTAAATTTTTACCTGTAATTTTGGTGTGGTAACTCAGAGCAGGCCACTCTGCTGTTTCCTCTGGTGAGGATGTACCCTTCTGCCTGCAGCTGGTGTCACTCACCATTGCATTTCCCCCCTCCCCACCTGTCACAGGCAGGTCCCACAGCTGCAACTGTACTTGTTTGCTGAGGTTTTTTTCAAGTCTTCAATCTGAAGTGTGCGGTGGGTGCCTGCATCCAGGCTTCCCCAGTTTTCTGTATTAATAAATGGCTTGAATTTTTATGGACAAAGGAAATGGCCCAATTATTATTTTTTTTGGCCACAGAAATGCAGTTTGGCCAAAGCAGTACAGAAATATAAGGGACTGATGATTGGCTGCACTGTCCTTTAGAGTTACGACAGTAAACCTTCTCCCAGCTAAATGTGACAGCAGTTCACAGGGGTAAGTGCACTTGTTTTGTAGGTACATTTTGAGAGTCATGAGACTTTACATGAAGTTAATAACATCTGTTGCTCCCGCTTCCCAGCTCAGTTTAGGGCCACAGTGAAAAAGACAATAGATGTAAGTTGACCCCATGCAACCTAGTGTGTTATGCCTAGACATAGCATGTTTTACTATTTCTGCTTGGAAGAAAATGAACCAACTTAAACAGGCTTGAAACATATGTTATGAAAAAAAAGCAGTGGCTCAAAATGAGTGAAAAAATGAAGTTTCAGTCAAAATCAAAAGGTCTAAACTATGATGATTATAATGAAAGTTCCTAGACAAATGTGCAAGAGTACAATTCAGCTTTGGGTGAGGTGTTTGGAAACCACTGGAAATTCTGACATTTTAAAACAGTTCAATATCAGATTAAGTAATTATTAATTCCTCAGAGATTTTTGATGCATCATGTTGTCCAAATGAACTTTGGAAAAATTAGAATACTTTCTACCGCAAATTCTCATTTGTTAATATCACCATACAGGTTATAGAAGTACAGTTACATGCACACATCAAAATGGCACAAAAGCAGGAGAGTCCTAGGAAGGAAGAAGAGGTTGCCTATAGATCTCAAAGGAGACAGAGAAAAAAAAAGAAAATAAAATTTCCTTTTCATAAGGATTATGGCAAAAAGAAAAAAGAATAATATGAATTTCATTACCATTAACAAAGGGATGAATGAGTGAAAACATCACCACGCTATAGGATATGTATGTCCATTTTTGGAAGGGTTTTAAGGATTAGCCAGGTGTTAGTACTTGACCAGTAAAAGTGCTCAAAATGTCTCTACCAATATCTCCCCACTCTAAATGGAAATTATTAGAGAAACTCCCTCCCTTAGGGCACCATGGCATCTGTGATAAAACTCAGTGTTGAAAAGTGCTCTTCCTTAATTTTGAGTGCAACAAGACATCCCTTATGAATGCCACCTATTGAATTTTTTCCCCTCTGCCATTTTGGCAGAATCTGAATGAATCATTCTAATCTTAAATTTCAAGACATGTTTAATCTAGAATCATACCAGAGACCATAAATTAAAAAAGATATGGATTAGAATGAAAGAGCTCTTGATTTTTTTCCCATTAGAAGGTAGAAGCTATGCATTCTTAGCCATTGATACATGCTTTTTGAGGATTATTATGCCTGTGATTGTCCAGTTATTCAGATAATTTTTTTACAATTGAAACTGACTATATTATTAATGTTAAAACCTCAAATTTTCAAATAATCCCAGAGATGATAAGCTAAACATGGCAGTTCTACAAAGGCTTCAACTTGGAAAGGCCATATCTAGTTTGGACACCTGGCCACTGTACGTTAAGGATGTTTTCAGCTTGTTTGCATTGCCCCCTTGCTGTATGAAATAGGGCAGGGATAGCTGGCTTGGCAGCTCTGTGTCCTTTTTTCTGGACTGAGCCAAACCATGCTTAGTGCATAACATACGGACCTTTGGATATCAGTGGTGCTTCAGATCCCACAGTGTAGATGTGGTCATGGCACCCACTGTAAATATAAAACTCCTGACTGAATTGCTTCTGAATTATTTCAGCTATGTATTTTCTTAAGTTTACTGAAAGAGCAGTTAGATCAGCCTTCAGGTAGATTTGTTTTGTTGTGTCAGTTATTTAAGACTATTATCCTGCACAATGCACTTGTGCATTTTATCTTTGTGTGTTCAATGAGAATATAAAAAAAACCCCACAACTACAACCACAAAACAACCTCTCCAAATTAACAATAAATGTTAAATGTCTTTCCAGTTTTAATCACTAATACACTTTCCTACCTGTATTGTAATGCTTGGTGCAGTAACATAAATCCTTTTCTTCTTTCAACAGAAACTGTGGCAGAGTGAGACCTTCTGCTACTTGAACTGCTCCCTTTTCTTGCCATTCAAAAATGAGATCATTCATTGTGTATCCAACTAAAAAAAATAATAATGCAACAAACAACACATAAACTCTAAGTCATCTGCAAACTTTGAAAATCAGGGGCATACCAAATAGTGATGACTTAAATAAATTCATAAAAAGGAGATAACGTGGGAGGTCTGCTTGTACCTGTTAATCACAAAGTGATTATCTGCCATTTTATACCATACTGAAATAGAAAAAAAGCCAGACTTATGCATCCTTGGTGAAATCTTGATAAATAGGTAGTTTATTAACGGAATTAACAAAAGCATCAAAATAAGTTAAACACTGAATTCTCTTGGGTGATTGGGGAAATCTTACCCTCCCCAGCCCATAAAGGATAAAATAGGCCCTTTACACTCAGACCTCTTTGTCCTTTTATTTGAGGTGAAATGGTGGATTATCAAAGATATGTTTATGTGTTTATGTTAATTTGAATGTTAAGTGCAAATTCTTCAAAGAGAACAACAAATTAAAATTTCTGAAGGAGTGAGGTACTAATTGAAAAATACTTTTCTCTGAAACTGGTATAAAACAAGGGAAAGCAATTGATTGTAACCTTCTCATATTAGCTGACTGTGATGTATTATAAAGGCATTCAGTTTTAATATTCAGATTCCTGCACTTATTCATACCGTATGCATGTGTGTATAAAATTAAATAAAATAGCAAAAGCCGTAGTAGAAGTACTAATCAAGGGTAAGCCTTTTTAACGGGCAGGTACTATTTCCTGCTGTTTCCCCCTCTCAGTTTGCACGGGATATCAGTGGGGAAAATAGCTCTACTTCCTCTGAATATGTGATATGTTATCTTTCCAGTATATCCCTGGCATCTTATTATAATTTTTTTCTCAATAAATTTTATCTGGTTATGGCAACTAGGAGAGAAAAAGAAGGCTTCCTATTCTTATTCAAGTTTCACTAAGAATTTATCAGAATCTAATAGATTTGGACAAAGTGAGATTTTAGGATTGAAATCTAAAACCAGATAGGTTCTATTGTTGTAATAGTTTGAATGACAAAGGTACAGGTTGAGCCAGAAGGAAAAAGGAGTAATTTTTACATCTAAATTATATACCTTTCATTCATCTGTTTTGCTGCTTTGGAATATTTCCTTTCTGCTTTAGTCCAATGCTAATGAGCTGTTGAGGGTAACCTACTGATAACTGGAAATATCTTTTAACCTTTCAGTAACAAATTATAGTTCAATGTATGATGTTAAGAACTTTCTATGAGTTACTGTCTGCCGGCAAATACTGAAATTTTGAGTTCCAGTGAACAAAATAACCTCTTTGGTGTGTGAGCATAAATCTTTCCTCTGTTATTTTCAGTGACTCCATTACTCTTTGAATACATCTATAAATGCTATTCAGTCATAACAGCCTGATATGCTGACCTCAAATCTGAGAGATACTTCATCCTTTCTGATCTGTCTATGTTGGATACACCTATAAGGTAAGAATTGCTGTTCATAAGTTTAAAACTGTTTTCAATAAATCTCCTTGCTTCTCGATTCTCCATGTTTGTTCTGGGGAGTACCTTTATACAAGGTATTCACAGGCACTCAGGCTGACTGTTGGTTTACTTTGGTATTTTGTTGAGACTGTATGAATATGGTAAAAATTAGATTATATTCTTTTAAATAAGTATTTAATCAAGATCAGATGTTACTCAAGTCATTACAAGCATATATTCACTGTGCAAGGAAACATTTATTTTTTTGTCTTATTGAACCCATGACATTCCAGAAACACAGTCTTAAAATTCACCATTAAATGCCATAAACTATGAACAAGCAGAAGTACAGCTTTTATCAAACTTTGCATGAATTCAGACAAAATCAGTTGTGTGTAAAGCAGTTTATCATTTGAAGCATGTAGATTATGGCCAGAAGTGATATCCTCTGAGTAAAACTCATTGAGCTGACAAGAAACAACTGCTGTGTCAAAATGTATTTCAATAAATCAGATTCATTCATCTCTAATGCATGCTTTTAATTTTATTTACCCTGCCCACTAATTCTTCTGTAGTGCAATCTATTAAAAATCATAGCACTGCTGATGGAGTAAGTAATTTTTATCATGTTTACATTTTAAATACCCAAATATAACTTTAGCATTTAATACTATAACTCTGTAACTTTGGTTTTGTATGTCAAAATCATAATTATAAAGTAAATATGTCTTAAAATATAGAGTAGCTTAATGGAGATGTGAGCTTATGTTGTATGAAAGAAATTTCAAATAGTATAATATGTATTGTATTTCTACTAGGTATATTTAATTAAATCACTATTAAATTTATGGTCCTTTATTAAATGTGAAATACATGGCCCAATCAAATGTGCTGATTGAATTAAGGATATCCAAAATCTTGTAATAATCCTGTAATTGGGGAAGTGACAAAACAAATTATTTAAGCATATTGAACTATTTGATAACACAAATTTGTCTCTAAATTTTCCTTAGTAAGTAGTATTAACAAGGACAGTTATTCTTGATTTTCTGAATGAAAATATTATTTGGTACAGTTCCAAATAAACTGATGATCTCTTCCTTTTGTCCAGTTACTGCATTGTTTTGTTCTTGGCATGGAGAAAATGAAGAAAGACAACAGTGGAAAGTAACTGGTCACCAGCAGAGATAAAGCAGAATCAGAGAAATTGCAAGAACAAACTCAGCCCATGTCCTAGGCACATCCCACAGTATTCTATGCATAAAAGGGCTAAACCCCTCATTGTTCTGTGTTAGAAATTTTCCAGGAGGAACAGCAATACTAATAGGTAACTGGGCTTCCTTAATATCTCAAAAAGAGGAAAATATTTTTGTGTTTTAATTAATTTTATGAAGAAGAATTGCTGAACACCACTTAGAATGCTCATGGTATTGTGTGCACTGTGCATAAGGGGAAAAAGGCATTTTTAGAGAAATGGCCCTTTAAACCAGTCAGTGGTTACCGTATTCTAGTATTACTACAGTTTATGTGTATGGTGTTATATATGCAATGAGCCTAAAAATCAGTCCCCCAGCATCCTAATTTTGGGAGTCTTGCTGATTAATGTATTTAGTGTTCCTTATTGAAGTGGCTGGGCTTCCAGCAGCACAAGAAGACATCATGGCAGATTTTGAAATGACCTTAAAGTTCAGTCTCAGCAACAAAGTAGAGACTTAGGATCCTGATACGGATAAAGCACCAGATTGCTTAGTGCCATCAATGGGATGGTGGGGGCTAGGTGCACAGCAAGTAGTGGAAGTGTAGGGAGCTTTGGTCATGAAAATCTTGAAGCCTCGAGGGCAGTGTTGTTTTTTTAGATTTAGGATCCTAGAATTGCCAGTCATCAAATTTTGAAGTATTAGAACTATGTGGATAACTTTAAAATACTGATGCTGCTCTCTGAATTCAACAGGACTATACAGATGTTTCATGCATATGTATTTGCAGTACTGAGGCTTACTAATCACAGAAATAATTAGATGCTGCAACAAAGGTCTCTGCTAAAATGCTTTTACCTTACTAATCTAGATGAAGAAAGTACACTCATCCATTCACTGCTGAAATGAGTTTTACAGGAATAAAAATGAAAAGTTAATTATTTAATTTTCTGTATAAGATTAGCAACTGATTAGTTGAGAAAAAACAGATAAGAGAAGTGAGTAATGGTGCTCTTTTTTTCCAGGTTTATGCAGCACCGGTTAATCTAACTGATTAAGCTCATAATTAAAACTGAGTGTTCCTGAGGCACAATTGCAGTTAAAAATGTTTGATCTGAATACAGTAGTACCCAAATAGTAAAATTCAATAAGACAGATACCTTTGTGTAGTCTTTCAAATTTTGCTTTGATATTCTTGAATAATGGCACTGCTAGTAGAAAGGGCTAATTTGTTGGGTAGATATATGCAGACACAGTTCAAAAAGAATATATTAGGAATAGATTATTCTGCCAATGATTGATAAATGTATACAGGTTCGATCCAGGCCGTTAATTTCTCATGAAATAAACAGAAAGCATGATAATTAAGATAACACAAAACATCTTAAACTAAATTCTAGAAATACTAAACCTGAGGTCGACCTGAGCTTTAGGCTCCTACTCAGCTGCTTGTGTTTAACACTGCTTATAGATGTATGAAGCTTATTCTGTAGTAGACATGAATGCTTAGCTCTTGAACCCTGACTTCTTCTTGGGATAACACTTAAGTGTAAGGTGTTTCCCCTCTGTGATTTGCTTCCATTTTATTCTGCTTTCTATAGGACATGTGGTGTGCATGCCTGAAGGGAGTCCCAGTCTATGTGTCTGGAAGAGAAACTGAATCTGTTTCTGAGCACTCTTTCAGGGTAAGCTTTTGCTATATAATAGTTATTCCTATTCTTTGTAAATTCATGCTGTTCAGATAGCTTTCTTGGTGCTGCTTTGTGAGAAGAATACATATATATATATATATAAAATCTTATTTGCATTTGCTGCAGCCCAGCATGATATTCAGCTTCAGTACAAAGGAGTTTTTCATATTTGACTGTGAGGTGGTTGGATGATTGGGAAATAGAGCATTATGGAGGAAAGTCCTAGTGGCAACATTTTAGTCTTGAAAAAAGGAAAGTCAGTCACTGGCCTTACTGGTATATGAGGACACAGCTCACTTTTTCATTGCTGGTGGAAAAAGTGAGTCTTTTCTAGTACAGAAACAGCTGAAAGCAATGGTGGTTATCATCTAGTATAGTGATTGCAGGACCAGGCCAACCTGAGCTAAATCATGTGCATGAGTAAGGACTTCTGTCACTGAAATGCAATGTACTAGGGTTTGGGTTTGCAGGATTTAAATACATGAATGTTGAGAAAAGAATTAGAGATGCCAAATTATGTGTGTTATGGGATGCAAACCAGCTGCTGTGGCTAAAGGAGATTGCAGTTTGCAATGTTGTCTGGCTACCATCCAAGTGTTTGTTCTTACCTAATTCTGCAAAGGTATTACTAATTATGCAAAATCTAAGTGGTGTCATCATAGAACTGGAAAGAAAGGACAGAAAAACACATTGTTATGTTGAACAGCAGTGTTCAGAAATTAGAGGACTGGTTAGGTTACATTAATACTGTCTCTATTAACGCAAGGATGGGGTCTTGCACATCTGTAATGCAAAAGCAGATGAAAATTATTGGTAATTATATGACAAAGTTATCATCCCAGGAGCAGAAAGTTGTCAGAGGGAGTACTTCTGGGGAAAACCCAAGAACTGTGTGTAAGTGTGCCACTGTAGCCTCTCAACAGCTTTCTTTAAAGAGACAACTCATTTTTAGGGGCCTGATGTCATTCCAGGTAATTAACTAGTGAAGCATGTACTGGCAGACTGCAAGCTCCACCTGAGATGAATATGAAGAACTGGCACACTAAGTAGAATAGAAGTAACTGGCAAGTAGAGGGCCTGAAACTGGGAAAGTTGGATCTGGCCTGCAGAAGTTTTTCTTTAGAAAATTGTCTGTCAAAGAGCTGGTGATAAATATGAAAAAATGAAAGTAAAACTCTGTGTGGTCACACTTATGGAGGGAGGAGGTGGAAAAGATAAGGCATTGATGAGGAGTGGTTGTCAGGCCTTGTGCCTGGAATAGTTGGTGCAGGGTTTTGAATATCTGGGCATCAAATAAAATGAAACTCTAGTGATAGTCTATTTAATTGATCTAATCCAGGGGTCCTCAAACTACGGCCCGCGGACCAGATATGGCCCCACAGGGTCCTCAATCCGGCCCCCGGTATTTACAGACACACACCCCCCCCCCCCCCCCCGGGGTTGGAGGGGGAAACCAAGCAGCCGCAGATGGCTGCCTGCCACTGCATCCGCGCGCCGGCCCCCTGGTTAAAAAGTTTGAGGAGCCCTGATCTAATCTATACAAAGCTCTTTGGCAGAAGATGGACAAGACAGACTAACTCCAGCCTTTAGACAGCACTGAAAATTGTCTAGCTAGAGTGAAATTTTTCATCATGTTCAATTGCATGCTTCAGGAAAACTTGCAAGGAAAAAGAATCTGATCCTGCTGGAGTATTTCTAAGCAGCAAGGGCAACTGTAGTGTCTGGAAAACAGAAAACCAAATTTTTCCCTTGGTCTTGGTCATCTTTCCCAGAAAACCTTATCTTTTCAAAAATGGTGTTGACAAGTTGTTATCAACACCCATATGAGGCCCCTGAAAGAAAAAAGTAGATTGTATCTGTATTTTTTTAAAACTATTTTAACTATCATTAATCTTAATAATAAATATAACCTTTTCATTCATCCAATTTTGACAGTATAGGACGAAAGCCTGTCTTAAACAAATAGGATTCCTTTCAACCCACATCAGTCCACAAAACTCTATAGAACTTACTGGAACCAAGCTATTTATATCAGTTGCATACATGCATGCTAAGTTATGAAGTTTTTATTTCAACTAATTCAGTGTCAGTTGTAGGCATTAAAAGCCCATAACTTATAGGAGACACAATGGACATCCAACAAGTTTGTCTTAAAGAATTACTTAAGTATTAACGTCTCCTTTCCAAGCTGTCCAAAGACTACACCATTACAGAAAAACCAAGGTTTGTTATTCAAGACAAGCAATTCCATTGCACCTTCAGAGACTCCACACCTTTGAACCACAATTGTCTTATGAATTGCAAGATACCCCCTTTTCTAATTCTGCTGACACAGCCTTATTTGCCAAGTTTTTTTCCTTTCAAGCACCCTTAGAGTAACATTCCAAGCTATGAAGAATAAAACTTTTAAGCAAACTTGTGATCCATCTGAATACCAATGTATCTTGTAAATTTTCTACTCGTTTTGTTCTATTCCAGGAAGGCCATGCTTCCCTTGTGTAATTTTACAATACCTACAGGCAAATCAAAATCTTTTGTTCAGTAAACAAGAACATGTATGGCATGAAACAACGAGGCTGAATATCTAGCGCTTTTGTACAAGAGAGTTTGGTTCAACCACAGATTTTATTTTATAGTTCTTTTAATCCAAGTGATTTATCTAAATTCTATTCTAATTTCTTTAATGTTTAGTAAGGTACAGGTCCAAAAGTAACATTGGATTTATTCAGCAAACGAAGTAGTTCTTTAGGTATTCAGCTGAAGCAAGGACTACAGTCATGTTTACTAGAGTTATTTCTGTTAGGCATCCCAACAATGTGCCTCCAGGATAGGCTGCCTGTACATTACTGTCCATATGAACATGGCAGAGGTTTGAATTGTGCCCTGAATTCCAAGCAACATAGCAGGGGGAAGAGATGACAGGGCTAACAAATTTGGCTTTGACTTGAGGTTAGAATAAATTCTTCTAATATACATTAGGCACTAAAAATACTAGCTTCAGAAATCAACTGTGATGCATTTCAAGGCTAAATTTATGCTGAAGCTCCAAGAAAGCAGAATTTTATTCTATATACATCTGAGCTGCTTTGCAAAGGGCCTGCCCCTTGCACTGCCCTTGACATCGTCCTGATGGAGTCTTTCCCTTGGGAGTTACAGGTTTATCCTTCTTAGCCTGAATTTCAGAGAAGAATAACAGTTTGGGCTCTGCTCTCTACCGTATCTCTCAAACCTAATATTCCTTGCAGATACCTATAGATTTTTGGCTGTCACTTTTATATTAGTTTCTATAGGTTCAGCTGCAGCTGTACGACTGCCCTTTCATCCTGTGCTTATGAGGAGATAAAGATTACAAATATCTAGCTCTTTGTCACTGTGTGTCAGATCTCACTTCAGATACATGTAGCGGGCTAAGTGACCCATCTGCAGAGTTGGAACCATAGGATGAATTTTTGATAAATTTTGTGCTTCTGAAATGGAAAGAAGAGGTATAGTTTTCACAGGTTTAGGCAAAGGCAGGCACTGATCTAGTGTGTCCGTAATTACTGTCACTCAGAGAGACCTGAGGTTCCCCGGGAGATGAGAAATATACTCCAGTTTTATTATCTATCTTCTGGTGTCTTTGTGCTGTTGTGGGAAAGGAACAATGTGTGCATCATTTTCTGTAATGCAGTAGCCTGTATTGTTATAGCCTGCTTATAGATCTTACCATTTGCACAATCTTCAATTTAGACACAGAAAGGAAAGAAATTGTACTATTCATGTAACAGCATCATGTAGTACAGAATGAATTTTCTCTAAAAATCTAAAAGACAGGTGGATGATTGCTTAGAAAGACTAAAACACCTCCATAAATCAATAAGAAGGCGGCCATTGTTTAATGTATTGAGAGACAATAAGCATAAAAATAAAATTATGAGGTGAACCAGGTGCTTCTTTCCTTACATATGTTGCTTTTGATAGTATATTTCTTCTTTTGTTACTAGTTAGTCTTTTCACTATTCTTGGAAAATTCATGAATATTGAATGTCATGTAAAGTTATAATTGTAATATATGAATAAAGGAGTGCTGTGAGATAAAAGTGAAACTTAAAAAAGAGGGAGACAACAAGCTCTAGCACATGAAAGAAAAACATTTCTTTCCTGGGAGACAGGGTACAGAAATAAATATGTATCTAGCTGACATTTCTTTGTATCTTACTCAAACAGAATAAAACTAAAATTATCCCACATGCCTATAGGCTGCCCTGGTGTAAGGCACAGAAATGTAGAAGGGATTATTTCATATGTGCATTTTCATTTGCTTCCTTTCTAAGATACAAAAGCAGCTCATTCTAGTTGCTGAGAAATCATTTGGTAAAACAAATCCTTTAAAAATAGAAGACATTTCCACTTAAATATTTCTCAGACACTTCATGATATAAGTGGAGTACTTTAACCAGCGGCAAATCCAGCTGCTTAGACTGACCTTGGAAAAAAACCCCACAAACATTAACTGGTTGAAAATAAAAGTATAAATTGGGAAGAATAGCTATACATGAATTTTTCTCTTAGAACTGTCTATGCTGGAGCAACAGTATCAATATTGAAGGAAAGTATCGAGTAATAAAAAATTATTATTTTATAGTAGAGGTAAAACCTATGATCTTTCCTTTATACATAACTGTCAGCCTTTCTTTGCAACCTGGTGGTGAGATGAGTAAGAAAAAGATGAGTGATTTGTTAGGAACAGTCTAATTTGCTTAGTGATACATGCAGGAGCAAGGCTTGCAAGATCAAACATAATTCAAAGAAACTGTGAGATAAATGAGCCTTGTAAATTAATAATTGCACAATGTCCTACCCAACTTGACATTCAGTGGGAAAAAAAGCAATGATCATCGCTTTAAAAGGAAACATCTGGAAGCATGGCTGCTGCTGTTTTGCTCCTGCAACCTCTTTGGTTTTTATAACACAACCTGATGATCAGATGATTTACTCAGGACACGAGAGGACTGTGTTCTCAGTTTTGAAACCCCATGTCTTCCACTTCCCCAGACAGTGCATTAACCACCACTGTGAGTGCTTCGATCCCCCTGTTTAAGATACCTTACTGTGTACCAAAAGATGTAAGCCGTGCAAGCCACAAGAGAGTATGACACTGTGGCCTAGAAATTAGATATGCTTGGATGGATTCAGACTTGCAGGGTTATGTCAGTTCTTACCTCAGAAGACTTGCTATGAAGCCTGGGAAAGTGCTAAATGCACTCATTGTCCCTTTTCTCTTCTATAATTTTAAAGAGAACTGGCTGCCTGTTCTTAACCAAAGACACTGGAATTTGGATGTTTCTGCTCATCTTCTAAGTTTTGGAAGTAATCTGAGTTCAGACTGACATAAGCCATTTTTTTTTTTACCTCCAAGGTGTCTATTTTCCTTCCAGTACATCCTTTATAGAGAAACTGGTTTTGGGCAGTTGAATTCCTGCTCTTGAACGTTTAGGAAGTCACTGTGCCTATCTTCTTTGAATCTGTCCCAAAGTAATTTCAGGGAACTGCTGTCTTGTTCTTGCAAACCTAACTGGTTATTCTACTATCAGACATGTAGGTATAGTCAGAGCTCCCACATGTTGCAAAATTTTCTGTCTCAGGCCAGCTGCTTTGCCTATAGTCTCTATTTTTGAAATGTCTGGAGTTACAGGTAAAATAAAATTAGACAAGGTGATATGGTGAAAGCTTTATTACTTGTAACTTCCTTATGAAATCCGATTTGATCTTTCCCTGTAACCAGAAGATTTTGAAGCACTCATTTATATTTTGTTCAGCTCTTCTTTTGTGAATGTTGCTTCTCTACTGTGTAAATGTCGAGCAGGGAACTTACTCCCACTGAACTGCATGATTAAAAACAAGATTTCAGTGAAAAATGGTCTGCTGGAAAATACATTAGGACAACTATGATCTACAGTGTTACTCAACTAGTAAGTACTGGTTCCCTATGGTGCAGTCTGCAGGAATTGTGAGTTCCTGCAAGGCTTCTATAAAGCAAAACAGATGCCTGTTTGTTCAAGAATGCTCAGTTGTTGTATGACCTGTCCTCACAAAGGCTGAAAAGGAGGAAAAATACAGCTGAGTTTTATGAAATTGTTAAAACAACAATTTCCTAACTTTTAAAACACAACTTAAAAAAATATACCTTTTTCTTGTTCAGTCAAGCACTATGATACTTTCTATTGGAAGCATAATTGTATACAGCGAATATAGCTGTCATCTGTATGTACTCTGATACAACTGCCTCATATTAACCTTTTATTTAGTCATATTAATTATAAAGGTGACATAGGTTATTAGTAAGATTATCTGCTTGATTGACAGTGGAGTTTTGCTTGAATGCTGAATATATGACATTGCCCTAAATTCTCTGACATTTGCAGCAAATAACTATCAATTTTAGTCAAGAAAGTTTCTGCTGTCAGATTCAGCCATTGCCCTCATACTGAAAGCCTGCTTTATATTAACGTCTGTCCACCACAATGAAAGATAGATCTGGCTTTCATATGCACCCTACAATTTTTTGTAAAAGCATACCATTATCCATACAACAAATAGTTCTGACATACTGACTGATAGATAATTACCTCCTCCTTTTCTTAGACAGTACTTTGTTTCAGTAAAAGAAGAAAAAACCCAAGAAACACTTTAATCAAATTATGTATGTTGTGTTTCTGATCTATAGTATATTTCAAATAATCCAATATGTTCATTCTATACACAGGAAATTATTTTCTGAAATATTTCATTTATTGATCTCAAAACTGTAAATCTAGATCTGACATTAAGACGGGTACTTATTCATCTACTTTTCCCCTGTCATTAGTTTTCACAAAATTCAGATTGCTGGAATCTTTGAAAGAATGCTTTGCTTTACTTTATTTCTGGTTTTCACATCATTAGGAGAATTTTTCTGCTAGAAATCTTTCCCAAAGTCCTCTCATTTTAAGTGGCAAAGGTGATTCCCAAATACTTCATATCACAAGGAAAATGAGAATTTAATGCATATGTGTGCCTTCCTCCTCACACATCCTGTGTTAGCTCAGATCATAGCATCAGACAGAACCTTTGGTTTTGTCTTTTTGTCTCTGTGCCTTGAAACGGCATAATGCTTTATGCTTTCCAGCCTCCTTTATGTTCTGAGGGAGATACGAAGGGAGATGATAAGTACAATATATGGTGGGTCAAGATAACAAAAGCTAATTTTATTTATTTCATATAAAAAGTATTGCTGTTAACTGAAAGATATTTCTGCAAAGCCTGTCTTGTCTAAGCTGGTTTTACCTTTTCCTCTGCCTTCCTTAGGATATTGCTGTATAATGCAAACAGAACTTTATGAACAGATTACTTAAAACACATGGAGTTGTAATTTCACTTTTTCTATTTAAATTCTAGTGTAGCACCATGTTTGGTCAAACTGTCACACCATCTTTGCACTAGAAAGCTATCAGGTCTTTTTCTGTGTTCTGCTGTGTGTTTTCAACATCAAGCTCTCTGTACTACTACAAATTCTTTTAAGCCTTGAGTCTTCAGAAGATGCTAGAATTTTTTCCAGTGTTATGGTTGATGGTCAGTTCATACTCATATTTTATCCCTAGCTAGGTGATACCTTGTATGGACTTCTTCCTCCTCATAATTCAAGGGCTCTACAGCCCTTCCCAAGATTTTCTGGGGAGGGTGTACCACTGATCTAGAGGTGCTGCTCCAGTTGAGGGGGTGAGGGCTGTATAAGTGAATATCCTATGTAGGTACATAGGCATAAGCATATATACTTATATGTGCTTTGCAATCTTTTACAGTTCTCCCTTGTAGTAAGCCCTTTCCCTAAGCCCTTCTAGGATGATCAGATAAAAAGTACAGATATGTAGGTGTAAAATGTAGGCATGCTGAACAGCTAGGGCAAGAATCTGAAGACCAGGGACTCAGTGTGTATCATGTTCTTTCCAGCTTTTAAGGACACTGAGTTATTACAGATTTTAGGATATTCACATAAATCACACAATTAAGTTATTCTCATATTTCCTCTCTGCGCTCCTGTATTACTGTCCCCCTGTATATGTGAACACAGGGAAGACTTCATGGTGAATCCCAATACGCATAAATTTTGCATAAAGATAAACTGGCACTGGGTACTTAAATTTAGAGGTAACTTTAGATTTACACAAAACTGCTGATTTGCGGTACAAATAAGGATGGAAGAATCTCTTCCTTTGAAAATCATGTATGTTTCATAGATTCTTTTGGTAAAATAGAGGATTCTTTCTTAAAAATTTATTCTTGTACCCTACAAGGGGTCTTTCTACCTCCTACATAGCTGTTGTAATCCTTGAAAAAGTATTCATATGATAATACATTACACAAACTTACAACTTTCCAGCTGCATTATACACGTTTGCACATCCATTGGAAAATTTTTGAGATCCATCGGACAGGACAGTATTAAAGTCAATCTGAAAGAACAGAAAAAAAGTATTAAAAATATACCACAAAATGCCATAGAACTGCACAGGAAGGATGCATGAAAACACTGGAAGCCATTAGAAATAGAAGAAAATAATTTTTTTCATTAGAAGACTCTCAAAAGGGATGTATATTAGCTGAACACATTTCACTTGCTCAGCCTAGGGTGGCTATGTGGAAAAAAATATTACAGACTTTCAGAAAACCAATTTTTTCAGTAGGGTTGCTTGACTTTATGAGAAGTCTAAAGGAATGCAACAACACCATGCTTTTTGTGCTACAGCAGAGTTATTGTACTGTTGAAGTATTTAAAATCCTTCACGTAAAATTTACCCAGATTTACATGAATTCTGTAACAGATGTCAGCTGCAAATCATGGTGGCAGAGTAATTTATGTGCTATTGTCCTAAAATAAGGTGCTTAAATTGTCAACTCAAAGGTTCAAGATAACATTTTATGATATTGATGGTAGGCTGAAATGTGCCTGTAATTTTGAACGGCAGCTGTGTTTCATGTTAGTCCTGATACTTCCTGTGAAATATTTTACAACCTCTTTTTGCAAAAGAGGCATTTTTACATTTTATCTCAATACAATAACTTAGAGTGATACTTCTCAGAGGAATGAGAAGTATATAAGAAGTAAAAGCACACGTTTTCCCTCACTGGCAGTATTTAGGTATCCATTCATCATTCAGGGTCATGACCGCACCTTTCTTCTTGCTAGAAAATACCCTGCCTGAAAATTTTGCCCCATATTCATTTGTCAGTTAGTTGATAGAATGTTCTCCAAAAACCTGAGAAGCTTGAGTTCAATCCCTTATGCATAAGGCTCTTCTAGAATGGCACTGCTCTAATCCCCTTCACCTTAAATACATTCCCCTGTTTTTGGCATTGGGGCTAAAGGGAAGTGGGCAGTAGATGGCAAGAATGGCTGTATATTTCTTTTACCCTACTTTTTCCTTCTCCAAAGCTTCTTGATTCTTTATTTCTATAACTTCTGTTTAGTCTGCCAGTGACAGAGTTACATGGGGAGAGTCCAAGGAGGGAACTCAGGCCAAGGCTTTATTTTCATTTTATTAAGAATGGTTCCAAACACAAAATCTATGTGGCTGGAGATATGGGAAGTCATTTCAGAGAAGCAGCACCTGGACCTTACTTTGTGCTTCAGTAAATATTTTAGTACTTTGTATTAAGTATTCATTGAATCACAAACTGGAAACTTATTATTTTCTTGTCTGAATTGTTCCAATGAAATTAGGGGAGGAGGAGATACCAGGGAATGAAAGAAAAAAGCAAATTTAGAAATCTTTTTTTTTTTTTTGCTTAATATCAGAACATTAACAGTTAGCATGTCTCCCCTCAACAAAAGCTCACGTGACTCAAATTCACATAACAACTCAACTAGATGCCAATTCTATGTTTCAGAAATTGTAATAGTTCTTAAATCATGGAAACATAAACTTTCTGCCTCCATAAAAAACACAGGAGTTACCTGGCATCTGCTTTCATCACAGTCAATGTTTCCTTTTATAACTTAATTATATTAAGCTATGTATAACTTAATATATATTATATAATATATAATAACATTATTTTTATTATATTATGTTATATATATAACTTAATATATATACACATATATATTTATAAAACTTATTCCTTTTATAACTTTATTATATTTCTCATGTTTGTTTCCCCCCATTTCATGTGACCATGAACTTGATCTCAATTCTATTGAAATTGCCATCCAAACATGCTTCAGTTGAGTGGTGGTGTCTATACTCTGTTGTATGTATCTGGAGGGAGAAGGGCAAGGAGAAGGAGTTACTCGGTTAGAGTGGAACAATTGCCAGTGCCTCTCAGGGTGACTCAGATGAGGGATAATTTATTTTAGCTCTACTTTCTACTTGGGTCTGGAGAAGGAATAATTTTTACTTGCTTTCCATCTGTTTCTAGTGACAGAGTGCATGTTGTGACACTGAAGAATTATTATGTTTCCAGATAGGCATACTAACCTCCTTTCGGATATGAAATGCTGATAGGAATTTTAACCCAACCTTTCTCCTCGTGTAAGCTTGACAAGACACTGCCCACCTGCGCTGGAAGGAGGGAGGAAGGAGGCTCCCTTGCCACTGACACATGCATGCAAGTCACATATTATCTTAGTGCACAAATTGTTTCACAGATTCCTCATGTCTCTTCAGAAAGTCCAATTACCTGTTAATGCAGTGTTGTAAAAGTACACAAAACAAACCACTAAATGGACAAGAGGTAAATTTATTTTGAAAAATGTAAAATTTTGCATAGGTAGGTCACTGTATTAATACCAAATCTGTATCATGCCTAATAGGGCATTAGCATTCTTATATCCAATGTGTTTCTCATTAGATTAGGTTTTTTAAAATAGTGGTAAAATGCCTACTAACGTCTGCATTAAAGTGAGGAGAAGTAGGATAACTAGATTTTGTCAATACTTATGATTGCTGCTTACAGCTTCTTAAACCCTTCAAAAGTTTACTTTCCACTTTTCTTTCCATCTCCAGCAGTACGTGAACTATTCTTTAAATGTCATGCTTCCTCAAATAGGTCATGTTTCCATGTTGAAGTGCAAATGCAATATCCAAAAAGGCGAAAAAGAAAAAAACATGATGTTGGAGGCTACAGTGTGTGAAACTCATACATAGGCCAGCTCAGGTTATAATACTCCAGGATTATTTGCTCTGTGAAGTGTCCTATGTACTCTAGGCTCAGTATCTGTACTCGAAAGTAGGAAAGATACTTTTCGTATTATTTTTACTACATGCATGACTGGTGAAGGATCATTTTCTATTTGGTATTAACAGTGAAAAGTAATGATGATAAAGTTCTGTATTCAAAACTCACAACTACTTTAGTGATAGTTCTGCATGACTAACAACTGAAGATACTCATTAGAAATTCTTAGGTACACTTTTGAGTTTCTATCTGAAAAAAAAAATCATTTGATTAGAGGCTCACCTGATGGAGTAAAGTACATTTCCATTTTTGAAAATTCGCAACAACTTATTATCTGTTGTAACTTCATGAAAGTTGGCACCTTTTTCGTTGGCAAAGAACAAATCAGGTTTCCAAATTGAATCCAGCATGGATGGATCTAAGTCTAAAGAGTCATCTGGATATTCGCTGTATGCAAGGCGGGGATCGTTCCAATTCTGACGGAGAAAGATGTTCACTCGGTAATCCTGAATGAAAAAGAAAACAAACAAAGCTTTATCAAGCATAGGGATTTACCTTTTATGTCATTTCTTAGCCATGTAATCCCCTGTCCATCTGTGGATGACAAAAGAATTACTTAGCTGAATGCTGGCATGATACCTATTTGTATTAGTGGGGACACAATGGATAAGAATAAAGATGCATTTCAAGGCAACTGAAAAAATCCCAAGCGAAGGAAATCCATCCTCCATGTACAGTTCATATAACTCCATATAATTCTACTGCTACAGTAGCTTTCTCTTGATTTCAAAATGAGAGAAGCATAAAAAGAGTTTTTTGGAGTTACCTTTTTCTGCCCAGCTCCTGGTGGGGACACTCCCACTTCCCTCTCTCTGGCAGTGAGAATCTGTCCCACTGTAAGGGAAGTTAAATTAATCTTTTTTTTCTCTCCCTATTTTAGACCCACCACTTAGACTTTCTGTGCCTCTGTTCCCTATTGAAAATTGCGTGAGCTGTAACTTGCCATACAGCTAGCTGAGGAGGGATGTTCCTCCTCTTCAATTATGGTGGACATGATGTAAGTCCTTTTGGTAAATTATCTTAGGTACAAGTGGAGTCACCCTAATGCCTAGACAGTCATGTCTTAATCAAGGGTACTTTTACAGAAAAGAGCAGCATGCTTCAAACCTCTGGAAATCATTTTGGAGTCATATATATTCTCAGTCAAAGACAATGTTGTATTTATGGCTGCACATTTTCTTAAAACTTTACCACTGAAAGATGAAAATATTTGTTTTTCAATAAAAGTGAATATAATATATATATAACATACACAATGTTATACAAGTGTAATAGCATCTATTACACTTCTGAATGTAATAGAAGTAAATAACATCACTTGTTTGTTGTTAAAAAAGAATAAAAATTTTCAAAAGAAAACTCTGAGTCAGAACAGAAAACGGTCTTCAAGGCTGAGCAATACAAGTTGGCCAATAACTATGAGTAGTAGTGGTTATTAGTGGTTAGGATAACCAGTTAAAACCCCACTGGTCTAGAAATTGTGGGTACTGTTAAAAATCCAGTGTTGTATCAATATTTGGTCTTATGAAACTCGGAACATCCAGCCATACAGTTGTGAGAATCATGCTAACAGACATAATAAATGACAACAGGAACCTCAAAATGCAACATTTACGCATGAGAAATATGCATTTTTATACCTTCAGCATCCTGCTGTTTTGGTTATTTTAATTACTCAGTTTGAATAAGGGTAGGCAAAAACACTAAAAACATGCTTACCAAGCATTTGTTGCTTGATAATCAGAAAATACTGCATATCATATAGAGAAAGTTCTAGTAGAGGATTTTATATTTGTATAACCTTATACATTTTCAAGACAAAGCCAGTAAGTGGAAAACACCTGGAGAGTGAAATTAATTCAGATTATTGTTTTCAGCAGACATGAAAAAGGCTCTCTGGCTAAATGGAAGCATAAAACATTAATGCCAGGTAGAAAAAGCTTAGGATTTGTTAATCGAGTGGGGTTTTTTTTTCCCCAATCGTTAATTACTTTAACCTCCCTTTCAGCAAAGGACTGAAGTAAATTTCCCTTTCTTCTTCATCATGGCTAGTGACAGCCTCAAGATCCATAAAACATTCTTAAGAGAAGCTGTTGGTATTTTTGATAATTAGCACCATGGCATGATGAAAGCAGAGGCAGGGATTTGTACTTTACAGATGTAGAAACAAGCTGGTGCTTTTTTTTTTTTTTTTTTCTTTTTTTCCCCTACCTCCAAAGTAAGGCAAAACCCTTAGACCAGCTAGTGCCTCAGTGTTCATAAAACTGAGTTTTTGGTGTCTTCCTTGCAGTGTGTGGACATAATACACCCTGAAACACCTTTATTTCTTTGGTTGATATCCTAAATACCACATAGTACTGGTTCTCTTTCTACATGCCTGTGTAAAATCGAAAGACCAGGAAGAAGTGGGATGTGGGATCTGTGATGGCTCTAGTGCCTGCCCCAACATGTGGAACCCTTGCATGGAAGGAAACATTAGCTGTAAACCTGGGGCGCACTGGGTGGGAGCACTGCAGCTCTCAGGACTTCATCTGCACTTCAGCCAAACCCAAGCTTTACCTTTTAGTTTGTATAACCTGAAATTGAAGTATGTCTATTTGGTTTACTTTTCTCTGTAGAATATGATGAGCTTATGAATGGGATTGCTTATAGAGTATAGGACTTCTCATATGTGTAAGACAGAACAAATGAAAAATGCATAGGAGAAAATTGAAATGAAAATGGAAAATGGAGGCAGACAAATAGAGGAATCTGTTCTAGGTTATATTAAGCTACTCTATATGTCAGTTTGCCTAAAGATTATAATTTTAAACTGTTTGCAGCTTTTAAGATTAAAAAAATCCCAGTTAAATTTTTCATTGAAGCAATTGAAGCTATTTTCATGGTTTTCTCCCCTGAGAATTCTGACTTAAATTGGCTCTCATTATTTACTAAAAAAAAAATATCCTAATATATCAAAAGGAAAGAGATACATTTGACTGCTAATGTATGAAGGGCAAGTATTTGTCATCTGAGTTTATGCTCACACAATGCTCACATATAAGAAGCATAAGGCTTAACTGCTTTAAACAGGTAGCGTTGTTTAATGCAAACACAGAGACCAGAATTAAACTGCCAGAATTAATATTTTTTTTTCCTGCAAGAGGATTACTATTCTCACGTGTTACTTGCCTGGAGGGGTAACTTCTCACTCAGATAACTGTGTTGGGGAGCTTCCTTGAGGGGAGAGAGAAATCATCATTTAAATTGTGGTGACTTCCGCAGCCACTTCTATAACCTCAAGGCTGCCATCATCTGAACAGCTGCTGTACCCTGGCCCTACAGAATGAGATTGCTTTATGGGTCTACACTTACTCTATCATCCTTCCAAACCCTTAGCCACAGGGTGAACTTTCTTAGAGGGTCAGGATACTGTTCATCTGCTTCATGGGGCTCAAAAGACAAACAAAAAAAAATATTGGGAGATCAGGCAATTGTTTTTTGCTGTCCATGGCAAGGCTGAGGTCATTATGGACTCCAGTACTAACTTTTCCAGCAGACAATGAAATTTGAAATACTTACCAAATATGTTAATTTGTTCTTCATTATACCAACACAGATAAAGCTATATTGCTATAGCATACAGAATAAAGCTAGACCACTTTTGTACAAAACCTCAAGATATTGATTGCCTCTCACTGGTTTCTTTAATGCATTTTTAATATGCCTTCCATATGTGGAATCCTTCTAGATATAAGAGAGAGATATCAAAACAAATTTCCAAAATTTGTCCTGCATTTAAACATTGCGTATCACCTTCCCTCATCATTTTTGAATGCTGTCATTTGAACCAAATCATCACTTTTTTATGCATAAATGAATAATCTTCCAGAACTTTACCTGTGGCAGTTCCAAATACTATCATAATTTTGACTAATACATTCATCTGAAGTGAAATCTAGAATTGTCTTTTGCATAATGTAGTCAAATGATTCTTGCTTTATTGGTTCTAGCTTACTGTAAAATTTTAACATGAAAATCTTATGGACTTCCCAAGAACACTGCCAAGAGTAAATTTAAATGCTCTATAAGAAATATTGTTCTTGTGAAGAATTATTTTTAATCTGATAACTATGGCACTTTGTTGTAATGAAAGCTGGATGTGATCATCTGTTCCCAAGAAGGTATCATGGATGTACTGGAAAGAGCTGCTCACGTGAAGGCTGAAGCGAGGAATGAAAATTAGCAGGGTGACCTGATGTAAAAGTCAGGCAGAACTAGAGAAATCTATGAGACTTGGGGGGGGGGGAAGGAATAATTTATATGGTTTAAGTATATGTTACAAAGGAGACAATATGTATAAGGAAGAATAAGACCCAAGGAAATCCTGGCCTAAAAAAGTAACCAATGTCTTGAAGAGCCACTTCAAAATATGTATAATTTTGCAACCACGGTGGGCTATCCACTGTGGGCTATTTGTTCTATTGAATTTATCACCCCATAGGGAATGAGACTATTTGGTCATATGTGTGTGTGTGTTATCATTCTTCCCCCTCTATCCTTGCCCCCCCCCCCCAAAAAAAAAACAAAACAACAAAGGGAAAAAAAAAGGTATCACATGTTGAGTTGTTTGTGAAACAGTATTAGTAATTTCAGATTTGAGCACAACATCCTCAGTACACCAACCTAAAAAGGAATGTTGTAGAGTATATGTCACTTCATTTTCCATTTTGTTTCTTGGCTAAACAAAAAACATATTTAGCCTTCATTTTTCAAAATATTATGGCTGCCTTATGCATTTTATCTTCAATATACTTTGACTTCTTAATCTTGTTGTAATTTGTTAAATAGGATGCTTGCAACAGGCTAATTAAAAGCCTTGGAAATTTTATCTTTAATATTTTAATTTTGATGTAATGCTGTGTAAAAAAAATGTTAGACTTAAGGCCAACTGCACAATTGGAAGATAAAATGGAAAACTAAGCAGAAAATGGTTATTTTCTGAACCAGATGAGTGCTGCACAATCCAGTACAGTACTAAAGTTGTTACTGTTACGGAACAACAGTAAAAACATAATACTAACTTATTTAATTTTCACTTTCTAAGAAAGTTTTCCTCTTGTAACATATGATTTTCTGGTTTACCATAGCTGGAATTATTTAAAATTCTTTTACTTTAGAGAAACATTAGAGAAAATTTCACAAAAATTGAAGGAAGATTTTGGCTTTTGTTATACGAGTACAAAGGTAAGTACCATGTAGGGACTTGACCATTACAGGTTGTTATAGTTGTCTTCTCTCTCAGGTTTGATTTCTTGTTCTAATTGCAGTATGTGAAAAGCTACGATGTTACAGAATATATTAATAGTTTTACTTTTTATTGGTGAGATTTTATAAAGTTGCTGTCTTAGTCTCTGAAAAACATGCAACTTTACATGCTTTTTATTGCTGCCTTGATTAGTATAATTAGACAGGATGCCCTGTGGCATAATAGTACATTGTGGTAATAACATCTTTCCATTTTAAATTCGTTCACTAGCCCTAAGCACTATGGCTGCACTTTAGGTAAGCTAATTACTTTGGATAAATTGATGGAGTATCCTTGGTTTTGCTTTACATATCTGGAAATTTCAGACCAAAAGCTATTCAGCTAATGTTTTCAATATGCCTTTGATTAAATATCCATAGTATAGAAACTCAAGTATTTAAATTTAAGTAAGCCTCCTAAATTGGTAAATCATTTTCTATCCAGGTTACTGATGTCATTGCAAAATAAAACTAGAGGACCCTTGAAATTCATGCTGACATTTGAGAAATGTGAATATAGTTTGTGTGATCTGAAGGATTCCCCTGTATTCCCTCATGCTTAATAGTTGGAATTCCATAATGACTGAGGTTCTTTATCGTGCAGACTCATTTGAAGTCATGTATGTTCAGAAAAAGAATATACAGAAGAAGGTGCAGAAAAGGATAATATAGGGCTAGGACAGGTTAGCCAGTTCTGTGAAAGTAAACAGGAAAGGTTTGTTTTCTTTAAACTGGTAATAAAAAGGACTTGTATTATGACTTGATTGCTATCCATAGATATATCAAAGGGTAAATACTAGAGGGAGAAAACATTTTAAATCTAAGCACAAAAGCATCCTTAATTATCAATAAATTTAGGCTGGACTGAAATGGCTGATCTTTTTGCTTATCCTGTTAATAGACACTGGTGATCTTTTCACTGGCATGATTTGTTGTTGCATATAATGGGACTCTTCTTTATTTTTTATTGTGTCTTTACCTTATTACAAGTTTGAACTGCAGCAAGGATGCTGCATGTATCTATGCTGTATGACTGTTCAATTAACGAGTGGAAAAAAATTGCAACAGACTCCGTGCTCCACCATTAACTGTAACTCATTAATCTGTCAGAGATTTACCACAGCAGCTAAAGAGAAATTAACTGAGATTTAAATTGATTGCTGAGTACTTAACTTTAATTGACACATCACATCTGTGTCAGAGTACCAAGAACTGACTAATGCCAAATATCCCTTAAGAACATGCTTTTCTGTACTGAATAGCTGTAGGGCATTCATTACAAGAAACAATGTAGATACGCTGTTGATTGTGATAAAGAGTTTGTATGACGCACAGAATCCTTCGTGGTGATCTGTCCCTGGATAATTCCATAGGTGGAAGCTCTCGTTCCAGAACTGATTTTAGCAGTGGGTGAAACTAAGTATGACCTTATTGTTCTCATCTGGAATTAGCGAACCCAAATAGGCTGGTAGACACTGCAGTATTGCACCACTCTCTCAGTAAGAAGCAGCTTTGTGAATTTTTCAGAACCACATGATTCCTCCCTGAGAAAGAAATCTTTTCATCCATGGGCCTTAAGAGAAAGCTTTCCTCTTGCGAGTTTTCTTTCTAATCCTGTGACTCTTGCAATTTTGCTGTATAAGGACAAGTATGCAGTTCCATACAGGAAGTCACGGAAAATATTCCTGTCAAGTCCTGCCTCAAGTTAGTTGGCTAAGCACTTTGTTGGTGATTAGGATCCCTAGATTTGAGCCCTTGCAGGCTGAGGATGAGCAGTAAGGCCTGTTTGGTTCCTGGATAAAAGCTCTAATCCTAGATGGTTTGAAAATCATGGGTGATCTTACCCACTCCATTAAGTAGGACAGGCCAGATGGTTTGGGGATTTTGGTGAGGGCTACTTGCCTCTGATCTCAGGAAGCTTTAGAAAATTATTTCAGCTATTCAGAAAAGATTGCTTTGATGGATTTTGGATGAAGAGCTCTTTCTTTGTCTATGAAAGTATAAAAGCAGATTTTAAGGTGTTCATTAATATTTTTAATCTTTCTGGGTTTTTTGTTTCTTTGGGTTGGTATTTTGTTTGGTTTTGTTGGTTTCTCTTAGGCTTCTGAACTATGAGGTATGGAGGTAGGTATTCTGGGAATAGTTTTGTGAATGTTTTATTTAAATTTTTCCCAATTCATTTGCAGAGTTTGACTCCAGTAAGTGCCCAGCAACACTCAAATTGAAGACAATAGATCTAGAAGTTAGCAAAGAACTAGCTAAGACCAGGACTTCAAAATTGCTACTTGTAATATCAGATATCTCAGATTCCCTTACAAAATCAAAATTCAGAGTTCAGCAAATAAGTATATACACTAATTGTGCACCAGGTGCTCTTCCTAGCTGTGTGACCTGCTTTCATAACCTTGGATTCCGAGGTATGGCCTCTGTTAATGTTCTTCCTGGAACAGATGAATGTAGCTTGCTTTTCTTCTGGGTTGAATAATATCTCATTTACCATTACTGCTAATGGTTTGAAGGATAAGAACTGGTCTCACTACTTTAGTTCAGTCTTTCCCGTCCTGTCGGTATGGGGTCACTTGTAGGACACTTATTAGTACAGAGCTACAAGTTTTTGTCATTCAACCCATAGCTAAAAAACAGGAATATAGTCGGTAGTTTCTGTGAGGACTCCTTAATTTTTAGCTTCTAACTGTCTTGTCTTTATTACAAAAAATTAAAAAATCTTTTGAATTCAACAGTGTGCTACAAAATGTACTGATTTTCCATAGATTTTAGAGTGGAAACATTGTAAAATGGATAGGTGTAGTTAATTTTAGTATTGGATATTTTTCTGGTTTATCAGTAGCACTGGCTGGATTTTAATTTCTGTACTCACAAATAATCATCATATCAAAAGTGAAAGCTAGTTAAGGGTGTTTACTCTTAAAAAATGAATTAAGCACAGTACTGACATACTGTATAATGTTTGTCACAGCTCTTACTAGAATATTTATTAATTGAAGATTGAATACACTATTCCCATTCTTAATGGAAGTTGTTTGTTCCCAACTCCTAATGCATTACACTAAAACCACATTTTGCAACCTGTTCAATGTAATTGCTTTTTTAAGCTTTAGCTCAGGGGCTTTTAAGATGTTTGCACTTTCAAGCAGTAGTATAAAGGATTAGATGAAAATGGACATGACAATTACATGAACAAACATCATGCACTAAGCCTCTGTCTTCGCTGATCTTTGCTATGTTCTCAGTTGACAAAAGATTCTGGACTTTTTTTTCTGCAGGCAAATGATGTGTCCCTGAAGATGTTTTTGCTCTGACAGCAGAAGGTATTTCTTGCTAAGTGAAAAGCTGGTTCTTTTCTGATATTCATTTCTTCAGATGAATTTTTGGTGCTATATGTTCCATGTTGTTATTAATACATTTTGTATTAGCATTTCAAATATGACTGGTTTCAATGAGTGACTGAATGGACTAAAAGTAGAAATCTTTATTGAAAACATGAATTTGAAACTGTCCTCTGTTTCATCTCCTCAGGGAAATATAACCAATTAGATCAAATAGGAATTTGGGAATTCCATACTAACTTTCCCTGCAGCCTTTCTTGTGTTGGTAGGTAAATATGATGTTGCCTAGAATAGGGTAAATAGGGTAAAATAAAAGGTAAAGCTGAACTAGCTCAAGTCCAGAAGCAGGGCCTGCTATCTCCAGCAGCTTAAACAACTGCTAAAATTTGCTGTGGGAAGGGATAGATCTCTAACTTTAAACAAACTTGATTAGATATGAGTTGTCTTTAAATGTATTGATACGCATGAAGCACACCAAGAAATATGTCAGGAAAATCATGTTGTTTTAGAGGTTCTACCACTGATGACACAGCAACACATAAACGTTAATGTGTATTTGAACTGTACCAGTACTGAGAAGAAAGGGAACAACTTGTCTACACAAAGACATCTAATGGTGTTTGAAAAACTGCCTTGCAGCTGCTGGTTCAGAAAGATGCACATCTTCTGCAATCCTATGATATCTCTACCAGCCTAGATGATGCAAGGCCTCTTAGGGATTATTAAGGCCATCTCTAAAAACACTAAATGCACTTAGGCAACTAAATAAAACTTAAACCAGGCACAAAATCCATCCAGTATCCATTTGCTAACCTGCTCCTTTCATGGAGAAATTAATTTTGTGAACTAATGCTACTCTAGATGAGTAGCAAGAGAGAAAGAAGAAAAGTCAAGTCGATGGGCTTCCTCTAGGTCCGTGATGAAGGTGGTGGCAGTAGACGTTAATCATTGAAAAGCCAATCCTAAACTTATTTTGATAGATCTCAAATACTGTGATTTGTAATACTACAGTCATACCAGAACAGTAGTCACAGGCACAAATCTGAAACATTTTCCCTACATCTTGCTAAGCTGGGAAATGGTCTTGTTATACTGCAAGGTCTAGTATAAACATTTTAAAATTGCAGTAAAATTATCCAAAATGAAGACTTAAGCAGTGTAAAGTATAAACACATATTTGAAAACTGTTGTTATATACAGATATATATGTATTATGTATTATATATAATATACATAATATCAAGTCATGCAATTTATGTATTTTATATATTCAGTTTTCTGAAACGGTAGTCAGTTTCACAGTGTTCATAAAAATAAGGAAAACTATATTGCAAAAGAGGGAACTAATAAAGACTGACTAGAAACATCAAATTTTCAGTATTTTATCCCTTCAGTCCTACTAGGAGTCAGGTAGCTAAGCTCTCATTCAATTTAAATCTATAAAAGAAGATAGAAGAACTAAAAAGAAGGTTGTGAAAGATCCCACATATTGTAGCACACAATGTTTGTAGTTGGATAGTACAATGTAGAAATCTTCTTTAACTCATCCTGTTATGTCAATAACCTAGCTTTCATAGGTTAATATATATTTACATTTTGGAAATCTATAAACCGAGAAAGAAATTAGTGACTAAAAGATTAGGCAATGTAAAGACTGGTTATTTTTTAAAACAAAGGAATAAATTCAGATTCCCCAGAAATGCTTTTGAAGACTATTATTTTGTCATTAAAAACAGTTAAAGAAGAAATAGTGAATACATACTTTTCCTCAGTTCTGTGTATTCAATATATTTATATTTTAACGCACCTTCAGTTTCTTCATATGGTTATAAAGCATTTGATCAATATCTGTTCACACTGGCTCACAGTTTCTGACAAGAAATGCCTTGAGGAGATGAGGGGATTTTTTTTTTTCTTGGAAAGAAAGAGATGGGATTAAATTTGCTCCCAGGGTCATGTTTTGTAGGGGCTTGCAAACTGGGACCTTTCCAAACTGTGGAGAAGGCTGCAGCTAGAGCGAGCTGTTTGTTGTTGGCTTTGCTGCGTCAAAAGCCCAGTATGAAGTTGCTGAGAAAGTAAAAGCCTCTGCAAGCTGGAGCACTAGGAGCAGAGGAGCAGGTGCCTGTGAGCTGGGTTTACGTGCAATTTGGAGAGAGGGAGGAAGGTAACAATCTGTTGATTCCTGCATAGAGACATCTGTCTGGTCAGTTTAGAGGCAGGGTAGTGCTTCCTGGGTAAGATAGTTGACGAGCTGAAGGGACAAAAGAAAGTGCTTGGGAAAATGAACATGCAGCACCCAATTCTATGCTGTAGAGTGTGACTGAGCCTGCTGAGGACTATAAGTGGTGAGACAGATCCTGAAGTCATAAGGGTTATTATGTGCAGTTGAAGAAACCAAACTGTCTCAGAGATGCCATGTTTTACTGTTGTGTAAATTGGCATTAGAATCTAGAAGGATTTGGGGGACGAGGGGGGGGAAGAGTTCTGGCACCATTGTTATAATGCCAGTAATAACATAGGACAGGGCATATTGGTAAAAAAATGCGTGACAGCCCACACCTTGCTGTGATTATATTGACTTTCAAAGAAAATTAAAGCCTGAATCACAGTCTCATAATACTCTTGTTCTACTAGCTGTTAATGACCGTATTTGATATCATCTGTCTGTTCTTTTTGGAAAAGGAAAAAGGCTATGTAGAAAAGAGATTCTTATAAGTTCTTTTGATAAGCTGTATAATTTTACTGTTTAATTTTAAAGTATTTTAAAATGTTTTCAACTTTTTTGGATGTGATTTAGAACATATATTTGCAGTTTGGGTATGACATATAAAAAAATTGAGTGCACAGCTCTTTCATGCTGAGTAATTACTTTGGCTATTGTAATTAAAAATGCACACCCAGAGTGCATGAAGTACGAAGTATTAAGAACAGGATGAAGACACAAGAGCAGAACTGAATTTTTAAATTATGCCAAAATAACTTGAACTTATTCAAGGAAAGAATTTCAAGGTTAATGCTTCATGTAAAGTGTTTGTACTGGAGAACTCTTCCAGTACATATTTATTATTTAACCATTTGGGTTTTAGACAGCATTAGAACAGGTGATGAATTAGATTATAAAGCAAAATTATCTGCCATAGCAAGGGCTTGCACTGATGATGTAGGAGGCCCCTTCAAGTCTTCTGTTCCTAATAATTGCAATATGTGATTGTGGGGAAAAGGAAAATATGGTGTCTTTAAATTGAGCTGTTCAACTTTCTGTATTGTACAAACTGTTTTGCAAAGTCTTTAAGAATGTTTCTTGAAATGGACCAGAGAGAATGAGAAAATTATTTGCCATAGTAGGTCTGGAAGAGCTGATTATAACACCTATCCTGGTGAATATTTTTCTATTTTAGATAAAACAGGTAAATTACTCCTAGGCTTAGAGTACTAAGGCAACAGCAGGCTTGGATTCAGGCTTTTCTTTAAATGAGGTAAAAAATACTTGAAGCTAGGTTTTCCTTAATATAAGGAAGGATATAAAAAATCTGTTGCCCAGCACACAACTGTCAGACTACTGCTGCTGCCTGTTCCCTAGACCCATGAAACAATCTCCGATTGATGTGTTCTATGTCATTTGCAGAATTTGGTATACCTGAAGTAGGTATAGATGTATACCTGATTGGTATTTCTCCCAGGAGTAGGAAGTCAAAGCAGAAGATACTGTGTGTATCTGGTGGTAGCTAAGGAGTTTGTGGATGTGCAGCTTGAATGAGTGGATACAGGCACTCAGCTTTCAGCCCTAGGCCTGAGGTACTGGAGTATTTTCCATGTTTTGTGTGACAGCTGGGACTATAAACTGTTGGTTGTTTTTCAAGAAGAATCTTGGAGATTTTATTCAACATTTAACATTTTATTGTTGCTACTGTTCATTAAAGAAAACATTTCTTTGTGGATTTATGTATTGTCAAAAAGTACCAAAGTATTTAAGCATGTAGTCTTAGTCTTTTGTTAAATTGAATGACAAAAACCTGCTAAAATGTTGGAAGTGAAGCTGATCGGTGTTTGCTTTTTAAAAATCTGCATGCAGTTCTCTTAAATTAACTTTATTTATAGGTATGGAACTGCATTTTCAGGCACCACAAAAATAGGATCAGAAAAGAGCAGTCTGCTTTGAAATAAGAAAATCTGGTTTTAGTCTCTACCTGCAGCTTTTCTATATTAACTCAGACTGCCTGTCTTCTGCATGTATAATAGTCTGGAAACACTGTTATTGCATGTTGGGAAACCTGAGAGATTACCTCTTGTCTGTTGACAATAAGTAATAAAAGTTATGTCTAGAAACCCCATAGGTCTGAAATTAGTCATAATTTACCCTTATAGATGGGTATTAAGATCTGGATGATTTGTTTTATCAGTAGTGAAAGTTAAATGGTACCAGCAGTCTTTATTTCTGGCTTAGTTATTTATTCTGCATATGGCGTAAAGATAACATTGAATTTCAGCTCCAGGTTCCAGAAAATGTTACAGAACTTGGCTGGTCTCAGCCACCAAGCCTTGCTATAAAACCTATTCCAATTCCTCTTCTTTCCAAAAATCTTGAAATAAGTTATGGGTCACAAGCACAAAAATCAATCCAGATTACAAATCAGGACAACTGAAATAGGAATGTTAGTATTTAATTGCAGAATCCTTCCAGTATATTGTGTTTCTAGATTCTGCCTTAAAGGTATCTGTGTTTGCAAAAGGACCACACCTTTATTGTTTGTGCCCATTACATGGCTGCTGTCAGTGAAAACTGTCAGTTTGAACTTCTGCTTTACTGTAGATACTTGTTATTATATTTTCAGACCTATGACTTGTTCATTGTCGGAATATAGTCCTTTTGAGTTCTTTCATCACTTTTAAATTTCCATTAATACTGCAAATGCACATTGAACAACTGAGTCGGATCCTCTGTGACAGTACTTTCATCTAAAGGTATTGAAAATGACTGAAACTTTTCAAGCAGCTTTTCATCATTACAGTATCACTTATTCTAGACTAACTTCACAGCCAATCTAAAGATGTTGACTGCATGAAATATTTTCTTTTTTTCATAAAGGAAGTTTCAGTTCTTTATAAATGATTGAAAGGCTATCTAGAAATGACAGTTTTTCAGACCTGAAAACAAGACCTTGCTGTTTTTGTAGTATTTTCTCAGACAAATGCATTCTGTTGTTAGGTAAGGTTGCACTATATCTCAAGCTTTCAAGCAGAATTTGGCCTCAGGATGCTATCTAAAATAAACCTGAAACTTGGTCTTCAGTTGGTTTGTTTCTCTATTGGTGACAAGCAAGAAAGATTAACCTAATGTTTAATAAAACAAGATTATTTGTTCATATTTTACTGATGAGTCTATTCATAGTTTATATTTCTGTTTTTCTGTACATCCGTGTTGAATATACTGGCTTTCAAACATATGAAATATGTGGGAACCATCCCTATAACCAACCCCTTTTTTTCAATTAACATAATCACACTCTGATAACCAAGGAACAAACACTACTGCTCCCTAATAACTCACTGCAGCGTTGCTTCTGAAAACAGTTTTAAAACCACTGGCTTGAAGGGCCAAGGAAAGAAGCCTGCCACCAGCTTCTGCGGAGGTCATCAACTGCAGCAAAGGCAAAGCTTCTGACTATTTTTAAAATTCAATTTAATCAGCCATTTTTGCTAGTTCAAACCTAAACCGAACATAAGTCAAAACTATTTTCTTCAGTGCAAAACTCATTTGCTGCCCAGGCTCCTGGAATTTAATTATGGAATGATCCAACCCAAACCTTTTCTTTTCTGAATTATTTATAAATCATGAAAGGAATCAAAAAGGAAAAAAAAAAAAATGACGTTTCCTTTACTTTTCCAGAGTCATAAAAGAAGCCCAAAAGGCTGGAGTTATTTCCTGAGAAAAAAATCCAACATAGATGCCAGAAAAGAATACAGGAATAGTCTTAGCTTATAACACAGGAAGAGAAGGTTAGGAAGAGGTATAGAATAGTACAATCATCCTTGTAAGCTTCCCAGAAGCCAGGAGATAACCACAGTGAGATTATTTCTCCCCATTTGTGACTTGTGTAAGGGTGATTTTCGGTGTTCGTAGGAAACCAGATTTCCCCAGATCTGGAGATTCACCTGTTGGTATCTGATAACCATTATGTGCAGTATCACCTGTACTAGTCCTTTCTATGCATAGCGTCACCCAACCTATCCATCTGCTGCACCATCTGTTACAGTGTATGAGTAAATCAGGTACTTGACCCTCATGTTTTAGTGCACAGCTCCAATTGTGTCATTTGTAATGGGCACCTGGAAACACCTCTTCTCCTCAACACCCTTTAATGATATGAAAAATGCGCTATTGATCAGCTTTTGCAAGGAGTTGGCACCATGCCACACCTTCTAAGTTGGTGAGATGGATGACATTACCTTTGCCTGACATTTCCTTGTCTCTTTCTGCTTCATCATGCTGTTGCGCTGTTATAATACCAGCCAGCATTTTACCTGATATCTTCTACCACACAGTATCGGAATTCCAAGACTCCCTTCTAAAAAGTTGTCCTAGACTAAAGTTTCAGAGCACAACTGCACAAAACAATATTTTCCACTGCTACTCCTAAAGTCAACTGATACAGGTCTTTTTTTTTCTTTTTCTTTAATTTGAAACAAAGGGATGCTATTTGTTTGCTAGTTCACACTCTGTATGCATCACAATGTACTTTTTCAAGCACACTTTGGTTGCATTCTATAGAATTTCTGTACAATATGGAAAATAGGAAATATGGAAATCTGTGGAGGGTGAAATGATACTGTCTGCTTAGAATGCATGTTCAGCACGGAGGTTTGTTTGAATAAGTCTGGTCATGTAACAAACTGGACAGTTGTAGACCTGCTAGGATTTTAAAAACCTCTGTCTACTCCTGACTCTGTGACCCAGGCTCAGGGTGGCAGAGGCAAGTTTATGATAAAATAAAGGATGTTAAATAATTTGCCTTCCAAACTTATACAAGAACAGTCTCCTGACTTCTCTGTGCCTTGATATAAGGAAGTTTATGGTCAAATAGGGGAAAGAAATTGAATGTTTGTTGTTGGGTTTTTTTTGTAATTTTGAAACTGTATAGTGGCCTTTATTGCATGTTCACTCATCTGAGTTAAAAATTGTGCAATGTGGATATTCCTGCCTGTCACTTCAGTATTAACACACTGCTATATTCATTACACAGAACTTTTTAGCATATTTTCACTAAAGGCAGGCATATATCTCCTTGTATTTGAGACAATCAACTAAATGATTCATTTAGACAAAATTGGTGAAAATCTTCAGCATTAAGCTTTGCAAGGTATACAAGTGAACACTTTTCTTAAAGATAATGTAGAGTAGATAGAATAGAACATAAACAGAAATGCTCACTTGAAGAAAGTTGAAGCTAATGAAATTAAAGATCTGAGACTTGTGAAAAGAAAGTAGTTACAATGGGTCAAAAATGGGTTAATGTGGGCTAAAAGAGCATTTCATTTGTAAATGTAAGATGATCTTATTAGTGCTGGAAGTACAGGAAGATCTGTCACCTGCTTCCTAGCAACATCCAGGATAACACAGTTCTTTTCAGACTGAGTCAAGAAATACCCATCAGCAAAAATGTGGCAGAAACAAATAACGGACAAATGGTTTTTAATGTGTTAATTGTCTGCACTGTTCTCATTTGCCATTATGTCTCTCAGTGAGTGTCCCTTTCAATGCACTTTTAGTATGTGCATTATGCTAGGCATATTAATATGTACCTAGTAAATACTGCTGTAAATCTGCATTAAGATCAAGGTGTTGTTCCTGAGCTTTAAAACCCAGAAAACCTTGAGGAAGTTGGTCAATCATATTTACTGAATTAAAAAGAGGCTTTTTGGTATAATCTACTAGCCGCTCCCCACCCCCCACCCTAACTATTCTGTAGCTTCTGATTCATGCATTCAGTATTTTGCCTCTGAACATCTGTATCTGAAAATGTTGGCATTGATATTGTGCTCATCCTGTAAGACCATAATGTATTCTTTTTATTTTATTGGTAACTGCCAACAATGTATATGACCCTGCTCTTAACAATCAGGAAATCTCTTTGCATTAGGAGATACCGTGCAAATACAAGCTGATCACAGCTTGAGCTACAAAACACCTCTGTAAAAAACTTTTGAGGATGTTGTGATAAACCCTGAAATTTAAGTTCCGGTGGACCAATAACCAAATTATTTGGTTTCCTGTAGGATATGGTTTCCATATTGCCAATATATATTTAACTTTACATGACCAAACAATCTGACTGGTTTATCATTTTTAAGGTTAAGTCGTCTTACATATGTCACTATTTGCCTTAAATAAAAGACTTCAGATGTTAATTTGTTAATTATGTGATGTCAATTTCATGTAATGAAAGAGTCATTTTATTCTGAGCTTCCATATTTTTTTAATCTCATATTTTTTAAGATTTCTAAATCCTTATGTGAGAAAAAGAGTAGTAGCAATGTGAAAAATGAGACTAGATCTATGTTTTCCTTTTTATGTGCGAAGCAAGAAGAGTTTTACTTGGCTACAGGACAAGTGTGAAATCCTCACTTTGTGAATATTGTCAAAACATATACAGATCTGGTACTACCATTTGGCTCAATAGGCTGCATCCTAAATGGTATCAATGATGAAATTTTAAGGGAGTTTTCAGTTTTGTGATTTACTTTTTTCTGCCTCCTTAGAGCATACATGACACAAATTAAGTTCCTCATATGATCACTTAAAATTACCTAGGTTCAACTGGAATCTCAGCTTCCTAGCAAGAGGTGGCATGTCTTTTCCTTGCTATGAACCATCCAGTTTGTCTTTTGAGACAAAGAAAGGTAATATGAAATAACTGTAACGCATACTCCAACTGTAATGCATACTCCAAAGAAGTTGAATGAAATGTAAAAAAACAAGAAAAAAAAAAAAGAAAAAAGAAAAAGAACAAACCAATTTACAGAAGTAACAAGCTGCAAGCCAAATTCAGCTACTTTTTTTCTGGTTTGGCTGTCTCTCCTGATCTGCTAGACTCTGTGCGGATGAGTTTAAGAGTATCTGCTGGCCTGAAAGCTGATTCCTGCTGCACACTGTACATCCCCATTTGCCCACCGACAAACTCCTCTTCCTTATGGAGAACTATAACGTCTGGTAATGTAAAGTGGGCAAAGGGCTATTTTGCAGCCAATCCTGTTTTTTTTAACCCTTTGTTTTTCTGTAACTGCTTACTGTGTTATATGTAACCGAGGCAGCAGAGGGAGCTCAAAGATTTTGGTCGTCAATGAGAGAACTAGAAAACTAGAGACGGGAGAAAGGGACCTACTGCCAGAAGCAGTTACAACGACAGTGAAGGATGTGGCTTGATGTACTCGGACTTCTTTAAAGCTAATAGATTATATGCATAACCCATTATTTAGCTGGTAGTTTTAAATACCAGCGACACTTCAAGGTACCACTTAGTGGCCAGTTTTGTTTTGCATGTGTTGATTACTTAAGCTTTTTTGTTTACAGTTTGGAAAAAGGTGTCTATCAAGAAAGCAAAAGTATTCTAGTATATTCTAACTAATATATTGTTCGAATGAGCCCTTCTATGCATAAAGATTTAGAATAAATATTAAGACTTAAGTACCTGAATTTTAAGGACTGCAGTAAATAAAATTGGTAAAATAGTGATAATTGTTAAGATACTGAACTGCAGTGAAATAACTTGTTCAGCAATGCAGAAATTCAGTTTGTAAAATAATGAAATATGGGTTTGATTGTAATTTTAAGATATTAATCTTCAGTGTTGGGGAGAGGTAAAGCTAATAAAATATGAAGTTGAAAGTCCTACCTATAGAAAAGCATTTACTTTTCTGCAAAGGAAGATTTGAGTGTCTGAGAGGTCAACAACTGCGGACCATAAACAAAAGTCAGTTGTGGACTGTATCAGTGAATTATAAACAGAATACCAGCATCATGAAGGCAGCAGTTGTCCTAAGTTTGAGGTTGTGTTTAATTGTCTAGTTTTTGAATGCATATCATCTACAGAATGAACCCCCCTGTGGTTCTGACAAGGTTTGGTGTTTTCTATAATGTACTGTCTGGAACCATTTGTTACAAACCAGATTGTAGTCTATCTTGACTGCTTTAATTTGCTTGCAAGGCAACAGGGAAAAGAATGTAATTTAATTATAAAATAGAAGTATTGTACTAACACTTACACTGAAAAGAAATGTTTATAATTCTCTTTTTTTTTGGAGAGAAAATACATTTGCGATGTGAACTCAGGCATCCTCTTTCCATTTAAAAGTAGCTGTGGAGCACTATTCTAATCCTGTGGGTATTGCTTAGTCCTCTGATCAAACCTGAATAAATCTCCTTGGATGCCATGTCAATCTGTTTGGGATTTGCAATCTGGCAAGGCACCCAAATACAAATTAAAGTAATTTTCTACCTGAAAAAATTCATCTGTGTCTCTCAGTAACATCCACCGCTATGTTCCAAGGCAGGTAAATATCAGGCAGCTGTGAATATCACTTTGCATTTATGAATTTATGTTATTGATTTTCTAACTCTAGGTCCATGGCTACATTCAAAGGTCTCATTTGTGCTCTTATTGCTAATTCAGAGGGATGGCTTTTGCTTAGTGGGTTTTTTTTTGGTTGGTTGGTTGGTTTTTTTGCTATACCAATTATTTTTATTCTGTGTTCTGTCATTCCAAGTACATATCCTGATCCTTGAAATTGTTGGGATTTCAAAGCATTTACTACATATGGATTTTACAAACTCTCAAACTTCTTTCTTCATCTCTGTATTTTAATACTTGGTCCCCAAATTAATACGTAATTGTTTTAAAAGGTGTTTATTTGCCTTTCTTAAAAATTTGTGAGCCACTTGTATGGAGAAGGAATGCTTATATCTCCTCTTTCACCAAATTTTAATGAGTAAATCTGTGCTCCAAGTTATTAGCATGTATGTTTCAACTGTTAAATAAGATTAAACAATCTGGGGGTTTTTTTGGTTCGCAGTTCAGTATCTAGTTTTACTATTTTTAGATTTTGACCTCTCTTTCTCCTTCTTTTCTTAAAATTTCTGGTGCTTTTGCACTCTACCTTCTGCCTTTCCTTAATAGACAAATTACAAGCATATGTACAAAAAGCAGGAAATCCACTTATATTTACCCCATTCTTAGATTTCATAATGAAATTTTATATAACAGATCACTGTTTCAGTTATTCTATAACCTCTGTGCAATGGATCTATGGAAGAAGGACTTTTAAAATAAAGTATACATCCCTATATGCACTGTATATAATGAAATTATAACATCTTAATAACAAAGCAACTTAATGACATTTTTGAGGTTAGAAAGGTGGAACACTATGGGAAATGATACCTGTCAAATTGAAAAAAATGAGTTCATTACAACTGTCAAAGAATTTATGGAGAAATAAAAAAAAAAAAAAAGCAACCCTTGACTTTACTTTTACTTGTGTGTTTGATGGTATAATGATGGTTTTT
This sequence comes from Falco biarmicus, assembly GCF_023638135.1. Taxonomy (NCBI): domain Eukaryota; kingdom Metazoa; phylum Chordata; class Aves; order Falconiformes; family Falconidae; genus Falco; species Falco biarmicus. The sequence continues at coordinate 91,983,590 of NC_079288.1, forward strand.
CTGTTAGAAAAAATCAATTACCAAATTAAATGTTCTCACTTTCTGTTCTTAGAAGTGGATTTCCTTCTTCATTTAGTTCCAGGTGAAAAGAAGCCCTAGTTAGCTTTTGAGCTCATTGAACATATTTAACTTGAACTTTAAACACTGCTTGAGGTAAAATATCTTACCATGGTTGTCTCTGCAATGGATCCAAAGCTGTTTATAAATATGTTGCATGTGACATTTACTGGAGGGCCTGCAAAAGAAAATAAACACCAGTCCCTGTTCCAGAATCATTGCTTATTGAATGACTGTAAACTATAAACCATTATGAAACAATGTTTATTGACTTAGGAGGAAATAATGCTACATTCACAAGTCATTTAATGCACAATTAAATGAATGATTTCTAATAACTTTCCTTTCGATTTTTCTCAAATGTACACTACTTGACTGGCCACTTCTAGCATTAAAAATAAGACAGAAGGTTCATTATAAACTTGCACAGATGACTCTGTGCAAAAGAATCAGCATCCTATTTGAAATATATAATAAAAAATATTTTTATGAGTGTTTCTGTGAGCATTGTATGTCACTTCTTACAACAATTAGGGTAAAAAGTGACCTTCTTCACTCAAGACAGCTGCTACCTTTAATGTCATAACTGGTAACAGAAATACCTTATTGCTGCTCTTATCTCTACTGCTTACAGGAACAAATGTGGATAAGAAAGAATGACATAGATTCTATTCTCATTTCTCTTAAATCCATAAAATGGTTAAGAATCCATTTAAATGGAATTTTCTGTTACTATGGGTCTTCAGTTAAACATTGCTCTGCCTTATCTTGCATTTGTGAAGTATCAGTAGTGGCAGAGCAGTCATAATGATAACTGAACAATGAATTGTCTCTTTATGGAAAAGGTTTTAAATTATTTCTCTGAAAGTCTCTGTAAAAATGGCATTGTGGTAGAGTGTGTTGATTTCTCCATTATTTCTTATCAATTTCCGTCTGTGTACAGCAGAAACAAGGTTTTTCCATCACAAGTTTTTTTGTCACCCTGCTGCACCTTAATATTCTTATATTGATAATCCAGTTCAGCACCAGAGAACCCCTTAGGGTTTTTTTCCTCAGTTGTAAAGTCTCTAATAATGAAAGATGTATATCTGGAATTTGAGGACTGGTCTTACAAACCTTTATGTAATATATCTTTTTTAGGGTTGCTGAAGTAAGAAGCTCCTCTGCCACTGCTGGTGGTTTGCAACTAGCAAAACTTAATGTGACCAATGAACTTGATATTAAATACTTGAAGAATCAGAACATCCATTAAAATTTCTGCCAACAGGACACAACTTGGAACAACCAGCTTGCTTTCCTCACAGGAATAATGATTTGGAGGTACTGTATAGAAATTGCAACATCACTACTTCAGCCATTGTAATACACAAGACTACACCTATGGAGCAGAATTCTCAGGTAAGGAGGCATCACTCTGCAGTCACTTTGATGCTATTTTCGCTTCGCTACTTGGTTAATTAAGAGCTGTTGAGCATATCCAGTACTACTTAGAATTCAGTAAAAGTTTGACATTGACAACTCCTGAAAAGGATCAAGGGAAAAAGAAAAAGCAAGGGAGACAAACAAAGGCAGAGCCACTAAAAACCATCAGGGAGAAAACTGTACTTACTAGCTATGTTAGATAATTTGTTTGCAAGGCAGCTATCCTTTTAAATGCTTTCATCTTGTAGCACTTGTCAACATTTAAAATTTGGTATGATACTATCTTGTTTAAAATAGTACTATGCTATAAAGAGTAAGTTTGCTATATCAGCAAGCATGGTTGCTTTTATAAAGAAAAAGCCCTAAATCGCTACAACACTGATGCTTAATTTCAAAAGCATCATTACAAAAATACAGTTAGCAGCTAGTTAAATAGACCATAAAAGGATAAGCTAAAAGCAGCTTGCAAATGTTTTAGAGATCAAAGATACTGTGCTGAAAGTAAAAATTAACTTCCCAAAACATGGTTAAAAAGAATAAATGATGCTGTTAAAACTGGAAGTCATATTCAAACATAGGATCTCAGGCAAGTTGAACATAGATTAAAGACAAGGAGGAAAAAAAATGGGGCTGAAACTCAATAGAGGTGGAAAAGCTAACGATGATAACTATCTGCAAGGCATTAAAAATAGAATCCTGCCAAGACCTGGAAGGTGAAGTCAGGAGTAGATGATTAAGATATAAAAGTATCTATGAAAGTGAAGAAGGTCAGAGCATAAAAACTAAATGTAGTCTTCTTAGCAGCATTTGTCTCCAATTGCTAGCTGTGTCAAATACTGGAGCCGTTCTGATGGAAGATTTGTATGAGGACTGTAGAAGACATTTCAGACTAAGTGAACAGGAACAAACTGACAGGCTGAGGTGATATCAAGCCAGACAGTATAAAAATCTTTGCAAAATTGTGGAAATACAAATCACTGTAAGTCAGCTATTGCTGGTGTCAGTTTTGTTATCAGTGGAAATGTGTACCATGTTCAGCAAGTATAACTTGAATTAAAAAAGAAAAAGACTTCAGGTATGATGGTGGATGACATTGACAATGAACGTTATGCCTGTGAACCTTACCTCTGTACTGGTTAGACTGGTTAAAATGATGAGAACTGTTTTGGTTAAGACATGTGGATTAATATTATTTTTGTTATTTTTGCTGGAATAACATCTCTCAGATCTACTGAAGCTCACTGAAAGAGCTGATGACCGTGTGGACAAAGGCGATAAAATAAATATCATTTTTAATCCTAACATAATTAATTTAATTAAAATAGTTTATTTGGAGTTCCAAAAACTTTCCAACATGATCTTTTGTTGAAAGCTTTTTAAGGATATTGGTCTTGATGTGAGAGAAAGTCCTTTTATATGCCTTTTGCTTTAAAGTTTTTTAATGTTAGGAATAAACAGCTATTTTTCAAAGTGCAAGGTAACTGCTGGTGAATTCCCCACCGGATCTGCACTGAATCTTTGTGTTTCGGTATTTATGAACTAGAAAAGAAGACATGGCAATAGAATTCCACTTCTGCTGTAAGATTATTTAGGGTGATTGTATATAAAGCTGACTACAAGGAGGTGCGGAAAAATCACAAAATACTGAGTTATCAAGCAATGACATATTTGATTAAATTCCCAAATGCCAAATAATGCTTACTATGCATTCCTACTGACGGGATCAAAATTAACGATTTCCATGCAGGAAAGTAGGGCAACATACATTATGGATGGTTCTCTGGAAGTATGCTCTGTAATCAATAAAGTTAGGAGAATGCAAAGAAATACATTAAAAAAAATTAACTCCCATATAAGCAGATCATCAACTTCCATCTTGAATACTTCAAAATTTCTTCTCTGTCTGCCTCAGAAGGGTATATTAGGGAGAAAAGAGATGTCAAGATGTCAAACAAGGATCACAAATTCTATGAAATGCTTCACACAAAACCAGCTTAAGTAGAACAGGACTCTCCACACTGGAAAAGGTGTATTGTACGGAGTGATACATAAATATAAAATTTGTGAACATCAAAAGAAAGTAATTGTTTTCCTCCATGTCTCAGAATAACACATTTATCTAAACTAATATTTTCAGTTAAGTCGTGCCTTAAGAAGTTCCTAAACTAACAATTGAATACTGTTTGGCAGTACCAGGGCAAAGAATGCTTTGTTCTTTCCTATGTAAAGCCCCAAATTTCCACCTTAATGGATTTTTATCAGTGGTGCAACCTGTGCTGTATAGATTTAAAAATATAACACCTCTTCTGTATCAGGTTAATTCTGAGTATCTTGAGGCCATGACAATTTTTGCACATGGATTACATAATTGCATCAAAATTTGAAAGACAGTGACGTATTTCCCATATTTGCAGGAACAGATATATATTGGGACATGGAACAGCTTAGTAATGGAAGCATCTTGCTATGGGTTTGATGTACTGAAAATAAAAATATTTTGCAACTGGAACAAAGATTTTACAAGAGTTCTTAAATTTTCTATTTTATTACATAGATAAATAAATACTACTACTTCTATATTATTTCTGTTGAACAAAACCAGATATACAGAATTCCTTATCCAAAAGCAGAGCACCCAGACAAAATATGTAATTACGTGTTATTGACCAAGATTAATTATGACAAATTGGTAGTCTAAAATCATGTCTACATAGGGATTTTACTGGAAAGACAAATGATTTAAAATTATCTGAGTTCTCGTACTAGTACTCATTCTGTTTCTTTAGAACTGTTGCTAGATTAAATACTCAAAAAGGCATTAAGCTCCAGCACTTGTTCTGGGACTAATAAAACTAACCAGAAAGTGGCAAAGTCACTTAAGGTGATACTTATTCTTAGTGATAGGTCTGAATCATTCTGGGCAGATTTGTTCAAACTGCATAGCTGTCTAGAAGATTTAGAATGTGCACTTTTTGAAAAAGAACAATGTCAAATTAGTTTTGTCTCTTTAAATTTCAATAGTTACAAAACAAGGCTCTAAGTCTTTTGAATTATACTTTCAGGAGGCACAGTCTTCAATTTGCTAATCTCTAAACCATCTGCCTATTCTTCGCTGTAGCCCCATTAGAAGACTGATTACGTGGCGTCCATGACAAATGCCAAAATCCAATCTCCAAATCAACAGCTAAACTGTAAACTCCTCATTTTTAAACACGTGTTTGTAGGTCTTCAGGAGACTCAAAGAAAAAACAAGAAAAACTGCAGTGCCTGGGCTTTGCCTGAGGTCTTCTGTCCAGCACAGCTTTACCTTAGGTTGAACCTGCAGATTGCGTGCTAAAAAGTATACTGTGGCAACAAGTCAGAGTAACTTTAATAAGGAGCAAAAACAATGTAAGAGCTACCATTCATATAAGAAAGTAATTTTAGAAATACAATGTTTTGCATTACTTTGCTAATATTGTTTGATACGTTAATCCTCCAGGAAGCCTGGCAATGGAATATGCTTCAAAGTCATTCTGGCAAGGAAAGCCCAAGGGACTTATTCTGTATGGTCATCAGGGATATTGAACACTGTTGTGAATCTTTTAGTGATGTGTTTGAATTTCCAGAGCACATTTCTCATTTTCTAAGAAATATCAGCACTGCTAACTTATTAAGAGCAAGGCATCTCCAGCTGCAGTGAAACATGGGTAACAAGTTTATATATATATACCAAATGTTTATGGCTTACTGATGAGGCAGTAATTTGACCAACTACTTATTTGGTCCTTATGAATCAGCCTGGGCAAATTCAGGCAAAACCAGTAAATAGCAATGGCTTTAGAGTCACAACCCCTTACATTTCTGGGTATTGAAGGTGTCAGAAAGGTGCTGAATAAGAGTTAAGATGGAAAGGTAGTTACAGATGACTTAGAGGAGGAAGGCCTGTCTGCTTGAAGAAATTTTTTTGTAGTAAATATGGAGTAAACCCCACCTCATAGTGAAATGTTAGAGCTAAGAGAATCTCTCGGACTCAAGAAGATAGGCAGTAAGAAAAAGTAAGAATAACATAATTTTTAATCACAATAGTTTTACTCTTTCAAAATATTTATATTCTGGAGAATTTAAAGACTGATAACTTGATTTAAAGATTCAGAAATAAAGTTAAATATAGTTCCACTACATTATCGGAACTCTTGACATTCTGAAAAAAAAAGTTAAATTTGCCTAAACTTCCTGGACTGCAACAATTAGAATGGGTAGTTTTTGTCTATATAATAGTTTGTATGCTTGTATAATAATATAGTTTCTGTAATCCCTCATTCAGTACTGTAGTATGCCTGGGTCTGGATAATATGGTTTGTGCTAAGACCCTTAGAAGATGTAATCATTTTATTTGCAGACTATGGACCTCCAATCTTTTTTTAATTTCCTTTGTCTTGTTTGAATCTCCTTTGTTACAAGTGCATCAAAGGCACATGGCAAGATGCAATTCCAGGTATTGAGAACCTGCAGTTTCAGTAGAGAACTAAGAGCAGGGAAAGGAACAAGAGGAAAGATGGTCCTTTTGGCCATTTCAAAGCACAACTCGGGCACAGGAGTGAGGAATCTAATTTGGTGATAAATTTGGTAACTAAGGCTCTCTTGAGCTTTACTCTGATTGTCATATCATGAACACACTCCTTTTACTTAGGATCAGGTAGGTATGAGGATTTGGCCTCTCACAGAACTTGCTTTCTGGAGTGCTTCAGGATATGTTAGTCCAAGGTGGGAATCTGAATCCATTAACAAGCATTTCAGGAAAGGAAAAAAAAAACACCAAACCATATTAGACAATTCAAATCTAGTGATAAGCTGAAATTGCAGAAGGACTGCATCTGGGCAGCTGTGAAAGTGGCAGGAATAGAGCATATTACTACTGAAATGAACTGTCATAGCAAAGTAAGGCAAAAGGAGACCTTTTTTTTTTATCCCCCTCCCCGTGAGTGTACTTCTTTGTTTTTGTATTTGTTCCAGAAACTGCATATGTGTGAAAACACTTAAAACCTGAAAGTTTAGGTTTGAAATTACCTTTGAAATTTGGTCTGATCCTTGCATCATAGCCCGACATCCTGCCCATTAGCTTATCCAGGAAATCAGATGGTGACATTGGCATGCTACGAGATCTTGCACTGTCTGTTTCCTTTGTGGCTACCAAGCTAAAAACAAGGAAAAACAAACAAACAAAAAACGAGAATAAAAAACTTTGTAAGAGATTTTATTAGGGGAACTTTAATTTTACACAGTTAGTCAGTTAATTCTTGTATGAACAGAAGATATAGAAAGCTAAGATTGCCTTTCAAGCTAGTTTATGCTTCAAAAATAGTAGTAGCAAGGAAATGGAAACAGTAAGTCCTTTTTATATCTGTCATTTTATAAGCAAATTTTATTTTTCTAAGCTGCACAGTTATAAATTGCTATTACCTCTTCCTTATGACTTATGGAGATTAGTAACACTTCCAGTCAACAGTAACCAATCCATTATCACAGAGTTGAATGTCATCTACACAAATAGCTCTGCATGTGGAATGTCATAATTTGGACTCTGCTCTAAGATTGGTCTGTTTAACTGTGTAGTGTAATAGAAGCCTAGATCAGGAGGAAAAAAAAAAAAAAGTAGTAAGGATCTTTCATAGAATAGCACTACTACCACCAATTTTTGTTCAGCCAATGTTTTATGTTGATATTTAAACATAACACAACATTTCAAACTGTCTTTTGGCAAATGGTATTCTTCAACATTGTCTTAAAGGTTCATTACCTGCTAAAAAAAAAAAAAAAGTGACTGCTGTGTTGGAAAAAACCCAACAACTTACTGAAGGAACTATTTTAGGGAAAAAATTTCATCTCGGGACCACACGGCAAATGTCACCTCCTATAGCCTCCTCTCCGTATGCATGCAGAACTCCCACTGACATTTCAAAGTGTGCTCTGCACAAGCTAAGAGAGAAAAGTATTGGCACTGTGATCAGACATGTGGACCCCAACAAAAGGTCTTTATTGTTGTGGAACACTTCCTTGAGTGCTGTCCAACCCACTGAAAAACAATACAGTCAGTAGATACATACATAAATAAAATTGTGAGTAAAGTTGTGATACACAGTGCAAGTAAAATCTTTTGTGGCTTTTGGAGTCTGAAAAAAGATAAAGAGCTTTTCCTGGTTTTGCTGACTTCTAGTCAAAAATCTTTTGCAGAAGCATGTGAATCTCTTTTACTTACCCACTTCTTTGTCTCCTATTAATGTCAATTCACTCTTTTAGAAATGCTTAAATATACCTTTGTTTAGAAGTAAAATAATGTAAAACCCTTAGGAATTTTCTAACTAAAAAAACCACCAAAAAACCCCAAACCAAAAAAACCCCCAACCAACAAAAAGCTACGCTGAACTTTGCTTGTTAAAAATGAATGGGCTTCCAAAATGGAAGAATTCTATACAGGTATATGTGTATGCAGATGCCATGTTAAGTGCAGCCTGGGAATGTAATTTTTTTCCTCCCTAGGCTGTACTGCTCAGAACAAGTTAGTTTTGGCACTTCTTTAGTTGCAACAACTTTAGTTGCACTGTGTATCACAAATGGCAACTCCCATTTAGAATTTCTGGTAAAAAAATCTGTCTTCAAATTTGAAATTTGGATTTATTATCTTAAATCAAAAAATTATTTCTTATTAAGTCCTGAGTATTACAAATTTTGACACACAGAGAATACGAACATAGAAACCTCTAGAATGCTGTGGTTTACTCATATTTTCATTAAAACTGGAAATCAAGTCTTTTAATTGTAATATTAAATGAAATCAGAGAGTCAACAATTAATCCTTTTATTTGCTTATCTAGTGTTTATTCTATTCTATGTGTAAGTCGAGTTGCATATTTCTAGATTGTTCATAAATTCCTGAATTGTTGGATATTTCTAAATTGTTATGAACACTTTGTTATGTCTTTTAGTACTACCTTTCAGTAACAATGTTTCTTTACTCTCCTTCAGTAGTTAACCTAGTTCTTTATTTCTCCCTGAACCTGGAAAATGTATTTTCCTTTCGGAGAAAATAAGTACTGAACATATTCTTTTTCTAGTTCAATCTGAAATTATCCTATTGGCATCATTTTCATTACGAATCATTCTGAAAGTATCTGATTCATCACATTGCAACTTATTGTCATTCGTATTTCTGTAAAACACGTTATATATTTGCTTTCTAACCATGGTTAGAAAGCAAATAAAATACAAGAGTCCAATTACACTTTGCTGGATCTTTCTGCTTGCAATGCAGGAGAATCAAATTACTGTGTATATACATCTATATGTAGCAAACAGATGTATATGTGTATGTGTGTATATATATATCAAACACTTAGATTTCTTTCTATAAAGAAGTTATATTTCTATTGTACAGAGAATTCCATATAGAATTCCTACCCTACTGGATATATGTATCCCCTATTTTTGTTCTGGATAGAAATAAATTATCCAGAACATAAATATAGGAAGGCTTATTGTTAGCTTCAGTATTGATCCCTTTCTCTGAATGGAGAACTTGTTTGTTCTTTTTTCACTTTCTAAATCTCTCTGTTGCAGTTGTTACTTTTAAGGGTTGTCATGGAATAGAGTACTCTGAAACTAAGGTAATTAATACTGAATAGGAAAAATAGTAATTGCTGTGACTATGGATTTTCTCAAAGTGGCGTTTACCTTTTGTATGATAGCATCATTAATATTTGCTTTCATTAGTCAGTTAAAAGTCTCAGAATAATTTGAATAATTGTATTGCCCGCTTCTGAAAACAATACATTCAGCATAATTTATACATTTTGTATAAGCAAGTTTTATATTGGAAATCAGCTGTAATTTGTAACTAAATATTTTTTTCAAGGAATGTTTTCCCTTTTTCTTAGCTTGGTGTGTTACTAAGTAAAAGCTGGCTGAGCACTGCAGAGTTCTGCCCTTTCAAATTACCTTTAATCAAAAACATGTATTTCAAGAATAATGTTGGATGAGTAATATTTTCACCTATGTGACCTGACTTGTGGAGTTCTTTTCCAGCTGAAAAGGAGCAAGACTTCGTAATATAGTAAAACCTGAGTAAAGTATTGGATTTTAGGAAGGCCTACGTGGCAAAGAACGGGTTTTCTGTTTACAGATTAACATAAAAATTAATTCTGCATAGTAAGGATTTTTCAGTTTTATGGTACATTGCCTCTGAAAAATAAGTCTTTCTGGTTAAATGGTTAGAGAAAGTTACGCTTCTTTCATTAAGTAAGAATTTAGCTCCTTTTAGTATTAATGTACATAGCTTCCTCCTTGATACACAACTATTGCATAACTGCAGGAACAGCTTTGCGCACCTCTAGAGGGAATTTATTCTGACCTGTCACAGTTTTTTAAAGTATTTGTGCATACATTTTCTAACAGGCAGAATTATAAGAATTTAATCTCAGCAAAACTTTTATCCTGTGGTGCATTCAAAAGTGAGCTACAAGAGCTGTGATTAGCATGAAGTCATTATGCAACTTTAAATTACTGAGAAGGAAAGCTGTACATTTTGTTCACAGGTAGAGGCAGCAAAGACTTCCCATTGCTGAAGTATTTTACTGGAGAGAGATTAAAACCTCCCAGTCTTCTGGTCTATTCACATCTTAACAGGAAAAGTTACCAACAAGAATGCTAGCCCTGGTAGTGATTCTGTGTTGTTCCTGTGGGCTAACATTACTAACAGTTATAAGGATTTAAACTATGTTTCAGTTTCAGACTTAAAGCAGTACTTTATTTCAGTTTCCTGAATGTGTCCTGAACATCTTTACAATATAAATTAAGCCTTACTAAATAATTTATCTTTTTAAAATTAAAAATAAAATTTTAATAAATATATATAAATAAAAAATAAAATTAAAAATATTTTGTTTTGAAATTAAAATAAAAAAAATAATTGTAAGTTAAATCGGTCCATAGGTAGTGGACAAAAATCAAGAAAAAAATGGAAGATATTGTCAAACGACGTATTCAAAAAGTCATTTGAGACTGGCTGAATTTATACTATCAAAAGTTAGGATAAGAAGTTTTGTTCCTCATAAGCTGTTATACAAAACCAGGCATGAACAGTATAATTACTCCTGTGTTTGGTCTAGTCTGTCTGTTAAATCACTGTTCATCTAAAATCTGAGGAGACATGAGCTTTACATCATGCTGTGAAGACTGCCAAGTTGGAATTTCATGGAATGAGTTAGGAAAACATACTGATTCACAGGTCTGTGATAGTGCATGACCTACCAAAAGTCATATTTGAGTCAGAAACCGTCAGGTCGAGTTGCAGATATTTACAGTGGGATATAAACATTAGAGAGTAAGAAGTAGCCTGGCACAAACAAGATGCAGTTTCTCTAGATCAGCACCTACATCCTAAATTCTAGACAAAAGGTACCATAGGCAGTTGTAGTAAGAGTGGTGTTCAGCACTGCCATCTATGATCTGGAAAGAAAATACAAAATCATTGATGATTTAAAAATAAGAATTAAAAAAAATAAAAATAAAAAAATTACAGAGGTATAAATATTGATGAGAACAAGAAAACAAACCATTTCTTAAGTTCAGTCCATTTAGGTAGAACAGTTTAAAACAGGCAGAGGAAGGATTTGAAGAGATATATGAATTGAGAATATGGGCAGAGTTGGAGAAAGCAATTGAGTCTGAAGAAGGATTCAGAGCTCATGTTGAACGACTCAGCACTGTTGTGGTAAAGTTCTTACTGCACTACTGTACTATCCAGTGGCGTGGAAGCATGAAGGTCACTTATTACTTTATATGATATTAATGAGACCAGTTCTGGGACATTGCATCAAATTCTGTGTCCAAGCTTTAAAAGGACATTAAAGTGTTAGGAAAGGTACTGAACAAAGCCACTAAAGCATGACCTGAGAGTTAGGGACACTTTCTTAAAGTAAGAGACTTTAAAAGCTCAATCTGCCTAGTTTATCAAAAAGGAGATTACAGACTTCAATCATGTTATTTTTCAAATACCTCAAAGGGGCAGAAAATCCTGGACATTTATCTAAAGAAGAAAGGCAGAAGAAAAATCAATGAGATACAGACAAATCCAAATGGAAACTTAGACACAGAACTTAATAATAAGGGTGACAACAGAAGATCAAACTGTACCAGCCAAGACGGTACAGCTTTCTGGAACAATTTAGCAAAATATAAGGTATTGTGTTTCATATATGGCTAGTTTGGTGAAAGAGAATGATGTGTTATACAGAAAAGCAGGCTAAATCCATAGTAGCTTTACAAATCTTATGCAGAAATCATTAGATTGCCAAAAGACACTTTATGGACTTAAAGACCTTAAGGAAGGGGAGCAATGGGCATAGTTCAAAGTGAAAAATGGTGTCTTCTTAGAGTCCTTCTATGCTGGGGCTGGGTTCCAGGCTAGCAGTTGCCTGTACTGTAACCTGTAATCTGAGGTGCAGGTTACACATGGTAACGTTGGCCCATTTTGCTCAATTCCTTTCACAGCTGGGTATTCGATTTATCAAAGAGTTCTGTAAGCATCAGTTCATTGCACAGTATGGAATTAAGCTCCAGAATGGAAACTTCACATGTGTTGCCCATAAACTACAGGCACCTTAAAAAATCAGAGATTGACCACTACTAGGAATAAATGAGCTAGTGTTCCATCTGTGACATGCACCTCCAAATAGGAAAGAATTTTAAGCTACATGATGGCATTGTCATGAAAACAAATGGATATGAAGAGGCCAGGGTTATATTTAGATCATAAATTAAAAGGCATGCAACCACTGAAACACTTCAGGAATAGTTTAGCACTTTTAGTAGAGATAGAAAAGCCCTGTGTGTTTCAAGATAGAGTTAGATATTAAGATGCTGTGACATGTATGATTGATTCCAGGTGATGGGACTCGGTTCTTTTCTAACCCCTCTGCTGAGGCTATGTTTGCATTATTATTGATTCTTTTGTGCATTTAAAGTAATTCTATAGAACTCTAAAAAAATATATGTACAGTTAACATAGCTATGCAGTCAGAGCACCAACACCTAAAGAATTTAAATGGGAGATCTCATCTAGCAGCTGGCAATTTAGCTAGCAAGAGAAAGTATGGGTCATGAATATGTGCTGCTGAAATGCGTTTAAAGCAGGCATGTTTGTGAGAGAAAACCTAACTCTCTTCCCTTCCTCCAAAAGAAAATTATTGAGAAAAACTCTTCAAAGGGAATTTCACAATCTCCACAAATGTTTCCTTCTCTAAAACATTTAAAGCTACAAAAATCAGATTGATTTTCCATGTTTTTTTGAAGAGCCAATGTATAACGTAAGTTCTCTCTTTTCTATCTGCCCCAAACTTCTGCACATTTTTACCAAAGCACAAATAAAGGAAAGGAACACTATAGCTGACAGTGGGTTTTATATGCTTTATTCTAAAACGTGTATTTTCAAAAGTAATTTCAGTCGTACTTCCTTTGAGACTTTTTTATCATTTGTGTGCTACAGAAAGTACTGCTTTTGACTGATTTTTCTCTTTTAAACTTCTCATTTTCAAGGTGGGTTCTTAACAATAACTTTCAGTGTTTTGTTTCACCTTTAAAAGAATATTTTTTAATTTGAAAATACCGAAGAAAAGAAGTAAAGGCTACTGTCAGTATTTGTATAAGAAAGGTTGTAGCCCTCCAGAAGGCTTAATAAGAACAGTTATAGGCAAAAGGTGAAAGAAGAAATTACATCTTACACAATTTTCTGATTCCAAGTTTGTTGCTGCTACAGGTGGATGACAGAGGTAAAGAAAGAATATGATACCATCCACTGGAAACTTACCAGAGAGAAGTTTCCAAGTTAGAGCAGTCCCCTAATTATCCAAGTTGTTCTAAGAGTAGTCTCCAGAGTCTCACTAATTTACTTGTGAATACAATTTATAAAAATTACCTTTGAATTAGATGGTATGTTCATTTTTTCCCTTCCATTGTTAAACTATCTATGTATTTTATCTTGAAAATCTTATATTAACACAATTACTGCCATACTTGGCTTGCTGATTTTTCTCATCTGATCATAAATTATTTCTTCCATTTCAAACACAATCCATCTTAGCCACTCAGAGAGACAGAAGTTTTGTGTTTCAGCTTACAATGCATCTACAGAGCTGTTATACGATGCTTTGCGTGCATTATGATGGTCCAATAGCTCTGTCATTTCATTACTTAGCTCATTCTCTCAGACAGCAAGTGTGGCAATTGGATCTTGTGTTTGTGGTCCTTTTTCTCCAGCTGATGTTTGAATGCTTTTAATGCACTTTAAATTAAAAAGCTTTGCAGAGAAGTTCAAGAAATTTATTACACACTCATAAGGAAAGCAAAAATGGTAGCCACCCAATATGCACTCCATTGCATCTAACAAATAGAAATACAGAAAAGTATTTCAGTAAATTAATCTGCACTGGTACTTAAGTCACTGGTTTATCAATAATGGTTAAGTGAATTAATCTGATGACTATTTCCCTTGATTCTGTAAGTAAAGGTGATATAATTAATTGATTTTAAACCAAAAATTATTCAGTGATACAATGTAATTAAAAAGGTTTACTCAAAAGAAATGACCCTCAAATTGCCTGTGTCTGATCATCTGACAGTGCCTTGATAATTGCATTTTGAAAATTGTGGCAATAAGATTTTGTGGTATGAAGACTGTCTTTAAACCATCTTTTGTGTAATATAAAAATGTATAAAATATAAAATGCATTTGGTAGGATTAATGGGAAAAGTAAACGTTATGTTTGAAGAGGTCAGAAGCATAGGATTTTTTTTTTTGTAAAGGGAATGTCTCTAATTACCTGAACTACTAATTAAAGTAGGTAAAGGACTAACAAGATCAGAGTTCATAGTATGTAGAATTTGCACATATAATTCCAAGAATGAACATAAACCTGACAAAGCTACCTTTCTGACAGAAGAATGTTCCAGAATGTGCCAGCTTAAAAGAAAACCTAATTGACGTTAACAAGAATGACCACTGCAGATCTCAAGCCCAGACAAATTATAATGTTTTGCTTGTTTGTACAAAACCAATAAACCCTGCTCTTTCAGAAAAAAAGAACAACCCACACCTGCTTTCAATTTTAGACAAAGAAATATGTCAATGTAAAGCATGAACGATACTAATTTGTTTGATTTTTGTGGATAAAATTAAGTTTTTTCCCCAAATTTTGCAGTTTGTCATTGAAATGCATGTCCAGTAAGTAGCGTGACACAGATGTTCTTTTGAGGTGTGATGTGTTCAAGCTGGCTACCTGCGATAGCTGTGTCAGAACAGAAATACAAGTCTCTGTGTTTTATTTCAATACACAGTTTTAACTTTTGAAAGCCTTGCAGATGAGGCGAATATCATGGAATGGGAGCTCAGAAGGAGGGATAAATATGTTTAAAGCAAGTATTTTTAAAAACTGCAATAAAATCGTAAAGCAATCTCTTCACTCTACTGGAAATTAAAACCCTTCACAGAAAACAGAAGACAAATAGACTTATTGGAGGCCATTCATCAGCAATATTGATTCACGAAAAGCCAGGGCCATTCTGGAAAGCCAGGAGCTGTGTCAGCTGGTCACAGCTGCATGGATCCAGTCCTGAAAGTGACATACAGAATTGGCTGTCGCTGCTGTCCCATTCTAGCTCACATATAAAGAGTTTCTTCTGAGGAGCAAAACAAGACTCAACATTTGGGTCCTTCCCTGAATCATCTTTCGAAAGACTCAATCTCTCCCTCTTTATCTACATTATGAGCCTAGGGTAACTGAACTCCTAGTTTACATGCTAGGTAACATATGTTACCTAGTATGTAACTTTACACACTAGGTAACAGTACCTTCTTCTACAGTTCAAGGTTAATGCAAGGAGATAATTTCCTTCCAATTCCTTTCTATTTCAGCACGAAAATGAGTTTTAATGGTGAATAAATTAATTTCATTCTGAGGACAGAAAAAAACCCTGAGTTTCCAATGATGGAAGAGTAGTGGAAGTGGGTGGCATGTACTAAACGTGAAGACAGTAAATGAAAGAAAAAGAATTAAGTTTGTAATATCTCAAAAAAGACTGAGTTTCTACATGCTTCTCCTATTTTTTCTGTTAAAACTGACAATAATGTGTTGCTTGCTAATTAAAGATGAAATGTCTTTTATTTGTTGTAGGTCATGAAACTGTCAGTTCGTAACGCAATGAAAATGCAGATTTCTATATCCTGCAATGTTTTAGGTAATGATAATTTTACCAGATCAGAGAGAAGCTCAGAACTCTCAACTCATATTTGCCAGAGAAAAGACTGTCACTTCAACTAACGAGCAGAAACATTGTATCATCAGGAATTTAAAGAGGTATTTTCTAAGAAAAATCCTTAAGATAATTTTAAATATTTTCTGTGACAGGTTAGATTTTATACTGATTTTTCACAGATTTATATATTTGTAGTTACCATTTTATCCTTTTATTTTGAATAAGTTCAAATGGTCAGATTAATTTTTCAATATAATGCTGCAGAGATAAGCAGAGTTACATCAAGACACATTTTCAGCCAAAATAACAATTTTTATGTGCAACAAATAATAAATTTCCATTTTAAGATCATTAATTATCCATTCTTTATTATTTTAGTGGTTAGAAATGAAAACTACATGAAAATCCATGAAACTGCATTTCAACACGATTATTAATAATGTCTTTTCCTTCGGATTTGCAAAATATTAATTTTTCTATTTCAATGACTGAATCACACTTACATTGCATTTTAGTGCTCTTTGTAGGTTAGTTACAAGCATTTTGTTATGATATTCCTGATACCTTTGTGGTATTTTTTTTTCTCTTTTATTAATACAGTTAAGAATTTCTCCAGCTCTATAGTCTTCCTTCAATCGTTTGTCGTGGATGTAGAATGGTGTAATGTTTATAGTTTATTTACATACTATAGTTTAAAAAAAGGTTTGGATTGCTGTCGAGTGCTTCAGCTTTTCCTGACAGAGAGGAAAAACAGAGAATAATGGGGGTTTAAGTCTTCTGGTTAAGTCACTCTGACCTGATCACCATTCTGCAGGTCAGAGGGTTTCATATTCTAGATGAGGCTAAATTTGTATATACTGGTTTTTGTTTGTGACTCAGTACATCTATATAAGCACAATGCTTTATTACCTCCCTTTGGGGAAAAAAAATGTATTATCTCTTCGGGTAAAGGAAGAAAAGTAATTTGTAAGCATTATTCATAATCCTATGGGCATGACTTTCTATGTTAATTAAGATATGGATTCAATAAACTACAGGTTATCCCTCTAATTTTGCTTTCTTGTTTAAGACAAGTATATTTTTGCCAATTTCAGCCATGCAGCATGTGAATTTTCTTAAGACATTTTATGAATTATGACTTTAATCTGAGTATTTTTTCATTGTTTTCCCAGAATCACCTACTTCCTTAGTAGTCTTTTGTACCTGTGGTATACCTTATTTTTATAAATGTTCTAAACTAAGGTCTTAGTTTCTTGCTCTTTCTTAATTTGCTCAGCTGACAACTTTGGGGAAGAACTCGACTGAGTTATACAAGGAACAGAGAATATTTTAAATATTCAAATTCTGACAAATCTCTCACTTTTCCAAAGATCTACTCCATTGGTTAAGTTTTTTACAACTTTAACTTTGAATTGAAGAGAGTCAGATATTCCCTAAATGCAATTAACTGGTTTGTAGGGGTTCTTTTAGACTGGTAAAACTTAGCTAAAATCAATGGAATATCTTTGAAAATAGAAGCTGTAAATCAGTAGTTTATAGTAGTCTGCAAGTCTGAACTTGCATTACTATCTCACTATAAAGACATTTGTGTATTAACTGAATAATGGAGGGCAATTACTGAAGTAATGGGTAGATGGCAAAATGACCAAGTAAAATAATATCAAAATATTATGTTTTATAACACCAGATATCCTTCTATAAAAGCATGTCAGAGCTGAAGAATTAATTTTATTTTTGTCATTAATGAATGACTCCTCTAACCAATTGAACTTGTGCAGGAACTGACAAGTTGTTTTTACTGCCATAATGAATAGTAATTCAACTAATGTCAATGAGGCAACACTAGACTGAAAGGAGAATGAATTAAAATGAGATTTTTGCCTGGCTAAAAACTGCAAACTTTTGTTTCCCAAGGGAAACTCTTCCCAAATGTAGGAGCAACCTGTGAACACTGAAAGGAGAATTCTACTGATTATAGCTGCTTGGTTGATCCTGTATTTTGAATGCAACCCAAAATTTCCTTTAAATTGTACAGCTGCATATTACTGTGTTTTCTAGATCTAATTCACCACCTAGATTTTCTACTATTGTTGCAGCATTTCCCCATCAGCTTACTTTGCATTCACTAGGTTGCTTTACTCTCACTCAGTACAAACAGGAACGTGTACAGTGAAGTGTGCATCTGTAGAAAATAGGTATTTATTGTAATCATAATTGGGGACCATTTAGAATGTCATAAGGCTTCTGTTCCTCCTTTGCCTTTTTTTCCTTTAAATACCCACTTTTATGAATTGAAAACTAACTGAAACAGAAAATTGGGGTTCTTTGATATGTTTCTTCTCATATAATTCTTTTACTATTCATATAAGTCTTCACATAAAATCTTATAATAGAATGAAATGGTTGAGGTTTATCAAAACTAGATAAACATTTGATTTTGAATTAAAACCCCAGGGTTTGTGAAGACTGAAGCACAATTCAATTAAACACTATTCCATTTGCCTTAGGGAAGCTCTGTTTGTATCAGTACAACAACGTTGTCCTGTATCTTCAGTGAGCATGTCAGATGGTTGTTTAGAATATGAGACCTTTTCTCCAAAATAAGTTTGATAAGATACAAGTTCAGTTAAAGAAGAGCTGAACATAGCCTGAAAAGTCATTCACCTTAAAATAAAGTATTTCAAGAAGCAGGACTGCAGCCTAGACAAGTCAAAACTTATCAGTAAATAGAACTCAGTGCTATATAAAGTTCTTTCCCAAAACACTTCTCATGAGATTGTTTTGATTAGTCAACTAATTATAGTGTAGATACTGTGTTATTACTATTGATTAAGAATTTTCAATTAAGATAAAGTATTTCTAATTGGAAAAATACTGATTTCTTGAAATAGAATTTTACAGAAACATCTATTTCAGTGTTGTTCTAACAAAATGCTGGCAGGCTTGGGTGGAATATTGTCCAGTGTCCTTTTAATTCTGTCAGCCACAGTCAGTTTTCTAATGTTGATGGGAACTGAAATTGGGTCTTGGGTTCTAATTTTCAAAAGCTTCTCTGTACATCTTTCCCACAGAACTCACAGAGATTTATTCCCCCTTTCTGCAACGTAAACTGCCTTTTATGCATTGAAAAAAACAATAAAATCTTTTGAAAGCTTTGGAATTTTCTGTTAGACAGTAATGGTGATATCCAACCAGCTGTGTAATTTGAGATACATGGATTAAGTATTTTTTTCCCTTTTTATTAATTCTATCAAACAGTATAACAATTCAGTATAAGACTTTCTTTAAGGAACAACAGGGTTGAGCTTCAGGGTGATGATGAGAGTGGCAGGTTTCATGCCTCGTAATGACAGGACCCAGTATTCCTAATGCATGCACTGAAGCATATTCCTTACTGACTAAGTCAGAGAAAATAACGTGAAGGTTAAAAACAGTGCTGCTAGCCTTTCATATTTCCACCAAAATTATCCTGGTCCACTACACGCATTCTCCTTCATGCACAAGAAGTGGTGTTTGAACTTCCCCTCAGATACATACTTGGTCTTTGCTATACTAGTCTTGGTTGTGGCACGTTATCCAGTCCCCCTTAATTATCATCTGAGTCTTCTAAGCTTCGTGTAAACGAATGGAAATATGCTAGGTGAAGGAAAGATGATGACCTGCAATGATCCTCCTGCCGCCCCCCGTACATCCTATGCAGGTTTGGCAGGGGGTTTCATGGGCTCCTGGTAGAGCATCCCTTTCCTGGGTGATTGTGAAGGCATTGAGGACCACCTCAAACAGTGTTCCAGCCTTCATTATGTGCAAGACACTTAACCTCTTGAAAGAGTCATCACTGTTTAAAAAGGATGAAAAAGGGCATTCCCTTCACCATTACTTAGGGAACCTGAGCAAGTGCCTTTATGCTCACATTTTGATTGCAGATGAAAACTGGAATACTCTTACATCCGAAGATCTGTGTACAGGAACAACAAAAACAGGTAGAGAGATAACTGTACCTTACAGTTCATTTGCACAGTGTTAGAATTTTGGGATAAGTTTTGGAGGTAAAATTTTAAAACATATATGGAGAAACCTCTTGCAAACAGCATTTTAAATTTCAGTTCTCTACTGTATTCTACATTTTGTAATTGTAGATTGCTGTCTCAAGTGGGTGCACTTCATATTCACTTTTTGCAGTAAAAATTGGTACATCATGTTCAAAATGAGTATCCAATCTTTAGTGTTCAGGAACCGAAGGAAAACAGAAGATCGTTTATTTTACTTCAACTTTTGCAAATTAAGAGTTAAAGCAAACTCTGATAAATCTGCTTCCTTTTTTTTTTTCCAAACAAAAAAAGAAAGTTTGTATAAAGTGTTCTTTCTGATAAATCAATGAAAAAACCCAAACCACTATGGATTTAATAAAAAAAGTATTTTACAGGATGTAGTCCAGATGTGATGGTGAAATCTGCCCACTTTGATTTTAGTTCTAATACTGCTGAGTCAGAGGTAATGGATCTGACCTAACAGCATCAGGAAAAACATCACTCAGATGTGCATTGCTTCATGGAGGTGTTATATAGATGCTTAGGCACAGAACTGACATTTACCTTAGAATATTGCAGTTAGTCATAATTTAGCTGTGTGAAGTCAGTGCTTTAGTCATGATTGATGTTATAATTTTTATTTTTCCCTTCAAAAAATGAAAACTTTTACCCTACTTTTGCCAGCAAGTTACCACTTTGTGGCATTTGCTTCATTCATCTAGTAGGGCACCCTTAGCCAGCTCGCAAAACTGGAAGTTTAAGTGGTCCCTGCAGATGAATATGTCTCATCTTATGCACACTCCTGAATTTAACAGATATCTCTGTTATCTCTGAATTTAACAGATAGCAGTGCCGTTTTGAAAACTTTATGAAATTAAAAGCTTTAGCAAGAGAAAAAATCAGGATCTTTTTAATAATCAGGTCCCACTATATCCCAGAACATTACAAACGAACTTTTCATAAAAAAAAGTCCCTGATCTCTGCAGTCACCCACTAAGATGTAAAGTAATAATAATTTTAAAAGAAACTCTAACTTTCTGAAGAACCATGCTGGTATAACTGTATTTACTAGGCATTTCTGCTGAATGGTTAGTTGTGGAATTAAGGTTAATTAAAGTTAATTGTTAGTAAAATTGATACATATATATAAAAAAAAATATATATAAATTTATACAGTTTTGTAAACAGCTGATTTTATAGAATCTAATCTTGGAAATTATATATTCTGGCACTTGTGGATCCTCAGAGATGCTATTCAGGATGATGTTAGGTTCATATTTTACCTTTCAAAATACTGAAAGGGAGAAGATTGTATTTTACAAGAAACTGGAGATAAATTCTAGACTTAGTGGAGTCTTATGCAAACTGAACCTGGTATGTGAAGCTTTGAGAAGTAGTGAGATGGGTAGGATGTTCCAAATTTACTTTTATTTTGTATCAAAGGTATTTTTATATGAATTTATATCAAAGATGGAATGCAACGAAGGGAAAAATGTCAAAACAGCAGGTTATGTAGTTATAACTACAGCTTGAATTTTAATCAGGAAGAGGAAAAAAAACGTTTGCTTTTTTAAATGTCATAGCTGTACTGATTTTGCTTATGATACCCTTCCTAAACAATTTTTAGCTGTAAAAATCACATACAGGTTAATAGCAATTAACTCGCCCTCACAGACTGAGATAATTTAGTACTCCTGTGTTGCCTTTCTACTCACTTTACTGTTTCACTGAAACAGTCACGATAATCTGCCGACTTGCTTTTCCTGTAGCCGTTGACTTGTATTAGTAACCCCACTACTTGTGCAGCTCCCCTCTTTCACCAGCCCCATCAATGACCCATGATAATCTCAGGCCAGAGTCTCGAACTTTTCCACACTTTCTGTGGTCTCAAAATTTTTCCCTTGGAAATTGCATTTCACCTAATGTTTCATTTCACCAAACAGAAACTTCAGTAGTAACCATGTTGAAGAGTACTGATCTTCCTTAGGGAAATTCCTACCTGGAAATAGCCCTGACTCTCCCTGCTGTCCCTGCCCATTTTGCACAACTGAGGTAAGTCTGGAGGAAGCCCGGGGTGGTATGTGGTATAGGAAGATCGTACGGGAAGTGCTCATTATATAGAAAGTCCACTGCAATGTAGACCAAGTATTGTTACCATGTTTGCTGTTTCATAATGTTGGACCACCTCACTAGACAGCTGACTGGAAGAGTAATAACAAAATGCTTTCTTTTATACTTTTATAACCACATGCTGTCTATTATTGTACTTTTTTCCTTCATGCTTTCTTTTACTCTCACTACTAAGTATTGACACGGCATCTAAAGACATCAGTCAGGAATGATTATATTTCTTCTTAAGCCATAAAAAATAACGGATTATAGTCTCTGCCAGAAAAAAGTAGTCTCAAAGATTCTTGCCATCTTTTCTCTTGACTTTACTGTGCAGACTGTTCTGCTTCCTGATGCCTTCTCATTCTGCTTTGGTCCTGCATTCTTGTTACACATAGTTTCTAGCTGTGTTTTTTTCCTGCTTTCTGAGATGTTTCCTTTCTGCTGGTAGTCGATATCCTCAAAAAGGTGCTTTATGCTTGATCTGTTCACAATACCTATGTGTCAGTGAAAGTAAAGCTACTCTTTTTCTAGTTCCTGTCCCCTTTTACAGATGCTTCAAATAAACATCATGAAGATCAGTGGGAAAAGCAATAAAAAAGAGAAGATGTAACACCACACAGAAGGGCTCTTCATTGTTCGTTGCTTGGGAAAAGCTGATTTGCAGGAATAATTCCCTATAGGTATTATTACATAATACTCAGTAAGGTCATTTGAAGCTCGTATACTAAATCTGTTAAAACAAGAAGCTCCAATCTTACAAAAAATTTAATTTTCTCTAACTGTCATGGTTCCTCAGATATCTGGACAAGACTAATATGATAGAGAAGCTATTATATTTTTCATCATATAACAGCGCAGCACATATCTTACAATATTACTTGCTTTCAGTTGTTAGCACCAATGGGCTAGGAATAAATTGGGAGAGGTTGAAAAATAAGCAAATGTCACTAGCACAGTAAGAATTGAAAGATTCATGGGTTTAATTGAAATTTCTTGGTTGTTCTATTTTCTTAGTTTATAACCATAAAACCCAAAAATCTACATGTAATTCTTTCTCAAAACTATAAACACAGTAGTCACTTGCAAAAATAACTGTTTTTTATTGACAGAAAGAATGGATAGTAAAAGTTCTGATCAAATTCATACTGACGACAAAACTCATACTTGGCTCAAAGGCATCAACCAGCGTTTTCACTGGTAGAGTTGAAATAGAAAAGAATTTGAATTACGTATTCTTGGCTGCAAAAAAAACCTGATTCCTTTTTGTCTGAGTTTTGGAAAATACAATGCCTGCCTATGGGTACATCCTGCAAGGGAACCCTGGTGTTTTACTCCTAACATTTTATAAGGACCCTGAGTACATTTTCTTCATCCCAGGGGTTTGTCTACCTGTACTCAATGCCAGCTCTGATAATGCAGCAGCCCAGCTTTGAAGCAGAGCTGTTTGATAAAAGCTGTAGAAGCCTCAGTAGGGGTTCACCCCTCTACTCTCAGGAGCTGTTTTTCCCTTTTTTCTTTGTTTGTTTCTTCCCAGCCTCCTACCCCCCACCTTTTCTTTCCCCGCCCCCCTCCCTCAGGAGTGTTGAGGAAATGTTCTTGGTCTCTGTGCAAGCTTCCTAATTCTGACCCACAGCCTGATCTGCTGACCTGTTTTTGGCTTGACCTTGGACTGCCTCATCACTACCAACTTTGCCTGTCAATCTGAACTGTTCTTTGGACTGGATCTCCTCTGCTCCTGCACAGGTGCTGTGGAACTCTATACTTTGTGGGTAGGATCCTGCTTCTATGTGCCTTGCTGTGAGTTTGAACACCCAGCTCACCTTGCCTTTCCTTGCTACTCCCTGAGGCATATTAAAATTTTTTCATTAGGACCTGGAGTGCCTCAGTGCTCTCATGTTGGATTACTACATTCTCTTTCATGCACTGTTTTATCCACATCCTGGTTTTAACAGACACTTTTATCTCTTTAATAGTATTGTAGGCATAATTCTTGACATATTAATAAGCTAGTGAAGTCTTATCAGAACATCTGAAAATATTTTCAAAGATGTTTGTGATGATACATCAGATTTAATATTTTTAGATGTTGTTTTTTTCTGTTCCATTATTTGGAGGAACTAATGCTGGCTTAAAGGATATTGACTTCTGCTTCTTAAAGCTATTAATCTGAAATCAATTTGCAATGCAGTGCCAGAATACTTTCAAAATCAGTTAACTGTAAGCTCAGACATGCCCCAGAGTTAGGTTGCGTGTTTGTGGTTTTTTTTCCCCAAGAATCTCTCTCTAAGTGTAATTAGCTGTCTTTGGTACTGTTTCCTTCAATATAAGGTCAATAATGTAGTGAATAGCACAAGAAAAAAGGCAATAACCCAATCGTAGCATGATTCTTGGCTGATGATAATACAGATAACTAAAGAAATATCATATAGGGAGAATTTAAATTTCCACAGTGCCACCTACCTTTTCATCCTATGCTTTCCCCATACACCGGTCTAATATGAAATACCTATACTATGTGCTCTAAGGAGAAAGCAGTCCCTGGTAAGTCCCTGACGGTGTAGTTCTAGTAGACCTGCGCTCATGCCCATGCAAATTTGAGAGCTCCTATAAAACTGTTTGACTCACAAATATGATCTTTGTGTTGACTACAAATATGATCTTCCCTGCAGCATGACCTCTTGGAATCCAGGCAAATCCAGAGGAATTTTTGTTAACACTGTTACTTCAATGGAAACTCAGAGAAATTATCAAAAATTATTATAACTTCAAACCATATCTTAGAAGTGTTTATTTTCCTTCTTTGTTAGTGAATTACAGTTATTTTTAGGCTCTGTTAAATAATTTTCCCTAGCTTTTACCCTTATTTTTACATCTCTACTCTCATCTTAATATCACACTGGGGTTTGGCCTGGAAGTCATTAATATATAATAATTATTTTATTTTTGGTCTGATTATAGCTTTTCTCCCAGTCCTCAGATATTTCACTGAAAACATAATGGAGTGCTATGTGCTTAAACCCTTGTTTTTATTCTAAAACCTATGAATATATTATCAGTATGTTATTTGTCTAAGAAATAGCAGTACATACATGCACAATATTATGAAAGACTATTAAAAATGCTTTATTCTCTCTACAATGTATTTCAGAAATCAAATCAATAATTAGATCCTACAATAACCAATATACATCTTGTTTCTGTCATTTTAAGTGGAAGAGCGTTTAGATGTGGGGTGAAAAATTAAAAGAAAAAAAATCAGGTGCAGTTTCCTCTTGTGAAGTATGCCAGTCGTGAGACTTTGCTCATTAAAGTAGCGAGCCTGTAACTTTATACTGAAAATAATCCTTTTTGTTTTCATTTGACCCATACTGAAAATAAAACCGAACGTCTGTCTTCACAGGCATATCATTTAAACAATCACTTTAAAAAGCCTTGAGTGCTTGTTAATGAAGAGCAGAAAAGTTTAAATGTTGCACAACATAAGAGAAGATACATTCTTTTTTTCCATAATATCTTAGCAAGTAAAACACTTAAGGTTCCTAGAAATTCATATCACATCCATCTTCTCACTGAGGGTGTTATATAGGTGCGAAGGCTGGAGTCTGCGCATCTTACAGAGAGTGAAATCAGCATCTACTATTCCCTGTTCCCTTTGCTGTAATGGAAATAATTTCACAAGGCTTAAGCTGGGAATGAACTAGAATTAATGGCTTCAGGAAGTTGGGAATTTGACAGGTTTTAATATTTTAACACTTTTTTTTTTTTTTTTTTTTAATCACTTTCCCCATTTTAAAGCTTGGAGAAGACTCCTGTGTGTCTTGAACTGACTTAGGTTTCTCAGGTATTACTGCTAGACCTGAAGTCACCAGAAGTCTCTATATTGAGATAGATAGCAAAGATATACATAGATTCTGAGCAGCTTTCTGAAGTCTTTCTCAGACTGTACAGTCCTTGCGCACAGTAACCACATTCATTGTGATGAAATGGCAATTTAAGAGCAGAGGGTTATTGCAATATAATGGTTATTTGGACATTGAACAAAACAATTTGAATTGATGCAAAATAAGATGCCTGTATACATTTTGAAAAAAATGCAATGTTAGTTCAGACTTATGTGATGCAAAATACATGTATGCTTTCCAAAACTGACTTTTTTTACTACTTCTTCCCTTGGAATACAGTATGTGCTTTTATATCATTAAAATGAAAGATGAATCATTCAACAGTAGGATGGCAGTTAAATAATATGCAGAGGAAAATTAAGTTCTATAGGTACATTGAAATAGAATAATAATAGCACAGTACTGTTTGTACTGACTACACTACACAGGGGTTTGGTCATCTACTCTGAACATTAAATACTCAATGCAACTGGAAAAGTTAAATTGTAATATCCATGCATTTACTCTTTCCTCCCGGTGTCAATGCTGTACCACGTGACCCAGTTTCTTAAAATCTCTTTCTTCTGGCACAAATACAATAAAATCACATTATAAACTATTTCCATTACATATGTTGATACAAAACAGGTAATAAAGCAAACTTCAGAAATGAAAGCTTTGCTATCAACCTGCGAGAACCTGTGAAGTCTGCCATCATCGTGGGGCACCACACACTGCTGTTTTAACTTTGTGGTTATAGATCCCTTACGCGTATAAACCCCAAACTCTGTTTGGAGAGCCACTTGTCAAATTTAAGTTTCCCTTTTTATCTTTGTCAAGTAGCAATGTGATCCTTAAAATAGTCTGGCATTGTCATGTTATATGCTAGTCTGTTTATTGTGATACAGAGCAAGAATGTTTGTTGATAACAAGCATGGCTAACTCTGCATCAGCATGATGACATTGAAGTCTGCTTCTTTACATGTCTGATTTTTCTTTTTAAGTTTTCCCTCATTGTTAAACAGAGAACTCAAGTTTATTTTAACCTGCTATTACCCCACTTCCAGAGCTATGCATTAAAAGAATGCTTGCATTGGTATCATAACGTTGCTTTACCCAGAAAAAAGCATGCTGGCTAGAAAGTAGAAAAAGCCGTATGAACCTTAGTCTTCTACTCAGGTCATAATTTATGGATACGTTGCTACCTTTTGTGATACAAATCCTAGACAGCCAGTAGCTCTCCCTCTGGAGGGAAGTTCTGTAGACCGTATTCTCTGCTCACTCAGCTATAATTTTTTTGTTTCTGTATAAGAATTCTCTGAGTTCTCTAACGCAATCCCTGATTTTACTTTTACTGAAAAGAACTGAGAGTAATAAATAAGACTATATTTTCCCAACTGGGATTATCTTCTGTAACTTTTGCATACAGACACTTCACCCCCGAAGAATTTTCAAGATCATTAAAGTTACAATTCCTGCTAAAACCTGATAAAATTCACAGATCAGATAGGGAAACCCTAACTGTGATCAGGTGACGGAAACGTGCAGCCTTTGGCTTGCAAAATGCAAAACCGTCTTCGGGGCAATGCGGTGTTACGAAGTCACCGGCGAGGCGTGGACCGCACGCCCCGCGTCCCCGCGCCCACAGCCCCGCTGCCGGAGGCAGCCGGTCGCTGGCGGCGAGCGGCGACGGCGGCCGCGGCGACTGTCCGCCTGAGTCCCAGGCGTCCCAGCCGCCGCAGAACACCGGCGCGGGGACCTTCCCTTCCCCAGAGAGAACAACTCACCTGAGCAGTACCGCGGCTTCCCACAGATAAAATCCCGAGACGGCGGCGCGGAGGTACCGCACCCGGGCCATGCCTCCCGCCGGCGCGGCGGAGCCCGGGAGAGGTCGCGTCCGTGGCATCGGCGCGGCGGCGGCGCGGCTCCCCGCGGGCGGGCGGGCGGCACCCAGCACCCTGGAGAGCTCCGGCGGCTCCGCGCCCGCCGCCCGCCTAGTGCCCGGCGGCGCCCCGCTCCCTCCCGCTGTGCCCCGCCGCGGCCGCCCCGCCGCGCTGCATCGCAGCCGAGCGGGAGCCTAATCCCAGCCGCGGCGGCGGCGCCGAGCCGCGGCGGCGGCGGGAGCCCACCTCCCCGCCCGCCTGCCCCCGGCTCCTGACGGCAGCCGGCGCCCCGCCGCCGGCCGCATCCCGGGCGCTCGGCGCCGCGGTCCCCGGCGGCGGCGGGGAGGGCGGGACGGCAGGGCGGGGGCCGGACCCGGCCGCCCCCCCGGAGGCCGCGGCGGCTGGCGGGGCGGGGCCGGGGCGGGCGGCGGCGAGGGGGCGCCCTAGAGCGGCTGCCCCGGCGAGGGGCGGGGGCCCCGCGGGGGCGGGCTGAGCTGCCGGCCCTGCTCGGCGCTTGCGCTCGCCCCCGCCTGTGCGGCTGCCCGCTGCGGGCCGGGGCGGGGGGCGATGCCTGCCGCGGCAGTGGCCGGGCGGGGTTGGGGGTCAGTTCCCTCAGCCCCGGCGCTCGGAAACGGCCGGGGTAAGGGCGGGTGGGGGGGTGTCACTGTGCTTTGCCTGTAGGGCTGGCGGTGTGCTCTGTCTTACGAAACGGGGGGAAAGAACTCCCACCTCTGTATTTCGGTCTCTTCTGCTTCCAAAGCACGGTGCCGATGGACACAGGAAAAGTGTGTCCTCTTCTATCCAGAAAGGAGAGGTGCCCTGGTGCCATAAGGCGGGCTAGCAGGGAAATGCAGAGTTTGAAAGTTTGGCTGGGGAGGAGGGTGGAAGGGGTTGTGGGATGGGACAAGGGAAAGAGCCCTGTAAGCGGGAAACGGGAAGGGCATGTGTGGGAAGAGGGAGGAACGGAGAATGAGTTCGCAAGTGGCAGCAGGAGGGTAAGGTGGTTACAGTTATTGTTAGAGAAACAAATGCTTCACACAGGCCAGAAGGTGCTTGCATTAGGAAAGAATAAGGATTTATCAGTTGGTGCTGCCAAATATTGCCTGAGAAATTCTTGTGGGAATCTGTACAGTTTGTGCATGAATTAAAATGAAAGGTATGAGGAAGAGCTATGCCTGGAGAGGGGCAGAAGAGGAAAATTTGTCTGAGACTGTGGAGAGGGATGCTGTCTGTGAGCTGAGAAGGAAATGGCCTTTGAGCACCTACAGCTGTCTGGGAAATCCAATGGAAGGAGAAATCTGGGAGCAGTTCAGAGACGGATATCTGCAGATGTGAACTGTATCTGGCTGTGCATATCCCCCTCTCAGTGTCTGCCTCAGCACTGCTGACTGGTTTGCTTTTTACTACAGCCACGAGTTTGTGTTAGGCAGCAGCCCTGCTACTCGTGCAGCTCCACTAGTTGCACAGTCTATGTGATTATCTCAGGCCAGAGTCTTATTTAAATTACTAAAAAGCGATAGAAAGCTTAAGTGCTGAAGAAGGAAGAAGATGTCGGAAAAGGCAAAGGTTCAGCAAAATTAGGCATGTGAAGCAGGGTAAAAGAAACTGAAATGTGAGGGAAGTATTATAAACTCATTACAGAAAAAGGAAGATGGAAGGAGAGGGAAATATAGAACAACTTTTTACACAAAATAGAAAAAATAAGATATTAAAAGATCATTGAGTAGAGGAGATGCAGGAAAGAAATAAGAAACCGGGATTTTATGCACACCTTATATCCAAGGATAGGGCATGTGTTAGAAATAGGATCTTTCATCAGAAATCTTTAAAGCAATCACATGTTCCCATTTGAGGTATATTGTCCTTTTTGTTTCAAAAATATCCCACATGTCACTTTCACCTCAGTTCTTAACATTTTCCATTTTTGCCATATCCTTATTCTTTTTCTAGCTCTTCTTCAAGGTTGTCCCAGTGGGTATCACTAAATAATAACAGCTACCACACATTTTACATCCAGTTTGGATGTCTTTGTTGATACCATCAAGTGTGTTGCTGAAGAATCTACTAGAATATCATTAACTTTGTTCCCTGAACACTTTTTGTATTAGTAGTGGTTACATAAATTCAGGGACTCTTTGTATTCAGTACTCTATAAAGTTTCTAGGTCCACTTTGCAAAAAGATTATGTTTTTGTTCTTGTTCACCCCATAGCCTTGGGTGGCAACAATGATTGTGAAAGAACCTGTTTAAACCCTTAGCTGAAAACATAATGACAAACAAACTAAGGAATGCCTCTATTTGCTCAAGGACAGTCTGTCAATGCAGGTGCTCTACAAAATCAGTGTAGAGTACTTTGTATGTTTAGAACAGTTGATTCTTATCTTTCCCCTTAAAATAAGTGTTTTGTGAGGCTGCTTCTCCAGGCACTGTTTATCTTTGTGCATTATGTACTTAAACAGTGAATTAGCCTAATATTTGATTTCTTTGTACTGAGGCAAGTGGATTTTTCTTATAATCTTATTAGTTAAAACTACCAGCACAAACTCTCCAGTTCTCCAGTAGCAACAGTTCCATTAATTATAAATCTAGGCTATAATTTAGATATGCAGAGTTCAAACTTTTCAAAATCCCTGTGGGAGAAACATACACTTGCTTATGCTTTAAGTAGCAACTTTGCTGTTGCATCGTTTTGTTCTGCTAAATAAGAATGTTGTTTTCAAGCTCTTGAAAATTTTCATATGGGTAGTGTTGAATATTAAAATACTCTCTTCTGAGTGGATTCAAACAACTTGCCTTGAATTATGAAAAGTTCCAGTTCAACAAAACACTGAAGCACATACTGTTGATTCAATGAGATTAGAAAGAGAAGCATACTTAAGTTTTAATGTCGAGCTTTGATAAAACATTCCCTAATTGTTTAAAGTGTTTTAATTCACTATTGGTTTAATTATGATTTTTTATTTCTTTCTGTATCACTACTGGTAGACTTTACGTATTATTACACAAAGCTGAACACGTGGCTATGTCCAGTCTTTAGAAGGTCTTTATGTTATCTCGTGATACTTCTAATAGATACAGTAAATTGAAAGGTGAGATTTGTTTGAATATGCTTTTTTTAAAAAAGAAATCCATAGAATGTCACCGTAGTAGGAATCTGTCTCAAATAGTAATGTTGTTCATTTGTGTATGCCTCATACCTGGATGGCAACATCATAAAATATTGCTCATTGTTCAAAACATGATAGCTGGTATGTGTTTACCGTATGTGTACAAGGCTGAGTTCTATAATTTACTTTCAGTGGTATTGGAGGTTAATTGAAGCATATTCTTTACAAATGGAAAACAGTAGTATGTTGAAATGAAAAGCTTTCACCAGAATATGTCAATGTCTATCTCTAATTCTCTTTATAACCAGCAGGCTGTATAGCTACTCTTTCACTAGTCTAACTGACCTTGAGGGATGTTCACTAGGAGTAGCCTAGGGGTCAGAAATGCTTTAAGGTTACTAGAAGGAGATGAACCTAATATGGATATAACAGTAGATGACCTTTTTTTTGCCCCCAGAATGGGGATACTTGAAAAACTTTGTGTATTTGCAGTTAGGAAGAGACAAGCCTAAGTCAATTTTATAGAGTAGCTCACTTTAATCTGGAATTCAGGATCATGCAGCTACTCAACAGTGTTCATACAGAGAAGGCAATATGCAGATATGGATTGAAGGATTACTGAATGTACTTTTTGGTATGACAGAGTCCTTGTGGAATATTAAGACAAACTAATCATAGTAGTAGTCATGAGAAGTTGTGTTGCAAATGGGTCATTTAGGTTGCTTAAAGAATCACCATCAAAGTTGTCAGGGAAAATGGTTTTAATATGAATTTTTGGGAACGTGAGTTCACGAAGTTTGGTGGCAAGGTTCAATCTATTACTTATTACACGGATGAAACATACAAAGGAAAATTGAGTTGGAATTGAGCTAGAATGATTGAGACAGAGACCGCAGGTGCAAAAGCCTAAGGGAGATTCCCCTGCTGAGTGACAGGAGTTCAGAGTAGACCCCCTCGCATTCTAAACTCCTGACAGAGCTTAGGTCTGTCTCCTGACTGCAGCTAGGTCCAGTCTCAGACTTGGACAACAGTTTATTTCTAAAGGGGGTGTAAGGTTTATTTGCAGTTTTAAGTTGGATCACAAGATTTTAGCAGTACTTGATCATAGACTAATTGAACATTTACAAAGCGAGGTTAATAGGTTTTACTACAATCACAGCAGTAACTTAATTATAGAGTCATAGGCACAGTTCCAATTTGTGGTAAATTTATCCTAATAGGTTGTCCTGGCTGTAATGTTATTGGACACTTTCTTTCATCAGAAGGTGTAGCGTCAGGTTCAGTTTTTGTTAAGAATGCTTGGATGACAGGGCTTCCAGTGGTCCCATGATGATTACTCAACTGGTGGAGTACTTTGGAAAGTTGAATATCCCACTGGGCCTCATATGGCTTGAGGCTCTTTATCAATAAGCCATTAGCTCCTTCTACCATACCGTGTGACTGGAGGTGATATGGGGTGTGGAATACCAACTGAATTTCTTCTCTTTTTTGCTCATTCTTATACATCCTTGCATGAGAAGTGTGAGCCATTATCATTTTGGATAGTATCAGGACCAGGTAGACTTGAGAACCAAGATGAGAGCCCCATATTGTATTTTGTCCATTGCTCTTCCAGCACTTAGTTGCCATGAGGAGTCCAGATATTATTTCTACACCTGTTAAAATGTATACCCGATGTACAGTTTTAGAGGACTGATATTTATCTGGCAAGTATACTATAAGGCTTTACCTTCCCCAATGTGCAAAGGCAGTGCTTTAGCAGGGTGATCTGTTTGTAATCTTAATTTACATTGGGAACATCTTTAAGAATAACTTCACAGTATTTCCTGTCTAGGGGCCAGCCTTTGCTCTGTGCAGCAAAATGAAGTGCTTCTTTATCTACGTGACATAATTTTTGATGTAGCCATTCTCCCAACTGATACCAATCAGGATTTAAGGAATCCCCTATTTTCATCTTCCTAATTTTGGTCAGTGTATCCACCTGTTTATTTGAACTTGTAGCTGGCTTATTGTCCTTAGCGTGTGCTTTCACTGATTCCATCTTGAATGGCGTTTTCCTGGCTATATTTATATAATAATGGCCAATCTTGAGCTCTCCAGGTTGGATATCTGTTTAGTTGCCAGTTGACAGAGCCATAGTGTGGTACCAGCCCACACAACATAGGAGTCTACATATATAATTTTTGCTCCATTCTGTGCTGCTGAAACATGTGTCCTTAATTCTCCAACCTGTGCACTGCCGTCACCTTCTTCTTTTAC
Source organism: Falco biarmicus (assembly GCF_023638135.1). Classification (NCBI taxonomy): domain Eukaryota; kingdom Metazoa; phylum Chordata; class Aves; order Falconiformes; family Falconidae; genus Falco; species Falco biarmicus. The sequence goes on from NC_079288.1 coordinate 92,016,625, forward strand.
TTGTTCGCCAGAAGCAATATTTAATGCAGCAGCCTTTACTGGCATTCATCATTTATTCTTTTTGCTGAGACATCAGTGAACCAATTGTCTTCTGATAATGTTCCTTGTATGAAGGGAGGCACATTTAAAATTGGCGAGGGTTTAAAAGGTTGTTGTGGTGCTAATGGGTCTGCATTTATAGACATCTGTAGTTTGGAAACTTTAGTTTGTCCTTTGGTTAATTTCATTTCCTCCGCAATTCCTGTCAAGTAGAGCATACCATTTTCTACCTGCAGGTTTTCGTGTAACTCCTTCTGAGGCAGCAGTCCCCTTTAGGATTTCTTCTAGCAAATTACATGGCCGCCTGGTTTGCACAGGCTGTCCTAGTGTATTTTCTTAACTTGCTTTACTGCTTGGACTAAAGGCAAAAGTCCCTTTTCCCACTAGGAATATCTCTGTTCTGTTTCTTTAACTGCAGTTGAGCTGAACAATAAAGATCTCTGGTCCATCAGAGCTAGTGTGGAACAGGTTACAGGGAGTACCATGTTCAGCAAACCCCCATTCTGCTATAAAAGGGTCATGGGGATATACTGGTCCCAAGGATCGGTATGTCTTTAACTTCTGTATTAGAGTTTTGACTGTTTCTTCATGTTCTGGTTTCCATCTCCATGGCTTTCCTTTTTGTGAAAATGAATACAGTGGGTGAGCAATGACAGAAGACTTAGGTACATATTTCTTCCAGTATTAAAGTACCCATAAGCTGTTGTAAATCTCTCCTAGACTGGGGCATGTGCAGCTGTTCTATTTTACCTAGGATGTCCAGTGGAATTACTGCACTACCTGCTATCCACCGAGTACCAAAAAATTTTACTGCTCTACATGATCCCTGACATTTCTCAGGTGAGGTTTCAACTTCAGCTTCATGGAGTGTTTGCCACACTGCTGTTGTCCCTTCCTCTGTCTTTTCAGGGGAATATCCTTGGATTAGAATACCATCTGTGTATTTGTACACTTCCACATTCTGAGGAAGTGAGACTGTAACAATTCAGCAAATGCAGCATGGACACTTGTGGGTGAGTGTTTATATCCTCGTGGGAGTCTGTTAAAGGTATATTGTATACTTTCCCAAGTAAAAGCAAATTTCTCTTTATCCTTTTCTTGTTAGGGGACCGTAAAGAACACATGCTTTGCGTCTAGTGCTGCCACACATGGGTGTGTAGCTGCTCATAGTGTGACTGTTACATTGCAGTATTGGGTACTGCAGCTGTCAGTGGGGCTGTATTGGCATTTAAGTGCAATTGTTAATCGCCATCCCCCATCCGCTTTTCGGACAGCCAAACAGGTGAATTATATGAGAAGTGCGTCCTGGATATGATTTGTTATTTTTCCAAATCAGCTATGACTTCAGAAATTCCCTTTCATGCTGCAGAAGAAATTGGGTATTATGGTATATTAGTAATCTTTGAATCGGGGAGTGCGGGTGCTGCACAGAGTACAGACACTGTGGCCTCCTGTTTTCTGTCAGGGTTAGGGTCGATATTTGAACCAAAGGACCACATGCTGCTGTCTAGCAGATGCAAGGTTCAGCCTTTCAAAACATCAAAACCCAAAATATGTGTGATCTTTAACTGCAAATGGAGGCCTTCTTGCCTGGGAGCCATTAATTAACTTTTGCGGTTTGGCAAATAACACTGCATTTATTCCAATGATTTTAACTCCTTGCTGCCTGGGTCACACACACAGCTTCTCGACATATTGCAGTGGTAATATTGAAATTATGTGCCTATGTCTGTTAGAAATTTCAGCAGTTGTTGTCAAGGACCAACTGGAATTAGATTATATGGGCTGTTATTATCTATCTGTTGGTACGATTCCACTTGCCCGCCAGACAGGCCCAGCTGTCGTCCAGGTGATATTCATTTTTGGATCTTGAATTTTGGGGAAGAAAGGTTTTATCATTCCCTCTCAGAGTGTGTGAAGGTGTCTGTGTGTCTGGAGTGTTTTCTCTCTGATTGCTGTTATCGTATCTCTGAAACACATGAATTAGATTCTGGATAATGCTGGCAGGTTGTCTCTGAATTACAGTTCTTGGAATGCTTAATGCCAATGCTTGATTATATAGCTCGCTCCTCCTCTGAGTCCTGGGTTGATGATCAATGAGTCCTGGTTCTTGGGAACCGTTTTGGGGTGATTGTACACTTTGTCTGACATTACAACCTGTTTTTTAGTTTCACTAGATAGATCACCCAATCCCACTTCTCACCCACGATTTATAATGTCATGTATTAATTTTGACTAGGTGGGGAGATTTCTGCACTCTAGGGCTTCTTTCTGGTCATCAGAAATATCCCTTATGGCCAAAAGGGTGTTGAAGTCTGTGTCTCTCAAGTTCATCTTGTTTTGAACGAGGTAAGATTTGAGTACAACAAGAGCTCCTTTAATTAACGGCTTTAGCATGTCATGATCCATATTTGCCACTATAGGAACATCAAAAGGACTGTGCTCATGCATGGTCTGGACACAGATAGCTTTTGTAATAGCTGTGGAGAGCTTGATCAATGATCTAATGGGTGTTAACAGAGGTTCTCCTCTCTCCAGTATTCCGCCAGCCCAGTATGCCACCCTACTTGTTAATGAGTGGGAATCATTTAGGGGCTTGCAGCCAGCATATAAAAAGACACCAAGCCCCCCAAATCCATTTGCTTCATCACCTTTTAGTAAGATTCTGTCCCCTCCAGTTAGACACAATTGCCATAAATATAAGTTTCAGTTTTGCCTGGCTTACAACCATGGCACTTTTGCAAATGAGCCATCTGAATCGAATCAAATGGGGTTGTTTTTCAGGTATGATCTCCCGCTCCACCACTAGGTCCAGTAGTTTCCTCTGTTTTTATAATGGGTTTGGCATATTGAGGGGAATTTGTAAAAGATAAAGAATTCTATTCTCCTGTTCACTGTTATCAGGGTCACCCCATATGTTTCCATCCCATTCTTCAGGGGATAAAATTACTTTTCTGATCCATGCAATGTCAGGGGAATTGGGAGCCCACATAAGCATCATCTCTATCTTTTCTTCCAATTTTTGTTTTTTCTCCTTTTCTTGTAACTGTTTCTGCAGCTGCTCAATTTTTAAAGAAGGTAGTATCTCAGCTGCTTTCCAGCCTTCTATTTCCCCTTTCAGATCTTGCTTTTCTCTGTTTTTTCTATCCTGATAGGCAGCTTCTACGCAGGTGCCTAACATTTTTCAAATAATTCCTTTTCTTTCTCCATTTTTATATGGCCCTTGGAAGGTTTAACAGTTCTTCTACAGTTTTCCAATCATGCCAGTTATCACAAACTCAGTTTCTTGAGTATTTGGGAGTTGGACTTCTTCCATGTTTTCAGTAAGTAATCAGTGATACAACTTGCCATCCTGTGGACTATATTGATTGCAAATGGGTCATTTAGGTTGCTTAAAGAATCACCATCAAAGTTGTCAGGGAAAATGGTTTTAATATGAATTTTTGGGAATGTGAGTTCACGAAGTTTGGTGGCAAGGTTCAATCTATTACTTATTACACGGATGAAACATACAAAGGAAAATTGAGTTGGAATTGAGCTAGAATGATTGAGACAGAGACCGCAGGTGCAAAAGGCTAAGGGAGATTCCCCTGCTGAGTGACAGGAGTTCAGAGTAGACCCCCTCGCATTCTAAACTCCTGACAGAGCTTAGGTGCAGCTAGGTCCAGTCTCAGACTTGGACAACAGTTTATTTCTAAAGGGGGTGTAAGGTTTATTTGCAGTTTTAAGTTGGATCACAAGATTTTAGCAGTACTTGATCATAGACTAATTGAACATTTACAAAGCAAGGTTAATAGGTTTCACTACAATCACAGCAGTAACTTAATTATAGATAGGGTATCTAAATAAATTTGCACACACGTGCACACAGACACAAAGAGATAAATGCATAAAGATATATGCATATAAATGTACAAAGGTATGCCTGTTAAAAATTCCCCGAGTTCCATGAAATACGTCAAATATCTTGGCATTTATCAATGAGTGAAGGGTTGAGCCTTGAGGAGTGAAGGTTTCAGCCCAGGCCTTGTCCTCACCTATTGGCAACAGTTCTCCGAAATTTGCATACTTGGGAGTTTTCAGGCTCTGAGAGGTGTCCCACTCAAAAGGGGATGCTGATTGCAGCCTGCTGCAGTCCAGGAGGGGACCTCCTCCCTTAGGACATTGTTTATAGGGTCTCAAGATGACTGGCTTTAGTCATCTGTAAATTTCCATCCTGGCCACACTCTGGGTTGGTAATTTTTCAAAATTCTGGTAACAATGGTACCGTCCCACTAGGGCTATGATTCAAATGAGGAATGCTCCAAGGCTGTCAAGGGATGACTGATTATCCACGCTCTCATTCCCCACCTGGGCCAGGCAGCAGGAGCTGCTGGCACAACAGCACTCTTCCCCACCTTAGCCATGCAATTGTTGCCGATCAGGTCAAGGGACACTTAACTGCCCAACTCATTACACAAATGCCAAAGATTAACAGGGATCTCTGACACTGTAGAGCTGCCTAGAATGGGTGAGGAACTGCACCACCACCAGTTGTTTTTATTTAAGCGTGCCCAATCTTGGAACATGTTATGGTTCAATATATTTGTATAATCATTCTGTAAGAAGGCTGCTGACAAATTTGAAAGGTTTCTGAAAATAACTCCAAGAACATTACAGTCTGGAATACTTTCCTAACATAAAATTAAAGCAATTTAGCTTCTAAAAAGCAGAAAGGTTTAGAGGTATCTTTAAACACCTTCAGGATGAAAAAAAGACTGTGAATTGAAAGTAGTTTTTTAAATACGTGGGGGTAGTAAACTAGCAAGACTGGAACCTGATAGAAGATTAATTCAGAATAGGACAAATTTTCCTACTTTGAAGCAATTAAAAGTCCAAAACAACTAAAGAGGGATCAGAACTGATCATCATTTAGTCTTTACATCTAGTCAGCTGCATGTTCTGGGTTTGATCCAGAAGTCGCTGGCTAAAACTTGATGAGCCTTGAGATTCAGAAGTTCAAATCAATGATGGCTCCAGTGTTAAAACCTGTGGATCTATAAACTTACAGCGTTTTCTCATGTTATATACATGTACAACATCAAAGTTATTTAGTTCCTTAGAAAGGCTGTGAATTGAATTTACAAACATTAGATTGGCTTCCAAGCCGACAGAGTTTAAAACCACATATATCATAATGGTAAGGAATAAAGATCTCACATATGTAGTCTTTACCACACTTGTATTGCCAGTTTGAACATTCCAGCCTTTTAAGAAGGTGTTGTGATGGGATATGACATCACTGTAGTTTTAGATTCTGGTTTTACTGAGACATGTTTGATTATGTTAATTAATCTGTCTTTCTCAGTACACAGGATTCCCCAGGATCTAATTCATTCAAGTGTGAAACCCCAGAGGCTTTGACCTATTACTAAACACAGAACTACAAATAGAGTAGATATTTTTTGATAAACACGGTCCAAAAATTCATTTTGATAAACACGGTCCAAAAAGCCAACCTAAAAATATAAGAATAAAGTCACTAAAAAGAAAAATGTAGCTGTTCAGTATACCTCAATAAGCAAAAAAAGGCTTAGCAATGTATTTCAGTCTCTGAAAATAAAGTGGGGAGTCTGTATAAAAGGATTTGGTAGTTTTCTCTGTAAGAAATATAGGTATTCACCACAAAGTTGCAACACAGTATTCTTCAAAATGTATTATCTCAAAAGCAAGTCTTGGAGTAACAAAAAAGCAATAGACTTTTTAGTCTGGTTTGCTTAACTGTTGGCTGTTTCATTCAATTTCTGGATGCATACAAATAAATTGTTTCTAATTCATGGAGGATTAAATTATAAATATTTTAACAAACTGAGGTGTGATCAACAGTTTGCATATGTTTTTCTTCAGATAATTTTTCTTCTCAAGTACCTTCTATCTTAAGCCTTAATTCTCTTAATTCAGATGAAGTTCCCCAGTTCCAGTGGCAACTCATGTTCTTCTATCCATAGTATTCCTTAGATCTGTGGTAAATTATACAAGAAGCTAATATTTGGGAGATGGGTAATAGTAGTGGCAGAAATTAAAACACAGATAGATGGTCTATATTTTACTTTGAGTACTAGAGCTCATGCAATGTTGACAGAGTAATAACATATCACATCTACATATCAAGTGCATATACAGCAGAATTTGGAAAATATATTGGTAGAGGGAGAGAAGATTGGAAACTTCAATGAAAAACTTCACAGTCTTGTAAATAATAGGTATATACATAAAAACAACACCCTCAAATTTTCTAATATGTAAAGTAACATTATTATTAAATAAAAGTAGTTTTCAAAATGTGTGCCTATGTATTCACTTCATATGAAGACGACTAAACAAGGATATAAACATAGTGTAAATTTGTACTGCATAAGTAATCACTGAAAAGAAGTGCTGATGTGTAGCTGATATGCTTATATTCACTATAGTGTCTTGACTGCCTCAGAGCAAAATCTGGTCTTTTCTTTATGTGCTTATAAACAGAATTTCTGTTAGATAATGAGAGTCAATGGGAAGTCAGTATTTCCCCTGTATTTTAGAAAAAAGAAGAGAACAAACAGTGGTCTAAGAAAAGGGTGAAATGCTGTGAACCATTGTGCACACAGTCCAGTCAAAATCAGAAAGATTTGCAAACTGATTTAATACTTTGTTATTAGCTCCGTTTATTAATCAAGACTTCAATCCATCAAACTGTGTTTAGCTCAAAACAAGTGAGCTGGAGTTTTGATGGAGTCAGCGGCCCTGGTAATGTTTTGCTGGCTCAATGCTCAGGGGAGGTAGTTCCTGCTAGTTAGTAAGTGCTCCTCTTTTCTTTGTGTAATTTCTCCTTGCAATCATAACAGAATAATGCCTAAATATCCAGAGTGGCCTGCCATTTTCCCAGTGTGAAACTTTGAGTTTCTTTAATTTTTTTGAGTGTTAGTTATTTTTCTTTGCCCATGGGATAGATTTGCATGCAAAAAATTAACTTTGAGAAGCAAATTGTACTTGTATAAATTAACTCCCATGGATTTTGATGCTAAAAATATGATTGCTTGCATGTGTAAAGCATAGTATGGGTTGAGACAATTTTAATGATACAGCTGAAAATGTGTGGGTCTTGTAATGAGTTGAATTATTACAAGGACACCTCAGTGTTTTGTTTTTTCGGCTGTACTGTATTAATGTTTGTGCTTATAGTCAGGGGCTTAGTTATGATATTTTCAAAATGTGCTGTTATTGGACTACCTTTGTTTCTATTGGTGTATTTTACATTAAAATAAAATAAAACAATAATAATTTAAAAAAAATCCAAAACCCTTTCAAGTAAGCACTTCTCTGTGCCCATGAAAAAATGCAGTGAAGTATCAATGCAGTAGGTATATGTGAAATGGAAGGAATCAAGCCTAGGAGCCAAGAGTTTCTAGTCCTACCATTACATCGGTCTTCTCATTCATCTTACAGAGTATACAGATTTTGCAGCATGTTCTAGCAGCTAACAAACACAAGTATGAATTTAGAGAGAGAGGGAATACTAAAGATATAGATCAAAGTGGAAAATCTTCGACTAACTGTGATCTCTTTCTTGCTATGGTCTGTGCTACGCTCCAGCACGTGTACTGACTGTACACATTCTGAAAAGGGTATAAATCTATTAAGAAGATTATGAGCTATATAGACTGTCAATAACTCTTTGAATTCTTGTACAACTTAAATACAGGGGATCCTTTATAATGATCTGGGAAGCAGTTTCAAAATGTAAGGCCTGGGGTAGCTTAGTTTGGTAGCTGGCTGTTATTTTTTAAACATTGCTACTTGAAGATGGTTTTCATAGTTGTCGCTGAAAACCAAGCTATTTTTGTTCACTTTTTCCTCAGTAGTTTTTTCATATAAAGATATTTTGACATCTATTGACCCATTTCAGCTCATTAATTTGCTGGAAAACGTATTATTTTGGTGATAATTAATTACATAAAATTGTTTTTATACATGTTACTTTTGGTACGGAATGAGTGCTTAACAACATAGTTTGACTTGTTTGTAAGGGCTTGGACGGCTGGATCATTTGCATTGAGGTGTAATTACACATGTCTCTGACCTTCCCTTTTCAGAAACCTACTTGAGAATCCTGCACATGGAAGCTTTTCCAAGAAATATAGCAAATGAACATTATCCCTGAAACTAAATAGAAGAAAGTGAAACCACCCCTTATTGTTCTCTACAGCCACTGACCTATTAGTTGTTTACATTTGGGTAGAATATGAGCTATAATACTTTGGGAAGATTGATATATTATGCCAATTGACAGTTTATGAGCAGAATGTAGTGCTATAACACACCCTAATGTACATTCGTTTTGCGGTAAGTGACTTAATACCTTAGGATTTTAGAAAATGTGTTCATGTTAGCAATCCTGCTGAGGTAAATTGTGAAGTATACCTTCATTAAAGGTACTGATATGTTTTCACAAAAAAGCTGAGGAGTACCAGTGAGAACTTCCTCAATGGAAGGTGAACACATCTGCCTCAGACTTGCTGAAGAACAAGTTTAGAGAAAAGAGCCTGAAAGAATAATAAGCCAAACTCTAGGCTTAAGACCCAGCTTCAGCTTGAATGTTGTTCCTCAACCCTTATAAACCCAGACCTTAATCTCATAATTCATTAGACCCTGCTAAACCATAAAATACCTCATAGCTCACAATATTTTGAATATGTTCATGTTCTAAGTCAGAGACAAGTACTTTCAGTTTGCTGATTCTTGTTAATGTCTTCCTTTTCTTTTTGTTGAAGTCAACTGGACTTTAAAACGCTAGTTTCTATAAAAAGGCAAGAGTCGTCCTTGATCTGAATCCATGGTTGTCAGGGAGAAGGATATAAAACATCAAAATCAATTGTGCATGGTATTTCAAAATTACATATGTAATAGCAAGCAACTTCACATAAATCATCTTTATTATCATCAGGTCTTGAAGATAAAGGATTATAACAGTATTGACAAAAGGCTGAATATTTTCCCTTATAAAACAAGTTAGCAACCTTCCTTTTAGCAGTAATTTTAGTATTGTCTTATAGTGGCATAGTTTACTGGTGGAAATCATTATTGTTATATATTATTGTTATTTATTAATGTTACTATTAATTGCTATATGTGATCAATGCATCAAAAAGTGGAAAATAACACATCAGCAGTTATAGTTATGGTGATTCTATTGTATTTTTGCTTATTTTATATTTATCCTAGCTTCCACCTCACTACTTTCCACACAGACTGCTATGGAAGGTAGGCTTGACTACAAACGTGAAACCCCTGTCTGGGACAGCGAGGAGGACTGCCCTGTGAAGTCTACTCACATTCAGAGCAGCAATATACTGAAATAGGTGTTTGAAATTATTTATGATTCTACCTGACTGAATGTAGTAATCTATGAAGATACTCAAGCCACCTTGAAGCAACTTGTCAAAACCCATCACCATGCTGTGGTGGTGCTCTGCCTTGGCCTAATTAGTCCTGTTGGGAAGGTAATGGGAAGGGAACAGGATATACACCTGCCTGCACAGCATTAATTCTACTTAAGGAGGTCTTTGTTTCTTCAGTGCAGTGGTATTTTTGTGGGTACTATGAAGCTGAGCATAGGTTGGGAAGATGACTTCTGAGACATTAGGTTTAGCGTATAGCTATTTTGGGTAATAGCACAGTTGCAAAGTCATGCACAGTTTGACAAAATTAAGTTACACTGCAGAAATATCTAACCCTTTTTCTGCTGCTCTCCCCGAGGGGTAGTATCTCACTGTTTTGATGATTAGAAATTTTTTTGTGATTCAAACCCTGGCAAGTTTAAATTCACATATAGTTTTCTGTTTGATTGCTTAGGTTTTGTGTTGGTGTGTGGGTTTTTTTGACAGTATTATTCTTTTCCTTCCTTTGTGTTTACCTCAGGAAGTGCATTTACGAAATGAACCAAGCTCTTGCAGTCTCCTGAGTACTTTTCCTCACCTTTTTTTTGCGGCTTGAATTTCTTTTTCTCAAAATTAAATGATGAGAATAAAATGCAATAATCTGCCTAAGGTCAGTTCAAGACTTTATAGTATTTTCCTTAAAAAAAGAACATTTCCAATATTCTGGACATATGCAGTATCCATTTGGCACCAAATCAAAGAAAATAAACAAAAATATCCCTGTTCATAGGTTTTGGACTATCTTGTTAGATTTTATTTTAGGTGTCTTACCTTGGTCCTTCATGAGCTCATGAAATCTACAGGATTAAATGGCTTTAAAGTTAAAACAATTTATCAATAATTCCATTACATTCTGAAATGTACTGTAGTGATCCTGTGCACTCATGTCAGGGTACTAAGTGCACTAATAGCCATTAAAGACCCTGACACAGCCTCATCTGGGACCTCCAGCCACACTCAGCATCAGGAGGGACATGAGATTGCTTTCACTTTTCCGTTATTTCCATCTTTTGCTTAATACATTAATTAACCAGCTTTAAGTGCTGGTGCCTTTCTTACTGAGATCCCAAAAGAACCACTGCCTCCTCAAAGGAAAAAAAACCTGCATGTGGGCCCACAAGACCCGTTTAAGCTCAAGAGTGAGCCTTCAGTCCCAGCCTGAGCTACAGTGTAGGCGTACCAGTCTCCAGTCATGTCTCTTGCTGTTCCTGGCTAGACCTGAGTTGCAGCCATTCCTTCAGTCCCCTCTTTGGCCTCACTCCTGTTACCCCTTGATGGATCTTCCTCGGCCGTCCTGGGTTGATGGTTGGACTTGATGATCTTAAAGATCTTTTCCAACCTAAATGATTCCATGTTTCTGTGATCTGCCTCATGGACATGGTTCACCCCTTGCTGGGTCTGGCACAGTCGGAGGACCGTCACTAGCATGTGACTGTGCCCACCCTACTTGGGTGCTGTGGGACCACAGCCTATCAGAGACAGCATGGCTTGCCCTGGGTATGCTCTTGGCCCCTGACTCACCTTCCCTCCAGGGTCAGCCAGCCCTCCTGGCTTCCTGACACCTTGCTGTAGGTGTGGCTGCAAACCCGTATGCTTCTAGCAAAATGAAAAGTCTGTGAAAGCACATTGAAAAGTGGGTATGGAAAGCTTCTGTTCTCACATGGTAGTGCTTTACACCTATTTTGATCCTACAAAAGGCCACACTATGAAGACTCAGCAACACTGTATACAGCTCATTGTACCCCTACCCATGTTTTGATGATTTAAAAATAATACGCTAGTGATGGCAACTCTCAGAGAATATAGTCTCCATCGGCTTATTCCTCTCACGTCAGCTTCAGTGGTATAGGTTCGTGTCTAGTTTTCAAACTAGAAGTATTAAGCAACTTGATATGCCTGACTGAATTTAATTCTTTTGTTCAGCACTAATACATATTTATTAATGTAGAAAAGTATAGTATAAAAATATGTGAGTTTATGTACAGTATTCCTCTGATTTGAACACTGATATGCTGTGATATCAGGCACCATACACAACCACAATCTATTGGTGATAGATACTACATTTTTTAACTTTTATTAATAAACATCATGTCAAAGTATAAACAAAATTTAAGATGGTTATCCAAAACTTGTTGAGAATTCATAAACATCCTAAAGCAAAAGCTTATTTGTCTCCTGTAAAAGGAGAGCTTTGAGAAAAACTTTTGATGATAAAACATTGCAAAACCTCCCACCACTCTGCTCTAATTCACACTGCAGGTGGAGGCTAGTGCAAGTACAGACAGAATCAGACATTCAGCAGGTGAATTAAATTAAGCTCTTTACAAGATAATTAAAAAACCTGGACCCAGATACTGTTTCTTTCTTTACAGAAGGAAGAATAGACCAGAAGTGTTCTTTTGATGCTCCTAACTTGTTGTAGCAGTATGGCTATCTACAAAGGTAATTAAGAGAGAGTTTTATGTTTTTTTTTTTTTAATTTTTTTTTCATGTTTCTTAAGGAAATATTTTCTATTGCTGGACTGCTATTTTTTCCTTGAGAATACAATTCTTTGCAGTTGCTCTAGCATGAGGTAGATTTCTTTGTATGTTTTGGTTTTGTCCTATGAGTGCTGTTTGAGTACAGGGACTCGCTATGTGTAGTAATGACTTTTAAGGTAGGGAAACTTAATACAGTTGATGGCTTGCTGTTTCTTTGTAATGTGCTTCTCTGTCAAATTCTGGGGATGTCTTGAAAAATCTTGTTCTGTATTCGGTACTAGGGGACTGGTGCAGCTCTTCTGTAGCTGCAGTTCTGTATTTCTTAAGTATAAAGAGTTTGGGGAAGTCTCTGCTCTCTTATAATCTCTTCTTTGTATTCTAGTTTTCAGTGTGTAGCTTGTTGTGCAGAGGTGGTGCTAAGGGGAGAGGGGGCTGTGCTGATGAGATTTAGCTGACTACTAGTATGAAAAAGGCACAGCTGGTTATTGGGCTTCCCACGCTGCTATTATTTCCCAGCTTACTTGTTTCATTTTATTAATTCTCAAATCAGTCTACCTCCTAACTTAAGCTTTTACTGTGTTGTTCAATGTTGTTCATGTTTGCAGTATCCATAATTCACATCTGTGAAAAGGATCGTGTTTAATTCTCTGGATTTTTTTTTTTTTTTTTTCTGAAGCAGGCTCATAGTGTTTAGGTTTTCTTTTATCTAATGCTCTCTGCTTAAGCATTTCCAGCTAGGGCTGTTCATCAAGGAAATACAGATGTGGTGAGGGGAAGCACTTATTGAAAAGAGCTTGTAAATGGCTGTTGCTGTTAGTACAGTATTTCCTAAGTAAATATGGATTTTGAACCTGTTTTTTGAAGTTATTTTTAGGAGATTTTTAACATTGTCTCTCTTTCTGGAGTTACCCTAAATGAAGGCTGCTTAGGTGACTCTGCTTTCAACCTGAGTGCAAATAATAAGAAAGTGGAAGTAAGTATAAGTTCAAGGAGCACTACTTGCTGAACTGATGGGTACAGGAAAGTGGTACCAGAGTGCAAGAGCTTTCCTATGACCAGGTAAAATGTGCTCTGAAATTGAGCTGTGCAGTTAAAGCTGTGGGCTGTGTATATATATATATGTAAATTTCTGCCTAACAGTAGCTTGATAGTGGGAGAAGATTGTTTCAGTATTTGACCACTAGACATTTGTAAAAGGTGTGCTACTCTTTCCACTCACTGTGCAGCTTCTGTTTGTGTGTGGCAAGGGATCTAGGAAAGCTTTGAGAGATGTAGTTCTTAACAGTTTTTCCTGCTTTGTTGATTCACTTATTAAAAGGAGCATCAAATAGTTGTATTGAGTTTTTTTCTAGCCTCATCCTTCTGGGAAGGAGGAAGGGGTAAGTGCAGCATGCAGTTATATCTCAAAGGGATATAATCTGAAAACATTCTGCAAGTCTTGAGACCTCAAACATTCAGTAATGTTAAAACTGTGTAAGGGACTCTTTACACAAAGAATTATTTTAATATTAGAAAATGGGAACAAATGAGATTCATGTGCTTTTCCAGGTGACTTGTTTAATGTGTTATAGATCAAGTCTGTCCACCTTCTGAAGCTCACTCCTCTATGACTGGTATGTGCAGCCTGTGGGGCAGACCTTCAGGATGTGTGCTTTAAATAGCAATGCATATAGGACGAAATTTTGAGACTATTAAATGCTAGATTGCACTGGATAGTGTGGCCAGAAGGACAAGAGAAGTGACTGTCGTCTTGTACTCAGCACTGGTGAAGATGCATCTCAAATAGTGTGTTCAGTTTTGGTTGTCTCCCTTCAAGAAACATGTCGAGGTGCTAGTGCGTGTCTGGAGAAGGGGAATGAAGCTGGTGAAGGATCTAGAGCACAAATGTTTTGAGGAGTGGCTAAGGGAACCAGGGTTGTTTAGCCTGGAGAGGAGGAGGTTTGGGGGAGACCCTATTGTTCCCTACTACTACCTGAAAGGAGGTTGTAGCGAGGTGAGTGTCGGTCTCTTCTCGCAAGTAACAAGTCATAGGATCAGAGGAAATGGCCTCAAGTCACACCAGGGGAGGTTTAGCTTGGAAATTTGGAAAAATTTCTTCACTGAAAGGTTTGTGAAGCACTGGAACAGGATACCCAGAGAAGTGGTTGTGTCACCATCCCTGGAGGTATTTAAAAGGCGTGCAGATGTGGTGCTCTAGGGACATAGTTTAGTGGTGGACTAAGCAGTTAGGTTTACAGTTGGACTCAATGACCTTAAGGGCTTCTTCCAACCTAAATGATTCTATGAAACAGTTAACGTTTTAAATTGGTTGAGCATATATATTAAAACAGTTCTTAAAAAAATATGGGTTTGAAGTTCAGTTCAGTGCCGAAGTGCACTTACTGAAATCAAAGTTCTCATATCTACTGATAAGAGAATAGCTGGATATGATTCAAAGTCAATAGTTGTCTTCATACACCTGTGAAAATTATTGTCTTTACCTGATCTGTGCTTCTGATATCTGTGCAATGCTGTCTCCAAGTGTCCATATCCAATAAATAATCTTTGGCTGAGTTAGATATACACTTCATTGTAATCCTTAAGTTTCATATCCTTAAATTTTGTACTTGTGCATTTATGCATTACTGTTGAGTCTCATTGAACAGCTACAGGTTGCTGAAGGTGTGGTTGGTTTTTTTAATGACAATATATTACTGTCACAGTGAAGAAATTTTGTCAGTAATGGGTCTTAGATCAGATATTGACTACAAAGTACCTCATTAAATACATCCTGTATCTTTAAGATGTGTCTTCATAAATGTTCTTTCTGCTAGGAATTTTATGGGTTACAGATTAGGTTGTTAACAAAGAAGTTAATTAAACGCCATTTTTTTTTCTTTTCCTGCTTTTCTAAAAAAGCACAAATCTAGAAGTTAACTGCTACTTCTGTAACTTGTACAGGCTTGAATATAAGGTGTTAAAGAAACAGTTTTTCCCCTCCAAATACACTGTAATCAAAGGCTTTTGCTTCAAAGGTACTAAACTAATTTCCAGGCTGATATTCATTGTTGTATGAAATAATTTTATTGTTTATCTATATACAGTAAAGTGTTTTTTAAAGGTCCCTGTTCAGCAGTCAGTATTTCTGATTTGTGCTGATCATATATCGATGCACCTCAACTTTAAAGCGCTTGGAAACAACTGAGTCTCATTGAATTGATTCTTATGATTTTTGTGTGTATGTGAATAAAAAAAAAACTTGATTTCATTTTGGCTTATCTTTTGTTACCTATTTTTCTGATCCAGTATAGCAATTACTCTGTTCCCGGACGATCCAGTCACAGAAAATCTGAACTCTGTGCTCCTAGATGCTTCAACAGCAGGAGGTTAGAGTGACCCCCTCTCCATACACTTAACAGCAGGTGTCTGGTGCGAATACACTGTTCTGGATTGTAGTTAGTGTAAGTGAAGGAGAGCTATGACAGATAGCTTGCACTACCTAGCTGCAGATATTGTTTTGTTTTTCTGTTTAAGTTGCATGGCCTGATAAGATATGCATATATAAATACACATACAGCATATGCTTAAATATGACATAGCATTATGTTCAGTCTGCAACACTGTTTTTAGAAAATGAAAACCCTATCTTCAATGACTGAATGTATTTATCACTTGGTTTAGAGTACTTATTTTCTATTGTCTCGGTCACGTGATATTGAGTGGAGACAATTTTAGAATTTGCCAGTCCCTTTTCTGACATAATCATAGCATTAATTCAAAGACTCTTCAGAAGCAGAAAATTATAGTGAAGCATAAAACAATGTTCTTTTCTAGTGGAGTATATATTTTACATGTTAATGTTCTTGGCTGCATCTTTAGTTCAACATAACATGAATTTTACTTCAGCTACAGATATAAAGATGGTGTGGAACTTAAGACTTTATTTCATTTATTAATAAAAAATAAGCATATGAGCTAACTTACATAAAGGATTTCAGAAAATAGCAGATTCTGCATGGAAATTTACAGAATTGCATTCCTTCACTTGTAGTAATCGCATCACATTGTATAAAACCACAGAGGAACTGAGTTTTTTATTTAAACAAATGTTTTCCAAAGGTGAAGAATGGCAGTGCCTTCATGAAAATTTTACATTAATAGCTAAAACTAAGTTGGGGACTTATTAATGTAACCAATTCGAGAGGATAGATGCTGGGAAATGGAAGAGGACCCTTACTGCCAGAGTCCCACTCACTTGGGTCATGCATGTGTTTCTGTATGCAGAAAATACCTGCTTTGCCATTGAGTAGGTGCTTGCAAAGCACAGGCATGTGAAGGACCCTGTGGTACTGTCTCGTGGAGGAGATGTGCCCCACTCTATTAGCAAACTGGTGTATAGCCATTCAGAGTGGTATTTGAAAATTTGTTTTTGCATGGCATGGTTACAATGGTGAGAATCTGCACTTTAATACTTCGGCTAATGAATAGGAAGCTAACGATTTCTTAATATTTCTAATTTTTGTAAGTTTGTGGACTACAATATCCTTGAGGATGCTCTGGGACATGAAGGTAAGGGGTTTGGTGGAAATCTGTAGCTTTACATGTTTTTGTTGCATGAAAATTCCTGGTTACTTCAGAGTGAAAAATCTTTCTATATCTACAAAACAGAACGTGTGAAGGGGAGCTCTGTGTGTGTTGGCAGGATGCCAAGTTCCCATATATCTCATAATTTTAGCTTTATTGAAGTTTGGAAATGATAAAAGCAATCTTTGAGTGAGATGCACAAGGAATGGCAAATTATGATATATTTGTATTCCTCACGCATACTTTAGAGTGGGCTTCACAGGTGTATTCTGAAAGCATGGAAATCTCTCTTGTGATTATCAGCCCCTTTTGTGCAGATAAGGGGGAGAAACAGTTATTGTTTCCATTTAGGAAGTAGGTCGGAGAAGCGAATGAATTTTAATGCTAATGGAGTTTACTGTGAGGTTTAAAAAAA
This sequence comes from Falco biarmicus, assembly GCF_023638135.1. NCBI lineage: Eukaryota > Metazoa > Chordata > Aves > Falconiformes > Falconidae > Falco > Falco biarmicus. The sequence goes on from NC_079288.1 coordinate 92,033,584, forward strand.
ACCCCAAACAAACCACAATCAAAACAAATGACACCAACAACTATAACCAACAAACAAACAAAACCCAATCCAACCCAAACCATAAAACCCAGACAAATAATTTTGGTATCTCTTGCTATTATATATATATCATTATATAGTAGACGATTTACATAAATAAGGAAAACTAATGTATATGTGTAATCTCTAGCTGGCAACTACCTCAAAGTTTTTGTTGCTTTTTTTTTTTCCTTCTTTTTTTGACAAAACATTATTTGGTTGACTCATAAAAAAAAATTTATGTATATTATATACATACGCACCCCGTGCTATGTGTCGTGCCACCCCCTGATATATCTTGCATGCTCACACATCTCAAAATTTCATTTGGAAGACAGGGAGGTGGTACTTAAGAAAACACAGCTGGTGACTCTGAGGCTGTATTTATTTGTTCCCTTGTCTAGGATGTTCAAATCTAAAGTAAAAAGAAAAATTGCATTTTATCATTTGACTTGCCTTCTATGTAGTCAGGGTTACCTCGGCCACTTCATCCTCTCTGTCCATTGGAAGACTATTATCTAGAGTAATTCTCAGGGAGGACTTTTTAACTCTTGAGAAGATTTTTTTCTTAATTATTTTTTTTTTTAGATAATCATTATGTTCTATTTGCCTGACAAGCTAGAGTAATTTTTTTCCTTTTACAGACTATGAAGGAGGTTTAATGTGCAATTTGAGTCCTGCTTGATCTTGGGCAAAAATTTAAAGTGTGTGTATTTAAACACCTCATTGGTGATGGCTTCTATCTAGGAGAGTTGAGTCTATGCACTGCTCACTGGTGTGCTCTGCAGCACAGTTCAACAATCTGTGTTGGCTGGTTTATGGTTCACCTGTGTGATGGCAGTCTGGAATAACTCATAGCTTCAGGTAACTGGGATGCATTGCTGGGAGTGACAATCAGTAAGCATAGGAAAGGGAAGAGGAAAATGATGAGATTGTGCAACTCTTCTGCAGTATATCACTCCATGTGTTGACCAAAGAGACAAGGGATAGGAGACCTCTCTCATCCTGATTGTATTGGCTGAGAGGCAGAAAATAAAAGAAATCTATAGTTTATATAACTGCAGCAGAAATAGGAGGCTGCCACTGCTTCTAGAACAGCTACTGTATGTGTTTCTTTCAGGGGCAGAGGGGTGTGATGTGGTTTTGCTGACTTAAGCAGCTTGTTTCATTGGACAATGTCTTGGTTCTGTTTATAAACTAATTCTGACCTCATCTGGAGTATCAATTGTTTTTATTCTGAATGGTGTTCCTGGTGTGTTTTCTCCTGAGGAGAGGAAGAGAATGAAGCAAGTCTATTTCATTTACAGATATAGGCAAAAAGGTTCGGATTCAACTGAAATCATCAAAAGCATGGTGGAATTGGGGTGTAGTGTTAGTGTGTCTTTGAATACTGCAGTTTGTTTGAACCCTGCACAATTTGACACATACTGGAAAAATTAATGACTTCAATTTATGTATAGGTGTTTTTTCCATTCTTCATCCTCAGTAAGGGTGCTTCTTGCTGAAAATGTTGTCAAAATGCATTTTCTGAAGAAATGCTCCTGATTGTCAGCCCAGGAGATGAGAAAAATGAGAAATATGCTTTAGTTCTTCTGGGTGTAAGATCTTGGAACAGATGAGATCCTGATGGATGAAGTTCAAATCCATTTAAAAATGGTGGTGGGGAGCTGTGGTCTAAATACAGAAATGATGTTGAAGAGAGATTCATACTTTCAATCTGGAGATGTAAATGCACTCAAATAGTCTCTGGCAGATGAGTAATATAGCAGATTTTTGGGGCTTGTTCCTTGGAATAAAAGAAGCTGGATGAAAAACTGCAATACAAATGTAAATAGCCTTGCAATAAAAATGAAGGGTGTCAGTTCACCAATTAGGATGTCTAGCAATAAGAGACCTATTACCAAGGGAACAGGAATGCAGTAATGGCAAAAAGTAAATTAAGCTGCTGTGCATTTCCTGGGCCTCAGTAGGATAGAATGTAGTCTTCAGGAGTACAGATTAAAACTGATGCTCTCATTAGTTCTGTTGTCTCTGTGGCACTGCTTTATACTGCTTTTTGGGAAATAGAGTGAAACATGAAAGTCATTTTATGGACTTTTGTATAGCAAAGGAGTTGGTTTTTTATTTCTTGGAGGACCCTAAGTGTCTCCATGTCCTTTGGAGATAGTAATGTTCTTTAATCTGGAGAACGTATATAGCTATTTCATTTTTTACTTTCCAAAGTCTAAAATGGGAGTAAGAATACTTTTCTTTCTTATTTGCTTCTTGGTATAGATGAATGATTATAGATATGTAATCGACCCAACTTGTTAAATACAACCCCCATGATGACAAAGAAATCCCATTCGTGAGACTTTACTAATATGTAGGACTTTCAACCTGCTGGAAACATTACTCATTTTTCATAAATGTTAAGCTACTTTTTCTAGAGGGAGGTCCAAAATATTTTTGCTGTATAGAAACATAGTGGCAAAAATTTCTCATTTATCAAAAGCTTTTAAAAATGGCTGAACTGTTGAAGCTTCTAAGACATCCTTGTCAGTCGATAAGGCAAGAAAACACATTTAAGAATGATGACTGCTACCTCTGCCTAGCTTAAACAGCATTCAACAGCAATAGCAAGAGATAAATTTTGACATATTTCAGAAGCTCTGTTTGCACACATAATAAAAAAACTCTGCTGCATTCGTAAAGAAATGTTAATACAAATTATGTAGAAAACAAATCCAAACTAATTCATACTGGATTCTTGAAAGCATCTCAATTCTTTGCTTCCTCAGTCATTAGTAAATTGTTTACTTGTTTTACAATCTATTTCAGTATCTCACAAAGATTAGCAGTGGCTAGAGTAAACTTGTAAACTTGTTACTAAAGTGTGTGAATAATGCTGTAGTGGGTGCAGAGAGAGGAGGAAGTCTTTAAAAATGTATTTAGACTTACGCTGGCAGTTATGCTTTTACTGTTATGACTTACTTAAATGATTGTATTTAAAATTGATGGAAGGTGAGATCAAGCAGCATGCTTTGAAAACCCCTTCAATTCAATATAACCAGGGTGACCCTTGTTTCACAGTGCTCTTTCTTAAAAGTAGTGCATTTTGGATACTTCCTTTGGAAAAATGTTTTCTAATTATCATGCATGCCTAGATACCTGTGGGAGCCCTCTTTGAATAAATGAAGGCTGTTAGGTGAAAAATGTAAAATGGAAAAAGCATTGGGTTGTTAGAATTAATAACAAAGCTACTTGGTGGCTATTTGCCATAGCCAGCCATAATATCCCTTATGGGAAGGATGCACATGTAAATGACATCCTGAAGTTAAATACAGTGCAGGCATCTTGTAAAGGCTGTGGGCAGGAAATAAACTTCTCTTGCATGAGACATTTGGAGTCTGGCATTACAGTGAATCAGATTTTTCTAGCCACAAGAAAGGAAAAAATCTGTTCTTTGAAACATTTTCTCCAAAAATGTTATTAGCAAGGAGTTTTTCTCTAAAGCAGAGGAAGTGCAGTAAAGAAGGTGACTCATTGTCCACCAGTTTTCTTTTTTCAGCTTAGCATTCAAAAATGTTTTTAAGATACAGCTATTGTATGTAAATGTGTCAAACTATGAATGTCTTATTTCAATAAACAATAGAGGTAAAAAAAAGTCAAATGGGAAGAATTTCAGAATACTGTGAATATCCTGGTCTAAAATACTAGGATACTGAGAGCAATCTCCCCAGGATGTGATGGTACTCATCACTGAAGTTTTTCAAGATGTAATTGGACAGGTGCTAGATAATTTCATCTAGGACCCCTTTCCATGAAAAGTTGCACCAGGTGATCTATCAAGGTCCCTTCCAAACCGGGCTGTTATAAGATTCCTATGAAATAAGTAGCTTTTACACGATTTGAGTTGTACTGGGACTCATGCCGACAATTTTCAGGTGTTAATGCTTCTTGTCAGTGACCAGTGACTTCTGAAGGGTTTGTGTTTACTGCTAGGCAGCTGAGGCTAGAAGAGTTTTTCCTTGTCTTAACTGTTTAGAAATATGATTTATTTATTTTTTTTATTACTGGCAACTTGTCAAGGTCAACTCTAATTTATGACCAGTAGCAACTGAAATACCTTACCTGAGATCAGTTGCTTTCCAGATAGTGAAATACACTACAGACTGCCTGTTGTATGTCAGCTCTGTTTGTTCATGGAAAAGCTGGTATCATTGCCCTTAGCTGACTAGCTCTGAGACGGGGCCATTCTGTCAGGGCAAGGTTGACTAGACCTTGCTAGTTGATAAAAATAAGAGATCCAAAAGACTTGACTTGAGAAGAATCCAGATAAAGCCTGAGAGTGGCTTTCCAAAGCAGCCTGTGAAGTTAAAGAATACTTAACAATGAGGGACTCTATGGGACTCAGTTTAGCCTTCAGGGCCATGTTATTTTACAGACATTTTTGCATCTCTTAGTTTATGAAAATTAACTCATGTTGTGTTGTTCTTATACCAAACTACTGAGGACACTAGGCATGAGATGTGTCCCTGCGTTTACCAAAGTGAACTGACCAGGAAAAAAACTTGCATTTTCTGTGGGTTTTCTCACCAAAGGTGTTACTTTTTCTCTGAGGGAAAACAGAAGCTGAAGAAGTAATGGCTGTTCTTTTCATCTTTCTGTTTTGGGGGGTGTGTGTGTTTATATCTTTGTTAAACATGAAGAGAATCTGTTGAATTAACTTATAAGTATTTGTACATGTTCCTAATTAAATGTTCAGAAGGAAAAGAAGTGAATTAGCTTTGCATAAACATAGACTAGTCCCCCACTCAGCTTTACCTACCATCAAGTAGACAATAGGAAAAACTTTAATGGAGAAGTTAAACAGCAACTGAAAGCTGCTGAATGTGATATATTTATTTAATCCAGGGAAACTTTTGATGGACCGAGTTCTTCTTTTCTTTGATATTACCCTCTCACAAATGAGATTTGTCACTATAGCTGAAAATCTACCAGATTCATGGAACTTTCTTGCCCCAAACGGAAACAATGCTGTAATTTTTAATGGCTTATGTGATCCGTGAAGAGAGAATTCCCAGTACAATACATTGGGATTTCAGCTGAGGGGTAGAGGGAGGAAAATATGTAAGCAAAACCCTAAATACCTTCACTGTAATTCCCACTCCCCCATAGTGTGAGTTTTAATGCAATATTTTGCCAAGGCCCTGGAGAGACTTCTTCAAAGCCAGCATACAGGATTTTTTACTGACTCTCTGTGTGCTCAGAAACTTATGCAAGTTGGAGACTGTAAGCATTTATCTGTTGTTATTGCTAATGCTAACAGAGTTCTGACATATGCTGTTGCAGTTAAGATTACTGACAATGTGTCACCTAACTGCCAATTTCCAGGTAGGATGTAACAAGGAAATCTGTTAATGTTCTATGCATTTGTAAAATCCCTTTAAAAGCATAGGGTGTTATCTGAAGTGATTTCTCCAATGTGTTCAGTGGGAAGCCTGGTCAAGGGTGTTGGCGAAGCAGCTTCTATGCTGAGTAGAAAGAGATGCTTTATACCAGTACATGTGGATGAAGTCACAGCCTACCACTGGCAGGCAAATGGTTTCAGACTTGCAAAATGAGCAAGACTGGCAGATCTTCACCTGCTGCAGGTGTTAGTGCTGTTCCCAGTTCTAAGACTATAATAAAAACTAAGCAAACTCTCAACTGGGTAGCCGAAATCTCTGCTTTCCTGCCTTCAGAACAGGAGAGCTGGGCTGCAGTCTTGTGCAGGCAAAACGCAACTAATTCCCAGGGTTTTGTTGTATAATGAAAATAACTCATTGGGAAACGGCATTATTGGAAGTGGATCTACCTGCAACAGTTTAATGAATGTACCGTGAAGTACAATGTCCTTTTATTTCCTGTGTTATGCTTCCCATAAGAAGAAATCTCTATGCCCTTATTAATGTAATACACAAAGGCAGGCTTTTATTAGACTAAACAGAAAAATCAGAAACTGGCTGACCACTTCTCCAGCAAACGTGTTGGTCACGCAGATCACAGAATCATAGAATGGTTTGGGTTGGAAGGGACCTTACAGATCATCTAGTTCCAACCCCCTACCATGGGCAGGGATGCCTTCCACCAGCCCAGGTTGCTCAAAGCCCCATCCAGCCTGGCCTTGATCACCTCCAGGGATGGGGCATCCACAGCTTCTCTGGGCAACCTGTGCCGGTGCCTCACCTCAGTGAGGTACCCTCACAACCTGTGCCAGTACCCTCACAGTACAGAATGTCTTCCTTATTAGCTTAGGATGTATTGAATGGATTATCTACCAAAAAAACCCTAGATAAGTATGGTCGGGGTGGAGGAATGAACCCCAAACAAGTTCATCTCGTTAGTGTGAAAAAGCAATGGAGAAAAAGAATTGAAATAGAACAGCATATACACACGGCGATTGTTTTAAAGAGCACCTGTTACATCAAAGGTAGATGTGGGGTTTGGGTTGGTATCTTTTTGAACAGCAGAAGAGTTTTTTGGGGTTTTTTGGTAGGTTTTTTTCCCCCAGGAAAACAAATAAAAATACTTTCAACAAGATTTTTTTTTTTAGTAAAATTGGTTACATTGATTTTTCCATGACTAAGATTTTTTTTACTCATGTTTTGAGGTATATCTTTTAAAGACTTAGGATCAGGAGTCATTGTGTAGAGATAAATATGTATATAAAACAAATGATGGGACAAGAGTACACATCAGACTAGAAATCTAAGAATCTGATTCCCAGTGGTGTATTTCAATAGGGAAAATAATCCAAAAGCCAGATACTGGAGCATTATTTGATCATATTTAAAGCCTATCATTGAATCTTAGAATCCCAGAAAGGACCTTTTGGAAGTTGTCAGGTCCATCTAACCACCTGCTCAAGCAGGGTCATGTAGAGTAGGTGGCCTAGGACGATGTCCCGATGGGTTTTGAATATCTCCAAGGATGGAGACTCCACCACTTCTCTGGGCAAACAGTGTAGCAAACAAGTGCTTGTTAGGTACTCCTTGGCACAACGAGTGCTTGAAAGCCCAGTCACGGTGATGACTTCTGTGAGTTGCACAGAAAAGCATTTTATTAAAGGTTCTAGGTGCCCAGTATCAACTTCTGATTTTTACCAATTTGGAGAGGATTTGCTTATTCCTATGCTGTTTCCTTCACCTGGCTCTACTTTAAAATATATTGTATAAGAATTGCCTGGGATAGCATCACCCTTACAGTCTATCTGAGCAATGAAATAAAAGGGAAAGCTGTGTCTCAAGATGTAAACTGTCTCAATTTCCCTTTTAATACACAGAAGACCAGGTTCAATTTGTAAAGTATTCACTAAAAAAAAAAAAAATTGCATCCCTATTTGATGTCTTCATGTACTAAATCTTAATGTAAACTACTTACATGTGATCAGATAACTGCTGAAAATATCAAGTCCTTCTTAAGCCCTGTTCATTCCCCTCCTCCAGCAGGTACTAAAAAGTACATGGTGAAAACAGATACATCTAAGAAATAAAAAACTAATGAACATCAAACAGTACTAAGGACTGAGAAATGTACTTAGAAGCCTGTCCAAAAAGATCTGCCTTCAAGAGAGAATTTTATACTTATATATATATATAAAACAAGTCAATACATTCTTTAAATTCATTACATTTTTTGTTGCAATGAGCAGCTTTCCAAACAAACTTCTTTAGCAAAAAGTTACTTGGTAACCTTTAAACTTGATTCCATGCCCTCAGTCTTCTTACTTTTCTGCTTTCATTTTGCACCCTCTTTTCTCGTGCCCCCTCTGAGAAATCCCACTGGAAAACTGACTTTGGGTATAGAGTATCTAAGATCCACATTAAAAAACCTATAAAGGAAATATTTTGAAGCTGCAGTTCATATTTTGTTGTAGTTGTGTTTTAATCTTTCTTGCTTATTCAGGAAAGTAACAGACGTGTACAGTGGCATGAATCTTAATCTTGTGATACTGAGCCATTCTATATAATGGTAGGCTGTAACAGCTATTGTAGTTGCAAACAACACTCTCTCGATCTTCTTGTGTAACCTTCTCTTTTAATAGAGTGAAAAATACAGGATTTTTGCAGATGTCAATCCAATGCCAATACAGTTTCGCCAATACTTGGCCAGACCTTGAAGATTTGAGCATAGCAACGTTAATTTTGGAGCAGAAACCTTGAGTCCATGACCTTATCTACGTGTTACAAAAAGGTGTGGGGCTGGGGTATGAGGTGAAATTCTCAACTGAATGCTTGATGTTCTGTGGAAGTGGACAGACTGCTGACTAGATGGTTCAAGTCCTGAGGGCATGTGCTAGTTCCTCAACAGGCAGCCAATGTTTTGAAGGTAGAACTGTTGCAATGGGGTATGTAGTAGAATGAATGCTGGGACAGCATGTGTATCCCCTTTGTGCAACAGGTGCTCTTCTGGCTGAACTGCATCACTCCACAGGACAGCAGGGGGCTTGAGTGACTACATTTATTTACAAATAATCCTAAACTTCTGTGTCACATTTTATAGGCTTTTAAGTGTATGCATGCATCACAACATGATGCACAAGAAATTAAATATTCATGTTTAAATGGGCTACAGAAGCTATCCAGAATGCTGATAGTTTTATGGCACTCTAAAGTAAGACAGTAAATGAAACCTAATTTTAGAAATCCAATTATAGGAAAAAATATCGATGCTTTTAGTTCTGACATATTTGTCACTTTTGGTTTCGAAGGTGTACGTGTGGTGGGGCTGTTGGGGTGGTGCGTGTGTAGGATATGTGCTCCGTGACTCCCCACTTGGATTGAAGTTCATTTGTGGTACAGATGGTTTTTTGAACACTTGTAGCTCCATGACTATGAGGTTGCCATTGAAGGTCAACTTCAAACAAAAACTGGGCAATTGCCTTTAGACCTAGAAGATCTGAGATACAGCCACAGTCATTCTTGAACTTACTCTGTTACTGTTCATTAAGTATCTCTATAGTATCACACGTTCTACTGATCTGTGAACAATTCAATTAAGAAAAGAAATGAAGAATGTGATTTTTTTTTGTCTTCAAATATTTACTAATATGATTCAATAATAGTAAGACAAATATCAAAAAGGAGCATGGCAGAATTTCTGTGAAAGTTCCTGCCTGAGGAAAGTTTGAGGCAGAAGAATAATTTAACTACTTTTTTCCTTTAAATAAACAGGGTTTCTATATGGCAATACAGTCTACTCTGCCAGGATCTGCAGATTCTGGGTATAATCCACTGCATGGATCCAGTCAACTAAATGAGCCAGACACTGAACGTACAGTGTAGGAGCATGTCACTACCTCGTGTTTATTTATGCATTTAATCTGAGTTGAAACATTTGCACGGAACTGTAGAAAACCTAAACGTACTTGATCCATTCCATAGCAAGAGCTAATGAAGCCTTAAACCAGTGCTGATTATCCCAATTTTTCTTAAGGTTTTGGACTGTGATTGGTTATATTACTACTGAAATATGACCAACTGTGAGAAGGAGGAGGGAGTTGAACTTCATGATCCTTATGGGACCCTTCCAACTTGAGATATTCTATGAACTGCAGATGTAACTCTTCATGATTAGGTAATGAGAAGCCTCAAATTTAGGGGATTTATAATTCTAGACTTGAATCTGGTCTGCTTCTGAACTGTAACATTAAAATTTTCATGTTATTTTTTCTTAAGAAGACAGGGCCTTTGGTAAGTGAAAATTGAGAGAGGATTCACTAGTTTTAAGATAAAGTTGAAGCTTCCTGCAGGTTTCTTGAAGTTCAAGATCTTTCATAAACTTGCAATGTTAAGTTTTAAAAGGAAGCTGTTGATGCCTATCTTTGACAAATCAGTTTTGCAAAATGTGTCTTTTAAGAAAAAGGTCTTCCAGAGTATCATAGAGTATGCTATGCATCTCTGTAAAGATGTAAGGATGTTAATTTTAAAATAATTTGGCTTAGCTGCTTGTTAGACGCAGATGCAACTTTTGAAAGGCAAGAGACAGCTGAAGGTCTCTAATTTCAAATATTTACTGAATTCTGGAAGAAAGTCCTTTTGACACCATATCTAGCCTACTTTTTCCTTTTTTTTTTCTTTCCTTTTCCCAACTGTAAATGGGATGGCTTCTTCTGTGTTTGTAAGATATCAAGGAAATTTTAAATACTTGAATATTCCTATACTGCTTTGTTCTTGCCTATTTTTCTTTAGTCTCTTTAATGTGTTGATGTTTTCCCTAGAACAGTCTGTCTACCCTACAGCACTTCTAGTAGCAAATCTGTTTTCACAAATCACTTTGAGAGAAGCCAACACTCATAAGGAAAATATGTTGATTTCTGCACTGTCCTGACATCTAACAGAAAGTTAAAATAAAGGCCACTATAAAATTCCACTGCAATTCATACCATGCTTGTTTTGTGTTCTGTGGATGTGCAGTTCTTCTGGATTAGAATATCATTCTGAGTTTAATGGGGTTTTTGCTCGTGAAAGAAGATGGTAATGAAATGAAGCACTACTAGGTTCCAGTCTTGAAATCTGTTCTCACTTTTTCATGAAGTCAAAGCTTTCATTGACGTCAATGACAGTTTTGCCTGAGTCAGAATTACAGGATTGGGTTGATAGTGTCTGACTAAATGAATTTCAAAGAGATTTTGTTTCATGACCAGAAAGATCATTTTGGAGTGTCTTTCACAGCCAGTGGAAATGCTTCTTGTGATCATATTTTTGTTTTCCTTTTGTTTTCATGCTTCTTTAAAGCTTTTTTTCCCTGGGAGTTTACACTTTAAGAAATGAACAGAGTATTTTAATTAAAAGGATAGAAATGAGATTACTCTAAGAGCATTTTGCAATCTTACTGAAAGATGCATGGATTTTCTTGGGCTCTTTTTTTTTTTTTTTGGACGTAACTGAGACAAGGCTTATTTAATTAAAAAAGGAAAAAAAAATAAAATAAAAAGCCCCACACATCTAAATATTCTTAAGAATAGTTCACAGTCGCAGAGATCAAAAAAGGAGAATGAACAGAATGAAGAGGGAATTTCACAGCCCGTAGTAAACAAGGGAAGAAGTGCATTTGGAGAGGGTTTTGCTTTTTTTTTTTTTTTTTAACCCATTTGCTTTGACAACAGAATTTTCTCCCTGTTCAGCCTAATGCACTACCCTGCAACTATTACCATTTTTGGAAGTAATAAATGCAAGCAGTCCTAACTTGAAACCAGGCTTTAGTCAGTGGGAGTTAATAAAGGGAAAGTACTTATATTTAGTAGACCTACTGTGTAGATGTTGGTATGATTTGGGAGTTTTATTTTTTTTCAAACCCACAGACAGTATTCATATATGAAGCTCTTTACCAGACTTTGCAAATGACCTTAACCTAAGGTTGCCGTTTGCTGAAGTGAGGCAACTCAACGTAGTTTTTCAGCTACAGCTGTTAAATAGATTATAGTCCCTACTAGCAGGGGTCCTCAAACTACGGCCCACAGGCCAGATACGGCCCCCCAGGGTCCTCAATCCGGCCCCTGGTATTTACAGACACACACACACACACACCCCAGCCACTGGGGGTTGGGGGGGGGGGGAAATAAGCAGCCGCAGATGACTGCCTGCCACTGCCTCCGCATGCCGGCCCCCTGGTTAAAAAGTCTGAGGACCCCTGCCCTACTTGTATGCAATGTATAGCTTGTCATATTTAGACTTCAACAGTAACAACCAGCCCTCCCTCTTGGTCACACAAAGAACTATGTGAACAACACAATGGAAAATTGATTTTTATCCTTATTTAAACAAGTACAAACACTAATTTATTAAATGGCTTAGGATTTTTTTCCACACACAAAGTTGCTTACTACGTGAATAATTTAAATGGTGCTGGATCAGAGCTATGGTATCTTATTTGCTGGATCTGGCTTTTGTAAATATTGTTAGAAAATATGCATTAATTGTAATTTCTCAGAAATATTTTGAGGTGTTAAATTGCTCTGGCTTATAAAACAGATGTAAAGGAGGAGGTTTATAACAGCAAGCTTACTGAACTGAACTCTGTCTTTCTTCATGTCAGACTGTTTTCTTCGTTTTTTTCCTGCAATTTGCAGCTTGTAAGGAAAAGGCAGGATGCTAAGGAGATGAAACTACTTTTTTTTTTTTTTTTTTCAAAGGACTGAAAGACAAAAATAAGTGATATGAAAGAGGTGGATCAGGATTGTGGGGAAGATGCCCAAGGACTGTCTGTTGATCTGTATTAGGGAACACAGTCTAAATATATCTAGTGATTTCTGACTATAGGATAGATGTGTTTTCCCTGTCTGTAAGGGAGTGCTATGGATGTTGCTTCCTGTGCCTGTCTCCCTTAGAGCGGGGATATCTTTGATGTTCTGTCACAATTTTAGCATTGTTTCTTTCTATTGTAGCTGCAGTATTGGAAGAGCAACATGAGATGTACTTCTTTTCAGCGTGGTTTACTCTAACTCCGAAGTGGTGGTGACACGTCCCTTCAGTCTGGAAAGGGAACAGGACCGAATGGCACATGCACTAGCTGTGTTATATCAGAATTTTGGGAGGGTTTATTCCTCTTTATGGAGATAGTTCTGGGAAGACAGAAGGTATCTTGAATACTGACCTAACTATTTGGAACTTAAAGAAACGAACAACAACAACAACAACAACAAAAACACCAAAACCCCAATCTGACAACAAGCATCAGGGGAAAAGAGTAACGGAAGCCTATAGAACTAGAGGAGTTGTCTGGCCTCATGGCAGCCTGTTAGCTCCTTTGATAGTGTATCTAGAAGAGGAGGTGAATAGCAAAAGAGCACCAGCCTGGAGCAATGGCAGCATACTCTGTTCCTGCAGTGAGATGAGGGATGAAATCACTGAGCACTAATGTTGAGGGTTATATGTGGTCAGGAGACAAGCTTCAGATAAGAGGAATGAAGTGGTAGGACGTGCAACTTAAACAAAGCACGTCTATATTCTCAGAATGGTCAGGGTTGGAAGGGACCTCTGGAGATCATTTAGTCCAACCCCCTGCTAAAGCAGGTTCACCCAGAGCAGGTTGCACAGAGTCACATCCAGGCAGGTTTTAAACATCACAGAAGAAGGAGACTCCACAGCCTCTCTGGGCAGCCTGTCCCAGTGCTTTGTCACCCCCAGGGTAAAGAAGTTCTTCCTCATATTCAGGTAGAACTGCCTGTGTTGCAGTTTGTGCCCATTGCCCCTTGTCCTGTTAGCTGGGCATCACTGACAAGAGCCTGCCCCCATCCTCCTGACACTCACCTTTAGGATATCTGTGTAGACACTGGTAAGATCCCCTCTCAGTCTTCTCTTCTCCAGGCTAAACAGGCCCAGCTCTTTCAGTCTTTCCTCATAAGGGAGGTGCTCCAGGCCCAAATCCTCTTTGTAGACCTCGGGTGGGCCCTCTCCAGTAGTTCCCAGTCTCTCTGGAACTGGGTAGCCCAGAACTGGTCACAGCATTCTAGATGCAGCCTCCCCAGGGCAGAGTAGAGAGAATCACCTCCCTCAACCTGCTGGCCACATTCCTTCTACCCCAGAGTCCCCTTGGCCTTCTTGGCCACCAGGGCACACTGCTGACTCATGGGCAACTTGCTGTCCACCAGAACTCCCAGGTCCTTCTCTTCAGAGCTGCCTTCCAGCAGGTCAGCCCCAGCCTGTACTGGTGTGGGGGGTTGTCCCTCCCTCAGTGCAGGACCTTACGTGTGCCTTTGTTGAACTACATGAGGTTCCTCCCTGCCCAGCTCTCCAGCCTGTCCAGGTCTCGCTGAATGGCAGCGCAGCTGACTGGGGTATCAGCTGCTCCTCCCAGTTTTGTGTCACCAGCAAACTTGCTGTGGATATGTTCTGTCCCTTCATCCAGGTCATTAATGAAGAAGCTGAGCAAGGCTGGACCCAGTACTGACCCCTGGGGAACACCACAAGTTACAGACCTCCAGCTAGACTTTGCACCATCACTCACAGCCCTCTGAGCTTTGCTGTGCCGTCAGTTCTCAATCTACCTTCCTGTGCTCATCTAACCCACACTGCCTGATCTTATGTATAAGAATGTTATGGAAGATAGTGTCAAAAGCCTTGCTGAGGTCAAGGTAGACAACATCCATCTTTCTTCCCTCATCTATATGGCCAGTTATTCCATCACAGAAGGCTATCAAGTTGGTTAGGCATTATTTCCGCTTGGTGAATCCATGCTGACTGTTCCTGATGATCTGCTCCTCCACATGCTTTGAGATGACCTCCAGTATGAGCTGTTCCATCACCCTTCTAGAGATGGAGATGAAACTGACAGTCCTGTAGTTTCCTGGGCCTTCCTCCTTGCCCTTTTTGAAGTCTGGAGTGACGCTGGCTTTCCTCCAGTCCTCGGGTACCTCTCCTGTTCTCCGTGACCTTTCAAAGATGATGGAGAGTAGCTTGACAATAACATGTCATCTCCTTCAGCACCTAGAGGTGCATCCCATAGGGTCTGTGAATTTGTGGGTGTCAAGTTTGCTTAAGTGGTCTCTAACCTGATTCTCCTTGACTGAGGGAAAATCTTCCTTTCTCTGGACATCCTCTTTTGTCCCCAGAGTCTGCGGCTCCTCAGGGCTAGCCTTGGCAGTGAAGACTGAAGCAAAAGCCGCATTCAATAACTCCACCTTCTCTGTGTCCTTCATCATCAGGGCACCCACCTTGTTCGGCAGTGAGCCCACATTTTCTGTAACCATCCTTTTCCTGCTGCTGTACTTGAAGAAGCTCATCTTGTTGTCCTTGACCTTCCTCATTAGATTTAATTCTAAATGGACCTTAGCCTTCCTCTTCACCTCCCTGCATGATTTGACAGCATCCCTATATTCCACATCCCATGTCCCTTTTTCCACATCCCATAAACATCCTTCTGTTTAAGGTTTTCCAGAAGCTCCTTGTTCACCCATGCAGGCCTCCTGCCCCCTTTGCTTGATTTCTTACTCATGGGGATGCACCTATCTGGAGCTTGGAGACAGTGATGGTTATTAGCCAGCTTTCTTGGACCCCCCTACCCCCTAGAGCCCTAACCCGTGGGATTCCTCCAAGTAGGTCCTTGAGGGGGCCAATGTTAGCTCTCCTCAAGTCCAGAGTTGCAATCCTGCTCATTGCCTTGCTTCCTCTACACAGGATCCTGAACTTCAGTTTCACCTGAAACTGTCAGCACTAAGAAGGAAGTTGTTTGTAGTTCCACTTAATTCTTAGCTAATAGTGCTGCTGCGAGTGCAGCATGGCTCCTCAACCAGAATAGTGGCAACAGGCCATGAAACTTGAGGTGTGATCTTACTAGACATTACAAAATGTCATTGTACCTCTACTGAGACTGGTGCACTTATCAGAAAAAGTTATTTCTGTAAACAATATTTTGAAAGACAGGTAGTAGAGACACACCTGTCTTTCAAATATCGTTTACAGGAATAACAGGTTTCTCCATTACCTGTTTTTCTTGTAGCCGTCTTGCTCTGTTGCTCAGATTCTTTTCAGATCTAAAGCTCAAGTCAAACAACCAAGCATGTATTAAGCCATGTATAGGTATAGGCAATCGTACAATCAATGTATTTGCTGTTGAGCTGCTGAAGGCAGACAAGTAAAAATGGTTAAGCAGAGTACAGTTTAACTGAGGGATGTTTAGTATATGCACACCCATGTCACTTGATTTTTTCCCCCCTATATTCTCTAGTCTATTTGTTATTTTGTGCAGCAGATACCACGCAGATAAGTACTGAATTCAGTTCTAAGAGTTCTTGTTCATATATCTGACTCTCTAAAGGTAAATGGGTATCTGAATTTACTCATTTGTCAAAAACACAAATAAGATTGTTGTGACTATGTTTACATGTACAGATGAAGGGAAAGATGCAGAAAACCCTTTCTCCTTGCAACAACATTAAACATGGGAGGTTGGTATTAATTGAACTGATATTCCAGTCTTTATCTGATTTACTGCCTTCTCAATATGTCAGCAGGATTTTTGTTGGTTTAGCTGGAGAAAATAGTCCAGTATGCTCACTTTGTTGAGGACTATTTGTTTTTCTAGTTTAATCTGGACATAAAGTACTTAAAAGCTCTGAAGCAGTATATCTGTGAATGAGTCCTAATACGGGTTACAAGATTATGGCTTAAGTGCCAAAAGTCGGCTTTGTACAATGGAAAGATTAGGGAGGAGGGGAGGTAAGAGAGCTGGGATTGCCCTTCAGAAAACTGTCATACTGATGCCAAATATCAAACCAAATGTCTTTGTTAGTCACAAAAGTAACATGATTCTGGAACACCTGAAATACTTTAGAGTTGCAACAGCTTGACGCAATCAGTGCTCAGTCTGATGGAGCTTCACTACCATGCAAGCTTTGCTTCGTGTTTGGAAACTGACACCCCTCTATGGTGGCACAGTGAAGCCTCTTACACCAATTGTGGTTTGGCTTTGCAGCATTTATTTCTAGCTAGCTGAAATCTTTTGTATGGCTGCTGTCAAACTACCCCAGGCTCTTGAGGACCGTTAGGTGCACGGTGACAAATAACTTGCCCAATTGTGGTATATTAAGGACTTAGTGAGTAGTTAAGTTTTTATGCAACTGTCCTTTTGGATTAAATTTTTGTTAATCAATAAAAGATCTCTAGAAAGTTCTTTTATAATGACTATGGCCCTCAGGGAATGTTTGCTTTATTCTGAGTATTGAATTATTGGAGTAGTTCTTTAATTGCATGTTAATTTGAAAATGCATAGGTGGTCTTTGATAGCCTTATTTGTCAACATTGTGGGCATCTCTACTGCCAGATACAGGCAATGTGGACAACCTATCCAGAATCGAGCTAACAGGCATACTTGAACATTTGCTTTTGGTAGGTAAGGCTACAAAACTGATGCTTGACACCTGGAAAAAAAAAATCCAACTCAGGTTTTTAATATCTAACTTGGCAAAGGAGTTCAAGCAAAAAAGTAGGCAGGATTAATTTTGGAATCAAAACCTGATCTATATGCTCTGGAAGCAGGTATAGACAGAGATAAAGTTTAGATTATCTCAAAGCCCTTTAAGTTTATTGATAATGATATCTCCTTGATAATGTTATGTTGGTATCTGACAGATTTAGAGCAGCAAGTGACATGACTTGAAACACTCTTGGACTTTTTTTGAAACAGTGATACTTAGGATCTTTCAAACTGGTTTATTTTCTATAAATACATCATTGATAGCAGCATGGATGTTTAGGTGTCTCTGGATTTGAGAAGAGCTAAGTGGCTGTGTAATAGTGAACACATTTCTACAGTTTGTTCTTGTACTGATGAAAATCCTTCTGTCAAACAGAAGCGATGGGAATAAGACAATGTACAATGTATGAAATGACAAGGGGAGAAACTTTCTTTTCTTCCCTTTTAAGCTGATAAAGGAGAGGCAACTTCATTTTTATTGTCTTTTTAT
This sequence comes from Falco biarmicus, assembly GCF_023638135.1. Taxonomy (NCBI): domain Eukaryota; kingdom Metazoa; phylum Chordata; class Aves; order Falconiformes; family Falconidae; genus Falco; species Falco biarmicus. The sequence goes on from NC_079288.1 coordinate 92,051,051, forward strand.
GGCCCTGTGTTGTCTTGCTAGAATGTAAATATTTTCATTAAAGGAAGCTTTGAAATAGGAGAAGGCTGTGTGTACTACTTTCCTTAAATTAATCTTCCTTCCAGGTTTTCATTTAGATGCTGCTCTATTTGTACTTTCATATAAGTGCTATGATGGGTATGTGAACTTACTATACTGAGTATGTCTGTACGTTTTCTTTTTTCCCAAGATAATCCTAGTTAATATAGTTCTGCAAGATAGTGCTTTACCAAGACAAGTTTCTAAAAATGAGTCCAGACATTAAAAAAATAATTGTGTCAGTATTGCTGAATGCAATAGTAACATTTGCAATTGCAGAGTAATGTGCACACACACTTTGGGGAACAATTATTTTTATCAACCAAGGGAGGACTGGCTGTTGTGATCAAGTAGTTAGCATGCTGGTGGGATTGGTGCTTACACAGAAGGGAGCATACATATGTGCTCCCACAACTGAGTATGTGATATTAGTAACTTGGTTTAGATGAGAGGTTTGTTTATACCACTAACTTGATATGGAATTCTGCGATCCCTACAATTAAATGCTTGTTGCCAAGATACTACTAATTATCTTCCACTTGGAATAAAATATCTTTTTTTTTTATTTGCAAAAAATATTTTTAAAAGATCATTTTAATACTATTTGCTGCTTTTGAAGCACATTCATTTTAAATAAAGATTTTACTGTGATTTGTTGGGTTTGTGAAGTGATAATTTGTGTGCTGTTTCATGGAATGGAAATCTAGAGGAGGATGGCATTACAGCAGTGTCAGTGAGACAACCCAAAAAAAGCCTAAGCACAAAGTATTGTAGAAGCAGGCAAGAAGCAAATAATAAAATTATCTTGCAGATGGAAAAGTTTATGGGGCTTCCAATCTTTCATGGTGTTTTAACAGACTGAAGGGGACTGTGAAGGGAGTTGAGAAGAGATTTGCATGTGTTTTGTTATCTGGGTGTTAGATCTATTACTTTGAATTAAACAGAATATATTTCTAAACAAATTAATAAGGAAGTTCAGGGATACTTGTTCATGAAAGCAAAGTTTGCTTTGCCAGTGAATATGTACAGGCAACTTTATTCATGCTGAAATGCTGAAGCATTCATGTTGTCATTGCTTGCAGCAGTGCTCATAGACGGCTAACTCTTGTGGCTACTGTACTCAACGTTAGCAAGGTTTTCTTGGCAACTACAACCTCTACAACCTGACGTTCTGACAAGTGCCTTCTCTGATTATTTTTTTTTGTTGTTTTGTTTGTCCCGCCCCCCAATAAAATTTACTTGGGAGAAATGTTAAGCTTTGTACTTCATCAGGAAAATAAAACCCAGAAATAGTTAACTGCTTATTATATTTTATTTTGTTAAATAGTAATAGAGGGGACAAAATGTTTAATAAAAAGTGTTCATCTCAATAGAGCCTTCAGGTATGCTTTTTAAGAACTGCAAATATAATAAAAACAGCCGGCAGGTTTTTTTCCACTTTCCACATGTTCCATGTTTTCAGGGTACTAGTAACTCCTTGTGGTAAAAACTTTCTGTCTAGAATACACATTGTCTATTGTTGATTACTGGCCCTGGAACTACTTATGGAAGAAACAGTTTATACCTTAGAGTAAAGGTGGTAGCTATGAATTTATTTGTATTTACTTTTATCCAGGCTTGTCAAAATATTCTGATGTGGCTAGCAACAGCCCAGTGAACTCCTCTGTGGTATGGGTTATAAAATGCAGCTTGTATGTCAGTCTGACAGTGTCATGTTCTCTCTGCGTTGCCTCTGACCTGATTTGCTACAAGGCTAGGTCAAATCTCTTACTAAGGGAGAATAGGGAGTTTTATAGCTTGCTCCAGGGTAGATTAAAAATGGAAGTTTTTGCCACCAGGTCTTTCTCCAACTCTTTGCTGTAGTTTTATGGTCACAAAACCAGAAGTGACTTCCATCCTAAGTGGTATGCAACTAGCTATTGAAAATATCCCTTGCTATTAGTCAAAATCCAGAGTGTTTTTTCAAGGCTGCTACAAACTTCACGTGTAACCCTTTACAATCCTGGTGTGGTACATAGTTCGACAGAATAAATGAAGATGACTGTCTTTGTAAAATTTCAAATTTCACCATAGCTAACTCCTGGCCACATGCAGAGTCTACTAAATCACTCATGCTTTGTGCAAGAAAAAGATTTATACACACACACACACGCTCTGTGATACTTTGGGAAACCTTGTGTAGCCTTTAAACTACGTTTTGTGGAGAGCTCTTCTTAAGCTTGATCTTGCTCCTGAAAAAGTTTCAGTATGATATAATTTTAAGACAAATACGTATATATCAAGTTATTTTTAGTTTTAAGCCCTGAATTTTAACATCATGTAGGCAGTCTTGTAGTGCTGTAAAGGTCTGTGCTCAGTAGTAGTATTTTACAAGTAATTAGGTTCTTAAATTTATTTTTCTGAAATTTTTTTTTATGCAGAATTTGTGAAGGAAGTGTTTTATATGTGAGGAAGAATTAAACCTCCTGGCCAATAGTTTGGTTTAGATTTGCTTTTACTGCAATTCAAGTATCATGTGATACATCTTTGTTTTGAAGTTGGATTAGGTGAATTTTTAGCTGGCCAGATTTTGATTCTGTATCCTGGATGTTGCAGTAGAGTGCACAAATATACATACAAAGATATGGAAATTCCATACAAAGATATGGAGAACAATTGATTGCTTTCCATGTTAGCCCACTAGCCCAAAGATAGGCTCAACAAGAAATATAAGCATGGGTTAGATGCATCTATTTTTGCAATAAGTCATGGTTTAATCACATCTCAATAGCTGATACTAAATCAACTGACACAGTTTTCCAAATTTTTAAAACTTTATTACAAAAAATAATTCAAGATCTATAGTAAATTGAAGTTTAAATAAACTTTTGTGTTCACACACTTCTGTTTCAGTCTGAGTGCTAAGTGACTAGTGAGCCATTTGAGAACCTGTCAGTTGCAAATGTGAGCTTTTTAAGACCGATCACTCATGAGTGGTCTGAATATTAGACAGGAAAAACAATTTCTGTATATAGACTTTATACCAGGGACGAAATAGTCGCCAGACTTATATTTTTACCAGTGGTGTTATCTGGCAATTATGTCTCATAAAAAATAGCTCAGATTAAAGCTGGAGGTAAACAAGGTGTTTTGTTGCTGTCCCCCTCCCCACCCACCCCAAGTAGTTGAAGAAAAATAATCTCCTTCTTAGTGCTGATTACAACTGTGAGAATTTGTGATAGAGTTGATAGATTAGTATTTGGCTTTCTAGATGCCACTGGGGGTTGAAGGCTGGAATATCTAGAACAGCAATAAATCAGGTATTTCGACTTGCATATCTGGCTCACAAATGTCTCACTTGAGGAAAGGTATAGATGACACCTCTTCTTTTCCCCATGTAACATTCTGACCCTAAACCCTGAGGAACTGGTGAGAAAGGGACAAGATGGAGCAGAGAGGATGGATTTTCTGGAATTATTTTGTTATTATCAGGGTGCAGGCATCCTGTTATAAAAGTCCATAGAATCAAATTCAAACTTGATACCCTGTCTGCGTTCCTAATATATACTTGATAATAAAATCTTATATTGTTTTTCAGATAATATCAGCTAGTGCTGTAAACACTGATAAATAATTAATCAATTTTTGTATTGTTACAAAGTTACAAACCAAATTTTATACAATATAGATATATCCAAACTGTTTAAAATGAGATATAAAAATCTTGGATTATCAAGCATAGATAAATTCATCACAACCACATCAGAGCTTTGACTTGCAGTATTATGTAAAATACAGCAGCCTGTTACAACACAGTTACAGAATCTGTGTTAATTTTTTGCCACTTGTACTACAATAATTCAGAATGGTTCAGGTTTATTCACTGTTTTCCTGAGTGATATCTTAGATGTAATTGAAATGAGTGTGATAGTCTGTGGTGTTTGTGAAGTCACAGTTGTATTGGTAAATGACAATGTTGAAACTGTTTTCATAAGCCTTCCACTGGTTTTCACCAATAAGCATAATTAGAGACCTTATTGCTAAACACTCCAGTACTGTTGGAGGTGGGGTCTGGGGGAGGGTGTCTGCTTTCAGCATGCTGGGAGTACAACAGGTCAGATGCAGGAAGGATTTAGGGTATGAAGTTCCTCTTCAGATCAAGACTGTGACTTGCAAAATTCACCTCATTCTGTTGGTATCTTATCGCTAAAATTATCTAATTGTATTCTACAAATACATAGAAATGCTTAATCTCTGCTGACATGAGCAGCCCTGATTCTTTGTGTATGCTGGGTGTTGTGGGCATTGGTGGTTGTGGAGGTTTTTTGTAGGTATTTTTAATTTTTTTTGAGGGGTGTTTGTTTTTTGGTTTTGTTTTGGGTTTTTTGGGGTTTTTTTTGTTGTAGTTTTTTTTTCTTTTTGGGGTTTTTTCTTTAATAAGAGGAGTTTCCTCCACTCAGGCCTTTGTCTGAGTGGTTACAAAAGTCATTTGGGATACAGAAAACTGTTTTCAGTTCTGTCCTATTTTTAACTCTTTGCTTACTTCAACCTTCGTTTGTTGATGTCAGTTTTTTAGTTTTCCATAAGACAAATAGAAGTGAACAAGGCAGGACTAAGGGAAACATTGAGTTTTCAAATATACATGAAGGAACTAGAATTTCTTAATTCTGCCTGTTAGTATTCTGGTTGGAGACATATAGGTGATGACTAGAAACTGGAACATTACTATTGATGGGGTGGAGGAATCTTCTGGCATTCTCCTTCCTCCCAACCTCTTGTCTTACTCTTGCATAAACCAAACTTAATCTGAAAACGATTGTGTTGCATGTTGGACGATGAAGGGAAAATACAAAAGGAAAATTTTGATGGGCTTGTGTGTGCAATGAAAAACAAGCTTCCCCTTCAAAAACCACCGGAACACAGGAAAGTTAACTACCGTGATGGCCTAAATCTGTTTTTCCAGACTAAAGGTGTAGAAAAGTATTTAATAAGGCAATATACCTTTTACCTGCAGAACAAATATCGGGGGAAAAAATAATAAAGTGATAAGACCATAACTTCCTTTCGTTAAACTGTTTCACAGCTTAGTAAAAGGAATCTCCTCTTACTCTTTACTTACATCCTCACACATCTATTTCTGACCACATTGCTTATCCACCTTCCCAAATTCTAATAAACTTTCTCTTCTCCCTTATGTTCATGGGAATATCTATATTTTTGACAGACATTTTTGCTGCCCTAACCATTGCTTGCTAGTATGAAGCGTGGTCTATTGCTTGTCTACTAGCAGTGTGCTGCCACCGTTTGATGGCCGTTCAGCCCTGATACGTGAGCTTGAATTTTATTGTATTCCTAGTGATAGGAAGTTAGTAGGAGTAGAAAGAGATTCATATCATTCTACAGCTGAGGAAAGGTTGGAAAAACTTTTGAAAGACCAATCAATAACACCCCTGCACTTCTCAGAAGAGCAGAGAACAACTTAACTCGTGACACGTGTAAGCTCCTGTTTTCTCCTGACTTGCCATTCACATTTGACCTCTCTCTCCTCAACCTCCTCTCAACTCATCACCACGTGTTCATTCCTAGCTCTCTCCTTTCAGGGTTTTTCTTGTTTTGTTTTGTTTTTTTTTAAATGTTGGCTTTTTTCTTCTGTGGAGATACCAGTCTTTGGATGAGGTATTAGCTTTTCCATTTGTGAGATTTTTTTTTTCTTACTTCTGTGTATATATGTATCTGTTACTAAAGGTGTCTAACCTCAAATCTTACTTGATTTACACCTGTAATTTAACAATCATTGTGGGGAAAAACACCTGCTAGCAGGCACTTGTGGTACATAACTAACTTTGAATAAGACCTAGCATCATACTGGGATTAAATATGAGATTAGTCATATTCTCAAATATAATTTCAGGAATTCATGTGTTACATAAATTGAAAAGGTTTATGTGTTTGATTGTATTGGGCAAGTTAAAAGTATGTGTTACTGAAATCTAGCTCTGCTTTCCCTTAAGTATCTGCTGTTTGGCCTACAGGAAGGGTAACAACTTATACCAGTAAAGGTGTATTTGTGGGGTGGGGTTTTTCTTTGCATTTTTTGTTGAATTTTATCTGTTTTGTTGGTTTTGTTTGTTTCTTTTGGATTGAGCTTACTCAATTAAAATAAATGTTTTGCCATCTATGGCAAAACAATACATGTGTCATCCTAATGAAAAATATTTTCAGCTGGTGAAAGGTGTTACGTAGTTGTGCTGAAAAATATTGCTGCAACTTTATTACACAGCTCTTATGTCTTAAAAAAAAAAAAAAAGTCTGTGTTAGCTGCTAAGCCAGAAAAATATCTTAGGTTACAAAGTTGCCAGCAGAGTCTTGAAAAATATACTTTAAAAGCAAAGGGGCAAATCTTAGGTAAGGTTCATAATTCCAGAATCAATTTACCTAAATCATTTGCATCTAGTTAGAGACTTGCATTATGAGCTGTTGTGTTAGTTGTCAGAGCCTTTCACAGAAAAGCTGAAATTTAACAATGTAATGTATTATTTGTTATGGAATAATGCTGTAGTTTGACATGCTGTGACAAACCCAGAAGAATTCAAAACTAGTGTGGTTTCTGTTAAATATGACTGATTATAAATCAAGTAATATACTGTGGTGAAATGGTAAAACTGGAGGAAAATGTGAAGCGTGCACATATTACCTAAAACTGAGTTTTAATCTGTTATTTCAGAAGCTAGTAGGAAGAAAGAGAAGCAGAAGAAAGATTGATTTGCTTTACTGTCATTTGTTATGCTGCAAATATAATCCTTTGCATTAGGGTTTACATTTTCCAGTAACAAAAAACCAGTTAATTTTAACGTGACAAAGTAATACCTTCTTTTACATTTTACGTGGCATGTTCTGATTTTATACTTGCTTTTTACAAGATAGCTACAAGTAGATCAACTTTATGGAACATAGCATTAATGAGAAACACAGCACAAGCAAATACAATATGTTATTTCTGTTTTGACTTGTGGAGTAGGTTTCTGTTGCAGCACTCTCCAAACTAGCCGGCTGCAGTAAGGTCTTTTACCATCTCATACCAGCACACTCTTCATGCCAGTCCTGCTGCTGCCTTCTCCTTGTCTCTCCTCACACAGGACACACTCGCTCTTTCTCTTCTCTCTGCTTCTTCCTACTCTCTTCATTGGCTGCCCAACCCCTTACAAGAACCAGCCACAGCTGCATCTTTTCTACACCGGCCAACCCACCGCCCCTGAAGCCAGCCCACAGTTGTATATTATCAATGCTAATTAACGCAGCTTCATGCCTCTACAGGTTTCACCCTGAAAAATTTGAGATTTAAAATTGAATTTTTAATATTTAAAACTTATTTTTGGGGTTGGTGTTTGAAAGAAAATAGGTTTAATTTCCTAGCATAAAACCCATAAAGTTATCTCTGAGAAAAATCTTGAACTCACAATGTAGAACAAAAGTAATTTAATATCTAATGTAAACTATGTGTATGCATATTACATATAAAAAATAAATACATATGCAATAGGAGAAGGAAAGGAATTTATATGTGTAAATAGGAGGTGTATTTTTGATCTTGCCAATACCTGGCAGGAATTCCCTGTAAGCCTGTTTGAAACTTCTTCCCCGCTAATAGTTTGGAATGTGTTTAGCAGGTTAATGTGCATTGTCGTCGGTGTAGGGGTTTTGTTTCCTTTTACTGTGTCATTTCTCACTCCATCTGTTCTGTTTTTACTACAGACTATTCCCATTTTTTTGCTTGTTTAGAATCACCAGCAGAAGCAATGTTTTAGGAATGGGATGACCACATATGACAGCAATATTAATAACCTGAAGTAACACTTATGAGATGCTCTGTATCCTGGCAGCATGTGTGGGGTGATGCAATGTTAATGGCTGAGTGCTCCAACACTTGCACATAGTGCTACAGAGTTAAAACTTTAACCTTTGTTCAGAGCGAATGCAAAGAACAAAAGTTTTTGTCTAGTTTAACTGAACTCCCTGGATTATTTTTTTTCTCTTGTTATTTTTAAATCCCTCGATATGTGCACTTGGAAACTTGATTCCAATTACTTGGGCTCATAATCTTATGAACTGAGGGTAAGCTCACAAGGTTAGTGTCAGTGTGCACTAGCTAAAATTTTTCTAAAAGGTTTTGGACTGTCTTACCTCTTAAGATGAATGCTTCTACTCTCCTCTTGCTGTGGAGATTTATTTTTATTTTTATTATTTTTTCCTCCCAACCTCCTTGGACAATGATCTTCAGGTCTCTATACCTGTAAATAGAAGGTCATAAAACATTGTTGTTTTCTGTGGTTTTGTTTTTTGTTTTTTTTTTTTAAACTTTACATTGTTAAATTTACATATCTGTTCTGGATATGACATCAGAACTGAACAAATTGCTGAACAGACCTCAGGACATTAGATATGTACTTTGCAACCATACACGCTGTTTGACCGTTCAGGAAGAGAAATCTGCTTGCTCCTCCATCTTGAGTTTCACTCACTTCAGCTATTTTATTCTCTGGATGTTCATGTGCTGCTTGGTGTTGGTTTTTTGGGAGGGGTTGGGTTTGTTGGTTTTTTTTTTTTTTTTCTCCTGCTTATTTGAAGCTTCAGTTGGCGTAGTCTCAGTAGAATGTGATAGAAAGCATTTCTTGAATATGAAGTATTACGAAGTATCAGTAAAAAAAGTCTAAAAGCTTTAAGGAATTCAGCTCTACATGTGATAAAAAGATTAATACTCTCTATTAAAAACTACATAATGAGTACTCTTTCATGCTTTTTGGACGTTTTGTTTCTAAACTGATCTTCTATTGCATAAATCCTGACTACATATATCTTAAACAAAAATTAAAAGCGTAGCTTAATGACAAGGATTTCAGTTTCTTCCTAGTCTGGTTTATCTTTGGGATTTTGAAGGTGAAGGAGCAGTAGGCTTTTGCAAGCAACACTATCCTGCCCTATCTGGAACGTGCCTGGAGTAAGGATGGCCCAGCACAAATTCTTCCTTGCTTTTCTGTTAGCTAGTGGCTAATGAGTCTCATGGCTCATGAGACTGGGCTTAAGCACAAAACTAAAACCAAAGTCTTTTTCTCCTTGTCCCTGTGAAGTACTTGGGAACATAAATTCTGTAGAATGTTGCTGACACAGATATTATTGATGTGCTATATTATACCACATTGTTTTGGTATCATATCCTGAAATCCTCTTATGTATTTGTAAATAGCTTTTTCTGTATGCTTTCAGAAGTTTTGAATATAAAATATTGATTCTAGAAAATGGGCGAGAATGCTATCAGACTATCCTCTGATGGAAAAAGCATGCTGGTATGACTGTTTACAAAGATGTGAAATTAAACAATGAATTTTTCTACAACACTTTGATAGTAATGCACTGAACGCATCAAAAAGTGTGCTGAGAAATATTGAGTAGAAAGGGGTGTGTACCCTCATCAATACATCCATCTCCTAAAGCCAAACCGCTGGCTTTTCTGCTCTCAGATGAATCTCGATTTAATAAACAAGTGATAGATCCAAACTCACTCCGATATGCTCCTTTTGCAGAAATGAAATCCTACATTCATATAGTTGCAACATAAGAGACGTGCAGGCAGATTTTCTCTTTTATCCTAGGTTGGTTTTGTTTGTCTTTATTTAGTTACTAGCGTTTTTTAGTGTCACCTTCTAGTTAAACAAAAATACAGAACAAAAATTTGAATAGAGAAATTCCTTTTGATACCAAACTTGCATTAAACTACACTGTGCCTAAGATGTTCCCCTCTCATTATCAGTAACAAGATGAATAGTTCATGAACTTCATTTCCCAGTGCAATCTTATGTTCAGCAAAGTAAATGTGTAAATCTTAGTTCCTGTGACGTTCAAACATGAATTTTATAGCCATCACGTTGAAGTCTGTAAATACAACTACTGTCATAGTAAGATGTGAGGCACATTTTGTTCTCTTTTTGCAAATTACTCTAGCATAAATGCCACGCTTCATCGCTAGTTCACAGCACTGCCTTGGTCTCATTAGTGTCGAAAAACTATGTTCTCAAGGGAAAGAGGAACTACTTTACATCTAAGGTGGTCTGGCCACAGTCAGCTAGATCTCCAAATTGAAAGCTGAAGAGCTGTCACTTTATTATCTCTTTTTAAAAAACAAACAGACAAAAACTCCAAAAGAAAATGAGTGGTGAGCATATTTCAGAAATCAAAATGTTGGTTCTGTTGAAATAATATGCATAAAAATTCAATGAAAATCAATTATGTCTAGTCCTGGAAGAAACTCAGCTAAAAATGTTGTCATTATTACTGTATTGCTCTAATTGTATGGTAAACTAGTAACTAAAAATTCTACAACATGATGTAGGTAACATCTGATACATTCCTGAGAGGTTACAGTAGATTCAAGTTCCTGCACAATATTGCTCTAACCTCTGATACAAACTATATTCAGTGGGTGATGCTTGAATATCTGAAGCTGAGAAAATTAAAAACATGTCCCTGTTCCTCTGCAGTGATTTAACAGAGCTGAAATCTGGAAGCTAAATTGAATATACCTTAATCTCTTAATAAAAAAGTTTCCAGCTATTGTTAAGAAGAGGCATAGCTAATTTGGTGCAGTGAGGACTGTTATTTTCAGACACTCTAGAAAGTGTGTAGGTCCTATCGCTGTAGGGTAGGGTGGAAATAGGTCTGAACTGGTGAAATTGAGGAAAACTTCTGTAAGTATCTTGTTGCAAAATTAATCACTAATATATATATAAACCTTTAGAGCAGATCCCTATTAATATAAATTTTTAAATAAAAATAATAAAAAAAAATAAATCTTGTGCCCTTTCACAAATGACTAGGGGAGCCCCATGGTTTCAACATAATACTCAAAGAGTAAAATCATGACTGCATATTACTCACAGCAACAGAGACGTGAGAGGAGGTTTCATCTGTGCTCTTGGGCACAACACAAAGTAGGGCTGTGGGTTCATCGAGTTAGCCTAGCATAAGCTATGGAATAGGTGGTTTATTGAGGCAGTTTATGTATAGAAGACCTCTAGGGAAAGGCAACTCATTCTGCAATTATAAGTTTGTGTTTATAAAAAAGTTCATCTACCAACATTAAGGGAATTTACCTTTATATTTTGGAAGACTTCATGTTTTCTTTGGTGCCTTAGGCTTCTGAAGGATAAGTACACAAATAAATGAGAAGAATCTTGAAACCAAATGATGCCATCACTTTTCTAGTCACAGTTTGTTAAAGATACAGCTAGAACAAAGCAAACCTTTCTTCAACTGTGCTTGTGTTGTTGACTCAAGCAGTTACAGACACAATATAAGAGATGAGATGGTTTCCTGTTTCTTCCCCCCAGTAAATTTAGGAAACTGCTTTGATTAAAACTTTGTTTGGCCTAATAATAGTTAACGCTTTAATGAATTGCTGTAGTGTGGAATACATTTTGTAAGTTTCTGGCTATTCATTCAGGTGGCAGAGCTGTAGGTTCAGAATCTGTATTTTGGCAGAGTTGTTTTCTGTTTTTGTTTGAGTTTTTTGTTTGTTTGTGGGGTTTTTGTTTTGTGTGGGTTTTTTTTTTTTTTTTTTTTTCTTTTGGGGACCCAGGTTGAAGTAGTTCAATACATATGCAGGTTTCTTGCCTCAGATGTTTAATTCTATGTGTTATGGTGGCATTTTGCCCCCTCAGGAAAGTGGCTTTCCAGTGCTTCTTGACAGACCAGTACATGTCTTCACCTGTTACTTGGGGAAGAAACATCTGGAGCATAAAGATGACATGTTTTGTGCAAGAGGCCTTGTTGGGGAGGAAAAAAAAAAGTAAATGGGGAGTTAGTGATGTACCATTAGAAAAAGCTGCCTTCCTCCAACCCACATATTGTTTTGCACTGTAAACAATAGTGGGGGAAGAAATAAACTAACAGGGACTGCAAAAAGGTATTTTAGTTTAGGCATAAAATAACTGAATAACTAGTCATATAATCTGATTTACTGCTTCAACTCATTTTTGTCAAATGGCCTTTAAAAAAAAACAAAGCAAGCCAGCCAAAGCAAAAACCCAAAGCATTCTCCATTTAATGAGTGAGTAGTCTGTTGTCTTTAGACCTATCCTATACTTTTTGTCTTCAGATTTTACTTGTTGTTAGTCACATTTCATGAGGCTAGAAGGTATTATATTGGCAAGTATGTGGCCTTGTGCCAGAATGCAGATCCTGTAAGATGAGTCCTCTGTCATGGAGGAAACCAAGGGCATAGTGTGTGTGTGTGTAAGGGTCTTTCTCCTGCTGTAGTTCCTTTTGGAATCATAGAACATTGTATAGGCTCTCCCAAATTAATAATGGAATGTATTTTTGCTTTCGAGTCTTGTGTGATGGAAAAATCCCCTCCTGGTGAAGGTAGGTCAGGAGGTATTGATGGGAAATCAATGTTGATTAGATGAGTAATATTAGAAAAGTACAACTTAATGGCAGGTTTTCAATTATCCCGAGCAATACTTAAGCTTTGTTATCCTTCTTAAAATGCTTTATGAATAATTGTGTGACAAGAAAAGAAATTGGTGAAAAGTTGTCCGTTTTTTTGTGTCACTATGTAAGAACCAGTAGGAGAGCCTTCAGATGTCTTTGTTGGCCTGTGCCACATGTGGTGCATTAACTGTTAAAAGTCTTAAGGAGGTGCAAACACAGAATTTAGGCTGTAGTGACAGGGTACTCAAAGTTACAATTTAACCAGGATCAGTGACCTATACTATATAAGATGAAAGGATACATTTTGGGAAGGTAGAACTGAAAATATGAAGGAGAGAATGAATGCTGCCAAAAAAATAATAGTAATTAGTCAGATATGACTATTTGTTCTAGGTGTTTTTCTCCTTCACATTAAACTTAAATTACTGGATTTCAAAACCAAAAAAAAGTGTTCTGATATTTTTTCTCTACTGACTAGTTAAATCCATTTCTGTTCCTTATAATTCAGAAAAAAACCATTAGGTTTTGCAAATGTTAGCATGCTACTTTGGCTTTTAAAACAGTAACTTATAGAAATCTAAATTTGTGGGGTTGGGGAATAATTGTATTGAATAAAAATAAAATCTGGTTCTTATGAAACTTTAAAACACAAATGATTTTTAGTTGTAGCTAATAATGTGTAACTTAATCTTATGCCATATATCACCTGGTTATCCTTGATCTTTGAGGTAGCTCTTATTATTTTTTCTCCTGGAGATGAAAGACTTGCCTACACCGGAGTTTTTCAGAAGACTATGCCCTTGTTCGGTGGGTTTTTTTTCTTCTTCTGGAAAATGGGAATAAACAAACAAACCTTATTCTGGAATAACTGCCTGAAGAACATATCAAACCTTTTATTTTATTGTTCTTAATAACGCTGTGATTCTCTGAAATAACTTTTCAACCTTATATTGCCCCCTTAGACTTGCTGTGTATTTTCTTCTGTTAGTAAGCTGGAAGGCTTTTTGCAGTGATAAGCCTCTTCTCAGGGACTTTCTGTAGCTAACTGGATGTTTAAAGATTTTGTGTGACTCATAATTCGATGTTTAAACAAGAAACAATATATCTATATGCATATATATATGGAAGTCAGCAGTAATTACTCTTTGTATTAGAGATGAGCTACTGTCTTTTGTTATTTTTTGATTGACGTCCAAGAAAATTCCTTTTCAAGTTTACTTCTGGGCTTTACCTCTGAAAACTCGTGCAGAAGCTAATAAATTTTCCATGTAAAAAGAAAGTGCAAGGTTTTCATATAAACTTTCAAGTTAATTTGCAACTTGCTGAAGTACTGATATTTGACGATTTTGTATGATTTTTATTCTTGGAGCTTATTAATAAAAAACCTGTCAACTCTTTTTATCAATATGGGAATACAAGGAATTTGGGAAAACAATAAAAATGGTGAATGGTTCAATGACTTGGTGGTGCCCTTTTATTGTACGTGTAAAAGGCACTATGAGACAGTCAGTCCTGAGTGTAGCATATAGAAAAAGTTTCTATTTGACTAAGCTGAATCTGTAGGTTACTAGCAAATGTGTTTTCAGTGTCTTTCTGTAGAACTTGAAGACCATTTCAGGGATTGAGGGGTGAAATCTCACCTCCTCCTGTATATTTCAAAGATGCTGCTGGTACAATGAATATCACATCTGGTTTTTCTACTTTCTGAAAATGATGAGGTTTGTGATGGCATGAGATGGAAAGGCAAGGAGTATGAGGATTTGAGGAATATTAATGCACAGCAGCCATAATCCTCAGGTTATTATGAAGCTAAGAAATCCAGAAAACACCAGCAAAAAGCAGCTGAAAGGCTTAGAGGTTATGAGAGGGAGAGTAACCTAGAAGGAATACAAGTGGGAATGCAAAATATTGAAATTGCTGCAGAGACACATGGGTTCTGGCAGACAAGTGCAGGCAGACCACCCCGGGAGTGTTGCTGGAGGATGCTGCAGTGGTAGCAGCAGCAGGAGGGAAAGCCCTGGGGTGCTGAGGAGCACAAGGAGGCAAGCTGCTTGGGATTTGTCTTGAATGTGCCTGTGAACGAGTGGAAGAATGGCAAACAAAATGAATTCTGCACATAGGCGTTTGCTTTGTGCCCAGTTTCCTATCATACAGCCATTATAATGTTTACTAACCTGCTTCAAAAAATACCTTTTTTATTTTTTTTCTTTTTCATTCAGGCAAACAACCATAACAGTAAGTGTTCTCAAATATTTGGCTTCGGTTCTGTAGCTGTTCTGAATACAGTTAGCAACACAGTCCCAGTTAGAGACGTTAACCTCAGTAAGTCATTGCCTGTATAACTGAATTGCTTTAATTGGTGCTTTACATATTTTTAGGTGTAATATTGATATTAATATGCAAGAATTAAACTTAATAAGTTCTGTAGCTACAGAATAATGCTCCTCTGGTGGACTAAGCCAATATACCTGACATGTTCACTGAATGATTTTTCATTAGCATCCCTAGAAATTGTTAGGAAACAGGGAATAAATTATTGACTTTTTAAGCTTTCTGTAACATGAGGCTAGTAAATAAAAATTTTATGACAATAATATTATTGAATTAGGCTTCTGCTTTTTTGCTCGAGTCCAATAAAATCTGAATGTAATGAATAAAATTACTGAATGTAAATATCATTAGCAATGTGGTAGGCTACTTATTCAACTAGATTTTGATCGCAAAGATTATTTTTAGTGAAGAAAAACATGAAATTCGCCTTTCCTATACAACACATTTTGGTCTAACATTTAATTGCATTTGGAAAGAAAGTAGCTTAACATTTTTGTAAGCAATTACTCCTTCTTAAAACATCATTAAGAGACTATTTGGAAGGCACTTAAGATGTGTATTGGGTTTGCATGGCAAGGTTTTGGAGTTCAGGGGGTTACAGAGGTGGTTTCAGTTAGAAGCTGCTAGAAGCTTGTTTGACACAGCCAGTGTCAGCAGTTTCCAAGAGGGACCCACCAGTGGCCAATGCTGAGCCCATCAGCAACAGTGGTAGAGCCTCTGGGATAACATATTTAAGAAGAGGGAAAAAAAAACCCCAAACCTGTGCAACAGCAATTTCAGCTGGAGAGAGAAGCGAGACTATATGAGAGCAATGGCCCTACAGACACAGAGGTCAGTGAAGGAGGAGGAGCAGGAGGTGCTCCAGGCACCAAAGCAGAGGTTCCCCTGAATCTGGTGGTGAAGATCATGGTGAGGCAGGCTGTGCCCTGCAGCCCATGGAGGTTAATGGTGCAGCAGGTATCCACCTGCAGCCTAGGGAGGACCCCACACCAGAGCAGGTGGATGTGCCCCAAAGAGGCTGTGACTCCCTGGAAAACCCACACTGGAGCAGGTTTATGGAAGGACCTGTGGAAAGAGAAAAGTGCACACTGGAGCAGGTTTTCTGGCAAGGCTTGTGACCCACACTGAAGCAGTTTGTGGAGAACTGTAACCCATGGGTAGGACTCATGTTGATGAAGTTCGTGGAGAACTGTCTCCTATAGGAGGGACCCCACGCTGGAGCAGGGCCAGAGTGTGAGGAGCCCTCCCCGTGAGGGGAAGGAGCAGCAGAAACAGCGTGTGATGAACTGACCACAGCCCCAGTTCCCCTGCACTGCTGGTGGAGAGGAGAGAGAGAAAAACAGGAGTAAAGTTAAGCCCAGGAACAAGGGAAAGGTCAGAGGAAGACGTTTTTAAGATTTGGTTTTATTTCTCGTTATCCTACTTTGACTGGTAATAAATAAATTTCACCAAATAGTCTGTTATGCTTGTGACAGTAAATGGTGAGTGATCTGTCCCTGTCCTTCACCTCAAACCACAAGCCTTTCGTTTATTTTCTCTCCTCTGTCCACCTGAGGTAGGGGAGCCCCTGGCATCCAACCAGGGTCAACCCACTACAAGATGTCAAAACCAATGCCTGCTATTTTATATTCTTGAAGGATTTTCTTTTTTATGAGCTTAGAAATGTTCTTTTGTGATGCTTAAATGGAAGAACAGAGAACTTGCCAAGATCACATGAAATACAGATTGTAGATGCCTGCCACCTATGATAAAAGAAAAAGGGTTTGCAGTTGACATGCAGTTATTCCTGTAGCCTTTTTTGGGTATTTCTAAGTTTTTTAAAATAAATTGTTGTTCAACTACTGCTTTATTACACTTCAGCTGATTTTTAGTAATCTTCCATAAGGGCTTTAAAATGAATTTATATTTCTAGGCTAATTTAAACACTTTTTTGTGTATTGTGGCCTCTGATAATCTTAGTTGTACCTCAGAAGTTCTATAGGTTTTGTCTAGCCTGCATTCACATGCAGTCTTAGGCTGGATCCATGATATATGCAAAAAAGTACGACTTGAGTAGGGTAGCTGTTACCCCAGCCTCCATTTCCAACATCGATGTTTGTGTCCAAGAAAGAATTGCTTCCTTCCAACAAAGGTTAGGTGACCATTTGAAGTGCTAAATCAACATATTTGAATTTTTGATGTGAACAATATCGTATGTAGTAATGTAATCGTTTAGTCCTGCTTTGGCTAGTTGAATGTTGCTGCAACTAACAGTATATAATTTTTTTGGAAGTCCTATGTTTGTACATCTTCGTCTCTATTACACGCTTTCTTTAAAAATTAAATACATGAGCTGGAAAATATTCCCTGCTTTCCACCAGTGGGCAGTGGTGAACTTCTGATGTTTTGATTAGCTGGGGCTTTCCTCGGTTCTTGGACAGGAAACCATTGGGCAGCTTTTAATGGAAACTTGTCTGTTTAATCAAAAATTTGTTAAAATTGGATTTTCTTATTTCAATTAACTGGCTTTTTATAACTTTCCAATTGACTTTTGCTCTAATATTTGAGTACTTGGACACTGCCAGAATGTAAGAATGAAATTCATATAAAGAACAAAACACCACTGGACATGACCTAATAATATTTTTTCTTTTTTTGAGGACTTGTGATTTGAGTACAAATGAAAAGATCACACTAAAATCCTCGTAGTTGAGATTCTGGAGATCCTGTTCTGCAGAAGCAAACTGATCTAATCTGCAAACCAGATTGAAAGCAGAACATTTTGTGGATAATCTTAGAAAAAAAAGTGAAAAGTAAGCTTTTCTATCATTCCCACCCCCAGTATTTAATTTACTTAACTTACTCAAGAGACATTAGCTTGCCTGTCTGTGAGTACTATGTATGAAGTTACAAAACATAAAAATGGAAGAAGAAAAAAACCAACAACCTTGGAAAGTTTGTGTGCTTTGTATGGTACTATGGTGCAATATTCTGTATATCCATCAATGTTTTGGATATATTACTAGTATTGTTGGTTTGCAGTGAAAATGGCTGGTGCTTGAATCAGGAGTGATATCATTCTGCCATTTTTGAGGTATTTTCTTTTGATTTACTCAGACTATAATGAAAGTAATGTTTCAGAGTTGACCATGGGTTAAAAAGACTAGAGAAGTGGTATTGCAGGTGTACAAAGAGTTCTTGTTTAGGCCTGTGAGTCAAGGCTACATCTTGCCTTATTTCCACTGAGAATGTATTTCCAAGGGGCTGGAGGATAAGAAGGACACTAACATATACTGCTGTTTGGGGTGGTGGTGTTTTGTGTTGGAGCGTGGGTGGTTTGTGTATGTGGGTGGGGGTTTTTTTTGTGTTTACGCATTGTTTTGGGGCTTTGTTGCATTTGGAGGGTGGGTTGGTTGGTTGTTTTATATGAAATGCCCCTGTGTTTTAGGGTCTTTCACTAGTGTGTTAACTTTTGGAGAGTAATAATAATTGTAGATTAGATACTCCCTTTCTATGACATATCTCTTTTTAACTAAAATCACAGTCAACTAATTCAGGAATCTTAGAGTGACAGAAAGACTGTATAATTGATGTTTTAGATGTTTAACCTAAACCAAACTAAAACTCTAGCCATCTTGGAAAAGCTTTTACCAGATTTTATTTATTCTTTTATTTATATTTTTTTTAGGAAATACACCAAGTATTTCTTTCCCCAAACATGTATCAGATACAGATCAAAGGCAAGATTCATAAACCCAGTTGTAGCTGTTATGTGTTCAAGGTCTGTTTCAAATACTTGTCTCTTGGGTGTAAGTTGAAATGGCCTAAAAGTTTAGATCCTTGCTGTGAATAAGACAGCTTAGTCCAATTATGCATGGAATTGTCCTAATTATCAGGCTGTCAGGTATTCTAAGTTTGACCTCTCCCAGTCTTTTTTTTAATTTTTTTTCTTTGTCTTTTTCCTTCCCTTAAGATTCTTTTCTAGCCTTCAGTAAATTCTTTAAAACTGGAGAAATGTAAATGATATTCTAGGCTGGCATGTTGAACCACTTGCAGGAAAGAATAGCCTCAGACCTTTCCAATTTTGAATTATGACCTCTAGCCTTGGAGCTCAGAAGACAGCATTCTCTTCCTTCCCTCCAGAAGAGGAAAATAAATTTATAAATATGTTCTCAGATGATGAAAAGCTTTTTTTTTTTTCTTAGAAAAATAAAACCATTTAAATATAAATAATATTTTTCTGAGAGGTACTGAAAGCGATACAGGATAAAAGCTTTTTCTATGAAGATTGGGGCAAATTGAACTTTGATCCCATACCATCACAGAAAGCTCTGTGAAAGAAAGGTGTTGCTTTCATACAGGACAAAAGGAAGGAAAATGCTGCTGCCTGAGCACTACAGAGTAGGGTAGGGTATGGGGGAGCTCAGAAGAGGACATGCGAGAAACTGATTTAGGTCTGCAGCCAGTCTGAACTGGCACAAATCATTGAATCATAGAATCATTTAGGTTGGAAAAGACCTTTCAGATCACCAAGTCCACTGTTAACTCAGCACTGCCAAGTCCATCATTAAACTGTGCCTCTAAGCACCACATCTACACTTTTTTGAATGCTTCCAGGGGTAGTGATTTCACCACCTCCCTGGGCAGCCTGTTCCAATGTTTGAGCACCATTTCAGTGAAGAAATTTTTCCTAACATCCAAACTAAACCTCCTCTGGTGCAACTTGAGGCTGTTTCCTCTTGTCCTATAGCTTATTATTTGGGAGAAGAGACACCCACCTGCCTACAACCTCCTTTCAGGCAGCTGTAGGAAGCAATAAGGTCTCCCCGAGTCTCCTCCTCTCCAGGCTAAACCACCCCAGTTCTCGTAGTTGCTCCTTGCAAGACTTTTGCTCCAGACCCCTTACCAGCTTTGTTGCCCTTCTTTGGACACCTCAATATCTTTCTTGAAATGAGGGGCCCAAAACTGATCATAGGATTCGAGGTGTGGCCTCACCAGTGCCGAGCACAGTGGGACAATCCCTTCCCTTGTCCTGCTGGCCACACTGTTTCAGACACAAGCCAGGATGCTGTTGGCCACCTGGGCACAGAGCTGGCTCCTGCCCAGCCGGCCGTCACCCAGCACCCCCAGGCCCTTTCCCACCAGGCACTTGCCAGCCGCTCTGCCCCAGCCTGCAGCACTGTGTTGAGTGGTTGAGACCCAAGTGCAAAACCTGGTACTTGTCCTTGCTGAACTTCATACAGTTGGCCTTGACCCATCGATCCAGCATTTCCAGATCCCTCCACAGAGCCTTCCTGTTCTCAGGTAGATCAACACTTCCCCCAACTTTGGTGCTGTCTGCAGACTTACTGAGGGTGCACTTGATCCCCTCATTGTTGATAAAGATAGTGAATATCTTTGTTCCTGTTGAACAGGACTGGTCCCAATAATGAGCCCTGGGGAACACCACTTGTGACTGGTGTAACCTAATGACATTCTTATAGTCCTCCTGAGTTGCCTGCCCCTTCTTCTAAATATGGTAAATTCTCACTTTTTTTCCTCTGAGTTCCAGCAAAAACTCTCTGTTCGCCGCCACCAGTTATCTTCCCCTTTGGCTCATCTTTTGGCACATGGGGGCAGCCTACTCCTGTGCTTTTAAGATTTCCTTCTTGAAGAATTTCCAGCCTTCCTGGATCCCTTGGGCCTTCAGGACTGCCTTCTAAGGTCCTCTGTTAACCAGTGTCCTAAAGAGGCCAAAGACTGCCTTTCGGAGGACTGAGGGAGCAGTTTTGCTAACCCTGCTTCTTACTTCTCAAAGAATCAAAAACTATCGTTTCATGATTTCTATCCTGAACACAGCCTCTGACCACCACATCACACACTAATTCTTTTCTGTTTGTAAACAGCAGGTCCAGTGGGGCATCTCCCCTGGTTGGTGCTCTGACCAGCTGTGTCAGGAAGTTGTCTTCCACACACTCCAGGAACATCCTGGGCTATAATGTAGAGTATTTCTTCTGCCTTTTCATCCTGGTTGGGTGGTCTATTATACACTCCCACCAGGATGTCCGCTTTGTTGGTCTTCCCCCTGATCCTTACCCAAGAACATTCAGCCTTTTTGTTACCAGCATTAAACTTTAGACAGCTGAAATGCTTCCTTCCATACAGGGTTACTCCACTGCTTCTCTTTCCTAGCCTATCCCTTCTGAAGAGTTTGTAGCCATCCATTGCAGCACTCCAGTCAATTAAGTAGCCTCCCCATGTTTCTGTGATGGCAACTATGTCATAGTTTTCCTGCTTCCACCTCCTCCTGTTTGTTGCCCATGCTGTTTGCGTTGGTGTAGATGCACTTCAGCTGTGCTATCAATCTCACCTCCAAAAGTGGTGCACTGCCCCCAGGCTCATCTCTAGCGAGCCTGGTTTTATCCCCTTCCCCCTCTGAATCTAGTTTGAAGTTCTTTCAACGAACCCCAATAAGCCCTGACCTAATGCAGAGCAGTATGATCCTGAGAAGTTGGTGAGGTAACATGATCTGGAGAGAAAACACAGATCTGTAGCATTTACATGAGCACTCAGAGCCTCAGAGGATCAGTGGAAGCACTCTTGTTCTGCTGATCAGGAAACTCAAACACGTCGCAAAGATTAGAGAGAAATCTAGGCTCTTTGGGCCATTTCAGAACTCAAGTTATCCATCACCGGTGGCATTCCACACACACCCACACACCCCCACACACCCTGCCATGCTCTCATGCCCCCTGTGTTTTTAGTATTCAGACGCTGATCGCAAACAGTTATTTTTGCCTTTCTAAAGTAAATAGCCTTTTCCTAAAGTCAAGATACCTGTGAGAAATGGGGATGGTCCTATGTGCTATAACATTTTACAGAAATAATCTCTGCCTACTCTCCTCTATTTGGTAGCAGTCTTACGTGACAGATTTTCTACAAAGTTCTTATTCATGAAGAATTGTTTTTACTCAGGATTCAGTAAGTTTTACTCCTCTAAAGAACTTACTACTTGTACATTCTTCCCTCTGCCACCCTATTTCTTCCCCTCCTCCTCAAAACCAACGTATTTAACTCTTTACTTTGACTTTCCACATGCTGTTTCTCCCAGACTGCAGCAGCTTCTGGGCTTTTGAAAGCAAATAGCTTACAGCTCTTCTTTATATGGTCTGGTTGCAAAGAAGTATTGCTCTGAAAGGTGCCATATATTTACCCTCATGCTACCATAAGACAATATATTGATATTACCTTAGGCAAGTATAGTCTTTCTCAATATCATTTCAAGTGGAAGTAATGCCTTAAAATAGGTTGATGTGATAAAAGGAGAGTTTCCTATCATATAACAGCAGCTATTAAAGGAACATAATGTTACCTAACATATGCCACTGAGTCTTTTGACGAAACTGATCAGCCAAGCACTATCAGGATATTGCTCTGACAATCCTACAAATATCTTGGTCAAGGCAAGGTGACACTGATATTCATAGCTCTAACCTGAGGTCTGGTAATGAAATCTTTCACTTATGTTTGGAAAAGGTCAGATTAAAATAGCTCAATCTTATCTAGGTCAGCCTTTACAAGGGTAAATACTGGCAATTTGTACTGCCCGCCACAAAAAATGACTCAAATATGAGTGGGGCTATGCAGTATGCTTTTGTATGGTGCAAAATTGATAAGGCTGCATTTTACAAAGGGACTGAGAGATTTTTATCTGGTGGTGCTGGTGCTTTCTGGCGAGTCACCAATTCCTCTGTGGGTAGTTTATGTTTTGACCTTTTCCTGACCAGTTATAAAAGCAGTCCTAATATTCGGACAAAGTCTAAAGGCGTAGCTTTAGTCATATTAGAGTCTACAGTCAAGCAAAGTTGTGGTAGTAAGGTGTGCAGATGTTGCCAGTAGGGGAGGAGAACAGTTACAACAGATAAAACTTGTAGGTTTTGGTCTTGGTTTTACTTTTATTTTTTTTTTAATGAAAGCATATCTACTGTGAACACACTTACTATCATACTAAATAGATTAATCTAACAAGAATAAATATATGACTGTAACAACAGTAATTGGTTTATCCTCTCTTAAAATCATATCAAAGAAATGTTGTTAAGGATTGTTTTTTCACTCCTTTTTTTTTTTTCTTTTTCTCTTCCTTTTATGTAGCCCAGATAAGTAAATATTTCAGGTTTATAAAGTATGATTACCAGAAGCTCTACCATCACTAGAAAAGCTTTTCTTTTTAAACTTCTCCTCACCAATTCCAAAGGAGCCAATTGCTGCTAAATTAAGGAAATTCTAACATATTTTATTTTTCCTTAGTAATTGTTGCTTTTGAATGTTGTCAAAGAAACTTTGGTCTCCTTTTTCCAATTGTTGCACTTTGCTACTTTGCATTGTCCTACTGATAAAGCTTTATAAGAAATATTCTTGAAGTTGAGAAGATAAAAAAGTCCAATTTATTGGTTCAATTGTTAATTTCACAGTTCAATGATTATTTCAAAATATACACTGGTTGGCTGAGCTATATCTGTAGACAAATATTAATTTTTAGAGGTTTTAAGGTGTTTTTTTTAATGCAAAGAGTTACTTCACCTAATTCTCTATGATTATTGTTTTATTAAAAAAACCAGTAAAAATTCCTACCCGGGTGGTCAGGAGGGTGTTATAAAAATAATTAAACTCAAATTGTCATATTTATTAAGGAGACAGTGAAGGCAGTTTTCATTTTATAAAATATCTACATTTAGTCTGTATTTGCGATAACTTCTTCCTGGAACTGAGGAATCAAAAGTTCTCTCCATATCTCCTTTGAAACGAATGGAGGCCACCACCGGGTTTAAAGAGATGCTGTTGGTGTTAGATAGCAATAGGTTTTTGCTACTTTCTTGAGCCTCCATTTAATGCCTCCATTCAACAAAGCTCGTTAACACCTCCATACCTTTTAAACACAATAGAATGCTTCTGACTTCAGTGGGAAAAACACACAATGTGGATTTGATGTCTGTCCAACATGCTGTGCTAGTGGAAATGTTTTGTGAAAAGCAACCAGTTTGGAAAAGTCAAAAACATAGACAAAGTCTGTGGTAAAAGACCTTGTCAGTCCACTGATGTTCCAAAATTTACATGTAGAAACTATAGGAAACTATTTTATTGCACAGGGAAACTTGATGTTCAGGTTCTAGAGCTTTTGTTTCCATGAAACTCTCACAAAATACTCAGCTTTTTGTATAATTTTATGCACGTCAAGACCCCTTGCTCCATCTGTGATTTCTAATGTGATGTCCAATGAATCTATTCAGCTTTTCTTTGTTTGTTTTTGGTTTGTTTTGGTTTTTTTTAAGTTCCAGTGTGGTTTTTGCTGCAGGGACTTTTGTAACCTTTATTAAGCTGCTTTACATGTAATGTGAAAGGAACCTTCTTTATTGTCATAAAAACAAATGTGCCCTATAAGCCCTTAACTTACTAAATATTTGTATTGTTTAAATTACAAACTTTGTTTTGTGCTTAGGCATTGATTCTACCCTATTATATGATTAGTTTCTAGCAATAAACACTGCAATATTATTTAATATAACTCAAATATTGGATCGAGGGATAAATCTCACAAAAGAGAAATATTTATGTATTGGTGTGATATGAAAAGCAAACAATGAAAATAAGATTATAGAATAAAACTTTCATTAAAAAAAATCACTGTTCTTTGCTAACTTTTTATTTAAACAAACCACCGAGTCAGTGGCAGTTCTGATCTAACAATAAAACAAACCCAAAATAAATAGAAAATATGGATTATTCTGTCAGTCTGTTTAGAATGAAGCTTTTACTTTTTGTGTGTTCTGATTGAACTGTTGTCAGTTTGTTCTGACTGCAGGCTGAATACTATGTTCAGACTTGTGGTGCAGGTGTGTAAATGGAATCTTATAGAAAGCTAAAATTTCATTGTAAAAATTATCTGAGAGACTTATCTATACAACTGTCCTATACTTGGATAGCTTTGTTACCGAAATCTCGGAATGAAGAACTTATCGACACCAATGTGATGTAGATAAGCAGACACTTCTTTATTGACGGCCGGGTGCGTGAGTGAGTCCTCTCACGATCAACGCACACCAAGCTTCAAAATCAAATATCATATATAGAACTTATTCATACATATTCATTAAGTATTCATACATAATCATAATATTTCCCATAAATCATTAACATATTCTCCTCCCATATCCGATTCTGCACAATAGAGCTTAGAAAGGTCCAGAAATGGGTCTGGGGCACGATTTGGGTAGGTGGTATATGAGTTGGTGGTCGCGATCTCCCCCTGCCAGAATTACCTTTTACTAAAGTTCACGGTTTCTTGGCAGGCAACTACAAGCTGTTCCAGTCGACTCTTCCCAATTTCCATTAATCTCATATTCTGACATCTCAATACACTTTCTATATACAGAAGACTGGTCAGATACAAAGAAACCTTTCAAACCCTAAATTATTACTTAAGTTTCAACAATGATTCCAGCCCATTCTTCTGGCCTTAGTACAAGATGTACAGAGGGTCTCCTAACAGCTTTTACTAAATAATCATAAGTTTCTTCAAAATATATTTTTATCCTCCTATATTTCTATTCTATGAAATAACTCTGTAAAATCAAATAATCAAACAAATAAAGTCAATCAATCTTAACTTTTTAACAAATCGATAACAGCTTCAGCAGTCTACTTTGTAGATGTTAATAAGGCCTGTTCTGATGTTGCTTTCAGAAACAATGTCTGACGAGTCAGTTTCTTATTTTTTTCTCTTTTCTATCTGTTTCACCAGAAAAAAACTTCTAGGCATTTATCAGTACAGAGTAGAAGCACCAGAATCATACATAAAAATGCAGCTTACGTGGCTGCTTCATATTGTGGAGGTAACCCAAAAGCTACATGAACTTCAGAAGATGCTTTTCAACTCATTACTGAACCACAACTGCATTTTGAGGACGGACTGTGTTCCTGCGGTAACTTCTGCTGATATTGAACCACTGAAGTTTTCTGGATTTTGATTGCTTCAGTAAGGAACACAGACCCTTTTGCGTGTCCTTCTTAGCTGAGGTTGATGAAACAAGAATTTATTGGTAAAATACGTCCCTTGTCTGTAGACCATAGATTAATTTAATCAGTAAAGGAAAACCCATTGATAGGACTACTTAAACACATCTGGCATCTGTTTTTCCAGCTGCAACAAATTCAGTAAAATTATATGCTGCTTAAAGTACAGAAAACAGATTTACTCTTGCTGTAAAGATGTTTATATCAGCTAATTACATAGATTGTGGCTCCAAGATATAATGGCCCCAAGACATAAAAGGAGTTAAAGGGGTGAAATTATAGCTCTACAGGTTGATAATATTCATAATGGTACCTAGTTTTGCTTGAGGACAATTTAATGCCTTCTTGCTATTAGATTAAAACAACGCTCCATTTACTCAAATAACTTGATCTTACTGTATTTAATAATCTAAAATTAGTATCGTAGTCCATGACACTTTTTCTGAGTAGATTGTAAGAATAAAGTTTATTAGCATGAATATAAAATTAGTAATGCAGCACAAATGTAAGAAAGACAAATTTTCACTGCAGCATTAACATAATTTGAAACTAGCATTTGACCTTTTTACAAGATCCATTGTGAAAATGTAGCTATCATTGATCTTTCAAGCTAATTTTTTGTTTAAAAAAATGTTTCTCCCAATTCACAAACACTTTTCATTTCAGTTAGCTCACTCTTGGTCTATTTCATCAGTCCTAGTGCTGAAGTCTCTGAAACAAAATATTTTTGGGAAACACAACCTGATAGTTCCTTCTAGATCTTATGACTACAGCACTTATAAATGAGGCTCTGGGTGTTGCTGTTGGAAGATAAATTTCTTTCCAGGCTTTAAAACAGTGCCAGCTTCACTGCCTAGTGTTTGAAACTCTGACTGCTGCGAAAAATTTGAATCTCCTAAAAAGCTTCTAGAAGTGTCATTTGAAAAGGAAAGTAATGCTTTTTCCTAAAGCTCATTTTTAAACAAACACTATGTATATATATCATTATTATTATTCTTTACAGAGAATGATTGGGTTTTTTTAAACTTTAATATGTTTTGGGAAATGTTCATATTTCTGATATCAGAAACTGAAATGTGTCTAAAAGATGTATTAATTTTCTTAGAGTTTCTTTCTGCATTGTTTTTCTGTAAACAAAATATCCATTTACTGTCTGTCAGAATACCAAAGAGATTAGAAACAAGATCAAATATCCTGTCAGGAAAAAAGGCACTGTTCAGAAAAATTCTGAACGGTGTGGAGCTGTTGTCTTTTCATGTCTTCCTTCACAGCTGGAGATGATGCCAGACAGTGCTAAGATCCATAAACAAAAAATGCAGGTTGGACAGAAATCAGCTTGTGTTCTGATTAAGAAAGGATTATTATTCAGAATAGTGGAGCTCTCTAGTCTCATTTTCTTAAAGCTTCTGAGCACTTGTAGTAGCTAAATAGCCTGTATAGTAAAGTAGCATCAGCTCCAGATTCTTGAAAAGGTATTTCAGGTAGAATAACTCTTAACTTTAGTTGCACTAATTCCCAACAGTGGAAGAAATACTCAGTAAATTTAAACCCTATAAAGATTTTATTTTTACAATTGCTCATTTTCTCTCTGCTATTCTGTAGCAAAATTACTGTACTTTGTCCTCGTAGAAGATACCTCAAATACTTAAAGAAACCCTGTTAAATAAGTAGCTCTGTAAAACCTTGGTTCCATCCTTTGTTCAGGCTTGGAAGGGCTAAATTAGTATATGATTGGGGCTTAACATGGTTGAAGTTATTGTTGTGTACTAATAGTGCACGTGTTTTGTGATTTCTAACTCACTTTTCTTTACTAGTGTGTGATTAAATGAAAGGAATCTGATCAGAGCCCAAATCTCTATTTTCTGCTTTATCTCTTCTTGGAAGCACATGTAGTATTTGGACTGGATTCTATATTGGAAGACAGGGTAATGTTTTGCATTTGATTAAATGGTTTATAAAATAACAATGCCGTTTAGAATCCATCCCTATGAGCAGCAATGTTATTTAAAACAATGAGCCCCTATCTGATGTCCATTTTCTGCTCTTCCTTTCAGCAAAGTCAGCTTACTTCATCAAATAAACCTCCTTTTATTTGACAGTCAAGTCAACAGTGACCACTGAATCTATTGGTTAAATCCCCTGTAGTTCAGTTGTAGGTAAAATGTCTCAGGGTTTTTTCCAGAATTTGACTTTGCTTGTCTGGTATCAGAGAAGAGTTGCAATGAGGAACTGCAAGTGTGTGTGTGTGTATGAAAGCAGATGCTGGAAGGAAGTCAGCTCTTTGCATGTCACACACAACATACAGACTATCTCTTATGGAAGACTATTTTCACAGATCCAGATTCCAAAAGAAATCCTCTGTATTTCCTCACCTTACTTGAAAAGTGAAAGTTAATCTGTGCTATTTGCTCTATCTACTTTCTGCTTCATTATGATGGGCAAAAATTTTAATTATGATTTAAGAACTTTGAACTCATGAAAAAAAATTAAAATGACACAATTCTTAAGACTTATTTTGCAAGAAAAAAAAGACATTTATTTCCATACCTTGAAAATGCTTGTTACGGAAATTGCAAGATCAATTTTATGTTAGAAAGCAAAACCGAAGGATAAACTTCATAGGTTTCGTTGTTGGTTTTTTTTTCTGATAGGTTTATGTATAGACAAGTATTTTTATTAAAGGCCTGGGGGGGATTTTTGCCACTTTCACATTTTGTTCAGCATACAGTGCTAGATTTTTTATTTGCTTCATTTATCTCTTAGTGTTTTCTAATAATTACATGAAATAAAATTTTCCACATTAGTGGAAAATGGCAGGAACAAGGTGATCAGCAATGGCATTCTAGTATCAAATGGAGACTTACTGTCCTTTAAAGCCCAGTTTGGGGATATACTTAATGTTCCCTCCATTGTATTTACATATTTAAAATCTTTCACAGGATTGAAAGGATATTTCTTAGAAGAATAATATTTTTCATTTAAATTGTGTTGTGTTTGACATCTCCTCAACTATAGAACAAAAGTTTCTATAAAAATGTGTTAATAGTATTTTATGGCTATTGCAGGAAAAAAATCCCCAAAACACCTATCTTCCTTTGGAGATAAGAGGTAAGCATTTCAAGTTCTTTAAAGAAAAATCTGTATCAATTGCATGAGTTGATAAATATTTTTAATGATATAAATAACCAGATGTAAATGATTGATACTTGCACTGTATCATTCTAGACTAGTTGAAGTCTATAGATTCAGGGCTTCACACATACAACTTAATTCTTTCAATTTTTGAACTTAAAGGCATTTTCATATGAGGTGCACATGCTGAATATTTTTATAAACTATTTTCATATAAGTACGTGTGTGTTCATGTCATGCATGTGTGTGTGCATATATATTTCCAAACCACGGTGTTCTAGAAAATGTTCCATCAAGATTAATAATGGATGGTTTAACAAACACTCCCCTACAAAATCTGGGCAGAATTATGATCTCTGGTGTAAGCTATAAATACACACCCAATTCAAATGCAAAAAGGCTCTGGGTATGATTTAAAAACAAACAAAAAGATCCCTTCTGATGATGTTAGGCTACTTTTATGCAAAGAGAGAATTCATGTTTTTACTAATAACCATGGCAAGAAATTAAAAACAATTTGAAACAATCATAAAAAGGGCTATATTCTTTGCATAAAGTACTCTGTTCATAAGCTGCTATCATCCTTGTTAGTCTTTAGTTATGATGATAAAAAATTCAAATATTAGACCAGCTAAAAGACCATGAGAACTGTGAGAAAGTATGCAAGAAAAAAAAAATCAGTAATGTTGCTCTGTAATACAAAAACAGTGTCCAGAATATAAACAGTACAATGAGGAATAGACTACAGGAAATAGTACAAGAAATAATTCTTATTATATCAGAGAGACTGCTCTTCTGTGTTTTTTCTCATCATCTGAGACAACACAACTCTGGAATCAGAATAACTTTTTATAGGAAAAAATAATTTCCTCTGCAGTAACTGAATTTCCCTTTACATTTGCAGAGTTCCAAAACATCTCTGGTTTATTTAGCAGGTTTTATCTTTTCCAATTTCTTTTTAACATGAAAATGAGCTGCAAGTGCTTGAGATAATACAGAGGATCTAATGACACTTCCTTTTTTGCAGAAGAAGATATTCAAAAGACATATAAAATTAATATAGTAAATCATGAATTGTGCAGGGTGTTTCTTCATCGCCCACTTTCAACTACTGCTTTCTCTGATGCCAACAAATGAACATAATGGTCATTATGCTTTCTGAAGACTTTAGTTCACTTCAGGTGATTTCAGCGGGTATCAGGAACTGTATAAATTAAAATTAATGCTGTTGGTCTGTTTCTTTGTGTAGGGAAACTGATCTTCAGGAGGAAAATTTACTGAAGCTCAGAAGTGGATTCAGGGTAGCAATACCAATACAGATCTGTTAGCTTTTATTTTCATCTTACATCCTCTGGGTCAAAGTGCCTTCCTAGTGTAAAGATGTATTATCTTTTTTTTTTTTTTTTTTCCCAAATGAATACATTAATAAATCAGGCATTATAGATAGATCTTTAGGTACTCTGACTTTGGAACAGTTTTTTCTACTGTTGCCAGCTAGCCCCAGCACAGCAATGATGTCTCATGTTTTATTAGTTTCATAGACAATTAAGTAGTAGATAAAACATTTTTGTTTTCTTTCCTCAGGTATTTGCCACAAATTATCTCATTCAATAAAATAAATTTTTATATGATTTATTATTGAAAATGCTATTGTTTAAGCAGGTAATAGGGAACGCTTATTTTAGTATTTAAAATTCTGCACCTGTGAGTCAAATAGTGAATTTTTATTACAGTGGAAAAATAAAAAGTGCTTTAGGAAAGTATTAAATTTCTATGATGCTATATTTAAACTGTAAAACTCCTGTCTCCCTCTTGCTCAGATGCATGGACTATAATCTTGGAGAGACATGCATCTCAGTCCTAACATTACTGACCAATGTGAATAACTTGACCCAGCTGGGTTTCAATAGGCTGTTCAAATACCTAGAAGTATTTCTATCTGCACCTGTTTGCAGGAACAGCTATTTGTACAGCTATTGCTAGCTATAATTATGGCTAGTAATTATGTTCATATTACTGAATGTTTTTAACAGTATTGCTTAATACTAAAACTGTAGCAGCTGTGAAGCTCTAAAAATTATTTTTTTTTAAAGAAATATTTTTTTTTCATTAGGTAAGCATATTAAAGACTAATTGGTAGATTTTGTCATCTGCATCCGCTCCCATGCATGGGGCTCTCATCTGAGCTCAGGATGAGTTAAAGTGATGTCCTGTGGATACATCAGTTCTGAAATCACTGTTATAGTTGTATCTCTGGCTGACTCCCTCACTCACCCCAAATTTACATTTGTCTCTGCAGACTAGCTGGTTGGCTGGGGGAGGGGGGGTGGGAATGGATAAAGAGCTGTCCTATGGGGAATACATAAATGGACCACTGACCCAAGGTTCTATTTCACAAGAATGCAAATCTCATCAAAATGCTTGGTGCACTTTTTGCTGCTACATCCACTCCTCCGTAATCACGATCATAATTTTCTGCCAAAAAAGCAAGGGGACAATATCTCTTATCTATATGAGAAGAAAAACTGGCTTACATCTCTGCTTTAAGCTACATAGTTATTGCCTCTGTGAACAGGTAATTATCCAGGTAACTTACTATCTATTAGGTTTTGTCTTGATTTTCATTCCAAGAGGATGACTATGAGCTTTTGAATGTAACTGAATTCCTGTTAAAAAAAGTTATCAGTCAACTACAGGTATTTTTGTCATGTCAAATATAATGCTAGGGAAGTGTGTATATAATGTATATGATAGCTACATACAGGAAAGTCAGTAGCCTTTGCATATTATTTTATTTATGAGACTTGAAATACACCTGTTTTTATGCTCTAGCATATAGACAAAGGTAGAATTTTCCTTAATTGCAGTTAGGCTGAAGTTGCAGTTACACAGAATTTAAAGGCTGGTGTTTCTGGTTGGCTTCTAGGTGAGAGAAAGAAAATACAAGTTCCCCTGTAATAATACTGTTTTCCTTTTTGTAACCGTTCTCTGTGGAAATAGATGCTTTTTAGATAGCTTTAATCATTTCTGGTGAGGCACTTTAGATTTCAGCTGCAGCTGAGACGTTCATGAAACCTGACTTTGACCTTACTCATTTTGTAAAAAAATCTGCTGTACACACTGAATAATAATAATTGGACTACTTTGTGGATGCTGTGGTTACAGGTCAAACTTCAATGTTTTAAATGATCTTTCTAGATTCATTAAGCTTGCTGTGTAACCTTATCCCCTCTTTAAAATTTGTGGAGAATTTCACAGTTCAAAAAGACAAACACTAAACAAAGTGCAGAATAGAAAAGGATGACAAGGTGAAAAGATTGAGGTGTATAAAGAGGTTTTAAAAGTTTGTGGTGGGTTGACCCTGGCTGGATGACAGGGTCCCAGCAAAGCCACCCTATACACTCCCTTAGCGGGACAGGGCAGAGAAAATAAAAGTCTTACAGGTAAAGGTAGGACAGGGAGAGATCACTCACTAATTGCCATCATGGGCAAAACAAACTTGATCTGGGGGAAAAATAGTTTAATTTATTACCAATCAAATCAGAGTGGGATAATGAGAAATGAAACCAAATCTTAAAAACACTTTCCCCCCCCCCCCCGCCCCCCCACCGCTTCTTCCTGAGCTCAGCTTCACTCCTGAGTTCTCTACCTCTTCCCCCCCTGCAGCAGCGCAGGGGGATGGGAACAGGGGCTGCGAGCTGTCCATCACACACCATCTCTGCTGCTCCTTCCCCCTCACTGAGAGGGCTCCTCACACTCTGGCCCTCCTCTGACATGGGGTCCCTGCCACAGGAGACAATCCTCCATGAACTTCTCTAATGTCAGTCCTTCTCTCAGGCTGCAGTTCTTCACACACTGCTCCAGCCTGGGTCCCTTCCGTGGGGTGCAGTCCCTCAGGCACAGACTGCTCCAGCCTGGGTCCTCCATGGGGTCACAAGCCCTGCCAGAAAACCTGCTCCAGTGTGCACTCTTCTCTTCCCATGAGTCCACAGGTCCTTCCATAAGCCTGCTCCAGTGTGGGTTTTCCAGGGAGTCACAGCCTCTTTGGGGCACATCCACCTGCTCTGGTGTGGGGTCCTCCCTAGGCTGCAGGTGGATACCTGCTGCACCATTAACCTCCATGGGCTGCAGGGCACAGCCTGCCTCACCATGATCTTCACCACCAGATTCAGGGGAACCTCTGCTTTGGTGCCTGGAGCACCTCCTGCTCCTCCTCCTTCACTGACCTCTGTGTCTGTAGGGCCATTGCTCTCATATAGTCTCGCTTCTCTCTCCAGCTTCAGCTGCAGTGCAGGTTTTTTTCTCCCTTTGTACAATATGTTATCCCAGAGGCTCTACCACATTTGCTGATGGGTTCAGCATTGGTCAGTGATGGGTCTGTCTTGGAGCCAGCTGGCATTGGCTCCATGTGACATAGGAGAAGCTTCTAGCAGCTTCTCACAGAAGCCACCTCTTTAGCATCTCTTCTACCAAAACCTTGCCATGCAAACTCAATACAATTTGGTTTGCTTAAAGTATTATTTCTTTTTCCTTTAAACACATGCAAATATCTTTTCTTCTTCTCCTTTGTCCTTTTAAAATAATTATTTTCAAAATTATAATCAATATCACCACTTAATCCTATTTTACAATTCTGTGTTACCTCAGTAAGACCTTTAAAAGAAAGTGCCTAATAATGAGGGAAATAGAGATTTTGAATTGTCTCTAAATCAGTGTCATATTTGAAGACTGATAAATCAGGGAAAGAGACTTCCTAATATATTTTACAGGTAATACTGAAGCTATAAATTAGACAATACAACATGATGGCTTTCTGGTATTCGCATTATGGGAGTGAAATGATTCTTCCATTACTGCGCATTTACGCAGTGCATGTAGATTTAATTCTGGGCTTCTGCTCATGGAGTATGCACCTACTCTCTGGATGCAACAAGGGACATACAAAAGAATGTGAAAAGAGATGGCTTTGTCTGCCTATGGATGTTCTTTAATGCCTCAAAGAGCAGATATTGAGCTGGGGTTTAGAGGTGTTAGCAGGTTGGTTTTTTGCTTTTGTTTTGTTTTATTTTTCCTTTCATAAAGGAAATTATACTGAAAAATACAGGTTGACACCAGATACTTCTGAACAGACCCACAACTAAATGTATTAGGTAGAATTCTTCACAGTTTGAAATGACAAATTCTTTTGACACTATTTTTCCCACTTCTGCCATGTAATTGTTACTCAGCTTTTGGGACTGAATGGACCTTTTCCCTTTGTTGACATAAGAGTACAGAAGACTTGCTCTCATACTGAATGAGGTTGAGATAAGCCTCACACTTCTGATAACCAGTTCCTCATTCTTTCCCTTTTGCATGTAGCTTTTGTGGGTTGCTTCTATTTATATTATTGGGGGTTAGGGAGGGAACCCCAAGTGTATATAAGATGTGAAGCTTGTTAGAGGCTATTAAATGTGAAGTGAAACATAGCTTGTCAACTAATTAACACTATTGACTCCTCACAAATGTCTGGTACTCCTGTGGAAAAGAATCCATGTAGTTTCTGGTGGCATGATCACGCTTACCTGTGTTAGTAGCCCGAAGTGTGGCTGTCTTTTATCTTCCAAATCAGAAGGGTATTAGGAGCAGCTGTATGGAAATACAGGGTTAAGTAGTGCTGTTGATTTCCAGTGTACATACTGTCTGTTCTGCTTGACTCTCCAGTGTCTGACTTCTCTTGTCTTGTTTTCCAATCATAAAAGTATTTGTAGGATGGTGTGCGTGCCTGTCATTTCTGCACTTGTGCCAAGAGTTATCAGGGAGTGCAGGTTGCTTTCCAGTACCCAGAATCATAGTAACACACCATTGAGTTAGTGTTATTTACTTATCTTCAGAAGTGCTCACCAAGACACTTTCAATCATTTATCAGCAGTCCTGGCTAACCAGGGAGGTCCTTGCTGACTGGAAGTTAGCAAATGTGACATCCATTCGCATGAAGAGTCGGAAGGAGGATTTGGGGAACAGCAGTCCTGTCAGTCTTCTGGGGAAGCTTATGGAGCAGATCATCCTGAGCACCGTCACACAGCACCTGCAGGACAGCCAGGGGATCAGGCCCAGCCAGTGTGAGTTTATGAAAGGCAGGTCCTGCTTGAAAAACCTGATCTCCTTCTTGGACAAGGTGACACACCTAGTGGATGTTCCTCAAATACTGTGTTCAGGTTTAGGCCCCTCATTTCAAGAAAGACATTGAGGTGCTGGTAAATGGCCTGGAGGAAAAGTCTTGCAAGGAGCAGCTGAGGGAACTGTGGTTATTTAGTCTGGAGAGGAGGATCCTCAGGGGGGACCTTATTGCTCTCTAGAATCACCTGAAAGGAGGCTGTAGGCAGGTGGGGGTTAGTCTCTTCTCCCAAGTAGGAAGTGATAGATCAGAGGAAATGTCCTTAAGTTGCACCAGGGGAGGTTTAGTTTGGATGTTAGGAAAAATTTCTTCACTGGAAGGGTTGCAAAGCATTGGTGCAGGCTGCCCAGGGAAATGGTTGAATCACCATCCCTGGAGGTGTTTAAAAGATGTGTAGATGTGGCACTTAGGGACATGGTTTAGTGGTGAACTTTGTGTCAAGTTAGTGGTTGGACTCAATGATCTGAAAGGTCTTTTCCAGCCTAAACTATTCTATGACTGGACGCACATTATTTCAGACTCTCTTCTTCCATAAACCTATAACTCATTTTGTAGGCCAACTATACTGGAAAGCTGACATAAATTTGAGTTCTCTCAGGATGTTTGTGTGTTTTATCTCTTTGAAACATGATCATTTGAACTAACTGCACCTCAGTCTTAAACTCACTGTAATTGTAAACTCAGTTCTACCTGTAATCGGGTAATAATTACCAATTGTAATGTAGACTTGAGAAAAATGGGATGGTATTAGCTGGTTTTCAAATGAAATGCTATTCTGAGAAGCCTATACAGAAAGGGAGTCATTTAATGTGCTTTTATTAATTCAAAGGAAGTTGATGCCTGGTGAGTCCATACTGTATAGATGCAAGATGTCTGCTGTTTGGCATAGGCTTCCTATCTTAAAACAGATTACTTAAACTATCTTCAGTCACTTCTGTTGATATTGAGTGTATTGTATTTTGTTTGGACAACAGAATGCTAGTTGAATATTCAATTTTCTATTAAGATTGACTTGTGATAAGAACATGACCAAAGCTATCCTTAACTTTTTCAATTATTGTCATCAGTTACTCTAGTGAAAAAGTGTCAGTTCAGGTGAAATTGATGCTGTAATAATGTGTCTGATAAGTAATAATTCCTGGTAGAACATAACCATTTTAAAATGTTTTGCAATGTTAGTATTGTAGTTATGTTGTCTAGAATCCATTTTTTTATATGGCCGGAGAAATGTGAGAAATAATATTAAACTGTCAAGAAAGCATCAGTATAATACCAGCATACCAAAAATTAACCTCTACTGTTAATTTATTAGAAAAACTGATAATGAATGTTAATTATATACTCATTGTCTATTGCTTAAGAAGTTAACTTAAGGAATTTAAAAGAAATCAAGTATAAAGTCCACTATAAAATGTGTAAATATTCCAAAGTAATTACACTGAAGGAAGGCTGATGTGGAAGCGGGAACAGGACTGGGATTATTCAGCTCAAGTGAATAGAGATGTGATTCAAAGCCTTCCATACTAGTAGGGTATAATTTTATTTCATTTTTTTACTCGGAATCCTTTTGAATAGGTGAATGTTGGGCTTAGTTTGTTTTTTACATCTGAGTTGGCAGCATATAGAGTTCACTAAAAGATAAAAATGAGCAGGAATAATAGCAATTCTTTTACCAAAACATAAATAATCGAACTAGTTACTTTCTGTATGAGCTAAATGCTTTCTGAACTCCCGCTGCAGTGACTGTCCAAATTAAGAAAATCATAAATGAAGGATCAAAGTCAAGCTTAAAGGCAAGTTTATATAAACTGGCAGATTTCCATATGAGGTATTCACTGTTAGCTTGTAAGAAAATTGGGTTAATTAAAAGATTTCAATGTAGTCAGGAAAAAAGAAGAAAAGGTCAGGAGAGTCATACCCTTCCAAGGTTGATGATGAAAGGGGATATGACTGTGCAAGACTTAGAAGATTGCCTAGACAATACCAGTAACGCTGCACATGAGTAAAAATAAAAGGGGACAAGATGACTGGACACATAAAGGTCATAAGTTCAAAAGTGATTCCATAGCAAGTTGAAAAGGAGCAACAGGATCTAAACCATCCTGCTATTCAAATTAGCAATGGTCTCTTCATTTTATAATTAGAAACAAAAATAGGGTCAAAAACATGCTTTAATACTAAATTCTTACTTTCTTTGAAAGTTATCAAACATAGCAACTTCCAATTTAGAGTAGGAAAATCAAAGATGAGTATTAAATCTTTAAATTTGAAAATATAAATTTCCTTTCACTCTAAAGAGAGAAGAAAAATAAAAATGGGGAAAATAAAACAACCTTAGCATCAAAAGAAGACTAACTACCTCTTGAAATTCTCTATTTCTGAGAGAAACACAGCTCTCTGAACCAAGAGTGCAAACGTGGGATATTTGTTACCTGTAACTTCACTTTCTTTTTCCTCGTTCTGTACATAGGTGAGGTTTCTGTCTTTCAAAGTCATCTTACTTAGTTGCACTATTTTTCTCCCTCTGTGGCCTATGAACAGGCCTCAAGGTCAGGCTTTTGTTTGGCATCCCTTGGGTTTTATTTGGGACAGACTTTCTAATATGGAGGAAAACACCAAAAGTATGATGAACAGGTATGAAGGTGGAAGGGTGAGAATGAGAAAGAGAAAAATTAGTCTTTATGCTTCCTTGAGAAAAAAAAGAGCTACATTTGGAAAAATACAACAGAGAAGTTAAACGCTGCTGATATAAGATTGTAGCTCCCTAGTTTTTAAATTTGGCAGTTGTGATTGGGCAATGCCAATACCCTATAATTGATTAGAATGTTATAAATCTAAAAAAGACCATAATTTAATTATAATTTAATTGAATTTTCATAAACTTAAGAGAT
This sequence comes from Falco biarmicus, assembly GCF_023638135.1. Taxonomy (NCBI): domain Eukaryota; kingdom Metazoa; phylum Chordata; class Aves; order Falconiformes; family Falconidae; genus Falco; species Falco biarmicus. The sequence goes on from NC_079288.1 coordinate 92,089,112, forward strand.
TTTTAAAAGCTTTTTATAAACTTAAAAGTTCATAAACATAAGGTGACAGTTTACTTTGCAGTTGAAAACTTGGATTCATTTTTTTTCCCTAGTTTTTGACATTCTAGAACTTATTTCATCTGGGAAAGGGATAAAAATAAGTTATGCCTGAACCTGTTTCCTACCAAACAGGTAAGTCGATTTGTAAAAATGGTTAGATAACCACATGAAGAGCCACAAAATCAGGGCACTTGTGGGAGATGTGACAGCATTCACATAAGATCCTCTCTGCTTATGCCAGGCCAGAATCATGAACCCATCTCTTTGTGGCAGGCCAGTACTATAGCCACCATACTGGTGGCTTTTTTGATGTACGGATCATATACTGTTGTTAAAAAAAATCTTACGTATCTAAAAAGTTTTCAAAATAGGTGTCTTGCTGATGTTTCTTTTCCCCTTTTTGTGGGTGGGGTCCTGTAAAGGACCTTTTTTCCAGAGACTGAAAAAAAAAACAAACCAGCCCACCTTCTTTGAAACTCTTAAATCGAGTCTAAAAACAATCATTTGAAGAACTTTTAAGAAGACCTGTTATTTTTGTTTATTTTAATTTAAGAAAACAATGTAGGCTAATGGCAGCCACGAGTGGCTATGAGCCCAATCATACCATTGTCAGACAGGAGATCTGAGCATCTGCTCATTTCTGCAAGCAGCCAGCTTTGTGGACTTGACAGCAGTGGATGGACCACAGATTTTGTGGACTAGTGGTTACAGCTAATTATTCCTGATTAGTCCAGCACAAGAGAAGAGAAAGTTTCTGTCACTGTTCTGACAACCTAATGCAAAGAGATAAGGAAAAAGAGTAGTTGCATGAAAATTGCTACTGCCCCAGAGTAGCCACATCAAAATTCTGACAGTAATTAAAAATTACTAAAGATGACTTGCGCACCTGGTTTTAGGTTTTAGTAAAATAAAAAATGACAACTATCCCCAGATGACATCACAATGTAGGCGGTTGCATGCGGTGAAGACATCATAGTGATGCTAAAATCATCTGGAGAGGTTTGTGGAATTCATGGCTGCTTAGCATCACTGCAGTTTCTAAAGTTATAAAAATCAGTCACTTCCTCTGGAGCCATAGTGATAGAAGATTGAAGAAAAAGTAGTTCTGGGAATATTTCCCTTGTTTGTTTTAGCTATGTTTGTCTTTCTGTTTTCCTCCTGTGGATTAAGTACAAGAATGCTTAAGGAATTCTGGTATAGACACTTCCGTAAAGAGCAAAAATGAACAAAACCTACCCGCCAAAACACCAAAAAAACCCGGTAGTCTGTGCTTTTAAAACACAGAAAGCAGTCTGTATTTCTTTTACAGATATAACTCATTAAAATCAGTTACAGGATATAGCTTTTACATAAATCTTGCATTAATTATACAGTAGCCTTATATGCAAATACAGCAAGATAAAAAAAATTCAGCATTTTCATAGATGAAGATGCAAACCCAAACAATGCCTGAGCCATTTCAAGATCAAATCAAATCTGTGTGGCTTTCTGTATCATTAACTTATCTGTGTTATTGTAATTTCTTTTGGGCTCCAGATATAGGACAAATATCTTTCACTTCACTCACTATAGGAATCACTGGTTTGTCATCCATATCTTTGTTTTAACACAGCTTGAAAACTTCTGCACACCGTAATATGCTTTGCCAGTTAAAATGGTTTGCTATTTCTAAATAATAATTTGAATGTAAATATGTTTGTCTTTTGCTTACGACTGTTCATTATCTGGTATTATGTTTGTTTACCCTGCACACAAATTTTACTGTTTCAAAAAACTGGTTGGAAAATATAAGTACCTTCTTGAGTACAGAACATTTACCTATTTACCAGTAATATAAATTAAGTAGAGCACTTAATGTTTTTTGTTTCTTCTTTGCTGTTAGTTGTTCTCAATAGTTTTGTTAGTATAGCCTTCCTCCACTCATCAAAACTCAGAGAGTTGAATCTATAGCTTTACTTTTGTGATCAAAATTGAGAAACTGTCTTTGCGTAGTTTCCTTCTGTGTGAGCCGTTTATCATGCTAAAACTCCTTCCTGGTTTGCCTAAGTCATGAGAAGTTCAACAGTTGTCTTTACCCTCTGTTAAGGCACATGAGCAATTTGGCCAGGAATCATGCAAAACTTCAGACATAGCTAAAGATGGACTTGCTTCAAGGAGGTATGGGACTACATTCGGCAGATAGAATCTGGGAAGCATCCTGGCTATGGATGGCTGATTATGTAACAAGGCTGGGTTTATACTACCTTCTGTAAGAGAAGTTTGGCCAGCCTAATATTTGCCACTCGGTCACTTGTTTACCCTTTCCCCTGTCATGTCCTGAAAAGTGCACCAACTTGCAAACGGTATAGGTAATCAGCAATTTTATCTTTATGGCACTTAAAATAGGATATAAAAATACCTAAATGACAAGAGATAGTGAAGACTCTTTAAAAAATAATTATTCAGCCTGCCTATTAAAAAAAACCAAACATCTTATTTACCTAAGGTAACCACTCATACAGTGATAGCTGATTAACCTTATTGGAGTGTTTTATATTTTAAAAAAAAAGTGTGTAGGTCTGCATAGCAAATCAGTTGCTCAAATCGCTGGGAAAGCATGCTGTGGCATTTGAAATAAGCTGCAGGTAGCAGAGCTCCTGAGCCATAAACCTTGTGAAGTGGAAGTTAATTGCATGTTTTTGTCATGTGGGCACATACTGCTGTTGCTAGGTTATCGCAGGAGAATAGATGCTGTCTGCTGTTTGCACAAGGGAACAAAATGTTTTCATGTCACATCAGATAGGCCAAGACCATGACCTCATCCCACACAGGCTTATTAGCAGTGATGAGCATAAGGTAGGTCTGTCCACCCAAGCAACTACTCTGAAGTATTCTATGCTTACCATTGAAATGACAAGTCCAGTATTAATGATGAAGCCTTATACATATTCTGTAGAAAGGCCAGCTACATCTTTTAATGGGAAATAGAATACCAAGATAAGCTGCACTGTAAATTTGAAGTATGTTTATAGAAGTGACCCTGTTTTCCCAACCATTTGTGATATGCCATGCCAGAAATGATCTCCCTTCACTGTACAGGCAACAGCCTTTACTTACTTAGAAGGTGTCCCTTCATCTTAGGTGTAAAGGATAAACATAGCTAAAAGAGACAGATTATTAGAAAAGAAATAGAGGTATACTTGAAATCTGTAGATGTAGTCACCAGAGCTGTAGTCACCACTGCATTTTTCCATTTTCCATTTTTATCTCCTTACTTATACAGTAACATGGTGGTAAGCTATCACAAAACTATACGGAAAGGTATTGCTTTGAAAGAGTGAGCTCAGTGTGACCTTGACAATAAATATAGACTGTCCAGGAGTGCCTGTGGTGTTCTCATCTGTGTAAATAGTCTGTCTCAGGGCCAATTTCCTATAATCACCTTTTAAAACAAGATTGCTGGAAATTATGTACGTGCTGTATATCCAGTATTCAACACTGGATATAAGTTTAGTAAAAAGATTTATGTTTCTTAATAAACCATCATGTTTGAGTGGCAAACACCAAATCTAAATAAGTAAATAGATCAATCTAAGAGATTTTTCATTGTATGCTTAATTAGAATTTCTCTGCTGAACAAAAATCCTCATTTGGGGGGATTTACTAGGAAAAGTGAATTGCTATACTTAATTACAATTATTTTCTTAGAACTATTTCTGCACATATATTGTTGCTTCAAACAGCTATGTCATCTTGAAAATTCTGCTTTTTCATTTAAAATATTGGCGAGTTGCTATAAGTAGTGTGCGTAAGTATTATCTTCACTGTCATTAACCATCAAAAAAATTAAGCTTTTTACTAAAGCTTGTGTTTAAGACTATAATTGTGGAAGGGAGAAGCATCTTCATAAGGTTAACTTACCATAAAGAACATTAGGCTGTGAAAAATCAAGGAACTCGGGAATTCCACTCTTTCTCCACTATTTGACTAACTTACAATGAGAACTCCATTTTAAAATAATTGAATTTGGATGAGATGGATCCAGTACCTGGAGTTCAGTAACAGCAGACACCTAACAAGATTTTCTGCTCAGTTAGGGGATTTAATTGAAATAGGTGTCTTCCAGCACAGAAGAGCATAGTTGAAAGCAATTCAGGAGAAGGGGAAGATTTAGAAAGAACAGAGATTCCTGGACTTCAACTTAAGCCCCTTAAGTTATGCTATTATTAGCTGCTGATTTTACCATAAGCTTGGAAGACTGATGTTGAGCCTAGGACATACAAAGCAGCTAGTGGTGACAAGATAGTTGTGTGTCCTTGTAGAAGGTATATTATATTATGCAAGTCTTTGTAGGCAACTATTTGGAAATCTTATGAAATGTCTGATATGAAGTACTATCAGACACAGGACTTTGCAATGGAGACATCCTGTGACTTGATTTAACTTGACGTTTCCTGGGTCTGGGCTATGATTTTGATACTATATGACACAAATGTGGTTTTATTAAAATGACCTTTCATGTGACTTTTTTCCTTTTTGGGCACCAACCTGGTTTTGGCTGCAAGTATGTCTGAAGGCACCATATGGCCTCTGTACCATTCAGTGTAGTAAAACCCATGGGTATTCACAGTTGGGTCCACTAGTTGATACTCCTGACTTAAGCAACTTAATGTCAGCAATTATTTTTTGTGACGGTACAACTTCACTTGTCCAGCAGCATTATTTGGGAACATAACATGAGAAAGATAAAGAGTAAACTATTCTTTGCTAGGTATAGCCATAGTGCTAAGCCCTGATGGTTGTGGGTTCTGTGTGATGGCAAAGGCATTGTTAATCTGGTACACTTGGCCAGTGAATGACTGCAAACTCACCACTAGTTTGTCTGTTTGCACTGTTTATGTTGCAACATGTAAGTAACTTTCTAAATTAGGTGATGCAAGGGGACACCTAAGTTCCCAGGCCTACATGCATCAGAACAAGACCTAACTTGAATCTTTTTTGGGGTATAGCCCAGACCTGTACCATCTCACTGCTTAAGTATCACTTCAACACTGCTCCTGCCTTGTTGTCTTCTTCAGACCATGCTCTGCGCTGCATACTTCCAAAAGTTTTTCTGGGTGTAGCCATGTTGATTTTGTCTTCTTTCCTGGTTAGAAGATTATAAAGTATTGACTGAAATAAAATAAACCATGTCTACATTCTGAACTTGGAGAAAATAAGGCACTTTTTAACGCAAAATTGAGATTGCAATTTGCTCTCCAAACAGTCAATGTCATATAGAAGTATGGGAATACATGTGTGTTAGAGAGATATCCTCGTGTTTTCTTGTAATCTCCATTGTCCTTGCGAGGTGTTAACTTTGAATTATTGATATAATTGCACTGAAATGAAATAATCTATGACTTAGACATTAATTAAAAAAGCAACATTATTTAACATTATGCAAATTAAAATAATTCATGTTTCACTCAGATGCAAACTATCTGAACTTTTCTTTTTAGAAAATTTGCATTTACATCATAAATTACTGACCTTGAGATCCATCTGTTTCTTCATTATTGAAAAAGCTTTTTTTTTGTTTGCTAATATTTCACATCCTCCACTGATCACTGTTTTTCAGGCTCAGTTAGATTTTTTTTTTTAAGAACACTTCTGCAGTAAAGTGAGTTTGAATGACGTTCATAGACTGAACTTTCTGCTGTGCCTTTTGACATATTTTCCCACCCATGCAAACATGTTAGAGACTGAATCTTGAGTAATTAATATCCTACCACTTAAGTAATAAAGCAATCCATACTGAGCTATTTTTCCTTGTTGTAAATAAAGCTAACAGGTTCTTGCAAGAAATTTCTGCAGTTTTCTAAAGTTTTTGTTATTTGTTTCTTTCCATCTTGTCCTCACAATGATGAGGTAGATCAGAGACTTTTTGGCCACTGAAGGCAGTTTTAGGAGAAAGAGAATAAAAATTTAGAGAACAGAATTCTGGAAATAGTCTCATTATTCATTGCCATTCTACTGATTCATTTATCAGTCTGTCTATTAATTTAAATGTGATGGTTCTGTTTGAAAGTATACTTTTTAAAAATGTGCAGTCTAAAGAACAGCTATGCTTATGAGTAGTAGATTTGTAAGACTATTATAATAATGTAATGAACATTGAGCAAAACCTTGCAGAGCGTGGTTGCATTGAATTTGAATGGATCCAAGTATTAGTGATTCCAGAGAAAAATAGCTTCTATTCTTCAGTTGTAGATATCTTTTGTTCTTCTTTCATTTTGGTAATACTAACATAATTCTAAGAGATTTGATAAATTGTCTACTTTCTTGGGCCTAACTTTTTTTTTTTTTTGTTTTCTTTCAGGTCTTGTGTTTTTTCTTTCTGGCTGCTTACAAGGTGGTTAGATAAGATACTTGCTCCCTTCTGTGGGAGCAACATTATGGAGTGAGGGGGGAAAAAGTGCTTTAGAATTTCCTGACCTTGTCTGAAATGATGCATTTGTTGGAGTAAACAAACTTCTAATTTTCATAAACAGTCGAGCCTTAAATGTATTCATCTGTATTTTCATGATTTGACAGTTGAATGTTTGGGGTTTTTTTTGGTTTTTATGGAAATCGTTCTTCCAGACAAGAGGATTGTAGAGCCACAGGTTATATCAGTTGTTGGTTTTGTAATGGGGTTTGGTGAGGGTTTTTTTTTTCTGTTTTGCAGGTTTAGTTGTCTGAACTGGTGGCTTGACATTTCATTCTTAAATAGCTCAGAAAGATATGATTACATTTTTTCAGTCATGATTTTTTTTGTGTGTACTTGCTGTTAGTGAATGTTGGTAATAAACTGAATTTCTAATAATTTTTTCCTGTTTGCTATCTTTGTACTGAATAATGTTTATGATAACTATATAGAAAATAATCTGTTTTCCCTGAGTTTTAGTGAATATTGTAGGCTTGTGAAACCTATTCAGAAGTCTATTAAAGCTTAATAAATTCCATTTAACCCTACTGTTCTCCTTGTGTCCATAATCTGACTGTATCAGTGTCTAAATTGTTTTTACTTTAGCTTTTATTTGCACCTTCAAACTTCATAATGAAAGAATGCATGTTTGATAACAATAAGTGGAAGTTTATAGAAGATGAAATCCTTTTTGTTGGTATCTCACTCCTGTGAATGGATATTAACTGTCTGTAGACCACTCATCTCACTGCTGCATTTTCCCAAGTGCTCTCTTGCACCAAATTGACCATTTACCTTATATCACTTAAATTAATATTGCTTTCAAATAATGAAATAAAATTTAGTATTAATTTATGAGACATGAACAAGCAGTGGAGTAAAGAAGGTGCTAAAATGTATGTATTTAACCTCATCAGGTTAGGAGAGAGATATTGATAGGCACTGATAGATGTTGACATGGAAAATAACGACAGTGGCATGTTTGTGTGTGTTCCCAGTTCCCAATAAAGATGACTTTTTGGGGGGAGGTAGATGGAGGAAGGGGGCAAGAGATGAAAGTTCTTGATTTTAAAATTACCCTTTGGGGATAAAAATAAAAATCATGTTCTTATGCACAGTGTCACTCTTAAGAACTAGTTATGCCACTGTTAGCCCTCACTCAAACAGGAGGAAAGTAAATTTTACTCTTAATGAAAATCTTACTCATAAGCATTCTAAGTGTATGTGCAAGAACTATGAAGAACAACACAAATGCTTAAAAAAATAATAATTCAGTAGTTTGAAAACAAGTGTTAATGTGCTTTGCAGATGTTCCAAGCCAATTACACACAAACCAGTTTGAAGTCATGTAACAACATCAGTGAGATATTGAATGTGATGTTATATCCTGCCCATCAGGAAAGGAAATTCGGTACCTTGGTACCATACCAATGCAACTTATTCCCTTCCATCCAGAAGCTATGCACATCAGCTGGACATGGGAAAAGTACCTACATATAAAAATAAAACCAAAAACTAGGAATATGCTGCACAGAACTTAGTTTAACATCCAGGATATGATGCTCCTGGCTAAATGATTTTTTGTGGTAATTTTCTCTGCTTTTCTGATGTCAAAAAGGATCATCCTGGTTTTGAGAGAAGACATTCTTGCTGTATTCAGCAATAGATTCAATTTTATGTTAAACAGTTCCAGTATCAAATGAAATTTGAAATAAAAAGATACTTGAAACTGAAAAAAATGTATATTGAAAAAAAAGTAATGTAGACTTTTTCTTCCTTTCCCACTAGACTTTTCCTTCTTTTGTCTCCAAGAGGAGGAGGGCAAAAAAATTGTCATGCACCATTAGCATTGTCAAATCATCATGTTTTAAGATAAGTTTTGTTTAAAAGGATCCTTGCCTAAATCAGTGTAAAAGTATTTTTTAAAATATATTATATACATAATACATTTTTTTCATTATTCTCCAAAAAAATTGTGAATTTCGTGCCCAGGTATGTTGCCTAATATAGATTGCAAGGTTGTTGTAGCTGGTTCTACTTTATCTAGAACATACCATAAAAAGCTTAAACTAAAGATGGTCAGCAAATAATCATGTTAAGTTTTATTTAGAAATCTTTTTTTTTCATTGAATGAAAAATACTTTATAGAGATTGAAGAAGTATCCAAAATAAAACTGCTCAAAAGGAGTCTTTTTCTGAATGCAAAATGGGTTCAAAGTTATAAATCTCTTCACTTAAGATTGCTTCAGTTTGTTTCTAGAACCATTCTTTAAGTGCTGGAAGTGATATGAAAGTTTTGTCCATTTTACTTGCAGTCTTTCATATCTTCTGTTTTCAGATCATCCAGTGCCAACCAGATAAAGAAGATGGGGACTTTGCAGTCCAGGGTTAATGGTTGGATTTGATGATCTTAAAGGTTGTTTCCAACCTAATGATTTGATTATTCTAAGAGTGAAATAGTCTTACAGAGTCTAGGTTTGGACTAACAGAAGTTTCGTGTCTTGTTCTAAAACAGCAGTTTGCGTAATTTCTGTTACATGAATTATCTGAATCTACATGTGGATGTATAGGCTTTAAAAATTTGCTGCTCAATATAAAAGATCTGTAGCTGTTATTGAGTGCAGCAAGTTTGCTGCTTTTTCTGTCTTAGCAATTTTTATGTCTCATTTCTGACTTTTCCTAGCTGTTGAGCTATTCTCTGTCCCAGAATTTGCCACTGTCATTTTTCTAGGCATCTGACTTGCTCGGTGATTTATTGATTAGGCACAGACCCAATTCAGATTTGCAAATGGCAAATAATGATTTTGTGTGGTCCACCAGTCTTTGACAGTTTCCTTTATATTTGTTTGCTTGGTAGATCATTACTTCAGGAATTTTTATTGGGAGTTGTTTGTATTTTAGTTATATTTCTTGTTCATGTGTTTGTCCTATCTTCTGATCCATGTTATTTATATCTGGTACACTTTCAAGCTTTGCCTGATTTATATAGTGAAGTCATACACATTGGCACGTTGGGCACTCCCCAGGTAGGCATAGTCCTTCCTAACTTGCCTCAGTCATTTCCAGTACTGTTGGAACCGGTCAGTGACTGTGTCTATGAAAAGTTCTCAGTGTTGTCTAGAGAATCCAGAGCACTGAAGGTTGTACACTTGGTAATTTTGTTTATTTAAACATTGAAGGTTTTGCTCAGAATATTGTTTTTCCATCCATAGGTATGATATTGATCAATGCAGGCAGCACGTTGCTGGAAGTAAAATGCCTGTTTTTCCTTCTGCATTGTTTTATTTTCTATGCCTACCCTTGAACAAGGAGTGGGCAGGCAGGCAAGTTCTGACTGTGAATAGTTGCTTACAATTGCTTCCAGCTGTGGCTGCTCATAGCTTCCACTGTATCTGGTTTTAGCTGTAATCGTGCACTGCAGGTGATTACAGTGGCTTCCATATGACATAGCACTGTTGCCTTGAAAGAAATATGTGTTTATAAATACATCCTGATGGGACCAGAATTTGTCCTGTGATTAGTCAGCTTCTGGGCATTTCACTGTGAAAATGAGTAGCCTGCTGAGATTAGAACGCAGTATCTAGCTATGTTTTTGAACAATGAAACAAAGTATTTTACCAGACAGTTGGTCCTATGTCTGAGTTAGGTATGTCTTAAAGCACACTTAGCAGTGGCAGGCAACTGGCCTTTGGAAAACCAGGAGGGAATGTGGACCAAGAGCTGTTATTCTTCTATATGTTGACTATATTAATAGCTTCTTGTACTACTTGGTTTAGGTAAAGCAGGACTCCATACTTAGGAAGTTTATATGCTGAGGCAGCCATAGGAGGGAAAAGTCAGTTTGCAAACAGTTTGTGTTGGCTACAGATGTTTATATTCAGAAAAATGTATATAACTAAACAACTGGTGCTTGTAACTGAGCGCGTGTGTGTATCTGTTATGTATGATGTCAGTCATTGCTTGTCAACTTGCAGGTATATGTATACATCTGTCTTTGTGCATCTTATTTACAGTAATCAAATGTAAGTGAAATGGTTTTGGGTTTTGTTTGTTTTGTGTGTTTTGTATGGTTGGTTTTTTTTTTGTTTAATTTTAAATAAAAGCAAGCTGGTCAGGGGAAGTTCAGGTTGGACATTATGAAAAGGTTCGTCACTGTAAGGGTGGTCAGTCACTAGAACAGGCTCCCTAGGGAAGTGGTCACAATACTAAGCCTGTCAGAGTTCAAGTAGCACCTGAACGATGCTCTTAGGCATATGGTTTACTTTTAGGTAGTCCCAAGAGGAGCAGGGATTTGGACTCTATGATCCTTAGGGCTCCCTTCCAACTTGAGTTATTGTACAATTCTATGTTCACTTGTATCCCTAGACTTAGATACACCAGCTTGTTGCTGGACAGTTCCAGGCCCGAAGACATTTTCTGGCAATATGCCAGTAGATGCCATTTGAAACAGAATCCTCAAAGAAAAGAGAAACTAACAGCATGGGATGCAGCAGGGCCACTATCAGATGAAATAATCTCAGCTAGGCTAATCTATGCATTATTACTGTGACAGACCTGCAGTCAGGGACTGGAACAACAACTCAGTCAAGCAGAAAATACTCAGGTAAGAAGAAGAAAATTTTAATTCAGGTGATATCTTGGTGGTTATTAATCATTAGCTACAGCAGGGAAAAATAAAAATAGCTAACCTACCAGATTAAGCCAATAGCTTAATCTGTACTTCAAGTGACCTTTTTTTTTTTTTTTTTTTTTTGTGAACAGTAGTGTTTAAAATGTTTTTGTGTTGGAAATAACCAAAACAGTAATTTAAAAAATCTTTTCCAAAATTACATATAGATATCCTTGTTAAATGTGAATTCTCATGACAAAGACAAGAAACTTTCTTTTAAAACATTAGAGTCATAAACATTAGATGACTAAGGTAAATAGAAGTTGATGGCACTGATGAAATATTTTGGGACAGAAAAATACCTGTTTTTGCAGTACATTGTTTCAAGCAATAGCAAAAATATTCCAGGTAATAGCAATTAGTGTTTTCAAAGGGAAAACACTCCAGATATTTCTATGGAAGGGTGATACATGACAAGATGAATCTTTGTGAGTTTTTTTCTAGATATAGACATAGTCATAAAAGTGAGTACTGTCTTTTCTCACTTTAGTGCATATCTGATTTGAATTTATAAGCTTTTTAAAAAATTTAAAAATTATTGCCCTGACCAAAGAGATATTGTAATGAGCATGAAAGATTTTGATGTAAATGCATATTGTTTTATAAATGAAAAACAGAATGAGCAGAGTATATTTTTTCTAGAACAGCTGAGTTAGACTTCAGGTCTAAGTCAGACCTTAGGTCCGTTGGTCCCTTAAAAACCAATATGGGGATGTTTGAGAGAATGACCACCTGGCCATGCTTGATACATTCCAACTGCTTACTAAGAGAAAGATGACCCAAATGCTCTTTGAGATGCAGAGAAAGATTGATTCATACTATAGTAATATGCTCTGGTTTTAGTATTCGTCATTTGTTTATCTCAAATCTCAGCTTTCAAGCCACCAAATTTGGGTTCTGTCCTAGAGTGAATGCCGAGCATTTAATCTGAACCTTTTCAGTTGTCCTTCTATCTCTGCCTGACTGTTGCCTAAGGAATGGAAGCACGGGCAGGCCCAAAGGAAGAGCTGCTGGCTTCAGGCATTAGAAGGCAGCTCTGATGCTGGTTGTGACACACCACTGAGAGGAAGCAACAGATTCAGATCTTGCTCCTGGGTTTCGTTGTCTAAGAACTTATTGTGTTTCTAGAAAGGATCCAATTTCTTGGGGTTTTGTATATACAGTAGAGAATTTCACTCTTTATTGTGAGATATGTATATGTTTTACTTTACCCTATGGACCAAAATACTGGACTTGAAATGAATATTTGACCCAAACCTTGTTAGCAAATGGGACCTTTTCGACATTTTTTTCCCCTTTTGGAGATAAATGTTTTAGAGATGGCTTGATATGAAAGGACTATTTTAAAATTGGTAAATTATATTTAAATTGTTTAGTAACTTAAATTACATGTATTATTAATTTTTAAGGTAAACCATGAAACTCAACTGGGTTTTTTGTAGGTCGTACCTTTGTGATTTATTTTTTTTTTGGATAGCTGAAGTTTTGTTTGAAATGTGTGACTCAGCAATGAGTTTTGCTGACACAATGATAAAAATGGAATTATATTTATGCAAAATCACGTAGGCATAACTTTAAAAATGTGTTTCACATAAAATACCTCCTCAGAGTTTTTGCCATCATGGTAGACTAAACAGTCTGGGACCTTGAGGCTCTAAAGAAGCAGCTTTTGCTCTTCTGTGACAGTTATTCAAAAGATAGCTGGAGGAGGCCAGATTTTGCAATTGTACAAGTAGATTGTGACAGTTCTTCCCTGGGGTTTAAATATGCTGTACTGACATGAATACAAAATCCATTGTTATTGCTGTGTTAGTTTAAACACTGACCTACTCTTATCCCCTAGATTAATGAACACCATCACAGCACTTTTATTTGTACCTTAATTAAGTAATGACCTCAGGAGGCCAAGTGCTATATATGTAAAACCATTATTGACCTCAGTGGGAAGGAACAGTATGTACTTTTCTCAAGGCAGAAGAGATGATTAAAAAAACAAGGGGAATTAACTGACACATGGGAACCTAAATTTCATCTTGGTCAGTACAACATCCTCTCTTCTTAAATCTGATTCTTGCCTCGAATGCCTTTTCAGCAAGGATTGTTAAAGGGAAAACACAATGGCAGTTGAGGTTTGGTGTGCTTTCCTAAGCAGCTAACCATGTCAGCCTTAACTTGCTACAGCTGGTGGTGTAGATCATTTCTGGACGGTAGTCTGTGGTCTTTTTCAGATCTGATCCTTTTGAGGGTTGGTGCTTCCTGTTAAATATTTACAGTATAATGATTCTCAAAAATGCAAAAATATTTGAGTCACTAGGGGAACTTTGAAATTGTGTGCAATCTTTATCATGGTTTGTGACATTTAATACTGTCACAATACTTTAATATTGCAATAACATGTACTTTATGTGAAATATTTGAAAAAAAGTAATGATTTTCATCTACTGTTTTTATTTCCGATCATATCCAGGATGTATTCCTTCAGTATTATAGAAATTGTTTAAAATATTAAAAAAAAAAAAAAAGGAGAGGAAAAAAAAAAAACAAAGGGAAAAGGTTTTAAATGGTTTTGTTTTTTTTTTTCCCTCTGAAAATAAGTCCAGGCTCTAAAGGTTCCCTGACAATGAATTTGTCCTCATCTATTTCAACTAAAATGTGTGTTTAATAAAAAAGGTTAGCTGGACAAGAATAGTTATAGAAAAGAGGGCCAACATAGCTCAACTTGTATTGAAGATTGTCTTGCTGGCAGAAATACTTTTTGTATACATGTTTGTTCTGTGAGTCCATGACGATACCTAGTATGTAGTGGGAATAGAATGTTTCCCCTGAACTACTTAGTGTGATGAGTAATGGTAACTTAAATTACTCTACAAACACTTGTAGTGGGCATTTTGATTATTTTTGGTTTAAAATCAATACAAGGCTATAGCAATCAGGATGTTTTGAGAAAAAAACATTAAGTTTTTTGGAAAGTTTCCTATCTTCCTGAAACTGGGTATTGGAAGTAATCATTTAGTTTGACTTTAATTTGAGCTTGTATACTTCCAGGTTTTAGTAATTTTAATTTTAATTTGTTTCATTCTCTAGTTTATTAAGCATATTACAAAGTATTTATAATTTTATATAGAATCTTAAAAATTGACTTCTTACCCAATTTAGATATTTTAATGACTTTAAAATACCAGATAATGTAAGCAAATGAAAAATTTTGTGACCTCTGTCACAGTTTAATCCCAATGATAAAACTCCTGGGTTGAGATAAAGGTGGTTCAGTGGGTAATACTAGTCATTCTAGTGATTGGATTGGTAGGTAATTCCAACCATACCAAACCAAACACTGTGTGCACAAGCAAAGCAAGATAAGGAATTTATTCACTGTTTCCCATGGGCAGGCAGGTGTTCAGACATCCCCAGAAAGCAGGGCTCCATCACATGTAAGTTAATTGGGAAGACAGACACCTTAACTTTGAACATCTCCCCATTCCTCCTCTTCTACCCAGCTTTTGTTGCTGAGAACAAATGCCATATGGTCTGGAACATCCCTTGGGTCAGCTAGGGCCAGCTGTCTCGGCTGTGTCCCCTCTCAGCTACTTGTGGCCCCCCAGCCTACTCACTGGCGGGGTGGGTGAGAGGCAGAAGCAGCCTTGACACTGTGTAAGCACTGCTCAGCAATAGCTAAAACACCCCTGTATTATCAGCACTGTTCTGGCCACAAATCTAAATCATAGCCCCATACAAGCTACTGCAAAGAAAATTATCCCAGCCAAAACCAGTACAAATGTCCTATTAGTTTTCAGGTTTTTTCCACAAGTAGTGTGTGATGGTTTTCATGTATTTTTTGACGCCATAGTGGTTTTAGCCACAGTTTCTTATTTTTCAGACTCCTAGACTGGAACGGAAAACAGTCCTGAGCATTTTCACATTTTTTTTCTTACATGAGGATGTTTTACTGACAGTTACAGCTTGTGTTTGCATGAAAACACGTATTTATGCCAGAAGTTTGTAAGGCTTGTGGTCATCTAGTTGCTGGCTGAACACTGACAGAACTGAAATGCGTTTTGCATAAAATGTCTACAAAAACAAAATCCAAAGATAGATGACTCTTTGCAGCAGGATGTCTAAGAATTAGAATTTCAACTACTCTACTGGTCTCGTTAAACTAGTTCTATTGATGGAATGGGGTTTTTGACTGCTCCTTCAGACTCACTCACACATGAAGTTCTCTTTGGCACATTCAATGCTGCATAGTCTCACTTGAAATGCGTTCCTTGTTCAGCAGATTTGCCAATATGCATTCACATCTCTCCCATAGAGCCATGGAGACACTTGCAGTTATATTGCAGCCCATGGGTGCATACTCAATTGTCAAACAAATGACTTTTTGTGCATCAAAATAGAAATAGTTCTCCTTAGCCGTGGGATTTCATGCTTTTATTGCTGCTTCTGGCTGCTGTCATGAGCTCTCAACTTGCTTTCACAAGTGGGTGATGTATATTCAGTTTGTTACTATGGCACACTCACAAACCTAAGCAGTTAATCCGAAAAAAACTGTTAACACTTTTTTCAACTGCATTGAAAATCAGGAGATGCTTATCTTATGTAGGAGAGTATAGGTAAAAAATGGGATTTATAGGTTTGTAGTATTTTGGTAGAAACAGCATAAATAGTTTGTTACTTTTCTATGCCAAATGGTACTTGGTTGATATTCTTTCAGCTCACTCTAAGAAAAGGCAAGAAAATACACAAGTAGTAAAGATGAAACATCAAGAAGATCTGAAAAAGCTTAAGAAATGCAGGTACTGTGCATTAAAACAGCACTGATTTAAAAGTAAACAACAAAAATTATCTTAGGAAACGTGTCCATTCATAGGTACACAGCAGACTGCTACCACTCAAGATAAAGCTCTCAGGTTGGTCATATATTTTCATTTACAAACAAACATAAAGCTCAGAAGTTATTGGGAAATAAAATTTAAAGCAGGAGGGTTTAGATGGGAAAAAAGGAAGATAAGAGTTTTGTCACTTTGACCTCCATAAAGTTTCCGCCCTCATCTCAAAATAAATGTAGTGGAATGGAAAAAACTTCAAAGTACAACAAAGATGAACAAAAGGCCTTGGAACGACCTCTGTGCAAAGAACAACTTTCAGAATTAGATGGGGGGAAAATAAAGTGAAGGTGAAAAGAAACACAAAATTAGGCTTGAGAAGAATGATAGGGAAAACCTATTCATCATCTCTTCTGTACAAAAAAAAAGATTAGAGGAATCTAATCAAGGCAATAGGAGACAGGTTCAAAAGAAGTAATGAAGTAATTTTTGTCATTTTTCGTACAACAGATCACAATTGTGAAATTCCTTGTCAAAGTTTGTTGTAGATGGGAAGTTTGTGTGAGCTTCAAGAGGAAGCCAGATAAACGCTAGGAAAAGGCATTCACTGAATGTGCCAGGCACATACAAATCATGCTTGTTTCAGAAAGTGATGAAGGATGAGTCCTCAAAGTACCATTATCCCATTCTTCACCCTAAGCATCCAGTTTTTGCAGTCTGTCAGAGGAAAAATACTGAACTGG
Source organism: Falco biarmicus (assembly GCF_023638135.1). Classification (NCBI taxonomy): domain Eukaryota; kingdom Metazoa; phylum Chordata; class Aves; order Falconiformes; family Falconidae; genus Falco; species Falco biarmicus. Next base: position 92,105,813 of record NC_079288.1, read on the forward strand.
TCTTTTAATTTTAACTTATGGCAGCTTTTTTTGTCAGAGTCTTTCATGCTAAAATATGTGGGTAAAACCAATTTAGTTTTGTTTTGGGTGGTTTTGGTGATTTTTTTACGGTATGGTTTTCTTTTGTTCAATTATTTATTTTTTTTTTTTTTACAAAGGAGAAAAACAGGCTTATGGTGTGTTAAGAGTTATAACACCATAATAAAGAAAAAAATTGACCATGTGTCATATCATACAATGAGTTAGGTGATACCTTATATACATAAGATTTAATTTAGTTTCTATTATTGCCAGTATTAAATTCTTACAAAACCTACATAATTATTTTATGACTATTTTGTGAAAGATTTTTTCTAAAATGAATTATTTTAGATAAAGCTTCCCTTATTTTTTCAAATAAATATATTTGAATGAAAAAGGGGAAAAAAAGAAGGAAAGTAAACCCAACAAAACACAAAACCCCGAACCCAAACAACCCAGCTGCTCACAAAGACAAGCAGGGTTGGCTCAGACAGAATGGTATTTTTCAATAATTTTAATAGACTGCTTTGTTCGGCAAGCTTCGACATTGATTGTGGTGGGAGGCAGCACAGGGCCATTAACATTGTTTACTGCTCTTTAAATCACTAATTACTTTTCTTGAAACCGCTAATGGTATTCACATTGTTTAGCAGTGCTTTTGAACCACATATACCATGAAATACCTCTGCTGGTGTCACTGTGGTTTTGCACCCAATAGGTGTTGGGAAGTCATGTGCTGTCCCTGCTTGGCCAGGTGCTGGGGCTGCTCTCAGGGCAGGCAGCCGACTGGCAGCGAGCCACAGAGCCACAGGTTGTGGGGCCCGAGCAGTGCCCACCAGGCCAACTGTAAACCTTGGAAAAAAAAACAACTTGCTGGTGCTGTGGGTTGAGGTTGGATGTGAAACTGGGAAAAGCAGTACATGCTCAAGCACTGGATGAAGAAAAGGGGACCTGAGGAAGTCAGCCTGAGGGATGTTAGTACTGAGTATAGGATGCAAAGAAATGGGAGGAAGTAGGCAGGGATGATGAAGTGCAGGATATTTCCCCTCTGTTGTCTAGTATGCTCTTCTATGTAGTGAATTAGGCTAAACCTTGATAGCTGTAGGAGCTGGAGGAGAAGGATGACTAATTTCACATGCTACAGAAACAAGAACAAAGTGTTTGGCCCCAGTACAGTAAGACTAGAAGAACTGAAGGTAGCAGTGATATTTTTGCAGCCTCAAACATCAGTGTAAGGATGGAAATTACTTTAAGTTTATTGTTTAGCCAGCAGTAGTTAACTAGATGGGCATCTAATTGTGCATCTAATTTTTTAATTGTTATCAAACACAGAGAACATTAAAAAAACATAGATAATGAAGGAAATTTTTAGATGCTCTGTCTGTGAGGGAAGCAGCATTCCCTATCAAATATCCTAGCATTTTTATATTTATGGAAAACTCGATTTTGTGCATGGAGCATCTTCTTGGAGGATTGTTTGGCCTTTGAGTATGCAGTTTTCTGATGATTTTGCGTTATTAAACTATCCAGTACAACTCAGCTGCTAACAGTTGAACAGAATAAATTTTGTGGGGTTTATAACATGTGAAATGATTAATTAGTCTTAAAACATGGTAAACTGCAGAGTTAGTGTAACATAGGAGACAATTTATTCTACAGAGGGTGACTCTTGAAACTCAGAAACTCTGTAGTCTCTCTTCTGGTCTGTTTATTCTTTTGCTTTCATTGTAAAACAATTTTTTAACATATACTGCTGTTGGAATCTATATTTCTTCAGAATTACCCTCATCTACAAGCATACAAAGTCTTTAAAATAAGAATCAGAATAGCTGTATAAACTAGCTACTTCTATAAAATAAGTCTGTGTGACATATTGAAGATGCATCATGCCAGATTTGATATTTATGCCACTATTACGTTGTCCTCATGGTACAAATTAATAAAATAATTATTGTTGTCACTGGGTCATGCAATAGTATAGACAGAAATTTAAGTACATGAGCTGACCCACGGAAACACCCAGTGCTCAAGCTCTGAATCAACCAGGTTAGCTTTTACCTAGTAGTGCTTTTTACAAGTAGTGCTTGCTGAATGGAATCACCTTGTAAATTGCCTCCTGGGTAGTTTTCTTGGAACTGTATTTCTCTATAGTGTTGTTTGTTAGCTAGCTTACTATTAATGAATGTACTTTGCTGGATGTATTGTGGGATGCTAAGTCACTTTATTTTTCAGCTGCCTACCAGGGAAATTGTTTCAAGCAACTTTAAATGGAATTCTGATAATTGAACTTCATCTGCTGGTTTTCATCCATTATGTGAAAATATGAGATCTTGATTAATATAACTTACCTCTTTTTTTTCTTAATGATCCATTGCATTAAGAATACTTAAATGATTTGTCATTATGAAAGGTTATGTGTTTAATTATCTACTCCATCACAATTTGAAGATGTAGTCTGATGAGAAGCTGAGTCCTTAAACATCAAAAAGAACTTTGCTTGTTTATGCCACAGAATAAAGAAATTCTTGTTTCTTGGAACTTGGAGAATATAATTTTATTGAAGATTTCTCTGCATGTACTGTGAAGAAAAGACAGTTTACTGCATACTAGATGTAGAGTCACCTTGCATGTAGTGGCAAATCCCCAGACATGCACGGAACAAAGTGCAACATCTTACAGTAGATCCAACACATGTGTCTGACCTGTGCATAGAGGCAGCACATGTAAATGCACCTTTACTACGTGGTCATGCACTTCCAGCCTCAACAGACCGTGTTTCAAGGGGCTCTGATTTTTATAGAGTCAGGCCTTTAAAACAAGCACAATACAAATACTTGGATTTTTGTTACTAAGGAGGTAGGCATTGCGTATGCATGTATACAAACTAGTTGGAAATGAAAAATGTCTCAGATTTATGCATTCAACATTTAAAAAGATTACATCAGATCTTTAGTGTGCTTTGGTAGGAAGTCACACAGGCAAGTTCAGAAATGCAAAGTTTGCTTGGATGTTTTGATCCAAATGGAAGGAAACTCTGTGGGTTTTTACTAGATCTGGTTCTAAGGAGTTTTGATTTGAACCCAGAATGGTTTCTTTCAAACCTTTTAATAAAGTATGAAGAAATTATGAGAGGACTGTCTTTATTGGAGAAATATGAAGGGGTAGGCTGTGATATTTGTTAATTGACTACTATTATCAGCCAAGGAACTGCTTCATATTTTAATGTGGAGAAACACAGATTGCTGTTTTAGAAATAGATTATGAAAAAGCTCCAGAAAAATTATCAATAACTTGAATTAATTTTATATTTGAAATTGTGAAAGATTTTTGAACATGCAGCCTATTCTAACATTACCTCAGATATTTATGGGTTAGTTTCTATTATTTCCATAAATTTTATACTTATTTTTGCCTTCTGGGTAGCAAGGAAAAAGTCTTCAATTTGTATTTTTTTTTTACTCTTAAAATCAAAAGGTTTTCTTGGTCACATTTTGTAAAATATCTTTCCTGAATGTTGCATCCTTTGAAGAGGCAATATAATCTTACAGTTGCTTGATGCGTGATAATCTTAAATATTTCATAAGCATTACTTTTCTATGTTCAGTTGTCAAGGCTTAGACTTACGTGACAATTCATTGCTGGCATCCTACTTGAAACTGAACGTCAAACAGCTTCTTACAGTGTTCCAGAATGGGTCCTTAGGGTGCCTTGGTTCTAAGATTCAGGTATGCAAAAGGTCATGTGGAAAAAGTTTTAATGGACAAGGTAAACTTTTGAAAGCATTGCCAAAAAAATTGAAATGGTTCCAATTTCTTAACTTGGTATTTTTACTAATCATTAAGAGAAAGTGAACAAAATTTTATGGTCTAGTCTCAAAAATTTCTTTAGCTGCCATAGGAGATCTTTAGTATGCTGGTTTATTCCAGTGAAAAAAATGACACTTTCTTTATTCTCTAGGCAGTATAATTTGGTTTTCATGAGTTACAATCCCCCTCACAAAATCTAATAACTTCTATAACAAACATCGATCTGCTATGCCATGAAAAGAAATAACTTTCCTAAGGTATATGAAAACTCTTATTTTGACACCACTGTTTGGTAATAAATCATACTAGAACCATTTGTTTGAATTTTGACATAGTCTAGAAATATATTTCACTGAATAGATTTCATCAGAAGTATTTACCTATTTGAGAAAAAAAAATATTTATGCAAAAAGTTCAAATGTAGATATCTATACTGTTTATGGAAAACAGTCATGAAAAGATGCAAGTGAATATACCCTGGTATTATGCAGTGCCCTGGTGATTATTTTTTTTTTTTGTGCATCAAGATTTTTGAAATCTTCATTGGTGCACTTCCTTGTTATGCTTGTGGATGGTTGGGGTTTTTTGTTTGTTTGTTTTTACAATTTATTGTGAATTTAGATCAGAATTACCAGAATTCTATGAACTGACTTTTTTCAAGAGTTTAATGGCTTCACAAGGAACTCAGTCATGTGACAACATCCCTCTAGTGACTGATTAATGCAAGCTGATGTTCTTTTCAGGTTACTATATCTGATCTTTGTCATGGTGATATATGTAATCTATTTAACTGTTCCAGCTACACAGAGACTAGAATAAATTAATATGCCTGTGTAGAGCTGACAAATATTTAGACAATTTTTCTTATTTATTTAGCTTGCCAAGATAAGTTTAGTAAACTTAGAAAATAATTTTGTATTCCATTTAAAAGCAATTGAAACAAATTGAAAATCTTAAAACAAATTATATACATATATAAAAGTTATGTAGTAATAATTTTATTTTTTTTTAAATTGTGGGAATATCCTGAAGTTCCCTGGCTACATGAAAAAACTTTCAAGTCTGGAAGCACTGCAGATTTTTAAACTATGCCAATGTGCTATTTTAATTCTCACCAATGCACCGTATTCCATGTTCTATAGAAAACAGATGACGATGAATTAAGAGACAGATAGGAAATACATCCTGTCTCATAAATTACTTGATCTAGAATAAATCAAAGAGGAAAAAAGAAGACTGCCAAGTGCTATATTTTCAACATGTTACTGACATGACTGCTGGATTTTTTAAAAGAGCATATATAAAAATATACATAATCTGTCTACCCGAAATTAATTTTTTTTTCTTTAGATCATAGAAGATAAGAAAACATTTTTTTTAAAGGCAAATTATCCTCCACAGGCAAGATAGAGACAAGTATTTTGCCTGATTATGAATTTCCATCTGTACCATATTAAATATATAAAATGTGAGCACAAAATAAGTATAGTCAGAGCATAATCAGCTTGTCCTGATTCAAAGGGCTATGAAATAACTAACATTTCATATTCTTGGAAAACTGTAGAAACAGAAAATAGGGAATAGGTAATTCTAAATAGAAACAAAGCAACTTCTACCTTTAAATGCTGCTTTAACTTTATTCATGAGTGAATTTGTCCTGTGAATCTACTACATTTTAGTTCTGTGCCTTACTGCAGCAAGCTCCTTGCACTTATTTTGTCCAGGGATCCTGAGCCATGTGAACCCTGGGACTCATCCTCTCCTTTTTCTTAGATACTGTATATGGTTTCATATATCTGGTGATTTGTAGGGTTTTTAAATGATTGTTTGGATACCTAGCATTTGTAGATAAAACCTTCGTCTAGTAAAAAAGGTTACAGTTGTATGTTTATGTATCTTTCCATGTCTATTGTTCTTGATTAACTTAGTATGCAACTTGCTTTCATTAAAGAAGCTTCAGTTTTCAGCAGTGCCCAAGCATAAGAACTCATTTTATAATTTTTAAATATAACATAGAATAAAAATCTCTGTACTGCAGTAATTGATGTCAATCCCTTGAAAGATGGTAAACTATTTTGGTTCTGATTTTACTATTCTGCAAAGTTTATAAATATATAAAAAACTATAAAGTTACCCTCCATTACTAGGGATGTCGTTCAGCTACATTAAGCTTATACTGAAGTGCCTTTTGTTATTTAAATTGAACACTCACTTTTATGGCTCATTGGCATAAAAGTAGTAAAATCTTGTTGTTGCCTTTGGTATCTATATTACCATGCATAACTCACTGCTGGACATTTTTGGAGCATTTCACCTGGCTGACATAGCAATTTTGCTTTATTCCTTTGCAAGAAACAGCTAGAAGATACTTTCACAAAGATGGCTGAAATTTTTCCACTTTGAATGCATTTAGTCTATTTCTATTCCTCTACTTTACAGGTTTTATTCTGTTTTTTATAGGACCTTGCCTTTTTAATTGTCTTATCTTCTCCAAATTATTCATCGCCTGTGGGTTGACCTGACTATCACATAGCAAAAAGATACAAAGCTGGAATTCAGTTCGTTCTTTTAGCACAGTTTTCCAAGTTGTCGTGGTTTGGTTTTCTCTCCCCATTTCAAGAGCATCAAATGTGATGCTTAAGATCCACATCATCACTACTTTGAAAAGATACCTATCCAGCTCATTCAGCTAACACTTGTTCCCATGCATTTTTACTCAATAAATTTTGCCAAAAGTTGTCAGACTTCTGTAGATTGTCTGATATCCACAATTCCAAAGTATCTTTTCTTATTTCTGTGAAGGTTCCTATGTGACTATACCTGAAAGATTAAAATTTAAAATAATGACTAATATTTAATCTGAAATATTGAGTTGGTTTTAAAATACTTTAAATATTTTTTTAAAATGTAATTGCACTGGAGAGAGAAGACAGAATTCACTTTATCTGACTGATGCTGGCTAGAAACTGAAGTGGTGAATGTGGAAACTAGTTTGAGATTGCTTTTGTAGGCAAATGAGAAAAGTTCTTCTGAGAAGCCATTAATTTTACCTGTTCTGGACACTAGTTTTAGGATAGGAATCAATCTTTTTGAAATAACCCTTCTTTCCAGCTGTGGTGAAAGACTGGTTAATTGCTGCAGCTAATCTGATTTCAAGATGATTAGTGGTGCAAGTGTGACCTGTACAGTTTGAAACTGAGACAACCAACATCCCTGGAGGTATTTAAAAGATGTGCAGATGTGGTGCTTAGGGATATGGTTTAGTGGAGAACTTGGCACTGTTAGGTTTAGAATCAAACTTGGTCTTAAAGGTCATTTCCAACTTAAATGATTCAAAGATTTTTCTCTGTCACAAATTAGATAGCTGTGTTGCTGCATCCTACAGTTAGATGTTGTTAAAAATAAATATGCGTATGAGTCTGACAGAAAAGAAAATGTAGCAGGAAATAGGAGGGAAACACCAGAAGATACAGAAAGTGATTTAGCTGTGTTTATTCCTATCAAGGCACAATTGCATCTGAATCTAAAGACTCCTTAAGCTCTTTTGGTTTTGTTTGTAACTAAAAGCTTCATTCACTTCAGAGACTGGAGCAAGAAAACGTGGCCAGAAAGAGTTGACCTTAAAAGCACACTCATTTATATTTAAAAATCTTTTTACCTAATAGTAGATTAAAAAAAAAAAAATCTCTTCATGAATGCTGACAAGAGCTGGAAGCTGCCATTCAGGTTCCGTGCCCTTTCCTGAACAACAGCCATTCTGTGACATTAAAAAGCACAGTGACAGCATGTTCTTTCATCTTGGAACAAGTCCTCGACATAGCGTTTAGGACTGGGCTGCTTGCATACAATGTTTAAAGAGCACTGATATATCATCCTTTTGATACCCACTCAAAATGAGTACAGATGATGTGCAGTACAGCATGGAAACAGGTGTATTTGATACTTACCTAGGTATCATATTTTTTATAATAGTGTTATTCAAGTTTTGTTCTGTGGTTTTCTGTCTGAACTAAACATCACAGAACCTCAAAATAACTGAGGTAGGAAGGCATGTCTGGAAATTGTCTAGTCCAATCCCTGTACCCAAAGCAAGGGCACCTTGTGCAGTTTCTTCAGGGCTGTGTCCAGTTGGCTTTTGATATCTGCAAGGAGAGAGACTCTACTACCTTTAAGGGCAACCTGTGCCAGTATTTTATCACCCTCATAGGAATAAAGTTTTTTTCTAATGTTTAAACAGAATTCCCTGAATTCCAGCTTGTGCCCATTGCCTCTTGTCCTGCCTCTGGGAACCATTGAAAAGAGTCTGGCTCCTTCTTTACCACTCCCCAACAGGCATTTATCACCTTCCTGGATCTCCATAGCACACGCTCTGGTACACCTCTACCTCTGTTGCACTGAGAAGCCCAGAACTGGACCAAGCATGGCAAATGTACCTCACCAGGGCTGAACAGTGGGAAAGGATTGTCCTCCTCCACCATTCATGCTCTGCCTAATGCATCCCTGGAAGCAGGATTCTGCTGGCTTTCTTTGCCACAGGGGCACATTCACAGCTCACGTTAAACTTGCTGTCTACAGGGACCCCCAGGTCTGTCCCTAGGCAGAGGTCATGGCTTTCCCTGCTGCTCTTACATGCTCAGGGCAACTCCCTCTCCTTGCTTTCCCAGTCCATCCTTCCCAAAGAACCAGTATCCATCCATGGCAAGGCTCTGTGATGGTGAGCTGTCCCATCGTGTCTCTGCCATCCCCATGAGATCCATAGCCCCATAACTTGAGACTCTACAATAGTCTAAATTTGGCAGAATAACGAAAGCAGAAATACAGAGGGATGTCCGGACGTCTAAATAGCTGTGTGTGGCATGGGAAAGGTGGCAGCAGTAATGGCAAGAAGGAAAAGCAAATAAGTCGTTGGTGAGACATTCCATTAAGGAAACTAGCAAATATCTCTAAGGAAAGTAATAAATGTCGTCTTACAATGTTATTGGCTTAGCAGATCTTTCTCATGAATATGCAGAGATTTCACTTTGTGACTTCAGTCTGAAAATCACAGTGGAACAAAACGTATTTCACTATGTTGGTTACAATGTTTGTTTTATTTTTCTTTTCAGGACACAGGGAAATTGTGTTATGTTTTGCCTGAACTTGCATGTTTGCATGTGCAAATAAAGAAGGAGAGGAAAAAACCAAAAATACAGGGAAGGATACAACAAGCAGGGGATATTAAAGTTATGTGCAAAACAGTCTGATGGCAAAACTGTGGCAATTGCCTCCATCTATTTCAGGTATGTTTTTAAACAAATGTTTGTGCTCAGATTTTTATTGGTTGTATGATAATGTCTTTACCTCTTATTTGTGTAAGTATTTTACATGTGAACTTTCTATAGGGAAACAAATTTTTGTTATTTTCAGTCTCTAAAATGGAAAAATTATATACTGATACTGGCTAATTTAGACAATTTCTGCCTACCTAAGCATGTTAAATTACTGTCTGTTTGATACAGCTGGCAGTGTTTCACAATTATGTCCAATGCATTTTAGAACTCAGGAAAAGCAAGTGGTCATTGATCTTGTGATTTAATGCAGAAAGGCATTGTTTTAGTAAAAGTAAAAATTTTCATAAGTGTGCTCAATAGTTATGTTCAGTCTGGTATCTGACTGAAAGAGTTGTTTGGCTGTAGATTTTCTTTCATAATAGTTTTCCTTAGACTTTTTGGACATTTAGCAACGCTACGATAATGCTAGAAGTAACACAGTTTGGTTAATAATGTTCTTTGCTTCCATAAATGGAAATTGTGCACGTTAGGGTTTCAGGCTGTTTGCTATTATTTATTTGGAAATTTGTGTTTAGTAGTTACTTATCACATTCGCAAAAAGTAATACAATAAAAAACGGTAGAGGTTGCTGTTGCCATTACTTGCTGCATGCTAATAGATGACTTTAGGGTTTTAATGTACGAAGTCTCCAAAAAATAAGCCAGAAGAAGGGAAGAAATCTGAGATTCTTAATACTGTCGGAGTACAAAGTGTCAGCAAAATCTGATAGCCTTGTAGGCAAACTTTCAATTTAAGATGTGGCCTTGAAAGGTCTCAAAGTTTATTGTATGTGACACGTTTTCTGAAGATTTTATTTGACTGGATTTATTGTTAGTTTTCCCAATCAATATGGCCTTTAGATTTCATGAAGGAGATTAGTCTAGCACTGGCACCAGATTCTGCCTACAAAAGTCTCATAAATCACTTGAAAGAGGACAATAAGAACTGTTAGAAATTTTGTATTCAATCTATTAACTCAGTAGGAAACTCTGGATATCTAAAATCAAGAACAGGTTGGTTCTATACTATGCATAAGGTTATTATCAGTACTCCATGATCCAAGAGGTGAGCCAGCAGTTTCCAGCCTCCTGAAAGTTTCTGTTGTTTTAGAGGGACAAAGGAGTTAGAATTGGGTTCCAACCCATCTGCTTATTTCTGAAAAAGTAGTTAACATCAGGCATAAATAGCTCTGCCTCTCAAAGTTAATCTAATACTTGTTACTCAAAATAAAGAATCAAGTCCAAAAGTATTTAATAGTTTTGGTAACTTCTTGCAGAACAATTAATCTGTTACTGAATTATTAATATTTTTAACATAATCATTTTTAAGGGCCTACTATTATTCACAGAATGGCCAGGGTTGGAAGGGACCTCTGGAGATCATCTAGTCCAACCCCCTGCTAAAGCATGTTCACCTACAGCAGGTTGCACAGTCGTGTCTAAGCAAGTTTTGAATGTCTCCGGAGAAGGAGACTCCACAACCTCTCTGGGCAGCCTGTTCCAGTGCTCTGTCACCCTCAGGGTAAAAAAGTTCTTCCTTATATTCCAATGGAACTTCTGTTGTTGCAGTTGGTGCCTGTTGCCCCTTGTCCTGTCACTGGGCTTTACTGAAAAGAGCCTGTCCCCATCCTCCTGAGACTTGTCCTTAAGGTATTTGTAGACACTGGTAAGATCCCCTCTCAGTATTCTGCAGTCCTCCTTCTGTTTGAGGTTTTCCAGAAGCTCCTTGCTCATCCATGCAGGCCTCCTGCCCCCTTTGCTTGATTTCTTACTCATGGGGATGCACCTGTCTGGAGCTTGGAGGCAGCGATGGTTATTAGCCAGCTTTCTTGGACCCCCCTACCCCCTAGAGCCCTCACCCATGGCATTCCTCCAAGTAGGTCCTTGAGGAGGCCAAAGTTAGCTGTTCTCTAGTCCAGGGCTGCAATCCTACTTGTTGCCCTGCTTTTTCCACACAGGATCCTGAACACCACCATTTTGTCACTGCAACCAAGACTACCCTCAACTTTCACATCCCCAAGCAGTCTTCCTTTGTTTGTGAATACAAGTTGTAAGACAACACCTTGCCTGGTTGGCCTCTCCACCACCTGTGTCAAAAAGTTATCATCAATGCTCTGCAGAAATCTCCTGGACTGTGTGAGCCAAGAACATTTTCAATAACATTTTATTTACTCTGTGATTCTAAGTACTAAATTCAAAATGAATTTTACTTTCATGCACTATCATGATTTACAATTAAAAAAAATACTGATCTAAATATTATTTGGCAACATCTAAGCTGAGAGTCATTGCTTGGAGAAAACTGAACAACTCCCCCGCTCCCCTGCCTTCTGATTTTCTTCATGCTTCTCTTTTGCTTTTTCTTTCCTGTTTTTTTCATGTCATTGATTTTACATGTTACCTGGCATTCTGAATTTATTATTTTAGCAATAGCTCAACTTTCGTGCCAGTATGATAAAATTCAGAATACTCCATAATTTATCCTCATTATATATTCATAGTATTAGACCTCCTGGCATTGCAAATTCACTCATAAAGCTACCACAAATCACACCATGTTATCAGGCTGTATTTTTCACTGAAGAAAATATTGATCATAGTGGCTGAGGAGGGAGTTCTGGGATTAAGTCACATCCCATGTTTCAGCTACTTTTCTATTGAAGACTTCCCTTTTTCCTTGCTCTCTCCTACTTAATGTTTCAACCAGCAATCTGACTGTTTGAATGTCTAGCATAGATTGTCTTGGGGGTCTTTTTATTTTGTTTTTGAGCACTTGAGATACTTTTAAACCAGTAGAATAGTCTTGCTACAGCTTTTGTAGCTCTAGAGGAAAGATTAGTATGGGCATTTCAGCCCTTAGTTATAAAATGTGGGTTCATCATGCAGACTGCAGCTAAATCAGTGTTGAAGCACCATTGAATACGACTCTGAGCAAGACTGGTTGGGAAAACAAGGCTCTGCTACTGCGGCCTTGGTCTCCACTCCAACAGCAGTGAGGCAGAACGTGCCAGATGAACGGTTATCTGCAAAGAAGCTTGAAAATCCCTCCTAGCATAAACAACTCATTTGTGTATCTGACTGGATGGAGCCTGGATTAACCAGGTTGTGCACCACCTGGAATGGTTCTGCAGATCACGGTACAGCAGATGGCTTTGCAAAAGCAAAGAAAGCTTCATGTCTTTGCCTTCAGCGCAGCCCTGGCTCTATGATTTCAAAGTCATTTGAATAGTTAAGAAACCTAGAATATCTGTGCTCTACTGAGCTCTGCTCGTGCTTCGTCATCTTTAGATGATTGGATAACAAGGTACACTCTGAAGATGGAGAGGATTAAAAAAAACACTACAGGGAAGGTGCAATGGAAAATGTTTATACATTCCTGCTGTTGTGAACTGTCTGGTGAGTCTATAATGCTACCCAGACCGTGGTATCCTTTGATGTTTTCACTGTTGCTTTTTCTTTCCATTATTGACTTCTCTAGGATTAAGTTATACATTTCAAATAATTACTTTTTTTAATTTTTTTTTTTTTTAAGATCTGTATTTCTTTATAGACTATCTCATGTCCTTTAGGCTCCCCCCTCCCCTGGAATCTTCTTTCAGCTTCTGACTCTCTTAGCTTCTTGCTAAAACCTCTAGTTTTACTTTCTGTTATAAGAATTCTACTCTGTTCTTCTCAGTCTTCCTTATATCTTCCTCAGTTGTGTATCAAACTGGAAATACCACAAATCATGCCAATTCCTTATAGGAATCGCAATGAAATGCTGTGTCTCTTTGAAAATATCATCATAATTGAAATGAATTTTATGCAAAAACATACAGTGACCAAATAAGTGCTATTCAGCTCCTTTTGCTGTGATATTCCTGGAATTTGGAGCGATTGGTTAATGACGTGCTGTTGATACCTTGTACTCAATGGTAAAGATCACAGACCAATCAAAGAAAGAGTTAAAGTAGGTTACAGTGTGCAGAATGATTCTGAAATTGTACTTTCTATTAACACAAGTTGTCAAAATCACTATGGCTTATTGTTCACCCTCTCAATCCCAAATGGATTAGTCAATCAGTCGTTGATGAAATAACTGGGGGGGGGGGGGGGGGGGGAACGACTCACCACCACCACTACCACTACACCAAAACCAAACAAATAAAGCCCTCACAAATAAGGAAAGCCTTTTTTTCTTTAATTGACAGTCTTGTCTTTCCTATCTTGGAGAGGACTGAATGTCTGTGACAATGCCATAAGGTCACTTTATATTGCTGTGATGGGTATTCCTTGATTTTTAGAGCAGTTGAAGCTGTGGAAGAATGAGAGGATGGCCAAATGCTATTAGCCAGGCAATATTTCCTGTAAAAATTAGTGTCACCATAATTCCTGTCTGTGCTTTCAGACCTTTCCACAACATGACACCAGCACAGATGGTGATGCAATAACAATAAATCCCACAGGAAGCTTGCTGCTATTGGAATAGGTGAGGATTACTGATCAGTACAGAAGGGTGGTCCTTATGTGCAATGCCTCAGTCCAGAACAGAAGCTCAAATCTGTGAAACTTATTTATCCATTCATCTTGAGTCATTTCTAATGCTGGCTGACCACAACATTGCTCAACCTTCAGGGAAACAAACCATGCATACTAAATCTCTCCTGATTATTCTGATGTACAAACACCATAGGCCCAGACTACAAATAATGTTTTTAGATGCTTAATTCATATTGATTTAAGTAGGGCTATGCATCTAAGCAACTTTGACATTAAAAACATTCCCTTCTGCTGTTTCTTGCAAACAAAATTACTAGTGTCTTATATTCCAAATGAGGTTGTACAAAGTAAAACACCATTCTCTGCTATTTTCTTTCCTACATTTTATAGAAGAAGCTGGTATAATTCTACACGTTTTTTCCTTGTCCCTTTTGAAGAATCATTTTCCGTTCAATCACATTGTATATCATAATAATACTTTTATTTCCAAAGGATGTGTGCTGGGGCCCTGATTTCCTGGAAATGGTTAATGTCTACCTGCTGATGGGAAGCAGTGAAAGAACATCTTGTTTGCTTGCATGTACAGCTTTTGCTTTCCCTATTAAACTGTCTTTATGTTAACCCACAAGCCTTCTTGCTTTTACCCTACCAATTCTCTCCTCCATCCCACTGCAGGGGAGTGAGTGAGTGGCTGTGTGGGGTTGAGCTGCTTACAGAGGCTAAACCACAATGACTGTGCATGAAAATTCTGTAGTGTGAAGAATTTTGGAATATTATACAAGTAGTTTGTAGTTAGCGATTTTGAGATAGTAAGGAAAACATGGCTTATTTTTTCCCTTCTATTTTTTAAAAGAAGACAAGCTTATGAAAACCTTTATTGCAGAGTACCCTTTCAGCCATTAAGATATTTTTTTTATATTTTTGTCCAATGCACTTCAAACTTTTTTGTTTGATGTAAATAATTTCTCATTATATTCCAAAACACACTCAACTGTGTGACTGACTCAACCTGCCATAATGTGTTCCTCATTAAATCATCAACTCAATCTCAGAAAGAAAATAAACTTTATAACATAGAGACATAAAATCAAGAAAGATCCATGGGATGTTTAGGTGAAGTACCACTAAAGTTAAGAGGAAAACAGGAAGCAAAGACAATTGCACATGGAAAAATGACACAACAGTCCAAGGGAAAATGGAGAACGTCTGGGTTTAACATTTAGAAAAAGCCAGAGTGAATTCCAAGTTTGAAGTGGAATCTGAAACCATGTAATGGGGTTTTATACTGAATGTTTGTCAGAACTCCAATGTATTTTACTTTTCAACAGTAACAAAGTAACAGTAACAAAAGTAACAAAGAGGAGTATCTCTCTGTTCTCCTGTACTCTGACAACATCACAGGTAATGCTGTGGTGTATGAAATCTCAGTCATATAGATGATTGCCACTTCAGTTATATATGTGTTTAGGCCTTTTATACTGATAAAAGTATTTTGTTTCAATTCTGATTCTTTTCCTTGATATAAAAAAAAAAAAGGAAAGAAAAAAAAATCACTTGTTTGCTGATAGAAGTATGGGAATGAACGGGTCAAATACAAATGTTAAATAAGGTCAGAAAAGTTACAGTCAGTTACAAAAGCTATACAAATTGAATTTTTAGCTTCCTGTGATTTTCTGTTCTGTATTTTCTTTTTCTGTGCATACACATTTACGTATAGGGTGGCAGTAGTAATCCAGGAAAAGAACAGAGGAAAGTAAGAGGGAAAGAGTGTTGGGGAGATGGAGGTTAAAAGAGCTGCCAGTGAACAATAGACACACTCCTAACATCTTAAATAGAAGATCAGCACGATAACATTGCTGTTGTCCAGGGAGATCTATAAGGTGGATTTGACATGGAAAAGGATTGTGTTTGTTCTTGGAGTTGTAGTTTCTGTTGGAATTAGTGCTGAAGGATTTTTCTTGACTCAAAATGTTTGTCTTGTCTCAGGGAATTCCTAGTTTTACCTTCCAGATGTGTTGGAAGGTGCTTTCAGTCTGGCTGGAATGGAACAGGGATGGTGTTACTCCCATGTTCCATGGACATGAAGTTATGGATGTCAGCAGAATGTGTTTGCCTGTCTGAAGTGGTTTCTATGGTTATGTAGCAGGAAAACTTAAACATTTTAGTTTGTGGTTTGAAAAGGAAAATATGCTTCCTTCCAGTGATAGTAATAACTTTCAAACACCTGTCTACCTGTGCCGTTTAAAGCATTTATATTTCAAACGTAGCAATGGTCCAAAGAAGATAAACATTCATGAGCTGAAAAAATTGATAAGTTTTAATGCACAAGGTTACTATGAGCTTCGTGCAAGGAGAGAAAATTGGACACACTTGGATGTGATGAGGCTTAGCAAGACTTAAGCACAAAATATTAACTGCCAGGTGTGTTTTGTCTGTGTTAGGTGGAAGAATATAAATGATGTCAAACACCTGTGTGTGTAAATGGGCATTTCAGGTAACATTTTTCACACTCAGCACATTTGTAGTATTTAGATTTGTCACTTAGGGACACATTGGTGGGTAGTAAATTACTTATGATCCTTAAGAGAAAGACACCAACATCTTTGATGATAATTTAATGATGGTATTTGCTCAATGCAGTGTGGCGAACGAGAGAGTGAAAAGGTACGTCTTATTCTGTAAATTCACCTTGTGACTTCTGGTATGCTGCCTTCCATTCAGGCTACTCTGCAAACTTGAAAAAAAAGGAATTAAAGGGGATGGCAGGAAAAGACCAAAAAAGAGACATATTTTAAAATTACTTTTAAAATAGTAAAATTATAAATAACACTAGGCAGAGATGAGTTAGTTTTATAAAGCAAAAAGGACTTGAAAATATGATTTCTTATTGACCATTGTTATAAAATGTATTCACAAAGGCTGATGGCATTTACTGATCTAACATGGTGGTGCCTTTCCACAGGCACCTTCTTGGCTCTTCATTGCTGTTTTCTTGGTCAATTAAATTCAGCACTGGTTCTGTAGCATTTTTGGAAGGCATGTGTAAGAATTTCTGAATTAGAGGTTCTGCTGCTTTCAAAAGAGTTCTTAGTGAAAGGGGAAAGATGAGGGTCAGATGTTATAAGCATTGGAACATGCAGCTAAATGAGAGTAAACTTGAAATTCAGTAATTTCATATTCTGATATGTAGTCTTAAACCACAAGAGTCCATTGGTCAAAACTGATTATATTGATTCTTAAGTGTTTGCGGAGTTCTTCAAATCGGCCCTTGTCAATGATAATCTAAGAAGTTAATATTTATTTACTTGTTAGGTTTCCAAAGCTGAACTGAGATATGCTACTATTCTCTAACTATCAATAGATAACTTTTAACTGGGGGAAAAAGGAATGATAGTTTTCCAGAACCAATTTATGATGATAAATTTTTGCACATTTTCTACAGAATGACTGGGATGAATACAAATGTATGGGCTATTAGTGATCTACCAGGCACAGCAATTGTTCTTTTTCTTAGATGATTTGTATGTACAGCCCTGACATTAGAGAAGGCAACTCTATCAAGATTAGTGGCAGAGTACCAAGGTCTAAATAGATTTTTCTTTTTTGTGATTAACTCATAATTAAATTTATTTAGGATTTTATTAAATTATGATGAAAGTTTTTGATGGATATATCTGTTATTCTAAGTTAATCAAATACAATAGAGCTCTTATCTCCTATACAAGTAGGCACTTTGGGCATAGGATTGGACCATCTCATCAGATAAAACTGATCAACAATGCTTATGTTAATAAGATTCTGAATATAAACTACACAGAAAATTACACATCTTCCTGTCATTGCAATGTGTTGGATAAATGTACAATGTGATCAAATATATTTAAAGGATTTTTCTTCCTTCTGTATTATAGTAAAAAAATATTATCTATTGTTTACTACACTTAAGATTTTAAGCTTTTAGGACAGTCTAAGCAATATTACGAATTCAGCTATATTTCTTTTATTTTGATGTAAAGCCTAAAAATCAAAACATGTGTTCCAGATATTGGTTGAGTGCATCCAGTTCATGTATCCATGTGTTTATATTAGTGCTATCTCAGATTCAGAAAGTGGACAGAAAGACCGGTTACCCTCTAACTGTCTCTGCTGCTTACCATAGCTGCTAATGTTCTTCTGCCATTATTTTAGACATGCTTTCATTATTCAAGTTCTTGGAAAATCTTAACCAATAAGAACAAAAAGCTCCCCTGTGGCAATAAAGAGAGACCGCTGACAAAAAATTATTTTCTTGACAGGGCACCATGTTTCTTACTACTGAATATATAAACATTATTAAAACCAGACAAAAAGATAGCGTGCATTATAGTCTAGGTCATGACTGCTCAGAGTAGTCCAAAAGGACAATATAAATGAATTAATTAATATATAATTATAACTGTCATTTAAGATATTTATTATTGATGTAGGCATTTTACTTGTTTCTTTATACAATAAGCATTTCACAGTATTTATGCTTACCGTAATTAGTACATTCTACAAAGAATGGTATAATAGAAAAGTAATCTTCCAACTTGCACAAACAAGCAGTAGCTACAGACTTGTGCTAATTAACGTGCTTTTGGTTTTTGTTTTGAAAGATTACTTGAATTATGTCCCATGTAGGTTTAAGATTTTGACTTATACATCATGTTAGACCTCTAGAACTGATAAGACATACAAGACTGTTCGTCAAAGCAGTTGTGGTGGAGACTGGGTTTTATTTCTCATATTATACCCATAGTATGTGAAATCTTTCTAATTCATGATGTGAAAAGGAGTTTCAGAAACTGACATAATCACTGAGAGGTTTCAAGTATGACATTTGCTGCCAATAATTACACTGCTTCTTCTGATACCTGATAGGGATCACTGCTGACTCCGGGTTATATATTTTGAGGGATTTGAGGGGTGGAATAAACACCTAAGTTATGGAAAAAATCATTTACTGTATCAAATGTTTGTGGTACCTGGGAAAGCAACATATCAGTTCACACTATATGATTCTTGGGTTTTATATGCAAATAAAATTGAATTAGTCAAACTTAGAGTTATCATCTTGCAGTTTTCCATAATATCTTGCCAGCTACAAGCAGTACATACTTCATTGGCTTTTGGCAGTAAATATTTGTATTACTACACACTGATTTAACTACTACACACAGCTGATTTTTGAAAGTAAAGTACTAGAACATTATATATGCATAAAACTTAAAGATCATGTGTGTGCAAATATGAATGCTCAAATGTATTACAAACATAATTTGTGAACCACTTTCTACAAGTATTCCATCTAATTAGTTCATTGTTAAAAATGTTCATCAAATTTGGTTTTGGACCTAATGCTATTGTTCACTTTGCAAAGTCAATTTTGAATCTGTAAAGGCAGGTATGCCTTTGAAAGTGGAGTTTTTTGTGATCACTTACCCACTCAAAAAAAGGAAATACACCATGAACAGTTGAATGTGTTTATTTGTTGCTGATAATATTCTGAATAATCTATATCAGTTTAAATAAAAAAATAAAAAAAATTGTATTCATCATACACAAAAAACCTTATTAACTTTAAAACAAATTGAGATAAAGAATGTTGCCTAAGAGACAAACTAAATAAAAAGTGTACCCTGGTTACATACAAGTATTTGGAAATGAAGCTTGAAAAATCCATATTATATAACTTCTTTATTATCCAAAATTGAACATAGAAGGATGATCCTTTGATTAGGGCAATGGACCAGAAAATAGGCAATTCAGCATTTAATCGCTGGCTCTGCCTTGCCCTCCATGTATGATATAGACAAAATGACTTCTTCCCTTCTCGGGTGCATAAAATCACAATTTATAATAAGCTCTAAGTCTTTCATGAGCATATGGTACAGCCAACTGATACGAAATATAAATTTTGGCTAAGCAGTAGTCATAAGTTAAACTGTGATTCTCAATGAAAGCAACTATGTATGAAACAGAATTTCCCTTTTTTGTATCCTGACCACCCCTATGGATGGCAAAACGAAAGCCTGCTTTGTTTTGGTAACCCGTATTGGGTTTGCATGGCAAGATTTTGGTTGTTGGAGGGGCTACAAGAGTGGCTTCTGTGAGAAGCTGCTAGAAGCTTCCCTTATGTCACATGGAGCCAATGCCAGCCAGCTCCAAGACAGACCCATCACTGACCAATGCTGAGCCCATCAGCAACAGTGGTAGCATTCTGGGATAACTTATTGTAAGAAGTGAGAAAAAAAACCTGCACTGCAGCTGAAGCTGGAGAAAGGAGTGAGACTTATATGAGAGCAATGGCCCTACAGACACAGAGGTCAGTGAAGGAGGAGGGGCAGGAGATGCTCCAGGCACCAATGCAGAGATTCCCCTGCAGCCCATGGTGAAAACTGTGGTGAGGCAAGCTGTGCCTCTGCAGCCCACGGAGGATTACAGTGGAGCATATACCCACCTGCAGCCCAGGGAGGACCCCATGCCGGAGCAGGTGGATACATGAAGGAGGCTGTGACCCCATGGGAAGCCCATGCTGGAGCAACCTTCTGGCAGGACCTGTGGAGAGAGGAGCCCACACCAGATCATGTTTGCTGGCAGGGCTTGTGACCCGATGGGGGACCCAGGCTGGAACAGTTTGTGAGGAACAACATGCAGCCTGTAGGAAGGATTGACATTGGAGAAGTTCGTGGAGGACTGTTTCCTGTCAGGTGGGACCTCATGCTGGAGCCAGACAGAGTTTGAAGAGCCCTCCCTGTGAGGGAGAAGGAGCAGCAGAGGCAACGTGATGTACTGACAGTAGTCTCCATTCCCCGTTCCCCTGTGCTGCTTGCAAGGAGGAGGTAGAGAGACATTGGGAGTGAAGTTGAGTGTGGGAAGGAAGGTGTTAAGATTTGATTTTAGTTCTCTTTATCATACTCTGATTTGATTGGTAATAAAATAAACAAGTTTTCCTCCAAGTTGAGTCTGTTTTGCCCATGATGTCAATGGGTGAGCGATCTCTCTCTGTCCTTATCTTGACCCAGGAGCTTTTCAGTGTATTTTGTGCCCCCGTTCAGCTGAGGGAGTGATAGAGCAGCTTTGGTGGGCTTCAGACATCCAGGCAGGGTCAAAGCATGACATAATAATCGTTATTTTTTTAGGTTAATATTTCCTTATAATCCCTTAAAAATATGGAAATTTTTGTCTTTGTACTTAACAGATTATTAGGGGGAGTACATCTTACAGAGGAATTCAAATAATATTGTTCATCTAAATAAAAATTTTAAAAGTAAAACAGCAAAAATTTATTGTCTTTAGTCCAGTTACAATGGGTGCTAACAGTCAGTGTCCAAATTACCTGATTAACACAAAACAAAAGTAATTAAAAATACAGTTATAAATTGTGAATGAGAAGCTTATTAATTCGTCTGGTGTCACGTTCACCCTTTTGACTCTCCACGTGGCCAGGTTGCTAGTTCCCTCTAGAAGGCAATTTGTGAGTTGTCATCATCCCCAGTTCTTTGCTAAATGTCTTGTAATCTTGGTGGAAAGAGAGTATAAGTGTGTTCTGTGGTCTTTATCAGGAGTGACCAGTCTTACTTGTATTTGACTTGTCAAGTGTGGCATGTATAATTTGAATGCATGCAGAATATAATGTTCTTGTTAGGTGCTCAGTCTAAAGCAGAATTATTTTAACAATATATTTTCAAATTTGTAGTTTCTTAGTGTATACATTTCATATAATTAATTCAGATTTATCTAAGATTTTCACCTGTAGAAATTGATGCCAGGACCTGAATCAAAATCTCTTTTTGAATCAGTCTCTTTTGCTGTAAATTTTGTCTGAATTTGGATTTAAGAGTTTCATGTTTCTAATGGAGAAGTTTCCAGTGTCACTGTCTGTGGCCTCTCAGAGGTTAGCAAGGTCTGGACCCAAACTTATAGTTATTTCTACAAATAAGATGATATAGGTACAGATTTTTATTGTGTCCAAATACACTAAGCTCATGCTTTCTTTGCTGTGCCCAGAAATGAATTAAAAAGCACATGTATGTATTTTCTCTTACACATTATTGTTCTGTTTCTGCAGTCATTCTACAAAGGCTGAATAAATCTTTGACAATGTGGAAAGCAGGCCAGAATGAATGAGATACTTCATTAAAGAACTGTGTGCAAGGAATTTAAGACAGATGTACTAACACTAGACAATATTGTTTCTTCATTTCAGTAGGCTGTTTGATATTTATTTTAAAGGAAAAATCCATGAAACCTCAACAGTTATTTTTGTGCAATAACTCAGAGACTCACAGTTAAGAGGATATTGAAATTGATTGCTACCTTGCATGCGTAACTGGTGCCTACTATCAACCATGTGATATATATTACTTTTCCAAGACTGTAAATTAGAAAGTTTTTTAAATAAAATTTCTCCTTTGGAATGTTCACTTGCTATGCAGTTGCACAGGCAGAGTTAGGATCTGGATTCCTAAAAAGATGGCCATGTAACAATCCATGTTTTTACCAATAATTGATTATTGTAGAAGATAAACATAACACAAATCTAAATACTCTCATTTAAAACAGAGCGTGGGACCTTCAAATTAGTAACACCCACCCAGACAGCATAAGTATATTTAAGCTTTACAAAGCACTATCAGCGTTATTGGCAAAGGTGAAATAGTTTCTGAGGGTAGCAGCCTGCCAGGAGCAATAGTGGCACTGTGTCAGGGACCTATTTTCCAGATGCTTTAACCCAGAAAGCCAAGTTAACTGCTTCTGTTGTGTGGGGAATGTCAGGATAGGTAAAATGGTGATACTGGCAAGGGGGCTTTCAGAGAAGACTTGGGAGCCAGGATGGAGTTAGCTCATCACCAGAGAAGCAAAGTTTAATTTTTTTGCCTACCCTTCTAGAAAGCATTTTATGACATAAGCTGCCTGAAGTATATCAGATTATGTGTGCTATGAAACAAGTCTTTCTTTCATGTTATCCCCTACTGTACAGTAGTGTGAAATCATAGCAAATTCAATCCTATAAAACCATTCCTTTTTGCGTTACCGTGCCTGTTAGTAGTTCTGTTTGTCAACTTATTTATAGCAGCTCCATCTTTTGTTCTGCTTCTTATCCTATATATATATATATATATACAGTTCCTTTGTGACTGAAGTACTGACTATAAGATGATTAGAAGTTTGGTTGTGGATAAGCACCTCAAAATTCAGAATCTGAAATGACAAGCTTCCTTCTATGTTAACATTTTTTAAAAATGTTGAAGTAAGTATTCAAGGTATTTGGGTATTTAAGGTTTGCAACGAAACATGCTTGCAGGCTTTTATTCCCGTGTTTTGAAATGCGAGTGGGGAGAGTGCTTGGGTTTCCTTCTTAAATTCATAGGTCAGGTGGTTAGGTGAAAGAAGTGAAAGACATCGATTTTTTATCTGTATTTGTGGTAATAGGTCTGCTGTATATACCCTACTTTGTGAGCTCCTATTTCCTCACAACAAAGACATATTTATAATGTATTTAGGGAATTGTTATGCAGCTTTCTTCTTCACTGAGTTGTTTCTAGAATAATTTCAAAACGATTAAGTGATGAATGAGAAAATTTCGAGGCAATCCTCCACAGAAATGTCCAAAAGGAAACTAAGTAAGTGAAGTCTACTGAAGGATAAGGTCAAAAAAGTAGAGGCAATGTCTCTCAAGGATAAGCAGGGCCCAGCTGGACATATTAAGGATCAGTTTGTCTAAGGCAGGGAAAGGATCACAGGCTACAGGTGTGGGCAGAGGGTCTGCTGCCTTGTAAGTGTGGAATGTGCCATGCTGGTGATTAAATACAGATGGAAATTTGGCTACTGCAATGCTGTGGTTAGTCTGGTTTTTCATTCTGTTAATCACAAGACCTGAACTATACCTCACAGTCGCTGCCTAATGCATTGAAAGCTTTTATAAAGTTTTGTGAAACATTGCCTTGCGAAAAGTAGCTGAAAATAAAACTGATTTATTGTAGACATACATTTAAAACCTGGAAGTGCTAGCTGCTGATAGCTCTGTCCAGACCATGCTTCTTTCTTTGCAGACAGGGCGTCCCTAACTCCCAAGCCTCAGGTGATACGTGCTCATTCTTTTGTGAATTAGACAGGGAAGTTAACGGTGAAGGAGAGCACACCCAGTTTTCTTTCACTGACTGGTGATTTGTATGGAGGAATCACGTGCTGAGATATGAAAAATGCAACAATCGCTCCACAAGAGTTTCCAATAAACTGCTTTCTAAACTATTGTTTTGTTGTGAGGAGTTGCAGGAGTTCAGTGAGGTAAATGTATTAGAGAACTTTTCTTTGTCTGGGTTTTTTCTAGAGAGAGAAGAAAGGATTAGCCCTAAATTCACAGTCAATGACAATATGAAGTAGCAAAAATGTTGGAATATGTATAATATACGTTTTTTAAAATTGTATTTTTACATTATGAATTATTTCAAATTTTCATAAGCTAAAAAAACCCTGTTTTTTAAGTACTCTAAGCAACAAATTATGATTGTGTTACAGTTGTGCAGATTTAAGTTATCTTAAATGATCACAGTTGGAACTATTATTTGTCACACTGTACAATAGGTAATTAGACAGTGAATATTACAAAATAAACTATGATAAAAAGATTTGCTAATAGTGCGGGGCACTATGAATTTACTTCTGTCAATCATAATAAAATTACATATGAACAGGTATTATTTAGATCCACAATTTTGGCAACTGTTCATTAGGCACAATCAATAGGCACTAAGGAAGGATGAGGATGTGAGAGCAACTATCTTCTGGTTGCATTAAATTTTCACGTGTGTTGCTAGAGCAGATATGAGGCTTCAAGTTTGCTAGTGCTACAGTTGGATCTTCCTGAAACTTGTGGTTTCATAGTTTACCTAAAAGCAGAGATTTTATTGTTTCATTGCTGCAAAGCAACCTGTATTCTGGGATAAGAAATGACAGTTCTCCTGTTATTACTATGCATTTACTCAGTACCTCCAGGCTTTTTATTTCTCATCTGGATCAAGAAAATTATCTACTGAAGTTCATCTGTGGAAACATTTTGTTAGAGCTCTCATAGAATTGTCACCTGGTAATCAGCCTTTTGCTTTCTCCCTGTAGAAAGTAGGGACCTGCATAAAGCTAGTTATCCCATGTTACAGAAGGCTGACAAAATGGAAGCACTGTTTAAAAATTAAATTGTTGCATTGGAATAAGTGCCTGCAACCACTTTCTAGATGACACAATGTGTGATAAGCCACAATTGTTGTATGAAGCAAGCAAATAGCATATGCTAGTAGATAAACTGTAAGGTAATCGTCACAGTTACAACTAGGTCTGGTGTCCCTGGTAATTGTATTAAACTTGATTGTGTCTAATGGAAAGTGAAACAAAATGAAATTTATTCACATTCAACAAAATGACTACATTTGCAGATGTATCCTTATTTCTCTTCCCTAGAATTCTATTCATATGTGTTACAACCTATGTAATTTTTTTCCATAATCTTATGATATCAGAAACAACAATTGCTTCCCTTTAAAGACTGCTTTTCTGATGTAAGGCCAATTTCTTTATTTGCTTATTCTATTCCTGTTCCAAATTGTTTATTTCATTTCAATGATTCAGATCATAGGAACTGTCAGATAACAAACAGTGTTATTTGGCAACCTCTGCTGAACGCAACAATGATTCAGCCTCATTCGGGAAAGAACCCACCACCTCTGTGAGCACAACTCTTGGCCTTAATTGTGGACATGAGAGATCAAGATTAAAAAGTTAAGGAGAATAAAAAAGCATTCTCAAATCTGCTGCTGCCTCTTCAGGAGTCAGCAAGACAGGAAAGGTTATAAACGTTTTCTAGAACAAATCTACGGACAATTTACAAAAGACGTATAGCAAACTCAGGACACAACTATCCAGGATGACAGGTGTGGTCAAACTAAGTAAAAGTTACCAATTTCTGCCCATAGTTTTTTGTTGCTGCTGTTCAAAGGTGAGCAAACAACTTACACAATATTACATTTTCTTTTCTTTTGAAGGAAAAGGAAGATACAGAGAAGCTGCAATATTAATAAATATACTTAAACATATTTTCTTCCTTCCTCCCCGCCTTGAATCTACATAGCCACAAAATACCTGCTTACTAAGTGTATAAACTTCTGAGAACATCTGAGAAATTTAAATCAATTGTCTTCTGTTTATGTAGTTCATTTAGACATGCTAACATATATTTTGGTACAACAAATGAATTTTTTGATGATATTACAAATTAATAAGACTGCAATTGAGCATGTTCTTATGAAAGCATGTTCTGTTTGACCAATTTCTTATGAATATTATTTAACGGCATATGGTTTTAGGACTCATGGTTGCAGGATTTTAAAAAAAGTGTGCCCGTTGTTTAATTAATATGTAGCATGCTCATTGTTTGCATGAAAACTCATGTTTAGAAAATATTTGGGAAGTCACATTTTCTGTAAGCATAGATCTTCACCTGGAACAATTCTATAGGTTATGATAATTTAACAACTGGTATATTTTTAAAAACTGTTGTCAGAAAAGTCTGGCTTTATCTGATGGAAGATATTTTTGCTTTCCTTTGAAGGACAATGTAATAGTAGAAAACAGACAAGCTGCAATTCCTTTAGAATTTACAAAACTACATTGTTGATTTCTCTATGTGTATGCCTTATACACTTAGAGAATTACATATTGCACTTCTCTGTTTTTAGAAACAACCTTGGCATGAGTAAAAATCTGGTGATAAATGACTAGGTGAAATTCCCATTAAAGTTAATGGAAAGCAGTGCTCAGCTTTTCATATTCAGCTTTGGATGGACTTAAACCAAAATTTAAAAATCATGCAGCGAACCAGTTTTATTCTTCTTGCCGCCTATATTTTTCCCATATGGTATTAAAGGAAACAATTTTATTTTGTGTATTGTAAAGGTTTAGAACTAGTACCATACAAAATTAGTCAGAGGAGAGCTACCATATTCTAATGTTTTCATCTTCATCAATTTTATGCTATTTTTTTTATATCTCGAGGGGCGCATATACTAAAAGCAATACAATTAGGATATTTGGTTTGCAAACATTTCCTCTTGTTTTATAATGTCTAAATAGCTTCTGTCAATTGCTTTTTTTACTGGGGATCTTTATCTGTTGAAGTTTTCCCTTGAAAATGGTTTTCCTATTGACTTGATGCCTTGGTTGGCTAAAGACGACAAAATGAACTTTTCCAATGGAAGTGAGAGAGTGTGTGATCTTAGTTTCTGAACTGACTACAGTCAGCAGAAAACCTGTTCCTTTTTTTTTTCCTGATTTACCAGTTCGGGTTTCCAGGGCTAAGTTCACAAAAGAGGTGAGCTCAGACCCCATGGCACTAGCTGTCCGGGTGTCCCCTGCAGCCTGGTAGCTGGGGGCACCACAGCTGCTTCCAGGGGCAGGCACTGCATGCGTAGCCTGTGGCGGTGGGCACCTACCTCTTCTGTTTAGCTGTCTTTCCCTCTCTTGGCGCTGCCTCCCTTGACCTGGTGAATTGCCCAGATTTCTTGCCTAACCTCTGAAGAAGAATCAAGTGTCTATAAATGGAAGTAATTTTCTGAACAATCTGAAAAAAATTGCAGTCAGGAAATCAAAGAGCAGAAATTGAATGAATGGATGGAGTGAAAAATCATATCTTTTAGCCAAAAGTTTTGCTGATGAAAAAGATGAAGAAGCATCTACGTTAGGCTGGAAGATGATTTCCATCTTCACTTCAATTTTTCACCTCTAAATTCTCTCTAAAGCTAATAACCTGACCCTTTCTTACAAAATACACTGGGAAAATCCTCACTTGGATTGTGAGATGCACGGGTTAAAAAAAAATAAATAAATCTTTTGCTTTCAGAGACTTGACTAAGGCATATGACATCTGAAAAATGTTGTACCTTAGGTGCAGGCTGTACAATAAAGTAGGTTGGTACTTTTGCCTTTCCTGATGCAGTTGTGTAATTCATTGAGCCAGGAGAAGTAATGAGTCCTAATTCTGAAGTGATAAGGCGTTCCTTGAGGCAGGCTGTACTTGATGAGCTTTTCAGAGCTCCCTCCCCATAATACTTTCACATTTTTCTCTTTTAACATAGTGTTTTGATCTGACAGAGCTAACACTAGCTTAAGTGTACATTGTTATTTTGTTTATCTGGATTGCGTCTCAGGATTACAAAACAAAATAATTCTTAGAAAATTAATGAAATAAGTCAAAACTTAACCAAAATAATTTTCACCTCTGTCTATTTTGTATTACGTACCCCATTTGTAGTGATGATATCACTGTTTTGGGGTTCATTACCTAGGCTATGAAATGATGCAGTTTGTAATCTTAAAAACAAAACCAAAAAACACAACAGTAATAACTTTCTAGTGTTTTCTTTAACTTTGTATAATAGCATTTTAAAATATATATATCATTGAAACTAGTAACATTAACAGGTGGCCAGTAAAGAGAAGCCTGTGGAGCTGGCAAGCACTAAAGTTAATGCTACAAGTACAGATCAAAGTCAGTGTGATTATTTTGGGCACTATATTAGGTCATTACTATATGTTGTCTGGTTTTCATTTAAACTGAAAAATCCCCACATTTTTATTCTGTTGCATTCTTACACTCTTCAGTTCCTCAGTATTTTACTTGCTTAAGGACAGAATTGCAAAATTCAGTT
Source organism: Falco biarmicus (assembly GCF_023638135.1). Taxonomy (NCBI): domain Eukaryota; kingdom Metazoa; phylum Chordata; class Aves; order Falconiformes; family Falconidae; genus Falco; species Falco biarmicus. The sequence continues at coordinate 92,134,147 of NC_079288.1, forward strand.
CCACTAAGCAAGAGCATGAATGAAAATACAATTTCAACATGAAAATTTGATAGCATGTGAATCTTTCAGGAATCACATGTGACATCTTAATTCTGAATTTTTAAATGTCTGCTGGAGTTCAGCTATGGAATAAAGTTGTAATGCTGAATAGTAATTTCCAAGCTGCTTTGGGTTTAATTTTGGTATCGTCTTTTAAAAATCTACCTGTATAGATATTCTGCACTAGTATTTTTTCATGTATTTTCTGGATTTTTAACAGGGGTTTTTACCCTGTCTGATCTAAAACTGAACATAATGTATGTAGCTCATTCTTATTACTAAGACAGAACTAATAGAATAGAATATTTCAGTTGGAAGGGACCTGCAACAGTCATCTAGTTCAACTGCCTGACCACTTCAGGGATGACCAAAAGCTAAAGAAAATTAAGGGTATTGTCCAAATACTTCTTCAACACTGGCAGACTTGGGGCATTGACCAGCTCTTTAGGAAGCCTGTTCCAGTGTTTGACCACCCTCTTGGTAAAGAAATGCTTCCTAATGCTACACCTAAACCTCCTCTAGCACTGTTTTAAACTGTTCCCATGTGTCCTATCACTGGATCCTAGGGAGAAGAGCAGCACCTCCCTCTCTGCTCCCCCTCCTCAGACAACTGCAGAGAGCCATGAGGTCACCCCTCAGCCTTTTTTTCTCCAGACTAGACAAACCCAAAGTCCTCAGCTGCTCCTCATAGGACATGCCCTCCAGTCCTTTCACCAGGAAAACCCCCATGAATATTAAATTTTATTTTGAGATAAGTTTCACACAGAGATGGTGGTTTGTGCGAAGCTGCCTTCATCTACAGTTGTGGAAAGCTTCTGGCTGCCTGTAGGACCATGACAGGGTAGAGGTATGGTGAGTGGTGCAGAGCTCCCTTTGTCCATAGCTACAGGGGGCGTCCAGCTGCCTGTAGAACCATAACAGGTTACAGACTAGGGCTATGTGTGTTTTCTTATCTTTAGGTCAAGGTCCTAGAGAGTTGCAAAACTCTCCAGCTGATAGAGGAAGGAGAGGAGAGGTGCGTGCTGTGATCTGGTTATGTCCCTGTCTTGGAGATGTGGATGTCAAAGACAGGAACATCAGAGAACAGAGCAGCGCACCCCCATTGTCATGAGGCAGCCCTGCCTCCCTGTCTGGGGCTCTCCCCGCCTCATGTCAAGACTGCCCAACCCATGAACTCCTTGATGGAATTCTGAAACACACGAGGTCCCCTTTGAACTTCAGAACACTATTTTACTGTGAGGGTGACTGAGTACTGGCACAGGTTGCCCAGGAAGGTTATGGGGAGTCCCTCCTTGGAGATATTCAAAAGCCCTCTGGGCATGGTCCTGGGCAACTGGCTCTAGGTGACCCTGCCTGAGCAGAGGGGTTGGATCAAATGACTTCCAGAGGTCCTGTCCAACCTCAGCCGGTTTGTGATTCATGCATGTGGAGACTATTGCAAGTCAGCTGTCACAGAGCAACTGATTAAGCCCCACTAACCTTCTGTCAAGTTTGGCCCAAAGACAGCTACTACAGTGACTGACTGACAGAGCTGGTGTGGTGACATGACTAAGAGACTTGACAGCTAGTGGGCTCACAATGGACAGTCAGGGACCGCATCCTCTGTGTGCAAGCACTGACCTTCCTTTGAAGATCACTAAAATGGTAGATAATTTAGTGATCAGGTTATCATTTTCCAGACAATGGTCCTGTTAGCTGTGCAGTCTTTAGCTGGGAGAAATGAAGATTCCAAAAGCCCCCTATATATTTTGGACTTAAATTAAGAGAGTTGTCTAAGGCAGCTCATATGCTGCCTTCAGAACCCATATTGCCATCAACAAGGCAAGTGTTTTCTAGACATCGATAAAGCTGCTGGGATGAGAACCAGACTGAGCAGCTTTAAACAGTTAATTATCCATTTCTGGGCCTGTGTATGAAAGAAAGTGCTGAAATGCTGTAATCCTCTGGTGTTCTGCACCTTCTTTGCTTTCAGTCTTTGCAGCCATAAGTGGTTACACAGGGTACAAAGCAGTGACCGCTCAAGCCTGTAGTGTTTCTAGATAGAATGAGCAAGACCAGCATCTGAGACCTCATGAGAGCTCGTGCCTGCATTTTCAGACACTAGGAGTTCATACGCTTCAGCTAAGGTCCAGGTACGCATGCTGATTTTGTGAGGCTCTTCTGAATCTGGAACAAGTTCTGAACTATTAACACAGTCTGTTCACTTAACATTTGTTTCCTCTTTATACCCAGAAAAAAAATAGAATAGAATATTTGATGAAAGGAACCATCTACATTATGCAGGCAACAGTTGTTCCGTATTGCTGATCTGAAATATCTAGTAAGAGAAAACAAGAAATCAGCTTTATGATGTTAAATGGTTTTGCTTTGTTTGTTTTCCATCTTTATTTGCACTAATGTTCTTATTTGCATTGCATGAATGTGTCTAGATACAGAAAACATTCTGTTGGCCTTCAGATAATCAGAATTTAATCATGAGAGTATGTAGGAAGTTTCTTGCTAGTTTAAAGATTGGTAATACTTCATCACCTCATGTTCTTTCTTTGTTTCACATAACAACATCTCATGCTGTTTACTAGCTATATATGCACCCAGTTTCCTTGAGCTACAACAAAAAATTCACAATGGGCAATTCTATTCTTGAAATTTTGTAAGAGATTTCATTGCTCTTGTAACTCTCCTTTCCCCATTTTTCTTTAAGCATTCCTACCTGCTGTAAGGCAGACTTGGTGCTTCTCCACCGCCCCACCCTCAATATGTTCCCCATTTTCAGCATGTTTAGATGTTTTAGCCCTTAGGCCTTTACTTTGAAATGTAGAAACTAATCTTTGAACTGCCTCTCTTATCTTTAACAATCCCTTCTGTCTTCTCCTGTATTGATAGACTTTCATACTATATAAGAGTTTTAGTTTTCATCGAGATTGTAAACACTCAATCATATCCATGAGGTCAGTAATGATCTTTGAAAAAGTGCTAACAGAAAAAAATTACTATAACAAATATTAGAAATAATTAAGTGTATTCATGGTACCTCATGAAAGTTAAAGGATAAAATAGGAGGGGGAAAAGAGAGAATCTTACATGAAATTTAAAGCTTAATTAAGCATTTAAAATAACACCCAAAACAAACAGCTAAGTAATTTGACTCCTGAACTATATTTCATTTAGAGTGTCTTCTGTGCAGGTTATTTATTTTTGCATAGAGAAGTCATATGGCTCCCATCAAACTCATTGCCTGCAGGGAACAAAAAACCGTAAACACACTGCCTTAACCTTATTAACATGTAACTGCAGTTTTAAGGAAGAAAAGCCATAGCGTCTCCTCCCACTTTGTTCTATGAGGAAAAAGTCAATTGACTTGTGAATGTGGATTCTCACTATTTTCAAGAATATTCACCCACACTTTTATTACAAATCTGAGGAGGTTTTGGAGAAGATTTATAGACTTACTGTTCCTCTTTGGGTTCTGCACGTGATGGGAGGTCAGCAAGGTTTTGTGAGATCCCATCGTTGCTTCTGTTACTGTAGCACAAGATAGTAAATGCTCTTAGCTCTCCCTCCTCATATGCTGGGTAAAATAACTTCACCTGAAGTATTAGAGATGGATTCAGAGTAGTCTAGTGTGCCTTTGCATTTTGTTCTAGTAAAAAGCCTCTTGTCTTTCCCTGGTTGCTTTAGTTAAACACATTGCTGAGATGGAACCCACACAGCCTGCTGTACATCTCCTTACTTACCTCAAATGTTTGGGAAGCATTTACCGTTTCAGCAGAACATTTTCTTTTTTGTTTTTTCTATGGATAGAAAGGGTTTCTTCTCTCGCTAAGAAGTTTGTCTCATTAAACTTCCAATGACTGGAAATGATCAATTAAAAACAGATTTTATGTCAAACTGTTACAAATACACAAGTTACTTTTAGTGAAGGTAATTACCCATTTGTTAATATTGTGCAAGAATATGACAGATTCTCCATTACTAGAAATTCTTCTACTCTTTCAGTCTCAATCAAGTTTTAAAGTATTTCCTTTAACTATGAATTCACATTTGATGCAGGAATTACCAGGTGAATTCTTGTTACATAGGGACTCAGATATCACAAGCTTTTTCCCTTATTGCTTTCAAATCTGTTGGAAGTCTGATGTAAAATTACTCCTCATTGAGGACAATGTAATTTCAGACCTATGTGTAAAATAATAAATATATGTACATTTGTGTCAGGATGGTGTGAAGCTACATCACATGGAGAGTTAATATTTGGTTGCAATTTCTTGACAGAACTTGTCATGGTCTTACTTTAAGTAAAAAGTGTGTATTTGGGGGGTGTACTGATATCTACTTAGCCATTTCATTTATCCCTAACGGTCCATCTGTATATTCCATAACAGATACTTAGCTGTCATCTGTATCAAAAGTCCAAGAGTTACTCATGTAGCGCTCTCAATCATTTTCTCTGTCATTCTTTGCCATTTGTTTTGCCATTGGTAGAGCTAGCATTGGTACATTATCCCTGGCCTAGAGCACTAAACCATTCAAACACCAGTTATTCAAGTGTGTGCTCTGCTAATAATCTTGGTCTGCTCTTACATTGGTTGTGCATTCTCCCACTTACCTTGTGCTCTGTAATGGATATTCCTTGCATTAAAAATATGCCACAAATAGAAATTTTGCTGCTAGGAGTCATATTTACAGCTGTACCTATTCGTCAAAAACAACAAAAAAAAGCAACTAGTCTAAGAGGCTATATGAAATTGATACACATCAGCCAAAGAAATATACTTTGATATGTTTTTTTATGTTTTCATTTCCTAAGCCAATTGCACATCAAGGTTTAAAGGAAAGGAATGTGGTTTTTTCTCTTCAGTCTGTGCCTTGACAGATTTTTATGTTTATTCTAATGAGATCCTATAGTTCAACCTATTGCTGAATCACACATATAATATTATTGGAAAGTGCTAGGACAACACCTCAAAGAGAAAAAAAAGAATGATATGAGGCTTCTGAGCACATCACACCTGTAATTGATATACATCTCTTACTCTTTTCATTGATCTGGTTAGGCTTGTGGGAAGGACACATTGAAAATGACCAGATGATTCTATAAAATGATTTCTGATATCTGAAAAAGGTTTATTTCATTTTCTTGCCAGGAACGGCAGCTGAGAGATCTCTGGGATTAGAGCATTAGGTTGAAGACTTAGTGTACTCGGCTTAATGCCTGACTTCATGCATTATTTTAGGCACGTCATTATCTTTAACCAAATTTTGTTGTCTGAAAGATGTTCAGGTTAGCAGCAATTGTGTTCTGTATCTGTACATGAAGTTAACTGTTATTGAAATGGCACTAGTAAGCCTTTTTTCTGAATATATTAAGCCAATACTTTTCTCCCAAGATTCATGTCTAATTAAAAAACTCTAGATAATACATTTATGTAGAAACCTCAAAATAAAGAATCCAAATATCTGAAAGGTCTCCTACAAAACAGTAGTGGTGTACCATCTCTAAACTAATGGGTGTCAAAATAGGGAGAAAACCAAATCAATTAGAAAATGTTATATTTCATCTTAGGTAGTTAGGTTTTTAATTAGAGTATTAATCAAGAAAAATATTAGAATAACAATAAAGTAAACTTTATAAATCTATTTTCTATTGTAGATTCTGAATATTGCATCCCCTGCCTTTCTTAACTGTTATTTATTATTATGTTATTTATTATTTTCTAATGACATTGAAAAATCCCATTTTTCAAAATTACAGAATTCAGTCCTGTGATTTTGTGTAATTGCCATTGGGCAAACAACAGAAAGGAAATCAAGCAATACAGTACCTGATTTGGGAATCTAAAAGTATAGGCAGAGAAATTAATTTTGTACATGTGATATTTTTAAAAAACAGAAAAAGAAATCAAACTTTGAAGTTCTTAGTAAAATGTCTAGCATTCATGTCTGAGATTAAAATTAAATATGTCTCAGATAATTGAGCAGCATCAAAATTAATGGTTTGAGGAAAGAATCAGCAAGAAAGAATTACCATGCAATTGAACAAAACGAATGAATGTATGTGAGAACATCTGAAAAAGCCATGTATCTCTGAGATGTATGTGTTATGCCATGAAACACTAATGATGTTGAACTTGTATTTTATTTTCTGAAGCATTTCTCTCCATCTTTCATAGAAAATAACTGAAAAATACTTTTTCAGGTCATACTTACAACATTTCTCTGTCATCAGGTGAGGATTGGCTGTTATTGGCATCACTCATAAGCCTTGACCAAAAGTACTACAGTAGCATTATAGTCACTTGTCTGTCATTGCAGAGTTTCATCTTCAGTCATTAAAAATCTGCTCCGATAGTTGTTGCTGTAAGGGCTTTCTCCATTCTTCACCCTACTGCATGAAACTTCCTGAAACGTAATGTTTATGCTAAAACAAGTGCTACTAATACAGATACAATACGATACAGTACAATATTTTAAGTTTGTCAAAATGTTATTTACGTTTTACGCTGATGCTAGTAGAAAGAAAGGCAATATTCTGCATGTGGGTCTGCAACAGCAGCCCTCTTATATTTAGTCTGTGTTGTGCTGTAGAAGTCTCACTTCTTTTGAGCAATGTTATTGTGATGCAAATGAGAAAGATCTTACAGTACAATATATTTTTTTCTAAACTTTTATATTGCCGATACTTTTAAGCCACTGCCTACATCGTCTCTCCTTTATGTAATTTCTTATGTGAAAAATTGCTTCGTTATTTGGGAAATTATTGTCAAACTTCTCCAGATCATATTTTTCAGGGAACAGCAGCATATGCTTGCATGAAAGAAATCACTCAATTCTCAGCAACCACCCAGGATCCCTTACAATCACGGTAATTGACACATTGGTTGGAATAACTTTCTTAACAAACTATTGATGGAACAAATATGGCAACCAATTTGTCATAAATTAATGAGAGAGGAATCAAAAAGCAGAAAAAATATACTGAAACACAAACTATTGCAAATAAAATAGAGGAATAAAAACATAGTAACATTTTCTGGTAATTCGACAACTGTTAGCTGGGTTACTCATACCCCTGGGTAAGATAACATTTTCATATGCACTAATTAGCAAAGAGGTCAAATAAAATTTCAAATAAAATAGTTCATTTGTGGCATTTTGCTTCTATGGAGAAACTAATCTCAAATAAGCTCTGGAATAACTGACAAAGTAAAACACTAGGTGTAATTGTTCTGCTTGCCAGGATGTTATCTACATCTAATTAACTGCAAACAAAATGGAGAAAAATACATTTGTAGATTTAAAAAAATATTTTACTTTTAAAATTATCTGTATTTTTTAACAAAGGCTGACAAGTAGCTGTATGCTGAAGAATGAGACATTGTTGCCATGTGTTCATACACACACTCGCTTTTGGGTGTAACCAAACTCTGGAGCATGTAACAGAAATGCCAAGGCTGCCCTGATGAACTAACAAACAGCCTAGCATCTCTTCCACTCACTAAGGGTGCCTGCAACACTGTGTGCTTGGGCTGGCGACAGCACTGAGCTCTTTTGCTAATTAGTGCGTATAAAAATACTCAATTACACAGGAGCAGTAGAATAGAAACAGCCGAAGTACAAGAAGAAATTATAAACTATTTCCAAGCCAGCCATAACTTCAATTCTTGTTTTAATCACACAATTGCCCAGTTAAAACTTCCATCTGCCCTAACAATAATTTTATCTCCATGAAAAATGGAGAAAAAATTACTAAATATTTAGCAATAGCATCATCCACACTTTCAGAACCAGTATCTACAACAGAAGTGCTTATAGGATTATAGGATACTCCTGTCTAAAACAGCAACAGCAGCGTTATTCTGTGTTTTGTCTTAATGAAAAGCCTTTGTCTGAATTCCAACAATATATCTCAGTTCCCTGGTTTCTTTAGCCCACTTCGCATCTCTCTGAGTTGCTGTGTACTGCAGGAACAGTGCAGAAGTAATGACAAAGATTTTTTGTTCCTTGCTCCTCTTACAAATCTACTTTGCCCTGGCCAGGAATGTGACAAGGATTTCAAATGTCTCTCTCTGAATATCCTTATCACAGGAGTGTAGTCACAGGTCACTGTGGCATTGTAGGCACACATGTAAGTGGTCCCACTCAGCTGAAATAAATGGGTGCAAGCAAATCTGGATGAAAACACTTACCAACCAGATGATCATTGAACCTCCAGTCTAGCATTCAAGCAGACTGTGATATCTAAATATGGTACCACACCTGAGCAAGAATACAAAACAAAAACACCCCAAAACACCACCTTCCAAATGTAAAAGCAAACCTGAATCAAAAGCATTTCAGTGTTTCTATCATGAACTTGCTCAAGTTCATACGTGTTTATACACATAAGTGGTGGTAAATTACTGCAATAAAGTTAAATTATAAGGCTGCTGTAAAGATTAGCAAAACTGCTTACTCCCTAAGCTACAAATCTCTATGGAGTTAGTTTTTAAAAACACCATTTGTATCTCCTCCAAATACTTTGGAAAAAGTACCCATTTGAAATGTTCACTTAAAGAAAGATTTGTTTTAGTCTCCAGTGAAATAAAATCATATAGCCATAATAGCATCAGTTACATTTCATTGCTTATTAACCTATCTATAAAGTTGGTATCTACAAATTGTTAACTGTTTTTTGTTCAGTATTTTTCACTACTTAATTACCTCCGTTCATTTGTATATATGAATTTGCTTGTCAGTGCATAATAGTGTATTTTATATGTTCATACTTAGTGCATTATTACAGTGCAAAATGTAAAGGTTTCATGAAGATGAACCTGGCAGGATGATTTTCCACATAAAAGTTAAAATAGAGTCAATTTTAACTCTAATGAAGTCAGAAAGGGATGTATTTGTCAGTAAGAATTAGTAAAAGTTTTTATGGAAAAAGCTGGAGACGTATTTTAGAAATGCACAATTTCTAAATGCTTATATTGGCATTTTTCATTTTATTCTCCTTGAAGAATTAATCTCAGTCAAAATCAGTAATAATATTGAGCTGTCATTTGATACTTTTGAGATATACTAAAACAAACCCAATGGCTTTTTTCCCCCCTGAAATAAAGGCAATTCTTAGCCTCGTATTCAAGGCTTCGTGAAAACGAAACCAAGTTCAGTTTCTCCCCTTGTGAAGTTAGGTGGTGTTTTCTTAATAGATGGTCACAAGGGTGGGTTATTGAGCAGTGTGAAGGTGAATGAAACATGATAAATGCAACTATTTTCTGGATTACTGGTGCCATGTATTTATGGCATGTGCTTATTACCTCTTTTTATTTCAAAGCATGTGTATAGCTTAACACATATGTACATGTAATTTTCCAGTAGGCAAAATAAAATGTCAGATACCTGTTGTGATCTATAGTACATATAGTGCTGACAATGTTGCCGTTTTCCAGTGCTTTCTTTGGAGTGTATTATCTCTTTGAAATCATGGGAAATATTTTTGTGTAAGAGTTGAACTATAACTGTACTTTGAAATTTCTGAGGTACTGGAAAAATTCTTCAGGCTCTGTGTATTTTATTTCTGTTCAAATGTATTATGAGCAGGAGTCAGCCCGTAAATGCTGTGCTGTGCCACATGCACTGGCAAAGAAGGCCTTATATTCCTTCATGTTCTTACTTTCAGCCTCTGCTGCTTTCTTTTAAGATTGTTATTGTTATATTAAGGATGCACAAGGCATTTATATGTATTTGAGTACAAACTCCTGCCCTTGTTTTGGTTTGCTACTTCCAGAAATATTTAAAAAGCTGCATGGTTTTAAGTAAATTACTTCTTGTATCTAAAATAAGAGATGGTATTTATTTTATTTGTTACATAGAGGGCCAATTCTTTGCTTCACTGAAGTCTACGGAGAAATGTCCACTGGAGGCGATTTTCCTCAGAAAATCTTCGTGACAGTTGCTCTGAAGACTTTAACAATCATTCTTTTCTACACTGAGCATTGTTGTTTGCCAGGTAAAATGCAAACAGATCAGTCATCTTTACAGGGATATGCTTTTAATTACAGCTTTAAGACTGTTCTTAGGGTTTGTGTGTTGTTTGTTTTGGGTTTTTTAGATCAAATTAGTACTTCCGTATACATTTTTGACAGCTGAGTTGTTTGTATTTACTACTTTCCGGTATTACACTCAGAGGGCTGCAGTCAGCTTTCAAAATATAGAATTGCAATCTGGATGGTAAACAAATAATTTCCCACATTTGTTTGTCAGTGCCAGTGCTATGGGTAAAAATTTTGTGGTAATGGTACTTACATTGATAAACTCATCTCACTTTCTTTAGCAAGTCAATAAAAGGGAAAATTCAGCTCAGAAACTCCTAATGTCAAGTGTTACATCTGGTGTAAGGCATTGAAATGGTTTCTTTCAGGGGTCTGTAGTATCTTCTGGGTACATTGGAAACAGGATCTGGTTTTGAACAGAGGCAGTATTTGGCTAACTGCAGTACTACCAGCCCTCGTAATTTGTTTAATGATGCTTTCAGCTTGCCTGATGTTGCAACTCTTGCATTGGCTGGCAGTTTGACCGCTGGCTGGTGGGATCCCAGGAAGGGTGCTGGTGCCGCCACCAGGCTAAAGCCCCCGTGGTTTTGCTGCTGGCATCATTGCAGTGAGTAACAAACTACCAGTTCCTGTGTCAGCTCTTAAAGTACAGGAGATAACTGCCAAGAGTTTAGGGACTGTATACTTGCTATACTTGACTACTGGAATATTGTGTCTGGCTGTTAATTAGTTACTGCCTTGGAGGCAAGCTCATTTATTGAAATATGAGTTTGCCAGGCCTCTGAAGTGTATTTTCACTTGTACACGTTACATGATGTAACGATGCCCTCAAGCTATGAAGAGCAACAGAAAATCATTATTTTGAAAAAATCTAATCTAGGCTGTGCAATGAGCAGGGCTGTAAGATGGAGAGGTTCAGTGCCTTGCAAATGAAGGTTTGTTGTAGGTAAATTTTTGGGAAGCACATAAAAGCTTTAGCTGACAATCTGATTCCTCTGGGATGTTGCTTTTGCCAGCACTTAGTTCTTTTAAGTGTCCTCTATTTGCTATGTTCTCTGAAAATCAGGAGTATGAAAAAAAAAGAAAAAAAAAACTTGCTTACTGATTCTTTCAGTTAAAAATATTCTGAAATAGTTGTGTGCAGTCAGTGGATGGGGAATAGGTTTTAGGAGGAAGAAGTTGATAATAGCAGGGTCATTGACTTAACATGTCTTTCCTAGAGTTATCTGAAGTATGTTGTAAACCATATTGCAATATCACACACATATGTAAATAAATTGCCTATGTAGAATCTTCAGATTTTAGTCAATCATTGTTAAACTGCCACCTAATAGGACTCATAATAAAGATCAAAAGATTTAAATAAGGTAATACCATGAATGCATGCAATTAAAATCAATGTGACTATCATAGAAATTGAATCTGATTTAAATTTTTCTGTTCTGTTACATGATGTTGGAGAACTGATTAAAAAAAGTAAGCATTGGTTTCACACTGGACATTATAATAGATAATAAAGTGAGATTATGTGAAAAGACTGCTAATTTTCAGCGGTTGACACTGAAGTTATTTTGGAAGCTTGAAATTATCATGAATATAGTTTTCATATCCACAGATAGAAAAGTTGGTGTATGATAGGAAAGGGAAAATACCCAACAATCTGGTAAAAATGGATAGAAGACTCTGCTGTTCTCATGTGGTAGTGAAAAATCAGCTCTAATACAACCACGGAGGAGGCCACAGAAGACATACTGTTTCCAGAAGTACATGTTAATGTAGTTTCACCTTTGCGCTTCTGTAAGCTGTGCTTAGGAAAAGTTTCATTTTTTTTCTACATGCTTGGCACTAATTAGTCCACTGATCCTTGGAGGCAAGATTGTATATTTATTGAGGTGAAATGTAACAGTGTAAGACAAATTGCATGTGTCAGCTAGGTTGAATTTGTTGAACGCACTGGAAGATTTAGGAATCTCATACACAAATGTTTTTGCTAATTGCAGTGGGAGTTACATCTTCTGGAGAGTGGTTGATTTGAGGATGGCACACACTTCACAAAGCAAATACTGTCACTTCTTCTTTATGGAGAGGGGACCAAGTCATCTTCACAGTAAGTTGTGTGCATGTTTTCATGCAGGGGCTTCAGGACATAAAAAAAAAAAAAAGAGGAAATAATCCGTTCCTTCTGGTCCAGTCCAAGTATGGACAATGCTGTATTTTCTCTTACACAAAAAAAAAACCCAAACCCAAAAAAACCAAAAACAAACTTATTCTGAGAAAACAGGGCAGGAATGCACAATTACCCAACCTGAAAGCCTTCCTAGAGCATAGTAGGGGATGAGTGAAGACTGACAACACTCTGAGAGCAAGGACAATTTAATTGTGCATATGTGGCACTTAGTAGCATGTTCAGGATTTTCTCTTATAGTGAGCTGTGAAATCAGCTCTGCTCTGGCTCAGCTGAGCAGATATGACCAGACTGTTCAGCCTACTGCAAGTGACAGCAACATTCCATTTGTCTACACACATTTTTGAACCCTTATTAGAGTTTTAAATTAATAGAAGATGTACATAAGACTACTGTTAAACACAAACACACAAACAAGAACATGAACTCCATATGACTCCATGTTTAAATCAGACCATTGGAAACCATGTTATATAAAACAATGTTTATTCCTTACTCGTGATAAAACATAAAAACATAAGTCTTGAAAACCAACAAATAATTTTCTTACTGAAGAATATAATTGACACTTTGAAAAATTATCTCTTACCTAAATGTCCAGCGTTTTTAACTTGAAACTCCAGACAGCTTTTCATTGCTCATGTCATGGATTACCACCAAATGTTTCAATCAGTAACCCATTCAAATCAGAGCATCTCACACCTGAAAGAAAAGACGGTAACTTACCTTTGTTTTAAAAATTTATTCTGTTAACTCTTGTCTATTCATTCAAAAGTAGAATATTGCCTGTGAACTTGGCTATCTGTGTAATGGTACTTAGATAAAATACTGAAGTTTGATTGCTTAGACAATAATTACTCCTCATCTGAAAACACGTAAGTACAAAAATGTTAAATAAAATCCTTTGCTGTAGAGTAAGGATGTGAAAATGTAACTAAAAATAAACCCTGTTCCAGTTTGTGAGGACAGGAGGAGCAGAAGAGAGGGTTAGTCAGTCCAAAAATAGTCTCCTTATATCTACAAATTTGCAGAAAATTCATACTTCCTTTTTCATGAAAATAAGGTTTTTAAAGCAAAATGCAGTTATCCGTAACAGCAGCCATTTTTCTCCAAAATATTTGAGTGTCAGAGGATTGTATGAACAATAAAAAGCTGTTTTTCAATACGTAGATATCTCTAAAATAGCCACAGGAGATGTTTCCTTTTGCTAGAATTTTACTGATAGTCTGTTTTCTGATGACATTTGTATTGCAGATAATCTCCTGCTGTCCTAGGGAAATTGCATGTAAAGTGATGATACCTTTCAGAATTTGGAGCATGTTTATACAAATGACATATCTGGGTACAAAAATTATTTTACAATATTTTCATCTGCAAGCTATTGCTGCTTTCAGTTATGTAGGATGTTTCTGCTGTTACTGTGCAGTGACACATTAGGCTAGGCATGCAAAGTAATGCAGTGTGACTGATACAAGCTGATGTTACACTTCACAGCACAATGCTTCATAATGTGTTATGTCAATGACAGCATTTAAAAAAAAAAAAAAAAAAAGTAATTCTCCAGAAAGCACTAATAAAAGAATCTAAGAATAACTTTCTCTCTCTCCTCCTCATGTCTCCCTCAAAAACAACAAAAAAACTGAGAGCAGAAAGCAATTGTTCTTTGACACACAAAAATAACTTTTGAAGGATTCATTGCAGTAGGTGGTTGTATAACACACTTAAAGCTCATTTAAGAAGGGGAAATAATTTTTATTTTAAAAATCTGTTTTTCTCTTTACAAAGTGAAAATAATTTTACAGTTTTACTGCCTTTCAAAGCCATATATTCTTAGAGGAGTAAGAGTAGAGTATTTTAATGTACTTCAATTCTACATAATGTTACAAGCATTTTCGGCTTGTAAGGCAATATGCTTCTTCAGTTCCAGACAGAAATACTGGTTTTACTGAATTTTCTTAGGTTGCAATTTATTCTGTATTCCTTTTATTTCTTTTGATTTTGAACTATTATGTCTGGTTTTGAAGGTAAACTTTTATGTGGTTTTATACCTATGCTTTTCTTGAAGATGACATGAATGTACAGAGACTAGCATGGTGTTTTCCTTATTTTATTGTAGGCTTCTTGCAATTCTTTTTTTTTTTTTTTTGTGTGTGTGTGTGTGTGTGCTTTCTTACAATTCAGAAATCTTTCCATCTTCTTGTCAAACTCAGTCCTAATACCATTTAATCTGACTCCTGATACTATTGATACTAGTTGAGAGATTAAACACCGTTTGCTGCTGGTAATTTTCTCCACGACGGTTATTTGGACTTTTGCAGTCTGTGGTCAGGGAGAGATGGAGCATGTCCTGTGGCTAGCTCGTGGAGTACACACAGAACTCGATGGATACTTCGGGCTTCTCTGTACTGGTGCACTACATATTTGTAAGGTGCATCTCCTCAGTACCTATAGTCTGCATATATGTTAAATGAGTTGGGGGGTGCCCAGTCCTGGAAATCTCTAGCTTTAATGATGCGTTACGCTAAATAGTGAGTTCTCTTTTCAAGGTATCTTTTCATCTCAATATATCCCACAACAAGCATCTTGGCTCCAAGAAGAAACTGAAGCCATTCCTGTGAAGCTGGCGCAGGACCTGGCTAAAACCAATGCTCCCTTGCATGGTGAGGAATGCCAGGGTCAGCAGTGGCTCCGGCCTGCCATGCTACAGTGTGCTCAGGGAAACACAGCACCCACCAGAGGCGTTCGAGGGCTTGGGCTGCTGTCTTCAGGAGTGAAAAGCAAAGGGACACTATCGGCTGCGTGGGGGAGGCAGAGTCAGAAGGGGTGAGGGGAGTCTGTGCCCTCATTACTCCAGCACAGCACTCCATCCAGCAAACCCAAGGAGGAGTTTCTCAAGGTCTAGATGGCCAACTTTGTATTCTTTCAGGGCAGACGATAACTGTAAAAGACAAATGTCAGAGAATCGTTGGACTTAGCAGGTGGTGAGAACTGCTGTTAGCTTTAGACTCATAGATGTTGGAATTGAGATCTTACTAGCAAATATGCTGGGGGTGGGGCGTCGGGCAGGGAGCAGAATCCAGCAAGGAAAATAAATCTCTTCAACTGATTAAACTTTTGGCCTGAAGGTTAGAAGACTTTCTTGATAAATCAGTTTTATACCACCTTTCATAAATGAAGCAAAAGGAAGTTCAGAAATTAGTGGAACTTTAGTATTTAGAATAGCGAAGATGGAAGAATTAAAAAGGAAAGAGTAAAGGAAGAGTTTGCCTTTAGTAGTACAAGATTTTCCTTTTGCAGACAAATCTTTTTGATTCCAGGAGAAAGTATGTTTTACTCTTCTGTACTAGAGCCAGATAGTTATTTTCTTAAGATCATTATTTTATTCTCTGAAAGACTGCTTGTCTGTACATCAGTTTGACAGTAACAAAAGGATTTAACCAGGCTGGCTCTTTATCAGCACATCAGCTAAGATGACTTAACCCAGGTCATCTTCCAGGACAAACTGCTGTTAATTTCAGCCTCTGTAAAATATTTTTCATCTCCTTGTTGCAGGTGTGACATTCATAAGAGAGCTAAACAGGTGAAGGAGGAACACCTTCTCGTTCTACTGGGTATCAAGAGCTCCAGCCACATTATACCTTTATTCAAGTAAGGTAAGAGAGTAAAATAAACTGCTAATCTATATAATTAGCAATTATGGATAATAAGCTCTTTTACTGAACTGCCTGTACAGGGTATGTGTCTGGTTACAACAGCTTAAATTTCACATTTGATCATCAAATTGCTGAGAGAGATGTCAAAACACAGAAGGCTGTCTAAAACTAACCTGCTATTAAGAAGCTCCTTAGGAGTTTTGAATGTGAACAGTATAATGCCTGCAGCAAAGCCCAAAGCCGCCTTTGCTGTCACAAGGAGGAGGAAAGAGGACACCTGAAGATAACTGTTTCCTTTGCCAGGTTAAACAGATCATAAACCTCCCCTTTGGTAGCTGGAGCAGCCTGCAGAGTGTGCAACTGCTTTTAAGGACAGAGGTGCCCTTTATTTCTGCTGGCTCCAGGAGCCATCCTAATATCTGGTGATGGGCAAAAGGAATAAGAAAAGCCTTTTTCATCTTTTAAACATACAAAAACCTTCTAGGTACAAATGACAACGACATAATACTTTTAAGATACAAATAAAGATATAAACAGTTTTATAAATGAAAGGTTACAAATGCAAATAAATTGATCATGATGAGCCAAGTCAGTATTCTCAGAAAAGAGCTGTGTCCTGTGCTGTACAGCTGGGGCATCCAATGATCTTTTTACGACATGACAAAACACTGTCTAAAAATCTCTGAGGTTCTGTTTTCCCATGTTCACAGGGCATTTCAGTCTCTCTTGTGCTTTCTATACTAAAATCATGCATGGTCAGTTTATGTATAATCACTTATTACCATAAACTTGTACAGATCTTCTCTTCCCTAGTGTTAATCCCCAATTCATTTTTCAGCTTCTGTTGTTCTAGTCTGAACAAGGTAAGTATTTTCGGTCTTGTCTTGTAAAAATAGGCTTTTTATTTCTCAAGTCACTACTAGCACCAGTTTTTTTCAGTACCATTCCCAAATTTATACTCCTGGTTATTGAACATGATTGATTGCAACTAAGGTCTGACTGAGGAACAGAAGAAATTTATTTCTTCTAAGAAGTAAATTTACTAATAGCTCGGTGTTTCTACGTATCAACAGGATGTAGATAACTTGGTTAGTATATCTTGGTGTTTACTATATTCTACAGCCACAACTTAGTGATCGTTCATAATCACTGTTTGGCCAATATAGAATGAACTTTAATCTTCCATACTGTTTCCAACAAGGAGGGAGCTCCCAAAATAAAAAAGTTTCCTATGGGAGTGATATAGCACTTTTCATGATAGTAGTTCATATGTTTCTAGAAACCCAGGTAGCACAGTCATTCAGGCATCTTTTGTAACATATACTTAGCTTTTCCAACATGCTGATCTTTCTGATCAGATACCACGGTTAGTAAAATCTGTTGTTGTGGACGTGATGCAGTTTCAGCCACTCCACATAGTTAAGATTAAATTAGCACATTTACACTATCTTTTATAGCTATATTCTGAAAATCTGAAAGGAGAAACTAACAGTAAGGATAAGTCAGTCAGTCTTTTATGAACTGAATAGTCTGTTTCCTCAGAATAGAACTGGATTTTTCTTTCTGATGCTGAATCACCCATTTTAACTATCAAGAGGAAAGAAGTAACAGTTTTCCTTAATGTATAAATTTATTTTAGTATATTTATGTGTGCCTGTTTTTTTGGTATTGTTTTTTTCCCCAGAATAAAGTCAGTCTGTGGAGTCCCACAACATTGCTTGAAACAATAAGTTACAATACAAATATCAGAGACAACAAATATGTCGTATCCGGAAAACAATCTGATAGATAAGCTCAGGTGTACAAAAAGCTTAATTGAGATTTTCAGTATTGTTAAGATTTCCATCATTGAAAACAAGTAATTTCTGTTAAAATTTTCTGATTAAAAACCTGCAGTAATTCTAGCATTAGATATTTCTTTTATTCTAATATTCTAGATATTTCTGGTTGAGAGGTTGAAATATAAGTTATATAGCGAGAAGAATTCTGCAGGTGAGTCTGAAATGAATCACATCAGTGTTGATGTAGCTCCATCGTGTAGTCTGCCTTTCTCTGCTGTTTACAAATAAAGGCTTTATCCCCTGCTGGGAGACACTGTTCAGAGATTATGCTGACTTCTCAGAAAGGATGTCATAAACAAATTCTCATGCATCTAAAATTTAATGTAAGCTCTTTATTTTAGCACCAGGTCCCCTAACCTCTGTTACTCCTGTTCCATGCACTCCATAGGAACTCTTGTTCCTGTCGCTTCCTTCGCAAAGAAAAGAAACTCTCTTTTCTTGCCTTCACATGTTTTTCTTGGAGAGAACCAACCTTTGCTGCTTAGCCACAGGTGGTAGAGGGTCCTGATACCTCCTGCAGGCATCTGCTGCCTTTGCCCTCTGCAAAGCCACTCCAGCTGCTGAGATTCTTCAGTGGGACAGAGATGACCCCCACTTTTCTCTGCATGCTTGCTTCTGCTCTTTACTTCTAAACTTCCCCTGAAAATACTTCTCTTTATTTCCATCAAGAAAATGGAAGTAGACAACACTGGACTTATTCTTTGAAGCATGGTATGTTCTGCTACAGCATCAGTGATAAGCAATTCAGGTTAAATGTGGTTATAGGTAAAATAAAGATATGTTTCAGATCTTCTTAGTGTCCATTTTTCTCTTTCTTTCTTCCTGAAGCCATAAAAGCTGATACAGAAATAACAATGAGGATTTCTTTGTATAGACTTGTAATACCCATAAACCATTACATGTTGCAATCACATTAGCTTGGTGCTTTTTAGCCAAAAGTGATGATGACAAAACCGTGTGAAAACCTTGTACCTTAGGTGTACTCTTACATTTGAATAATAATAGTAAAATAATAGTAATAATTTACCATTATTGTACTGATATTGATGTTTAGAAGGACTACACAGAGATTACACTGTGAGGATTCAGTTTTTATCCTTTTCTTGTCTACACTGTAAACATCTACACATGTGTTAATCAAACTTTTTGACCAGTGAAGAGGAACAGGCAGTTTCAGAGCACAGTTTATTGTATCAGTTATGAGCTTTAGATCTAATGACTTACTCACTATTTCTCTCCAGGAATGAAGGTAGTCCAGATAAGAGTCTGGGTAAGAGTCCCAAAGACAATTTTGACATCGAAGGCTAAGCTAAGAGAGATTTAAACCAGGGAGCGCTATGAACATGGAGATGCAACATGTGGGTGTCAGTGCACAGCCTCTGTTCAGTATGGAAAGGACCTTGGCTAAGTTCCTAAAGTTGTTGCAATTAGGTGTCTGAATTAAAGTGGAATTAATCTAGGTTGACTGAAAAAAATCTTCAGTTCTATAGCCACAATTTCAAAAGACAAAAGAGGAAAAATAAGAAGAAATAAGTAAAGTACTGTCCCTTTTCTTTGACTCCATGTGCTACTAGGATTAAAATGCTACCTATGTATTACTGTACTGATTGTCCAGAAGAGGTAAGGGAAAATTAAGCATAGTTTAAATTTTTTATGTGGGCAGTCACACCCACTGTTGCTGTGGGCCATCCACTATGACAGGGTCTCACATTCTGAACACAGCTGGCAGGCAGCTGGGAACAGACACACACAGTGTTACAAGTGCCAGGTCTGATGGTTACACGCTGTAGTACAGAACAGTTCTTAGTCAGGCAAGTGCTTTTGTACAGAACATTTCACAGGAATCGTAGTTATTCCTGAAAGGTAACATTAAAACCAACATGAAAACTGACTAAAGGTTACAGCATTTGGCATTACAAATCTTTTACAGTTAACATGTAGTCCTCTTGGGCTGGGGGTGATGGAGATAGGAGCAAGTGTTGCAACATGAGATCTGACATCACCTGATTTATTCATGTGCTTGAACAGTAGGTTACGTTATCTACTTGATTTGTCATTTAAAAAGGAAATTATTATATTTAGCCACAGCAATAAAAAAGAGGGAATCAGCTCTAGAACAGACTACATAAATAGCTTGCCAGCATCTGAGTCCCTGTTGTGAAATTGCTGCTTTGCTTTGCATATGCATGAATATAATAAAAGATGGTGATGCGAAAATAACTGAAGATCTCCATTTTCTTTTCCCTGAAAGCGGGGTAGAAGGCAAAATTTCTGTTGACAAGACATGGAGCATATGGAAAGACGTTTAAGACACCATTATAATCCTCTCACAGCTGGAAGAGGCATGCCCCACCAGGAAGCTACTTCATCATCATAGCTTATTTATATATTAAAGAAGATCAAATATTTAAGATGATTAAAAACCTCCAGTGGTTTAAGACTTTATTTTTGGGAGACTACAGAGAAATTGTAGAAAACTGAGCATACTCTACCTCAAAAACTTAAGGGTCCTGTTCTTAGGTCGTTGAAGAAAACATCTATGCTTCCATGCACTGAAGAATGACAGTGTGACCTAGTGCTCTTCATTTTGAAATGATAAGGCATTCAGCATTTACCCCCAGTGACAGGTGGTATTAAATGCTTTTAGGTAAGGTCATGATGAATGATTCAAGCACCATGGCTACATCTAATAGAAAGCTTTAATATACAAGTTAATACACATCTTTTATAAAAATATATTTTTTTGCTTTTAACTATTGTTTACCTAAATGAATTTCTGCAGATATGTTTTCAGTAAACTAATTTACATATGCTGGAATATCTAATTGGTCTAATCCATTTTTTCCAGCTAATATACCTCTGGTATGGAAACTGTTAATTTATCCATATACTTCTATTGGTGACCTTTTTTTAAGAAATATTTAAAAACCAGAGTAATGGTTGTTGAAGATTTTTGTCTGCTTATAGTAAAAACAGTTATTGGGGGGTTGGGAGACACATAATATTGTATCATGCATTTTGGAAAATGGGAACTACATTCTGAGTTTATTCATAGGCAGTCTGTAACTAAAACTGTTATTATTGATTTTATTAGAGTAATATCTTTGCTACTTACAAAATTAAATAATACTTTATAAAAATGTTATACAAGCATCTGTTTCTCCACTTACAGATAATCTATAATTTTTTTATCACTCTCTTTCTTTTTTCCTTTTCTTGTTTGGTTTGTTTTCTTTGTTGTTGGCTGGGGTTTTGGGGAGTTTCCTTTTGGTGCCTAAGTCTTAATTTCAAAACGTTTGAGTTGTTTTGCTGGGGTATGGCCCTGTAGTGGCAGTAGGGGACACTGAAAGGAAGAAAGGAAGTGGCATTTATAAAAGATCAAGAGCCTCTGTTTCTTAGGGAAACTACTCCTAATTAAAAAAAAAAAAAAAAAAAAAAAAAAGTGGTGGTGGTGGTAGTGTACTTTTTGAAAATATTTGAAAAAAAGTATATGCAAAGGGATCAAGGTAGTAAAAGGTGTGGGGGAAGAGCAGCAGAGACTAATAATATTAATTTCATGACACTAATGTAGCCTGGAACAATATGCTTGGGTAGGTAACTACTCAGGTTCTGTTTTTAATGGAAAACAAATGTTGAGACTTTGGCTGGAGGACTTCAAGAAAGTATTTTTTTAAGGGCATGATGGATGTCAGTGATGAAGTGAAAGGATAAAGGAAAAGGCTCTCTGACTGACTACGTATAATGTGGAAGACCAAACGGTAATGTTTCCAGAGAGAGAGAGATCTAACAACTCACCACCACCACCCCCGCATCTTCCTGTGTCAGAGCTCTTATCTCATCTTTGTTGAAAGCAGCAATGGGTAAGTTCAGAGTTGTCTTCAAGTTGGTGCGGGTGCTGTAACAGGTGCAGGGAGGCTGGTGAAAGCTGAAGCTCAGTGTAACCAAGGCTCAGGAAGGTTGCCTCAGGCTATGTAACAGCAGCAGCAGTGGGCCAGAAAGACTCAAGTGTGTTGTTACAGGAAGGTCAAGGAGCTGGCTTGGTCTTGAAAGAAAGATGAAAAAAATCTGTGATGGGAAGAACAGAAAAATGTTTTCTATGGCTTGGAATGTGAAGACTGTTGCTAGTCTGTTTTTAAATTAATCATAAAAATATGCTGAAGGAACTTCGTAATTTTTTTCTTTAATCTATATGCGTTGTCATTTGAATTTGTACTTCTAGACCCTCATGGGGAGCTAGAACTTGGTGCTTGCTAAACTGGGAGGTTCCACTTGAGCTTGCAGCACATGAAGCAAGGCTTCAGAAAGGACTCTCATATTCAGCAAGAATGAGGGACATTGCTCATGGTACAGGAGAAGGGAGACAGATGTCTCCTGCACTTTGCAGGCACCCTTCCCTCCTGTTTTGCCAATTTCAGAAATAGTTTGGCAGGGATGCAAGGGCAGAGTGAAATCTGTCCTGAGTGTCTCCATGCGGTGATGCCAGGAACAGCCCTGCCCTCTTAGAGCTGCCCATAGCTACTCCAGGCCTCCTGTTAGTCTTTCAGCATCTTTGCACATACATTTGAAGAAGAAGGAAGCACAAAATGAAGTTTCCTCACCTGGCTTCCACAATTTATTCCAAATCTGAGTGTGCCATAACTGTAATGATCAGACTCTCACAGAAGGATCATTTATATTATTGTATTCACCCTCCTCATCTTGAGGGAAGTGAATCATCTTGAGGGAGGTGAAACAACTGAAGCACATCTTAGTAACAATGCTAGCCTTGCTTAGACCAGGTAAGGTGTTGGATTAGGCTGTTTTAGTATAACCATGTGTTTGTACTTAAATGTTTTAACGTGTTAGCTAGCTTCCCTTTAGTTAGTTTATAATAGTCACTCATTAAGTCCTGATAATTTGAAAATCTTCCAGACTTTGAGCTTAGAGTGAAAGCATACTACTGCTTTCCAGTCAAAATTAGTACGAACTTGGTGGTTAAGCTGTGCCATAAAAATATGTATATATATAGCGGATCCTTTTATGCAGTCCTACGTCACAAAGTATTTCAAAACGCATAGTTCCAACTGCAATACAGTCTCAGAGTTTGTAGGAAGCCAGGTCTGAAGGCAGGAAAGAAAATGAGATTCAAGTAAACCCACAAAATTATTTTGTGATTCTTGAACTTTTAAAGTTCTCCTCAAACATAGTTTTGGGGCCTTTTCTTTTTTAGCTGAAAGTACATTTTCTGAGTTTGAAACCTGCATTCAAAAATAAGAGTAATGGCAGTAGGAATTCCAGTACATGTTTGTAAGTGAACAAAAGTCCTCCTTGATGGGATTTATATGTACCTGCAGTCCTTCCATACAACCTTTATGGAGCTGCAGATTACAACTGTACAAGAAAATCAGTATAGTTCCCAGCCCCTACATCACTCACCTGGGAATTAAAAATGTCTCAGCAGGAGCTCCTAACTATGTAAATGGGTGGAAAAAGAACTATTTTATTCTACGCTGCCATTTTGCAGCGGAGCAGAAGGCAAGAACAAGGGTTGCATTGAAAGCATTAAAGATTATGGTGAAGGAAAGAGAGTATACTGTGCTGGTAAAATAGTGTCCAAGGAACGCTCTAAAATAACGCTATCCTAGTGTGGATAATGCTATCAAATGTAACACAAAATAGGAGTAAAGAAGTGGATATTTTTTATGCCTGAGAACTCTAGCATCCTGTTGCACAATAACTGTGTTGAATTAATATCTGTAGTCTTTACTGTGCTATGGCTCTACTGTGTAGAACCAACAAAAAGATATGTAACAGAACAACCTCTGAATCTGGAGATGAAGCGGTTTAAGTATATGAACTTAGAAGAATCCATTGTCCCAGAACTATATCAAGCCAATCTAAAGTCTGTCTTTCATGCTTTATTTAGAAAAAACAAACCCAAACAGACCCTGAATTTGTAGAGCACATGGCAGATGAGTCAAGTGTAGTTTCAGTTCCAGATTATTTATTATATAAAATAAAAAAAATATTTTCCTCTTATTACTCTGAGTATTCCCCTCATTGCTCTAGGTAAAACACACTACAGTCAAAAAAGCTGATGCCTCAAATACCTACAACCTCTCATCAATGTGCTGCTCTGCTATCTCCAGAAATAGCAAGGAAGCGCTTTCCATTCTGCATTGTTAGCACATATCACAGTTGTTGGTTAAGGAAGCAAATAAAATGAGCTAAGAAAACTGGCATTGATAGCCTTGTGAAAATGAAAGCATAGAAGCTGATGCACTTTCATTTTAGCAGAAGTTGAGGAATAAATTTATTATGAAAATATCATGTCAATCTTGTAAAATCCATAATTGAGTTTTAACAGATGTTTTACTGAAATTTGCATAGTGATGCTGAGGTTGCTTGAAGCTTTTCCTACAGCATATGTTGGTGTAGGGGTTTTTAGGTCAGCAATTACTGTGCACACAAATGAATTCAGGAAAAGAGAATTCCTGCTCCTTTTTACTTTATTTTGCTGATATTAAATCAAGAGGCAAGATGTGACCCTATCTTCTAAAAGTCAATCTCGCTGTCTCACTGTTTGCATCATATTAAGTTATACAAAGCTTCTAGAATCATTCAGCAGAAGACCTTTCCTTAACTAATTGTTAACCCAGCACAAATTTCCAAACTTCATAAGCCTAGCTTATCAGTCACAAACATGCCTCTTAGAGTCCTGATGGACTTAACACATCTACAGTCTTACTTCAGTATCCAATTTTTATCCGAAAGGTTTGGATTTTTAACCTTTCCTGTCTAAGCTAATAAAATAGGATAAAATCAGGTCGATATTTGGATGAAGGATCCACTGTCTTAACAGGGTGATCTAGCAGCAGCAGACAAACTCTTATTCCTTATTTAGCTCTGAATCATCATCACTGCTCTGCAGCCAGAATTAAGACATCCAACATAAATATCCAGCTTATTTGCTGCTAGAAAAGAGAATTTAGACATAGACATATCCATCTCAGTCCTGGCAAAATGGCAGGCTGGGTATTACGTTCTGCTTGCCTAAACCTTTGTTTGTTTTCTTGCTGTTGAGTGGAGGAATTTTACATTTCACTGCCATTGACCCCTGAATCCTAAATTCCTTTACAGATTAAACAGCAAAGGTATACATTTTGAACATGGGAACTATCTGAAAGTGAGATAACTCTGTTTACATGTGTTACTCATATGCAGATCTTGAAGTGTTTTACACCATAGCGAAGAATCATTTATCCATGCTAAGTGGGAACAAGGTGCAAGGCATTGCAAGCATCAGGAGATCACCCAAGGAGAAATGCCAGAACAGAAGATATGCCTTCAAAATCTGTCTGATGACTATCTATGAAGCCAAACTCTTTTGCCGGAGTAAGAGATTCGTGATCAGTGAATTGTTCAACCCCTAACATTTTGGAGGAAGATGTGGAACAACACTGTAAGTAAATGAAAATACAAGGCTGGCAAAATTCAGCAAACAAAAGTTAGAATATGGCAAAGACACTACCTTGAGCAGATGTTAGTTTGAAATGTGGTTGCAGAGATGTAAATTGCAGGCAAAATATAAACTTCCAATGAATAGTGCCAATTGCTTTTTATGAGTTAGTGAAATAACTGGCATCTTCAGGCTATCCTAAGTTAGTATTCAGTGCTCATAATCACAGAGATAAGTAAGTAGTTACATGTAATGAAAAGTTTTATCTACTCTAATTATTTTTGCCACTCTTTTACAGAAAAGATTTATTTATACTTAAGACTTATTAGTATAATCAGGTTATGAAAGATGTGCTACATGATTTTCATCATCTTTTGAAAACTGGAAGGTCTAAAATCCTCTAAGTGTGTGGCAGAGATCTAGTCCGGTCATTTTCATCTAAAATGTCGTGCCACAGTAGAAGAGCACAGGACTAGTTCGTATAGTAATCATCTAATAAACAAAAAAACCCTCACATTTTGTGGGAAATGTTTTTAATAAGCAGGAAATATTCTCCCATAAGCAATACCCATATTAGTTGTGTTTTAACCCTGGCTATTCACTAAGCCCCACAACGCTGTTCGCTGCCCACCCCCTGCTCCCGCCCCGGTGGGATGGGGGAGAGGATCGGAAGGGAAAACAGTGAGAAAATTCACGGGTTGAGATAAAGACAGTTTAATAGGTAAACAAAAGCTGCGTGCACAAGCAAAGCTAAACAGGGAATTAATTCACCACTTCCCATGGGCAGGCAGGTGCTCGGCCACCCCCAGGAAAGCAGGGCTCCATCACATGTAATGGTTACCTAGGAAGACAAATGCCATAATGCTGGAAGTCCCCACCTTTGTCCTTTTTCCCTCAGTTTATATACTCAGCATGATGTCATATGGTATGGAATACCTCTCTGGGTAGTTCAGGTCATCTGTCCTGGCTGTGTCCACTCCCAGCTTCTTGTCCTCCTCCAGCCCTCTGTCTGGCATGGCCTAAGAAACCAAAAAGTCCTTGACTTAGTATAAAAATTACTTAAAAACAACTAAAAATATCAGTATGGTATTCATATTCTCATCTCTCACAAACAAATCCAAAACACAGCACTGCACCAGCTACTAAGAAGAAAATTTACTCTATCCCAGCCAAAACTAGGACAATATTTTAATATTACATTACCTAAATGCTACACTATATCTACAGATATTAATTTGAAGTTTATAACCTTGCAAGAGGTTATAAATCAGTGCCTCTTGTGCACTAATAAGCAAGGAATACCAAATCACGAAAATCTCATAGTGTCTGAATGAATCACTAGCATACACACTACTTTACTCCCTGTATAGACCATAGATTGTTGGGCTGATCTGACTGTTTCATTTTCTGTTGCTTTGTAAATCTAAAGAATTTAAAGAAATATTTCAACACATCGTACGCATCAGAACATATTGAGTTCATATAACAATGAATTAAGAAAGTCTTTTACAATTAAGTTTAAAATGGTTCTGTTTCACACTATTCTACATAGGACAGTGTCAGCTGTGTTTTAGGAATGGTTTCATCATTTTAAGTTGTAAACTTTAAAATGCTGGAAAATAACTGAAGTTATCTGAGGAAAAGAAAAGATAGAGTTGGTTTTAATTGCCAATTTGTGCTTCTTACGTTAAGATACTTTCTGGGAAAAGTGTTTTAGAAGTAGCTTTAAATATATTTCCATTAAGAAGAAATGAAACCAGGGTGTATTCTGAGTGAAGTGAAAGAGAGCGCTGACATTTAATGATGGGTTTTAAAGGAGGGCAGAGAAGTTTTCAGCCAGGGTTTCCAAATACATAAGTAGTTCTAGCAGTTGAAAGCAGAGCATTTAAATCCTTTTGACATTCTTAATTGGATGTTCCCTCGCTCTCTCGCTTGTCTTGCTATTTGCCTTTATTTCTCCTGGAGTTTTTCAGAATATTTAAAATGTTCATAACCTTTCAAAAATAATGCACTTAAATATTGGTAATGTATATGAGGTCAAATTGTATGCACAGCACAGAACCATTAGTGTCAGTGGAATTATACTTGGCAATATTTTGCCCCCCACATTTATCAGTTAAGGAAGATAAACAGATGTGTACACTTCCTTAAAATCTTATTCTTTCCAGAGGTTATGAAGAATCAAACTGACAGTAATGGAGGTTTTGGTACAAAATGGGAGTAGCATGAGATCTGCCATCATGTCTATGTGTGTTTATATATGTGTGCCTCTGTATGTGTATATGTGCCAGTATATATCAAAAACATTTTTGAACATTTTTTTTAATCCTAGAAACTATATTCTAGAGAATTTATTTCACATTATATGAGTCTTTAGTATGTTGTGGCTGATGTTTTTATATCACATTTGTTGGTATGTCGTGTGGGACATGCTTACGGTACAGTAATGTAAGAACACCAAGCAGCTATCACAGAGCCTTCAATCACAAAAAACCTGCATGCGTGGGAGGAAGGGAAGTATGGTCTTTACTGTGTTTAAAAAATATATATATTTTAGAAAAAGAATAATTACTAGAGGTAAACAAACCAAAAAGCCCCATATGATTATGTTACTATGTATGTCTGTGATTTATTCCTGGTCTTAAAACACTACTGTGTGTAGATATAGTCCTTCTATTAAAAAATTATGTGGTAGAATAGGAAACAGCTTAGAGAAGAACAAAAAGGGTGTTCAAAGCTATGGAATAGCTTCCATGCAAAGAATGACAAGTAAATGGTGAGGTTTTCTGAAGAACTAGAAGATATGAAAGTGGTCTTTCAAATCATGGCTGGAATGCAGAGAGAGCTTAGGTATTGATAGTCATTGTCTCTTTCAATACAAAAACTACAGTATGAATTTAAGGTAGAAGGTGGCAGGTCTAGCACCAGTACAAGGACTTTTGGGCCTTTAAACAGGATACTGCAGGTGCCAGGCATTTATATGAGTTTTGGTTGGTAGTGGACAAGAAAATACATTAAGGATAGAAATGCATGACATGAGACCCCCATTATCAACAGTACCCACCCCTAAACCCAAACAACCAACACCACCAACCACGACCCCCACGACTGCAGCCAGTACTCAGCTCTGCTGAAGTACTCGGTGTCAGATCCTCACAAATATTTAACCTATGGCATTTGTAAATGTTCACTGTGTACCATGTAGCTGTTTTGTTTTCCAAGGAAGTGAACAACTAATTTAAGCAGAGCAAAAATGAATACTGTGAGAGCATTCTTAAGCCCTGAAGCTCAGAGGTACGCAATGCAATGTGACTGTTTCAGTATAAAGTTTAATCTACCACAATGCAGGTATTGCAGGCATAAAGAAAAAGCCAGACAGGTGTGATTTCTGAAATATGGATCTTTTCTAACCACCTCTACTTTTCATATTCTTCTAAAAATTGTTATTAAGTGGATCTTTTTACAGCTTGTCTTGGGCTCATACTTTTTAAATTTCTGAACCCAATATTACCAACCTTTTACCCTTTACCCTTATTTCTTTATAACGTGATGTTTGCAACATTTTTATTGTGTTAATAGTTTAGTGTGGAAGTGGCAAATTAAGTGGACTCTACATTTTCTGTATTTTTTTTTGCCTTTTGTTTTAATTTTATTTTATTTCACCAGCCCCTCAGTTATATAACTGTGTTGTGGGTGGTTTGTTTGTTTTTTTTCCCAAACCACTTGCTTGAAAACATTTCATCTGTTTAGCACAGTACATGCCAAGCTATTGGACATATCAGCAAAGACAAAATGTGGCAGCCATAGCCTCAGGTAACTCACAAATGGGCTGCATTCACAACTGAGAGTGTGGGTGAAAAAGCACGACTTGCTGTACTTGGCAGTAACCGAGTTAATTATTTGCTAACATTGATATTCCACGATAATTGTCACATTTCACAGGATTCAGGAAGTTCACAAACCACAGATTGCTGCAAACAGTATGGCAGGAACCATACCACTACAAGCTTGTCTTCCTCTTCTACCTCTCGAGGTACCCGATACTGACATGACTTTGTGGCCATCCATGGTGAGTCCCAGACACAATTATGGCACTTCTGCAATGTACCATGAAAGCGATGCACAGCTGACAGTTGAAAACACCGAAATCTAACACATTCATAATACACCAGAGCCGCAGAGTAGGATTATTTTATGACTGTTGGTCTGGTTGAGGTGCTGACTACCTAGAAACCCTGGACTGACGAATGGCAAAAGTCCCTTTTTATTCCCTGAAAAGGAGAAGAGAAGTTGAGAGGAAGAGCAGCTCAGTTGCCAAAGAAAGGACATGTTAGGAACCAAGCATCTTAGGTCAGCCACAGACAGAGGACAACAGCTACCAAGAGCTGTGGGAATCAAGGCTTTCAGAATAAAATGAGCAGGTGGTTTATATAGGTATGGCAGCAGCAAGGTAGTAAGTTATTAATCCTATGAATGGTGATGCGGCTACAGCTGTGATGCATTAAGTTGAGATGCCTTTGAGAGGCACAAAATAGAAACTGAATTACCTAGGAAAGTGCTGGAATAGGTCTGAAGGGCAAGGAGGGTGAAAGGGGAAGGAAAGGTGCCAAACTTTTGCCTAGAATGGTGCAGTCTGATCCAAAAAATCCTGATTTAGGGGAGGGTAAGGATATTACTGCAGAGACAGAAGCCAAACAAGCTGAAAGGATAGGCCACTATTGGGTTAAAAAAAACCCAACCTTGCAGTTCTATTTACTCATATCTCTAATGAGCGTTGGGGCATCAGGTACAGAATTCTCATTTAGAAATACAGGTTTTTCATATTTACTATCCACAGTTAAGTATTTAAAAACTTTCATGAGAGGGTTTTGTTACACCCTGAGCCTGCAGGTCATTACTCCATTGACTGTTTCGTCTCACTTTGTCATTGGTAGCAGATCAGAGAGGCAACAGGCATCCACTCCTTTGCCACAGAATAGGATACTCAAGTAGGAATTTAGGGTTGCTTGTTTGATACAATAAATATACACTTCTCTGTTTCTATGTCAGGGCTGTGAAACAAAAAAGCATTACTATTATGAACATAAATGCTTCTAAGATGTGAAACTTTTCTGACAGTGTTTTTAGCCCCAAGAAAGTCAAGGTTAATTTTGGGATTCATGCAATTTCTATAGCATAGATGCAGGAGGAGAAATGGATGAACTAGTGGCTGTTAAGGATCTGTATCCAGGCCACAGCAGTCTGATGTTCTCAGGCAATTATTGGAAATAAGGAGAAGTAGTTGTCTAAGACACAAATGATTATGAGAGGAAAGTAAAAAAACCAAAGGTATTTGCAAATTATATTTTATGTCTTGGGTGTTATCTCTTGTGTCTTTTACCTTTGGGTAAAAATACCTTTTCGGTGTTTATGTTTGGTTCTTTTCTGGAACATGAGCAAGTTGGAGGAAGCGGGTTAAGTGTGATTTTAGTATCTAACTAAGCTTAAAAAATCCACAGAATCCCCATTCAAATGACTTAAAAAGGGGTCAAGCATCACAACTTTTGTTGCAGAGTCTATTTAGGACAAAAGTAATTTGTTTTCCAAAGCTCCTGAATGCTGCTTATGAGCAGATTAATAAGGAACAAGGTAATTATTCAGAGTGCAGGATTTGGGGAGAGATAATAAGCAAGGAGATGATGGTGGACAGGGACAGGACTTCTATACTGTCACTCACAAACTTCTTTGCTGGTAGTGGGTAAGGGTTTTAAGCTAGGAAGGAAGGGGCTATCTCAGCGTGGTTTATAACCCTCAAGGCAAAAATTGCTTTTGAATTTGAGTGTACAGATGCTCAGTTTTCATTCATGCCCATAGCAGAGAAGAAACAGGTTTTTAATTTTGGTTGTGCTACTATGAGAACACTTGAAATCCCTCTCCTTGTAAGTGTCTGTGAGTAATTTAATTATTACTGCTTGCTGTGCCATACCTTAGAGCCTGGGGGAAGTCAGAAGCTCAGCAACTTGTTCATTTTCTCACAGCTTTCTGTAAGGTTTGCATCCTCTGCTTATCTCTCATTATTGGCACTCAAGTTAAATTTTTTAGACTGATTTGTTAAATATAAAGTTAGCAGTCTTGTTTGATTTTCCCCCGACAGTGTCTCTGTGCTTTTCTGGACTATTGTAGGAAGCATACGGTTATGATGATGACAACTGCAACCATACTATGATCTGCATGTTTTTAACAGGATTCGCAGGTAACTTCTATTAGTCTATTAATTTTGCTAATTCACTTACTATTAGTGCTGTTTCTTGCTACAGCTTACAATATTTTCATTAGAATGAAAATGATCATCCATAATTTAGTACTTTTTTTTTTTTTTTTTTTAAATAATAATACATGCTGTGTTTGCTCAGATGTTATACACAGCCCATACAGTAGTTTAGGCAACTCCAGTATCTGTTCTGTACCATCTAACTATGTGCTAACCCATAAAGGTATTCGGAATCAGACACATTTTACCAAGAAGACTCCTCCTTTAACTAAAGGAAAATGTTCCCATTTTGTTCAGCTACTTTGAGCTTATCCAGAAAGAAAGGAACCTAGCAAGAGGGAAAAAGTAGGTGAAATAAAGCATCAGTCTCCATGAGCTCACCCTGGATACTGTGGGATAGGTAACGCCTTTCTTTGTACACTCTGTAAGTTCCCTTTCGTTAACCGCTCAACAGATCTCTGGTGCATATTCCCTCTCTTAAGACTGACGGTAGCTAACAAACATACAGTCATATAACCAGGTATGAGGATAAAGAACTTATCCGCAGGGTTATAATTGTGTTGACTTGTCCCCCTTGCTGTCTATACAGACACTGAATGCACCATCATGCTGGACCGATTGCGCTGCACTCCCAACCATTTCCTCCCCGCTCTTGCACTTGCTTTAGCAAAGAGAACTTTGCAAAGGTGAGCTGAACTTCCACGTTTGGACACTTGCATGCTCTAGGATCAAGGGTTTGTTCAACACTTTTAAAACACAAAACATTTAAGAAATAACTCTATATGTCAAGAATTGCCATATTCGATGCTCTTGTTTAACTGGTATATGCTTTGGAACCACTTTTTTGATCTTGGCTTTGGGTGATATTGGTTGGTCTCAATTTTATTTTTAAGCATAAAGTCAATATTCAAACATTCACATTAGAGGATACTGGACGATTCTTTGTGTACTTGCAGACACCCTGAACATACAACCCCTGCTCCCTTACCAGCCATGGTACATTAATTTCTGGTAGCATTTATAAGCCTTACAGAACTTGAAGCTTTGCAAGACTTTAACTTTTTTTATTATTATTATTATTTCTATATAGCAGGTGAGGAGATTAACTGACTCAACCTGCCATACATCCTTGCAAATAGCACCTGCTAGCTGTGGGTTCTCTGTGTGCACAGCTGTCCAGTATCTCCTACAACACGCTCACATTTGGTGGTTAATCAGCATCCAAATTCTCAGGTGCTCAACCGTTGCAAGCTGTAGCAAGACATCCATAACCACCTGTACCACCTCCAAAAACTTACCAAGTGAAAGATACTGAACGTACTGTGGAGCAGGCCCAAAGCTATTACAGAAGTGTTCTTGCTGCAGGGGGCTCTCCTGTAAAGGCAGGCCTCATTTTGTTCACTTTTCTCCCATTACCATGGGAATATAATGTGAACAATTTTGATGTCCCCTTTAAATCCCTTTTTTTTCCTGAATCTTTTTGCATCAGTATTCTTTAATACTGCATTTGAAACCTTTCCTTACAGAAAAATCAAAACCAAACAGAACCCAACCAAACAAAAAAAAACCAGTCTCATGCTGAGTACTTACTGTTAAGTTGTGACATCCCCCTGGAAAAGCAACTACCTTGTGGCAACTTTACTTTTCATTAGGCATTAAATATTAAATAATTTTGTAATCAGAACAATATTACACTATTTATATAGAAGATTGCAGAAAGGCTGTGTTTCCCTTAGGGCCCATAATCAAGTCTTTTTCTACATAGTTGAGAGTGGTTAAACAGCTGAAAGTCATAAAAGAACAAGAAGAATTTTAAGATGTGGAGAAATGTAATTTGTGCCAGCTTTTAAAGATAAGTACATATAATTTTCTTAAAATTTCGTGTTGAGTTCAAGAGTGGGGAAAGGCAGCCATATCAGAACAGGGAAAGTAATAGTGAAATATGATTCTGGATGTGGGTAAATTCAGAAGTTCTGTGTGCTTTGTGTGAGGACGTTGTGTGTGTTATGTGCTTTTCAGCTGTGAAAACATAAACGTAAATCCCAAAAGATAATTATATACTTCCTTTGTATTAATCACAGTCAGAGCAAAGCTTGCCCACCAATGCTGAAATGATTTCACTGTCTGAAGAAATTACCTCATGAAGGAGGCTGGCATGGAGATGAATGTAGACTGTGACAGGTTCTGCGTTATTTCCAGTATCTGTAACATGCATGGGCAAGTAAACACAAGCCAACGCTGTTTCTTTATTTTTTGACAAATGTTTATATTTGTGTTTTTCCTTATTATGGAGTCAAATTGAATGTTACGTTGCACTTCACCTTTTAAAATAGGGGCAAGTTGCAGATAGTGAACAATTTTTTTCACAAGTGTTTCTCTTATTTGCTATTTCTTCCTGGGACATTGTTTACAGATAGTTTTTATGCCCTCCAGAACAGAAAATTCCAAAATTTGAGTCACACCTAAAATCGAATTTGTGAGTGGGTGTCACAATACCTCAGATCTACTTACACCAGGAGAACTGTTGTGTTCTAAACACCACTGTGTATCATTTTGATACCAACTAGTTATCAAGAAGGTATTAAATTAGAGAAGTGTCACATGATAGGTAAGCATTGTGTATTGGAAACACCCTGGTCATTTAATAGTTAGTCTACAGTTTTATTCCTATTTCATGTAATGCTGCAGTATGCTATTAAAAACAACAGATGTTCACTCTAGGGATGGTTGCACTTCATTTGTGAACAAAGTGATTCCTGTGTGTATCATGACAAGGTATATTACCTGTCATACCTTGAAACTCAAGCAAGTCCAACTGATGTAAAATTGACTTGAATAATTGAAACAGGATTTGACCTACGTGTTCTCACTATTAAGCTTTATAAAGCATTTATGATCCATGCAAATGGAGACAACTCATGTATATTAATGCAATGCTATTTTTCTAATTATCTTTGCATATGTCATAGTAAATATTGGTACTATTAATAAAGTTAAAGCAAGATGGAATTGAATATTCATAATTTAGCTCACAGTATATTACAGATGTTTTATGCTGAGAATTACTGCTGTGTGAAGTTATCTATAACTTTGATAGGATTTAATTTGACTGCTTATGTTACCTACCATATGTCTATTCTGTCCTTGATTATAACCTTCTGGTAAAAAAATAGTTGTCATCTATGAGGTTTTCCATAAGAAAAAAAGGAACTAGAACTGTAAATGAAAAGACCTTAAATTTGTCTGATTTTGAAGTGTTACCACATTAATCTCAAAGGCTTTTTGTTTGTTTCATCACTAAAATGACAACAATGCATTTGCATGTTTCCCCCTCTGTACTATAATTGATTTTTCCTACCCCATCAGTTTAGTATGGTTTCAGCATTGCAACTTGCTTTTGATTCTTCATATCCTTCTCCTCCTCTCTATTTTAGGCCTTCCAGATTTTTAGAATTTCAGCTGAAAAATCCTGTGTAGAGTCCCAAACCTTTGCTTGAATACTAGTCCTTGTGAATCTGAGGCGGCATCTCTTGAACCCTGCTGGCATCTGAGATTTGGTCTTTCTAAATCTGAATGTAGAACTGCTCTCTTTCAAATTTCTCCTTACTGCCTCATTTCTCTTGAATTATTATCATTCCCAAGCTTGCATTTAGGCTTCTGGTCCATTTTTCTCTCATCTTCACTTGACAGTTATCTCTCTCATCTTCTTCAGGTCAACTTCTGCAAGTTGTCATTGTTCTTTATAGTGCTTCTCTTTTTCTGAGGTAGTGGGGAAAAAAATAATCTAGGGTTTGAAAAAACTTTGAGAAAGACATGTCACTTATCTTAAAACTAAATAATTCCACTCCCTTTTTGCCACTGTTTGTTTTCCTTGGAACACAAGTAAGAAAGTCCAAGAAGGCTCCATGGGCCCCATTTCTTTTGCTTCTGTGGGTGACCCCATGGAACTGTTGCAAGGCCAGCATTAATTTTGCTTCCCCTTGAGGAAGCAGTTTTACACAGAAAAAGTGTCTTAGCATAATCTGTTTTAGAGATAAGTGGCCTGGCTTTTTTTCCTTTTGACATTTGTTTTCTTCCTCCACTAAACCAGATGTGCTTGGAAACTTGTATATTAATACTACTGCAGTGGACTTGCTTCTGTATAATAATTATGCTTTCAAGCAACTACTAGCTGGTTCATAGAATCATAGAGTCATAGAATGGTTAGGGTTGGAAGGGACCTTACAGATCATTTAGTTCCAATACCCCCGCCATGGGCAGAGACACCTTCCACTGTTGCTCAAAGCCCCGTCCAGCCTGGCCTTGAACACTGCCAGGGGTGGGGCATCCACAGCTTCCCTGGGCAGCCTGTGCCAGTGCCTCCCCATGCTCACAGCAAAGAATGTCTTCCTAATATCTGGTCTCAATGTACCCTCTTTCAGGTTAAAGCCATTCCCCCTTGTCCTGTCACTACATGCCCTTGTAAAAAGTCCCTCTCCAGCTTTCCTGCAGGCCCTCTTTACATACTGGAAAGCTTCAATAATGTCTCTGGGAGCCCTCTCTTCTCCAGGCTGAACAACCGACTCTCTCAGCCTGGCTTCACAGGAGCGGTGCTCCAGCCCTCCGATCATCTTTGTTGCCTTCCTCTGGACTCGCTTCCACAGGTCCATGTCCTTCTTACACTGGGGGCCCCAGAGCTGAACACAGCACTCCAGGTGGGGTCTCACAAGAGGGGCACAAGGAGAGAATTTATATTGTAAATGTATAAATTCAATTATATGCACTTAAAATTGTATAATGTGTGTGTATGTATGTATATATATGTATTAATATAAACCAAGCCAATGAAGGAACTGCTGTTTGATTGCCAGTCCTTTTCATTCTTCAGGCAGAGGTGCTCTGCAACCAAATGATAAATGCAAAGGGATTAAAATAGAAGCTAAGAATTAAAAATAATCTTCAGGGAAACCCTCAAGTACACCTTAAATGGCATTGATTAAGGCATATTTTAGCAGTTGCTTAGCTTGAGATAACAAATTAAGAATAAAGCTAATTCAGCAGAGTATAAAGCTCACAGATAAATGCTCAGGGTACATTAACTAAAGCTTATCTCAATGTGCGCTTCAGTTTTGCACATCAGGCCCCCAGGATCACATTTTCTGGATGCCTAGTCGCGTTATCTGTGCCTAGCACAAAAGTACTGACCTGAAAGTCTTGTTTAAGTGACCATCTAAGAATTCTTTTTTTAAATGAGTCACAGGCATGGACAGGATCCTTTTCTCTAGAGTAACATAAATCATGCTGCCTTAATTACAAAATCTTAATTTTAAAACAGTTTTATTTCACATTTAGAACATAACTTTAGTGAAATAATGTACAAATCCTATGGATTAATCACAGCTAACCTTGAATCATCAGGTGAAAAGGTATTTTGAACTAAATGAGGCAATGGTGAGGAGGACATAGGTGGAAGAGAAGGGAAACCCTACTATAAAACTGTTTTCTTAAAAAGAATAAATTTTTAAGCCCATCTTTCCAATTCATCCAGTAGAACCATAAATCCTTTTAGTGAATTAAGGCCTACCATTTGCCTAAGAAAAATGTCACTAGTATTTTTCTAGCACTAGCTAGAACATTAAAAAACCCAACAACATCAAACTCAAAAACCCAACAACAAACTCAAAATTAACATTAACATCTGGGTAGCATTCAGTTTAGAAAAATCTAACACCAAATTATCAAACACGTAATATACATAGTAAAGTAACATTGATGTCTTTGGACTCTCAGAAGTGTTCCTTGAATTATTAGCAGTGATGGTGTTATGAGACAGTAAATCTATTTTTCTGGTAAGCATCTGTTCTTGACCTCCACAGTGCTGCAGTAAAAGCAGTAGAACACATTCATGAAGCAGTTCCAGTGCCCAGGATGCTGATCAAGGGCAATCCATGTATAGTGTACGGCTTCTCTGAACATTTTTTGAGAACTCAAGTTCTCTTGAAAGCAAAATGTTTGCAGCTCTCAAGCTTCATTTGAATTGTAGTTTAATTGTCTCTGATTCGAATCTGATATTCTTGTTCCTGGCACAGTCTCATCTGTTCAGGGACTGTAACAGCCAGCTGAATTTGTAATAGATTTATAGTTCAAATGGAATTTTTTGGACAATTTTTAATTTTGTATTCTGAGTTAAATCTATGTCCCTTATGTTTTTTATTTCTAAGGAACAAGATTTTCCTCCTACTAAAGTTTTTTGCCATAAACCAAATAAACTATTAAGGTAATTTTATATTAAATTCTTCAAACTATTTTTCAGCAAGAAAGATGCTTTATTTTGCAACAAGCATTTACATTTATGACAGGGTTCTAGGTTGTGAATCCCCAGTGAAGAAATAAAGCACTTTTTCTCTGTGTTTCCTTTGGCTAGATTAACCAGGCCATGATCTCTCCTCCAACTCCTGGCTACAGCCAAATATTGTAGTCTACTTACTTTTTCTTTCTTTCCTTTCCAACATATTGTGGGGAGGGGGTTGGGGTTGGCCAGGGGGCATGTTACTCATGCTACCTCACTCCCTGCCAGCTGCTAATATGAAATGGTACTGCTCTCTAGGGAGACTTGTTTCACATGTGGTTTGCCAAAGATCAGCATAAATTCTTCCCCTCTCTAGTTGTACAGTTGTTCTGTACAACCACGGTTTAGCTTTAGCAAGGTTATTCTGCCCTTCATGCATACACTCTTTCAAAGCGGGCAATTCAAAGAACTCCTAGCACCAGCCCTCAATCGTGAGTTAATTCACTGTTATTTCTCATAAAACTGCAGCACATTTCTCCCTCAGTACCCTTAATTTACATATAAAAGCAGATCAGCCCCACTATAGAATGTGCAAAGGACAGGAGCAGCTTTCTGCTGTTTGGTCATGGTTCCCCTGTAAAGCCCCATTTACAGTGACATTATTCTCCTTTCCCCGGCTGAAACCTGACATGTGCACGTGAGATAAAACGATACGATAATGCAGCACTTAATGGGATTCAACAATGAAAACACTCAGAGTATGTTTCCATTCTAGTAACTTTAACTCCACCCCCCTTTTAAGTCAAGATGTAATTTTTCTCTGGGCTTCTGCATGTATATGTCTTAACATAAAAGGTGGGAAGTGAAAGGGAGCTTTGCAGATCCGAGTTTAACTAGGGCCTATAGTCAAAGAAAAAATTCAAATCTCAGATTTCGTAGTGCTATCTGATCACTATGTGTAATGTAAAGGGGAGTATTTGCATGATTTTCAAGTATTGAATTTTAAAATCCCTATAAATGTTACCAAAGTAGTTTTGTAGATTGACTAAATATGTCCACTGGCAGCCTTTAGGTCTGAAACAGGCAGCAGAGTTTTGTAATAAAAGCTTGCATTCCTATTTAGCCAGAAGTATATTGGTTGCTAAATACAACAGTCATGGGAGGTTGAAAAATGATAGATACATAAGGTAAAGCTTTCTTGAATTTTTCATCATGGTTTCCCTATCGAAAAAAAAAAATCCTTACCTGGTCCTTCACATACTCTCAAGCTATTAGTATTATGCAAAGTAAAATTGCCACATCAATGGAAAAAAAAAAAGTATTATCCACAAATACTAAGAAATTCTACTTACAGTTGTCTTAAAGTGAATTTTAAAAACCACAAAAAAAAAAACCCACCTCTACATTTCTTATCAGATGTACTCATTAAGAACAAAGTAACCATACTTCTTGACCTGGATTTGGCTGTACTAGGGTTTGTTTTATGTGTATCTAAATGCCTCCAATCATGGTCAATGACCAAGAGAGCAAGTGTATGTATTGATCCAGCCAGGCAGATTCATAGTGTAAGAGACACAACTACTGTTTAGTGTACTATGAAAATAAAGGTTAATGAAGTTTAATGCATCCATTTTAGGATGTAAACTTCATCTGGGGAAAATAAATAGGTATTTTTCAGGGTTTGGATGTCTCAGGAATCATGCTCCACTTTTGGATTTATTTTCTTTTGGGTTGACATCTGTTTAAATATTTTGTGCAAATAAACTTACTTAAAATGGAGAAACACAAGAAAGTGAGGACAAGAAGCTCAGTTTTAAACCAGGAAAACAGACCTGAGAATCTGCTTTTTTCTGCTTCTCGCTCGAAGACTGCAAGTTATTATGTGATGTCTTATTTGAAAGAATTTCTCCTCTATTGGATTTTCTAGACTACTGTGCATGCAATTAAAAAAAGGTGGGGGGAGTGGGAGCAGAGACATAATTTTAAACATAAGGTAGAAAGCTAAGCTAAGGAAAACTCAACATCCAATACTATACAACTAATAGTACGGGTTTTATATATATATATATATAAATATATATATATAAATAATTGTGATTCATGACTGCATTTACAGCCAAAAAATGACAGAAGAGAAATACTGCAGCTAGTATTTTGAAAACTGTATACACTTCCAAAACCATCACTGTGGGAACAAAACCATTGTAGTTAAAACAGTTAAATTTGTTTAACATTGCTTACCCCTTTGAGAAATTGTCATCAGAACAAGTGTGCTACTCTCAACAAAAGTTCTTTTCCTTGTTAAGATGATTGAAGTTAAAATTCAACTTGAACACCAGAGATTTTCACAGCTCTCACTTAGCTGATGAGACAGAAGAGAGAACTGACATCCCATTCCTTCTTTCCTTCCCCCAGCTAAAAATTAAAAAGAACAATAAGTCAGTCTTGCAAGATATCTCACTTATCTGATATTTTAAATCTTATCTGAATAACATTACTTAAAGATAGGTTTTGATTAAAATATCTTATTTAACAGAGAACTCAAGGCAAACTATTACATTTATTTCTTTAAAAGCACATTTTGTTGTTCCCAGCACTTTGTTTTAAGGGACTGTAAAGATGTTCTCAGTTTCAAACTGAAGTTACTCATGAAAGGCATACATCTCAGAGGTCTGAGAGGGACTTGTCTCTTGTTGTTCATCATCTTTCTGATATTATAAGCAATATATTATCCCCAAATTCAATGCATTCAGAGATCTCTATTAACAAAAGCAGAATAAGGGGAATATTTTTTTCTATACAGCACAGTATGAGTGGTTGCATAATATCTCATTCGAAGATAAAATGAGTACAAGTAGAGAATAGTATCTAACCCATATGAAAGCAATGAGGGAGATGACACCCTTAGCACTCTTGTCAGAAGATCAGCAAATGAGATCACTAAATTAGTTTACTCGTTATATTCTTTAGTAACTACTGTAATTAAGCAAATTATATTGGTCCATGGGCTGGATTTGTTGACTGCTGTAAAAATACAAACAAAAAAACCCAGACCCCTCAAACGTGCAAGGTATCCTGAAGATGAAGCTCAGGCAAACAAATGTTTGTTTGACCATGTTTCACATTGTTTAGCGGTAGAGAATTAACATTAAGCTACCAGCATGGCATGAATACCATCATCCTAAGGAGAACTAGTGTAATAGATCACCAGCATTATGTTTTCAAATAACTTCCTTGTTATGAATGCAACAGACTTGAAAAATGGCTATTTAACACACTAAATACGCAAATGTATTAGTCATTAGTGCAGTTTTTGTTCTAACAGAGAGCAAGACTCTGTATCACTGGGCAGTTAAGAGGGTGGAAGACTTAAAAAGAAAATAAGGTGATTTGCCCAAGGCTGTATTTATTTTCAGAGCTGGACTGAAAACAGAGAGAAAGCGATTATCTTAGTTCTGTTAGCATGCTTTGTAGATCTGGTGTTGAGGCAGTAGTTACTATTTTTCCCATCTAGTAATACCTCCAACTGACTGTGTCTTTGGGACTTTAGCTAAAGCATTACAGATAATCTGAAATATACAGAGATGAGGAATAACACATTTCTTTTTATCTCTGTCTACACCCAGGTGATGGATAACTGTTCTATAGACTTGCTTCTGAACATGGGGCTGGCTGGGATACTGAAAGACCTGACAACACATTTGATTCCATAACCCATTCTTGCTCATAGTGCTTAATGACTACATACAGGAATTACTCATTTGGCTTTTATCATTTAGTCTTAACCCTCTCTGTAATCCAAAAAGTTACATATTTTTTATATAGTGTTGTCATTTAGTCTGTATTATCTCCTACTGTACTTTTTTTTACTCCAAATAACAGAACATTCTTTTGTTTGAGAACTTGGATCAACTTCTAGGGAACATGATAGGAAGTGGTTTTTCAATCTTAACCAGGTAAGTTAACAAACAATGAAAAGACTTCACTGTAGTTTGCAAAAATATTATGCAAAATTTAAACAGCAAATCTTAATCGGCGTTATATTAATTTAGCATTGTGTGTTAATTTTATAACAATTATTAAGAGGATGGTCTTTCTATCTTGTATAAACATTTCCATGTGGTATTTTCATACAATAACAACATATCAAAAATTCATTTTCTTTTATGTGCAAATGTAGCTGTCTATAAAGGAAGCTACAGGGTTTGGGAATGACACCCTGGTTCTGGGAGTAAGGCAAAGAACGCAGAGCTAAACGACCTGGTAAGCAATTGGGGGAAAATGGATTCAGGGCTAAACTTCACCTTGTATTAACCACAGTCTGCTGAGTTAGCCAGTGTGCTTGCTTATTTCCTCAGACAACCCACAGGCTATGTGCATGAAAATACAGTATATCTCCAACTTTTAGGGCTTATATTAAATAAAAAAATCAACATGTTCTCAGATAAAAAAGTGAAAGACAAAAAAACCCAAAACAAAACAACATAGGCAAAGTCTTAAAGGACAAGCGTGCTGCTGCAGACCTATAATACACTAGAAACTCTCACAGCTCTCAACATTCTTTACGAAGAAATTGTTCCAAGACACTGCATCTCACTTATTTACAAGAAAAGGAGAAGGAATCTTCCAATAAAGGCTTTTTGTGTTCTAATGAGCTTTATTCACTTGCAAGATATTGCAAACACACATTTCAGGGAAAGTTATGTAATGACTGCAATATTAACTATTCAGCGAGCTTCCAACAATAAAGGTAAGATTGCCCACAGCAACTAGAAGCATCTCAAGACTGCTTCAGGAATATTGCTCTGAAACTAAGCACTGTCAGTTAGGTTTTTTTTAAAATGATATCTTAAAAGCTAATCTTTAAAAAAGTGTAATCTCAAATCTGAATGAAATTAAAGAGCACTAGAAAGAAAATTATTGCACCTGCCCCTTTGATCACGATGTTTCAGGGCAATAACAAAATTATAGTGACTTATCCACTACATCTATGTTCTTCCTGCCTTCATCTCACCAGAATCAAACCAT
This sequence comes from Falco biarmicus, assembly GCF_023638135.1. Taxonomy (NCBI): domain Eukaryota; kingdom Metazoa; phylum Chordata; class Aves; order Falconiformes; family Falconidae; genus Falco; species Falco biarmicus. Next base: position 92,176,883 of record NC_079288.1, read on the forward strand.
AAAGGAGTCCTGTGCCATGGTGGTGTCCTATCTGAGTAGAGGAATATTGTATGAGTCTGTATTGAGCAATATGGCACCCATGCATTTCATTCCAGAGGCTGATTGGCAGATTATTTAATTGGTTGAATTTCCATCTACAGTGCAAACAGAGCATCAAGTGTCTCAAGTATTTCGTGTCTAACATTGTCTAGTTAGGACAAAATATCATTATAGAGCAATAATGGACACCAAAGGGCGGTTTGATATTTCTGTGGATTTCAATACATTTTTAACATGTTTGCATTCTAGGTAAAAAAATATTTTGTATTTATTGTTTAGCAACAGTTCTAGGAAGTAAGAAAATTGCTTTTTGGGATACATTTACTATGTAGAAAACCAGCTCCATTCCTGCAACCTACTGTGTAGAAAATAGATCCATTTCTGCAACCTATTGCTTATTATAGAGCTTCTGTTTAAAAGAATTCTCTATTTCTACACTACCTCATCATAATGTGATCTACCCTATTCAGACTTATGGTATATTAACTTTGTACACCTGAAACACCAGGAGAAAAGTTTTCGTCTGCAAATCAACAGATGTTGACATTATGTCACATTAAAAATACAGAGCACCGTGACACTTTTGTGTTACCAAAATGTAACTGTTCTGTGATAAAATGTTTTGTAAATTAGCACTTTTTACACAGCTTTATTTCCTCAGCATTTTGAGTTTAACTATCTGTTAAGGTAAAGTCACCAGAAAGAAATGGATAGCAGCTGCAATTAGAGATCTAGATCTGTTTTGTCTGTCTTTAAGGCAAAACTAGCACCTCTTTTCAATACTGAAGCTAGAATAAACATGAGCTCATAATTTTTCAGATTTGAAGGACTAATATGATGCATTCTTCCTTGTCTAAATTTAAAACCAACAGTCCTTGGCACACAAGATCTTGTGGTTAAGTCTGTGTATTTGTAAAGCCTGAAAGAGACCTGTTTGCAATCCAGAACACATACTCTGATCGCTTTGAAATTAAACATCTTCGGTTAAGGAAGTAACAAGTTTAGCCATAGAAGCATAATACATTAGAATATTTTATAGTAATTGAATTTTAAAGCTCAAATACACTATTTAAGATAATTTAATTGTCAATCTTTAGTAAAACAATACCTCTTCCCTTTTTTATAGACTTTCTTTGCTAGAAAAAGTTACCCATTTCAATTAGCAGAAAAAAGTCCTCTCTGTACATCTGATAACACAAAATTATTAATATACTGTGATCCCAGGAGTATAACAGTATTTTAAGAAAGTATGAACTCTGTTTAATGGTCTTTTGAAATACAGTAGAGAATTTTGTGGAAAGAATTGAGAGATAAAAACTAAGTCTTTGAAAAACAGAGTGTGACTCACTGTTGAGAGCCAAAAGCTGCAAAGAGTATCTTTGAGAAAGACATAAATGACTCACTTGTGAAACAGTGAGCAGTTGATTTTCTTGATCAGCCCACTGATTGGCAAAAGAAAGTGGAAATAATACTCTGGAAACCAAACATCTGTACAGTACATATCTGTAAAGTGGATTGACGCATCAATTAAAATACTGAAGTCTTTGTATCCTGTTTTTGAACTTCTACAGTAGTATCCAACTATAAAAAGTAGTTCTGCCTGCAGCAATGGCACCCTATGAAATATTTTAAGTTTGAGTATATAATCCACTGGAAACAGCAATATAGTTGAACACTAGTACAAAGGGAATCAACAGAATTGTCACACAAGTGGCCACATTTACAAAAAGTGAAAATGTGCACTATACTCCTCCTGATATTGCTCTCTGGAAAGCAAGCGTGTTGCAGTGCTGTACACCATTACTAACAGCAAATGCTTTTACTTGTCTTAGTATATTTTTTCTTTACCCAATTATAAACAACCAACAATCCCCAAACAAACAAAAAAGCTACAGTTCTCTCAAACCTGTTGTCACTACCACAGTCCTCAATATAGGAACCCGATTCCTTGTACTAGAGAGAAGCACAACCTTAAAATCACCCTGATCTTTTTTTTTTTTTTTAAATTAAGTTCTGACTTCTACGTGAGAAACCTGAGCCACAAAAAGCCACTCCAGTCGAACGATAAAAATAAATACTTGTGCTTAAGGTATTTGATGGTCTGCATTGCTTTTAATTTTGTCAAAACTAATAAAGATATAAAACAAAAAAGTATGTTCCTGAATGGAAAATAAAGAATTCTTAACAGCATTTATTTTTTTGTAAAGTTCAATTTTGAAACAGATGTTTTTGTTGATTTTTTGAAACTGTTTGATTCCAGTTTGTTCTATTTATCAGAACCCTTGAAAAGCATCAAGGACACAATCATAACACCTTGCCTTTTTCCTGAACAATTCTCTATGAACATGAAGATCAAAGTAAATAAATGGAACTATTCAGGAGGAGATATTCCAAGTAAGCACTTTGAAAAACATTGAATTTTCAGATTCCTTATGGCAAATACAAATATTTCTGTATCATAGTGTATCTGAGTCAGAGACATCTGAACACAATCTAGTCTCCCCTCCCCACCCCCACTTACCCCAAGAGGTGACTTCAGGAAATTAAACACTACCCCAAACATAAATCATTAAAAAAAACAACCAAAAAACAACCACAAAACAAAACACAACCAAACAAACCAACAGTCTTGATTAGTTAATGGAAACACCTTAGCTTTGTATAGGTGATGGTTCAAATCTCACATCATCTCTGTTTACGTAAGCATTAAGCAGACTGGAGGAAAAAACCCCAACCTATAAAGACACACATTCAAGTATGCTGTACAATTAAGCTGACAATAACCTCCCTAGAACTAGTCGCTATTTCTCCATAGCTCATCTCTTTGGAAAAGGTTTATGCTCCTCACTCCAGCCTAAGCAGAACCTCTAAGGGCTTAAATGTTTCTGCAACTGTCTCCTGTGAGTCACCTTTCCTGTTCAAATTTTATGTTGTGCACCTCTCTCTCTACTGAGTGGCCAAGATTGGGATAGGATTTTTCCCATGGTAATACCTATTCTAGTATCTGCTCTGACAAAACTATTCAGGTGATAAATGCACATACTTTGCACATTGTTGTGAATGTTACAGTGAGCCACTGCAATGAAGGCATACTGCAGCTCAACCTTGCAAGAATTCAGGGTCCTAGTGAAGTACCCATGTATGCAGGCCAGCAGAAAGGAAATGGTGTCACCATCCGTCCAATAATCTATAGTCTCCAAGGATGCAATATTTAAATAGAACTTAACATATAGAACAAGAAAAGGGTAAGAAGGAAGCTTTCCAAGTAAACTTCACAAAAAATTCAAAACCAAATTGAAAGCATTAACAAATTGAAAGCTGGAGAGATATAGTACTTATGAAGATAATTGTCCTACCATTTCTCACTACAAACACAGTATACAGTCTGCCTTAGCATACCCTGGTTACATTTGCACATGATAGCTCAGTGTACGGTTACTGGTAGCATTATGAATTCATCTGCAATTGGAAGGAGTTCAGAAGAACTTACATCTATATGAACCCACCGTATACTGCAAAGTTTCTATCAAACCTGAAAAGTCAGTACCTTTGAAGCTGGTTGTCTAAACTTTTCCGCTCATCTTTATTTAGATTTGGTACTTCAGAAAATTAGTCCGATTTTTCAGGGGTACTATCTTTTGAGAAAGAAAATAAACCAATTTTATTTATTCGCACAGTATGAATAATGGTAATTCAACTTTTAAAATTTTTGCACTGAAATTTTCCTTATTATTAAAAGATAGACAAAATATAACATCTGGGGTGGTTTTACTGTATTTTTAAGAAATCATAGTTTATTGCAATTGAATTTCCTATATGCTTTTGTATATATCAATTTTATTAATCTCCCACCTGTGTAAAAAAGACAGTAAATTAAGTACCAGGACACACAACATAAAAGCTAAGTACAAAAGTACAATAGGTTTTTTAATATCTGACAATTAAAAAGCTTTTTTCTTTCATTCAGAAAGCACGGATTTACTGTTTCATCTTCCATGTTACAAATAAGACTTCCCTTCTTACTTTTACTATCTGTGTTTAGGGATTAGATATTTAAATTGGTTATTAGAGAATGAAAATACATCAGTATTTTACCTATTTAATGACAGTCTTACTTCTAATATAGATGAGCTACATTCTAATGTTCATAAACAGATGCTCTGGAATTGATGCTAATGTGTATCCTGTGTCTTTGAAAACCAAGGAATAATTTAAACAATTTACAGTTGTTGTGAAATGCTGGTCTTAGTGTCTTAGTAATTTGATGAACTAGCTATATAATAGAACAATCACTGACCCATTAATTAGCTTTCAAGTCCACATCAATATATTTGCTGTTTCATTCAGTTAAACTCTATAAAAATGTGTACAAATAGGATTAGAAGTGGGATTTCCTGTCCATTTTTTGACAATAATTATGTCTTCCTCCAAACGTTTATGCTTCTGATTCAGAGTCAGTCCGTATCAGGTCAACTCAGTTTTGATTTCATTAGGGATGAGCATACGTCAAACATTGTTTCCTGAGTTGAGACTCAGATTTTCAAAGATCCACAAAATCTAAACTACAGTGACCTGAAGTAACACTGATGCTTGTCACCTCAAATGATGATCAGTGAAGGCATTGATATGGCAGAGTTTATAAGGAAAGCAAAAACTCGCTTGTTATGACTAGGCAAACCCAGAGGCATCCTGTTCTGGATTGGATACAGACTTCTTTTAGATAGATAATGTTTAGTGAGTTCTACATTTCTTCTTGGATCATGAATGGCTAAGCCTTGACTACGTTTTGACTTATTGCTGTTTCATCCTATGCATTCACTGTGTCTCTCAGCGATTCCAGGGTCAGTGTGATTCTGTGTGAAAATTCACGGAGTATACAGAATGTGCACTACAAAGCCACAGGTTAAGGTCTTTCACTGTATATAGTTAAATAAAGAGAATTGAACTTGATGTTCAATGTTTAAACTTTTCTGGCTCATCTGGACGCTCCTGCTCAGACCTAATTTCATATACCCCACTATCCTCCCCCTCACTCTCCAGACACTCCTCCAATTTTCCTGACCTGAGGTAGCTGTCCCACAAAAGAACGTTCATCAGCATTTATTTCTCTTCTAAAGATCTTCTCTCTCCACCATCCTTTTCTCCTCATGAGCCATTTGATACCCATACTACTTTGTTCATGAAGTCTCTTTTGCAAAATTGTTAACTACCTTCTGAAATTGCTTTTTAAAAAATTAAATCTGCCCAAAACAATAACAAAAAGGCACCCTATCAAGTTACCGTTTAACCCTCCATCGCCTTGGCAACAGGTGAGATTCACGGCATATTACTTTGATTCATGCAGGTCACAGAAGCATTACTTCATAGAAATCTCTTTTCAGATAACTCCTAGTCTGTGTCTGTCATTGCTTCCTCTAACCAGCAGCAGTAGTATGTGCTAGCTCAGCTAGTACGCTGCGGTGAAGGCTATTCAGAATCAGAATAGGCCTACAGTCCCAGCCACAGGTGTTAGACTTGAAATACAGTATGCAAATCTTAAATAAAGAAAGGTATGTTTGTACTTTGCTCCTGAGGAGGACAGAGAAGACAACCATTACATACCTCAATAACTCCTTAGTCAGTTAATAACAGTCTTCAGTCACAAACCCTATATCAAAATGCAGCAAATGTCAAGGTAATCTGAATAACACCCTAGGAAACACAAAGTGTTCAAAAGAGAAAACCCAGAAATGCCTCCTTGCAACGTTAAATATAAATGATCATACATCAAGGTAGTTGCTATGGAGTAAACTGTTGCAAGCATTTGTACTTTCATAGTAATATGAGGTTAACAGAGCAGCAGTCTAAAAGCAGTCGTTAAAAGTTTTGGGATTAATATAAAATGGGAATGCTTTCCCTAGATCCTAATCTTGACCTAAAACCAAAATGCTACTTCTCTAAAGGATCCAGTGTAACATGAACCTACATTGTAGAATTGAGTCACCTGAACAGTGCAAAGGTCAAATAACCCCATATGACCATTCCCTTGATATCTGGACCTCTTTTCAGCAGAACCTATTTAGTTGGTCTGTGTGACCACAACCCTATGAGAGAGGAAACAGCCACACAGACTGGTTTAAATGCACAGAAGCAGCCCCATATGTGGGGTAGAAGCAACTTGCTGGATGTTGCTCTGCCTTCTAGCATCACTTTAGATTTTCTTTATACAGAATACAATGCATCTCCTTGCTCTGAAACATTTAAGAATGGGAAAGAAGTCCAAAAGCATCTGATTACACACCATACATTTTATATATTTTAGCAAGCCTTTAGGGCTGTAAGGTTTCATGCACTCCTATACCAAAATTAAAATATGTTAATCATTGTCTAATCTCAATGTCTTCCTCAATGATCATTTCTGTATACCACGATAAATGGTGCACAGTATAACACGTATTCAGCCTTGAAATCGACTGCCTCTGCAAAATGTTATCTTTGATTTTTTTTTTGTATTTGGATGCAAAAGGGAGGACAAGAGATTGTCTGTTCCCTGTAATGTTTCTGTCTTAAGAAGAAAGATCAAAAACATTATCCTCCCACATGTAAAATAATAATTTGCTACCTGTAAACACTAGATGAACTCCATTGTAACATAAGCACTTTAAAGTTATTGATTGAGTTTTGCCATATATTATAGGGCATTGCATATATAAGTAAGATATTCCTTACACCTTCCCATTAGTAACTGTGTTCTCTTTCCTACTCCCAGGCAACCAATTCCCACACAGCTCTTTATTCATTCTGTATAAATAAATACATTTATTCTCTACATCTTTACACTGCAGATTCACTGCTGCTATATAAACAGAAGATCACACAGTGTCTGAAACCCAGAGGAGAAAATACTGTTCATAGAAAATTCCTCTGATATCTGACATGGAGTAAAACTAGCCTTTTTTATTGTTTTTGGGGGTGTTGCAAAAGTACGTAGAGATATGGCTGTCAGAGAAGTGTATTGACTCTTCCAGAGAAATGCTTCATTTGCGTAAAATACTTCCTTCTCAAAATATTGCTTACAAGTCTGCAGAATAAAACAGTTATCACCAGAAATAGCAGAAAGCAAGAGAAATTAACTTTTATTCTGATACAGCAAGAGAAAAATAGCCCTGCCTTTTCAGTACGATGAAGGGACAGATAAAAGGAGAAAATCTTTCTCCTATATCAAAAGTTAGGAAAAAGTCCCTTTTCATAAAAAGGAAATGAAAAATAAGAAAATCTAAGCAGGGACAAATGAAAAAGAGTTATAACCTATGAAGTAATTAAAGGAAAACAAACGTGATCTAGGATACTAAAGACAACAAGGTTTGAGGTACAGAAAAGAGATTAAAAAGCGCTAGCTGTATACACAATATTGCCTCTGCTCATAGTTTTGCTCAGTGATTAATTTGTCTCTTCAAAATAAAGAGTGAATGAAAAAACATTACTTGAAACAAACCATATTTTAACAACGGGGCTTCATGGCAGGAAGCATAAAAGCAGAGCCCTCTGAATCTTTAAAATGCTATTTATTATGGGTATTCTGTGATTTCAATTATGTGGGGAAAACAAGGTTAAAAAACCAAATCCAGAGGTTATGTTAAATAGCTAACATAATGGTCAAAAAACCCAGACCAGAGTGATTGTTATAGCCAAAGCTTCTGTGATAGTACCTAACATTTAAAATATATCTGGTTTCTTCAGAGTAGCATTTTAAATTGTATGCTTCATGAGACAGAACACTTTAGAGAAAATTAAGGAGAGATGACCAGTGACAGATGTGATAGTCATTTGGTCACTCTGCGCACACACACACCCACACCCCCAAAATAAAAATAGTTTAAAAAAAATCCTAACCAATTTCTCATTTATTTGGGCACAGCCAGAATCCCAGTGCCTAACTCATAACTTTACCATTAGCTAATTTTATATCTTATGCTAAGCCTTTTAAAGGCATAAGAAGAGATATTGTTTATCATTGGGTTTATTATGTACACTATTTATTTAATAAAGATCAATGATAAGTTCAAAAGTTCATGGGTCCATTTAGAAGTTAACACTCCTTTGTATTTTAAATGTTTCCAAAATGTTGGTCCTATAGCACAACCTTATAGACAGAATTATGTACTGATTTTCCTTATGAAATAGTCCACATGACTTAGTCCACTTCAGTGGGTGTAGTTTATTTATGTTCACTTCATTGAAGTTCATTGAACTGCACACCACAACACATTCTGTTATTACAGGTCAGTGTTCACTTCTCTCATTTAGCAAGATCTCACATCTTCAGGTTCCAAAGAAACTTCACCTGCCCTGAAAAAGAAACCCTGAGGGACTAAAGAAATCCTTGCTATGGGAGGGTTTTCTTGCTTCATTATCTAAACCAGTTTTGTTTAATTCCCAACTTCTCTACTTGTTTGGAAAATGTAAGACACAGTCCAAAGAGAACATAACATGATCATAACACTATAAATTGCAAAGGACTTCTAGGCTTTATAGTTTTTAGAACTAGAAAAATAGTATATTTATATATTGTTGCACTAGGCATTTTCAGTGCTTACTGCAGCCATAGAAACAAATAATTTACAAAACCACAGAAGGAAAACTAAAAAGGTAAGAACAAAACATGTCTAGACACAAGGAATTATCACTCAAGATATTCAAACAGTACAGAGAAAAATGAAGGTTGGTGCAGCAGAGCTGCAGAAATAGATGTTAAAACATTGTATTTTGCAATTTTAAATAAGGGCCACATTTCAACTGGATTTCTGCTAAAGTCAAAAGTCAAACAAATAAGTGGTGTCACTTTCTGAAGTGAAAGGCTTTCCCCCACTGGATTAAAAACCTTGTTATTAAGTGAGAACTAGGCTTACTAACACAACTCTAAGACAAGATCACAGAAAGTATGAAAACTAGCAAACCACTTTATATTTTGCTCTTTTGCAGCTATATATGTTTCAGAAAATATTTTCTGAAAGTGTTTGAGTCCTTGTAGCCCAGTAAATATTGCTTGTACCTGACCACATGCTTGTTGCTGAACTAACAACACAGGCCTCAGGATATCTCAGACTTTGGGCTTGTCTTGACCTGCCTAGAGCTGCGATTCAGCTTGCAGCAGCAGTTAACACGCTGATGACTATTGCCAAATTTGTTTTAGCTTCTCTTTAGCTGCGTAGAGGTGTGTGGCATAACACCTACTGTTATACATGGGGTTTGTAGGAGATGGCTAGTAACAGCAACAGGTTATTATGTGTAGAATGAACTGCCCCTGACTGTAGCACAAATCACAATCTAGGTGAGTAGAGATACATGATTATAGCAGGACCTGGAATAGCAGGACTTACAGGAGGCTACCAGAGGCACCAGGGCTATAAACTCACCAATGTTACTCACCAGCGGTCAAGTTACTCATGATCAAAGAAATGCAGCCCTGGGAGAGCAGTAGAAACAGTGCTGGGGATAACAAGGAGAACAAAGAACAGTATGTAACACATACCATAGATAAGAAAACTGGATGCACCATGGAGTTGTGAACCAAGGAAGAAAGAGCAGTGTGGAGATTGTCTTAGCAGTGGGAGTTAGAAGTGGGCGCTCATATGTGGGTGAAGAAATCATCAGCATCATATTTCTGGCAAAGAATTTGAGATGCTGCTGACTTGCCACATCATTGCCCACTGCCAGGTCAAAGCCATCAATCTCATGACTTGGGGGGCAGTAGAAGGAAGAGGTGGATACTCCAAAGTCTGTGTATATTAATTTTAACTCTGCAACTAGACTAATAATAATGTTTTGGTAAGACTGTTAAGTTTTCAGCTAGACTAATAATACATTCTTGACTTACGTGTAAGACGTACTTACCTTCCTTGCACAAAAGAGAAATTTGAATGCAACAAATGGGTGGGAGATGATCGTCCAGAAGAGGAGGATCAGAGAACCCTATCAATGTATATAAACATCTGGAGGAGGGGAGTAAGGAAGATGGAACCAGACTTTTCCCAGTGGTGCTCTGTGACAGCACAAGAGGTAAAGGGGCATGAAATGTAATTCCAGGAAATTCCATGCAAAACCCAGAAAAAACTCAGTCAAATGTCAAGTGACTTGTACATCCATAGGTGTAATTTTTCATTTCTTTCACATTTCTATCTGCTCTGAAAATAATATATTCAAGCATAATGGAAAACCATATATGAAGGACAATTCTGTGTATCAAAAAGAAAATAAATGTGAAGGAATATTAAATATAGAGTATGTGAGAGAAATGGAAAATATATAGCATGAAAAGTAAAGACTACATCTGCATTTTGTGAATCCTTATTTTTCATTGCGTTTGCTTTTGAGCTCTTCTTCCAGCTATAACAAGGCTAGTAATTATTAAAATGGCAACCCTAGAAACAGTGAGAGCTCAACCAATGAAGGAGTTTCATCCATATAACATGTTGTTCTCTGATAGCATCACTATATTGCAGAATGTATTTTTGAGTAAGGTTTTCATTTAATATGCTTGTATAAACATTGCCACTCTAGCATAAACAGAAATCACTGGGAGTTTTGCCAGTCCATGTCTGAACACAGTGTAGACTCTTCTCCTCTGGATGTAACCAGTGGCAACAGTTAAAGGAGTTATGATAGCTCCTTCACAAATGACAAACCAAATTTTTTGAACAGAACCAGAACACATTGCTTTTTTGCTTTGATTTTAAACTAAGGGACTAGGGAAAGCAAGCAGTTTTAGCTTCTTCACTAGGACATAAGGCCTGTACATATTTCAGTAAATTTAACAAGTAGAAATACTGTAAGTCTATGAGATTACTTTATGCACAGTATGTTTCACTTTCTTTTCTGGCTAACACAGCAACAAGATGTACTGCTGTATAAGTAAATGAATGTGATAATAAAACTTTAAGAATTAAATTGTGGACACCAGAGTAAATGTAGTAGACATGAGCCTATGTCAACTAAGATTTAGTTGACATCATCTTTTAAACATAATTATAGACCAGGCATTTTTTGCTCATGTTGTTATTGTTGAAAGTTAGATTACACCTTTAAAAGGACTTTGAAACGCTTCAGTAAAAAAACAAAAGGATACCACTGGAGTGGCTCTAAGTGGACAAAGTAATCTGAGATGAAGGAAAAAATGACTAAATTTCTTGTTGGCAGAGTCTTTGGGCTGACAGCTGCAAGATTACAGCAACTTAACCTGGATCTACCACAGACAGTTAATTCCCATTTTCAAGTAAGGAAACCTAGCATTTCTTTCTACATGCTGATATTTAGCAGAGGAATACATTTTAACTTTCATTTCCATTTTGTTTCTCATTAATATCCTCTCTGGCTGTTGTTTTCAGAGCTCTTGCATGTACAATTGGAGAGAGGGACTCAGAAAAATTATAAAACCAACCCGAAAGTCAAGGAGCTCATTTATTTTAAGGCAGCATTTTCCTTGGAGTAGTCAACTCAACTGTACAGTTGCTTTTAATTTGGGTGGTACTACAAGAATTATCTAGGATTCCCTAACTTACAGATTCCACTTAAAAAAAAAAAGTTTCTGCTTTCACTTGCATTTAAGAGCCAAAGGCTCTATGGACAGTCAGCTCCAGTAGGCTCAGAGTTATAGCCAATAAAGAGAAATTAAAATATGTAAATTCTAAAGCAGATGCTATTAACATTATTTGAATTTCTCTGTCCATTCAGTTAATGCACCATACCCACAGAGTGCTGCTTTGCACTTAGATATTGCATACATGAGAAGAAAATGCAATGTTGTCCATTTATTAACATACATTCTTCGCAGAAAAGCAAAAATCAAAAAATACAGTAAGGCTTATTGCTAAAGGCTAGCAGATAGGAATCTTTCTAACAGTGTAAGAAATTCTTACAAGTATGTCAATTTTCTAGAAATTATAAGTACTTGTCTGTGGTCTTTACTTTCTGTAGTCCTTTAAGCTACAGAGAAATAAAAGAACCACTCACTCACGTACACTGCAAAATGTTGTAGGTTTTGTACACCAAACTGTTTTTATAATCCATCTACAAAGTGCCTGAGATCTCATGTCCATCCTTTGGTATGGATATTTTGTTTATCCTGCCTACATTATATATAAATATACTTATGGCAGGAGAAAGTCACAGCTGTCAAGAGGAATGGAACAGTCTGCAAAAAGTCCCAACTATCACTTTTTGCATCAATTCAAGATTTAAATAGACGAATCTTCTCTTAGTTGGTAAACAGTTTAAACTTTTCTACAGGCCCTCTTCCATAATCTCTACTCTTTTAGAATCATCATTTAAAGACTATGCAGGTGGAAAATGGTAATTCCATATAAGTAATGATCTGATGAATTGTCAGTGCCTGGAAATCCCACAGACATGGCTATAATCCTGCATATGCAAAATAGATCCAGTGCCATATACACCAGATCGAGCAACGCAAGCAATTTAAAATAGAGGAACATCTGTCTGTATCACTTCTGTTTCAGTATCACTCCATTGGAGCTGGGATGTTGTAGCAGCCTGGCTGAAATTCTGTCCTCCTCAGGCTCCCTTCTGCCTCTTCTGGGAATACGCAAGAAATGTGGTGATGACTCACCTTCCTTTGCAAAAAAAAAAAAAAGGAATATGTATTTACATTTAGAAAAATAATTTGTTTTTATAAAATAACTTACAGCATACTGTTGTAAAAAAACATCTTTTTAAATGGGCTGAAAGAACTGAGTAAGTTCTGCTCCTTTCTTTACAAGAAAGAAAGAGAACATTTACTGCCAGAAAAAAGTTGAAGGTGGAAGATTGACAGATGCAGCATCTTGCTGGAGACATAAAGAAAACAACTTGGGAAACAGATTAAGATCTGTTCTGTTTGCATATCAGGCACTCCTAGACAGCTAGTGGTTTTATTTTAGGTGTCTCCTATGAAAGGTTGAGAATAGTCAGGGGTTTTTAATTTCCCAACTCTGTAAACACTGCATCTCTGTTTCTGCACTGAGTCCCAGAAATCCCAATTATTTTGTCTCTGGCTTTTAGACTAAGCTAGCTATGAGCATCTGAGTTTAAAAAGGCAATTTCAGGGCACACAGGCTGGCCCTGGAAAATATCAAATTAAAATAATGATCAGAAATATATTCAGTGACTAGCAGTTTACAGTTTTCCAAAGGCAGCTTCCTCTGAGAACAGGCAAGAAATATATACTCCCACAGGTAACGAAACAAACCCTTAGTTGTATTAAAAGCAGATTTGAACACAATTGAAGATTCATAGCAAAGTATATGAGTTTTTCACAATTTGCTTTTCAAACAAATCCACAGTTAGACTACCAGGTAAAACCAGCTATCATTATTTTAGGTGCACCACTGTTGCTGAGGTATTTTAAGGCTTGCATTACATACACGTATGCAATCACACAGATAGGTTAAATGATTTGTGGTACAAACCTGGTAACTTCGTATAGCAACATCGTTCCACTTCCTGAGACTGAAGCTGAGATACTACTGAGAGAGAAAATGAAGTACATGGAGAACACAAAAAAGGATGAGCTGTTACTTATTTTGCTGCTTATTTTTCTCTGTTTCCTAAAAGCAGCAAGCAAGCACTAATTCAGCAGCTTGTTGTCACCGGGTGAGGGTAATCACAAAGGACACCTCAACCATTTCCTAGTCATTTGCACTTGGTGGTATCACTTACCAAACAGTAGAAAACTATCCTTGTAAACAAACAAAACAGGGTGGTAGAGGAGAGCAAGGGAAGGCAGCTTTTTTGTTATTTGTTTGGGTGTTTTGAAACTACCAGACAAGAGGTCTGACAAACACCAGAGCCAGCTAAAGGCACTCGGTGAAAGCGTGCAACCAGGCTGTCTTGGGTTACCCCCAGTCGGCAGTCAAACCCCATGCAGCTGCACGCTCACTCCCCCTCTTGGGATGGGGAGAGAAGTGGAAGGACAAAAGTGTGAGAAATCATGGGGTGAGATAAAGACAGTTTAATAGGTAAAGCAAAAGCTGTACACAAAGGTAAATCAGGAATTGATTCACTACTTCCCATGGGCAGGCAGATGTTTAGCTGTCCCCAGGAAAGCAGGGCCCTCTCACACATAGTGGTTACTTGGGAAGACAGATGCCTTAACTCTAAATGTCCACCCTTCCTCGTTCTTATCCACAGCCTTCATTGCTGAGCACAATGTTATATGCTGTGAGATACCCCTCTGGTCTGGTTGGGGCCAGCTGTCTCAGCCACGTCCCCTCCCAACTCCTTGTGCACTCCTAGTCTACTCACTGTGTAAGCACTGTGCAACAATAGCTAAAACACTGGTGTGTTGTCAACACTGGTTTGGTCACAAATCCAAAACATAGCACCATACCAGCTAGTATGAAGAAAATTAACTCTATCCCAGCCAAAAGCACTAGGCTGGAGCAGCTACCTTTTTTATTAGGAGGGGTTTTTTTCTGTTTTATTTTGGATTTTAAATCATGGAGATAAACTTTATGTAAATTCAATCTTAAAAAATTTCAACAGCTGTTTCAGTAAAGATCTGATTGCTGTGGACAAGCTTCAGAGAGGTCACAGGGAGACAGACTCACAGAAAAAACCTAGCAGCTCCCTATCCCATTAAAAATATCACATGATGTTGCTATAAAATAATTTCCTAACATATTAAGATTCTCAGACTTTCTTGTATAAAACTACAACACATGAGACAAGTGAAACACTACCCCAAGTAAGAATACTCACAAGACTGGGACAGATCCTCAGAAAAGAATTATGCTGTGCAAGAGATCCCCTTCAGGGTAATGGAAGCAGAGTCTTTCCCAGGTGAATTGAGTTTCTTTTCAGATTGTAGAGAGGGCTTTGAAAAGCACTACCTAGCACATCCATGTGTAAATGCAGGTAGCATGGGAAATATTACACAAATTCATGAAAAAGATTGAAAAAGGACATCTTCGTGAAATAGCATAACATTTCCCAAGACGTTTTAGTAAGTGCCATCATTAACATGTGGCACCTCATTAAGACACTACTCTGTGAAGAACCTCACCAACTAGTACAGCCAAGCCTTTGACAGATCCTCAGTAAAAACACTTTCCCTTTCCAGTCTGCTTCTTAAGCAAGACTGTTGTCTGGTAGGAGGCTGACAGCACACCCACTGGATTTCTAGCCGACAAAGTAAGATGTCCTAATATATTAGAAGAAACATAATATATCATAGACAATTCTTTGATTTCAACAATGAAGGATTTAATTACCCATAGGAAAATGAGAAATAGAAATCCAAAGTATGATTTAAAAAAAAGTATCTCTAATCATTTACATGTTTAGCAGTCTCAAAGGAATACAAGCAGTTCATAGGAATGGGATACTATCAAAAAGTAAAAGATCAGAAAGGTAAGCTCTCATTGGTACCTGCACAACAAAATGAGAGCATTTGTGTTTTTAATATCCAGATATGAGCATTTCCACTGGTAGATCTAATTTCCTTTGCTTCAGAATAACCATGAAGCAGCCTTTTTCATTGCATGTGACATGAAATACTTGCTGAAGACCAACACTGCTTTAGAGATACCATTGATGATAGATACCAAAGTAGCTAATTTAATAAAAATGCAATGATTCTGTGGCTAAACAGACAATTTGCATTTTAATTCCATGTTATTAATTATTGCTCCTATTTTTTAAATCAATTTGTATACATACTTTGTGTATGTATATTGCAAATATATTTTTATCTTGTTTTTTAATTTTATCAGAAAAAATATCTTGGGATATGTAATCAAAATAACAAAACATAGTGTATATATTTACTACACAACCTATATAGTGTAATATTTCAGGTACGTCCTCTGTGCTTCCAGTAATAATGACAGATATTTAAGGTGGGAATACTGTTTGAAGTCTGCACTGAAGATAGGAGGATGCAGTTTCAAGTGTCAAAAAGGATTCCATTTTCCTGCTCGGTAAAGGATGCATCTGATCCTTAGACTCATTTAAAATTGTAAAACTGGAAGCAAGGGAATGTATGACATCAGATAACAAATAAAAGTGACTTTATGTGATGCAGCCTATTTAGAGACAAGAAAAAAAATATGTCGGGCAATGGACTGGGCGTGAGATGGTTTCATGGTTTTTACAAGCACCTACACAGTAGTGACACCGTGTGAAAATTCACTCAGAGATTCTAACCAGATGCAAATATTGTTTCCTCCAGCTAAGCAGACTTTTCAAAGAAATATTACCAAGCAATCATTGTAAACAAGATGCCTTTGGAGATGTTGAGAGGGTGCTAAAGTGAATTTCCTTTTAGATAGATACTGGGGAGAAATATACACTGTTAATATAATAAGAAGTGGTACCAAAGCATGAATTCATTGTCCTAATATAGGAATACCATGAGAGTGGGAAAATGCATCAGCCTTCGTTTAACTTTGTAGCAACAACCATGATATAATTTATTGCACAGTATCAGGATTAAGAAATTATGTAATAACTTATACTTACCTTTCAAGCTCTCTTCTCTTTTTTTCCTGCATTCTGCTTCAGGCTGCTTTTTATCTCTGTTTGTCTTTCAGCTACATAAACACCATCCCAATGTTATATCAACAAGCTCTCATTCTGTGTATCAGTTTTCCCCATCTTATGACTAGTTTATCCGGTCTTTTGAACTCATAGGGCTACCCACTTTCTGATTTCAGAAATATTAATGTCAGAGCTATGAGTGTATATTCCTATAACTTAGTTGCAAACAATGTAAAACAAAATCCAGAAATTCAGTTTTCATCATCTAGTCCTCTGAGTAAGCGCATTATTTTTTTCCCGCCTCATGGTCTATTTTAGAGAGACCCAGGTATTAGATTTATGGGTAATATCTATCAGAAAGTAATTTCTGACTGAAAACTGAAATAATGGTGTTTTTTCAAAAATACGTGCACAGATTTCGTCTAGCTTACTTTGGCTTTGCTGTAATTTAATGGGATGCAAGTGAATTAATTGAATGGGATCCAGCAGATTCTGATGCCATCCTTCTGCATTGCTTTTAGCTTGGACTTTTGGAAACGTAGAGAGGTATCAAAGTTTCATGGAGACTGTCTAAGCTCTAATGATATTAGCTGTTCCTTTAGTGCAAGTAGCAAAAACATTACAGTATACCCTAACAATTATTTATCATTAGTCAGCCTTTAGCATCCATTCCTTTAGTGCTGTGTTTTCAGGAAAGAAGGCACTGGAGCGGATCTAAACTCCCATCTAAGATCTTGTACACAAGATGTGCTTTTCTTTGCAGTAGCAGGACTTTTTTTTTCCCATAAATTAGCCATTGATGCATTCCAAAATTAAACTGTCATGATTTCTGTTGTGTGCATTAGGTATTTCCCATTATAGACCATAGAACTTATACTTTATCCGTGGAAAATATTTAACCACTGCCACTTTTCAGTAAGGTACGTGAGTTATAATGCATCTTTCCTTTTCTGTTTGTGTTACTTAGGCCATACAAACAGATTCACAGTCCAAGAGTGGTCATTCATTGTATCTGCTTATCAGTAGTTATATCTTTCTGATATAATAAAATAATTCTAGTAATAAAACCCCAATATAATAAAACTGTAACAATAAAAGACTGCCATGATAACATATTGTTTTTTGTGCAAACAAACAAAACAGGAAACCATGACAGTATTTAATGAAAGTTACAAAAAAATATTATATCTCAATTTAGCCAATTACCAAGCTTAAAAAAGAATCTTCCTCAAACACATCCCCTTTCATCACTTTGAGGGCTGTAAAGACTCCATATGTCTGATGCAACTTGTTGCTCTGGATAAAAGATCAGCTATTTTTGTGCATTGCCGATAATGTTTTGCTGCTTTCATAGGAAGGTCACTAAATAAATTCTGCTTGTGTTCTCAAATGCACGACAGTTGTCAGATGTTATATTGATCTCTACAAGTTTTGAATTTTTTCTTTGCAAGAACAGAACTTAGAGAGATCTAATAACACCAACTTTGGTATCACAGAAAATACAACACTGCCTTAAATCGGTTAATACAGGTATTATAAAACATATTTAAAACCAGCATAGACCAAGTCCTTGAAAATTATTCATTTTCTATGCTGTAGTAGGGCAAGAATTCTTGGAAGCAACTTAAGTTGTGAATTTTATTTAATTTCTGACTAATAGGTTTGGGTTTGAGGACTATAGTGTATTTGGATATCAATCATAAAACAAAACTGGCACCACAGAATTAGGTCACTTCAAATGTACAGAAGGATAAGATTTGCAGATTTAGTATTTCATACTCTGTCTTCTCTAAAAGCTTGAGGTGGAACATCAGTGCTTCCTTAGCTTTTTTTTTTTTCCATCTTTTACATGCTTACAACTCTAATGCATATACTTCTCGTGTAAAATATGCTTAACTCACTCCCTTGCAAAAAGATGACTACTAATTCATCTTTCACCTGCAAATACAGCTACAAGTTTAAGCTGCTATCTGACAACATAGTGGAGAATAAGTAAATAGATAGGAGTATAGTTCAAGATACATAATTTAGGTTTTTTTACTTAAAACCCCATGCTCAATTCCTTTTCATAGTCTTTCAGAAATATAGTAATAACTTGAACATTTTGATACCTGCACGGAAAACATGAAAGAAAAATCCAGATTCCACCCCTTCCTGCAAAAAGAAAATAGTGGAATGAGGAAATCTACAGATTCCTTTTGGTGTAATCATGCACTGGCAAATTTTATGAAGTAAGCTATTACCCAGTATCATCATATGGTCATATGTCCTACTAGACAAACAGTCAGAGAATATGAACTTCAGAAGTTTAAATTATTAGCTGGAAATATACAGAGGATTTGTAAGAAATAACAGTTTAGAATGATCAGAAAATGAAAGCTCTTGTGAGTAATGCTCACAAGATTTATTTAACACAATAGTATACAGTAAGAGAAATTAATGTCTATTTCTCATTTGTCCTACTGCCTTAGTTAATATTGTTGAACAGATCTTTCATACCTATCTCAAATTTTTAAAATATACTGGGTTTACCACAATTCAGTACAGTTTAAATAGATGAGTTGGAGACCTGAGTAGGTAGCTCCATGGAACACAGAGTGATAGATGCTAATGTGTATATTTAGATTAACTGCTGTGGAACACAATAACAAAAATATTTTATATAGAGAAGTCATTTAGTTTGTGAAATCATTGTTTACCCTGCATTCACAGTTTGGACAAATTACTTCAATGTAAAAATGATATAGTTAAGGTATAAAGAATCACTAACAGAGGCTGAAACTAAAGCAATGATCAACTTGACCTATTGAATAAGCTCACTAAGATGTAGTGAGCTTTCCAAGACATCTGGGATATAACAATTGACAAGAGAAGTTGGGTAACAGAGCATTGCAGTCAAAACCATATAGTGCAGAGAACAAATGAAGCTATGTAAGAACAGTAGTGCACGTGTTCCCCAAGAAAGTTCAGGTGAAGTTCACCAACTTGTCGACAACCAGGGGTCTCAAAAGACTCCAAGAAAGACCTCCAGGACTGAAGTTCGCATACACAAGTGTCTTATGGATATGTAAATAACTTCTAGGAAGTAGTTGTTATACATAGTAGATTTGGGGGAAATATGATGAATACATATGTTTTGTTGTAACAAATTGAGGAATGCTGGTCAGATATGTGGGCATGATTTGAAATGCTAATCTCTGCGTGCCCAGTGCTGCAGTAAAGAATGCCTGCCATTTAAGCTTACAAAATGAAGTCTTAGAAGGTTTTCTTCTTGCCATTTTTCAGTATCAAAAAATATGTAAAATGAAACAAACAAAAATCCAAGCAAATCACAAACACACAAGAGAAACAAAATATGAACAAAGTGAACAAACATTAGAATCAAATATTGAGAAAAGCAGCTTATGGTTTTGTATATTTTCACATTACAGTTTAATCTTTCATCCAATTATATCGTTATTTAATAAGAACTGAACTTTTGCTTTTGTCCATTCTCTTGAGTGAATAACTGCACTATTGTACCCTTCTATTACTAATCAGCTAAATTACTCATTTTAATAAGTAATGATTCAGGCTGTCCTGTTCTGTTTGCATTAAACAAATACGTTTAAGATGGCAATGCACTTTGTAAATGTAAAAAATAACAAGCTGCACAATCTTCTAGTGATAATAAGATACAAAATTTTTTAGTCCTATGTAAAGGACCCTTCAGTAAATAATTCTAAAATGAACAATGGCAAACAACCACAACTACAGCTTACTACACCACATTCTGGAAAAGCCCAGATTCCAATTATCATGGATGTTTTACATTCAATGACATATTTTAAGGACCATTGGTGCAACAAAGTTGATAATATTTTTCAAAAAAGAATGTACTTTCAGCTGAAATTTTGTAATGTACTATTTCAACTCCTTTTATCATCATATCTGCTTTCTAGGGTCATCTGAAAATAGTACCCTTTCAATGAAAAGTTCTTATCATTGTTGATATTGTGAGTCATAAACGATTATCTAAGATAAGACTTTAAAATGTTTTAGCATTTTTCAAAGTACCAAAAAATCAACCAATGGTTGAAAGGTCCCCAAATGCCTTTTGACCATATATTAAGTAGTGCAGCAGATTTTCAGTTTTGATACAGATTTAAGAGCCTGCTTTAAAATCTTTATAGTTGTGTGTTATGTTCAGTATTTGTAGATTAAGACCAAAAACAAATTTCAGATTGTCTAATCAGTTTGAAATCAGCATGGAGCAGCATATATATTCCCGAAGAAGGATTTGCTTCCTTCAGGAAGGGAAACAGATGTTCAGCACAAAATTGTAATTTTTTCAAATTTATGTATACAAATTTTAATTATTGATGTCAGAATATTCCATTGAACACTATGAACGCGAGTAGAACAGCAAATAATTGGCAAGATTCTAACCTTCTGTTATAAAATCTTTCTTGTAGAGTAAGACTAGATAGTATAAGCTGACAGATGAGGAAAGAAAAATTACTTCATTATTTATTTATTTTTTTCAGCTCCTAACTTGAAAATTGGCAATGAGAAGCAACAAATACTGAAATTTACAAACTTGTCTCTTCAGAGGCAGATGTGAGAAGGATAGACTTCCTAGTGCCACATCTCTAATTCTGATAGTCCTGTTTCTCAAGAACTCTTAAGGCACCTGACATTTCATGACTCTATCAAGAGATATGGAACAGAGGAATTAGTATGATTTAAAAAAAAAAAAAAAAAAAAAAAAAAAAAACCAACAAAAAAACCCACAACCAAACAACTTTTGCATGCTGCAATGTGAGGTTGCCAAAAGAAAATGGAAGAGACAGTAAAATGGGCAGCACTAGGAAGGAGAGGCAAACAAGGAAAGAAATCAAGAAAGAGGCACAAATTCACAGACCTTCTTCATGCTCTCCTTTCCTGTACAGATCTTTTTCTACTCTTTCCCCCACCTTCCTCTACAGTTGTGTTAAGAGGTCTGAGCTGTGGATGGCTTCCAAGCTACAGGTCTGAGTTACAGACAAGATTATGGTTCTGTTTATACTAACTGAAGAAGAATTTAAATTTTAAAAAGTTGGGGGATAAAGACTAAGAAATGATTTGGTCATATTCCCATTAAGCTGAGAAACAATATGCAGAAAGAGATATATTAAAGAGAAAGGTTACAGCTGAAGTGTGAGGACTTAATTATAAAAATGAAAGAAAGTTTTACGTGGATGACCAAATCAATCAAATATATCTTCAGGCAAGTATGTTACATCACGATGTGCTTCCAATCATTATTTGAGCTAAATGTGAGAGCTAGCAGGAATGCAAGTTGACTCAGACCTCAGGACAAGTTTGTCCACTTGATTTCTACAGATGAAATTTCAGGTTTTGTTTAGAAGTTAAAAAATTAGTATAGAACTCTATCATTAAAATATATAAGTAACATTCAGAAATTGCCTGAAATTACTTTTCAAAAGATAATTAAAAATAAACAACTAAGATACAAACATTTAAATACAACAAAATTTAGAACACAGCCTTCTTTTTCTCCTTTGGCAATGACTTCTATCAAAAACAAATTCTACCAATAAGAAATCATAAATTACTTGACAATTTTACCAAGGATAACACTGTTTTATTTAGCTCTGTTAAAGGATTTTCCAAACCCCTTTTTTGTTTGCTTCTTATTTAAATAACACTTAGCAAGTATGCTCCCGTTGTTCAGTAGTGGAAATTCACTAATAGAAATTTAAAATAAAACTCAGAATATGAAATTTTCTGACTTCAATAAACAGTAAATTCTATGCTCCTTGAAAATTTATTGCTGTGTCTTACTGTACAATTGCTCTTTTCAATGAAATAATATGGTGTTATTTCACAGCTAGAAAAAATATTTCACATGGGAGAAAAAAAAAGTATTAAATAGAAATCATGGAAGTTTCTATGTGAAAAAGCCTATGAACTCAATGTCTTATAAAAATAGACTTTATATGACCATTTCTCTGAATGGCGTAACAGAAGGACGCAAATTGTAATCTTGTTAATTTATAATGATATCCTGTGTTAGCACAGCATCTCTTAACAGTTCTCTTCATCATCACAAATTAGCCACCGTCATTACGGTAGAAACTGAAGGATCTGTGTGTGTTTTGAACTAAAATCTTACTCTCTGCCTCTAGGACCTCCTCACAGAGGTCTAGTCATCAGCTAAAGGTGAATACGACTAAGCAGAACTCTTGCAAGCCCTTGAATAATTGCTAATCTTTTCCCAGTCTGTTTGCAACGTCTCTCTGTTGACCCTCAGGCAGTGCTTTCAGCAGCCACCTTTGACTGTGACTTATCTGTGCAGTACCACCAGCATATGGCTTTCCCTTTCCATCTGCCTAACCTATATGCTCAATCACACTTTATGTCATATCTCAGAAACTGCAGCACCCAATTATCTGGTACTGACAAACACTGAATTAATCCCCTCCTACCCTTTCAGACTGCTTCAGTAAAGATCATTTTCTAGTTGGTTGGTTTGGCCCTGTACCTGTTCCTTCACATCCCTTCACCAACTTGCATCTTTTTTTTTTTTTTTTACACTAAACATAAATAATGTGTCTTCACTCTGAAGGCACATACCCTTCAGGACCTCCTGTAACCACAACCATCATCTTTTCATTCAGTACAAAAATTCTTTCCAAATGTCCTTAATTTCTAGAACCTGTCTATTACCAATTGACTTCGAGTGGGGGGCTGTACTAGACAACTCCATAACATTCTCTCCAACCTGAATGACTTTATTTCTAAATTTTCTAACAAATACTTTGCTTTCTCTCATACTGCTGAAACTAACCATTTATTCTCCCTTTAATTCTACTTAAACATGGGTTTTTGTAACACGTACAAAAACTCTGTATGTTTAGCCTTCATTGTACTGACACAATTATTTACATATCTAACCAATAATGATTGCTCCCACGTACTCTAGAGCCTATATTTTCACATATCACCACTTAAAAAATACTTAGAGATTGCAAACTCTCTGAAGGTCTCCTTCCATACTATTAGGCATGAAAGGCCCCAGTGAATTGCAAGAACTCCTGGACACTAGGACAACATAAATAATAAGCAAAAATCAACCCCCGGTTTTCAGATCTTCACTACCTTGAAACAATCCTTTCTCCTGAATATTTTTCCATTCTAATAACTTTATTATTCTAATATACACACATTATATTTTTATATTAAAGTTTAGGTTTAAAATATAAACAAACCCATACCAACAATCTACTGTGCATTCACCATTGTATCAGGTCATGTGTTACCTTATTAATCTACCACAGATGAATTTTCATAGTTAACCCTTTACACATAGAGTTTCTTTCTATCTCAGGAACAACATAAATTGGTTTTATACTTTGTTACTTGTGTTCAAGCAGTAGTTTCCAAGGTTTTCCTTATTATAAACACAATGCAGCAATGGGATTTGATGTGGGATCTGCCACACTACATGAGGCATGTCTGAAAAAAACAGGTTTCATGACTGAGTGCAGTCTGCAAGACTATATTAGACCTTAGAAAAGTCCACAACCTAGTAAAACTCTGATATGTATAGGACCATTTAAAAAACACCCCAGATGTCTTGAGTGGTTGAGTTTGTAAGCCACTATTCTACAATACATTTTAAGGCTGAATGGCCTGCCAAGATGCTTTTATTGTCCCTGGAATTAGTTATCTATATAAATGTAAAAATATTTAACCACAGTTTCCTTCAAAGTTACCAGTTCTATTTTGACATATGCTTCAAAACAACTAGTAATATTTCTCATTTTGTTCCAGAAGGGATACAGTTGCCAACACTTACAAAGTCAGCCTTGCAAGAGAAAACAACATTTAGCTTTGGTTTTCTACCAGGAGTGAAAACTTTCAAAAAACTGTTTCTTTCTAGGACTGTAATATTCTTCATGCTAAAGTTAGAATGAATTTTACTCTTAATTTTTTCAATAAGAAATGAAGTCCTGAGATTTTCATCACCATAATCAAACTGAAATACAGTATCTGTATGTCATCAGGAATAGATTTATTATAAAAACTTGTTACATTAGTAAATGATTGCCATTAGCCCACTTCTTCCTAAGTTAGTATAGATTCTATTCCCAATAAATAGAATGCACTACTTCTTACATATTCCCATCACAAACGGTTTCCAGGATGAGTACTGGAAGTTGGAGATAAATAAAACACCTTCACGTTATTGGAGGATACAAGCCAACCAAGTCAGCCTGCTTTTCACTGAGAAGCTGAATTCTATTATGCTTGGTCAGTGAAAGCCTTGATGTGCTTTGTCTTACCTACAACTGTAATTTCAGGACTCCTGCCTAAATATGTTTTGCAATCCATGGGGAGCATTTTCTAAAACATCATTGTAATTTAAAAAAAAAGTCCTAACCAACCCAGGACTATCTGAGCTCCCAAATTGCTTATGCACTTTTCTACTTCAAGCATTTAGCAAAATGATGTAAATTGGTTTGTCATTTAAAAAAAAAAAAAATATCTATTTTCTTTTCTTAAACAAAGTTTCTTTATTCATGCAATGCTTTCAGTGCTTTAACTAATTTTCTCCAAAGGTAAAACATTTTTCATTTTAAATTATTGGAGTGGAAAATTGCACATGTTTAAAAATTTATGAAAAATATGTAAGGGCCTGTGGTCTCATAAAATATGTATCATACAGCACCATATTTATTCTACTTACTTGTTAAATTTGCTTAAAGTGCCCACCGTGATTTGTTTGGCAGAACATACTTCTTTATCCATAAGAGTCTTTTCTGTGTCTTACATAGTGTTATCTATAGTTTGAACTGTGCCAGGGAAAAAGAAAGCATAACATTTCAGATTGCTTTTTCCTGTCCTTATTAACAGTGGGTAGCTGCTAGCTGTCTTCATGAAACACAGCACTTTTATGAAACCATTGAGGACAATTTAAAACTGAAGAGCACCTATTAAACTGTATAGCAATAAAAAAATATAGTCTTTGCATTCAAATGAAAGTTTGCATCAAAACATGGGAAACTGGAAGGAAATTATTAATTCTGTTTAGTAATGAGGTCATTTCAGATAGCTTCTATTCAGTAATGAGGTTAAATATCAGATACTTGTATAAGAAAGTAAAAGCCTTGTCAATGAAATATCAACATCAAAGTAATTCAATAGGATGGAAAGGGAAAAAATTTACCCTTCCCCCTTGGACAATCGGGGTTTCTTTTCATGCTACTTTAAGAATGTCTACATCAGGTATGCTAATTATTTAGTTCAGTATTTATCAGACTGATAACAATATTAAAATCTATTGCTAAGTGCCTAACAGTAGAAGGAAAAAAAAATCTTAAAATATTTTCATTAAAAGAAATTACATCTACTTTCTAAATGTTGAAGCAATTATTGGTTTTATTCTACCATAAACATGCCCTTTTCTATTTATTAAATGATACAATAGAATAAATATAGTGAATAAGCCTTTGAAATACACAGCATTGTTGTGTAAAGTGATATAATTAATTTTCTGAATACTACAGATAAACTACAGGAAGAGAGTTAAAATTTGATACCCTTGTTAATTAAAACGATCCTTGTTTCTGAAAGCAGCAGAAAAGATTAATGTTTGTGCATTCAAGGAGCTATAACGGAAAAACACACTGCATTTCAAACATTTACTTCCCTCTAGGATAATGGTACACTATTTTTTTTTCTTGTTTAGAATTTTTTGTATTTAGTTTTCCTCTATACTTTAGAGGTTTACTCATAAGGTGGCTTGACAACACTGCTGCAGGGTTGCTGTCACACTTAACAGTTCAAACTCACATCAAATAAAGTATGCAGCTGTTCAGCTGGAGCGATCTGCTGATAGAGGGGGAGACCTTGTGCCGCAAACCCACCTAGAACATTCTAATTCCTTGAAAATTTCTAAGGGGAAAATCTTGGATTCTCTTCAGGATTTTCTGAAATTTAAACAAGTTAAATACAGTGAAGATTTTTTATATAGGTTTGTTTTTCTTTGACCTGTGTCTTGGTGAAATTACCTATAAGGTTTCTTCAAGAACAAAGAGGGGACTATTCCCTCAAAATTCAATCCATCAGTGATTTGAGGAGAATATACCTGTTTTTACTAGTATCATTCTAAAGTGCTAAGCAACAGTCCAGGACATAAATATGAAATCCTATTATAAACTTCACCATCAAAGGCTACAATCAGTCATATTTCAAAATACGTGAAAGAATCTTTAAAAGATCTCCAGTTAATTTGCTTGCTAATAACATGTATGCCTACCAATGAAAAATTTGCAATGGGTACGAACAGCCTAGCTTCAAGACAAGATCTCTAGCAACATTTTCTTCAAGAAAAAAATAGAATATATTTATTTCTGAACTAGCTTGTAACAGAAGCTAAACAGCTTGTAACAGACTTAAAATAAAGATAAAACTATCATTTGAAGAGGGAGTCCATACATTTCTTCAAAATACTTCTGAAGTCTTAAAAGAGGTGCACAGAATTCTAGCTTATAGGTGTTCCTGTAATTTTCCCACTTTTAAAACTCCACCAAATTTGCGAAGCTCAAGTTTCAGTTTGATTTTAGAATGTCACTATGTCACATGATCTCAGAATGTTTTTTTTTTCATCCCCTGACAAAACGAAACTGACTTTTTCAGCAAGTTTTCAGGAGAGCTTCTTGTGGCATAAGTTTTCATTATTTGTATGTAGTCAAGAGAAAAATACAGCGTACATATGCATAGGTACTCCCTGGCCTGGACCACAAAACCTTCCATTTAACATTCAGTACTTCTGTTAAGCAAGTGGTTGACTCAGTAAACAAAAGTAGTTACATATTAGTTGTCATTTGTACAGCAGGAATATTAATTGACATGAATAGGAATGCATAACTTAAAAAAATAGCTATCCTTAACTGCATTCATGTTGCACCCTTTGAATAACAACCATGAGTAGTTCACTAATTGTATATGTAATTTTTCAGGGTTTCATTAAAACAAATTATTTTGAGGTTAAAAAATTTTTTGTATACTCTACCACCAGAGACATGTTAGATGAAGCCTGTTCCTTTTTCTCATCAAATAACTACAGAAATCCAGTGCACTATACTGTATCTCCCAGAAGAAATCAATCTGCCTGGCTATCTGACTCCATCCATACACTGGGATTTTCACCCCAGACTGGATATAGAAGACTTCAAAACTGCCCCACAGTTCCAGATCTTTTGTCTAGCATAAAAAGACTTGCTGGTTTCTGCCCATTAACTTGATTGCTAGAGATGAAGATTGCCTTCCTGCAGCATCTTCTCCCTGGCAATCCCCCCAAGCTTCCCCAATGCTTCTTCAAATTGTTTTAGGCCCGATGCATAGCCTATGGGTCCCTGAGGCTACAGGGTCCTTAAGAGGGCCTTTTTAAATATGCTTCCTAAATTTTTGGCTTCTTCCCTCAGCAGCAGGGACTGCAGGATGCCATGCTTGATTGCCCTATACACCAAAAGAAATATCTCCATCTGTGCATCCAGTGTGATGAGATTAGCTCGAGCATTCAGCAAATAACACTATCAGACAAATCCAAGGATGTAGCAAATCAAACTCTGGTAAACAAAGAGTAATTGCTTTTTTGTAATACGAACAATATGATTTCACATCTTTTAATTATTAAATTGGTCCATCCAATGAGACAGATTAATTACGTTGACTTCACTTTTAGAGATACTAAAGTGTTAGAAAAATAAAGATAACAATAGTCTTTCAGAACTTGCTGATCATTTCTCCTGCAGCTTTGTACTCACTGTACCATAAATGTTATTATGTTATCAAATGCATTAGATAGATGTAAGAGTGGCTAGGCATGATTTTTTCCCTTTCTTATAAAAATGATATCTAGCTTTTTCTTTTTTTTTTTTTTTTTTTTTTCCCCTCAGATTAGGAGTAATTTTCACACTGTTGGGAACAGCATCAATAAACAGAAACAGCTTTGTGCTGATGTTGGATACTGTACTATGAACTAAAAAATGCTTTGCATCGTTGCAAACCATCACACTTGTGCCAGGTATACTTAAGCCATCTATTCTCATTCAGTGCAGCTTTAAGGCACTGTGTTACACCTATATGCCCCCACTTAGATGTGTGAATACATTCTGTTTGCTTTGCGGCACCATGGAAAATAGATATTACTCTTCAAGACATCGTTTAAAAATTTTCCTTGCATTTTGCTGGGACAAGCATCCTAGTTGTATCTAAACTCAGAAAAGAGTGCAACCTTCAGTTCTTGTTCCCAGATAACCAGACTGAGGAATTTACTGAAGTACACCACTGTCTTACTCCTCTCCACTCATGCAGCTAGGTATGAGGGACAACAGGACACAATGGCCAGTATGGAGATCCTATGCTAACACACAGCCAGGATGTGGACAGAATGCATTCCAAGTTCTTCCAGTTCAGCCACACTCACAATAGCCAATTTTGGTGGGGATTTCCCCTATTCACAAAGATCTTGATTTAGCATTTATCTTAGAGGTAGCATGTTGGTATCTCTTTGGATAATGTGGGTCAGCTGTCCTGGCTGTGTCCCCTCCCAGGTTCCTGTGCCCCCTCCAGCCCTCTCACTGGCAAGTTCTTGACTTAGTATAAATGTTACCCAGCAACAACTAAAGGCATCAGTATGTTACCAAATTGTTCTCACACCAAATCCAAAACACAGCACCACACCAGCTGCTAGGAAGAAAATTAACTCTATTGCAGCCAAAACCAGGACATTATCTAACCTTTACTTTTCATATGATAATCCTGCCTCCCTACCCTTGTGAGACTCATTTCAGTATGCCATTAGGACTTACACTATACTTCACACCATGCAGATCCATCAACATTAATAATGAGGCGAACAATGCTTAGATCTTAATAGTAATATTTCTCTTTTGATTAAATCAGATATTCACATTAGGAGATAAGGATAAACTAAAAGATAATGCAAAAAAAGATATCTCAAATAGGAAAGCTAACAAAATAATGTTGATAATTAATATGAACAACAAACAAGGCTGTAACACTTACAGTTAGCTCTTGTCCTTAAACCTTTAAAATGGAGAAAGAGTATATAGGAAGAGATGGCACTGAAGTGACAACTAAGTTCTCTACATTCATCAGAGCTAAAGGAATAACTGAGCTTTCTGAGACTGACGCACACAAAAGGAACATAAGTATCATTAATTTTTCTGTCAAAACTGTAATAAAGCAAATTATAACTGTATTTAAATATCAGTTACTCTTTAAGTCTCCTTAGACTTCAACAGATTTGCAGGAAGAAATTATAATTAATGAATCATAATCAGAGCATTCCAATTAGGTAGAGTGGAATTTTATACTGAAAAGTCACATCCTGAATGTCCGAGAACATCAAAATATTCTGAATTACCATCAGGCATCTCTAAGCATCAATTAAATTCAAAGGGTAATTTAGTGAAACTGGGTAAGCAGAGCTCCAAAGAAAAGACACTTTTTTAACATGTTCTGGA
The DNA here is from genome assembly GCF_023638135.1 of Falco biarmicus. Taxonomy (NCBI): domain Eukaryota; kingdom Metazoa; phylum Chordata; class Aves; order Falconiformes; family Falconidae; genus Falco; species Falco biarmicus. The sequence continues at coordinate 92,206,975 of NC_079288.1, forward strand.
AACAATAAAACGTATGGTTTTCTCTCTGTTTTCTTTTATTTGTAGGTATACAGGTGGCATCTATAATCTCCTTAGGCTGCTCTTCGTTCTTGATCACGTTACAAATGAATGAGAAAAAAAGGGGAGATTACACATAAATCTGAGTCCCTCCGAAAAACAGATATTGCAACTAATTACTGCTATGCAGAAGACATCTCTTCTTAGAGAAGTACTTCCCTATTTTATTTAAAAAAAATAATATTTTTAAGCCTATAACCTTGAAAAGTTCTTCAGAACATCTAGCTTAAAAGTACAGAATCTACTTGTATGTCCTTGAGCATGATGGTTGAGCTCAAAACAAATGCGCAACAGCTGAACAATAAGAAGGGAAAAAAATCATGGATGGCCAGCAGGTTTTGAAATATTTTTCTGTATGCACATATTTCCTCTGCTCTCTCTCAGTGATTTCTGTATCAATGCTTCTATCATCCAGCAACTATATAGTAGCAACTATTAGTTTACAGCTGAAAGGCCTTTAAATCACTGACTTTCATAACCAACTCTCAAGGTACATTAGGTTCAGTATGCTTGATCTCTTCAACTAGAAAAAAAATTCCTCTGGTGAAGAGCCAGGAAGTTACATATATCAGAAGCTCCTAACTGCTATAGCTAAAATGTAACACTGTTATAGTCTTACTGTAAAAAATCAGAGATAACCAACATCCTAATCATATTCACTTTCCTGGCACAAGATTTCACACTGTGAATAATAAATAAGGAATAATAAAGCTGTAAAGATATGAAACAATATATGTTCAGGAAATGTTAGCAGCATATTTTACACTGTAAACAGATCTTTGTTGCAGTTCTCAACTTACCCATTTTTATAGGTGATAACCTACTTTAAAAATGCAGTATGTAATAGAAGTACTTTTTCTTCTTTTTGAATCAAGTCATAATTATTCCAGTAGTCTTTTCACCCTAGTCCCTTTTATATATTAGAGTGTTTGTCATCAAATAATGTTTTTTTTCTGAAAAAGATATACTTCCACACTATTATGTCCTTCCAAGAGTGGCTAAAAATTACTTTGATGACTGTAAAACATCATTAGTTAAGGTCAATTTGCCAGTGTGACATTGGCAAAAATAGTAAACCAGGGAAACCACTGTGCAGCAATGAACAGACTCCAAAAATATTTAGTAGTTTTTATCTTTTTTAGTAAAAAACATAAATTGGAAGGCTGAATACATTTTCATATGTATAAGTTGCAAAGTGTGGAGCTAATAGTTTAATTTACCAGTGTGTAAGTATCTGTGCTCAAATTTGGCATTTCTGTCCTTCTTTAGAATTTACTTCTCCATGAACCTGACATCATGGAAGTTCCACATTCTGGAAGAACACATCCTTTAACCTCCTTCCCTTCTGTATGAAATCAAAGCACATTATCCTCTGACATAAGACTATTAAACTTCACCTCATAAAAAGTTGGGAAAAAAATCACTTAGAAAAATTTTCTAACTGAGGAAATACATGCACAAATAACTACAAAGGAATAAGTGTTCTAGATATTTTTTAAACCTTTTCTGTAGAACATAAGATTAATCAAGAAGAAGGATCCAGAGGATAAAATATGCACCAAGGCAAATATCACTGCTAGACATCTCTGTCAGAAGACAATTAAAATTATAGGCATTTCAGCTATTGGCAGAATCAGATTTGTTGAGTTTCTGTGGCAGACAGTATTTTTTTATGGCTCTCAAACAGTACCACACAACATCCAAACTTTTTCTTTGGGACAACAGTGTCAAAATAAGCTGCTTTCAAAGCAAACAACCCATTTTCCATATGAATAATTATGGGAAGTGAATGTTGTGTGTGACCTCAGTTGTCATAAGAAATATGCAATGAGGTGAATCTTCTTGCCTAGCTCACCTTAAGGTAGGAAAAATATTATTACTTCACCACACAAAAACTTCGCATTAAAGCTAACAGAAAAAAATAAAAAAAAAAAAAGGGGGGGGGGCTGTGACCAGAACTGTGATAAGCTTATAAACTACCAAAATATTGTATGCTAATATTTTGATAAAATATATTCAGGGGAGGAGGACCAGGCAAAATATAAGACCAAGCTAACTACTAATGTGATGGGAAGTATATTTTGTTCTAAATCAAGTATTCCAAACAAAGGTAAAACATTTCTGATGGATAAAGCTGTAATAGAGAAGTGAGTGCCACAAAAACTGTTTTCATTTATTTTGCTTATGGGGAACCTAATCTTAATCTGTCTAAAACGGTTCACAATATCTTGACTAGGGCCCTAACAGGCATGGTTCTTTATGACATCCTAAAGGAGGAGCTTTATTTCAATAAAAAACTATTTCAGAGCCAGCAAAGACCCCATGATATCAAGGGGTGTAAGGGGCAATGGAGGAAGGAACAGATTTACAAGGAACACAGTATTACAGATAGGAAATGAAAACCCACAAGTGAGTCATTATCCTCCTATTTTCTTCTAATCTAGAATGTTCTTGTAATGGAAAGAAATGAGTTTCTAATAGAATATGGTATAATTTAGAATTTTGGTTGTTTTTTTTTAATTAAATAGAAAGGTAATTAAATGAGTATTTTTCTTTAATAAATACATTTTTCTAAAAAAAAAAAAAACCTCTAGCTCTACTACATAGCTTTCAAAGATATATGACATTTTTAGTTTGAGTGATTTCATTTGTTTAAATTTCAATTATGAACATTTATGGATTTGAAGCAATTCACTCAGTGTTCGCATTACTAGGAGTTTAATGGAATTCCATTACCAGGATTTCCTTTCTGTAAAATCTATTATGTTTTTCTACTCTAATATTCATAACACCACTTGCTAAAATGTAAAGCTTTTTCCTATTTAACTGAAGTTCCAGCATAGGACTTCTGAATAAAAAGACAAACTATGTGCTGAAGTACTTTCCTATGCCTTCTCCCAAAGACTCATGTCAGAAAAGCAATAACTAGATGTCTATCATTTATCTCCAATTCTATCCACATTTTTAGTATTTACAAGGATTGCATGGATTAAAGCCTGTGATATATAATATATTAAAAATGAGTAAATTTTTCATCCCAGAAATCTGCAAATAAAAAAGCCAAGTAATATGTTTTTTTTAAAAAAATATTACATTGGTGTAGCTTCAATTTTTTGTACCCATGAGCTTTGTACTACATCTCTTGTACAGCTGCCCAGTACTTTGCATTAACATCAGTATTTCCAGAGAGGACACCAAAATTAAGATCTATCAACATTTGTTTTAACAAACATAATAAAACATGGTGCTAAGTGGAAAGGGCTAACAGCCTTTATCATATTAAACACAAGATTTTAGGGTAGGTGTCAAAGTTCTCACTTATAAGATGCTTCTAGCATAGATTAGTCTGCAGATGCTGCACCATATGCTTGGTCACACAAAGAAGTTACCTTTAAAATTGATACAAAATCCACACAGTAAGAGTTATGTATACGAAAATGTGGCAGTCTGAGCTGTGATCAGTATGCTTAGGAAAGTAGGATATAGCTTTTCTCTCACTTATTTTGGAAAGAATTGAGGCAATAATTTCAAAAGTACAGATAAACCATCTCTGTACAAGGAAATCCCACAGGCCTCAATCAGTAACAATTTTGTTTTGTTAGTTGAGTGAGTTAGCTAGATTACAGCTGCTCTGGGTCTGAATGCCTCCGTTTGTAATGAAGACATGGCTGTCAAATGGTTTCAGTGAGGTTCCTTTCTCTTTTCTACCACAGCATAGGTATAGGTAGACAGGAATATATATATGTATGACATATAGGATAGATAAAAAAGCAGAAAAGGGGAAAAATGTTTCAATAAGAAGGATGAAATAAACAATTTAGGCAAAAGACATTCAGTGATAATAAACATTGAATGTTTGAAGAACTGCTGTGAGACACATGGACTAATAAAACAAAACATAGTCTTCTTTTTAGTTGTATTAGAAGCTGATAGCACTATGAAATGACAAGGCTCATATGTTGCCTATGGTTCTTTGAAATATCACAGACACAGACTAACTCTGCCTTCTAGGGGTAGCATGTACTGCATATTTTTATTTTTAAAAAATTTTGCAACTGAGAGAAGTTCACAGGCTTTTACAATTGCAAGAGGAGTGATAATAGCACATCTAAATGGTGTGTTTGTAGAAAGATTGAATCAAGACCAATGACCACAGGAGAATGGCATAAATAAAAGCTGAAAAATAATTATTTCTCATGTAGCTTAAAAGAAGTTTAAAAGTACTTTTCATGTGTCTAGTCATTCTAATTAATTACATTTCTGAAATCTAAAAATTTGAATAAAGCTAAAATACATAAAATATATTCAGAAAGAAAGATGTTTTTATTCAGAATCACTTAGCTTCTGGAAGAATACACATGACCCTTCAGTATTATTTTAATACTTTGTAATGTGCTTCTCAAAACAGAGGGACGATGACACAGGGTGCAGGTAAACTTAAAGAAAAAGTAAGCCAAAGTTCTCTCTTTTGAAAAATAATTTATGTTACAGCAGTTTAAAATTGGAAAAACACACATAATGAATGTCTTTAAAAGTATTTTTTAAAGAATGCTTCTAGTGTGCAAGATTCTCATCAACACTCATTCTGAAGCAGCCACTTTTCATGAGAGAGCAATTTCTGAAAAACACATTTGAAAGCAATCCCCTCATACTTGCTGAAAATTGGTAATTCTGAGGGATTTAGTTAAAACAGCTGTTCTGCAATAATACATCTGAATCAACTAACAATTTCAAATTTTAATCTTCATTCTTCAGACAATAAAATTGACAGACTGCTTGACTTTTCAATAATTGTCAGAAAGCCATGTTCAAAAGAAAACTCTCTCTTCTCAGTGTAAAATAACTGTGCAATTTTGGAAATGTCTTCTATTTACCTGCAGAAAATATTAGTTTTGTATTGTCTTAGTGGAAGGGAGAGAAGAACAGAGTTTCAGTGGCTTTCACTTGTCGTAAGATAGCAAAGAAAATATAAAATCCAAACTTTTATTCTTGTACTCTATTAGACATACATTTCTAAAAAATCACCTCTAAGCTACGGATAAAATTGATTCAATAACAGACAATCACCCACTGGCTCAGCTGCACACCCCCAAGCTCAACAACTTCTTTTCTTCTATCTGTTAACATAACTAGATAAAAATGGGTGATTAAATGGTCATGTATAAAATTATCCCAAAAAGAAGAATTTACAACACACACACACACACAAAAAAAAAAAAAAAAAAAAAAAGCAGCTGTATGCACATCATTGGAGTAGAAGTTTATGTACATCATCAGGGTAGAAGTTTGTTCAGTCTAAATTTGGCTTATTCTGAACTAAATGCAGGAAGATCAAAGGTAATCTGAAACCCTCTCAGCTGGGTTCACTAAATCATATTTGAAAGAAACAGTCTCTTATAAAAAATATTTCTGATTTCCCCACCCCTCCAAACCTAAAAGTAATAAAGTAAGAGAAGTTCAAACTATAATCTCCAGTTTAGAAAAGCCAGATTTATTCCTCCTCAGACATCGCCATTAGGCTTCACAGGAATATTTCTTCTGACATTCTATCATTCAAGCTGCAAGAACCTTGATTTCATGGCTTTGTTTTCTGAAGTCTTACAAGGAAGGATATGACTATTATAAGATGAATGCAAAGCAGAACAATGGAGCCTACCCACTCTGCTTAGCTACTCTTCTAGAGATAACTTGCTAGCTGGGATAGTTTTATGAGAAGAGGTATGGTTTGAGCTCTGTTGGATTGAGAAAGACATAAAAGTTATATCTCCAAGTTTTGTGTATCAACATTCCAACCACTACACTATTTTTTAAAAGACTGGATGTTGATATAAAAGAACCCTGTATGCTCAGTCCAATCAAGATTGCTTCTTGATATGCATGTTCAGAGTACCTGTTCCGAATGGATGGACATACTGCTCTTCCATCTCAAGTCAAACCAACTTATATTATTGACAATGTTTAATTTGTTACTTGCTCAGCTTATCTATGCCTTTATCTGAGTTTTCTTTGTTCCCAAGTTATCTTTTTTTCTCCGTTACACTACAGACAGACGTCTTTCTAAGTTGAAACACATAGCTTAATTTACAGAGATCATATCTGACCAAAAAACATCACTTAGCAGATGCCCTATATTTCTACAGGTAAGGTAGACATTATTAAGGTGACCTGATCTCTGTAGTTCTAAAGATTACTGATAGCATTTCAGAGTAAACACCATTAGCAGGTAACAGCAGCTCTTAGTATCATGATATGTTTTTGCTGGATTTTGATAAACAACTTTATCAAATTCAATCAAAAATTATAGTTCTGCTGATTTCTCATGTAATACTGTATCAGCTCTTTTATGTCACCTCCTAACTCCTCAATCTTCTGGGCTATTGTATCACCTTTACCTCAAAAAGCTAATCAGAGTCAGGTTTTGAAGTCTGTAAAATCAGACAGACGCACAGGAATCAAGTATGTGCTTCCATGACTACAAAATTAGGAGCTGTAATCTCTAAAAGAAGAGCTGATAAACCGTCTCAAAGTATAGTGAAAATGAAAATTATTTTTCCTATTTACTGCTCAGTTTAGGCAATTCCAAAGTTCATGCGTGTTTGCTTAAACACAAGCCCAGTTAACTGTCATGTCCAATCTTCCTGCAGTGACATATGACATCTTAGTAAATTCACACTAAATAGTTTAAATTACATGGATTCCTGAAGAGCTAGCATTTTTAGTGTACTCGGAACCACCCACGAGGTTCTTCTTTTACAGTGTATTACACATTGAGCACTTTGAATATTGACCAATCCTTGTTATTGTTTATCATATAGACAGGCAATATAGTACTCAGTACTACATGTGAAAAGAGCCTTTGATTGATTATTGGATGTTAACATTGGATTATTCATGGAACATACCTATAGAAAAATAAATAAATGGTGGGTAAATCTGAGCAAGTAAAAAAAAAAAAAAAAGAAGAAAAAAGAAAACTCACCGAAAAATCACACAAAAAAAAAACCCCAAAAAACCAACCAACCAAAAACCTGAAAACCAAACAGCCTCCAGACAACCAAAACCAGAAATACATCAGCATGAAGTATCAAAAGGTAATAGTTTTTTAGGCATATTCTTTTTCAGAATATTATGTAAGGAATTACAACATGTAGCTCTAGTATCAGAGCAAAGGAGAGTTTCTCTTTATCTAATACTATTTGATGTAATTGCACAGCCCATGATCCCAGCAGAGACATTTGCTTTAGACACGTTCTCTAATTCAACCATGCCAGGCCCATATGCAAGTGATACACTAATATGAAGCAGCAAACTGAAGATTTCTGAGGGATAGGAGGTATACTGAGAGAACTTTATTGAACAGGGATATAGACAAAAGGTTGTGAACACTTTCTGAAGCCCTTCAGTCAATATAATTTCCCAGATTTCTTTAAACAAGAGAAGTGGATAACATATATTTGTTATTAAATCATTGTGTTATCTTTGAGAGGAAAAAAGTGGAACCAATTTGATTATTCTGTAAAAACTTCAAGAAATTGTACATCATTCTCAGTTGTGACCTGTTAGTAGTTTTTTTCCTATAAAGATAATGCAAATATATAACATTTAAAGTTCTATAACCTTATTCTTTCAAGCCATTACACACAGCCATGAAGACAACTGCTTAGACTTCATCTCATGTGATATAAGATAATTTATTCTTGTTATTACTATTCCTTTACAAGCCACTAGCAAAATGTTAATGTAATTATGTAATTAACGTAGGTGATTTTTATCCACATCACTGGAATTGCATGTCTTCTGTGGATTTGAGTACTGTACTTTTTTGAGTATTTAATTCTTTACTCTAAAAGACTTAACTGTTTTACAATTGTCCAGTTTGACTCAACCTTTACCTTTTGTTTATTTCCTCAACCATTTTTTTAATAAAAAAACCTCAACAAAGCAAAGCAAAAATACTCATTCTGAGCAAGAATGAAGCTATAAAAGCAGTGCAATATCAGAATCCCACCTGCTGGTCCAGAAGTTAATTTTTCACTCATAAGAATTCTTTATCTCAGCCTGTATGCTTAGAAACAAGATGTTAGCCTACATATGCAAAAAGTACATACATCTTAAGTACGTTCACTGGCCTCAATCCTCTTTCTAAATTAAATGCAGATTAAACCCGTGAACCTGTCCCTAGCTGTAGCTTAAATCTATACTGCCACATTATCCTAGGTCTAGCTCTGCAGTTTTGGGTTTGTTATATTTGTAAATGGTTTACATATATATGAATGTGTACATATGTATGTATGTTTATTTGTGCCTCTGTGTGTATCTGCCCATACACTGGGTCTCAAACGTATCCTGCTGTATTTCAAATACTGAAAGTAGTTTAAGATTGACAAGAATAGGAAATAGGACGTGAGCCACCCATATAAAGTTTTCAAAACATATCTGAAAGTATTAAGAGGCAGAGTTTTGTGACTAAACAGAGAGATATGGGAAAACACATAACTGCTGAGATGTTTTCACAAGTATTACTTCTGGTGAATTTTCATTAAGCTACTCTCTTGCATCCAGTCAGTGTATGTGGTGGATTAATTACAGTTCTCATATTTATCCTTCTAAATGATATATACAGATTGCCATGACGTCCTGGAAGTTCAGTCTCTAGTCAGGGTCTAGTCCTCATCTGCAGCAGGAAGACTGAAAATCTTAATTGTCTCAGACTTATCTGGATATTCTGTGGCCTGTATAAACTAAGAATTTATTCATGTTATGACTCAGAGCATTAAATTATTCTCTCTTCAACAGAGTTGGAAATCCTAAAAATCACAGCTTAAGTCAGGGGGAGCACTCTCTGTGACAGTGGTCAGGAAAACTATAACTGTACAAAATGTGTCATAGAATGGAAAAGCCCCGACTCCACTGACTCAGTATTTTAAAGTGGATTTTAAAGTTCTTTGGAGTCAGATGGCTAGGAAAAGTCCCTTAAGAAATGAAAGCTGCAATTCCAGATATTCTCTTAGTTTGGGGAGTTAAGATTTCACTGCAAGATACGATTAAATTATGATATCAACTTGTATTTAAGTAATAACAAGCCTGTACATTCCAAGAATGCAGCAGATACGAAAATGGGAAGTCTTCAGATTTGTGTATAACATAAAATAGGAATAGAATTAAAATTTCTTTTTAACATTAAAAAAGAAGGAAAAAATTTAAAAATCAGGTTTATTTCATCAAAAGCACTAAAACCCAAAGCCTTTATTTAATGAAGCTTTAGAATATTTTTTAACCCAAAAAATATCTGAAATTATATTTTTCCAATGAAAAATAATTTTGACTGAAAATGAAAGATAAGTTCTACTACTTCTAATAGTAAGAGAAATACTACTGAATATAACAAAAGTAGTTGTTCTGTAGCATAATGACAGATGATTATGAAAGGGGAAATGTATGCAAGTCACAAGCAAAAACTTCCTGATACTTAATGTACATTATTCATAGCACTGATAGGAGTATTCAGTCTAGCCCCGCTTCATGTATGACTCAAAGTATTGACTTTCCACCAGTTATCTCATTATTGATCCAAACAACTTTTTTTTTTTTTTTTTTTTTTTTTGGCTGAAATGCATCTTTGCAAAGCCAGAGTCATCTTAGCCTTGCTAACAAATGACAGAAAAATCTTAATTTCCTTTTGTTGATTCTTCAGTGACTAATCTCCCTCACTCTTAAAATTTATGCCTAATCTATACCTCTGATTTAGAAAAACTGCCTCTATAGCATACAGCATTTTCCCCTAATAAAAAGTATTCATTATCAACTTACCTCTTAGGTTTATTCTAATAAAACAATCAGATGTTGGTCTTTAGGAGCAAAATTTTATCACTTGTTAAGAAATACTAACAAAGGTATTGTAAAGCCAAAAGACCTCCCAGCCATGGGGGGATACGTTAAGGTTAAGGGTGATCAAAAAGTTTTACAGGAAAATTCCATGTTTCCAGAGAAGATCACTAATCCTCCACCATTTCACAATGACATTTAAAAATTCTCTTCAGAGTGCTACACGGTTAAGTAGATTGCAAAGCCCCTGGATGGAGGCATATCTTTTCCCCTTCCCTTTCAGCCACAGTTTCCATACACATTTCTGTCTAAAAAAGGGCCCCATAAAACTTTCTTATCCTCTTTGCTGCCCATAAGAATGCTGTTCTTTGGAATGGGAAACCCACTGAACTGCTTTCTCAGCCTCCTAGAGCCTACTGTGTATCTAGATCAGGGGTCCTCAAACTTTTTAACCAGGGGGCCGGTGCGCAGATGCAGTGGCAGGCAGTCATCTGCGGCTGCTTGGTTTCCCCCTCCCCAACACCCAGCGGGGAGGGGGGGGGGGGGGGGGGCGGGGGGGTCTGTAAATACCGGGGGCCAGATTGAGGACCCTGGGGGGCCATGTCCGGCCCGCGGGCCGTAGTTTGAGGACCCCTGATCTAGAGTGCTGAGGAGGGTACAAAGCAGAAGAAGTTAATCCAAAAGGAAGCTTCAAAAGAGAACAGTTGCATACATTGCATTGACTTTTATTACACTGCATTGATTTTTATTCCATGCATTATTGCATTGGCTTTTATAAGAGCTATGGATATCTATCTGGACTTCTGTAAGGCCTCTGACATGGTCCCCCCCAATATCTTTCTCTCTTAACTGGAGAGAAATGGTTTGATGGGTGGACTGTTTAGTGGATAAGGAATTGGTTGGATGGTCGCATCCAGAGAGTAACAGATACCAGCTCAATGTCCAGATGGACATCAGTGACAAGTGGTGTCCCTGAGATGTCTGTATTGTCATCAGTACTGTTAAATATCTTTATCAATGACATAGGCAGTGAGATCAAGTGCACCTTCAGCAAGTCTGCAGACAACACCAAGATGAGTGGTGTGGTTGTCATGCCTGAAGAATATGATGCCATCCAGAGGGACCTGAACAAGCTTGAGAAGTGGGCCCATGTGAACCTCATGCAGTTCAACAAGACCAAGTGCTGAGTCCTGCACCTGTGTCGGGGCAACCCCTGGTGTCAATACAGCCTGGGGGATTAAGAGATTGAGAGCAGCCCTGCAGAGAAAGACTTGGTGGTTGTCATGGTTTAACCTCAGCAGGCAACCAAGCCCCACACAGCTGCTCGCTCACTCCCCCCCACCAAGTGTGATGGGGGAGAAGACCGGGAGAGTAAAAGTGAGAAAACTCGTGGGTTGAGATAAATACAGTTTGATAGGTAAAGCAAAAGCTGCGCATGCAAGCAAAACAAAACAAAACAAAGAATTCATAGATTAAAACATGAATCTAGGGACAAATATGTACCCAAAACATCTCTTTTCTTATTCCAGATAATACATAAGCTTCTGTAATCTTGTTTAAAAATATACTGCATGACAAATCCGTACTTAATACACCTCTGTTAAAGACTTTATATGATACTGAGGATTAATTTAGCCTAGCATTACAGGTAATTTACAAATTAATTGGTAAAGTAATTATGAATATAAGTGCAGGCTTAAGAGAAACAGGCAGCAAAGGTCAATGATTTTAGTAGACTCCTTCAAAATACTTCATTTACTGCAACAACAACAAAACCCAAAACCAAAACAAAACCCTGAGAAAGATAAGACCTTCCAAAACTGCAAATCAAAAGATTGAGTACTAAAATAACAAGTGGCATAGTATCCAAGAGGTTAAGTAATCTAATGAAAGTTTCTAATTAGATTAGCTTGGTTTTTTATTTTAATTCATTCATAAGTAAACTAAAACTTTTACATATTCTGTGCAACTAGTACTATTTTTCATACAGAGGACATGAGAATTTTAGATTTAATGTTTCTTAAGTGCATTTTACCTCTAGATAATCACACACAAATAGAGAAAACAGTCATTTACACCATTCCCGTTCTTTGTCCTTCCTTGTCTCACCATTCAAAATATTCAGCCATGGCTGTTCCATTTTTTTCTCAGTTCTTGGCTGTAACCCTAGTATACATTACTTACAGTCATGATCAAACATAATATTTCATATCTGATCTAGATTAAGATTAATTTTCTGCTATTTCACTAATTCTACATAACTCAGTATAAAGCCAAATTATTCATTAGAAGACAGTCCTTTGGCATATTACCAGTAAATACTTTGCTAATGGGGAATTTGCTAAGGAGCAGGGAAGTTAATGAGTGAATTTGTCATAGTATTTGATGTAATAAGACACATCTGAATGAGATTGGCATGGTGTTAATACTCTTTTAAACAGAAATTTTCTATATTGCAATTTATTACTGACAGCTATTACACTAGAACAATTTTCATAGCAAGTCCATTATATGGGAATTGGATGGGAGAAGGTTTCATTTGCTTTGCTTTTTTGGTCCTCCAACATGTTGTTTTCCTCTGTCTGCATTTTCTTTCCTGTTTTTCCTCTGTGTTTTCTGCGTATTCTTAAAATAAATCCCTTGTTTTCCATCTTTTATTCCCTATTCCACTGTTGAAATAGAACTGCTTATTTTGAATCTAAATATTAACTTAATGATCTTGGTCTTATGTTGATCTACATTCCCTAAACAACATCTAATCTAAAGCAGAGCCTGGGATTTTGCAGTTATCTGTTTGGGTCAGGTAGTACTATATCCTCCTGAATCACCAGCGCAGTAAAAATTTCTCAACTGACTTAGCATCTCAGCAGACCTGTGCTTCTCCCCCTGAACTGCATTCATTGACAGAAACTAGTTTACAAAAGTTAGATACTGGGAGGCTCTTTGTTATATTATCATAACATTTTTCTTTACATCCTTCATCCTGACTATGGTTTATTGTGAAATGGAATCAGTGAATTGGTTGGGTTTTAGTCTCATTAGTTGTTAACACAGAGACATTACAGAAATAAGCTATACCTGTCCCCAAGGGTGGCAGAGCACTTTCAATTAGTTCCAGTGCATTTTAGAAAGCATAAATAGCCCAATTATATGTGATGCCTCAACCACAGAGCATTTCTACAGCCACTGCTTAATTAACAAAAGCATTTCCCCAGTCAGTGTGAAAGAATATGAAAGATTTATTTTGAGGCATCTAATCACACTTGGGAGTTAATGCTGATTCAGCCAGAAGGATTTATTTACAGTCTACAACTTTTAATGAAACTTTCAGGTCTTTGTGCGCCTTACTACCATAAAACACCATACTCATTTCCACACGCAGTTGGAGCTCACATGCAAAGTCAAAGTTAACCGATGAAGCTGCAGAAGTAAAGTGGCGGAACAGAGCCATTTTCTTCACAATCTGTATTACTCATCCCCCTGCTGCCAAGATCTGTGTCAGGGGATGATGTAAGCAGCTGCCCAAATGCAAGATTTCCACTGTGAACAGCACAGTCACATTTTCTAAAGTGCAGCCAGATAGAGGGAGCTTGATTACTAACCCACATGCTTGTGATAACTTGTCATTCTCTTAATAAATATGAAATAGCCAAAAAGATGCATGTGATTAGTGGCAACTTGGGAAAAAAAATAAGCTGGTGAAGAATTAAGATTTCTCTTCAACAGAGCCCCTAATACAGCCTATTAAAACATGCAGATTACTCAGGCTATGGGATTTTTCGTTTCTTTCTTGAGGAGTGTTGGGGGAGAATTTTAGACACCCATATGAACTTCTTTCTTCAGCACTGGCCATTTTTCGTAGTGTGTAGGCTGTGGCAGTGGTTTCTAAAATAGTCCAATGAGTCAGAGCAGTGTCAAGATAAATTGTTACTACTAGTAACTATTCCTTGTAAATAATGACATGTAAGAAATGAACCCCACTGTTTGAATATGCCTGCTGGAACAGAAGACAAAATTATTCTGCATCTCAGAAATGAGTATGATGAGCACTTGTTCAGAATATTCAGTGATGCTGTGAATGCTTAGTGAATGCTTAGTCATTGCTGATCCTTTTGACAAACATGAAAAATTTAGCCAAGTTTAATTTTTAAAGGTTATAATGGCAAATAGCAGAGAAAATATATCTGGTAATACCTCCAATTGGTAAGGGTTTTGAGTTGTTAGTCTATGTACTGTACCATACCAGAGACTTTGAAGGCAAATTAAATGAATGATGCAATAATATTTAAACTTCAATTGACATTTTTCTGCAGCAAGAACATCATCACAGAAGTAGTATGGTTGTTGTGGGAAATTAAGATATTTCCTGAAAATCATTATAAAATTTAGATGCATCTTCAATATGATAACACTACATTTATTCTTCCATGATATTTGTACAAAAAGGGTAAAAAGAAAAAAAAAATTAAGTCAAAGCAACATCCTTTTCCTAAACTAAGTTTTATATTAAAATCCAGGTTTTGGTATACTTAGAAGCAGCCACAGTTAAATTGCCATATCCCATGTCAGCCAGACACAAGCCAACTCCAGTCTAAAAGTGGTATAGCTACAAGCAATGCATCATGAACCATGATGAAAATCAAGGTATATTAACCCAAGTGAAATCAATATGCAAGTACACATATTCACGTTTCCAAAGATATCATACCTGTCCAAAGAAATTCCTTACTCATCTGAGGAGAATGTCCATGATCAGTGGGGCTCTCTTGAAATTTAAATAGTTTATGAAGCAAGAACACTATGTGTTACATAGTGTAGTGTAGCATGTTACTCATGTTTCCATTAGCTTTTTTCCACATTTGAGGTTCCTAATGTGCTCAAAAAAGAGCATATCTTGGCATTCCCTAGTATCTTGTCAAATATCTATGTTTCTGCTTCCTGAGTGGTTTTGATCTTAACGTTATTCACAAAAGTTGAGTCACATGAACATAATTAATCTGTAATAAGACTGAGCTCTATAACTCTGCAAAACTGTAAAGTAGAACACAGAAGATTTTTTTCTTCTTTTTTTTTTTTTTTTTCTCCAAAATTGTGGTTACTTGTGCATAGTCCTATCAAATATTCTGAAACACTGGACCCTTTACACTGTCAAGCTTTATTCTAAAGTTCATTTATACAGAACAAGGTATGTGGCTGTGGTTATATGCACACAATTCTGCTGCTTATATTCTTTAATTAATTATATAACTAGTTAGAGAGCATGGTGGATTTTTATTTCTTTTTTTTGAGGGGGTGCTCACAAATACCAATACCAGCCATTTTTGTTCCTGTTGGACAGAACATAGTCTGTGGCAGGTATGAGCCCTTATTCCCTTCCCAAACTCCCATCCCT
Organism: Falco biarmicus; assembly: GCF_023638135.1. Classification (NCBI taxonomy): domain Eukaryota; kingdom Metazoa; phylum Chordata; class Aves; order Falconiformes; family Falconidae; genus Falco; species Falco biarmicus. The sequence goes on from NC_079288.1 coordinate 92,222,249, forward strand.
AAATAGAAGCTGAAGGTTGCTGCAGTTCATTACTTCAGACATACAAACCCACTGCTTGTGCCTTACACATGCACTTGCAAGCAAGGAAGCTGCACATAAAACACTGTAAGTGACTTTGTGCAGTTGTAAGTAATCAGGGGCACTTGAGGTTACCTAGAGGTATAAATCTCTTTAAAATTGTTTATCATTGTATAGTTACTTCAGAATTTATGGCAAGTATTCAAGACATATATAGTCACACTCCCTTAAATCCCAAGCCCAAGCATTAATATCAGGCCCCATCAAGAACACAAAACATAAAGATGAAATCAGTATAACACTTCTTTAAACTTGCATCCGTGTCTACTACCAAATGTTTCAGAAGCACGCAAATAAAATCTAGAAGTAGATTAATCTGTCACCTCATATTAAACCCTGGATATTAATTCCCAAACGTAACTCCTTTAAGCCCTGACACATGCAGGTTTCTGTTTCTTCTACAGTGCTATTAACAGATGACAGTCACAATTCTGGACATCTCCAGTTTTCTGGACAGAAGTTTAATATCTTAATAAACATTATTGAATTCTTGTATACTGAGGTTAGGCAGATTTCAGGCATGAAAGGTAGAGATCTAATCCCAAGTACAGTTTGGGAGCTTATAAAAATCTATTTGAATTTTTGATATATTTAGAAACAGAAAAAGGCATTTTTTGCCCAGACTATTCAACTAGATACAGTGCTGCATCAGGAAGTGCTAGTCTTAACTTCAAGATCATCCCAGCCCAAGTTAAAACCTCTCCCTTCTACTTTCTATCACATCAGTTAACCCTAGCCTCATATTCTTGATAGAACTGGTCACCAGTTTTTCTGCTGAGGCTGAAACAATATTCAAATAAAAAATACTTATTCGTGCGAACGGAAAAGTCTACAAAGAAGAAAATTGATTCAGTCATCAGATTGGATTGAGAGGAATGACCCTTACATTCTGAACTAAGAAATACATTTGTTCAGTGTGTTTTGTGCTAAAGAATACATGGGTAGAGTATAGGAAAAACTGGGAAGTACCCTCACACTGTGATGGTGGGCAAAGTCACCAAACTTCCTTATTAGGTAGAGCCTGTATTTTTGATAGATGAGTCTGAATAACACAGTTGAAACCAGAATTGAAGCCATTGGAGAGCTTAAACTGGAAGCCTGAGTACATGCTGCAAATATTGCCTGCAGAGTTCAGTACGGCAGATGAAAATGCTGCTGGGTTGTATGACTACACATAGTTTGGGTTGTCAGTCCTTTGCGAATAACACTGACTTGCACATATTCTTAGAAAATATATGGCCTCTTGCATTCAGAGGAAAGGGGGCGTTAATTTTTTACAACTTCATCTAAATATAGATGCATGCCTAACTGCATCGAATTTCATGTCCATCACAGCAGAATGAGTCAATTTTGGAAATTACATGAACCACCGTGCTAGTATATAGCGATGACACAAGAAGACACATTGCTTGTAAGGAACAGATGTGTATCAGAATGCACATAAAACTAAGAAAAAATACTGAGAAATGCGTGTTTTTCAAGTATAAGCCACTCCAGCCCTGTATTTTTAATATTCAAAAAAGAAATTTATAATAATTTACTGTATTCTTTGGATGCCAGAGAACTTGCATGAATCCCTAATTGTATTAAATATCTATAAAACTTTAAAGAGAACTCCAAACAACTCACGGAGTTGGGAAAATAACATCTTTCAGCAAAGTATCAGTAGACTTTATTTGTTTCTGGCCCACAGAGACATTCACCTTAAGGCACTGCTTCAGGGGTTTTGATTTCTGGTCTACCTCTGAGATTATTTACACTGCTTTTTACTTCTCACTAAATAAACCTAGCAACACTATTTCAGCACCCTAGTGCAGTTCTGTGTTCTAAATTCAGTAAATATCTTTCTAGAAGGAAAATCTATAGAAAAAAATAACTGCAGTATCCCACCTTTAAACCATATTGAGAGAGAATAAGAAATAAAGTAAATTATCATTTATCTTTCTACACATCTATTTACAAACAAAAATAATGTGTGTCCTGAGTAGAACAAAAGGCATTGGTCTAATCTACAAAGCTCTGCTCACAGAGTTAATTTAGCACAGGCTTTTGCTAGTGTAACAATCATCAGTCATGTGGTTTTCACAAATCCTTTAGGTACAGTTGCTGTTTACTGACTTATTTTATGCAATTTAAGAGGTGAAATGTTATGCAAACAGAAATGATTCCTTCAGCAAGTACAGTGGTTTCACACAGGGCCCCTGACAGTACAGAGTAGCAGAGGTCTGCAGTGTCATACACAGGGACCTGCTGACGAAGAACAATTTATTTTAAAGCTACAGGTTTCTAGAAACTGTTATTAACTCTGAATTCTATAGCAATTTATTTTACACATTAACTGCTAGTGCTGCAGCACCTACTCACAGATCTAATTGGCAAAATCACAATTTCATTTCCAAGAAATCAAAATTCACGCAACATTCATATACTGCTCTAAATTCTTCTGTGAAATGGCATTTATATTATTTTTTCGTATTTCAGCTGCCCATTCTGTACTTGATACTTCCTAGGTGATGCTTTTGAGGTGAAATCAGTGGTGAGTTTTTTGTTTTATTAAATTTAGTTATAATAAATAACATTATCACAAGCTGTTCTGAAGTAGGACTAAGGTACAGAAAACTAGGCACATCCTGATAAATCCATATCCTAGACTTAGAGAGATTAAGGCAGATCACCAGCACTAGTTTTAATAAAAGAACATATTGAGTGCTTCTAGTTGTGGAAAAAAGCTAAGAAATGTGAGAATGAAGAAAACTATCCAATTGTAATCTAAGAAGAGACAACTTCCTTAGTCTGCAGTCAAACTCAAAACGTAGCTATAAGAAAAATCTATCAAGTCTAATGTGGAACTGATCTCAAGATACCCTGGAATTTATATGACAGAACCAGGACAACACACATGATTTATCTTACCTGGGACAGATGCAGCCTATCCAACACATACAGTAATAGCAAACTGCTTCTTGTACTTGCTTTCCCAAAGCAGACTCCTACCATACTCCTGAGAATGTAACAGGAACCAGAGATATTCCTCAACTTCTATGCAAAATCATTATCATGATGCGATGGCTGCATTGAATTGCCTTGCCCTAACCCTGTTTCTAGCTGTGTTTACATGAATGCAAATTAAGGCATCATGAAGCAACAGAACAGGCTTCTCAAGCTGACAGTGACAAAGGCTGAACAAGGCGGCATGAGGAACTTCAGCTGCTCTTTGTTTTAGCTGTGTTACCCCTCGACAGGGACTAGGTGATGTGAATACGTTAGAAAAAAGTCCTCCATTCACAATTCTGTTTTTCTTTTTCTGTTTTAAATTTGCATACAAACCCATTTATCAAATTCCAGATGTCTTTGACAAACCGTCTAACAGCATATAGAGTTTAGGAAAATAAAGACAAAACAATCACTGGAGTGTCCTCTTTTTGTGCCAGGTAATATTGGGCAGACAGATTTTCATGACCGTACAGATTTCTCTGGGTTTGTCAGTAATGACTCATGTGCTACAGTAATTTTTTAAACTTCTGGATAATTAGCAGTCAGAACACTGTTATACAGGCAAGCACAGGCAAAGTTCCTTTTTTCTCAGCAAATATAATTACTACTCCTGAGCTGCCCCATTGCAGTGCATTTAAATTGTATTCTGATCAGGATGTCAAACATCCACAAGTCTCAGATAAAACAAAGTAAATACAAGGAGTATGCATGTAGATACTGAAAATTGAAAAAAAATTGTTGCCTTAGGTAGATGAGCATGAGGTCTAACACTTCACAAAGAGGCCACACACCAAACAGATGTCCAGCACCCAGGCTGTATCAGATACTGTATGTTCGTGCTTATATAGTGAAGAACATTGTGGGAACCTAGCAAAATACACAAATACCACCAGTTTTCTGAAGACAGTACTACAAGCTCAATCAAAACCTTAAAAGTCCAGCTAACAAAGTTACCACAGGAGTCTACCTCTCTAATTTTCCCCATCAATTATGCAACTTTAATGCCTCCGGATCCTTCAAGGAGAATTATGTTGTTTGTAATTTTATAATAGTTTCTCTTTCACAAGAATTTCTCTACAATTACAACATTAAATGCCATGTATATCACTGGAAAATCATAGACTAGAAACAGATTTTTCAGAAAATTCTATCATATACTAACCTTTTTTCCTACATTCAAAGTTAAAAACAGGACACAAGACCCACTTGAATATTCTGCACATTGGTGTTTTTTTCTCTTTTGCTTCTCATGAGATAATTTTTATTGCAAATAACAAATCGTTTTTTAAAGTACATAATGACCTGTTCTGTACTACATCTTTGTCAAATAATGCTATGTGAGTGAAAGATGGAATTTAACAGCAATTTTCTACTGCAGAAATTCTACAAAAATAGTAGAATGCCGTCCATTTCACTAGCATGCAAAAGTAGAAGAGCAAGTCACACAAAAGATCAAAGAAGTATATATGTAATTTCCTAACAAAGTTAAGTATATGAACTGTGATACTGATTTCATCCTGAAGCTTTTATCTGAACTTAAAAATAATATGCAGTTAATCAGGACTTTTATTGCTGGCTTGCAATTACCTTCACAATAAATTGCTTAGAAATACATTCTCCTAATTTTACATAAAGGGAATCTTAGAACAGGATAGTTACATGTAAAGCCCATGTAATTTTCAAACCTTCTCAACTGGTAAACTAGTTGATAGTTTTCCCAATCAGATTAAATAAAAAATTAGTAAGTTCCACGGTTTTCACTCAGTTTACAAGTGCCTGACCTGTTTTTTAGTTTAGTAGTATTTATCATAATTTGATCGACAGCATTCAGTGCTTTGATATGGTATTACAGCCTATACGTGAAACTAATACATTCAAATAGAAAAAAATCATGTTAATGTTCCCAATATAAAGTTGATTTATTGATATTTACAGAAAAAAATAGTAATAAAATATGTTCACCATTGACATTCATAGTAGAATTACCGTATGAAAATAAAAGGAAATTCTAGTCTAAGGTTGCTTCTCCAGCATTACACATCAAATTATGTATATATGAATATGAATGCCTGAGTCAGATGACAACAATTTCATGTCAGAGGAAAGAGATAAAAGCCGCCTTTTAAAACAAAGAAGATTTTGAATATGGTGCAGCAAAATATTCCAAATAATTTGGATGTTTACATTATTTATTTTCCTGTAGTTTTGATACGATCTTCCTAGAAAATATTTTCTACCTAGTAATAAGCCTTCCCTAAGTATCAGGTACTTTTCTTATACTAATTTAATTCTTGACTTTATTCTATTACTTTGACATATGCTAGTATTTCCTGCAAATATTCAGATTTTAAAACACTCTAAAATCTAAAAAAAAGTATATTTTGGCTCACCAGTGATTATTCTGAACTAACATCAATGGTGGACAGAGAAATGTAGGGAGAGACAAGTAGAGATAATAAAAGAACAGACAACTGAGGACCAAAGGATAGATGGGATTGCAGTCAAAGTTCAAGAGAGCTACTCCTCATACATTGCTTCTCAACATAGACCTCTTGTTTGTTTTTTTAAAAAAGTTTCATTTCAGATTAATGTAGTTCCTGAACGCTACCTGTTTAGCCTGAGCTCTTAGATCTTTCTCCTGCTACAGAACCTTTCCAATGTAAAGGTTTGAAATCTTTTTTTTTTTCCCCTATTTGCACAGAATTTCCCATGATAAACTGAAATCCATTGGGAAAAAAAACATAATTTGCTTAAACACAGTGGCAATATAATGCAAACGCCTTCACCTACAACCAGATGGATTCATTGTTACCTCATACCACTTCAAACGTCTAGATATGCTTCCAGTCCTTAAGCTAAATTCTTGACAATATTAAAAATTAGAGTACAGAATTTTGCTTTAAGGAAGTATTGCTAAATATAAAGCTTACTGCTCTAATTTCAGAAAATATACTTGTCTCAAAAGCTTCAAAGATTTGTTCAGTCCATAGTTTTTTTCATTTTTCTGGTAGCTTAACACCTTAAAGCTATTGTAATTAACCAGGATATTAAATAAACAGAATAACGATGCAATTGGCACTTGTAAAACTAATGATGAGCGTTAACTCACAGCTTTACGATACTATAGAAGGCAACAGTTCTAGTTCACTACATGTTTGCTGTGCTACTCACAAAGCATAGAAAAACTATTGCCTATACTGCAGTGTAAGACCTCCACAGGTGTCTAAGACATAGCATTTGTCTACAGAAGTTCTTTTAATCCCAGTGCACATTGAGAGGCTCCTGGATGTGGCCCAGGTAAACTTTTGAAAAGAAATCCTTAAATCCATCTGAGTGTTTCAAAGTCTTTCACTCTTGTCTGGTGCTGCCTCCCTCCACCAACATGCATCTGTGACCATCATAATAAAGTCAACCATGAAAATACCTTAAGGGCAAGCACCACCATCCTTAGAAATGCAAGGCAAGCACAGGGTCAGTCCTCCACTACGCACCTTTTTCATCCTGTCATAGGAGCTCTAGATTGTACTATCACTTTGTAAAAGTCTAGTCTGTCTCCACAGCCAAAACCAGAACCTGTATCACCCTTTCAATGACAAACAGAAATAGTACATGAACTTCAATACCCAGTGCAGCTGTTTACCTTTCTCTCAGCTCATTGACACTGAAAGACAACATGCCCCCTCTACTGGAATCTGCTCCAACATTGGCCCAAGACAAGTACATGTCTATGTTCTTTTCATTATTACCACTGTATGCCAGGAGTCAAGCAAGCCAAGCATTAGCACCAGTCTTCTTGACACCTGTTGGAATGGCATTGCAAATATTCCTGTCCAGGGTTTTCAAGAACACTTGACAGGCAAAGTATGTACATACCAGCTTTTCCATTCTAGTCGCAATAATATACAGTAAGAGGTATGGCAAATGGGGGCAGCCTAGAAAATTTGGTTCTTCCTGGGTGAGAACCAGTGACTAGAAAATGGTCTCATCCAGAACGTTCACCACACACATGTTGGAGAACCCACTACATATGTGGCAAGACAGCTATTATTTTTTTCTTAGAGAATCAATAGATTGGTTATTAATAATAATTTACTTACTCTTAAGCTCTCTGCTTACCTTTACTTTATATTCTGTCTGACTTACGCCCGCATTTACTTTACATCAAATGGTCTTGCTACCAGACTGGAGAGAAAGGATGATTCCTGATCATGCATTGCTGATGTAAACCTTTAAAAGGGTGCCATCTATGAAATGTCTTCAACATTTAGAACATCCAAATACTCTACAGATATCCTCTGTTAAGGTGTTCAGAAGTCCTGAGTTTATTTGCTTTACAGATAAGTATTCTGGTTAATGTAGGCAGCACCTTGGAGACTGATGGGGAAGAATGCTAACCCTGACATCCAGTTCTGCTTCATTTCCTGGTATGGTAGATGACAGTGAAAATCAGGTGGTCTTTTCCATCATATGGTGGGGGGGTGAAAGATAGACTAGGGAGGAATAGGAAGACACAAAGTGGAACTGGAATCAATGGAACAACATGTGAGCACAGGAAGACTATAAGCTGAGTCACATGCCCACAGATGTTTTGCAATGTGCACATACCCATGAAAGAACAGCCCCACAGAGCTACATAAATGATGAAATCTTAGTACAGTCCTCATAGGTAACATTGATATCTGACTTCCTTATATTTATAAAAATGTAATTTTACACAACGTTAATGTTCTTGGAATCAAAAAATTATTTTGCCCCATTGCTATAGGTCTATTTCATGTATTTGGTTAGACTTTAAGCCAAAGAAAAAAAAACAACCACAAACCCAAATTTTGTTTGTTTGGTTTTGTTTTATTTTGTTTTGTTTGCAACAAAAAGCAAAACCCTTTTACATTTAAAACATGTATAGACAGCATAAGATTGCTGACTCACAGGGTGATGCATGCTGTATCTAGGTTCAACAGGCAAATACTGACTTAAATTCTATAAATTATAAATTTTAAATTAATTGATGTAGTAATTATCTAGTAGTTTTCACTACACAAAGCCATTGTGTTACATTTAAGTTGATCTTGTTCTCATGGGAAATCTTTGTTTTCCCTGACAGATGCCTCCCACACAATCCCCTCTCACCCCACCTTCCCCCCCATACACCTGTACGGAGTTGCTATATTATTCTGGAAAATTTGCTTTCCTTCATGCAACTTCCAGGCTCGTTATTGACAAAAACTTCTAAACTTCAGTATAGATAACACTTATTTAGAAGATACAAGGGCTCCCTGGAAAAAAATGTAAGCCAATCAGTAAAGGGTTTGGAATTTGTAACAAAGTTCTTATAACAGAGCTCTACAAAAACCAGAAGCAAGCAGTCCAGTCCGTATATGCTCACTTGTACATTGTGTGAACAAAAGTGAAATATTTTTTAAAAAACAAATGCATTAGTAATAATACATCCATGCATTAGTATAAAACCTTTCTACCTTCTCTCACTCTTCTGCACAGCACAGAGAAATCAGACAAGCAGGTATAAGCATTTCTAGAAGCTAAGAATGAAAAGAGGAATGGAATTATGAGTTTGACTATCGAGGACCTATGGCTTACTGGGCCCAAAAATTTATGGCAATTGAAAAGATGCAATGAATATTCCCTCACCCTCTAATCTCCAACACTGTGTTCTTGCTTCCCTGAACAAGGTTACAGCAGGCACACTGCTCAATTTGATGGACTCCCTCTCTTCTGGATGCCATGTCATCAGGCCATAGAGCAGATTTTACAGTTATTTCCTCTAGTGTCCTTGTTCGCACTCACAACTTCAGTCTCAAATGTTGAAGTGTGATGAATACCAAAAGCCAGGCTCAGATGTATCAAGTCTGAACAGTTGGAGTTAACAACATACTATGTCCAAACTGATGACTTTCCCAAGTTATTAGTGCTCTTGCCTCTAAAAATCAGTCAATGTCAGCTTTTTTGTTGAAAATCAATTTTTCTGTTTGTTTTTTTTTTAATTTACAAATCCTATTATTTACATACTAGTATTATATAACCTCATTTGCATAATCTCCCAATGTAATAGTTTCTGCTTCACCTTATAGTTTCTAAACTTTGGTTTACTACTGCCCAAAGCCTTCTAAATCGGTTTGTAATTTATATAGAAAAACTTCTTCATCAGTTACTGATAAAAATCTGGCTTAATAAGATGCTGCAGTATTACCTCAACCAAGCTTCCAGTAGAAACAGAAAAAAAGAAAAAAAAATTGTTTTCTTAAAAAATTCTTTTAAGGAAGAAGAAAAGAAATTATAGAAGTTAATTAAAATGATATAATTTGACCTTGCAAAAAAGGCATTTGCTGTATTAAAAAGAAAATTACAAGTTACTACTGACATTATAAGAAGTAGAAACAACGGTTCTCTAAGCTTCTGACAAGCTCATTTTTTTATTCACATGTCAGGGTAAATGATTGTTTAAAGAACCAAATCTAGCATCAAAGTAATAAGTTGCCCAACTGATGAATTAGAATCTTTCCTCTTTACCATCTCCTGTGAAAATTTTCAAAATATCCTTAAGCTACAGGCAGTCCTATAGCCCTTTGAAACTATTCAAAGGTCAATTCAGCTACATACAATATCATGCAGATTACTGCACTGTCCAAGGGATAAGACTCATTTTAATCCAAAAGTGAAGTAATTGTAATGAGACATGGCCATGGGGCCTGCACACTGAACAAAGAATTTACATGCATTCAGTCAGAAATGGATGTATTCACCTACTTGAGAAAAAAAAAAGTCTACCACTGATTCCAAAATAAAAATGGATATGAATTCACAATTTCATATTATTTTTTATTACACATACTGCAGTGTTCTAAACACTTTGTTTTAACTGGAATATTTATTTTTTGCTGAATACTCAAACCTTTATGAGGTATGCCAGTCTGAGGAGCAAGAGGCAAGTAGAAAAACCCATGTTAGATATACAAAAATAAAGATGTGTAAAATATTTTACTGTATAGGAAGCGAAAGACATTGAAATTTAAGGCAGTAAAGTGAGATTTTATTTGTTAAATTTAAATGAGTTAGAGATTAGAACTATGAAGTAAGGCTCTTTTTGCTTTTGATACATTAAGCTAATAATAATTTTTTTAGTTAAGAATTAGAAAGAAAACTTTTAGCCAAAATCTTCCTTACTACATGGTACTTCACACTTCAAATAGTGGCTACAATAACAGTGACAACAAGGTATTGAAAGCAACCTTGTCAAATATGATTTTTTTTTTCCAAAAAAAATATTTAGTTGGTAAAATAGATACTTTAGTAAAAAGGTTTATTCCTTTATTCTTGAAAGTAAGCAACTTTAAAAAAGAAGTAGAATAATAATAAATGATAAATAGTCTTATATTAAAAAATGAACTCATGGTTGTAAAGTTCCTGTAAGATTAAAAAGGATACCAAGTTTTAGTCAAAATCCTATTTCTACTGAATACTAGGATTCCATACAACATGAAAAGGAGTTGTTCAACTCTAGCTGCTTAATAATTTTTCTTTTCCTCATTTGGTTTTGGAGATTGAAGCTCAGGTTGTGTTTCAGAGAATAAAACAGTGCCTTGCAATGATACCCAAGCTAGTTTTAGTCTCGTAAGCAGCAAGCGTTTTAGAGCCACAATCCCCACAGGCTAATTAGCAGCCCTGTTGTAGCAATTACATAGCATTTCAGTTAAGCTAGTTAACCCTGCCTCTGGGTATTAGTAAAGTATTTCATTAATGTAACTATATAGATGCTGTACTAGCTAGTCTGTCCAGTCATTGCAATGCTCAGCGCTGCAAGTACAAGAGCAACAAGTTTAAAACAAATTTAGTTTGATGTGAGAAAAACATTCACTGGGACCAGTTGTATTTGTCTTTATTTTGTTATGTTCAGCAGCAATGACCGAGAGACTTAAACCCACAAGAATCGAACAAGACAGCACACAGCTTTGAGATAACAGAAAGGTAAACTGCATTTAGATAATCCCCACACAGAGGGAAGAAACAAGGCAGAATCTCTTGCACTCTGCTACGCTAACCACTGTTGTGGTTTAACCCCAGCCAGCAACCAAGCCCCACACAGCCGCGTGCTCACTGCCCCCACAGTGAGGTGGAGGAGAGGATCAGAAGAGTGAGAAAAGTAGTGGGTTGACATAAAGACTGTTTAATAAGTAAAGCAAAAGCTGCACATGCAAGGAAAGCAAAACATGGAATCCATTCACCACTTCCCATGGGCAGACAGTTCAGACATCTCTAGGAAAGCCGGGCTCCATCATGCATAACAGTTACTCAGGAAGACAAATGCCATAATGCCAAAAGTCTCCCCCTTCCTTTTTCTTCACCCCAGCTTATATACTCAGCATGACATCATATAGTATGGAATATCCCTTTGGCTAGTTCAGGTCAGCTGTCCTGGCTGTGTTCCCTCCCAATTTCCCATGCCCCTCCAGCCCTCTGGTTGAAAGGGACCAAGAAATGAAAAAGTCCTTGACTTAACATAAACATTACCTAGCAGCCACCAAAACCGCCAGTGTGCTATCGACATTGTTCTCACACCAAATCCAAAACACAGCACTGCACCAGCTACTAAGAAGAAAATTTACTGTCCCAATTGAAACTAGGACACCACTAAATAGTCAAATCAGATTTATATGGGCATCCTTTTTTCCTGGTCTCTTCGGCTCATATCTTTGTAATTCAGGGCTAAATAACACAGTCAGACCTACAAAATGAGTGGTCTTTAAAGCTACTGTCTATTCAGAAGTTCCTACAAGTTCTACAAGTATTTGTATAGGCAATAAAAATGCTTAAGAATTGCAGTGTTCAGAGTATATGTAAATATTTAGCACTGTTATTAGTAGTTTAGCTCACTTTCGTTTCTTTTCAGGAGAATGCTCCTGTCAAAAAATTCAACCTGCTAAAATGAGTGATTTTTGTTACCAGCTCAAACAGCAATGTTCTCTCTGGGTCTCCTAAGCCTTCCTTAAGTCTTCAAAAAATACAATCTTTGCCCAGTACCTGATTTGTCACAGATTAGTTAATGGAAGACACTTTTTATTTTAATTTCCCTTTCTCAACATAAAGTGGTCCCAGCAAGTAAAGTCAAGAAAGCATGGTCATCTTCAAGCATGCATTGTTTTAAGGCAAAAAAACCCGCTGTCAGCTTTACAAAATTATTTTGCTTTTCATAACAAAGACATTTTGTGGAGGATAAATCTATCATTTACAAATTAAGATGACAAAATTCAAAATGAGCAAGGCAAATCAGAAATTATTGGCCTTTGCATTTTCAGTAAAGCCCTACTTTAAATAAATACATGTTGAGGCATTTGTTATTATTACTGATATGACTGGCGGGTTCTGCAGCTGGAATGGTAACAATTCGAGCTATTCATATAGCTAAAACAACCACCCTGCTGGGCAGACCTATCAAAAATACCCTTTTCTCCTTTCTTCACATTCTTGATGTCATAAGCTCTAATATGTGCTGGGAGTACACAAAAAAATAAGGGTTTTAGAAGCTTATGCACTGTCAGCGTTACTTACAACCAGCTTTAATTTCTTTTCTTGATATTTGCTGTAGTTCAAGTTTGCATGGAAAGCAAACACTCAAGGCCATGCCAAACCAAACTGCTGATAATTCTTGCCAGAATAAGCACTATAGATGCATTTTCTCCTTCCAGAAAAGCCCGATTCTCTTCTCCCTTCATTTGACATTCTGCATAAATAAAGTTCTGTTCATATTGCTTTCCATTCAAGACACACAAAGACTGTAATGAAAACTAAAATTGATGCAATTTCTTCCAAAACCAGCTGAAATCCACTCTTACTTATTATCTTGAGTTGGAGGGTTTGTTATGGTTTGTTACTGTGCTGAAACTGTATGACAACTTGGCCTGCATAAAGCCTTCAGGGATTTACTGATGACAGGACCACTTACTTACTAGACATACCTACATCATTTATCTAAAAGTTTACTGATATAAAAAACTTCATGAGTAAAATACACAAAATCAGATTGTTGCAAAAATTATACAGGGCAGAAAGTGAAGCTTATTCCATATCCAGTTCATCAGAAAAACAGTAAAAAATACAAACATTCCATTAAAACTAAGTTGAATATCCACCAATTAATAAACACTTTAACTCTAAAAAGATTAATTATTTATGAAAATTAAGTTACTCATATTTTTTCCTAAGCATAAATCTGATATAAATATTTTAACTTAAAATATTTGTGCTACAACAGTTGCAAAAATAGTGATGACTCTTTAAAAACTCAGGTTAGTGTGGTCTAATACATATAACTATTTCCATGAGCCACTGTTGAGTGATTTGGAACTTACAATTGCATGCAAACTACAGTTTCTAAAGGTTTGTCTTTTAAACGGTGATCTCCAAAGAAACCTTTAAAAACACCTGAGAATTTGCTCCTAGCATATACCCAAGGCAAACAATTTGTGTTTTTAAACTGATTTTCCCCCACATATATAATCTGCAAGATATATTCAGCCTCATTGCTGCTATTCTAATAAAAGCAGGGAAATGATACAAATTCAGCTGAAACTTTAAATAGGTACATAGAAGCCTTAAGGAAGATAAATAAGATGAATGTCTCAAACAGCAATGGGATATTTAGACTTCACTCCAGGACAATAAATGTGGTTTACACTGTTTTCATTGAACTTGCATCATCCCTGTGACAATCTGTATCAGCTAAAGTACCATTAATCACCTTGAGAGTTTGTTTACCTTCTCTATTTTATGAAAAAATGTCAGTTTATTGGTGCTTGTTAGTGAAACAGTAGATTTACCTATATATTATACTTTATTGATGGATAAATCAATACACTTGAGTTTTAGAGGGATACTGCTTTACAGGTTGCTTTTTGTTAAAATCCTACAAGACAGTTAAAAAAACACGTACTGTGAAGGCTTTGTCCATCATGAATATCAATAGCTCAACTTCTAATACTCTCTGAAATCTTCTCTGCCCTAGAGACTAATTTTGCTTTAATAAGCACCTGTCTGTTTCTTTAATTTTCTATGAATGACTTAGAGAAAACAGGATAAATAAAAAGAAAAAAAAAAGGGATTTCATTTTTAAAAGGAGTATTTATACAGAGTTACATTATACACAAGAGAAATATTAATTGCATCAGCATGGATGAAAGAGAAAAGAAAATTTCTCAATTAAAACAGATTAAAAGGCAGGTAATTCTCTATGAAATTTAAGGAAATTAAATAAACTTGTTCATTTAACCCCACATCATCATCTGCATACCAAAAATGGAAGGGAATTAATGTTAACATTGTGCTTTACTATTTTCTCTAGTCATATGGCAGCTTCCCAGGGAGACTTGTAGTTAAGTTATTAACTCCATATCAATCATGAATACCTACATCACTTAGGAACAAGTGCAAATCCTCACAAGACAATTCAAAGAATATTCATATCTAATAATGGCACAAGAATGAAGGTTAAGAGGTAGGTCACTGGTGGCAGCATTAGCATTTAATAAAAAATAGTAAATCTGGACTCTTTCAGCGTCTTTCTCTCTCTTCTTACTTCAGTACAAACCCAAGAGAAGAAATAGGCCATGAAAGCATGATCCTTTGAAGCATTCCACTTAGTCTAAAAATGGCAGTTTTAAAGTCTTCAGTGAGCCTGGTTCTACAAATTTAGCAACAGCTTGGGAAGGTCTAAATCTACTCTCTTACAGACACCAGAAAGAAAATGTGCAGTTTGACCCTCTCTGTAAAGATTCCTATTTTAGAAAAGAACAGAATCATTAAGTGATTTGCTTAATTAACCAGTGAAGTCAGACTTGGAAACGGGAATCCTAATGAGTTTACACAATTGATCTACAGCGCAAGAATTCTTTGCTGGAGAAATCAATGAATTTTTATTAGTGAATAAATTTAAGGTTATTGTATTTCAGACAATTTGCAGATGGTGAAGGGGGAATACATTTATTGAACAAATTATTCATCACTGTGTAGCTACAGAGCATATCAGACCTTGCAATGATACCTAGCAACCTAACAAGAAAAGCTGCTGAAATATTCTGATAAGAGTTCAGTGAAGTTCTTTCACCCCACCAAAACCCACAATCTTGTTATTATTTAATCTGTAGGCAACTTTTTATTTTTTTTTTCCTGGAGGAGCATTAAAAAACAAAGACATTCTGTTCTTTCATTACATTTGGTTTCCAGGCAAAAGGCAATTTTTATATTTTTTTCCTCTTTAAAGCATTATTCTGAATCATATTAGATACAGCTGGAAAGAAACAAGTTTTCTTCCTTATTATGCATTCTGGTTTCAGTTGGGATAGAGTTAATTTTCTTCCTAGTAGCTGATACAGTGCTGTGTTTTGGATTTAGGATGAAAATAGTGTTGAAAACACACTGACTGTTTTAATTTTTGCTAAGTAGTGGTTATACTAAGTCAAGGACTTTTCACCTTCTCAGGCCCTCAGCAAGAAGGATGAAGAGCACAAGAAGTTGGGAGGGGACACAGGAGGATAGCTGACCTCATCAAGTGGCCAAAGAAATATTCCATACCATAGAACATCGTGTTCAGTCTATAAAATGGGGGGGAGTTGGCCAGGGAGTGATCACTGCTTGGGGACTGGCTGGGCTTTGGTCAGTGGATACTGAGCAATTGTATTGTGCGTCACTTGTTTTGGTTTTTTCCCCCTTGAGTTTTATTTGTCTCTCTTTTTGCTATCTTCCTTTTCATTACAATTTCGTTGTAATTTCATTATAATTTCATTGGTAGTCATATTACTATTATATTTTACTTTATTTCAATTATTAAACTGTTCTTATCTCAACCCATGGGTTTTACCTTTTCCTGATTCCCCTCCCCATGCCACCAGAGGCACAGAGAGTGAGCAAGTAGCTGTGTGGTGCTTAGTTGCTGGCTGGGGTTAAATTGTGACATCCAGAGTTTCAAAACGGCTTACACACACACATATATATGACGATTAATGCAGAAACAAGTGTGTGTTTACGCATATTTATATAGTCAAGTTGTTTAAAGGCTAAATTTCCTCTCTCACCTCTACCCCACAACTCAAACATTTAATTTTTGTTTCTTTCCATTTTTTAAAAAAAAGCATTACTCTTTTAAGTCTTTCCATAATTCTATTTCAAATGTCTGCATTGCTACGAAGTTAAGCTGTTATTATTAGTCAGGCTAATATTACAGTGTAGTATTAGAATCATCCCTGCTAAAGTGTTCCATCACAAAGGAATTAATCGAACACTGCATGACTGGTTTACATGGGCTGGAAGTTATCCATGACTCTGTTAGCACTGGGGAAATTATGAGCATAAAAGCAGGAGGGGTTTATATCTGGTGTTTCTTTCCTGAAAAAAAATAATAAAAGCAATTATTTCAATATTGCTCTTAAGTGACTTTTTTAGTTTTCTTAGCAGTAATATGCCAACCAGCAGGTAACATTCATTGATGAGTTAATAACCAGAAACTGTGTTTTCCTTTGACATTGGAATGGAATCGGACATTATGTTAAGAGAGGAAGAGGACTCTTTATCCTTCACCTGTCATTTGGCAGCTAACCAGTTTCCGAACAGAATTTCTAATTTGAATCTCAGTTTGGTGGAATACCACACCAATACTGGAACCTATTGCAGGGAAAATATATAAAATTAGAATATATTCCCTCCTGCAAATTAGAAAGTAAAAACATAAACGCACACCAGAAAGGAGGGAAACAGAAAAAGGACAGAGCAAGAAGGTGTATGTGTCATTTCCCTGGCACCAGGAGCTGTAGGGTGAATGGCTCTGGAAGCAGACAGACTACTTCTGTTGTGGTGTGGGAGTGTTCAGGAGGAACTGAAAATATTTTCAAAGATGAGGGACTCAGGGCAAACTATTCTTCCTTTTTCCCAAGTGAGGATTTTATTTCATGACAATTTCATTTGACCTCAGAAATATAAAAGTCAAACTTTTCTGTGCATCATTTGATGCACTAGAATGCTCATTGTCATTTCAGTGACAGAAATGGTTTCAGTTCCTGGAAATTCATCATTCTGAAGACAGTTTTTGTATACTCCTGGCATTACTGTTGAGGTCTGGAGATAAAAAAGATGCAGGTTTTGTAAGGATAGGCAATACATCTTAGATAGCAGACAAGTTCTCAGATGCTGTATCTCTTCCCCAGATTTGTTGAGATATTACTTCTCCATACGAATATGTTTTTGTAAATGCTAAAGAACTAGATGCTTTTTATAAATGCCAGTTTTCTAGAGCATAAATGAAAGTAGACAGGGAGGTCACTATGCTGATTTTGAACCAGTGAAAGGTCCTCTCCTCCCACAGAATTTTCCTGCAGCAAAATTGTATATAAAAATAGAACAAGGCATAGAATGAAAAAGTTCTTTTTCAAATCAGAAGAATGTTATTAAGTTCAAAGCCTGCTTTCTCCTGTTCATGTCTATCTTTCTCATATTTGCCTGGAGCTGAGTTCTGGTATATGCCTTCTACAGTTAAAATTTTGCTTTCTGCTTAAACTATCTCTTTCACATTCCTCCCAACAAGTGTTTTTGTTTTCAACTGTGTTTATGTAATGAGACCAATATCATAACTTTTGTAGCTGAATATATCTTCAAAGAACAGCAGCCACCACTAACATGCAAAGTGGTTAGATTCATTACTGTAGAACTTTGCATGACTGGATTCAGCAGCCTTAAACACTTAAAAGATTGTATGCTTTCTAATGTAACAAAAACAGATCTGGATATAATTCACCAGTTCTCAGTTGCAATAATGACTTTTAAAGTCAGCATTAGTAAAATTTTCAGCCATAGAACAAAAATGCCTAAGCTCATTGTTAATAAAATTCTATATACAAATTCTGCAAGATGCGAAAAAGATCTACCTTTCCTGAGGCAAAATCATCACTCCAATGGAGTGATTAAGAAGCACTTTCAAGTGGAAAGAAGTTGTGGGTTTTGTGGTTGGCTTTTGTTGGACTTCCAACCACTGAACAGATTAAAGATACCATAGGGAGATTTTTATTCAATTTCACAACTGACATATGATATCAAAGAAACTGTGTGTCTCATTTTCCAGCACTCATTTTAAACCAACTTGGCTGTCATGTTTATTATTACAGAAATTCAGCAGATACTGGGGCACGGATCTAACTGCAGCATTCAAAAGCATTTCATCACTACCTTCCTATTTCTCCAAATATCAATCAAAACTCCAGAGGCTGGAAAGACAGTAAATATAGTTAAATAATATTAAAGTTTGGTTTTCTTCCTTTTACGTTAGTAAGAATTTCAATCAACATCTGGTGAACTGTGAAACAAAGAGATTTAAGCACTGTTTCAGAACTCTAATATTTCCCAGTACCACTTTGAATTCTACTGGCAAAACACAGAATGTGGAAAGATTTGCCCAACAGTACTCTCCCTGGCACTGCTGATAGTCTTACTTAGTATTTAATTGACAAAATGTGTGTTTATAGCTGAATTGCAGAGTGTTTCTTTCACTTTTACTACAGATCTCTTACGGTAACTACCTCAAAAATTTGCAGAGCATTGCTTTAAATAGACTATTTTTTTCCAAAGTATGAGGCTGTAACTCCACTTTTTGACTACCAGCGGGAAAGGGAAGGGCTATATTTCTTTTCTTGCTGAATTTGATAGATTTGGGTTGGAACAGAAAGTCAAAGATTATTTAAAGCTGAAATTAAAATGATTGGGAAGAAAAAAACACCAGCAAAATGTAAGTAATCGGTAGAAATATAAGATAAATATATTTAGGGATGACTAGAAAACACAGAATTCTTTTTAAATTTCAACAGCAATTCTAAGAAATTAAAAATTGTATTAATTTTAGAGGCTATATCAATTTTTACCTTCTAAATTTTTTTTTTAAAAAAAGAAACAATCTGAACTGAAAAGTCATTTCAAAACAGAAAAGATATCAAAAGACTCATTTAGAAACCTCCAAAATGTTTTTACTCTTTTTTTACTCTTTTTGGTTTTTTTCTCTTCAATTTTGGAAGTTTTTTTATAAGGTTGATACCTGACACTAATTCACAGACTAGTTTGTTGCTGCTGAAAATCCTTGTCCTCCAGGAAGGAATTTTTGTAAAAAGCTTTCTACCAGTTCTAGTCAGTTTGTGAGGCCCCTAGCATCTTCAGAATATTTAAACACATCCCAAGGTAAAACCTTCATACTGAATTGATTTTACAGACTAAACACTTCACAGACCATTCGTTCCCTGCTTCTTGGGAAATAAGCAGGGGCAACTTCAATCATTAAGGAGTTTCTCTGAAAAAAAAATTAAAAATTGGACTCAAATTACTACTTGTTCTGTTATAATTAATCTGCTGCACACAAGCACACAAGACATTCTGCTGGCAACCCGAAACATTTTTAATAGCTAATGCACCTGAGAATATAAGAATGTTATTAAGCTTTTTAAAGCTTACTTGGTGCCCATTTCTGTAGTTATTGTCATTCTGTACCAGTCTTGTGCAGATCTTAAACGCATAAACCTAAGTGAAGCCAGAGCTCCTATTCTCCTGCTGCCTCTAGCTTTACCTGACTAGTTTGCAAAGCTTGTCCCTTGACATTTTGCCTGCCACCACCATCACTATATATGTGCTCAGGAAGGCTGTTTTGTTTAAAACACTAAACTGCCATGATAAGCAGTTGTCCTGCCATTTTTTTCTCCTTCAGGAAAACCAAAGGCAGAAGACAGTACAGTAGGCGTACTGTCTACATGACAGAATACAATTAACTTGCTAGTTTATAGACATAGGGCTTGTTTAGACAGAATACAGCTCTATAAATCAATCATTATGTCTATAACCTTTGAAAATTTTTGCATATCTAAAGGGAAAATGAAGATGGCCATACAGTCTCTAACAGCAGGGAAGTGAAATGACAGTTGTAAGAAGACAAGCAAAAGTAACAGCAGTCCAGAATAAGAATTCATGCAGAACAAGGTCTCATTTTCTGGAAGTGATGTGATTAAAAATGTGTATTAATTATGTGGAATATTTGCAAGACTATATGCAAATACACTACGTAAACACTGTTCTCCCTTTTTCACTGCTTCATAATAAAGTTCATCTCCACTTAAGTCCTTCCCTCCCCCCCCCCCCCCCCCCCCCCCATGTCCCATTTTTCTCTCAAAGCTTCTTATGTTTTAGGTTATAGAAATTGTATTTTGCCAGAAGGCTGGAACAGAGAGACTGACATTACAGGTGTTAGGATTTACTTCTTTAATGTTACAGAACACTGACAGAAAAATTTAACAGTAGCTACACTAAAAATTTGTCCCCAAATGTTCTGATGTAGTTATTTTCAGCTATAGGATTTACCATTTGGGAAAGGGTTTTGAGGGAAATGAGAGACAGTCTGCTTAGACTTTGTCTTTAATGTTTGTTGGTTTTCCTTAGTGGGCTTTCCCTTTTCCCTCTTCCCCCGATTGTTGGAGCCACACTGATGTCTTATCAATAAGCAACAGCAGTTAAGTAATTGCTCAATGCATCGACCAATAAATATTAATGTTTTCACATTGTACAGAACTTTGTCTTGTCAACAGCTTCTATATTTTCAGTAAGTGATTTTAGAATTGTGAAAGGTTATAAATATGGTAAATTGAACATTTTGCTTGCCCAGACCATGCAGAGAACAGAAACGTCCCTCAGTTCTGCTACTTCTCAATGCACTATTTCATTTTGGCACAGACAGAACAGAACCCGCTAAATCAGTCAAAACAAAGTATTTTTTAAAACAATGAAGAGATATCCTACCTCCTATATATAAACAAGCACAAAGATTATTAAATGCTTTGGAAACCAAGTTGACAATTCCTCATAACTTGAAAGAGATCAGATTCAACCCTCCCCAAAAAACCTGAATACAACAGGAAGGAATCTGCTGAGACACCAGACAAATAAATCACCTATCTCTTCTCAGTAAATACAAGAAAAAAACCCATAGCAACACATATTGCAGAGGAACCTGGTTTATCAACTGCAACAGTACAATTGTACAACTGCAAGTAACAGAAGTAAAGTCAGATTCTCTCCTGGGGTGCCCACTTAATCCATGCTGATATTAACAGGTATAATGTACGATTAGTCAGAAAAAGATCCCTGTGTCACACAGTAACTTCTGAAATGCATTAACTTAAGAAATAAATCACATACCACTGCTAAGAGAAAAGCCTTATACGAATTGGTTTATGCCCCGGAATGATTGTTTCTCCAGTGCTGCCCAAAGCAAAACATATACCCGTTCCCCACTCTGTTAGACTGAAAGTTTATATGAGCTGGATTAGGATGATGTTTTGTTTTTGTACATCCCACAATATGTGGCTTAACTGCTTTTAGCTTCATTTAAGTCCTAAACCCAAGTGCCTCTGCTGATACCGAGGTAGGACTCTTTGGGATCCATATAGTTTTGAGGGTCAAATGCTACTCAAAGAAAAGGAAGAATATAATCTAAGGAGACCACAGGTCACCCTGCAATAACCTCCCTCTTCATGTCTCTAAAAACTTGAATATTTTGAGGAGTGACAGAAACATTTTAAATTGCCAAGCAACCAGAGCTGTGGAAACTAAATATTTGATAACACTTATTATCATGTTATTGTAATTAACATTTATTATTGTAAATAAATCATATTTTGCCTTCCACCAAAACTGTCAATCTGCTTAAATCCAGTTTAAGGTTTAAACATCAGCAATTCTTGACCAGCTGAGCAGAGTGGATATGTAATGATTTTTTTTTTTACCCATTTCCTCCCCTCCAGGTCTCTCTAATAAGAGTGCAGACTTGCCAAAAGTTATGCGTTCAGTCAGTGGAGAGATTGTAGAATATCTTTTTTTTAAGTGAAGCTAATGCGTTGATACAGATACTTTAAAAGTACTTGTCAAAATATAGATGCTACCCAAGTTTAAGAGAGCTTAATACTCCAATTGACATAATTAATGTTTTATAGATGAGCTGAACTAAGAGTAGATCTAGATGACTTCTGAAGAATGAGTTTGCTGTAGGAAAGAGTTGATCAATAAATATATACACATGTATGTGTATATATAGGTAGATAGATGATGCATGTGCGCATGTAATATATACATTATACATGGACACACACAATCAAGATGCTGGTTCTGCTGAAAACAGCGGTAACTAACACAGCTACAGGCTACAGATATGTAAATGTCAGATAAAAGGAAAGAGGAAAAAATGTAGTTTTTCAGGATATAACTTGCTCTCAACAGACAGCAACTTTGACAGATGAAGATTTTTTGACTTTGCTTAAATCTGTGCTTTTAGAAACACAGCTTTTTCCTTTTTTAGAGTTTGGAAGGCTTATCCTTTTCCATTGTTCTTCAAAGAAACGTGCTATGAAGGAACTGCACAGGCACAACATAATTCAAATGATTGTATGCATGTTGTACACAACATGTACACATTTCTCTTTCAGAAGTTTAAAACAACAAAAAACCCACACAGGATTGTTCCTTGCTTCAAGAAACAACTGGAAGAGGCTTAAAAGAAAACTATTCATTTCTCAGATATCAGGTTAGGTTGGACCAAAACAGGTTAGATTAGTCAAGCCAGATTCATATTAACTCTGGAATTACTACCTTCAGCAAGCTCGGATAAGAAGTAGATTTTTCAATAACTGCATTAGAATCTAATATTAAACACTAAAATTAAGCAAGATTAACTGAATTTGTGCATTTGTGGCTGACAGTTGCCATGGAAGATGCCTTCCATGCTAAGAAGAGTGACACTGTTCTGAAACAGTATAGGCACTATCCTTCAGTTTCTCTCTTTTAGCATGTTAAGATTGGTTTCGTCAGAATTTAAGGGGGCAGGGGAAATAAAAATAAATTAAAAAAAAGAAAAGAAATCCTCTAATCCTCTTTTCAAACTTAAAATCCTTTATGACCAGGCATACATGAACCACAGGGGAACAAAGGATTGCAAGGAGAAACATCAGAACCTAGTATATACATTTGAATATTACAGATCAGTTAATAACTCAATAATCCATGAAGACGACACACACACACACACCCTCCCCTGGCCCTGCCCAAACATGAAAGCCCAGACAACAGGGCAAAACATTATCCCTGACACCACCCACACTAAAGCCCCATTTGCCTGTGAAGTGACTCTCAGATGAAGCCGATAGCCCAGGAGGCAAGGGAGGCAGCCTATGCCAGCCTTCAGGGCCTGCAGTGTCACTCACAACACTGGTGTCCAGCTCGTTCATGTTGAGATACCCAAATTCACCAGGCTAACAAGGCATGCTGTGTTCACAACAGTCATGGCCAGCCATAGGGTCAGGCATGCTCCTTAGCTGCTACCACCACATGGTCTTTAAGCTGAGGGAATTGCTTGGACCAAAACAGATAGACTCCCTTTTCTGAGTGGGTGGGACAAAGAAAGTCCATGGCTTTTGCTTACATGAACCTTCAGCATCTACCCAAAGCCCATCAGTTCCCTTCAGAAGAGAAAGTGGAGAGCAGCCATTTCTATGTGAAGTACTGGGAGGGGAGTGGGGGGAGCGACAAACCCTTTAGTCCCCTGTAGGCTCATACCAGTGTTTTTCCTCCTTGGACAACAGCAGCTACTGGAGTAATAGTTGATAACTTTAAAAGTTAATGAGCAACTTGAGTTCTCACCTTTTCCTGATTCAGGTGCCAAATGGTACCCAGCTCCTCATCCGGTCCCAGAGAAACCCCTTCACTGGCTCAAGGTCTAACCCAGGCTGAAGGACACCAAGACCTGGGATGTGGCAAATCAAGGAGGGACATGGGGGAAAGGAGATAGCTAGAAGCAGGGCAAGGAAGCTCCTGACATAAAGGACTGAAGACCTGGGAGTTCACTGGGGAAAAGGCAGATGAGTGAGGGAGCGAGCGAGCAGCCAAGGGGCTTTTCGCCACCTCCCACTCCCCCATGGCTACCCTTGGAGAGCCATCTTCCCCTGCTCTCCCTCTGGCCTAAACCAGGGCCCGGTATAACCCACACTCCTCTTCACCAGGGTCCCAAAGCTCACCCGTGGCAACCACCACTCCTACCTGCCCCATTCCACTGGTGAGGGCCCACAGCCACCATGGCTGCCACCCTTCTTCTCCATGGAACCTGGGCTGAGGAGATGGAGTAGGCTGAAAAGAAAGATCCAGAGAGCCCCAAAATGCAGATGAAAATGAGCCTCTAGAAATCCACAGGGTACCCCAGAGGAAGGGGCAGACAGCAGGGCTGCAAGAGGAAGCCCCATAGGAGCCAAGGGTGGGTCCCGTGGTTCTGCTGTGTACTCGCCCAAGTACCCACTCCTGCTTCACACAGCACACCTGCACACAGACCCTACTGCTCTTACATCATTTATTCATATATTCCCCCAAATCCCACCGAGTCGTATTAACTCGTGGTTCTCCTTGTATTAGAAAGGAGGCAGGGAGAAAAGGTTATACTTTTAAAATGCATTTTCCTTCCATTCCTGTCTTCCTAGCCGCCTTTGAAGCCAGGCATAAAATAATTTAGTCATTTTGAAGAATAACAAATAAAAATGGTTTCCTAGCAACAGGAGTTGTGGTTTTGGTCTCTGAGGAATCTCTCCTTGGTGTTTTCAAGGCTCTGCCCATTTGCTAATATTGGAATAAAAGCGCTCGCATCATATTAGTGTGGTTTGTTTAAACAAGGACAAGCCTATACTGCTTTCAGCAACATAGATATGGCAAAGCATGGTGTTAAAATAACTCATATTCATTCAAAAAAAAGCAAGGAATTTAAAAACTGAAAAGCAAACAGCTAGCAGACCTTCAGCAGGTACAAAACATTTTATTTCATTGAATCACACAGTGTATGATACCACACCTGCAAACTTATCATGCTTTATTTCAAAACACAAACCAAGCAGTACCTTGAATTGCAGAGCAGTTAGTTTTTCTAATATATAAAACTGCATTCCGGAGGTATCAATCCAGACATATCATTTGGGTTATTTGGCAAAAAAAATTGAGGGGCTGTCAGACAACTGATAACACATTAAGTGGGAGAAGGAAAGTGAATTAAATACCAATATTCTACCCTTCTGAGGTGTTTCAGGGCCTTCGGAATACAACAGGTGTAAACACGAGGGGGATACATAATTCTTATTTTTGGAAAATATTACTGTCTCGAGGAATTAACTGCTAGGAGATGCTACCAAAATTAATTGCTTAGACATATTAGAATAAAATGAAGAGAACATGTACAGCTATATTAACCAAAGTAATAGGAAAGGATACGGTCCTAGGCCAACTTTCTATCAGAAGTTGCAAAGAATGTATCAGAAATGACCATTGCAGGACTTGGTTGCACACCCTACTGAATAGCCTATCAATTGTAGGAGCAGGTTAACAAACTATAGTGACCATTGATCTGCTCCAGCATGGAAATAGCTGTGGTTTTATTTATTGGGACTAATTCACAGACACAGAATAGCTGTATTATTTTGCAGAAATAATTTCTTTCATTCTATTATTGCTCTTTAAATGATTTTTAATGTTCGTAAAAGGGTCAAGAACAATCATGAATCGTAACGTGCACACAAAGAAATAACTATACATCTGCCATTTTAAGGCTTTTTTTCTTCAAATTTTGATTATTTAATTTCAAGATAAAGCAAACGAGTACATAACTTTAATAGATGGGAAACAACTCCTTTTATGCTAATGTCTTTTCCACTGGGTCTATATGAAAAAAAATAAGTACACACCGATAAGAAGTTATCTGTAAGAAAATGCATTACCAAAATAATAATAAAAAAAAATTACAAGTAAGAAAACATGGAGGATAAGAAGAAAAAAACCAGATGCCTGCATCCTGCTAGTGCAGGTTAGTTAAAATAGTTGAGATTTAAAATGTGCTGGGATTAAATAACAAATAAAGTGGGAATAGGGCAGATGAGGAAACCTAAACCTTCCATCTGCCCCACCCCACCTCCATACCCTGCTATTCTGGCTCCTGTAAGAACAAACGTTTGCCTGGTTGTGCTAGGAGTCAGGCTGGGTGATCTAACTACCAGTAGAGGAAAGGGTTTGCTCTTCCCCTTTCTTGGTGAGCATGGAGGGAAAGCAGTCCAGTGAATAGATTTGGTCATCCAAACTCAAGAGCACACTTACAAAAAGAGTGAAAACAAGGAACTGATACTGCTTGTTGCCAAACCTGTTTTTGTTGTGAAATCTTCATGTAAGATACTAACATATTTAGGAGAGATTCCGAAGTGTCCCCCTGTAAATTTCATGTTTCTTCAAACAAGAACATCTACTAGACAGTTTACTTTCTAAGGCTTCTCTTGATACCAGAACACCTCTGCACATGGTAATAAAAGCATTCCAAGCAGACAAGAATTCTTGTGTCTTGTCCAAAATAAAAATATAGAAGTCTACCCTCTTAAAAAAAAACCACACCAAACCAACAAACCAGAAAAACCAAACAAAAAAACACCCAAATCAAAACCCCACAACCAAAACATTATAGAGTACAGCTATTCTGAGGAAAATTGAGTTTATAATTTCTTTCTAAAAATCTGTCTAGATTTATATTCCTTAGTAGTAAAAATAAAACGATCTATAAAAAAAGTATAGAAATACTGCTTACAAGAATGATCGGATTTTTCTTGATTCTATGTTTTCAATGGGAAAGAAAGAAAAAAAAAAAGGAGAATATAATGATAATTCCCTTTGGAGGAAGTGGAAACATTCTGCTTTATCCAGATATAGCGCTAGTTGAGACCCCGAGTCTAATTCTGCCCCTCAGACCCATGGCTAGATGTGAAGCTGAACGACCTGGTAGCATTTCTTCTGAGACTGCAGAAGTTGATGGATGCAGCTGAATAATGCAGTGAACATGCTGCATGTTGGTCTCCTGGGTTAAAGGCACAATAGTAAACTAAAGGAAAAGAAAAAAAAAAAAAAGATAAAAATCAAGGAGGAAAAAATGTTTTGATAAGGATGGAAGTATTTACCTCTTTTTAAGCACTTTTTGCTGCCATGAGCTCTAAGTAATGTAAGCTTTACTTAAAGAATGCTGGGGAATAGAAACTATCTACTTGTTCATCAATAGTGTCTTAATACCAAAGAGTGTAGCAATGGCTTTACTTAAGAAAGCAGTCCTTGTATTCTTATAGCTAATCTGCTCCAGAAAAACCATAATATATCATGACTGTGATGAAACTAACAGCCATCATCTGTTTTGGGACTGTAGCAGTGTAATTGTGACTTAGATCGAAGGAGTAATTCTGTTTTTTTGGATATTCATGTGATGTGAAATTAAGCATCTCACTCATCATTACTGTTGTGGACAGATGCACCGTGTATTGTCTGGATTCTGAGGAAGAAGGTAAAAGCACCATTGGTACAGGAAGCGGAAGAAAGGGAAAAAGAAAGAAAAGATACCTACAGAGCTAGGAGACACTGACAGGAAAGGATGATCTTGTCTAGATTTCAAATAGGAAACATAAAGATACATTGAATGATTAAATGTAATTTAAACTTTCTGAGGGTATACATCAGTCCCGAGTTCTTATAAAACTAATTATAACGTATGTTTTTCTGAGACAAAATGTGACTTCAGCTGCAGTTGTGTCTAAAGAGGAAAACTACTTGAATCTAGGGCCAAGCAAACATACTGCATGAGTGCTGCATGTACTTCTCTTAGTGAAGAGAGCAAAAGACATACAGTAGTACCATAGATTTTATTTTTTCCACAGAAGCTAGCATACAACAGCTTTTTATTAGTCTGTCTGATTTGTTACCTTCTGTTTAGTAGTGTCTGTCTCTCAGCCCAATGTCATGGTTTCAATTCATCTGTGAGACTCCACACATGTAGAAGTTTTTTGTGATGCAGAAGTGTGTCACATCACCCATATAACTGTCTACTTTTAGTAAAAAGTACAAATCCTGAAAGTCTTTATGGTGTTTTCTAGTCCTTTAAAAAAGTCACCATATGTCTCTTGAAAATCTCCTGTAACAACAAACTCTGCAGAAACACTATATATTGCATTTATAATTTTGGCTTGTTAATAAATGCAGTAGTCCAAACCACTTGTATTCTACAACAGCAAGTTATCTGATGGGAGTAATGTGACATTATAGCTTCTTCTTGTATAAACAAATACACCAAAACGGCATGCTTTCCGGCCTATGTGCATCTTTACAAGATCCAACGTTATTAACATTTTATAAATGATATAAAACCTAACAAACAGTATATTACTACTATTATTTATATTACTTGTTAACATCAGCAATGTCAGCAACAGCGGCATAAAATTTAATGAAACAGAGATATCAAGGCACTGTCATTCCAAAAATAAAATATTCCCCTATCATCCAGAATCAATTTACTGTAGTATGAGCTGAAATGCTACAATAGTGAATTCTTTATACAACTCTTGAAAATCTGGTGCTGCTAAGCGATTTTAGTTTGGGCATTTTATTAAAAATTCAAATGGCTTATAAATTAGACATATCTTTTTATATTTGAAAAGAAATATTTATACATTTTTCCACTTTTTCAGCCTCAGAAAAGCTAGAAAATAAAATCTTAAGAATCATAGGGAAAGAAACAGAACTGAAAACAAAAGTATCCAAACGTATAAATCCATGATGCAATTGCATGTTGAGTGCAAAGGTTTGATCCCCTATTTCAAGAGAAGATAGTACAGGAGTTGAATCATAGAATCATTTAGATTTGAAGTGACCTTTAGGATCATTGAGTCTAACTACAAACCTAACACTACCAAGTTCACCATTAAACCACGTCCCTAAGCACCACATCTACATATCTTTTAAATACCTGCATGGATAGTAAATCAACCACTTACCTGGGCAGCCTGTTCCAATGCTTGACCACCCTTTCAGTGAAGAAGTTGTTCCTAATATGCAATCAAAACCTCCCTTGGCACAATTTGAGGAAGTTTCCTCTTGTCTATCACTTGTTATCTGGGAGCAGAGACTGACCCCCATCTGCCTGCAACCTCCTTTCAAGCAGCTGTAGAGAACAATAAGGTCTCCCCTGAGCCTCCTCCTCTCCAGGCTGAATAACCCCAGTTCACTCAGCTGATCCTCATAAAGGTTGTTCTCCAGACCCTTCACCAGCTGCATGGCCTTTCTCTGGACACGCTCCAGCACCTCAGTGTCTTTCTTGAAGTGAGGGTCCCAAAACTGAGCACAGGATTCGAGGTGCGGCCTCACCAGTGCCCAGTACAGGGGGACAATCAATTCCCTTCTGCTGGCCACACTTTCTGACCCAGGCCAGGATGCTGTTGGCCTCCTCGGCCACCTGGGCACAGAGCTGGCTCCTGCCCAGCCGGCTGTCACCCAGCACCCCCAGGCCCTTTCCCACCAGGCCCTTCCCAGCAGCTCTGCCCCAGCCTGCAGCGCTGCGTGGGGTTAAAAACAGACAAGACAAATAATCAAAGTTATAAACCAATTTTCATACAAACAATAGGTCAGAAGATTCACCTTCCAAACACACCACTTTAAGGAAATGTCAGGCTATATATTTTAAATAATAAGTTGAAAATACCAGCTTGTCCTTCGTGTTAACACCAGGTCTGCAAAAGTGTGTCTCAGAGCTCTTACCATTCATGTCAGCTGGAAGGCTGTCTTGGGTACTCAGATGAAATCCATCCACCAGGAGGATTGCTTTTTCTCACCTTATAAGATATGAGCATCCGAGACCCTTCTTCCCTGCAGCAATCTCTGAGCCATCTGTTAATCTTCCTTAACTTGCTCTACAATTGCACAGTATATCAGACAGCAGAGTGTTACAGACTTTTACAATCTATGTTGAAGTAGTTAAGAGTGTATTGGGTGATCCCAAGCTGTTTTCAATTAGCTTTTTTCAGTTATGAAGTCATTTAACCCAAATAAGCACTGCCAGAAGTAACTATTTACCACCTGGCTGTAGCTGAATGTAATACCAAATCTGAAGCTTGAAAAGGAAGAAATCTTAGAGTATGACGCTTAGCAATTCCCACCATCAACTCATCTAGAGGAATTGCTCTCATGCTTATGTTTCCTAACCATTCCCACCATCAACTCATCTAGAGGAACTGCTCTCACGCTTATGTTTTCTAAATTACTGCTGTAGTTTTCTATATAACTTGATAGAGTTTTAACCGCCCTGATTCAGCACACAAGATGCTTTGCAACTAGTATGTGGACCACATCCGCTTGGTTGCTCACCATCCAATTAGTAAACTGTAAGTGGGAAGGAGGTCCCTGAGTTTCTGTCTTTATTTTATGACTAAGAAACATGTCTGGCAAAGTCCAATGTTTTGTAAGACTGGGCCTGATCCAACAGCTAAAAGCTTATTTAATGAAATAAAAAGGGTTTGCCACTGGCAGCTATACCAGTCAGGCTTCTTTTCTAGAAAATCACAGTACTGTAAGCTGCCTTTAATTATGTATTCACACTTCTTATCATTTGTTCTACAGGAAAGAACAGTTTCTTGCTGACCACAGTTAAAATGGCCATAAATTTTTATTCATGAGTCATAGAAATAACAAGTTTTTATCTGAAATGCTGCACATTAAAGATTCATGATGCAAATATGGCACATTTATGTAATTAGCTAAATCCCTGTTCAGAGTCACTCTGTTGCCTTTTCCAGGGAACAGCCAATTCCAGTTCCCATCATTACAACTCACTGGCTCAGCTGCAGGTAATGAAACAAAATCAGTTTTGTTTAAACAGCATTAGTACCATACTGGCAAATTGACACCTGGCATATAAGGGTGCTATGCAAAAAGGTGACTGTTCATTTCACTGATCAAGTAGAAAATTGACTCATAATGAAAAGAATTACTTCTGTGATCTCAAAAAAAAAAACCCAAACAAACCAAAAAAACAAAAAACACAAACCAATTTGAGATGGACTAGAAGTTGCCTCTCGTTCAAACCAATGTTTCATTTCCTTTTTGATTTTTTAAAATGTCTTTATATTAAATGTAGATTTCTTTCTTCTTTAAAAAAATGGAAACCTGATATCTTGCATTTTGTAAATGTATATATAGAATACTATTTTAATAATATTGTTGACTTAGGGAAGGAAGGGAGACAGAGCTCACCCAGAATGTTCAACAATTTCAAATTTGTAAATATACCTAGTCAACAAGGAAACAGTTCTTGGCTAATGTTTTGAACAAAAATATTTCACATGGCATTGTGTATCATCACAGTAGCAAATTCTTAGACTGTGTCCATTGACTATGTAACTGTCATTTTTCTGTGCAGCAAAAATTTGAGCATAGTTACTCAATTAACCTCAAAATAGTCTGATGTCATTTTCATGAAATTAAGAAAATAGAGTCAATTTTTAGAAAGTTGAGGCTATTTTCCTTTCTTATTGTGGTAGCACACAGATACCTATGAGAAAATGGAGCCCGGTTAAGTCAGATGCAACACACATAAATGAGAATAGTAAATGTAAATAAGAAACATGGGGAATGGTTAAATAGGGAAAACCATCCAATATCCTCATTTTACAGACAGTAAACTGTGTCACATAGGTTAAGTGACTTGAGACTCAGCCTGTGTCTGAGCTGTTAGGTGAATGAAATTAATACAATAAAGGCACAGACAGGTGAAATATATTCTGGCATTCTGAAAGCAAGCAAGTTATCTAGAATTATATATCCAATGTTTTGCTGTTATGCATACTTTATACTTGCAATTTGATTGTTTAAAGAACCATAGTGCACTATTTTTCAATATAATTTTAAAGAGCAGCAACCATTAATATTTTTTCAGAATAATATACATCAACAACTTGCTGACTCTGAAGTCCCGTGCCTTGGTTATGCTTGCTAAATGGAATTTTAAACTCAAAGGGATTTGATGTAAATGCTGACTGCAGCTCAGCTAATCAGAAGAGTTACTTCCACTCCTATAAACTCCTGAAAATCTTTGCTATGTTTGATATAAAAAATATTTACTATAGTTCTGAAGACTTGCATCTGTAACTAATTCTGTAACTACTGTTGTAATAACAGAAATCTGACACTATGCTTAGAGCTGCAGAGGAAGCTCTACTTTATTCAGGACCGGGCTTAAACTCTTAAACATTTTCAGATTTCTTATTTTGCATTAATTAAACTGTCACGGAAAGGCCACACAAAGCTAAAAAAAGCCCCACAGTAGTTCTAAAACAAGGAAAAACAGAATTTAAGAATTTTAAATTATCCTCTACAAATTTTGAACTTACCACTCT
The DNA here is from genome assembly GCF_023638135.1 of Falco biarmicus. Lineage (NCBI taxonomy): Eukaryota > Metazoa > Chordata > Aves > Falconiformes > Falconidae > Falco > Falco biarmicus. The sequence goes on from NC_079288.1 coordinate 92,254,615, forward strand.
GAGTGGTTTAGAAAGTAGGCTAAAATGATTCATGCCAACATACACATTTCTGTAATATGTGTATGTTTTCTGATAATAGATTGTGTTTAAATTTATAGGCATAGATGCAATCTGAAAAAAGCAAATATTAAAAAATGATGCTTTAGACACAAAAGCACATAGTATGGAACCTACTTCCCACCTTAACTTATTCTTTAGCACTAAAAGATAAAGTGACATTACAATGGACTTCAAAATCACAGTCTGAAAAAAACCCTCTGGATAAGCACTTATACTGCTAGAAAAGGTGGTAAGCATTGAAGATGTGGGGGTTTATTATTATGGTTTCTATTAATTTTCTTTATAAATTAATAATTACTTATATATATATGTCCAGTGATGTACTGATATATTTAACTGAGAATATTATCATTTGTTTACATCAGTTAGAACTTGTTATCACTGACTATATAAAATGATTCAACATTTATAAATAGACTGCCTTGTGGCAAGTCCCAACAGTAATATTCCCACACATAATATTTAGAACAAAACCATTGCATAACAGCCTACACACAATATGAGGAAATATACAGACCATTCAGGTACCTTGAAGGTAGCTGTAAAACAGCCTCTGTCCTGATGATTTGACTTATTTCTGTACCTCATGACTTTCCAGGATGATGAGGGGACAGATGCCTCCAAAAAGTGGTGGAAAAGTACGGGATATTTCTATGACACTTACTGTATATATCCTCATAAGTATTTGTTAAATATTTACCAAAGTAGTTCTTATAGAAGCTGTGATTTATAAATGAATAATATACAAAAGAATAGACTCAGTCAGAAGGATGGTACAGGATGCACAGTCCTGCAGAAGAAAGAAAAGTTCATTGACTATAAGGTGGCCCAGTCCCCAGTGACAGAACAAAATGTGAACACGAAAGCTGGGATACAAATGTAATTTAGTGTATTGTCATTTTTTATCCCTATTTAAAACCTGAGATAGAACCCATAAAAGTTTTATATTGTCCCATGGGATTTTGTGCTAGTGCTTTCTTAGAGGCACACACTTTAACACCTTATCAAATGAAGCCTGTTAGAGACATAACTCAGAGGCTAAAAACCTCGTCAAGTCTTTGCCATGAACCAAGACTGTGATTATGCTTCATAAGGTGTAGTTACTGCTGGAGTCTGGCAAGCCCCACATTGACATTACAGCACTAGTAACATCAATGGTTTTACTCCTCTAGTTTTAGAGGGAATACTTCTGGAGTTCATGAAGTCTATCATCAGTTTCAGTGGCTATTGAGATCAAAACTGAGCACTTCTGGGGAGCCCAGCACTATTGAGTGTCAAATTAATACTGTCAAAACTACATCTTTCCTGGCCTTTTGTTAAGCATGGCTTGAGAATGAATATAACCGTAAATTCATAGTTGTTGCCCTGTATTACGTGTCACATTGCCACACTCAGTAACTCAGCTTGAAACTGCACCCCTGAGGTGTTCAATTCATGCACTGGTTTTAGAGATGTCTAAGCTATACTTACGTGAAAAGGGTTATGTGCACTAATTAACACAGAGTGTAACAGCAGGCCTGCTAAAATATCCCTACATAAAAGCATGTTACCATGACTATGAACAATTGTGACAACCATGTAGCAGTCTGTCTTTTAAGAAAACATATAAAACCAAGTGAAGAAACACAAGTTGAGGGCAAATATTAATACATAAATCTGGTAAAAATCAGCAACTTTTTACCAGCTATACTTTTCTAAATCGTTCTTATTACACAGCTTTAAACTTGTGAATAATCCACTGTCCGCTATCCCAGAAGATCCAGGAAAAACATGATCATACACTTCAGAGCTAATTATATCACCAGCTATTTTCAGAATTGCTATATACAACATTTAATTATGCATCTTAACTATATGTTTTAGAATTAGCATCACTTTACATAAGAATTTTAAGTGTATTCCTTTAGTAACCATTTGCAGTCTTTCAGAAAGCAAGACTAAAGAAAGAACAAGAATTTATCTCATATATTGTAATCTTTTCCTAATAACATTATTTGTTAAATTGGCTCCTTCTCTTTATGCTATTGAACGTAATCACTTAAGAGAAAATACTAGTGCACATGTGTACATGTATATATACATATAGATATATGTTATTATTTCATACATAATCCATATAAACCAATTAGTTAATCATAATAGTTTTAATGCATGATAAATATTACATTATATACAAATTATTACACTATATTCTAACAATATAATATAAAAATTACGTTACTGTAAATTATCAACCATCCAGTACTAACTCTAAGCTACTGATGAAATTTTATCATGTCTTCTGGTGATAATTAATCACTTCCTAGGCAACCGCTTAGCTTTTCATGGGGAACCATAGCTCATGACATACTTACAGGAACTGTAGTTTAAATGTTATTTATTGAAAGCATGCTCAGTGAATTTCATTATGCAAAGAGAAAGTATATAAAGCCAACAAATTATATAGTACTGTGATTTGGCCTCAGATATATTCTTTTTCATTTTAATTGCTTATAGAGCAGAACTTCTCTTTATAGCAGTCTAAGTACCAAATTGGTTATTCAGCTATAAAGGAAAATATAGGTCTTCCCAATGCTAGATGAAATTTTCTTCCTCTGGCTATTTTTTAGTAAATGCAGAAAAAATACATTTCATTTTAATCCTCTCTTTTCCCGTATATACATAAATATAGTTAATATGATATCTCTATCGTACAAGCATATATGTAAATACTAACATTTTAACATTTTCTGAATTACAACTGCAGCCTGAAGAGCTCCTACTGACAAGCAATGCATTTATCTTGCTTTGATGAAAGACACGGGTTAAACTGAGTTAAGCTATCCATTTTTGAAAGTCATGTACAAAGCGCTGAATGGTTCTGGAGCAACCAGGACCACTTCCAGCATATATGGGAACTGATGCTTGAGTGCTGCATTTCACTGTGTCTCCTGTCTCTTCCTCTGTAGAAGCCATATATCTCCCCAACATAAAACTGTAGAGCTGAAGACAAATTATCATTTCTGAGTCCTACTTTCCCTTTGATCATCATTTTTTGTATTCTAAATACCTTGTGCTACCCACAGAGTACAAAAATATACTATATATACTAAATGAAGAAAATTAGTCACCGAATAGTTATTTTTAATAAAGAGCAAAAAGGTAATTTTCAATTTTTTTTAAAAAAAAAAACCTTATTTGAACAGCTCTACAACTAGAAGAATTGATTCTGCTGAAGCAATTACTGAAGACCATAGGTAAATGCTGAAATAGTCCTTTAATGTCATTACCACAGAATCTTTCTCATAATCAATTACAACACCTCTGAGTTTTTCTAGATGCAGCTAATGTTTTCTTAATCTTGAAATAAATGGCTGTGTTGCATTAAAAATAGTCCTTTTTTAATGAACTTTTGGAAAATGGATTCTGAACGTTTAGTATTATTCTTCTATACTTAAGTAAATGCAGTTAAGGAAGGATGGTAAAGCTGATTTTTGCAGCGCTAGTTTAACTGAATTTCATATAGGGAGGATGATCCAGGAAATGATTCCTTGTAAAGTAAGAAACTTAGCAACTTCCTGGACCCAAAGTTCTGCAATAATATTTATCATAACCCCAGATATTACATGACTATGAAGCTGACAAAAGCAGTTGAAATTGTGTATGAGCTGGACACCTTCCTAGAAACTTTAGCAAAACCATTACCATCGGCAGAGTATTCTGTGTATTGACAAGCTAAGTGATCACTAAATATCTCAAACCAATTGCAGTAGAAAATAAACTTTTTAAAATGTATGGAGACAAGGTGTAGAGACTGCGTTACAAAGCAGCGTTTACTTTTGAGCCCTTTGGCATTAAAAGGGTGCTTCTAAAGGAAGTAATCTGGATTTGTTTTCTGTGTCTTCATTCAAATAAGTCTGTCTTTGAGCTCATCCCTGGAAATTTCAGTGGATTATTTCTGTTGTACATTGATCTAACTGGTAGCAGAATCAGATCATGTAATGTACACTTAAAACAAGAAACAGAGGACATAAAGTATGGCTTATGAGCATTCAACAATTCTGTTTTATCACTCAGCATAGATTTCTGATGCCATTTCAAGACACTGCATGTGTGCTTCTGACCACGTTAGCTACAAAACCAAAACAAGTTATATTTTTTATATTAAAGCACTTGACACCTAGTTCTGCTAATTCACTCAGAATCAGTATTTGATCCGATCTCACACAAGCAGATAGTCTTTCAGCCTTCTAGAGCATTCAGTAATTATTCTAATATTTTCAGGAAACTTTACAGAATTATTGATGTTATAGATTGCATTCCCTTGTCTACTGCTGTACAACACACATATGTAATGAAGTCAGTGAAGAGCCTTCAGCTCTTTACAGATGAATAAAAGTCTTCATGTTAAACTCAACAGACATATCAATTCTTCTTAATTTTACTTTCCTGACACTTTGTTATTTTGCCAGGAATGCATGCCATCCATGCACTCCAGAAAAAATTACAAGTGTCAAATGTAATATGCAACAATAGATACACTCAAGCAAAGTCTCCTCTGATTTGGAAGTTAATGAAGAGAAAAAGACAATGCAAAAAAATAAATATGCACAAAGTAAATATTCCACATCCTTGTACTGTTGGTGGGTAGCATACTGAAATAAGATTTTAGCGGGATATTATGACATCTTATCAGTCATCTTTTTACTTCAATATAGAAAGAAAAAAAATTGATCTAGTGAGGTGCAAGCTCCTTTTTTTTAACATGGGAAATGTCATATTTTTAATACAGCATCTTCAGACAGAAAATAAAACAACTGACAGAATAACTGGAAACTAAGAGAACAAATAAGCAGCTTTTTTACTTTTGCTAGGAGTGATACTATTTCTTTGATAATAAGGTATCTAGCTTTTTTTTTTTTTTTTTTTTCTTTTTTTTTGTTTGTTCACCTCAGGCAGGTAAATTTTACCCCCCTTGAAAGTTTTCATTAGATAGCCTATTATTCCCTTGAAAGAAATCATACTCTATGCATTATTCATTACGGACAGCAAATCTTCAGAGCAGCCACACAGGCTGCAGTATCACAGAACTGCTTAAAATTCTATGGCTTCTTTCTCCATTTCTGCTGAATTCAGTTCTGGTCTCATCTCCATGTATAATGCAATATCTCTGGCTAATTCAGATATTGCAATGCTGAAGGAAATACATATTCTTCACTTTATTAGTGCTGAATAAAATACCTTCACTTTTATTTATCAAATGCTTGTAGTTCACTCCATGTATGATAGTTTCCTTTCTTTGCCTTTTTTTTTTTTTCATGGTGTTATATACATGTATACATCCATATGCAGTAAAAGTCTAAATAACATGTTTTATTGACAGTCTTCCCTGCTTGCCTCCTAGATTTCATTCTTTCCAGCAGTCTGCTTTACATGTACCTTAATTGCTTTTTATGTTTGTTAATACTTTTCCTCTGTGCTTCCCTCATATTTTCCTACCAGCTGATATATTATCTTGTATAGGAGAAAAGCAATAAATCCTTTTTCATATGCTTCAGATGATGCTCACTTGACAAACTGTATTGAAAATGGTGTAGGTGGTGAACTAATAAAATAATTCAACCAGTTCTTGTGAATCTAATGTTTTTTCTTTCTAGCCTCTACATATTTCTAAGCAATGTAATATAAGACTAGGCAAACTGTGTAATTCAGCAGAAAGGCCACTGCACAGAGACACAGACCTTCATCCCATTCATGACTGGGCCATTGACCTTGTGTGAGTCACTTCTATTTTCTGTTTTTCTCCCTCCACCCAGTGCTTTTGCATGTCATATTTGCTTAGCACATAACTAATAACACCAGGGCTGTCATTTGCTGTGTACATATTCAAACAGTAGCAGAATCTTCATCACACCAGGGAACTCCAGGGCTAAAAAATTTCTTTTAAAAACCACAATGGTTCTTTTGGGGCGGGGGTTTAGTTGCTGATTTTTACCTCATGTCAGCTACCTCATACCAGCTCAGTTACTGATTTTGGTCTTCCTTTCTTCCCTCACTTTTTCTGTCACTGTGTATTTTCTGACTACTCTCAGTTCAGCTCTTTTTAAGCATAGAACTTTAGGAAAGAATTAGGAAGGAACTCATGGTGTTACAGCCAAAAATCTGCTGATATGCACCTTTCCCACCTTTCAGATGACTGTATCTTGGCTACATTAACTGCTGACGGAGTACTGTGCATTCTTCCTGCCCCTTCGAAACCAAATATGCTACCACAGATATCCCAAATGACAAAATTCCTCTTTAGGCAGGACTAGTTTTTGCTTAAGTTATAAGAAACAGATTTCACAATATGCCTTTTGTTAACACTATCCTTTTCATTTTTATTTCTATTTGTAGTACTTATTGCTTCTTTTTGATATCTGACTGAACAACTTTTTTGAAAATAAAAATGTATCTAAGAGGCTATCAGCACTGTTTAAAGACAAAGTAAATTATATACTGCAAAGGATATTAAAAGAAATTGTAGAGTTCTGTAACCATATCAATACAAAGAAAGTCAGAGAGAAAAAAATAAGTGCAAGACAGCTGTGCAATAAGAACTAGAAGATAACATAGGATTATCCCTCACCTCAAAAGAATAAGTGGTAATGGTTTGAAGATTTTTCCCCAGTTTTGAACTCAGGCATGGGGTGATGGTAAAATACCTAAAGAACAGAAAACAATGAAAGTACAAATTACTGTATCTAGAATGAAAGCAAATCTGAAAAAGCAAAGGAGGGGATTGGGGTCTAAAATACCTCCATGCATAATTTCTGAATCTGAAGTAAATAAACTCCAAATCTTTTAGACACACAACAGTTCTGAAGTTATTCAAATGACATGCCACAGAAATATTTTCATACTTTATTACTTATCTAAGTAGGCCATACCCAAGCTTTTTATAATACTTACATAAAAACCATCCCATCACTATCAATACATACCTGAAAAAATCTATTAAATCATAAACTTAAATTCATATTACATAATTAAGAGGTTTAAATGTCACTGAATACTATCATGTTTTTTACATATTACTATCTTCATTGTTTTTCATTTTTATTGACTGATTAATCAGCTAGAACTATGAAGTGGACAACTCTTATTATATTAATTTTATACATTTCATTTATTTTTCATCAATTATGTATTAAGATACCAATATTATATTTTTCATCAACCACATTCATTTTGGTGTAATACAAAGTGTTAAAAAATGTCTTAAATCTATGTACAAGTAAGTTCATGTAGGAAAAGTTCAAAATGCAAAAACTATTTTTTTACTTTTAAGAATTCATGTTCTAACCAGTATGTGGATGTAAAACCAGAATATCAGACTTTCATTTTACCTGTATTTTCTCCAGCCAGATGGAGGATTTACAGCTTTGAGTATGGGACTGGAAGGTAAGGTCTTGAGCTGAGACGAATTATTAGTATTCATATTTTGCAGAAGATAAATTTTCACATTAAATATACAGACACTCATGTATACTGAATGTCACTAGGGATTAGCATAATATTTCTATTAGTAACGCTAGCTTATCTAACTGAGAGACACAGTGTAGTCAAAAGCAAAGCAATCGAGCTGTGAAAATGAGCTGTAAGTGTTTCTAGAATGGGTTAAGGAAGGAGAGTGACCAGTTCCACAGGCAAGTATTTAACCATAACTACTGTATTTCCAACAAAAAGTGTATGTCCATACATAACTGATTGCCCTCCCTTTCTTCCATATTCCAGTAATTTCTCCCTTTCTCCCTCATGCTGCTCACCTCAGATCCTTCACCAAATGAAATATAAGAAGCTAAAATTCTACCACGAAATCAAGGAAAACTGAAATTGTTGCCTTAATACTTGATCATAAAATAGCTCTTCTGTATATTAGTTATACCTTTTTCAATGCTATGTAAATCCCAAATAATAAATACAACGTGTTATGTTATTACTATTATTATTTGTTATTGCTACTGCAACAGATGAATTGGGGGAAAATTCCTTACTTAAATGATACATTATTCATTCCTTTTCCATCTTTTCCACAGTTGTTATAAATATGGTGTTTCCACCCTGCATAGAGGGATTCAACACAGGGTATCCCTGCTATTGCATAAACATATGAATGTTATATGGACAGTGCAGATTACGTTTACGCAAGAGGTCACAGGAGGAGACTGTCCCTGACATTCTCTCAGAGAGGAGAGTGATTGGGAAGGTGCTGTGAGTTTGATAGGAAGAACAAAGAACAGTGACAAGATTTCATTTGTAAGCAATGGGGTTTCCTTTGGAAAGATCTTTCCACAGGGAAGACCTGGCATTGCTTGCATATTTTTAAATAAAGCTACCAGGCTGAAAATTTTGGTTGGAGTCAATCATCATTCCTATTACAAAAGCACATTGATTTAAGAAAGGCTGAGACTGATCAGTTTAATATAGGAGGGAAACTAAAACAAAAAACCAAAGAGAGACAAGGAGCCAGGACACAAATTGAGCAAGCTCTAAAAAGTGGTTTTGAGGTGAAAAGTCCTGTTTGATCTCAATTTCTTTAAGTCAAATTTTATCTGACTTTATATATATACATATACAGAAAAACCTAGGTTCTTCATACTGCTCTGCACCCCTATCTAAAAACAGTTGAAGCAGAATGGAGAATAGTGCCACATATGTTAAAATACTGACAATAACTATTTCACCATTTGGATACATGATGCATATGCATATACATAGAACTATATGACTATAGATACATTTTGCAAATAAAGTTATCATCTCACACTTTAAGGACAGGAAATAAAAAAATCACTTTCTGCACAAAAGGAAAGAAAAGAAAGTGTACTGGGTTCAAGTTTCTTTCAGATAAATGTAATACTAATTAACTTCATTAAATAATGACAGAGAAAACCAAAATATGTTAATTTAGATGTCAGCAGTACCAACGACAAAATAATACTTAGTGCTAAAACATAATGCATTGATTCAATATACAGGTCCCATGATGCTCCCTGCCCTATACATGCTTCTGTGTCAAATCAGATCAAATTAAAAAGAGGGGAACTTGAACAATTTTTTAAATAATTCCCTCCAATTCTATGAGCAATTCAAGGATACAGATTTAAATTGTTTTGCAAGGCCACTGCAGCATAATAGATCCAAATTGGTCTTCCCTTGAGCAGCAATTTGTAGTTAGATCTGACAGAATATCAGAATTTCCATTCTGCAGGAACTTGATAGGAAAGGTGGGGGGGGAAGTGCTCAATTTTCTAGTAGAAAAAAGGAAATTTCCTATCAGAAATTTAACTTTTTATAACTGAGTTTCATTTGCAAAATTTTCAAATAAAATTGATCCTGGGTATACCTTGGGTCCTAGTTCCTTACATATTCTTAGCAGACTCATGAGGAGCCAGAAGTCTAGTAGACTTCTTCCCCCAGATCTGCAACGAGGAGTGTGAGAAGGATGATTGATCCAGGCAGTGGATGCAACGGTACATCACGGAAATCCCCACCAAGAAACAGAAAGCATCTTATTTCCATCAGAAGGTTAGTGAACACTTGCACTGAATCCATGTTTTATGTATTATCACGAGCTTGGTCATGCGATGTCAGGCTAATGTTTTTCTACCCTTCAGCTTCACTTTCCCTGTTTTTATTTATTATTTCATGAAGACCTTGCCCAACTAATGTATCTTACATCTCACTATAATCCAGGAAACTCAGACAAAAGCTTTCATCTCTACCGCTGAGTACCCCAAAACATGATTTATCGCATGGCCTGTCAAATCTTACCTTATTCAGCATTGAAAAGTATATTCACATTTTAGTAGAAGGTCACTGTCAAACTTCCACAATTAATATTCCTATCCCTATTTGATGGATGACCAGTCATAATCACTTGACATATTTTTGCCACTGAAGATTCTTGTTCTATTCATTCCATCTTCACATTATCTGATGCACAGTTTCTCACTTGACATCACCTCATCAAAGAAACAGATAAAGCCCATATCCGTTACTTATTTTCCTTACTTTACCAGTCGTTCAGGTTCTCAGAAAACCTTTCCTGGAAATTCCCTTTCCCTGTTCCTTCATATGAATTATTACTCAGCAATCACTAGCTTTATACATATCGCCTTCACATAGAAAAGGAGTTCAAAGACACTATCTGCCTCTCTCATTCACTGCATGTTTTTCTAGTGGAGAGGATTATGTTAAGAGTCTGTCATCACCACAGTCCTTTCAACACCACTGCTCACCTGGCACAACATCAGTGTCTGACACCATCCCACGTCTCATCTCAGCAACAGGAGCTCCTACTGCAACAATAGACATTTTGAGGCTGTTATTTGAATGTTCCTTCCCCTACACTTTTCTCAGATATTTTTACTGACTAGTTTTCCATAAAATCACTATTGTCTGCTGCTGACTTCATTATGCTTCTATTACATTCTGAACCTACATAGGCTTACAAATCTTTGTTGTCTAGCCCAAAACTTAACAAGGATTTGGCTGTAAGACCCCAGATGTGCTCCCATGAACATAAGCATAGTAATACAATAAAAGAATAAAAGAAGTAAGAGTCAATTTTTCCTCCAGAGTCTAGAAGATGTCTAGGCAAAATTTAATAAAAAAAATCAATGGCTACTTTCTGTTCCACTCATCACTAAAAAAATATGTGTATTTTGCACTCTAATTGTGAATCTTTAAGTGCCCTATGGCTATAGCTCTGTTCCACGTTCTAATATTTTTTGTCTCATTGCAGATTACTATAAATTAAACAAGGAAAGTGAGATCTGTCATACTTGAGAATCATTAGCTGTTGCAAAATATTTTTCCAAAGAGCATAAAACAAGACCTTGTAGTGAAAGCAGAGATATTCCTTATTATAATGCTAAAACAATTTCTTGCTTTTTGGATAGCATTTCTATGTTCAGGAAGGAACAACAATAACCATATCTTAATCCTATCAGTGGCAAGGGAATTGTCTTACTGCAAGTAACAAAAAAATTACTTGCATTTTTCCTTTCACAATAATAGTTCTTTTTAACATTGCCAAAGCAATTCTGTTTGAAGTTCATAAAAAGTCTAAGAGGTGCTGAAGAAATGTGTAATTATTTAATCAGGAAAAAAATGCTTCTATTTAAAAATAAGGGTCTCCTTTGAATTTTTTCCTAATTACTGTACTGGGAGCCAGATCATGAAATCTGAGGATCATTCAGTTACTGCAAATATTTTTAAGATGTGGTGGAAGCCCAGGTCATTAATTGACAGAATATGGGCTAACAGGAAAACACCAAATCTGTCCAGGTCATGTACAGTAATTAGAAAGGAAATGTCTGTGATACCAGAACAAAGACCACCTTATAACTGCATTCATTGCTGAACAGGAAAGGTCGTATTTTTTATTTTTGAGTAGGAAATTCTGAAATGTCATAATTTTTCATACAATCAGAATTCTCAGAACAGCAATATTGCAACCTCTCCAAAGAATTGTCTGTTACCCTATGTATCCCAGTTGTGGATTTTGAGCACAGATCACTATAGGACAGTATGTTGTCCAGGTTCATTTTCTAAATAAATATACTAAATGTAGATCTTGTGAGATGCTTTTGGTTTGCTGGTTTGCTGTTGGTTTTTTCCCCTGCCTCAGCATTAATTACATTGCATTTCTCAATAGTGAACTTCATTATAATTTAGACAATATTAACCTACATTAATAGCTAACTGTGAGTTTCAGAAGAGTGAAGGTACCTTTCTGAGTCACGAAATTGGATACTTTGCTCTCTGCAAGGTGCAGGATTAAGTCAGACTTCCTTATTGGCATTTTGTATTTGTTTCAGTGATTCATCATTTAGTGTAAATCCCTGAATCCCTACATGCCCCAAATGCTCAAACATTGTATGGGGTTCTTGGAAATTTCCTAACTGGTTAGATATCGAAATGTTAAATTTAAATATCCTAACACTTAAATTATATTATTATCTATTAAATATCCATCAAAGAGTCTAAGCTACCCTACAAATCTTTTGGATCATGATTAAATTGGTCTTGGGAGCTCAACTAAAAGCAATGAGGTCAGAAAAATATACCTTATTTTACAAAAAGTAACCTCTGTTATATTTCTTATTTTGGGAGAAAATCAGACACCAGTCACAAAAATTTGTCTTTATTGCATCCTCATATTCATGAGGAACACAGGAGAAATGTAAATCTCTACTTTCAAGAACTATATATAATATAAAGCATATCTTAATTTTCTTTGTCTGGGAATCCTTCCAGAAGGAATAATTAAAATCTGAGACTGTGTGAAAATAATGTTTTAAAACTCCTAAGCGTTCATAGCATTACTTTGATTTTCTTATTCTTTTTTTCTGGTGTTTCATTTATTTGTTGGTTTAACCTCATACATGCGTATGTTTCATCTCATCTAAAATAGTTTTCATCCCAGCAACAAATGCCTTCCAGAAGGCTGCATATTTAAATTTTCTGTATTCCAAAATGACCAGATAAAAATCATGGGAAATATTCCAAAACATTTTTTTAATATATGATAAAATATTTTTGTATTTTTATTGTAACTAATTTTAGAAATAGAAAGTTAGCTGTGGTTTCTAATTTATGTTATTTATTTATAATTTTACAACCCTAACAGTGGTTATCTTACTAGCCCCACAATGACATCTTGTGGCTACTCTGGGCTGATCTTTCAGTGATCAATATGATGAAAATTCCTACTGATTTTCCTAGAAATCTTTCCTGCATGAACAGAAAAGTTAACCTTGGTGAAGAGTCTACATAAGATGGCTGCCTGGTCTTTCTAATTCATGAACAACCATTCCAGCTCTTCCATTTTTCTGTCAGTGGAAGATTAACTAATTAACTTTTCATATAAAACATCTTCTGTGAAGGTGGCTACACTACACTGAGAAAGTGACAGCTGGAAGACTTCAAGGTTTAAAAAGCTCATAGTTGAGTTTAAATCTGCAACATCAGGATGATGGAAACGAAACCTTAGAGAGTGATTTACAGTCAGGTCCAAAATAAACCCTTTTGCACATTGTCAGAAAGTTCTTGTTCTCTTTTGGTTTTTCTGTTGTTTGGGATGGGTGGTTGTTATGTTGGCTGGCTAGTTTTACTCTTTTGTTTTCCATCAGTCCTCAAATATTTTGATCAGATATCCATTCTCATCTGCTTCACTTTCTGCAAATACAAATTGCAATGAATTTCTTGGGATAAGTATGTACACCTAGAGCTGTGTAGCAAATGTTAATGTTACTATGACTGTTATGTTACCTGTCTATAGATATCTCTGACTTCTTATACACTTTTAACAACCTGATTGTTTCTCCAGTGGCTTCCTAATTTCAGATTAACCCTTTCAGTGAGAGTCTTGGTTTTTCTTCCTTAGATACTCACTTTCTAATAATTTGGGAAAAGCACAGTGGCCATGTCCCCTCCCCTTCTTTACTAGTTCATAGGTTCTGAATTGAAAATTCCTGATAAAAGTTGAGTTTTCATTGCAAATGTTTATTTTAATATTAAATTATTATTAATATTAATCTTAAATAGATATTTACACATTTGCAAAGCAGTTATCAGCTTTTGGGTAAAGAGCAACTTTCTGATTTCACATTTTGCAGAGATATATGCCTTCATAAAAATAATATTTTCTCCATGGGTCACTGAGGAATTGTCAGCAGCAAAACTTGCTATATTATTTGATTAAAAAATAATTTTTATTTTACTTTTTGAAGACCATTACATATATGAAATATGTACATATATGGATATATCTCCATATATACTTTGAAGTATATGTTCGGGGGGGATTGGCAGGAATTTTATTGAAGACAAAAGCATTACCCATACTTTGTTAAATCCAGAATTTGTACAGCTATGCTTCATTTTCCCAAACATTATGTGTGATAAATCTGTTGAAATGCTTATTTATTGCTCTTCATTGAACACAGGTTGTGTTATACAAGGTCTTGGCTGAAGTATAGGGCATGTTAGACACAGTATTTTAGCTCAGGAGGAACATTGGGGGAGTTACCAGCTGGCTGAGGGTAGAAAATGGCCTTATACCCCTTCCAGCAGTACAATGGGAGGTTCATGGAAGGAGCTGGCAGCATGGATATGAGCTGGTGAGCTCAGATATGCCAGTGGCTGAAAACTCTCACTAAGAACAAACAGTCAACATCAGACTGAAGATATGATCATCAGTTGTATCAAGAATCAACAGCAGTATGAGGGAAAGGCCGAGGCAGCAAAAGGGTTTTGGCAAAAGGAGGCTGCTGGAAGGCTGCAGTATAGCAGCGAACAGACAAAGAAGTGGAGGCAAGATGAGAACACAATTCCTTCAATTGCCAGTGAAGGTGGCCAAATACAAATAATGTCAGTTACAACCGAGTGGGAAGAATGGTGAACTCTCAACAGCTGAGCTTGCCTCCAAAACTATTGTCAGTGAGATTTGAGCTCTGGCTTTAACATGTAATTAAACCTCATTCTTGATAGGAAGTTGCAGGTTTTCAGCTATTACCAGTATACAGTTGATGAATTGAAAATTGCCACTGTTAAGAATGACTTGCTACTGTCAACAGTATTACGCTGCCTACTGGTATGCTTTAAACTTAAAGTACAGACTTTAAAACCTTTGGCAAAAAATAACTGCCCTTATTTGTTATGAATAATCTCATTTATATTAGCTGCTTATTTGAGCTGATCAGTAGCATATACAACGATTTTAGCAAATAGCAGCAAATCACAGAAACAGAATCAAACACATTGGAAGGGACGTCTGGAGGTCTTCTAGTCCAAGTTCCTGCCTAAAGATCAAGGTGTACAGGTTGCTCAGGGATGGAGAATCTACAGCCTTTCTGGACAATCTGTTGCAGTGTTTGACAGTGTTTTCTCAGAGTAAAAAAAAAAAAAAAATTCCCTGCCCTTGCAGTTCATTTCATTTACTCTATTTCTGCTAAAATTTGATAGCTCACAAGTTAATAAATGAAAACTCATATGTGTTTTTCACCAAAACTACAGTATTGTTTGTTCAATTACTTCAACTGGCATCCAAACCAGAGTGAAGGTAGAGCAAAATTTGTCAAACTCTGCATTTGGAGATGCCTTAGACATCTGCTGGCAATGTTCACTAAGACATATGCCAGAAGGCACCACTCTCCTGGCAGAGGTATGAATCCAGTTGCCTCAGGCACTTTGAAATTCAGGAAATGGACAACATTGCACCTTGGTTCCCTAGGGACACTGATCCAATATACACCAACAGACAAAAAAGAATTCATTTGGAATTGCCTGATTAGGCAGAAAAAGACCATCTTTTGCAGAACAGCCTTATGTAAGGATTTTAAACCACCCACACGCAGCCAGCCTGTTGACATACATGAATGGGCACAAGCACAGAGAGGCCTTGTTCGGCAGTAATTGTGCATATGTTGTTTTGGTTTGCTGAACAATAGATTGTCACTGTCAGCTGATTGGCAGCTAACAGCAATCAACTCATTAAAAGTTCTTGGCTTTCCCATCCAAGCTACTCACAAGGCCTAGTCAAAGGATGCTGGCAGTCCTGAGCTTGAATTTCCCCTCAGGATACCAGAATGGGAGCAAGGAAGTACCAAGCTGGTGAGGTGGTAAAAGTTAGAAGCAAGATTTAGATGAAGGCATGGTTTGGGGTCCCACTGCAGTCATGAATAACAGGAGTGAGAAGGCAGGACATTATATGGAACTGTTACTTTGAAAGAGGCGGACTGTCAGCATGTATGCAAGCCCCAAGGTAAACTGTATTTGGGTACACCTCATCCAGCTTTTTCCTCACTAATGAGTGAAAGGCCCAAGTTCACTACCCATACTTTAAAAGAAAAAGATTAAGAAACAAAGGTAGGGGTGGGGGGAAGAAAAAAAGAAGAGGAAAAGAAAAAAGGGAGGGGAAAGGGAAAAAAAGGAGGCATGGGATTGTCCTAGCCACCAGGTCATTTATATCACTCTCTACAGTGTAACACATTCTTCCTATGCTTCCTATTGAATCTAGTCAAGAGCATAGCCAAGAATACGAGCATCATAGACCTATGCATGAGGCTATATACTGCTATAGCACATACCTGAGAAGGTAGAGCCCATTTCTGACATTTGTCTATTGTAGATAGATTTTTGGTTTTACTTTTTTATTTTAGTTAAATAAAGAAGATATAATCTTGAAATTACAGAGCACAGCTTCAAGCCACCTCAGTTTCTCTCCTACCCCCTAAGGAGGTTTCTTACAAAATATACAAATTTCTAAGAAATTTCCAAAATTATTTCACCCTTCATAGGAGGCTTCCCTACATTCTAGAATTCAAAGTCTCTCTCCAACTTTAACATCAGCAAGTCCTTGGAAAGCAGTCCTATATCTAGTCACTGTAATGCAGGTCCTAGTCAGGTCCCACCACTTTGTGACATGAGTGGCTGCAAACCTGATGGGAACCGTGGGATTTCATAGCCTCACCAACCTTTCTTGTGACAAGGCAACCTGTGCCAAGCCTACTGCCAATGCATACAGAGCGAAAACAAATCTGTCTGCCCATCTTGGAAATCCACAATTTCTTTTTGGACTCCTCTTCCTACAAACCTAAAAGCCCAGCAGTGGGATCTCATGCTGTAACAACAGCCAAAGTAAAATCTAGCTGAGTTTAATCTTGCTCACTCACAATCATGCTGAATAATAGGTTTTCTTTGAGACTCAAAATATTGTCATGACATAATCACACCTACGCTATCGATGGGAATGTGCTTATTTTCTATAACTTCATTCTAATCTGAGTACAAACTGTAAATGCCAGATTAGGGCAGAATGCCCCCTCTCTTATCTGCTTCACTCCCCAGATGTTTGATATCATAATCTAAACTCAAACGTTAAAAGGGAAGGCTGAATAACAGTATTCATTAGACTTTATTGCTATTGTAAATTGTCCTGTGGTGTACAAACTATCCTTTTATTACTTGCTTGATTATGAAAAAATTGCACTTGTCTGTTGTATCAAAATTAATGACCCAATGGTGTTAATGGAATTGCTAACAGCTGATAAAGGTTTTATTAAATAATATATGCAATTAAATAGCTTGAATTAATTTATGTCTCACTGATAATAAAAGTATTCTGCCATCTTGTGGCAGTGTACTCCCTGCTCTGCCCTTTATTTCCATAACAATGCTCAAGTGATAACCACCAAGTCAGGTGTGATGGATGCCTCTGGTCCTAAGGGCTGCATCTGACTCAAAGTGGATGGGAGAGACAGATAACACAAAGGCCAGAGGGGAATTTGGACAATATGCCCACCTAACCACAGTGCTGGTCAAGGTCTGGCTTAAGCCAAGTTTGAAATAAACTAACTTCTGTAGCCTGGTCCTCGTTTTGCTGGGATGGAGTTCATTTTCTTTTCTTTAGCTGGTACAGTGCTGTGTTTTGAGTTTAGTATGAGAATGATGTTGATTGTGGATAACTGGCTAGCTGAAAAGGGTCACATAGACATAGTCCAGCTGGCTGGACAAAAATGCACATCGCTCTCAGCTTATCTGAAGTAAAGCAAAATACACTGTCTTTGGCTGTCCTTGTTACACAGTAACAGGAAGATTTTGGTGGGAAAAGAATGTTGCAGGTGGGAACAGAAAACTACAGAAGAGAAACAAGGGGCGGGCTTGGTATTTAGGCAACTAACCAATAATGAGCTTAACTTTTGTAATATGTATGAGCTAATTATAACAAGGCATAAAAGGTGACTGTAAGGGACAATAAACGAAGTCTGCTGATCACTCATATTGAGCGACTGTGTCTTCCCTCCGTCGCAACAGTTGATAACGCACTAATGGTTTTAGTTGTTGCTAAGTAGTGTTATACTCAGTCAAGGACTTCTCAGTTTCTCAGGCCCTGCCAGCGAGAGGGCTGGAGGGGCACAAGAAATTGGGAGGGGGCACAGCCAGGACAGCTGGCTCGAACTAAAGAATATGGAATATCCCTTTGGTGCCTAAACTTCCCAATTACCAAACTCTGAATTAGTTAAACAAGAATGTGCAGAAAGTGTAGGTCAGGCTGACCCACCATCCAAAGTCGTCAAAACTGATGACTGAAAGGACTTCTAATCAAGGGAGTCAAATCTTGGGAAACCAAGAACAGATAATGATAAGAACACTGTTATGTAAATTATGCAGAAAGAAGTCTCCAAGTGAAAAAGTTCTGGCTGCAGGAGGAGACAAATTGATAAGGTGTTGCAATCACTAATTTGCACTAACAGTGAGAAACCTGTAACCAATCCTGTGTGTGAATAAAAATGAATATGTAAGGTAATATGAATATTCAAGGACTCTACTGTATATAACCTGTACCCTCAAGTAGCTTGGTGTGCATGTTAGGAGGAAAGAACCCCCATGCACCCAGCGCTGCAATAAACTAATGTCAGCTTTCTAAACTGTCATGTGGTTTGGAGAGTTTTCCTGGTTATCGTTTTCAGTAATGGTCTGATAGAATGTCGGGCTGAGTATATAAACTGGAGCGGGGGCGGGGTTGGCTGTGGCAGGCAGACAGCTGCTCGAGGACTGACTGGGCATCAGTCACCAGGTGGTGAGGAATTGTATTGTGCATCACTTGTTTTGTTTTTTTTACTTTTTGACTGTATTTCTCCCTCTCTCTCCTTTTAATTATAATAGTTGTTATTATTATAATAATAATTTATTTTATGCCAATTATTGAATTGTTCTTACCTCAACCCATGAGTTATACCTTTTTCCTGATCTTCCTCCCTATCCTAAGGAGCCGGGGGTGGGTGGGGAGGGGGGAGCAGGGCAGGGAATGAGCAAGTGACTGGATGGTACTTGGTTGCCATCTGGTGTTAAACCACGACAGGTCAATATGCAAATGTGACTATAAGTCAACTATCTTACTCCATGAATAGTGGGCAGCCCAGGGCCCTCTAAGCTTTCCTGCATGTCAGTGGGCTGTATGCCAGGATCCCCCCTTGAGCAGGGACAACTCTCCAGGTTACTCCTTGATGTTGAGAGATTCTTTGCCATGACAGATCCTTGGTAAGCAAAGGACCTCAGCAAGCTTCAGCTTATGTATTTTTGCCAGCAACTCCAATGTTGTGCCAGTAAGCATATAGACACCAGTAATAGGAATCACATTTGCATTGTGATCCAACTGTATGTTGCAATTGCTATATAGTGCTTATGTTGGGATTTCAACACATTGCTGTATCATGCTACTAAATCAAAATCCTGTGTGGAATAGCTAAAAGACTGTTTTCAGAGAGTATTGGACCCTAACATAACCTGTCATAGTTATGTACAACTAATTTAAACTGGAAATTTGTGTGCTCAATTTACAAACAGGCAAATCTATGCAAGTATCTTCTTGATCTGATTGCTGCACATTCTTCTTTTTCTTGATTTAAGTCATTAAATGCACTATTTCTTCCATATCTAGATGGTACGTAATACAACAAACAGTTAATACAATGGTAGATTAGCACTTTGGTTCTAATACCATGAGCTTTGTGTTTCCACTAGCTCTTGATCAACCCAATGCTTAACTTCCTTCTTAATAACCAAAAGCCTTTAAAATCTCTTTCAAACAAGCAAGTGGGCAAGCTCTGAAAGCATTCATGTCTTCTCTGAGATAGAAGTACTAGCCAAACAAGGCAAAACATTCTAGTAAAAGAGCTCATTAATACCACAAAGATGCAAAACCTTTTATTCCTATTATACTTATTATTTCCTTAGATCTGATTTACATGTATTATAATTTTTTGCATTTAATTTTCTCTTATATTATGCTGCAACCAGCATTCTATTAAGATTCAGCATTGTAAAATGAACTTTTACTTTTTTAAGCCAGCATATTTTCCCATAATTATAAAACTAGAACTTTGAAGTTTAAATCCACGATAATAAAACATTAGGCAAATGAAGCATAAGATCAATTTTAAATCAAACAAAGTGAAAAATATTGAACTGTCTTAGGGCCAGTGCTTAATAACCCTTAGGATTATACTGCTCAAGTTATTAAAATGAGCCTATATTGTATCGTACACCACTCTGTAAAAAACTATTATTTTTTTCATGAATATTTTATTTGAATCCCTGACTTGTAAGATGAAATTTCACTTCCATAAACTTTTAAAAGGAGTACAATCTGTAAGCCAAGTCCTGTACAAAGCAAACTTCTTGATACGAAACATCACTTTATCCCCACCTTGTGGAAATTTTCTGCATATGCTATTAATTCAAAAATAAATTTGATGGTATGATCTGAACCATTCCAGTAATGTAGCTGTAGTATGTAATGTAGCCATACAGATCCTCTCAAAATCAGCTTGTCATGGAGATTGTAGCCCTCAAAATTACATTTTCATTTAGATGAGCCTGAGCTGAATCTGTTTATCAGAATAACCAGGAAAGGGGCTGAGAGGGGAAGGAAGGAGAGGAGATAATACTATCACAGCAGGTAAAAATTCAGATTCAGGTTTTGTTCCAAAGATTATTGATTCCAAACTTGAATATGAAACATAGATACTAAGAGACTAACTGAGCTGAGCTGATATCATAGGATATTGTAAGATACTGCTATATATCTGAGCATTAATTCGAATTATCCTCAAAACAATTCACTGAAGTACTGAATAGTTTCTCTATACAAAAAGAAACCAGGAACGTGGAGAAATGAGATTTAAAAGTTTTCATACCTTGATCTGAAGGTAGGAGTCCCTCAGTGCAAAACTTGTTTATCTGACAGTTCACCTGTGACATCCTCTTCTTCCAATTCTCTTCTGGCATAGAAAACACATTTTCCTCTGGCATTTAATGCTTTGGAAATGAAGGCAAAAATGCAGACCCAGAATGATCCCTGGGATCATTGCATTTGGTTCATTGCTATTATAAAAAAATACCACAGAATTATTTCAAAATCACTATTGAGTTCTGTTTAAAAATATACTATTTTTTCCTTCTATTTTTGCATCAGAAGGTTTTACAGAAAATCTTTACATTAAAAGTTTGGGTTTTGTTTTGTTTTTTTTTTAATTTCCAGCCTAGAAACTGTAATGGTTAATTTTTACCTATTTATTCTTTTACCAGTATTAGCTAATTGATTGAATAACTATTTCTCCTTCACTAGTGTTCACTGTCATACAAGTCTTCTGTTACAGACAAGAACCATAGCCCTGCAGCTTTGTTTTGCTTGGCTAAATATGTCCGTCTCTTCATGCCCTCTTTTCCACTTACCCGGTCATGTTTGAAATATTTCCATACATTTTTTGCTAGAGTACTCTTCTTTGAACTAAAAACAGTGTACTTCTGTATCATATTAAAACATTTATGAGATAAATGAGAGCTTATGAGAGTTTATGGGTCAGGATTAAAGGGAGGACAGGGACAGGTGACCTTATAGTGAAGGTCTGCTATAGGCTGCCCAAGCAGGAAGACTGAGCAGATGAGGCCCTCTATGAACAGATAGGAGCCATCTCATGTTCACAATCCCTGGTCCTCATGGAGGACTTCAACTACCTCAATATCTTTTGGGGGACAACACGGCAGGGCATAAGCAATCCAGCAGGTTCTTGGAATGCATTGACAATAAATTCTTTTTCCAAGTGGTAGAGGAGCCAATGAGAGGTGCTATGATGGACCTTGTTCTCACTGACAAGGAGGGGCTGGTGGGGAACGTGAAGTTCAAGGGCAGCCTTGGCTGCAGTGACCATGAAATGGTGCATTCAAGATTCTTAGGGCAGTGAGGAGGGCACAGAGTAAGCTTGCTACCCTGGACTTCAGGAGAGCTGACTTTGGCCTCACCAGGGATCTGCTTGGTAGAGTAACATGGGATAGAGCCCTGGAGGGAAGAAGGGCCCAAGAAATCTGGTTAATATTCAAGGACCAACTCCTCCAAGCTCAGCAGCAATGTGTCCCAAGAAAAAAGTCAGGCAAAAAACTCCAGGAGGCCTGCATGGATTAGCAAGAAGTTCCCGGACAAACTCAAGTACAAAAAGGAAGCCTACAGAGGGTAGAGGCAAGGACAGGTATCCTGGAAGGAATTCAGAGAAGTTGTCAGGTTAGGAAAGCTAAAGCCCTGGTAGAACTAAATCTGGCCAGGGACATGAAGGGCAACAAGAAAAGCTTCTGTAGTTATGTCAGTGATAAAAGGGAGACTAGGGAAAATGTAAGCCTTCTCCAGAAGGAAGTGGGAGACCTGGTTGGTTACTTAGGACGTGGAGAAGGCTGAAGTGCTCAACGACTTTTTCACCTCGGTCTTCACCAGCAAGTTTTTCAGCCACAGCTCCCAAGTCACAGAAGGCAAAGGCAGGGACTGGGAGAATGAAGAACTGCCTGCTGTAGGAGAAGATCGGGTTTGAAACCATCTAAGGAACCTGAAGGTGCTAAAGTCCATGGGAACTGATGAGTTGCATTTGTGGGTCCTGAAGGAAGTGGCGAATGAGGTGGCTAAGCCACTATCCATCATATTTGAGAAGTCATGGCAATCTGGCGAAGTTCCCACAGACTGGCAAAGGGAAAACCTAACCCCCATTTTTTAAAAGGGAAAAAAGAAAGACCTGGGGAATTACGAACCAGACAGTCTCACCTCTATGCCTGGCAAGATCATGGGGCAGATCCCCCTGGAAACTATGCTAAGGCACGTGGAAAATAAGGAGGTGATTTAGTGAAGCCATGCTGGCTGTCACCAGGGCAAATCATGCCTGACAGATTTGGTGGTCTTCTATGACAGGGTTACCATGTAGGTGGATGAGGGAAGAGCAACTGATGTCATCTACCTGGACTTGTGCAAAGCATTTGACTCTGTCCCACATGACACCCCTGTCTCTAAACTGGAGAGACATGGATTTGACAGGTGGACCACTCAGTGGATAAGGAATTGGCTGGATGGTCACACTCAAAGAGTTGTGGTCAATGGCTTGACGTCCAAGTGGAGACCAGTGATGAGTGGCATTCCTCAGGGGTGTGTGCTTGTTCCAGTGTTGTTCAACATCTGTCAGTGACATGAAAACTGGGATTGAGTGCACCCTCAGCAAGTTTGCCAACAACACCAAGCTCTGTGGTGTGGTCAACACGCTGGAGGGAGGGGATGCTGTCCAAAGGGACCTTAACAGGCTTGAGAGGTAGGCCCAAGCAAACTTTATGATGTTCAACAAGGTCAAGTGCAAGATCCTGCACACAGGTCAGGGCTGACCCCCAGCATCGATACAGACTGGGTGGAGAATGGATTGAGAGCAGCACTGAGGAGGAGGACTTGGGGGTGCTGATGGATGAGAAGCTCAACATGACCCAGCAATGTGCACTTGTAGCCCAAAAAGCCAACCGTATCCTGGGCTGTGTCAAAAGAAGCATGGCCAGCAGGTCCAAGGTGGTGATTCTCCCCCTCTTCTTGGCTTTTGTGAGACCCCACCTGGAATACTGCATTCAGCTTTGGGACATCTAGCATAAGAACATGGACCTGTTGGACTGAGTCCAGAGGAGAGCCATGAAGATGATCAGAGGGCTGAAGCATGTCTCCTATGAAGGCAGGCTGGGAGAGTTGGGGTTGTTCAGTCTGGAGAAGAGAAGGCTCTGGGGAGACCTTATAGCAGCCTTCCAGTACCTAAAGGAGGCCTAAAAGAAAGCTGGAGAGGGACTTTTTGCAAGGGCATGTAGTGTCAGGAGAAGGGGTAACATTTTTGAACTGAAAGAGGGTAGGTTTAGATTAGCTATTAGCAAGAAATTCTTTACTGAGAGGGTGGTGAGACACTGGAACAGGTTTCCCAGAGAAGCTGTGAATGCCCCATCCCTGGCAGTGTCCAAGGTCAGGTTGGATGGGGTTTTGAGCAACCTATTCTAGTGGAAGATGTCTCTGCCCATGGCAGGGGTGTTGGAACTAGGTGATCTTTAAAGTCCCTTACAATCCAAACCATTTTAAGTTTCTATGATTAATTTTCAGTTAGCATGCCAACAGTATCACAGTTCTGCAGAAACTCTGTCCACCCTGTTGGTTTGATACGTTCAGAAATATTTTTTCACTTGAATTCTTCTTTTTTCCCTTACTCTATTGGCAAAACTTATTTGTTTATGTGGGACAAGAGAAACAAGTGGCAGTAGAACGAGAGAAGGTGATTTCATATTATTTTTCAGCTAATGAAATACCATGTTTTAAATGTTTTTTTCCTAATCTTCGGTTAACATGGCTTCAAATCCAATATATGTAGTGAATACAGTATTGCTTATTTCCAAGGCTACAAAAGAGGAAAAATTTGGCTAGTCAGGTAAAAAAAAAAAACGACAGAAAACTAGACTGAAATAGTAGTCTTAATATTTTTTAACTAGTATATTTCTTTCTGCTGTTCTTTACATGCCATTTTTCATTTTAACTTACGGATGAATAAGAAAAAAAATGAGGTTTTTTCCTGACTTTACTGAGAGACAGTGTTTTACTTCTTGCACAAAGCCTTTCAGAAGATTTAAATCTCCTGCTCCAAGCTATATCTTAATGGAAGAATGTAAAACCTTTCAAAAACATTATTGAGAAGACAAATTACTGACACCATAAATTCTAACAAAAGGAAGATTATGTAAAAAAATAAACAAATAGAACAAGGCAAGAGCCCATTACCTCCATGTGAGCCTAAGTAGTACAGACTGGCCACATCCACACTGCATAGTTCTTGATTGTGTCTCTCCTTCAGCTTGCATATGGTATCTTTACAGCTCTGCAACATAATTGTTATTTTCTTTCATTAATTAAAGTTTAGAGTTAAAGATATAAAATGAAGGGCATATTGTAATCCAGCAGAATGCTCTTACATAACAAGACTGAGGATGGGTATTACAGACTTTATATGCAAGCATGGAACAATAACAGCAACTAACTTGCTGGGTTACTGGTAACGGACATTGTAAGGTGACAGGCCAAACTGGGCACAACCTCACCCATTTTGCCTAGTGGTTACCATCCCAAGTACTGTACCTTGGCATTGCCTGAAAATGAATCAGTTGACAAACCAAAATAGCAATTAATCAAAAGAAACAACCAGACATTCAATGCTTAAGTTCACCCATTAACCTTAATCAGTATGTAATCTTAAGGGCAAAACATATAAAATGGCTTCCTGCAGGTACAGAAACTAAGTACTTCATTGATGCACTGCTATGAGCTCAAAAAAACCCATCGGTGTTGCATGCAGGGCTGGTGGCAGAGGACATCGGAAGGTTGGGGTTTAGGCTTGTAATAATCCTCTGATGTATCAGAATATCAGTGAGCTTTCATTTTACTTTGGGGTTTTTAATTATAGAACAGTGAACACCTAGTTTTTCTTTTCTCTTTTCGTGCAATAAACCTCTAAAAACATATCTGACTAAATCTGCAGAAAATCTGAAAGGAGTTCTGAGAGGCCTTTCTCAAACTACACATAGCCACCAAGACCAGTGATGTGGAGGGATCTACATTCCAGTCACCAAGTGGTTGTCCCTTGGCAGACAGGGAAATGCTGTTGCCACTCTGCTCTCTTAAAGAGTTAAACAGAAGCCTTTTGCTTTCATCCCTCAGTTACTAATATTTCCTTCTTCACCCTGAGAGATTTGCAGCCTTTTGATATATTGCTATGAAGAGGGTGGGATCCCTGCTTCCATCTCTTCTTTTCTGAGGAAGTACGCCATCTTCAGCACACATTCAGTGCATGCTTTTATGCAGGTATATAAGCAAGAGATCTGGGGAGTGGCAGATATGTAAACATATGTAAAGCAGACATCTAAACAACTGACAGACCTCCAGCTGACATTCCAGCATAGCATCTAACCCCATAAACATTTTTCTCATATGACTATTTGCACAAGCAAAAAGACAGTACAATTAGCCTATCGTTGCCATTATTATATCACTATTAAATCAGTCAGAAGGTTAGAATTTGGTATCCTCTTTCAATCTCACAAACAAAATCTCCTGTACTTGCTTAGAAACAGTATTGGATACTAAATACTTTCTCCTTGTTTAAAAATTGTTTAGAAAGTACAACAGCACAATTGTTACCCCCAGTCCTGTGGGTAACTACTCCAGCCACTGTGTGCGACAACTGTAGGTGGCAGAAAGAGATCTGGTTTTAGCCTTCAGATAAAAATGGTTACAAAGCAGTTGGTGACCAGCTACTTTCTGCTAGAGTGACTCGTTTCATGAAAATAGTTTCCTCCAATCCAAACCATTATTTGGGAATGTATTCCCCAAATTTCATTTGTTGAAACTGAAATAATTTGGTTTGGTTTAGTTCTACCTAACCCAAAGCTGCCTGATGTTTCATTTCAACTGATTTTCATTTCAAACTGATTTTAAAAATCCTAAGACATTAAACCTTTTCCTTAGGAGAAAGTTCCCACTTTGGAGAAGAGGTAATACAAGCTTTCATAGTCTCCTCAGCTAAGCCCCTAATGCTCTGAAAGTTATGTGAACACCTGCACTATGGGCCAGCCAGCAATGATGGCCAAGTCTGCATTGCACCATGCTGATCCTGCAAGGACTTGCTGGTGGCTTGAATTATCCTTCATGTGAGGAAAAGCAAAATAATGTAATGACAAAATAAAATATATTTCAATTTCAAAATTCTGAAATAGAATGTAATAAAAATACAAAAGGACATGTCCACACAATGCAAAAGTCTATGTACTTTTAGTCTCAGGTTTTGTTTGGGTTTTTTTTTAAATTTTGAAATATAAACAATTCCATTTACACACAGTGAAACAGCAACGTTGCTGAATTTCACTAATTTCTGCTGCAACTTCTCTCTGCCTGTTTGATCATCCTCCATTTAATCTGAACAGACCCTTACCAGAAAAGACCAGAAACACTTGTAAAGCACTAGGCAATCTTTCATAACTTTAATATGTTACGTATGTAATGTTTGTATCCTCATAGCATAGTATTCTCAGGCCAGCACATTTTTGTCCCTATTGCTAGACAAACATAGGATTAAAAAAAACATATTCCTGAGAGCTGGAAAACTGTACAGAAAAGGTGCAGGCAGACAAAAGGAAACTAGGGGATAACACTATCAAACATGAAAGTCTGTGTGCGCATCATCATCTATCAGGAGCCAGAGAACACACACGCACCTAGTTTTGAATGAAACGCTCCACAGAGAAGTAACACAGCAGACAATTCTTATCACCCAAAAGAAAAGGACAAAACAGAGAGGCTGATAATGACAACTGGGATGATTACACGGCAAAACGAGCAGATACTAGAGGAAAAGTATTGGTGTTGCCTTGTCCTTCAAGTCATATCAGAGAGACTCCCAAGATGGATCTGAGAGGCTTCAGCATGAGCATCTTCATTAGTTCTGACCAAGAGCTGAAAAAGTTGTGTGCTCCCTGGGAGACCATTAATTTCCTCCTGGCTGGGCAGCAGTGCAGATAAATTCATTTTCCTTAAATGATATGTCATGCCACAAATATGAAAGTGTAACACCTTCAGAACCTAAAAGCAAACGTTTGCACTATACTCAATTTTCTTGGTTTGGTGACTTTTATCTTTTTCATTACTGTTGCTATTTTCATAATTACAAAAAAAAGTTACAGGCTAGAAACCTTTAGGGTGTTCAGTGTACATTAATATTTGAAATGTGGAGACTGGTCTCAATATAGTCAGACATTTTCCATTTCTGAAAGCAAACTACAGAAGACAGGGTAAATGGCAGTATAAAGTACATTTACATTTTTATGGAAAGAAATTACCTTTGGGAATGCTTGTTTTATTTCCTGTAATTATATGCTGTATAAACTCTTAATACTCCACACTTCTCTAAAACATGGCAGAGAAATCCTGTCAGGTGTTTAAAATTCTTTTGCTGCTTGCTCTGGTTCTGGTGTTACAAATATATCCAAAAGGAAATACTCTTATTTTGTTCTGATCTCTGTTCTTATGTGATCTTCCTCAGTTTCAGCGACTGAATCACTTTGCAGTGACTCACAGACTTACAGAGGAAGATCTTTCATCTTTCTTCTCACTTTGTATTTCAACCTTATTACAGCTGTTCCCAGATGTCTTAATTGTCAAGAGACAATATGAGTGTCTCTTGACAGATTTTTTTTTCATTATTTCAAGTTCCTACTAAGTTTGTAAATTCCCTGCAGCTACTTTCTCTGGACATGAGTCTAGAGAGACATGATGCTACTTGTAGAGGATTGAAGCTGGGTTAATTAACATTGATAATATACAACCGTGGGCTGGCTTCAGGGGTGGTGGGTTGGCCAGTGTAGACAAGGTGCAGCTGTGGCTGGTTCTGGTGAGGGGTTGAGAGCCAATGAAGAGGGAGCAGCTGAGGAAGAGAGGAGGAAGAAGCAGAGAGAATTTGTGCCCTGGGTGAGGAGAAGGTAGTGGAGGGACTGGTGTGAAGAGTATGTTGGTATGAGATGGTAAAAGACCTTCTTGTAGCCAGTTAGTTTGGAGAGTGCTGTAACAACTACTAAATAGTTTTACATATCTCAATATCTATTTGCATACTTTTTTCCAGTTCTTTCCTGTTCATTCAAATCTGTTCTCCAGTCTTGTAGCAAACTGGTGATTATCTCCCCACTTCAGTGGGTTTCCCACCCTGTATCTTGTTCTGGGCATGACCCACCCCTGCTCTGTTTCCACTCCCTGGGCAGGGCTCCGTGCCACATCACAAGTGCGGGTTTGCTCCCATCCCCTTAAGGCCCTTGGCTGTTGTTACCCTGTCTCCCTGTAACGAGAGCCACTGTCATCAACAGGTATACATACTGGTACGTGGAAAATGTACACCAAATAAAATTACCAGATAAGTATATTTTAAAACTACATGTTGAAAGTCCCTTTACCTATGTTTAGTGCCAGAAGCCAAGTTTCAGGACTCTTTCCTGATGGCAGAGTCTGCAGGAGTAAGGTTGGGAGGAGTACAGGAAGATATTTCACACGTTTGGAGGATGGGAAAGGGAACGACAGCGAGGCCAGGCTTTGGCAGCTAACATGCTTTTAAACTCTGCCAGCATCTTCCACTTGAACTAGATATTTGACTACAGATATTCTGTCTTTGAATTTGTCTAGTCACTTATTTTGGTGTCTTGCTCTGGACTTAGAGCCTGACTTTCTGCACAGCTAGTTTTGAATTACTTTTAAGAAAAAAGGTTTGTGAAGGATCCTATTGCAGTAACTTCAGAAAGGAACCCAGTGAGGATCCCTTCTCATCCCACATTCGCTGGTTACCTCTCTCTAGTAATTTTTTTCTCCTCGAACTGTACAGAACCTTTATTAGTCCTGGACTTCTGTACATTTTGATTGTGTGTTCATTTCTCAAACAATACTCTTACTCCTAGAAATTTCTGAAGTATCAGGGTGCTGGAACACCCAAGTTTAGGTATTTGTAGGTAAGCAAAACATATAAGAGCTCATTGTAGCCAGTTTAGATCTCAGGTGCAAGTCAGCCACCTGATCCCACGCAGTGCCTTCTGAGATGATGCCCGAGCATAATTGCAACATGTGCATGGACCTGGCAGTTGTCTCGATGGATCTGACATAAGAATTACAGAACACTTACACCTTTCTGTACTGGCAACTGGAGATCAGGTGTGATAGTCCGCAACATCTCAGTAAATGCCTATGGCTAGGCAATTGAATCAAGCAGTATCGATAGTCAGCGGAGCTTGCAGTGATACAGCTGGCAAGCTCCTGGGCATCATCTTTTGCTGGTCTGAGTTGCTTTCTAGACCCGATGTGCTCTAAGAGGAGCTTAGATTGTGGACTAGATCACACACACATCTCATGCATGTGGATGCTTCTAGTTCTCTTATTGTGGAACTGAATCCTCTATTATTGTCCCACTCAATGGCAACACTCATCTGTGACCCCATATAGATCAGAGAAGGATCTTGTATCTTTTTCAGGAACACAGCAGTCAAATCATACATTAAGCCTGATAATATACAAAGAAAAGAGAATTGCAACTTGTTTTCAATCATTACTACTGAAAAATTATTCTACTGTTTCTGAGTCTGTAGTGGGAACTTTCCAAAGCTACTTCTCTGAAATAAAACGCTATTACAAAGTGGTCCAACTGACTAATATTCTAAATAGTAATATTTTTGTGTTTGAAACACATAACAAGTATGTCTTCATTATTTCTCCAGCATATTTACAATTACTGTTATGTATATGATCCCTAGACAGTAATGATCCCCATGATTCTCAAAACAATCATTTTAATGTGAATGGTCTTAAAGGAAGACATCACCTCTTCATAATAGTAATAATCTTTAAGGTAATGCTGTCTTTAAGAGATTCTTTAAGAAACATTTGTTGACAGGTAAGTAATGCTTCAATTAAAATCAATATTTTAGACTCAAATTACTTTTTACATTAGTATACCAGTTATTGTAAGGTCATTCACTATAATATGGTGACATTAACAATCTATATTTTTATATTGCAGTGGCATCAAATAAGTAATTTGTTAGAGCTTTACATTTGGTGCAGCAAGAATTTGTATACCATATTAATTCTTGCTGGAATATATAAAAGCCATCAAAATGTCAAATTCTGCATTTTCTTTGATGTTAAATAAATGAAGACTTTACAGTAAAAGAAAGTAATTTTAAATACCAGTTGGAGCATCACTGGCAAGAGGTGATTGATGGTTTTCTCATGTACACTAGACTGAATAAAAATTGTGATTACAGTTACTGACCTTCCTTTCAGGATGTTGTTAAAACATATGCAATACATCTCTTCTTTTTATGAATCTTAAAAAAAAACAACGAACCAACCAAAAAAAACTACTAAAGCAAAAAACATTGCTCTTGGAAACAATATTTTCCCTAAAAATCATAGAGAAGCAGGGGCTTAGCTCAAGAGTTTTATAGATTACTTCATTAAAGACAAAAGTACAATATCCTAAATTCAAATAAAATTAGTCTGGATATTAGGAAGGTCTTAATGGAGTGGCATCCATTAATGATAAATACATATTTATAACCAACAAAGAAGTACTTTATGCTTGTAATTTTTGGGGGGAAAGCAGGCGGTGAGCAGCTGTACTGTGTGTCTCTTGTTTTCTTTCCTCCCTTCCCTTTGGATTTCATTCCTTCCCCCTCTCCCTCCTTTTCAATATAACTGTTATTGTTATTTTTATTGTTCTTTCATTGTTATTTTATTTCAATTATTAAATTGTTCTTATCTCAACCCTTGAGTTGTACATTCCTTTCTGATTCTCCTCCCCATCCCTCTGGGTGAGGTGGGGAGGGAGTGAGCAGCTGAGTGGCACTTAATTACCAGCCAGGGTTAAACCACAACATCTTGCAACAATAATCATATACAAATGCAATTTCTAAAGTAGATGGCAAAAACTGCTAAAATTTAGAAAATACTTCTAGAATAATAAGTAATGCCAGGAAGTCAGGGTCACCTCTAAATTCCATTGATTATTCACTTCTTATTAATGTACCAATTATGACTAAGATTTAAGGGATGAATCTACCTACATATTTATATAAAGACAGAGTGTTTCGATGTTTTTAATCTATGTTACAGAATAATTTCTAAATATATAGAACTGGAAAAAGATCAGATTGGAATAATCTAGTGAAAGAGATTATTTAAAATTATACTCTCAAAGCAACTGAGTAATAAGCCATATATATATTTCTGTTTTAAGTAGTTTTACCACCAGATGCCAGTATTCTACAAAATTCTAGTATGAGATTTACCACAGACTTCCTCTTCAACCATTTTCCTTATTGCCATTAAAAGCTACAAAATGATACCTTACATGGATAATCTCCTTGTGCTGTAGGGTCTTTTAATATGTAAAGATACTTTAATGTAAGGAGGAATAAGCATGAAGATCAACGTGCTTTCAATTTACCCATGACAGTGTCTTATACTGTTATGACTGGAAAACTAAGCTCTGTCATACGAGTAGAAAAAAAATATGAATTCCATAATAGTTTCATTTATGTTAGGATTTTCACTGATGTTTATTTAACTTACATCAATCAGGTCTGATGGGTCTGGTCATCAAGAAATGCCTAAATTTCATGGGAAGAATATTAAACTAGCACACCAGTCCGCAGTCTATTTGCAGCACATGCTGACATGTAATTAAGGACAGGAAAATATGTCTAATACCTAATTTCAGTGCCACCACAGCTCTTTTACTTGATTACATCCAGGTTTTTGTGAATCAAATAATTTAGGTTGAAGAAAGATTCACTTTGAACTTCTGAGACCTTTTGAAAATTATGTTTTAAAAAGAAAGGTTAAGTACATATAGTTAGTTTAGTCAGAGTTCTCAGTCTGAACAAATTCTTAGAAAGAAAAAGATGATATTGCATTTTCAAAAATTAATGCAGAAAAATTGTATTACAAAAATTATAAAAATTATTTTTTAAATTACCAAAAGCTTCAGCATTAAACAAACAGACTGCTATTGGCAAAGTCTCTCTACTTACAACACAGAAGAAATTAAATTGGGTCAGCTGTAAGTATGTTGTCAGGATTGCAGCTGCCAAAATAAAAATAATGAATAAGTTAAGGTACCTTTCTGCAGACAAATGAGAATTTTGATACCGGATCTTCAAGACAATACAGTCTGTTATACTGGTTGACCATGATCTGTGCTTCATAATGGAGAAAAAATGGATAACCTCTGCAACATTTATCAAATCAAAGTATAACACTAGATTATGTATTTGTTGTCCCTGTTTAACATCAAACTAAAAACTCACAAGCAGTAGCCAAAACAATACCAGACCAAACCCAGGTTTGGTTTCAGTCAGATAAAAGAAAACAAAGCTATAGAATTATTAGAAGGACTATGACCCTAAAAACAGTCACAAATTATAGTCTTCTTCAGCCTCCTGGGAAAACCTGTGACACAGAGTTTAACTGCAATCTTCTGGAATATAGTCAAATTGTCTGCATGTCTATTCATGAATACCTATTCCACAGGTCTGACCCAATTACTAGTCCAGGAATTGAGTGGATTTTGTTCTCAAGAATTTAAACTAGTTAAAGAGATTAATGCAGATAACAAACTCATTGATCCCCATGGCACACAGAGAAACCTTTGGGAAGAGAAGATGACTTTCAGTCTGGGGGCTTCTTCAATGCAAATGGCGCTCTATTATATTTTAATGAAATTAAATACAAATGGATATATGAATTTGCGTCCTTATTGTCAAAATGCAAAAATATTACATCATACACAAATTACCAAAACATTAAAATGTATGTAAATCCTGAATACTGTTAGCCAGTCTTGCATTTTAAATAAGGAGACTTTTATTCTTTTTTTTAAAATAAACTTTTTTCCTTAGGAAAAATGATTAACACCTCCTATAGTTCACTTAAGTATATCATATAAAATATGGTATGAACTAACATTACTACTTCCAGTGTTTTTTTTCATTAATTTAGTGTATTTGGATTTTTCATTATCAGCTGCTTTGTCTCAGAAGAACACCCCTCCCCAGATGCAGGAAAATACTATTTTGTCTAAAATTATTTATGATTTTGTTTGATTTTAAAGAAGAATAACAATAAATCTTGAATATCACAGCACAGCTCAAATTTGCATAGAATTTACGGTAACAAGTTATTGTAGGTATAAAGATTTCCCCACTTTCTGGTTTTCCCTTATTTTTGTACTAAGAATACTGAAGGATGATAGAAATTTCTTTAAGGAGCTCAGATTTTTCTCCTTAGTTAATATTTCCACAGTCTTCACAGGGTACCCACATCACCGCTTATTCCTCAAATTTGGATAATCAGGCTGAGAACGTGCCAGGAGAAGCGTGATGAATAATTGCAGCAGGGACTTCACTGGGCACAGCTTCGTGTTTGCTCAGAGTCAGGTGAAATTAATCCCAATGCCATCCTCAGCTGCTTGCGGCTGGAGCAGACCCGACCGTCAGAGCTGAAGGTGGGAGCCAGCACAGCAGTGGCTTGCCCAGGGGCAGTGATGTGATGGTGAGGAGGGGTACCAGGAGTGAAAGGGGTTAGGGAAAAGCAGGCATGAAGTTACAGCACCTGAGGTTACACTCCAGAGATTGTGCAGGGAGGGAAAGGACAGCATTTAGCTTGTTAAAGAAAGACAGGGGGGAAAAATCAATGTACTTGCGTGTTCAATTCTGAGAGAAAACCTGAGTACTATCTTGCTTAACATTTTTGTCAGGATGTTTGGAAGATCTGAAGAGAAAAAAATAACACCATGAAGGCCCAGAGGCCTGTTATTAGCAGAAATCAAAACAAGCTGAGTAGGCTCATAAAGAGCAGAGCTGCTATTATATTCATAGATTATCTTAGCATTTGCACAAGTATCTGATGAATAGAGTGAAATAAATACCATGTCTTGTAAGAAAGTTCACCTAATCATTGAATTTCCTGTCTTCCTTTAAGGATGGCACTAATAGTGCAGCGTGGAGATTTATTCTCTGACTATACAGCTGTTGGGGGATGCATACGGTTGTGTTCAGTATAGAGGATGCCAACTAGCTAAAGAGAAGTATTGGGGTAATAGGAGTTGCAGCCCTTCCGTAAGGAAACTGGTTGCTGCTCACCACCTACAGCACAAACATTTTCCTCTGGGTCAAGAATGACTAAGGTAAGATGAATTCAAATGAGGAATGAGGAAAAGAGAGCTGTATGCCCCATCCTTGTAAAACACAGAAATGACCAGATACTTTGCCTGGGAGCGGTGGAGGTGTCCGTACAGAATGAGGCCCAACCATCCTCCAAGATGAGCTAGTCTAGAATCCAGAGACCAAAAATTACCTTCCTCCAATGTAAGAGCTATCTTATTTATTATCTGCTAACCAATTATTTACCCATACAAGGACTTGCCCATGGCTGATTAGCCTTAAAATGCTTTCACAAGAAACTATGTCAAAAGCCTTAGGTCTAAATAAATTGGAAATTAAAGACACTGCTGATAACCACATGGCTGCTGACACCCTCAAAAGACTCCAGTAGGTTTGCTAATAGAATTCCATTTATAAAAGTAATGCTGTGTATTCTCAAGTGTATTTGATTTATCTAGGTACCCATTAATTGTATTTTTTTCTGTAGATTCTAAAAAAGCCCTGCTGAATACAGATAATGGGCTTACAGGCCCACAGGACAGCAGAATACTATAAAAGTCTACAGGATCTCAGCTGACTCTCCTATAACTGGAATAGTACAATTTCAGACAAAAGAGCACCAATTAACTGTATATTAAGAATCTAAGTTATCAGATTACATATTGTATGCAAGTGTACATATATTTAAAAGATATGAAAAATAAAATCACTTAACTGTTATATTGTAAAAAATCCTAACGTGTCTCACTTGCTTTTAAACAAATGATACAAACACCATATTTTCCGGACTGGTCAACCTCATATCCTGACTTTGTCCCCTTCTGTTAGTAAAATACAACCTTGCTTCAGTGGGGCCAGGATTAGGTCTGCAGCAGTGGTCATCTTCTGCATCATCCCCTGACCGGCTTTAAATGACATAAAGTCTACCTGATTGTTCCATGCAGCTGCATATGTGGGTGCATCTGCTCTGCCATATTATTTCTGCTGGGAAGGGAAACCAAGAACACATGGCGAGACCACCAGTGACTCGGTCCTGCTGTGACAATTAAAGGTGACTTGCAGCTATAAGTTTCTCTCAGCCATCTGCTCCTTTGAGGAGGAATGTGGCTTCGGACTGCACCAAATCGCTACGTTCCAGGCAGTATTCATCCTTTGTACTTCATCAGAAACTCTCACTACCCCTTGAGCCCATGAGCCCTATGAGGCATACCTCTATATAACTCTTTAACTGAGGTACAGGTCCTGAGCCCAGATTACTAGCTTGTAACTAGGGCTTACCAGAAAGGGAAAATCTTACACTGCCTTGTCCCTGTCCTGGTCTATTTCACTGTCCTCATCCCTGTTTCCAGCCATGTGGTATACCACTCAGTCGCATTGGTGAGATCTCCCTTTCTCCAGTAGCAGCAAGTTTTGTTTTGGTTCCACTTAAAATTATGGCACAAGGAACAGCATGTCAAGGAGAAAAAGCAAATAATGAAAGGAGAACACAGACATTAATTAAATACCTTAATGAGGTATTCTTGCCTAACGTTATTTCGTGTTTCAAAAGATGGCATCAATATTAGGAGTTCAACACTACCTTCTTGAGAAAGGTTTCAGTCTGCTTAATCAGCTCAAACCAGCCAGCTGATGAACCTGGTAATTTGCCTCTGTGTCCAACCATGTGATTTAAACTGGATAAAACTCCAGGAATGGAATTGCACATTTTAACTGGACATGAACTTGTTGAGAATAAGTTTGTTCGCTGATGAGATTTGTTCTTAAATTAGTATTTTCCTTAAGAAGAAATACACATTAGTAAACTTCTTTTAAAAAACGCAGGACTTACCATCTCAGAGACCAAAATATTCTCTATTAACTGTAGGAAGGTGATTCATGCATAAGTATCATTTTTCCTGGACAGCTGGGAAGAAAAAATATTTAGATACTTCGGTAAACCTAGCTCGTCATCACTTTTCTGGTTTACGCAGCATTTCTGACTTGAGTAACTCAACATGCGGAACCACAGGATATTCATGCAAGCCTCTTGTTATTTTTTTAAAATCTCTTTTTTTTAGTATGATTGGAATAGTGGCAAAATTTCAGGTGCTGTTGTATTATTGCTATAGTTGTGGCAGCTGCTGTGAAAACAGCTTCTGTTTGACATTACCTCACCACTTCTAGAGGAGGTATACCTGACCACAAATCATCCCTTTCAGTCATGGGAAGTTCAGCAATACCAATTCAAAGAGCAACTATAAAACTTCCCTGGGGCTCGCACCTACTTGCGCAGACTCCACCCGACATGGGGAAGGAGTCCACAGCAGCTTCTACAATGTCAGCAGAACCGTTTTCTCGGGACAAATTTCTCCCTGCAGAATAGCTGCAAGTCACATGGCTGATGCTTAGACTGCTGTAAGCCAAAGATGATCCACTTCTCTACTAGTAACCAGCTCTCTGTCTGTACCAGCAGAATCACTTACCTGTCACCATCATTGCTAATAACTGTTAAATACAGAAGGAACCCTCTGAAGTGTTGGAATCCTCCATGGGTATCTGAAAGAACAAAAAACTATAGTTGAAAGTCTGAAAATTCAGAAACTGCTAGAGTTCCTCCCTTATAGAATATAGAAGTCAGAAGAATTTATGTGGGACAGAAAGAGCTGTTAAATATATTAAATGCTTGGAGCTTGTTCTCTTCAACTGATCTCTACCCAAAATGGAGGCAGTGCTGGAATGCAGTATTACCTGAGAGACATAAACTGGTTAGCTGCCTAACAATATCTGTTCACATGGTTTCATTGCAACCCAATAGAAATAAATAGTTGCTTTATTTTAAGAGAGAGTTCCTATAAAAACCACCTTTCCCCTCCTGGGATGAAATACATTGTAGTCAGCTCTTTCGTGGCTTGGCTGAATTGAGATGTGGTTTTTTGAAAACCAACTATATTAATACTTTTGGTAACCCAGAACTCAATAATTGAAAAATGCATTGGATCTTAACTATGGAAAGAACTCTATAAACTTTTGCCATTGAGAATTATAGGAAGTACAGTACAGTAATGTTCTGTCCTAAAATCTACTATACCAAGTGAAGGTGAACTGCAAACAGAGTCATGTTCAACAACACTTATAATAAATGCATACATATTAGTTTAAATAACTCCACTATGTCATGATTTAATAATTGCATATATTATTAAAACAAATGAATTTATAGATATATTTCCAATTATAGTAGAAATCCTCTTGTTTTATTTTAGCTCCTGCAACAACAACAAAATGATAATATTAACTGTTTAGAAACATGAAACCAGTGAATCATTTCAGTTGCCTCCTGCCTTTAACTATACCACCCAAGTATACGAAACAACAGCCTCAGGAAAGATGCTGGCTTTAAAATTCCCTTTCTCTCCACCCGTGATGTAGACACTCATCCCTGTGTCTGTAGTGCACTTCACTACTGCCTAAATTATGGTGACTAAATGATTTAGGTGGTTGTGCTGAAAACAAATGATACCATCCTGCTGAGGGGTAAAATAACCTTGTGGAAAAAAAAAAAATAAAAAAAAAAAGGTGATGTAGGTAGGGGAAAATGGGTGGGAAAGATTTCTAACCCAAGCAATTTTTGGATCTGTTTTGTAATATGCTATTAGCACTATTAGCACTGTTGATGTAGCATAGTAAACTGTGAAGAAAATGCAAAACTGAGGATCTAGGGCTGGGAACTTCTTGGAATTTCCATTTAACTACACCCTTTTGTGCAGCAAGAACCTGCACCAAACGGATTGATCCACATTTGTTTTTCTTGTTTCTGAAAAGCACAATAGTCACAGATTTAAACTAAGTACAGAAAAGTCTAGTAATCAAGATCCATGTAACTTACCTCAGGACAAATCAGCTTAGTCTGTCAACAGACAAAGAAGAGTCTGGAATAAACCAAATATGCACAGACTGTAAAGTATATCAGTTATGACTGATACGCTGTGCTGGGGGAAGCTCCTCTATTCCCATGGCTTGCACTGCTGATGAAAAATTGTTTGCCGTTATGGCATGTGTTCACATCAAGAGCACCCAAAGAGCTATATAACACCCATTTAACTGAGAAACAAACACATTGTAGAACTGTATTTCAATTACTTTTCCTTAGTGATATCATGTTAATTTGCACAGCTATAGGTTTCTTTTAACCATTGAAGTGACTTTACATGCACATAAGTATTGTTATCAAGGTCTTAACATATTAGCTACTATAACATCCAGGTGTCAGTATCCTCAGCAACATTCTAACTGATGTCAGACCAGCTTCTGTTGAGCTGTTCCTAATGACACTGCAGCAATGTGAATATTGCCCAGTTAATCTCTCGATTTATATGTTAAAAATGTAACAAGTATAGTTCATGCTATCTGGCTCTATCTAAACCATGAAATTCTACTCTTAGAAATTATTTTACTCTCTTAAGTTATATAATTTCTGACACTAAATGCTGATTAAGAGACATATTTGAAGCAGTCTGAGCACGGGCAATGACCAGGAATTTTAATTCAGTGGAACAAACTACCCAAAATAGGCACAATTTCTAACCATGGAAAGGCTGCACGCTGTACTTTACCTATGTATGATTTGTAAAGGTACAGACCAGTGGGAATTGTGCCATGAAAGGGGATAAGAATATCACTCTTTAGAGTCCAGATTTTTTTTTAATTATTCATCGCAATAAGAACTTTTTGTCACAGATTTGGCAAAGACATTCTCTAATTAACATAACATCTCAAGATTATTATATTTAAAATTTTACTCTTTGTTCTTTTAATTTCTGCAAAGGAACTATCTCTTTGAGCATCTAAAATTAAGCTGTACAAAAAATATATAATATTAGGAACAGTCCTCCAAAGCAAGGACAATAGATGGAACAAGCTTCTTTCATTTCTGGTTACAATGATTTGTCTAGTATAGGCAAAGAAAAAACTACACAACACAATTAATAAGTACACAAAGTACACAAGTGTGTTTATTACATTTTTGCAAGCACTTTGTTCTACATTTCAAAAACGCCACCATCAAGCTGTTGGCACATTTATGTACAAAACAGATTAATTGTAATGCCTGCTACAAAGCATTCTTTGTGAAAATACAAACTCTAATACCAGAGAAAAGCCAAAAGCATTAACATCATTACATGAGTTTAAAAGACATAGTTTTAAAAATCAGCACAAACGTTTTAAGACACAAAACTGAAACACTACAATATAGAATCCAAAAAGAGGTTCCTAATACTTTTTGCAGAACTGTAATACCGGTACTGCACATTATCAGAAAACTGTTGACCCCATAGGACAGCCTAAGTGTAAACAAACAAAAACAAACAAACAAAAAAAAAATCAAACAAACAAACAAAAAAAAACCCCAAACCCCCAAATCAAAAACACAATCAAAAAAAACCCCAAAACAAGCAAAAGAAAAGAAAAAGGAAAAAAATTTCAATCAACTAATACTACTTAATGCATTATCATGCCACAAGTAACTATAGTATTACCCTCTACTTACTACAAGAATTGTTAAAAATTACTGATGATGCATGACTAGTAATCATACAAAGAAGAGTTTTACTCAAGAAGTTTTATTAGAAATGCACTTACACTGAGAGAATTCACAATGGTCCAATAAGTGCACAAAACTACCTAAGATTTTTAACACTGACAAAAATGTCTTGTCAGGCTACATCACTTTAAAAGACACTTTACAGCATTCTTGTAGCATTAGAAATAGGCAAAAAAAAAAAAAAAATCCACCAAATTTGGTCCAATAATACTGACTTTTCTTAAATAGGGGTTTTTGCGCTTTTTTTTGGTACAAGTAATTCTTTCAAATTAAGATGAGCTAACTTTCTGATAACATTTTCCTATCAAAATAAAGGTTCAAATATATTACTACACTTTCAAATAATAAGCTCTGTAGTGGTCTTTCACCTTACTTCAACGTAATACAGGTAAACCAATGTGTAGGAAAGCTAGAAGCCAAGCTATAACATTTATGGAAGTTTCCTTTAATATATCTTTTACAGTTCAGACAGGTGCAATCCATTTAAATTTTTAAAGCAGGTAAAAAGACATCTGACTCCTACAGCCACTGTATTTGGATATATTACTTTCATAAATGTAGCTAAGCAGTAATTTCTTACATCATCACATGAACAGCTCCAATTTAGCATAACCATCATTGAATTAAAGAGAGATCATTCTGTAAAAAACTATGGATAACTATATCACTTAATTAACAATTGTCTATATACCATAACTCTTTAACAGGTAGCCGTGGTATTGAATTCCTTCAAAAGGCAAGTGGCCATGCATTGTTAGCACCACGGTTTGCATGCTCACAATACAAACAGGAATTATCACCCATGGAACTTTGAACAAGAGAATATTCTTTAAAAACATCAATAATAATACAATGTTAACAAAGATAAGAAGCACTTTTTTCCTTTTTTTTTCTTTTTTCTCTTTTTTCTTTTTTTTTTTTTTTTTTACCCACTATTACAAATTTAGAAATTGCACCTTTGATTGTTTAAAACGTTCTTAGGACCTTCATTCAAGCTGATTAGGGTCCATCTGGCGAGTTTTCCAAATATAAAGGAAAGTCATCAGAATTTTTTCTTTATATATTGTACATCATGTACAATGGTCCCTTTGAAGTATACCTGTAGTTAAAGTAGTTACTTAACTCAAAACTAAAAAGTATAAAAAGCTACTTTTTTTTTTTCAAAAAACATATAAGAAACAATGCAAAAGGTGTTATGCATAACACATACAAAGTGATTAAAAAAATCAAACACATATTTGTATTTGATAATAGTTTAGTATCCTTGATCTAGCAGAACTAATTAGCTTAAAAGGATTCAGGAAAGGCTATTTAGGAGCTTTGTGGTACAGAATGGTCACACAAAGTAAGAACTAATTAAGAAACCAAGTGCTAGACAACCAAGAATTGTACATGGGTGATATGTAAGTCACCCAAACTATCTTTTGTGAGAAGCACTTTCAATTGTTTTTAAAATGGTTGGATGGCCTTTAGTTAAACAACAAAGCATTCACATGTTAGAAAGTAAGACAGGGTTTCTTTTATGTGTAAGCATTGAGCCGCTCTTTAGAGCGAGTAGAATGAATATCATGAAGCTCTTGTTCCTCCTTTGATTTAATATCCTCATATTTTTGCATTCTGCAAGCATCTTTCACATAGGCCCAGTTGGCAGACAAGACCATGAGATAATGGACCTGCAAGAGAGGAAACACAAAGTCAGGAACCCAGAAGGCTCGTCAGAACAGCGCACATTCAGACTTGAAAGCTATAGGTCAGAGACCGGGTTTTCATCAGAAGGAGCTAAGCACGGTTAAGTTCAAGAAGTAGTACAGCAATGTGATTGAAGTTCAAGCCTGAGCTTCATTAATCAGATTACTCAGCTCACAGCTGTTATTCTTACCATGACTAGGAGTTGGTAGCAATGGTTATAAAAAAACTTAAAGGAACTGAAAAATCATCAAATAGTCCTTGCTTTACTATTTCAGCTACTCTGCAAATCTACATAAAGAAATGCCTTCTGGTTATTTCTTGCAGACTTTCCCACACTGAATCACTACTTGCAAAGTAGTTCCTTAAGAAAAAGCTATGCTGTCAACACATCATAGTCTTACAGTTACATATCTAATACAATTACAGAAAGATTTGCTACTTCTTTCTTAAAGTTAGCATTAGCTTCCCATTTAGCCATAACTTCTTTAATCTACAACCCCAGCTATTTTTTCAAAACAAGCTAATCTGGCAAAAAAATGTCAAAAATTGAAAAATATGGTCAGCTAGGCAAAATGTGACAAAATATAGTTACAAATAAACTTGAGGTCTTAAAAGGGCACACACCTGTCACCATTTAATAATCTTACGTCACTGTTATATTAATTATACGATTTATGTCAATTTTTAAAATGTAAAGAAAAATTTTAAAGTGCTTCATACAATTTTAAAAGACAACTTCTGTATACATCATGAATGGAGCAGAAATGATGTTCATGTTTCATGTAAATTTTTGAATATGTAAAAATACTTATTTTTAAAGAAAACAAAATTAAGAGCTTTCCAAGCGTTCCATCCAAAAATGAAATGAAAAATTATCTGAAAAGATGGTGAAAAAAACCTCACAGCCTGTGGTTATTATACAACTTATTTGCCAGTATAGGAGACTGGACCCGACTCACTTGTAGCTAACGCAAGTCACTGGAAGAGCTATGATGGGGATGACAGAAAGGCTGTGAATACATCTGAGGATTAAACACCAATGTAAATGATATTGGCAATATTCTTACATGAACAACTGTTTTTTTTCACAGGGCTTTGAATAAAATTAATCTGAAAGTCAGTGAAAAGTATCTTACCAATAAAAATATCATGTTCTGCAAATGTTTTCCATCATAAATAGAGGATTTAAAACACCTTATTTGCCTTTGAGATGGAGCTTAGTTTCTGTTGGAGCAAAGAACTGCTCTCCTGTCCACTTCAGCTTCCCAAGTCTGGGCCTTTTAGGACATCTGCAGACTTTGAAAATTTTCCTTTCAAAGGTGGACCTCAAATGTCCTACCTTCAGTCTGCTGAATCTCCTTGCAGGGAGCCTCTGACCTTCTCAAAACTTGTCTCCCTCTCACCTTAAGACATGCTCTGTAGGCTCTGTATTCAGCCAGAAAATAAAAATTTTCAGTAATGGAATTTAGCTGGTTTATTCTACTACTCTCTGGATATTTATTCCTCCTCTAGCAGGCTTTCAGATACTTTCTGATAAGAGCATCCCTTAAATTGATTTTAATCAACTGCCTCAGAGTCCACAGATAATTTCCTGATATCAAAACGTTTCCACCCCTTCCTAAGAAATTGAGAAGCTAAACTAGGATGCAATTAGTGGAAAATGGATAGAGTAATCATAAAACCACCTTGAGATTATGGAAATTCTCCTGTTCATATCAGCTTGTTGTAGATCTATGAATATCTTGGATTCATACTAAACGAATAGAACCAACTTAGTATATTCTTTTTTGGAAATGCCGATGTTGGATTTTTTCACAAATGCTTGGTGGCAACTGTTGCTGATTAATGCAGGATAATGTACATTTCTTAATCTGTGTAATTAAGATCAAGGAAAGCATTCTGAAACCCTTCACAAGATCAAATGTTTTTGGTGTCTGTTTTTGTCCTGGTGGTTTATGGCAAGCTTTCATGCAGTTAATCCTATTTGAGGAATATGGACTGAGTTGAGGAGCCATAAAAGAGAAAGAGGTGTTCAGAGAATCTGTCCATTAGGAAAAATATTATAGATAGTAGTATTTCTACATATCTTTAGGGTTTTCTTAATAACTTATATCCTGGTTTTGGCTGGGAGAGACAATTTTCTTCTTAGTAGGCACAGTGTGCATCACAGAGTGCAAGCCATAGTTTGCTTTCACCTGGAGGGGCATCTAGTACACCTGGAATCAACTGCCCCAGAGGTGGAAACACAGCCCTACCATTTGCCATGGATTGATGCAGGCTGTGCTGGAACAGGGTGAATCTCTGGCACACCTGCAGCACTTTGATGATAGCATCATATGGGGCAATACAGCAGAGGAACTTTTTGAGAAAGGGAAGAAAATAGTCCAAATCCTTCTGAAAGCCAGTTTGGCATAAAACAAAGTAAGGTCAAGGAACCTGCAAAGGAGATACAGTTTTGGGGGAATAAGATGGCAAGATGAACATCGTCAGATTCCAATGCATGTGATCAACAAGATAACAGCAATGTCTCCACCAACTAGTAAGAAAGAAACACAGGATTTCTTAAACATTGTGAGGGTTTTTTTTGAGAATGCACGTTCCAAATTACAGTCTGATTATAAGCCCTCTTTGTCAAGTGACCCAGAAGAAGAATGAATTCTAATGGGCTCCTGAGCAATGACAAGCCTTTGAACAAATTAAATGGGAGATAGTTCATGCAGCAGCCCTTGGGCCAGTCCAGGCAGGGCAAAATATAAGAAATGTGCTCTACACCGCAGCTGGGGAGAATGGCCCTACCTGGAGTCTCTGGCAGAAAGCACCAGGAGAGACCTGAGGTCAACCCCTAGGTTTTTGTGGCCAGGGATACAGAGGATATAAGGCTTGCTACACTCCAATTGAAAAAGAGATACTGGCAGCTTATGAAGGGGTTCAAGCTGCTTCAGAAGCGATCAGTACTGAAGCACAGCTCCTTCTGGAGCCCTGGTTG
This sequence comes from Falco biarmicus, assembly GCF_023638135.1. Lineage (NCBI taxonomy): Eukaryota > Metazoa > Chordata > Aves > Falconiformes > Falconidae > Falco > Falco biarmicus. The sequence continues at coordinate 92,299,533 of NC_079288.1, forward strand.
CCAGTGCTGGGCTGCATGTTCAGAGGGAGGGTCTTCTCTATGCATCACACAACTGATAATGCACGAAGTAAGTGGGTTGCACTGATCACACAATGAGCTCAAATAGGAAATCCCATGTCCAGGGGTCTTGGAAGTGAACATGGACTGGCCAGAAGACAAGAGAAAGAGGTGACACTTGCTGAAGAGGCCCCTCTGTAAAATAAATTGCCAGAACATGAGAAGCAATATGTCCTGTTTGCTGATGGATCCTGCTGTATTGTAGGAAAGCATTGGAGGTGGAAGGTGGCTGTATGGAGTCCCCTACAACAAGCCACAGAAACTGCTGAAGGAGAAGGTGAATCAAGTCAGATTGCAGAAATGAAGACTATCCAGCTGGCTTTAGACATTGCTGAATGAGAAAAATGGCCAATACTTTATACTGACTCATGGATGGTGGCAAATGCCCTGTGGGGTTGGTTACAGCAATGGAAGCAGAGTAACTGGCAGCCTGGAGGTAAATGCATTTGGGCTGCCACATTGTGGCAAGATATCACTGCCCTGGTGGAGAACCTGGTTGTGAAGGTACGTCATGCAGATGCTTACGTACCTAAAGGTCAGGCCACTGGGGAACATCAAAACCACCAGCACATAGATCGGGCTGCTAAGATTGAACTGGCCCAGGTGGATCTGTATTGGCAACATAAGGGTGAATTATTCATAGCCCAGTTGGCTCACAACAACTCAGGCCATCATGGAAGAGATGCAACATATAGACAGGCTCGTGATTGGGGGTGGACTTGACCATGGACACTATTGCACAGGCTATCCATAAACATGAAATATGTGCTGCAATTAAGCAAGCCAAGCAGTTAAAGCCTCTTTGGTTTGGAGGATGATGGCTAGAATATAAATATGGGGAGGCCTGGCAGATTGACTATCCCACACTCCCACAGACAATGGTGGAAGGAACCACTGGATGATTGGAAACATACCCTGTGCCCCCATGCCACAGCCCAAAACACTATCCTAGGCCTTGAAAAGCAAGTCTTATGGCAATCTGGTACCCTAGCAAGAACTGAGACAACAGAACTCATTTCTGAAACAACTTCATAGACACCAGGGCCAAAGAGCATGGCATTCAGTGGGTATATCACATGTATCATGCACCAGTCTCTGGGAAAATCAAACAATACAACAAAACAATACAGTGTAAAGACTAAGCTGAGAGCAATGGGTGGTGAGACCTTCAAAACTTGATACAGATTTAGCAAAAGCCACTTGGTTAGTCAGTGCTAGAGGGTCTGCCAGTGGAGCTTGCCCTGCCCAATCAAAACTTACGTACTGTGGAAGAGGATAAAGTCCATGTAGTCCACCTTAAAAATACACTGGGGAAACAGTCTGGGTTATTCCTGCTTCAGGCAAATGTAAACTCATCCATGGGATTGCTTGTGCTCAAGGACCTTGATATACTTGGTGGGTAATGTGGGAGGATGGGGAAGTTTGATGTGTACCTCAAAGGGGTTTGATTTTGGGTGAGAATGGCCAATGAATTAAATCGTATATACTGCTATAAAACACTATATATTATCACTTCCATGGCAGCTATATGTGCACCATGGCACCAGGCACCTCACAGCACCTGTCTCTGCCACTCCAGATCTGGGGACCTGAATCCGACTCCCTTTCATTTGCCACATTAATGAAGAATGAACATTGAGGAAGAGACCAGACGAGGGCAGCAGTGATGGATTTGTAACTGACTTCAACATGCAACAATCCAACACCAAACACCGTCTTTCCTGCAATGAAAGGCTGTTACAACACATGGAGCCCAATGCCATGGACTAAATGAATTCAATGGGCTCTTATAGGGGTGGTCCATAGACAAAGGGAATGATATATGTGTACAGCAAAAGACAGGAAAGGTGATGGTATACTGGAAAGTGTGGCATCATGTAAACGGTATGGAATAAGGGTAGATACTGTCCTGGTTTCAGCTGGGATAGAGTTAATTTTCTTCTCAGTAGCTGGCACAGTGCTGTGTTTTGGATTTAGTATGAGAATAATGTTGATAACACACTGATATTATTAGTTTTTGCTAAGTAGCGCTTACTCTAAGTCAAGGACTTTTCAGTTTCCCATGCTCTGCCAGTGAGCAGGGGCACAAGAAGCCAGAAAGGAGCAGAGCCAGGACAGCTGACCCAAACCAGCCAAATGGATATTCCATACCACAGAACATCATGTTGAGATATAAACCTACAAACCAGGGGTAGTTGGCTAGGGCCACTGATCGCTGCTCAGGGACTGGCTGGGAATCAGTCAGTGAGTGGTGAGGAATTGTATTGAGCATCACTTGTCTGTTGGGCTTTTTTCTCTTTTTCCTGGGTTTTAGTCCTCCCCCCCCCCCCCCCCCCCTTTTTTTAATCTCAATTGTTGTTGATTATTTGTTTTTGTTTGTTGGGGTTTTTAAAGTACTTTATTTCAGTTATTAGATGTTCTTATCTTAACCCCTGATTTTCTCCTTTTCCCTATTCCCCTCCCCATCCCACCTGGGGCAAGGCAGGGGGGTAGTAAGCAAGTCACTGTGCAGTACTCAGTTGCCAGCTGGGGTTAAACCACAACACTACAGCACAACCTGTGATGATAGTGCAAGTGCTGGAGACGGCAGCATGTACCATGTTACTCTGGGACACTGATCACGATTTAGCACACAGGAAAAATAAATCCTTTGTATCTAACTCAGCTGTTCCAAAAGTTTTCACCATGAGTGGTCTCTGGATCAGGCATTTCTAGATCAAATAAGAGACACTAATGCTGAATCCCCATTCTGCTGAATGAAATTTCCTCCACAGTAAAACCCTTAAGAAAAAGAAAAAAAAAGAAAGAAAGAAAGAAAAAAAGGCTGATAATCCTAAGAATTTTGTCATCTCAGACAACTACAATTTGCATCCAATGAAAACACCAGTGCTTGTCCTTAGAGGGTAAGATTTCAATTAAAAAATTCAACCTGAACCTTGAACAGCTTGTAGAAATGAGAATCATGGAAGTGGGGAGAATCTGAGCAGTGTTCCCAGATCTTCCTGACCTTTTAAAACACATCTGTTAGAAAGCTTCGCAATTGAAGAGTACATGGCGAAAATGGGACCATGTAAGCACATTTCTTATCCTCACAAAATATTTGTTAAAGACCCAGTAAGAGACAAATTTAAACTTAACGTCTTGCAGTTTTACTTGGCATTTTTCTTCTATTAAAAAGTAGACAAACTCTTCAGAAGCTACATTGAGCACAGTCTGACCTTCACTAAACCCTCATTCTTTGCCCATCCCTTCCTTAAAAAAAGTTGCAAAACCAAACATGTGAAATAACTGCTGAAAACTCTTGGAGTTCACATTCACTAGAAGTAGAATGACTTTCCTGGAAACAGCTACTTTAGCTTATATAATCTCAAATACATATCCATGTTATGTAATGACATAGAAGTTTAACAGTCCCACTACCTTTGTTTTCCTGTTTAACACCAAGTTCCTAGATAACATTGTCACACTAAGGAGGTCATCTCTAAGTGGCTGTCTAATTGCATTTTGCAATTCCATGACCTGAATAGCCTGAAGCCAGTGGGGCCCTGTAAAGGCTTATTCAGATTGAAGCAGGGCAGCTTCCACATTCTGCCTCAGGATGTTTCAATTACAGCGCAGGGTCTTTTCCGCACCTATGAAACATTCCTGCTTAGATTTCTTCATAAGGTGCAAGTATGCTTTAACCTTCAAAACTGTAGAATTGTATCTAGGCTAGGAAAGGTTTTGATGTTTTGTGTTTTGGGGTTTTTTTCCTCTTTCCTTTAGGACATCTCATCATCTCAGTAGGGCAGAAGTCTATATAACTATTTTCCTCCCCTACAGGCATTTTATATCCTGCAGAATAGCACAGTCATACTGGGAGAGAAGGACCAGAGCACTTCTACATTTCCCTTCTTGTTTCAGGAGAACTGATTGCATCTCCATCTTGCAGTACTTAACTTCTATGGAAGTTCAAGCCGAAGAGTGCTGCTCAAATAGCAGCTTCTGAGAATGGAAACTGTATTTCATAATTCAGTTTGCTGCAGTGGCTTTAGGAAGACATCACAGGCAGGATGCTTACTAGCTTTACAGCCAACCCTTTGGGACAGTAGAGATTACATTTAAACTACTTCATGTCTTCTGTTTCTATCTGCCACAACACTGACAACAGTAAAAGTAACAAGTATTACTTCGATGGTTGTTTCTGTATCCATCTATTATCTGTTCAGACATAAGAAAGAATAGTAATGTTCAGAATCATGCATAGTCCAAATTAAGTATGATTCAAAATCCTGGGTATTTTTTCCTGTGCTCAAGACTCACAGAAAACATCTACAACATAAATAAATCTATCAAGTTTTTTTCATCTTGAGCTGAAGTCCAAGAATGATAAATTGTCAAAACAAACTATTTGACATTTTCCTTCTTTGCAAAATAAAGCTTTCCCTGATGTATACTTTAAAAATTACGAGTTTTTCTATGCATTGGTCCTAACTCATAGGTCAATTCTCTTTTTGAACCCCCAAACAGCATTCTTCTTTGCAGACTAAAGAGGCAGCCAGTGAATTGTGAAAAAACTCAAACATTCATATACAAATCTGAGACAAAGAGAGAGACTAAAATAGTAGGAATGGAAAAGTTGTGACTTGTGACCAAAAAAAAAAAAGATTTTTTTTTGTGGTTTTTGCACAAATTACTACAATTTTTAAAAGTGTATTTAAAAAATACAGTTTCATGAAAAGTATTTTGGTGACAGATGGTCTTAATATTTATGAACAAGCTGATTTCTTTGGTGAATTTCATGACAAATATTGACAGTAAAAGAGTTAAAGAAATCTGCACATATTTAATAATCTGGCACTTGCAAATGTCCAGAGGTGAGGATATAGTGGATAATATGAATGTCATTTCAAAGAGAAGATTTTACCGATTCAGTTATTCAGCAGTCTCATTAATGACACACTACTATTACTGGTAATAAATATAATATACTTTACTATTTCAGTCAAATGGACTGTTTTAGTTTAAAGTAACTGTTTGCAAGAAATGTTTTCAAAGTGCAACAAATTCATAAGCTTTCTCTTCTGTAGAGGACTGGTATTTTAATCTCATTTTTTTGTTAAGATGTCTTGTTAGATTTCATAAACATGGAGATCTGCTGCTGCTGTGGATATATAAAAGACTGACTTCATTAAATCCTACTTGTGATTATTCTTGCAACAGCATGTATAGTGAAGGGCATTGGTTCTCCAGCGACTTAAATAGCTTCTGCACACTTTGTTCCTCACACTAGCCCATTGCTGATACCTTATTACTTTCTACTAATTTAAGCATAGGATCTGGGGAAAAAAAATATTGTCTTCTTCCTATATGAGACATTTAGGACTTAAAAATTCATTCTCCCTCCCCTAAATTACTTCTTTCTTGATTACTTCTTTCTTGGGAAAGCAAACTTGCCTTAAAGAAAGAGAACCTGTTAGTATCTGCATGTCCAAGCACAAAATTCTGAACTTTCCCTCATGTCCTGTCCCTGGTCTTTGGGCTACTCTGTCAAGTATGAAGCACACTGCTCAACCTATAAATGTCATCCAGTATGCTGGTTTTAGAAATTACCACCATCAAATAGTGGAAGGTGCTAGTCTTCCTCAGGTACGCAACAGATCACAATGAGAGGTTAAAAAGAAACATTTAATTACAAAATTGAAATATATACAACACAGTTGCAAACATTTCATAAAGCATAAGGTTACCAGCACTTGGACACTACACAATTTACTAGCACTTAGACCCTTAACAGATTTCTGTTGAAACAGTTAGTGTTATCATGCCTGCTCTGTGCAGTCACACAATCCAGTAAAAAGCATACATGGGAATGGGTGACTTCAAAAATAAGTGAATAAGTGTGAGCCATTACAGTGAATTCCTAGTGGATTAGTGCTTGGTGTAAAGCATCTACGGCATCTTTGATATGCTACTGTGAGCTCTGAAGGGGTTTTTTCAAACTTCATTGAAAGTATCATGTATTTAACTACATGGGTCAATATACATACTTAATAAAAAATAAAAACTATCCACTGAAAATGCATTTGTTTTCACTGAAAATCTTTTGGCAGCTATTCTGATTCAAAACTCCTCTTTGAAATGCAGAACTGTTATCTGAACAAATTAGCATTTGATAATTACTACTGAATATACTTCAAAACATTACTGCACTGGAGAACTAAGGGTCTCTTGGATATACTTTCCTAACACTAATATATGTAACTATATGTATAGATGATAATAATTACTATTTGGTCACCATTTTTTTCAGCTTCCAGTTGAAAAATCTCAGTTTGGGGAAATCAATTAGATTATTAATATAATTATATTCTACTATTGTACTTATTATTTGTAGTCTTGAAACAAAAATTGCATTGAAAATATGTATTTTTCACTTAGGTATCTCTGCTCTGTTGGCAGGGTGTCATGTAATACTAAAAAATGGCAGAGAAGAAGAACAACAACAAAAAAAATCACTAATGCAACAGGAACAGTATTCCTAGTAGCATCATTGAATGTTCTCTGATTGTCCTCTTTTATAAATGTAATTCTAAGGAGAACAAAAAATAGGTTTTAATGAAAAATGACTAGTAGCAGTAGTAATAGTAAACACCATCACTAACACTTTTGTTATGGAATACATCAACACCAAATAACAGTCATTTTTCACCTCCCATTCCAGTGTGTATTATACAAACCCACACTGGTACAGAATCCCCATCCTAAAAATAACTTTATGTTCAAGCAGACACAGCAGACAAAAGACAGAAGAGCAGGGCACTAGCACACACACTTTTTTCTCAAAGAAACATGGTCATTGGCAAAACGTTATCAAATTTCAAGCAATCTTCATTATTAAAAAAAAAAAAGCATCAAAAATAAGTCCTGACAGAAAAAACGATGCATTCACATATACGTCCAGAATCGATAAGAGTCCATTCCTAAAATAGCAGTTTGGAAAGCCTGTGAATACCCAGAAAGGCTTATATCATAAAAGTTTATTACTATGGTTCTGAGACAGACAGGTGAGTTCAGATGCTTGTCTGAACACAGCAAGAGAATAGTAAAAATATTTAACATGTACTTAAAGGTGAGTGTTTTTTATTCAAAAAAAGTAATCATGACATTCTATTTCAAAGGGAATCCATCAATATATTTAAAAAAAAGATAAGAGAGAGTATTGAAATACAGAATTCTGGTTTAGTAATAGCATTGAGTGATAGTATGGAAACTGAAAAATTGATACTGAGTAAGAACCAGAATGTATTAGCAATTCAGATGACAACAGAAGTACAGTGTTGTGTACCTTACCATAGCAATGACTGCTGCTCCAGCTCCAGCAAGTGCCACAATGAACAAGTGGAACGTCATATTTAGCTGCAAAGGGGGACAAAGAACATGACTTTCATGGTGGTATGTTAAACAAAAGCTGAATAAAGTCAGAACAACGTTGAGAAATAATTACCTTCCTGGTGCCACCCTTCCACAAAAGTAATGATTACTAATATTTTTCCAAAAGATTGACATCACTACATGACATTGTGCTTATGCTTGTTTTGTTACAACACTTCTATCAGGGATAAAGTATAATTCTAATTAAAAATACTGTGTTTGAATCATAACAGGTTAAGAAAAGTAATTATTTTAAAATAAACAGTCCAGAACTTTTTTCCCTTTTTTTTTCATTTGTTTGTTTGTTTTGGTTTTGGTTTTGGTTTTGTTCCCCCAAGTTACAATACTACCTTATCATACCTACAAACGTTTGTGGTGGTGTCTCTCATGGCAGAGAGCCTGAGAAAACCTCATTTTCTCTAGTTAGCTGTAGCTTTCCATCCTCATATATTGATTTACTTCCCTTCCAAATGTGCCAATGAAATTTGATCATAGTGATATAACATAAACCAGGTTACCTAAATAATCCAAGTACACTACCTTCCTCACCCCATCCCAAATCAAATGATTACATTTGATTTTCATTTCAGTGATCTGGTTTACATAGCAGCCACTGAGTGCTGACTGCACAGCAAGGGTTAGATTTTCTTAGATGGTTTTGGTATGAAGGCAGATATTGTACCTTTACTCTAAGATTTATTTAAACAGTAAGACCCAGTGAAACATTCAGCAAAGTACCCTCTGACTAGAGAGAGGTCAAGATTTTAGCCTCTCTTTTTATTTTTAGATGTCATTTTGTTTGTCCTGTTTTCATCTTTGATCACTTAAAAACAAAACCAGCTGCACTGAAATAGGTGGCCTTTTCTTAAGGGAAAAGCTACAGAGATAAATGTACTCAGAGTTATTATCCTAACATACTGAAAGATTTGGTCAAATCCATTTGAAATCTTGACTCTCCTGTCACAACAGTAACCACAAGATCTTCAAACAGTGATTCATTATATAGTCCTATTCATTGTGCAGCAGGTGCATTAGATTTCAAAAGCATCTCAGTAAAAATATACATGACAATGGAATTCTTAAAAAAATAATAAAGTGCAAGTGTATTTACAAAACAAATGGCTGGAGAAATTGCACTGACTATATTTGGTACTTGGGAAAAGACTTGGAAAAGTACTTGCTGACTGTATTTTCCACTGGGATTTTATTTCATCACCATAGATAGAATTAGAACATTAATAGCAAGAAGAAAACACACATCAGTTACTTCCTACTGTAACATATATATTACAGATATGCCAAAAATATTATCACATTTATTCACCTCATTAGAGTCACACATCTTGATGAAACTTTCTGATGTGGTGCAAACCTTCTTTTCCTCTCCAATAGTTACAATACCTGGAGCAGAATAAATATGCACAGTATTTAGTATTCTTAGTACATAACAGTTTACTTCATATGAGCCATAAAAGCTAAGAAATAAAAATTCTGGGCAGCTTTGCAGAAATCTTTAACAACAAAATCGATTATTTCTTGATGATCAGGGGGCTGGAGCACCTCCTGTATGAGGGCAGACTGGGAGAGCTGGGGTTGTTCAGCCTGGAGAAGAGAAGGCTTGGGGGAGGCTTATATTTGCCTTCCAGTACTTAAAGGGGGCCTACAAGAAAGCTGGGGAGGGTCTTTTTATCAGGGAGCGTAGTGATAGGATGAGGGGTAGCAGCTCTGAATGGAAAGATGGTAGATTTATGTTAGATATTAGCAAATCTATCTAATAGATAAGACATTAGCAAAATTATTGTGAGGGTGCAAGACACTGGCACAGGTTGCCCAGAGAAGCTGTGGATGCCCCATCCCTGAAGGTGTTGCAGGCCAGGCTGGATGTTCTTTGAGCAGCCTGGTCTAGTGGAAGGTGTCCCTGCCCATGTGGCAGGGGCTTTGGAACCAGGTGATCTTTAAGGTCCCTTCCAAACCAACTCATTCTATGATTCTATGACAATTTCACTCAGCACAAAACTTACACATCACCTATTTAGCAAAATCCCTGAGTAGGAAACATGCAGGTAATAAATTTCCCACCATTTTTCACAAGGTGTTCACTCTTGATTTTGATCAGCACAATAATCAAAGCACCAGAAAATTATTTGCGACCAGTATATGTACATACTATGTTGTTCACAAACGTTCTCAACCTTCATGCAGACAAATGTGCCATATCTTGTTTTCAGACATGTTTATCTAGAACAAAGTTCTTTCACAAACATATACGTTATCATAATAATAGTTTCTTTATCAGCAAGAATAACTAGGAACTGCTACGTTGCTTCCTTTATCCAATGTCCAGATACTAGATCAAAGACTAGCATGAAGAAAACTGGTATAACTGTTATCGTGAAAAATGGTACTGTTCTTTACTATTAGTAATCAGCAGGTTTTACACTGAATTTAAAGGAAAACAGGTATGTTCAAAGACCACACTTTTTATATGTTAGTGTTCTATGCACATTATAAATAGAATTAATAATAAAAAATAGGCACAAATATTAGCAAAATAAAAGGTCATAGAAAGAATTAATACTCTTGATGACAGCTGTACAGATAATTGCTTTCCAAACTCACCTATCATGCGGGGGGGCGGGGGGGGGGGGGGTAACAATCAATAAATTTTAATTCCCCCTTCCCTCATGAAAGGAATAATATGAAATATTTTATTTTGTTTCAGGATAAGTTAAATGTTTAATATGAACCAAACTGTTTAATTCCCAAGTGATACAGCATTATTTTATACCTCAAAATAACAATTAAAAATATACTGTGATTTTATATTGGGCCAAGTCAACAAAAGAAAGACTCGAGGAACTGCCTGATGAGACTATGATTACCCAAAGCTCTGTGGGCTGAGAAACCGTTGAGTCCAGAACATCTAGATTCAAATCAGTCTCACGGTGGAAAGGAAGTGAATCACCACCAACATGAGAATTATCAGACTTCTAAAGATTCTGAACACCCTTTTGTCCAAATTTCCCATCCCCTCAAAACACACAGGTGCATATCCCACTTTATTCTAATCTCCACAGTTCAGGCTTTAGCTTCTCTCTCTCTTTCCCCACCAGCCTCGTAGAGTGTTACTATTTGTATTGTGACTCCTCATCAAAATTTTTGCAGGCACGGAATCTTGTCCTGTCCCTATTCACCTCTGCAGAGGCAGATGATAACAGGATCTCACATCCCCAAATCAGTTTCCTACCACAAGATTAAAGAGTCATTCTCCAGATAAATGATGAATTAAGCATTTTAGACAAGTTGCAACAATTCCAAAGGAAGAGACTAAACAGAAGCCCCAAGCCAAATTTCCAGTGCTCTGGGAAGATGGACAGTGTTGATTCAGTTTTGTCAGGCCTGGAAATGCAATGCATCTCTAAAATACTGCCTTGATTAGTGGGTAAAAGGATAGAAAGAGATGCTTAACAATTGTTTCAGAAACACTGAAACAGTTCATTTCAGATGCATGGAAGAAATGCAATGGGATGCTTTCTTCCGTGAAACCTTGCTCTACATTTATTGCTCTTCATTCACGTACCATACTGGCGAAGATCCAAGCAGAGATTAGCTCCGTCCACTACAGTTGCATTTCGGCAAATGGTCCACAGATTGAAGTACATGTAAACAGGCAGAGAAGTGAAAGCCGTAACACCAAGCCAGGCCAACATAAAGATGTATGTCAGCATAATAAACTGCAGTAAAAGAGGGAAAAACAAAACCAGTGGTAAGTCAGAACTTAACTGATACTCCATTGCAAAAAAAGAAACGTCGGAGCAGTAACAAATGCATCTCTGGGTTTGCCTGTTTCTGTCCTTATTTAAATTACATTTTTGGTCTGATAATCAATTCATGATCTGGTCAAAGTGAGTGACAGAGCACTAACATGATGTTTCTGAAGAACAAGCAGTTATGTTTCCAGAAGTGCAAGCTTAACTCACATTCCTGTCAGTCACTCTTGGTCCTATGATTGATGCAAAGCACCACATCTGAAGTACAGACAGCTGTGTGTTTTGTGAAGCATGTCTCTCCCTCTCTCTCATCACCACTATTCCAGAGTTAAGACAAGAGGCCACATGGTTGTTTTTTCCACTATCAATCATAACGCAAAAAAAACAGAATGAAATACTATAGCTTTTGCTTGCTTCTGCTTTTAAAATCTGGGCCTTAATAAACACAAGTCATTATCCGTGGCTGCCACAGAATCTCACTGGCAAATCAAATTTTCATTGAACCAATGAGACAATGTATTTGCCATTTTGTTACTGTCTGTAGACATATTTGGGGTCGAAATACAAGGGAATTTGTCATTCAGAACAAACTAAGGACACTTACCTCTGTTAATAAGAAAAGCATTAAATTACAATGCTTTGCAACATGTGTTCTCCAAAGGCTGTATGTTTGGGGTTTTTTTAGCCATGAGCTTAAAGAGTATAGTAATCTGCTTTTAGGAGGCATTTAACTCTACTTGCCTTCAGGACCAGTAGTTACGCTGGCATACCCAGTTTTGCATATATGTAAGTATGCTACATTACTACTCTGTTGTTAACCTGAGATGACTAACAGACACATTCATCAATAACAAATTTCCTTTTTATTTTATGCTGTGGAAAGACTATGAAGAAGTTACATGGTTAAATGTGGAAGATAAGTCAGCCTCTAAACGTCGAATCCAAATAGCCGCAAGATATGATGGCTTCAGAAATGTTGATGAATCTAAACACATTTCTGAAACAAAAATGTTTCACCACACTAACATTTTTCTAGTTGCTTAACCACAGAAAAACATTGACTCTGAGAATAAGAAACAAGAGATATTTTTGAAAGCTGAATAAGCTGGTCTAAAATCTGTTTAAAATTAAACCTTAAAGAGTAAATAAGGGGAAAATGGAAGATATTTTCTAGTTCTTTTTTAATGTAAGATCTCTCATATCAGGCGATAAAGAAAAAAGCCTAATATAAATACAGATTTTTTGTTACAGAAATCAAATAAGGTCAGACACAGAAGAGTTGTAAATAGTAGTAAAAATTGTTGGAGGGGTGGTTTGTCCATGTGAACCTGATCAGGAAAAGCAATCCAGAACGACAAAAGGTTTGAAGTTTAGGTGAGGTAGTTTAATTACTTTAAAGTTATGGGATGGACATTCTCAAGCAGTATTAAAGGGACCTTAACTTGATTTACTTTAACTCACTTCCAAAGGGTACTAAATAAAAGCCATTTTAATTCAGCGGAAGTGTATTTACATAGGGATTTAATGTAGTTTAATTAATCCAGTTTAAAAATCAGTTCAGATTAATTTTCCTGATTGTCCCTAGGTAGATGAGTCTTGCAGCAGTAGTTTGAAAAGCTGAAGAATTAATAGCACTAAAAATAATTATAATAAGGATACAGGAAAGTAAAAGATAAAATGGAATAAAGAATTGAAGTATTCTGTTCAAAACTTTGGGTATCTGCTTTCTATCCTTTTCTTTATTTAGCACTTAACACTTCAGCTTTATCTGCCGGTTTGTAAGTTATGAACCATTTTAACTTTTCCCTTAACATCAAACTAGTTTAAAAGGGAAACTGATGTTTCTAATTTATGTTTAAAGATTTTTGAAAATGTATTCATGCAGATAATGGCTGTCTTCCCTTCCAACTTTTCCCCAAAACACACTTACTAGAAAGATAACTGATAAAACAGAGAAACTGATAGCAAAGTCTATAATAAATATACATGCTTGAATGTTACAGTAGACTTTTCTATGTGCCAGTTGCTTTATATAATGGAAATTCTATTCCATCTACTGCAGATAAAATAGTCAATACAAGCAAATACTTTCCTATACCCACTCCTGTTTATCTTTTCATTATCGCTCCTTTATTGTTTTCTCTTTTTTTTTCTTTCTCTATATCACAGTGTTAAAGCTATTGAGACAACATCTGGTTCAACCCCAGGCACTCATTTACAAATAATTACTTGGAAAATTACTTGGAAATGTAGATTCACTTCAAGGCTATGAATTTCCAACTAAAATGCCATGTCTGATCTTTATTATCAAGCTACAGTTGTACTTAATTTTTCTAAAGAAAGAGCAAGAAACGAGAAAAACGCTCTGTGTTCTCAGAACATCCTTTAAAATCTCAGTTTGTTATATTCTAGAAGTATTTTAAAAGTAAAACCAGCCTTCTAGCTTATATCCTATGAGTTTGCCAAAAACAGGTAAGTCTTATTTTTGAGCCTTCTTCCAGAATTTCTGGCCTAAATATTATTTAATAAATTTAATACATTTCTCATTGTGGTACATGCATAATAATAATTTAATGGAGAATCTTTAAATCTTTGATATTAGTTATATTACTAAACTCTAGTAACTGTTTTTAAGACTGGGCTCCATAGATTCATGCATCTTCCTATTCTGTGATTACCACCAAACAAAGTAAAAAGATCAGCCTTACTATGAGCATTACAATTCCTATTTAATGTCTTTTTGTTTTCTGATCTGTAGTAGGGATAAAACTCTCTGTAGCTTTGCTTGCTTAAAAATCTGTACTGAGAAAATACAAAGCACTGGTATAGCAAAGAGGGGAAAAAACAGAACTTAATAGCCTCTAAAAAAAATATCTGCCTTGGGCAATAGAATAAGAGCAGGAGAAATCTGTCAGATGATGGCTGCCGGGAGTCACAAGAGCTGCCTTCTTAAAGAGAATTGCCTGCTTGTTTATGGAAGGGATTCTCTTTGGAAAACATGATTCTGTTTGGTTAAGTATCTCAGAAAAAATGAATCAAATGCTGATTTCATTTTAAAAACATATTTTTTAAAAGGAAGAACTTCATTTTTCCTCTTTCAGTCACTTTCAACTGAAGAGCCAGTGGCCAACGATATGCCCAAATCCATGTTATAAAACCAAGAAGACAACGCGGTGGGGGAGGGCAGGGGGGATAAGAGACATTTCCTTTGTTTCTTGTAAGAATAACTATAATGCAAAACTTCAAAAATTCATGTTAAATCACTTGGTTGTTATGAGTTATCCCTGGAAGCTGCCATCACTGATATCTGTGAAGCAAACCACAAATATGTTATCTGGGCAATAATATACTTTCTGCTGTAGGAGCAGTACAAAGGAAAATATTAACCTTGCAAAACAAGTTATTAGTTTCTAGCAACACGAGGTGTTAGCTTATAAATTCTTGTTATAATGGGGTGAAATTGTGATGTATACTTTTTTTTAAAACCACAGTGAAATATTTTTTTTTTTGATCATTTTCTCTGCTATTACAATCTTCCCTCTTTGCTCTAGAGACCTTACAAGAAATGCTTAAGGAGCCTGTTCACTCCAGGAATTAAACTCAGAACACAATCTGCTGAGATTCAAAGGGATCTTTCTCCTTTGAAGTAGCATTCTGTTATGTGACAAGCCAAAGATTTATGAAATAGCAGTACAGCATCTTAAAGAGGTATCACAGTTTGTTCTTTTGTATGCTATCTATTGCGTTGGTAGTGAAAATTGCTTTCTCTGATCAGTTCAATTTTCACTGAAAGCAGCTAAACACATAAATCAAAAAAAAAGCTGGAACTGATAGTGAAATTCATCTACCAAATCATGAAGATAAAAGTTCATTAATCAATACTCGGTTCACATCAACAAAGAATAGCTAATGTGAATAATTATTTGAACAAAACAAATCTTCAGCCTTTGGAGCAGATTTCTTGTACCAACACCATGGATGGCAATACCTTCTTGCCAGATTTTATAAGCTTTTCACTGCCAGTAATGGCTTTCCTGAATCATAATTTATCAAAGCAAGCAAATCATCAACCTTTCTGGAAAGATTTTTTTATAAAATCTGTTGCACAGACCAATGTCAGGAACTGGAGATTTCAGAGCATGCTCTGAAATGGTATGTATACAGCACAACAGCTTTCATGGTGGGCATAGCTCTCTGAAATCCTGTTTCCATGGAAAACATTACCCAAATCCTATTTATTTCAATACAATCGAGATTTCAGTTACTACTTTCTTTTTAAAATGCACGGGTATTTGTCCTGTGAAAAGCACATTCATTGAATTTCAAACACTTTTCTTGTTTTAGTTTTGTTATAGATATTTTCATACCCCTGAAGAAACATTTTATGATTGCTTCAGTGACCCTAAGGACAGAGACAGTGAAATTGTATCTAAAAGGTATGAGAGACTGATTGGCATGGAAATAAAGTAAAATCCAGTCATTTATTGTATAAGGGCACTGCTGCTTACTACAAAAAAATAATATGGAAACATAGCAACAAAATCAAAGTGCCTGAATAAAACTGAACTCCAGAAACCTCATGCTGCTGTGTAATTTTATCTTTGTTCCAAACCACTTGGCACCCTACATTTACACTTCTCAATTTAATCATACACTTATTTTATATGAATTCCCTGACATGAGCTCTCAACCCAGAGTTGTAAGAAGATGTACACCTTGCTGTTTATATCTCCTTTAGATCTATTATCCTGTGACACGCAGAGAAAACTTAATTGTTTACTTCCAGATTGATGATCTAAGAGGTCCCTTCCAAACCTCCGAGGCTCAGAAATTCTCTTTGACAGTTTTTGCCAGAGATCAGAACTACGTTTATAGAGATCATGTACCTCCATCCTGCCAAAAGCCTATTATGCTTCGTTGTGAAACCCTATCACCTGAAGATGAGCCCAGGGTTAGCCCAGCTGCCTCTAACTGGAGTACCATGAGGCACCTGACCTCCGCAGCGCGTTGTGCAGCCCTGGTTCTGCATGCAGTTTTCCAGTTGCATGTCAGAACGAGGCCCTGGGGGTCATTTGATGGCAACTCAGAAACATGAACAGGCAGGTCTTTTCAATTTCCTCCAGAATTGCCCTGTCTCTCTGATGTCATGTTCACTTTCAATTGTCTATACACGTGATTTCAATACTAACAGAAACTTATTTAGCTTTAGCACTTTGTGCAGCTTTCAATTCATAAATGACCTTCAACTTTCAGGCCTTCTGCCTCAGTCTTGTCCATTTTTCCTAGGAGAAATTCCTCTGAGTTAACGCTACTGTCTCCTTACCTTCTGCATATTCTGCATAAATACATTTACACATTCTTTTTAAATTATTCATTGCAGTTGCCACATATTTTTTTCAAATGCTGAACTTTGTCTTGAAGCTGTACCGATAGAGTGCATATTTCCTTCTGCAGTTTACAAGAAGTCAGACTTAAAAGTACCACTACCTCAGACTTATTGTTTAGTTGCATTCAGTTTTCTATAATGCAGGGTTCTGCCTGCTACATTACATCTACAGTCCAGGCTCAGTAACATCCTTTGATCAAGAAATTGTTATCATACATTAGTGTAAATATCAGATATTTTGTTCCTAATCTGTATTCTTACACTACAGGGTTTAGTTATTTATAGTTTTGGAATGTTCAGAATTAATCCAACAGAAATCTGTAATTTTTGCTCTTTTAGAGAAGAATCTCTGCATAAATACTTCAACCTCTTTCAAATGTTTTTTTGCAACAGCATCTTAAGTGTATAGAGAGCATGAAAGAGAACAATTGGAAAACTCACTGAGTTTCTTGGGAAAGGATTTTAACATTGCAGAATCTAAAACAGCCTTTGTTACTTAATCAAAACTGTTAGGTTCTCTAGAACCAGCAATACTATTCTTATTTATTTAGATCTAAATACACCAGAAATTGAAAAACTTATACAGATGTCTTTAAACTTGTTGGTATAATAATGCCTAGTATGTTACAGATCATCCTTTGCCACCCTAGCCAACCTCTCTACATCCTATTCTTATGCACAGTATGAAATCTAAATAAGTTTAAGGACTGCTAAGTACCTCACAACCAAATGGCCTCCTCTAACATTCTTGTTTCATTGCTAACTAGCATCTCCTACATTCACACCTCATTCCAAAACAGAAATAAAAGATGAAGCAAAAGTATTTCAACTTACCTCATTTTACATATAATGCTGCTGGAAGAGAGAGATTGATGTTCTGATATTATCACTAAATGCACTATAAATCACAGAAAATACACACTTAGAAATTCTTTTCTGCTTGGTCTAAAACATCACTTTCATTGCTAACAATCACTTGTTGGACATTTATTATTGTCTCTACAAAACGTGTTCAACCTCTCTCTCTCTCTCTCTGACATATTATATTCTCAGGCACAGCTCCAAGAGTCTGGTTGAAACATGGATACATTTCATGCTATGCTATTACTGTCATGTGGTTGATTCTTCTTGGCTTGGATTCAAGTCAACTGCTTCAAGAGGAAAAAAAAAAAAGCCAATATTTGTCCAAATTTCTATTCATAGTGGGACAGACTTCTCAGATTTGCCTAATTGCAATTCATCCATATACTAAATGCTACCTAATGTGACATTCCTTAGATTGATAAAAGTTATTATGAGAAAATTATTAAATCCCTGAAACTAAAATTTGAAGCATCCATTTTATGAAACTTTATATGGGGTTTTTTTAAACATTTTTCTTCTACAGACATTTTAGATCAATGAAAAACTGATTTTCACAAAATTAAAAGCAATTCACACTTACTTTCTGCTCTTCATCTGCATATACATTTTTCTAATATTTATTTTGAATGTGTATTTCAAGGTTGAAATATGCTACACATGATGTCTATTGCTTTGTGACTATTTAGATGGTTATAAAAAGCTGGTTTACTTTCTGATTTACTCTGAATTGATATACTGGTATTAGCGAGGGAAGAGATTTCCACAACTGCATCAGAAACACAGAAGATTCTCTAAAAAAATGATTCTTTTTTTAACTTTGTTTTGTAAACATAGTTTGAAGAAGATGGCTTTGCATTGATGCAAGAGTAGGTTTTCCCTGAAGATTTTATAATTTATCTTTCCATCTTTCCTGTAATTTCATATAAAAAAAATACTTTTTTTTTAAACCCACGAATCTTTTTCTAACATTTTGATGGTTTTGTAGCACTGTGCTGCTTAAAATTGTTAACATTAGTTGTTTTATATGTCCTTCAGGCGAGACCATCATTTTTTTTAGTCCAACAGGCTTCTGAAGTCCTACGGAGAGCATTGGATCTTACTGCTATTAAACAGCAGCAGAATTTCCTGTTTAATTTCATAATATTCCAGATAGGAATTATCTCCTTTTTTGCAAAATGTATATGCTTATATTTTAACATTCTTGAGGTTTTTCTCTGCCTTCCATTTTTCTTTTTGGTCATGTTTCTAATACTTTGAGGAACTCTCTGGGAATATAGCTAAAGTATTGGGTTTGTATTTAAATGTGTTTACAGATAAATAATCTGGTTTTAAAACTGCTTATTTTAAAAATTGAATAGATATCTTCATTAAATACTGCTTCTTCACGGGTTCTTCAAATGGTGTTCGTGCCACATAACTATTCGGTTTAAACACATAAAATATGAAAAACAATTAGTTCCATCAAGACCCACTCCCTGACAACACAGGTAGGTCCTAGCGGTAAATTTTCCAGGTACTTTGCTTCAAAATTGCTGATAACCTATTTATAAAGTCCTGAGCCATACTCTAATGGTTTTCAATGATGACAGGTTTTCTGTACACTGAAAATGATAACACTGCACTGTACAGATTGCTTACATTTTTTGCACTGCCAAAACTGTGATTTTTCTTCAGGAAGTTTGCATGATCTATAGTTGGGAACAAGACAGTGAAGCTTAAACTAGAAGACAGAAATAATACTATTATAACTTCTCTAAACAGATGTGTCACTCAAAGTGAATGCCTGGCTGTCAAAAACAACATGTGTGCTTTCCTGATTTGTTCTTAATGGAGCTTGAGAAGCCTATGAGAGAATCAAGGGTAGGGACTTTCCTTTCTCATTTGCTGTCTTGCCAAGCAGTGAAAGTCGATAACATGGCTTTTAATCAGCCAGGGGATTCTGAAAATGTGACCTTAAATGTTGGAATTTTTCATCTGAAAAAAGAATTGATAAAAATACTCTGGTTGGCCAAGTCTAACCACCTTAACTTGAATGCATACATGATATGCAAATAAAAGGATACAAGCAGTGAGGAGGTAAATCTACAACTTTCCGTACTTTTTCCTGGGCAAGCAATACCAAAAAAACATTGCAATGGTAAGTTTGAATTAATAAGATGTCAAAAGGAAAATGCAGTTGAAACAAAGAAGAAAAAGCTGTATATGGTTTCTGTGGATTTTGGGGAAAGTAATTTTAAGTGGGAGAATGAAAAACAAGCAGGCTAGAAACCATTGGGAGGGCATAAAGGAAATCTTTGACCATAAAATTGTGAATTTATGACAATGCCACTGACATTCACAGGTTTAAATAACTATTGAAAGAGTAAAATGTCTATATGCAGTGAAAAAGAATAAGGCAGCCAGGTGAGAAAAATGTTCAGGGAAAACTGGTCATCTGATGAAGTATTCAAGTTAAAACTGAGAAAGATTATCTGAACCTGAGGAAAATAAAGCTATCAGCTCAAGCAGTTAATGATGGTTCATAATAGAAAGATAAATCCCATGGAGGACGCGTCACGGCTCCCACAGCGAAGCCCACTTTGGAAATGTATAACAGCACATTTTCAGAAAACAGTTTCATTTAAAAAGCTGCTTATTGACTAAGCTTACATGCCAAAGAAAAATCCTGTTCTCCATGTGAAAGACACACTGTAAGCTTGTACTTACAGCACAATCTGAAGTAAAACCTTTTTGTCCAGTTTATCACCAACAATAAAAATTCTGTCAGTGAGCAGCAAGACAGAAGCCGAGAAGCTTCTGGCAAGGCATATTACAATGTCTGGCACACTCTGTTAAAGGAAGCAATGAACACTGGAGTCAACAAAAGGGCTGTGTATAAAACACATGGTAGTTATGTGAGAAGAGGAATGATCAAACAAAAGAATGATTTTATAAGCGTGATATCCCTGAGTGAGAAAATGTGGAAGTATAAAATGAAGAGAAACAAAACCACCTGGCTAGGTTACAGAAATAAGACAGACCAAAAGCACCGAAAGCATCCAGAAATATATAACAAAATAATTTCTGAGCTCACTGCAAAAGATTTCTAAAAGTATAACAAATAGAGGGGGAAAAAACCAAACTTGGATTCTTCTTTCTTTTTAAGAAAACATATGTATAGTAACGAAGTAGTTTGGAGAGTATTGGCATAAAGCTGAGAGATTATCTTAACCACATGGCTGTCTTTCTAAGTGTTTCTAGGTCTTGTCCTTCTTATTTCAAGAACAAGCACATAAGATTACAAGGAACCCAGTGTTCTCAAAAAATTCCAGCATTGGTCTAGTATCCAGAAATAAGATTACTTCCAGAAACCTATAAAATCGTTCATATTTTTTACTTTATTTACTAGCTCCAGCAGTGTTTAGATAGCAAATGCTATTCACCTAAACTCCTATTAAAGGGACCAAGCAGGACACGTCCTACTAAATTAAGATAGTTGACTGAAGTGCTTGATATAAATGACTTAAGGGTTATTCTCTTTGCAAAATATAGGACATTCATTTGCAGAAAAAATCAGCTTGCTTGAGAAACTCTCTAACCCTCCCTCTCCTTTAATTACTGAAAGACCATAAGCTTTCTCTTGGAAACCTTAGTGATGTTCCTAGTTAGGTGGGATACATGTGTGTAACAATATATTCCCTCCGAAGTTAACATCTCCATCAGCTTCTGGATCATTTGTGACAATAATGCATGATTCTGGTTTTTAACTGCGCAGTCTGAAAGGTCAGACCACCATATGAATCTCATTTTCCCCATTCCCCATGTCAGTGTCTGAAACTACAGAAGTCATTCGTTACTTAACATGTATGGGGACAAGAGTTTTATTAGATGCTTTCCTTATTTAAGATTGCATTAAAGGAGTCTAGACCCATAAGTACATCTGCTGTCTTGGAAAGAAGGTCCTTTACTTCTCATAAATGAAGAAGCAGTGGTATGAAGTATTCTGCATTTCTCAGATACAGCAGTATTCAACCAGAAGGAGGGTCTCTCTATCTGACAACTCAGCATTTTGCACCAGAATATCCAGATATGGTATCTGATTTTCAGAAATGAGGGCTTCATTTCTAGCATGCAGAAACGATGCATCTGTTCTGGGTGGGAAAGCCAGCTGAGCCCGCACTGAACACTATTCCTCCTGTTACACAAAGAATCAAAAGTCAATATGATGCAGTTTCACTGCCTCTACAATAACTGGTCTGGTAAGGGCAAAATGAAGTGGCAAGTTCACATCCCTTGCAGATTTGCAGAACTTCCATGGTTTGTCTTGCAAAATAAAATCTTGAAATATTTTGGAAAGTTCAAGTTTTAGTTTATGCACTCAAGAATCAAGGGTCAAATAGTACATAGGCATTCAGGTAGCCAAAATAATTTTCAAAGGCAGAAAAATCTCTTTCACTCATAAAAATAAAATGTTCCTAAATACTAAAGTTACAGAAGATATATTAGTCAGTGCAACTTATAATATAAAACAACTTTATTTAGAGCCTTAACAAGTTTCATTTAAAAGGTAAGATAGAAAGAAATAGAAATACAATGGCCAGGATGAACTCTTTATTGAATATTTTCTGATGAAAGAAAAAGAACTGCTTTTCCATTTCATAGCATGAAATGAGGAAAAAAGCCTCATTTGTGTTTCTTTCTTCTTTTTTTTTTTTTTTTTAATCTGTAAGCAGACATTCAAAAACAAGGTGTAAATGAGGTTTTCCATGATCAAGCCTGATGAATATAAATAGGAAGGGTATTAAAAGGCAAAAACACAGTGTCAGAGTCAGCTTCAGGCCTGTCTGCTATTCTTCACTAATCATGCTACAGCACAATTATATATAACTGTTTATTTAATTATCTAAAAACATGTTCAGGCATTGAAAAATGAAGACTAAAAACACAGCCATCCCTCCTTGAATGTGACCGGCATTGTTATTCTGCTTTTGTTTTACTTCTCACAGTAAATTAATTCTGAAAACACTGCCAATGAGACTCCTCACTGCCACTTTCACAGGCCCTTTCTCAGATCTGAGAGGGTACAGTTCACAGCAGCACTGGCATGACTTGGGTGCTAATCCACTGAATGCTCATATAGGCTAATTAATTAACTATACAATCACTGGAAAGGTTAGGTTGACTATTTCTTTTTCCATTACTTCAGAAAAAAAAATCCTTTTGCCCCTGTAGAGGTAGGAAGTGAGCTATTCATAGTGAAAGAGGAAGGTCAGGAAGGGCACGTGAAAAGTTTCTGTAGATGCTGGCACTTGCTTTCTTAAAAGCCTACTTTTCAAAAAATATTTTGAGAAGAAAGAAAAAAAGATGTTACTTTTCAGATTTCCAAGAGAAATATAGCTTGCCCATATAAAGTTAAAACAAGATTTTCCTCCTTGAAATTTTTTGTTGGTTGTTTTTTTCTCCATTATCCTAATAGGTTTAGTCACAGATGTAATAAATACACTCATGCAAAATATTAATGAGAAGTAATTGCTGACAATGGTAAAGCAGGAGGACTTCATCTTCAGACCTTAACATGCTAAACTACTATTTAGAAAGACATCAGCAAATTTGATGTGAAATCATGTCACAATTGAACTTTTAATAAGGTGGTTTTGATGTGGAGCCACTTTTAGAATTTTAATTCTTCAAAACAAAAAATATCCTGTATGTACATTTCTGTTAGTATTAAGGTATTGCTAAAAGAAATCAACTGTTTAGTCTTTGACAGCTTAGATTTTAATATTTGCAAAATTACTATCTCCAAAATGTATACTAGGAAGCTTTCTGGCAACATGTAGTTGTCATGTCAACCCTCTTCAATAGCATTATCTTATTTTAGCAACTGTACATAAAAAAATTTACTACAGAAAATGTGTATAGCAATAGAACAATCTGAGATTGGCAAACAAGGCTATAAGGTTCAGTTTACCTCTCCAGCCATCTTTCTGTTGTTCTCAAAACTTCTTTCTTCATATCATTACATGACTTAAGGAACTGAATAAATTATAAACATACAACTGTTGGACTGAAATATTTTCTAATTCTCAATGGTTTTTTATATGTAAACTGTTATTTGCCCCTTAAGAATTTTAAATATGAGATAATCAAAGTAAACTTAGTAAAAAACAGTATCAAATTTTAATTGACAAAAATGCTGTATGTACTGCCTTAGTCTCAAACCTCTAGAGCACAGAAGCAAAAGCCAGGATAATAACCCAAAATAGTTCCAGACATTTGTATAGCAATCTTACTGATATATCATCAGAATAAGACAAGCAATTAAACAGCGGGGGTTTTTTCTCTTCCCTGGAAAAGAAAAAAAATTTCACTAAGTTAAATACATTATTGTTATTATCCTTGAACTCAATTGATGGTTTATTTTAATTGTGATCATAAAACAGTATACAGCCTTAACCTTAGCAGCACAACGTATATCAACCCAAGGTTTCTTAAAGTAAAACACAAATAGTACAAATTACTGATGAAAGTAAAATGCTGAAGGAATTAATTTAATGAATCATTAACAATAACAGTGATATTAACAATAGAACAGATGTTTAAATGTTCATTTCTTCTAGACACGTACAACAGAATTACAGTTTATACTGCAAGGGCATCAAAGCTGTGAGAGGATGCAGCATTGCTCTGCTGCAGTACTGAGGACAGGCATTTATGAGAGCTGTGAAGAAAAAAATCATGTTCTGAAAAATTTGCTACTCTGTACAGAATTTCAACTAGCTTAGTAGGTTCTCAGTGAATATAGATTAGAGAATTCTTTCCAGGAGATGAAAGCAGTGTTGGTATAAGCAATGATTGCTCTTCATTTAATACATTCCCAGTTTTCATTTATATATTTATTTAAAGGCTTTAAAACAATGCTTAGTCAAAGTGCCAAAATCATACAATAACATTTGACAGAAATAAAAGAATAAAAGATGAAAAAGCAGCATTACTGTGGAGCATGTTACATCTGTGTAGGGGTGGCATACATGCTGCATTCCCCAACTTCCAAGGTATAGATTATCTGCATTCAGTTTAATGTCAGAGTCCAAAATACTAGCTCTGATAATCTTTAGTGTGACAAGAAAATATTCTCTTTAGCCTATATTTGGCTTTAGTCTATATTTCCCTTTAATAAATGTTGACATTTGTAGCAGGGTACAGTAAGTAGCTACTACTTCATATCTCGGTTGTTGTTAATATAGTATAACTTTAAGTGTACCTTAACACCCAGATCTACTTGGTTGTATTTAGTAATTTGTTTTTCATCAGGAAATATGATTTGTTGATACTGACAACTGATTCTGTGTTTGCAGAAATATCCAACTTCAACAGCTACCAAGTGTCCAGGTATCTTACCTTAGATGCAGGGGAGTCAAATACCAAGAAAGTTAGTTAATTACCTGACATTGAACAGAGGTCTGAAAATAATCCCAGTTCAGTCAACAGTTTTAGTATGACAAACCCCTATTTAAGTCCCAGTACAAATCAGATTTTTCTGAATCTAGGTTTTCCAGGGTCATAAGTGAATGGTATCTCCAATCCTGAGATAACGTAGGAGTAAATAATGGGCTGTTTGCCATTTAGAAACAAAACAAAACAAAACCTGATGACAGGTCTCAGCTTGTCCCAAAGAGAAACAGGCAAGATTTCTAAAATAACGCTGAAAATACTAGTAAGAAAAATATTTCTTGCCCAGTAGAGCTGAAGGCATTGCATACTTTTAGTCCTGTCCCAAACAGGTTATGTTGCTGAGTGAATAAGCTTTCTGATTCAACTGGTGGAATTAATTGCTCCTAAGTAGCAAGAATTACTTAGTGATTAATCAACATAGAGAACATTTCAAACACTTTATTCTCCCTTGCTATGATTTTTAATCAATAACTTGAAGTGTCAGAAAACATGAAAGAAACAAACCCCCAAAAATAAACAGCACAAGGCACTAAAAATATACAAAATAGTTTAAATTGTTTTAAGTACAAAAGCTTTCTTGACCACTTACCCAGGCACTGACACATCTGCCGCAAGTGGTGATTTTGAAATCCCCATAGAGATCCTTGATGGCACCAGTTGTAAAGAATCCCTCCACCATCAGCAAAATGCCATATACAAAGAATGCAGCTGCTACACCATATATCACATACTTGAAGATGTCAATCCTGTATAGGAACAGCAAAAATTATTTATCTGCATAAGTATTTAAAACTGGCTCTGAAATTTCAGGGTAAGGTAATCAGACACACTAGCCCTCAACGTTTCTACACTGGAGTCAGCTTCAGTGTTGATACGCTATGACAGCTAAAGCTGAGGACAGGAGTGAACTTTGGAAAATAATAGCATTATGTAAGAAAGACTGGGTCATTTAATTTAATTTAATAAAATGTAAAAATGGATCTGTGTAGGTCAGACAGTACAATTTGTCAGAATAACTTAAAAGTCAGTTAATTTTCATTTTATTTTTCCTCTAAATAAAGTGGCAAAGAAAAAAGAAAAGGGAAACAAGAATCTGACACATCTCCTGAGTAACACATTTTAGGTTATAGAAAAGATATTTTGTCACAATCTTGAATAAACCTTTCTACATATACAAGTAGTTCTCAAGCTGCAATTCCAATCTATGCTCTTTTCCTCTACTATTTTTCCACTTATTTTGCAATGGACAAAGTGATTGACACAGAATAATAAAGTCATCAAGACAGATCTCTAACTTCAAACCAGAAACGTGTTATTACAAAGTAATAAGGTCAGATCATCTGGAATTTTCTATAATGGGGCTTTAAAAACATCATTTCACAGATTCAAGACTCAAAAAATGGATGGATGGCTTACAGTCTAACATGCAGAGCACTGAAAGGCTCAATTTGTTAAAAAGATTACCTGGATTATGTGGTTGTCCTCCTGCCCAGCACTGTCTAGAAGCTCACCAGTGGCTTAAGGAGGCTCTGCCTTCTAAATGTTCTCTCACAACCAGGGTTTGTGAAAAGATGTTTGAAAGCACCTCTCTGCTCTTAAGTGTTCTGTCTAAACTTGGAAAAATTCCTAGTAACCATTGCCGTGGATCAGCAGATTTCAATGTTTCCTATTTGGACTTGTCTAAAAAGCTAGGCATGGTAGGCTTCCAGTTTATCAACATGATAAGGCAGGAGTTTTGCAACTGTAGAAAATGGTAATATGAAGGTTTAAGATGTTAGTAAGTTCCAATCATATTGTCCAGGTCAAGATATCAACAATTCATAACAGAGTAGGACAAAAAATAAGCCAGAGACCCATTAGGATCTGCAAATGAATTTTGACATGCACCAATTACTTAAACTGGAAATTTCTCAAGACATAAAAGTTAATATTTTTATTGTTATGAAAATAAGTATTTTATGATAACATATCTTTAGAATCACACTTCTTATCATTACACAAAAGACAACTCTCAATATGTGTTTTATATATAACAAAGTCAAAACCCCATTAAAATATTTTTGAGTCTGGATAGTTTTCAAGAGATTAAAAGTCAGCTTCAAGTTTACAGTTGATGTTTTAGATCAGGGGTCCTCAAACTTTTTAAACAGGGGGCCGGAGCGCAGATGCAGTGGAGGCAGTCATCTGTGGCTGCTTGGTTTCCCCCCCAACCCCCAGCGGCGGGGGGGGGAAGGGGGGGGGGGGGCGGGGGGGGGTGTCTGTAAATACCGGGGGCCAGATTGAGGACCCTGGGGGGCCGTATCCGGCCCGCAGTTTGAGGACCCCTGTTTTAGATGTATGACTATGTCTACAACGTCAGTGAAGGTATCTTAAGTTTGCATTAGTCTCATAAAAATGCAATTAAACTTATGATGTGATTGGGGGTGGACAAAGTATTATAAATGAATGCTTTTGGCACCTTTGTAGCATTTTTTTGTAAGGTGATAACTGAAGGATTCTAGGAATGAAACAGGATATTTTTTCCCTAATATTCCAGTAACAATGCCCTGTCAGCTTTTTTCTACATCACTTTTTCTTTCATACTCAAGTGAAAACTAGTGTAAGTTGACATTTATATGGAATAGATACATAAACTATTCAAAATGGCAAAATAAATTTAACACTACAGACAGTATTAGAAGTTGCAAACATGAGATTTATTTTAATACATATAATTGCTGATTATATTGTAAATATGCTATTTCCCTAATTTTATAGTAATTCAACCAGCATAACACTGTTTTAACAGGAAAATGATGTTTTGAGCCAATTTTGTCATTACTCACGAAACTAAACTTAGAAGAAACAGACAGCAACTTTGTGACTATTCCATAAGATCTCTTCCAATTCCTATTTTATAGACCTTATGACATTGTGACCTCCACCACTGCCTTAACTAGATTAAGAGTTTCAGGAAGTCTAGAGACTATTTTAGCCCTTGCAACAACCCTTTAAATCATCTGTGCTGAGCCTCCCACTGAGCTACTTGTATCAAAAAGCCTGCTAAAAGATCTTTGCTTTTCCCTCAGTCTTATCTGCAGCTAAAAGAATAACTTCACTTAAAAATTCCTTTCACAAGGAAAAAATATATATAGCTATACACTGGCCAAATACAGAAGTAAATTTCTTCCTCGTACACTTTCTACAGAGAGAAATAGTAAAACCTCTATTGAAGAGACTCCTTGAGACGAAATAGCCAGACTAACTCCAAGGAGAAAGGACCTTGTATAATTCAAAGAGTAAAGATATAAACGAAAATTGTGAAGCAATTATTTGACTACCTCTTTACAAGTCAGATAAAATAGCATTGGAATATAACTACATCTAGCATGTGCTGTATTTAAAGAAAACATATTACAACAGGTTTATATATATATATATAGTTTTGAAGATAGTGTTGGTATTAAATTATTTCTGCAGCATCTAATTAATTTCACATAAACTTTGATTTCCAATGAATTATAATAACTAATAAAATATAGCCCTTGTAAAATAGAGATTGCCTTTCTTTAAAATAAAATTTGATTCTTTGTGGATGAACTCAGGGATATTAATTGTCATCTGTGTTTCAGCAAAGCCTCAAAAGTTGCAGACAGAGCATGAGAGCAACCAAGGAGGTAGAGGGGAATGGCAGAAAGGGTGATGAACTTGAGCCAACGGGCAAGATAGGTAATGACAAAGAAAAAGAAGAAGCAGGGTTTACATTTGTGTAGGCTGGAATGGGAGGGAAGAGGTAGGTAAGGAGCAAAGGAAGGAGAGTTAAAATTGTAAAGATAAATTCTATACTTCTGACGGGATCGGAAAGACACAAATTATGTGAAGACTACAGCTACACTAAATGAGAAGAACAAAAAGATCTTGAATAGCTATTCACTAAATACAGAGGTCCTATTAATATTATATAATGATATAATTAAAGTAATGAAACATTTCTATTAAAAGGCAGTTAATGAAGATTGCAAAGATAAACCTGATTTTAACAAATTTGCATTGATCATGTAATCTTTACATATTAACCTAGGTTGCTGGGTAGAATAAGATGAATGAATATCTAAACATGAGCTAATTGTGAAAAACATCTTTAATTTAGAAAAAGCCTTTTTTTATATATATAGAATAATCTAAAACATGCTTTGCATACTGTTTTAATCTTTTGGATGCTCCATGGGTTCCAGATTTGCTTTTCTTCACAACACTATGTTCAGAAATGTGAAAAATTCAAACATCACTGTTTTCACTTTGTGATTTAAATCAAGTTCTTTTTCTGCTGCTGGGTCATTAATTATGCTATATGAAGTGGACTTCCTGATTCATTAATCTGAATCTAGATTCTATCCAACAAGATTAATATTAAAATAGATCTAGAGAAAACACTTTCTTCTTCTGACAGAAGTCCTTGATGGAAGCAATCAATGCTAGCATCTCAATGAACAGGTTGTAACTGAGTACTGAGTAGACTATCCCAGCAGAGGCAAGCCAAAGGTGAGTGAAAACATTCTCAGTGAATCAGATCAATGTTGCACATTTCCTACTGTGTTTTTTCATGTTTTGGCAAAATCAATGGTTAAAAAATAAAATAAATCAGCAAGCAATAAGATTAATTATTAAATTATCATCTCTATGTGTAGCAGGTTTTTGCAAAAACTGTGTTGCAACAAAATAGTTATTTTTTTGTTGAGACTCCTTCCATCAACTGAGTTCATAATTGATACATCCTGTTTTGAAAGCTGCCCCACCATATTAAACAGATTTCCTACCACTACAGATAATCCAAGAAGAACTATTAACATTGACGCTTTATATTTTACTGTGTCGTAAAAGGAATGCAAATTATAGGAAACCTGAAGCATTTACACTATTCAGTCTAATCATAGTACACTTTCTACCCTCAATGCTGAAGGCTGGTACTCAGTTAATGGACACTAATATATATATATATATATTTTATCATAATTACTTAATATTGCTTTGGAACAATGTACATACTAGCTAGGGATATATTTTTTTGAAATTCGGTTAGTATAGAAATGCATTGCTGACATTTATTTGCAATTAACAGCAACAAAAAACCCCACATTATTTTGCCCTGTGAAACATGATTCCCATGCCGTCCAGAAAACCTTTTTGTTAAAATAATGTATGTGTACACTTCAAGTGATAAAAAGCTTAATATTACAGAGGTTTTGGTTGGCCTAGCCCACCATAGTACTAGATATTACTGTGGAACTAGTTTTCCAGTATTTATAATTCTGCCTCACATTTCTCTTCCTGAATTTATAACATAACTTTTCCAATATAGATGATGACATTCAGATACTACAGGTGCTGAATTGCACATAATTGCCATCAAACTGTACATATACTCTCTGAATGCAAGTAGATTCAGGCAATTATACCTATTTCTAAGCTAAAAGAAAGACAATAAGGAAAATAAAATACCAAAGCTATCAAAGTACTAATTAAAAATTCCCTTTTTTTTATAGCTGGCATAGAGAATTTAGAAAGATGAGAAATGCATGTAAAAATTACCATTCGGGTAGGTCAGTTTTGCTGGTTTTGAGGGTCTGGGGTTGTTTTCAGTTTATTTATTGTTTTCAATCACAAGGAACTTTAAATAGTTGATGTTCACATCTAGAGTGCACAATGATCTCTGTTACTCTGGAAAACAGAAATGTTAACCTTCATGCTGATCCTCTTGCCCCCTGAGGGACTGATCCTAAGAGTTGTTAAGAGACTGAGATAGCAGCCTGCCCCCTCAAGCTACCTCAAGCTTGTAGAAAGAGTTTTGCAAATGTGTTTTTTGGAGACAGAAAAGATATAAGGGGATGATTGCAAGCAAGAAGGTTTGTTTAGAGTATGCAGAAGCCATGCCCCATGGAAGATTTTAAAAGAGGTGCTCAGGCTCTCCTGCAAACCAGCTGGGAACAATTTCTTAGTATAAGTTCATGACATTACCCACTTAAACATTTTGAGCAATGAAGATATTTGGTACCATGAAACACAGAGGAATTGTTAGCAAAGAGAGAAGACAAGCAAAGGCAGACTTCAGAAAGAAGACACAGCCAGGAGGGAGAAAGAAAGATTTATTAATAATCATGTACTACCTGCAAAGGAAGACCAAAAAACTCCAGGTAACAAAATAAATCAGGTCAAAAACCCTGAAATATCCTCACTGTAGAGAAGGGGAAAATGAAACCAGTATGAAAATGTCAGCATAGGTCCATGAGGGATTTTTCCAAGATTAGATTAATACAGAGTCTAAACTTCTAAATTTCAGGTGGAAAGAAAACAAAATCAGAGTACAGAATACTCAAAGTTTGCTAGGAAATGGTGAACGGAGAAAGGATTGACAGTTAACAAAGGATAGGAGCAACAAAGGCCTAAAAGTGTTTTTTACTGAAGTAAAAATAGAACATAATAAAAAGAAAATAGGAACTTCTGATTCAATATTTCTGGGAGAAACTTTTTATGTAACCAAACAAATCTTTTGCTCTAAACTAAAACCAGACTGTTAGGATTATATAAAGAGATCATCGTGATTATCACACTATAAAATGCAAGTTACACTCACATTCTGCAAGGATCAGATTTTGTTGTTTTACTCTGAACAGAAGCTAATGTGACATAAGATCCCAC
Organism: Falco biarmicus; assembly: GCF_023638135.1. Classification (NCBI taxonomy): domain Eukaryota; kingdom Metazoa; phylum Chordata; class Aves; order Falconiformes; family Falconidae; genus Falco; species Falco biarmicus. The sequence goes on from NC_079288.1 coordinate 92,331,132, forward strand.
TCATTTTAACAGATTTATTTGTGGCATTCAACCCTTTTACAGGTATGCAGAATATAATCCTAATCATCATCCTTTAAAAGTTTGATGGCTGCTTCCTTCCTAGGAACAGGACAGTTGAGCCGAGCATGGCTCATGGAGCACCTCTAAAAGCAGTAGAGAACCCACAAGCTGATGGAAGAGTGGCAATAGCAGCACAAACCACATCTCTGCCCTATGAATTTCATAACTTTTTTTGGAATAGGAAAGGATCCATCATAAGAATTTAAATAATCATGTTATGTTTGAGTCCAAACCACAAAATTCTGACTATGACATATGGACGAGGCTGCTTCTCAAAATTGTTTCTGATAATCCAGGCTTGTTCTGTCTGCTCACCTCTAGCAAACCTACTTTCTTTAAAAATGTTTCTAAGATGCTAAATGTGGAAGAAATCTGGAGCCCTCTTTCCCTGAAGAAGACCAAAAAAAGACTGGAATTAGTGCACAGTAACATGCAGACTTTTGGCAGAATCACATGATGGTGTTGTGCACTAAACATACTGAATTCCCAGGCAACTTTCCATAGCAATAAAGCGTGAAAAGATGTGGCAAAAACATATAACAGGATTTGTGAGTATTTTGTTATTACAAATGTAAACTTGGGGTCTTGTACGCTACATACTGATAGTGTAAGACTGACAACGTAATACTAAAACTCCAGATAAGCATTGGTAATAGTTATTTTTATCCTTTTCACATCTCCTGTGGAAAGGCCAGTTATCTTAGTTTTGCATGGCACATGAAGCAAGATTTAGCAATAAGTGTATTACATAGGAATATATGCTTTCCATTTTATATGTTCATAAATTAAAATAAGACTAGAAGGAAATAAAGGCATTTAAAAGAGGAAAAAAGTATTTTCTATGAAGATGAACCACTGGCTGAAAAGGTCTATTGCAAATGCTTTGTCACAGGCACACAGTGATAGTAGCCAATCCAAAATTCCAAACAACCAAGAGAGATAGCTGCTTAACACAGTATTAAATAATACAGATGTTTGCCTAAAAGTAGTGGACTCTATTTTCACAGACAAAGACCAAAAAATTCTTTATGTAATATCATTCTGCTTTTATTCACACGCGCTGCTATGAATTTCCTTATTCAATTATTTCATAAAATGAGGACCACATTTTTGCAGGTACCTCCCAAATCCTAAATTTTACTTACATAGATTCTTACTGGTTTTTGCTTTTAACAGGATACAGAACACTAAGCTACATAGTGCAGCTGAGTAGGTAGTAAATGTAACTTTTCAGCACTGTATAATCTTGCAAAAGTCATAGTCTCAACTGCTGGCATGTTTTGTCAGACCTGATGCATCTACTGAATGATACCAGATCTAAAATGTTTTGCCCTTAATCTTTATTATGCTATATTTGTCCAGTGTTGCTTTTTACGTGTGACTGAACCATTCCAGTGAAATAGAAACTGTTCTCCTTAAGTAAACTGTGTTGGTTTTTTTAATGAAAAATGCATCTTTCGATGACATTGTGCTTTCTCCTATAGTTCCTGTCAAAGACAGATGGGCCAAAGTTAGGCCTTCTTTGCAAAGATAACTTCATTCTTCTACACATAGTCAGAATCCAGGCACAAGAACTCAGTGAGAACTCTCATTAGCCTACTTAGAATTCTTTTTACCACTGAGTTCAGTGAACAAACCTTTAACTTTACAGCAGTAGGGATTATGGGTACATCCCCATTAGTGTTTTGGCTCAGTAATTGTTTGGTTTTGTTTGTTGGGTTTTTTTGAGCAAATCCTGCAGCTGTCCCTACTTATTGAGGTATGGTTTGCATCATGTTTGTCAGAGTGCACAACCTGGACTCGCTTTCCAATTCAGCTAAATCGTAAGTATGCTCCAGGAGTGCTCCTGCTGTGCTACAGCCACTAATGGATGTTCATTGTATCAGGCAAGACTGAGTCCAGACTAAGTCCCTGAAATAAATACTGTATGAACAGAATGTTATTAGCACCAAGTATTTGGGTCTATGAAACCGTTTCTATCGTGCTAACTAACAATGCTTTCTAATGTATATGTAGCCATATGACTCCTTTGCTTAATTCTGGACTACATCTTCAGAACTTACATCACAAAAAAACTAAGAGGGAAGGTTCTCTGTAGATTTCAAAAGAGGGTTAGAATAAGGCAGTTGTCAGCCCATCATTGTCCATTTTTCGTAGTGCAAGATTATGCGCCTGTGCTGCATACAGTAGGCACACAGTACTACATAAAAAGCTAGGATTTCTAAAATACTTAGGTAAAATGAGATTAATAGAAAACAATATTCTGTCACAGAAGCAACTATAATTCACATGTATCAATGTAGTAATATTCAGGTATTTTAAAGATAGTTTCCAAGCATTGCATTTGCAAAATAATTTGTAATTAAACATTTTTGCTGATATTTATAACATTTTTCAGATACATCACTTTTTCACAGGTATTTTAGAGGTATCAAATTGATCTAATGCAACAATAAAACCTATTAACTAAAAGCAAACATCTAACAGGCATACTTATAAAATAATTAATTTTTATATAAAACTATCATTTTATAAGAACCTTTTAATGCTAATTTTACACATACGAATCTAAAAACTTTAGATCATACTCCCCAGGCAACAGATTTGTTATATAAAGGAAAAGTAAACTATTGTTTAAATAACTACTTGGATATTATTACATAATCAGGCATGTGAAAACAATCCTTAACAAAAAGCAGTATACACCTCCAAAAAGGCAGTACACATCTCAAACAAATGATTCTACAAGCCTGGCTTCAACCACAGGCAGTCTGGTTTGGTACATGCAACCTGTGTACATCTCCACTTCTTTCCTGTTTCTTCCTGTTTTGCTGGCTTAGACAGCGGAATTGGTACGCAGATGAATCTCCTCCTGATAGAACCAGTAGGATCATTCTCCAGGGCTCTTTGGGATGGTTGTTGTGACATATGACATAGCCCTGCATAGGTTAGCCAATCGCTTGTCCTGATAGAGCCTTACATGTTTTGCTTCCTATGATACAAATTATGTTTTAAACACTATTTAAGTTTAAACTTAAAGAATGCCAGGCTTTTGTAACAGAACAAACATGCAGAGGGAAGACTGGATTAGTACCAGTGTGTACTAAGCTGACGACTAAAACAGAACCATCACATGGTCTAATTCAAATATTTATAAATATAGCATTTCATACCACCTAGCTTTTACTACAGGTCTCATTGTATTACCTTTCACAGTGTTCCATAATATTAGTGTAATAATATTAATGATAACAATAATATTTTTAGTGGTACCAATATTTAACTTGTGACAGCTGAAAAACTAACAAAACCAAAGAACGGGACATCAGAATAACATCTATTTATCTACCTCTCAAAGGACTGGTTTCAAACACTAAGAGTGGCATATAAAAGCTTCTATGCATTCTCTTTTGTTTTTCCTCAAAAGGAAGCTGTTACACACATATACATATATTACTACATGATATCCCTTTAATAAACAATATCTATACACTGACTAACAGGAAGGTTATCAGCAAGCATCAAACTTGGACACAACAGCATTTGAAACACAGGCGTTCACATTTTGAGAAGAAGGAAACTTTTAGCTGTAAGAAGGTGGCTCCAGTAGAGTGTGACAATTCCAACAGAGAAGATAGTGACAACAGACTTACAGATTGTAACTTAGTTTACTATTTGGTTTCACACCTTTAAAAGGAAGTGAATTTACAATGACTTGAATTAGCTCTGACTGTAGTAGGATAATGTTGTTAATGTTTCTGTCAGAAAGATTTCTTCATTTTCCACTCTAAGACCGTGATTCCCTTGTTTTGTGGTCTATATATCACAAACAGGTGACAGATGGCACTAACTGGCCTTGCATACTAAAGAGAAAGAACCACGAAAAGAAGCTGTTGGGAAATACACGAAACACCTTGTGCTGCTGATTTCCTAAAGAACATCTTCTGGAATTTGTTCCAAACACCAGAAAAATACAAAAATCCAGCTCATACACTACATGTTTGACAATCATACACCTATTTCTGCTGACTATGAAATCTTGCCAAAATCAATGATTAAGTAAGCAAACCTAGTCCTACACAGTACTTTGCAGATACAGTGTTCACTGCAGTTTACTAAGTTATTTGAAGAATGGCTGAATACCATATCTGTCTCAAGCAGATTACTCAGTTTCAGTGAAGCCTACAGAGCTGTTAAACTGATAAAGTAGGCAACATAAACCTTTCACCTCTTACAGATAAAATATCATAAAGACAGTTTTCAGGATAATTTAAACCACCATACTTATTGTCTTAGGATCCCTTTGAATCACAAGGAACTCAAATAACCATTCTACATCCACTGAAGGAATCAACATCCCAAACAACAGCTTATAACTTCTGTACATTAAATCCTGAAAAAAGGCATTCCTTCACTTGGGGAGGGGGTAGGGAAAAAAAAAAGCAGCTACTGTTACAGCAGTGATAATGTCAATAGTAAAGAAGTCTGGGACTATGGAGAATGAAGTTTCACAAAAGTGATTCAGAAAACAATATAATTAGTGGTTAGTCCCAATGGAAAGATTTCAAATTTCAAATGTTTTTTATAAACATCTAATTTATTAAAGGTTTATGGATTTAGAAATAACTGTGTAAAGACAGGAGTCTACCTCATTCAGCTTTGTGATTTTTGAAGATGTGTTCTCTTCATAAGGAATACCTGTCTGTACAGTATGTGTTCTCATAATTTGAATATGTTTGATTTATTTTAGTTTTAAAGAGTTTAGTTTTACCTACATCACCCTGAAGAAATTCAAGTCAGGCTGTAATCCAGTACTTTGAGAAAAAATATTTTTTAAAAAAAAAAATAATTGTTATTTTTTAGAAACTATTCTTTTTACCAGCCTATTACAGGCCAAATTTGGTTTTGTATTTTCCCCCTCAAAAAAAGCAAGCAAAACAGCATTCTGTACTGTAAACCTGTGCTATAAAAGTACCATCTCTGCCGCACCTCGCATGTCTCCAGGATGTCTCCAATACCTCAGAATTATTGACCATGATCATTCCATATTTTAACTAGGAAAGAAAATCATAACTTTGAGAAAACTGATTTAACTGCTTGGCATTTAAGGAATTTTGAAATCAGATGCAAAACTTGCTCTTTATTTTTACAATTATAAATATTTACTAATTATTACTATTTCCAAAGCAGTTATGAACTGCAGCTGCTATATATTATTTGAACTTAGATAAAGGGAGCTGGCATCATGGACCATGTCCACTTTGCAGAGCAGGCACTCAGACTGCCTCTTCTATTCCATGGGGCTGCTGCTTTTGGCTTTTAGCCCTCCAAGGGGACTTCAAGGCATATTGCAGATTCTTAATTAATTCATCTCTCCCCAAACACTGGGGCACCACGTGGGATGAAGGCTCTCCATGGGACAGCCGGGTCCCATCCCAGCTCCCCAGACAGGGAACAGGGCAGCCAAAGGCAGCCAGGGCAGTCTGAGCCTCATGGCCAGGTGAGTCCAGGGTGAGGATCTGAGTCCCCCAGGCTGGCTGAAATGGGGTCCTGGGCCATAGAGACCATGGGCAGGCTGAGAGGAGGCAAGGCAGGAACATTTAGGGCCATTGATTCCCTCAGGTACATTGATATGGACATTTCTGAATGGCTTTGTTGGATTTAGGGACTTTGGCTTTTATTTTAGGTACATAAAGAGTGTTTCAGCTCTTGTTTATGCCCTACTTTCCCCACAGGCATCTTCTGCTTCTTTTAAATTGCAATGAGTAACTGTAATGACAAAGATAAAAGATATAGAGTGGCTTGTGAGTTGTGTTATTTGAATTCAGAACACACACAGTTGTGGGTACAGTTAAAAAACCCTTATCTCTTTACCACCCACATAAGCAGCTCTCAGATAGGGATTGATTTTTGTTTTGAATGACGTTTGAAATCTACTGTGCTAATAAAAATATAGACAGAAACCATAAGCATGATTAAACAGAATCTAACACACTTCACTCCACTGCAGCACCTGCTTAGCACATTTATCACAGTTCAGACTCCAGGTTAGCCGGAGACACTTCACAGCGCTAGAAGCATTAAGAGCTAAAATGTCTTAAATAACCTTAAAAAGGTATAATTTAGTAGGGCACACTGCTAGACTTTTTTTAATTCTTATTATTTCTAATCAGAACAATAAAGTAGGTTTTATTTCAATATATATAGTTTTAAGAATGTAGGCACTGCACTGTTTGTTTCTACTTACGTATTTTTTTCTTTCTGCTTTTTGGCCTTTCAAAGCAATATAATTGCTATAGGGCTTTTGTGCTGCCAACTGTTAATCAATAGTTCTGACATAATATCATGCATTACTTCTCCTGACAAATTATTTTAAAAAGTAGGGTAATATCTATTTAAGCAGGTAGAAAATTAATGTGTGCAAATTTCTTTGAGAATCACACAGTTTATCCAGTTAAAAACAATGAGTCCTCCACTTTTAGTCAAAATATTTGCCTCTCCACCTTTTAAGACATAAATTTAGAGACATCTTTCACAACTGAATAAACCAAAATTCCAATACCAGCAGGTCTAGCAAGGGAAGAATAGGGTTTAGTATACCTTTAAGTAAACAAAAAAACCAAACAAATAAAAAGCTACTAGCTAAGCCAAAAAATTAAATGCCAAGAAAAAAAATAATAATCACCTTTACAGTTCCTTAATAATTTCCACTGAATTATATGTATTTGAACTACATCTTCTGACTGATATTTTCACTTAAGTATTTGACAGAGGGAAGCTGGAAAACTTGCTATGATGAGAAAGCATTGATTTGTGGCTGTTCTGCACTAATGGCTTCCTAGGGACTAATAAAATAAGTTACAACCTAATAAAATGACTGATCTTTCATTCAGGATAACAATGAACCTTAGCTGCCAAGTCAAGTCAGACCCATTATTCTAAATGACAAGCCAAAAAGGCAAAGCAGAAGTCACATACTTCCCATCAACGCAATATATTGTTATACAAGAAAATCTAAATTCCTCAGTCCTAAGAAGAAATTTTAATATATACATAGCTGTGGCATACCTACTGGTACATTCTCCCTTCAGGGTACTAATTCCACAAACAATACAGCTAACATCCAACAGAGAAGCTTTTGAACAAATGATGATAATATAGCACTACGCAAGTTAAGAGATTTAAGGTTCTGTGTCTTGGTATTGTGAAAACAGTGGTACCAAGTCAGATCAAATATATATCTTGTCCATTTTCCTATCGCAAACTATAAATATAAAAAAAGTAAGAGCAGGCAATTCAACATGATAAACTCCCCAATGCTATTCTAGCCTCTGGGACTTCCTGAGCTAGATAAGTTTGCATGCCATCAGAAACCAACTGGCTTTGTTTTCCAAAATTATCCAGTCTTCCCTTGAACCCATATAAACTTTTGACATCCACAATATGCAACTAGCTTCACAGGTCTGCTACACAGCAACTGAAGAACCATCACTTGTTCCTTCTGAACCTGGAGCCCACTAGTTTCCTCTGATATCTCAAACTTCCTGTACTGGAAATGAAAGATAATCTAACCTTGCAGCCCTTATTCATAACACTGAATTTACAGACCTCTAGCCCAACAGCTATTAAGCACTCTCTTTCTAGATTGAAGAGTCCTACTATACTCAATTTTTAACCATTCAGCCTCTGTTCTGTAACTCTAATAATCTCTTTTTGCCTTCTTTAGGCATCAATATTGTACACAGCATTAACGACATGGGTGAAAAATGGATTTATACAATGGCATAAGTATGTTCTCTGTTTCACTATGATTTTCCCAGTAATTCCTGGTACTTGGTTTGCTTTTTTGATCACTGCTAAGCACTGAGCTGCCATTATCATGGAACTATCAATGATAAGAGGTCAATCTTTTGGTGGGTGATCAAATCACTTATCAAAAAAGCATTAATAAAAGAAAAGGTTTAAAAATTTGAGGATAGGATTCTTCAGCTTTAGTTACAATCATTAGCAGCCAGATAACAATTTGGGTTACAAATATCTAAGAAAATCACGTTTTAAAGACATCATTTTAAAGAGATTAGAAAATATGTTATTTAATTTCAGGTTACAGTAAATTACTTTGTTAAATGTAATTAATTTACCAAAGGGAAGGAAATGCTCAACAAAACAAAGGCCTTCCAGAAATAGGTTTTCAGGAGCAGCAAAGTATGAAACCTTCAAAACAGATGAATTCTAGGAAAACCAGAGGCAACAGGGTTTTGACATTTCGAGTCTCAGGGTTCTGCAAAACTCTTCAGTTACTTCTTTATTGCATTTATTCCCAGAACTAATCTGATACTTGTTACACACTTGTGCCATGTCTATTTAGAGCATTTTCAGCAAAGAATCTCACAGGAAAAAAAGGATAAAGCCTTCCATGTATGAAAGAGATTTATCATTATTATATGAAGTAACCTTTAGTAATAAATTATAACTATGGGATATTAAATAGTATTACAAATTGCTTGTAAATAGTAGAAATATCACCTCTGTCAAAATTTCATCTGCTGAGCCTATCAAAGTCACTCTTCCTATGATTCCCATTACAACACATTTTCTTGAGTCAAATTTATATCCCCTGTGGAATTTTTCAGCAGTTTGAAAAGGAAACAATTAAAAAAACCCTAACTTACATGGTAAAGACATCAATAACATCTCCTGCAGCTCTTGTCATCTCGAAGTAGGTTTGCAGAATGTTGACAGTTCCTGAAAGTGCTTCATGTCCACAACCACAGAACAGCGCGACTCCAGCATACAGCAGGATGGTAGCAATCAAAGATGCGTAGGGGATACCACCCAGGCATTTGATGCAACACTCGAAGCACCCTACATGAAATAAAGTTGTGTTTTAATATATCAACAAAGTAAAATGTAAGCTTTTTCTTTTGAGAAATACTTTTGAAAATTGAAGACTGCAGTCCAAAGAGAGATTAGGTCAAGTATAACAACCCATAATGTCAGAAAATCTGGAAAACGACACAGATTAATTCAACTTCTGAGTTTCCTCAGTTGCTACTTGACCTATTAAATGTAGACATGACATCTAATTAACATGAAACATTAAACAATTTCTTGTACAGCGTCATTTTTTTACTCAGAGTAGGTTACAATATCAATCCTAGGTTATACCTATAGTCACAATTCCTGTTGCTCGCCTATCAGATTAATGAGGAGGATCCTCAATAACAGGAAAACCACCAAAAAAGGATATCCAGTTCAATTTCTTCCATCACCACAGGTTTATTTCATTTCTTCATCTTTACAGTGCTGACAACAGAATTGCTTCTGCCCACAGCACCAATTCTTTGTGCACCATTTGAAAACCTCACAATAATAAATTAAGATATCCACTAAAAAAGCACAGAATTAGAAACAATTATAGAAGTTGAATTTTCTCTCAATGTATTTTACCCTGTCCAATGTTTCTTAAGTGAGGCCAATTGCTTTTGAGTTATACAAGGCCAATCTTTTGTCCAGCCTTCAGAGTGTTTAAACCAATGCCTTGTTCCCCAAAAAAAACCTTTCCCCAGCAAGGGTGCTCAAATTTCTGGGACTACCATGCATAGTTTGTCAAGCAGTTTCATGAATGGAGCATCTCTGACTCTCCCAAATAGTGACCACTCCCATAGTGAGGCACTCCCATGCCCTTCTGGAAGAGCAGAGAAGGCAGAAACCACTGGCTGAGGGAAGGAAAAGATGCATCGACTCAGTAGCCAGAAGTTTTATTTTTCCTAAGCATTACCAGTTTATGACAAAAAGGATTTGGATAGAAAAAAAGTGTGGCCTATAAATTTTAAATGCTTATACAGACAATACCGAATTAAAAATTACTTATAAGATATTCATCAGCTGTGAGTCAATATATTTTAACATGCTCCAAAAGCTTTAGGCTAAGCTAAATCACAGCAATACCAGAGATGTATTTAAAAAAACAAACAAAAAAACCCAAACAACAACACAAAAACCCAAACAAATCAAAAAGGCACAAAAATACCATTCTCTAAAGAAAGTACATCTTTTTTTCTTGAAGTCCATGTAGCCTCTACACAATTTTGTATTTTGTCCTTTAAGTTAGTAAGTTCTCATTTTCTTTAACCTCAATAGCCAAAGTACTAATTTCCTCTCTGGCTGTTCAAACATCTATTTTCTGCTTTTAATGAACAAATATCAATCTGTCATACATATATATATATATATACATTGAGCAGCTATTTATACACAAGACTCTCTGAAGATAACAGTTTAAGCCATTTTCAAATATATACACATTCTAGTTAAATAGAAACCTCTATTGATATTTTGTAAATACAAGTACTACAAAAGAGTATTTAAACTGCTCGATAATTTCTGTGAGAAAAACATAATTGAATATACTAAACCTGTACAAGACAGACTTCAAAAATCAGGGTCCCAACTATGTATAGCTGTATAAAACAGAAAGAAAGATACAGCTTGAGACTACTTTTAAGGACAAATTACTGTATCACAGCCAACTGTAAAATACCAAATGCAAAATGTACAAATCCATATACTTTGCTGCCAAAGTCTTACTAAATAACCTGTTTACAAGCCACCCAACTCCAGCAGCCATCACACACCTACATGGATGCAACACCTTTCCCTCTTCTAATACTTTGGTAAGAGCATTTTATGGTTTTTCCCTCTCTAAGCCTATGTGACACTGGTTGAAGGATATGTGACACTGGTTGAAGGATATATCCTCCTTGCAGTTCGCATCATCCGATTATACTGACAGTAGGTAGTTTTCCTATTCAGCAGCACTGGGCTTTAAATGTCCAGTGATCACTTTGTGTCTTTCTTCAGTCATTTGTTAGAATACAGGGGTTTACCCCCAGGAAGTCTGTGGGCTTTCCATCAGGGGGAGGTCTTTGGAACAGACTAGGAAAATATATAAATGTGTAACATCTTGGAGTAATTTGGAGTAACTAATTCTGCATGCAGATAAATACAGGAAATCTCTCATAATTCCTTCAGTCCTGTTTTCCAAGACTACCCCTAACAATAACTGTAGTTAATTCCTCAATGTTTAAAAGCCTACACAAATACTAGAAAAGGTTTCTTCACTGGAAAATTTGCTGTCTAAAAGGCATAAAAATAAGAAATATACATTGAAAATATTCACATTGAACAAGGACTGCAGGGACATACATAGTTGCATGACATCAGTTTATCACAAAATGCCCACTTGTCATTTTCAGAACAAGGTAACAGCAGAAAAAGCCTCAGGAAACTAGTAATGCTGTACACCTGTCAACATTATATGAAAAAGTTAAAAGGGGGGGGGGGAAGATAACAGTAGAGTGATAATGGGAGTGATGTATCAGAGCCTGAAAAATCAAAGATGAAAAAATAAAGTAGACCTAAGTATTTACAGGGACATATGAACTGTAGGGAGAGTATTTCTTAATATTGCAGTAGCTTGGGGCCTGGAGGTAGAAGAGAGATTGTGTTAAGATTTCTTTATCACCTTCTGAGACAGGTAAAGTGGCAGAGAGAAAGTTAAAGAAATGACAATTCAGAACAAAAATAGCTAATAATCTGAAGCAGAATGAATTTCATTAAGGACACACTTGCATATTACTGTTGTATTTAATAGTGTGAGCATTTTTATCTGGAAGGAGCTGGCTGTGCACTACCTCCTAAAGCTGCTGTACCTCACCCACTAGGTCCAGTGAGAGTTGAGCACACAATCAGATGTCACACACTACACCAAAATTCAGGGTCAGCAATATTACTTTAGCTTTATTATAGTGAAACAGTGTAATAACGTAAAACAGGATAAGGTAAAAACAGTATAATACCATAAAGTGATAAGAGATGTAATAAGGTGCAATCCAATGGAAAATTTCATCAGAAACATTTTTTTCCCCAATAGTTTTAAAATTTGAAAAGTAACTGAAACAGATTTATAGTTTGTAAAGAAAAAGTGCTTCTATTCCTCTCTCACCTTAGAACTGTTCATGTTAATAAGCCATTGATGGAAGCTTTTAATAGCAGTATATTTTACCAATTCAAAACCTTTTCACTCATACAAAAATTATTGGAAAAAATTCCTCCAACCATAAGAAATTTACAAATAATCAGGTATTTTCAAGGCCTTGTTCATTTATTCAACTCTTCCATAGGCCTAGTACCTTTCTCACTGCTTTCTTCATGAGTAGCTCTAGAGTTTTCAGTGCTGTCAAATCAACTCAAAACTAAAGAAAATCAGTGAACTGGGACTAAGATTTTAAAATGGATATCACACATTGTTCATACTCCACAGAAGGTAAATGTGCTGTAGGTAACACTTGCTCAAGTTCTTTTCTTTCAGCTCTTCCGTATGTGAAAATAGCTGTTTAATAACAGAACAATATAAATGCTATTTTAACTTGCACAATGATATTAAACTACCGGTACAGAACGTGACTCAGCTGTGCAATGTGTGTATACATCTCTGTGAGACAAACAGTCATTCACAACTCTGAACACCATCTTCATAAGGCAGTTAAAACATACAGCCCCAGAAATAATTGCTAGGAAAGATAAAAAAGATTGTATGTTCCTTTGATGTTTGTTTTCATCTGCAAATACAGGTTTCAGTAACTTTCAAACAGTTCACTCTGAACAATAAGCCTTCACAATAACCTTGGTGTAATATAATTCAGCATTTTCTGGTTTTATTTTGCTTATGTTTACTGATATTTTTTCTCAGATAAAAATCTAGATCTCCTGGGACTATGTATTTTTAAATAAACCATAGGAGGTAATACAAAACACTATTCTTTGTAGCTTTCAACATGAAGAACTGTAAGTTCTTTTTTTTATTATTATTATATTTTATTATAAATCATTCCACAGAGAAAATGTGATAATGAAATACATAGAAGATGACGAGACAATTAATTTTATTTTACATAGGTACAATATAACTCCAAATACTGGCTATATTCAGCTATCAAAATAGTGCACCATTAATGTTGCATTACATAGATCCACTTTCCAGTCAGCAAAGACCTCATAGACAACTACCTCTGCCCTTCCTAGTACAATTATTACTGTCTCTATCAGAAATACTCTTGACATAGGTATATAAACTTCTGCTTTAAAAAGCTCATGAAGTGTTCTTTATACAGCTAAATCTGTGCATACTTCTTCTATGCTGCTTTTTGTGTGCAAGTTTTCTAACAAATCTCCAATTGCACCAGCAAAACATAGGATGACCTCGTCTGTTTATATGATCTCTTCTCTACACTAAGAAGGCAAAAGATTTAGATCAGGAGCAAAAGCAGGAATTGTCCTTGTCATTTACATGCTGGTTATGCACACAAATTGCACTGCAACAATCATTTCTTTGTTGGTGTGTTAGTGATATGCAAACTCTTACATCTCAGTGCAGATCAGGACATATATAAATGACAAATAAAACACACAATCCATTTCTGGCCAGTGCATTAATTTATTTAATTTTTTAGAATTTTTTTTAAGAGAGATTCAGAACCTATATCTCTTGCCACATTAAGCCGTTGAAGTTTAAACAATGATATCATAACCAGCTTCAGAATGCAATTATGGTAATATCTTTTACACAAACTTTTAAGAAAACCCATCCACCCCAGATTTCTATGGAAAAATTAAAATGGCGAAAATAAATATTAAAAAGAAATATATTAAAAATAATAAACCGAGAGAATACAGAAAGATTTTCTGGTTTTGCTTTTTTCCTCCTTTGCAATGAATTTTAAGCTAGAACATCTAGGATGATTAATCACATAACTACATCTTCAATGCATTACTGATTAATCACAGATAATTACATCTCCAATAGGAACAAGTACCTCTGAAGATCATATAACATTTTAATGATATTTTTGCTTAACTTATTTTTCTTTAAGATTTTTCTATCTAATATTAGGAGGCAGGACAGCAGACCCTAAGCAAAATGTAAGAGAACTAAACTTGAAATGGAAAACAAAATAAGAAAATCTTCTGTGTCTTCTATGCCTCTCTAGGCATGCATTTTTTCATTTCTAAATTTGTACCACTTGTCACACAGCTTTCACGGCCAATCGATTCAAATACAGTTTCACAGACCATCATGAAACGTGCAGATTTAGTTCTGAATTTGATTAAGCTATCCTTAACCTCATGAAGTCAAGCTACCGTTATGTAATATTTTAATTGATAAATACATCCATCAAAACAGATAGTACTGAACAAAGAGCAGTAATTTTACCTAGATCTAGTACCAACAAAGTCCCAAATTTTTCAACATGCGGCATGACTTCCTGATCTGAAACTGTTCTCCAAGGCATCATAGCAGAGCAACAGGCAAAATCCAGCTCCCTTGATATTGTCCCAAGTACAGAAGACAAATAAAACATTTGAGATGTAGTTTAACAAATAAGGGTAAAGCAACATTTGGAAATTAACCAGCAAAGATCATCCTTGTACTGTAATCTGAAAAAACTGTTCAAGAGGTGCCACATACACATCCCACATGATTGCCCTCTAACTGTGTGCTAGGATCATTCCCTCTACACTCCCACCCTCCACCATTTTACAAGATCTTCTGGAATTTAGAGGAAAACTTTACCACCTTGCTATATGAACCAGTAACAACTAAATTACCTTTCTTATTCTTGTTCAGGAGTGAGCTTCTAATTTAAATTAGCTTTCCCTGAGAATGTTTACCATTACAGAATTACCTAGCAAGCAACAAAATTTACCACAAAATGAATTCTGAAATACTAGCTGTTAAGACTACAGTGGAAAAAGAAAGAGATAACAGTATTTTATTAAACTGTTATAAGCAACATGATGTGTAGAAGAGTAGAATAATGCCCACAGAAAATCTCAAAAGGATATTCAGGGAAAAGGACAACTAATTGCAAGAAAATACAAAACAAATATGCAGGTATTATCATAACACCTTAAATTCTGTATCATTACTGGATCTACTTTGGCTTGTTATCTTCTTAGTGTGATTGGATGTCAGCTAATACTAAAATCAAAATGTTATTCTTTAGGCCTTTACAGTCATTCTGCAATTAATAATTGCATCAGCTGCTGCACTCAACATGGGACCAAGGCTAAGAGGAATTATAGAAAGACTTTTGCTTATTTACATGCAGAATTTCGCAAACTAAATTGAAATACCTAAGATTATGCATTCTCACAACTACTATAATTTATGTTTGCTAGCAAGAATCCCACTGGCCAAAACGACAACTTTAACCAGGGAGGATACAGTTTGGTTATGCTGGATCTTGAAGGTAGCTCTCACAAACCTATCCCTTCATCAGATGTCTGCCTTTATATTATTTTGCATTAAAAAAAAATGTCGCATAAATCATCTTTGTGCACTGGTTTTGATAACTTTGTTACCCAAGTGAGATATGATGGATCAACATTTCAGCAGCCTGCAACCAGAAGTCCCCCTCTGTAGAAATACATCTCATCCAACAATAAAGAAGCAAAAGATTTCCCTTTGCAACACCCATCCCGACTGACTATGCTCTCATTCTCTAACTTATAGAAAGTTTCAGTTATTGAAAGAACATGGTTTCAGTTATTTGGATGGTGTTGAGATTATCTCACCATGGATGTGGAAAGCCACCACATACATAGGCCCCACACACAAGCCAACAATAATAACAATAATATAGCAGCATAAAAATCCACAATTTTCTGTCATGTTTATTACTGTTTTGTCTTCAGGTTATACAGAAGTTATAGCAACATAAAAAGTTGTAAAATCTTTAAAAGATGTTTCAAAATAATAAAAAAAAGAATATAAAAATAACATAAGTACAATAAAGTGGTCTGAAAATGGAGCTTTAAGGGACTGCACAAACTGAATGTGTAAGTGAGGAATCCTTTAGTAAGAAAAGACGCAATTTTATTGCCACCTTTAAGAACTGATGACTTCGTATGTGGCTAAATGCTGTAAAAGGTGAAACTGAAGCAATAAAGGTGAAATATTTGGTCCTTCAGTATAATTTTAATTCCAGAAAATATTTTTAATGTTGTCTGCAGTCATTAAAGCAAAAGAAATACAGTGTTCAAAAGGTAAGCAACCTAGCTTAGTTCAGTTCTATCTAGCGCTTTTTTCTTAGTAGGCTCACAGAAATAAAATTGAAATAATCAACTGCTTATTTACTCTAACTTGTATGAATATAAGATCGTTCTGCACATGTACTAGGAAAGTACAGACTTACAAATACATTGTTGTAAAAAGCTGATTTCCTAAACTAATTTAACTCAATTATTTGAGAAATTTTAGAAATATTTTTATTCTTATTAATAGAACATTTTTAGAAATAAGAACAGCTTAGGTCACTAGTCCAATGTGATTTCACGTGTCTCATGGAATTCAACTCTTTCTTTTTCTTTTTTTTTCTTTTTTTTTTTTTTTTAAGTTGGCAAAACCTCCTGGCAGCTGCACCAATATTTGTTAAAATAGAAAATTGCATAGTAAAGTATTTTTTTTCAATGGGAAAACTACTATGACCTTCAAAGACCCACTTTACAAACTGATTTACAAATACCTTTTTTTATTCTTAGTGAATATATAAATTGTAATGTTCTTTCTATTCATGATTATTTTCATTCAAAGTATGGGGTTCTGTAGATTACACAGCACTAATAAAATAGAGTACATGACACAAAATCCTTTCCATCCTTACTCTCGTGTTGACATTCTCTTGTTCTGATTAACAGATAACAATAACAATTGAACATGAACAAGGGCAACAGAACTCGTGAATTTTGTTCACTGCTTAAAATTAGCTATAATTTCATGCAGAACTGTCCCTTGCTTTTATTAAGTACCCAAAATTCCAGTTCAAACTGTAATATTTAAAAATCTGCATTCACTAGAGAAAAAACTTAATTCAGCCAGATCACTAACAACCCATCATAGTACCTTCTGTATCAGAAATATAATTTAGATTTGCATTTTCATCATATGCATTAAACACATTTCTTCAGTTATATTCAAGGCAATTAAATCTCAAATTGATTGCTTAAATGGGTTCCAGATAATTCCATTTTAATGCACAGTGGTAGTATTATGAAATACAGTACCTACAGAGAAGAAATGTTATTTCAAGAAGACTGCAATAGAGTAACACTGAGCTATTCAAACAACTATATTTAACAAATCCGCCTTGCAGAGAGATCTATAATTTCTGTGTTAGCATCACCTAGTATAATAAACTTTCAAAGCCAAATCAAAGATGTATTTTATATCTGAACTAAAGTATATTAAAAGTAATTTTTCAACTAATTTTAAAGACACATCTAACTTAAATAAATATGCTTTTAATTCTCATCAAAGCAGATACCATGGCAACTTAACAGCAAGTAAGAGGAGGTCCTCTCTTTCTCTTAGATTAGGAGTCTCATGTATGTACTTACTTATCCCACAAGATACCAAACATGCTTCTGTTTTGTTCCATCCTTCTTAATTGCACTGAAATCTGGAGAAAAACAAAAAGGTCTACTCACAGCCTCTTTTCCTGTGTAACTGAAACACAGCTGGATGTAGATAAATATACATATATTTATATATATACACACACTTCTATTATCATGCCCAATATGGATCAGAATTAAATAAAAAACATATCTGTTGAATATAACTATAAAAGTAAATCTGAATTAACCAGCACATACGATAATTTCATCCCATATTTCATTGGTCATACTTCAGCAATAATCAGTGACAGGAGTACAAAAAATTCATCTTCTGTCATACTGGGCTGTACTCTTTTAGCCACAATCAAACAGCTTGTTGACTTCCTCTGTTGCACCAGAGTATTCTGCCAAAGCATTTGTTGTACTTGGATAACTTTCTAATAGATGATGAGAACTGCTAGATATCATACATTAATACAAGAGCACGGAGAAGCAATCCACCTGATTAGTACCTTTTGGCAGGACGCAGATCTAAGCTGTTGTGACAACAGAGAATCAGTGGCTTGGCAGTAAAGTCTCATCATGAGCCACGATCAAAGGTCTACATTTCACATAGTGAAGGTACATTCCAAGCTTTGGCAGTGGCTGCACAACATCCCAAAGAGTACTTTGCATCTCTTTCCTACTCCATAACTCTCAACAACACAGGGAAGCTGTCTTGGATCGACTGCTTGCCAATCAGACAGGAAACTATCTTTTTCATTACTTTCTTCTTCTTTGATGGACAGGTAAATGATCATCCTGCCTGCTGCATGGTTCCTCTAAGGTATCAGTGCCACCTTTCCCAGCCCTGTCAATTATAATTCTAACAAAGAACTAATTTAAGCAAAAACCTCTGGCTGCACATCTCACAGCTTGTCAAATAAATTGGCTCAGTTACTATTTAGGTACCTACACAAGGCTCCATTTAGGAAGGTATTGAGCATGTGCTTGACTGCAAACATGTGGCTTGTCTCATCAACTTAAAATCAAATTAACACTGTAACTTCAAAAAAAAAAAAAAAAAAAAAAACAAACAGAATATGGGGCAGATAGCCGGAACTAGGTGACATCATACCACAATTATTTCCAAATAGTACAGCCTCACCCTATAATTGAATTCATTTTTTTCTTGAGTAAGCACTTTAGGGATGGGTTTAAGCCAAGGTTTGGTGCTTTTTTTCTTTAATTACTTTGTGTGTCAAGCCCCTTATGAAACACTTTCCATCCCCTTGCCCTTTTGTCCCTGCCAGCCACCATCATTGCTGTTGTTCCTTAAGCCTGCTTATATTGTTTAACAGTTGTATTGTAGAAGTAGCTGCAAAATTTAGTAAGAATCAAATGATAGCTGGCTGTGCTATATCAAGAACAATTATAAAAGTGGATACAATCTGGCTTGGACTTTTCTTACTAAGTTTTAGACACCAGTACACAACACCTTCATCGTTTCACATTTGTATAAAAAACTTTACATATGTGATATTTATAAATGCCCACACTGGTTTTGTTTATCTGTGTCCAAGTGGGTAATGCTTCTGGTGAGAGAGGAAGTGATTATTAAGTGAAAACATTGGAAGGGGGATCTGTACATGATTGAGAAGATCTTTCTTTTTACAGATACTGTTACAGCTTGAGATGTAAACTACTGCAACTTTTACAGACAAATTATTAATTAAAATACTTTATGTATATACATGGAAAAACTTACACATTCACCCCTTTGAAAGAAACTACGAATAGAAACAAATACTCATATTTGAGGGACATTGATGACTATGACAATATAGAGAAAACTGCATTGTGATTAGCTGTTAGAGACTTCAGTACATTAGGTTTATTGCTTTTTAATGAGACAAATCTTAATCTAGCAGTTAATACATAATAATGACAGAGCAGTCACTGCCTAAAATACAAATCAGTCAGGCGTAACACAGTCAATCTTTGCAATCTAAAAAAAACCTGCTGGCTGGTTTCACATGGACATTTGTCAGCTTCAAAATCACTCTAAAGCTAAAGGGACAGGAATGAAACAAACTAGCTGCACAAATGTGATACAAATAAAGAAGAATTTGGTCAATTAATTCAAATGGTTTGCCCATTACATGAACTTTATATATCATATATCCAAGATTTGTACATTAAATAAAGTAACAACTTGTTATTAAATAGGTCATAAATACATTATATGCATGAATAATGCATAGATGATGATTGAAACTACTATAGATGTTTATAATTATATTTTTGATCTGCTGGAAACAATAATAGTTTGTACGAACACTGATTCTATGCAACATTTAGTACTCTCACTATAAAGCAAATGACAATGCCATGGATCATAAAACTAGAAAATAGCTACCCTTTTCAGCCCTCTTACCTGGAGTTCAAAGAATCAATCCCTCAATCCTTCTTCTCAGCCTTGAACAGAGCTATTTCTCCCAAATTGAAAACTACTATGAAGCATGTACTGAAAGGTAATTTTGAAGTAATTTTTGCTCATTCACAAATAGACTGAGTTACACTGGGCTTTAAGCCACATCTTTTTTCTTTTTTTAGTGGATTATCCAGATCTTGCAAACTCAGAAAACATTCCTCCATGAATCTTCTGTGCAATCATCTGTTTAATTGGAACATTCTACAAACCTCTTACACATTTAATGGTATTTATGGTTTTAAGCATCCTGATTTTAGTGACAGTAGCATCCTCTTTTTTTCAGGTGGTGGAACAGAGGAACAAACAGGTTATTTGCCAAGTGAGTTTTCAGTTTGGTAGTCAGAATAACATTAACATGATTTCTCAGAATATTTACATTTATATAGCTCTTTATATAATCAAAACACACTTTACTGTTATCATTTCCAGTTGTGTGTACTTAACACTCAGAAATGACAAAAATACAATTAGAGGTAAGTTGTGAATACTTTGATCTTAGGAAATTTTCCAGCAGCTGCGCAGGACATAGTGGCAAGAAGTAAATTAATAAAATATCAAATATTAAGTTGCCTTAAATGATC
Source organism: Falco biarmicus (assembly GCF_023638135.1). Classification (NCBI taxonomy): domain Eukaryota; kingdom Metazoa; phylum Chordata; class Aves; order Falconiformes; family Falconidae; genus Falco; species Falco biarmicus. Next base: position 92,351,706 of record NC_079288.1, read on the forward strand.
TCTTTTGCTTTACAAATCTTTCCACTACTGAAGTGGGCAGGTTGTACAGATGTTAGCTAACAGCAGTGAAATTCTAGAACCCAAAAATCCTGGGCTCTTGGACATGGTAGTAATGAAAACCCTCTTTTATTTGGCATTGCATAGCCCTTGCTCTTTATTCTACATCATATGCAGCTTCTGATCCTATGTCCTTCTGTTTTACATCACTTTTATCTCAAAAGCCTCTCTTTGACTTCATCTGCACCTCTTAGTCTCAGGCTGTCTTCATCCTGGGTACTCATTGCCTTGAATACCTATTTGTCTGAGAAACAATCAAAGCAGATAATCTTGCTCGTTCTCTTCAAATGTTTTGGGGGATGAGCAGCGGGAACACAGTGTCACCTTCCTCTTCTCGTCCTTGTTCTAGCTATCAAATTCCACCACCCCTCTCCAAGGTACTGAGATGAACTCAATGAAACAGACATGCACAGGTTGTTATATGTATTTATTACCCAAAAAGGGTAAAATAACTTCAACTAAAGTATCAGAAAGAAGACTCATAAAAAGCTTCAGTCTGAAGTTTTGAATATTCTAAATATTTCTATCTGAAAATAAAACCATAATCTTTTAATGGAAAGATTAGATAACTTGAAGTGACAGTCATATATAAACACCTCAGAAAGAAAAATACAAGAAGAAATAGATGATGATGGGGCAGATAGTCCAAACCTATGAATCTATCAATATGCACTTTTGCAGACATAAATAGAAACAGAAGCATTTGTTAATGAACTCAGAATAAATAATTTAAAGGTATCACTTACTCAGTGCAAATTTACACATTCACTTTTTCCATTAATAACAACTTTAAAGATACAGATCGTAATCAAAGTCTCTATGGACCACTATGCTACGTACTCTCTGAAGCCTACAATTAATAATCTTAATAATATCAAACTGATTTTTTTTTTACTGGAACTGAGTTGTCAACTTCTATTCTACCAAGATCTCCAGTTAAGTTATGGTGGTTTTTTTTAACAGAAACATCTGCAGTAGCCAACTTCTATCAGCTTCAAAAAGACTGTAAATTTAAAACCTAAGCTATCTCCCACTAGAGTTAAACAGTGTTTATTACTGACCCCAGCAGGAACAGAAATCTCAGCAAGTATTCACTGAAGTGACAATTTTTAGAGTAAATGAATGAATAACTGTATCAGGAAAAATGACTCTCAACCAGACAGATTAGAATCTAGTGAAAGATCAATCTGCATTAAGCATGCATTCCATTTTCACTCTCTACATAGAGTGGAAAAAGCATTTATTCTTGTATATTGAAATACTAAAAGACATTTACAACTAATATATGTGAGGCAGACAAGAAAATTCCGTTTCAAGAACACAGACTCTGAAATCATGTTTCATATTACACTTGCTCAACTGCTGCTTCGCCATGACTTTTCTTTCTAGTTTCACAAAGGCTCACCTGCAAGACACTTAACTTCAACTATTTTCATTAAAATTTATACTTTAGTCAAAATTCAAGCTAGATAGGATGCTGAACATCACTGACAAATCTTAATTTAATAGTATAATAAAATACAGATTAATAAATCTTAATCTTTTCTATTTAAATATTCTGAGATTTTTTTTTCCTTCCCCTAGGTTTTTTTACTACTCTTTCTTCAATGATTTTTTTTTAATTTTTTTGAAGGATGACTGCTGCACAAAATTAGTGTTCTACTAACTCTGTGCTTTCTTGAGCCTTTTGACATAGAAGCAAGGCTTATTTTCTTAGCCAAGGTAAACTGAAGGATGAGAAGGTAATAGGTAACACTGCAAAGAGTTTTTGAAGATCACAGAATGTGAAACACAATTAAAAGCATGACAGGCTTTTTGTTTTCATGCCAGAAATCTACGGCTAGGGAACTATTTTTAAGACAGGCACATGAAAAATTTAAAAAAAAAAATCTGTGAAAGAGCAAAGGTAAGAAAAAGCAGGAAATATTTAAACAATAAAAGTAAACCTGCCATTTAACATTTTTATCATAGTAGTGACAGACATCTACAAATTATTTTAATCATGAATTATGAGGCCAAGAAGACAACATACTTCCTATACAACCTAACCCTCACCTAAAACTGCATTAGGACTGTAACTTACGGCTGAATAGCTTTTTAGAAAGAAACCAAGTATTGATTTATGGATTTCAAATGGTGCAGAATGAAACATATCTACAGGTGATTTGCTTAAAATATGAAATTACAAGACTGTGTGAAATGCAGCAGTATACTGATAGCCTGAAGAGATTTAATTTCATCCTCCACTAGCTGAATCTTCCAACGCCCTTGTTTAAAGTGGGAAATGCCTGCAGTAGTTAAGTACAGTTTATGTTGGCTTTAGAATGCTTTTTTGTTAAAATTTTTATTCTTTTTCCCAAATTCCAAATACCAAGGAAAGTAAACATACATTAAATAGAAAAAGACAGGTCAATCCTGAAATAAGAAAGCATTGCCCAGAAGCTACAATCCATGATGACTAGCACTCATTTATCACGTATCTCTTATTCTGCTGGTTTGCTCTTCAGCAGGGGAGCTCTGTAGTTTTTCAGTTATGCCACTGTGATGGGATCTGCTCTAATCTCACATTTCACAGCCACAAGTATCTACCTTCCTGTAAATTATTTCACTAAAGCAGTTCCAGAAAAAGAAATCAAACAAAACAAAGTAAAAAACAAGAAGCCAATATATCATATTTAGAAAGAATTCATAGATATAATAAAACAAGTTCAAAAGAAAATTTCACAAAAGTATTAGGCCTTTGGCAGTGACAACAAAGTATTTTAAATTTTATTATGTAAAATTATATGTAAGATTTATATTGTATTTTCTTTATTTAAAAGATTTGTGGTTATTTTATTATGGTTAAACAACGAAAATTTCCAAGTAGTGTGCTAGTTTGTCTTTGGGATACAGATGATTTTTCTCATACCCTGAAATGGCTTGAGCTTAAAAGCTTTCTAATGTAATATATTATCTTATCAAATATACTGGTAATTTAAAGCAAGGTCACTACAGAAAGTGAACAATAGCTGCTTTAGGAACACATAGTTGGTATTACCATACAAAAACTGGGCATTTGTGTTTTTTACAGCAGTGGTTTTTACCTAACATTACTGTTGTAAGTCTCGTGGTTACTATGGTCAAATAGTACTTGGTGAATACTAAATTTGTTTTCATTTTATTATCTTCAATTTGTAAGTCTACTAATTCATTCAGTAAACGTGAACTGAATAACTAACTCCTATTTGATAAAGCAGTTTAGCATTGTGTCTAATTTTACTTTTTTTAAAGTCTTTTCTTTTTTTAGAGGAAAACATGCAAAGTTTTACACTAAAATTAAAGTCACAATAGTTGTAAACCACTACTGTTATTTTAAACTTGAATCTGTCAAAATTAATCCATTGCAGCCTTTGCACACTAATTTAATTAGGTTAGCACAGTTATCTCCAGAAGTAAGCCTTTTAGTATTTAATAAAGGTCACAGTCTCAGGAAGTCTTATAGAGCTCCTGTACAGTCTTTTCATTGTAACACTGTGATGAGTGATCCTGGGAAATAAAAAATAAAAAATACAAAAGTGAAAAGGTCAACAGACAAAAAGGTTTGAGACAAAAAAAATCAAAACAAGCACAATTGAAGGGAAAAAAATTGTTAATGTAAAGATATGTATCTATATGTATCCATACATATCCATATGTATTTATCCGTAAATATTAATATAATTTAATTTAGGTTAAATTCTTGTTTTTTAAAAAAAAGGTAACTAGAGAGTTCATCTTCTCTACTCTATCAGTTTTGATATCTATTTCATTTATGTCTAGGTTTGGGAATGCAGAGATGAGTCCTTCCTTCTGGGATCTCACGTACACCTTTGCAACATCATTATTCCAAGGCACACCCCTGCACCCGCATTTACATGGGAAAATCCTCGCTTACATATGAGAACAATGCTGAGGAGCACTCAACAGCTGCCACAGTGTGATAAGAGGCCATAGCCAGGATAATCAAAATTGCATTATAGATGAAATTTTGAAAATGGAAGGATCAGCCACACTTGTGACCTAATATCACATTTGGACTGCCACTAGATTTCTTTTTGAGGTATTGCAGAAGCTGCACAGAGCTATACAGTCTGGCAAGAAAGAATTTTGACTACCTTAAGAGGTATTTTGAGCAATGTTTTCACCATCTCACCCCAACCATTGTAAAAGTTGCTGTTCATTAAAACCAATCTGTTGAAAGTGAAATTTCATTTTTCCCAGAGTTTTCAAAGATCATTATTTTTTGTTTTAAAATGTTTTAGCATTGTCAAAAGGATGTCTGAATTTAACCTATTTCTCTTTTTAAATTATTTTTATATTAAAGGAGATTTATATACAGCCAAAATAAAATAATAAAATAAAAAACATACAGATATTTTTTTTATAAAAACAAGTGATTTCTCTGAATTAACAACTTATAAAAGAGACTGAGATCTCAAATCTTCAACTGTTTCAGGACAGAAAAGTTGTATACAGAGCGCCCAACTCACAGTCCTTGTATTTTAAGACACCAAGAAAACAAGACAGGGTCAGACTTTGGTTTATTATGTAATTATCCATTGCTGGTTTTCCCTGATGACTTCTAAACAAAGTATCAAGATTAAGATAACCTTCCTACTTTGCCTCTTGCACTACCTGTTCTGCCTGCAGATACTTGAAGAGTACCAAACTTTCATTTGTAATTACATATATTAGCTGGATCCCAGACAAGCTTATTCTGATACCCTTGCCATTGGGTATGTGGACTATCTCAGCTCTGAATGTGGAACACGGGAAAAAAACCTGAGTGCCCTAAACAACTTACAGGGAGGTACTCAAGGGTTTGGAAGAACACTGTTTTGCAGACCAAATCCTCAATGTATGTCAACTGAAACAGGCTAAAATATTGATTTTTAAGTAAACTGTATCTATTCTGATTAGATGTCAACAACACTGAAGACATACCAACAGTCTGAAGATTAACTGATTAACTATGTGTAAGACAAAAATGATAGTTAATGGCATTCACATTTTGATGACAGTTTGCAACCAGATGTCATAGAAGACAACAGAAACCAGGACACATGTTTTCTATTTAATTTTTTGAAACACTGTTGATTTGAGAATTTCCGTTCTATGAGCAGGATATGATCCAACCTGGAAAGTTACAAATTTCTCTGTTTGGTAAGACATACAAAATATGAGTAAACTGCAAACAACTCATGCATGAAATGTTATGACAAAAATATTTGAATCAGTACCATGCTGATAACATTGCAACGTTGTTGGTATGGATTTATAATGCTATTCCCCTAGTTAACTAAAGCCAAATCTTTTAGTCTTTTTTTATTACACACAGCCAAATCTAACAGCACCTGAGTGCATAAGAATGCATGAAAGTTCTCTGCAAAGCCAATGATCTCCTCCCTATGTGAAGATTTCAGAGCTGTGTACGTTGCACGAAAACATTATCAGGGATCACTATGAAAAACACTCCAGCTGTTATTGTAACAACTATAATTGACTCTAATTCCACACACTGAACATAAATATCATAGGAAATTTCCAAAATTACGCTCAGATAACTGTTAGTCACTCCACTGCATTCTTATAAAGAAGAGAATCCAATATTCAATTCTATTTTAATTTAGAGACCATATCAGTACATTACATGCAATCTCAGGTTTCTGCCAATTGCTTTTCAATCATGGATTAATTGTGAGCCGGCTAGGTTACAGCCACTAGTACAGGGAACAAGAATTCAGCTGCCTCCAGGGATTCCATCTGCTTCCTGGCCCAGCAGAATTCATCCAAAGAGATGATGGAAACAAAATCAATTTGCAGTAAATGATTCCCTTGCACAGCTCCGAAAACTCACTGAACACCGCAAGCAGAGTTGCTTTTTGAATAGCTAGAGAATTCCTGGTGGGCAAATATCAGTGTGGCTGTAGGACTTATGGTCAGGGAGGCAGCTGAGCACTTACTGAGTATATTAAAGGATAAATATTTAGAGTACCAGCAATGCTACAAGATTATCTTAAATATATCACCCCAAAGACTTCACACAGACATTACTAAGAAGCTTCCATACTGAGCATGAAGACACATACAGAAGCTAAAGGCAACATCCTTCTTTTACAGTTACATAATTTCTCATATGCCTTTGCTTATCCTTATTTCAACCTTATACACCAAGAGAAGGTTTACAAAGCCAAAGATATATATCGGGGGGTAGTGGTGTGTGTAAGAATTCTTTTTATTTGCTCTTCTGCATGGAACACACTACCAAAATGTATTCATTAGACTTGAAAATATGAAAATTCAGGCCACCACCAGTGGACTCAACTTTATAGACTACTGAAGAGTCTGAGTAAAGTGAAAACCTCACACTATTTACATAGACATTTGAACAGGATTTCAGTACCCAAAGCAGAAACTGAAGAGTCCCTAAGTGAACCAAGAAACCAGGCAATACAAGATCCAAGGCAATGCAGATGAAATGGACACTACTTTTTTCTTCTGCTAGTAATTTTTGAGAGCACAAATGTTTCTCCTGCAACACAATAGACTAACCTCATAAAAACTTTAAAGGCTTTGAATTCAGAATATAAAAATAATTTTGTTGATTAGTGTTTGTAAAAAGAGACTCAGACGAAAGATGATGTGTTCAAAACATGAACTCCATTTCTGAAATCAGAGAATTACATTCCTGCAGTTTAATGAGATACTGAAGGAAAGTAGCCCAGTGGCCTTCTGAATAAACTAAACATCACCTACAATCACACAAAGTGGCCTCCAGAAACACCTTATTAGAACCAGTAGATACACAACTAGATTCTTTGGAATTTGCACAAGTTTGGACACTGAGCCATGGAAGAATAACTTATCTATAGTAAAAAGCAATTTGCATTATATAAGTAGTTGTACAGCATTAAGAGAACAAATTTCCCCTTAAAGGGAAGTTCCTCTTGAAGAAATAAGCAAAGCAAAATATTTCCATTTTCCATAAAATTGCCAAACATAACATGCAGAAAATTGTACTTGCTGTCAGTATAAAATACTTCCACTTTTTTCTAAACATTTCATTCTAAATTAATGGACAGGTTACTCCCCTTATGTTTGCAAAAAAAAAGTAAATTTCATATGCCTAAAGTGCCAACAAGAAAGCACCAGCAAAACGGGGTCAAACCGGCATGATTTTCATCAGATTCTCAAACCAAATAAACTTTTCTGCAGGTTAGGAAAGCATAAAACCAAGGAGCCTGGCAATACATTTTGCCAAGAAGTTCCAGTAAACTAGGTTAAAAAAAAAATAATGTGCAAGTTTACATCCTCTAATGACAGAAAACTGCTCACTTATACAAAGCACAAATGGCAATAATGTTCATATGAGCTCAACTGAATGACCTTAAAAGACTTTATTCCGTTTTCTGAAATAGTATCTTCTGAAGAAAATCACTGCAGAGAAACACAAGAAGTTCAATATATTACATTAGATTATGATGATGATAAAGAACCTAGGAATCCTTCTAAAAATACATATACCTTCAGACAGCAAGTATACATTTCAGGTCCACTCAACTAACACTTAATAAATAAGTTAAAGACTTCAGAAAATACCTAATGAGGTAGGGCAAGTAGAAAAGAAAACTGCAACACACATAGCAGGGTGCATCTTAAGCCAAACATACTGCATTCTAGTAAAAATCCATTCTTTTTGAGAACAGATGGCATTTCAGCACGGACCAATTCACAGCACTGCTGATGGAAGGTTTTTTGTGGGTTTTTGTTGTTGTTTTGTTTTGTTGGGGGTTTTTTATTATTTTAAACCTTAATACAGTTTCAAAGGCTCCTACCAACAGGCTTCTGACGAACTGTGGTGGCTCCATGGGCTTCAAAATTACACTAAAAAAGGAAGACAGTTCATTTTCTAGATGATGCCCACTCCTACACACCTAAAGTTGGCATAGTGAAGTACTACCAAAACGTTTATTCATGCTTTGCTCCATACACAATTTTTGTCAGAATAAACAGCCAGGGCACTGCCTGAGAGTCTGGTGCAATATTTAGTTGTGGTGCCGTGGTAAGGTATGCTGTTACACACACAGATTCCCAGGCTAAAGGGCTTCTCACGGCCATTACACTGGTGTCCAATGCCAGATGGACCTCAAAAAACCACTGAATATGTTCCAGCTAACTTTTTCTGAGACAAAATTGTACTCACTTATTTTTTGCAAAGAAGAGAAGGGTTATAATTCCTCATTATAAATATATACATAAATTTTATTCTCCTGGTCACACAAAAAAAGGCTAACAGATATTATTTCTGATTTGTGTTCTGGAGACTCTAGGAATGTACTTTATGAATGATAAAGAAAATCTTCAGCTGACTCTCTGCAGCAGAGAATGGATATTTTAAAGGTCATTAGAACACATTACAGGTCCTCATGAGGAGACTACTATTTCTGCAGTCATCAGCGCACTAGCATTATGAAGACAAATACAAATGCAGAAGTCATGTAAGAATAAGATCAGTAAAACACTGACACCAACTAAAACAAATATAAAGCTAACTTGTCACAGTTTGGAGTAGAGCAACGTTGAAATTGCAGAGCCATTATTAATATTTAAAATAATGCTTCAAAATAAATCCTATCTTTGAGAGGTTCCATATATTAAGCAAAGAAACTAGGAAAAAAAAAGTTTTAAGAATCCTCTAGCAAAAAACACATCATTGTCTTGGTAAATGAAAAACAAACTTACAGAAACATTAGTCACAAAATATGAATTTACTGCTTGTCAAAATCAGTTAAAATATTAGAACCTATTTCTATTCTGCAGTTTGCATTTCCAAACCTATACTCTTGTCTTTCACTGTACTGTGTTTTAGCCATAGGCATTTGTGTGACAACGGTAGGAAACAAAGAGATGTACAGCACTAAAGTCTCTGGGAGTTGCATAATCTAGATTAGTTTTTAAGTCCAGTAATATTCAGTTTTATTCTCTAGTACTTTATACAACTATAGGGACACACTTGCAGATATTACCTTAAAAATTATTCTAAAACAGAAACACAGGCTGTATAGGTCACCATGATTTTCTCTATTAAAATGTAAATACACACATTTCTTCATGACTTATGCTATGAAAAATAATTAATCACCAAAACCATTTGTGATTACTTGTCAATTTTTCTCCTACCTACAGCAGAATAAAGATAACAATACTGCTCTTTGATTGATCATAGGCAGCTGTCAGAACACAGGTACTCTGTTCTTTACTTCCTCCTAACCCCGGCAGTTTTTCAGCTAGGTTCCCTTCTTTCCTCTCTAGAACCCTCATAACTAGATCTCCCATGCCCAGCTTCTCCAAGTCTCCTGGTTGTCTTCCCTAGCTATACAAGTGTTTTCTATGGGTTATGTATATCCTGAACCAATTGACTATGGAAAGAAAGTAAAAGGACTGTGAAGAAAGTAAGAGGCAGCCAGGGATGCAAGGAAAAACTGCATTTACATGAGAGGGGTATGTAGTTGACCAAACGAAGACAATGTAAGTTAAATATTATGAAACTCATTAGGCCACATGTGGGGTTTTTTAATTAAACCCTGTTCTTAAGACCTCACGAGGTTGTATATCTTGTTTAGACTCAGGAATGAAAAAAAGTCCTAACTGGAAGACAGAATACAGGAAAAATCATGAAAAAGACGACTCAGAAAAGGTATTGCCAATACTAAGGAATGCATATACTTTTAATGTGCATTGTACAAAACTTTGTTAGAATATTTCAAACACAATTCCATGTTCTTCCCTGAAAAATGTTTATGCCAAGGCCACTAAATAAATTCCATTGGGCTAAAGACCCAATGGAAATCCTCTAGTCCTCTATTAATTCAAAATATAATTTTCACATTTTGAGTACTTAATATGTTTTTTTCCACAGTATTCCATCCCCTACATCATTCATGTGCACACCTTTATACTGTGATATCAAAGTGCTTTAGCAATATTTTTTTCAATTATGCAACATTACCCTACAGCATGCTAAGACTAATTAAGTCAGGCCAAAATATGGAATAATTTAGCATCTTTATGTACTGCTTTATAGATCAAGAACAAAATATTCTAGAATGTAGGAGAAAAAGCACGTCACTGCCTTGTCATTGTTAGCGTGATGCTGATACTTATAACTACACATTTTTGTCTTGAACCTTTAAATAAAATCTTACAGGCTTGCTGATAATGTAAAATTAACTGCTTTTTACAGTTGGGCTGATTGGTATTATTTTTTGCATTAAAAAATCATTCCAAAGAGGGTTGGTGATTAGGAATAAAATATTTTGCAGGAACATACCTGTTTTGATTAAATTTTCTTTACAAATTTTTCTTCTGTCATTTCTAGACAGGAATGCCCACTCAAAAGTATGGAAGAAATGTAGAGAACTGCCTTGCAGTTACATTTAAAGTAGAGATGTGAATCTATTTCAGAAGGTAGATATTTACTTCTCGCAAACTATACCCAATTTTTCATGTTTTTCTGAACTTGACTTTTACTTTGATAAAAGAATTTCTGGAGTCCCAGATCCTTCAGAGTAGAAAGCCTGTTCCCTGCTCAGATCTTCTAAAAAAGTGACCATTCAATATCTCCCAAATAATAGGACTCATAAAGCATTTGTAGCTTGAGTTCACAGCTGGAAATTACTATATCACAACACCTCCTGGTATCCTAAATTATACAGCTATACAGTGCAGTAAGTTCAGGTATGGTCAGCAAAGCCGTTGTGTTGTCACATAGCGACACAAAGCTCCATAATCCACTGGAAGAACCCATTCGGTTGTTGGCCTACATTATTTCCAGTCTACACTGATGAGAATAACTAGGGATGTTTTTACGTGTGAAGCAAGATCAGGGTGTCTCCAAGAGCTGCAGTCATATTTTAACTTCTTACTCCTTCTTCCCTTTAAAGTACCATCAATTTACAACAGCTTCCCTAGACCAGGGGTCCTTAAACTTTTTAAGCAGGGGCCGGCGCGCGGATGCAGTGGCAGGCAGTCTGCAGTTGCTTGGTTTCCCCCCCCCAACCCCCAGCTGGGGGGGCGGGGGGGCAGGGGGGTCTGTAAATACCGGGGGCCGGATTGAGGACCCTGGGGGGCCGTATCCAGCCCGCGGGCCGTAGTTTGAGGACCCCTGGTCTAGACTCATCTAGCTAGTTCCTGTGTCATTGTAACAAGATCCTGAATCATTACAGAAAGTCTTTAGTCCGCAGAGAAGGTGGGTCAGCTAGGTGGCTCGAATTTAATTCGATTTTATACAGGTCCACTGTAGCTTTTATAGTAAGCTTATTTTCCCTCTCAGAAGGCTTAATAAACTACAGTAATTTTTTTTCCTCATGTAACCCTGATAAAGAGTTTTTAAACATTTACACATGCCAAGGGATAAAGAAAGAAATGCATAAGAGAAAAATGTTTGGTGCAATTTGAGATGGCCTATGAAAAGGTGAAGGAGTACTTTAAAGATAAAACACATCTGTTACTTTGTAAGCAAGGCAACAGAGATGGTGGCAGTCAAAGTAAGTGGAAAATAGAGTTTACTACAGTATGAAACTCATCAAATATTTACCTCCCTCAAGTGTACAATATTCATGGAACTGCACAGGCTGAGAATATTTTCCCTACTGGTATGAGGATTTTTAGTACACATTCAGCTCTTAAGCACAGCTTTGCTATCAGGTCTCATGCATGTATGTTATGTTTTGTGCTATTGAAAAATTTTGATGGTTTACATTATGTGTAATTAAACCAACGTTGACTAAGTGAAGATAATCAAAGTAAAAGAAGAGAAACAATGAGATTTATTTTAACAAAGAATAAAACTATTGCAATCAAATGCCAATTACTTATTCAGTGTTGGTAAGGAGGAAAGAATGGTTGCAAAGTGACTTTTGTTAATACTTTAAGATTCCTGTCCAGACAGACCCAATCAGTACATAAATTACTTAATAAATAAATGTGTAGGCAAAGTATTATATTCTTTGAAAAGTTAACGAGGTAGTATGTTCAGGTATAACTTACTATCCTTCTCTATTCCTACCACGCTACACTGTGACTTCACACTTTTCTTGATTTTCTACTTCATGCTGCAAGCATTAGGATTTTTTTCTATGGAGCTGGATCAACGAGCTCTTTTTTTGCCACTAGTTCTGATTTTCATGTTATCTGCCAAGGTTGCAGAATGATGTGGAATAAATGAACACCTGCTCTTGGAAAGGAAGCTAGCTGAAATGCCAGGCTTTGGCAAGATCAGTATAGAATATGCATGTCACCCAAAGAATCTGTTACACTGGCCAGCTGCCAAGGCATTTGTTCCCAGTGAAGCACAGGTTAAAACTGCTGTCAATAATTTGGTTTTAGAAGACAAAAGAGTCAAGTAGAACTCAGCCAAAATGGAAACCCCCTCAGCATTCATAAACCTAACATTTGAAAAAATTTTGCAAAGAAAAAGACTTTAGGGTCCTTCTTTCATACTACTAAACAGCTAGAAATAGCTCATTTTCATGATACATAGAGTAATGATTCAGTCAGAACTGAGTCATGAGTTCATTATTCTCCTTGGGGAGGAAAAATTGGTCAATGTACTTTGTAACAAACTGATTTTGATGGAAATAATCTCGTATGAAGCGTCCCTTAAAAACATGTATTTTGTAGTGAAGTTAAAAATATGTATGCAAAAAACTTTTGACTATATAATTATTTGTTGTGTTCTGGTAATGAGACGTACAAGCTTCGATGTCTATTCTGATAGATTTACATCATGTGAGTAGAACCTTACCGGAGATTAGTATGAGATAAGTTGTAAGGAAGCTTTGAACATCTGAATTAATGTAAATTCACTAAATAATCATGTATTTCAAGTTGTGAAATTCTCAAAAATTCGAAAATCAGTCTTTAGGCATGAAAATATTAGGCGAATCAACAGCAGAAAAGTGATGATACCTGTTTTGATGTGTGTTAACCCTTCAAAAATTCTAAATAACGCATAAATAACTAGTATTTTGAAAACTGAATAAAAATGTCCAGAAAACTTAGGAGAATTTACTAGTCATTTTCTTATATACTCTCATTTACTTACATCCCTACATAAGTTCAGTTTTCTCCCTTTTAATAGAGTCCATGATCTGACCCAAAAGGATAGAAAAGCCTATAGGGGAAGAATTAAAAAAAAAGAAAAAAGTTACATTCAGTATCAGCAAGAAATAGAGATGTAGTCCAGAAGCAGTAAACTACAATTATATGTCTGTTCTCCACGTGTTTAAAGAAGAAAAAATAACTTGCTTGGGAGTAATTTACTTATAACAAAATATAACACATATATAGCCTATCACAAAATCATTTTAAATAAATTCATGTAGCTGAACTTCATCCTCTTAAGGAGCTGTAAATTACAAATAATATAAGGGAAGTTAAACATTTTTTGGTTTAATCTGAATGTCAACACACAATGAACTGTCTAATCCTACATTATCAGGTTTAAATAAAGCATTCAGAAAAAGTGAGTTCTTATGCATGATCATTTCCTGATAAAGCACTGATAAACATCTTCAGAAGTCTTAAGAATTATACGTTGTAAAAGTCAGAAACTTTCTGCAAAGAAAACATGTGGCCTAACAACTTTCATGAGAATGGTTTTGGCTGTTGGCAACAAGTTAAGCATTTAATGGGGAAATACATTTTGAGTCAATAAGGTAACTAATTCATAGTTCTCAAAAGCTGTGTTTATGAGCATACACTGACTTCAAAGCCATGTGCAGTGTGTGTTGGGAGGCCTTATTTTTAAAGGTCTGGATACTTCATTCAAACAGATTTTATTAGTCAAAGAAACTAAAAACTATATGTAAGAACACCATTCCCTTTATTTCAAAATCAGCAAAACCAATGAGTAAAATATTTTTTCTCTATCTTACAACACACAATAAAAAAGACAACATACCTAAATCTAAAAATGGCTATAGCAAAAACAGGTATCTCTAAGGAGCAATTTACTGAGCAGCTTCTAAGGAGTGAAAAGGCAAATTTGTAAGGCAAGTGTAACAGGGACATAATAACAGGATTCTCTGCTTCTGGGGAAATTATGTCCTCATATCATTTACAAAATCTCTTCTGGCTTGTTTAAAGACAGTCTTCTCTGTCAACATCTTTCAGACATGCAGCTGTCTTGGAAGTCTGCAAAGAATGTAGTCTTCTGGGACCTATTTGTCATCCATAAATGTGATAGTCTTAAATTTTGTTTTGAAGACATCAAAAGGATAGGTATTATTCTTTTCTGTGTATAAAGGACAGTACTAAATAAAACAGTAGCTTTCTTCTAAAAATAGTAATAATTTTTGCTCTTCCTTAGCTGAACATGGAAGACTGTTAAGAGTTGAGTTTTTTTCCTTGATGACGTTTGGCATATTCAAGATTGAATTATAAACTTGCTTAGGTAAGCACTCTTTTGTCTTCAGCCAATAGTGTGATACTAAAGCTTTAGCAAAATTCCACCACATTTTCTCTTTTCTCTTAGTATTATCTCTGTATATTGGTTTGAGTCTGAGACAGCTCCTTACAAGATTTCTGTTGATTTCTTCGACAAAATATTTTTGTGCTCAATGACTGCAGTGTCAGAGCTTTGCAATGTTCAGTGGAGTGTAAAATGCATCATTGGTATGCAGATCTGGAACAGCCTGTACGAGATTTTAAAAAACACACAAACTCTTGTACAGGTTAATAAAAAAGGATTCTGAACAAGAGTCTATCTCCATAATTTTAGGGTAGTGGGGTTTTTTCTCCTACAAATACAAGGGGTTATATTTATAAAGAAATGTTATTCTTCATAAGATTAATCTGCCTTATTGATTATTGACTTATTTTATTTATCTTATTCACATGTTAAATGTCAAAGCCCTGAGGTGAAGCTAAAAGTGGGGCTGTGTGACTGACTCCCCAGCCAAGGAGAAAGTTCTTGGGGGCAACTGGGATGCTGTGCAGAATATCCTGTTCTGACCTCAAAAGACATGGTTCTCTTAAATAACAGCATAGGGGTTGACAGAGATTTAATGATATTCTTGATAACTTTGGAAAAGAAATGCCAGAGGGTTTATTGATCCTAAGTAAAGGCTTCCCCTAGTCTGGTTAACATATTATTTGCTTTTGGGCAATTAATTACACACGTTCTCTGCTACACAAGGAGGACATTAAATTTCTCAGTAACTGTGAGATATCGGTAGGGTAGATGTCGATTGTAAAGATAACTGCCTAAAGATATTTCAGGGTTTACGATTGAGCAATTAGCTCAAATTTCAACTTCTATGAATTTCTAGTTGTAGTAACCTTGCTCATGGCTCATAAAGCTTTTTTCATTTTAGGCTTTACAGCACCATTTTATCAAACTGTAAATTTGAAGATTTCTTTTCCTCCGATTTTCTGCTTTTCCAAAGGATTTAACAGCTTACTGCTCAAAACAGATCTATTGGTCATAACATGGCCGATACAGCTGCAGAGAAAAGAGACTCTTGGCACTTCACAAACCATGAAGAGCAGATTTTGTGCTAAATTTTTCCTTCTTTTCATGCAGAAACATATTGACCTACCAAGCTAGCACGGTATATGTTCTTTCCAGTGCTAGGTTACTGATGAGACTAAGTTGTAACCTTCTACTGGATGTCATGAGGCAAGTATAGAAGGACTAATGCGTGCTGAATTTCCCCCCTTCTCCACCTTTATTCTTTTCTTTGTTTTAACCCACAACTGAACAGCAGAGTTGTCTGGAACATCTGTATTGAGTATAGCCTATTTGAGACATGGAGATTTTAATTTCCATAATATTATAAAAAATGAGAAAGAAAAGGCATCCAACAGCCATCTAGGCCATACCTAATGCACTTATATCAACTTCCTGGTAGGCTGATCATGAAACCCCTTGCCAATGGATATTCTGTTACTTCCCTTTAAAAGGAATTGATTTGGATTAGCTTTTCATTACATTGTCAACTAATAGGCATCATTTTCATCTACTCATCCAACAGCCAACAAATACCCTCTCTTCTTACTTCCAATTCAAGAAGATAAGAGAGGACAGGAAAAGTTTCTAGGAATAGACCAGTAATACTTGTGGGGGGAAAAAAAAAAGTCAAGAGAAATGAAGATGCAAGAATTACACTTATCCTCAGGTACAATGAAGTACATACGCGGTTGAGAGTCTGGATTTGGATACAGGTCTATCACCATACTACAAATAATGTGTTACATTATTTATTATAATTCCTTATTTCTTGTTAAATAAATATGAAAATTACTTTAAAAGCTGTGCGTACAATCTCTATCCTATCTCTTACTGTTGAAAATAACTCAGAAGTCATATAATTTCATGAATTATATGAAGTTTAAGATATATTCAACATACTAGGTTGTAACAAATTGAAATATGAAACTTTTTTAGCATGATAAAGACATCAGGAAGATAAAAGCAAACCTAGGGAAGCAACATATAGGTTGTTCTCCTGCTTCATACAACATCAACTCATCGCTAGCCATTTACTAAGAGTAGATGAATCACTAAAGTTTTCAGATTTAAAACATTTCTTTGGGCACGCAAATATTTTCAGTTACCAGTATTTCTACATCCACAAATTAATGACACTACTGATGTGAGAAACAGGGTGTCCAAGATCTTACAAATTAACAATAAACTACAATCTTTGGTATAGTCAAAAACATATTCCTTGACATTCAGGAGAACATTCTTCTATTAATAATTTTATATTTTCATGGATGCTTATGGACACACAGCCAGAGCAGTTAAATAACTGATTTAAATAAATGACTACAGCACAGCTGAACATAACAGCAGTACACCTTCCCTGATTTTTAAGTGCTAAAGAATGTTCTGTAGGAATACGGGTTTTTCTCAGTTAAGCAAGAATTAAGATAATGCTTGAAAGGTCATTGCTCTCCTGTTATTCTTTCCTTGGTGGAAAATATCTGAAAGCCTTGAATATGCTTTGAAGAGGGCCAAGCTCCAGTGTTTTCCATAGCTGAAGTGTCATAAATAAACAGTTTCTTGCCACCTGATTCTTGATGTGTCAAAACTCTTGCTGCATCAGCTGCCTCATAAGACAAGATTAGAGGAATAAAATGAAAGAGACAAGAAAGCATCTACTTTCACTTCCAAACAGTATGCAGCTAATTCCTACAGTCATTAATACCAGTATTAATCTACTGTATTCAGTGATATAAAAAATAAAAGCCAGGTTGTTTTCAGATTCATTGGTAAATTTATTTTATTCTAATCGCCAAATCTTATCAATATCTTGTGTATCAGAACTGAAAGAGGTCCTCACAATGGCCTTTTAAGCATGTAGAGCTGGTGTAAATAATTTTAAAAGTACTTCAAAAAATCATCATTACTCTATTGTCCCAAGGTAGGCATATTCTAATAGAGGATATCAAAGATGGTACAATCTGTAATGTCTCCTGAAAGACTGAGGATACAACAACTGAAACTTAAGCAATAGCTTTCTTTGCAAAAATTATATATTAAATGCAAGCCAAGATGTGGAACCCACAATCATTTCCAGGGGAATTTTCAGAAGGTCAGAGTGCAGAAAATTTCACTTGCACAGTCCAAGGAAATGGTCCAATGGAAGAGCTGCTTTGTTAAGCTCTCTCTACAGCTGCAGCCTAGGAAAAGGCTTCAATACAAAAGACAATTCTTTTCCAGCTGTACTTTCATTTTTAGTGGGAAATCTGCTGGCAGAATAATGCAGAAATGTGTTGTAAAATGCTGAATGAGAAGAAAACCTAAACATCTATTGTTTTAATGGAAGAGGAAGAAACCGAATCCTTCAAGAGCAAGGAAGAGTACAAGCTGGGTTTTTCCAAGTTGGTAGTACACACAACTTGGGAATCTACTGATCTTTCTAGGAGGTTTAGAACTCTGTCAAAACCACAACAGGCTTCAATATGTAAAATATAATAAAACCCAATACTACCTTCTCTATAGAAAATATGCAGAAGTATTTAAGAAAACAGCTCCTGAAGAGTCAGGAAAACCTCTATGTATTTCCTCATCTGTAGGAATACTGTAATGTTTTGGACTATTTTAGTCTCAGGATTTTGAAATATTTTTTGCTCCAAAAGCCATCCAGTTAGTGTCAAACTCCTTCATTTACTGCCCCATTCATTTCTACCTAAACTCACATGATATGGATTAGAGTTACAACAGCCAATTTTTCTTGAGTCTTTTTATACCAGTAGAATGCCTGGTGAATGCCGAAATGCCTCTTCCATTAATTGAAAATTGTAGCTATGGGGAAAGAACTCCATATTGCATACTTATGACTGAAGGCCACTTTCTTCTAGAAACTGTTCAGGTTGAAAAGAAATCTCAGGGCAACAATGGGATTTGTAAATACTGAGAAACAGAGAACAAAGTACAATGAAACCAGAATTTTTTGTTATTTTATGCCAGTTGCTTCAGCTTGATTAAAGCGTCAACTCCTCATATATTGGGCATCACTATATTTGTGCAACAAGTGATTTATTTTTTTTTTTTAATTGAAATAAAGCTTTAAAGAAGCTTCAGAGAATATCAGGTAATAAACCCAGACAATGACAACACTACAAGTTTCTGTGAATATGCCTGTTCCCTGCTTGTGCCTGTCTGACGTGTGGCATATCATGTAATGAAATCTGTAGGAAAGCAAAACAAAACAAAATCCCTCGCACCAAAATAAACCTTCCAAAGCATTTATAAATATTTGTGTTCACTAGGACCACCACAAATAGTGACAAATAAGGAAGAACAAAATTGTAATCAGCAAATGGAGATTATTTTAGGCTTTATTTTGTATTCAGGAATTTACCTAGTAATGGTAGTTGTTTTATTGTCCCACAGACGTGGATAGTCATGATGCTTATAGAAATTACAATGATCATATTTGTTTAACTTCAACTGCCTTTGCAAATGGCAAGCTATGATGGAAACTCTGAAGGTATAAAATCCATTTTATATCTAGCATTAATGAAGAGAAAGAAACATCAGAAACATTTACGTACTATAGTGATTAATTTATGAAACAAAAATTCCATGCAAAAATATTTAAGTTCTTTTACTCATATCAATAAAGGTGGAAGACAACACAAGTTTAGCATCAATCTTTCAGTCAGGAAACACCAACCTAAGCATAATTTGGACAAATTCTGGATCATTGTTAAAATAAATAAATATTTACCCATTTTTCATGCTCATTTATTGAAATACATCATCCTCCAATGCTTGATATATAAAAATTTAGAATCAGTAGTTACTACCCTTTACTACAATTTATTTATTAAATTCATAGCTGCAACTAGCACAGCTTTATGCCTGAAATCATTTGCCTGGGTTCACTTCAACTGTCACTGGGGATATGACCAGAATACTAACTCTTTTTAACACAACCTATTTGTATGAGCTTTTTTTGTAAGAGCATCTTTTCTTGAAATTTAGAATTCAGGAGCATGTGATAGTACAGTGGCTTTTAAAAAAATCAAATTAAGTAAAATAAAATTAAAAAGCTTATGAATAAATACAAGATTCCTAATGAAATACAATTCTGGCAAAGATCTTATACACTCACTTGATGTCAGGGGGGTCTTCTGTATAATTCTTTGGACATCAGCTATCTTTGCAATGCACCAAAGCATCTATAAATGCACACTGTCAAACACACAAACATGCAGTCACAAAGTCACAAAGGATGTCTGTACCATATAAAGACTGCATCTGAGATAACTGAAGATTGCTTACCCTAAGTCAATGGAAAACATTAACATACAATCAGTCTTTTATTAAACATTTATATTTCTCACATAATATGAAAAAAGAAACCCCAACATTCTACTTACAAGCACACTTTTATAAGAAACTTTAAAAAAATATTTTGTCATCTTGATTATTCTTACAAAACACGTAAAATTTTCCTTTGTTCATCAACCATAACAACATGGTCAAAGAAGAAAGAAATTTTGAAATTATAGTTTGATAATACTGTAAACTATCTTGGCTGTAATTTCCAGGCCAGAGGTGTGTGAATGTTTATATTTCTTCACTAAAGCACTTTGTAGCTTCAAGATAACAGTTATACATTATGTTATCAGTGAGATTATTGATGGGAAATAATTTCTGCATAATCCATTAATGAGGGCGAAAATGTTCTTAATCTTTCATATGTGGTTATTGAAAGTCTTATATCATCACCTACTTTTAAAAAAACATTACACCTTTAGGCTGAGGCTCAAAGGAACTCCAGGAGGTCTCTTACCCTCTACTGACTCACACACCATCAGGATCTAGAGAAGGGCAGAGGTGCAGCAAACAGCATGGGACTGGGTCAGTCTGCAGGAGGTAAAACTGCAGATATTTTAGGAGCATAAGCACCTGCCATAGGCAAAAAAAACCCCTTGATCTTAAACTGAGAACACTAACAGGTGACAGATAATTGGATGTACGTGTGTAGGAGGGCTGAATGTCAGAAATTGGATTTTTGAATTGTCAAGAAGTTTACTATTTCTCAGCTGCAACAAGTACAGTCTGTAAATTTTTATAACACCCGGTATAAAAGTGGCATATCCAAAATCTTTTAGTTTTTAGAGACATCAGACAGAACCATAAATTAGTATGCTGAACACACATTGTGCTTCTGCACACTGGCTGCTTAGAGTGAGAAGTCAGAGGCCTTGGGGTTGTGGAAAGAAAAGGAGGACAAAAAGAAGCAAGCCTGGAGGAAGGTGGTAAAGATCCTGGCTGGAGGAAAGATCCTGAAAGTGGGAGAAGATCTAGATCAGCCAGCTAGATGGAGATTAATGTTATAGTCACCCTGGGTCCTAGGCTAACAATGCCTAAGATGAGCAAGTACAAGAAGCACAGGAACCAACAACTTTTTGCCCAACCATCCTGGACCAGCAGCAATCTCTGTGCAGGGAAATTGTGATCTGCTGAATGTTGTGTTAGGGAGACAGAGATGAATGAGACAATGTGAGTGAAGTGTGAGATAATTGAGAAAAAAATGTTAGTCTAGTTGGTTCCTAAATAAATCCTGGCACAAAAATCAACTATGGCTTGTTTACAGTGTCTCACTTGTGAGAACACGTAAGAACTTAGGCATCAAATATATATATATCTCTCTTATATTTATGATATCAGCAGTATATCCATCTATCACTTTCAAGTAAAATGAATGGTTTTTTGAATGTAATCTTAGCCACACAAAGCAGGTACTCTGATGTGACTTACAATTGGATATAATCAAAATCTTTAAACTATAGAAAAAAAGCCCTAAGGTTCTTCTGCCTTACAAACCAGAGAATTCTACTAAAGTAAATACTGAACTGTATTTTAATCCCATATTGCAGCAATCATTTTCTCCTTACCAGTTTTTCCTTTATGTATACATTTCAACATGAAACAATACAGGTACAACATAACTTTGGGGAAAAATTCAAATCTGAGTTTTATCAGGATTCTGCTCAAGTACAACAATTGTTGCTCTGTCCTCCTACTCCTGATTTGCAGATTTTCACAGCTGCAGAAGCTTACAAGAGCATAGGAATCTGCAATGTACTGCCAGAATATATTGAGAGCCTTCCGGAAAAAAACTGGCACAGGCTTCCTCAGATCACGGTTAGGAGAGATATTTTTATTTCCAGTGATTCCGTCCACTTTCTGCTACAACAATCAACAGTCATCTCTTCCAAGCCTCTTGATTATGGGCATTCAAAAAATCTTTGCCTAAATGACTTCTGCTTCTGCACAGTCTTCAGACAGTGACACCAGCATCTCAGGGGGGCACTTTCTTTTGGTATTGCGTCCCTGTAGACACTCCAAGAACTCTCTTAACAGAAGTAGCAGAGAAACTCATACTAAATTATTTCATTTTGGGAATATTTTTACTGGATGAGCCTGGGGACAAAACGTATGCCAGCTAAGAGACCTGGTAGATATCAGTCTGCTCATTTCACCTTTTATTCACCATGCCCTCACTCAGTTTAAACGTTAGCAAATTTAATAGAGAGGTGTGACCACAGTTTTCAGGTGTCTGACATGGTGGCTTTTGCTCAGATGCATGTGCAAAAGACTATCTGCCCACCTGTAAATGCTTGCATGACTGACCCTCACATCCGTTTAAAAACATAACAAATATCACATCCAAAACCATAGAGAACATCAGATTTTGCTCAAATACAGAACTTAAAGAGCAAAAACTTGAGATTTAGATAAAGTTCAAAAGTCGCATAAGGGATAATACTACATAAACTTGCAGTCACAAGAATCTCATTTCAGTCCTATAAAAAGCTTTTACTTTCAATACATATCACAATTTGTGAAATCTGCCATATACTGGATTTGTAATACAATTTGAGTGACACACACACTGCAATTAAAAGAACTTTCTTATAGCTTTTAGAGATTAGTTATCTTTTAAATTTAGATTTAGATGGGGCAAACACCTTTTTTGAGATTATGAAAGACTGTGAATATCATCTAAACATACAGATAGGCGTTTGATAAAAATTCAGTTTATAAACTCTGACCTTACATTGTGGACCAACATTAACTTTGCTTAGGTTTGCCTGCATACATAAAAACCAAACCCTTTGGTAAACTTCCATGCTGTGAATCTATCAAAATGCACAAACTAGTTCCTTTGCTCATTTTGAATGAATTCCCCTCAGGAAAGAGATACATTTTCAGAGGCAAAGGTTTCATTTCTGGGACTCACACTGAGGTTCAATCCAAGCAGTGAGGTGATACAGGAAATGGTATCTGCCAGACCTTTTCAAGAAACCAGTTGCGTTCTGTGTGTACCTCTGGGGCTGGCACTTGGTTTCCAACTCATTCTGAGTAAGCTCAGACTGCTTACAAATCTGCTGGGTTATATTCCAAAGTTTTTGGGAAGGATCCAGGGCACTCTTTGGCCAACGTCAACCCTATAAGGCTGGTGGCATAGATTTCCCAGATGTATCCTCATGGTGGAGAATGCACCTAAACCAGTAAACTCAATTTTCTAGAGAGAAATTTCAATCGGGTTATCACAGAGCCTATTCTGCATGTATTTTCAAGGACATATATTACAGAAAAGAAACTATTTTGTCCTTGAGGCTTCCCTGATGGCCCGCCTGCATGCAAGGTGAATGCCAGCTAAGGGAGACTGTTGATGCATCCAGAAGAAATTACACTGTGCTGCAAGTCCGTGCTGTTGACAGATGACAGCCATGTAATTAAGAGAGTCAACAGTGATGAATAAACCAGAAATTCATTCTGCCTTACATAAAGCTTATATAAATGTAAAATATTTTTTTTCTAGAAGACCACCTGAAACCATCAGCAGTCTGCAGTAGCATTTCAGCATATTAGAATTTAAAACTATTAGGTATACATATGACATGTATACAGCTAACTTAAACCCGGGTTTGTTCCTATCAAATTACTTCATGGCATGTCATTGGAATCAGATGGAAATTCAGCTTGTCTTTAAGGCCTGAAGTATGTAACATGCAAAACATTAGTGGAGTGTCATGGGTATAGAGACATCTTTGACTCCCCCATTCAGTGATTAATATTTCTCAGAGATAAATTGTTTTCTATAAACTGCCAAGTGAATTTACAACAGAGGGGGAAAAAAAGGAAAAATCTTCATACAGTATCTCACGATCTTTGTAGAGTTACAAGGTAAGCAAGAAAGTAAGGTAAAGACCCATTCTTGAGATGTCTTTTAATACTTGTAAAACAAATAAAAAATAAATCCATTGCTGGGCATCAATTATAAACATTTTTTTAGATCAAGTTTTTCTGAACACTAAACAACCCAGAAAGTAACAGCAGAAGTCTGTGACATTTTTCTTTCTACTACCTCAATACTTCTTTATGTTTTGGGTTTTTTTTTTGGGGGGGGGGCGGGGGGGAGGCAAAAATTAGTCTTGTGAAAGCCAGGTGATTATTATTATATTTTTTTCTAAACTGAGCAGCATGACCTACAAATGTGTATGCCAAAACTAGAACAAAGACCCATGCCCAAAATACTTCTAGAACCTAAAATACATACCAGAGAGGAAGTTACCAAAACTACTGGTCTATTTTTATATTACTGGTCAACCAGGAAGACAAGGTTGTTCTGTGCCATTTGAATATATGGACCATTAAGTGGAGGAAACAATATATATGCGAGGTAGCAGTGTGAAGACTATCAGTGGGATGTCTTATCGAGTACTAACAATCTTTCCAAATGAATTTTATTTAACATGTTTAACCCACTTCATGTCATCTTGTCTTTTGTCCCACATTTAAAAATTAGTATTTTATTAATAATAAAATATAAAATGTATGTGTTCATACTATCCATCTCTATGTAAAGTCAAGATCTTACCTACCACATAATGCAATATACAGCTATGTGCCCAGGCAACAGGAATTTCTCCTATTCAGCAAGTAAACAGACAAATTACTTTGGGCACCCAGCCAGCAACACACAGCATTCACACAGGACTTGTATGCCCACAGCAATCTATAGACTGCTGTTGCTTTGTAGGAGCATACCAAAACACATATACAGCACAAAGAGATGTGCATGAGGGACTTCAAAAATTCCTTACTACAACAGCGCTACTAGCAGTGAGGTTTTCACTAAAGATGGGTGGTTTTCACCAAAGGAAGAAGTTGAAGAAAGCCATTCAGAGTTCTTGTCATGCCAAATGACAATTCTCTCCTTCTGAAGGTAACGAGGGAAATCTGTCACGATACCTGAGAAGACTTGCAAGAGCAGACTGACAGTAAAACCTAAACACAAAATAAAAAGGCATGAAAAAAAGTTGAAATGATTCCTACCATTTGGTCAAAAAGGAAACACAGTAAGATCAACAAAGAGCAAGAGCCTTATTGTACTGCAGCTACGTTTATATACTAAGAGCAGTTTTTGTTATGATTAGTTAGGTAAACTAAGCATCTTGTAATAATTTGTAACAAAGCTGCCTGATTTAAGTGCTAAAAATAAATGCTTATACTTGCATTTTTCACTAATGTAGTTCACCTTAAATACGGTTTCAGGGAATAGATAACATCAAGGAACTCCTCACAAAAGACCATGGAGAATTTAAAATTTTTAAGGCCTTGGGAAACCTTAACAATATCCCCAGCACATTCTCCCTTATATCAAGCAGGTAACAAAGTGGGTCTTCACTGGAGCTGCACAGGCTGGGTAAAAGCTGATACAGCAGGGGTCAGGAGAAGCAAAAGGACCTTGACTAAGGCTGGAGACACTCTGGCATTGAGTAAAATATTGGGATACCTCCTTCACTCCAAGTGCCAGAGGGACAGATTGCTGGTAATGCAACAGCAAGGAGTCCACAAACCACTGCAGTGAGTTGAACCACACAAGGTGGCTACAACAGGTTATTCAGCAATGAATTAAAGAACATATACTTTGTCTTCTGGAAGTCTACATGACAGATTCAGAGTAAGAGAAAGCATATTAGAAATTAGTCATAAAACCAACACCAACAAATAGACTACCTTTGTGCAAGTTGCGTTTCTGTAACACCTTCCCCTTTTCTGTTTCTACTGTTTTCCTGTGGTTTGGAACTGGAAGGTGAATGCTAGCATAAAATGGAGAAATCATGGCAATTTCTCACATTCATCCCTTTAAAAAAAAAAATCCCACCATATAAAGTCGAAGCAAGGTATCACACATAGCTGTCAAGAGAAGCTGATCCTGAACTCATGCATGGCAACTAACTTTCAGAGCCACTTGCCCAAACAACATCTCAGGAAAGAAGCTGTGGAAAATGAAACCCCGTCTCTCCCACAATAAAAGCAAGAAAGCATGTAAAAGCTGTGTGTGTGTTGGGGGGTATGTGTGCTTCTTTTTTTAAACTTTTATGAGCCATCATCCTTGTGGGAGTTAATTGAGAAAAGAGAGAAAGGGGAAAATGAAAAATCAAGATTCAATTTTCTTTCCATTTTCAAAAAGAAAAAGAGAATAAAAAAACCAAGTGATTAAAACCTTATTATTTCACATTCAGCCTTTTTTAGTAAAATCTGAAAAATCACTAAATTTTACCTACCTTTCTTAATATTGCTTCTACTTTTTCTTTATCCCTTCATGCTTTTCCAAAAGCTTCTTATATGTCCCCTTATATTTTAAAAAAAATGATTGATCTTCCCTTCATGATCTCCTTATTTTTTCCTTTCCAGTTTAACTAATATTGACATTCTTTTTGTTGTTATTTGGTTGCTTCCCGTCTCTTTTGGGACCTTCCCCCCTGCCCCCCGCCTTACGTCTTTAACTGTATCATGAATGCATGTAGCTTTTTTCTTGTTTCTTTCATTCTGTTCACTTGGAGATGTGATCAGTCATGCCTTAAACAGTGTACTTTTTAAGACTGCTCAACTGTGCTCCATTTTGGCAGAATTTTCTTTCTCATTTTTCACTTTACTAACTAGATTTCTCGATGCCTTTCAAATTTGTTTTCCCAGATTCTAAAATTCCTGTGTGGCTATATGCTATTAGAGCTTTTGCTTCTAGGTTAATTCCAAGAAGGCTGCTAACATGTATTAGATGTCCTAATTTCATACAGTTTGAGGTAACTCATAACAGTTGAATTTCTGATAATTTAAAATAACCTTCTTGTTGGTTACAGGTTTTTTAATTCAAATTTTCCTGTGGCATTTAATCACAACCAAATTATTATATATTAGGAAAAACAAATGCTCAGCCATATTACAATCATACTACAGATGTTGAAAACATGATATATACTAATCTTTCAATGCAAATGCTTTTTGATAAAAAATAGCCATTGGGGAAGTATGCAAATAAAGGAAAGCATAACATATATACATATCTAATTTTTTTACAAACAAGGAATTCAGTTTCTGTTTCACAAACTACTTTTTGCAGAGTTTTTTTGTTATTATTCAGACAGTGCCATTATAATGCTTGGCACTTTACAGATGTCTTTGAAAATTAGGTCAGTGCCTTGAAGAGCTTATAATTAAAACCCCTGTGAATTATATACTAAGCAAGGATAGTACATCTATCTGTCTGTGAGCTACACAGACAACATTATTCAGTGTTATATATTACATATTTATATTACTTTGGGTTCCAGTTTGTATGTTATCTGACATGAAAATAAAAAAAGAAGTAAATGGTGGAAGATTTAAGAAACAATTCTGGCCAGATTACTGTTTTCTCGCTTGCTTTTTCATAGAGGTAAGCAAAATGAATGGGTTACCAAGACAACCATTTCATAAAATCAGATTGTCAAAACCTGTTAGGAAACAAGTAGTCTATAAGATGAGCCTTTGGCTAAATGAAATGAGCTGATATGACGTAACTCTAAAATTACCTCATAGTTTGAATTAAAGCAAGTTGTACCCATTTGGTCTGTCGATGTTGACCATTATCACAATCCACAATTGTCATTCTCCAAATTATTAGCACTGAAAATAAATAGTCCAAAGTCTAGGGAACTTATAAGACCACAGAATTTCCACTATCTCTTTCTCCTTCCACGTTCTTCAATACTCATTTTCATTGTGCTGACCACCACAACTGAAAGCATAGTTTTGCAGAGCTAGCAGAAAAAAAGGTTAAAATTTTCCCAGCCAGAAAGCTGAACTGAAGAGATTATTTAGTATTCATAATATCACTTCTTCTTCCTTGCCCTGTCCAGGCAACTAGCGAATTAGATCCTGTGTATATAAACCAAAGAGAATAGTGTGAGAAGAATAAAGGGTTTGCAATTTCCATTTACATTTGTCACTCCATCCTTGCTTCTCTTTTTAAAGCTCTCACATCTAAAATCAGCATGAAGTTTTCACTTGCCAATACTATGAACTTGCAATCAGTATTGCTATCAAATTAATGATGGGTTGAGAACATCACACAAAATCACCCATCACCCGGGAGAATATACCATTCTTGTGACATTAGTCCTGCATACTGACGTCTTTAGATGGCGGGGGAGGGGGGGGGGTGGGGGGGGGTGGGGGGGGTAGGCAAAAAAAGGCACTACAGTTTATTTCTGTATGAAATACATACCTTTTACATGCATGCAAAGTAATATTAAACCACAGAAATACACACACAGGTCTTTAAAATGATGTGCCATTTATTTCACAATGCTCAAAGGAACTTTTCCTTTAAAAAATATTTAAGCTTAACTGAAACATTCTGAAATTTCTTTTAGTAGAATTTCTGGAATCTCTGGAAAACACTAAGAGCTCCAGATGGAAGAATTTTTTGAAAAGCTTGATTCAAAATACTTCTGAATTTTGGCAGATAAATGCTGCATATGTTGTGTGGAGGTGATCTCCTGTGGGGGACAGGAAGATGATCTCTTAATGCACATTCACCAACTGTCATAAGGCTGAAAAGAATATGCATGTATTGTGCAAAGATACTTATCAAAATTTCAAACCCTTCTTCTTCAGTGCAAAAGCTGAAAGAAATCCTGAAAGTGAACTGTCATGTTGTTCAGTGGATGAATTAAACATGCTCTTAAGTGTATACATCATCAGGAAAAAATAAGGTCCTTTTAAACCCATATTTATGTAACTCTCCCTTAAAAAAATAAATTTCCAACAGCATGCTTCATTGGGGAGAAAAAAAAAAAAAAAACAACAAAAAAAAACGAACTGCAAGCATGGCAGCATCACATGCAACAATCCAGTTGATAGTTTCAGCCTAAGTGAAGGTACAATTCTAAACTAAAAGTAAAATAACCAGACTAAACTAAATCATTAACTAGGACAAAAATTTAATTCTGTTTAAACAGTGGCAGTACACCAACTTCTCCACTTGAAAGGTTTATTGATTCAGGTATCTGTAATGCTTCAAAGAGATTTACAGATCTGTAGCCTAAATATGTAAAAAATTCACAGAAAGAAAAGGAATTCATTCCTTCCTCTGGAACTTTTTTATTGTAAAGAAACACAGCTCTCATTGGGACAAAAACAGGTTTCAAACTCATTCAGTTGTGCCACTTATTGATGATATACATAACGTTCCCTCTTTACCTCATAGATCAAACCTCTCTACCAGGATGCAGCGGCATAGCACATGAGTGTATTTCGGAGAATATTAATAAATGTGATTTTCCTTAGAAGCCAATGAATGCTTTTACAGGATGCAGGAGAAGTACAATCCCTACTGCAAATAGGGATCTCAGTGCTCACAAGGAGATATTATTAGTCCCCAGATGGCCACCTAATTCTCACTACTGTTCTGTAAACTATCTCAGTACAGTCATCCGTCCTTCCCTGTTTCGCAAAGCTACACACAAGACTGGCAAATAGCTTTTGAAACACCAAAATCATTAACGTCAAACAGACAACCCCACCAAACAAATGGCCTTGAGGAAATGGTTTATATCCCACAGGGAGACTAAACACAGAGACCTCCCTCAGGCTATTAAGTGAAACTTATACCATACCATTCTTTCTTAGCAAGATGAATTATACACACAACACAGAACCAAAACATACAACAGTTGGAGGGTTCTTTCACAGCAACAAAGGTCCCATGAACTAATTTCCAGAAAAATACAGAAAGACGTTAAGGCAAACAGCCTCAATGTTTTCTTTGTGTATTACTATTTTATGGAATGAAAAGCAGGCAGCAAAAGCAGATTTAATCAATTGTTTGTTTAAAACAAGGTATTCAAAAACTGTCCATTACAAATAGTAAAAATTATTGTTGATTGAACAGATATGATTTGTGCATATACTGTATCTACTATGAATGCGAAGAGCACCAAAAACGGAAAAATAGGTACCCATCAGAAAAACTGCCCCTAAGTTTATGTGAAGTTAATGTAAGTCAAGAAGTCTCATGGAGAGGATCCTTACTGTACATACTGCAAACTAATTATTCAAGTTTTAGCTGGTAGATTATTTTTCACAGATTACAAAGAAAATATTTAATAGTTGCAATACTAAATGGAATTATTTAACAAAATATTCCACAAATTGAGGATAAGCAATTTTTTTTCAGAAATGAATTTTATGTTGAAATACAATACATAGCACCTTGATGAAAGTGGTTGAGGTTTAGTAGCTTTAGCATCTCTGGTTTGTTATTAAAACTCAACACAAAATAAGCCTGGTCAGCATGTCTGGATGAGTAAACATGTAACAAACCAGTTTTTGAAAACAGAAAGTGCCCATAACTGGCAGCTGTACTAGAAATGTAAAGTTATGAGGAAGATCCAATTGAAGATAAGAGCCATTTACTCCAGAAGAGATCTAAAAGCTACACATTAAAAAACTTCCAGGCAGCTCTAAAAATTACGTCATCTAAAACAGGCCCAGCTGTTACTTTTGTTCCCAAGATGGCCAGGACAGCTCAGGGAGATCTCTCATAAGCCATAAGTTGGTGACTGAGACAAAAACATGTCCCAAAAGACAGTTTGGGAAATACTTCTCTAATGGCTACAAGACAGTACAGAAACATACAATAAACTGTGCTGCACTAAAGGTTTTACTACAAATCTCAACATCCTAGTGTCCTGTTGCCCAGTATGGGATAAGTGCCTACTATGACGGACATGAAATAACTTGAAAAACATAGTTCAATACATTATCTCTTTCTATAACCTCATTTTAATATTTACAAGGGAAAAGAATTATCAGCAAATACATAAAAAATAAATAAATAAAAGCCAACATTTACATAAAACTGAGATAATTTGATAATTAGGTATATGACACCTTTTTTAAATATATCAGAATAGGCATTTATTTTTCATTGACTCTTAACTCTTTTACCTACACAAATAATAAGGCATACTCTATTTAACTACAGCTCAAATAATATTTTCTGAGTAGGAATCCTGTACATTTAAAAAGATTCAAAGGAAATAAATGCAATTTCCTTAAATCACAAATACTAAGATTATTTTTCAAAGGGCAAAAGCCTTTTGTTAAATCATTTAGCAGTAAAATTTTGTTGCTATGAAGTTAATTTCTAAAACATTTCAAGCTTTTCTATGTTTTTTTAATAAACATTAATTATATTCCCAATTAGAGTTAATTTTAAAATTACAAAAACAGAAACTGAAATAAATCCTCTAATCCAGAAGCCCAAATAGTACATCCACATATTTTTAACACAAAATTCTGGATTATTTTCACAAAAATCAAAACAAGGAAACATTCTATTTATTCAAGATATTTTTAATGAATGTCCTTGTTTAATTCAGGCCAGAGACCCTATGGCATGGACTATACAACTTACTGTTGCCACCTCGAAATGTACAAACATCTTAGAAACAAGTTGAGGAAACTTTCCTTCATCTTGCATGCTTTATGCAAGGCTAATGAAAAAATCTCACTAGAGCCACCTTACCCTTTCCTTCCTATATCGTCTTCTTGTACTCTCCCCAGCTGAAGTGCCTTTGCAAAAACAGCTCAGAAGAATTTGTCTGTAATGAACTACAAAACATTTGAAGAATGAGTAGAAAATTAATGGCATTTATGAAAAAGCATTAAATTTATTTGATTGGGTAATCCTGCCTGTATAATTTAGGATGCTGTAAGTTATAGGAGAAAGGGGCAACAGTTATTGAAATGGACATTTACAGATGTGTTGGTCATACGTTTATTTGTCCTTTGTTTTATTATCTATTGCTTTTATTTACAAGCAAATGCCTTGTTAAGGTCATTTATCTCTGGAAGGGTACAGACCCTTCTGCTATAGTATCTGGGGACTAGGAAGGAGAGAGTTGCAGCTAACATCACTGCCATGAAATATTTTCAACCACCACCAAAATAAGCTAGGTAACAGCAAATATGTTTAAATAAGCATAGTCATTAAGTGGTATTCTTCAAATGAAGATCAAACATGGCTTTTTTGCTGCAGTCAGCCAGCCAGCCAATATCAACTATATCCCGAAGAAAGTATATTGCAGTGCATTATTTTACAAGAAACAGTAATACAAGTAGAAAAATTATGTGCCTCTGGGAAGTTTTAGAGTTCCAGGTTACTGACTATAGATTACAATTTAAAAGCAAAAAATAAATCTAAGAACAATAAATATAAATAAATCCACACGTACTAAAATACTGCATAGCAATTTATAGATGCTTCTTTTGTACAATTAAATTTTATCAAATTGATATCTAACAACATTCACACCTAATTTGATATCTGTGAAAATTTTCAACAGATGTTAAGTAAAAAACATTTTGTACCCAATTTGTGACTTTTTTGATAGTTCAAAATTTTTGTAAATTGCACAAGCACGGGACAGTAAGACTTATAAACATATGCACTAGTACTTTTATTCCCGATTGTACTGGAATTTTGTGTTGACATAAATGTTTTTAGAAGATTTCAATTTATTATATAGAATGTGACATCACTACAGGGAAGATTTGGTATTCAGAAGAAAAAAGAAATTAGTCCAAAACGCACCTTCAAAATAAGGTAGAAAACTACCACATCATGGATACTGTTTATCTGTTAAGTGCTGCCAAAAGTTCCTTTTTCAGTAATGATCACATTTTAATTCAGAAAGAAACTGTTCCACATGAGTGCAAAATGAAACCTTCATTAGGCAATTCTCATAGCCTGAGGTTCCCAACATATTATCTAGCAATGATTTTTTCCCCCTAACTTAGAAGATGACTGTTTTTCAGTATATAGACATCCATCTAATACAAGAAACTGCAGCTGTAAAAAAAAAAAAAACCAAAAAAAAAACAAAAAAAAACAAGCAAGATGAACTGTTACCCAAGTTGCAAGGAAAGAAAATAAGTAGAGAAAATTACAAGTCTTAGACTGAAAAGGTAAGGCAGTGAGGGAAAGTGAGGGAAGAGATGGAGATTTCTCTACATTGTAATGTCGTTATCAGAGAAAATGTATATCATGTGGTCTCTGTTAATAGCATTGTCATAATAACTGTTGTTACAGGAATGTTGTACCAGGAAGTCAGTTTATGAAGAACACTTGCTTGACACTTTTAGAGAGATTTTAATATGGTTTAAAAGTTTAGAAAGCTTTTAGAAAGTTATACACATTGCCCAGTAATTACTTGTGGGAAAACCAAAAAAAATACTCCATTTAAAATAATCTTCAAACAAATTAAAAAGAAAAATTCAAACTTAAAAAATAGTGAGAAATTTGCATTTATGGTAATGAACTGAGGCTGCCTAAATGAAGTAGTCAGACAAGTCTTTGTATCAGGAATGCTTAGATACACATAGCTTAGATTTGTATGTCTAGGTTAGATAATCATTCCAAAATAATTTCATATCAAATTCCATTAAGCAGAAGGACTTACAGAAGAAATTCTAGTTTTCAGTCAAAACAAATTTTGACTTCTTGAAGGAGGATCCAGGGAACTACAGGCCTGTCAGCCTAACCTCAGTGCTGGGGAAGGTTATGGAGCAGACCATCCTGAGCACCATCACATGGCACATGCAGGACAACCAGGGGATCAGGCCCAGCCAGCAGGGGTTTATCAAAGTCAGATCCTGCTTGACTAACCTGATCTCCTTCTATGACAAGATGACCTGCCTAGTGGGTGAGGGAAAGGCTGTGGATGTTGTCTGCATAGACTTTAGAAAAGCCTTTGACACCATCTCCCACAGTATTCTCCTGGAGGAACTGGCTGCTCACGGCTGGGGCAGGTGTACTCTATGCTGGGTTAAAAGCTGACTTGACAGCCAAGCCCAAAGAGTGGTAGTGAATGGAGTTACATCCAGCTGGTGTTGGATTGGAAGCATTGGAACAGGCTGCCAAGGGAGATGGTGGAGTCACCATCCCTGGAAGTGTTAAAAAAAACCACATAGATGCCGTGCTTAGGGACATGGCTTAGTGAGGGACCTGGCAGTCTTGGGTTAACTATTGAACTTGATGATCTTAAAGGTCTTTTCCAACCTAAATTATTTTATGATTCTATGATATCATGAAGATGGTTGTCCCTGGCCTCTCTGAAGATGGGTAAAATATGACCAAGTCATGCAATTTGTACTCCCTAAACATAATGCAGAGACAGGCACAGACAGCATTGCCTCCTGGTACCCCACTAAGCAGTAAAATTCTGTATCACCTACTATTGTGTATTTGAGGAACAATTTACATACTTACAAGACATAAAAATGAATGAGGTTTCTCATTCAAGAGGGGATACTTAAGCTTCAATAAAGCATTGAATAGATTCACTTTCAAAATTCAAACAAACTATATAAAGTTGACCTTGAAAACAAGAAGTGTATTGAAGTCTGTTTTAAAAGAGTATAGAGATTCAAAAAATCTTAAGGTTATATGCCAGTGTTGAACAGAAACATAAATCTGGATATCCTTGTGTGTACCTTGGTGCATTCATGTGTTTCTCTAAAGTATAAACATACTCCTTTTATCCTCTAAAGGTTTTTTTACTTTCTCTGGCCAAATATTTAAGTAACAGAATGCAATAAAATTATTTTATTTTTAAATTGGCAACACCATACTCTGCAAGTTAATATGCAAAAGAGTAAGAAAATCATGTCACGTCTTTTTCATGTAACTCATACAAACTAGATATCTATCATGACACTTGACATACAAACAGTGACCCAGCTCAGAACAAAGGACATGAATCCAGACGGGGCTGAAAAAATATATAGGATTATTTTGACTAATTAGCACAGGTCAGAAAACTAAAATATGGATTGGTTCCAAAAAAAGTCAGATAAGAAAAATATTTCTGTGATGCCTTAGTTTGTGTATCTTATTCAGATACTGATGCAGGAAACATTGCAAGGACAGGCTTCTTTTATTAAAACAAGAACAACAATCAAACCAACATGAAACCCAAACAACTGTCCTTCCTTGAATAAATTATCTGCCCTATTATATGACACACAGACTTTCCTTCAAGGGTGAAGTATGAATAAATTAACTATTCTTCCTATTGCTTTTCACCCTGGAAATCTCTGAAATGGACATCAGATTAATACTACTAAAAGAGTAGTACTACTAATCGGTTGCAATTTGGCATTTTCACATTTCGATAAGAGCTATATATATGCTGTAACTTCTAGAGTCCTAGATTGATATCGAAATCACAGCCGAGTTCATTACTGAAACATACAGCTCTCATCTGGAAGTTAAATGTAGACTTTTATCCCCCTCAGAATGTATTTAGACCTATGTTTTCCACATACTGATACTTAAGTCAGGAGCCGGGAATTTACCACACGCTTGTATTCTGATCACTCAGTTACCATTGCCACACCACCCAATGAGAATACAACTGTGTTTTGCTATTATTTATAAAATCATAGAATCATATAAAGGCTGATTCTAGCAAAAAACTGCCAGTGAGTACTCTATTTTTAAGAGGTATCTCCCAGTTGATGTTACTTCATGTTATTTAAAAGTTACTTAAAACTTTTTACTTCATTATGTGTCTAAAAGCTGTCCAAGCACACGACAAACTTAGATAAGCAAGACTGGAGCTGTGCAGCACCAAATGGTAGTATTTGCAGAGACAAACAATCTTTAAGTGTCTCAGAAATAACACTGTAAGGATTAGACATAAAGAGGTAGTTCTTGAATAATAAACCATAAATGCAAACTGGCTTTGTCTTCAATGAGCTGCTGCCCATATGAAGCTGAAATATATGCAAAATAGTAGCTTTACCAAATGCTAATGCAGATAGAATACCAGCCATGCTAATGCAGACTAGACTAGTACTTGACTTTACAGTTCAAATTAAATACATAGGATTTAAATGGATTATATCACAAGTACTTTGTGCATACAGAATGCCTTCAAAACCTTCCTAGTGTGAAGCCACTTTCATGTAAAAAGTATTCCATTTTACTAGTAAGCCCTGAAAAGTCAATTCAGATAAATATATTCAATAATTTATCATGCCAGGCAATTCAAATGTTAACAAGTTTAGCATACGCACACTAAGCAGCTTTGTGTTACTTCTGAAGTTTTCAAAAAGGGCAAAGCTGTGTACCTATAAATTCAATATGAAGCATTTTGAAAGTGAATAGTACATCTCCATCTACTGTAAATAACTCCTACATCTATACTAGACCACAACTCATGTAAAAAAAAAGATTTGATTAAGAGACCAACCAATGTACACAAAACACCAGTACTTGATCAATAGATTGAACAACTGGCTGTCTCCCAATTGGAAGCTGAAATACATGTTTAACAATAGTATGCATACATTGAATGTCTCTTTAATTGTGATTAAAAGGGCATGCTGATAGGCTCATCACTAAATGTTCTGCAATACTATGCTTTCTAGAAAATTTCTCCAGGGAACACAGTGGATGAAAAGAAGTTAATTGTGAAAGAAAAGTGTTAGGGACCTGTAACATTCATTTTTTCACATCCAGCATACATGTATTCTTTGCCTTCATCATTAAATTATTTCCTCCAACTGATCTGCAGGACAAACATATGTCTTCTGTGATCTTAACATGCAATACTCCTGATAAGCAGAGGAGCGCTAGCTGTTATCAGGAGACACATGACCAGCTACCCACAGCAGAGCACAGTACAGCCAAGGCTTCTATGGTCTAACATACCACTCTGTGTCTGGTTAGACAGTCTACCGACATCTCAAGGTTCAGCAATCTATATTCTTCGTCAATATATGCAAATTACTAAACAAAAATAAGGCTAAGAGATTTTTCAAATCTTATTTGCCTATCCCAATTACTTTAGCTTTCACATTTAAAACTATGGGAGAATGTAGCCATGCAGATAGCAGGGATGCCTGCAAGGGTGTGCAGAAGTCTCAGATGACTGCACTCACTGCCTGAGTTCACCAGATACTTCAAGAGGTTCTTCCTAGCCGTCGTGAGAGAACAAAGAGAATCACTAACCACATCAGGCCACTACAGCGGATATGTATCTAAAGAAATGCTACACAAACATTTTTTACATCTTACTGATGCATCGAAAACTGTTTTCTTCAGAGCTAAAAATATTTGTAAATTTAACTTGAATTCAACAAATAATATCGATATAGGTCAAAAAGAAATAAAAAAATCTACAGCTCATAAATGAAATGCCAAATACTAAGAACGTAAAAAATAATATCAGTACAGATAAAGAATAAATCAGCCTGAGAAAGAACTCCAGATCCAGGCTTCAAAGGGATGACCAGTTTGAGCTAAAGTATTTTTAAGTACACAACCAGTTTTTACAATTTCCAACTCTGCCAGGCAAATTAGAAGTTAGTGGACTTGGCTTTGTCCTCGCATAGCTGTTGCATAGCCAGAAACAAATAGGGGCGAAATGCTTTTTTACCACATTTTACTTGGGCACTTTTGAAAAAATAAAAAGCAAAAGCTTACATTAAGCCACAGATTTTTATCTAAAGTCTTCCAACAAATCAGTTACTAGTATCTCTATTAGCCTGCTTCAGAGTGACTTAAGTCTATGTCCAAGCTTCATAATGTGGCAAAGATTAAGGTCATTTGCCTGGTGGCTTTTTTAAGTCAATAAAGACAGAAATCAAGGCTCCTTCATGGCATGCTTCTCACCAGACTAATGGACTGGGTTAAGGAACAGATTGGAGACTCTGATGCAGCAGAGATTAGTTCAATTAAGAGAGTTCAAGGATGGACTCTACAGAACATGAAGGGCAATATATTTTCCTGCATGAGCTTCTGCTATCAGTTAACACAGGTAAGCAAGCATTCTGAACCGAGGTGCCAAAGCAGTAATATGCTTCAATAACCAAGGGCAAGAAAGCAACACTCAGAAACTCATTTCAAATGAACAAAAAAACCCTAGCCACTGTCATAAGAATTGACTAAGTTCCTGAGAAACTCTGCTGCTTTTGCAGTTCTGCTCAATGAAGACAACAGGGCAGTAATCAAAATACTGCTACAATACTAAGGCTAAAATAAAAATCTACCAGTAAAGGTGTTAAAATTACAAGTTGCTCTAGCAGGTTCTGAAAAGTAGCCATATATTAGCATAACTTCTGCTCAAGTAATTGAAACCTAAGTATGCCTAACTAGTAAAACAGTATTTTGAGTGATCTAATCAGTATCTCTCTCATATTATTGAAAATTTTGGTGTAATAAGATATAAATATAATATATATAACAGCATCGCTTCAGCTAGTTTTGATGGTTGCTAGTATTTTTTTCTTTGCTTAAGAGGCCAACGTTTCAGCAGACTTTATTAAGCCCTAATCTATTTACATAGAGAACCTAATACGAGCATCGTACATACAACCAAGCAAACCAAGGAGATATACTACAGATATAGATATTCATACTGGGTTTTTTTGAAGGGCAAAAGACAATTTAAAGTCTTTTTATTACCACAGAAATTCAATAACGTAATTGTCTATATTAAAGTTATACTATAAACACTATAAAGATGATTTAATAATGCAAAACTGAAAAAGTTTGAAGATTACAAAGATACAAATAAGAAATAACAAACGACACCCAGCCTTTATTCGCAACTACCAAAGTCCACTGCAGCCAACTGCTTCTTGTAGCATGCTCACATCAGTAAATTCAGACAATAGACCAATGAAGAATTCCATGAGAGAGATGCAATTACTGATAACAACAAAAGTTAATAACAAATCCAGAAATATGTGTCATTTGCAACTATTGTTAATTATGCAGCTTCAGATGAGACACTGCCTTTGCACAGCTTGTTTCGAAATTCACAGTTTCTGGCCATACATCCCAGCAGCCACACAAGGCACACAAACCCATTCAAACATACACTATGTACTTATGATTCATGTTAGACAATTAATTGTTAGGCAGAATAAGAGATTATCATTAGTATGATTTAATATTGTTCCTGTGGGGTTAGGCTAAAATTCAACACAATAAATAAGTCATTCTACACTTGGAAAAATTGGTTTGTTCTATCTTATTCACACATTTTTTACTGGTAAGCTAAGCATCTTCAGTTTAAAGTACTTCTTTTTATTTTCTGGACACCATCAGTAAAATGAGGTTATAGTTTAAAAATTCCCAGGTCAAATAAAAAATTATTCAGATTAGTGTAGTTGAAGTACTCCAGTCAGGCAGAAGATGAATTCTGACCACAGAAAAAGTCATAAACAGTGGAATGAACCCAGGTTGTGAGAACTATACTAGAATGAAATAGGTAAACATCTATTCCATCAGAAAATTAATAAGTATAGTTGTATTAATACCAAAAAAGGCATTTAAGATATTCCCCCTTTTCAGTGTTGGCTTCCTTCTTTTGTGATTTCATTATGAGTTATTATGGGTGCTAACTAAACCTTTTTCTTCTAGTCTCCTCATCCCAATTAATACCAGTCATTTGAAAAATATCACAAAGTGATTTGGAAAGCACTTACATAAAAAGCTAGCTAAGGCAATGACAGAACAGTCAAGAACAAATTAAACTTTACAGAACTCTGTTACTTTATCACATTTCATAGAATTATTGAAGCCTTTTTTATGAATATGCCATTTACTAATGAGACATAAATAAAACAACTTCAAACATGGAAGATATCAAAACAAAGCTTTTCACTGTTTCATTTGCTATGCCTCACTCATTACATAAGCTTTGTTTTCCCCCCAGCACATTACTCCTTAAAGGTCTTCCATTAACTACTATGAACTACAACTTTTATTTTTCTCTCAAGCATCTCAAAGGAAAAAAAACAAACATAAAATTTTAAAATGCCTAATATTTGTATAGGAAAGTGTCAGCTACATACTTTATCTTCACCTTTCATATTTCATTTCCAACAACATTTAAGATTTAAACTGCTGAGGAAAGAAGCTTCTTTTTTTTTTTTTCTCCATATGTTTAGCTAGAACCCAATAGATTGTAAGTGCTTTAATAACATATGCAAAATGTACCCATTAAGATCTTGAATTCAGTGGCCCATGTATCCTAATGATATAGAAAAGACTGAAAACAAGTGTATGCGCTAAATTAAAACTCTGAAGATTTTAAATTACCAACAACCACAGAAGCTGAGCATCTGAGAGTATCAGCTATACTTTTAGAGGCTTTTGCATTTTGTGTGTAGTCTATGCTGGGTAAAAAGCTGGCTGGACAGCCAAGCCGAGAAAGTGGTAGTGAATGCAGTTACACCCAGCTGGCAGCCAGTCACACGTGGTGTTCTCCAGGGCTCAGTACTGGGGCCAGTCCTGTTCGATGTCTTTATTGATGATCTGGATGAGGAGATCAAATGTACCCTCAGTAAGTTTGCAGGTGACACCAAGTTGGGAGGGAGTGTTGATCTGCTGGAGGGTAGGAAGGCTGAGGGAACTGGAGTTATTTAGTCTGCAGAGGAGGCGGCTCAAGGGAGACCCTAGATGGAAAGGGAGACCCAAGATGTGCTGGGTCGGTCTCTTCTCCCAGGTAACAAGTGATAGGACACAGCCTCAAGTTGTGCCAGGGAAGGTTTAGATGGCATATTAAGAAAAAATTCTTCACAGAAAGAGTGTCAAGCATTGGAACAGGCTGCCCAGGGAGGTGCTGGAATCACCATCCCTGGAAGTGTTAAAAACAATGCACTGGCTTAGGGACATGGTTTAGTGGTGGACTTGGCTGTCTTAGGTCAATGGTTGGACGTGATGATCTCAAAGGTCTTTTCTGACCTAAATGAGTCTATGATTTTAAAAAATTTAAAAGTTAGGACACCTTTATAGTGGTTACTATTCCTACATTAAAACTAAAGGGTTCTTTTGTTTGGGTATCTACACTTACACGGTTTAAGATACAAATCCAAAACAACCTTGGTATCATATCTCTTTTGCAGCGTACAGCTTTCTAAGATGCAGTTTTGCCATCCAGGGCAAGGGCAAGAATTGCATGTGATAAAGTAAGGATCTGAGGTAGTCCAGCACAGTAAGCAAACTTTCAAATTCTTATTTCAATAATTTATTTAGTGACAGCTTATTTAAAATACTCATACAAACACTAGGCTTCATCATCACATTTTCTTCACTGTGTTTTTTTTCCACTTTACTCCCTCTATTCTACTGAATTTGTAGTTATTTTCAGTAAAATCCAACAGTTTCAAACAAGATAGAATGGCTCTCATTGCAACCTGACCCACAGCTTGATTGTTAGAATACACTCAGGGACACAAGAAACATAGGTGAGAAGGGAATTGATCCCAAGCATATGCTGTAACCATTAGCTTAGCACTCTGCATCTCTGATGCATTTTCAGATCACACTTTTCAAGATAAAACATGTAAGTGAACCCAGACGAAGTAACACTCTGCACGTAGATGAACTGCACAAAGTTGTGAAACCCACTAAGCCAGTTAGTTACCGTCAGCTCTGCTTCCAGGATGTCTCTAATGTAACTTAGATATTTTGGTACATGCATATTTTAGAAGCCACCAGGATTAAGCAAAACCTTATGAGGTTTACTGAGGATCATATTAAAATGCACATACCTAAACTCTGACTCCCTTTTGGATGGGTCCTAAGTCTTCCACTCCTTTTATATGGACAGCTGCAAGAAATTCTGGCTGGGAACCTGAAAATAAAGTGCTACTGTCCATTGCAGCCTACATTGAACTACTGCCACAGACTTCAGGAAGCTCTCTGGGGACAAGTACCTAGGAATCTTTGGGGTAGGTGAGGGGAACCCAAACAAAAAACAACACAAAACCAAACAGTATGATGAAAAGCTTTTGATCTTCTTGTTGGCATTAGAAGTTTGTGTTCCCTCAGTTGCTTTTGCAAGGAGTAGAGCTAGCTTTTATTTATTTTAAAACATAGACATGCTTTAAAATAAGCTTCTCTGGAAGTTCATGACATAAACCTTAATGCAAATCCCTGAGGATTATTGCATATCTTGTGGCAGAAAGTGTCAAAATCTACAACTAACGTATCTGTGGCTTAAGGTTGGATACATGTTGAAATAGCATAAATGAATTCATATTTTCTTCTGCATATGATCACTGAAAATATTATGGTCAGGTCCCAACTTTTATACTGCAGAAAAATATTGCATTATTTTTATAATAATAAACAATTTTATAATAAGAGCAATTGCATTTCCTCCCATTCCCTTCATATTTTTTGGCTTCAGCTTTTACTCTGTCCTGCTACAGAAGATAATGGGGGGTGGGGGGGGCTAGAGAAAGAGATCTTTGAGTTTCCAACAAAACTTTAAAATAAAAGACAAAAGTGGGGTGTCACAATAACACTCTATCTACTATGTAAATAGGAAATGTGGAGAGAGATGCTTTAGCGGCATTCCATTAGCTCTGTAAAACAAATAAATAAAAATGTAAATAAAAAATTAATAAATAGAAATGAAAAAATAATATTAAAAAAATTAAAAATCAAAGAAAAATGTAAATAGTCTTTGTGCTGTTTAAATCCATTAGGCTACATACTATTTCTCCAAGAATGCAGCAGAAGTCACACCTGGCACTTACAAAATCACCAATAAAACAAAATATAATTGGAAAAGACTGTAAGAAGTTCTGCCTTGCCAGATCTCAGGCCAAAGAAAGATCTTCCCCACATCTCTTTACAGTGTTTTAAATATCTATGGTTTACCTTTCACTTCTATTAGGCTATTCAAAAGACGTGACAGCCAGGCCAAGAAAAAGGTGTACATCTTATCTTGACTTACAGGTAACATATTTAATCAAAATAATTTAAATATGAAAATGCATTTCTGCTCTTTCTGAAAAACTAATATGTCATTTTATATAATTTTGTACTAGAACACCTGTCAAAAAACATAGTAGGATTTTTAGGCTACCTGTTTGGGGGACCTGAGCAGGAGAAAGTTATTTTTCCTTAACCTCTTAAAGACATCCTTATCCCTGACACACTTAGCTGACTGGGAGTTGGCACCAGCTTCACGTATGCTCACTGCAGCCCATCTGTTGAAACAGATACACAGTGAGTATTTAAGATACGCCTTGCTACAGGTACTAAAAGTCTCCAAATATACTGTCTAAAGGAGGAAAGGACAGCACTGCAAGTGAACAAAATCAAATTCCCAAGTCCTCTGAAAATCAAAAGTTCATTTTGGAAAATATGCAACACATACTGAAAATTAAAGTGCTACAAACAGGAAATCAAAGCAGGGGAAGCTGTGAGATTTAAGGCTGTGCCATATGTCCACTGTCTTGTGCATCCACTTGAAAACAAACTCCTTAAGCACAGCCTCTAGAAATCTGAGTCCCTCCTGCAAATGACTGGAGTTATGGCAGATTTTATTTACTGTCCCTGGCTTTTTTGCAGGTCTGTCCCTCACATTCTTTAACATGTTCCAATGAAATATGATGTATTTATTCCCAGACCTGAAGAAATTTAAAGCACTGCAGAGGCAGATAATTTAAGATCTGACTATACAGCACTGAAGGCTGTGCAGTTTTATCATTAATATCCATAAAAGCAGCACTGAGCCCTCAGCCACAA
Source organism: Falco biarmicus (assembly GCF_023638135.1). Taxonomy (NCBI): domain Eukaryota; kingdom Metazoa; phylum Chordata; class Aves; order Falconiformes; family Falconidae; genus Falco; species Falco biarmicus. Next base: position 92,395,217 of record NC_079288.1, read on the forward strand.
GGACAAGAATCAGAATCACAGGACTACTTGGGTCAAACTGAACAGCAGTATGTCTAGCTATTTTGCCCAGAACAGAAACAAAGAGTGAGAAAGTATTAAAGATAAAAGCTGCAAGAATCTGAAAACTTCCTTATAGAATGAAAAAGACAATCATTTTATAAAAATAGTAGTGAAAAGGTGAAAAAGTTTTTGCACAAGTTTACTTCCCATTTATTCAAGGAACAAGTAATGCTTTCAAAAACCATGGGAGTTTCTCCAAACCCAAACAGAATGCAAAGAAAAATTTTCTCTGCTCTTTTGACAAAGAACAACAAATAGAATAGCTAGTATATGTATGCTGGCCTTTAAAAATGCTTGTGTATGGTTGGTTTTACCTTCCTGTCTTTGTAAAAACATACCTTTAATTGCCTAGGTAATAATTATGCAATAAAGGTGAAAGTTTAAAGCAGCCAATTTAACTATTTCAGAAACTGTAAAAATAAACAAAATAAAATAAAAAAACCAAACAAAAAAAACCCAGATCAAAACCTACTGTCCTTTTCCCTAAGTCTTTTTTTTATTACTGTTAGTATAATAATAAACTATTTTTTTTAATTCCATTCAAAAGTTTGGTTTAGTTAAACTATGCAGGGCAAGAAACAAGTCAGACAAGGATGGTTCATGAGAAAACAAGAGAAGAGAAAGATGACCTGCAAAGAATATTAAGAGGACCAAGACCTGTTAGCTCCACATTTTTTCCCCTTTTGCCTAAAATAGGTACACAGCATAATGTGGCATTGCACTAGGTCCTGATTCAGTGTTCATCTAGCCTCACTTTTAAAATTTAATCTTTTTTATAGTTAACTTGCCAACCTTCCATTCAGCTATTTGAATTAGAGCTTACCTACTTATTTATCTAGTGTGCCCTTGTTTATAAGTGCATACACTTTGGAATATTTTTAAAACACTTCTGAGATCCCCAGGTAGTTTGAATTTTTAACAGGGTTTCCAAACTGTATTTTTTCTGCTATTTCTGAAACATCTGCAGGCCCAAAATATGAAGTGATTTGAATTACTATGCAATGTAAGTTTATTCTTCAGCAGAAGTAATTGCTATCGATCACCTGATGAGGATGGGAAGCATATGAATGGGGAAGGTGACAAGAGTTATGTGCTGTATCAGGTCCAAACGTGCAGCATTACGATGTTGGCTTTCCCAGGTTTTTGGAATAGCTGAGACCTGTGTGAAAGAAACAGGGAAGCCTGGCTCCCTATGTCAGCATGAATGGCAAAATAGAGCTGCTGCTGCCATGAGAAAACTAATTGTGGGAATTCCTACCTGAATATATTTATTTTTAAAAAGCTTCATAGCTACAGAACCTGATACGTCACTCAGCTCTGTACAGTGCTTGTAGATGTTTTTACCAATGCCCATCAAGATAACAATTTAATCATTTCTCTTCCAGTCATCAGCTACTCGACTGAAGCAAACACACATAGTCCATGGAGCAGTGTCACTAACAAAGCTTAGTCTCCTCCACATGCAATACTTTCATTATGCCTTGACTTGGTCAAGGGAAAAAAATTGATCTCTATGCAGTTATAAAATTCCTTCATTTTTCCCTCAGAGCCCTTCTCTTGTAAAGCATTTCAGTGGTAATATTCAGGCTTCAGCATCAACTGTGGAAATCAATTAATTATATCAACAGTTATTACTATGAACTTGTGCATTTTCAAATTCAAGTTTCCTCTATGTATGGACTACTTTTCAGAAACTGGTATGAGTTTATTTATCAATTATATATTTCAAATGTCAGATGCCTGGTTTAAAGTAACCTATAGTAAAGATCAAGATAAAATGGCAGTTCTTTCTCCTCCAGATTTTTCTAGCTAGACCAAAATATTTAACTTAAAGTAACAATATTAATGCTAATAACAGTTGAACACAAATGAATAAATAGAAAGTGCTTGCAACTATATTACCTTTGTGGAAGTTTGGAAACTTCACCCATTTGAGAAAAAATACTGAGACAGCCATGAACAACCCTGTTATCTCCCATCTTTTTTACCTGCAAGTGAAGTTTCCTAACTTATCACTCCATAAGCATCTGCACTATACAGTACAAAAGTATTTCCCTTAAATATTCTACCCATTTAAATAAGAACAAAATTGGTTTAAAAGATTCTGATGATACTGACAAATGCATAGTTTTAAATAATGGAAACAGAAGCATTTTATTAATTATGTTTGAAGCCTTCAACTAATTTCACTTGACTTTTTTCCCCACGCTTAAATATGTTGACAGAAGAGAGAAGTCTTTTCAATAAGATAAAAAATATTTTCTCTTTCCTTGTTTGAAACTTTTGTGTATCCACAAACTTCAAGTTTATTTCACTTGAGTAAAAATCATACATAGCTCCTCTTGCTTTAAATTTCATTGTTATTAATTACGCAGATACACAGAGTTCAGTTTCTGGGGACTGTAAATAAAGCTGGATTTGCACAGGTGTTTTTTAGTTAACTAGAGTTTTAGCTGTTGTCTGTAAAGACAACAACAATATGCCACTATAAACACCAAAGATGAGACTTTAATCCCAGCTGTATGACTCACTTCAGCTTCATTTTGAAAAACCATTCCAACATTTGCATATATTGAAGTAAATGAAATTTTCAAGATATCTACAGAGGATGCACCTCCATCATGCCTTCTAGAGAACACACCGTAGTATTACTATATCATGCTATAATTACTACTTAGTACTCTTAGTGATATTGCTTACATTACCATTACTATATTATTGCTAGCACTAATAACTATCACCATACTATAGTACAGAGTAGTATCCTATGCTATTCTAACATCTTCACCCTCACTAAAAGTTTAAAATATCGACTAATTTAGTTTCAGTTACTTATTTTCTCATTGCTTCGAAACTCTAGGTCTGCTAAAGATTTTTAAGCCAATAAGGAGGTGATTTAATCTATGAAAAAAAACTCCATTAAAATGAGACCTCTGGAAATTAAAGAATCTTGAGAAATTATCTTAAATTAATATAGTCTTGAGAGGTTATAGTTATTTTTTTCCATCGTGTGATTTGTCACAGTCTAGATAAAACTGAACAAAGAGTAGAATTTGTTATTTGTTTAGCTCAGAAAAAAACCGAAGTTCTCTTTTCTTCCCTTATCAGCATTTGATATGCTTCTAGACAAGCCTATCTTCAAACTGCTCATTCTAAGTGACCCAAGAAAACAGAAAAATTAAGAATATATGAGGGACAATGAAACTGACAGTCTATGGATTTTATCCCCATTTTTGTACTCCAACAAAAGAAAAACCAGTCAATGAAGAGTATCAACTAGTACCAGACATAAGAATCCCAACACATGTGGAGCTCTGCTGTTTTATGGAATCATTATGGATTCATGGAATACAGCACTTTATCAGTTGTTTCTCTTTAGGGAGGGGAGGGGGGAAGCACAGAGAATGGCAAAGCAGAGCAAGGACTAAAGCAGTTATGAAATATTTATCTTTCTTCTGTCATACATTGAAACAACTAGATCCAACTGATGTATAATATATTCAATCCTCCCAAACTAAAATAATATCCAAAGACTTAAGAACAAAGCCATAATACATAGTGCCAATTGCCGTGCATTGTTTCATTTGATTTGTAAGTTTCATATGTATCCCTCTCCCCCGCCTCCACCCTGTGAAAGACAATAAACACATTTTAAAAAAACAAGGAAGAATCTGCTGTCTCTTTCAGCATCCAAGCAATTTTCCCCCCCCCTGCCCTCCAGTGACACCATGGGAGAGCAGCAAGCCAGGAGCTGGCTCTGCGCATGTTTCCTGGACCACTGTGGTTGCCTTGCCAACGAGCAGGGAGAACTCGGGGCTTGCATCGGGCATTTCAATGCAGTGACCCAATTACTGTCTGTCAACAAATTCACTGGGACAATAGCAAGCGTAACACATTACAGAGATTAAATCCCAAAGACTGAACTACAAAGATGTCTGGAACAAAATCTTAGTCAGTTTGAAAGGCCAGAACGCTATAAACAGAGTTAGCTGTAATATGTTTTAATCCTCCAATGTATCTGTTGCTTTAAAGGATAAATTCCTACCATAATAATGTGCATTCATTATTTGTGCATTTATTTTTTTAACTACGTTCACAAACCTAAGTCAATAGTGCTATAAGAGTACCAGGAATTAAATCTTTTTTGTATATTGCATTCTTGGCTAGAACTGGGCAGAATTAAAACATAAAAATGTTTTTCCAAGCTGTAAGAATGTAGTGGTTAATTTAGAATATATTTGTACAGATGGTCATCGTAGGAGCAAATCATTAAAAAAAAACCCATGATATCTGCAAGACGATTAGATCATGGATTTATATTTAAAAATGAACTATGTGCACTTTAGTTACAGGTTTCCCATGCTGTTCTGCCCCTTCACAAATACGTTATCACAGGCATGCTCAAAAAGCTTCCCCCGCTTTGTTTCCCAGTTTCCTTCTGTTCCTTTCATTCTCTGGAAAGAGATTATTCCAATATAAGTAATTTGCTTGAAGAGACTGGCAACTATCAAGAGAACTATTTATAAATAATGGCATATTACCAAATGCAAGAATATGTATTTTATATATATTTACCTACATTCTTTAGTTTCTCAGCAATATTACCCTGTCACTTTAAATGAAAGTCAGTAATTTTTTTAAAAAAGGCATGTGTCACCAGTTACCAAATGGAATTATCTAAGGAACCATGCAGAGAGCAAAAAATAGCTGCAGCCTTCTGCAGTATCTGTAGAACAGGCTATTTTTTTAACCACTGAGGGTTTATTTATATGTTTACTCCTAATATTTTATATATGCGTATTAGCTGCCTGGCTATAACAGTCCATACTGCAGCAACTTGATGTTACCAAAATTCTGGGGCTGTTTGTCCACCACCTGCTTCCAGCAGAAATACCTTTCAGATTAACACCTAAGAGTGGGTATCATTTCACATTTTGACAATGATGTTTCCAAACCTGATGTGGTTTACAGACTGCTATACTATCCATACAACATACATTTTAAACAAACAAACAACTTATTGTCAGGGGGGTGGGGGAGTGCAAATGTTCCTTGTGGTTGCCCAAGATCACTGATACCACACAAACATTAACGGTGAAAACTTTATTCTAGAAAACTCAGCATCACTTGTGGTAAAAATTGCAATTCTAGATTATACATAATATCCCTGAAGTATTGTCTAATAGTTAATTATCTTATACAGATGGTGAACTACACACAATCCTTTCACTTCCAGCCACCTTTCCCATGCACATTCTTTATATTCCACACTGCTGAGCACTTGGGTCTTTCCTCTGGACTCTTCTAGTTTTGTTCGCCCCTCCCCCGCCCCCCCCCCCCCCCCCAATTAAATCCCAGATCTGTCATAGCTTCACAGTGCTCCCTACGCCCAGACTACTATTGTCATGCAAAAGTAACATAGGGGCTCACCTTTCTATCTCCCAGGAGGATTATCTTTGTTCATAATCTTGCTTTGTTCCCTACATAGCAAATTTGTCTCTATATTTGCTGTTCAAAATATCAGACTATTACAAAACCACATTTCTTATCAATACTTCACGCAATACCTATTTTATCAAACTCATAATTTCTCATTCTTCACAGATATTACACATCAGCAAGACAGATACACGCCTGTGTAGATTTGCTTTTTCCACTTTTTTCCCCATCTTCCTTACACTCAGCTTCTCTCAGATGTAGGGACTTCCATCATTATGCCATTATTTTCCAAGGTAAAACACTGGGTGTATTTACTAATATTTCAAAATCAATTATTAAGAATGAAATTGGCTATGCATGGCATCCCTCTAGGCTGCAATCTTTAAAGTTACAGCCAAAGAGCCTCCCACTATTCCAAAGAGTGAAGTTAAAGGAAAGTACATTAATTTGCCCTCAAAGGTGGGAAATGTAGCAAGCTTTTCTTTGAACAACTTCAGGATCTCTTTTAGGCTTTACAGGAGGGACTTGAAAATGACAATTGGATAGGCATAGTCCTGAAGATGTGTGCGTTGAAGTATTCTTAAAAATTCCCTGAGACACGGTCCATGAAACTTGTGGTACACACACAAATACACAGTGGAGATTTGCTGTGTCTGTGGAACAAATGCTGTCAGGAGCCCAGTCCATGTCAGATGGGGCACAGCACAGCTTCTCCTACATCTCTGTGAAACTGGACAATCAGAAGAATTACCCTAAACTGACTGCATCATGTGCAAAGTCTGTGGTGCCCTGGTGAAAAGGGAGTATCTGCTGGTTTACCAAATGCTCACCAAGATTTCCAGTTGGTAATTCTGTAATAATCTCCACAGCCCAGTCTGCTGTTCTTGACTACAGGACATACAAAGCTTTCAGTTCCATCCCCCACTCCAAGATCATCTGTTTTGCATCTGCCAGTGACTAAAAGGTGCCTAGGTTTCTCCTTAGCACATCCTTAAATGAGAATAATTGTGAGAGCATAATTTCACAATTTTTGCCTCCATGGAAGTGGAGCTTTCCAAATGCCATTTGGCATCAATATCCACAGGAACACTTTAGAAGGGAGGAAAGTACTACTTCAGTACTCTCCACTTCTCAGACCACATCTGGAAGGGAAAAAATCAGACTCTATGGTACACTTTCACTGTTAGGTAGCTCTCCCCTCCACAAGTCTGGCCTCTCTTCCTAGTTAGCAGCTTAGGAAAAAACTCCCAGCAGATCCCAATCCAATGCCTCCTGTCTCCATAAGAAACAGCAACAAAACACTTCCAACAGTAACAATTACTTCCTAACACTGTGCTGCATTTCCCAAAGCCAAAGACTGAGGGCAGTAAAAATGTGGCAATTCACCTCTTTATACTAGTAGAACATTTTCTGATTGATTGCATATGCTGCACGTAGCTTTTGGCAAGTGTCATCGAAGAACAGCTTTAGCACTGGACTATACTTAAGTTATTGCTCAAAGCAAAGGAATGTTTTTATAAAAATTAATGTGCACATCCTATGCAGCACTGAAAAGTAACTAGTGATACAGGGCTAAGAGTTCACGGGAACTCTTCAGCTAGAAGCACACACAGCATTTTCTGTCTCTCTTCTGTTGTTGCCTGGGGAAAATGCTAAAAGTCCTTAAGGCTTCCTCGCTGGCTAAAGCTTCAGTGCCAATGCCACCCGCAATGCAGCTTTGCACAGATCCAGCATAACTGCTACAGAAACGCCTTCTAGCTGAAAAGTGATTCTGGTTTTCTTCTCTCTGCTTCTTGCTTTGATAGCAAATTGCAGGAGTAAAATATCACGTAGATAGCATATCACATCTCCTAGACAGAATAAAAGATGAAGACCCTCCTTTCCTAAAAACTCCCTTTCTACATAAAACACTCCCAATCCATCTAGTCACCTCATATGCCAGCCACTGGCAATTCCAGCTTGTATTCATCCTCCCCCAATCCATGTAACACCATACAGCCCTGGAAGTCACTGACCCATCTTCACTATCCAGCTGCTGCAAGTGCAGGTCTTCGTTAAACTGATATAAAGATCTAACATCATACGCTCAGTCTTTATCCACTCACTGCATTTTACAACACCCCTAGACACAGAGCCTCTAACTACATATTCTGAATATCCCTATTACCTGCTTCAGGAGCCAAAAAATCCACGATTCAAGTGGAAGGAACTGCTGAAGAACAGCTCTCACTGAAGCAGCAGCTACAGTGGGGTCACAAGCCTTGCTATCATAAAAAAATTAACAGAATAAGACTACATTAATGGCCATAAGCTGTGAAGACATGAAAATCAGGCCCTCACATGCCACTTAAAAAGCCCAGAAACTTATGGGTTTTTGGTTTCATTTGTTGGTTTGAGGTTTTTTGTTTCGCTTGTTTTTTTGGTTTGATGGGGTTTTTTTAAGATTCTTCTGTTTTTTCACTTTTTCTGGTTCCTGAGAATTCTGAATGCATCCACTTCACGTTTTCAAATGTTTCATTAATTTATGACATTAAGACTGATATTTTCATTTAATCCCTATTACTTCTTGGAAATTTTGAAAATATCAGCCAAAAACTCCAGGCAGCAGCCACTTTACGTACTGCATAGCTGCTCAAAAATCCCTCATGGTGAATGTCTTCTTCACTCTTTTGTTGTTCTTTTGTTCTCCTGTGGTAATGAGTAATGGTAATCATTTATTTCTTCCAGACTGGTTCACTCCCAGATCTACTTGGCTTTGCTGAACACTGGAGCATGAGAAAGCTGCACTCACTTTCCATTTTTCTGTCTCCTAATTTCACTTGGCAAGGAATATCAACATACAACTGTGCTCTGCCCATGCTGCTAGCACAGGACGCCTTATTGGTCTGTTTTACATCGTGACTGAAACACAATGGCCTAATGCTTGCTTCACAACAAAGGCAGATAAGCTACAAAATGCATTTTTTCCTCAAAATATTTTCTTGAAGCTCTCTTCATCATCATTTATAGGACTTAGTTTGTTCCACAGAACTGAGAAAACCAAACTGTTCCACAAAACATTATACACAATGCTTTTCTGGCAACTATAGTACAGTTATATTCAGAAAGTACAATAGCTGTTGCACAGCTGGTACAACCTACCAATGTCCTATATAGCCCAAGCTTGCAAGCTCACGTTACAATAATGTTTTGAGCATCTTTTACTACTACTTCACCTGCCTCTACTCGACTTGGAAAACCATTTTTCATTACTAAACCAATCTGCCATATATTTACTGCCTCTTCCAGCAATATATTTGTCTCCCAGGAATAACAGTGTTTATTTATGGACAAATACTTTTCTATGCATGTCACAATATAAAGGAAGAACTATAATTATGTATGGAAAAAATCAAGCAAAAAAGAGTAAAACTTCAAACCTTCTCAAGAAACTGCCATAAGATTTAACAGATCTTTGAAATCAATAATATTTTTTCCAGAATTCTTGAATTAATAATGCAGTTTCAAATTTCTATAAAATTAATGCAGAGCTTTCCTTTGAATACTACTTGCTTGACAAAAAATTGGAAACAATTGAAAATGAGCACTTTCAGTTTTCCTTCTTCCTTTCCCACTCCCTTCACACACACTCACTCCAACATTTCTAACACAATCAAGTACTCAGCTCTATAACATTTCAGGATACTGACATTTAAAAGCCATTGTAATCTATGGGTATGAAAACTGGTTTGGCCACTTTAAGGAAATGTTTACGTTAACGCTATACTCTGTGATGTTGAATATATGGCCAAATGAATATATTGTTCTTAAAAAAAGAAAACTGACTTTGTAGAGCTAAAGCTTGTTTTGCAGGATCACAGTCCCAAAAAAGAAAAATCCCCAAAAATATCAGTACAATATTCCTCTTTGTGTAGTGTGTCATATATAACAGGTTGATGAATATCATTTCATTACTAAAAGTCAACTGGCGTGTTCTGATAACTTACATGTGGTTCTACTGTTTGTGAGCAACAAACCGTTCCAAGTCCACAGCAACAGCACCTTTTCGCTTGCTTTTCATAGAATCATATAGGTTGGAAAAGACCTTTAAGAGCATCAAGTCCAACAGTCAACCCAGTAGTGTCAAGTACCTTACTTAAAGCTTGTCCCTAAGCATCGCATCTACATGGTTTTTAAACACTTCCAGGGATGGTGATTCCAGCGCCTCCCTGGGCAGCCTGTTCCAATGCTTGACCACCCTTTCAGTGAAAAAAAATTTCCTAATATCCAATCTAAACCTCCCCTAGTGCAACTCAAGGCTGCTTCCTGTTGTCCTATCGCTTCTTATCTGGGAGAAGAGATGGACCCCCACCTGCCTACAACCTCCTTTCAGGTAGATGCAGGGAGCAGTAAGGTCTCCCCTGAGCCTCCTCCTCTACAGGCTAAATAACCCTGGTTTCCTCAGCCACTCCTCATAAGACTTGTGCTCCAGACCCTTCACCAGCTTCATTTCTCCTCTCTGGACATGCTCCAGCACCTCCAAGTCCCTCTTGCAGCGAGGACCCTAAAACTGAACACAATATTAGAGGTGTGGCCTTGCCAGTGCCAAGTACAGGGGAAAATCACTGCCCTAGTTGCGCTGGCCACACTATTTCTGATACAGGCCAGGGTCCTGTTGGCCTTTGTGGCCACCTGGGCACAGAACTGGCTCATGTTCAGCCAGGTGTCAACCAACACCCCCAGGTCCTTTCCCACCAGGCAGCTTTCCAGCTGCTCTGCCCCCAGACCGTAGGTAGTGTTGTGTGAGGCAAGTGCAGGACACAAAAAGGACTTGTTGAACCTCATACAATTGGCCTCGGCTCATCAATCCAGCCTGTCCTGATCCCTCTACAGAGTCTTCCTTCCCTCAAGCAGATCAACACTCTCATCTGACTTGGGATGAGACCCCATACTGAGCCCTGGGAAACATCACTTGTGACTGGTCTCCAGCTGGATGTAACTCCATTCACTACCACTCTTTGGGCTTGGCTGTCAAGTCAGCTTTTAACCCAGCATAGAGTACACCTGCCCCAGCCGTGAGCAGCCAGTTCCTCCAGGAGAATACTGTGGGAGACTGTGTCAAAGGCTTTTCTAAAGTCTATGCAGACAACATCCACAGCCTTTCCCTCACCCGCTAGGCAGGTCATCTTGTCATAGAAGGAGATCAGGTTAGTCAAGCAGGATCTGACTTTGATAAACCCCTGCTGGCTGGGCCTGATCCCCTGGTTGTCCTGCATGTGCCATGTGATGGTGCTCAGGATGGTCTGCTCCATAACCTTCCCCAGCACTGAGGTTAGGCTGACAGGCCTGTAGTTCCCTGGATCCTCCTTCCTGCCCTTCTTGTAGATGGGCATCACACTGGCTAACCTCCAGTCTTCTGGGACCTCCCCAGTTAGCCAGAACTGCTGATAAACAATGGAGAGTGGCTTGGTGAACTCCTCTCTCAGGTCCCTCATTACCCTCAGGTGGATCCCATCCAGTCCCACAAACTTGTGCACATCTAAACGGACCAGCAGGTCACAAACTGTCTCATCCTGGACTGTGGTGACTTCATTCTGTTCCGCATCCCTGTCTTCCAGCTCAGGGGGCTGAGTACCCTGAGGGTAACTGGTCTTGCTATTAAAGACTGAGGCAAAGAAAGCATTAAGCACCTCAGCCTTTTCCTCATCCTTTATGGCAATGTTTCCCCCCACCCCACCCCCCCCCGCCATGTGCAGTAAAGGATGCAGATGATCCTTGGCCCTGCTTTTGTTCTTAATGTATCTGTAGAAACATTTTTATCTTTTATGGCTGTGGCCAGCCTGGGTTCTAGCTGGGCTTTCACCTGTCTAATCTTCACCCTGCATAACTTCGTGACATCTTTATAATCTTCCAGAGTTGCCTGTCCCTTCTTCAAAAGGTGGTAAACTTTTCTTTTTCCCTGAGTTCTAGCCAAAGCTCTCTGTTCATCCAGGCCAGTCTTCCCCACTAGCTTAATGGGACAGCCTGCTCCTGTACCTTTAAAGCTACCTTCTTGATGAGTGTCCAACCTTCCTGAACCCCTTGGCCTTTTAGAACTATCTCCCAAGAGAGTCTATCAACCAGGTTCTTAAACAGGCCAAAGTTGGCTTTCCAGAAGTCCAAGGTAGTGGTTCCCCCCTTCCTTACTTCTCTGAGAACTGGAAACTCTATCATCTTGCCATTGCTATACCGAAGATGTCCTCCAACCACCACATCACCCACCAGCCCTTCCTTGTTTGTAAACAGCAGGTCCAGTGGGGCATCTCAGCTGGCTGGCTCCCTGACCAGCTGTATCAGGAAGCTGTCATCCACAGACTTCACGATTACTTTTTTGGTAATTCTACCTTGGAGTCACAGTAACTTCTTAGCACTTTCTGGCTATGTACAGGATTTTAAACAGGCTTGATCCTTCTACAGTCACCAAGGTACTAATTCAAAGAGCACATCTGAAAGTGATTGGATCATATTTCAGATAATCAGTACAAGAAGTGACAAATGCACTGATTTATTATGACTACTCTACATTCAGGTATTAGACTATAATAAAAACCGACCCATTCAGAGGTTTGGGGCTGAGGTTTGTTATTTTTTTTCTGCCTGTCATGCAAGGAAACAAATGCCTATGGTCTAAATAAAAAAAAACCCCAACTAATAAACAAAGAAAATCTGTAGCCCTCATAAGGAGCAGTGGGAAAGAAGTTCCAATTCCTTTGCTGCAGGGCTGGGGAAGCCACTTCCCATGGACACTCATTAAGACAAATGACAGCCTCACAAAACCATACAGCTTCACACACACACACACAGCGATACACCTTTTAAAAGCATATTTTTTGTTCTGCAAAGTATAAGGAAATAATAGGAGTTGTGACAGGACTCACGTATACAATGTGAAAACCATGCTTCCTCAGGGATGCAATACATGGGTCAGTGCTTCAGTGGACTGACTTCTTAGCATTATCATTAATCTCCTCTAGTGAGCTTACCCTGCTATTACAATTCTTGACTGGATGTTGAAGATAAAGTTTGATCTACTTTTCCTCAACCCACATACTAGACAGCCTAATTTCAGAGACCTTTATGTCTTGCACTTCATCTGTTTCATTTGTATTAAATCCTTCCTTCTTATTTTTATGTCTAGGGAAGTTTAGAATAGTTTGACGTTGCTTTCAATCATTCTAATCTTGACATTTGCTGTCTGCAGTCAGACCCCAAGGAGGGCAGAATTGCTCTTCATTGTTACTCAGCACATTAGTGGCAAACATCAGGTCCATTAGGCTTTGACCCTAAAACTAAAATAACAAAGCTTGAGGGCTACTTTTATTTATCATAGAAAAAGGTATTTCAAGTTATTTAGAAGCATGCAAATGAAAATGAGGATAGGGCAAACGCATGCTCAAAGTGTCAGCAGCACTGTCAGAGCCTCCATATAACCATATACTATTGATAGAATACATTATAGATGTGATTTTAAGAATAACTTTCACTGAAGTCATGAAGGCCAGAAATTTGCTTTTATAATGTAACTGCTGAGATTTTGTTCATATCACATGACTTCAGGAGCTGCTGCTTAGGAGGACTTCAAACCTGCAACAAAGTGAGGGGCATGCAGAAGGCTTCTGATTTCAACAACTAATCTAAGCATACATCTTGTTAGCAGAGAGCAATGTTAAAGATCTATAAACAACATTTAAGCAAGATAGCTTAAGTAGCAAAAGTAAATCTTGCTGTAACAATGCAGAGCTCACCACAGCATACTCTTTCCAGTAAGATAAATCAGATGGTGGTGGTGCTTATAGTTCTGAGTAGAGACTAGATGCAGTGTGACATGATGTACCACATCCATGGAGAACATATTCAGTCTCTCTTCGCATGAGCAGTACACCAAATGTATTAAAAGAAAGCAGACAGATTTAAGAAACAGTCTTTTCAGTATATTTCTATTAAGTTATGTCTGCTACTCTCCTTCTATACTTCAGTCTGTCTGAAATTTTCTTTGCATTTGGGGTTATATTCCATCATGTGCTGTTAATACAAAGCCCATGTTCTCTGCTGACAAAGACAGAACAAACCTTTTCATCATTTCATTACCTGAAAATGTTGCAGACACCTTCCTAACGAAAAATAGCCACTCATCTGAAGCAAATGCATTTAAAAAAAAAAAAAAAAAACACACCACCACACCAAAAGAAAAAAAAAAACCAAACAAAAAACAAACAAACAAAAAACCCAAACACAAAACCCAACACACCAAAAAAAAACCACCAAACCAAAAACCAACAACAAACAAGCAAGTACATGCAGGCCAATTTGTCACTGTTGGTATCACTTCTGTAACACAAGTAAAAAGAGACACTGAACCTTAGTAGAATCATATCTGTCCTGAACTTTTGAAATCACACATCTATAATCACCAAGAAATCCAGTTCTTTTGAAGAGGCTGAAGTTAACAACTTCCTGAACTGCTCCTTCTTTTGGCATACGGCACAGACATCCACCATATGTGTATCACAGCATTCTGCCTTAGATTATGTCACTGCTAAAAATCAAAGGTCTGTCACTTCATTTTAACAACACATATGACATATGCATAATGATTGCAACTCCTTTAGTTTTACTCATTTAAATAAAATATTTGGTTAGAAACTGAAGTGGGATAGACAAGATACTTCAATAACCTTATATTCCACCTTTAAAAGCATAGAACATTTAATGGCTTCAATTCATTCACTCATTTACTTATTTACAAATCAGTAAGTATTCCCTGGCATACTTCATCTTTCATTAGTATCTGGAGGCCTCAGCTAAAATGAGATCCCCATTGTAGAAATGTTGAGTGTGACCTACTACAGCTTTTCACAGATAGGAAATCAAGACACAATGTGTTACAGTAAGATTTTTCAAGGACAACCAATTTTGTAGTACTTTGTCAAATTGAGAATTACAAATGATAGAGATAATCAGTTTCAGATCTTTCATATCTCCGTCCAGAATCTTAAGTGATATCCCAATAATTTTCACAAATCATTGTCTCTAAAATAGTAAATTATAAATTACTGGCTGAAAGAGCAGCTTAGTTTTAAATCCAGTAATATAACTTTTGATACCTTCACTATGTCATAACAATTTAATTCTTCAGCCTTACCAAGCATGATGTAAATTATTGCTGTGACATTTCCTTCTTTTAACTACCTATTCTTACTGAAAATTCGTATATCGGTTGAAGGTCCAAATTTTGTACCTACTGCAGCTGCACACTGTAACTACCTAGGGAAGGATTTTGATAGGATTTTGTTGGGTTTACCCTATTTGTTAAAAGGCAGATGTTGGTAATCAGTAAAGTTAGTACAGTAAAGAAGCTGTTTTTACAACCAGTTTATCCAAGGAAGTGTTCTGCCTCACAGATCCAGTGGTATATGTTCATTAAGAAATTTATTTCATATTCCCTACAGGTTTGCTTTCACCACATTAACATTTTTATGCTTCTGTTGCAGGAGTTCCATAACCCATTTTCACAAACTGAAAACTATTTTCTCAGTACTGCTTTATTTAAGTGTTAAAACAGATTAAGATGAGCTAGGAGACCTCACTGACATTAATACAATCTTATCAATTTTGGCTGCATATTCCACCTCTCATTTACAAAAAGTGATAAGGTCTCCCAAGTGTATATTGAGTACAAATGATCCAACATCTTTCATTGTATATTATCATTACAGTTGCAAACATTTTGGCTATCTACCCATCTTATTAGGTCATATATTACAAACAACTGAATAAACACACATTGTTCTGAGGAGTACAGCTGGGTGATCTATCTTCTTTTTTCCTATACCCTTTCAAAAAGTCTTGAAAATACTTATAATGGTGTGATTTTTTTAAGCTTGTTTTCTCTTAAATTAGAAAGCTCCAAAATAGAACAGTATTGTTGCCTACCTAACACCAACATCAGCTGTAATTAAAGTTGTAAGACAGCAACTGGAAGATTTTGCCAGAGGCTAGTTACATTAATAGGTACTGCTAAGATTGTGTGCTTAACAAAAAAAAAATTATGTTAAAATATATCACATTCCCAGTCTTCTCTATCTTGATAGCATATTATGTCTTTGAATTGGACAAAATTAGACTCATCATTTCGCTTTTTAATAGCAACAAATCATTCAGATAAACCAAATCAGCCGTGGTTCTCAGTGCACTAACTGTACCAAAAAAGGTGGCCACTACCAGGAAGGCAAGTTTACTATAAACTAGGGAGAAGGAAAATAAAGAGCAATTAAGCATGCAGAATGATGCTCTGGGCTAAAGAAACTGAGCTGATAAGCCTTGAACCAGCGTCAGGAGCACAGAGCTTACTAGGGTATGTCATTGACATTCTGGCCCACAGGAAGCTTTTCTCTTTCTACAGAGAAACAGGGGGGGTTTCATTCATTTCCAATCTGTGCAGTTCACCAGCATGGAAACATATGACTGGAATGGAGATAACTAACTAGAAGACAGCATCTCACTAACTGATAGCTCAGAAGATATGAAAGCGTAGCTGATAGCAACAAAATAAACAAGGCCTACACTCCTGCACTAGCCTGATACTGAGGAACCTACAAAGTTTTGTTTAAAGTTCTTTTTCCTTTATATTTATCCTTAAATAAGAGTAGGATTGAAATAGCAGAAAACAATATTTTAAAGTTCAAAGAAACTGTTCTGAGGCATTATATTTTTCCAGTATGAAAAACAACTACAGAACTACAGATTGTTAAGAGGTTTTCTTTAATAATATGGTTATTACTACTTTGAATATTCATGCGCAGTGTTGAACTTTCCTGCACTGCTAATAAAACCTCCTGAACGTATCTGCAAGCTGACTGAGCTACGTAGCACTTATTACACCATTGCCACTGAGAAGGCAGAAAGACTTAACTGATAACAGCTGCAAATACATACTACATAAGCAGCTCCATAAGCTGCCTTCAAAAATTTCTAAAATTTCAGATATTAGAGCAGATATTTCTCCTCTACATACACATGAAAGCCTAACTGTGTCTATTGAATAACTTAGATTTACAATGGCTTTGTTGGAATGTACAAGAAATATAGGACTGGGTAACAGAAACGAGGATATTATCTATAGTCATAAAATTGTACACCGACATGAGTAATTGTCGAGCATTATGTCACAGAGAAATCTAGTTTCATTTTTAAAGCAAACGATTGCATATTCTGAAAGTGCCCTGAATTAGTCATTTCCATTAAAACTATGAAGTAGAATTGCCTAGCAACCAAGAAAATTAATTCAGAGATTAAAATAAACACTGTGACACTGACAGAGCAACTGCTATTCTATCCCAACAACCATAAAGACACTTAGAAAAGAGGCTAGTGTTTCCTTAATTTTTCTTAACAAAGCGAAAACAAACAATTTCTTAAAATGAGTCATAATGGACAAAGAATAAAAACAAGCAGTCAAAGCAATTACATAAAGAAAATGCAAATAATTGCCTTTTTACATAACATCATTAAAACGAAAAATATAGAACACTTTTTCACATTCTGACAATAGCAAACAAATTGCTGTGGAAGTTTCTAACAACCTATTCTACTTACAAAAAGCAAATTTGTTTAGTTACATCCATTCTATGCAAGTATTCTATATTTATTGCTTACTAGCTTAATTTGTCACAGAATTTATGACCATGTCTACCTGAAAAAACTCTGCAGCAATTATTACCCACTACTACCCCTAGTCAAATTATTCCTCATCACAAGTCTGTAGGGAAGCTTTTATATTATACAGTTTATCACACTGAGGTTGTTAGGGGGAAAAAAACCCTGTAACAGATTAAGGACAGTAAGGATGACTGCAATAATTTAGTTTAATGACTGCTACTCTTACATTGCTTGTTACATCTGGGCCATTGTGTAATTCATTGTCCCTGAAGGACTACAAAAAGCCTAGTAAAATTATCCATTTAGAAATAAAACCACCACATTCTGTATCAACATTGAAGTCTGTCGTCTTGTCAGGATATTAGATTAAAGGAATGATTACAGATCAGCGATTCCTGACTGACAGTGCTTTCAGTCCTCTCGTAGTAGACATTCCATCTTGCCAGCTTGAGGTACAGAGTTAGTATGCACTCAAAAAAAAGATCAGAAATTATGAGGGCAAGAACAACCAAGAAAGAAAAATAAGATTCCAGAGGATATCAAAAGATTTAGCAACTTCAGCAGCTACATCAAATCTAGGTGATTCTACATTAAAAAATAATAATAAAAATAAAACAATATGAGAAATAAATCAAGAAAGACAAGTAGGAGTAACCGAGTTAGAAGGTAATTTCCCAGGTATGGACATAACTGTACTCTTCTATCAGGAAAGAAAAGTATATTTCAGCTCTTCGGTTGCGTATAATATTCACAAAACACACCCAGAGCTAGCTACAGGTACTTCAGAGTCTTGAAATCTGTATATTCCTATCAAATTCAAGAAAGGCAGAGGCATCTGAACTGGATTTTAGAAGTTAAGGCTATCATTAAATATGTAATAAACTACATGCTTTCATCTTCTAGAAGGGGACATGACAGGTAATAATGGAAGGATAACTGCTGAAAGTACAGACAATACGGATGATTGGGCATGTGTAACATCAAAATGAAGAAAATATTAACAGCAAAAGTCCCCCATATGTAAACATATCAACAAAGCCAATAAAAGACCCCAAATGTCCATAACGGGTTCCCCTGTGTCTTAAATATTTGATGACTGTACCAGATGGGGAGGGGGGAGAAAAATATCTTGCCTGAACCATTAGCATAAACACAGCTGACCTAAAAGACCTTCTCACCACTAGGTTATAATTACTCCAGTATTTTCACCAGTGAAACATTTTCAAAAATCTAGAATAATTTTGAAAGATGAAATCTAAGAAATGGTATCCTCCATACACTGTTGAACAGCTGAAATAATTTACTTTTTGTTTTCTGGGCTTCGTGCCACATGCCATGGGTGTGGTTGTAGTATAGATGTTTTACGAAACTCAGGATAATCACAGTAATAAGCACCTTTTTTGATGAATTTTACCTGTATGACAGAATGGTCTTATAAAACTAGAAGATACTCCTGCAAACTCTACATATAGCTGAACATAGCATCTTTTTTTCCCTTTAAGGTTTTAAACAGCACAGTTTAAATGGCAAAAATCTCAGAAACACACATTTTCAGTATTTCTAGATATTCACTAGATATTGTCAGAGCCCAGAACCTTGTAATAACAGAAAGCCTTATAGTAGACCCTCAGTTCAGAAGGATTTATCCTCTTATGCCACAAAACAGAGGCAACTAACACGCTGCTTCAGATCTGTGTTATAAGACCAAAAGTCTCACCTATAGTTCATTACAAGAAGACAGCAAGAAGTATAACACCAATGTTAGTCTTCACACTAGCAGCAGGAATTTAAGGAAATTAAAATCCCAGATAATCTTAGAAAGCAGACCATGACCATGTTGCAGAGAAAAGGTAAAAAGGAGGTCACTAGTAGCCTGCCTTGGGGAAAATTCCATCTGCACAGCAAATTTGATGATCAGCTTGGCTTAAGCATGTGAACAAGACACACTAGCAAAATATTTCAATACCACTAGAAGGTCCAGCATAACCTGCCCAAAAGTGAACCCAGATTCTAGAAATTCAAAGGAAAAACACAAACAAACCCCCTTAAAAATTAGAACAGCAAAGAAGAAAATAATAATAATTTCTTGGAACATGCAGACAGCCACAGGAGACCTCAAAGCATATTAATCTGCTCTAATACCATGCAAAACAAACAAAAAAACCCCAGCTCATAAACAAACTTGATTCAACCTTCCCTCCAGTCTCCTCTCAGACCCTATTAAACTGCATCATCATCTTCTCTCACAGATTTCCTGCCAAAAACCTGACAGTTACATGCAAATTACTCCATGGCATTGTTAGGTCTTAATCTTAAAGACTGTGCATGTGCTTCCTTTCTGCTTACATGAATAACTGGCATAAATCTGATGGGATTCCTTACAGTGCGTGACATCAAATATGTAAATAGTCTGCAGAATCAGAGCCTTGGTCATTGATTTTCCAGATTTTGAAGTTACTTAAGTCTATAATTTTAGAAGCATTATATTACCCTAAAATCAAGGGCAATATATGCATTTACATGTGAATCCTACTCATTTCTACAACAATGGTGTGTAGGGTGAATGAAAGTGGTCCATAGTACTCTACTAGGAATATGAATTTTCCAGCAGAAGGGAAGTATTATGTAGAAAATACAGTCAAGACTAAACAGAAGAAAAGTTTAACAGCTCAGAGGAGTAGATCTCAAGCTAATTATGAACACCTGGAAAACAAGATACTGTTTTTTTCAATCTAGTTAAGTAACATGGTAAGAAGATGCTTCTGAATACCATGAGAACCACAAAGAGAATCTGCAGGTGTTTGTAAGGAACTGCAACCTACTACTACTATGAGGAAAGGCAGGAGGGAAAGCATGGTTATGCTTATTTATAATGTTAAAAGTGTATGTTAATCAGAAGTAGTGGTCAACCTCTCTGTAAGAAATTAAAAGGCTGGGAAAGTCTCTGAAGACAGTTGTACCGCTATATTAAAGCATCACAATAAATAAGCATTTTATATATCAAACATACTCAGACTATTTCGTGAGAAAGCAAATCACTGTTTTTGTCTCATTCACCTAGAAATCTAAGTTCCTTTTCCATTTAGGAGTGGTTTAATAGCAAGTCACTAAAAGGCAAGCCATGTTAAGTGGTAAGCATTTCATGCTAAAGCTACTCAGTTTAAAATCAATAATACAAAATTCAATATTATAATTGAATACCTTCATGAGCAACATAGTGGCCAGTAGTCAATGGTCCCTTTCTAAAGGCAATTTCAGACATTTACTTGCATTTACATTTATGCATACTGAGTCACCATTTACAATTACTTAGCAACCTAGCAGCCCCAGAAGTTCAAGTACATGTTTTTTATTGGTA
Organism: Falco biarmicus; assembly: GCF_023638135.1. NCBI lineage: Eukaryota > Metazoa > Chordata > Aves > Falconiformes > Falconidae > Falco > Falco biarmicus. The sequence goes on from NC_079288.1 coordinate 92,415,750, forward strand.
TATAACCTTTACAAAAAACACTGTCCTTTAAAAGTTATTAGTTCTGTTGTGCCATATGCAGAATTCAAAATGTTATTGATTTTATCATTATCAGTAAAAATAAAAATCTGGTCATGGACATCTGCTCAACTAAGTTTTCTCACAATGGACTAATCCGACAGCCAGAGAGGTTATATTTGGGCTCACCATGCCCAGTAGCAGCTACTGCACCTCCTTTCTTCTACTGCAGCTACCTTCCCTGTTTAACATTGTACTTGGGTAGGGCACAGCCGCATTTGTCTGCACCAAGTGACAGCAGCACCTTCTGCTCGGTTGTTTGCCAGCTCCTCTGTTGAAAAGGAAGCATATCAATAAGTATCCCAGAGACCAGATCCAGCCTCCAAGCTGCACCATGAACACAGTAAATAATTTATGCAGAGAAATGTAGTTGGAAATATGATCTTCACCACAGAGGTCACAAAACAAGCAGGCCAGTAATGAGCAAGAAGTTGCCGAACGTAAATCGCTTTGTACGTATGACATGAGGATGCAATATGGTATTTAACTGGTAAAAGGCAAGGATTAATTTACTGGAAAGGTTAAGGTAACTTTAGCTGGTCTATTGCCATTCGCTAACAGGGAAGGCAATTCTCTATTGAATGACTTCACAGATAGTTAGGTAACCCACAAATGCTCCCTCAAGTAAGATCAAGAGTATGCCTCCCTCTGGAGCAAACGCCCTTCTACCTCTCTAATAAGTAAGTGGTAATTGCCCTGTACTTTGTAAGGAAGGGTAGATGCTCAGTTTTACATAAACTGCATCTTTAATTCTCCTTATCTAATAGGAACACCTCAGAATTTGCAGTTCCTGCTAGTATTACCAAAGGCTTATTACAAACCACAACAACAGTTAAAAATTTTTCAGAGAGGGCTCTATCAGTAGGCTATGTAGAGATGCCTTTGGCAGCATGCCCAGGATACCATGAAATTCAGGATGTTCCATGAATTCCCACATCATATTCTCAGGCCATTTGGGTTTTATGGGTCAAAATGTATGACTTCAATTTTCACAAAAAAACCCAAGGAGATGACTAGGTAAAACCTGAAATATGGGAGGCTTACTAACATCTGCAGGGTACTTCTATAAGCTAACAAAGAGTCTCTTCAGGGCTTTATAGACCACCATAATAGTTAGAGGCTGGGAACTTTTTTTCAAAAGATATCAGAAAGAAAACTACTCTAATGTGAAATGTTTTACTAATGTGAAATGTTGAAGAACAGTCTTAAGACCTAGAATTTATTTACTGATAGAACAGGAACAATAGAACTAGCAACAGAGCTAACTTTTCCATGGCCTTCCACCTCTAGTGCACACTTGGAGGATTCACCCTCAGCAGCCTACACAATGTCTTGCCCACCACAGTCCAGTTTCTCCTTGCCATACTAGAGAAACTTACCACAGCGTCAACTTCTGCATGCAAATTCTAGCCTCTAAGTACTAAGAAGTCCCAAAGCATTCAAGGTACTGTTAGTAATTTGCACTATATTGGAGCAGATCTTTTGAAGGTCAAGGGTTGTTTGAAGTGAGATGTGCAATAGAAAAGTATAGGAGATGGGGAGCAAACAATTTGGCAGGTGGAAGTAGAACATGACAAGATGTATGTATTGGCTTTCTTTCGGAGAGGTAATGTTCAGAGCTCGGTACCATCCAAGCATAGGGATGAGTACCTGGCTTAGGTTTCCTCATCTCCCCACTGAGATACCAATCAAATTCATGACACCCAAAGATCAAGATCCACTCCTGTATAAAAATCTGCAAGTCTAATTTCTTAGCTATGGCCAAACATATCCTCACTTAAGAGCTGCAAAGAGACATCCCAAGCTTTTCCCATGGTTGTTTTCTAAAGGTTTTTAAACTGATTCAAAATTATGCCAGCTGCTTACTATTGCATACAGCTTAATAGAGTAAGAAGATTTGGTGGGGAATCAGGGTGTGGCAGGCTTTCATGAATTACATAAACCAAGCCAAGCTGATTGACCAGTAGTACAGGGTGCCACTACACTGTGGAGCCTCTCACACTTGGCTACATGACCTTGCTAGGCAAGGGTACAAAGTACCAGCTTCCTTCACCAGAGAAACTACTTTTCCATGAATGTGAAGTGATATATTTTCCCAAATAAAAAGAATCTTTCCTGTCTCTCATTGCTTTAAGATAAAACCAAATTTGCTCTTCTTCCTTCCCTCACCCATGTACAATATTACTATAGTAATATTAAAATATTACTATAGTAGCCATGAACATAGCATGGCTGCTGCTTTACTTGGGAAGGGATGATGGGGGGGGTGGGGGTGGAATGTGTTAAAGTTACATGTTCACTATTTCAGAAAGATAATCTGAATTTATGCTTCCAATTTTTTTTTTATGTAAAACTTCTCACATTTATTTACCAACATCAATCTGCAAATATCAATCTAGTACTACTCTGTTCAGATTACTTGTGTTTTGTTTGGAGGTTTATTCCTTAAGTTTGAAATTATCGAACTTTATATCACTATACCAACACCGCAATATATTATTTTTTTCTTGAGAGGCTAAAATTTAAAGTTTTGGAAGCTGTTTAAAAAAACTCTACCTTGAAACACACATTTTTATTTCTAAGTAAACTCTTAAAATTTCCATCAAGGCCCTCTATAGGTCCTGTCTGAAAGACAAACATTAGTATCTTTAATTCTTTTAACTCTAATATTGTTGTCTATTTCCACATCAATCTCAAACTTCTGAAGGTCTTTCAATTTGCACTGCTTATTCCTTTCTTCTTTTCATCATACTACCTTTCTTCAGCCTCTACCAGCACAATCATCTCTACTTTTTTCCCATTATGCCTAATGCAAAGCCATACCTACTTAATCACTTCACTATGCTACTATACTCTTTTCCTTTGAATTCCCCCTTAATGTCCAATTTTACCTACATAAAAACATCCTCCTGCAGACTAGAGAAGTAGGATGTGACCAGCTATGACTTAATTAATAAACATACAGAACTTGTCATTTTATAATACATGTTCACAGAAGAAATAAAAAAATGTTGTACAGTTTCATTTCCGTGCCTTCCAGAAGCTAAAAAGAAAGTGCTTCCACAGAAAATTGAAAAGCCAGAGAGACTGGGTTTTTTGTTTTTTTTTTTTTTTTTAAGAGGAGGGAAAACAAAACACACTCCAGGTACAAATGGGAAGATACTGACAAGTGAGAAATGCTTATGGGAACTGCAAATACTATATTTTACTTGAGTTTTATTTACATTCTGGCAGTAGAACCTTCTTGCAAAGCTCACACACCAAAAATGCAGCAAATGCACCTTTTGCTGAAGTCTAGTTTTATATCAGAAAGGCAGCAAATGCACTGCTCCTCTCATACAACTATTAAGCAGACATATTTTCATTATAATTTATACTAAATTTATTGTGACATTCATTTGCTGTACAATTATATTGTTTTCACTTCTGGGGGGGAAGAAACTTTCACTATGTGAACCAAATAAAAATGCTTCAGAAACTGTCCAAGTGCAAATATCAGTGGTATTATAAATCTGAAGAGAAGAGTAATCCTTGCACTTAGTTTCTGATATTTTAGCAACTGTTATTTGGAACAATGTCATCCCAGATGGCTGCAGTATAAATTTTGGGAGGACTACTGAACTCCTACATTATGATTAGTAAGAAGGAAATTAAAATACTGGGGGGGGAGGGGGGAATTTAACAGTTTTGGGACTAGTGTAATGTAGCATGAGAGCTGGCATGGACAACCTGACAGAATACTTACACTACTGTTTCTGTGAGTGGCCTTCCTTCATAAAGCCCTAGAGCATATGTGCAGAAAAATTCACAATTCTGATAGTTAATCCCTATTTGGTGTTTATCTTTGACCCTCACGATTTTCATGTTCAGAGTTTTATCTCTCTAGAGTTGAGAAAGTGACAAGACTTATTTCTTATTCATTGCATGCTGGAACTGAAATGGCTGTAATTCCCTGCACCCCCAAGCAAAAGATTTGTGACAAAACATCAGTGTGGGACTTGCTGGCCTGTCTCAGAAATCAGTCACATGATAAGGTATCAGCAGGAATTTTGTGGGTTTGTTGCATGAATTAACTGAAAATTCTTCTGAAATGGAATTGTCAAACAATATTAACTGATAAAATATTTTATATAAGATCAATATTGACCTTTGTCTTTTTACATTCTGATTTTCAATGGCCACCAGGTGCTTATGTGCTTTATGGTTTCTATAAAATCATACACATAGTCTATAATCTGAAGCAGAACAGCCCAAAAATGTGGGTTTGTTCTTGTTGTTTGGTTGGGGTTTTTTTTCTCATTTTCTACTTAATCCTCTATATAAAACTAACAAGAGGAAAGAGCATATTCTCACCTGTTTATATAGGGAGAATTAACAGTTTGAAACTACTGTACTAAGAAAGCAAACACTGTCAGTATTTAAGGCTAACAGTATTCCATCCATTCTTCCATCTTGAACTTTAGTGCAGTAGCAGGTAATTAGAACAGGTTAAAAATTGCATTCCCAAAATTGTTTAAGGTGCTTATCAGAAATGTATGCATAGTCACAATGTAAAATGAATAATTTTTACATACTGGATATATTAATCCCTCAGTCCTTCTCCATAAGAAGCCTTAAAATTAAGCTGAATCAAACTTATTTTTGCCTGATCTGCAGTATTTTGTCATTAGTGTTAATTTTTTCAGAGTAATTAGAAACCCAAAATATCCCTTTTCCCCCCAAAGTAAGCCTTTACTTTCACAAACTGTAGAAAAAGCTTTTCATAAATGTATATTACTGTTTTGATACAGTATTTTTCCAAGAATTGGTATAAATTAATAATTTTAAATATATTCAACACTTTTTTCCTAAGCATTTACATCTCTTGTTTGTGAAATATCTTATTTCTAAAATAACTTATTTATGAAATTGGCATACAAGTGTCAAAATTACCATGAGGACTTAAATTCTTACACACTGAACTGAGGATTCCATCTGCCTTAGGGCAGTTGGAATACTTTCTGCCCTGTAAGAATATATATGAAAGTATAATTAGGTCCTATTAATGCTGGATTTTCATGTCTATGACTAATATGATGTTAAGTCTGTAAGAAATACAAAGTTTTCTACTATTAACAGACATTACAATGTTAAAAATTATATAAGCAAGCAAGAGTAAATTTATTTACATTACTATCTGTGAATAAAAGCCTTATGTATTGAATAATAACATATTCAAATTGCAGCTCTGGAACTCCCTGCTTCTAATGTAAGAATATTCAAGTAAGGTAGTCTGTAGTTACTAGAGGAATAAGTTTTCCAGTATCTGAACAATTAACTTCAAAGAAAAATGCAATAACATTCAATATAACAAATCATATTGATTATCTACTAAGCAGTATTAAGGAGGAATTACAGTAAGTTTCTTTGCCAGATACTAAAATCTATTTCCATATTTAACCTCGAATAAGAAGAAAGAATTTACTCTGTTAGTGAATTTATGATTGTCAAGTGAGTATTTTACCTGACAAACCATACGTGCACACCCTCCTTTAAGAAAAGGCAACAGTAAACATGATGAAAGTTAAAACCATTCTACTCTGAAGGAACCTGTAAAAATCCAATCTGAACACAAGCTTAGGAACTAAGAGTGGAATTGCAAATATATTCCCAAAGGAAAGAGAGGTTGACTGCCCACCATATTTTCTTTAAGAATCAAGCATCACAAATACAGATTTTGTATGAAGAATAGCAGTGAGCAAATGTCTGCTACTTCCTACATATAAGGTGAAATTTAAAAACTGTTTCCAAATTACTCACAAAACTGATTGGACTTCAGGGATCCTGCAAGAGTAGACAGAGTACTAACAACACAAAAAGGATCTAACTGAAGATACAAGCATGGCTCACACTTAGCTTGGCATTTACAGTAAAGAACAGAAAATAACTCCTCTGTTTTATTTGCAAGTATAGTCACCCAACAAAATCCAAGTGCGAAATATTGATATTTACTCATTCTTATTTTAATCAATTTTCTAACAGTAGTCAAATAAGAAACTGGACAACTCTTCTCTTTAAGAGATAAATAAAAAGATTTAGGAGACTAACTTGCACAGGATGTCAGCAGGGTTTTGACTATTTGGTTGTTGGTTTGTTTTCACAAATAAAAATCACCACTTTCATCTATAGTATCCTACGAACTCAGAGTCTGCCATTTTCCAAAAAGTACTGAAGTAAGAGGAAGCAATTCAGCCTCTCATGGCTGATACAGCAGAGGCTGTGTGTACATATTACTAATAGCATCCTAGTCTCCTTACGACTTTCTTCTAAAAGTCTGCTTAAAACTCTCCTTTCACGGCATGCTGTGGAACAAACAAAAAACCTTTGACAATAGATTGCAGATCCACTTAAATCACTAATGCAGACCAAATAGTAACTCATTATTTATTTTCTACTATTCAGCTATTTCTTGTCACAATAATACTTTCTTTTCCCTATCCTACCAGTGGAACATTGCCTATATTTGTTAGGTATACTACAGCCAAGAGGGCTTAAGCAAAATTAGCTCTTCCTCATGTTTGCTGCTGTACAAACACAGATGCTTCATCCATTCCCAGAAGTTTATTTTATAAAGGAATTCAAACTACAAAATTAAGTTTTGGATTAACAATAAAAAGGCACATTTATCTTCAGTTTTGTTCAAGTGGTATAAACATGTCTTGCTGTGATACAGAATTTTTTTAATTTTTTTTCTGAAATAGGTATGTGGTGAGAATAATATTAACCTTCACTGTACCAAGCCCCACACATTGCAAAAAATTACAGTGCCTGCCCTCTGAAAAGTTTTCTATTGGGATGAATGACTGTGGTTGGGGACATCATTTCAATCATAGTGCTTTCATGAAGGGAAGACCTGTTCTGCAGGAACTGGACCATTATCTTTTTCCTTGCAGCAAAGCTAACAGTTTGGCGTCATTGTCTTTCAAACACTGGCAGTTGAGACCTACCACTGACACATGCAAATTTATGCATGAGGTTTTCAAAATTAGCATGCAACCCTACAGACATCAGTGAAACTTCTAAGTGGAGTTGATGATTTTTTGAAAAATAAACCAGTCAAATAAATTACAGGTTTTAGTTACCCTGGGTTTTCAAGACAGCAAATTTGCAAGCAAAGCCTTTAGTGTGTTACAGTTTTAGGCATGTAGCATAATGTCAGTATTATGGAAAGTGTGAACAAGTTGATATTTCTGAGATATTATGACTTTTTACTTTGATAGAATATATTTTAGTGTTCACACACAGCTTACGTTTCAGCCAGACTTTCTACACACTTTGAGTTCTTGGACAGCTACAGACAGCTGTGTAGCAAATACCTTTGAAATGTCCTCACCAACCTGTACTGGCTTGCAAGTGAAGAAAACATGGTATCGAGGGGAAAAGGGGGGTGTGAGGTGGAAATCTTTTAATACTTTAAAACAGAAAATGAATTAATAAAAACTATTTGTTTAAATGTTTACAGCCTTATATATGAAAATTGCTGGAAAACAGCATTATCTCATTTTACCATGTTAAGGGTGCTGATAGCAAGAGGAAACCACACCTTCCAAGGCCAAAAGAAGGAAAGGGGGGGGGAAATATATATGTCCATTTCTGGTTTGCACTTATTACTTTGACCTGTACAGGTCCTAGTAATTCATTACTTTCAGAAAACAGATGTAATAAATATCCTTACTGACAACTGTCCAAGATACAGCCATAAACAAATCGTGTTAAACACTAAAATGTACAGAGATTGTGCAAAGCAGATCATCATTATTTGGAACCACTATGGTAAGAATTATGTTTGCACTTATCAATATCTTATTGCATAAAATTATCTAAAATAACGAGACTTCCAAATCTGCAAGCCTTTTATTAGAGCTATCTTTATCATATTTATGAAATGCATCAATATGAAACTATTCATTTCCATCATGGCTTCTAGCAAGACGTAATGCTTTTCAGTGGGAGGTTCAAAGCATCTGCTGTGAAGAGCACAGGAGTTGATAAGCAGTGACAATTTATACTCGCTTTGATTTTGTAGAAAGCAGAGGAGAAAGAAAGAAACCGTTCCTCTCAAGATGGCAGAACAAAAATTAGAATATATGGATTACAACTGAAGATGATGGGACAGTACAGTTAGAGAAACTAGTCCAGACATTTTCTATGGATATCAGGTAAACACATAGATAGATCAGGCTAAATAAAAGCAAAAAACCCAGAAATTATGGAAGAGAAGTATCAGGTCATACTAATAATATCAATATTTTTCAAGTGCAAAGTGCAAACATTAAAGAGATCCATGATTTCATAATCATCCCTATAATTCACTGCATTTCCAACATCTGCATTCAAGCAACCCCAAAAAATAAAAAAATTAAAATCTATTTTTTCATTTTCCTCCTCAACAGCAAAGTTTCTTCAATCTCCAAATACGTTTTAAAAGTTGTCATAATCCAAAGTGCAAACATGACAGGCTGACATGTCAGATTTGCAGGTATGGTCACAGCAACTAAACAGCATCCCCTTCCACACCAATAAGGAAAAATACATATAATTTGTGAGCTCGTAACATTCTCATGTCACTGTCTGAGATGACAGCTGTGTACCACTAAAGGGAAAAAAGGCTGAACAGACAACATTGTAAATGGGGGGTGGAGCGTAAGTAGTGTTAGCTGTTGTAATCACACTATTAATCACACCATTTTGAGTGGCTATTGGTCATTCAGCTGTTTATCATATGAACAACAAGGACACAGTTTTTCAGTAACAACATGTTATGTTAATATCCAAAATTATTCACTTTTTTCTCTGATTCCCCCCCCCTCCCCCCCCCCATCTAATAAGAATTCAGGGATTTTGAATTGCACACTTTCTTCAGGCAATTTCATTCAGTAACAATGCAGTGTACTGATTCAGGGGTCAAACAGTTCAATTCACTTGTTTTAAGAAGGAAAAACATTCATTTCAGACTTTTAAAAACGCATGTCTCTCATTTCTAAGTGTAAAGCACACCAAATAATTCAAACCATAAAAGAAGTGATTTTATCTTCTGAAAAAAACAAACCAACACTGAATTTTCTTGTGCTTTCACATTATTTCTGCCATTTGCAAATAATAACATTAAACTGAAAAAACTCCTGAAATCACCAACCAGCTACTAATCTATGTATCTATAAACATAAGTACATATACACACAGAGGGAGCACATTTATCCTCCTTTAGACTTCTCACAACTGTCTACTGTGTATCCAGATCAAGTCAAGACCATAAACAATTCAAAGCTGCATTCTGCCTAAATGGGTCATTTATAATGAGAAAGCATGACATTTACATGTAGAAAGCAGACTGAGCAGGAAGTGGAAAAACAGAACATGGCATCAGCACAGAAAAATATGCCTTTAAAGGCAACTTATATTAAATGATTTTTCAAGTTCCTCAAAAATGGAAGTGAATTCAAAATAAATGCAAAATGAAAAGTATACATGATTTAACGCAGTAAATATTCATAGGATTACCCTTTATGCTGGCAGTAGAGTAAAATGAAAAAAATCTTGGTTCCTCTCACTACTGTAACGTCACTTGTACCCAAAAACACTTAAGCCAAAAGACCAAAAATGCTATATTTCTCCGAGATTCACAAATTATTAGTCAGCAATAATTTTAAATTGCACCTTTAAGTACTAACACATCCCATAACATTCAGTTATTTTCAACTTCATCAGAAACAGTGGAACAGAAATGCTCTAAGCATGCTGTGTATGTCTTGCTAAAGCAATTTCAGCTGCAACATGCAAAATTCATTTCAGCAAAATGCAGATCTGTACAATGCAAACATTAGAACTATAACAAGGCTGCTTCAACACATCACAAAGCAAGCGTGAAAAAAAGGCAGACAAATTTCAGTACTGCCTAAATATATACAAAATATACCCCATGTCTTTGTCCAGTCTGGACTCTCATTCAAGGTGTAAATACTGGTTACATTGTTAGATGCACTGCAACCAGCTCCAAATATTGGGAGTAGCTCTCTCATAGTTCACACTAGACTCCCTTGACCCAGCTAGACAAGCATGAAAACATAAAATAAATGAAGGTTAACAAAGACTGGACTGGGAAGCAGGCTGCATTAAATGCTTGCAATATTATTAGTATAGACGTACAATTTGGTATTTAGATTCTTTTAATGCTAGAGATCAGATGACAGTCACTATCTTAATGCTAGGTGCTATTGAAGAGAGACAAATGAAGTAAATTGTATTAAAAAAAAAATCTTTCCCTATCTGCCACGTAAGAATATTCACTAACCTTACAGCATGTGCTAAAGAAAATAAGGAACTGCAAAATAATTATCTCCTTCTAAAGAGAAAGCAATTTTATCACAATACCTTTCTGTGTTTGTCCCTCTTCCATATTCTCTTCCATGGCTACCTTTCTTCACTAGAAACAGCTACAGAGAATTAATCAAAAGCTTCAGTCAGATGTAGGAAAAAGCGTGGATTTCTTTTTCCCTGGGAAGCTCCAACAGCAGAGGCTTAGGCAAGTCCTCAGAGCTTAGCTAAGGCTCCCTCACTCTCCTTGTTTGCTTGGAGACAGGCTGTCAAGTGTAATTTCATTCAAATTACTCTTCCGTGAAGATTATCAATTTTTCTTCTCAAAGCTGCCCATTGTGCACCACTGTAAGCAGGTATTCAAATGAACAGCCTGTGAATTTTGGGGGGAAAATTGGTCTGAGCCCTTATGGCAATAACACCAATTCATAAGCCTCACTTTGCATATAAAATGGAGAAAAGAAATTGAGGTTTGTATTGAAATCTGTGTTTTAAATTGGAAACAGGCTGTACTGAAAACAGATGGAGGGGTGTCCTCCTAACGGGAAGCAGACCACCAACCCATAATTCCCCCTATTCGCTACTGAAGTGGGAAAGCCCAGATGCCTGTGGGTTCTTTATGCTGTATTACTTGTCTTTCTCTCTTCCCTCCCTCTTTCTCCCCCCCCCGCCCCCCGCCTGCCCCCCCCTCCTCGCCTCTCCTGCTCCTGTATCAGCACATTTAAGAATAATATGACTCTTCATTTCCCTCCTTCTCATATATCATCTGGAACTAACAACAAATATACGCTATTACCCTTACAATAGTGTTGAAAACATCTTTATAATGGTACCATTTTGTATTCCACTGTGTTTATACATACATACAAGCACAATTTAATACACAATGTTAATCACTGTGGGATATATGCGCTGTACACATTACCTGTCAGCGTCACAGTAAACAGGAATTTAGGGGCAGTTCAGAGATTTAAAACAGTAACTGCATAATTTCCCCCTTGATTTCTAATATCCAAAATTAGCTGTACACTTCAAATCCCTGTTAAAAAATGGACCTGCTTAAAATGGTGAAGAACCACATGTGGGTATGTATGTGAGGAAGCACATACAAACACACATACTGTTAGGAATTTGCCCAGGAAAAGCAAAGGTTAAATACACTGTGCGGGCACCTACTCATTTGGGGAGCTCTGCAGTCTGATTTGGAATGCAAATTGCATGCTGCAGTCTAGCAATACATTACCATTTTTGTACCTTAGTCTACGGAGTAATGTTACATCATTTTAAGATTTTCATTATTTCACCAAAAGTGCAATTAGAGCACAAGTCCAATTTTTCCTTTACAGTTTGCACTTCTCAGCCTTCTGGGGAAAGTGTGACTAAAATTTACCCAAAAATAAAAACTACTATGGCTGAAAATTCATATTTACATACGAATGATAAATAGCTTATCTATTTACTTTATGCTATCTAAACAGAAGGCAGCACTAGGTCAATTTAAGTCACAAAAAAAACCCCACACCAATTTGGTTTTGTTTGTTTGTGGCTTTTTTTACACAGTTGATATAGAAATCTGTTCAAATCTGGTTCATACCAGAATCATTTTTATATATGAAGTTAAATTTACATATGTCATTAAACAACTGAATGCACATTTATTTAGTTACCCAATGCCTTTCCTATCCTTTTCCATTTCAATTCACCTTTCTAGGGCTCTGTTTTCTGGAATAATTGAACAATGATCAGTTGGTTTAGTTTTCAGATCTAACAATTTCAAAATCAACATATTGAGGCTGCCTGTACACGTGGAAGTGCTGTGACATCATAGCATCTAAGTGCCTTCATCTTTCTTGGAATTATTCTTTCAGTCCAATTTAAAAAAAAAAAAGAAAAAAAAGAAAAAAAAAAGAGCATTATTTCCTTTAACACAGAAAGTCTCCTGTGTTAGCCACCCTGCTATACTTTATTTTCAAACTATTTTCTTACACAAGCATTAATAAATCTTCATATCTGAAAGAATGACTGGGAAATGTTTTATTTATGGTAACAATTTCTTCTAAGCTTTTTTTCTTGATAGCATCAAATGTTTGACATAACCAACCTCTTGAATAGCGATGTTTGCAACAAAGGAATCTATAGGTTGCTTATGAAACCAAATGACTTCGGTTCTTGAAACAATCATACAAACTTTGTTTCAAATATTAAAAGTATCAAAATAAAAGTCTCAAAAGAGATAACTCAGTAAGAATAAGAATAACAATAAAGATTGTACAATCATAAGTGACATAGAAAAGGGGAGTAAGAAACAACTTGTTCAATAAAGGGAGAGGGCTGCAAAGAAAGTAGGCTCAGAAGAAAACAAAACCATAGTACATAATGTGTAGTTACGCTGTGTAACTTGTTGCAGTAGGGTCTTGTAGAGGGGGGGGAAAAAGACAAACCCAAAAGAAAACCAAATGGAAAATCTGAATCACAAAGATCCATGATTATGAAGATGCACTGCCAGATCAGGAGATTCCTGAGCTACAAACTATTGGAGAGCAGAGGAGTATTTTGTGGAAAAGTTTTATGGTTTTCTCAAATTACTTCCAAGACAGTCTACTTTTAGACACAAACATATGAGATGTTGGGCTGAGTGAATCCTTGCCCTAGTCCCCACCACAGTCACATTCACATCAGGTTCACACACTTTAATTTTAATGACAGGATTTTTAACTTCCTAAAAAAGCTACACTCATATGTCAGAGGTTAAGGTGAAACCACAGTAACTGGTGAAGCGAAGTGTACCACCACCAAACAATGGCAAGCTTTGAGCTTCCCACACACAGCCCTTGCAATAATTATTTTTCTGTGTAGATATTATTGTCGTAAAAGTACTCACAGCTCCTCCTGTTAAAATCAACTCCTCCAAACTACACAAGTATTGAAGCTCCCTTTTAAGAGGACTCTGATTAGTTTCAGGTGCTATTACTGGCCATCCATCCACAGCTTGTGTGTGAGAGAATGTGAAAGAGATTTGGTTATCTTCCTTCATATTTAACTGCATTTTATTACCATATTAGTGTTGAAACAGAAATATGCCTCCTAGGTGTTTCTTTAAAAACTGTTCCAAGGACCTTTCAAAATTATGAAGAAATTATGAATAGGTGTTAATCCTAAAATCAAACAACAGAAAAGTTCTGCAAGTGTTAAGAAGAGTAACAAACAAAACCAGAAAATGGCAACCTCATATGACCTTTTCCAAGCAGCAACCATAGAGGTTTGCTTTCTTCAGCATACTGTGAAACACGTTTACCACCAGTGATACACAAGCTACTTTAAAGCCATACCCAGAAACTACCCAAGCTGCTAACCTCCCCTTCTCAGCATGCTTCTGGCACAGAAGGAAACTATTTTAGTAGGAATTACATATGACTGTCTAAAATTCCCTCTTCACGTGAGATGAGATTATTGGTGCAAGTGATCATTGGACAACCATGCCAATTGTAAATGGCAAGGCAAGACAGAACATCCAACGGTATAATGAGACTAAATAAACAGTTAATCAAGAGAATAATTGGAAGCTGATGACATTAACAGATCCCCTGGTATCCATTATGATATTATGAAACGTAGTTGAGCACTTACAGCTTTAAACAGCTTGACAAGACACCTGACTTACTCTTAGTTTTGTATGGCCTTCAAATCAGTTTACTGCTCCATCTTTCCATCCTATTGATTTTCAACTACACAGTTATGGTGCAATGATGTCTTGAGCAACACATGAAAACATAATTTTAAAGCACAATGTTATTTATGTTCTGATACTACTACCTCAATAACTGAGGAAGAAAAATCAAAATCCAGCTCAAAATTACCTCAGCTATATTGCAACACTTCACTTATCACAGCATAAACAAGTGGTGATGGATCTGGGGAATGAAGCAATACCTGTTCTTTGTGTTTCAGGGGAATTCACTTTGGATTAATGGCAGTCAGGTCCCACAGACTGACTGCTCTTTAGGGGCTGGGGTGGCATAAGGTGCACTCCTGGAAAGCATGTTCTGGTTTCATTATATGAAAGACAATTTATGCTCTTAGAGAATATTCTGTGATGCAAACCAAAATACAGCAGGTGGGGAAAACTGGAATACTGACTTTAAAAGCTCAGTCCTGACCTCACCAAAACACTAATGTACATGAACATGCAGTCATTATTTTATTAACATTAGGCAGCAGATTATGGAAAATTCTGAAAGGCTTACAGAAAAATTAAAATTGGATTGTCAAATTTGCTATTTAGAGTGCTCCACAATTGATACTTATATTTATATTAAAACTAGAAACATAACTATAAAATGATGGCACAAGATATTTAATCTTTGGAATTTCCCAACAGAGTAAGGTCAAAGAAAGCATTGAGAGGCTTTAAGACTTCCAAAACATTTCTAATTGTCTGTTCTGGGATATGTATATCTTGTTTACAGCTTCACAAGACACTTATCAAAACAAACAAACAGCACATGGTCCATCCCAGAGTTTAACTCATGCCAGACATTCATACAAGTACCCAGGGAAAGAAGAAATGCTTAATGACATGAAAAATAATCAGAATTAGTGGGGAAGTGGAAGGGTAAGAGAGGAAGGAAGGAAGGAAGCAGAGGGTAAAATGTAACATTGGTAGGATATTGTTGTTCATCCCAATGATGGGATTGTGTATAGTTCTAATAATTCCCTAAGACTATTATTCTGAGGAAATTACATTCTTCTACAGGAAGTACCAGTTTAAAATAGGCAGCTATCAAAGAAATAGCAGGATGGTCATATAGCCTAAAAATATTTCAGAACATGCCTTCACCTGATACAAATGATCCTATTACTACTTAAAAGAAATATTTGCATTCTGACTAATAATATCAATCATTGTTTGATAAACAGAGGAAAAAGTAGTAGTGATATACAAACACAGGATATTTAAAAAAATGTATGAGAGGTTATTACAGTCCTGTTTGTGCTCACGTCAGAATGTTATGTTTGAAGTAATGCACATCTTTTCTTTAACAACCTCAATTTATTCTCATTTATTTTTACATCTTTCTATAATCTAACACTTCTAGCAACAGGGACTTCATTAAGCGAGTGTGAAGGCGACCTCCTTGCATATAGTCTCATTATGGTCTATACTAATAACAACTAACATCATTATTATGTTCAGAAATTTAACCCCTTTGTGAAATTCTCATCCAGTTAAAAAAAATTTCTTCACTGAGAAAATCGTTCACTGTATGAAAGCCAGCCTTAAAACATAACAGATAAGAATTTGTTCCTCGCTGTACTCAATTATGTATTTCATATATGCTGTGTCAATGAAAAAATAATAAAAACCTGATCAATAGGACCTCTGATTCAGAACACCAATCTTAATATAATTCCAGACTATTATCTATAGCTATTCTAAGTATTACCTATAACTTAAAACCTCCAGTCTGACTTGATATGCTTCATGATTATCAGTAAACTTTTACTTTTTAAAATAAGTAAAATTTTCCAGATTAAGAAGTTAACACTGCCAATACTTATCCCCCTAAAATTCTGAAGAACTTGAATAATTTTGATAACTAAAAATAAGAAAATTATGCCTTTTTGAACAGGCCAAGTGTGAATACATACCTTTGGGAAGAATTGTAGTTGTCCACATTCCCAAAGGATACTGTTACTCATCCAGTAAGATTTAACCTTGAAAAGATGCTGACGGCAGAGGGAATAATGGAGGTTAGTCAGCTGAACATGAATGCCAGACAGTAAAATTCAGTGAGATCTCCAATACCCCATTTATATATAAGGAATTCTAAATTGCATGGCCAGATTCTCCACACAGACACTCGAAGTCACAACTCTAAGCCTACAAGTATATTTAAATCTCAGTAGCAGCTGGCTGTTCACATCCCCTTCAAAAACTGGAGGCCATGCATGGATTCAAGCCCAGCATTGTGATCATCCAACACAGCTCTTCCCCGCCGTGTTGTGGGTAGTGTACTGATGTATGGATAAATACCCATATTGATGTGTATTGGATGTACTGATAAAAAAGAGCATTTCACAGGATAGCATATATACACACACAGAGAGTTCTAGTTGACCTGACTTTTATCAGGGGACTTGGACTACTATATCCAGTGATCTTCTCCAACCCCAGCCACACTGTGATCATATTATAAAATTTCCTACTCATGCAACTATTATTGAAGTGTGGGTTATCAACATTATTCTCACACCATATTCAAAACACTTCATTGCACCAGCTACTAAGAAGAAAATTAACTCTATCACAACTGAAACCAGCATACTCGTGTAACTATTTTTTGGTTTTTGGTGCCATCAAGGCAAAGATGCTGATGAAAACTGGAGGTACTTCAAAAAATGGCCACAGACATGGTTAAGGAAAATATCCTTTCAATTTAAAAACTCAAAGTGAGTGCAAAGACTGGTAAATTTAACAAAAAAATTAAGGAGCATCTACATTACATCGAAGTATCTACAGCAAAACAAATCTAATTGAAAGCTGCTCAGGTTAAGTCAATATTGCTGGAATTTGAACCTCAACAAATTTGGAACAGAAATTATATTCAAATTTTTCTTCAATATACCAGAGAAATTTGGCAAGGTTGGATTCTTGAACACAAAATGATTTAAATTAAGTCCTATATTTCCCTAGTTATATTGAGTTTAATGAGGTCACAGGAATTCTCTTATTAATTGCCACATTATGCAGGAGTTTGGACTAGATGACCACACTAGTCCCTTCTGGCTTTTTAATCACTTAATTACAGTTGTAATGATGTTTGCTGATAGATTCCATATCTTAATGTGCTCCGAGATTCCCTTGACTTCTGTGGTCTTTGTACACCAGTGTTCATTCAAATACCTTCAAAATTTAAAGGTCTGATATATGTAGGAATTAGTCGCAGCCAACACCTTTGCTTTTTCATCCCTTCCCGCCAGTCTTTTGGAGTAAGTAGGTGACACACTGTGATTAAAGATGCTATTAGCCTCACGTGTAACAGTACGTGTGTGCCTCTGTTCCATTAGTGGTATCAGTATATTAAAGCATTCAAGTTTCTCCTTGGGTCTGTACAGTGTCTCTCTTGTGTTCAAAGGTTGAGAAATTTCTGAAAGCAACTTTTGATGATTTCAGAAAGACTGTACGTGGTCCCTTTATCTTGACAGGGACTACATTTACCTCTAAGTTAGGAGCTGAGAAGGCAGCTGGGCACAGAAGAATATGGAACACACACACAGCATACAATTAAAGTAACAAGAGCAAATAACCATAACAGTATGGAAAGGAAGAATGAGGAGAAAAAAAGATAAAAATGCATAGACAAGAATGTACCTTTTTTCAAAATGGTTCTCACTATGTCATATCTTGCTTCTACTTACCAGAAAGAAAGAAGAGTTTGACCATTCCCACTGGGAAACAGCAGCTTCCCATAGGAGATGCTGCTTCACAGGCAAAGAATGCATCACATCTTTGCAGTCGAGCTCATGCTCCCTCACTTTCACCACAGTTCAGTGTGTGTGAGTGTAAGCGACAAAATTCAAGGCAGCATTAAAACATAATTATCCTTTAAACCTTACCTCAATGTTCATTATTTTTTACCCATAGCCTGCCTACAAGATTCAGATGGAGTTGATTTACACTTGGTGATGGGGCATCTCTGTAAACTCATTCATTTCTTCTGCTTTCCACTTCACGTTCTACGTTTTTTCCACATGAATAAGAACACAGAAGAAATAACCAAGTTACTGCACAAATACAGTACAGAAAGCACAGAAGAGTAAGCTACAGAGTAGAATACTTGCAATATCAAGTTAGTTAAAGTTCTCTCTCCATTATTCTACCAGTTCTAGTTTAGACATCGTCTTTGTTCACACATTATTTGACACAGGAGAGTCTTTGCAGTTTAGATGTTTGGACATCACAAGACAATAATAATAATCGTGAGTTACTAAAGCTTGGCTTTCCACACTATGGAGTAAAAAGTCACATGAAATAAAATGAGTGCAGAATATAACTGTATGGATGATACATGCCACACTTTAAAACAAGAGTCCATGGGGAAAATTCTAATGATTTTACATAGGACTGAAGGTGTTATTTACTCTCAATAGAAACTCAAAAAACAAGACATAAAAAGTGTTCTCACTTTTTAAACTGTTGATTTTTAGAACTATGAAAACAATATATTACTATATGCATTTCAAAATAAAGAATACAATCAATTTTGAGACTGTCTAATTTATAGTAATGTTTTCCTCATAAGAGCAGCACATTATGGCTTCTCATTAACTGCATGGAAACATTAATGAAAATTATGCATCTAAAACTACCCACACATCATAAAGTGCATGGGAGGAACAGGCAGGATGCCAGGGAGGTCATTTTGCTTCACAGATTTTTCATGTCAGCTAAGGTAGAACATTATGGAAGGTGCAGCTCCGGTTTATGTAATATAAGAAGTTAGAGAAATTAAAGAAGAATAGAACAAGATGTCCTTGCAATGGCAGTAAGAATTTGGTTGTTAATGAGTTCAGACACCCCACTGAGGACTCTTTTCTTCAAGGTCTGGTTAGGGAGCAGCTACAGTAGATTCTTTGTGTACATGCCAGCTACATTTTTACTACCACTGGATTTTTCTCCAACTGCATCCATTTCATCCAAGCTCTGAAGGGAATAAGGAAGTAAAAACAAGCCAAAAAAGGGAGATTAGCAGCGGAGTAAAAAAGAGAAATAAAGAAAAGGCTGCTGGGTGGGTCCTCCCACTAGCACAGAAAGCCCAAGGCTTATGGAGGATTGTGAAGCTGACAGAAATCACAGATGTTTAATGCCTATTTTAAGGTCAATTTTAGTTGTCTGTGTTTGTTAATACTGGAGAGATCACAAATACTCAATTTGTAAAATAATGAAAGTTAAATTGTGCTTATAACAATTTCTCAGCAAGCTTTTTAGTCCTTTAGTATATCTCCTATGAGCAATGCATCGCTTTCTCTGATGGCCTACATGTGACAAATGTAAGGAATCTAAAACTGGCATCGTTGTCATTCTCTTAGAGTAAATGTCCTGACAAAAAACAAAAACAAAATTAATTTTGGGGGGAAAAAAGGGGGGAAATAGATTACATACTTCTAACTCTGTTAGGAGAGAGAAGTTCTAGAGATGAATTGCACATAGATACATATATAGATGCATGTGTGCTTTATATAAGTATATATTTATGTGTATGTATATACTTATATAAATGTATACATATAAAACACACTCATATGTACATATATATGCTCCTGTGCTGTTCTATTCAGCTGCAAAATATTCAGCAAATGAGAACTTTCTGTAATATTCATGCCCAGCAACAAAAGGCATGTAAATTATGTCCTAACGGAACATACCATTAAGTGCTGCGCTTCATCCCTCACCCCACCCCCTTATCATTCCTAGAAAATCAGAGAAAAAGATTTTAAAGCCATAACTGAAATTGACTGTTCAGTTACAGGCTACAAAAGGACAGTTTATAAATACCATCCATGAGCACTGGTTTAATGACGCTGGTTCAGCAAACTCCCTGGATCCTGTAATCTCTTTTTTAATCTCTGTTATATACTTAATGCCTTTGAAAGGATCAAAGTAGTACACAATATACTTATTACAGAGCAACATTGTAACAGGACAGGCGGGGGGGAAATAAAGATTAACAGATTAACGAAACTTTTTTCTTTTTTTGAAGCGATGTATTTTGGATGGTATTCAAGTTAAGATTCCTTTATAAATTCTAATTGCAATCTCTTAATACAACATGATTAGAGGATCTTCCTAATCTGGAAAACTAAATCACATAAATGGATTTCAGATCAGTTTTCAGATGACCAAAAAAACCCTCACAAACCCAAAAAGGTTCCCACAAAGAGCTGTTGACTAAAACACAGCAAACCAAACCACATTTCCTGAATTATCACATTTACTCTAACGTAGGTAAACTGATTTGTGTTTTAGATGTCAGATACCTCTAAGCCTTCTTTGCACCTATTAACATCTAGTGTTTTAACAAGGAAGGAACTCCACTCTACACTGTAGAAATTTCACCACTCTACACTGTAGAAATTTCACCAAATAAAGTTATCACAAAATATTTTTCCCACTAATCCTTGGAAAAATATAACGATTGTAAAGACAATTTTTATTCTGATGACATTCTAAAGTTTACTGGTCTGTCTCTCAAACTATGGTCCAAAGCATAAGTACAACAGAATGTTCTGGCTGAACAAAATCAGGATTTTTTTAATGTTATTACAATCATGACACTTATCCTACTAGCACAAAAAAAAAAAAAAAAAAAGATTTATTTTTTCAACTTTAAGAATTCAGGTGTGGGGCAAAGTAACTTCAACCCTCTTTCCTTAATTGTGCAATGCATTATAAACATGAATATCCTTTATGTCTTTCTGAATCTACATGTTAACATTATAGATCATAAGAATGTATATCTACCTAAATTTTTTTCCTAAGAATTTCAAAAATATTTTCTTAAAAAAAAATTTCTAAGCATTTAAAATATATTTTGTATACTTATACAGTACCTAAAAGAAGTAATCTAAGATGTTCAGGTATGAAATAATCACCTGCATAATTTTTTAAGGGACAAGTTTAAAAAAACACTGACTTACTAGTGTGTGTTTTTTAATTACTCTGCACTAACAAGATATTTTATTCATTTCTTAAACAATTATTTATGATACCTGTAATAATAATATCATACCTTTGAGTGTTTTGTTTATTTTTAAACAGAAAGAGCGATTTATACATATCCAAAAGTAAATATAGTTTTGCTCTGAGTGAAAACATTGATAAACTAAGCACATCAGTATGGAAGGAAAATAATCAGTGAGACACTGTAATGCTAGACTGCAAAATATACAGCAACACACAGAAAAAGCTATGACAAAACAGTGAAAAAGAACAAACAATATCAACCATCATTTTACCAATGTTTAAATGGCAAACTGTATAAAAATGATTAAACTTTTTAAAAGAAATGAGCAGGACAGATAAAAAAATTAAATCCTTATAGAAGGCATAAAGACTCCAAAAATTCACTATACTGGAAGCACAGCTTGTTGCACCTAATATAAAGATTTGAAAAAGGATGGAAGCTGGCATGGATAACCATGGGATTTGCTATGACCAGTAGATTTTTTCCCCCATGTTTTTCATCCTCTAAACAGGTCATACTAACTTATGATTTCTATTTACAAGATCTACCTCTTAGGAACTCAGCTGTTGTTGTCATTCACTACATACATGTTTCATTTAAATATGAGCTTTGGAAGGAAAGATTAAATATCATCTATCAGAGCAAAACCAATGGCAGACGCAATAGGAAGAGTCTCCCATGAAAGAATAGACTTTCTAAAGTATGATCTCTTTTAACCTTTCCCTTCTTTTCTCAGAAGCAAGTAAACACATACCTTCAGAGCAGAGGCTCAAATTATGCACAGTCTGAATCATGCTTTCGCTCTCTCTGAATCAGCACAAAAATATTTGCTTATTTTTACAGATATCACATGCTTACAATGCTTCAGCTCATTTTAACATATGCGTACAGAAAAACTGTTACAGTGGGAACCATATCTGAAAACATAAGGAGGAATTAATGATCCTGAGGTGTATGTTGGCCCAACTAAGCCTCCCTAGCTAGTTCCTGTATGTTAGCCTAAGCAGCTGCTGAATGACCCATCATGCTACGTCCTGTCATGCTAGCTTGCAGGTGTTACAGTGGGATGTACAGATGGTCCTGCCTGATGTTCTAACACGTATGATCTGTCCTTCATGGACATTTCACACTCTTTAGATCACAAATGAATATTTTTATTGTGAGGAAAAAGACCAGCCTTAACTGGTAAATGTAATGGTGAGGAAGAAGACTATGAAAGCATGGCAGGTGGTGAGGTATGTTGAACCTCACCACAGATGGAAATCCTGTGCAGCATGTCATGGATACCTTGAAGAGGTCTGTCTGATGCTGACACACCTCCGGGGTTCTTGTCATCAAGTGACATAGGATTAACTCATTAATCTCATTTTCTAATTATTCAGTAAATAGCATTTAACCACATGTATGTTTGAGTCATTTTTCTTACCAAGGTTCATAAAAAAACAAGTATGGAAGATATATGTAAACAACCTTAAACTGTCTTTAAGCACAAAACCGTTTGTAGTAGCAAATCTGTTCAATGACAAGAACAGACAGTAAGAATTTGACTATTTTCATGGCCTTCATCAGTAACTTAACTCTGCGATTTACATGTGTACAAAAAAAGAAGTGCTAACAGTATCTATTATTTGGTCCAATGCAGTTTTAAACTTTACTAATACATGCTTCATTACAGCAATGCCTTATTTTTCCTGCCAGACCGAGGTTAACTGTTTCTACATGGTGAAGTACATGCCTGGTATCTTCCTGTTTGCCAATATTTATTTCTTCCTCAGCTTTTTAGCCATCAAATTCCAATGGATGTAAAAGAGAAGCGATATTATGATAAAGCAAGCATGGCTGTTTTTTCACGAAGCACAATGCTGCCAGTACTAAACCAAACTTATGAAGGGAGGACTATAGAAGCAAAAATAGAACAAATAAACCTACTTGAAAAAAAATCCCCATTTCCATGACAACAGAAACACATCGTTAAGGGCCAGTATACTCCAGAAGAACTTGTTTTCTCTAACAGACAGTACACTAACTGCATTTTTATTATTTTATTTTTGGGTTTTTAAACAGAAAAAGCTCTTCTTCTGGAGTCTTCCCATAAACAAACTGATAAGAGAATACAAAGACATGGTTTCTTTTGATACATAAGGACGAAAACCTCACTGCATGGTACTTAAATGAAAGAAACAATAGTTATTGTGAGTAACGCTGAAGACATTATCTCTCAGAAGTAACCCCTGGATTAGTTATAAAACTACAGAAATGCTAGACAATTCTCACACAACCATTTTAGATGGTTTTATGAAGTTCATTTAAAAAACAAGTCCATACAGTTTTACTATTAAAAGACTGTTCTACACTGGTTTTATAGTTATGTAAGTTTCCTTCCCCTTTGTTCATTATACATAAGTAGCCACCATCTTTTCACAGCAGCACCAATATTTTATACATTTATTTAAGTACACATTTAATTTGGAAGCATAGAGAAACAGAATCAGTCTTTCCTAATGAGAGAAGTGTATCAGCCTTCCTATATTATTATAACTGTATCTATACTGTTCCTTTATGGAGATGCCCCTTTTGAACAAAAAATATCATTTTAGCTTTAGCTATCGAAACACATAATGTCTGTCTTTAAACTGTTTTTAAAAAAATCAACACCACAACAAACAAACAAAACACCTTCTTCCTAATGCTATTTCCATCTGGCTACTCTCTCTGGTTTCTTCCAGCCTAACAAAATCCTAGAATTTCAGCTATATATCAAGTTCATTAGCTGAATATCACAATTTTTGGACCCAAGCTTTTTGCTATGTCTTGCTAGTACCACAATTTGAGGACCCAGTCCAACTTCACCATCACGAGTACCTCTTTTCATCTTATCAATGACATCCACAAACTATCTCATCTCACTTCATAGCTTTTTCATATCTTGTTCTTCCACTTTCTAGCATACCAGCTAGTATTTCTGAAATTTATTTCTATCTCCGCTGTGTGAGGTGACCACTTTAAATCTTTTTCCCCTTCTTGGATTTTTTCCTATTAAAAAAAAACAAACACTAATTCAACTACTCTAAAATACGGACAGATGATTATAAAATGCAGGCATTTTAAAAAATGTTGGGAAACTGCTGCTAAACTTGATGCACACCCAGTCAAAGTTGCTATCATGCTCCACTTAGATGATCAATGATTATTTGATACATGACAACTTTCAGAAACAAATCATCTTATTTCTGCATCCTTATAATAAATCATTATGTTATTATATTTAAAATTCTGCATTCTGAGATATCTGTGGCCATCATTAGCTAGATTGTCTAACCCTACCATTTGTCACTACCTACACTACAAACTTTGTGAGGTAGTAATAGTGCCTCTGCAAAGGCAAATGTCAATGATTAAACAAATACAGATAAACTGACCAACACACACATAACTTAAAAAGAAACTCTCCACTGTAAAACAGAGGAAGTTTCTAAACCTTAAATGGTATCCTTGCAATATATGATACATGTATTTCATTGATTGTGTTAAGTATAATGATGAACACTTACCACCTAAGTCTATTTACACTTTTTTGGGGATATGGGAAGGATGAAATACATCTCTGGACCACAGAAATTGTTTCATCAATAAGAAAAAATGTTGAGGTCAGAGCTGGAAAAACACCAGGACTGAAGAGTTATTCAAGCTTTATTTAAATGAAGTAATTAGAGGTGTATAATTTTGGATGGCTAGCAGTTGGTACATTCTGTCCATTCAGTGGTAGAATTTTCACCCTTTTGAGGGTGTACACATCCTTCTGACACTGCACAAAATAGATTATAGGAAATTGTTTTAAAAGTGTGTTAGTTTTAACAATTGCATATAAGGAAGTGGTTCACTCAAATTCACCTGCCTGACATGGGTGGACTTCCTTCAAAATTCCTTGCCAGTCTGTATAAAACATCACACCCTTGACTGAAATCTAATGAGCTACCTGTTATTAAGTCAAAGAGAATCTCTGATCATGTTTTGATTATACTTTCCATGGGAATGTTATGTATATTTAGGATTCATACATTTAATAAAATAATAATTTCATGAAATATGACTTAAGTGAGCTATCACCCCACTAGCTTAAATGCTTAAGATGGAATTGAAATTCACTGTACTACCACTCACTTTGCAGTCCTATAATACACAGAATACTCTACTTCAGAGATGAGAGTGAGAACATGTGAGTGAAGCACTCAGCAAATGTAGTCATAGTCCGACGTACTCCTTGCTGTCATTTTGTATTATGTCATGTATATTAGTAGCACAAAAAATACTTCAGTTGCACAGCAATAGTAAGATTTTTCTTCAGATTGGAAAAGGAGAATGAACCACTAAACAGGACCAGCAATGACAGCAGCCTAATGTGCAGTAGAACAGAACCCAAACTGTCTTTGTCTACTAGAGTCGGGCACAAAAGTAATGTACTTCGTTGTATTAACACTGAAGTGTAATGTTCAAGGGTTTACTTCTTCATCATGTTCTCTCACTTAAAGCTTCACTCTGATATTTGTACAAGAATAACTTAAAATAATAGATTTAGGTTGGGGATTTTTTCCAATTAATCGAGGCACATAAACAGTAATTTGAGGCACCCTTCTCAAAAGACAATAACCTTAGCAAGATACCTCCCTAAACATCCTTTGTTCTCATGGAACAGCTTGTGTGTCTTTAATTTTCTGAATATATCCTTAGAATTTGTAAAAACATAGGAAAGTCAAAACAATAAATATAAATCTCACTTCCATCTTTTCTATTCTATTATCAAGTCTACTCAATAGCATGGATACAGGCCAGTAACAACAAAGTTCTGGAGCACACAACATGTCTTAGTGACCTGTAATTTTGACCTCTGCTACACAACTTCAGAACACTCTTCCTTTCAAAAGCACAAACATATTAAACTTTACCCCCCCAAAGATGTATGTGAAATCATCTTATAACCTGAAATTACAAGAGAACAACCTTACACAGAGACCTTGAAGAACTGCACACTCTTATAATACTTGGGTATAAACTCACAAAGGAAAGAAACTGTTGACATGCAAAGTACTAGGACCTTACCACCACTGAGCTTCTTCCATAATATCCTTGTTGATATATCCTTAATCAATTTAAATCTTATGTCTGTGTACCATACAAAAACATATTCTTATACTTAAATAATTAAGAAACAAAAAGACTACCCAAGATTTAAAACCAGAAGTAACATACTAAGCTACCCATTGTAGGGTGTTACATTTGCATATTGTGCTATTTATCATTAACAAATTATAGGTCTGCACTGAAATTGAACACATAATGTACAAAACTATTTCATTCAGAGATCTGAACACTGTGTTGGGTGAGGGAGGGGAAGGAAATTTTTCTCTGAAAAAGGGCAAACTTCTCAGGCCTTATCAAAGCATCAGAGTCGTTAGCTGAATACTTTTTAGCTGAACACTTGTTCTAATTTGACAAAAGTCATACCTCATTTTTCCAAATAGACTCTGAGCAGGGAAGGATAAGCAATGCTACAGTAAAAGAGACACGGAAATAGCCTCCTAACTCAACTATAACTTAAGAGCTTCAGACAGAGTTGAAGGAAGGGAAATGGAAAGAAGAGAATGTTTGAAACTGATTACTAATCTAAAATAGTACATAATAAAAGGATGACATGTTCAAATCCACATACCATTCCATAAACACAACCTGAAGATGTAGGGTTACTGAGAAATTTGATCCTCAATGGGGAAAATTGAGCATCTTATAGCATGTCAGCTAGAATTTATTGTATGACAATTACTTCTGGAGCTAATCCAACATACAAATACATGCAAGACTTTTATGACTATTTAAATGTTTTGATAAAATTGGCAAAGCTCTATTTATATTTCTTTCTTTAATTCTACTAATTCTACTTTTTACCACATTCGTTTATTTTATGTTTGTGTTTTATTTTTTACACATATGCAACCAGACTAGCTATAAACCAAGCCTAAAGAAACTACAAATCTCCTTTATTCTTGCTCATTTAAAGTGTATGTGTGAGTATGAGTATCTACAGGGCATTTTTTCTGCTTCACATTTGTAGGGTCATTCCAATATCTGCTTCCCTTTTTTCTTTTTTTTTCCCCCAAACACAGTCCCAATTTCCTTGACTAACTAGCACAGTGCCTGCAGCCAACTTTACTGAACAATTGCCAAAACACGCTATAATCTGGTGACTCTGAAAATGCAGTATTTTGTGAAATATATACACAGTAGTATAATCTTAGAGGCAAACTTCTCAGCTAGCTGTCCAGCCTGGCTTGATTCTTGAGTATTGATATCCAGCAAAGCAGGCCTCTTTCTACATGCTCAACATCCAGAGTTCTACACCCAGGTTCTAAGCCCCTGTTCATTCCCAATAATCTCCTACTGAGCCAAATGACATCCTATTCCTGAAGCTTTTGTCCTGTTTAAGACACCATTGTGAACTGTGATGGACAGCACCTGCTTTGTATAGTTGTTCACCACTTACTATCTGTAAGCTTTATTTTGTGAGTATGACTGAGCCGCTGAGGAAGCTCTGTCTATTTGCCTTCCATTTACTGTTGCTAATGGGGACAAATGCAGACTTTTGAAAGGCAAAAGGATTGTTTTGGAGACCAACTCCTCATCTTCATTTGGCAAAAGCTTACAGAAAGAAGGCAGGCAGGGAACATTTAACGGTGTAAAATGGGAGACCCTGAGAAGAAGAAAGGACCATACTCCTAGACAGACCTTAGATGTGACTACAGAGAAAAAAAGTGGAAAGAAATAAAAGAAAAAAAAGAGGGTGAGAAAAAAAAAATGGAAAGTACCAAAACCTCAAACTTTTCACAGGGAACCCAGCAAGGACTACATTGCTTACTGCAACCAAGAATGCCGGTGAAAGATGTTGGACTAGAAAGTAAAGAGAAGAAAAGATTCCATCACTTTAACCTCCAACACCCAAGAGATCTAAATTTCTATTTCAAAAGCAACCACATTTAAGCTCTTGTGCCAATATATTCTATCTTTAAATGTATAAAACAGTTTGGTGTACACACTTTAAGGAAATGATGTTCTGACAGTATCCTGTCAAAAAACCAAAAGTGCATAAAGCAATCCAAAGTTCTCTCTATCTCCAACCTTCAAGTAATGCCTGAATTCACACACATGTTCACCTGCAAGAAGTGGTGAAGGGAATGGGGCAGCTGGGAGAAAAAAACCCAAACACACACAACTGTAGAAGAAATATTTTCAAGACAAGTATTTCTGTTTAGTTTTCTTATTAAATATCCACTAAAAAATTTTTCATATATGTTGTATAAGAATTATTTCAGTTCTTAAATTATAATGATTTACCATATTTGGGAGCAATTCCACCACTGATAGCTTAATACTACATCTTTTTTTTTCTACCTTTTACCTGTTCTACCTGTTTCCATCTGCAACAGCAAATCCCGCAGTTCTGTGAATCACAGTGGTCAAAATGAAGACATTTGGCTAAGACAGGATGGAAACTTGAAGTCCTCCCACAACTGCTTTTCTTAAAGTTGACATTAAAAGGAACAGCAGATCATACATGAAAATGCACAGGCTTAACCTGTGACCAGAAATAATTACAAATGAAGTTTTGGTTCTATCAGCACTTTTTCCCCTATTTGGTCATCTTCTGAAAGAACTGCCAGGGTGGATGACTCTCTCCCACAGTCCTGCCATTGACCTGTTATTCCGTTTCAACAATATCTTACAGTGTGATAGTCAAAATTTCTGTTATACTTCCACCGTGAAAGGGAAAATGTCACTAAATGCCATGTAACCACTTGAAAGTACACAGAGAGATAACTGCTGAAGCTTTGTCAATTGTTACTTTAAAAAGAAATTTGACCCTGAAGAGCTGTGTTTGGGAGCATTGCTGTGAGAAATGAATAAACATCCTTTCACTCCTTCCCACTGACATCAAGCAGAAATGAGAAACGGAAGTAGACAGAGGTCACACGCTAACATGAAGAGCTCTGTAGAAACGTCCCTGGATTCTAATCCGGACTGACAGCTATCCTATTCTTCACCAGTATTATGTATAATGGCCACATAACTCTTGTTTCAAAGTCAGAATAACTCTCAGGATTACTAGGCCTCATTCCAGCCTCCTAAAACCAAACTACAGATGAATCAACCATTTACTTGGGCATGTAGTAGTCCAAGACAATATGCTAAAAAAAACATACAAGAAAAAATCCCCAAAGGACCTTGCACTGTATTACCTTAAGAAAATTCTGAATATTAACTTCAATGTATAACTTCAGATTGTTGAGACATTGGAATGTGTGGGTCATGAAGAAAAGGAAGGCAACCTTCCACTAAGTGAAAGGTTTCATTGAAACATTCCACCAATGTTTCATTGGCTTGGATATTTAATGTAACTGTAGTTGGTATAATCGCCAATTTAATTTCACAGGATTAATTACATGTGTGTTTATCTGTTTCTAAATCTGATTTCTTCACTGCCTTGTCAGTTGTAAAATTGCACAGATGTTAATTTTGCTTATCAATACCCTTCCCCAGTTTAGCATACATGTCAGACCTCAAGGTTAGTTCCTCCAACAGAAATTTACAACTCATTTTTTATCTGATATAATTTTACTGTATTAGCTCTTGGAGAAGAACATGGCCACCAATCCAGATGGTAAGAGGTAAGGTTTTTAAAAACATGTAGGTAACTCTCATAGTATGCTGCAGAGCCTTTATGATGAACAGAAAAACATCTTGGGTCTCAGAACAAGACAGATCTCAAGACCCTTCCTCACTACAGCTGGGGAAATTGGTGACAAAAATGGTCCTTCCAGAGTAACAAGACAGGCATCAGTACAAGAGCTACTTTTCCAGGGACCTCCAAACTTTCTTTTGCTGGTATTCTATGGTGGTGTAATTATTGTACAATGGGGAAAGAGATAATGGGTAACAGATGAAACAAGGCACAATTCACATTTGAGGAAAATCTTTTAAACATTTTTTTGATTCCCTTGGAGTCTCTTTTCAATGGCTACTGAACATTTGCAGAACAATGCATCCAAAGACAGTACTGTTCTTGCTAACACTATGCTGTTACTGCAGACAAAACTATTAAAAAAGACAAAACACAGATGGCTGTGATTGACCAGAGACAATGGCACTGCAGAAGTTCACACACTGGACAGCTTACAACTTAGAGCCCCACAGGTTCTATCTCTAGAGATTTCTGATATTCAGCCATATGCGCAGAGCACTCTCCATCTCACGCAACTCACCTACATAACTACAGCTTGCAGTCCTAGTCTAGATATCTTCCTAGCCATGGTAACACCCCCAAAACTCTCAAAGATCAGATCTTAGATTCAAATGTCTTCAAAATAAGCTGTTTAATGCCCAACACAGTATGTATTCTTTTATCTCACTCAGTATTTGCTTTGCAGGTAACTAAATATCAGGCAAACTGAAGGGAAAACATAACAAAACAAAACAACAACCACCAGCCTTTAATAGTTTGGGCATTCAGCCTTAAGACATCCCACTTATTCTTTGCAGTTTCTGTGTTATGCATTTGTCTCAGATGCAGGTTTATCTGCCACATACCTTTCCTGTGAATTTTTTTCTGCTACTAATTTCTAGTCTTTCTAGTAGAGACTGAAACAGATTTAAAACAAGTGTAGATAACATTGTTCCTATCCAAAGACAGAAAAGAATAAAAATCACTTCCTTGAATAGCAGGATGCATAATACCCTTGTTATCACTAATTCAATGCTGATAGCTGCTTCTACAGTGATACAACAATAATGACAGAGTAATAACCCCATTTTGCAGGATTTTGATTTTCCCAGGTCTGAGTTCCATCAACCATGGACAATATGACTTGGTGCATGATATAGCAGTAATCTATTTAACAGTGTTTTACAAAATGGCAATGTAGCTTTTGCATTACATGGTGCTCAAAAAGACAAAATTATTTAGGTAAGTGCATTCATGCACCCATTGGAAATGTGGTTAGAAAAGCAGAAGACTTAGTATCTCTTTTCCCTACTTCTATCTATTTAAACTCTTCAGTTACTTCTGATTTAACAGACATGAGATCTGTTAGGGATTCAGACTGAAAAATGTTGCTGCAAATTAGCATTAAGTGAAGACAAGGGGAGCATCTAGCAGTGAAATTAGTGTCTTAAATCAGAACCAATCTGCATGCTTTAAAGTGAGTCTAGAACAGCCTTGTTCAACCTGATTCCTATAATCCATCTGATTATCATAATATTTTACCATAAAAGAGTCTTCAATCCCTTGCAATAAGGTGTTTCTGTCGTTCATATCATATAGCTGAATATATAAAGCATATGTGCTGTAGAATAATAATAAACTTTCTGTCTTTTTGCTCTTCCCCATAAGCAGTAAAGGGCCTTAAGTCAATAATGCCAATTGGGCATTAGACATCCATTAGTTCTGAAGAATAAAAATTATGTTGTATGGGAAATCAGTACAGTAAGCTGAAAATTTGTTCCATAGTCTGGAAACGTTAATCCTTATTGTGGTAAATATTCAGTTCTTTCTCTGAAAAGAATGATTTTCATATGACCAAAATCTTAAAAAAAAAACCAAAAACAAAAACAAAAAAAACCACACACACACCACTGGAGAAACACTCATAATGGTATTTCTTAAAAAACATATGCATTTTTCCCTCAGCAGTTACAATAAACTGGAATTCCTGATAAATGCAGTACAGAAGGAAAGAAAAAAGGGGGGGAAAAAAGGGGGGGAGATTATTAAAAAAAAAAGAACAAAAAAGAACGAAAAAAAAGAACAACAAAAAAGAAAAGAACAAAAATAAAAAGATGACAAGAGGACTAACCAAACTATCAACATAAATTGTGCCAGGAAGTTAACCTAGATAGCCTATAAAATAGACTAGATTAGCCACATATAGTCCTTGGTATATCAAAGTTGTTAAACTATTTGGGCACAATGAATTCAGAATTCAGCAAGCATTATAATTGCTGCTATGAGTTACTTGAAAATCTACATTCATAGGCACTTTAATTCCTTGGTCCTGGAAAGTCATTAGCTACAATGTATAGCTTGAAAAGCAAGTAAAATGGGAATAATACTCCAAATGCCAAAGACTTCTAGAACTTTCCTTTTCATTCCTCAAAATTTTCAGGTTTAGGATATAGGTGTCAGGGAGTGTTACATTTAGAAAATAAAAGACCCTTATGAGGGGGGGAAGGTGGGCAGCGAGTGTAAAAAAAGTAGTTATTTTCTTTGCAAGTATTTCAAGCCAGAATAGACATGGTAACAGAAAGTCATAGCTCTAACAAAAATCCTGAAAGATAGGATTCCAATATACTAGTCATGTGAACCAGATTTTCAACTCATGTCAGCTCTACAGCATATATGCACAGCAAGCTAATAAAATGTTGACACACGTCAACTTTTTTAAGATTTGAAAAATATCAGATTTTCCTGTTGTGTGATTCCATTTATACATACCCATCCATGTGGGTTGCATCACTGCAAGGTCAGAGAACCCACAAAATAGCCACTAAGAAGTTTTTCCAACACAGAACTATCTGCACTATTTAAATTCTACCTAGTCAAATACTGGTCTGAAAAACATTTTCAACTTTCAGCACTTGAATCTACTATGTTTTATTGACTAGAGGAAATAGCTTTCTAATGTCAAATTTTTGTTTACCGTATCATACTTCAGAATGTGACCATCTCAGAACTTCTTTTTAGCTAAATGATGCACTGCATTCTCCAAGTGTTTTATTACAACCACAGATTTTATATTTTGCTCCAGATCTCTGAGAAAAAAAATAATTAAAAAGTTTGTGATCAATCATTTCAGGGTCCCACTTAAAACAGAGCACATAGGTGCCTATTCCCCCTTTAAAACTAATTTGGGAGCCATCAGCCAACTTCTACTCTGAAGTGTACCATTTAAAACTTGTATCACATCTGTTTTTAAGGACATCGATTTCCAGCATCCCCTGTCTGCATTTAAATGCATTACAAAAATTACATAAATTTTGTCAAGCAAGATCTACTTTCCATTAATGCATGACTGCATTAATTATATTGCATTATATTATTTCAGTTTCTGATTAACCAAGTCTCATAAGAAACATTTAATCTCTTGCCTAGGATCAGCATCATACTGATAAGAACAGAAATACTTATTTCTTTCACCCCATCCTTTTCCAATATTGGAACTGTTATGCCAATTGTCAAGAGCTACTACTTCTGTTTTACAAGTTGTGTTTTTAGGAAACCTAACAAAGCTGGTTCTTAAAACTAAAAGACTTTTGCAGGCTGGTCTTTTATCTGTTCAGGATAAGACTGAAATTATAAAAGACAAATGAATAGGATGCATGTTTTGACAGTTAGGAGGGCCTCTTAAGTATTGCCTCTTCCAAGCATGGAGAATAAGACTATAAGCATAGAATGAATCCATAAACGCTGAAGTTTATTAAAGGGCTTGAAAAAAGCCCATCCTTTGCTGAAACTACTCAAACATCAACTAAAAAATATGTTTTTGCTAGTATATGAAAAAGTTTGAAGGCAAAATGGTTTTCAGAGGTATCTGACTACATAAAGTAATATAATCTGTGACACCAACCCTGCTGCCAAGTAAAATTTACAAAACTCTTAGGATCTACTCCAGCATTCAGAAGTTGCATTACGTTTCATGACCAGTTCACTCAGTGCAATTGCTCATCTTTCCTGACACTTTAAGTTCAATATGCACAAAAGTATTTAAAGCATATCTGTATGTTCAAGTGTATGGTCAGGCCAATTGTTTCTGGTGGAACCATTCAATTCACACAACCACATATCTGAGTTGGAGACACAATGGAGAGAAAACCAGACTTTCTGTGACCATTCTATTAAATTAATGCAATAAATGTAATTGATAATTTTTTTTTAATCACTGCCAGTATAATCTGCAATAGTAAACTCTAAATAAACAATAGAGACATTAGAAATAATACTATAGGCGATTGTTCTTTGGAACCTGAGTGTCTTTTGGGGTTTGGAATTCGATTTCAAAAGCACATAGACACTATCTTATATTTCCACAAGTAAAATGACATGAAACCACAGAGTAACAGAAAGTCCTCTTGCTGAAGGAGGTCCAACTTAATATTATGCAGCTGACACTGCCTCAAAGAAGAAAGATTGAAAGTAATATTACCATGCAGAAAATTCAATTTCCATTACTGAGCACTGATGCCACATATTTAACTCAGTAAGAATGTTGGGTGATGATATCTGCTGATAATTCTGAAAATTCAGATGTGATGAACAAAAACACTACAGAAGTTCCAGTTCTTGAAGTGTTACAGTGTTATTTTATCCTGATAAATTAGCATGTTATTAAAGAGACCATGTGATTAATATGCAGTGTTCTGCTAACTGAGCTCTTAATTAGGCTAACAATTTAGGAAGACACAGGAAATAAAGGAGTTAATCTAGGCATTTTGTACATGAAAAGAATTAAAAGTTAATGCTAATCATGTACTAAATAAAAGTGAAGCCAGATGGCATAACCTGTGAAAAAAAGAGACTCAGAATTTTCACTTTCATGAAACTGTCATGTGAGCAGCATCTTGTCTCCTCATTAGCAGAACTTGATGATCCCACTTTCAGTATATGTAACATATGTACTTGAACATATGTACAACTTTCTATAATAAATATTGATAGAGATACCATACTATTTATTTGATCTTTTTCCCTGAAATTCCTTATACAGGATTTGAAATATTGTTAGATTCCTATTCAACCAGGACTATTAATTACATGGAAAGTGGAAATGAATCACAACATTTTTCTAGTAATACTGTGGTACTGCCTAGAAATTCAGTGAAGTAACACAGACCTGTAGTGCCATGCACTGTGAAAACAGAAAATCAGAGACGTAGGCCATACCCCAAAGAACTTTTATTTCAACTATTAAACCAAATCCTCCATCACAAAAAGGAGCAAAACAGCAAGCTATTTATATATCCCCTGAAACAGTCCTAAAAATAAAAGGCTGAGCAGGGGAGTGGGGGAGGCTTGAGTTAGAGAGGCAGAAGAATTAGAAAAATGTCTGAGGATCAGGAGATGTTTGCTAGTCATAATTTTAATATGAATCTTAGCCACTTGATGAGCTCTTAGACTTTAGAACATGTTGGCATTATAATACAAAACAGTGCAAGACCAAACCTCTATCATTTTTGTTACTTTATTTGCATCTCTGTTTTCAAGACAAACTACTGCACCTAATCACTTCAGAACTACTTCCTGTCCAAATCCTCACTTCTCATCTTCCATACCTTCTGTAAGCATGAAGTAAATTATCTGGACTTAAACACCCGCTGTGGTGTTAATTGGAGTTGTTACACCTCGAGCTATGCTCATTTGTGACTTGGTGAGTAGCTAGGCTAGATAGGGCAAAAATAACACTAAAATTACAGGCTCACAATCTGCATCTCCTTATATCTCTATACTAAGTAGAACTATCTGAGGAATTTTCTCCTTGCAGATTATGGTAAGAGTTATATGTCACCTGAATAGATGTGTTTGTCATTCTATTGCCTCTCATAAGTATTATGTCCATAATACTGAATGGTTACATTGATGTATGATAATTTGCACTGACAAGCTGCAGCCAAAAAATTACAATTGGACATTAAAATCACACTCCAGTGATGGAGATGATTGGACCACATCCAGTAAGGAGAAATATTAGTTACAACTTTTTTTGTGTTAATGTTGCGACAAACAGAAACCCTTAGTGCTATTACAGAAGATCTACAGAGATTCAAACATTTGGACATTTCTCTCACTGTTCTACCCCTAAAATTTCTGTAAGCCATACCATAAGACAAGTTTGCAAAAATAGGTAATTTTCTACAAAATGTATATGATTAGGTTTCAGCATCACTATTTCTAAAAATCATAACCACTATGCAACCAGAATTCTCATATGTTGAACACCATCCTTCAGCAACTGCAAGTTTTCCCATATTTTTCAAACCTGAAAAGACCGTCTACTTGACCTACGACATTACAAAAGCCAAAGAATCAAACAAATCAAGACCTAGAAATTTAACTAGTGACATCAAACTTCAGACTGAAAATCAGTCCTCATTGTCAAGGTAGATGTCAGTGAGCCACAGTGTAGGAGGCACATTAATCCACATCATATTTCTAATGACTTTTTTACCTGACTTATTCTTTCTATAGGCTCCTGCAAATTCTGACCTAAAGAGACTATAAAGAAATGTTTCAAGACAAATTATGTCTGTAACGTGAATTGTAGCGTTTTGCAGCTTGCTCATTTCTTTTTCACTTCATGCATTTGGCAAGCTTAAGTATAAGACTTTTGTATTATATATATAAGAGTCAAAGAAAGCTCTAATACTAAAAAAAATGTTATGGTTCCCACAACCAACCTGAACCCTAAGTAGTCACACTTTAATTCAGTTATTGCAGCAAACAATTATCCCTACTAATTCAGTGTGTGCTATTATGTTAGCTCCAAGGATACTGAAGTTATCACTGAATGAGTATATTTTACTTGGTGCAGCAAAAGTTATTGTGAACAGTTTTTATCCACTTTGCAACACTAGTTGTGTTTATATTAATTATTTTAATTCACCTATTATTTGGACAGTTTATTAGACTATTAGTCTAGTAAAGCTTGTTTTGGTGAATATCTGAAGAGAGCATTTTACTGTTAATATCTAATTTAAATTACAAGCTTTAACTTAAATGTCTATCTACTGATCCTCTTCCCTTGCTGTTTATCAGTACCAGGAAAAGAAATCAGCTCACATTCCAATCGCAATTATGTCCCCACATTCTGGAAGCCAAAGGAAAACATTGCCATTAATCCACAGTATCAGTCTTGCTATGTTTTAAGACTATATCTGTAATGACTGCCATTTGCCAATCCACAAGTTACCAGGAACATTCTGGAAAATTTATGACAGCTTCTGGGATCTTAAGGCATACTCGGTTTTGCAATATTCAGTGATCTTAACGTGTATAAGATAATTCATCATATGGGACACAGGCCTTAAATTATGATATCAGTCTGAACGCTACTTGGCATTATGACACCATTTACGTACAGACCTTGATGCATCTTCAGGTCTTCAGTTTGCAATGGGGTAGTCATTCCACTTTCTAGATTTCTCCAGAAACTGATGACCACTTAACAAAACCCCTGATTCACTAGTACTGAGATGTTTATTTATTAGCTTTGCTAAATACAAAACAAAATCTAACCTAGCCAGTTACCATGCTGTTGGATCAAGGATAATAGTGAAAAGCTATATTGGCTATGTCTTCATCCATACTATTATACTAAGGTATGTATATCAGCAGGCATCAGTATCAAGGACATCAACCTCTGGGGCTCAGAACAATCAATTGTTTTACTGCAATTACCTGGAAGCTAACACACAGTAACTGGAAAAGGAGAGCAATAGAGGTAACACATTAAAAATGGGAAGCAGAATTGAAAAGATTAGATATAGCAAGCAAAACAACTTTTCAAAATAAAATCTTGAAAAGTAGATCATTATAGATCATCAATAAATCACTGATTGACAAGAAGCCAAATATGACCTGGCAATACACACTTGCAGCCCTGAAAGACACCTGTATCCTGGGCTGCATCAAATGAAGCATGACAAGAAAGTTGAGAGGTGATTCTTCCCCTCACCTCAGCTCTCATGAGACCTCACCTGAAGTACAGCATCCAGCTCTGGGGCCCCCCAACATAAAAAGGACATGGAAACCTGTGTAGTGGGTTTGCATGGCAAGGTTTTGGTAGCGAGGGATGCTACAGGGGTAGCTTCTGTGAGAAGATGCCTGAAAGTTCCCCCATGTCTAATAGAGCAAATGCCAGCCAGCTCCAAGACAGACCTGCCACTGACCAAAGCCAAGCCCATCAGTGACGGTAGTAGCACCTCTAACATATTAAAAAGGGAAAGAAAAAAATATCTGTACCAGCAGAAGACAGGACTGAGACTATATGAAAGCAACAACCCTGCAGACACCAAGGTCAAAGAAGAAAGAGAGGGGGGAGGTGCTCCAGGCACCAGAGCAAAGATTCCCCTGCAGCCAGTGGTGAAGGCAGGCTGTCCCTCTGAGGCCATGGAAATTAATGTCACAGCAGATACCCATCCAGCCTGTGGAGGACCCCACACCAAAGCAGGTGTATGTGCCCAAAGGAGGCTGTGACCCATCAAAGCCCATGCTGAAGCAGGTACACTAGCAGTACTTGTGACCCCATGGGACTCCTCCAGTCTGTTCCTGAAGTACTGCACCCCACGGAAGGGACCCAGGCTGGAGCAGCATGTGAAGAACTGCAGCCTGGGGGAAGGACTCACACTAGAGAAGTTCATGATAACTGTCTCCTGTGGGAGGGACCCCACGCTGGAGCAGGGAAGAGTGTGAGGAGCCCTCCCCCTGATGGGGAAGGGGCAGCAGCGACAATGTAGAGAAATCAGGAATTAAATTAAGCCTTGGAAGAAGGGAGAGGTAGGGGGGAAAGTGTTTTTCCAATTTGAATGGTAATAAATTAAACTAATTTCCCCAAGTCAAGCCTGTTTTGACAGTGACAGTAACTGCTGAGTGATCTTCCTGTCATCTCGACCCATGAGCCTTTCATTATATTTTCGGTCCCCTGTCCAGCTGAGGGGAGTGATAGAGCAGTTTTGGTGGGCACCTGGCATTCAGCCAGTCAAATCACCACAGTCTGTTGAGGCAAATCCAGAGGAGGGCCTCAAAACTGGTCAGAGGGCTGGAGCACCTCTCCTAGGAAGACAGGCTGAGAGAGTTGGGGTTGCTCAGCCTGGAGAAGTTTCCAAGGAGACCTTATAGCAGCTAGTACCTAAAAAGGACTTAAAAGAAAGCTGGAGAGGCACTTTTTACAAGGTCATGCAATGACAGGACACTGGGGAATGGCTTTAAACTGAAAAAGGGTAGATTTTAATTAGATATGAGGAAGAAATCCTTTACTGTGAAGGTGGTAAGACACTGGCACAGGCTGCCCAGAGAAGCTGTAGATGACCCGTTCCTGGAAGTGTTCAAGTCCAGGCTGGACAGGGCTTTGAACAACCTGGTCTAATGGAAGGTGTCCCTGCCCATGGCAGGGGGGTTGGAACTAGACGATTTTTAAGGTCCCTTCCAACAGAACCTGTTCTATGACTCTGGGGTTCTATGATTATTTTATTCAAATGCATGTAATTGGTTTTATATATATCTTTATTATATACTTACATGTACATATCTCAACCAGACAGGTGCACACAGAGCTAATTCAGTTTTTAATGGAAATATCACTTACAAGGAAGCCCAGTAATATAATGAACAGCAAAACAGTTCCTGGAACCACAAACACAGCTTTAAGCAAGCACTAAAGGAACTGAGTAAGAACAGAAGCATACACTTCATAATTTTACTTTTCATTAAGACATTCTTTGCCAAAGAAAATAGCTGAATAGTTCCAGAAGCCAGAAATATTTTCAAAGTCTATTAATAAACTAGATGAATGTTATTCATCTAACTAATGTTATTCAACTAATTTTCATTCAACCTGCCACCTAAAGTGTAAAAAAAGACAAAACTATGCAATAATTATTCAGATGCATGAGTCTATGGCAAAGTACCCTATCTTATACTCTGAAAGCAAAATTAATTATAGGGCAGCACTGCAGGATGCTCCATATAATAACACAAGGGATTATATTTGCATAAGGGATCTGTGATTTTTTTTATTTGTGTTAGTGTTGAACTAAGCCACAGTAACACGAAACTATCAGACACACATCCAGTGACACTTAAGTTTTTAGGTATTGCAGATCACTTTACCTAAAACAGGAGTATTTTATTTCTTCAGATGTACAACATTTACTTTTATATTCGGCACATGGTGCGCTATCAGTCTCTTTTACTCTGGATTCAACTCCTGTGACATTCCCAGAGGCCATATCTAGGTTTTAGGTGAGATTGCACGGATATAGACTTAGCTCGTAATAAAGTTAACATGTAATAAAAGAGAAACTATTCTCAGGTCTTCA
This sequence comes from Falco biarmicus, assembly GCF_023638135.1. Lineage (NCBI taxonomy): Eukaryota > Metazoa > Chordata > Aves > Falconiformes > Falconidae > Falco > Falco biarmicus. The sequence continues at coordinate 92,456,036 of NC_079288.1, forward strand.
GAGATGACATAGTTTGCCCTTATGCAATATTGTTAGGTGAACATACCTAGATGTTTAGCACAGCACCTTATCTCCTCAGCAACACAGATCTACCAGGGAGTAGCAACTGATGTTTTCTCCAGGTACACTACTCATGTATGGCAATCCAGATTGGCACTACTGTCCTCCACCACCAGTCTTCTGCCCAGACTGGGTACATAGCAAAACAAAGCAGCTGTACAGGGGAATTTCACGTTTGCATAAGTTAGATTATAGAGAAGACCCATGGAAGAGCACCAGGGTGCAAAAGAGGATTGCTTATTCTTTTTTGTATTACCATGAGAAAAAGGCCATGAAAAGCACTGTCTTTTGGGGATCATTCCCTATACCTAGAAAGTTAGTATCAACACTTATGCTAAGGAAATTTAATGAGGTCCATAGAAAAGGAAAAAATAATAATCATGCATTAAGTATTAACCTGTTCAGTGCAGGGTACCTTTGAAACGCCTAGTTTAATTAAATCTTTAAATTGCAAATCTCTGTCTCTCTCTCATCATAAAACCGGACTGGCTTTAGCCCTGACTGTCATGCAGGGATTAAGGTCTAATCCTTATTTCACAGTTTGGCTAAGGAACAGCTGCTTTAACTGCCTCATGTGGACAGAATTGACTGCAGACTAAGCAGGCAGGTATGTGACAAAAAGCCACCAGGAAAGAAAGAAACTGGCTGCACAACCCAGACTAGCCCAGAAAGCGAATTAAATGAATGAGAAACGCCTGAAGATAAGGCAAACCTCCTCCTCCTCCGAAACACCTTCAGGCAATCTCTTCTGTAATGTCCTCTCCTGTGAAAGAAGAACTCACAGGAATGAGTGACAAGAATAATAAATAAAGCAGCAAGTGGGAGGAGAAATACCAGAACAGACTCGAAAGGAAACTTAGGAAAGACAGGTTTTATAAACCAAAATTCCCCACTCATATTGCTCTTCTAATACCAGGGAGAACTATGCCTGGTATGATGTTTTTATTACATAACCAGATGTTGCTAGAATACCCATACACATTATTTCCGTTTGAGAGAAGCTTAGTTCATAAAAGTTTAAATAGTTATTTGGGCTTCATTATAGTTTAAAGAGTTTTCATGTCACTCGTTTTATTATGATACAGTAAAGTCCCCAAGGAACTAAAACAGAAGGCTGTTACCTGTTTACTGATATAATTCATGTAACGGTCTTTAAAAATACGGAAATTAAAATAACATGCTTATACATAACAGTGGTTTATTGGTTTATTTATTCTATGTGCCTTTTAACAGACTACACAGCTTAGGTAAGAACCCTTGGGGAAAAAAAATGGGAATGGATGGCAGGGAAAGACTGCTCTTTTCCCAAGGAGCAGCTCAGCATGCTAACGGTAGAGATATTTGAAGGGGGTAGCAGGCAAAGCAGGAAACAAAGAATGGCACTGAAGAGCTTCAAGATGCAGTTTAAGAAAAGAGTAAGATTACTGCTAAGCAGTATGTGAGGCAGACAACCAAGTCTCAGAAAAAACACATCCTACATACCAGAAAGGAGTCCACAGCATTTCCTGTAGGTCCAGAAGACACTGAACTAACTTAAGTAAGACCTCACAAGCCAGGGCAGATGCTTACAATCCCCCTTTTTTATTTCTGCTCTCCCTGACATAATCACTTTGAGCTTTCCATATCTAAGAAAGTAATAATTCTACTTTTATTCCTATAAATCCTGGCTTGGGGGGGCGGCACGGGAAAAACAAAAAACCAACTTTGCTTCTCCAGAGAGCCATTATAGATTTAAACAGATGCACTTGATCACTCTGGAAAACTCAGGGTCCTGTCACAACACATTATCCATAGATACCATCAGGTATCGTGGCATCACACCTACATAGTATTCAACAACTATTACGGGCAATGTCTGCAATAAATCCTTAAACCAGCAACTGATGACCATTTGGAAAAAAAAAAAAAAACAAACACAACACACAAACTTATGAGTGCTCCACCAATAGCAGATATTCAAACATTCCTGAATAAACACTGCCATGCAGAAGTCTGATTCTCTGTTAATAATTCATAGTGAAAACCAGTCAGATAATAAAATTCTCTATTCTTAGACTTCATGCTACACTTCTTATTCAAGTTTCCTTCCCACAGAATACAGAAGAAATTTATTCAAATAACTGCAAACAACATTGTAAAAATAAAGTTGCATCCTTTCTGTCCACAATAAAGTATTTAAAAATATTTTCAGATAATGAATAAGAACATGTATTTTTATTGTAATGTAAATGTAAGATGTTTGATTAAATACTATTCCATTAATAAGAATCAATTCCTATATTTCACTAGTTTGGTATTAAAAGTCTAATGTACTGTCATGTCTAAATTCCTGAAAAAAAAATCTTCACACTAAAAACTTTCTTATATTAACCTGAATTACACTTTGCACAGAACAGACATCTTCAATTAAAGAAGTGCATGAATACATACAATTCTTTTTAAGATACTTGTTCTGTATTGTGAAATCACACATCTTTCTACCTAAATTCATTTAACTTTGGCCTGAGCAGCCTCATGTAATATACAAATATAGTTTGAGGTTAAATCAATTCTATAATGGAAACAATGTTTTAAATAATCAGATTAAATGATAATTTTTCAGAGGAAAAGTAGTTATAGAAATGTTAACAAAAATGAAGTAAGCCTTTCTGATGCAAACTAACAGTACAATTGAGGCAAAATACATACAACTTTAATAGACTTGACTTGAATGTAGATGGTTTTCTAATTCTATAATTGACAAAATTTTCTGTATATTGATCTTGCTTCCTGGGATTTAATATCTTATCACATTGGGCAGGCGTATAAATTTGGAGGATACTATTACAATTGTACGTATAAACCATATTTTATTTCTCCATTCCTCTCCTTTTTCTCTCTGATGAGAAGACTGAAGGAACAAGTTTTTCAAGCCTTTTGATCCAAACCTCTTGTTATTACTTTTCCTTTCCTGTAAAGTCTCACCATTTTGTGTAAGTCACTCCATCACAGTAATGGCCAAAACCTGACAGATGCCATCTAATAGAATACCTGGAACATTAGAGAAATAAGCACATTAAGGATCTTCATACAATGCTTTCTTGAGTATCTCCCAGCATTAGATTTGCCTTTCCTGTGATAGCTCCATCTATTCTGCTATTCTCAATTGCATTCGACTTTTCCTCTTAAGTGCAATACCTTGTACATATCGATATATTTCATCTTGTTGACTTCAGATATCTTCTCCAATTTATCAGATCATTTTGTATAATTCTAACTATTCTGAATAAAAGTTTTCCCATATTGGTGCATTGATCTTATGGCTAGATTAAACTACTTTTTTCTTTCTTCTGTACTTCGCTGATATGAGACAGCATCGAAGTGTTAATGAAGATTTTAGACACACTGCTTCCTCTGTGCGCACTAGCTGTTACCCTGACAAATCAAATTGGTTCCACACAAAGAATTAGACTGGCAGACCTGATATTTCAAAAACGCATACTGTTTTTCCTCTTGTGGGACACTTCAACCATCCTTCTTACTGTCTATATACTTGCCAGATATTACATGGCTAGGAGAAGGAGATAGCATGCTCTCTGCTGTGCCAGAAGCCATCTTTCTTGTGAACCAGTACTCCTTTCTTTCCTTCCAGCACTGAAGTCTTTCCAGGTTATCTAGAAACCTCCCAACGACAACTTTCTTGTGTTTCCTTGTCTTTTATATCCAAGCCTCTCCCTAATGCAACTTAACAGTTTCCACTAATATATCCCTTTCACACAAGTTGGTACTCTAGAGTGCCTTCAGTGGGGCTAGGTGGGTCCACACATTCAGCAAATAAAAGACACAATCTAATAAGGATCAACATCCTTGTTCAGTCAGAACTTCCATAGATTTATGCAGAAATATTTCTTATCTGTCATGTCTGTAACATACACCCTCAAATACGTCAAAAACCCTTGCTCCTAGTTAAAACTAATTCAGTTTAATTTTGTGGTTCCACTTCATCACATCACTATTTACAATGAGAAGGAGATCTGATACTATAAGACTTTTAAAAAAAAATAAAGAAAGAACACAAAAATAAGAACCATATAATACCTTGAGATGAGAAACTATAGACAGTTTAAATAAACTTCCTTTAACTGAAAAGCCTTGTATCTCTTATGTCTCAAGTAAATGACACTGGGAGGAAGTTTGAGTTGCGCAGATGAAAAGAAAGTCTCTGGACATTTTATGCAGAATTACATATTTTATGCAGAATTACAGAATTTTATGCAGAATTCCAAGGGCCCCGATGGGACGCACCCCCAAGTGCTGAAGGAGATGGCAGATGATATTGTCAAGCCACTCTCCATCATCTTTGAAAGGTCACAGAGACCAGGAGAGGTGCCTGAGGACTGGAGGAAAGCCAATGTCACTCCAGCCTTCAAAAAGGGCAAAGAGAAGGACACAGGAAAATACAGGACTGTCAGCTTCATCTCCATCTCTGGAAAGGTGATGGAACAGATCATCCTGGAGGTCATCTCAAAGATGGTGAAGGAAAAGAAGGTTGTCAAGATCAGTCAGCATTAATTCACCAAGGGGAAATCATGCCTGACCAAATTGATAGTCTATGATAGAATGACAGGCTGGGTAGATGAGGGGAGAGTGGTGGATGTTGTCTACCTTGACCTCAGCAGGGCTTTTGACACTGTCTCCCATAACACCCTCACAAGTAAGCTCAGGAAGTGTGGGTTAGATGAGTAGACAGCAAGGCAGATAGAGAACTGACTGAATGGTAGAGTTCGGAGGGTTGTGATCAGCAGCACAGAATCCAGGTGGAGGCCTGTAGCCAGTGGTGCTCCCCAGGGGTCAGTGCTGGGTCTAGCCCTGTTCAGCTTCTTCATTAATGACCTGGATGAAGGGACCCTCAGAGTGACCCCTCAGCAAGTTTGCAGGTGACACAAAACTGGGAGGAGTGGCTGATACACCAGAATACTGCACTGCGATTCAGCAAGACCTGGATAGGCCAGAGGGTTGGGCAGGGAGGAACCTCATGAAGTTCGACAAAGGCACATGTAGGGTCCTGCACCAAGGGAGGGAGAACCCCACACACCAGTACAGGCTGGGGCTGACCTGCTGGGAGGCAGCTCTGCAGAGAAGGACCTGGGAGTTCTGGTGGACAGCAAGCTGCCCATGAGCCAGCAGTGTGCCCTGGTGGCCCAGAAGGCCAAGGGGATCCTGGGGTGCATTAGGAGGAGAAGCATGGCCAGCAGGTCGAGGGAGGGTATCCTCCCCTTCAACTCTGCCATGGTGAGGCTGCATCTGGAGTGCTGTGACCAGTTCTGGGCTCCCCAGTTCCAGAGAGACAGGGAACTACTGCTGAGGGGCCAGCAGAAGCCAACAAAGAGGATTAGGGGCCTGGAGCATCATCCTTATGAGATAAAGCCGAGAGAGCTGGGCCTGTTTAACCTGGAGAAGAGAAGACTAGTAGGGGATCTTATCAATGTCTACAAATACCTTAAGGGCAAGTGCCAGCAGGATGGGGCCAGGCTGTCTTCGGTGGTGCCCAGTGACAGGACAAGAGGCAATAGGCACAAACTGAAACACAGGAAGTTCCAACGGAATATGAGGAATAATATAAGGAATAACTTCTTCCTGGAACAGGCTTCCCAGAGAGGCTGCGGAGCATCCTTCTTCTGAGATGTTCAAAAACCACCTGGATATGATTCTATGCAACCTGCTCTAGGTGAACCTACTTTAGCAGGGGGCTGGACTAGATTATTTCTAGAGGTCACTTCCAACCCTGACCATTCTGTGAAAATCTAAAGACCTAGATATCAGTCAAGGAATAAGACAAATTCTATTTTGTATGATATTTACCATTGCTTGTCTCTGATTTAAAGAAAAAAAAAAAAAAAAAGACTGCTATAAGGCAGTGAGGACCCAGCAGGGAGCTCAGAATCTCTCTTGAAGCTACCAAGTTTCGGGTCCCAGCTGGACATCCAGAAGACTAAGAACAGGGAAAAGGGTGTTTAGAGGAAACTAATATGAAAGTTTGGTAGCAGTCCATAACACCTAGATCCTTGTAACAAAAGAAATATTTTGGTGCATTTCACTTCTAAATTTTCACTGTGCTTTTCTAAAGCCTGTTAAATTCTCAGTTCATTAAATCTATCATTATCCTCACCACACATCTTTCACTGATATAACCTCTATTTTGTCTATTTTTTCCTCTATTTTAAACAACTAAATGTGTCATCCCAAACCATCCTCTTGATGACTAACTAGTTCAGCACTTCTCAATATCAACCCTTATATCTGAACACCAGGAACCAGAGTCAGTGCTGCCATTTACTTCTCAGACAATATAAAACAAAGGAAAGGTTCATTGATTTTGAAAACACACTGCAGTCAGGCACCATCTACCACCAGAACTTTAAAGTACAGAGACTATTAAGCTTAAAATAGAATTTGGTACAGTCAATTCCCAGAATTATTTGAAGTTTTATGCAAACTGCATGTATGCCTAGCAATTTTTACAGGCATATTTTTAACATATGTAAAAGGAAATAGAGAGATCCATTATTAAGTCTAGTACTTCTTATTGTGAATGACCCATCCCCTGCAGAGTAGCGCTTCCTTCAGCACTCAGATCGTTTATTGTATTCAGCATTTATTGCTGAAGCATAATTAAAAGTATATTTTAGAAGAAACCTATATGGTATAGTGGAATAATAATGAACTATAGTCCAGATGGCATCAAGATGTGAGGCATTAAAGGACATCATTCATCAAAGTACTGTACACGAAGTTCTGTTTGTTCTCTACTTAACTATCTGAAATCATGTTCCTATAGCAACTCTGTGAATATACAGATATGCCTGAAAGAGTTATATATCAGTAAGGATTCTCATCTCCACCATTGCAGTTTAACATATCTTTGGGCAGGAGCTTCCATTTAGGGATTGCCAGAAAATCCCCTTGTCCTTTCATTCAGGGGAATTACAGTATCTATCTTCTCCTAACATCCCAGGAGCTTTACTCATATGTACAAGCATCTCTATATCTGCCTCACTAGGGGCAACTTTGTTATTTAAAACCCAGCCTCATCAATTTCAGTTGGAAACAACAGCAGCTACTTGATCACTATTAAAAATTAAATTCTGGATTACGTTTTCCAAAATCCTTAGACCCATTTACTTTTCATGGAACATCTAAAAGATATTTTCATCATGAAAACATTGCTATTGAAGATGTCATGTTTGACAAGTCAGAAATTTAATGTTTTGCTTGTCTTTAAGAATAACCTTCTCAAAGTGAAATAACCGGTCTCCCTCCTTTATTATACTTCCTCAAAGCATTAGGACACTGGTACTAGGAAGGATTTAGATATAATGTGTAAAGAAACTAAGGATTTATGAAAGTGAAAAGCAGTGGCACACATACTATGCCTAGAGGTCACAAAAGACTCTGGAGGTATCACATGTTCCTTGAGTTAATCTTGAGTTCCTTCAGAAGAGGCACACATGCTATTCTACATAAATTGAGTCAGGATGGTTGACCAAGAGTTTTCTCTAAAGGCAACAGATATTCTGACAGATTTTCAAATATTCAATCCCAAAATAATCGGTTCTTTTAACACTCAAAATCTTCAAACTACCTTTTCCAGAACACCTAGCACATCTTTAAATGGAATAAATATTTTGCAGCCAGGAAGCTGGCCACAGGCTCTGAGAAAGCAACCTCTTCCTCTGCTAAACAGAATGGTTATATTCTAAAGCAGCATTAGATCAACAAAGCTATAAACTCAAACAGCAGTCTCACAAGTGCAACAGACATTCTTTGATCCATTCCTTGAGACTCCTTGGAAAGCACTGCTTAGGTTGGCATTCAATCTACCAATCCAGGCCCTCAAAAAGCTTTCTTTAAACTCCGCTTCATAATGTCTAGGATTACAACAACAACAGCAAAAAAGTATTAAAACAATCTTGAACAAGTCTCAAGAATGTTTTAGTGCCTTTCAAGGTGATCTTGCTGGCAACACAGCTGTTAGATGACAGGTTTTGTCTTAGAAATACTTATTTCTAAGCAAAACAAATTATTTTGAAGCAGCACCACCACTTATCTGCTGTTAGAGAAATTTTATCAAATTTACACCATTATGGAAATCTGAAACAGTTAAAATGTTAATAACAATAATTATTTTAAATAAAACTTAACAGCCTTGTCTTCATTATCCACATGACATACAAGAAATTTTGCTAGTTAAGGGAAAGTCTGCTTCTGCAAACATTCCAGCAAGCAGACAGAGAAAAGGCAGACTATTTATAATTTTGGTTATAACACACTGGCATAGCGGTTATGAACCAGGTCTTCTGTCAACTACTTCTCAAAATGATTTAGTTAGTACGTAGCCAGGCATAGAGCTTCTATGGAGATCTTCACAGAGAGACTGTGATGCTCCAGATGAAAAATAAAATACTAGGTTATAGAAATAACACCAGTAATGTTCAGTTCTAAATACTAGGCTATAGAAATAGCACTGATAATGTTCAGTTCTAAATAGTGTTGAACTTTACTCTGTTACAGACTGAGCACTGCTTTTATACTACCCTAACCTTACTGATTTCAATAGGGCTAGTCATGACTGACCTGGAACAAGTCAGATAAGACACAACCATTTAACTTTATTCCCTGGACCACAAAGCAAAATGTCAGTATTCACTATCTTCAATTTCAAATACAGAATTTAAATTTGAGCCAGCTGACCCTCAAATCCAAGTGAAATCAATCACAATGAAAGTTCCCCATTTTGCCTCCTTTTCCATTTCCCGTGGAATAGTAGAAATCTGTCTAATACAAACTGGTGATACAAGCACCACAGCCTTCAAAACAAAATGCCAAAATTGTAGAACACCACACACTGCTAAGTATTCTCAGGTGAATATATCAGGAGATACACAGATCTTAGAAGATGAGATGCTAAACACACTACCTGATAATCAGGAATAAGTATTACTATATTCAGTGCAGCAGTGGGTTCATCAGTCTTCCACTGACTCACCTTTTGAACTGATAATCTACCAGGCAAATAATCCATCAGACTAATATTTTGCAGTAAAAAACAGATCAGAAGGCCCAGGGATTAAACAGGAGATAAGTCAGTGAATCTCCTTCATGGTTATAGTAGAAAACACCCTGGACCACAGGCAGAAATAACTTTTCAAGCTAAGCAACTCATGTACTACTACTTTAAAGATCTACCTAATCAATTAAGCATAAAGAAGTTCAGGCTTCTTAAAAGTAAGAACTCTGTATCTTAAGAATCAACAAAGATGTGTCACCCCAAACCAGTAAACAGCTTCCTGGGATGATGAACCTTTATGCTGAATATAAACTTGCATCAGACATATGCCACATGAACTGTGTAGCAGAAATAGTATTTGAAATCTGCCAATTTGAACTCAGCCACTAAGCCAAGACAGAATTAAAATAATATGCTGTTCAATCAGAAGCTGTTGATCTTTCTTTTTTAGGCTCTCCTGGTTTCCTTCTGCCTCTGTGGACTTCAATATTCTAACCTGCATGAAGATTATTCAATCTTTTGGCCATTAAGGGTGAGGAATTAAGAGTTTTACAACCCACAGCACATTTTCATCTTCAGCAAGGATTTGGGTAAGAAAAATCACAAAATAAACTTGTGTTAAACAAGATGAGAAGCAGTAGAGCATTTAGAATATTTCTACACTTTTTTATACACTCTTTTGCAACCAACCACCTGTTTCATCCTAATTCAGCTACATAAAGGAGGTATAATCTGAAAACTGTTCCTGGAAAGACAAGGCCTTCAGGCCAATAACACAGAAGCTAGAACTTTAGTCAAGCAATGAAGACAAAATGTTAGCATGCCCATGTTAAAAAGGAGCTTTTCTTAGCAGAAGGGGTTTGGCAATGGTCAGGGTTTTGATTATGATTTTTAATCAATATTTATATGTAGAATATATCTGAAGTAGAATATTATTTTGCTCTCTTGTTCTGGTAGCTATTTGTAGCTCAGATTTATGAAAAAGTTGGTGAGACTGATATGCAATACTTAGGGATGTCATGGTACCATAGCATACAGCTAGGAATTAAGAGATTTAATAGAAGAGTGTGGTATTCTGCCTCATGGGGGGGGGGAGGCAAACTATTATTGTAAGGGAAAAAGAAAATAATAAATAAATCAGGACAAAGAAACCAAACTCAGCAACATAGGTGCCACACATTACCAAAATCATCACTAGACACCCAGTTTGAATCATCAAAACTCATCAGAACACTAGTATTGAGAAGCTCCAGCAGACTCTGGTGTTTTACCTGCCCCCCTTTGTTTATCACCACCACTGAATACCCAGCAGCACCCAGTACCAGCACTCCATACCACTCCTGCAACAAAGCTTTCTATGATTCAATCAATCTAGTGCCCATTTTAAACTGTCTTTATCATATACAGCCAGTAATGACAGTGAACAGAGCATGGCCTGAAATTTACACCTTCTGACAACGCAGACTGTCAGGCCTGTATATTCCATCAAATTGTGAAATCTGGGCATTTGGCACTCAGGCCACATGTGCAATTGGACTCCTGACAAAGATTTCCAGTTCTCAGACCATCCATGTGAAAATTCAAAGCATAGATACAGTAGTAAGATTAAATAAATAAGAACTGAATTTCTAGTTCTAAATAGGCGTTATACCTGAAAAACATCTCCATCAAGGGCAAAAACAATTTACGAGAACACACAAATAATTGAAACTTAGACTACAGCTTTATAAAGATATAGAACAGCCTTTCATCTGTTACTATGCAACAGGAAGGCCACAGAAAATTCCAGATGTCCACATAACTGACAAATTAGTTCTGCTCATTTAGGTATAACAGAAGCTACAATTTAAATGGAAACAGCATATCTAGGTTTTAATGTTCAAAAGAAAAAAATAACTGGGAGAAGCACTGCAACATGCAATGTAAGATGTTTCTAAGGTATGTGCTATTCAAGGGAGAATGGAGAAACATGCTTTTGTTAAACTTCAGGGTAGTAAAACTTTAAAAGCAATCACATTTTTACATTAACTAGAGTCACCACATCAGTGTCTGTGATATAACTGATGTTGGAATACTTTTTCCTTTCAGATATCCATTGGAGAGTGAATTTATAACATCAGAATATACTACATTCTGCTGCTATCAGTTCTATAGGAAATGCATAGATGGAAAGAAAAGCTTTGGAAGTGTGGATCAGATATAAATATCAAACATATTGACGTTGCTATTCTCACACACACACAAAAAAAAGGAGAATAAACATTTGCTAGTATCCACATCAGCCTACCTGCTCCAAAGAATTTTTCCAGCTATACATTTTAAAAACAAATCATAACTGCTGCATATTTCAAATATAAAACATCTATTAATCCTTTCATTCAATACAAAGCTACAACATACATTCATACAGAAACCGTAGTATGAACCACTGCATACTGAAACCATTTCATCTTCCTTCCTTAAAACAGCATAAAGTATATGTATCAGTATTTTCAAATAGTGGATGAATTTGCCTTAGAGTAAGTCTTTGTGGACTCTCTTAGGATTCAGAATGCAATGGAAGTGGCAATTTCAAAACAGATGTACTAGGAAGAAACAAAATTTAGTTTGCTTGGAAGGCAGCAGAGTACATTAATAAACAAAAATGATTATTTCACTTTTGAAATAAACTTGGCTGACTGACTACTTAAAATGAACATGCTTATTCTTTTGAAGCAAGTAGTTTCTGAAATAGGTTTTCTACTATAAATACAATTCCATTTCAACATTTACTCAATTTCACTAGGGGGAAGAAAAGTAATCTTTGCACTCTGGGGCATAAAATCTGCAAGCAAACATACCACTAATTTTAAATCTGTATATTTTTGACATACTCTTATTGCCATTTATATAGCGTGGAAAAGTACATAACATTTAAAAACATTTCACAGTATAAACTACACCAAAAGAACCGCATTGAGTTCCAGAAGTAATTCTTGCATTCAGTGTCACTTGGCACTATGACTACTTTCGGTTTACAGTACTGTTCTAGTGACAGGAATATTAATTTTCAAAAACATCTGTTTGAAGAATGAAGCACTTTGGATTCTAAAACCTTTGTAGTCTTTAAATAAAAAGAAAAAACATAAAGCATCTCTACAAAAAGATTTTTAAAGTCACCTGAAAGCTGTTGTTATAGACTTTAACTGTTATATATTTATAGTAATAGCTACAGACTATTCTCCTTTTTAGAGTACCTAAGCTCCTTTCCTAAGACAAGGCGGAGCTAGACACTCTTGACAGCATCCTCGTTAACACAGGGAACATCCAGAACTTGCCTACAAATATAGTGAAGATGAGGATCTACTCCTTGCCAGAGATCAGGAGGAAAAAAAAAAAAATCTGCCTCTAACTCAAGACAGGCTTTGTACCATAAGACTACAATGATTTTGCATCTTTTGTTGCTCAGACTCACAGATTACCTGGTATGTAAGCAGTATCTAGATTATGCAGTCAAAAGCACAGACACATCTAGCAAAGAAAATGTGTATGAAACAAGCAAGGAGGCTAAGCTGTCCCTGCATATAGAGTAAAAAGAAAATAAGACTGGGAATACAGTCCTGGCACAAGCTGGGATAAGCTTTAGCTTTCCCACCCTTTTAAAGTGCTTACTGCAATGTCTGTTAAAAAGTATTTAGAAAACCTGTGAGGTTTCCTATGCCACTATATGTGGCAAGCATATCTTGCTTTTTTTCTGGAACAAACAAGGTATGATTCAAGATAAATCATGTATCAGACTTCTCAGTCATATGACTGGGGTGAGTTCAGCATGACAGTCTCTGTATGCTCTGTGCAGAAATGACTCAGAACCAAGTTCCACATGTGTCAGTCCAAGCAAGGGATGAAACAGCAATTAAAATCTCCAACTACCAATTGAGCATCAGATACATCTCATGCTTCTAGTTCTAACAGATGTAACAGATGAGGGTTGATTTTCTTGGACCTATTCAACATCATATCATGATATCTAAATAAATCTGATTGAAACATTAATGTTTAAAAGAAATAAAGTAAGAGAAAAGAAAAAAATTGGCCTAGTTTGTAAGTTAATTCATGGAACTGTGAGTGCGCACTGGCAGTTGCAACTAAAGGACTCTTATTAAATAGTTCTTTCTCTGAGGCTTGAATAGATTCCCAGAGAACAGCAGAAGAAAAAAAACTATTTACAGAAGTAACTTCCATGTCTCCTACTTCTCTTTGATTTGAGGTCAGTAAGTTCTCATGTATGTTTTCAGGTTTTTTCAATACTTTGATAAGAATTACATTTAATAAAACACTTGGGCATCTACAAATTATCTTTCCCTTTAATTTTTAGCTGCTTAGTCCCAAGTCTGAAAGTTAGGATCCTATGGCTGGACTCCAGGGACAAAGCTAGGCATTTTAAAAGGTACCAAAAAATCTTGTACACACCAGTCCAGAAGTTGCCTAGGTATAACCAACAGTAAGACTAAGAAAATCAAAATATATAAAAATCGATCTCTTTCATAGCACACTTTCAGTAAAGTGCCAGAATGAGACTAAGCCAGTTGCTTTTCTTACAATAGTTAGGAGATAACGATTCTATTGTAAGAGAGATGAAGAAAGAAAGAAAGAAAACATATAATTCAAGAACACTCACCTGTGAAATGGAAGATGCAAATTAACCAGCCTTTTCTGCCTGAAGCAATTCAAATACTACTTTGACACATCATCATGTAATTGTAGCATTCTGTGGATAGGACACTAAGAAAATAAAAAAACACCCCACCCACACTCCAAAACCTACCAAATACTCAAAGCTAAATCAGGCCTCTGACTTTTTCCCAAGCAGGTGAGTGACTCAATTGCTATGCTTTTGATACCCTGTACTCAACGATCCTCTCGTGTTCCATACTTGGCCAATTCAATTCAGCGTTATTTTCCAATCCTTTTCTCTTACATCCATCCAATGGATTGCAAAAGTACGGGTTTGAACACCAATCTTTTTGCTACTTCAAATATTTAAGAACCAGAACTAGCAATTATTTTTCTTCCTCACAGATTTTAATATTCTTTCACAAGTGCTATGAAGCTCATTACACAGACCTTAAGGGACTTCCTGAAGTACTATAAAGATACACATGCTGGGAACAGCGATACAATATAAATTCACTAGCAGTTAGTGGGCATATTTTGTGGAAAATTAGACATATCCCTTGCTAGACTAACTTTTGCTAGGATCTTTGAATCTTTAAAATACCTGTCCATCCATGACCAGAAAAGCTTAGTCAAAATTTCACCAGCATAATAAAACACAAAACCACTTGAAATAGCCCTAGTGGATCAAACCAAAGCATCTCACTAGCCCAATATTCAGTTTTTTTATTTAAAAAAAGGTTAATTAATAGACACTTTTAAAAGTAAAATGATGAATACACCTTTTATACAATACAGTCTCAATATTCAAACAAAAATAGTCTGTAGCACCCTAAGAAATTCCTGAGAGCCCTCTTGCCACCTTTTAAAGGAAGGGGGGGGGGAGGGGGGCGGGGGGGGGGAAGACATTCCCTTGCCAACTGCCACTCACCTAGCATCAAGGCTGGTTGAAGTTTTAGATTAAACAACACAGTTACCAATCAAGCAATTTCAAGTTTCTTTCAGTAGTCTTAGATGAGCTCTATTTGATTCCGCCAATCGATTACCATCTTTGTGATTAAATACCTCTTCTGCTTCATATCATTTGAAGCTATGCTTTAGGTTCGCTCCTCGTTAGGTGAAGTCTAGCTCCTGTATATTAAGTAATGTTCACAGTGATTTATCTTTGTGTGTTATAGCTATATTTTTCTCAAGTTCAAGTTCTAAACCTCAGTGGTCTATCAGTTCCCCTCTGGTGGCATCTCTATGACTTATTATGACCTTTTGCAGGATGAGGGGATTGTACCCATAGTAAGTTGCTGCTCAGACATCTTTTTATTTGACAAACACATTACCGTAATATTATGTCCAAGCTTTGCTCTTTTCTGTGTTTAGACACAATTTTAATTTTCAAAAATACTGTCTTCTTCCTTCCAAGAGGAACCTGCTTAGGAATACTAGACTTTTTCTTCTTCCACCCACCCCCCACCCCCCATGCTCTAAAAAAATTCCCTGCTATCCGTGATATTTTAACTATTTATTTGCCCGTTCTAATTGCCTCTTATTTTTAGCTGTACACAGCCACTACGAAAATGAATGGGTGGAATATTCCTACAAAGATTTTGAATTTAACTGTATTACCATTAGCATATATATAAAATTCCTCATACAGTTATTTTCATAACTGCATCTCAAACTACATTTTGTATACTGCTCAAGGCTCAAATCAAGAGATACTGAGTTCCTTTACCAGTGACTCTGAAAAGCAATCATTTATGAAATCTAAATGTCTGCATCTTCACCCATCAGAATAGTCATCCAGTCAAAATAAGCACTTCACATAATGCTAAACATCTGCATTCCATGCATTTTAAACAGTACAAATTTCTTTGCTTATAGAGTATATACTGTATTTCAAAGCCAATAGATACTACAAAAATCACACTGCTGTAGTTTACATTGAGAACAAAAATCACAAACCCTAGATGAGTCACACAGAATATTCTTAAGCCTTTTAGAACGAAGTAAGATTTTTAACCAATGTTTCACACTAAAGCTCTGATACGACATGAACTAAAATGTTATGAAAAATCCTGTTATCAAAATCTATTTCCATTGTTGAGGCAAATGGCTATTTCCTCCAACTAGCAACAATAACACACACACACACCATTTCACACAAAATGTTATGAATAGTTGGCTAGATTAAATTAACTAGATGGCCTTATTTTACCGGAAAGAGAGAAAGTGTTATTATAATACAGCTTATAGCACAGATGGAAACTATGCTACTTGTGCCGCCATTTTCAGATAAAAGGTATTTTCAAATCAAATCCACGTTTTTAAATTTTCAGCGGTGACTGCAGTCTCTACACATATAAAGTAGCCTGGCAGGACTGAAGTCACCAAAATCCTACAGAAATACACACCTCTTTATTATGTATTACAAAGTCTCACAAATTTTAAAATTGTCTTCACTGAAAGTAAACCAGCAGGTATTCTGTGGCAGAAGCATACTACAATTATCTTATAATAAACAGTATGTTTGCCTCTTTTCCAGAAACCTAAACATGTCTGCAAGTCTCAAAAATGTCTCCTAGAAAAGAACTATAGACAACTATAGATAGTCAAAGTCTTCATAAGACTTTTGATATGTTAGTAACCATTCTTATATAACATGAAATACAAGCAGTGTCTCCTCAATTATTCTAGCATTATAGCTCAGAGTTTGCTTTCCATTGCTGCTGTTGATAATACTAAGCACAAGAATTTGAGCATGAGCATTCTAAATAAAAAATAAATAAAACCAAAACAAAACCAAAAAAAACCCACCAACAAAACTTTAAAACACAAAGCATTTACTTTATTTGAAAAATCATACCAATTTAGTGGCAGGTCACATACCAAAGAAAGTCACACTCAAACTGACTCTATCTTCTGTTCAAGATTTTATTTTCCCCCAGCAGAATCATGTTGTCAGAGACAGAGGAGCAAGGCTGTAACATTTATGTCAGTTCACCAGGCCACACTTTTCTTAAGAACTTATCTTTTTCTTTCAAAAGTGGTCTTGAACAGCCTGCATAAAGGCTAGATAATAACCTTTAGTCACTCAGCACTTACAATTTTGTACAAATTCAACAAGCACATGGTCACCTAAGTACAGCTTTAGTGAACAGACTCTCCCTTCATGCAGGCATAACCTCAATACAGCGGCTCCTTTGTACACGCACGTTTTTTATACGTACAAAACACCTGTGCAAAGAAATAGCACAGGTGAACCTGAAAATTACTTTGAAGAATCTGGATTCTATCACACATGTACACAAGTATTGGGAAGTTAAAAAGAGGCAAAACAAAAAAACCCAGACAAACCAACCCACTGCCTCAGGAGAAAAAAGCCTTGAAGTTTCACTCGCTAAACAGGACCACACTTTGAATTGCCTGTGAAAAACACATTGCATTATTTCATCAACAGATACGTTCATTTGAGTGTTTGAGTTGTTAAGGTATACGGGCAGATGACTGGGCTCTGGCACTGGGTTTAGCTGTCTGAACACAACAAAACTACTGAACAGATTATGAGAGATTGACAGACATATTGAATAACAGTGAGAATCTGACAGAAGTTGCAAATGGCACTGAGAGGAGTGGCTGGATTTCACAGGTGAGAGTCAGGACAGAAATGGCTGACCCTCCTGGATAATTAAAGGGGGGCAATGAGGACCTTTTGGGGAGTGGACTCTTACAAAGCCAGTGGTACCTAGGTACAACTGGGACCTGTGGGGCAGAAGTAGTTACATGCAAGTTGTTAATTTTGGGAGATAAAGGGGGTATCAAGATGGATCAACAAGGAACTATACCAGCAAAATGGAGAAGAGTCAGGAAATAAGAGACTTGACACATGTAAGAAAGCTACTGGTCAGTATGCTTATCTGGCTCATGTTGTTCATAAGTGCTATGTTTTCTTTATGTAGGTGCCCACAAAGGTTGGCTGTACCCGTCAGGTCTGTGTATATTTGTGTGCCCAGTGGGAAGTGGCCACAGACTGTCTGGAAACAGAGAGAGGCTGCCACCTCACATCTCGCAAGGTTCATTGGATTCAGCTGCCTTTAAAACAAATCATGTTATTTTAACTCTAAGCTAGCTAACATTAACTTCTTTAAGCTTGTAGGCTCAATTCACACTTCCACTATCACTAAATACGGGGGGAAACTAAAACACATTTTCACATGACCCATCAGTTCTTGTGTCTCTTTTATAATTTTTTTCCTCCCTCTTCAGTTCACCAGAGGAGTATCTAGCAATTACTTGATTATTCAAACATACCAGGATAGTTACAAGATCATTTTGACAGTGAAATAAAAAGTAAATTGTCAATATATCCAAAACCAATGGAACTGAGCAATCCTGTATGCTATATCCATTAGACTTAAAAAGTCAGGACAGAACAAGGTTTGAGTTGACTATAAACCATAACAGAGATATCACTTCCACCTGCCAGTAATGAATGATGACCAACCACTCTGTTCAAATAAGATGCCAATCTACTTGAAAATGTCAATACATTTTGAAGCGAGAATCCACAATCCATTTGAAATTCCACAAGGAATTTCACAGTTAAATCTGCTAATAAGTGATTATGTATTATTAGTACAGCCCCACAGTTTTTGAAACTAATATTTGTCTATTTACTTGAACTTTTAGAACAGTGTTCATGAGAATATATGGGAATATCAAGAATTGTGGGAGGTTTTAGATTGGATTTTATTTGAGTATGCTGGGCTATATGCCAGCTTCTGTTGATTATTTTCTAATCTATTACAACAGCACTTTTTGATAGTAACATAATGTGAGTGCCCAACAGCTGAGAGAACACAAAGAAAAACATTCCAAGCATTCTGCATCACACATAGCAAACTCACTTTTTGGTTTTCCCATCTGTTTCTTTTAGCTTCGGTACTTTTATCACCAGGTCAATTTAGATTAGTAGCTATAACAGTACTGGTAAAATAGAACTTTTACACTGCTCACAGAACTGCATTTTTAACCACATTAGTATTTCACCTTCTTAAAGAATACTTTACAGATTAGAAAGTGAAATAGTTTTACATTGTTCAATTAAAATCATATTCTAACTTGTTGCAATGCAAGACCAGAAATAGGTCCCTGAAAAAAGTATATATTTCAGAAAGTAAGAAAATACCTTCAAGGTCTAGTAGACCAGTCCTCTCATACAGGTAGATTTCTACATAAGAAACCTCAGAAAGTCTGGAGATGAAGGAAGAAGAAGCAGCCACCTTGAAGAGGAAGCAATACAGATTTAACATTTTAAAAAAAAAATCATAATCTGTATATGATTTTCCAAATCAGTAATGAGAGAATCATTATTATCTTACAATAAGCATAGCATCTTTCGATATACATGTAAAAGCTAATCCAGAAGTGACTGAATCAATAAAGGTGGGCAAAGTTTAAGAACTGCAACCCTATAACACACATTATATAAAAAGACAGTTCACTATACAATATAGCAAGGATGTTTTGTAGAAGAAGCAAATGGGAGGACACTGGTTCTTCTGCCTATTTTATGGTCCAAATACTGTTGAAGGGAAATATGAACATAAGCTTTCTATACTTATTACACATAGTTTATACCTGTAAAACAAGCAAATTCAGTGCATCATTTTTAAAAGTTTATCATTCTAGATCTTGTTTACAAAGGTATTCGGATCCCAATTCATCTCCTTTGCTCACAGAAAAACATTTACTTAAGTCAAAGGGAAGATTAATATCAAAATCATTCATTTGTGGGAGTTCAGGTTTTAAACAAGTTCTACCGATGTAAGTTTCTCACACAGGAAGCAGAATCTCACCCCTAACAGATCTATTCTTTCCTGCTAATTAGAAGAAACTCAGAAGAAAGATCTACATCAGTCTTAAGCCAGTAACAAGAGTAAAAACATGCATCAGTTAAGTACATTCAATAAGCCACCTGTACACCAGCCTGAATGATGATTCTCTCAATTTTAGGATTATTTAAATTAGCTCTTCGTATGCACCATATTTCTTAATGCATACTAAATGTTTAGGTGAGTCAATGAAACAACATAAAAAGTTGTAAACTGCCAGAACACTCACCACATAGCAAACAGGAAGCTGTTCAATGCATTTAGCTCCAGGTTTTATAAATGGATGGCATGTATAGCAACACTTGTAAAAATAGTTTAGCTTTTTTAATATTAAATTAATATTTTAATAAAAATTATGTATTTCAAAAAGCCTTGAATTTTAACTCCAGTTCAAATTCTGCAAATCTCTACCTTTATGCTAAACATTTAAAAAAAGACTCTTTTGGATTCCTAATAACACAAATTATTAACAGTCAAAAAGGTTGAGAAGACATTTTGATTAAGCATATTTTTATTGTCAGACAGCAGTCACAATGCAAAAAGTCCTCATTCTATTCTCTCTACAGCACAGAAAGATATTTGGGAAGATAATGTGTTAGTATAGCTAGGGCTTCGGAGGTGGAAGACAGCTCAATAAGAAAATAAAATATAAATATTTTTGACATAAAGATTGTACACTAATAAGGTAAAATAATAAGACAAATATCAGTTTCATTTAGAAAACGAATATCAGCAAGTCTTGGCATGGCTTTTGACAGCACCGATCATCAGTTGCCACTGACTT
The DNA here is from genome assembly GCF_023638135.1 of Falco biarmicus. Classification (NCBI taxonomy): domain Eukaryota; kingdom Metazoa; phylum Chordata; class Aves; order Falconiformes; family Falconidae; genus Falco; species Falco biarmicus. The sequence continues at coordinate 92,476,467 of NC_079288.1, forward strand.
CTGTACTGTTCATTTTTAGCACTTCTTGGGAAATCTAGCCTTTTGTAATTTGTGACCTATCCCACAATCACTGCACTTCAATAACTTCTCACTGAACTATGTCTGCTTCACCTGCACTCAGTCACAGAACCAGTGTCCTGCATATTGCCAGTTCTTCAGGACAGAAGATATATCTAATTCATTCTCTTTATTTTGGAAGAAAATCATATATTTGCCTAAGGAGAATTTAAAGATATTGCAGAGACTTTAGATTGATAAAAACTAGAGAACAAAACTGGATTATATTGGATGTTCAGCACAGCAAGTCTTTTCTACAGTATACAGTGATCACTTAGAAGTGCTTTATAATTTGAAATTAACGCATCAACCTTGGGCATAATACATTCCTTTCTTAATGTGTCTCCCTTGACACAGATCTAAGCAGGTATATATTTGAAGACTTATTTTCTTTTTAATAAAATTGAAAATACATTAAATACGATGTGCTAATATGCTGCTTCAGGATTTGTGGTAATAAAATGCCAAAGAACAAGCTGCAAGCTGTTTGTTACTTAAGATACTAAAAGAATTAATTTTATGATGGCATATACTGTAATTAGAAATAGCTCAGTGCATCATGATTAAACTAGTAGCTATGGAAACCAAAGCAGACTAGAATAAGTGTAAAAGGAGAATACTGAATAAGCCAATCACAAAACTCCTTTAATCTGTTTATTTTTAATCTTTTTCATAATGCAAACTGGAATACCAAGGGTAGATACTGCTTTATTTTTCTTAACCTTTATATGTTTAGAAAGAATAGTATTCTTTCCACAGTGCTTCCTAGAAAAGGTATTAGATTCTGTTTTCACCAGAATTTCTCAACCCACACAATCTTAGGTGTTAAAAGCACACAATTTTTAATGACCATTTTGTTTTAAATAGTTGTACATATTCCATTCCTCTATAAAATAAGAACTTGGTAGTTTCAAGAGTATAAATCTCCACTGTGCTCCATCCCCTTAACCATTCTGATAGCCATCTGCTGAATATATTCCAGTTTAGCAATCTCCTTATGGGTAGGGGGGGAACAATGGATGTACCTCCACACAGTACTCACCTGATACAATCTCAAGTGCTGAATAAGGGGTAAAAATCACTTCCCTTGCTACACTGGCTGCAGGTACCATGGCCACCAAGCATACATATAGCTTTCATCACACAGTGCTGACTCGTATTTAAATTCTCATTCACCCTCTGGTCCTTTAGTAAAGAGCTGCTTCTTGGCCATTCATCAGCTTATGCTGTTGCATGAGGTTATGCCAGCCCAGCTACAGGACTTTAAGGCCATTCTTAACAAATTTCACCAGGTGCCTTTTGGTCCACTCCCACAGCTAGCTGAGGTTCCCTTGAATGTGAGCCCCATGTATAGCCCAGCATATGGACCACCTCCGTCCCCTATGCATTTCACTGTCATCTACAAATATAAGGGTATCTTCCATCCACAACAATGATGAAAATGTTGAGCAATATTTGCATTCCTGTCATTCTCCAAAGTGCATCACTTGTAAGCAGCTACTAATTAGGCTTCAAGCTGTTCACCTTTGCTCTTTGAAACATACAGTGCAGCAGCCTTCCCACCCACACTGTGGCCGCCAGTCTATAATGCTGTAAGAAACCATGTCAAAATACTCAATTAAGTCAAGGTAAACATCACTGTTTACTTGTTCTCCCCTTGTGTGCAGAGCCAGCTGTCTCATTACAGAAGATAATCAGGTTAGTCTGACATGATTTGCCCTTGGTAAAGTCACACTGGCTGTTCTCAGACACCCTATTTGCCTTCCTGCTCCTGGCAATGGCTTCCAGGAAGATTTATTCCATCATCTTCCCAGGAATTGAGGGGAGACTGTCCTGTGTACAGTTCCCTGATATCCTTTCCCCCCCCCCACCCCAGAAAGCATGTTATTTACCATTCTCCAGTCACTGGAGACCTCTCATAACCACAAGCTTTCAAAAAAGATGGGGAATAGGCCACTCACAACAGCAGCAATATGGATGCACATCCAGCAGTTTCAGTTTGCTTACATGGAGTCTAATTCCACCTTCCTCTAACATAGGAAGCATTTCTCTCCCGCACACTCTCCCAGTAGGCATGGAGGTCTGGGAGACTGGTAACCAGAGGCCCAAAGAGAGTACTTGAAGATATTCAAATCTTAAAATAGAAAAACATTAGGCCTATTGGTTATGGTACAGTTTCACAAACTGCACCTGCCTTCAAAAAGGGACAATTTGTGCCACGCTGTGCCGATATTTGGTACGTTACTGGGTCATCAATGTAGAACTGTTCAGAAAACACACTTTTCTTCAAAGACAACTGTGGCAGGGGACCTGATCCAAATATATGCCATCCTCCAGGCTGTAGCAAATTATGAACAAACATTTCAGATATGATGTTTAATATCAGTACCTTCAGACAGACTTAAACAGTTTTCTGGTATGAAAGATCTGACATTGACATGGTCAGAAAAGTTTTTGGTTTTGTTGATTGGGATCGTGTTTTGAAATTAAAAAAAGTCACATAGAACAAACTAAGATATTTTTTCCTGACTGCCAAAATAATCAATAAAAAAAGCAGATAAATCTTACTCTTCCAAGTCTCTTTTCAAGAAAGCAGTTGGTCCAAGAAGTTCAGTTTCATCTTTTTCAGTTAAGCACTTTCCTGGTCTACTCCTGCTGCTGCCTTCCATCACCAGTACAAATTTGCAGAGCACACTTTTCCCCCCCCTACTTCTGCCTAGGGTTTTTGCTTCAAAAAGTGCTTTCTATCATTGCAACCCATCTACATCATAGGAGCTAACAGCTCTGCTTCTCTTTGCTAAAGGAAGGAAATCTTGTAGGACCAGCAATTTAACAGGACCTCCTCAATATTCATCATACCAGCATCACTTGAGTGAGGAATATTAATCTTGAAATTCAAACCCTGTGACCTGCAGAGTGACTACAGTCAACATTTTTTTCTGCATTTGAAGTCACACCTTCACCAGCAGAGGCAGGTAATAGTTTCTTCCCAACTTAGGAAAAAGAAAAAAGGTTACAAACATAAAACTGGGTTTGAAACTGTATTTTTATTACTGAAAGAGAAGAGAATATGAAAGTCCGTATCTACAAAACATGCTGATTAGTGATGTCCATTTCTCACAACCCATACAACTTTTGCACTGAAAGATGAAGAAAATTTCCAATTAATGTCTTTACTACTCTATTGGAACAATTATAGTTTTTGAAGTCAGTTAAAAAATTTTACCTCTCAGAGTACAGAGATGTTGCCAATGAATTTAATTGGGTTTGGGGACAAAAGGAAACACAAAAGCTTCAGTAAAATTAATTAGTATTCAAGATAAAGAAATCATGTCTAGCTATGATACCTCTGAAATTTTACTTGTTCTGTTAATAAAAATATGAAGTCCTAAATACATGTTGATAGCAAAATAGTCACTATTTTTTCCCACTCCAGTAGCAATCCCTTCATTCAGTTATGCTTTTATTAAACTCTCTTTCCCAATGCTAATAACTTCAATGATTGCACTAGCTTTCTCATACAGAACTAAAGGACATCTGACAATGCCCTGACCAGTTTCGCTGTTAGCAACAGGATTCTTACCCAAAGTCAAAATTACTCGACACCACAAAAAAGGGTTTTCTGCCATACTCAAGAGCATTCCTCTTTTCAAAGATCACCAAAATGTTGCATATTTCACAAGCAACATTTTGGAACCAACCTTCTCCAACACACTCCCCCCTTGATTACTAATAGCAGTATATTTTACTTTCTTGAAAATTGATTACTGCAACTTTGTTGAGCCACCGCCTACCCACCTCAACAACATCTGAAACAACTGCTGGACTACTTCATAAGCTTAGAAAGAGAGAAACAATCAACCACCAGGACTAAATAATTCTCTTGACAATAATCCAGGTGAGTCTGCGTGATGCCAACACCTATCTGTCATTACTATTTACCTGCAGCCAGTCATGGGCCACAATAGCCAGTATCACCAGTAAGATTTGCATCACCCTTACAACTGCTCTGTTTTTACCAAGAAAATCTCTGTGAGCAAATTACTAAATAGAGGAAAACTAACGTTATATAGGATATAGGTGGCAATTTAAAAACCAGTGCTTCTGCACTATCATCCTATATGCGAAGTCTGACTGATAACAGAAACATGCACAAACTAATGCAACTATGTTGCTATTAAAAGCACTGCACAAATCACTTTCACATTTTTAGCACTGTTTCTATGAAATAAATAGTATGTACTGGCCTGTTGCAACTTTCAGTGCATGCTGGCTGGCAGTGGCACAAACAGATCTGCATGAAAAATCAGTTCATAAGATTTTAGTTTGAGAAGCAGAGAATACCGTACAAGGAGATGGCACGTGAAACTAGAAAAAGTCCAGACAAGACTTCAGTAACACATTTGTTTCTCCTTTATTACAAGGAAAGGATTTTAGAACTGAAAGAACTTTTATGCTATGTACTATTACACATTATTTTCTTTAGAAGAGCAGAGTGTGAGGGTCTCTGACTGACAGGGGCAAAAATTTCTCACTGTGTTCCCTTGTGAAGGTATATGAGCTATTCTTCAAGATCCCAGACTACAGTTTACAAGCTCCAGCTTAAAACACAACATTTCCAAAACAAGCTGAAATCAGCAATACTTTGAGTGGAAAATGATGTTGTAACATTATACACAATCCTCACTTAAAATGTTGTATTTTTACCCAGGTTTATTTCCAAATCACAACCTGCATCACAACCTCATGCTGTACCACAGTTAAAGTCACTAGAATAAAAATTCCTTATATTTCCCTACCATTTTAGGGCAAGCAAGATACTGTAAAGCCTTCCTAAGCCTGTATCTGTGTATAAGAGTGTGCTGACCTGAAGACCAATGGAAAGCAGCAGTCTCTCAGGTTTTCAGAGGGACTGAGAATCTGAGGTTCTCCAAAGACTTGCTGGAAAATAAGGGAAGCTGAACACAAGGACATAATAAAGACCTTGATAAGGTCTACTGAAAGATAATATCCCATTTCACAATATTTGGAGTATTTGGATAACCAAGCTGTACTGCAGGTCAGCAGGCACCTTAGCATGTTTAAGTTTGCAGACCCTGTGAAACACATTCTGGATAAAGACCAGCAAAATCTTTTGAGGAGGGCAGAAAACTATATAGGGAGTCTCCCTTCCACAACACAGATTTTACATGGATCCCTCCAGACCTTATTCCCCTCTTGAAAAGCAGAAGTTAATACAGAGCAACCTGTAAAAACAAGCAATGGAGAGAATACATCCTTCAAGATAACTCACAAACCCAATGAAGATCCCTACCTCTAAGGCTAAGCTGTGTTCAGTGGTAGAGCCTTAGAAGCTTGTATTGCAGCCAAACTGGAATAAAAGTCATAAGCAGTGAAAGTGGTATGACATGCTCTTTTTGCTCTCCTCTCCCCAGCGTTCTCCCTTCTCCCCCCCCCCCCCTCCCTGCCCCGAAAAGTATTGTTTGGTTTTCTACGGCTAAGGCGAGGTAGGTTATGCACATAGTGCCAAGATGACCGGATTTAGTTTCTCCAGTTTCTGAGTAAGGGTATGAGCCAGTTTTGTTAGTGATTTAATAACTAACCCCTTGTTGCAATTAATGAAGACCTGTCAGAAAGGCCTTTTTAGAAGGCTTGGGTGCAATTGCCTTTCCTTTTCAGAGATGCTTAGAGAAATATATTTTTTTTCCAGGGTGCAGTTTCATAAAACAAGTTCAGCCAACAGTACTACCTCCCACATGCCTTCCCGGTCCTTGCATTACATTCTCTTACTTAGCACTGACTTGATATGCACAGGGTTCAATACAAACTTCACTCCTGAGCCAAAGCAGCTGTAATCAAGCACAAAAAGGTGGCTAATTTTGTGATGGGACAGTGACTTCAATCAAGATCGAGAATTTTGACTTCAAGAAACTCCTGTCTAAGATTAGGAACCGCGCTGTCTTCCCTGTACTCCCCCATGACATACCAGATCTTAACCTACCTGTTCTCCACCTGCAGGGAGGCAGATACACGCACACTCAGCACGCCCTGTGGGGAGACCCACGATCAACCCGCCTTCACTCTCCTCCTCAAAGAAAAGGGATTTCCACTCACTTTAAAAGCAGATCATGTAGTCATTGGGTTTTGGTTGGGTTTTTTGTTTGTGTTTAATAGAACAGAGGTAACTACCACAGGCTACTGGAAAGGCAGAATAATAGTAACGCACAAGCAGGATGTTAGGAGACAAACTGTTTTCAGACGCTCTCTAGTTAAAAACTGCGTTCTGCTCGTGAATTCTCAGCGAAGTTACAACTGAAAGGAGATCCGAAGTGACGGAAAGTCGTTTACAGCAGCGTTTACGAACCGCGACCGAGAGCCTCCTCCCGGTCGGCGGCGGCAGCAGCGGCGGGCGGCAGCGCACCCGCTCCGGTTGGGGCGGCGCCGCGCCGGGGAGCGGGCGGGCAGCACGGGCGGGCTGCACAGCCGGGCCGGCCCGGGGTGGGTCTTTATGTATAAGCGCTTCAAATGTGGAGTTGTTGCTGAGAAAATGTAGGGGTGTTGCATTAGTAACGCGTGGCTCTGGAGAACCGCTGCTCTTTTAGCCAGCCCTTGTGAAAGGGGAGCTTGCCACGAACCTGTCGCCCACGCGTCCTCGCGGCGCTGCAGGACACCGAACCCGGCGGTGCCCGAGCGCGGGGCTCCGCGGGCAGCGCCCTTGAGGTCACAGAACACATGGAGGATAGGGCCTTGGACAGACAGCAGAAAACATCTGCCACGGTCCTCTGTTTGCAGGGGTAGCTTTTGCTGTCAGCTTTGCACCAGCGGTCAGAGCATAAAAGCACCTCTGATCTCTGAACTTTCATAAAGAACATAAAAAACAAAGACCCATGTTTCAACAGGTTTTCACCATGATTTTTTTTTTTTTTACAGCTTTGAAATAGCTGCTCTGATGAATTTTGTTATTATTCATTTTTACGCTACAGAATATCATAAGATTGTAAAGAAGGCCTTAAAGAAACACTACCTATTGGACAACCATCACGTTATGTTACTCAGCAGTGCCAAACAGGAGGAATCACTAGCATATACTACAATCCAAATGTAAATTACCTCTATGTCATGCAATATATAAACAAGCTTTAATGAGATAGAGTTGATCATGCAGTCAGCAATACTACCACTCTCCTGTGTTTTACTAGACCAAGTACCATCGCTCCAAAACCCACAGCATCCTGCCATGCAGATAACATGAGCAGCTTATTAAAAAATTAAAAAAAAAAAACAAACCAAGAAGCAGAAAACAAATACACAAACAAGAACTCCAAAACCAGCCCACAGCTCTCACTGATGCACTGATTCTTCTCCGAACACCAAGTCAAAGTCGGTACCTTTTACACTAATCTTCAAGATTCCCCCGATCCTGAAAATGCACATCTCTATCCACAAAGCCAGCCCTGCTATTTGCTGCATTTCTCAGTAGCACTGAATGAAATTGTCAGCCTCAACAAGCAGAGCTTGTAAGGTCAGGAGATGGGGTCTCTCAGCAACAAGGCAAAAGCTTTGAGTCTGTTAGCGGAGATGAGCATTCTGAAAGCTGTAAAGTTTGCAATGAGAAAGGAAAACTCACTTAGCTTGTCTTTTTCCAGACCTACAGGTAAAAATAGCACAGAATAAGTAGTGGAAGAAAAAGGGGAGGCAAGGGGAAAAAAGTGTAAAAGAGGGAAAGATACATAAAAAAAAAAAGAAAGAAGTCGACAAGGAATCAATATCCTTAACTACTTCAAGTGAAATGGGAAAAATTAGAATGTTGCCCTAACCTGCTGCTTAAGCTTCAGTTATGTGGCAAAGGGGACATTATAATGATCTCAGAGTTGATAAATCCTCTGGTACAGAGTAAGTACTAGATTTGGCTTCTGTTGAATGTAACGAAGTATCCACTAACACTGGATTATGAAATGTTAGATATTATGAAAGGTAAAATTATTTGTTCAAGAACACATTACTCATTTAGGCAAGTCAAGCACATATATGTCATTATTTAACAAGTGTAGCAGACCCAAAAAATGCGTGTGACCCTTTTTCAGTGTTGCATTATATTTTATGAATCATCAGCAAGAGATGATTAAAAAAAAAAGAAATCCCATTGTAGCCTTTCAGGTTCTTTCCTTGTACTTAGACAAATACATTTTCTTGCTTATAAAATCCAGAATGTAGGCACATCATGATTTTTTAAACGTTTCAATAATCTGAGCAAGACCCAGCCACAGAATATAAAAGACATCTTCAGAGCTATTAGACTGCCAGCTGTAAGGATTAGCAATGTATTTACAGCATACCAGGCCAATTCAAATCTATACACTATAGGCTACAGAAAACCACTGTCATGCTTCATCTGAAACACGTTTTCTAATTGCTCATAAAAGTAGATTTCCATTGTTATACTAACATATTTAAGATGGTAAATAATATGAAGAATTAGCATTCACCAGCAGATTAAATTACTAACTAGAATCACTTGTCCAAAAACTGATCAGCTCCCCAAAAATGTATGATACTATCTAGCGTGAAATTAGTTTTGGGGTTCTTCTGTTACTAAATGGCAGCAATAGGTATGTGCTATTTAAATATTCTAAATAAACTATCAAGATTTTCCAATACAAATACCACTAGTGAAAAAATAAGACAGTGTTTCCATAGGAAACTCTCTTATTTTAAGGGGCTATTTTCCAATCAGAGATGTTCAATCTCATGCATTTCAGCAAAAAACAGATGCTTGCCTTTGTTACTGCAGATGATTAAAGACTTACATTTTATACAATGGGGCATCTAGTTGGAAGGCACCTGATGAGAATACACTGCCCAAAATCACTTCTTCTATTAACCCCCTTGACAGAAGACAACATGAAAGCCCAAGAACAAAACAAATGGAACAGCTTTCTGGGCCCCAGGCAAACTCTTAACACTACCAGAGTTTTTAACTACAGGAGTTATACATTATCAACCTCTGGCTCTGCAACATTTATATACACCAGCATCTGATGCTAGTAGAATTTCTAGTGTAGTTATTATTAGAAATAAGCATACTGATAATTTTAATAAATAATGAAATAATGAAATAAATAATGAAATGAAATAATAGATGCGCGTTAACTTTAAAACTCACTGTTAAGTGACTAAGTGTGAATAATTGCATATAGTTTTGCTTCAGTTTATTTGCAAAAGGGGTTAGACTAGGATGAATATTGATAGGCCTACAGTTGCGATAATCACATCTGCAGCTTTCCCAGGGGCAAGCCAACAAAGATTGTTTCTCCTTGTTCCAGTTAAGAGAGGAAGTTAATAGCATATCAGTGCAATTCTTTCCCTTCCACTCCCACCATTTGACATTGAAACTGGCCGTGTACTTTGAAAAATTCGCATCCATCAGAGGTTTTCTTTTCCAGGTCATTAGGACAAATTCAGTTTGTGTTTTATTTTCTAGTTTGGTCATTCTTACTGGCAGCATAAGTTTACTTGAAGCTTTAAGTATTAGAAATGATTACTCAAAACTGAAATACATATAGATGCTGAAGTTATAAAGTGCAACAGACTTAAGCAGCTCAAAAGGAATGAAATGAAAACTCATGTTTCATGAATGAAGAATCACATGCAGACTGAAGGAAATTCACTTTCTTGGCATAATATTACATCCATGACCTAAGCAAGATCTTATGGCAATTAATTTTAATTAGTATCTCAAAGTATTTTTAAAACTTGGTCTATCCTCAGTAAGACATGAACTGTCATTTCCGCTTGTACCAATGAATGAATATGACTGAGTTTGCAGATATGGTTAGGGAGAGAGAGGGTACCCAATTGATTTTTGTTTGCTCACTGAAATAAAACATTTCAGATGAAACAACATTTCACTGTAAAACCATAGAGGCCTAGAAGCAGACATGTTCTTTCTTCTCTTGCAAAATTTTTACATAAAAGAAGGAAGCCAGGCTTCCTATGCTTTTGAAGGTTTCAGATTTTTTCCGAGATATAGCGAGAAGTTAGAAGATTATTTTTAACATTGACGATTAACGTGTCAGTCTGAACTGTCATCATGTATTTCTCTCTTGCCTTTTACTTAGATAATTTAGAATCACATTCTTCAGTAGTTTAGCACTGCACCTAAAAAAAATAAGAACTTACGATGACTATACAAAGGAAATTGATATAGCTATATAATGCTCAAAATCAACCAATTAGCAATTCCTCTAGGTTTGCCATACACCAAGCTAGGATATGCTTAATACACAACTCAAAGCATTCAAGAGGTAAGAAATTAAACACACATATACAGTAAATAGCTTGTGTCAAACAAGTTGTGAACAAATTTTGCCTTTCCCTTCATCCACTTTGGTTAGGAGATAAAAAATTACATGACAGATCAAAACAGTGATACCACCAGACATCTTTGTCTAGATCATTATAAATCTGAGCCACTACAGCAGTTGTCCAAAGCAGAGTTCATTAATTAGAGCTCAAAAATGGACAGTTGTTTCCAACACCTTTTAAGTCAAAAGGTTACAATGCATTTATCTACCACAGTAGTTCCGCTGTACTTTCCTAACAGTAGGTTTGACATTCCATTAAATTCTAATAGTGACAGTGGCTTCAAAACTAACCTAGTCTCTCTGTTTCAAGTGTGTCCAAGCAAAATCTTTCCCCCACTGAAAACAGTGACAAAACTTTTGCTTGATATAATTAATGGCAAGATTCACTGCCCCTGGATCTTACTACTATTAAGTTCTCTAAAAGGAACAGGTTTCTAAATGCATTGCTTCTATAAAAATAGTTACAGTACTCTATTTTATGTAGATGCTATCATTTTCCAAATTTGAAAACAATATATCAGTTCTGGAACTTGGTTGTTGCAGCACTTTCCCCACTACCAAGCTGCAACAAGGTCTTTTACCATCTCATGCCAACACACTCTTCATACCAGTCCCTCCACCGCCTTCTCCTCAACTCACTTCATCCAGGACCCACTGTCTCTCCCCTTGCTTCTTCCTCGGCTGCTCCCTCTTCATTGGCTCTCAACCATTTAACAGAACCAGCCACAGCTGCACCTTATCTACATCGGCCAACCCACCGCCCCTGAAGCCAGCCCACAGCTGTATATTATCAATGCTAATTAACCCAGCTTCATGCCTCTACACTTGGTCCTGTTCCAGTTACATCCACTATGTTGCTTTCCTGAAAACCACTGATTCAACATCCAGAGACGAGTACACAAGCATTAAGAAATCATACCTGCATGAAAGCACCTACAAGAAATATGATATCCTATTTTATTTAATGAAACCTGAAGGGTTTGAGAGGCACTGAGCAGGGGCTGGGGGCAAGTCAGAAGTTGGAAAGAAAAGTGAATTACATGGAATTCTCACACACAGACACAGAGACACACACACAAACACAGAGACATACACAGAGACACACACACACACACAGATATACATACACACACAGACACAGAGAGACACACACAGGCACACACAGACACATACAGACGTGCACACACAGACACATACAGGCACACACAGGCACACACAGACACATAGACATAGAAACACATACAGAGACACACAGACACACACCGACACAGTGTGAGAGACTGTGCCCATGAGACCCACCATTGCCACAGCAGATGTGTTGTCTCAACGTTGCTATGGCAGGAAACTCATGCCATCGCCACAGTGAATGGTCTAACTATATAAGGCAGAAAGATAATACCACTGCCACCACAGAGATTTAGGAGACTGACTCCATGGAGCAAAGGGGGAGGCTGATCCTGCAAAACTTCACCAAACCCCTGTGCATGTGCCCAGACTTGGGGTCAGGGGGGTCAAGGTGCCCGGAGGCCCCTGAGGAATGTTGGGCACATGCATCATTGCCGGGTGGAGGGTGTGCTTGAGCAGAAAGAGCTTGTAACAACTCTGAAAAAATGGAACCAACTAACATGGAATGGAACATTTCCCCACCGGACTTGGAAATGAATCGGACTGTCGGGATGCCGCAGCTCCGGGGTGGTAGCTATTGCTTTGAACTCTTTCCTTTTCTTTCCTTCTTTCTTTCCTTCTCTTCTCTATTTATCTCTCGCCCTCTCTCTCCCTTTGCATTCGCAGATTTATTGTTGGGGAAATAAAGTTCCTTGGTTGTTGACTCTGTTTTGAGTCTTAATTCTGTTCCCGAGAATACAAACAGAACCACACTCTGGTCTCAGACCAGCATGTGACATTTTAATTGGCATCACGGAGGATTCTCGGTGAAACAGAAAGTTCCAGGTTCTTTATGAGAGACTCGTGTGTGTGTGTGTGTGCCTGAGACATACCTTGGTATGAAGTGAGTGCAGAGTCCAGATCCGCGGTTCTGTTTGTCCACAGGGAAAACAGCCGGAGAAGGACGAAGCAATACAACTGAACAAGAGATGAGTCTCTAAAGAAGTTTAAAGGTGTGACCTCCTGAGAGTGAAGGGGATGGGTAGTAGTAGAGAATTTACAGTAAGGCCCTCTCAGGACGAATAACCTCTCTTTGTGAAATGGGTGCCCACACTTCTAGAGATGTTTGTGATGTTTCCTCCACTGAAGCATGGGGCAGAGATTTATACAAACTGGATGAATTTTTGGGAACCTATCATGTTCACCCAGCTCCCCAAGGGTGAGAATGGGCAAAAAATCACTGGTTCCAACCGCAGAGTATAGTGGATAGGATCATGATATTGCAGAAGGAGGCTGAAGTTAGGCCTGGGAAGGGAAAATCCGTAATTTGTGCAGTTTTAGGAGCAAGTTTGGCAGCAGCCATGGAAGGTAGGAGGCAAAGATTGTGTCAAAATGATGCTGTGATAGATTCCTTGAGGATGGCGATTGAAACACTGAGAGAGCAGTTAGAGGAGACAAAACAGCTATTAGAGCAGGAGAGAAACCAGAATGCTTTGTTAAAAGACACATTAAGAGAAGAATTGTGGAAATAAAAGTGACTCATTTGGGGAGGTGGAGTCGAAGTTAACAGAGAAAGGGATTAGACAAGTATATCCCCAGGGGGATTTACATAGAGCAAAAAAGGCAGCAGAAAACCCTCCTCACATGTATCCCCTAGTTAAGACCGAGTATTTATATGAACAGACAACATTTGTCCCCAAATTGTCACCAAATTGTTACTAAAGAGGTTCCGTTTACAGCGACTGAGTTAGCAAGGACTCCAAAGGAATCCGAAACAGAATGTTTAGAAAGTGTCCTTGTCAGGAGGAGATAGGATTTTGTTGTCAGAGAAGGAAGCAGAAGGGTACTGGGGTCCAGGTGTGTTTTTAACTACTGGCAATCATCGAGCTCCAAGGTCATTAACACAGAGGGCAGCGGACTGGGCTGGGGGACTGAACCCTTTGGAGAGGGAAGACCCCCCCAGCCATCACGGTACGATGGATCAGCTGGTAGAAAGTGTACAAAAGGCAGCTTGTCTGCAGATGATGTATGACAGAAGGCTTGAATCTCGCCAGGGCTCTCCCATGGTGGTGCCTGTGGACCCAGCACGGATGACTCCTCTAATTCGAGGACTTCCTGATTCTTTAAAACCCATTGGGATCCAGCTTCAAGGGAAGATACAAAATACCCCATATCAGACAGAGTTACATGGTGGGAAGTTGCCCAAGAGCTAATTAACTTTGGGAGAAAATACGGTCCCATTGGTGGACCCTGGCAAAGACCCGAAACAAGAGCCATATGAACTGTGGGAAAAGCTGAGGGATGGTTAGCACAGCCTCAGGGAAGTCAGAATTCTAAATCGGTCCGATTTACTGATCCTGGGGGAGGGAGACCCCTAAGCGGACAGGAATGGTGGCAGTTGGGGCTCCAGAGAGGTATTCCCCGGGATCTAACGGATGGGCTTCCGACCCAGAAATTGGAGCAACTTGTGCAGACATGGTCAGGGCACAAAGTTAGTTTTGAGCCAACCCCTAGTGCCTCACCATCAATAGGCATCGGGGAAAAAGCTGATGAAGTAAAGAGGGCAACGGGAAACTAGATCCTCCGTCCCCCGAAAGTGGGGGTGGGAACGGAGGGTGGATGTTTATTAGGCAACTCACCTTAAATTTGAGAGGAGATTAAATGATTCCAGTGGCTGTAGGAACACAGATAAAAACAGTAACCTTTTTAATTGACACAGGAGCACAAGTCACTGCACTGATGCAGAGTGAGGCGGAGCAATGTGGAATTTTGACTTTGTCTAAAAACCTAATTGTCTTAAATGCTGTAGGGAAAACACAATCAGTACCTGTGGCCTTGGTAACATTATGGTTGCCTGGGGAGGAAGAACCAGTTAACACCAAGGTTGCAATAGACTCTTTTCCAACAAATCTTTTGGGCATAGAAATATTGAAGAGCAGACAGTGGTATTGATATGGAGAAATAGTGTGAAATGGGGACAATGGACATCGATTGTGATTGTATATGTCTGCCCAGGAATGTGGGTATGGTGACTAGTCATGGGTGCGGTGTCTGGTCACAGGCACACAGCTTTGAGGAGACAACTACAGTTTCGAGGAGACGCCTGCCCTTCTTCCTCTAACAAAGGGGCTATTTAAAAAAGAATAAGAAAAGGATGAGAGATATTCCAATGCTATCTAGAGGGAGGGAGTGCTAAGTCTCCTTGCTGGAGAAGATCGGATGGTCACAAGAACATGAATCACCTACAAACCTGCAAGACCACCACATTCCAGGCAAAGGACTGATAAGCTAATTAACATACGAAGCGAGAGTAAACCGGTTTAGGTAACGAATATGTATAGGCGTTAATTGAATATTCATTTGTTTTATTGTATAAATGTGAGATGGTTCGTCACTTTGGGCATGCACGCTTGTGGAGGAGCGATCCCCCGTGCATCTGCGCGCAATAAACATACCTACTTTATAACTTTCGAGTTATAGAGTCTAATTCCGTACGTCAGTATGATACCCAGGGGAATTCATGGTCCTTTGGCATTCCTCAGGTCAGAGAATTAGCTGAAACGTCCTGGGCAAGCAGGTGCGCCTGTTGCAAGCAGCACCGACCCTCCCCCTTTCCAGGATGACTAATGTGAAACCCTGTCCCTTGCCATTAGGGGACCGGGAGGGGATAGCTCCTGTCATTGAGGATCTTAAACAACAGGGCTTTTTAACATTCACTCACTCCCCATACAATTCCCCAGTTCGTAAATCAAATGGAAAGTGGAGATTATCGTCGATTTAATGCAAACAGTGGTCCCTTGACAGCAGCAGTGCCTAATTTAGCTGAGCTAATCTCACTCATTCAGGAACAGGCTCATCCGGTGATGGCCACAATTGATGTGAAAGACGTTTGTCATGGTTCCCCTGCAGGAGGAGGACCGTGATCGTTTTGCTTTCACATGGGAGGGATAACAGTATACCTTTACTCGACTCCCTCAGGGATATAAACGTTCTCCCACCCTAGCACACCATGCTTTGGCACAAGAATTAACCTAAATTCTCCCAGAACCGGGAGTTAGAGTTTCTCAATACATCGATGATGTTTTGATAGGAGGGCATCAAATTATTCCAGTACAGGTGACACAGGGAACGATTATACAGCACTTAGAGTCTCTGGGACTCCAGATACCAGAGGAAAAGATATAAACTGCTGCAAATGAAGTGAAATTTTTAGGGATATGGTGGAGAGGAGGTTCAGCCTGTATTTCTCAGGACACACCCTGAACCCTAGAGCAGGTAAGAATTCCAGAAAATAAAAAGGAGCTGCAGCATGCCTTAGGCTTATTGGCCTTTTGAAGAAAACACATCCCAGATTTTGCAATAATTGCACGGCCCTTCTATGACCTGCTGCAAAAAGGAGCAGCTTGGAATGGGCTCCAGCCCATGATGAAGCTTTTTTTTTTTTTTTTTTTTTTTTTTTTACAGCTTTTGGTGTTTGAAGCAAGCACCCACCAGGCTTTGGGTCCTATTCACCCCACTGGCCCTGTCCAGATTGAGTGGAGGTTTGCACACTCAGGATTGTCAATTCATTTTTGGCCAAAAGGACCAGAAGGTCCTACCCGCCCGATCGGATTTTACTCCAGGAGCTTTAAGGATGCTGAGAAACCATACTCTAATTGGGAAAAAGGATTGTTTGTAGTGAGTGTTGCTCTCAGAGAAGCAGAGCGAACCATATGCCAACAGCCTCTAATTTTAAGGGTACCTTTTAAGGTAATTAAACCTGTGTTAGCAGGAACTCCCACCACCACCACCACCTTCTCCCGCCACGACAGGGTGGCCCAAAGAGATACTGTGAGAAAATGGTATGCTAAGATCGAACATTATTGTAGTGCCTTTACTGTCACTGAAGGCACCCCTGAACAGTTAAATATCCAAGAGGAAGTAACAAAATCCCTGGAGGGGGATACCTCTCCCCCTTCTGTGGTAAAAATCGGAGGAGTTGCAGAATGTGTGGATTACAGATGCCTCTGCTAAGAGAGAGGGTAAACAATGGAGATACCGAGCTGCAGCTATTAATGTAGATGGTAACAGGGAAATCATTACCGAGGTTGAGGGCAGTGCCCAAGTGGGAGAGTTAGGGGCAGTGTGGAGTGTGTTTAATAGCTCAGAAGGGGCTAAGACTCCGGTGTACATTTCCACTGACTCGTTTGCAGTGTTCAAAGGATGCACGGAATGGCTCCCTTTTTGGGAACAGAATAACTGGGAAGTAAACCGAGTGCCAGTGTGGCAAAAGGAGAAGTGGCAAAAAATCTTAGATATTGCCAAACATGGGGATTTTGCGGTAGCGTGGGTACCGTCTCACCAGGAAAGGGGCACTGGCAGGTGAATGGAATAATAGGGCAGATGAACTGGCCAGAATTGTTCCTTTGCAGCAGGAAAATCAAACCGGGGAAAACTGGGACAGACTTTTGGAATGGTTACACGTTAAGCGTGGCCACTCAGGGTCTAATGATTTATACAAAGAGGCACATGCCAGAGGCTGGCCTGTCACTCGGGAATCTAGCAAAACCTGTATTTCAGCTTGTGAACAATGTAGACTTGGACTAGAGCGACACCCCATGGAAGATTCCCCCATTCATTTGAGAGATAAAAAGCCTCTCTGGGAAACTTGGCAGATAGATTACAAAGCCAGAAGGGAAGCAGTACGCATTAGCAGGCGTGGAAGTGATTTCTAGCCTAGTTCAAACTGAAGCGTTTCCACGAGCGACTGGGGAAAATACCGTGTGAGCCCTGAAAATTTAGCTTAGTTTCCTCCCAAAACCTGATTCCATTCAGTCAGACAATGGCAGACATTTTACTGCTGCCAAAGTGCAGGAGCGGGCGAGGGAAGAGGGAATCAAGTGGGTATTCCACACCTCATATTACCCCCAAGCTAACGGGATAGTAGAAGGAACTAATGGACTCTTAAAACGATTTCTGAAACCTCACAAGCCACATCGGGTGAAATGCCTTTGGGATGCAGTTCCCCGAGTTAATGATCGCTGGGGAATAAATGGATGTCCCCGACTGAATGCCTTTTGTCCTAAACCCCCGACTTTGACCCCAAAGTCTCAGACTCTCAGTACTCCCGGAGAGCAAGTTTTTTGTCCTGGACAGCCTGTGTGAGTAGAAATGCCAGCCATTGCAGCTGTTCCTCTCATGCTCGCTGAAACTCTTAATAAATATGCTTGGAAAGGCAAAGATGCTCATGGAAAAGAATAAAATCAACACCAGGTGGATTACTCCACCCTTCTAATAACAATTTACTTCTGGTTCCTTTGAAGGAACCGAGTCTGGTTTTCCTTTTCCAGGTGAGGACTCTGGAGCCTGCCTGAAAAAAAGAAACAGCCATATGAAGCCGCTGATTGTCTGTGTGGCTTCATCAGTATTCGCCTTATTAATATTTTTAGGATGTTCGGCATACCACTGCAGACATTGTTTTGGTCGACCATTGTCACCATGTTTAATATCCAGGGAAGCTCCTGTGCCTCCCTCACTCTCAGAGGGTGGCAAGATGGATTTACAGCTTTAGGCCAGCAGGTGGCTGATGCTTTTAATCTGACTAATTGTTGGATATGTGGGAGTCCTTTAGGATTTAAAGACTGGCCATGGACATCAAAACCACTATCCCCAAAATGGCTCGTGAGTAATTTGAGTGACATAACCGTTGGTAATAACTCATTCTATTGGAATGAAGAGATAAACCCATGGAAAATCCAAGTTCCAGAAAAAGGAGAATACTGTTTGAATCGGAACAGCAGCAATGGAGTTTTTGTGGGTCACTGTGTCTAATTGGACATTTAAATATGGAAATCATTGTATTATTCCAGACTGTTGACCTATTAATTGTTCAACTTATAACCACTCTCTTCATGCTTAGGGTGACATGTTATGGTGTTTGTATAACAACACCACCAATGAAAAACTTATCCCTCGCAGGCTAAGTTGGGCATGGGTCAATGAAACTGGACATAAAAAAACTATTTATTAACTTTTGGTCTAGTAGCAATCTATACTGGAGCTAAGGTATTGAGGGAATCTGACCCTTTGACTTGTGCCATCAGTGGCATAACTAACCAAACAGTAACCATTAAGTGTAACTATAGTAGTCCAGTAGAAGCATGGAAATGTGATCTTTGGATTAAAGGGAAAAAGGCAAATAATCAAATTAAGCACCCTTTGGACTTAAAAAACACCACTTATTTTGAAAATCCTTGTAATTCCAATTTGAAGGCACAAAGGGGATGGACCATTTATAAATGGAACTTGGGCCCTAAAAGGTCATTATTGGATTTGTGGTCATCGTGCTTATCGAAATTTACCAAATAATTGGAGTGGAACATGTTATGTGGGTTATATACGCCTCTTCTATTTCCTGCTACCAGGGGAAAATGGAGACAGTTTGGGAGTTATGATATATGATGACCTTAATCGATATCGGTGGTCCATTGACACTTCTATAACAGGTGGTAGCAATAAAACCTGGGCCAAGAGAAGTGGACCCCTCAACGTATCCCAAAACATTATGGACCTGCCACCTGGAACCCCAGTGAGTGGCTCAGCGGTGCTAAAGAACCTATCTATAATCCAAATTGCATTATTTGGTTGCAAGCTGTCCTGGAGATCATTACTAATGAGACAGCACATGCCCTTGACCTATTGGCAGATCAGGCTACACAAATGCTGAACAGCAATATTGCAGCATGGCATGGTTCTCAATTACCTGCTAGCCAAAGAAGGAGGTGTTTGTGGTAAACTAAATTATTCTAATTGCTGCTTAAAAATTGATGATGGCAGCAAAATTATTGAACAGATTACTGCAGGAATACAAAAGCTGGCCCATGTTCCTGTCCAGATGTGGAAAGGCTGGGATATTGACATGTTCTCCTGGTTCCCTGGTCGTCCATGGGTTAAGCGAATCCTATTTTATTTGTTACATGGTCTTGCCATGCTGATGTTTTTACCATGTATCATTCCATGTTTTATACATTTGATTCAACATGTTGTAGCTAAGATGCAATTTATAACTACAGTCTCACCTGACGGTGTTAAAGAAATTCGTCCTGTGCACCCAACTACACCATCAGTAATACAAATTGTATAGTGTTATTTTATTTTCTTTTACCTAAATTTGCGACAGAAGTTTCTAGACCCAGATGGTACATGCACATTAAGCTAAGGGGGCCTGGAAATCTATTTTCCCACTGCGTATCCTGACCCTGACTTTGGCAAAGCAGGGCAGCAGACCACACTTTCTGGCCTGTCCAGGTCTCACTGAATGGCAGCGCAGCCTCCTGGTGTGTCATCCACTCCTCCTAGTTTAGTGTCATCAGCAAACTTGCTGAGGGCACACTCTGTCCCTTCATCCAGGTCACCGATGGATAAGTTGAACAGGACGGGACCCAGTACTGACCCTGGGGAACACTGCTGGAGCTACAGGCCTCCAGCTGGACTCTGCGCTGTTGACCACAACCCTCTGAGCTCTGCCATTCAGCCAGTTCTCAATCCACCTCACTGTCCACCCATCTAACCCACGCTGCCTGAGCTTCCCTGTGAGGGTGTTGTGGGAGGCTGTGTCAAAAGCATTGCTGAAGTCAAGGTAGACAACATCCACTGCTACCCCGTCCTCTACCCAATCAGTCATTGCATCATAGAAAGCTATTAGGTTGGTCGGGCATGATTTCCCCTTGGTGAATACATGTTGACTACTCCTGATAACCTTCTTTTCTTCCACACTTAGAGACTGGCATCCAGGATGAGCTGTTCCATCACCTGTCCAGGGATGGAGGTGAGGCTGACCAGTCTGTACTTTCCTGGGTCTTCCTTCATACCCTTGTAACAGACTGGAGTGACATCGGCTTTCCTCCAGTCCTCAGGCACCTCTCCTGTTCTCCATGACCTTTCAAAGATGATGGAGAGTGGCTTCGTAGTAACATCTGCCAGCTCCCTCAGCACCCGGGGGTGCATCCCATCGGGGCCTGTAGATTTTTGGGTGTCAAGTTGGCTAAAATGATATATAATGTAATGCTCCTCAACCAAGGGAAAGTTTTTCTTTCTCCTCACTTTCTCTCTTGCCTTCAGGGTCTGGGAAACCCGAGGGGTGGCCTGGGCAGTGAAGACTGAAGCAAAGAAGGCGTTCAGTAACTCTGCTTTCTCTGTATCCTTCATCACCAGGGCACCCACCTTATTCAGCAGCAGGCCCACTTTTTCCCTAGTCATCCTTTTGCTACCTATGTCGGAAGAAGCCATTCTTGTCCTTGACATCCCTTGTCAGATTTAAATCCAAATGGACCTTAGCCTTCTTTGTCACCTCCCTGCATATTCTGATAATGTTCCTACATTCCTCCCTAGCGGCCTGTCCCTTCTCCCACATCCCACAAACTTCCTTCTTGTGTTTGAGCTTTTCTAGGATAAGTTTGAGAACTTCTATGTCACTTCTACGCTTCAGCCAGTAGAGGGCAGCAAAGCACACCGCCGCACCACAGCTTACCTTAAAAGTAGAGGATGGGAAGGGCAGAACCTGAGGAGCAAGTCTGTGTGCGTAATTCCACTGAAAAAACGTTGTCCACAATTCATTTATTCCTTGTGCCAGGAGCAGGCTTTTCCTAGGAATGGTGAGTGCCTTTCATCCTATTATCCCATTCATAGTTAAGAGTTTTTAAAACTGACCCTCTTGGTTTTTTGGCTCATCTCTATTTGCTCTTGTTATGGTTGGAGTCCTATGGCAAGTCCTTGGACCCCTCTTGACATTAAACAATGTTTATTTACAATGAGCATGAGCTTGACTGGCTCAGGGTGTTAATTTGAGAAGTTTTTATCTTCAGAAAGAAAGAAATCCCTTTACATGTGACTAATTATTCTTATATGGAAGACATAAGGATAATATTTATTGCTCCTCTTATCTCAGTTGTCTGGGCATAAAGTAGAATTAAATCGCAGTGGTAAATGGTAAAAGCCTAAAATGGTGTAGGTGGGAGTATGTGGCGGTACAACATGCAGAGGAATTTTCCTGATTAAAAATTGGACCATGTATCTTTCAGTGACTGTGTTGGATTTTCAGCATAAATTCAAGATGAGAATAGTACTGTTTTCTTAGGGAGGTGTTTGGTTTTTCTCTAAGTATTGGTTCTACACCTTCTCTGAGAAAGAAACTAATACTGCACTTTTTCTTTCTCAGGTTTGGCATCCCTCTGTGAAAATATGCCCAGCAGCAAGGCAAACGAGCCTGGGGATGTAGTTAGAGCCAAGAATGGAAAACCAATACAGGTATGTATGTGAAACCTGGATTTTGAATACTTGTAGTTAATTGGTTTAATCAATCAAGTTATAAGGCTGCAGTCAGAATACATGTTTGAAAAGACCCTTTAAAAAGATAAGCAGTGCAAATGCAGTTTAAATATATATATATAAGTATGTTATTAATTAGAAATTCCTATCATAAGATTCTTTCAAATATAAATATAGATTGAAGAGATTAGACATGTTTTATAAATTGCTAGGAAAAGCTGAAAAGTATGAGCATTTACTGAACATGCTAGACAGCCTTTGTTTTAGCACAAGTGGTGGTTACAATGCTTATAAACACAGATCCTCAGTCAGAATGAGTAGCTTACTAATTGCTTCCAGCAGACCCTTCAGGACACTTCCCCGCTATCTGGAGTAAGACATAAGAGTATTAGTTTCCCGCTGACGTAACCAAGGGCTTTACACTGCCAAGCTGCTCTGTACGATCAGGTCTGAGTCATAGGGGCTGTTGGTTCAAAGGAGCTTTCCAAATCAGTATCCAAAATACATATTTAATATTTAATCCAAACTGTTCCATATTCATATAATAGATTAAATGGTACTGAAAGTCACTGTGCTGTAGATGACTGATTTTGTGCAGAAGTAGATGGCATAATATTTCAGTCTGTCTGGATTTCTGTGGTTCTGCCACCTTTGACTTGCGGAGCCTTCTAGTTCCTTGAGGTTCTTCTCCCAAAACTGAGTTCAGTCACCCTCTGCTTTGAGGGAAAAGACTGGGCACACATCCCCCCACCAGGAAGAAATTAGCAAGACGGTGCTAGTAGCTCAGAGCACATCATGCAATTAATCTTGCAGAATTTATCCTGAGCTTTCCCTGAATGGGGAAAGCAGCAAAGAGGCTATTGATTTTTTTTTAATTATTTTTTTTTTTTAGGAAATAAGTTTCAAGGTCCAAAGAGAAAGCAGTACAACAAAGAACCGTTTCCAGGCTTGCGTCTGTGTTTCTTTGTGGCACAGAATCACAGAATGGGCAGAGTTGGAAGGGATTTCTGGGGATCATCTAGTCCAATCCCCCCCCTAAAGCAGGTTCTCCTAGAGCAGGTTGCACAGAATTCCATCCAGGCAGGTTTTGAATGTCTCCAGAGGAGGAGACCCCACAACCTCTCTGGGCTGCCAGTTCCAGTGCTCTGTCACCCTCAAAGAAGTTTCTCCTCACATTCAGATGGCACCATCTGCATTGCAGTTTGTGCCCGTTGCCCCTTGTCCTGTCACTGAGCCTGCTGAAAAGAGCCTGGCCCCATCCTCTTGACACTTGCCCTTAATATATTTGTAGACATTGGTAAGACAACTCTCTCCTTCTTTGCAGTTTCCATTTGCCAGATCACTGTGCTTGCTCAGTACCCACCCCTGAGATTCCCGGGGCTTTGCTGGGAATGGTAACCGGCCCTCTGGGCATGGTTACTCCATTGGGGTAACAATCTCCAATTGGGAGATTTGGAGCTCCACTGGGGCACATCTCCAGCCTCCAGGCTCTTCTGAGGAGTCAGCAGTGCAGAGGCCCAGCATACAGAGGAGGTTGCAGTGGTGAAAGATGACTTGACCTCAGTTACAAATTTTATTTTATAAATGTAACTGTATATCAGTATCTTTCTTTTTTTCTTTTTTTCCTTTTTTTTTTGTAGTTTGAGTAAATTTGATTACTTGAAGTTCCTAGGGCCTGTGGCAATGCATTTACAACCTGACAGCTATTTAAAATAGTAAGTAAGAAATTAGTCAGTGAAAGGGATATTTTGAGTAGTTAATCTGTTTTTACTGGTTTTGCACCTGAAGGTAGATAACACAGATGCAGAAGGAAGACTGCTGTTAGCTGATGCTCTCTGTTATGCCCACAATTTTAATGCAAGGGCTACTGTGAATGCTGCAACGTTAACAGGTAAGCAGTCTCCCCCCTAGCTCACTTTGCAAGTCAGTTCTTTGTTGCTGTCATTAATTGGGCTGTGGATTAGTTGCACTTTGTTTCGAAAGCCAACCTGAATAGTGGCTGAGATGATTTTACATGTTGCGGGACAACAGGTAGCACAGTTTATGCTCTAATAACTTGTACAGCTGCACTGTGTCTATAGGACAAGGGAGGGTATTGCATGCAGGGTACAGCAGTGTCAACGAAGTTGGGCCAGCCCAGCTGAGCTGGAACCTAAAAGAGCAGGAAAACCTACAGAGACTTCCTGCAGATGTTTCTGCAGATCTTCCCAGTGCTTCCATTTCTGAGCTAAGCCCTCCCAACTCCCAGGGCTAAGTGATGCAGAGATGCTGGCATGGTTGTGGAAGTATCCTACCAAGTCCATATGGCAATGGCCGTGCTGGAGCCAAAGTAGTTTCTTTGTGAATGGCTTCTGGACTGCCTGAGCTCTGACCTAGCCAGCACCAGTTCTTCCGTTATGTGAGCTAACTTAGGTCTCCCTGAAACTAGGTAATAGAGTCATTATCATCTTCCTAAGAGTTTGTTTGACTGAAGTATCTCTTTATTTTATGTGCAGTTTGCATACTTTCAGGCATAATAAAATGTGCTTCAATTGTTTCATCTCTACAGTTGTATATGAATGAGGTTATAATTTTAAATTTAAAACCAGCAGCCTTGTGTATGCATCTCATGAACCGCAGTAACAAGCTGTCATGGGTGAAGTCACTAGCTGAAATGAGAAGAAACATGGAAGAGTAGTTCCGACAGGAGTCCACTGTGTTGCTTAATGAATATGCTAAACAAAATAATTAGCTTTCTATATTTTCTCTAGTAGTGCTTTAAATTATGTTCCATCTGTTTTACCAGTTCAAACACTGATATGTTTTATACTGATCAAATGTTTCAATAAACAGAAGGGAAGCTGATTTTAAGATCATTTGCTTGTATAAAAGTATTCCCATATAAAGGGCATGACAGGAGGAGGAGTTTACTCCCGCTACAGATTATTCTGTGTTTGGGTTGCTTGGGCACCAAGTAAAAAAGGACAGCTCCTGTAGAAATCTCTTTGATGTTTCTTTTTCAGGTCAGCATTTTGACAGGAGACAGAGTTTGGAGAATGCCTCTCTTTGAACATTACGCAAAACAAGTAACAGACTGTCCTCTTGCAGATCTGAGTAACATTGGAAAGTATAGCAGGTAAGGTGTGCCAGTATCCTTCATGTGCCCCTTTCTTTCAGTGCATTTATTTAATGTTTGCACTGTTGGTGTTGCTTTAGAAACAATACAATTTTTCTGCTTCCCACAGAGCTGGAGGAGCATGCACAGCTGCTGCATTCCTGAAGGAATTTGTGAATGCCTCTCACTGGGCTCATTTAGATATAGCTGGTGTGATGTCGAATAAAGATGAGGTGCCCTATCTTCGAAAAGGCATGGCAGGGCAGCCTACAAGAACACTAGTAGAGTTTGCAGCTCGATTAAGTCAAGAAAGTCACAATACCAAATTAAACACTTACTCTAAAATCACCCACTCTGCCTTAAGAAAAAAAATTCTTAAAGTACTATCTGTAAATGAATGCCCCAAGCATATTTTCACTATGGCAATGAACTACCAAATGCATTTTATAAATCATTACCTCGGTAAGAATATTTCACCTTTGAGATTTGTCACCTCATATTATGCAATTTAAAATAAAAAATATTCTGTTTCAACTATTAAGATACTTAGTACCAAAACACGATGATGGAAAACATCTGAGCTTCTATTTTATATGTAAAGTAAGTATAATTATTGCAGACAATAAATCTTACTTGGGTGTGTGTGTTGATTGACAGAGTATTGACGGTAGATGGAGATCACAGCTGTGCCTTGGGTTTGCATGAATTGTAGGTGACGTGAAAGGTAACTCGGCAATGTTGTTTATAAAAATACCATTTTAAAATTTTTCCTTAGAAAAAGTAAGATGGCTGTTGGTATCAGGGTAGAAATGATGTGCCATCAGACTCTCTCAGCTGTTGCAATTAGTACGATTAGCATGGCTTCAGCACTATGTTACATAGTGCGTCTTCAACAAGGGCCAGCAAGAGTGTATCTGTAACTGTTTTACAAAAACTAATGAAGGGAATTCGGCGTTTGGTGGGTTTTTGAGGGGGAACCTGCCACTATCTCCCATCATTTGTCACCCTGCTGCTTTCCCCCCTTTCCTGGTGTGCGGCTGTCAGGCTCCAGGCAGGGACATGTGGCCCTGAATCAGTTCGAACGTCAAACAGATTTAACACGCCATGGGGTGATGTTTTCTGGAGAGGGTGGGGACCCAGGCCCGCGGGTGGGTGTGTTAAAGGCGGCTGTGTAACCGACGCTGCGGAGCCGGTGCTTTCCCAGGCTGGAGGGCTGGAAACCGGCGAGGCCCGGGCGGGAGAGGGTGGCTCTGCTCGCCCCGCCGCGCCTCCTTGCCGCTTCGGGCGGAGGCGCTGCCCGGCAGGCTGAGGGACCGGCCGGCGGCGGGCGGGGCGGGCGGCTGGCGCTGAGGCGGCGGGGGCGGGCCCGCCCTCGGTTCCCGCCCTCGGTTCCCGCCCTCGGTTCCCGCCCTCGGTTCCCGGCGCAGGCGCGGCCGCGGCTCGGCCGGCAGGGCACGCCATGGCGGGCGCGCTGAGCGGCATGTTCACTAACCAGCCTCCGGGGCCGCCGCCGCCGCCGGGGCCTCCCGGCGGGCCTGGCCCGCCTGGCCTCATCCCGCCTCCGACAGGGCCGCGCAACCCCAACAACACGCTCGTGGACGAGCTGGAGGCGTCGTTCGAGGTGCGCGGGCCGGGGCGGGGGAGGCCGCGGGTGGGCGCTGCCCTCACGGCGCCGGCCCCCGCGGCCCTCTGACCGCCGCGCTGCCCTCTCTCGCAGGCCTGCTTCGCCTCGCTGGTGAGCCAGGACTACGTGAACGGCACGGACCAGGAGGAGATCCGCACCGGTGAGGCCCCGGGGGGTGCCGGGCTCGCCCGACCGCTCGGCAGTGCTGCGGCTCGGCTTTCCCCGGAGCCCTGCATGCGCCACGCATTTTTTCTGCAGGCCTCGAGTGCTGCGGGGCTCGGCTGGGGTGGCAGATCGGGGGCTCTGCTTCCCGTAAAACTTGTGTTGCAGATGCATTTGGGCTTTGCCAGGGGTGTATGTGCCTTGTCATTTGAGGCCAAATGAGGTTTAGAAACTACTTCAGGGTCTTTGAATAATGACTCTGGCATAACTTGGTGTCGCTTGCACCTTGAATACTGTGCTCAGTTTTGGGTCGCTCACTAGAAGAAAGACATGGAGGTGCTGGAGCGTGTCCAGAGGAGGGCAGCGAAGCTGGTGAAGGGTCTGGAGCACAAGTCTGATGAGGAGCGGGTGAGGGAATGGGGGTTTAGCCTGGAGAGGAGGAGGCACAGGGGAGACTTCATTGCTCTCTGCAGCTTCCTGAAAGGTAGGGTTTGGTCTCTTTTCCCAAGTAACAAGTGGTAGAACAAGGGGAAGTGGCCTCAAGTCACGCCAGGGGAGGTTTAGATTGGATATTAGGAAAAATTTCTTCACTGAAAGGGCAGTCAAGCACTGGAACAGGCTGCCCAGGGAAGTGCTTGAGTCACCATCCTGGGAGATACTTGAAAGCCATGTAGATGTGACACTTAACAGACATGGTTTAGTGGTAGGTTTAGCAGTGTTGGGTGTATGGTTGGACTAGACTATCCTAAGGGTCTTTTCCAACTTAAATGATTTTATCATTCCGTGATTCCCAGGTGGAACACTGTTCACAGTAGTGGGAGGCTCCCATGGAAGGAAAACCACCCAGGAATGATCAGGGTCTTGTGGAAAGGCCTGAGTGCCAGCAGGCTCCTGGGGTTGTGTGGGATTACGTTAACGTGCAGTGAAATAAATGGTTCAAAAAGTAGGAAGCTAATGTGATACATTAGGAAGCTATATGAACCAATAATAAATGGTGGGAATGGAAAGCCTAGATGGTTTAGTAGTGAAGTTTTAAGACTTGTATGACAGGCACCTCTGTGGGAGGTGTAACTCACACTGAACGGGAAGTTAAAAAATAGCCATTGACTACTGTTCAGAAGTGTACTTTTCTCTGAAAATTTTTTGAAGTTGATTCTTAAGTGCTATTTTGAAAACAGCTATCTGGATATTGGGTCATATTCATATACTGGAATGGGACAGTTTTTGTTATCAAAACAGTAGTGCATAATAGGCGAACACAGAATATTCTCCTAAATATGCCCATATTTTAGAATCTTACACTGAGTTTGTTGCTTGGGTGTGCAGTGAAATGTTTTCTCTGTTCAACCAAGTTCCACAAATTTATTTTACCACTCTTTTTCATAGTAAAAAATGTAATAAAACTTGGGGAAAAGAGTTGTTGTCTTGCATCTTTAAAAGAAGTTCTGAAAGTTTGCCAAGCAACATTTTATTGCACATCCTTGTTTTACAAAGACATCATTTTAGTAAATCTGAAGATTTTCTTTCAGACCAGTATCAGCCTGACAGCTTGTTCTTTGGAATCTATTTTTTCTGTTTTGTTATTTTATGTTTAGGTGTTGATCAGTGCATCCAGAAGTTTCTGGATGTTGCAAGACAAACAGAGTGCTTTTTTCTACAAAAAAGACTGCAGCTGTCAGTCCAGAAACCAGAGCAAGTAATTAAAGAGGTACGTTTAAATTAATTTACCTCGGTTGTTCTAGATCAGATAAGCTGTACCAGTGCAGCTGATCACCTTATTCATGCTAATTTTGGGTTTCTCAACATGATGCTGATCTTAAGTTGGTAGAACTTGACTGTTAACATAGCTCTCACCATGAACCTGGAGAAGCTGGTTGCCTGCTGCTCTGTGGAGTATTGGAACACAGACGGTAGTTTCATTGGAAGAAACAAACTAGTTAGTCAAATTTTACTGGAAGTAACGATTTCTGAAATATGTGACATAGGGGAATGGAACTGGTGTACTCGCAGTGCTTTTCCTCTGTTTCATTAGATAATTTTCCAGTATTAGAATCCTTATAAGATCAGTTTGAAAACTCAAGCTAAAAAAAATTATATGCTCTTCATGTGAGATGGTTGTTCTTATGAATATTGTCTGTTTACTAATACAGATTTTTTGATCCGTAGGATGTTTCAGAATTAAGAAATGAATTGCAGAGAAAAGAAGCATTAATTCAGAAGCATTTGAGTAAATTGCGACAATGGCAACAGGTCCTGGAAGATATCAGTGTACAGCACAAAAAGCCTGCAGAAATGCCTCAGGGTCCATTAGCTTACCTAGAACAAGCATCTGCTAATATTCCTGCTCCAATGAAGCAAACATGATCTTTGGTTTTACATAGCTGAGTATTTTCAACAATGCAAAGCAGTGATGTTCTTTTTACTTTGTATGCTTTTTGTATAATGTAATTTGTACTACAAATATAAATAGTTAAGATAGTTAAGCAAAATAAATTACCCTTTTTTCGGGTTTTTTTTGCTTTCCCCAGACACATGGATTGGTTTTATTCTTCAGTGGAAAATATACAGAGTTGCTATTCAGGATGCTTTCTGGTAGAAGTGTGTTTTCCAGAATGCATCCTGTTCCTTCCAGAAAGGGTGGCCCTAGCTTTCCCCAAACTATATCTTTGCTGGTATGATGAAAATACTTGCAAAGATTACTGTTTGATTTTGCTGGAAGATTTAAATGTTTTCTGATCCAGTAATTATCAATAAGTACCACTGTAGAAACACTTTTAGATTTGTCTGTATCTAGGTCAGATCAAGAGTGTATGTTTTTTTGAAGGGAATTGTCCATCTCTACTGGGGTTTTGCTCACTTTATGAAGGGGTCTTGGGATATAAGAATTTGATTCTTGTAGGATGAAATGAAACTGCAAAATGCACCCTTGGGGGTTAGGTACTGCAGGCCCAATGTTAGTGGTGTTCTGTCAGGCTAGTGTAGAGATTGTCCAACATACCTACCCCCAAAATAAAGACCGCTTAGTGTACATGTTGGGTCATCAGCACTGTCCAGTCTAGAGAATTAGCTTGTAGTGGGGTACGCTATTTAGTAATTTAAATGTAGAAAAAAAAAAAAAGATTTTGGAGGTAGAAATAGCAAAGGAGTCCTGTCTCTGTATTACTAGGCAATGAGCTTAATTCATCCATATAGCCAGGAAAGCTACTTTCTAGGGACATCTTTTAGGGGATGGAGTTAACTAATCAGAATACTGTAACCCTGGAGATCAGAATTAGTAATTGTGTACTGAACTTTCTAGCGTGGTTCAAAGTTTTTGGGGCAAGAGTGGATAAAAACTCTTTAACAAAAAACTTAGCCCTATACGTTTCTGATCCTCTCATGGATACTCGTGTTACTCACTGTATACCATTTTATCCCCTTCTTGATTACATGTATAAAAAGAATCTTTTTGGCAAATCTGATGTCAGAATCTTCCAAAGCAAGCAATTCATCTAGGAAAAATACACTAGATGGCTGGGATGAAAGTATTGGTCTGTAGAAGCAGTCTGCCCCTTCTGTCATCTTTTTACCACCTGTGAGTGGTGTTTTATAGTTAAGTTCTTGCATTTGTTGGCACAGTTCTTGCTGTTTAAGAGGAGGTTAGGCTGGAGATGTGCCTCTTCACACACGCAGAATTTGTTACATAGCTGGGCTCTGCTGGTTGAAATTAAATGGGGATTCAAATTGTCCAGCAGCTGAAGATGAACTATCCTATCTTAAACTCTATAGACTGCTGGTGGCCCAATTCCCTGAGGGCTAACTTCTCATGGGTGTCTTTCCTCCCAGTAATGAGTTAGCTAGCATGATCTGATAAACGTAGTCATATGCCCACTTTGCATAGGCATAGGAACAATATTGAGATAAAACATACAAGTACACAGTTACCTGGAACTCGAGTGCATCAGTCTTGACTCCACACTTCACCGTAACTTAGCACTATTTTGCAAAACAGAAATGGATGATTTACAAGCAAGTTTTAATGTTCATACTTACATATTATCCTAATTTATCAGGTTGAAATATGTATTGAAGTGCAACAGGAATATTACATTGCAGCACTGACTATACAGAACAGTTTATTAAGCAAACCAGAAAGTCTTTCTAAACGAGCCTGCTATAAACATGCTATTCTTGTAGGTATTCTGCATGCTGTACAGCTTAAAAGAAGTTTAGCAAAAACCTATTAAAAACTTAAAAAATTACATTATTGTATGCAGAAATTATTCTAAGCAGCTGATGAAGCAAACTTACAGAAATCACCTACAGAAGTAAGATCTTTTTTCAGCTGAAGCCAGACTGACAGGACATATCGGAGATAAAATTGCATATGTAACATAATTGTGGAGTGGTACAGTCTCTAGATTTAAAAGTGTCTTCACATAACAGTATCCAGAATTTTGCTTTTTACTTCATTTTTTACCGTTTGTTAAAAAAATTGCATTTTTCTTAAATCCATGCCTATAACTCCATATTTATTAAATTAGGAGAGTGCAGTCATTCCTAATTATTTACTGTGAAATTACATATTATTTTTTTTTCCCCTGAATCATATATTGGATTATCATTCCCTAAAAGAAAACAGGAACGGCTTTTCTAGTAATTCTGAGAAGCATGGAAATAGTATAATTTAAAATGAAAAATATTTAGTAAACCATTCCTGATGCTGAGGGTCTTGGTT
Organism: Falco biarmicus; assembly: GCF_023638135.1. NCBI lineage: Eukaryota > Metazoa > Chordata > Aves > Falconiformes > Falconidae > Falco > Falco biarmicus. Next base: position 92,507,894 of record NC_079288.1, read on the forward strand.
TTGGTCATCTTTGGTTTGCGGTGGTTCATTGCCATGTGTCCTGTGCAAACAAATAAGCATTAGCATCACTTACAATCTTACCAATATTTAATACTTTTTTGTCCTGTGAAAACATATGATCTTATGAATGGATCTGTGCTCACTTGAACTGGATGAGGCCAAAAGGTGCCAGCTACAATTTCTAGTGCGCTGTGTGCTAGCCTGGTAACTGGGCTAACAGCACTAGTAGTAACACAAAGGGAAGCTTGAAGGAGAGCTAAACAGCTAGGTAGAAATGTTTGAACATAATTCTTGACATCTAAAAAATAAAAAAAGATGCTTCAAGAATATGAAGTCTTGAAAATCAGAGAATGGCAGCTGCAATTCACTCTTAAAAATATGAAATACAATTTATTTGTTAAAAATGCTGGGTAAAACTGGAACTGAAAGACTGATGGGAATATTGACTGGCAATCTTATTACACTTGATTTTTCAGCATTCAGGATGCTTTTTTAACATGTATATTGGTTTTGGTTAGCTTTTAGTAGCAAATATAACTTCACTTATTAATTTAGAAAAGTAAGGAGCAGCCAACCTACCCTCAGTCTCCCTGTATGTTTCCCTTTAAGATACAAATCTGATTTGCTTTGGCAGTCATCTGGCATGACACAATGCTTTTAAGATGTAGTAATTGCCAAACTGGATCCACGCCTGTGTCCTGGGTTATTGTCTTTGGCAGCAGTCAGCACCACCTGCCTTCAAGGAAAGAACTCGCTAGCACACAGTTCACAGGATAACACATCTCCACTGGGAGACAGGTGAGAAGGCTGGCTTTTGTTCTGAAGTACAGTGGTAGGATCATCTTTTTAGTATTTATCATTATAACTGTATAATGTTAACTACATACATTTTTAACTATTCCTTGAAGCAAGAGTTCAGTGATGTTTGTAAACCACTAAATGTTTAAATAACAACTCATAAGTTTGAAGAAAAATTCAAGGTTTCCAGAGAAAAAACATCAATTTAAGAAGCTGTTAGTAAAGTATCTGCAGATCAATTTTTGTCTCTTAACCGTTTGCCAAATGATTAGCCTAGATGCATTCAGATATCTCCTAAATAAAAGTATGCCATCTACATCTACCAAGTGCAAAGCAAGGGGACACAACTAAGAAGGAAAACACATTGCCCAAAGTTTTAAACGGCCATGTTCACTGTTAATTACATTCTTGGTGAAATACTTGCAACTCCTTCCTTTTTTTTGTACCAGAAAGGGTTGCAAGCATAAGCTCTGCTAGGCAGTGATCACAGCCTACTTCTGCAGTAAAGTCTGGGACCTATCTGCAGAGAATTGAACACATGGAGCTCACTGCACAACAGGAACGTTATGTCATTGTTTACTTCCAAATGTCTAACATGTTTGAATTGCCTACAAGATTCTGAACACCAATTCATTTATCTCACAAGTCACTGCAAAATGGACAAATACCTTGTGGCAGCACTGCTGTCTGAGGACTGTGCTGATGGAGAGCCCACCCTGAGGCAGCCAGGACTCCGGTCTAAGCTTGTAGATTTTGTTATTTGAGGAGCACTTCCTTTTGATCTCAAGTCACAGCTCAGAAAGCTCTTTGCGTAGGAAGCTAAGTTCGGAACACTGACAACACGACTGGGCACCTGAACCGTTTTCTTCTGCTGCTTTTTATTGTAACAGAGAACTTCATTACACACAAGTATTTTTTTTTTTTACGCTTTATACCATAAAACCTCAACAATACCTCATTCCCAGATACCTTGTGAGGAGCACCCAAAAAATGAAAAATTCTTTTTCTATAGGCATTTAAAATAAATTCTCAGGGTATGCTGTGAAGATCCATGGATTAAGTAGTCCAATTAAAACAACTGTATTTGATTTTGATGTTTTGGATACATCAAAGCCAACAGTTTTGCAGAACTCAGGTGCTTGCCACCAACTTGTCCTCCCTTCTTTCCCTGACTATTTATAGACAATTATCATACAGAGGGGCTGGAAAGACAAAAGGGCAAATCCTGAGCAGCCCAAACACGATTCATAATTTTCCTCGATGCATCCAATGTCCCAGATAGCAACTCCCAAATCTGCAAGCAGCTCCTAAATCTGCAAGCAATGGCTTTGCTTATGCCAGTGGAAGACCGATGTCTTTGGGGTTCTAGTGGTTTATATTTGGTTGAACGCCTGTGTCTGTGTGCGCTTATACTTCCACAGAATTTATGTTATAATCAGCACCTGACTGTAGTTGACTTACTAGAAAAAATTCTACTGAATAACTACCATAAAAAATTAATAGGACCTTTATTGTCCTGACCATCTGAATGATTCAAATAGCAATAAAACATCATTTGTGATTTAAATTGCATTGCACATCTTACCTTCACGGAAGGAGTCAAGCATCCTGTATTAGGGTTGAAAGAAAATGATCGAGTCCTGTAAGTTTGAGTGCTGGCTAAAAGTGAATACTGACATTTTCTTCCTTCCTGAGGGGAAAGAAAGTTATGTGCATGGAAACATGTATCTGTCAAAGTATTCCAGAACAGAAAGAAAGAATCAGTGTGAAGCAATGTGTGAAACACTGAACAGAGCCTTCCAACAGATTTCAAAATGTATATGTACATATAAAAGGAAATCTTACTGCCAGCTGCTTGATAATCTCTTCTCTCCCGCTTAATTTATCTTGCAGGCAGCCTATAAGGTGTGTATCTTGTGATCTGGACTCCCGCTTTCTTGATTTTTCTTCTAATTCTTTAAGTCTGTACCAAAAAAATCCAGACCAGAAAACATTCCTCAGACCAGTCAGGTTCAGGAGATACCTGGGCTGTACTCTGCCCTAAATTCCAAACCTAAAATACAGGGACATAGTCAGGCCTTTCTGATATAACAGCATTTTTAAAAAATTGGCATCTGTACATGGATTAGACGTAAGTATATAATGTGGATTTCCAAAATAAATCGCCACCAGGGTTCCACCCACTACACCTGTCCAGTGTAAAATACAACTACTGGTGTAAAATACTAACAAGCTTGCACACCACACTGCTAGTCTAGTTTCCTAAAGAAAAAAATGTTTGTCACAGTATCTATGCATGTCTGTATTCACCTATTTGTTCTCTTTTGTGACCCAGTAACTTCAGAATCCACAGGCTAATTCCAACCATATTTGACAGAGGCCTCAGAAATACTCAATTCCTCTAACTTTCACAAAAAGAGAGGCTTAGATACACATGCTAAATCTAATCTTGTAGTGTGAGTTCAGCTCTTTAAATGCCTTAGTCAGGGGAAAAGACTCAAATGAGAACTTACACTGTCTTACAGATGGTGTGGCAACATTTGATTGACCCATGAGAAAACAAATTATTTCATCAGCCAGGTTAATTAATTTTGCTGCATGAGAAACTGAGTACTATGAAGTTCACCTGCTATACTGAGAAATGTATTACAGAATACAAACCACCATTTTTGTGGGGGTTTTTTGGTTAAGGGTAAACGTTTTTGAGAGGACCCCTCCCCTCAATCTTACACTCTTAATTTAGTGTATCTTAGAGTTTAGATAAAGATAAATCTTAACATCTGAATGGTTTCAGACCTGCTTACATGCAAGAAGGTCTCTCTTCTGGACCTATGCATGCAGTTGGGATAAGAGAAAAGGACTTCAAGGGATATATATTATTACAAGGATTATTTCTGAGGGGCCTCTCCTGTACAATCTGCAGCACCACAGAACTACTTAACCCCACAGTTATTTTGAAATCTCTGGGATTTTAACATGAGGCTTTGATGCCATATTTCATCATGCCATGGCATCAGAAACATTTAATAGTGCCTATCAGAATCCTAAAAATATTTTTTTTAAAAAAAATTGAAGGTAAGAAACATTGTAACAATGGCTTTAACTACATTTGTCTTCAACAGACAATGTATTTTGAAAGATACTGCTATTTGATTAACCCCATCAACTGAAAACTAAAAAGTGCCTAACATTTTTTCAAGCCTAGCCATAACATTCCTTCCTGATACCAACCCCAAAATCAAGAGACATATATTGAGGAACTGTTGTTAGCTTGTTGCCTTTTGTTTGCTGTTTTGTTAAACCTTGGAGAAACTTTTTCCTTAACTCAATGAAGAGCCTTTGTTCTGTTGTTTACTGATTTAAACAAGTATGTCAAACTCAGCAGGTAAACAATTATAATTTTCACAAAACATTCAGTTGACCTTTTTTTCCCCCTTCTTCTTAATGTATTTCTAAGCCCCTTTCCCTTTTTTTGTGAAATCCTTCAGAAAAGGCCAGAAGGCCCATGAAATGCTTCTGCCCTTGAAGTTAGAGCACAACCATGGGAGTCATTGATTTGACACTTGGCAGAAAATAAGAAGCAGAATAAGAGTAAAAATGGCACAGAATCCCTGAAATGGATCTCCAGGGGTAGAATTATAAACTCTTCTTTAGAGCAGACATTTTTGGACTTGTCCTCTCTTCCCATAAAAAGAATTTTGTCTGCTGTCACCCTAATCCTTGCAAAGGGATTCCACTCATGGTGGAATTCACACAATCCAAGAGAATGGAAATGGAAATTACTTCAAGCACATTATTCCTTTCACTTGCTTGGCAACAGTAGGAATAGTAATTTCAAAAAATTGGTTATAAAATGCATATACATGCAAGTAACAACCCACTACCAGCTTTCAAATCAGAAACAATTATATAGCATAAGACAAGGTCACTGTTGCTAAAGTAACAGTAAAAAAGCTGTTATTTATATGCACTCACCAATTTAACTATTCCTCTACACAAATTATTGGTTGTGCAAAAGCAAAACAGGAGCTGCAAGTTAATGTTCCAGACCTTCCATGGGTTAATTTCAGAGCAGCCTGTATCAGGTGCCTAGGACAATTTGACCTCTTTGGTTCTACCTCCTGTTATTTGAAGGATTGCTCCTTACATAATTTCCATTAATGCTTCCTTCTCAAATGCTTACTGTAGTAGAGCTACACCATTTATCCCCTGTAAAGATTATCCTCCAGCCCAGCAGCTTTATCATTTGAGGCTTTTTAGACCTCATCACTGACATGTGAATAATTCTCTTCATGAACAGAGGCCCTAAATTCCTTCAAGGCAGTTGGACGGCACTGATGAAACTCTGGTTTGCAATTTTTTTCTATTGATCTTGTTTCAAAACCTTGAAATGAAAGTCACTTTCAAGTAAGTCTCCAAAGAGTGCAAAGGAAAAAAAACAAGTTTCTTTCTCATTCTTTAATCTCTGCTGACTAGTAGATAGCAACAATTACTCTGGCCACTCTGACAGCCTGCCAAAAGACACTATCCCCTGAGTGCTTTTCTTTAGACTATATAGGACATAAGATTCCTTTAAGGGTATACTCCTCAGAAATCCTTTTATATATACAGCTTGAGTAGTTAGGGGCATACATTCTACATCTACACATTGCAGAAATGAATTGAAAGATACCCACACGCCAGATCCCTCAATCTCTTTGCAAAGCCAATGTGTTAAGTACGATCATCCAGCAATTTCAAAGGATTCAACAGCACTGGACAGTGAACCCCAGCCTTGTCTCCCACGTAAAAAACGTTAAGTCCTGCACTTTTTTGTGTAAGCACATGGGAAGACTGTTATTTCTGCAATGCAACATGTGTTCCAAGCCTGTGGCTACACTACAAGGATGTGGCCCACCTGCTACAAGACAGCCAAGACGACAGTCAGCTGTGCCCTGACAGCACATTACAGCTCTAGGCTGCCATCAGCCCAGAGGCACTGTCAGTGTCCTCTACCACTCCCTTATTCCCCCAGTGCAAAGCTGGCTATTACAACAAAAAAAAAAAGTCTTGGAGAGTACACACAGAATTCTCAAGTATCCCCTTTAGAGTTAACAACCCGTTGGTTTCACCTACCAAAAGTATGTATAAAAAACTTGTATTTATTCTCAGACTTCTGTATTTTTTTAATAGCTCTCTGGTGAGTTTGGGAGTTATGCCTTCCTGCGCCTTTCAAAGGCTGACATTACACAGATTTTCTCAAGTCACTCCTGTGGGGCTACACTGGACCTATTTCTCTGTGTCATGTAACGAACAATTAGTTCAAATGCTTTTATTATGGTTGGAGAGAAATGTGAAATGAACTACAGCTTTCACAAAACTCCCAACCTCTAAAATTAGTGCTTTAGAAAGGAGAGATTCTGACACTCATCACATTCAGAACACCTCTGATGCTGGCATTCTTACTGAATCTCTAGGCAGCACTATAAAGTGAGAATTTAAAGCAAACCTTCTGTGCGGTTTCTCCCTGTCCTGAAGCTGTGCAGCTTCTTGCTTCTGCAACTCCAATTCAGCACTGAGCAGCTCCATTGTGTCCTTCAAAAGTAAATTCTCTTTCTTGAGTTTGGAAATTTCACTCTGACATTTTTCCAGTTCATCATGAAGAGATCTGATCTGGCTCTGGCTACTTCCTTCCTAAGAAAAAGGTCAAATTTAGTTATTCACAGCCTCTTATCATTTAACATGAAGATCTCACTGGTATTGTGTGCATTGAATTTTTGTGAACTGATTTTTCAATTATATGTGCAATCCTACGCGGAAGACAAAATCTGCGATCAAAACTTCCTGAACATATTTTATAATCTCTACAAAATTTATTTTCTTGTAACATTCATTTACTCATGTTGTACATTCTAATCTTTAAATGGAAAAAAAGCCTGCCCATAGGGAAAAGATGATAAACAATGCAAACATTTTAAAGTGGGACATAAGGGAAGGAAACCCATTCCATTTCTGTAAGAGACTACAATTTTACAGTCTCTGAAGACAGAATCTCATACTATTGCTTTCGCAAAACACAACATGGCAATGGAGTAGGAACTGCAATCTTGCCTGTTGCTTCTTCAGTGTCCTCACACTCCTCAGCTCCATTTGGAGTTCATCTATTTGTTTCTTGAGATTACTGCACAATGTTTGTTGCTCAGAGAGTTCCACCCTTAGAGATCCTAGTAACAATCAGACAGACAATCATTAAGGCAGTCAGAAGCCAGCTGGATGGGGAAAGTAGATATAGACAATATATATTAAAACTTTAATAATTACAGTTTGCCTTGTTCCTCAATTCCTTTGCCATTAAGAATAATGGCCTCCTATTAAAGAAGTAACTCAGTTGAGCCATAGTAGGAAGATATGGAGCTACAATAGCAATTATTCAATGTCAGAACCAGAGAGGTAATTCTGTGGCAGTTGTTTTGTAGACTAAATCACTATAGTTGCTTCTTCTAACCTTGAACTTCACTGGAGCACCCTAAGCTTCCCTGTTAAGTCCATTGGTGTTTTATGAAGGGCCGTAAGACAGATGGAGGAGAGCTCTGGTTGTGTTAAGAGTACAACACTTACGTAAGCAAACCTATTATATACTGCAGTTTTTGTTTATATCGGGTACAAGTTTTGGGATGGATCAAGTACAAGGAGAAAAGTACTCTCTATTGTGTTCTTATAATTTTTCTTGAAGAACTGAGTTTATCTATTGAATATATAAACTTTAAAGAGCAACAGATCTTTCTAGCAAATTTGAATTACTGGAAAAAAACCCGAGAAGAAAATCCAGTTTGTACTTAAAAGTACTTTCAATTTATTATTATTTTAATTAAAAAGCCTTTTATACATAAGTTTTAATAAGCTGAGTTCAAACCTGGAGATATTACTGGTCCTTGTAATGCAGTGTTCTGTTTAGTTCTTGGCAGTTCAGGGAACTTTCTAACCTGACTGAACAATACATATGAAGCAACTGGACTCAACAGAACAGACTTGAACTACATACAGCAACTCTTTGCATCAGAGAAAGAAAGAGGGAAGTCATATACACTAACTACAATATTGCAATTTAATATACCTGATAATGCATACTTGAATGTTGTACACCAGAGTACTCTCCCAACAACATTCTGTTGAGAGCTAGGTTAACAACAAATATTAAGTCTGCATTGCTGAAACTGAAGGGTATGGATAAGGAGATTCACAAAGACCCCAGTTTCCAGAAGATGGGAAAGACAGTGAATGGGAGGAAAGTCAGTGCTTCTCAGGATCTAATCAAGCAGTAGGAGCTGTGTGTTATGAGCAATTATACCTAGCAACAGGTTTTGCTGCTTCTGTATCTGCTCAAGTTCACCATGTAATTCTTTCTTTGCTTTCTCTTCCAAGGTTTGTATTTCCAGCTTATGAGACTGATGTTGGATCTTGAAAGTCTCATTAAATTCCTTTTTCAAACGTTCTTCTGCCTCCTGTAAGCAAGAGTACCCCCCCAAAAAAAAACACCAGAGTAGTTGGAGCCTCTTTATCACCTTCTTGTTTCACTTGTAATGTCAGGGTGAATCTGGTCTTTCATTGTAGAACTTTTATTTGCATCACCACTTCGAATGACATTTCATCAACACAAGAATGAGCTGAAGTTAAAAAATAACACTTGATAGGTACAAGAGAAATTATCAAGATACCATCTATTAGATTTGTTGTACATCATGAAATAATAACATTGACATCTTTGCACTATTTGACAGTAGAATGGTATTTTATTATTAAACATACAAAGCCCCCCAGATCTGACCTGTATGTAATTATTTATCACAGTGTGTCAGACAAAGGCTTCTCTCTTTCCTTGTATTGTTCTTAGTTAAAACTTCCATTTCATTAGAAGTGCTGCTGATACACTGAAAATGACAGAGCAGTTGCTCTGAAAGCAAACTCCTACGGTTAGTTTCATTTTTACCAGTTTACTAACTTCAGCTGGGTTTTGTTAAAGCTGGGATTTTATTCTGAATATATAAACAAGATATTTAACTCTACTTAGAGTGGGTTCACTTATGTTTTATAAGCAGTTTTCCTCTAAGGTGTGCGATATCAATAGGAATATCAGAACTCCATGTCACAATCACATGTACATTTTTTAAGGTGGTTTTTTTTCCCCCTCAAACAACAACATTCTGTAGAACCTCAATGTATTGCATTAACATTTTGTCACTGAAATAAATCTACTTGAACCTTTAAAAGCTTTGGTTTTCCACTTACAGAACTGACTTCTTGAAGGTATGTAAGGCAATACATATCATTATACATGTCTATTATACTTCTTTTGAAGTGTTTATGTATAAATTAAAAATGGATGAAAAAAATACAACTAAGTCTTGTTAATAATACACTTAAGAATCCCCTTGTATTTCTGAAACAAAAACACAGCTAGAGGAGCTTGTATTCATTGCAGCCTATCTGTAGATGGTAGGCTATATTATTTTGTGAAACTACTTCATTCACATTGTGTTCTAAGTTCAAATGTTGAAATTAAAAAATAAACCAACTACCTGAAGATTATGAGGTTTCAGAATCACAGAATTAATTCATTATGTGCAACAATGGCAACCCATCATTAAGATAACTGGAGATAACTGAGTTTTGATAATCAGCTCTAGCTAATATGGTTTATCCCACAAATATGTTTTTACACTAGTATATCATAAACTGACCTTTAGTTCCTGATTTTTGCTTTTCTCCAACATTTTTAAGACTTTTTGATGCGATGCCTCCAGCTGCAGTTTAACATTCTGGTTTTCTTTAATGGTGCTTTGAAGATCCTGCAAAAGCTTCTCTTTTTCCTTGTTGGACTGTACATTATGTTTCTTCAGTGACTCCTTGAAATCATTTGCTTGTTGGTCTAGTATTTGCTTCAGCTGAGCCACCTTCCAGAAAAGTAAGTCAGCAGGAGATGATTTGTTTCTGTGTAAACACTATTCATATGAAACACAAATGTTCGTGGACTTCATGTGCTGTGGAGATAACTCAAAACCTGTTACTCGAACATACACATATATCATGAGAACTACATAACTTCCTTTACTAAATCTGATTTCTGTACCTTGTAAGCAGCTACAAGAAAGAACCAGTTCCATTTTTTAGTAGACTTATGGTTGCAGAACTACTGTGCTCCCTCCAGAGTTTGTCCTTCACTTCAAATCCACAAGTCAGGTTCCTTTTCTCCAATTAATTGGTGGAGGTCATTACTGATCATCACTGATCTTGTACTTCAGTTTCCCTCTGAAGCCCTTCCAATGGCTTGCTTACAAAGGGCCATACTACTATGACAATTAACATGGATTTCCTTTACTAGATGGGGTACAGTGTGCTATGTTTGAACTCCGAAGATCCTCAGCTTTATTAATGATATTTCCCATGTTCTAAGATCTAGAACTGTATTTAGACATGACAGAAATCTGCAAGCAGAGGTGAATTTTGTTAAAAATCTCTTCAGCAAAGCTACCAGCTTGGGCAGTTGACTTCCTCCTATCTGGTGGCCAAACCAAGCAATCAATAAAACTTCTAGTCAAATAATCCAAAGGAAATATTTTTGAATGTACACACCAAGATGAAAAATTAAAATATTTCCTCCAGACTGAATTCAATGTTTTTAAAACTTAAATTATTTCATCATTTGCAAGAAGACAAATGGCTTTATTCACAGAACACTGGAGAAGATGAGGTGGCAGCAGTGGTTCTACTTTGTGTGTGTGAGAGAGAAAGGAAGCATGGAGGCACAGAAAACCTGAGAAAACAAGACAGTACGTCCATGTGCATACAAAGGCAACTAGGGCAGTTACCCAAGTGATGAAGGCCTAGGTTGTCCAATGACAACTTAATATACAAGTGAAGAAGTGGCAACAGGTGACACGCTGCAGCTCACCTTGTTTTATCCTACAACCCAGTGACAAGGAGGCTCTTTAAATAGTGAGAAAGCTGACAGAAAAAAAAAACCCCAAAACCAAAACCAAATCAAGCCCAGGTCTCCCACACATCATGGGAATGCTAGGTTGGCAGATAAGAAAACAAACATTCCTTCACCTAGTGTTTTGTGAATCAAGCAGTTTTTTTATTTTATTCTCTTTTAAGGGCCAGAAAATGAATGATTAGTTTTACCACTCCTTAAACAATTTCAGACCAACATGGCACATTTTAATTTCACTGATGCTATCCAACCAAATTGATCTGAGTAGTAAATTTGAAAGAGCACCTAGCTTCAGCTGCCCCAGACTGAGTTTAACTAGCCATCCAGTTGTTTCCTGGCTTCTGTTGTGTCATCCAATTAAACACAAAGAAATTTGTCTGAACAAACTAGTCAAGAATAGTTGCTAAATATTATTCTTAATGAAAAACATTAATTGTCTTTATCGTGTCTGTGTGATTGGATCTATCTGTGGCCTATATACACTCCAAGAACAGGCAGATGCCAGTGCCACTTGCCAACCATACTTTTGTTTCCAGAGCTGCTGCAATTTTTATTATTTTTTTGAAAAATAAGTGGTGAATCATAAGATCTAACCAAAGGGGCTCTTTGGCTTCTGTACTTTGTCTTAACACCTATTGAACTCAAGCCAATGTTTTCCTATATAAAGAAAGGAAATACCGAAGTTTTTAGGTACTGTAGTTCCTTATAAAACTAACCTTTGATTTTAAACACTTAATGCAGTCCCCTGTATTGGCTGGTGTAATATGCATTAGCATTACTACACTCAGGCATGCATTTTTTTTCTGGGCTTCCTGAAAGTAAGCCAATGAGTGAAAAGGATGTGCCAGAAGAGCAGCAAGTATATTTTCTAATAGAAAAATTGGAAATGGGAAAAATGTCGCTTGGAGTATTTCTTTTGCAAATTTAATATTCATCCAGGCAGGAAAGATGAAAAGCGGTATATATAAACTTCAGCTGTGTTCACATTATTAACCTTTCAGACTGTCTTCATAGGCAATTATTGGTTCAAAGCACTACTAACATAAAACATAAGACCATACTGACTGCAAATAGGCTAAGCAGTAAATTGGTAGCAACAGAGAATATATAGTAGTAAGAAATCAGATGGAAAAGTATTTCTAAAAAATTATTTTTCAGTGATTTAGGGAAAAAGACCTACATAAATATATTAGGTATACAAACACAAATTTCTCAAGAATCCTGCTATTTCTAACATACTAGAGGTTAAGAAACAAGCATTTCCATCCCATCATGTTTCCTCCTCCAGTCTTTCTATTAAAAGGGCTTTCAAATCCACCACTGCAAATCCTTCTCTGGACTATTTTGCAGTGCCTAGGCATTTTATTCTGTTTCATTACTTCAAAACAGATAGCCAGACCCTCAATTTGTTTAAATTGGTAAAGCAACATTTAAGCTAATGAATCTATACCAATTCACATCAGTCCAAAATCTATTTGGCATCTTTTACTATTAGCAAACCAGCAACTTTGTGTAATTTTGTGTTTTAGAATGTCTCCCTGCTGCAAAATAAAACCTCTTAAAAAACCTGTACCTCTGATACCATTACTAATTCATTTTTATCCACCAGAATTGCATAAAGTGGTCTTAAAGATGCAACCAATAGCAATCCTCAGTGTAAGCTCTAGGCAACAGTATTTTTCTAGGCTCTGTTGAATTCTTTCCAAATTTCAGGGTTATGTTTGCACTTGCCCTTTCTCATGACAGCTGATTTTGCCTCCCACTGTCTTCCAAGTAAAGAAAATGTGAACAACTATTACTAAAAGATGACAGGTAAGTTTTGAAATATTTCAAAAGTCTTTCAAGTTTCATTCTTTTCTAACCATAATTACTGTCTTTCTCCTGGGAAGGATGGCTTGATTCTTTTGAAGAAGTACCTCTCAGATTATGACAGCCCATGGGTAAAAATACTGGGCAAGTATAAGGCTGTGCATGCCATCACAGCTGGCTTCCCCATTTGACTTCTACTTTGATTATTTTAATTCACTGTGCTTGCAAGCATTTTGAATACCTGAAGTCTATCTTATGCCTGCTCTTTCCTTTTATTTATTGTATGTAAGAACTGTGAAATCTGAAAGGCAACATCTAAAGTTGGAATCAGAGAGAATATTTTGACTTCCTATATCTTTTAAGTAGAAAGATCTGAGTTTCTCAATGCATTGCTAGGGGTTGAATTTATATAAAAGACTTTAAAGTGACTTTTGATGTATTATAGAAGAGTCACAACAATTGAGAATTTGTTCAGAGTCAAAATAAGGCACCTAAATGCTACAGGGTTTTATACATACTATGATGTCATCAAAACAGTAACATGGTATAAGAAGTAACAACATAATAATGAGATTATATTTTACTGTTGTCTTTAGGCTTATTTCACAGTTACGTCAGTTAAGTTCAGAGTTAACTGCCTTCCTAATTTACGGCAATTCCTGACCAGAGGGACAGGTAGGAACACATCATGCACACCTCTACTGCTGCTACGTGGTACCTCCAAGATCCATCAAAGCCCTGGGCATTCCTGTGCTGGCATTGTTCAAAGATGTATCATGACAATGTGATGCCTGCACTTCCATTTTACATACCTTCCAATTTCAGAATAGCCCCTTTAACATGCTGAAGAGATCTTACAGTGTAAAAGCAAGGAACTGGAGGACTCTAATGAATTAGCATTCAACCCACACAGGATCTCACATTCTTCCTTCCAAAGGACCAAACAGGTGTGAGTATGATTTCTCTATCCAGAAAAAACTCATTAATACAGAAATACTGCCACTTTGATGTGCATCCCCAGAGATATGAAATTATCATGATTCCGCCTACTCTGCATAGTGCTCTGTCTATGTCAGCCCAACCAAAAATGTGTCTTATGCAGCCAAGGAAGCTATTTTTAGATCTGAAATTGTATCCAGGTTAGAACTGGATTAGTGACAGCACACTGCCTAACCTCTGAAGCAGAAGATCTGGGCTGAGCCATTGCAAAGGTTCCCAGCCAGGAATCATACTCTCTGTGAAACATAATGTTGCATAGTAAATAGTGGTTACTTGGCTGTAAATATTCACATATTTATAGAAGGAAAGTATTATAAGTTGGTATTATTTCACTTCCCTGGAAATACTGCTAAGTAATTGGTGTTCAGAAAGTAACTTTTAGACTACCAATTAAAATACAAAATTTCTCTTCAGAGGGAGCATTTCCTCCTTTTTGGGAGCACTGTTAGATTCCAAGATACACCAAAATGTTTCTTAATGTATCTGTTCATACCTACTATGGTGTTGTAAACATAACTTATGGCATGATATATACTACTTCATAATTACTTATGTTTATATTTACAGTTGCAATAATTGCCCACCACTATCTGTATTTACCATGATCTCATGATATGAAAGGACTAGCTGTTAGGAAACACAGGCTTCTTTCCTATTTTTCTGTCCTGAATGTGTGACTTCAAGGAAAGTAATTTGATGACTCACTGCCTTACTTCTTCCATTTGCAAAATCTGAAGAATAATTGCTTCATGTCATAAGCCTTTTGACTTCTTTGAGACCTTTCAGTGGAATACACAACCTGCATGCAAATACACAATACTATGAGATTGGACAGTGCCACTACTCCTTCCTTCCATCTCTCCCCCTCACACGTCAAAAACAGTATTTCAGGCATTACCCAGGGATGCCAGAATATCACAGTAAATTTCAGATTTGAATGCACTAAGATTTTTTTTAGGAAAAGGTACATTTAGGGTAATTTGGAAAAGAATAAAGACGACTAATTACTGAGAACCCATATTTTGCATTAGATGCAAAGAAGTCACTCTGGATAGCTCAAGACAGGTTGGATTGACCTGAAATTCTCTCAGAGAAGAACCTGTAAAAAACAGTGGCATGCAGAAATGTGTAATGAATCCTAAAAACAGGATTTAGCCAGAACTTTAAGAACATTAAGAACTACACTTAAATTCTGTACTTCTAAGACTTGGAAATGGATAGAATGTCAGAATGCAACTGTTTGGTACCAGAATGTACAAATCTATTTTACAGGAGCTATGAAAGGAAAAAGACCACGCTGCGCTCAGAACCTGTACAGCTAGTATAGCATGAATGGGAGAAAGAGCAGGTGTGAGAGAGAAAATGACCGCAACACATGCCCTGATTGCTGGAACACACTGCACCAACCAGAAATAATGGCATGTGGGAAAGCGGAAGTAGGCAGGAGAGGGGGGCCAACATCTTGTTAGCCCCCTGATGAGCCTATCTGTCCTTTTTCTGTCTTTGAACACTCAAAGAGAGCTTATTATGGCCACTTACAGTCTACAAATGCCAGCTGAGAAAGATCTAGGTCTTCAACTTTTGCAGAGCTGTTGCCATGCAAGCTCCCACTGAACTTGCTGGAAGTGAAACTGTTTAGAATCAGTAGGGATTCAAAGCAATCAAAATTATACAGTCACTTAGAACAACAGTGGCTATCTGTAAATCAGTAGTTCCACAATGTAAGCTACTTAGTTCCTGTTGTTCATTATTTTTTCTTGAACTAGACTGAAGACATTTTGTATATTTGTGAATATCCTCCTTTTGCTTAACCAAATCTTGGACCCTCAAAACCTGGATTGACCGGAAATAATCCAATGAAATGGATGACAAATTCTCATGGTGAAAACAAGTCCATTCATCCATAATCTCCCAGAATGGACAATCACAAATCATTTCATTGTTTTTCTGAAAAAGGTACCAAATGTAATGCTATACTTGGGGTAGAAAAATAAATGCAGCACTGAGCATCATCAGAACTTTTCACTAGGGCACTGATTTCAGTTCTGTTAAAGTGGGGTTTTTTGTAACTTATCCACAAGATAAAGTATCAAAATGTTCATAGGCAAAAACTTCACATGATCAAACTGAAGAAAAGGAAATATCCTGCACAACATTTTAAAGCAGCCAGCATTTGCTGAAAAGAACTGAACAACACAAAAGGGGAACACTTGAGAGGGAGAAAACATGTATTCACATTTGTCAGAAATTTTAAAGGTGCATTGTTTACTTGTGTATATAACTGCCTTGTAGGCATTCTGCTTTTGTTCTGGCAAACAAATGAAATTTATCAAAACAAATAGGCTTGTCAAAATATTCATAGATGTTCAGGAGCAGTAATTTCTGTTATTTCTATCTAAAGTCCTCGCATATTTTCTTGAATTATAGTCACAGCAAATACGATTAAAATCTAATCAAGAAATCGTCAGATGAGAGGAAAAATGAAAAGCCTTTTTATTACTGGGTTACATTTATGGCCAGTTTACCTCAAGTGAAGAGTTTTGAAGTTTCCCAGTTAGGACATCTTTCTCTTTCTCTAGTTGCTTTAGTTCACACTCAGATTTTCTTTTAAATTCCTCCAGCTGCATCTGGAGCTCCTAAAGTAAAAAAAAAAAAAAAAAAGAGAAAAAAAGAGGAAAAAAAAAAGAAAAAAACAAGAAAAAGAGCAGCATGCAATAGCTGGGACAAAACATGCAGCATGAAAAAGAAAGACCATTTCTTCTACATCAACCTAGATAATAGAGCAGGTTACACACTAATACATGCTACCGTCTTATTCTGTATTATTCAATCAAATATTAGAATGAACCAAACCAAATTGTTAATACTAGTGTTAGACAACACAGCTCACATAATCCCAATCTTTCAAGGAAAGTTTCCCTGAGGTGGAAAACTACAGCATGAAGTGTGAGATTGTTTTCCCTTGAGTGGTGTTAAGAGTTCTAAAATAATTTACTGTGCAAGAATCACCCACAAGATCTGAAAAAACACAGATATACACTGACCATATGCCTAATGAGATGACTAACTAATGGGCAATTACTGGAAAAGGGAATCAAAGGGATTACTATCTTACAGCATCCATAAAGAAAATCCTAGTGAGGAAGTAAAAATAAAATAAAATAACCCCCTGAAAACTACATAATCATTTATTGCTGAAATAGTTTTTGAAAAAGCAGTGGTAATACTGCATGCAGGACAGTGACCAAGAGCTTGTAGCAATCATTTGTGGCAAATGTGAGCATTTACTGTAGAAAGACTGAATGTGGAACTTCTAGAAATGTCCTGAAGTAATATATATTAAAAACTTTAATTAGTGTGCTTGCTCTTCCTATTTCTGCCGATTTGCTGACTCAAAAAATATTCTACCATATTTTCATACACTACAAATGGAGGAAGATTAAAAATAGCAATTTAACATCTGTCCTATCCTCTACAGCCCCTTCTCACAGCCCCTCCCCACCCCCATTTTTATAGCACAATGACTTCAGAATTCAATATGACAGAGAAAGTACCTAAAAACTAAGAAAGTGATAATCATTGGGAGGATACCATGATATTAGTAAGCAGAAGCACAGGAAATAGTGACATATTCCTTGCAATTCATAGTTGAATCAAGGAGAATACATTAGCATTTCACAGTTTAGGTACTGTTAGGTAGATATTAAGAGGATGGAATCAAACACAGAGACATTAATATTGCAAAGGAGAAATTAGCTTTAGTTCTGCCTATATGAAAAGGAGAGGATATAGTGGTCTTTCTGATTAAAACCTGAAGATCAGGTGTTGCACCATTCCCACTGCAATGCTGCCAACTGGTTCCTTCTCTATATCTTAATTTTTCTGTCTGGAAAATAAATATAATAATTTTCAAACAGCTGTTACAGGCCTTAATTACATCAGAGGATATAAATAGCAGTAATGAAAAATATTGTAATTGTATTTTTTGACAACTCAAGATTCTTCTGATTTAATTAATATGAATCTCTAAGAAGAGATGGTTATAAGCAATAATATTTATTGCCAATAAGCAATAAATGCCTACTATAATGCCTTTTTTCATGTTTAATACTTAAATTTGATCTGACTCACATGAAGAGTTTCAGCCTGGCATCATTTTAAGTACACCTGTACAAACTCACATTAAAGAATACACAATATAAAAGGCAAGATTCTTTTCGTAAGGCTTATACTTCATAGCCTAACTGCGTATCTTGAAGCACTGCATCTTCACATACTGATCAAATGTGAGCACTTTCACAATCAGATAAAATAATTTACTCACACAGGTTCCTTTCTGAGAAATGAGATTGCATAAAAGTATAAATTCCAGCAGTTTCATAGGCAGAAATGAATTCTTCTGATGAGCACTTAACACAATTCCTAGTCTCCAAAACCTAGAAGGTACTATGAAGTTCAACATTTAGCGATAGGAGATGCACGCCTTTTATGACTTCGCAACTTGTCAGCAAGTGATTTGACTATGCTCAAGTAAATGTTGAACACAGAAAGGTATAGGAGCATTAAAACTGGGTAAACTGGGTAGAAGTTCTTAGTGCCAAGAAGGGTCTAAAGAACACTTGACTAGTAGTCTGATTGTCCAATTCTACAGACCCTAACAGATTTTTTTTTTCTGTCTACAAGATGTCTGACAAACACACAAGTACATTAGGAGACAGAAACTAAATTAATCCTTAGTTTATGCCCAAATTTGGCAAACCACTTGGGCATGCAGTGAGTTGTAAGCTTCACTAGGCATTAAAGCATGTGCTTATAACATTTAGGTTGCTACTGCACAGAAACATTACAGACTGCAAATTTCTTGAAGCCAAAGGATTTTGTCTGTGAAGCCACAGACAGCAGTTCTCATGAAACAAATTCTTTGAAGAATCCCTTAAGCCAATCACTGCTAAAGCATACTAACAACAAAAATTACATCTTAGCCACTTAAAACACATTGAGAAAAGGTATTGTTCAGGTAACTTCTCTGGGTCCACAAGATGAGCATTCTTTCTGGCTGAAAGAAGGACATTGTGGATAACTGGCTAGCTGAAAAGGGTCACATAGACATAGTCCAGCTGGCTGGACAAAAATGCACATCGCTCTCAGCTTATCTGAAGTAAAGCAAAAATATAACAGGAAGATTGCGGTGGGAAAAGAATGTTGCAGGTGGGAACAGATAACTACAGAAGAGAAACTAGGGGCAGGCTTGGTATTTAGGCAACTAACCAATAATGAGCTTAACTTTTGTAATATGTATGAGCTAATTATAACAAGGCATAAAAGGTGACTGTAAGGGACAATAAACGAAGTCTGCTCATATTGAGTGACTGTGTCTTCCCTCCGTCGCAACAGGACATATATTTGCATGTATTTGTCTGTAACTAGTCATCATAACAGCTGCACTCTGAATCCATTTACCAACACTGTGCAGAATTAGAACCTCTGCCTAAACAATGCAAACTTTTGATTAAATTAATGTATCTGAATCTTTCACAGCAGTAATCCATGGAAATTTAAGCCAGAAATTGGAATACACCTACAATACATTTTTCTTCAAGAGAGGCCTTACATTAATCACTCCAACTCTAACATGCAAATCATGCAAGGATAAGTGTTGCTAAGGCGGCGGTTTATCACATCAAGGATAAATTCACTTTCCTGCCTGTGGAGCTTTTCACAGAAATACATCAGTTTGACTTTTTCTCCTTTTTTTTTTCTTTTTCAGTAAGACCATAGCGAGAAAATCCCTTGCATTTTATGTTAATTCAAAGTGCCTCCAGTGAGGATAATTCAAATGATGTCACTGTCACCAATAAGATTAAAACCAGATGAATTAAAGCATCTATAATTAGAAGAACATTCCTACCTTCCACATTTTTTTTCTTTCAGCTTCCATGAGGTTTTAGACTGGCTCGATTTCCTCTGTATGCTTCATTACAAGATCTTCCAGCCCTTTGAACAGCTATTCCTTCAGACAAGTCTTTTCCTTATGGACTGATGCTTGCCTTTACAAAGCAAGTGTCTCTTGTTCATGCTCTCTTTTTAAATAGCTACAGTTCCCATAGTCTATAAAACACACTACCTATATAAGATGACAAAACCAGGGTACGATTCTCGGGTCACAGTAGTCTATTTTGTACTGAATATGCTATTTAGGTGGATATGCTCCATTGAAGAATACTGGCTTTATTTTAGTTAACAATGTAGAATGGTAGTGATTCAGGGCTGTATGCCTCTTCTGTAGTCTAGGAATGTGGGGTTTTCGCTGTTCTGGTTTGAGTTTGGATGTGTAACACTTCTAACCATACAGACTTCCTCAAGAGCCACCTTAGTTCTACGAAAAAGTATACAGACTTCCTCAATGGCCACCTTAGTGCTGTGAAAAAGTACAAAGGACAGTTTGGTTTTCCTTTATGTCTCTGATACCAGGCCTAATCTCCCAGAAAGCTAGCATAACAATATTCTAGTAGAACTAAAAAAATACAAAAAAAGATTCAGGGCTGCACACCTGTTTAAGCAGAACAATTGCACAGAGGGAACTCTGAGGATACATACATTCCTCATTGTACTGAGTTTATTCCTGGTATTATTTCTGCATAGATTTTCAGAACTGTTTTCTATATTTAAAAAAAACATAAATCAGTATTCCAGCTTGACCTCAACAGAGGAAGTCTGTCTTGGACCTTGTTCTCTTTAAGGTTTTCATTACAGAAGCATATTTGAGAGCAAACTACCTGTTTAAGCTTTTGCACATCTTCAGAGCCACTCCTGTTCTGGCTCTGTTTGGTACAAGTCATTTGCTGCAGTTGTGTTATTTGATGCTTCAGTTCATCTACTTCATTAACAGCTTTGTTTTGGGAATTCAACATAGTTTCCATATCTTCTGTGGTATCAACATTTACATTTCAAATAGCATAACTTGTGGAATTTCGAACATGAGTGACTACTAGCAAGGGAAATACTTCAGAATGACATTAATGAGCATCGCACTACCTTTTTTTCCACTATTTCCTTCTCTTGAAGTGCGTGAAGAGAACTTGAAGTTCTCTTTGACTACACTTAGATCTTCCTCCACTTTTTTCACTATACCTTTTGATCCCAGAATTTTTTCTTGTGTTCCCTTAAGCTACACTTCCAAATCCTAAAATATACATGACATTACTTCTATGTTTATTACATATGTTCTTTTTTTCTCATCTGAAATAAATGGTCATTTTTTCTCTTGGTGTAGTTCCATGATATAAATCTTTCACCTACAGAGCTGGATGAAATGCATTTTTGGCTCTTCCATACTCTTAAAATGTCTCTGCTGCCAAAATATTTGTAATGTGGAGCCATTTCCTCAGATGTAGTAGGTATCATTGTAAAGCGAATGCTCATCAAGAGTTACCATCTGTAACTAAGACAATCCATATGATAATCTCAGATGTCCAAGATGATCCGGAACTTGGAATAGGATATATTTCCATTAATTTCCCAAGAACTTGCGCTACAAGTTAATGAATATTAGTTTGATTTTTTTTCTAGTTGCTGAAGTACAATAGTTTGTTAACATAATCCACAATACAGATGCCTAAAACCAGAAAAATTGGCTCCTACAGACTTTGCTGAGAATTGTCTGTCCATAACTAACAGCAAAAATTTGAAACATATTTAATGTTCTGTTTCTGAAGGTTCTAGTCTTGGTTGCCAGATGTCTAACATAATGCTGTTATGTTACAATATTCACTTGGACAAAATTGCCATTTGTTCCTATATGAATGTTGAGTAAAATCTCATGGGTTAAAGCTAACTTGTACTTAACACTCTCTACAGTTGAAAACTTAAAAGGTAAGCTTGATCCTTTCACCTCTGGCATATGCCAAAATTCTTCCAAAAGCAGACTGAACAGATGAGACTTAATAACTTGTCATCTTTTGTATCTTTGCATATGTGCACTAATGTGATACCTTTCATCTAAAGATCTCGAACCTCTTGGCATACGCTAAGGGGAAAACAGAAAAGTCATCTTGCTTAAACATCAGTCGTTTTATCTTTCAAGCCTTATAATAGCTATTCTCGCTAGTATTTACTAATGATCAGAGGTACTACTGATTAATGAAACATCTCTGTTTCCCAGTCTGCCATTGTCCACAGGATTCTGAAACCAATGTAGTATTTAATGGGGGCATCAGAAGTAGCCAATTTAGAAAGGAGAAACTTCTACTTTATTTAAGAGAAACAGAAAATAACATTGTGTCCATTTTCCTTCTTCCAGATTTATGCTAGTCTGAGGCTCTCCCTTTTAACATTCAAGAAGGCAATATTCTCCAGTGGTGTGTAAATCAGCCTCATTCCAGAGACTTAGAGGATCTGAAATGTACAAGTTGAGCATGTCACTCAGAAAATACTTCACTTTTATCCAGATGACACTGAATTTATAAATCAAATTGCTAATGACACCACCTTCTTCTTTCTAGTTCCTATCATGGTTTACATTATTTATTCCTAAAAGACTGGATTTTTTATATGATAAAACAGAACAGTAAACCATGTGCATAAATTTTCATGTTACCATTCTTCATTTCTCCTGAATGTTACTTCAAGTACCCACAAGAAATCAGGATCTTACTTTCCCTCTTCCCCTCTATCGCTTCTAACTTCTACAGAGCCAGGACACTTTTCCTTATTGAAACAGGTATTATGGATTTCCCTGATGCCCATGATGTGCCAGCCTGGACTGATGGGCTGAGGCCAATTTTATGAGGTTCAACAAGAAGTGCCAGGGCCTGCACCTGGGTCACAACAACCCCACGCAGCACTACAGGCTTGGGGAAGAGTGGCTGAAAAGCCGCCCAGTGAAAAAGGACCTAGGAGTGCTGGTTGACAGCCAGCTGAACATGAGCCAGTGGTGTGCCCAGGGGGCCAAGGAGGCCACCAACATCCTGGCTTGTATCAGAAACAGTGTGGCCAGCAGGATAAGGGAAGTGATTGTTCCCTTGTACTCGGCACTGGTGAGACCGCACATTGAATCCTCTGCTCAGTTTTGGGCCCCTCACTCCAAGAAAGACATTGAGGTGCTGAAGCATGTCCAGAGAAGGGCAACGGGGCTGGTGAAGGGTCTGGAGCAAAAGTCTTATGAGGAGCAGCTGAGGAAGTGGGGTTGTTTAGCCTGGAGAGGAGGAGGCTCAGGGGAGACCTTATTGCTCTCTACAACTACCTGAAAGGAGGTTGCAGCGAGGTGGAGGCCAGTGTCTTCTCCCAAGTAACAAGCGATAGGACAAGACAAAACGGCCTCAAGTTATGCCAGGGGAAGTTTAGATTGGATATTAGGAAATATTTCTTCACTGAAAAGGCAGTCAAGCATTGGAACATTGCCCAGGGAGGTGGTGGAATTACCATCCCTTGAGGTGTTCAAAAAACGTGTAGATACGGTGCTTAGAGGCATGGTTTAGTGATGGACTTGGAAGTTGTGGGTTAATGGTTGGACTTTATGATCTCAAAGGTCTTTTCCAACCTAAATGATTCTATGATTCTATAACCTCTGAAACTGCATCTGATACATGATGCAGTTAAGCAGAAAGGGGCTGCAGAGCTGTGCTGCAGATGTGTGAGACATACACCAGCTAGGGTAGACAGGCAAAGTGTGAAGTGAAAACTGATGGTGAAAGTCTCATGGTACAGCACATAAAACTTCACAGCTGTAAAGAACACTTCATTAAATGTCACTTGGTACAAGACACTGTTGCAAGAGTCAGACAATAAAAGCCACTTGATTCCCAACTTGCTAGCTCAGGTCTCTCATCTAACCCTGTTAGGTAAATCTCTGTTCAGTCAATAGGCAAATTTTACCTCTGTCCTCCCTCAGGGAATACAAAGTCTAGTGTTCAAAGAGTTCACCAAATGAGTTACTAATTATCTTAACTCCTCCTCTAGAACTTTCAGCACTATGTCCATCCTATTTGTCTTCTAAGCCTCTGAAACTGCTTTATTGCTTACAAAGCATTTGAATCTGTGTGAAATTTAAAAGACCTTTCTTCCCCTGAAGAATTATAATTTGCACCTTTATAGGCAGAGGTAGGGGTCACAGTCTCATACTCTACCTGTATTCTTTCCTTCATTTTCTGGGAATGCTTCTTCCTCTCATTTATCTTCTGGCTTTTCTCCTCGAGGTCTGCCTCCAGCTTCTTTACGTGCTGCAGCAAAAAACCTTCCTCAGCCTCTGAGCTCTTCCTTTGCTCCATTTCTCTTTGCTGATAATTGTTTGTTTCTGTTATAGATTGGTGCATAGCTCTTTTCAAAGTCTCTTTTTCCCTCTCATAAGAGGCTTGCAGTTTGCTTGTTTTCAGTGTATATTCTTCAGTTGCTCTCTGGTTCTCACTCTTCAGGTCTTCCATCTTATTTATTAGAGCCTGTCCTTCCACACTGTATTTTTCATCTAAATTTACTTTTTTATCTAGATTTTCTCTCCCAGATGCTTTGCATTCATTTAGCAGTCCACCAGACTCCTGATTTAAATGTAGAAGCTTGTTTTCAAAGTCTGCATTGGTATCTACTGTGTCTGTAGAAAGGACTGTCTGTGCTTGGTTTGCTTCTGCTCTCGGCTCCCTCCCTTCCACCTGCTTCTTGCAGAGCGTTAACTCTGCCAAGGCTTTTTCCTTTAGTCTCCTGTGGTGTTCTACTGCAATTTCAAGGGCCTGAATGTGTTTCCTCAGCAATTGTTCTTCTTCAGCTTTGCTTTTACACTGGAGAATCGTTTCCCTTGTCTCAGCAAGAACGTGCTGAATTTCTTCTTCATGAGCCTCTCTCAGAGCCTGTATACTAGCCTCATGTTCATCATTCTTAGTGTTGAGGGCATATATCACCTGTTGAACAAGAAAAATAATAGGAAATTAAATTATCTGATGAATGGTTGCCATGAATTCAGTTACTATATTTATCAAGGTGTTAAATGCTGTAAGAGAATTACTGCTACAGTTTAATACTCTTGTTTCTTTGTGTTAGGGGTTTTTTTTGTTTGGTTTTTTTTTTGTTGGTTTTTTTCTAGGAACAGAAGGGACAATTATAAACTGCAAAGTGTTATAGGGAAGGAAGACAATACTGTGAGAAACAGTATTTATTTTTCACTTTTTGTCAGAAATTTCCTTTTTTACTCTTGGCAAGTTATTCATGCCCCTAGTTTGATCTCTAACACAAAAAATTAAATAGGGCACCTTCTCTAGTAACTGACTCAATATTTGTAGTCCAGTTCAACTAGCCTTCAGTGCATGAGGACTGCCTCTCACATGCTCTTTAGCATTAGCAAGTGCTAAAAACCAGTAGTAGCAGATCTGTAGAGTGAAACCTGAAGTCCTGACATGCAGTTCACGTGGACCAAAATCACTCTGCGATGTAAACAAAAGAAAAGTTTGTAAGGAGGATTAAATTTTGCACTCCTGACTCAAAATAAAACACCACTGAAGATGCACTCCTGGAAGCCATATGCCTGGCAAGTTAGCTTGGTCAGCATTTCAAAATTGGTATTACTTGACTGCTTGTCTTTTCAGGCCCTCATTAGGACACATGGGGGCTAATCCAGTTTCTACTGGACATACCTATCTAACTCAAGGAGAACCATATATTACCTATTAATATGTGTGAAGGTTTTCCACTTGTTTGGTTGGCTGGTGGTTTTTTAGAGAACTTACGGCTCTACAAAGCTAGGTTTGGAATTTGTATATGAGTTATGACAGATAACTTTCAGTCTGGCCTGAGCCCATAGTGGTTAAGAAAAAGATTCCTAGATAATGTTCAAAAAAATTATAGTCCTGAGTGCATAAATAAATACAGAAACAAGATCACAACTAATTCTTTTCTTATACTAGAATTTTGGCCCTGTAATCTTCAATCCTGCTTCAGGGAAAGCTTCAACCGAGAGACCAGTAAGGCACCTTGACCACAGTAAGTGTCACAAGTCTGTAGTCTGTGCTACATAAACCTTGAGGATGTCTCCAGGATTATTCAATTTGCTTTGCTATGTCTAACCATTTTTTTGGGCTATCTGTATATGAGTAACATATTGAATTGCAGTCATCCATAAATGAAAGCAAACACAAAAATACATCTTGTGTGTAGTCAACTTCCTCCCTGGCAGTAATGAATTAAGTATAGAAGCCTTAAAACATCACAAATGCAAAACATGGTCTGGATACTTTTCTGGATAAATATGTGACAAAAGAAAACAACAACATCATATTCCAGAAGAAAAGCAGACAAGAACTCACTGTCTACATTTAGATATGTACGTTTTTGGGCTTTAGATTACATGCTGTTAATTCTTTGTTATTTTTTAACCATTTTTCCTTTGAAACAGAAATAATTGCAGCATACCAAGCAGATTCCCTCTTCCCACTAACTAAACTCATTCTATGAACCTCTCTTAATCATTCAGGAGACAGACTTAAAAAATACAAGGAGAAGATCAATTTTGCCCATGGGTTTAGAATGACCAGAATTAGTTTGGGCAACTCTTCAATTAACTAGATTAGATGTTGATGATCACATTTCTGTTTCATTCCACCAGCAAAACAGAGATGAACATCTGGCCTTTGTGACTTACAGACTTCCACTCTTAATGATTAATTTATGTGGTAAATCAGCACTGCCTGTCTCATATTATGGTGTGTTCACGCTGATGGTGGAATTTGGGTTCCTCTGAAGTCTGACTTCATAAATCATAGAGATTTCCCAAATTCCGCTGAGCATTACAGCATCACCAACATCCTGAGTTATCTAAAAGAATGGAAGAAACTGACCTCCCTGCGCTATTATTCCTACACTTCTCTTCAATAGTGGCTAGAACCACAATGAAGAATTTTGACTTGAAAATGTATGCCCTTAAATTCAATCTTCGAATGCTGAAATTGATTCCTCAGTATCTTAACCTTCTTAAGAGATTTAATTTTTAGAGGGCTGCTGCTCTGTACTTGAGCCCCTCACACATGCCTTTCACTCCCTACCAAATAGAGCTACTATATTCCTATTCCAGATACCTCATTTAAGATACTGGAGTTATGTGAGATGAATCTGGGACTTTTATGTGCTTGAAGGAAAAATACTGGAAAATTATTTCAGCATCTGTACCTTGTGAGTGTACACACTGCTGACTACTGTGGTATAAACCTCTTAACAGTTGTGTTGATAAACAGCTTTTTAAAAGCAGCTCTAAAATGGATCAGTTTGACAGTACAGAAAAAATTGCTTTCAAATGAAGAGAGCAATACATTACTCTTAGTTACCAACATAATACCAATGGCTACTGCCTCCTTACAGCTCTCCAAAACTGCATGTACTGGGATATGCTGTACCGAATTTAAAGCAACTGAGAGTTATAAGACACTATTACAAACGTATACTTGAACATTTACAGTGCAGTGAATATGAATACATCTTATTAGTCCTATTTTATCCTCCAGATGCTGTAAATCTAAATGGCGTTTTCTTTCTTCATGGTGATGTAAAATAACAGAAAACATGCACCTCCTCAGTGAAGACAAAGCTAAAGCATTCAAACCAAAAAAGACTGTTCTGTTTTCCTACAGTAGTGTTAAACACTACTCTTGTAGGAACCTGACTAAGATAATGAAAAAAATGTTTCTAGCAGGTTGCTATACTAGCTGAATAAGAAGTGAGACAGTTTGGTATGGAAGATGAAGAGTGAGGATGGTAAGAAGAATCAGAGAAAATCAAAAGATTATAAGAGTTCTTCCATCGGGCCCAAGATAGTGGACACAAATCCCTCCTGAGAGAGAAAGGGCTAAAAGAAGATAAAAAAAAGAAACTTAAGAATGAGAAAAGGCCCTGGAAGGAGTGCCAAATAGGGTACTCCTGGCAGCACCCTCAACAAAGCAGGGAAGGAGACAAATTTCCATTGCTAATTAACTTGCCAGAGGCTCACTGATGCCAGGTGACAGCACCATCTCCTTCTCACTAGCAGTAGTATCTTACCTTCACTAGAAGGTGAATTTGTTTCTATGAACTCTGTCTTGTCTACTTCCCAAGCAGACCAAAGCAGAGTGAGGTATCCAAACATGTCAGCCTCGAAAGGGACTCCAATTTAAAGCAAAGGACAGCTAAATTATTAAAAGTAAGTTCAGTTATTGAAAGAAATGGCTCTCTATCCCTTAGCCTTCTCTAGTCATTAACTATACAGGTTAGAAAATAAAACAAACTCCCACAATTTATTCATTCATTCTCTGCACTAGTTTTGGCTGGGAGAGAGTCAATTTTCTTCTTAGCAGCTAGTATGGGGCTACGTTTTGGATTTGTGCTGGAAACTTGATAACGCAGGCATGTCTTCATTACTGCTGAGCAGTGCTTACACAGAGTAAGGCCTTTTCTGCTAGGCTATGACTATCTACAGTGCTGATCCAATTTTACATCTATGCTGATTTCAGCTTGTGGTGGTTTGACCCTGGCTGAATGCCAGGTGTCCACTGAAACTGCTCTTTCACTCTCCTCCTCACCCAGACAGGGGAGAGAAAATATAACAAAAGGCTCGTGGGTCAAGATAAGGACAGGGAGATCACTCAGTAATTACTGTCATGGTCAAACAGGCTCAACTTGGGGAAATTAGTTTAATTTATTACCATTCAAATCAGAAAAAAACACCTTCCCCCCACCCCTCCCTTCTTCCCAGGCTTAACTCCACTCCCAATTTCTCTACCTCCTTCCCCTGAGTGGCGCAGGGGAACAGGGAATGGGGGTTGTGGTCAGTTCATCACATGTTGTTTCTGCTGCTCCTTCCTCCTCACACTCCTTCCCTGCTCCCGTGTGGGGTGCCTCCCATGGGAGGCAGTTCTCCATGAATTTCTCCACTGTGAGTCCTTACCACTAGCTGCAGTCCACACACTACTCCAGCCTGGCTCCCCCGTGGGGTCACAGGTCCTGCCAGCAAACCTGCTCCAGTGTGGGCTCCTCTCCCCACAGGTCGTGCCAGGAGGCTGCTCCAAGC
Source organism: Falco biarmicus (assembly GCF_023638135.1). Taxonomy (NCBI): domain Eukaryota; kingdom Metazoa; phylum Chordata; class Aves; order Falconiformes; family Falconidae; genus Falco; species Falco biarmicus. The sequence continues at coordinate 92,536,483 of NC_079288.1, forward strand.
ACAGACCACCCACAGGGTCACAGCCTCCTTCAGGCATCCACCTGCTCCAGTGTGGGGTCCTCCATGGGCTGCAGGTGGGGACCTGCTCCACTGTTACCCTCCAAGGGCTGAGGGGCACAGCCTGTCTCACTGTGGGCTTCACCATGGGCTGCCGGGGAATCTCGGCTCTGATGCCTGGAGCCCCTCCTGCACTGACCTGGGTGTCTGCAGTTGTTGCTCTCACATATTCTCACTCCTTTCTTCCGCTGCAGTTCCCCCCTTCCTCACACCTTCTTAATATGTTACCCCCAAGGTGCTACCACCGCTGCTACTTAGCTCAGCCTTGGCCAGTGGTGGGTCCGCCTGGGAACTGGCTGACATTGGCTCCATTGGACATGGAAGAAACTTCTGGCATCTTCTCACAGAAGCCACTCCTGTAGCCCCCTTGCTACTGAAACCTTACCATGCAAACCCACTACGCAGCTGAATGATACTGCTGTAACATATGACCAGGGAACTCATGAACTAAGTCTCAAATCTCTCCTTGTGTCCTCTGTGGCTTCCTGAAACCACACAAATAATTTGACGCATCCAAACAGTTGCAGAAATAGTTAACACATAAATGTGTAGTACGAGAGAAGATTTAAAACAATCGGCACTCCAAACATCCAGAAGTGTTTCAGAACCTAAAATTACAAAAATATCTTTAAAACACAAGGAATTTTGTTTATATTTTTAAGGGTGTTTTTTAATTTGCCTTATGATTTTTTAGTTGACTTCAGCATCTTGCAAAAACACAAGCTGAAGTAATTTATTTTCCACTCAAATGAAAGGTCAGCTTCAGCTGGAATAAGTTTGTTTTCAAAGCTGGATTTGTGGAGAGAAATAACAAATGTTTGTTTTGTGAGCTTTCTGATTACATAGCTTACTACCATCCAACTCTTTAGAAAAATGCTATGAAATACATTTCTTTTTATAAGAAATACACACAGTTCATGGTTCATTTATCCACTAACTGTGGCAGTACATTAAAATTACCTTGACTCAACACAGACCATAACAGTGTTGACTTTCATTTACAAAACAATAAAAACACCTTTTTTCAAGCCTTTCACTGTCAAGTGATTAAAAGTATTTTTCCAGTATTTCCCAACCCTCAAACTTCTGTCTATTCATGTGGACTGGGCATGGACAACAAATTAAGAGTCAGAGCTGCAAAGACTTCAGGGCCAACTTACGTTCAGTGGACTTGATGAGCTCAAAGTAAGAGCTGAGAATCCAGCTACAGCTCAAAGTGCCAGCCTCTGACTGGAAACAGTATGTCTGCTTTTAGCTCTGGAAGCTATACTCGGAAACTAAGGAGCTTTGAGGATGCAATTTCCATGAAAAGCCAGACCAGATATCCCAGCGTCATGCTGCAAACATATGCAACTGGCTTGACATTGCCTTAGCTCGAGTTCAGCCACCAGCTCTCACCTATGTTGGCCACAACAACCCAAGGTGGTTTCCACAGCTCTTTAGGCTTCAGAAGAGCTGCATCACTTGTGCCCTGCACCAGAATGAATCCTAATTACTATACTAAAAAAGGACTTTGCTTCAGGAGATTCTCTTTTAGTGCAGGGTTAATCTAAATGCTTTCATCCACTGCTCCAACCATGGTAATAAAGCCTTTCAGATTCTGGAGGGGTGGGTGGGGGGCGCTCCATATGAAATCTGATGTCTTTTGGGCAGAAGCTCACTGTGCAATGTCTCACTCTCCTGAATGTCCCGCAGTATCCATAATACTTGTGGTTTTCCTTATCTAGAGATTCAGACCAGAAGAGGGAAAGTTGATATTACATTCTTAAAATTTGAATGTATTGCCCTTTTTCCTACATGTACCATGTATTACTGTCAGTCAAAAAACTACACTGAGATACTAAAATGTATCAAGAAACTACCAGCATAAAATGTCTACATCTTTCTTAACTCTTTGGGCGTGTTTTGTTTCCTTTTTCTGCCTCTCCGGGGTTTTTTCACCCTTTTAGTTTAAATTCTATGCAATAAATTCCACAGGCACATTTATTTGTTCCCATTTTTTACTTCATTTTTTTTCTGTCTAGTAGGGTGCAACACTGAGCATAGAAAACCTTAGTTTAGTCGCCTATGTATTGCACTTGATCTCTCAAGTGCAATCAAACATAAATTTAGCCCTGGCCTAAATTTTGCTAAAGAGACATCCAGGTCTCCCTCATTTGTATTTTATAGTTTCTAATAAGCTAAGAAGAATAATTGCCAGGCAACTTAAGAATTAGGAAAATAAAAGTATATTGCAAGAACGTTTCCAACAAGCAGAGCAGGTGCTAAAAAAGGCATGAATACCACATCTCAAAAATTTCAGCAAAGCAAAAAAATACTGTAGAATCACAAAAGGTAATTCTAGATAGAGACTCCTCTGCTGGGAAACTAACATGCAGTTTATTAAAAATAGTTCCAGAAGAAATTTCAGTAATCCCTTCTCTTTACACTGGTCACAAATCCACCTGCTGTGACTCTGGTTGTAAGCAGTGCCTCCTCAGCACCTCAAGAAATAGGTCTTCTTAGACAGTCATGGAAAGATTAAAGATTCCTCCAGTCTGACATGGTCACTCTGAGAGAAATAAGGTTGTTCTGAAACACAGCTACAACAGAGGAAGGGCAGAGGAGGCCACTAGTAATTACTGCAAGGAAACAATGAGAAAACCCCTATGCATTTCATTCTCAGAAGAATCTTTTCCTGCATGCAAGAATCAGGATTCATCTCACCTAACATCATCCATTTAATCATTACACATCTAATACAGGTTAGCCAAAGGAGCGAGACAGGTGCCTCCAAAAGATAACGTTTCCCTTTGCAATGCAGGTAATAGAAGTGAATTGCTTCAGGTGTTCAGTTGTTTTGTTATTGTTCCTTCCTGACTTCCCAGCTCTTCCTTTTTCTATAGAGCCGGGACAGAGTCCCGTACAAAGGGAAGAGAAAAGTTTCAATTCTCAAAGGCCAAAACAGATTCATTGTCTTCTGTTTCTATGTTCTCTGGGGTTTCTCTCCATCCTGCCCTAATGTCTCACTTCACATCAACTTCATTTCTGCATACACACTTCATGTTGTTTTACCAACACTTTACAAACCAAAACAGATATTGAACACACATATACCATGCACATCTGCTTTGATGCATGATTTTGGAAAAACAAGCTTTTTTCCAAACTGAATGCAGTTTATTTTGTCATCCATCTATATTCCTTTTTTCATTCCATCTTATTTAGGTGCTTATGACTCTCTCTAAATTAGTATCACCTGTTAATTTTAATATGTTGTTTCTTTTTACTTCTAGGTCATTAATTAACATATGAAATAATGCAAACTAGCTCAGATCTTTGTAGTATCTGCCTCCCTACAATATGATGTTACAAACTTTTTTTACAGTTACTCATTTTGTATCTTATCTGTCAAAACCATTTTCTACATAGCTTTGACATAATTTTGCAAAGCTTTAATAGCAAAAGCACTATTATTTTTTGTAGATTTTGTATGCAATTAAAAACTAGAATAAATAAAATCAGTCAGCATGACATTTACACGAAATACATTTCTAGTTCTAGTTCTCCCTGAGGTCAATCAAATTCATCCTGAGTGTATTTATCAGGTTAAGCTGTATTCAAATGCTGTCAGTGAGAATCACATTACTTTTCAGTAAAAGTTAAATTAAGTAAAATGTCTGTCAAACCCCACAGAACTAGATGAAAACACTTTAAAAGATGATGCTTATTCATTGATAAGTCAATGTACATCAACACACACACATATGTAGACAATCAGAAAGACCAAATTGTTTGATTTTAGAGTCCTTTCTGTTCACCTTTTCTAATCTATGTCTTGGCAAAATTATTGCATAACTCCTTAAGATCTCAAATACCGCCACAAATCTCTTAGGCTTTTACAGTCCTGGATGAGTTCAACTCCATCTTATGAAGCCGTTTCAGATAAGATAACATGCAAGAAACAGAAGTTTGACACAAGCCACATTCATATCTATGCCCTCTGTCTGTCTGACAGTGAAGTCAACAATTCTGTGTCAATAGAAGGAATAAAAAGTCTTTATTTCCATGTAATTCACTGGTAATTTAGCTGTCTGATTTTTGTTACAGATCAAGAACTTGATAGAAGACCTTTATAGGTTTATATCCCAGAAGCTTGATCTCTATTGTGCTTCAAAAATATGAGCTAATGAGTCTCATTAACCAGATCTACATACAGTTGTGATGGAATTTGCCAAATTAATACTCAGGTTTGTGAAAATGTTTCATTACATCCCAGATTTTTAAAGATCTTTACGGAGTCTAAAATGCAGACATATGTTCAGGGCTATCAAAGAGTTGCTTTGTGTCTAATGATATTTATCTGAAACTTTATCCTGCCAAAACATCTTTTAAATTCTTGTTACAGATTATGACAAAGCAACATTGTCCTATTTTACAATAAATGCAGTAAAAAAATTTGTAAAGCAAGTTCTCACTTGATTCTTATTAAAGTATTTCCTTACTTTAAATACAGTAGAATTTGGTAATCTTGCAAATATAAGCTGTAGAACTGTTCAATTAATTACAGCCCAGGGTTAAACAGATTTTCCCGACCAAATACATCATACATCTTTTTGTGGAGACAAATATTATAAATTATTTTTAAAAAACAATGTTTACTGCAGGTTTTCCCCTCCATGTAGATCTGTGACAAGCATAGATAAAATGAGCTCTGTTTCTTCCTAAGCCAGGCTAAAGCATTATACAGATTGGATCAATTTCTTACTTTCTAGTAGTTCACAGGTGAAATTCTGATAGAGGATTTTTTAAACTGTAAAAAGATGTCTTTACGTGTTCTACATACTTTGCTAATTAAGAAAAGAAGCTATCAAACCCCTCAGGTATCCATGAATTAATAATACCAGTTTCTACTACTGCAGGCACCAACATTTAAAGTTCTTTGCTGCTGTAAGCAAATTCAACAGTGGGAATATATATGAAAGTTTCACAGAGCCTCTGCCACTACTCTGTTAACAAAAGGGTTGTTATTTTTTTCTTCTCAGTTTATTATGCATACACTTTAGAAAAAGAAAAGCACAGTATTCTAGGGGCTGTGGAGATTTCAGTTGCCTTTCTCATTCTAACAGTATGCAGTTCATACTCTTGCTTTGTTATGACAAAAGATATTGTCTACTTTGAGAGAGTAGTCTGTTTTTAGAACAGAGATTGTGGAAAGAGTCTCTGCTGTACTAGCAGCTATCCTACTGAATACATCCACTGAAATTTTGAGAAAGAATTTAGTATCAAAGTGGTAGTTGACTACAGGAATTGCAGAAGAACCTCACAAGCACATACATGATAGACAGATAAATTTCAGTGCAGATTAAGGTAATATAATGTACTTTAACAGAGCAAATCTATATTTTCCATACACACTGGCAGAATCTAAATCTGCTCAGAAAAGAAATTTTGAAGCTATAAAACAGACAATGAAGACAGAACTCAGCTAGGTAATAGGACTTCTAAGCAAGAAATGCAGAACAAATAAAAAAAACCTCCCTATATCACAACTGTAAGTCTACAATTCATTCATACTTCATATATAGCATGCAGTTATGGTTGTCCCCCACCCTTAAGCAGAGTCTAATTGAACTTAAAAAAGGTATACCAAAAAGCAACAAGAATAATCAACCATGATAAAAGCTTCTTGCATGGAAGTAACACAACAAAGCATGACTCTCCAGCTCTGAAAGAGACACAGCTAAGAAGGGAACGTAACTTTGTTAGAGATTAAAATACTGGGATTTAGGTGTTCACTGGTGTTCCATTTAAGTAAACTCCCATTATAGTCCATCAACGGAGATCCAGTCAGTAAAGCTGCAGAGACCAAAGAGTGATTCAGCTCACTGAGGTAGACACCTAGGTCCTGACTCACTTGCCTAATGTCAGAGATCTGGTGCCCTTTGGGATGCCACAGGCACATAAACATCCACACAGGAGTTTACAAATATGCCACAGGCTTTGCAGGATAACTGTGCTTTTCTGCAACTAGGCAGATGATGCTCAGTTCTCAAATGACACTACTTTTAGCTAGGTCATAAAACTGAGTTCAACCCCTAATGGTTGGTCTACTAAATTACTCTCTAGGCTCTACTGATTACATTGGCAGCTTGGACATACAGTACACGTGAATGGTAAAGTATCTTAATCGCAAACTGAATCTCCTCTGTGACATCCCTACAGTCAAAAGTATAATGAGGAGGGCAAATAGCAAATGATCACGCATCACCTTTTCCAACATATGAACTACAAAACAGCTTGGAGGTGGCACTTTACACAAGTGCACTAGAGGCACGGCATATTCCTCTAACTCTCTGGGCACCACCAGAGACAAGCTACTGGCTCAGGCGGACCTCAGCATACAGTGGTTTTTCAAAGATATTTTTCTTGCAGTTTCCCTCCTCCCTTTCAAAGTAGTATTGCAGGAGCCAGAATCAACATATTATTCTGTAAAGGGCTATATAATAATACACATCATAACACTACACTATTACTCATGTACCCATGTAATTTTTACCCAAATACTCATCACAGCAAAATGGAGGTAGACTGAATACAGCGACTACTCACACTTCCATTAAGCATACTGATGTGAATAAGCTGTAAATAATATGGTCAAGTTTGTATTCATAAACCAATATTCATTTTAATGCATAAATAAGCTTGTAATTGTATAGCGACAAAGGGGTTAAAATGTCTGAAAGATCATATAGACTGTTCTGGCAAGAAAGTTGCAAATCTCTGCAAGGGGAGCTGTCCTCCTTATCTGCAAAGCAAGCTGCCCTACCAAGGAGATAACGGGACAGCAGGATGGCCTTGAGTAAAATTACGAGGGGTATTGTAAAACCCTGGGAAAGATTTCTACAAGTCTGCCAACTCATCACTTTTGAGACCTAAGGTGAAAAGTACACCATGAGGAAGACCTACGGCCTTCCTCCCATAGACCACTGCCCACATTCTAAAGACCCCGGCCCACAATTTTTGGAAGAATCTGCGCAAGCGTGAAGCTAATTAGCATATGAAGTGACGGTAGGCAGGTTCAGGTAATGAATATGTATAGGCGTTAATTGAATATTCATTGTTTCATTATATAAATATAAGATAATCTGCCCCTCTGGGTGTGTACGATTGGTGGAAGGATCCCCTGTACACCCGGCGCCGACAATAAAGAATATTTAGTCACTAAAATCTGGTTTTGGACCTGTGAATCAATACGCATATTAAGCACATACTGGACACCTCCTGAGATTGCACTGACGATCACAATACCAAGAAAATTTAACTACCATTGATTGACAGAACAAGTGGAAACAGTATGCAAAATTTAAACTGGTCTGAAAAAACACAGCAGGTCTCTGAGCAACCAAATTTAGCTGAAGATGTCCCTACTGATTGCAGGGGTATTGGACTAGATGGCCTTTAAAGGTCTCTTCCAACCCAAACCATTCTATAATTCCATGATAATTCTAGTCCAAATATTAATGCTTACATTAATTTTTAATTGTTTTAATGTTAAATTTTTAAGCATTGGAGTTTAAAGCTTTAAGCCCCACAAAACCGACAGCATCGTGTTTATATCATGAACAATGAGTGCACTGGATAGCGAAGAGGCACCTGTCACTACTCTCACTTGACTATACTCCCTGGGCCACACGTTGCCTGAATTCACACCTCTGGGTGCACAAGTGGGCAGGGAGCTGTGCTGTTCTCCAATACACATGCCTCACCCCAAAAACGAGGGGACAAGGACTGTAAGGTGTATTGCCAAGAGTGTAGTGGCAATGCACTGCAGACACATTGCAAAGTCATGTAGTTTTGAGACAGTTTACTATTCTCATGAAATACTAAGTTATATCATCATCCTAGTAACAACATTTAAACACTGTAAAAACGTTTAAAAGTACCAGCTATAGTTCTTAACAGCCCTGTTAACAGATTCTAGTAGTTCTCTCTTCCTGCATGAAAAAAGCAGAATATTATGTAATCTTATATTTACATCTCAAAGTAGCTCTTATAGAACCTTCTAAATGTCAGTGCATAGTCACAACCAAATGCTGTAGCTTCCAAACATAATTAAAACAGAAGACTTCTCTGGCAGTAACCTGATTTAAGTTAAAACTGTGTTTAAGTGCCTAAAGGCCAAGTCATACAAAGTTCTGAATGACAACTACATTAAAAAGGTACAATCTTACTTCAGATGAATTTCACCAAGAACATTGAGAAAAAAATCCCTATTTGAAAACAATCAGTTTGTAATTTCTTTATGAATAAAGGCAGTATTTCCTCAGTAATTGGGTTATATGTGTTTTGTTGCTTCCGAGACCTTTGGAAGACAAATGAATATACATTAAGTAAAATGTCAAGTCTGAACCAGCACAGCCAAGCCTGAGCTACTGTGCCCCACTGGGAGGCAGGATAAATTAAGTCAGTGCCGGTGCTGGATGGCTTTATGCAAGACGAGCTCACATGCCTATCTGTTCCTACTAAAAGCACAAAGTGGTCTTTAGCACCACACACAGAGACAGTCTGGTTGTGTAAAAGCAGGAAAAACAAGTGAATGGTTACAGTGAGATAGCTAATGTGCTTAAGATCTGACTGTAGAGGTGGCAACAGAGGTAGTTCTACCTTAATGTAACAGCTGTTTTAATAAAACACAAACACTCTTTTACCTAATGAAGATGTACGTGACTTTGGGGAAGAAAAAAAGATACTTCACATTAAAAAAGTATTTTATATACCATACACAATGCTGAAGTGCTCAAAAGCCTAAATACACAGCTTTATAATATTTAAGGAAGAACAACTCAAGCTGAGTTGGCATTGACTTCTAACTCAGGTATAATTTTCTTAATTGTAAAATAACGGCATCTGCTTACTGCTTGAAGAAAATGTTAGGAGAGAGATGCAGTTACAGTGTCACTGAAAAGGGTAGTTTTATACATTACCCATGAAGAAAAGATAGGACATGAAAAAATTATAACCTTGCAATTTTCTTTTGTGCAATTAATGGATTGCTAGATAGTCCTATTACCTATTGTCTGTAATGTGCATACTAATAAAATGCACAATATTTTGTATATAAACATTTACTAGGGTTCCTTGAAACAGTGATGTGAATTTAGTATGCAGTTTCCATTATAAAAGTAGCTGTCAGTTAATAAAGCCATCAGATTATCTGCAAACTTGGTATAGTCAATGGTAAATTCTCATGGTAACAAGGTAATTCCAATACACAGATGTCATTTTCATCCCTTGAATTAATTTAAATGACAATTTCTAGCCATCCAAATAATAAGATGCTAGATTCCTTGCGGTTAGAAATAGTGGCTTTAATACTGCTTTCAACTAGTTGAACAACACAATTATATGACATTGCACACATATTTTATGATCCTGGAATTCCCTTTTATAGTTCTGTAAGGAAAACATGGTGATTACAAGAAATCTTAGTTCACACATTTTTGTCAGCTGGTAGGCAAAAACAATGCTAACTTTGAAATCCTGATACAAAATCTTACCAAAAAATCATGAAAACAAATACAACATAAAGTAGATGGGGATACTGATAGTTGACTGTTAGTCTTGTTAGTACATAATTTAAGCAGCTTTATACAAAGCTTTATAAAAAGGTTCTCTCTCTTTGCCTACATGGAAACCAGTTTTTATATTCCTCGCCCAAAGGAAAAACACTGTTGCTCCAAAACCACGATCCTAGTTTTTATGCTGTTCCATTTTGCTTCATTTCTGTAGAATATTGAATACCTCTCTAGAGAACTGAGATCAAAAAGCCTCAAGCACACAGGAGAGCTCTGGCAGCATAACAACTAACTGCACATCATCTGAGCCACTGTAAGCATTGGTTACTGAGTACTGTTAACACATCACAATAAATAAGGTCAATAAACTTAGCTTAAACAATGTGGAAAAGGCAACTTATTTCAATTAGGAACATGAGTAGACAACAGGAGTGCTCTGTTACGGTTGCTCAGCTGTTAGGTGCTTCCAGAATAAGCCATCAGAATTTGATCCCATTTCATTCCTAAACATATCAGCCATTTTTTAAAACAGTAAATAAACCAGGAGAGGTTAAAAGATCTAATATATAGCCATCCCAAAAGACACTGGAGTGGTGTAAACTGTCTATACCCTCACACACAGACCAGGCCACTTGCTAATTCTTCTGTAAATTTCCACCTGCAGAATTAAAATAATAGAAATAAATATGAGCACACACTTCTGTGCAAAAGTCAGACACCCTTTCTCAAGTCATAAATCAAAGTGGGTGTTGCTTATCTGGCTGATTTTCCACTGAAGCTTATTTAATAATGTTCATATTTTCTACCCTGCTGATTGATCTGAGGGGCAATAAACTTCCTGGTGACTGATGGTGGTAAGTAGCCAGTATGTTTAACATTTTCAACTGTTCCACATAGTCATTAAGGAACATCTGCCTAGGCACACTTGCTCTGCTTCAACATTTCTTTCCCCTGAAGGAAAAAAAGGGTTCATAATTGTGTTTTATCAGCAATTAATTTTTCCTTGCAATGGCACTCTCTTCCTCTGTCAAGACAGTATCCAATCATACATACACAAAATTCTTGCTAGACTGCTTGATTTTTTGACTAACAATCTACTTGACCAGAAATACTGGAATTTAAAACGTGCTTCTTATAACAAGACTCCCAAATTCTCAATATAGTGTCAGATGAACCCCTAGGGAAAATGAGTTTGAGGGTATCTACTCTCAATAAAAATACTTCTTCATCGGTATCTCGAAATTTGTCACTAAGAAGGAAGCAGAACTGTTTTGTGGCTCTCTGATCACCAGGTAATGTCACCATCCTACTTATTCATATTAGGCTGCAGTCCAGAACAGCAAATTTGGTTTGAGCCCCACCAGCAGATGTTTGAAAAGAAGCCCGAATAGCACAGATATCAGCAGTATACCTAGTCTAGTCCTTGCCAGCCCTGCCCAAGCTGCCTTTTCAATGAAAGCTGATCCACTTTCCTCAACACTCATCTTCAGGAGTTCATTTGCATTTCTCAGCCTATCCCAAATAAAAAGGGCTGTTCTGAGAATCCATAAGCACATGAAAATCCTGTAATAGCCAAGGGATTTTAGAAATCTGTAGCTTGAGGCAGCAGGGAGTGACACCTGAAGTGTCTTATAAAAGTCACCATGCATTTTAACCTCCATGTTGTTGCTAAACAGATCAGAAATACAAAGAACCAGCAAGCACAAAACAGCATGTCAAGGGTCCAGCGCCTAATGGAAAAGTCTAAACTTAATTACTGGTACAGAGTTGTGCATACTGCTACAATCTTAAGAATACACTAACTTCAATTCCCTATTAATTTGAATGAACTACCTACCAACGGTGTGATTTGTAGAAGTGAATGACAAATACAGATGGCCATTCCCATTTGCAAGCACTGTTTCTGTTTTAATTGCTGTAAGTTCATAAATCAAAGCATAACTTATTTGGAAATAGCTGCAATGTTATTTGGAGCTCTCATCCAAACTCACTAATCTTACCAGAGCTTTTAAACTTTTTACCTGCACCATGGGAACAAAAAAATTCAGTTTGAACTTTTTAATATACTCCTTTTTTAATATATTTTTTTCCAAACAAAATCTGGTTGTCCCACATATTCATTTAGTGCTGTGAGCTGAGGTTTTAAAATGCAAAACCTAAACCATACAATTAATAATAAACCTCTGCCATATTTTCATTAGTGTACTTCAAATGTGGGCAGAAAGATGTCTAATGGTAAACAAGGATGGGGCCAATTCTGCCTTGAAATGCAAAGGCCACCTTACTTTTGTGGAAAGAGAGGGCAGAGAACTGAACAGGGAGCCTGACTGAGCTTACAAATACGCTCATTGGCTTTGTTCATTGTAATAGCTTGATGTGGAAAACCAATGTATTTTCTACACATCAACAGTGAAAAAAGTCAATCTTTGTAAGAAGGGCCAGGAATCTAAAAATACTGATAAATAGGGTACAAAAAACCTTGGTTTGCTGCCTAGAGCAAACAGAATGTTTCTAAAGGTTTGTATTTTTTTTTGCTACAGCCAAAAAGGTGCAGAACACATAAATGCACCACTGAAGGTATAAAAACTTACTATATTGTACCTCTCTGAAAGCAGAAGTAGCAGGACAGTAGAATGGGAGCAGCTTTCAGGACTCCTGGTCACCTATGGGGATTCCTGTACCAACTCATCTCTTACAACGTAATCAGCTCTTCATGCAATGATGGAAACTCCACCACCTCACCCAGCTTAGTTCTGCTGTTGATGCCTTCATACACCCCTCCTTTGCCTTTGAGAGCAGGAGACCATTACTGACCATGTAACAAAGGAACAGAATGTAAATCAAGCTCTGTATCCTACACCTAATTTAAACATCTTGAATTCATTTCTCCTGGCACAATGAGGAGTAGATGAGTAATTATATCATTATCTCCCCATCAATGAAAAATTAACATCACTGGGACAAGGAGTTGCAGCTGTGTAACAACAGACAGCAGTACTGCACACTAGGTTAGAAAAAGGAAACGAAAGCACTACAGGCAATTTAAAGTTAGGAGGGATTTTATTATAATTATCCTGACTGTAATATAGTCAAGAAAACAGTGAGTCAAAAGAAAGCTCTCAAAGTTCCCAGGCCAAAAACGACAACAAATTTTCCATACAGCCATTACTCATCCAACCTGTCTCAGATTTTTCTTCTCAGATGCTTGTTGTTGGTACAGCGTTAGTCTACCCAGAATTTAGAATGGAAAACATATGATTAAAATTCCAATTCTGCCATGAGTTCTCTGTAAGTCTAGTGTTATTGCAAAGAAAAATTGTTCTTATTATTGTGGCCATTTTGGAATGGCCACATTCCAAAACAGAATGACATGCTTTTCAGAAGTACTTTTTTCAGCTTCAGGCATAAATCATTTTTATTTCGGATGACTGAAAAGCATTTGGAGGGGAAATTCTATTAAAAGTAAAGAAATCACCCACCCACATTTTAACAGTAGAAATTTAACCAAAGCTCTGAAAAAAACAGTGCAATGAAATTTTGCCACGATCCTTTGCAAGGGGGTGATCTTCCCCCCCCTTTTTTCTGCTGAAGTAGCAGAACTTTCTTCCCCAACCCAAAGACAAACTTTATATACGTAATAAGAGTTTTCAGAAAGGAATGATATTTTTTCCCCTTAAAATTTAGTTGAGATTAGAGAGACTTAAAAAAAAATCATTTATTCTGTAAAAAGGAAGGCACAGAAATCTCTACAGAAAATGAGTTTAGCTTGAGAGCTGAAAATTTTGAACACGTGTTTCTTTGCACAGATCTCAATATGCTCTGTCTGCTGTTGAGAAACAGATCAACAAGAAAGGGAGCTGGGGATTCCCCAACTCTTGTTACTGTGAAGTATAAGCTATCAATTAAGAGATCCACCTATAGCTTTTCTACTAGAAAAGGTAATACTGTGATTTTTTTTTTTATACTTACAGACAAATTTTACTTAGTGTGCAAAAGTGATAAAAGACTTTTTGTCCCCAAGTGACTAGCAGACAGAAAACAATGGACCACCTCAGCCCATCTTAATGTAATTTGCAGTCAACTTTCATGTGATTGAGCAATCAGGAATGTTATCAATAAACAGAAAGTGCTTATCTTTAAGTAGTTTTACAGCCCTCATTCCTCAAACATATGTGTTCAAAACAATAACAAAAATTGATTTGTGTAGGTTTTCTTAAATCACTACAGAATAAAAATGTACCTTGAAGAGTAAGATGTGCATTCATGGGCAAAAAGTAAGGATCACAATCAAAGCACTGGTAAAGTAAATATTGATATAGTACAGTAGGTATAATACAGCAAGTATATGTGTAAATTTAGGTAGCACTTGTGTATATATTCACACACATAATGTACATTATCACATACAGTCATCATCAGATGACAATAATGGCACTGTAATTAGTAACCCATTCTAAGTTTAACATCATAACGACTGCCTATTGTTTCACCTGCATTTTGAGTCAGTGGTTTTTCATTGTCAGCGTTTTTTCATTGCTAAAATGTCTAAACCAATTGCAGTGAGGTTACAGAGCATGTAAAAGCTGGATGAGTAAACAAGGGTAGGAAATAGGTTTTTCTCACTGACAAACATGCAACAAAAAATAGCTTAAAAGAGAACTCCCACCTCCTACAAATTTTCTCTTATTTCTTAATATGGTGTGGAAATTGTTCAAAACATTTCATAGTGTAGCTCAGTATTGACTAAAAGTTCAAGTACACTATACTACGTAATTTAGTCCTGTCTCTCCTCCAACTCCTGTCTTTTACGAATGTCATTTAAAGCATCTCTACTTATGCACATCAGGAACAATTAAGTGCAAGACAACAAGTAATACTGTACTTTAGTACCACAGTTCGGCTGCAGCTTTACAACAATATTAGTCGAGAACCTATAAAATGCAAATTAATTGCCAGCTTTGTCATTCAATAAAAAAAGCTGATACCTTCAATCCCTCCGCGCAGCACACAGAGAGACCCTGTTCGCAGAGCTTGAGTTCTCGCTGTTGTTGCATGCTAATTAGAGCAATTAAGTGCGAGATGTCGACCGTCAGCCACAAAAGCAACCCGCTACGCTTGGTCCGTAGCACCCGCGGGGAAATTGTTAGGAAGTTTGTGCACACCGATGTTTTCAACAACCCCCTTACGAGAGAGGACCGGTTTCCCTTCCCTCCTCTTAGGCAGGGGCCATCGCAGGCAGCTCCGAATCAGCCCCGCCACCCCGGCGAGGGGAACCTCACCTCCCTGGGAAGGTTGCAACAGCGACTTACCTTAGTGAGCTGGGCAATCTTCTTGCACATTTTCACGTGCATTTCCCAATTGCATTCCTCTGCCGAGCTACTGCGAGCTGCTTTAGATCCATCGCAAGTCCCGGGCTGATGAATCTTGTTTATGCCAGAGGCCATCAGGCTTGAATTTTAATCAGGTCTGTCTGTACGCGCCGGGTAGTGAGATCCTGTCCCTGCTGCTGGCCTCCCCCGGCGCGCTGCATGCGCTCAAACCCCCACAGCGCCGGAGGAACTTCAGCCCCAAACAGGGCAGCCTCCAGCCACCGCTGCTCTCCCTTTCTGTGCAGATGTCCCAATCCTTCAGCAAAACACCCAGGCGAGAAGGCAGAGAACAGCATGTGCAAACATCCTGCTTGGTTTTTTTTTTTCCCTCCCCTTCTCTTCAAATGGTTGAGCTTCCGCCAGGAGAAGATGCCAGCGGCTGGATGCTACACATTCCCCATAGGAGACACTGAGCCAGCCATACAGGCAGCATCACAGACGTTGCTGGGGATCTGTTACAGAGATCGTCTGACTATTAAATCATGTTGCCTTCCTGAGCTGCCAAAGGATTGCAGAGGTGGTTATAGAAGATGGTGTTGGCATCTTTCATAATCTCAGTTAATTTTGCGATCCTCCCTAACTCCGGATAGACCAATAAAGTGATGAAGAAAACCTTGCTCAGTTTTTGGTGCTGTCCTGAAAGCTGAATGGAGTTCTTCCAGCTATGAGGCACACTTGAGCACTGCTGAGCCCAGGAGCCACGTCCCGAATCTGGTCCACTTGGCTTATCCAAAGAGACTGATCAGTTCCCCTCCCTTACACGAAAGGCACTGGAAAGGTGCCAGAAGAAAACTGACACTATCACAGGTCATTTTTTTTTCATCTGCAAGCCTTCCCTCTCTTCAAAGAGACCAGGCTTGTGCATGTAAAAATAAATAAGAGGACAGAAAAATTAGGGGAAAGGGCATAAAGACAGCTATCAAGACAATGTGATTTTTAAAGAAGAATTTTTCTGTAAAATGTTATGCAAAAGGAAAACAGTGGACATGTTTAAACAAGTCTAGAATAAAGGAAAGGAGAAGGCAGCAAAGTAGGGTGAAGTCAGAGGTGCAGAAAAGGGAGGAAGAACAGGGAAGAGAAGCTGAAAGCTGCTCAACACCCCTTTGATATAGTTTGATTTGTACTGCAGCTAGTACAAGAGACCCCATGGTGGTACAAGAGGGCCCCACTCTGCTTGTGCTGGCTTGTAGCCAGCCAGAGGGGACATGAGGCTGCTTTCCCCCTGCCCTATGCAGGTAAGGTACCTTCCCATCACACCTCCTGGCAGTGCTTTCCATTTGTCTTGGGCAAGAAGTTTCCACTTGCTAGTGGTAGGTTTGAAAAAGGGCTTCCTCAGGACTATCAGAAATGGGAAGGAGGATTTACCCAGTGACAACTAAGGGTAAGGCAAAAGGAAAAGGGAAAATCTCAGTGAGAAAGGGAAATCCTTGGTGAGGGCAAAAAGACACAAAGCACCGTTAAGAACAGACCCTCTAAGAGAAGAAGAATGCCTTCGGACAGCGGGGAGAAGTAGGAGTGAGAAGATACACGAAGAGAAGGCATAAGAAGATAAGACCTTGGGACAGAGAAACCAAACCCTGTAATTGCTAGGAGAAAAGGAGGGACTTTAAATGTGCAGAGACAGAAAGAATCTTCACTCCAGAGTGAAAGGCAATGAACACTGACAGAGAAACGATGCATGGGAGAAGGGAAAGGGCAGAAAGGAAAACGAAGATGATCACAGCTGTTAGGAGATGCTAAGCAGAGAATAGTTGAGTTCAGACAGAACATTACTAAGAAAAAGTAAGAAAAGAGCCTTGCACCCAGGAGTGACTAAGTACGGTTTCCCCATCCACTGTCGTTAATGTCAAAGATGCTGCTGTCTGTGACTGAAACTTTTTCTATGGCTAGGGCATAAGGACGTGCCATTGTCAACTGTATCTAATAAGGCATGTACTCACACTAACTTAGTTGATATGGCTATAACATCTCCTCTACGCAGTCATCAATTTGAGAAAAAAGTGTAGGAACTTAATTATATGTACATTTATGATAAAATTGACAAGCTTATTAGGACAATCAAGAGAACA
Organism: Falco biarmicus; assembly: GCF_023638135.1. NCBI lineage: Eukaryota > Metazoa > Chordata > Aves > Falconiformes > Falconidae > Falco > Falco biarmicus. Next base: position 92,553,535 of record NC_079288.1, read on the forward strand.
CAAAGGGCAAAAGCAATTTCCTAGCACATTTTTCCCCAAAAAAAGAAAAAAACTTAGTGAAAATAGAAAGCAAATTAAGAAAAATGTGATGTGTGGCATTCCTCAGGTCAGTACTAGGACTGGTGCTGTTTAACATCTGTGTTGGTGATGGGGCAGTGGGACTAAGCGCACCCTCAGCAAGTTTGCTGACTATACCAAGCTGTGTGGTGCAGTCAACACACTAGAGGGAAGGGATGCCATCCAGAGGGGCCTTGACAGGCTTGAGAGGTGGGCCCATGCACACCTCAATGTTCAACAAGGCCAAGTGCAAGGTTCTACACCTGGGTCAGGACAATCCCAAGCACGAATACAGGCTGGGCAGAGAACGGATTGAGATCCACCCTGAGGAAAAAGACTTGAGGTGCTGATGGATGAGAAGCTCAACATGACCCAGTAATCCGTGCCTGCAGCCCAGAAAGTCAACCATATCCTGGGCTGCATCAAAAGAAGCCCGGCCACCAGACTAAGGGAGGTGATTCTCACCCTCCACTCTCATGAGACCCCTACCTGGAGTGCTGCGTTCAGCTCTGGGGCCCCCAGCAGAAGGTCACGGACCTGTTGGACCAAGTCCAGAGGAGGGCCACAAAGATGATCAGAGGGCTGGAGCACCTGTGCTATGAAGAGAGGCTGAGAGAGTTGGGGTTGTTCAGCCTGAAGATAAGAAGGCTCTGGGGAGACAGCAGTTTTCCAGTACCTAAAGGGGGCCTACCAGAAAGCTGGAGAGGGGCTTTTTACAAGGGCCCGTAGTGATAGGACAAGGGCTACTGGCTTTAAAGTAAAAGGGGTACATTTAAATTGGGTATTAGGAAGAAATTCTTCACTGTGAGGATGGTGAGACACTGGCACAGGTTGCCCAGAGAAGCTGTGGATGCCCCATCCCTGGAAGTGCTCAAGGCCAGGCTGGATGGGGCTTTGAGCAGCCTGGTCTAGTGGAAGGTGCCCCTGCCCATGGCAGGGGGGGTGGAACTAGGTGATCTTTTAAGTCCTTTCCAAACCAAACCACTCTATAATTCCATGAAAACTGCAAAAGGTTTTACAACTACTTACAATAAGTTACCTGTGTTATTGCGCTACTAGACAGATGGTAACATTCGTACTTTTTCTATTGAACAGCAGAGAACACACTGCACCTGAATGCACGGCTGGACAGAGACTTGACACTTAGATAAGCACAGTGAGAGCAGAGGAGCACAGACCTTCAGGTACACTGGGAAGGGAATAAACCACTGTGGTATTTTCAAGCAGGCTGTGTATGTACTTTGGGGGTTAGAAGGAAAAACTTGAGGCTTTGGTACAAGATGGTGTTTTAGCAAAACATAATTTGTCACTGGTAAAGTATTCTGAGTCCACAGAAGACGTAACACTCGAAAAGCTTCAGTCAGTTATCATGTACCAGAAAATGCAACTACAGAACAAATTCATAGGTGACTCAAGTCAATTAGCTCCACTACTCAAAAAACCCCACTTTGTTTCAATAACAGGATTTCACTAGATAATGCCAGAGCTTTTCAACAAGAATTTCACCTATTTTTTTCTTCTAATTGATCTAGACAGCACCTACAGACAAGGCAGCAAAGCAAGGATGTCACAAAGCATAATTCAAGTGTGTACTATACATATGTGGGTTTTGTGAGAACCCCATGGAACACATAAGTAGATTACAGAATGTTCATGAACTTGGGGAAGTATATGGCACACAGTTTAAATAAAATTTCAAGTCTCAACAGAAAACACATACACACACTTCTGCTTGAATTATTATGGAAGCATTCATTTTAAGTAAATTATGAGAAGAAGGTCACTACAGTCTTTGTAAGTCTATGAGTAACTACACATGTTTGTACCTTTACTGCTCAGACTCATTAACTGATTTCCTTTTTATCATAAAACCCAAATCATCTATGAGTAAAAGACTATAAGCCTTGCATTTTTGGTACCTCCTGCTTGTTGAATACACAGACTGTATAGCTTCGATTTTCAGACTAGCTACTATAAATTCTAAGACATAAAGAAGATATTTCCATATCAAATATTTAATATATAAATTTGCACCTTTGTTTAACATATTACAAACAGCTTTCCCAAAACCCAATTAATACAGAACCCAATTCTTCCACTCTTTGTCTGAATACCAGTACTACTGAAGTCAGTGTGATTTATTTTTTAATACATGAGGACACAGTTAAACTGATCCCCCACATTACACTCTACTGCTGTTTTGCAGTCCAATAAAATTTGTACTTGAGAATGGTAGAATAATACAGCTAGTCATTGTCATGTTATGTTTCAAATGACAAAGCCATATAAAAAATGGATTTAAAACTTCTAAAGTTAGTGTCTCAACAAATGAAGCTGCAACCCTAAGTGAGATTCTAATTTAATTAATAAATCACTATCCTCATTATTGATCTCCACTTAAATTCATTTGGGTCTCTGAGTAGCTTTTTGACGCAGAATACAGAATTCAGGGACTGTTCCTTCCTTCTTATAAGAAAAGAAAAAAAAGGGAAGTAAGGATAGAGGTCAGAAGACTCACAAGAAGAGCTATCCTACTTCAAATAAAGCTTGTTTGGGGATTGAATGTAAGAAAAAGAACAAGTATAAAGTGGTTCTGCTACTGGTACCTCTTGGACAATACTATATATATATATATAGTATTATATAGAACTACTTTATAATTTCTACTTCTTCCCACCTCATAAAGCAAACAGGATTTGACAGTCCAATTCAAAAACCACCGGAAGTGATACTGATTGCCTTATTGACTGAAAACAGTAACTTTAAAAAAATGTATATACAATTTTATAGCCAATTTACATACACACATTTTGGAGGAATGTGGTGAACAGAACCTCTGATTACTACTGCATAATGATGGCCCAATTATGGATGAAATACTATTCTGCTTATGTTTTTAATACAGAAACTGGAACCAACCAGATGCATCTGTTATAAAGGCCACTGAACACCTACTAAAGAGGACAGCAACAACTTCCCTTTTAAAACCTTTTTTTACCCAGTGACCTACATCTAAAATTACAACAAAGTAACCAGTATGCAGCAAGTTTGACTTACCCTGTGGCACTCCGTCTTTGCCAACACAACAGGTTTAACAAAGGGAAGAGAAAGGACCTAGAACAGTGAGTCAGAAGCAGAGAGACAACCAGACATAGACCATAGCAGGTAAGGTCAGCATTTCAAAGGACAAGGAAAAAAGCTTGAATTATTAGAGCACACTTCCCTCCAGAGCCTGGAGCACCAGCCAAGGTTCTGACTTTCATTAGTCCTTTGTTTTTTCTGATAGAACTGTGCAACACACCAGCCACAACCTCTAGGCCTGTGCTACTGGTGAGGCCCTTGGCCTCCCAGTCAGTCCTTGTAGCCATTCCTCAGAAAGCAGCTAGCCTTTACTGAGCTCTGAGAGTTAGCTCAGAAAAGGACCTAAGGCCCAAGGCTGAGCTGACACGGGGTTCCTGGGCTCATGGGCAAGGTGTGTGGCAAGGGGTGTGGCTGGAGGCCCCAGGTGTGGCTGGTCAGGGGCCATTAAGGCTAATTAATACAGTCAAGGCCCTGAAACGTAACTTGTAAAAAATAGACAGCAAACAACTCTATCAGTTGAACAAAGTATCTGGTATCACAGGGAGACATACTTTATGTGGAGCAATGTCTAAATGGCCAACATTTGTGATCCTACTTCAGCATGTTATATACCACCTACACATGAAATACCAATATGCTGGGATACTGGGAATCTGGATCTGTATGGCTAACTGGGTTAGACTTCAGTTTTCCATAACAGAAGCCTGATTTCTATTTCTACCTAGAAATACAAAGCCTAGCAGAAATATTTAAAGGAGACTGGAAGAAATAAATCTTACATCCTAGATGAAACCCATCATAAGGGACTGCAAGGTATACACCAGAGAAAATCCTCATCTGTAGATCTGAGATGCAGGCAGGCACAAATGGGCTGCCAAACATATGTGAATCAAAAATAATCCAGTTTGCATTATTAGTTTCACTTAAAATAAAAATCCTGTGTTTTAAAGCCACAAGAATCACAAAGTTTTACCTGCTCTTCTCTTCCCATTTCCATCCTTTTCTCCACAGACTCCTGTAGCAGAAAAAAACTACATGAAGCTAATTGTACAATAAAAGTATCTTAAACATAAAGATGGTTACACATTATATTCCCCTAGAAAGCATAACCTTACAAAAAACTCATTGAGGATTTGCTGATTATAGGTTTTTGTAGAGTGACTATTTCTCCAACATAAAATAAAAACTTTCAGAAATAAAGTTTACATATAAGATTCTTTGTTACTATTGTGCATATAGAATCTCTTTCCTGCTTTCTAGAAGCATAGACCAGATCTGTATGTTTTAAACGTTAATACAAAATCCAAACGACTCACCTTTAGAAAAAGCAGGTATCCATTTTAAACACACACAAATGTATAGTACTACAATATGTCAGGGAAAAAACTGCTATGTGTATAAATGATTTTTAAATTTATTTTTATCTATAGAACACTTTTTCTCTTGCTGTTTCTGTTCATTATTCATATACAGCCTTGTTCCATAATCCTTGGCACTACTGTAAAGCGAAAATAATTGCATTACTTCGTTGATAAAATCGGCTTCTTAAAGAAAACACTGGGAGAACTCAGATCTGGAACAAGACTGACCCCTAGTGCTTATTTTTTTTATTTGTTAGGTGGGTTTTTTTCTTGGCCAAAAATTACCCTTCTTCAGGACAGGTTCTGCATACTGGACCAACTGTCATTTGTTGGTATGTCACCTGTCCTTACTGAGTAACTCATCATTCGAGGTAATCAGACATTTTTTTTTAAGCTTATATATACCTTAACTCCCGAGAGTCTACAATCAACTACTTCTGTTCGCATTTTTAATGCCTTCTGTAGCTCTGTAATTAATACATGCTCAGATTTTTTCCCCTCAGCTACTCATTCCCTGCCCCTGCCTTCCTTCTCATTAGTATCAGTCCCTGTCTTAACAGTATGTTCTGTAACCTGTAACATGTCTCTGGAGTTTGAGCTTAATTATCTTTCCTGTTTTTAATGAGATACAGAATTTACTACTATTCTCAAGTTAAACGATTTCTGGGAAAACATCAGCTTCACAACAAACACTTGAAATGCTTGATTTTGGGAAAATTTCCACTAGTAAAATATTCCATCCAAAAGGAATGCAAATATGTGTTCCAACAAGTCAGTTATCCATGCTATCTATCTTGGCAATCCTCCTTACAGCTGATATAAGAGAGAAGTATGTTTCAATAAGAAACACACGTCTGCAAGTTGGATTCAGCTTAGGTAGTCCACCGAGAGAACCAGGTAATAGCTACTTAACTGGTTACCTACTGAACTTAATCCCCGTTGTCACCTAAATATTTATAATAGGCAAAACCGATCGTTACAATAGGCAAACATATCTTGCTTCAGCTACAGTAGCTGAGCAATTTTTGTCTCATTGGATGGCCGTTCGCTAAAGGGCTTTCATTACTTTTCGACGCAGGCCGAGCTTTCTTCATTTGGTACCCCAAGTGCTTCCGGTGTAAGACTCCCATTACAAAACACAACTATACACATTTTTCCAGATGATCACGTCCAGAGGGGCCTTTGGGAGAGTGGCTGAGGGCTGCACCAGTTTGTCAGGTTTATTCAACTATTCTGCACCAACATACGTACTGGAAATCCTCTTACCCGACGCTTCTCCTCAGCCGCTGCACAGCTGCTACCCAGCCTGCTTTGAAACAGCCGCTCCCACCGTCAGCGCCCGCCAGGAAGGCGCAGCCGAAGGCGGCCGCAGCGCCGCACCGCCCCAGCCGCTCCCCTCTCCCTCCCAGCCCGCCCCAGAAGATGGCGGCGCGAGCGCGCGCTCCCCGACCAACGGCCGCTCCGCTAGGCCGCCCGCCGTTGCCCGCCCCCTCGGCGACACGGCGCGGCGCTGCGCGGCACAGCCCCGCCCCGGCCAGGCCCCGCCCTGCCTCCGGCGCGCGCAGACGAGCACGCGCCTCCCCGGCCGCCCACTGAGCTTCTCGCGAGATTAGGAGCGGTACTCGCGCCGAGTTTGAAGCTGGGGGCGCGGGCGCCGCTACCGTTGCTGGTGCGCGCGCGGCGCCGGTCTCCGGTGGCGGCCTAGCGGCTGGGCCGGGCCGTTGGTCGGGACCCTCGGTCCGCAGCCTCGGTCCGCTTGCGGTGGGCGCTCCTTGCGCCGTTAGGAGCGGCCTTGCCGTTGCGGGGCCTGCGCGGGTAGACCAGCTCTCTGCCTTCCTGGAGCCGCGCTGCGCTAAGGGAGCCCGGGGCAAGGGAGTCGCTCCGTGACCGTCTCCTTTCTCTGCAGCCATGGGCGCGGAAAAGAAGCTTCTGCAAATCAACGAAGCGTTTCAGCTGGCCCAGAAGCCGTATCAGAACCGTGAGAAACTTGTTGTGGCATTGAAGAGCACCTACGATCAGGTATGCCTGCCCTCGGGCGTGCCGGCGGCTGGGCGGAGCGGTGACCTGTTAGGCTGAAGGAAAAAGCTGCTTTGCTTCTCCGTCAGGGGGCAGGGACCCTTGTCGGCCGCCTTTCCCCTAAAACAAGCATTGCGGCCAGTATGCCTAAGAAGAGCCCTAAGAATTAAAAAAAACTCAAATAACGCAAAACAAGCCACATACTAAACTGTTGTACACAGTTGTCTCCTGCGAACATGGCTGTGAGAGCCGCCCGCGGCAGGTATTGTTATTTATTAATGATGTTGCTGAGAGGTATTTGGATACCCGAGTAGTAGGTGTGACTGTGTAATAATGGACTGGGGTGTCGTTGAATGAGTATTGCCGTTCTGAAACCTGTTAGCAGGTAAACCTCAACTCCAGAATGGAGCTCGGGGTCCAGACATATGCCTGCTGTGGAGTTAAAAGCAAAATAGCCAAGAGGGCATGTAAGCGGGTGTGCCCCAACTGCTGGCTTTGGCGCTTAAAAAATTTAAATGGAAGCTGTCAATTATAAACCCGTTTATTTTATTTTTCTCTGATACTGCTTTTGAAAGATGAACTGGGTAGTTACCTTCTGTTGTGGTTTCATATTTTTTTTTGTTTGTTTTCAGTCGAAAGACAAGGAAGATTTTAATGAAAAATTCATTCATTTCCTTAAGTATGCTATGATAATCTACAGACGGGAACCAGCAGTGGAACAAGTGATCGATTTTGTGGCTAAATTTGTTACTTCATTTTATCAAATGGAGGAAGGGGACGGTAGTGAGGAGGCAGAAGAAGATAATTTACTTATGAATTATGTGTTTGACTTTCTGCTTGAGGTATAGTAACGCTTATTATTAAATCTTTAACATAACAAATGGAAACTTAATGCAGTGGGGGAAAAAAACTTGCTGGCACTTGAGATGTCACCTACAAACTAGAACTAAAAAACTGAAAGCAAGGCAAAGCTAGTGCTTTTGAGTAACCTCTCCTCCCTGGATAACCCAAAAACTGGATTTCAAACGTTAGGGCCATGAGAAAATAAGAACTGTTTTCTTAATTTGTTGTTAGATGTGTCATGATAGGCCTTATTATAGGTGCATCATTAAGTGTGAAATTGTGTATGTGTTATGGAAACGAAATTATACTGTTGCTTTGGTAAGTATAAGTAAAAATATTGAAATATCTTTCATACAAGTATGGTTGGAATACGTATTATTCCTTTCTGCTTATTGCAAGTTTTTATGTAGAGAGATCAACAGTTCCAACTGCATGCAAACACAAATACTGTCATATTTTCTTAAACTAGTGTTTTGACATGGAAAATCAGACCAAGATCGCTAGTCATCATTGCTAATATTTTTTTTCCTAATAATGTTTTATGGAGACAGAGCAGTATATTAGCTCATGTACTGTAGTCTGTATTGAGTGGTATGCATGTTTCTTCCTTTGTGAATTGCTAATTATGTAAAGTGCCACTGATACAGGTGATGGATCATAATTGTTTTCTAGTTCTGTGACTTTTTAATCTTATTAAAAATAAATAGGAAAAGCTTTTGGAATACAGAAGTGCATCTTTCATGTGCTGTATAGAATATTAACTACTTGCATGTGCATATTGTTGGAAATAAGAAATGTGTGATTATGAGTACTACTTTTTTTTTTTTTTCTTCCCTAAGTCTCACAGTGCAAACAGCCATGCGGTTAGGTTTCGAACGTGTCAACTTGTTAATAAGATTTTGGGCACTATGCCAGAAAATGCCCAGATTGATGATGACTTATTTGATAAAATTAACAAAGCTATGCTGATTAGACTTAAAGATAAATTTTCAAGTGTTAGAATTCAAGCTGCCTTGGCCCTGTCGAGACTTCAAGATCCTAAGGATGAAAACTGCCCTGTTGTTAATAGTAAGTACTACTGGGATTTTTCCTTTGTTTAAGAACACTTGTTGATTGACATTACTTTGAAACATTTTAAAGCATTTTTTTAAGTAAACAAATCTTAGAGGGTATTCTTGTAATAATTTGTAAAATGCGCAGCTCTCTGCTGGAGGAGGTTGTAGACGGGAGAGTTGTGTGTGTTCGAGGGGAAAAGACAGAGCAGCTTGAAGGAGAGATCCACTGTGGATTAGATGACAGACAAACCATATTGGGCTCAGGGTCTTCTGTGAACTGAATGTAGCTGTAGAGATAATTGAAAAACTTAATTTTGTCTGAAGTTGTGGCTAACTGGTAACTGACATTGCTTACCTATGCTTTTTTTAGTTGCTTTTTTTTTGTCTCTGTGTGTGTGTGAATCTGGTCTCATGTATGGATCGCTTCCTTTAAGAGATCACCACCCCTGGAACCCAGGTTTCTTAATGCTGTTTTTGTGTGTCTGTGTGTTTCTTTTTCTTCACTTAAGCCTCTGCTTCCATTGCCTTAAGGTAGAGGGACTGTAGGTTTGTACCAGCACAGTTGTTATGTAAATTGTGCCCTGATTAAACTTGGCTATTGTTTTTTGTGAAGAGTAAGTTTGTTAGTTGGGGTTTGTTTGTTATTAAGGTATCTTTTCTGAAGTGGTATTTTCTAAGTGTTTGTTTACAAGTTGCTTATTTAGGAGCTCACAAATTTCATAGTCAATCATCTCACAGAGCAAGATTAATTTCAGTGTTCTCTGAGTAAATTACTTTTGTCATTGCTTTCAATGTTAAAGAATGGTCAAGAATATAACAAAAAGCATTATGTGAGAGTTATACTGTTAGAGTTTATTAGACTTAATGGATATTGAAGTTTTCCACTCACAGGAAAATTTGAGGATCCACCTCAAAGGTAAATGAGGATGTATAGCTAGTGACTAGAGGTCATAAGTAGCCAACATTTGGAAGCATGGTGGGATTTTTTTTTTTGTTGTCCCGTAAATTAAAAAGTGGGGTTTTTTTGTAGGTGGGATCTAGAATAGCAATTTTCAGAGTTAGTAACTGGAGATCCTACTTATGACTGCAAATATTATTTTCATAGATTAATTCCTTTTGAGGTCATAGTTCAGCATGTGAATGCATAAAATCTTAGGGCTGGGACTGTAAACTATTCCCTAAATTTGTGTGAGCTGGGCAGGGGTGATGGAGGTGTTTTAATAACAGCTGCTGATTTTTTAAATTTATTTTTGGTATTCTCTGTTTTCCTGTGACGTTTCAAATTCTTCTGAAAAGCTTATTATGACTGTTTCACTTCCAGTCTACAACACATTGCTTGAAAATGATTCAAATTCAGAAGTGAGGCGTGCAGTGCTGTCATGTATTGCTCCATCAGCAAGGACTTTGCCAAAAATTGTAGGCCGCACTATGGATGTAAAGGAATCTGTCAGGAAGCTGGCATACGAGGTGAATTAGATCGCTTTAATTTCAAAGACTGACTTCAGAGAAAAGCTTTAAATTGTTTATTATATTTGACTGGTTAAACACTCAGAACAGTTAAATAATTTATTTTCCTTTACCCAGATTATGAGGAGGAGTGATTTAATGTGAGTTTTCAAGTTAAAACCCATAAAACCCTTGAACTTGATTGCAGAACTTGCTTGATAGAACTCGGCTTTTGAGGATCAGACAGTAAAAGTAGAAAACAACAGATTGTATTCTTACTTTGTATGTATGCATTTTGTGATGTTTGTGAAGCAATTTTTCTTTTCTGTTATTACATAATAGATAATTAATTAAAGTTGGGTTCACAGCAATACTAGTGTAAAAAAATTACATATTTTGATATTACACTTGAGAACTATCAACCATTATTTAGGTTTACATGTGGAGGTAAGGGCGGGAAGGTATGCTACCATGTGTGTTTCTTATGTAGGCACCTTATGCAAGAGCTTCAAGTAAAATGTTCAATTTTTTCATACAGAACCATTTTCTGCTCTTTCTCAATCAGATTAAATTCTGTTTTTTAGCTGAATCCCTATGTTAGTAGGCCTTCAGAAAAGTACATGCTTCAGTTATTCCATTGCAGATATTCATTGCTTTTAGAGCTTTAAGGAGAGAGAGTAGTTTTTGTGTCCTGGTGTTGTATTTAAGTGGAGCTGCCAAGCTTCAAAGCCATTTGTTAACCTATTTCTTAACTTATTTTATTTTACATTTTCTTCCATGCACAAGAATCTGCTTGTTAATGCACTGGTACGATGCTGATGGCATAGGTATTACAGGCTTTTATTGACTTATGATTTCTGTGAATGGATAAGACAGAGTTGAAACCCACAGGTAGTTAATGAATTCAGTTTTTATTTGTAGAAATACATTTTAATGTCTTAATTTTTTTAAGGTTTTGGCAGAAAAAGTTCACATGAGAGCTCTGTCAATAGCACAGAGAGTAAAATTGTTGCAACAAGGACTTAATGACAGATCTGGTAAGAGATTATCTTTTTCAACATCTTAATACATGTTTAAGAAAGAATACTTTCTAATCTTTTATGAATGATTCATGTGGAAGCTGTGATATCAATAATAATGAGTGCAAAGGGAGTCATGAGGTACCAGGAAATGTTTAAGCACAAGAAATTCTGCTTGCTGCTTTGGTTTTCCAGTCCCTTTATAGTGGACAAAGCAGAAAAGGACTGTACTTTCAAAAGAACTTGAAAGCCACTGGGCTCTAAAATAGGACCAAATGCTATTAAAATGAAAAAACAAGTGTGATTAAGCACAGAAGTAGAAAAATGTAATTATTTAATTCAGTGTATTTTGAAATATGTTTCGTTACAGATATTTTTGTAACAAATACATTAAAGAATTGAAATGTAAACATTAATATCAGATTGATAATTGTTGGAAATATTTCCTATGTGCTTTTCGAGAGAAATCTTCTCAACTGGTTATTTTCTATTTAACTAGCTTTAATATTTTTTAATGAACTTTTGATTGACCCTCATTCATTTCATCATGAAGCAGCTTTATTCTTTTTGATGTCTTCTGTATTGTATTATTTTTATATAAAGAGCCATTCAGAACGTACCTATAATTGTGTGTGGTGGTGTTGCAAAAGATCAAAAGGTAACATGCATCAGAGCGTGACAATTTTGGCCAGTCTATGTAGAACACAGGGGTTTTTGCCTTTTTTCTTTTTTTTTTTTTTTTTCTTTGCAACAATGGCAATTACATACATGACTTTGAGGATAAAAGCTGCTAGTTTTAGTAAGTGCTACTGTGTTATCAGTGTACTTTGTTTGGAAAGTCTGTACTAAACCCTGTTGAATTTTACTCTGAGAAATTTCCTTTATTAGTGTTGCTTGTGAATGGTGAGAAATGACCTATATAGATATTAACTTAAAGAACAAAAGTACTGTGTCCCTTGGTAACTGGAGCTCTTAAAGGTGTGTTATGAATGCATGTTTTTATTGGTTTACCTTTTTCCTTGGCTAGTTGGGGACCATGTTATTATGTTCTTGACAGCAAAGGAAGAGAGGATCAGCTGACTGCTTTGTTATGCTGTATAGAACTACACTTAAAAAGAAGTCCTCCTCCTGTATAATAAGCTTTAATAAGCATTTTTTCCCCACCTACCCTGAATTGTTCTATAGTAGCATAATGAAGTTTGTCAGGTTTTGGTTTTGAAGTCCAGCACTGAAAAATCCATGTTGTGAATTACTGTTTATCAGGATACTAGTTTGATGTTTGACCTAACTAGCTGCTTCTTGTCTGCTGGCTGTCCTCCCCCTTCCCTCCCAGTAATGCTTTCTTTTGACTCAGGGTAAATGAGTTTTTGATGTAGTAATTTCTCAAAACTGGGAGGGAAACTACCTTCGCTATTTTTTCCTGTGATCCTTCATTTGTCAGGAACAAGGATTTGTTACATTCCCTCACTGGGAAGGTACAGTGTTTCTACACAGCCTATATTTCAGTGACATTGAGATGTTCAACATAAAGAACTGCTATCTTTTATGATCTAGAGCAGATACTTTCTCTGTTGGTGTCTGTATCTTCCTTAGGATGATTCTTCATCCCAGCTATTGAGGACTTGCTCTTTTTCTTGATATCTAGAATCACAAGGGAAAGTATCTGCTAGGCTATGTAGTGTGACTGATACCATTACCGTCAAATGCTTTTTGCTGGGCAGAAGAAGTTTATGTTCCAAACTGGCTGCATTTGTATATACGTCCACTAGTATTCCCTCATTTTGATCTGTTTTGTAAATTCTATTATCTCAAATATATATATAGCTTTATCAAATTTGCTTATTTGAGTAACTTCTAAGCTAACAGGAGAGGAACTTGCTTGCTCAAGATTGCTGGGTTGAAATTTTGGATGTTTTCCTGTATTTGCTTCAGAGCAAGGGTTTATAATTAAACAAGACCTAGAAAACAATCTAGATTCTGCTTTGTTCTGTTTTTCAGGGTGCATTCAGCTGTCAATTCTCCACTCATTTTCTTTCATTCTGCCACATTCTACTAGTTTATGCTTTTCACCTTCTTGGAGAGATTTCTCTTTCTTAGAACATTAATTTAGCTCTTTCAAGGCCTTTTTACAGCTCTTTTTGAAATCTTAACTATATTTAAGTGCTGTCTTCTGTTATCGTAAAGGTACGTTTAAGAGGAAAAATGAGTATTGTCGGTGTGTGTGGACTTAATTTCCCTTACATTAGATACTGTTTTCTAAAAGGTCCTAAGAGCATACTTGTATTGATCCCTGGTTATTATGTTTTTACTTCCATCAGACTATTAGCCTTTCTACTTCCCTGCTTAAATCTGTGTGTACATATTAATGATTTATGCATTCTAGATGTTCCCATAAATACTTTTTTCCTTGATTAAATAGGACTCTGCTGATCCAGAAACTCTGTTCACTGTGGCAATGGGAAGGAGGGACTTAAAGTATCTTTATGTAAATGTCATAATCCAATTCATTCAATTATTCAACACAAGAATTCTGTGTGGCAGCTCAGACCTAAATGTCTGTACAGTAGTATCCTGCTTCCAAAAGTGGCCCATTCTGAAATGCATGAAACAGGGCAAGTGTATAACATTGGTTCACCAGAATATTTCCTTGCTCTACAGGAGTTTGGGGTTTGTAGATTTTCTGGGTTGAGGTGCTGTCTTTAGATGTAACAGTTTTTGGATAGAGGTGGGTTTTTTTATTCCCTGTGGGGGGAGAAAATGTGTTGCGTCAAAGGTGTAGTAGTGCTTCATAAGTAGTTCTTGCTTAACTGTTAGGCTTTTTTCTTTTTTTTGAGGTAACACTAAGTTCAACTGTGTAACAACTTTTTTCCAGAAAGCCTTCTATAGAAAAAAGTTTTGTGAAAATATATGGAAAACTTGATATTTTTTGACCTTAAATGGTTTAAAACATTAAAATTCCTGTATTATTAGATGCTGTTAAGGAGGTAATGAAGAAGAAGCTGCTTCAAGCCTGGTTACGATTTACTGATGGGGATGTTTTAGAATTGCTTCATCGACTGGATGTGGAAAACTGCGCAGAAGTGGCCATCTCAGCACTAAAGGCTATTTTTTCATTATCTCCACTTCATGACTTTGTTCAGAACTTTAAAAACCTTGACAGCAGGTATGCAATTTTCATTCCCAAAAGTTGACTATTTTGTATAAGAATATTAAATTACAGGTGTTAACTAAATGAGGAGCAGACTATTACCTGTGATAAAAGACTGATATTCTGGTTGTAAGCCATGATGTCTCTCCAGTGTTTGTGTACTGAAGTCTTTTGGGTATGTATGCTTTTTTCTTTTTTAAAATATCCCTGTTCATCAGCTGAAAATGATTATGCCAGATAAGCAAGAGGAAAAGATGAAAAATGTCTTTTACTACTTGCTTTCTGAACACCCCAAAAATCACACTCTTAGAATTTAAGAGGAGGCAGCAAATTAATCAACTAAACATGTTTTTCTATGTATTCGTATTTCTTAGTCTAATTTATGGTAAGCTGTACAAACAGTACAGGAAATAAAACAAAGGCAATGCTCCAATTTACCTCCACAACTGTAATTTCCTCTCGTCTTTTAACCTGTGGTACTTAAAAGCTCTTTTTCTGTTCCTACGCTCTCTGTCTTTCTCCTGGTCTTTCTCACAGATTTTTCTTGTCCTCTTTGGTTTCCCTTCATCCTTTCTGCTGAGCTAGAGGCAGCACAATTTGGGGCTGGTTCAGTTATCCATGAACTGTTTGGAGGATCAATCAGAATGGAATTATTTGGCTTGTATTTCAGTGTTCTTTTGGAGGTATTGATTTGTATTAGCAGAGCTTGACAGAAGTTGGTATCTTAGAGGCTTGTTTTCCTGTGTTAAAGTTTGGTAGCATTTGACTAAGCGAGTTCCTAAGCTATGAAGAGGGTGGCATGATGAATGTTAAGATCCATAAAGCAAAAATGAATGTGTGAAGAAAACAAGAAATAAGAAGTTGTAAGAAATTTCTAAGGGAGGCAAAAAGCGGTGAGAAGAAAGGCTTGAGTTGAGGCAACCAGAGTGGAATGATTATTAACAGTGATAGGAATCTAATCTCGTATGATCAAATGGCAAATTGTCACTGATTAAAAAGTGGTAACAAAAATTGTACTCCATCTTTTTGGGGGAAAATGTGTAATGTCATCATATGAAGTGTCTTGCGTTATAGTAGTAGCTTATGACGGATGCTTTGAAATCAGCTGAAGCTACATGCATTGCACTCCAAAGCAACAGAAGTGGGCCTATCTAGCTTTAAAAAGCATCAATAATGATGAGATAACTTTCTTACAGCCTCTGGAAACGTGCCAATGTCTTAAGAGGTTCAAAGGAAAAAATTATGTAGTTATGGACTTGTCAGTCTGACTTTGATCCTGTACAAAACAAGGCTTCCATTCTAAAAAACTGGGCTAACTGAGAATTTTTTTAAGTAGATCAGGTAGACTAATGACATTTTGGAAAGCGAGTGAAATTATTCAGCTTGTAATGAGATTATTTGACTTATGGAAAATATTAGGCTTTTTCTTGTATGATGTTTCTGAGTACCGCTTGATTGATGCAGTATCAATATGATAAAGGCTTAGATTTTTGAAGTCTGACTTTTTGTTGAATTTACTTTTAAATAAAGACACTTATCAGATTAAAGGGAAGCCATCAAATGGTCAGTTTTCATCAACATGTTGTTGGGTTTTTTTGGTGGATTTTTTTATTTGTATGTGTGGCCTAAAAGAACAACAAAGTTGTTATCCATAGTTTGCAGGCAAAATGAGATTCAAGGGAGTGAAAAATACCACTGACAGTGACACTGTCTTTTCTGTTTTGAGGTAGAATTGATGCACAACTTAATGTACTGCTTCTGAAAACAAAGATTATATGCCATGCTTAGTATAGAAAACACTATGCTTATAAAAAGGAGTGGGGGTCCTATGGCTAGTAAACAGGATGAGCTTTCAGAGATGCTGAGAGGCAATTCTATTACTTTTTGAATTTGACATACTATGATTGCTACTCAAATACTGTGAAGGTCTTCATGAACAGAAGCTGAAAAAATAATATAATTAATAGTTTAGTTTTGCAGACTTGTACAGTGATAACAACGTTTCATAGTACTTGGGTGGTTGCTCTAGTAGGACAGAAGGACTGAGCAGAATATTCCTGCAAACTGATATGAACAGCCTTGATTTAAAATACTGAGAAGGGCAGTGTAGCGAGAGGCTCGTGGAGATGGAGCTCTGTGTCCTCACCTAAGAAGTTATTTTTGTCAGTCTTAAAGTATTTCTGTGGCAAATACCTTTGACAGGATTTTATTTTCATTTTAGGAAGTAATTTTTTTCTGTTCATTTGTTGTCTTTGACCCTATTTTATTTATCCCTGTGTATTTATTTTTGTTTAGAAAACTGATTCCACTGGAAGACTTAACACCTGAGAATGTGTTATATTGGAGATGTCTTTGTGAATATCTAAAATCAAAAGGTGAAGAATGTGAAGATTTACTAGAACAGATGTTGCCAGAAACAGCTGTATATGCAGATTATTTATTAAGGTACATTGCATTTAAAAATTAATCTCTTACCACTAAAATATATGTATATATTTTTTAAAGTGGAGAATATTTCTTTTATTCAGCTATTCAGGTTTCCTTAAAGCCAAAGTTGTGCTTGAACAGTGATTTTTAAAAGTTTTGGTGTTTTTTTTTTTTAGAAGACTTTGGAGAGGATTTACTTTTTTTACAAAATAAACTGTGAAAAGCAGATTTATAACTTGAAAACAATTTTTGGAATGTCCTTTCTTATGAATTATTGGCAAGATGGACTGCTAGATCAATAGCATAATTTAAATAATAATAGCATTTAAATAATAGAATAATTGTTCGGTAATACGTAGCTATCCTTTGTTCATCTGTTATGTAGGTGGCTGTGTTTGCAAGAAGCTTGTGGAAGGAGGTTTTTAGAGCTTGCAGAAACCAATACTTGTGAAAATAAAATACAGTTTGGCTGCTGTACTCAAGGGAAGGGTTTTTGAAGCTGAGCGTTCATTCCCTTTTTTCTTCCCCTACTCAAACTTATGTTTGAAGGCAGGGACAATGCTTCTAAGTGAGCCAATTACAGAATATTTAGTTAGGAGGGGAAAAAGGAATGTTTTAGGGCCATCTTTTTACCAAAGTGAAGAAAGGTAAATTATATTTTTGTCTTAGCATCGCTACTCTAGTCTTAACATAAAATTCGAATAGAATTTGTTTGTAGGCATGGAGAATGCTGAGAAATCTTAACTGAGGTATTGTACTTGCAAAATGTAGAGTGAAGCTTCCTGGAATGCTTATAAGTTGGATCTGCTGAAAAATGCATTGTTTTGATAGATGTTTCCAATTAAAAATATGCATATTCTTTTCTCACATCAGTGGGTGTAGTATACTAGTAGTACTTATAGAAGTTGTTGCTACTTTTCAATGTGGAATGTGCTAACATATTTCATAAACATTTAATAAATGAAGTGTCTGTGCTTCCTTGATTTTGAAATGTGGATTGTTTGGTGAATGTAAATTTTTTTTATTCATAATTAATTTAACAGCCCATAAATAATTTATTCTCCAGAAAAAGGTTTTCCCTTTTTTCCATCTAATTTTACTCAAAATGCCTTCAGTTATCTTCCCGTCCAGGAAGAGGCTGAGTAAGATTAACTAGACTAGTATTTGTCTGTAGTATCAACTGTTAAACTGCTCATTGGTGAGCTGTGTCACCAGTTGTTTCATGTAGATTTGCAATTGTACAATCCAAGTCTTTATTTGCACTGTGAAAGTATTAGTTAGGAGCAAGGAACTGCAAGTCATTAGTACTTAAGAAAAAGATGAAGGTTTCTATGCTTTATTTAGATACTTCACTATTATGTGGTGCAGGTAATATTATTGTAACATGATCAGAAAGCTGCCTACATTGTTGTAATTTCAGATGTCCTTAAGTAGTGGCTACATGCAAAGTTTCTGTCCTAACTTTGAAGACATTTTTTAAATTTGCTAAATTTAATGAGCTGTTGCTGAAAAGTATCTGCAAAGCTGTAGTAAAAGTAAGCTTTTTCACAGCTCTTACCAGTATTTGAATTTTATGTATTACATTATATTCAGTATTGAATTTTGTACATTATATGTTTCACTCCAGATTTTCTGAACATGCATGCTCTAATTGATGGAAAAAACTTTGATAAAAGGACAATGACTCTAGAAAAATAAAGAAACAGAACAAACTGATTACACTTTCCATGCTATGTGGCTGAGTGTATCTGACAACATTGTTGTTCTTCCGTGATGGCATATTTGATCAGATAAAGAACTTAAAATTCACTCCACACTTTAGTGATTTTTTTCTTGTATTTTGTCTTGTAGGCAACATAAATATTTCTGAACATGTAGGAGAATACAGACTACCTAAATATGCAGAAAAGTAATAGCTGTATACATGAAAAATGGTACACACATTTATTCCTAAGATGTTGTCTTTATGCAGGGGTACAGAACTGAAATCACATGTACAAATATAACTTGTCATTTTCTGTTTCTCACTATTTTGCATTCTCAACTGAGGGATTTTCTTAATGAAGTGCATTAATAGTTTCAGAAAGTTTATACCATATAATGTATTTTAAAATTAATCTGTGAAAAGGAGGACACAAATATGAATTTTTAAGGTTTGTAACTAAGGTAGCTGTTTGTTTATACAGGACAGGAAAGTGGTGGGGTTTTGTTTTTTCTGGAGGGGAGGTGGTTTGTGTTTGGGTTTTTGGGTTTGGTTTTTGTTGGGTTTTTTCTTAACTTTCCAACAGTGATTCTGAATGTAATTATGTCTGTTTCTATTTGGATTCAGTTACCTTCAAAATATGCCAGTTCTTAGTGAAGAACAAAGAGAAGACTTTACTTCTTTTGAAAACCTGATGACAAAAGAATTTGTAGGCCAGCAACTGATTCTTATCATAGGCTGCATGGATATCATGGAGGAGGGAGGAAGGTAAGCTTAAATATAAAATCTGTCTTATTAAGCTTATGGTACTTACGCCTGTAGACAGGCATAGAGTCTGCTGTAATGCTAGCTGGAAAAAAGGCCCGGGCTCTAATGGAATTGTTTCCAAAAGTGTGCCAAATGCAGTCTGGTTACTCTTCTGTAAAAATGAGTTTTAATACAGATATAGCATTGTTTGGGGAGAGAAATTCAGTTGTTTTCATAACATATTCTTGAGATTCTGAAGTTACAAGAATGTTCATTTGGAACATAGTATAAAAAATTAAAGGAGACAAATGCATTGCTTCTCAGCAGATGACAGTAAGTAGCCTATGTGTTTCTTATGTTTTTAAGCCCAATCTACTAATGCCTAAAAGGTTACAGATGTTCTCAATGCCAAGCTGAATTGGAGTGTGTTAACTGAGTCATTCCTATAATTTGAACAGCCTTTTGATGTGAAGTAATAAGTGAATAAATTTGGAAGTTCATGCCATCACAGGCATTTTATGAAAAATTGCAGTTATGATAGTACAAACAGCAATAATTCCAAACTCTCTGTGTAATCTATTATACGTATGCCAGACTGGCAAAATAGTATAACTTGTAATTTATTATTTTTTTTCCCCCTAGTTTCCAGCCAGGTAATTTCTATGAAAACATTCTACAGTATTGATACTCTGACTATTTTCTGCTGGTATGACCTTTCATTGGACAGTAGTGATACCTGATTAAAAAATTTAGCGTTTTCTAATCGAGAGAAATTAGGCAAAATCAGGAAAAGACAAACATTGCTAAGTGAGAAAATATGTTCAGCAGTTAATATAGCTATAGAGAAATTTCTATTACGAAGTCTTCAACACACTAACTCAGAGTAGAATATTAACTCTTATGTCGTCCATTTTCTTGAATAAGCAAACAGATTGGTTTTGGTTTTTTTTCTCCTTGATGCAGAAATCATCTGTTGGCAACTTTACAAAAAATTCTCATTCTACCTGCAACTTCAACAGCTCTTATATCCCTGCTTGTGGAAAGGTTACTCATTATTGTTGAGGATGATGACAGAAGGATTCAAGTTGTAAGTAATTCTAAAGGCTTACTGTTTTCTAGGCTCTAACTTTCCTGTATATAAAATGGCCTTTATGAAGCATTGTTACAGAAATATCAGGAGTTAAAATATTTTTAATTTGGGAAAACACGTATGTTCTCCCCCCACTTTTTTCTTTGCGTGGTTGTGTTTAGTGGTTGTTCAAAGATCTTTATCTTTAAAAGATTTGACTGGTGTTGTAAATGTAATCCTTAAATTAGGATTTGACAGCCTGTTGCAGAATCCTTTATCATATTAGATCCAAACAGTTTTAAGTAAAACATTCAAAGTGAGGATTCAAATTTCTCTTCCCTCCTTCTAGCTGGGATGAGTACTAAAAAAAGTTGTATTTTATATGCCAAAGTCTTTATATATAGCATAATTATTTTAAATTGACTCCTAAAAAATAGATTCTTGGTTTTGCTCAAATATTTCAAATGAACCCTGGATTTACCTCAATCCAGTGGGTAAAGCTAGGATATGGTTTGTTACACAATTGCAATGGAAGAACTATGGTAATCGTAACACTGTAGTGCAGCAGTAATAGTAAGTGGGTGCATTTCTGTTATTTTAGTGAAATACACTGATTCAGTACATCCTGTTGATTTTGGTACAGCTTGAGAGGAAGTTAAACTGAGGTCATCTGATACAAGATAAATCAAATTAAGACTGTCCCATCTCATTCAGTCTTAAGTTTTTCCTCATGCTTCATTTCAGTTTTTAAGATAATAGGTCTGACTTTAAAGGAAATGCCTAACGAACTGAAAAACTCTTAGCCTAGTTCTGCTTCTAGTTCTATGGATGTATTTGGCTTGAAATTAAATTGCTTACGTGGCTTCTTATACTACATATGGTGGTTTATAGATCTTTAAATGAGTGTTCTTAGTTGTATTTTGCTTGAAGTAGTAACAGATGAAAAACCTTACTCTCGTTACCACTAATTCTTTTTAAAGCATGTGTTCAGATGTGGAGGAGATGGTGCCTGTTAACTGTTGGCATAGAAACTGCTTAACTTATTCATGCATATACAGTCTTCTGCTTTCTTGCTTGCCCAGGTAAATGGTAGGAAACAGTAGACTTTCATGCTTAGACTGTTGTCAAAATGAGGATTTATTTGCAGTGAATTCGCTGTTAAGGGGAACTATGCAGCTGTTCAATACTTTTTCAGAAGGATGGCTATTTTAAATTTGGAAAAGTTATATGCTTAGTGTCTGACATTTGAGCTAAAATTAATGGCATTAATGTACTGTTTGTAACAATAGATCGCAGAAATAGTATCAGAAGTTCATGAACCAATTATTACAGTCAGCCAGCCTGTTGATGCTGCTGAAATAAGAAAGCGGGAGCTTAAGGTAAGCAAGACTGTAGTTAAATGAGCTT
Source organism: Falco biarmicus (assembly GCF_023638135.1). Classification (NCBI taxonomy): domain Eukaryota; kingdom Metazoa; phylum Chordata; class Aves; order Falconiformes; family Falconidae; genus Falco; species Falco biarmicus. The sequence continues at coordinate 92,574,913 of NC_079288.1, forward strand.
GAAATATTTTTCTTGTTATCTATTAAGAGTTTTATATAGTAGTGTGTTATTGGCTCATGTCAGTAGTGTATTGTTGGCTAATACCACAAAGGTGATAGTATTACATTAATTTTCTTTTTATTTTGTATTTCAGTTGGCTGAAGTAAAAGTGAAACTTTTTGAAGCAAAAGCAGCTTTGGAAGAATGCATTAGTCTGCAAGATTTTAATAGAGCATCAGTATTAAAAGAGAAAATAACTGAGTTGGAACACATTAAAAATGATCTGATAAAAGAAGCAGATCAACCTGAAATTAAAGAAATGCATGTGAAGAAGGTCTCTTCCTTTCCCGTATTCCCAAGTGCTGTTTATGTTTTGATGTTTATACATAGCTTTAAAAGAAAGTGTAGTTTGGCCTTGTATCATGTAAATTTTTTAAATTGGAAAGGTACACTTAGGGTATTAGTATTCTCCTGCATGTGTAGAAGCTGATGATATGCTCTAGCAAACAAAGAAGTGCAGTTAAACTGCTCTTTTATCCTTGACTAATTAAAGAATTCTGAAAAAGGTCTAGTTTTCATTGCTTTTACTCTTAACTTACTGAAAACATGAACCTGAATCTCTTATCATTTATAGACAGATTTTGGTTAATATTCTTGCACAACAAACGTGGACAGGAAATACTTATTTGGGTAGGGAAAAATTGTTTAATGTCCCCATACTCCTTGTCACAGCCACCATTTGTATTAATGTTTTTTTCTTTTCCCTGATCCAATTGAAGAATGATCCTGAAACACTGTTGAAGTGTCTGATGATGTGTTATGAGCTTCTGAAGATCATGTCCCTTTCTAAAGGAATTGATCCAACCATTAATGAAATCATTGAATCTCTGGTATGTAGGATTAAATACTGTTTACGTTATAATAAAAATGGATGCATCATAGCTGGCCTTTACATGCTGGCAGGATGGTTTGTGATTATTTCACAATCACTTTGCTGTATCTGTCATGCTGTGTGTGGTGCTTCTGAGCTTTCCCAGAACCTAGTGTCTTGGAGGTGCAGTCCAGATAACACTGTTCTGAGCTCCTCTGCCAGGACTTGTTGTGGCAGAGTCATACTAAAATAAAACAGGAATACGCTAAATATTTGAGTAACATAACAGTGTTAGACAGTGCTGAGTTATACTGTGCCAAGTGTGGTACTTAAGCATCTGTTTACTACCCTTGCTGGTACTTTAATTACTTGGATTTTCTATCAGCCAAAGTTATGAGATCTCTAATAGAGAACTTTTAAGGCTGGTTGGTTTGTTTTGTTCCCTAGTCAGGAAAGACTTAAACTTGTGTAAAACTTTCTTTCATTCCTTCCATGTATAAGGAAAGATGTTTGGGGGGAATTTCCCCGCTCACCCCCCTCTGTTTTCTTAGTACCTTTTGAAGAGCAAAATATTTCTGTATTGAGAAATAAGGCAGTGGCATTACAGGCCTCTTATAGTCTACAAGATATACTTTCTAGTTTTCTTTGTGAAAGTATAGTTTTTAAGATTAACGTTTCTAGGAATCACAGACTTAACTGCTACTGAGTGTGCAAACAAAATGGAAAACCAGTAATAGGTCATTGTATGGGTGGTGCACCCGCATCTAAATACTCTGGGCAACTCTTATCCCATCTGTCTAGAAGGTTTATATTTGAATTGGAAGTGGTCAAGAGAAGGGCAAGGAAAAGTATGGAGTCGCTTCTGTGTGAAGAATGATTAAATAAGTTACCTCTTTGAAACTTGGAAGGGAGGATTTAGCAGTAGTCTGAGAGAGGGTGGAAGTCGTAAGACATGAGTTGTAAGACACGTCGTGGAGAAAGTGAATAAGGGTTGGTTGACCGCCCCATAAAGCTGGCAACTAGCAAGCTCAAAACAAATGCAATGAGTTCATTCTTCACGTAACATGTAATCTGTGGAATTCGTTGTTGCAGGATGTATGCATGGTGAACACTTGCATAAATTTCAAGGAAGACTGAGCAAGTTCAAGAAAAATATTAGGTAGATAGGAGCAGCCAGCCAGCTCTGGTGTCTCTCTGCTGCAAATTGTTGGGACCTTGACAAGAATTCTTGGAAGTATCTACTTAGTCTGTTCATGTAATACTTTATAGGAATTTGCTTTTCATCTTTTTTTGAAAATGAGGCAATGGGCTAGATGACCTGACTCAGTATGGGCATTCTTAGAACTCAAACTACAAAGACAATTGCAAAAACAATTTAGATTAGCTTAAATGAGTGGAACCACATCTGATTTCTTTCAAATGTATAGAAGTATTCTTAGAAATCCTAGTTAGTGTTGATATGCCCCTCAGAAACCTTTTATTTTTCATTAGGTCTTTCTTTTATTTTCACATTTGTGTATTCCACTTTTCTTTCTTCAAGATCCTGCTTTTGTATTGTTCCTGCTAGATTTTCACATATTACATGATTTGGGATATCTTGTTGTTGTTGTTTAAACTTGAACTTTTTAGTAAATCCAAAAATGTGAAATGATGCCATTGTAGCGTTCACCCTGTATCTAGTCTGGGGGTTTTTTGTGTGTTTTTTTACCATTATAGTTTTAAACTATTGCAAGTATGTGTAAGTGGCATCTGTGTCTTGCAGCTTGGAAGTAGATATTGTTTCCCTGCAAGAATACTCATGTCTTTTATGAAGAAAGGTGTAGGTTTGTTGTTGTGTGTGGGTTTGTTTTTTTGGTTTTTGTTCACAATGAGTAGTCAAGTCAATTTTGTTTGAGAACAAATATTACTAAAAACAAACACAAAGCAAAACCCAAGTGATTTTTGCCATTATTTTATTGCTGATTTCAAACAGCATACTCGATCTGCTTCTGTTTGTTTATACCTAGATAAACAGGGTATACAGACTGAATTATTTTGAGTTTCATAGTAAGCATGTTTTAGTAGTCAGGTTTTTTATCTTCAATTTAAGCATTTCAATGAAAAGTCTAATGTTATTGTTTCCAGATACTTCCTGGCATAACTAATGTCCATCCAGCTGTGAGAAATATGGCAGTTCTGTGTTTGGGTTGCTGTACCCTTCAGAACAAAGAATTTGCCCAACAACAGCTTGCATTGCTGTTACAGGTAAAATGGTGGGAAATGGAATGATGGGCTATGTGATTTAGTAAACAAATGTAGTATTCTAGCTATAAAAAGCTGTTCTACATAATTACGTTACTTGAGAACCAGGAATTCCTGATTTCCTGAAGATTTGGAACTGGAGAGCATGGTTTCATGTAGATTTTTCTGACGTCTAGTAATATTCAAGCTTATGTTGTATCTTGGTAGTAGCATGCCGTTCCTTTGTAAGGGCATCTGTTGTCTTGAAATTTGTAGGGATTCTTCATCTAGAAGATCTCACTTTATTTTCTGAATCTGGATGAACTCTGTCATGTACTTATGTTATTACAATATAGAAAAGAGAAGCCGTAGGATTCTGCAAGCCTTCCTTCCTTGGGAAACCAAACTGAAAATGTGACTGTGTGTGTTTTTACATTTCTGTTACATACTTACCTGTGACCTTGGATATCTGATATAATTTCTGAATTATTAATTTTATATGGATTAAGGAAGAGTTGTTAGAAGATAAAGCAATAATCAAACCAACAAATGATAGCACGGTGAAACATCTATGGTTATGAAACTTGTTGGATGCCGTAATACCCAAATCTCCTTCCTTTGTGGTAAATGTTCTGATGCTGAGCTAATTTATATAACATGTGACACTACTGTTAACTTTTCAGACCCTGGCTTTGAGAAGTGTAGGTGGGCATAGCGCTTTATTAAGAGTGTGTTCATGTACACACTTAAGGCAGGCGTTGAGATGATATGCTCAGCTCAGACAAGATGATAGAGCTTCTGTCACCATAGTAGGAGAACTTTGGGTTCCTAAAAAGTTAGCATATATTATTGTTTTTAATCTGAGTATGTCTCATTTAAATCCTCCTTAAACAAATAAAATGATATTTAGTTGTTTTAGCAACTTAGACTTTAGATCTAAATCATTAATTTCTGTAGGTACTAAAGCCCATATTCTTTGTGTAGGCTGCCATCAAAAGCAGGGCATTTGGCTAAACAGAGCTAGGATCTCTAGGCTAACCCATGATACATGGTTTTATCTGAATGTTAATTTGAACTATAGTACCTGGACTTTTATTACCATCTTGCTTCATGCTGTCCTTTTACATAGTGTTTATTTTAATTAAGCTGTTTTTTCTGTAGAGCCTAACACTATGGAGCTACTATAGGCAAATAGACTGTCTGTTTGTCCAGTGCCTTTTTAAGAGTTGAACAGTAAAATTAAATCTCACACATGCATGCTCACTCAGTGAATGAAATTAAATTGATTTTATGTAATGGAAGTTGCATAGGTGACTTGATAATTTATTTCCCAGGTTGTGTTATAAATTCAGGTTTAAATTTGTATCACATGTTCCTAAAGCCTGAAATATGTCCCAAGTATTATAAAAAGTTTCCCAAAGTAAATAATCTTATTAAGGTAAAAAAAAAGTTAACATTGGTGGTCTACTGTAAGATAATGTATGTATTTTCCTTACTAAACCTAGGTTTTACAAGTAGACAATATAAAGGTAAAGCTCAGTGCTTTAAAGGTGCTCTTTGATCAACTAATGCTGTTTGGGATTGAGCCATTTAAAGCTAGAAGAGGCAATGACTCTCAAAATGAAGATGCAAACATTAGAACTGAAAATTGTGAGGGAGAAGGTGAAACAACAGAGGAGGAGGAGAAGGCTGCTACAGTTCAGAGCCTCCTGCAACTTCTTTCTGGTTTCTTAGACAGTGAGGTAAGAAATACTATAAAATTTGCCTTAGTTTTGTTTTAAAATTACTTTTGCAGAAAATGCCATTAGGTTGCATGTGAATGTTACATGATGTATAATTGAAATGAATGGTCTAATGTGTAATAGTTGTCCTAGAAAACGACCACAACTTTGTCACTGATACAGACTAATGTTACTCTTGAGCTAGCTTTGAATTTTGTGCAGGTGCAAATATGTGGATGTAAAAAATTGATTGGAAAAATAGGATGTAGACTATTACTATAAAGTATTAGTGAAAACTGCTGTGGTTGGTGTATTGTGTGTATGATCAGTTCTTTCTTCAGTTTTCAGAACTTAGGACAGAAGCTGCAGAAGGCATAGCCAAACTGATGTTCTCTGGGAGGCTGGTTAGTGCCAAGCTTCTTTCTCGTCTTATTTTGTTGTGGTATAATCCTGTGACTGAAGAGGATACTCAGCTTAGACACTGTCTAGGAGTGTTCTTCCCTTTATTTGCGTATGCAAATAGGTATGGCCTTTGTAAATTGTTACTTACATTGTTAAATACATTGGTCTAGCAGCTTTAGGAATCTTTTGATCTTGCACAAATGCAAATTAGACCTTAAGGTCTAGTTCAGCCTCCTATGCATATTACTTCTGAACATACATAATCTCAAACCTATGACTATTCTGAAGACCTTCCATTAATTCCCTTTTACCCCTGTGGCTTTCCATTTGTTTTTTTTCTTTCCTAAGCCTGTAATTGAAACTGTTCTTCAAGATACTGAATAAAAGATTAATTTCAAAAGATGCACTTTACTTATTTATGCTGTTGAGCACTACAGGTAGACTTTGAAGTGTCTAAAAAGTAGCTAGCAGGAATGCGTAATAATTGGTGCCCAGCAGATATCAAAGCAGCAGTCTGGTTGGTTGTAGTTTGGGTTTTGTTTTTGTTTTGTTTTTTAACCAAAGAATATCCCAGTCTAAATTCACAGCAGATTCAAAATCTCCTGTTTATTTTGGTAGTAGACAAAGGAGGTAGAGAGCTTATGTAAGGAGGTTGGAGCTTAAATAGTAATTCTCATCTCTTTGCTCCAAGAAAAAAATACTTTTCAGTTGCTGCTAGTGGTTTTAGCCAGTCTGAACTAGCTGAGGTTTTAGCTGCCTTTTTTTTTTTTTTTTTTTTTCCCCAGTTATGGTTAAGATTTAATCGGGGCATACTGTGTATTACCTTATCTATTTTCCCAAACCAAACTGAATCAAAATTTTTGTGGTCTATAAATTGTCACATTAAGAGTAGTATAAAGGGGAGTTGGTTTGGAGAGGAAAACAATCCAAACAAATTTATTTTTGCTGTTGTCAGCAAAAAAAAGAGGAAAAAATGCCTAGTGTTCCCCAGAATGGGATTTCCCCTACTTCAATTCTTTTGAAAAAAGGTAACAGGAAAACCTAATTCCATATGCTTCCAGTATCTCTGATACCGACTAATGAATTTAAGCTGTTAATATTGATAATATTTTACCTGTGAATGTTGTCTTCTGACCGTGTCAATGTTTTAGTTTTCTTTGAAATGAGTCCTAATGATTGCCCACCTGAGTAATTTTATGTGTTTCAAAGCCATTTGCAAATGACACACCTCATAGATGATCTTTTTC